>NC_040906.2:27292101-29692101 GCF_004126475.2 Phyllostomus discolor
CTTCTGCTGTTTCATTGTTGGTGTACAGAAATGCCTTTGATTTCTGGATATTGACTTTGTATCCCGCTGTTCTGCCAAATTCATTTATTAGGTCAAGCAGTTTTTTGGTAGAGTCTATAGGATTTTCTATGTATACTATCATGTCATCTGCAAACAGTGACAGTTTTGTTTCCTCCTTTCCAATTTGGATGCCTTTTATTTCTTTTTCTTGTCTGACTGCTGTAGCTAAAACTTCCAGTACTATATTGAATAGAAGTGGTGAAAGTGGACAGCCTTGTCTTGTTCCTGATCTTAGTGGAAAAGATTTTAATTTTTGCCCATTGAGTATGATGTTGGCTGTGGGTCTCTCATATATAGCCTTTATTATGTTGAGGAATGCTCCCTCTATTCCCACTTTACTGAGTGTTTTTATCATGAATGGGTGCTGTACCTTATCAAATGCTTTTTCTGCATCAATTGATATAATAATGTGGTTTTTGTCTTTGCTTTTGTTTATGTGATGTATTACATTTACTGACTTGCGAATATTGAACCATCCTTGCATCCCTGGAATGAATCCCACTTGGTCATGGTGTATGATCTTTTTAATGTATTGTTGGATGCGGTTTGCCAGTATTTTGTGAGGATTTTAGCGTCAATGTTCATCAGTGATATTGGCCTGAAGTTTTCCTTCTTTGTTGTGTCGTTATTTGGTTTTGGAATTAGAATGATGTTGGCCTCATAAAAAGAGTTTGGGAGACGCCCATCTTTTTGGATTTTTTGGAATAGTCTGTGAAGGATAGGGGTTAGCTCTTCCTTAAATGCTTTGTAGAATTCTCCTGTGAAACCATCTGGTCCTGGGCTTTTGTGTGTTGGGAGTTTTTTGATTACTGCTTCAATTTCTTTTGTTGTTATTGGTTTGTTCAGGCTTTCTGCTTCTTTTTCACTGAGTTTTGGAAGATTATATTTTTTTAGAAAGTTGTCCATTTCACCTAGGTTTTCAAATTTCTTGGCATACAGCTCTTTGTAGTAATTTCTTACAATCCTTTGTATTTCTGTGGTATCTGTTGTAATCTCTCCTCTTTCATTTCTGATTGTGTTTATTTGGATCTTCTCTCTTTTTTTCTTGATGAGTCTGCTTAAAGGCTTGTCGATTTTGTTTATCTTTTCAAAGAACCAGCTCTTGGATTCATTGATCCTTAGAATTGTGCTTTTAGTCTCTATGTCTTTTAATTCTGCTCTAATCTTGGTTATTTCCTTCCTTCTGCTTGCTCTGGGCTGCCTTTGTTGTTGTTCCTCGAGTTCTTGTAGACGTAGGGTTAGGTTGTTTGTTTGGAATGTTTCTAACTTTTTTAGGTGGGCCTGTATGGCTATGAACTTCCCTCTCAGGACTGCCTTGGCTGTGTCCCATAAGTTTTGGGTTGTTGTGAGTTCGTTTTCATTTGTTTCCAGAAACCTTTTGATTTCTTCCCTAATATCATTCTTGACCCAGCCATTGTTTAATGGCATGCTATTTAATCTCCATGATTTGTAGTGTTTTTGGTTTTTTTCCTTGGGGTTGGTTTCTAGCTTCAGTCCCTTGTGGTCTGAGAAAATGCTTGGCGTGATTTCAATTTTCTTGAAATTCTTGAGGCTTGTTTTGTTTCCTATCATGTGGTCTATCTTTGAGAATGTTCTGTGTACATTTGAAAAGAATGTATATTTAGCTTCTTTTGGATGGAGGGCTCTGTATATATCAGTAAAGTCCATTTCATCTAGGGTATTGTTCAATGCCACAATATCTTTGTTGATATTTTGTTTAGAAGATCTGTCCATTTTTGATAGTGGGATGTTAATATCTCCCACTATAATTGTGTTGCTGTCCATATCTTTCTTAATGTCCTCTAAGATTTTCTTTATTTATTTCGGTGCTCCTATGTTGGGTGCATATATATTTACAATATTTATGTCTTCTTGATGGATTCTTCCCTTGTGTATTATGAAGTGACCTTCTGGGTCTCTCTTTATGGACCTTTTTTGGAAGTCTATTTTGTCTGATATGAGTATTGCTACCCTGGCTTTTTTTCCCTGTCCATTTGCTTGGAAGATTTGTTTCCAGACCTTCACTTTCAGCCTGTGTAGGTCTTTTATCTTGAGGTAGGTCTCTTGTAGACAGCAGATATGTGGGTCATTTTTTTCTTATCCAATCAGCTATTCTATGTCTTTTGATTGGAGCATTTAATCCATTTACGTTTAAGGTTATTATTGATAGGTACTTATTCATTGTCTTTTATGTGTGTGTGTTTCTCTCTCTCTCTCTCTCTCTCTCTCTCTCTCTTTTCCCTCCCTTCCTTAAAGCAGCCCTTTTAGAATCTCTTGCAGTGCTGGTTTGGTCGAGGTGTATTCTTTTAGACTTCTTTTGTCTGGGAAGCTTCTTATTTGGCCTTCTATCTTGATCGGGAGCCTTGCTGGATATAGTAGCCTTGGTTGCAGCCCTCTGGTTCTCATTACCTGGAGTATTTCTTGCCATTCTCTCCTGGCTTGAAGTGTTTCCATTGAGAAGTCAGCTGTTAGCCTTATTGGGGCTCCCTTGTATGTTACTTCCTTTTTCTCCCTTGCTGCCTTTAAGATTCTCTCCTTGTCTTGAAATTTTGTCATTTTAATTATGATGTGCCTTGGGGTGGGTCTTTTTGGGTTCCTCTTGATTGGGACTCTCTGTGTTTCCTGGATTTGTGTGACTTTTTCTCTCATCAAATTAGGGAAGTTCTCCTTCATTACTTGTTCAACTAGGTCTTCAATCCCTTGCTCTTCTTCTTCTCCTTCTGGTATCCCTATTATACGGATATTATTATGTTTCATATTGTCTTGCATTTCTCTTAATCCCTCTTCATTCTTTCTGAGCCTCTTTTCCTTTTCTTCCTCTTCCTGGATGCTGTTTTCTACTTTGACCTCCAGCTTGCTAATACAATCTTCTGTTTCATCAGTCCTGCTTTTCATTCCTTCTACTGTGTTCTTCAGTTCAGAAATTGTATTTTTCATTTCCTCTTGACCTTTGTTGAGAGTTTCTATTTCCTTTTTCATGTTTATATAGTTTGCAGTGAGATTGATGTAGTTTCCCTCTAATTTCTGAAAGCTCATTGCGAGTTCATTGAACTGCCTGGTAATCATTGTTTTGAACTCACTATCTGATAGTTGAGTTGCCTCTATTTCATTTAGCATTTTTCCTGAGGCTTCCTCGTTTCCCTTCAATTGGGGGTTGTTTCTTTGTTTTCTCATTGTTCGTGGGTTTCTTCTTTTTTCTTCTTGTTTGTTAATTTGATCTGTTCTGGTTCCCTGTAATTATGGTGTGAACTTCTGTGGTATAATATTTGTGAGATTCAGTGGTGCAATCTCCTTCATGTATCCTGGTGCTCACAGCTTCCCCCTACTCTTTTTTTGTGATCAGTTGGAGGAGTAAGGCAAAATGTTTTAAAACAGCAAGACAGTATACTATGATATTTACATTAGCAGCCAGTAGAGAAGAGATGGGTTATTCTTTGGCTCCTTATAGTATCAACCATGATCCTCCACCCCACTATCCACGTTTTAGAAAGGATGGAAAGAAGGTAAGACTCTTATTGGGGACAAGAGGATTGTTAGTTGGATCTAGAAAGCTGTGAGGCTGTGGGAGATCAGTTTCTAAGGTAGGGTTGGACTAAAGATTAGTATATAGGAGTAGTGAGTAAAAGAATAGAGACAACCCCACAATAGTTTAGTTCAGAAAATTGCAAAGTGGGCTGAGATCAGGTAGGGGTATTGAGAAGCATTTACAATTGTATAGACTAGGTCTTACTAGCAGTAATAGTAAAGTGACAGTCTTGTGGCAGAATCGATGAGGTATAGATAATAAGAATAAAGAGTATAGAACCTTCAGAGGTGTATTAATGGAACACAGATGAAGGATAGTAACTTCTCAACACCTTGTGACTGAGATACCAGGGGGAACCTATCAAATGACAGTATAACCAGCCAAGCAAAGAAGATTATACAGAAAGAAAAAGAATACCAAAATATTATTAAAATAAAAAATGTCGGAAAAGTGAGAAAAAGATAATACAAATTTACAGTAACTTGCAAGATTTAAAAAAAAAGGCAAAGAAAAGCAGAAGATGGAGTGCAGGAGAGATAAATTTGGAGTGGAAAGAATAATATTAGGATGAATGGAAGAGAAACATAAGGGATTGCGAGATAAAAACAATAAGAATTGAAAAATAAAATGTCACATAAAACACAAGATAAAATCAATCAACCAACAACAGCCACAAAAACAAAACAAAACAACAACAACAACAAAGAACAACAAAAAACCTCTTGTTGGTTTCTAATTGGCCAGACCAGTTTTTCTGATCCTGCTGGCTTCAGCTGGCTGAGGGACCTTTGAAATGCTTCTCTCTCTCCCACCCAGACCTCAGCTGGTCTGTCAGGTAGCCTGGGTGCTCCCGAACACACTGGCTCTCTGGATCTCACTTCCACGTTCTTCTGGACTCCGGGGTCCTGCAGGTTTCCAGCTCTATGATCTCAGGAGGCACCAGCGACGTTTTGGGATTCACTGCGCCCTCCCTGGGAATCATAAAAGGGCACACCCCTCCCCCAAACTTTTGAGATTTGGGGTCTAGGATCGCCCTAAGCGCCTCGCTGCGACCCTTCCGGGTTCACGGGTTCAAAGCACGCGAGAGTCAGTCACCCTGACGGTGCGTGCACCAAGCCGTTTCCAGCTCCGTGTTCCCACCGAACTGCACTCCGACCGGGTGTTGGCACCTTTCCCTGCTCCCCCAGTCGGGCTGGCTAGAAACTTCTGAGCCACTACTGTAGGAACGCACGGATCACCACGTCCCTCCCAGAATCTCAGCGTGAGATTCATGCCTCCCTATGGGGCGCGAGCCGAGCGCGGCCCGGCTCTGTACTCTCCACCGATCTGCACTTCCACTGGGCTAGGGGTGCGGGCGCTCTTCCAGGCTGCCCCTGGTCCTGTGGGCTAGAGGCCCTCACTTTTCCCAGGTCTCTGGGCGGGTGTTCATAGTCCCTGGGCGATTTTTTCCCAGTCCAACTGGCCAATCTGTTCCTTCTAGCAACACGTTCTCCCCTGGAGTTGCTCACCCACCGTATTCGGGGGAGGTAGCAGCGACTTCCCTCTCCCAGGTGCCCTGAGGCAGACCCCAGAGCACCGGGCGGGCCTGGGGTCTGCACACCCCTAGACCCCGCGCTGATCCCTGGGCCCCTTTTGTCCTGTAGCAGTCTCCTTACCATCTGGTTTTGCAGTGAGTGCAATAATTTTTGATGTCCTGCTTTCAAAAGTGATTCGGTAACCTAGCTCACTTGCTCTGTTTATCCACCAATCCGCGAGTTTCCCCTCCTCTTCACAGAAGCCAAGAAAAACGCTGCCTAGAGTAAAGCCGCCATCTTCCCTCTCAATTTTTTGGGATCTTAAATAAACAATGGTTTATCTCACTTTGGCCTTTTATTTTAGGTTAACAAACCAGTCATGAGTTTTGTTATTGTTATTATTTTTGTTTTCTAACAGTGGGGATTATAACCCACCCCACCATTCTTTTCATATTGTATCTGTAAATGCTGGCTCTGACTAAGATGTAGCTTGTAGATAAATAGTATGTTTGTATAAGAATCCTAGGAACTAACTTCAAAATATACAGATACTAACCTTTAGCCATCCCAGCTCTGGGGAGTTGCTGACCTTCAGAGCTGGAAAACCAGGATGATGAAAACCAGGATGACACACACCAGAGCATCACTTGATCAATTTTGAGGTCCTTATCAGAACAGAATGAGCTGGTCTGCATGTAGAGAAATTTTTAACTACCTCCCCTTCATCTCTTTGTTCTCCTCTCCTGCTCCCTCCTTACGAAAACCTCTGCCTGCACTGAGACATTAAGATGGTTTTTGAGGCACGAGCTTGCCATCTTCTCAGGTTGCCAGCACCTGAAATAAAACTACTTGCCTTCTTGTCAGAACTAGTCCCAAGAGTCTGGCTTGAGTGTGCCTTTCAAGGTGCTAGGGCGAGGGGTGGTGCCTTTCCCGGTTTGCTTGATTGTTTTATATGCTGATTTTGTTCTCCCTTACACACAGAGGCTCACAGGGCAAGTGCAGACTTTCTTAGATGCCTCATTTCCTCCCCCTTGCCTTTTTTGTGTAAAATTACTGTTGGTCAAAATGCAGTCATCTTGTGTAGAATAACAGACACTGATAAAAACAGTGAGGTAAATAGTTGTTTTTGTTTGTTTGGTTTCCTTTTTGCCTAGAAATGGGTACACCCCACCCCCTTATTTTGACTGAGCATTGAGGCTTCAAGTCCATCTAGTCAGGAGTTAACTGGGTTTGCAATTTCTTCATGTTTCACCAGTCATTAAATTCTTCTATTGTTATTTTGTTTGTGAGATAGGGCAGTTTAAGAGGTTTCATTAAAGTCTGCTTCTTTCTTAGGTTTTGGTATCTCCTTTGTGATATACTTTAAAAGGATATGATGTACCCTCACACTTTTTGCCCCTCTTCCAGCTGTAGACTCCTCTTGTTACTGAATGCTTGCTAAACTGCTTGGAAGAGGGAGCAGGGACATTTTGTTTTGCTCAGATTCAGTCTCATTTGTAGGCAGGTGCTTCGTGTTTTACTCTTTGAGATTAAGCCTCCCAAGTGGCCCTCCCTTTCTCTCAGCAGTCTGGGACATCTAACAGTCTAGGACAGAATGTTTTACTGTCCTTCCCCCACTGCTCTGCTTTCCTAGCTTCAGTGCATCTTTACTTGCCTGAGTTACCTGAAAACAACAGAGCTTTCTACCCTATCCTGACCAACTTAAGGCATGTGTGCGTGCATGTGTGTGTGTTGGGGGTTGGGGAGGATAAGGCAGAAAGTACTGGTTGAAAAGGTTTTCCATTCTCATGCTGGTCCTATACCTAAGGTTTGTATCAAAAGACAGTTTTTCTGGTCCCTATTCTCAATTCCAATTTTTCAGGAATCTCTGGTGAGGACTCTGGAAGAATTCTAGAAACATAAGTGAATTATCCATGCTTGTGTTCTATATCCTCCTGCTAGCCTTTAGGAATTTGTTAATGTTGTGGAGTGGGTGAGAAGTTTCCCAATATACTCCTCTTTAGTTCTTCTCACTGGACCAGACTAGATTAACAGGAGAGAAACATTTAATACATGTACATTACATATATATACAAAAATGGGAGAATTACAAGAATAATACTCAGATCTAAAATAAGGCTCCAAGAAGTGTTTCAACTAGAAGCCATTTTATATTTTTAAATGAAGAAACAATAAATTTGTCAGAAACTTACAGGACAAAAAAGCTAATGCCCATTTTAAGCAAGTTTGGGTATCTGTTATTGAGGAATTTAAACAAAGTTAGAGCTTGTGTAGTAAATTATTCAAGGATTATAAAGTTTGTTTATACATACTTTCCTGATTCTGGATTTTATAACTCTTATGAAAAAGTTTCCATGGGCTAAAGATAGTTTTTTCAATAAATGGTGTTGGGAAAATTGAACAGATATGTGGAGAAAAATATAGAAAGTGGGTAAGGTGATTGGAAACAGGTTAAGTGCTGAGCAAGCCTCCAGAAGCCAAGCGCATTGTCCTTTCTCTGACCCCTCTCCCACACACTGAGCCACAAAGTGGTAAAGTGGGTTGCCCCACCCAGGTGAATACCTAAGGCTCTGCCCCATACAACTTAACAGGTGTGTTAAGACAGGGAGTTAAAGCAGTTCTACCTAATACACAGAAACAAACACAGGGAGGATGAGAAATTGAGGAGGCAAGGAACTATGGCCCAAATGGAAGAACAGAACAAACCCCCAGAAAAAGAACTAAACGGAAAAGATAGCCAATCTAGCAGGGGCAGAGTTCAAAACACTGGTGATAAGGATGCTCAGGGAACTCTTTGAGCATGGCTAAAGCATAAGGGAAGAAACAAAGGCTACACTAAGTGAAATAAAGAAAAATCCATAGGGAAACAACAGTGAAGGGAAGGAAACCAACACTCACATCAACGATTTGGAACATAAAGAAGAAATAAACATTCAATTAGAACAGAATGAAGAAAAAAGAATTCAAAAAAGTGAAGAGAGAATAAGACCACTCAGACACATCACCAAAAGTGCCATCATCCCAATCATAGGGATGCCAGAACGAGATGAAGAAAAGCAAGAAACTGAAAACTTATTTGAAAAAAATAATGAAAGAAAACTTCCCTAATCTGGCAAAGAAAACAGACATACAAGTGCAGGAAGTATAGCGAGTCCCAAAGAAGTCAGGCCCAAAGAGGACCACACCAAGACACATCATCATTAAAATGCCAAAGGTTAAAGATAGAAAAAGAATCTTAAAGGCAGTAAGAGAAAAGCAGAGCATTCCCTACAAAGGAGTTCTCCTAAGACCATCAGCTGATTTCTCAAAACAAACCTTGCAAGCAAGAAGGGTCTGGAAAGAAGTATTCGAAGTCATGAAAGACAAAGACCTACAATCAAGATTAGTCTATCCAGCAAAGCTACCATTTAGAATGGAAGGACAGATCAAGTGCTTCCCAGACAAGATAAAGTTAAAGGACTTCATTATCACCAAGCCCTTATATGAAATGTTAAACAGACTTATCTAAGAAAAAGAAGATCAAAACTATGAACATTGAAAAAACAGCAAACTGACAACCATCAATGACTGAACCTAAAAAAATAAAAACAAACTAAGCAAACAACTAGAACAGGAACAGAATCATGGAAGTGGAGATCACATGGAGAGTTATCAGTGGGGTGGGGGTGGGGATATGGAGGAAAGGATACAGGAAATAAGCAGCATAAATGATAGATACAAAATAGATAGGGGGAGGTTAAGAATAATATAGGAAATGGAGAAGCCTAAGTACTTATATGCACAACTGATGGACATGAAGTAAGGGGGGGTGCAGATGCTGAAGGGAATGGGGGGTACTGGGTGGAAGGGGATTAAGGGGAGAAAAAGGAATGGGACAATGGTAATAGCATAACCAATAAAATATACTTAAAAAATCTTTTAAACTCCTAAAATCCATCTCTTAATTCTATAAAAGTCAATCGTGAATCCTATTCTCTGGAAGTAAAAATATGCATTGGTAATAAAAACCAGCCTGATCTCTTAGAAATACATATAAAGTATTTATGGATAAATCAGAGGGACTGTAAGGTTGGCAAATTCACCAGTAAAACCATCTGGGTCTGCAGACTTTTGAGAATGAGGACCCTTGCTGGCGTAGCTCAGTGGATTGAGCACGGGCTGGAAACCAAAATGTCGCAGGTTCGATTCCCAGTCAGGGTACATGCCTGGGTTGCGGGCCATGACTCCCAGCAACCACACATTGATCTTTGTCTCTCTCTCTTTCTCCCTCCCTTCCCTCTCTGAAAAATAAATAAATAAAATCTTAAAAAAAAAGATTAAAAAAAGAGAATGAGGGAGTTTGGTTTTCAATTAGCATTCCAATGTTGATATTATTCATGTATACAAATTTTTCATTTATTTTGTCAATTTTACATTTTCTATTTTCCAGATAGAAATCCAGTTTAGGTTGTTCAATGGTACTAGTGTATATTCATGTTTACAATTAAATACCTTATATATAAATAAGCTACTGGAGATTACAACCAAACTATAAATTTATGAGATCAAATTTGACCCATGCACCAATATTTTAGGGCAAAATTAGTTTGAAAAAAGTATGTATGTCCACCCATAATTTCTCTTGAAAACAATCCACATATCCTTGACAATCATCAGAAGCTATATATATATGGCTTTCTATCTATCTATAGATAGATATTTATATATACATATATAAATAAAGTGGGTTAGTAAACTTTTTCTTGCTTTCTACTTGTGAAGGGAACCTATCCAATTTCAATTCGGTTGAAAAAAAATGCTCCCAGGATGAGCCATCAAGAGTAGTGCATAAGGTTCTGTTAAGGAATCAAAGTAGCTAAAGGTTGTTCCCTACTAAAAGACTTTACAATAGAGGTATCATTACTATCCTCAATCTTCAGGTGAGGTAGCTGAGACTTAGAGCAGGTTACTTGTCCAAGGTCTGGTTCCATACCCAGTGCTTACCTCTCTGTATTATTCTACTTCCAACATACTAAATTGATAGACAAAAATATGGTGAATCAAAATATGGAAAATTTGCTATGTCTCCTAGAAGCCATATCACAGATCACCTAAAGAAGATACCATTTTCTCAAATTAGTATTTTGTTTTTTTTAATGAAGGCTGTGATTCAGTATTTAACCAGTTTCAAATGGGCTTTTGCATACTTTGTCCTACACAATTACCTATGAAATAACACATCACCAGCAAAACAACAAATCCCTTCTCTGGATTTTGTGGTATCTGTGCTCCTACCTGACACTGGTTAATGGCAGAATGGCTGCCATGGAATGGAGACTGTCTTCCTTTATCTCGGTGATGCCGACTGATGTGTTTACTTCTCTGCAACTGCTGGTGTAATTTTGCAATCTAAAAACGGGGAAAAAATAACAAGTGTAATCCATACTATATAAAACATCCTAGCTTAATAAGAACCAGTATAATTCAGCCTTAAAAATGTTTTGAATTTTTAAACCATATCACAAAATCTGATTTAGTGCACACAATTTTCACATATACACATACAGAAGTGCACATGAATGTATATTTTAAAGAGAAACAAAACAAAATTATGTTCCAATACCATTCTCAGTGTTCATGCTTACCAAGTACTAACCAAGTTTTCAGCATTTAAAATAAATTGTATGACAGCCCTGGCTGGTGTGGCTCAGTGGACTGAGCACAGGACTGTGAACCAGAGGGTCACTGATTGGATTCCTAGGCAGGGCACATGCCTGGGTTGCTGGCCAGGTCCCCAGTAGGGGGCTCATGAGAGGCAAAAATGCACTGATGTTTCTCACCCTCTCTTAGCTGTGGAAGTGCCCCCCTGGGGAGTGAGAAGTCCTAGCCCCCCACCAGGTTCCCAAGCCCGAGGTTCCAGTGCCAGCAAGATAAGTCCCTGTAACTCCCGGCTGTGAAAACCAGTAGAGATTATGGTTGAGTGAGATGGAGGGCTTCTGGAGTAACATTCTAACTGAGATAACATCTGACTACCTTGGCATTAATAAAATGTGTTAAATGTTAAATATTAAATATGAAATACAGTGAACAGCTCTGGCTGGTGTGGCTCAGTGGATTGAGTGCTGGCCTGCAAACCAAAGGGTCACTGGTTTGATTCCCAGTCCAGGGCACATGCCTAGGTTCCCGGCCAGGTTCCCGGTGGGCGGGGGGGGGGTCATATGAGAGGCAACCACACATTGTTTCTCCCCTTCTCTTTCTCCCTCCCTACCCCTCTCAAAAATAAATAAATAAATCTTAAACCAATACAATGAACAAAAATAAATATTAAAATAATGTTATTAAAATCCTCCCACAAAGAAAACTTGTGACTCAGAAAGCTGGCTGAATTCAAACATTTAAAGAAGAAATACCAGTCTTACATTAAAATCTTTCACAAAACAGAGAAGGTGTTCCTAATTACTTTATAAAGTCATCATATTTCTAACACTAAAAACTTATTAAAAATGATGAGAAAAAAATTATGAAAACTATACATCAATATTTCTTATACATGCAAAATTCTTAACAAAATTTAATAGAATCTAGCAATGTATAAAAGGTTTATTATATGATGACTAAGTGGGTTTATCCCATATAAGGAAGATTTACTTAAAATTTAAAAAGCATGATAATTCACCATGGTAACAGAGTAATGGAGAATAATCATATTTTATCTCAATAGATAGAAATAAAACACATGAAACATTCATCATATCTTTGTGTCAAAAACTTCCAATGGAAGGGCACCTTCTCAGTTTTATAAAGGGCATCAAAATAAATAGCTAACTACCATCTTACTAAACGTTGACAATGCTTTTCTTGTAATGTTGGGAGGAAGGAAAGGATATCGGTGCTGTCAATTTGTATTCATCATTTTAATGAATGTCCCAATCTTATTAACAATATGAAAAAAATTAAAGCCATCTGGGGTAGCTCAAGACAAGACATGTGTATTATTTTGGGAATGCATTGTAATTCCTTCTTATCTCCTTTTGGGAGAGGCTTCTTGTCCTGTGACTGCTTCTTCACCTTCTCCTTCTGCACTTGCACACTGATATAATGTACCTCCAGGTCACATGAAGGTTTGTACAACCTGGACATGTGCTGCCTTTGTCTGGGACCCTCAATAAGGAGCCTCAGACTGGAGGAGGTGCGGTCTCTCTCACACCCACCTCTCGCCAGGGGTGCACTCCCCTGTAATGTGAGCAATAAATGGCACACCCACGTGTGCTAGTCCACCAGGTGTTTTTTTTTTTTTCAGAATATCACAAACATTTAAGCAGCTCCCAGGTTTGGAGCTCCTGTGCTACAAGCCATAAAGATTTAAAGCAAGAAACTTAACTATCTTTATTTGTAAAGGACATGATAGTCTATATAACAGAGAATATTTACTCCTGTTCTATATTCTCTCTTCTCAGTTCAGAGCCTTCACAGTTAGTACACAGCTTGCAAAGTTTGTTGGAGAACCAAATTAGCAATATAACTACAAATCCAAGACAAAGGTCAATGAGCTAAACTCTTCTTGCTTTATTCAAATTATAAAATAAGTATAAATAGCAGCAAACCAAAACAAAACAAAATACTTGGAGGATACAACTGCATATAGTAACATTTAGATCTGTACAAGCTAATCAGAGAAAATTGTAATTTTGTAGAAATAATGGCTACAAAAGATAACCTTCAAAAGAAAAATATTTATAGGTAAGTTCAATATTTGATGTGTCAGTTAGTTCTCACTATGTATAATTTTCATATGTAAAAGAATGGACCCACCTGAATATACTTTTAATAAAATATAAATCAAGTTAGATAAATAGAAATTATATAACTGTGGTTTTAGAATAATTGAATTAAATTGGTTTACTGGAATTTACTTAGTATAATTTCTTATAACATACTTTTGGAGATTTAAAGTAGAGCAAGTAACAAAAACTGGAGAAATGAAGATTTTTAGGTTACAAACGCAATGAAGAGATTTCATGTGAGACTGACTGTAACTATGAGTAAAGCATCTGGGAAAAGTATCCCAGAGTCATTTCCCACATGAATATAGTTTACTTGGAAGGTACCATACCGAGTTTGCCTTATCTTCTTCAAGGGGTGGGCTAAGGTAACAGTCCTAACAGATGAACAGCTGTTCACTGCAGGTGAACGACTGCACATCAGGCACTGGGTTTTTAATTCAGAATGAGAGAAGGTGAGCCAATTTTACCCTTTGCGACAGTATGGATGGACCTGGAGAACGTTATTCCAAGTGCAATAAGCAAGTCTGAGAAAGACAAATGCCATTTGATTTCACTCATATGTGGAAACTAATGAACAAACTGAACTAAAAAACCAAAATAGTGACACACTCATAGAGAGTAGGCTGACAGTTCTGAGGGGCTGAGCAGGAAGGGATGGAGCAAAAAAAAAAATGAGTTGTGAACACGGACTACAGTGTGGTAATTGTGGGGTGGGGAGGTGGGTAGAGGTGAAAGAGGATATAAGGGGAATAAATGGTAATGGAAAAAATACATTAATAAAAAGCATTTTAGTCAAACTGATTACATGTTAGGGAGCAAGATCTCAAATACTTCTAAGAATAACAGTTTTGCAGATTCTTTTCTGCATTAAAATTAATAAGGAAGATTACGTGGAGGTGGGAGAGTAACCAAGGTGAGGACTAGATTATGGGATAGTTAATAAGATCTTGTGCTCTGTTGAGGGTGCTGACATCTTATTGCAAAGGTCTTATTGTTTCTGTATATCTAGGTGTTATTAACAAGGTACAGGGCTTACTTAAAACACAGATAAATTTTTACTAAAGAAGTTATATGCGTGGAAGGTGACTGTGAGTCATGACCTGCTCAGTCTGGAATTTATGATCAGGTCACCCTGTGAGGTGACTTTCCATAAAACACCTTTGTTTCCCGAAACTTCCTTTCTAAGGATAGAAACAGTAAGCATGTATGAAGAGTGTAGAGAAAGAAGAAACTTTACTGTCTTAGGTTCTTTCCACTGGTCTTAATAATTAAAGGCTTTATTTATTTATTTTTAGAGGAGGGGAAGGGAAGGAGAAAGAGAGGGAGAGAAACATCAATGTGTGGTTGCTTCTTGCAGGTCCCGCACTGGGGAACCAGGCCCACAACCCAGGCATGTGCCCTGACTGGGAATGGAAGCAGCAACTCTGGTTCACAGGCCAGCACTCAATCCACTGAGCCACACCAGCCAGGTGGGTCTAATGATTAAATCAACATGAGTCAGATTGACAAGAGAAAATAAGCGAATTTAGTAAATATATATACATCAGTATCACTACATGAAAGACTAAGAGAACCTGCATACAGGAAAGGTTCAAGGAAACGTAGTTGAATTGACACAGAGAGATCTGATCAGATCACCGCAGAGGAGTAAGAAGAGGCCACAAGAGTAGGCAATGGTAAACGGCCTGGGAAGCGGTTGGCTGAGAAGCTGAACGCCTCCAGAGCACGTGTAATAAGAGAGAACTGTCCCACTGGCTCTCCTCTTCCCCAAGGCTGTCCGGGTGATTTTGCACAGCTGCCTGTGTTTTCCAACAGACAGTATTTTGGATGGGAAGGAACACCAGGTACAGCCTAGGATCAGGCTGGCCTGGCAGAGGGTGGCAGGGTTATTCTTTGTGTGTTCTAGAGGAGACAAGCCCTGAGGTAGAAGCCTGCCATTCTTCCAAAACTGTGCAGTTTTCATTTTAGTTTCACTTTGTTGTTTTAGCTTGTGAACTAGCACTATAGAAATAAGGTAATTAAAACTAACAGCAGAAATGATTAGAGAACTCAGATGTTAGAGTTTACCCTTAATTGATAGGCTTCAGTGACCATGTAGAAAGCTGTTATTCCAAAATTGTGTAATTTTTGAATAAAGGCTCCTTTCCTTTATCACCAAACCTTTGCCTCTGGAATTTGCCTGGAGGGTGGTGGCAGGCAGCAGTGTAACAGGGTGCAGCCAGACACCCCCCTCAAGGAGGGATTTGTAATGGGGTCCAGAACTCAGGGTGTCCATCCAGGCAATATTAAAAATATGGGATGGCCTCACCCTAAGTTTGAACTGGGGTTGAGACACATGAGCAGGGCCATTGACAGTTATTTTGCACAGCAACAGATTTGCAAATAACCTCATGAGTGGTCATGTAACATATCTAACTTAAATGGTTTCATGGACATGTTAAATAGCTGAGGCCATGTCTTGAGCCAGGGAAATGGGAGTGACTTCCACCCAGGATGTAACTGAGAGGCAACTTGCCCTAGTTACAGCACCTGTGTGAGAGCTTGGAGATGATTTGCCCCATGACACGGGGCCACCCCTGCCTAGACTTACTATGGCAGCCCAGAAAAGCTGGAAAAATACAGGAATGTTGGCAAGTGTAGCCAATTGTGGGAAGAATTGGAAATGGGGCTGCAGAGGAAGACTGGCACTAGAATTTGAACCCAGGCACAGCAGCCATGGCAGGAGGAACCACGCAGCTCTGGGTTTTCCTTTCCCACACAGGTTAGGAAGCCAGAAAGCAAGATGTAGCAGCGATGCAGAGCTCTCTCTTGGCAGTTTGGAAGAATGCAGGAGACACACAGGGGAAATGAAAGGAGTGAAAGGACTCTCCCTGGTGGGCCATTAGAAGGTGCCATGTGATTTTGGATTAAGAACTGGAGATCCCGGTGACACAGCTGATACTGCTGGTGACCAAGGAAGACCTCCCAGCCGAGCACAGATAACTTGGAGGAACTAGGGACTACCTGAGCCTCAGACTTCTATTTCTTTTCCTGAGATATGGTACCCTGGTCTGGGCAAAGGTGGGGAGGGGGGAAGGAAGGACTGTGTGTGTCTGTGGGTGTTTTAAGGAACTTTGGGATTTTAATGACGACATTCAGTCATTACTCTTAAGTCTGTATAACTTTTGATAATAAATTAACACTGTGTGAACACCTTCCCTGGTGGCCAATCAAGGAAAATTATGGGAGGCCACATGTGCAGTAGCTTTTAAGTAATACAACTACTTGTACACATGCAGTAAAAGCCGGCCAAAAGTAGCCAGGAAGGACCCATCCTATGAGAATAGAATCCCTCTAGCCCACAAGGTCAATCTCTGCTTGGAGTTGGCCTGCTCCCATGTTCTCTGGAGTATACTATTGCTTAATAAATCTGGTCTCTCTCTTTCTGCTATAAACTCTATGTGTTCAGTTCAATTCTTTGTTGCCATCACCAAGAACCTAGTTACCTATGACCACCTGTGACAGTAGGACCCCAGATGTTCAGTAACAGATTAAGAACACCCAAACCTGTAGAGAACATCTGTATAAGAGTTAATTTCATGATCTCATCTATAAGAGGAACCTAATGAACAAAAAAAACCCCAAACAGAACCAGAGGCATGGAAACAAGGAGCAGACTGACGGTGACCAGAGGGGAAGGGAGAAGAGGATAAACCCGTAAAGTGGGGGAAGGGCCTAGATAAGTAAGAAGTATAAATGATCCATTGACATGTAAATAGGGCAGGGGGTGGGCATGGGAGAGCAATGGGAAAATTGGGACAACGGAACAACAATAAATAAATAAATAAATAAATAAACTAAAAAAAGTTAATCTGAGTCAAATGGATATCATGCAGGTAAGTGTGGGCAAAAAGGGGCCACATACTAGACCTGAAAAGCTCGGAGGCGGCCTGTGTGGCAGCCACACAAACTCAGAGACCTAAAGTAACCACATAATGTGGTCTGAATTAAAACTTTTTAACTAAAAGCAGGTTTTGGCAGGTAGTCATGCTCTAGGCTACAATCTTTTCTGTCAAAGTCAATCTTCACCTTAATGGAGCCAATCTATTGTCTTTTCACATCTACTATAACATAACTTTGAAATGTCACAATAATCTCCTCTCTGCCCCTCCTTGCACAGGCACCACAAATCCTGTCTTTGTTACTATTATCATGTTAATGGTTGACTGTTAACCATTCTGTACCCACCTCTGTAAAAGAAGTATGTGTTTCTCATTTTACTTTTTCTAGTCCCAGAGGTTTCCCCACTTTGCTTTCTCCTGCCTCCCTATCTGTCACCAGTGGAATTCATGTAACCCACTTCTGTCTTCTCTTTTGACTGTATGAAATCAGTTACAAAGTTGCCATTTTCCCAGAGCATTTTCTCAATCTGTTGAGGTTTTGCTTCCCAGCAATTGTCATTAGTTTGGCTCATATAAACTCAAAAATTCTCTACAGATTTGTACATTTATGTTGACAGAAGCAAAATCTCAAATGCTCCAGAGAATGACAGTTTTGGAGTTCTTTCTATAATAAATTTCAGATTAAGGAGGAAATTTAGGAAGATTACATGTAAGTGAGACAGGACAGTCCCACATAACAAGATTATATGCTCCCTTGAGGGTGGTTACACTCTATAGAGGTCTGGAAAAGACCTCTGATATTCCAAAGGTGTGTTAACCTAGATGCACAAGAACAATGGACAGGGCTCACCTAAGGCACAAATAAGCTTTTTATACACCTGGAGCATGACTACCTGCCTAGTTAGAAATTTATGATCACATCGCCCTGTGAGGTTACTTTCTGTTGCTTAATTTGTCAAGTTTATTACACAGGCTTTATTTTGTTCACAGTTAAAATGAGGTACATGAGGCAACTCGCAGGTAAAAATGAGGTAAAGTACACAGGGGCTTCAAAAGATCACTGCAGGATAATGAGATGTTCAGTTTAAGGAAAGTTATTTCTGGTGATAGCTTACTATGGGCAAGACCCCTATTTTAAATTCTTTGAAGTAAAGGTAAAAGTTTCTAATAAGCCCCCAGGGTCTTAATTGTCTTCCACTCAAAATAATTCAGATGCTAAAGTCACACATTTTGGGGAGTCCTATTCTGAACCCCTACAATGACAACACAGCGATTTAGCTTGTTAGCACCAATAGAAAGGTCTTTCTTGTATTCATGCAATTACCCCATTCTTTTCTTATAGAATTCTCTTGCCTTCACACTGTAAACAGGACACTATTTAAGTTTCTGCTTGAATCTGTGCTTACCTGCATTGCAATTCTGTGATTCCAAATAAACCCTTACTGCCTCTCATTTTGGCTTTTTAGATTTAAGATAATCTTAAATTTTCCCCAAAGTATTTTCTTTCTTAAATAAGCCCTTGCTAATTTCTGTTTACCTGTACAGAGAAATAACAAAATAATAGCCAAAGCCCATTTATCTACAAGCTACAAAAAAATTTTAAGAGCCTTTTAGCCATTATAAACAGCGTGGAAGAGGAGAGTCAGGATGCACAGCAGAGACAAGGTTATGATGAGAAAAGCATGGACAATAAAGGAGGGCCAATTAAGAAGGATATCTTGGATAAATAACTCCAGAATACTCTTGATTTTATTTTCCAAAAATTATCACAGTTTTTTTTTAAACCAGGAGGAGGTTGCAAACTCTTTTCTTAAATATTGTTACGAACATTGGGTGATGGGTTCAAGGTCATGACTAGATGCACATTTGTACCTGACTAATGAAATGGTAAGTCATATCATTTACGCTGTCAGTTTGGTTATAACACATGTTTTATAAAGGTGTGTGATATCTGATAGTAAACTGTATCTGAGAGATACCACAAACTCTAAAGTTATTGTTGGTATAGTTTCCCTGCCACGCCCCCTGCCCCCCCCCACACCTCGAACTTTGAAGTCAGTGTTGTGTGTGTTTTTCATTTACTATGGAAAATGAGTAGAAAAATATTTTGATTCAATGATCCAAGACATGTTGAAGACCTTCAGCAAATGCTACTCAAGTGTGATGATGAGAATGTAGAGTCAAATGTGAAAATGAGAGTGCTTTAGATGAAGATTATGTGGAAGTTTGTTCATAAGATTCTGATGCTGAGCAAGATATTTCTAGTGAAGAAAGTGAAGATGAATTGACGCGTGCCCACCCGCCTGCAGTGAGCACGGAACGCTGTGGATGGTTCGTCAAAACACGAGAAAAACATACACAGAGACAACCAGGTCCTGTGGGAGAATTGGGACAGAATGGCCACCCTCTCCCAAGTGGGGAGAGTGCCTTGGCCACCCCCTCTAGTGGGGAGCACCCCCCAAGTCCATACCCAAGCAGATTTTTATTGAGAAAACAGACTTAGTTTGTGGATTCACAGTCTGGCAGAAAAGATCAAAAGATGTAGGCAACTTACAAAGGTGGGGACAGAACTCCTGCTGAGATTCTGGGCAAAGGTTTGGGGTTTTAACATATGGCTCAAAGGGCCTAGTTTTGGTTTCCTGTCTGTGCTTTTAAATTCCAAGTTAATAACATCCTCCAGCAAACAGATCTCACAGGATCTTGCATGTTCTATGTCCCAGGCCTGATTACCCTGGGGGTCCGCCATTTCTGGTCTGGGCTGTTTCGCCCCTGCAGGCCTGAGAAGACAAAGGCAGCCAGGAGAGTTGGATTTCTCACATCCAAGAGCAAAGACTCAGGCTTTGACAAAGCCAAGGGGCAGGGGTTGATGTCCATCACCCCTTCCTTTCCACAGCCCCGTGAGTTTCTTCCTTAGGGCATTTCCACGTAATCACATCTGTCTGAAGTTCATTCTCTTTTTCAGAGAATTGTTACCCATCATTGACTGCCGATCATGCCAGGGAAATAAGTTTTGTCTCCTTCAGTGGCTCCTGGTCCGGAGGTCTTTCACTCAGCCTAAGTCACGGGGGGTTACAGCTTCCTGAGATCAGGCAGGGCAGCCCTCAACAGTGAATTAGGTGTGAATGAAGAGTATTTTATTAGCTAGGATAAAGAATCAAAATGGAGAAAAAAAATCGGTAAGACAAATTAGAAAACAGCCTCAGAATATTTTGTGTCAACTTCCATTACTTTCTTTGGCCAAACACAGAAAATGTCAAGACAGATCTTGAAATTTGGAACTGCTTTGTCACAAATGACAATTTATTTATCTAATCTTATTTTTTATAAGCAAAATAGAAATTTGTATCTCTTTCATATGATGTAAGAGTTCAGGAAAAAAAAAAGCCTTCAAAATGCCGAGGAGGAATTCATCAGGATCCAGATGTGGCTTCCTTTCTATTTAGTTCATTCTTTTTGTTCTTTTAAAATATATTTTATTGATTATGCTATTATAGTTTTCCATTTTTTTCTCCCTTTTATTCCCCTCTTCTCTGCACCACCCTCCCACCAACATTACTCCCTCTTAGTTCATGTCCAAGGGTCATACATAAAAGTTCTTTTGCTTCTCCATTTTTTATGCTATTCTTAATCTCCCTTGTCTATTTTGTGCCTGCCATTTATGCTTCTTATTCCCCATATCTTTTCCATCCATTCTGTCCCACCCCCTCCCCACTGGTAACCGTCCATGTGATCTCAATTTCTGTGATTCTGTTCCTGTTCTAGTTGTTTGCTTAGTTTCTTTTTGTTTTTGTTTTTGTTTTTAGGTTCAGTTACTGATAGTTGTGAGTTTGTTGTCATTTTACGGTTCATATTTTTAATCATCTTTTTCTTAGATAATTCTTTTTAACATTTCATATAATATGGGCTTGGTGATAATGAAATCCTTCAACTTGACCTTAACTGGGAAGCACTTTATCTGCCCTTCCATTTGAAATGATAGCTTTGCTGGATAGAGTAATCTTGAGTGTAGGTCCTTGCATTTCATGACTTGGAGTACTTCTTTTCAGCCCCTTATTGCCTGCAAGGTGTCTTTTGAGAAATCAGCTGATAGTCTAATGGGAACTCCTTTGTAGGTAACTGTCTCCTTTCCTCTTGCTGCTTTTAAGATTCTCTCCTTATCTTTAATCTGGGGTAACATAAGGATGATGTGCCTTGGTGTGTGCTTCCTTGGGTCCAACTTCTTTGGGATTTTCTGAGCTTCCTAGACTCCCTGGAAGTCTATTTCCTTTGCCAGATTGGGGACCTTCTCCTTCATTATTTGTTCAAAAAGTTTTCAATTTCTTGCTGTTCCTCTTCTCCTTCTGGCACCCTTATGATACGAATGTTGGAATGTTTGAGGTTGTCCCGGAGGTTCCTAAGCCTCTCCTCATTTTTCTGAATATTTGTTTCTTCATTCTGTTCCAGTTGAATGATTATTTCTTCCTTCTGGTGTAAACCGTTGATTTGAGTCCCAGTTTCCTTCCATTCACTGCTGGCCCCCTCTATATTATTCTTTATTTCACTTTGCATGGCCTTCACTCTTTCCTCTATTTTGTGACCACACCCAACCATTTCTGTGAGCACCCTGAGTACCAGTGTTCTGAACTGTGCATCTGATGGGTTGGCTATCTCTTCATTGCTTAATTCTATTTTTGGAACTTTGAGCTGTTCTTTCATTTGGGCATATTTTTTTTTTTTGTATCTGCATTCCTATTACGTTGTAAGTGTTGGAGCCTTAAGTATTTGCCAGGGTGGGGAAACTCACTTGGTTGGGTTGTGGCACTGTATATGGGAGAGGGACAGAGAGGGAACAATGCTGTTTGCTCAGCTCTTAGCTGACTTTCAGTCACTTCCCCCACTACCCACAAGAAAATTGGGCCCTTCTGGTGCTGATTCCTGGGTCGGTAGGTTTGTGTACATTCTAGGACCCTGTGGGGCTCTCCAATGAACTCTCCTGTGAGGCTGGGAGTTTCTCCCACTGCTGCAATGCCCACAGGTCGTTTTAGTCAGAGGTTTTGAAACTCTATTTCCTGGTGCTGGAACCTTGGGTTGCACAGTCTGTTTTGCTCCCCAGTTGTTCCTCCCAGTTCATCCCTGCACAAATTTCAGACTGTCTGGTTCACCAGCCACCACCTCGCCTGCCAGGTCCTCCAGCTGCACGCCTTGCCACATGTCCTCTCCATCCCATCCCCACCCCTCCTACAAGTCTGAATGAATGTTTCTTTGTTAACTTCTTAGTTACTGGACTTCCATGCAGTTTGATTTTATGGCAGTTCTGGTTATTTTTTTGTTTTGTATTTGTAGTCTTTTTGGTTGTGTGAGGAGGCAGTGTATCTACCTAAGCCTCCATCTTGGCCAGAAGTCATTCTCTAATCTTACTATATACCAAATAAATCCATCAATTCTATCTTGGTTTTCAGGAGAAAGAGTGCTAAATTAATAGACAAAACCAAATCAAAAGCATTTTTAGGCCTGTTATATCTAGCTGGTAAACATTGCAGCCATTGGCTAGATTTTCAGGATTTGTGGCCCACAGATGGTAGTGGCACTGTGTGTTTTAGACATGATATCTTTATGGAGATTTAGATGTATTCATAATTGTATCAGGTTCAATGACAAACTCAACTGCTTAGAACACCTAAAAGTGGATAAATTAGTGGCTACGAGAGATATTTTCTCAGCATTTGTAGAAAATTGTAGATTATGTTATTACTCTATGGGACAAAATATAACAACAGATGAAATATTACCTGGATTTAGAGGCAAATGTGAGTTTAGACAATATATTCCACTCAAGCCCAGGAAATATAGTATAAAAATTTTTGCTATGATTTTTCAAAAGTTTTACAAAGGAAATCTTAAAATATATACCAGTGAAAAGCCCGAAAGTCCTTACTTGATTAGTAATTAACCAGCAGATATAATCCAGAGAGTTTCAGAACACGTTTACTCATGAGGATATAATATTACAGCAGATAACTGGTTAACCGATATAAATCTTACCTCTGACCTGAAAACAAGCGATTTTCATATGTAGGTACTGTTTGTAAGAATAAATCCCAACTACCCCCTGAATTTTTGTCTTCTAAAATCAGGCCCGAAAAATCCAACTTATTTGCTTTTGGTGCAGATTGTACACTTGTATCTCATATATCCCAAAGGGGAAAAACATAATTTTAATTTCAAGTATGCATTTTAATGATGCTGTAAATTTAGACTCACAAAACCCTGACATAGTAGAATATTACAACCAGCCCTGGCTGGTGTGGCTCAGTGGATTGAGTGCCGGACAGTGAACCAAAGGGTCACCAGTTCAATTCCCAGTTAGAGTGTATGTCTAGGTTGCAGGCCAAGTTCCCAGTAGGGGGCGTGCAAAAGACAACAATACATTGATGTTTCTCTCCCTCTCTTTATCTCTCCCTTCCTGTCTCTAAAAATAAAAATAAACAGAAAACATTTTTAAAAATAGATATTACAACCAAACTAAGTCAGTAGTTGACACTGTGGACCAGATGATACGTACATATAATGTGGCCAGTAACACCAGATAATGGCCTATAGTTACAGTCCACATATTTTGAATATTGTAGAAATAAATGCTCAGACTATTCATATGCTGAACAGCAATGTGAAAATAAGGCATCAAATATTTATTAGAAATCTGATAACACAGTCAGTGTCAGAACAAATAAAAAGGTGTACCGGAATATCTGGAGCTGTGCATAAGCCTTTACACCTTAAACTTCATCTACTTCAAACATAAATTGAAGGAAATTCTAATGACAGCACAGATATAGCTCCCTTGACAAGCAGGAAAAACAAGATGTGTTAGGTGCTATACATCCAAAATGAGTCGCTCATCAAAATTTTTTGCTAGTGTTGTGAAAAGTATTTATGACGTGAGCATAACAATGTTTTTTTGTGATGAGTGTTACAAACATTTTGCAAAGTCAACTATTGAAGATTCTGATTAATGTTAAAGACATTTTTGGTTGTTTTTTGTAGCAATATCAATGTTTCTGTTATTTAAAAAGAAAAACTTTTATTCTTTCTGTATTTATATTTGCTTACTAATTTCTAAATTATAACTGAAAATTAAAAACCACATTTTATGTAAATATAATAAATGCAAATTTGCAGCTTAAAATTTTTTTTTCACATTCAGCACATACTACTAATGAATGTATATCTTGGATAAAAGCAACCTACCACTCCAGTCCATAGTCTGAGTGGGCAACACTTAAGAGTTGCCACTTTACAAAATACTGTATCAAGAAGGCATGTTTTTCTCTAGAGTCTGTATTTATAATAAAACCCAGCACACCAAGATTTATAGTTCTTGGTTTTGTGTTTCCTTCTTAAGTAGAATAGAAGCTCCTTGAACAAAGTGAGTGCATTGTAGACCCGTATATTCTTGAGTGTTGCCAGATGAGTGTATCCAGGCAGGCACTAAGTGCCTCTCAAGTAAATGAATATACATCAAGGCAAGTCGAATAGAGATTTTTCTTAGTGTGTTTCATGGTTTCTGTGGTCTCTGTGATGGTTACTGGTTCTTCCCTAAGAATAATGGAGTAGTAGTTTACACTGTTACACAGGCAGTCACAGAAGATTCTGAACATCAGTAAAGCAACCAATGAGATGTCAGAGATATGAATGAGGCGGGGTGTCTCAGAGACAAAACAAGAGAATATTTGGAGGATATTTAAATTTGGCAAGAGAAGGACAGAGTGACAGAAAAGAGCAGGGGCATAAGAACATTAGATGGGAACTGGAAAGCCATTTAGTTTATGCATTTATTGTATGAATGAGAAGACTTTTCAACACCACATAAGACTTATTCCACAGAGGCTGAATTAGAGAAAGAAGAACAGAATGAAGGCTGGTACCAAGGGGAAGAGGCTGAAAGCCCAAGAAGAGAGTCAGAACTCAAGGAGAAATGAGAGGCTGAATTGGTGACTAGGGTTTAGGGAAGGAGCATTTTTTTTTTTTTACTGGGGCAGGGGTGCTGGTCCTGGTTTGTCTGTTGTTAGAAGAAGGAAGTCAGACAGAAGTGTTGTGGGGTAGGTTTCTTTAACACAGGAATCAAAGATAAACTTTTCTGAGAGAAAGAAGTAACACCTGTGCAGTAATGCTGTTTTTGCAAATTTCATTGCTAGCAGTTCTCCTCAGAGGTGGTGACAGTGAAGATGGTAAGAACTCTGGCAACTGTGTAGCTGGGAGCCAAAGGGTGTGTGTGTGTGTGTGTGTGTGTGTGTGTGTTCCTCTGTGTGGTGTCCTCAGAACACACCTGAAGAGTGAGAATGTCAGCATAGGTCCATTCGGAGTGTCCCTTCAGTATCCCTTTAGGATCCTGTGCTTTCTGAAGGTTGTGCAAGGTGGGGGAAAGTAGGTTTACAGTTGTAAGCATATGAAACAAAGTTTATTTTTGTGTTATTATTTATTCATTATTGTATTGTTTTTCCTAAGAAAAACTGTAAATCTACTTTTTCCCCAACCCTTCTATAAAGCATGGGGCCCTGGGCAGGTGAATGTCTGCTGAGGTAACTATGGTTTCCCTGATCTCCAGATTCTGAGAGTTCCCTCTCTGACACCTGTCTTTCTTCCTTCTCCTTCCTTCCTAATGCCTTGTTTTCCCTCCTCCTGTCTTTTTTTTTTTCCCAATAGCCTTCCAGGACCAAATCTTCAGAATCATAGAGACTTTATCCTTACACAACCGCTCCTGGACCCACAGTTGGGGCTCTGCTTGGTTGGGTGAGCTGCAGATTAAGAGATGGAAGAGCAACTCTGGTGGTTTTGTTTCCCTGCGGCCTTGGTCCAATGGCAACTTCAGCAACAAGGAGATGAAACAAATAGAAGTGTTATTGCAAACGTTGCACTATGAATTTCTGCATTTACTTCATAAACATGCCAGTGAATGGATGCTTGAATGTAAGTTCAATTCCCAAAATGAGCAGGTGCATTGTTGAGTGGGGTATGTTGGTCTCAATGAGGTTTTTATTCCAATTTTTTTCCACACTCCATATCCTTAGCAATCTCTGTCTGCACATTCATTGTAACCTAATTCATTTCATTCAGCCTAGTCATTAAAAACACAACATTCTCACACTAAGTTCTTCCTTCTTCTCTTGCTCTAACACATTTATGCCATTCTCTTTCAACAATTTATTACCTTCCATTTCCAAAGGAAAAAAACTCACTCATTCTTTTCACCTTCAAGTACCACCAATTATGTTTTTTCTGAACTTCTGAGTAAACCAAACTTTGTTCCATTGCCTCAAATCCCCCAAACTTCTCTCTTCTACTTCCTTTTTTGCTTCCACTTATTTCATCTTTTTTAACTCCCTTTCCTCTAATTTATAATCCCTCTTCTCTAGATCCCTTTGAGGTACAAAAAACATTAGGCTGTGAGCTGCACTCTGGGGAAGTCAAGCTACCCTTCTGGCAACTGGCTTATCGAGGATCAGACCTCCTAAGCTTCCAGAACAACACATGGGTGCCATCTCCAGAGGGTGGAACTAGAGCTCAGCAGATGTGCAGACTACTCAATCAGCGCCCTGTCGTCAACAAAATCATAGAATGGAGGACTACTAAAACCTGCCCACGTTACCTTTTGGGTCTCCTTCATTCAGGGAAGGCAGATCTCCAGAGACAAGGTCAGTCCCATATCCTTCCTCCAAGAATTTTCTATTCTAAAATTGTACCTTTTTACCCTCCCTTCAGATTTAGGATAATGAGTCAAGAGGGAGAGGGATAATGTGTGATGAATTCCCAGGGTGGGACACATGTGTCTGTCTAAACTGATGTGAAGACATGAACCTCCAAATCTGTGTTAAAGTGCTTATCTGAACACCTTTCCTGTCTTCTGCAGTAAAACCAGAGGCCTGGCTGTCCACTGGCCCCAATCCTGGTCCTAACCATCTGTTGCTGGTTTGTCATGTCTCTGGCTTCTACCCAAAGCCAATTTCGGTTATGTGGATGCGAGGTGAACAGGCACAACAGGGCTCTCAACTAAGTGATATCCTGCCCAATGCTGATGGGACATGGTATCTTCAGGTCT
Source organism: Phyllostomus discolor (assembly GCF_004126475.2). Taxonomy (NCBI): domain Eukaryota; kingdom Metazoa; phylum Chordata; class Mammalia; order Chiroptera; family Phyllostomidae; genus Phyllostomus; species Phyllostomus discolor. The sequence goes on from NC_040906.2 coordinate 27,318,921, forward strand.
TCTTGGATGTGGAAGCCACTGAGACATCTGGTCTGTCTTGCCGGGTGACACACAGCAGTCTAGAAGGCCAGGACATCATCCTCTACTTGGGTAAGAAAACACTGGGGTCCACACTGGGAAGAAGAGTAGATGGTCCACAACCAGAGCAAAAGAGCCAGATAAAAAAAATGGAACTTATGGACTCCAATCCCAAAGGAATGAAAATAATTCAATAAACGAAAGAGCTGAAAATAAGAGAGCTGCAGATGTAGAACGATGTTGAGGGTTAGATAAAAGATTCATCTCTGAAGAGGGATGAGAAAAGAACAGGAAGAAAGGAGATTAGCGAGGTGAACATTCAGATTTAAACAAGCAGATGAGGGAAATGTAGTAAACAAGGGGTGGACTTGAAATGACACCCTTGTGTGCACCCAAACCCACAGACCGTCCTAACTCCAAGGCCTTGATCATCTTGGCAGTGATGCTACCCCTGCTGCTGCTTCTGACAGGTCTTGCATTTTGGCTTAAAAAGCGCTGGTGAGTTTTCTGTATCCATCTTTCCTTTTCTTTTATCCCCTCCTTACTTGTTGTCCTGTACTTGTTTTCCTCTCTCTCCCCTTAATTCTTCTTTCCTCAGTCCCTTTGCTTTTACTCTTCAGTTCTCTCCACCTCATGCACAGTAACGTTCATCTCTGTTCTTTTTATAGGACACATTGTGAACCTCCTCCCACTCTTCTTCCTTTGGAGAGATTCCAGCAGCCCAGGGACTCAAAACCTACTTAAAACTCAGCATGGTGCTGATGTCCTTTCAACTCTCTTTTGTACAATTTTGTTGTGGTTTACCTATGTTTACTTAATGGTCTCTTATTAATGTACACTAGTTGTCAGTTTGCAGGATTTGCTTTCTGACCTGGTTGTGAGATTTTAAAACTCATGTTTTAAGTCTGGATAAAATGAGATCCTAGTAACCTCTCTATACTGGAAAATTAATGAACCTCAGGCTCATTTAGAATGTCACTTCTTTTGGGGTGTGTTCCCTGATGCACAAGTGCAGGCAGTGTCTGAACTCCCATCACACTCTGCAGCATACTTTGCCGACTTTCTACTTTCTATCCTTTGCTGCAGCTATGCAGGTCCCTTTTCCCCTTCTAATTTTTAAGTTTCCTGAGAGCAAAGTCTATATCTTCTTAAAGTTTGTATCATTTATGAAGTGTATTAACTGTGTGTAGTATGCTTTCAATAAAGCCTGTGTTAAGTTTACAGCAAATACATAGTCTTATTTTTTATCTTCCTGACATGTGTTGTAGTTGAGACATTTTATGTTTTTTTGTTAAAACTCTTCACACTTCAGTAGTTCCTCAGTGGCTTCTCTGAATCCCTGAGGAGAAACACAATGTGGCCTCCAAACATTCTTACAACTGTGGAAACCTATTTGTGTGCAATTGTTGTTCCAAGTATTTTAAACGAAAACAGAAAGGTAGGATACAGTCCTCGCTATTTAGTGTGGTTCGGGGACAAACAGCAGAGTCACCTCCTTGGAGCTTGTTAGAAATGTATATTCTTGGACCTCACCTCAGACTTACTGAATCATGACTGCACTTTAGCAAAATCAGCAAGGGACTCATTAGGTACATTCACATTTGAGAGGCACTGACAAAGGTACAGTCTGAGAGGCAGCAGTGCAAGCACGTCACAGAAGCAAAAAGCAGATGGTCGAGAAAAGAGAACAGAGTGTTGACAGTCAGGACTGAAGTGAGACCAAAGCAAGGAGTGTGCACACAGTACACTCTTACTAGTTATGGCTGTTGTGTTGAAGACACAGTGAACACTAAGTTACTAAACACTGCTCCATTGCTCCTCGGGAGAATACACAGTTCCTGTGAATCTCTGGTCAGATCATTTTTGTCAGCTAATGAATACTCAGCTCTGTTTTATGTGTGTTCCTGTTTAAAGATACCTTCTTTAATGTCTACATAACTTCAAATAATTCATTTATCATATATAGTATTTTAAAAAATATTTTATTTACCTATTTTGTGGTGGGGGAAGAGAGGGAGAGGAACTCTGATGTGAGAGAAACACCAATCAGTAGTCTCTTGTATGAGTTCCAACCAGGACTGAACCTGCAACCCAGGTATGTGCCCTGACAGGGAATTGAACTGGCGACCTTTAGCTGTGTGGGATGACGCCCAACCAACTGAACCATACTTACCAGAGCTATATGTAGTATTTTTTAAACAATAAAACAACAGCCAAGAGTGTTTTTAATATCTTCCTGAACCTGGGTAATGCAGTTACAAGTACCTTTGACTTTTAGCCACACAGCTGTGCTATTATGCTTTTTTAAAGAAAAAAGAAGAAGTCATTATGTTAGGCAGGATAGAGAGTAGACCAAGGCAGGGAGGAGGGGGCAGACATGTCTCACCCACTGACCCAGTAGCCCTGAGCCCAAAGTCCCCAAAGATTTGGGTTCCTATCACTAGAGGGGGAATGTTGTGCTGGACTGAGTGACCAGAGGGGAAATAAAGGCAGGGCCCTCACCATCACAATCTAACAAACACTTAGTACAGGAGGCTAAAAGTAAAAGCCCACAGTCCTGAGCCTGGTCTGAAAAGGCTGCCAGGAGTCCCAAACAACAAGTGAAACTACAACAGTGTAGGAGGTGGGGAGCCCTGGAAAGTCTGTGTGTGACGTCTCCACTGGCTGGGAAAAGGAAAACCTTGAGGCTGTATATTCATCCCAAGGCCTGCAAGGTAGAAAGGGAGGGGTCCATAGCGCCCAAAGGAAAACACCCATGAAACAACTTTGGTTCACTGCCTGCCTCCCGCCATGTCTGCGAAATGAACAAATAGAGTCTGGAGCAAGATGAGGATGCAGATAACAGACCCCCACCGATGCCTATGTTGGGGAGTCACATCTCTCCAGGGGATACCAGCACCACCTTTATCTGCTACTCAAAATGTAACTCCTTCACCCCCACACCATCAGCTATGTAAGTCCTCAGAACAAAGGACTCACTCTCTTCTCTTGGCCTCCTGACTCTCTTGCCACATGGAGGACCCCTGGTCAGGCAGCCTCTGGCTTGGGGGGACCCAGGCCACCTCTTTTGCCACTAGGCCTGTACTTTTGCACCCTTGCTTTGCTTTCCTATTAGAACTTTGTATTAATAGACTTTGCTTGCATGCTGCTGGTAGGCCCGCTGGCCTCTAAACCTTTTTTTAAAAATTTTTTATTGCTATTCAAGTACAGTTGTCTCCATTTACCCCCGAGCATGCTCCCTGCCCCACTCATCCCCACCTGTCACCTTCGATCCTACCTGCTTTGGCTTCTCCATGTTCCCTTTATACATGTTCCTTGACAACCCTCCCCCACCCCATGGCCTGTAATTCTTCACTGTGTCTACAAGAAGAACCAAGTTCCCGGGAGTGTCTCTCATAACAATTTTATAGTAAATTCACAAATCTAGCTCCTTCTTTATCCTAGCTTCATTAGAGCATTATAAATGTTATTTTAGAACGTTGTGAGCTGCTACACATATAGGTCAGCAAATTCCTCTTCTTTTTATTTTCATTTTTTGAAATAGATTTTATTGATTATGCTATTATACGTGTCCCACATCCACCCTTTTATTCCCCTCCACCCTGCACACCCTCTCACACCCACATTCCCCCCCTTTAGTCCATGTTCATGGCTCATATATATAAGCTCCTTGACTTCTCCATTTCTTATAGTATTCTTAACCTCCCCCTGTCTATTTTCTGCCTACCATTTATGTTACTTATTCTCTGTACCTTTCCCCCCTCTCTCCCATGCCCACTTCTCTGCTGATAGCCCTCCATGTGATCTCCATTTCTGTGATTCTCTTCCTGTTCTAGTTGTTTGTGGGTTTTTTAAGTTCTTTTGTTAATAGCTGTGAGTTTGTTGTCATTTTAGTGTTGTTTTTTTTATCTTCTTTTTCTTAGATGAGTCCCTTTAACATTTCATATAATGGCTTGGTGATAATCAACTTTTTCAACTTGACCTAATCTGGGAAGCACTTTATCTGCCCTCCCATTCTAAATGTAAGCTTTGCTGGAGAGAGCAATCTTGCCTTTCATGACTTGGAATACTTCTTTCCAGCCCCTTCTTTCCTGCAAGGTCTCTTTTGAGAAATCAGCTGACAGTCTGATGGGAACTCCTTTGTAGGTCACTGTCCCCTTATCTCTTGCTGCTTCTAGGATTCTCTCTCTCATTTTTACCTTGGCTAATGTAATTATGATGTGCCTTGGTGTGTTCCTCCTTGCGTCCAATTTCTTTGGTACCCCTGAACTTCCAGGACTTCCTGGAAGTCTATTTCCTTTGCCAGAATGGGGAAGTTCTCTTTTATTATTTCTTCAAATAACTTTTCCTCTTGTTGCTCTTCCCTTTCCCCTTCTGGTTCCCCTATAACTCACATGTTGGAATGTTTCAAGATGTCCTAGAGGTTCCTAAGCCTCTCCTCAGTTTTTTGAATTCTTCTTTCTTCATTCTTTTCTGTTTGGTTGTTTCTTTCTTCCTTTTGGTCCACTCCATTGATTTGAGTCCCAGTTTCCTTCCCATCACTATTGGTTCCCTGTACATTTTCCTTTACTTCACTTAGCATAGCCTTCATTTTTTCATCTAATTTGTGACCAAATTCAACCAATACTGTGAGCATCCTGATCACCAGTGCTTTGTATTGTACATCTGATAGGTTGGCTATCTCTTCCTCACTTAGTTGTATTTGCTCTGGAGCTTTGATCTGTTCTTTCATTTGCGATATTTTTTTTTTTTTTTTTTTTTTTGCTTTTTAGTGCCTGTCACGTAGTGAGGGGAGAAGCCTTAGGTGTTCACTAGGGCAGGGTAACCCAGTAACCCAGTGGCTGGGATGTGATGCAGTATGTGGGGGAGGGTCAGAGAAGGAACAATGGTGCTTGCTCCACTCTCTATCGGATTTCAGCCTCTTTTGCCACTTCCCCCATGCAAACTGGGCCCTTCTGGTGTTGATTTCCGGGTGGGTGGGCTAGTGTACGCTATAGGACCCTGTGGGTCTCTGCAACAAACTCTTCTATGAGGCTGGGAGTCTCTCTCAGCACCTCAACTGTCACAGGTGTTTCCAATTAGTGTTTTGAGGCCCTGGGGCCCTGGGTGGCATGCTCTGTCTCGCTCCCCAGTTTCACCTGGTTTATCTGCCTGCGAATGTGGGACCGCCCAATCCACCAGCCTCCTTGCACACTGCATCCTTCCACAATGTGCCTCCTCGCTGGGTCTGCCTGCTGCCGCTTGTGTGGCAGGGGTACACCAGCCACCACTTTTCTTTGCCAAGTCCCCTCTCTGGCCAGCCACCTGAATCTACCTCTCCTACCAGTCTAGAAAAGTGTCTATTTTAACTCCTTGGTTATCAGTCATCCATACACTTCAATTTTCTGTCAGTACTGGTTGTTTTTTGTTTTTAAATTTTTGTTGTTTTTATTTTGGTTGCGCAAGGAGGCACAGTGTGTCTACCTACATCTCCATCTTGGCCAGAAGTCTTTAAATCTTTTTCCTCTCCATGCAACCTACACTGTAATTTTTTTTTACTGTGACCTCCACAGGTTTAAAATATAAGTAATAGGAGATTTATAGCATAAGCCTTTATATAAACTTTATGAGTATTAGCATATATTTTATTCCTAAACAAAACTGCTTTTTTCTTTTTTAAAATATATATATATATTTTAAAGATTTTACTTATTTACTTTTAGAGAGGGAAGGGAGGGAGAAAGAGAGAGAGAGAGAGAGAGAGAGAGAGAGACACACACACACATCAATGTGCGGTTGCTGGGGGCTGTGGCCTGCAACCCAGGCATGTGCCCTGACTGGGAATCGAACCTGCGACACTTTGGTTCACAGTCCGAGCTCAATCCACTGAGCTACGCCAGCCAGGGTTTTTTAAATATACTTTAGTGATTATGCTATTACAGTTGTCCCATTTTCCCCCCTTCATTTCCCTCCACCCTGCACACACTCTCCCACCCACATTCCCTCCTTTAGTTCATGTTCATGTGTCATAAGTTCTTTAGCTTCTACATTTCCCATACTATTCCTGCCCTGCCCCTGTCTATTTTCTCCCTACTATCTATGCTAATTATTCTCTGTACCTTTTGCCCCTCTCTCCTCCTCCCACTCCCTTGTTGCTAACCCTCCATATGACCTCCACTTCTGTGTTTCTGTTCCTGTTCTAGTTGTTTGCTTAGTTTCTTTTGGTTTTGTTTTAGGTGTGGTTGTTAATAATTGTGAGTTTCCTGTCATTTTACTATACATGTTTTTTATCTTCTCTTTCTTAGATAAGTCCTTTTAACATTTCATATAAGGGTTGGGTGATGATGAACTACTTGACTTGACCTTATCTGAGAAGCATTTTATCTGCCCTCCCATTCTAAATGAAAGCTTTGCTGGATACAGCATTCTGGGATGTACGTCCTTACCTTTCATGACTTGGAATACTTCTTTCTAGCCCCTTCTTGCCTGTAAGGTCTCTTTTGAGAAATCAGCTGACAGTCTGATGGGAACTCTTTTGTAGGTTACTGTCTCCTTATCTCTTGATGCTTCTAGGATTCTTTCCTTCATTTTAATCTGGGCTACTGTAATTATGATGTGCCTTGGTATGTTCCTCCTTGCGTCCAATTTCATTGGTACTCTCTGAGCTTCCAGAACTTCCTGGAAGTCTATTTCCTTTCCCATTATGGGAAGTTCTTTATTATTTGTTCAAATAAGTTTTCCACTTGTTGCTCTTTCTCTTCCCCTTCTGGTACCCCTATAATTTGCATGTTGGAACATTATAGATGTCCTGGAAGTTCCTAAGCTTCTCCTCGTTTTTTGAATTCTTAGTTCTCCATTCTTTTCTGTTTGGTTGTTTCTTTCTTTCTCATGGTCCACTCTATTGTTTTGAGTTTCAGTTTCCTTCCCAACACTATTGGTTCCCTTTGCAATTTCCTTCATTTCTCTTATCATAGCCTTCATTTTTTCATCTAGTTTGTGACCAAAATCAACCAATACTATGAGCAGCCTGATCACCAGTGCTTTGAACTGTGCATCTGATAGGTTGGCTATCTCTCGCTTGCTTTAAAGTGTCAATTGAGGGACTTTCAATTGTGTTTGAAACATCCCCCCCCCCCTTTGGTCTGGTTGTGCCTATTACATAAGAGGGCAGAACCTTAGGTGTTCACCAGGTTGGGGCACCCCAGTGGTTGGGTTGTGATGTTGTATGTGGGGGCAGGGTCTAAGAGGGAACAGTGGCACTTTCTCTGCTCTCCCTCAGACCTCAGTCCCTTCCACCACATGCCCCGAGCAAATTGGGCCCCTCTGGTGCCAATTCCCGTGTGGGTGGGTTTCTGCACCCTGTGGGACTTTCCAAGGATCTCTCCTATGAGGCTTGGAGTCTCTTCCTGTGCCTCAACCCCCACAGGTGTTTTCAATCTGTGTCCCGAGGCTCTATTTCCCAGCACTGTGATCCTGGGTTGTACACAGTGCCTTGCTTCACAGTTCCCACCTCGCTGAGTCTGCTGTTTGCCACCCCTTAGCTGGAGTCTGCTGCTTGCACACTCTGGGTCCACCTGCTGTGGTCTTGCGAGCCCCAAATGCCTTACTCGCCCAGTCCCAGCGCTCTCTGCTCTCTGCGCTGCAACCCACACCAGCTACCCATCTCCGCCCCTCCTACTGGTCTGGATGAATGGGTCTATTTTAATTTCTTAGTTATCTGACCTCCGTAGAGTTCAATTTCCTGTCATTTCTGGTTGTTATTCTGTTTCTAATTTGTTGTTGTCTCTATCTTGGTTGTGGGAGGAGGCACAGTGTGTCCGCCTATGCCTCCATCTTGGCTGGAAGTCCACAAAACTGTTTAATATTCTCATTTCACCAAGTAGAAGCACAAATAATGACTTCTGATGTCTCAAAAAAACTATCCTAAAATCTGAATGACTAAAAAATAATTGGATTCCTGAACTAAATTATGCAATCATTAAAAATTACTCATTGAGCACCTGTAACAGGCATTTGGTGAGATGTTGGGGATCCAGTACAACAGCGGTAGACAGACCTAACACCCTGAGCGCACCACTCCAGTCCAGAGTCTGAGTGGGCAACACGTAAGAGTTGCCACTTTACAAAATACTGTTTCAAGAAGGCTTGCTTTTGTCTAGAGTCTGTATTTACAATAAAACCCAGCACACCAAGATTTATAGTTCTTGCTTTTATGTTTTCTTCTTAAGTAGAATAGAAGCTCCTTGAACAAAGCGAGTGCATTGCAGAAAACTGTACATTCATGAGTATTGCCAGATGAGTGTATCCAGGCAGGCACTAAGTGACTCTCAGGTAAATGAATATACATCAATGTAAGTCAAATAGAGATGTTTCTTAATGTGTTTCACGGTTTCTGTGGTCTGTGATGGTTACTGGTTCTTCCCTAAGAATAATGGAGTAGTAGTTTACACTGTTACACTGGCAGTCACAGAAGATTCTGAACATCAGTAAAGCAACCAGTGAGATGTCAGAGATATGAATGAGATGGGGTGTCTCAGAGACAGAAGAGAATATTTGGAGAATATTTAAATTTGGAAAAAGAAGGACAGAGTGACAGAAAAGAGCAGGGGCATAAGGACATCACATGGGAATTGGAAAACATTTAGTTTTAAGTATTTATTGTAGAAATGAGAAGACTTTTCAATACCACATAAGATTATTCCATAGAGGCTAAATTAGAGGAAGATGAACAGAATGAAGGCCAGTACCGAGGGAAAGAGGCTGAAAGCCCAAGAAGAGAGTCAGAACTCAAGGAGAAATGAGAGGCTGAATTGGTGACTAGGGTTTAGGGAAGGAAAATGTGTTTTTTTGGTTTTTTTTTTTTTTACTGGGGCGGGGGTGCTGGTGCTGGTTTGTCTGTTGGTAGTAGAAGGAAGTCAGACAGAAGTGTTGTGGGGTAGGTTTCTTTAACACAGGAATCAAAGACAATCTTTTCTGAGAGAAAGAAGTAACATCTGTGCAGTAATGCTATTTTGGCAAATTTCATTGCTAGCAGTTCTCCTCGGAGGTGCTGACAATGAAGATGGTAAGAACTCTGGCAACTGCCCAGCTGGGTGTAAAAGGGTGTGTGTGTGTGTGTGTGTGTGTGTTCCTCTGTGTGGTGTCCTCAGAACACACCTGGAGAGTGAGCATGTCAGTATAGTTCTATTCTGAGTATCCCTTCAGCATCACTCTAGGACCCTGTGCTTTCTGAAGGTTGTACAAGGTGGGAGAAAAGAAGGTTTACAGTTGAGAGCATATGAAACAAAGTTTATTCTTGTGTTATTATTTATTCATTATTGTATTGTTTTTCCTAAGAAAAACTGTAAATCTACTTTTTCCCCAACCCTTCTATAAAGCATGGGGCCCTGGGCAGGTGAATGTCTGCTGAGGTAACTATGGTTTCCCTGATCTCCAGATTCTGAGAGTTCCCTCTCTGGCATTTTTTTCATTCTCTTTCCTTCCCAATGACTTTTTTTTCTCCTTTTTTTTTAAAAATAGCCTTTCCGGACCAAATCCTCAGAGCCATCGGTACTTTATCCTTACACAACCACTCCTGGACCCACAGTTGGGGCTCTGGTTGGTTGGGTGAGCTGCAGATTAAGAGATGGAAGAGCAACTCTGGTGGTTTTGTTTCCCTGCGGCCTTGGTCCAATGGCAACTTCAGCAACAAGGAGATGAAAGAAATAGAAGTGTTTGTCCAAAGGTCCCACAATGAATTCCTGCATTTACTTCATAACCATGCCAGTGAATGGATGCTTGAATGTAAGTTCAATTACCCAAATGAGCTGGTGCAATGTTGGGTGGGGTATGTTTGTCTCAATGCGGTTTTTATTCCAATTTTTTTCCACACTCCATATCCTTAGCAATCTCTGTCTGTACATTCATTGTAACCTAATTCATTTCATTCAGCCTAGTCATTAAAAACACAACATTCCCACACTAAGTTCTTCCTTCTTCTCTTGCTCTAACACATTTATGCCATTCTCTTTCAACAATTTATTCCCTTCCATTTCCAAAGGAAAAAAACTCACTCATTCTTTTCACCTTCAAGTACCACCAATTATGTTTTTTCTGAACTTCTGAGTAAACCAAACTTTGTTCCATTGCCTCAAATCCCCAAAGCATCTCTCTTCTACTTCCTTTTTTGCTTCCACTTATTTCATCTTTTTTAACTCCCTTTGCTCTAATTTACAATCCCTCTTCTCTAGATCCCTTTGAGGTACAATGTATATTTGGCTGTGAGCTGCACTCTGCAGAAGTCAAGCTAGGCTTCTGGCAACTGGCTTATCAAGGATCAGACCTCCTGAGCTTCCAGAACAACACATGGGTGCCATCTCCAGAGGGTGGAGCTAGAGCTCAGCAGGTGTGCAAAATACTCAATCAGCGCACAGTCTCCAACAACAATGTACAATGGAGCATTAGTAACATCTGTCCACGTTTCCTTTTGGGTCTCCTTCATTCAGGGAAGGCAGATCTCCAGAGACAAGGTAAGTTCCATATCCTTCCTCCAAGAATTTTCTATTCTAAAATTGTACCTTTTTACCCTTCCTTCAGATTTAGGATAATGAGTCAAGAGGGAGAGGGATAATGTGTGATGAATTCCCAGGGTGGGACACATGTGTCTGTCTAAACTCATGTGAAGACATGAACCTCCAAATCTGTGTTAAGAGTGCTTATCTGAACACCTTTCCTGTCTTCTGCAGTAAAACCAGAGGCCTGGCTATCAACTCGCCCCAATCCGGGTCCTGACCATCTGTTGCTGGTTTGTCATGTCTCTGGCTTCTACCCAAAGCCAATTTCGGTTATGTGGATGCGAGGTGAACAGGCACAACAGGGCACTCAGCTAAATGATATCCTGCCCAATGCTGATGGGACATGGTATCTTCAGGTCTTCTTGGATGTGGAAGCCACTGAGACATCTGGCCTGTCTTGCCGGGTGACACACAGCAGTCTAGAAGGCCAGGACATCATCCTCTACTTGGGTAAGGAAACACCGGGGTCCACACTGGGAAGAGGAGTAGTTGGTTCACAAGCAGAGCAAGAGCCAGATATAAAAAATTTGGAATTTATGGACTCCAATCCAAAAAGAATGAAAAGAATTCAATAAATGAAAGAGTTGAAAATAAGAGAAATGCAGATGTAGGAAGATGTTGAGGGTTAGATGAAAGATTCATCTCTAAAGAGGATGAGAGAAGAACCAGGAAGGAAGGAGATTAGTGAGGTAAACATTCAGATTTAACAAGCAGATGAGGGGAATGTAGTAAACAATGGGTGGACTTGAAATGACACCCTTGTGTGCACCCAAACCCACAGACCCTCCTAACTCCAAGGCCTTGATCATCTTGGCAGTGATGCTACCCCTGCTGCTGCTTCTGACAGGTCTTGCATTTTGGCTTAAAAAGCGCTGGTGAGTTTTCTGTATCCATCTTTCCTTTTCTTTTATGCCCTTCTTACTTGTTGTCATGTATTTGTTTTCCTTTCTCTCCCCTTAATTCTTCTTTCCCCAGTCCCTTTGCTTTTACTCTTCAGTTCTCCTCTCCACCTCATGCACAGTAACGTTCATCTCTGTTCTTTTTATAGGACACACTGGAAACCTCCTCCCGCTCTTCCTTTGGAGAGATTCCAGCAGCCCAGGGACTCAAAACATACTTAAAACTCAGCATGGTGCTGATGTCCTTTCAACTCTCTTTTGTACAATTTTGTTGTGGTTTACCTATGTTTACTTAATGGTCTCTTATTAATGTACACTAGTTGTCAGTTTGCAGGATTTGCTTTCTGACCTGGTTGTGAAATTTTAAAACTCATATTTGAACTCTGGATAAAATGAGATCCTAGTAACCTCTCTATACTGGAAAATTAATGAACCTCAGGCTCATTTAGAATGTCACTTCTTTTGGGGGGTGTTCCCTGATGCACAAGTGGAAGCAGTGTCTGAACTCCCACCACACTCTGCAGCATACTTTGCCGACTTTCTACTTTCTATCCTTTGCTGCAGCTATGCAGGTCCCTTTTCCCCTTCTAATTTTTCAGTTTCCTGAGAGCAAAGTCTGTATCTTCTTAAAGTTTGTATCATTTAAAAAGTGTATTAACTGTGTGTAGTATGCTTTCAATAAAGCCTGTGTTAAGTTTACAGCAAATACCTAGTCTTTTCTTATTCTTTTTCTTCCTGATGTGTGTTGTAGTTGAGACATTTTATGCTTGTTGTTAAAAGTCTTCACACTTTACTTGTTCCTCAGTGACTCCTCTGAATCCCTGAGGGGAAACACAATTTGGCCTCCAAACATTCTTACAACTGTGGAAACCTATTTGTGTGCAATTGTTGTTCCAAGTATTTGAAACAAAAGAGAAAGACAGGATACAGTCCTCGCTATTTAGTGTGGTTCGGGGACAAATAGCAGAGTCACCTCCTTGGAGCTTGTGGAAATCCATATTCTTGGACCTCACCTCAGACTGACTGAATCATAATTGCACTTTAGCAAAATCAGCAAGGGACTCATTAGGTACATTAAAATCTGAGAAGCACTGAGAAAGGTGCAGTCTGAGAGGCAGCAGTGCAAGCATGTCACAGAAGCAAAAAGCAGATGGTCGAGAAAAGAGAACAGAGTGTTGACAGTCAGGACTGAAGGGAGACCAAAGCAAGGAGTGTGCACACAGTACATTCTCACTAGTTATGGCCGTTGTGTTGAAGACACAGCAAACTCTAAGTTACTAAACAAAAGCTCATTCATTGCTCCTCAGGAAAATACACAGTTCCTGTGAATCTCTGGTCAGAACATTTTTGTCAACTAATGAATACACAGCCCTGTTTTATGTGTGTTCCTGTTGAAAGACACCTTCTTTAATGTCTACATAACTTCAAATAATTTACTTATTATATATAGTATTTTAAAAAATATTTTTTTTACCTATTTTGTGGTGGGGGAAGACAGGGAGAGAAACATTGATGTGAGAGAAACACCAATCAGTTGTCTCTTGTACGAGTACCGACTAGGACTGAACCTGAAACCCCGGTATGTGTCCTCACAGAGAATTGAACTGGCGACCTTTAGGTGTGTGGGATGATTCCCAACCAGCTGAACCATACTTACCAGAGCTATATGTAGTATTTTTTAAATAATAAACAGCAGCCAACAGTGTTTAATATCTTCCTGAACCTGGGTAATGCAGTTACAAGGTTTTTTGATTTTTACCCACACAGCTGTGCTGTCTATTATGGATTTTTTTTTTTAAGAAAAAGGTGATTATGTTAGGTAGGATAGAGAGCAGACCAAGGCAGGGAGGAGGGGGCAGACCTGTCTCACCCACTGACCCAGTAGCCCTGAGCCCAAAGCCCCCAAAGATTTGGGTTCCTATTACTTGAGTGGGAATGTTGTGGTGGACTGAGTGACCAGAGGAGAAATAAAGGCAGGGCCCTCACCATCACAATCTAACAAACACTTAATACAGGAGGCTAAAAGCAAAAGCCCACAGTCCTGAGCCTGGTCTGAAAAGGCTGCTAGGAGTCCCAAACAAGAAGTGAAACTACGACAGTATAGGAGGCAGGGAGCCCTTGAATATCTGTTGTATTGTCTCCACTCTGTTGGGAAAAGGAGAACCTTGAGGCTATATATTCATCCCAAGGCCTGCAAGGTAGAAAGGGACCACAGCACCCAAATAAAACACCCATGAAACACCTTTGGTTAACGGCCTGCCTCCCGCCATGTCTACAGAATGAACAAGTAGAGTCTGGAGCAAGATGAGGATTCTGCTAACAGACCCCCACCCAAGCCTATGTTGGGGGAGTCACATTTCTCCAGGGGATACGAGCACCACCTTTACCTGCTAATCAAAATGTAACTCCTCTCTCCCCACCCCATCAGCTATATAAGTCCTCAGAACAAAGGATTCACTGTCTTCTCTTGGCCTCGTAACTCTCTTGCCACATGGAGGATCCCTGGCCAGTCAGTCTCTGTCATGGGGGTGCCCAAGCCACCTCTTTTGGCCACCAGGCCTGTACTTTTGCACCCTTGCTTTGCTTTCCTATTAGAACTTAGCATTAATAAACTTTGCTTGCATGCTGCTGGTAGGCTCGCTGGCTTGTAAATCTTTTTTTCTAATTTTTTATTGTTGTTCAAGTACAGTGTCTCCATTTACCTCTGACCACGCCCCCCGTCCCACTCATCCCCACCTCCCACCTTTGATCCTACCTGCTTTGGCTTTCTCCATGTGCCCTTTATACATGTTCCTTGACAACCTTCCCCCGCCCCATGGCCTGTAATTCTTTACTGTGTCTACGAGAAGAACCAAGTTCCTGGGAATGTCTCCAGAAACAATTATATGGTATTCACAAATCTAGCTCCTTCTCCATCCTAGCTTCATTAGAATATTATAAATGTTAGTTTAGAACATTGTGAGTCGCTACACATATAGGTCAGCAAATTCCTCCTTTTTATTTTCATTTTTTGAAATATATTTTATTGATTATGCTATTATAGGTGTCCCATTTCCACCCCTCAATTCCCCTCCACCCTGCACACCCTCTCCTACCCACATTCCCACCCCCCTTGGGTTAGTTCATGTCCATGGGTCATAAATATAACTTCTTTGTCTTCTCCATTTCCTATCCTATTCCTAACTTCCCTCTATTTTCTGCCTATCATTTATGCTACTTATTCTCTGTACCTTTTTCCCCTCTCTCCCACTCCCACTCCTCCACTGGTATCCCTCCATGTGATCTTCATTTCTGTGATTCTCTTCCTGTTCTAGTTGTTTGAGGGTTTTTTTTTAGGTTCTGTTGCTAATAGCTGTGAGTTTTTTGTCATTTTAGTGTTCATATTTTTTATCTTCTTTTCCTTAGATAAGTCCCTTTAACATTTCATGTAATGACTGGGTGATGATGAACTCCTTTAACTTGACCTTATCTGAGAAGCACTTTATCTGCCCTTCCATTCTAAATGGTAGCTTTGCTGGATAGAGTAATCTGGGATGTAGGTCCTTGCCTTTCATGACTTGGAATACTTCTTTCCAACGCTTTCTTGCCTGTAAGGCTTCTTTTAAGAAATCTGCGATAGTTTTATGGGACCTCCTTTGTAGGTAACTGTCTCCTTCTCTCTTGCTGCTTTTAAGATTCTCTTCTTATCTTTAATCTTCAATCACAATGTAATTATGATATGCCTTGGAGTGTTCCTCTTTGGGTCCAACTTCTTTGAAACTCTGAGCTTCCTGGACTTTACTTGGAAGTCTATTTTCTTTGCTAGATTGGGGAAGTTCTCCTTCATTATTTTTTAAAATAAGTTTTCAATTTCTTCGGCTTCCTCTTCTCCTTCTCGCACTCCTATGATTTGGATGTTGGAACATTTAAAGATACCCTTGATGTCCTAAGCCTCTCCTCATTTTTTTTGAATTCTTGTTTCTTCATTCTGTTCTGGTTGAATGTTCCTTCCCATCATTGTTGGTTCCTTGTAGATTTTTCTTTATTTCACATAATTTGACCTTCATTGCTGTCTGCGTCCTTTTTATGCTGTCGAAGTACCCTGTGAGTTCCTGGGGCATTCTGATAACCAGTGTTTTGAACTGTGCATCTGATAGGATGGCTCTCTCTTCATCACTTAGTTGTATGTTTTCTGGAACTTTGAACTGTTCTTTCATTTCAGCCGTATTTTTCTTTTTTGTCTCGGTGCACCTGTTATGTAATAAGCGGCAGGGTCGTAGGTATTCACCAGGGTGGGGTAAGCCACATAGCTGCATTGTAAAGCTGTATGTGGGGGAGGCGTCCTAGAGGCAACGATGACTCTTGGTCCACTCTCTGCCAGATTTCAGTCACTTGGCCCACTACCCATAATCAAATTGTGCCCTTCGGGTCTTATTCTCAAGTGGGTGGGCTTGTGTATGTTCCAGGACCCTGTGGGTCTCTCCAACAAACTCTCTTGTCAGGCTGGGAGTTTCTCCTGCTGCCACCTCGATCCCCACAGGGGTTTTCAGTCAGAGGCTTTGAGCCTTTATTTCCCCACACTGGAACCCTGGGTTGTGTGGTTTGTCTTGCCCCTAGTTGTTCCTCCTGGTTTATCTGCACACAAATGTGGGACAGCCCAGTCTGTAAGCCACCACCTCACCTGGTCTGCCAGCCACCGCCTTGCCCTCCCCAGTCCTCCAGCTGCTGCCTTGCCGTGAGACCTCTCTGCCTCTCCTACCAGTCTGGATGCATGTTTCTTCTTTAACTCCTTGGCTGTTGGATTTCCATACAGTTTGATTTCTGCCATTTCGGGTTGTCTTTTGTTTTTAAATTTGTTGTTGTCCTTGTTTTGGTTGTGTGAGGAGGCATAGGGTGCCTATGTATGCCTCCCTTCTTTTTTTCTCTGGATTTAATGCATTCCTTATTTATTACCACTGAACTCATGGCCAACAACACTGTAACTCATGTCTGAACAAAGCTTATCTACACACGCATTTCCTCTATAAGTCAAACTATAGTCTATTTGTGCTTAGCAACACTAGAGAGCTCCTTAGCACTATGCTTCTGGGATATTTTAATCACCAAAATTACCAATAAAGAGCACAACAATGTGAAAAATGGGGCACTAAATACACCACAAAAGCGACACTTGGTTATAGTGCAAGAACTGAAACAGTGAGGCAGAGAGTCACCTTGTTCACCCTCAGCACAAAAGGCAGGGTAAGCTGAGATATCCATGACTGGACTTCAATTACTTCAGAATACATTAATTTCAAAAATAATTCTTAAGCACTTGCTATGCAGCAGGGACATATGGAGCATAAAGTAGTGGGGGAGAGAAAGGGCATCACTGTCTTCTGAGTTGAAAATTTTGCCTTCCTCATTTGATTCCACAAGTTCACTGTTTTCATTGTTGCACCTATCTTACTTTCTTAGTACAGCAACTTATTTGGGTTGAACTCGGGGAAAGGGAATTAGTTTTCCTTTGTGTAGAGAGCTGAGAGAGGGGCGCCAGGGCAAGGAGAACATCCCTATGAACCTACTCCAGGTGGCAGCAGCTGCACATGTCAAAATTTTCATAAAATAAAGTGAGATGGGAGAGCAGAAAAAGGTAAAAATAGGGGGACCAGGAAGAGCACACTGTGGGACTGCTGCAGCCTTCCTACCTGAATTAGGCTGGTTGGTTGCTTCTCTAGATTCCCATCTACCTTGTTACCCATGCATAGCAGCCATGTGGTTTGGAGTAGGTTGACTCCACTCTCATCTTTACTTTGGACCTGATCAGCCTAAGACAAATATGAAAAGGCGCCTTTTGACAATGTGATACGCTGAAGGGTGGAATGGTAACCTATAATTTAAGCCAAATCATCATATAGATCCTGCTTATCCTAGCTCAGAGTGATGGTTCAAGGCTAGGTGTCTGCTCTAAGGTGGTTCAGTGCATATGAAGCCTGACTGTTGTGTATGATTGTAGGGAAAAGAGATGCTCCTTCTTGTCCTGGATGTTATGGTATGAGGTATAAAGCTCAAAACAATTAAAGCTACTTTTCAACACCAGAGAAGCAAGCTGAGGATGAAATTATACATGCAAGAAGGCAGAGAAATTATATACTTGCAATTTGTTAAGAGGGTAGGTCTTAAGTGTTCTCAACACAAGAAAGATTAAAACAAGTAACTGTGAGGTAATGGACATGCTCATTAACTTGATGGTCATGATCACTTCACAACACACATGAATCAAAACATTGAGTTGTAGACTATAAATATATAAATTTTCATTCATCAATTATACCTCAATAAAGCTGAAAACAACAACCAAAACAAACAAACAAACAAGCAAGCAAACTGTGTTTTAAAAAGGCAGAGACAACAGACTCACAGAAGAGTCCAAGTTAAACTATAGTTAAAGCCTGAGTGACCCTGACTTCTCAGTTATGTTAGGCCATAAATTTCCTTTATCCCCTTAGGCTAACAAGAGAATTCTTTCTTTTCTTTGTGAGACAAACATCCTCTCTGTTGTACATGAACCTCAGGGGACTTACCTAATTGTGACTCTTATTTGCAACAGTTCTCTTTACTTCTCTTCCCTTTACTCTTTAAAATTGGTTTCTTGCCCTTTTGCTTTTCCTGTCATGTCTTCATTCTGTTAAACTCTTACACTGTCTTGCTGTTTATCTGTGACATCTGTACAATCCCTTTCTTGAACTCTTTTCATGTGTTTCTAACAAACCACCTGTAAGGAATCAAACTGCTGGTTCGGCTGTTGGGTAAACGAGTAACTCTGGAAATAGTCTCTGATCTTCCTTGTTTTCTTTAGTTAAATGGAGACCAAAATGCATACTTTCAGTGTTTTCAGAGAGATGAAAAAACAATCTAGCACCAGCATATAATAAACCATAAAATGCTGCCACAATGACAGTTAAAAATTATAAAAACACAAGGCACTTACCATGGAGTTTCTCCTGCAACAGTAAGTTTGTTTCTTTTGTTAGTTCGTTCATTCATTCATTCATCCATTCCTTACATACTCAGCTCTTACTATTTGTATCATAAATATAGTCACTGAAAGTTGTTCTAAATATATGAGAAGCAGCTGTGTCTCCTGGAATTTAAAACATAATAAATGTCTTCCTCTAAGCTTGTTCCTTTTTTGATATTTAATCACCTGGAGTCAAACTTCAGAAACCTTTCAAGCCTTTCTTCCTCAGCTTTTCAGGTTACCAAGTTATTCTTTTTAAAAATTGTTTTTCCTACCATTGATGGGTTCTGCCAACCTCCACATAGGATATATATAGAGCTTTCCTATCTCCTAACACACACTCCTGTAGGTTTCCTAAACAAACACTCTGTTTCAGCCACAGTGGGCTCAAGTTTAGGGAATAGTAATTTGCACTACTGAGACTCCTCAAGAAAGGACAGACCTATCCCTGGCTGGCGTAGCTCAGTGGACTGAGCACTAGCCTGCAAACTGAAAGGTCACAGGTTCAATGCCTGTCCAGACACATGCTGGGTTGTGGGACAATGTTTCTCCCCCTCTCTCTAAAAATAAATAAACAAAATCTTTTTTAAAAAAGAAGAAAGGATAGACCTTAGTATCAAATGTGAGTCAGGTTCACAACCGAACTTAAGACCATACAAGCAGTTATGTAAACCTCCTGGAATTTCTGTTGATGAGATGAGATGGCTGTGTTGTCAGAATTAGTGGGCAGACCAGAGTGGTGGGTAAGTGAATGATGACAAAGCCGCTCCATTTCTGCAAATTTGTAAGGTATGGGCATCGTGCACCACCCCATCTGTGTCCCATCTCCTGACTATTTGACAGAAAAGTAATTTGACTCAAGAATAAAGATGAAAGATTTTAAAAAGTAAAATTGTGTTAAATAGTGAAAGTGTTTAAGTTAGTATTTGATGATTTTCTAATGTATTAACTAGATTTTAACTTTTTAATGGCGTGCAAAAAGATATTTTTCAAAGAAATTCAGCCAATGGGACCAGATGGCTACAGTCAGCTGTGTAAAGAAGAGGTTTAACAGGTCATTGCATCATCACATTTATAAATATTTATGTTAATGTCTTATAATCATTTATTTAAATTCTTTAATCATTCATTATTTTCATTGTTTCTGAGGATCTTTTCAAAAATCCTTTTCTTATCCACATGTAAGAGGAAGTTTAACTGGTCAAGTCCACGGTAAACTACAAGTTTATAGGAAATTCTCATTCTAAAATAAAAGATTAAAATAGAACTAATGACTTCTTTTAGTAGGCATAATTTCAGTAAAAAACAATGGGAGGGAGATTCCTTCTTACATCAGACCTGGCCACATCTATATACAAACTATGTTTTATCACAGGCAGGAGCAAAAGATATGAAGAAATTTTAGCAGGATTGAAGGAAAAAATAATTCATATCACATGGCATAAAAAGTAGTATTAACCATTCTCCCTTTGAAATTCATGTTAAAAGTGCTGGCAGAGGCCACTGTTCCTTAGCTGAGCTCTCCCCCTGCAGGTGCAAGTAGGTACCATATCTGAGTTTCCTGGACAACACCATCACCATTCACTATGCCCTAGTGATTCCCCAACACCCCACCCCACCCAACTTGTGAGCAGAACCAAGACCCTAACAGTGGCTTTACCATACAAATGGCCTGTCTTGCCTCATGCAACAGACTTTCCCAAAATCTCTCAAATGTTCACAAACCCCAAACATGCAGAATTTGGCCTCAATGGGCCCTATACCCCTTGTGAAGTGTGCCCAGACTTGGCACTAGTGGCAGCCAGCATGCACAGCTTGGCCTCTCTCAGGCACCACCATACCCAGCACAAGGGACAACCACCTACAAATCATTTTATAGGTCATACCAGTGGCCCAAGCAAGGCACAGGTGGTGGCTGTCCCTGGCCTGCACCTCCCAAGAGGCCCAAGAATCAACACATCCAGTGCCCAACTCACGCCACACCAGAGCACCACTTCCACAAACGACACACTCAAAAAGCAGACAGGGCAGGCACTAGAGTCCCATTAAAGTGAATCCTGCTCCACGGGGTAATAGGCCTTTGCACAGTACCTCCTCCACAATAGTCATGGCATCCTCAAAACCAATCAGCCTGAAGGTCAATTCCCTTCCACTGATATGCCAACAGCAAACAAGGCTCAACTACAATAGGAGGGCACATATAATCCACACAGGAACAGATCTTGAGTACCTGGCTCAGGTGAACAGAAAGAATGTGCCACTTAGCCCCCACAGACACATGCTACATAAGGCCACCCTACCAAAACTGGGAGATATATGAGTCCTACCTAATATGTAGAAACAGAGAAGCAGCCAAAAATGAGGAGACAAAAAACAAATATCTATCCCAAATGAAAGAGAATGCCAAAAGAGGAACCAAACAAAATGGAGACAAGCAAACTACCAGGTGCAGAGTTCAAAACACTGGTAATAAGGATGTTCAATGCTCTCAGTGATAACTTCAACAAAGAGATAGGTAACTAAAAAACTTCATCCTCCCAGGAGCATGGGGTCTCCACCCCTTGCAGGGATCCCCAACCCAAAGTGACAGAGAAGAGGAGCCCGCACAGCACTGATGGTGGAACTCAGTGGGGATTCAGTGCTCATGGGGGACAAGTGAGTCTCCTACAGTCCCAGATGCCACCTTCTCAGGGAAGAGCACACCTGCTGTTACAGCCTGGGGGGTGCTACCTGGTCCCTGGCTGCTAGCAAGGCCACTCTGCTGTGCTGGTGTCCTGAGGAAGGATCTGCTGGCTATACCCATCAGTGACAGTTAGGTCCTTCTTTTTCTGGGGAGACTATTAGGAGAGACTCAGTGACTGAACTCTGTGGCTTTATAAAGGGAACCAATCTTTCCCACCTCAAGTGCACATCCAGCACCCCTGACCCCACCTGTTGAATCACTTGGCCAGCCTAGTCCTGCTGAGTTCAGCTGCACAGATGAATCAGAGTGCCATACAGAGCTGGGAATATGGGGGCATGTATCCTGGGGAAGATTTTGTCCAGGAATCAAACGAGCGGGAGCTGGGAAGTGTAGTTACATTACAAGAGGGCCACTCCTACCTCCCCTGTAGGCTCATCATGTGCTACCCCGGGGAGAAGAAGTGCTTACCTCCAGGCCTGCGGGCAACACCCACAAGGGGAGTCTCTTTGGATCTGCCCTTTCAAGTCCCAGATATACCAACATGCTTAGCTCAGTTCCACAGAGGGAAGGGAGACCTGCTCAGAGCTGAGATACTGAGTGTGAATCTGATAGGGGCAACTGTCTGGGACAGGGTAAAGTGCTTAGCCCAATATGTAGCCTTGATCAGCATCGCCCTCAACAAGAGACTATTTTGATCTGTCCTTCAAAGCCCAGTGGCTTTGCCAAGCTGAGCTGGTTCCTGGAGAGGGGACAGCTAGCTGCATCCATCCTAAACAGGTGGCATGCCCCTCCTGAGTAAACTAGACTTGGAGACTCTAGAAGAGACTGAGTGGCTTGGCTCTGGAGTACAGGCTACTTTCCTGTCACTGAACACCTGAGTGCATGTCCCCCAAGTAGGGGACTCACTAGCCCCATCCTTCTGATCCCAGTTACCCAGCCCTACAGAGCTTGCAGTCTGTGGAAGGGTCTGTGAATTGCGGCCACCCCGGGAAAGCATCAAGTGTAAAAACATCCACATCCCAGGGGTACCAGAAGAAGAGAGTGAGCAAGGGATAGAGAATCTGTTTAAAGAAATAATGGCTGAAAATTTCTCTAACCTGGTGAAGGAAAATGTCATACACATTCAGGGGGCACACAGTTACAACCCGAAAAACCCAAAGAAGCCCACACCAAGATACATCATAATTAAAATGTCAAACATTAAGGACAAGAGAGGCCCTGGCTGGTGTGGCTCAGTGGATTGAGTACCAGCCTGCAAACTGAAAGGTTGCTGGTTTGATTCCCAATCAGAGCACATGCCTGGGCTGCAGGTCAGGTCCCCAGTAGGGCAGTACATGAGAGGCAACCAATCCATGTATCTCTCACAGATTGATGTTTCTCTCACTCTCTTTCTCCCTCCATTTCCTTCTCTCAAAAATTAACTGAAATCTTAAAAAAAAAAAAAAGACAAAGAGAGAATCTTTGAAACAGCAAGGGAAAAGCCATTAGTTACCTACAAAGGAGCTCCCATAAGGCTATCCACTGATTCCTCAATAGAAACACTTCAGGCCAAAAAGGACTGGCATGAAATATTCAAAGTAATGAAAAGCAAGGACCTTGCCACTGAGACCAAGCAAGGCCATCAAAATTTACAGCACCAATATGTGGAAGCAGTCCAAGTGTCCATCAACAGATGAGTGGATAAAACAACTATGGGAGAGATGTAATGGGAGAAGCATAGGTATACAGATACACTGTGCCTCCTCACACAACAAAAAGAAGGACAAAACAAATTTCAAAACAAAAAATAACCAGAACTGCCAGAAAAGTCAAACTGTAGAAGTCTGACAACCAAGGAGTTAAAGAAGAAACATTCATACAGACTGGCAGGAGAGGAACAGACAGGCAGTCAGGCAGAGAGGGTTTGTGGCAAGGCAGTGGCTGACAAAGCAGGTGTTCCCACGTTTGTGTGTGGGTAAACCTGGAGGAACAACTGGGGAGCTAGACAGACCATGCAACCCAAGTTTCCAGGACAGGGAAATAAAGCCTCAACGCATCCAACTGAAAAAACCTGTGGGTGTTGTGGCAGTGGGAGAGACTCCCAGGTTCACAGGTGAGTTTGTTGGAGAGACCCACAGGGTCTTAGAATGTCCACAAAACCATCCACCCAGGAATCAGCACCAGAAGGGCCCACTTTGCTTGTGGGTAGTGGAGGATGTGACTGAAAGCCGGCCAAGAGCTGAGCAAGCAGCATTGTTCCCTCTCAGACCTCTCCTCCACATACAGCATCACAATGCAGCCACGTGGGTTGCTCCACCCTGGCAAATGCCTAAGGCACTGCCCCTTAAAAACTAACAGGTATGCTGAGACAAAAAAAAATATGGCCCAAATAAAAGAACAGGTCAAAACTCCAGAAAAAATACAACTAAGCAAGAAAGAGATAGCCAACCTACGAGATGCACAGTTCAAATCACTGGTAATCAGGATGCTCACAGAATTGATTGAGTACGGTCACACAATAGAGGAAGAAGTAAAGGCTATAAAAAGTGAAATAAAGGAAAATGCACAGGGAACCAACAGTGATGGGAAGGAAACTGGGACTCAGATCAATGGTTTGGACCAGAAAGAAGAAATAAACATTCAACCAGAACAGAATGGATAAACAAGAGTTTTAAAACATGAGGAGAGGCTTAGGAACCTCCAGGACAACTTTAAATGTTCCAACATCTGAATCACAGGGGTGCAAGAAGGAGAAGAGGAAGAGCAAGAAATTGAAAACTTATTTGAAAACATAATGAAGGAGAACTTCCCCAATAGGGCAAAGGAAATAGGCTTCCAGGAAGTCCAGGAAGCTCAGAGAGTCCCAAAGAACTTGGACCCAAGGAAGCACATACCAAGACACATCATAATTACATTGCCGAAAGTTAGCAATAAGGAGAGAAGCTTAAAAGCAGCAGGAAGAAAGGAGACAGTTACCCACAAAGGAGTTCCTATAAGACTGACTATTCAGGGGTGCAGGATGGAGGGGAATAAACAGGAGAAAAATGGGACAACTGTAATTGCATAATCAATAAAATATATTTGAAAGAAAGAAAACAACTATGAGACATTTACATAGTAGAATTCTACTCAGCTATAAAAAAGAAGAAAATTTTACCCTTTGCAATATCATGGATGAATCTGGAGACCATGATGCTAAGTGAAATAAGCCAGTCAGAGAAAGACAAATACCATACGATTTCACTCATATGTGGAATCTAACAAACAAAACAGAAAATCTCATAGATGAACAGATGACAGCTAGTGGGCGGTAAGGGGAAGTTAAGGGGTGGAGGGATTGAGCAAAAAGGATAAAGGAACTCATGGGCATGGATAACAGTGTGGTGATTGCTGAGAAGATGAGAGTACATGGTACAGGTGGCAACACAAAGCCCACAGGCCAAATCTGGCCCTCCACCTTGTTTTATCTGTCTGGGCACCTTGTTTCCACCTGGTGGCAGTGTTGAGCTCTCACCTAACTGTTAAGGAGTAGTTACATTTATAGAATCCTAAAATTACATTTGGCCCTTTGAAGGCAACTGTGAGGCTGATGTGGCCCCTGGTGAAAATGAGTTTGACACCCCTGGTATATGGGGATTAAATGGTAACAGGAAAAATATAATAAACATTGTATTTTTAAAAAGCTAAGTGAAAACAAAGAGCTTCCCAGACAAAAAAGCTAAAAGAGTTCATTACCACCAAACTAGTATTGCAAGAAATGTTAAAAGGCCTGTTTTAAGAAAAAAAAATCAGAGAAGAACAGAGATATAAAGAATAAAATGGCAATAAATAAGTACCTATCAATAAAAACCTTATGTAATGAATTAAATGCTCTAGTCAAAAGAAATAAGGTAGCAAAATGGACAATAAAACATGACCCATATATGTGCTGTCTGCAAGAGACCCAGCACAGAACAAAAGATACAACACAGGCTGAGAGTGAAGGGATGGAAAGAAGTATTCCATGCAAATGGAAATGAAAAGAATGCCAGTGTAGCAATACTCATATCACAGAAAACAGACTTCAAAACAAAGGCCATAACAAGAGACAAAGGAGGTTAGTACATGATACTAAAGAGATCAAACCAACAAGAGGATATAAACCTTTATAACATACATGGACCCAACATAGAAGCACTTACATATATAAAGAAAATCTTAAGAGACACATAGATAGCAATACAGCCATAAGAGGAGATTTTACACTCCACTGTCATCAGTGGAGGTATCTTCTAGACAAAAAATCAAGGGAACAGAAACCTGAAACAACACACTGCATGGAATGTAGTTAATTGATATTAAAACAAGATTTCATCCCAAAGCAGCAGATTATACATTCTTCTCAAAGATAGACCACATGTTAGGACACAAAATAAGTTTGAACAAATTCAAAAAGACTGAAATTACATGAAACATTTTCTCTCACCACATGGCATGAAACTAGAAATCAACTACAATAAAAAAATTCAAAACTGTACTTGAACAATGATTAAAATAAAATAATAATAATAATTTAAAAATTCAAGATAGTATGGCTCAGTGGGTTGAGTGCCAGCCTGGGAACTGAAGGGTCTCTGGTTGGATTCCCAGTCAGGGCACATGCCTGGATTGTGGGCCAGATCCCCTGTTGGACATGTGCAATAGGCAACCAATCGATGTTTCTCTCCTTCTCTTTTTCCTTTCCTTCTCCTCTCTCTAGAAATGAATAAATAAAATCTTTAAAAAACTCTTCAAAATCATTCAAACACATGTAGATTAAATAGCATGTTTTTAAACAATGAATGGGTTAACAATCAGATCAAAGAATACAAAATTCTGACAAAAATAAGGATGAACATACAATAACCAAAAATCTGTGGAACACAGAGGAAGCAGTTCTGAGAGGGAAGTTCATAGCTTTACAAGCCTATCTCAAGAGGCAAGAAAAATCTCAAATAAACAATCTAACCCTACTTCTAAAAGAACTAGAAAAAGAAAAAGAAACAAAGCTCAGAGTAAGTAGCAGAAGGAAGGAAATAATAGAGATCAGAGCAGAAATGACAAAGAGACTACAAAACAACACAAAAGATCAATGAGACCAAGACTTGGTTCTTTAAAAAAGATAAAACAAAACCAACAAACATTTAACCACAGTCATCAAGGGGAAAAAAAGGGAGAGGGAGAGAGAGAGAGAGAGAGGGAGAGAGAGAGAGGGCCCCAATGAGTAAAATCAGAAATGGAAGAGGAAAAGTAACAACTGACATCACAGAAATACAAAGGGTTGTAAAAAAGTACTATGTGTAACTGTATGCCAACAAATTGGACAACATGGGCAAATGGATAAAATCCTGGAAACATACAATCTTCCAAAACTGGATCTGGAAAAAAGTCAGAAAATCAAGTAATCAAAAAAGCTCCCAGCAAACAGAAGTCCTGGACCATATGACTACACAGTCAGATTTTCCAAATATTCAAAGAAGAACTAATACCTATCCTACCCAAAGTGTACCAAAAAATTCAAAAGGAAGGAAAACATACAAACTGTTTTTACAAGGTCAACATTATCTTAATTCCAAGGCCAACATTATCTTAATTTCCAATAAAGGCACTACAAAGAAAGAAAATTATAGGTCAATACCCTTGATAAACACAAATGTTAACATACTCAACAAAATATTAGCAACTAGATCCAGAAATACAACAAAAAGATCATACACCATGAACAAGTGGGATTTATTCTGGGGATGCAAGCTTGGAACAATATTAACAATGCAATAAACATGATATGTCACATAAACAAACTGAAGGATAAAAATCGAATGACTATATCAATAGAGGCAGGAAAAAGCAGTTGATAACATCCAGTACCAATTGATGATAAAAACTCTCAGCAAAGTGGAAACAGAGAAATCATATAACAACATAAAAAAGGCCATGTATGACAAACCCACTGGTTACACCATCCTCAATGGGTATAAACTAAAAGTGTTTCCCCTAAGATGAGGAACAAGACGGGGATGTTCATTTTCACCACTCTTATTCAACACAGTACTGTTAATCCTGGCCACAGCAACGGGACAAGAAGAAGAATAGAAGGCATCCAAATTGAAAAGGAGGATGAAAACTGTCATTATTTGCAGATGACATGACATTCTATATAGAAAACCTTAAAGACTCCACCAAAACACTACTAGATCTAATAAATGAATTTGGCAAAGAAGAGGATACAAAATTAATATTCAGAATTCGGTGTCATTTTTATATGCCAACAATGAACTATAAGAAAAAGAAATTAAGAAAACAATCCTGCCCTGGCCATTTGGTTGGAGCATTGTCAAACAGACCAAAAGGTCACAGGTTTCATTCCCATGCAGGGCACATACCCAAGCTGTGGGTTCAATCCCCAGTCAGGGAGTATGCAAGAAGGCAGCTGATCAAAGTTTTTCTTTCACATTAGTATTACTCTCTCTCTTTGTCTCTTTTCCTCCCTTCCTCCTTCTCTTTCTAAAAGCAATGGAAAAAAATGTCCTAGTGTTAAAATAAAAAAGGAAAACAATCCCATTTATTATTGCAATGAAAAAATATAGTACCTAGGAATGAGTTACTTTTAATTTTTTTTTACTTGAGAAAGAGAAACACTGATTTGTTGTTCCACTTATTTATGCATTCATTGGTTGATTTTTATATGTGCCCTGACTGGGGAATTGAACCAGCAACTCTTTGGTACAGACTGGTATTCAATCTACTGAGCCACACCAGCCAGGGACCTTTTCTGAACCCTCCCCCACACAGAGCCACAGTGCAGGGACACCATATCTGAGTCTCCATCAACCTGGCTCACACAGTAAGTCTACCTCTGATGATTACCTAAGGATCTTCCCCATCCAACTTATGGGCCCAGCCAAGCTTATAGCAGTGGCTTTTCCATATGAAGGGCTGGGCTAGGCACACAACAGACTTCAGACTGTGCTAAATTTGCTCAAACAAACAACAGCTGAGCCCAGATACCATACCTCTTGCTGAGTGGCCCCAGGCCCAGCACCAGCAGGAGCCACCTGCAGACTGCTTTATAGCTTACTCCAAGGAACCTCAGACTCAGACTGAACAGAGGTAGAAGCACACCTTGGCCTGTACCACCTAGGAAAACCCAAAGCCTGTGTACCCAGTGGGCAGTTACAGACCCCTTTGGGCACTACCACCCAACCACCTCCACAAGCCATTCAGGGAAGAAGTTGCTTGCCAGAGGTCACAGCCAGTCCTACCAGCTGTCTGTATGGGATAAATCCCCCCATTGACCAGCAATCAAGAATCAACTACAAGAGGAGGGAGTAGTCAGCCTACATGAAGGATGAACCTCAAGTACCCAGCTTGGGGCATAGAGGAGGCTGTGCTACTAAAGCCTACAGGACATCTACTACATCAGACCACACTACAAAAACACGGAGTCAAAGCAGCTCTTCCTAATACACAAATACACAAAGGCTGCCGAAATGAGGAGACAAAAAAATATGGCCCAAATGAAAAAACAGAACAAAACTCCACAAAAAGAGCTAAACATAATGGGGGTAAGCAATGTATTAGAGGCAGAGTTCAAAACACTGGTTATAAGGATGCTCAAGGAACTCAGTGCGTACTTCAACAGATAAAAATGATCCAAAGGTAAACAAAGGACATGCTAGTTGAAATAAGGAACAATTTACAGGGAATCAACAGCAGAGTATATGAAGCCAAGAATCAATATTTGGAACATAAGGGAGAAAAACACATCCAATTAGTACAGCAAGAAGAAAAAAAAAAACCCAAAATTCAAGGACAGTGTAAGAAGACTCTAGAATAACTTCAAGCCTCCAACATTTACATCATAGAGGTGCCAGTAGAAGAAGGGAAAGAATAAGAAAATGGAAATCTATTTTTTAAAAAAATGAAAGAAAACTTCTCTAATTTGGTGAAGGGAACAGACATGCCAGTCCAGGAAGCACCAAAGTCCCAAACAAGATGGATGCAAAAAGGATCACACCAAGACACACCATACCTTAAATGCCAAAGATTAAAGATAAAGAGAAAATCTTAAAAGCAAGAAGAAAAAACAGATAATTACCTACAAAGGAGTTCCCATGAGACTGTCAGCTGATTCTCAAAAGAAACTTTGTAGTTTAGAAGGGATTGGCAAGAAGTTTTCAAAGTGATGAAAGGGTTGTTTTTTTGGTGTTGAGTTTTGTAAGTACATCCTAGATTTTGGATATCAACCCTTTATCAGATGTATCAGTGAACATGTTCTCCCGTCCTGTGGGTTTGTCTTTTTATTTTGTTGATGATTTCCTTTGCTCGGCAAAAACTTTTTAGTTTGATGTAGCTCAATTTTTATTTTTATTATGTTTGCCTTGCCTGGGAAGATATATGTGATAAAAAAAATTGCTACAAACAATATCTGAAATTTTGCTGCCTCTGTTTTTTTTCTCAGAATTTTATGGTTTCAGATCTAACATTTAAGTCTTTGATCCATTTTGAATTTATTCTTGTGTGTAGTGTAAGAAGGCGGTTAAGTTTTATTTTTCTGCACATATCTATCCAGTTTTCTGAACACCATTAATTGAATAAATTATCTTTAGCCCATCATATGTACTTGCTTCCTCTTTTAATTATTAATTCATTATAAAGGTGTGAGTTTATTTCTGGGCTGTCTATTCTGTTCCATTGATATATGTGTCTGTTTTTATCCCAGTACCTTGAGTTCAAATAGGCACTTCTCCAAGGAGCACATACAGATCGCCAATAGACATTACATTACAGTGGCTAAAATGAAATGACCGTGCAATTTCATCATGAGTTAGCCAGAGAAGGTCTTGAGTGCTATGCCAAGGATTTTGGACTTTATCCTGAAGGCAATAATGAGAAATATCATAATCAGATTTGCATTTTAGAGGAAATTTTTAGACAGCAGTATAGATGGAAAAGAAACTGAGTTAGAAAGATCTATCAAGTGGCTACTCTAATACTCCAAGTGAGCAAGGCATCTAGATTCAAGAAACAAAATAGAATATTGAGGTGGCGGCGAGGAAGGAGGGAGTGGAGCCCAGTTCTCCTTGTGCCCATGGAACACCTAGACGATCTTCTGAGGAACAGAGTGAACAACCAATGGAATCCCAGGTTATATGAAGTTTGGAGGCAAAAAATTGCAGGACAATGAAAAACAGACAGTGAGGAAAGTTCGTTGGGTTGGTAAGGTCCCTGGGAGCTGCATGGGGTCCAAGGCTGCTGCCGCCCCTGCCCCGAGCCTGCCACGGGATGCAGGGAGGAGAGTTAGATCAGCAGCTCCCTTCCCTACCAGAGCAGGGAGTCAGCCCAGCACTAGGAGGGACCTGGGTGCTGAAAATCGCTGGGGGAAGTAGAAACAAAGTCAGAGACACACAGAGTCAGGACACATCCACTGGGACTGTGGACGCTGACACCAGAGAAAGTGGGGTGCCAGCGACACCTGGAGAAAGGATGAGTGGGGCTGTGACTTGGATAGTCTCCAGACAGGGTTGAAAAGTGGGGCTGTGTGGTGTACTTGTTAAGAAAGGCCGGCAGCTGCTTTGTAAGGATCTCTCCAACAGGGACTGGTGCCCTGGAGGGAGATTTCAGCTGTGTGTGCCCAGAGTGAGTGGCGGAGGGGACCTGTGCACCCCGCTAGTCTCGCGCTACACCAAAAAGCAGTGGCCAAGCTGAACCTTGCACCCCGCCTGCTCCACACTGCACACACCCAACGTGAGTGGCAGAGGGGAACAGTGAGCCCCGCTTGTCTAGGGCTCCAATGCCAGAGATTGACTCACGCTGTGAGCAGCTGAGTGGCTGCTGTGAGCCTGGCAGCTCACAGAAGACCTGGGCCTGAGGCTGGAAAACTGTGAATAGTGGGACCCATGCCTGGTCCCCACCCTCTCAGAACCAAAGGAAGGGAGAAAAGCGAAGCCCAGCTCCCTCTTCCTGTAGCATCTAGGAAGACCAGCAGAACTCACTGGACAGGCTTAAGGCTTAAAGTCAGCAGGAGGCTTATTATTTTTTTCTCCCTTTTCTTTTTGGATCCTCTCTCTTCCTGCCCCTGTCCCTCTTCTTTCTTCTTCTTCTTTTTTTTTTCTTATTCCAAGTGAGACGATAAGACTGAGTTGAGGGACTTACAAAAGGTCCAGAGAGGGATTGAAAGGGGGAATACAAAATTAACCCCTAAAACCGAGACAGTGAGACAAATGTCACTTCGCTATCCCACAGAGCTGGCATTTTATTGTGTATGTGTATTGTTATTATCTTACCATTATTTTTTACCACTTTTATTTTATTAGTATTTTTTTATTTCTCTTCCATATGTTTAGTTGTCTTCATTTTACTTCTTAGCTCTTACATGTAGGACTATGATCTTTTTGAGTTAATTTTTGTGTGTGAAGTGAGTTATCTCAGGCTTTTTATTTTTGTGTGTTGCATATACATACCCAGTTGTTCCAGCACCGTCTGTAAAAAGATTCTCCTCTCTCCATTGACTTTTCCTGGCATTTTTGTTGAAATCAAGTGACCAAAAAATGTAAGGGTGTATTTCTGTATTTTGAATTCTGTTCCATACTATTCTAATTACCATGGCTTTATAATAAATTTTGAAATTAGGTAGTATAAGTACACAACACTGTTCTTTCATCAAATTTATTTTTGCTATTCTAATCCCTTTGCATTTCTATATAAATTTCACTTGTCAATTACTACAAAAAACCTGAATTCATACATCAATTTGGAGCTAATTACCATGTGGATGATATTGGTCCTTCCGATCTGTGAATGTGGGGATTGATCCTTCCAATTCATGAATGCGGGGAATTTACCTTTGGGTTTCAATAGTTTGTCTATGATATATCTACATAAGGGTCTCTTTCTATTGATTCTACTTGGGTTTTGTTAAGCCTGTTGGATGAGTAGGTCGATGTTTTCAACAAAGTTGGGACATTTTGTCTCTTATTTCTTCAAAGTCCCCCTACCATACTTTTGAGACTTATCACGTGTATATTGATACTTTTTTCCCCCTAATCCTCACCTGAGGATTTGTTTATTGATTTTAGGGAGAGTGAGGAGCAGGGAAGAGGAGAGGGGAGGGGAGGGGAGGGGAAGGGAGGGGAGGCGGGGAGAGGTGGCCTCCTGTACATGCCCTGACCAGGGATTGAACCCACAGCCTAGGTATGTGCTCTGACCAGGAAGCAAACCTGCAACCCTTTGGCATACAGAACAATGCTTCAAAGAAATGAGCCACCTGGCCAGGGCAGTGTATACTGGTGCCTTTGATGTTGGCCCACCATTCCTCTCAGGGTATGTTATTTCCCTTTATTCTTTTCTCCCCTCTCTGTTTTTGGATTGCTAATCTGTACCAGTCTATTTTGAAATTAGCTAATTCTTTTTCATGCTAGTTCAGATCTATTGTTGATCCACTGTAGTGAATTTGTCATTTCTGTTATTGTACTTTTCAATTTCAGTATTTCTATTTGATTATTTTTGTGATCTCTCTTTATTGATATTCTGTTTGATGCAACATTGTCTTAATACTTTTCTATACTTTTTAAAATATTGCCTTTCAAATTTTTTCCAGCTTTATTGATATAACTGATAAATAAAATTGTAAAGTACTCAAAGTACTACATTGTGGATATGCTATATGCATGCATTGTGAAAAGAGTCTCCCCATCTAGTTAATGAATACATCTGTCACCTCACCTCCTTACTTTCCTTTACTTCTTTGAAATGTTACCCTGGTATGAAGACTTACTAGATATTTTTACCTCGTCTTGTTTCTGTGGTGCTACTTGATGCTACTTCCTGTCTGATCAACAGTGGATAATTCGTCATTTCCCTCCCCACAGGTTGGGCCTCCAAAGGGGGATTAGAACTTCCTCTTCCACACACTGAAAGCAAACCAGTGCCTTCACAGAGGCCAAAGAAATTAACAAAATGTAAGTTATTTATTTATATTCTCTGCCATTGTATTAGCAATCAGTCAAATTGAGATACATGTAAAAAGAGGTCACTTTAGTCCTCACCTCATACTACCCAGAAAAATATTTTATAAGCAGTGAATTAGAATGAAAGCTGTAGTTGGCTATCCATCACCATAGAAAGCATTGAATAGAAATTGGTGAGCTTGTCCTAGTAAACTAAATTCTATACTTTAACCTTTAATATTTTGTGCTAAGGTTTGCTTACAAGCGATAATACCACTGGGGACAGGAGATGTTCTCTGATTACCAGATGCCTACTGACGAATAATGCATTCTTGCACACACTAGCATGGGGCCTGGCACACAGGAATTGCTAATGTACTGAGTACTTACCATACTGTTGTCTGCAGAGCCGGTCCATGTTGTAATTTCCGTGCAGGGTATACATAGAAAATAGACACACTCTGTCTTGCAGAACTTTACATACATATTAATCTTAGTTACTGATGTTTTTTAAAACTTTTAAAGTTGGAATTTCAAATGTACAGAGATTGTGCATAAATGAAAATACCACAGAAAACATCTGTATACGCATTACTCACATTTACCTATTGTTAGTGTTTTACCCATTTGCTTTATGCAGCCATCAGTGTTATTTCTGAACCTTTTGAGGGTAAGTTACATACATCATGACCCTTAACCCTAAATACTGTAATTTGTTTCCTGAGAACAAGTATAGTCACTGTCACGATCCCAGTGTGACTGTAAACTTTAGGAAAGTTATAGCACTTTCCCTGCTAATACAAGCAAGTCTAGGGGTAGGCATTGTATTCACTTGCCATATCTCTTTAGCTATTCAATCTGATGCACTTACACAGCTTTACAAAATCTTTTGGATATGGACTCTTTAATAGGATATAGTCCCTCTGTTCTACTGTTTCTTGTTTTTACTAAAATGCTTCTTACTTCAATTTAGCTGAGGTCTCCATGTGATTAAAGTCAGGTGTTCATTCTTTCTTGCAGTTAATTTTTATTAAATTTTTAATTTATGTACAGTTGGTATATATTAGTCTAATGTACAATATAGTGATTCACATTTTTATACCTTACAGTGTCATCACCCCACTTATTCTAGTGACCACCTGTTACCATGCAAAAACTTATCACAGTATTATTTACTGTATTCCTCTTCATCTTTTCTTATCCATCCACCCACCTCTTCCTTTCTGGTTAGGATCCTGTTGGTTTCCATTTCTATGAGTCTGTTTTTGTTTGCTTTTGTTATGTTTCTTTACATTCCACATACAGGCGAAACCATATGGTATTTGTCTTTCTCTGACTTATTTCACTCAGCACAATACCCTCTAGGTTCATCTATATTGTTACAAGTGTGAAGATTTTATTTTTTTATGGCTGCATAATATCCCATTGCGTGTATTTGTGTATCTAAATAACATCTTTACCCATGGACACCTAGATTGCTTCCATACCTTGACTATTGTAAATAATGCTGCAATGAACATAGGCAGGCATATATCTTTTGAATGAGTGTTTTTGTCTTCTCTGGATCACTACCAGAAGTGGAATTGCTAAGTCATATGGCAGATCTGTTTTTAGCTTTTTGAGGAATACTGTTTTCCACAGAGGTCGCACCCATTTGCAGCCACTCCAACAGTGCACAAAGGTTCCCTTTTCTCCACATCTTCTCCAGGACGTTTGCTGACTTTTTGAGAACAGCCATCCTGACTGGTACGAGGTGATCTCTTTGTGGTTCTGATTTGCATTTCCCGGTCATTAGTGATCTTGAGCACCTTTTCATGTCTGTTGGGCATCTGTATGTGTCTTCTTTGGTCAAATGTCTTTTGATGACCTCCATCCATTTTTTTAAAAGATATATTTATTTTATTTTACTTTATTTTTTTTAGAGGGAAGGGAGGGAGGAAGAGAGAGAGAGAGAGAGAGAGAGAGAGAGAGAAACATCAATGTGCAGTTGCTAGGGGCCGTGGCTTGCAACCCAGGCATGTGCCCTGACTGGGAATCGAACCTGTAATGCTTTGGTTCGCAGTCCACGCTTAATCCACTGAGCTACGCCAGCCAGGCTCCATCCATTTTTAATCTGATTTTTTGTTGTTGCTGTGATTGAGTTGTAGGAGTTCCTTGTATATTTTGGATATCAAACCCTTATTAGACATATCATTGATGAGTATTTTCTCCCATTCAGGTGTTTTTTTGTTGGTGGTTTCCTTCACTGGGCAGAAGCTATTTAGTTTAACGATGCCCCATATGTTTATTTTTGCTTTTGTTTCCCTTGTTTGAGAGGATGTATCCAAAAAATATTACTCAAACTGATGTAAAATATTTACTACCTACATTTCCTTCTAGGAGTTTTATGGTTTCAGGCTTTACATTTGAATCTTTAACCCGTTTTATTTTTTTATAATATAAGAAAGCGGTCCAGTTTTGATTTTTTACATGTATCTGTCTAGTTTTCCCAAACTGTTTGTTAAAGAGACTGTTGTCACTCCATTGTATATTCTTATCTCCTTAGTTGTAAATTAGTTGACCACGTAAGGAGGATTCATTTATGGACTCTATTCTGTTGCATTGATATTTGTATCTGCATTTGTGACAGTACCATACTATTTTAGAGTATTAGATTTTGGAACCAGTGTATGATACCTCAAACTTTGTTCTTTCTTAAAATTGCTTTGGCTATTCATGGTTTTTTATGGTTCCATATCCATTTTAGGGTTATTCTAGTTCTGAGAAGAATATCATTAGTATTTTGATAGAAATTGTATTGAATGTGTAGAATTCTTTGGGTAGTATGGACTTTTAAATGATATTAACACTTCCTATCATGTGCATGGTATATCCTTGCATTTATTTGTGACTTGAATTTATTTCCTCAGTGTCTTACAGTTTTCAGACTATAGATCCTTTATCCTCTTGGTTAAATTTATTCACAGATATTTTATTCTTTTCATACAACTGTCAGTGAGATTTTCTTAATTTCTCTTTCTCAAATAAAAAGTCACAGGGATGTAAAGTACAGAATAGGGAGTATATTCAGAAATATTGTAGTGACCACATATGGTGTCAGATGGTACGAGATTTATTGGGAGGATCCATTCAATTATTTATGTTATATAAATGTATAATCACTATGTTGTACACCTGAAAGCAATACAGTATTGTATGTAAACTATAATTGAAAACATAAATTTAAAAAAATATTAAAAATTTGTCAAGTGCACATGAAAAAGACAAATGAAAAAACTGTAAACCAAAATAACTGCTGGGTGTGTTAATGTGATAGATTTAGGGGAATTTTCTCCCCTTATGCTGATATTTTAATATTGCTTTTATAATAAATACTTTAAGTACTAAGTTTACAATGTAATGTTCCTACTTTGTAGGAACAAAGATTACTTTGAATTTTGAACCTCATCTGAGAGCCTTGTATAAATGATCTTAGTGATTCTCAGAAAACTTCACCAGTGCTTGCCTTTTCATCACATCTTTTCTCAGAGCAACATGCAATCACTTAGATATAGGAGCCTCAGCCAAGTATTGGCGTCTGCATTAGTTTTCAGAATTATTCTTAAGAAGATATAATTGATAGTTTATTCTTGTCAGTTGTCTTTTTTTATTCAAAACAAGCATTTACTTTAAAATCATAAAAGTGGCACAGTAATGTGATTTCAAAAGTCTGAGACTCATTAATGTGTGTATGCTTCCTTTAATAGCTCCCAACAATGGTAACCAAGACATGTCAGCCTGGTTCAGTCTATTTGCAGACATGGATCCACTTTCAAAACCAGATGCTATTGGACACTCGGATGATGAACTTCTTAATGCTTGACTCAAGTTGTGATGTCTCCTCTGTGGTCTTGAAACATTGATTTTGCAACATATTGTCTTTATGTAAAGGAGTTTATGTTGTGATCCACACACAAAAGCACTGTGTCTGTGAATATAACACTCATCAGGCAACGTTAGACAGATGGTAAAGGCCCCATTTAAATTAACTTCTTTCTTTAATATCTTGGATTTGCAGCTGTGATATGTGGGAAATACTCGAAACCATTTAGTTTGAGATAACAAAACTTATTTTGAAATAACAGCTAGTAAGAATTCTGTCAATGAGTTGGGCTTATTTCTTTGGAACGCTTTTATAAGTTGCTTTGTTGGCTGTGAGGATTCTTTATGTGGATAAAAGACAGCATGTAAACTGGGTTGTTTTTTAAATAAAACAGTGGCAAGGAAAGTTTTCTGCTATGGAAAATAGCACTAGAACCAGACCAGTTTTGACTTCACTAGAAAGGCAGGATAAGATTTGAGAACTGTTTGCTTTAATGAAATCACAGAGAAACTTGGTGCTTGTTTTTTCCACTTAGAGACGAAAATGTAGTAGTACTTTTTTTCCTTCATAGAAAATCATGGGCACACCTCAATCCACTATCACATTTTCATGGGAAAGTAGCAGGAAGATTTATTTGTTTAGTTCATCCTCTGGAGAAACAGAAACATGTCTTTCCATATCACAAACCGCAAGAATGTCCACACACGCTGCAACCGTAACATACGGTGTGCACATTCGTCCTGAGAGGAAGGGGAAGATGCTCCCTAAGCAATTGACAACAGCATTCCTGAAATTACCTAGCAGCTTCTCTCTGAATGGGGGAGAAATTCTAAACACCTTATTCTTATACATACTTGCATACTTACAGATATCTTGACGTGCTTTAACACAGAATACTTCCTGCCAGAGTTACAGAAAGCTGATCAATAAGTGTCTTATTTTTCTACTTTCCCCTTTAATTGGGAGACATCATCCAAAGCTCTAGTTGATTACTAAGGAAAAGCTGTAACCCTCTGGGAGGGTTCTGAATGTAAGTACTAGAGGGAAGGATATTTAATTCAAATTAGTGTAAGCTAATGAAAACGGTCACTGTGTACACACACCAATCACTCAATTTCCTGGTGCTTTCTTTCTTGCCCACTCTTTAGTGTTGAGGCAGTTCTCAGGTGTGTTACTTTTGTCATCCAGACCATTGCATTCCTGTAGGAAAACATTTTAACTTAATTGTTCACAGCAGTTTCAATGTGCTCTTAGTTCTAAAGAGGCTTATTTATTATTTATAAGAGAATTGCTTGTAACATCTGAGTCATTGCATGGACCAAAGTAGGTGAAATGCAGCCCACCTCTCATCCATAGAAGTCTTGCCCAAGTTCTGAATTGCTCACAAGCTCTTGAATAAACCACTGCTGTGGTTGAGTACTGCATAGGATGCTGGAAAGACCTTATCTGAGGGTCAGAAAAATGGACCCAGGGAAAAGTTAAGTCTTTCCTTAAAATCTTCTCACATGCATAGTCCTATTTCTTTATTTTGTTATCCCTTTTTAACTCTTTTTTTATTTAGTGAAATTCCCCAGAATGCAATACTGTATTTGTTCTGCCAAGATTTAGTCACCTTTGAGTGCCCCAGAAAATGCTGACTTTTATGTCCTTGGTTTGTGTCCTTTTTATTTTATTGATTTATTTCACTAATGCATTAGTTCCAATATATTTATCTCCTTGACATACAGACACACACACCACAACACAGAGGAAAATCACTAGTTCCTCCAAGGCAGAAGCCTGAATCCCAGACTATGAATGTGAAGGGATACTGCCCTTAATTTCCCATGAGCAAAGGTTCTCAAAAACAAACATACGAGGGATTTTTATTATTCAGTTCTGTGTCTCTAAGATTTTCTTTCAACACAAGAGTATGTGGTTGTCCACTTAACCCAAATGCAACATGAACTGCTTTAGCAAGTCTAGTTACAACTTTAGCAAGTCTTAACTCCATTTGTGAAGAGCACACTAAAAACTTTGTCATTAAAATTAAGGTAACCCTTCCTATTTTCTCAAGATTAGTCATTTGAAGCTCATTCATTCATTAGAGAGCAGAAACAGAAATGTGGTTGTTGGGATACCTGGATTGCTAATAAAGAAAACAACCGTATCCTCAGTGGGGAGTGAAGGGAAGGACACAACAAACAACACAGAACAGAGACTGTTTGTCTGAATCCAGACCAGTGACTGAACCAGACGCCTACCTGAATCACAGGTAGGATGAGAACAACCCTTTCAGAATAAATGGCTACTTTCTATATTAAATGGGGAAGAATACCTATCTTCTACCTTTTATACCAAATCAGAATGCATTTATCCTCAGACAAAAACCAGAACTAAAATTTGCCTAATGTTTCTACAACCACTTTACAAGAAAGACAGGCATATGGGGGCATATTAAGATTAGATAGGTGTAACTTTATATGTTTTGAAATCTTTCATCAGTTGTAAAACTTAGCCCTGATATGGGGAGAAACAAACTAGGTTTCAGTATTTGCAGAATATAAAGTTTATATTTCAACTCTGGATATTTATTTCACATAATTATCTTTGTGGACCATCCAGAAATAAATGTGGAGGTGGTACAGCCTAAGAACAAATGAACTTTGGATGTGCTCCATTTTTTCTGACTTCTTTTAATAAAGATTACAAGATGGCATAAACAAAAAAAGCCGTATTTCCTAAAGTACTCAATACAAATCCAATCATTGTTTCCCTATTTCAAAGTTTGGGTTTTACCATAGGACTGTAGTAGTGACAAGGTAGTTTGAATTGAAATATATATATATACACACACACACCAAAGAATGAAACAGATTATATATACACACACAGAATACACAGAATACACACACACACACACCACAGAATGAAACAGAATATATATATACACACAGAATATATATATATATATATATATATATATATATATATACACACACACACACACACACCACAGAATGAAAATAAAACCAGAGCAATTAATATCCTTGTGAGACTGATTCTAATTTACTTCTTACAAAAGGGACACTGTACAATATGGGAAATAACAATATGTGTTCTTCGTTTAAATACTCTTGGCAAGAAAACACAAACTATCAAATATAAAAAATTTGGGCCCAGAAGCAATAACCAATGAAATATAAGCCATCGTGTTTAGCCTGATTTCCTGAAGGCAGGGAGAAAAAGAAGCCAGAATTGATCCATTGCAGTGCATTTCCTTACCTTGAGCAATAAAGCAGCCCCAGAATTTTCTGAGAGAAATTTAACTAGGAAGGAAGTACAAACTTTTAAATATCAATGAACTGAGCAGTACTGAAAGTAATGCATTAATGCATTTAAAACATACAATGCATGAGTTGTTTAAATAAGAAAACCTATGTAACAGTATGGGAAGAAAAATATTTGTTGGTCTGGACGGGATATATCCATAAGCCCAACATGAAATATCTTCCATCTCTTATGTGCCAGGTACAGGGAGACAGTACAGAAAAAGAGTACAGTAAAAACTGTCCTTGGCATTTAAAGTGAAGGCATGGCTCTTAACTTGGTGGTGTACAAATAAACTGTTCAACGTCCAAAGTGTAAATATAAAAGACCTATATAGATAAAGGTCTGGATGGTGTTAACAGTAAGATTTTAAAGTGCACTGTTTTTAAAGAAAGTTGTTTCCTTGTTCCTATTTCCCAAAGGAATACCCAAAAGTCTGACAAATACAAAAAAGTAAAAAAAAGAAATCATCCATAGTCCTACCATCCAGGAATAGCTACTGTTAACATTATTTATTTTATATTGTCTTTAAGCTCACATACACTTTAAATTGCGATAGTGACGTGTCTGTTGTTTTCTCCATCTGAAATGGGCATGCAAAGTTATTGAGACCGACGAAACTACTTTTGTCTTCTCTCAAAAAGGTTATAAAAGTACACCAAAAATATGATTGGACTCTATTTCTGCATCTCTAAAAGATGTGCTCCAAATGTTTCTCTAATTTTGACAGCTATGGCAACATTAAAACTCAGAAAGCTTGAGGATTTGTGTCACTAACTTGCTGGGTCAGGAACTGGTGTCTCACCAGCTTGCTTTGCATTCACCCTCTGAGCCAAGCTGCCAGCAGTGCTGTCCGCAAAGGACAAACAGGGTGATGGCCCTAAGGGCCTTTGTTTTATTAGTGACACTGTTACAGGAGAACACAACAGGAAGACTTTGTGGTTAAGTTTGAATTCTATAGTCAGTCTTGATTCCATGCCAGACTTTGACATTTCCCCGATGTACTACAATGGATAAATTACCTGCTCTAATCCTAATTATATCATCTATATGGTAGTAAAATAGTAGTACCTGCTTCGTAGGGTTATTATAAAGATTATGGTAAACAGTAACGTGTAAACTGTCTACCACTTGTAAACTATCAGCATTACCTATTTTTATGATTTCAGCTCAATAGCCTTGGCTATGTTATCCTTTACAAGGTGAAATGAATTCTAAGGGCCATTTTCTATGACCAAAAACTTTCTGCTTTCCTAATAAATGAATAAGCTTACCCAACAGAATAAGGACACAAATGTTTGCTTTCAGTTTTGTAAGCTAGGCTGTTTTCACGTTCACTACCTATATAACTGACAGTGCAATCATCGACATTTCCTTCATCACATAAACCGGAAAACAGGTTAAAAGAGATGGCTTCTTTATTCAATACCCCATGGCTATTAAGCTGCAGAACCAGAACTGAACTAATACCTAAATTATGCCCAAGTCCGGGGCTTTTCCGCATCTCCTATGAAGTACCTCCATAACCTAAAAAAATAACTGCTTAGTGCCTGGAATTGAGTTGAATGCTTATCCTCCTGGTTTTTTAGCATTAGAGCCTCCCTAATAGTCTTCTATAAAACATAATCTTTAGCAGGACTAATCCATGCTAGGGTATAAAACCAAAAAAAGTCAAGTATATGGAAATAAATTCTCAGTTTGAGCAAAATGCAAACTGTTGAAGTTATTTTTTTCTTTCTCCTTCTCTTTAACAAAACCACCAGTGTGAAGATACTTAATAAGGGGATGTAGAAACAATGTTTTAAAGACTTCAGCCTCTTATCTGCTATCAGACCAACCTAAAGGCTCATACGGAAAACCTGTACCTAACAGTATTTTTGTAACAGAAAGGTCTGGTCAGATGGCTGGGAAGCGCTGGGGAGCAGAGAGAACCCTAGAAGGTGCAAGAGGCTGCATTCCCTGAAGGGATCCCAGGGAGGTGTGAGGAACTGCTGACTGAAATTGCAGCCTTGACAGCCTTTCCACACCTTTGGGCAGCAGTAAAAAAGTTAGCACAGCGCCAGCCAGCCACCATGCATTGCCCCGGCAACCAAGCAGCACCCATATGACCCAGAGCCAGAGACAGCTTGCATAGAGCCTATGCGGGGCTGAAAAGGTCACAACACACATGTAATAAGGTAATGCCCCATTCCTGGCAGATTTGGTGCACCTCGGCAGCCAAAAACCCCTCCTAACTTGCTTCTGGATCATGGAAGCAGGAGGAGGGGCAGGGACAAATTTTGAGCTGATGGGCAGTGGACATCTGCCTGCGTGAACTAGCTAACAAATTGGACCCTCCTGCAGCACATAGGATTTGGGGGGAAATATTTAAAACGGAGGACATACGGAAGCCCTTCCTTTTGTGTGCTCCCCTTGCACAGGTGGGGAGCCAGGTTGCAGAGGTGTACAGCACATGTGCCCAATCACAGCTCTTGTGCTGCCCTGCTCACAGTCTGGGGCAGGCTTGTGCTTGCCACAGGCAGGCTCAAGCAGGACACTATGGACCTGGGCCACACAGCACAGACCCTAGACTGCTCCCACTCTCTTATCCTGAGAGCAGCACACAGGTGTGAAGGCCAGGAATGTTTCCCTGGCCCCAAGAGCACAAGCAGCCCTGGACCCAGGGCCCAGGAGGTGGAGCCCCTTGCACGACTGGCTGCAGTGAGGCAATGGAGACACTGGTCTCACAAGTGTGCACTCCACAGAGACCGGGAATGGACAGATGGAGACCCATCTGTGTAGCAGCCTTGCACTATAGATAGAAATGGAGAGGGGCTCTCTGGGCATGGATTTGGATTTCAGTCTTTTGGGGAGCGGAGATTTCTCTTTTATAGAAGAGAATGGCTTGGGGCAAGGGAGCTCCCAGCTCTCCCAAATTGGGCACCCTGTTAATAAAAACCCTTTTCCTTCCCCACCAATCCATTTTATGGTTGTATACAGTGGCAGGTGGCCAAATCCCATTTTGCTCTGTAACACTTCTCAATCATTGTGTTTACATTCCACACAGTAAAACACATCTTATTTGATAACTTATTATGTATGTAGTCATGCGCCACTTAATGATGGGGATACGTTCTGGGAAATGCGTTGTCAGGCATTTTTGTCATCACGCAAACATCACAGAGTAAGCTTACACAAACTTGTATATTATAACCTACTACACACCTAGACTGTATGGTTATAGCCTGGTGCCCAGGCTGTAAACCTATACATCATGTTGATGCACTGAATATTGTAGGCAATTATAGCAGAATGGAAAGTATTTATGTATCTAAACATATCTAATCATCAAAAAGGTACAGTAAAAAATGATAAAAGATTAAAAATACTATACCTATGTAGGGCACTTACCATGAATGGAGCTGGCAGGGCTGAAGTTGCTCTGGGTAAGTCAGTGAGTGAGTGGTAAGTGAATATGAAGGCCTAAAATTCCTGAACACTACTGCAAACTTTATAAACACTGTACACTTAGGTTGCACCAAATTTATAAAAAAACATGAGATTAAACCAAGCATGAGGGAATGATGCAACCAAAAACCCAGTAAACTGATGTTTGAGGCTGTGCATGTAACACAGTGTATGGTTTTACAGAAAACTTTTTGTAAGTAGAAAGCACATGAAATTATAAGTATATGAAATACATAAACCAGGAACACTGTCATTTTTCATTATCAATTACTATGTACTGTACATAACTTTATGTATTAAACTTTTATACCACCGGTAGCACAGATTTACACAAACACGAGTAATGCATTGTGCTGCGACATTATGACAGCTCAGATGCCACCAGGTGACAGGACTTTTTCAGCTCCATTACAACCTTATGGGACCACCACCATATACATGGCCTGTTGTTATGCATCACGAGACTATCTCCAGCAAAAATTTAACACACAAATACTACTCTCCTTATGTGTGAATATATTTGCTATTCTACTTCATTAAAAAAATTTCAGCTGGACCCATTTAATTCATTTCAAGAACCAAACAGTTTTAAAAACACTGAACAGAAGAGATACAAAGGCTATCTGCATTATCATACCACACTCTATTAGAAGTTTAAGTTATTTAAAAAATATATCTAATCTTAGCAAGAAAAAACTGATATTGATATCCAGGAGGTCCATGAAAACACCACTTTTTTATAACACTGATGAGATGCTATAGGAACTTAACACTTGTTTATATCAATTTGCCTGTGGTAAAACTGATATTGTTATACGTCATTTTTTTAGTCACAGGAGCCATCGATAACGTTAAGTGAGGACTTACTGCACCTGCCAGAACACCGCTATGCAGAGTGTACAGTAAGTATTTCACACTCAACTACTTAAAACCAATTGAAAAGATCATTATAGCCATAAACATTTTTTGTATATTTAATACTAATGAATCAAACAAAAATAATCAAATAAATGGGTTTAAAGGGGACCGCCTCACTTGAGATCTAAATTCACTCTTCAACCTCTTTGAAGGTGGAGGAAAAAGACAGGAAAAAAGTGGGAAAAAGCTTGAGCCATTTTGAGAT
Organism: Phyllostomus discolor; assembly: GCF_004126475.2. Classification (NCBI taxonomy): domain Eukaryota; kingdom Metazoa; phylum Chordata; class Mammalia; order Chiroptera; family Phyllostomidae; genus Phyllostomus; species Phyllostomus discolor. The sequence goes on from NC_040906.2 coordinate 27,363,718, forward strand.
TCTCTGCATTTGATGTTATGTTACATACAATATAACTACACATACATACACACACTAATTATCCCAAAATTCTGGTTCTACCAAAAATAATTTTTTTACAAAAAATTAATTCGGTGGCTATTTTTTAGGTGACATTTTCAACTTCACTTAAAGTTGTCCATGCTTTCTAAGTGTATTGTTATGCAGCATTCAGTTCTCCCTGGAGCATATGTAACTAGTCAGTCGTGTTGTGTGGGAACAGCCTAAACCCTTCAGCCCAGCCCACTGTCACAAAGGAAGGATTAGGCTGGTTTAGCAAGAATGAATTGCAAGAAAGAGAGAGAGAGAGGGAAAAGAAAGAAAGGAAAGGAAGGAAAGGAAGGAAGGAAGGGAGGGAGGGAGGGAGGGAAGAAGTGAAGGAAGAAGGGAAGGAAGAAGGGAGGGAAGAAGGGAGGGAGGGAAAGGAAAGATAGGGAGGGGAGGGAGGGAGGGAGGGAGGGAGGAAAACCCTCCTATGTATATTTCAGAAAGAAATTAAATGACTGCCCCAGCTAAATTCTCTTAAAATGGTGAAGTACTGAATTACTTGTAAACATATATATATATATATATATATATATATATGTTTAGAAGCATATATATATATATATATATGCTTCTCTAAACTTGCTTATATTTAATGTTTGCTTAGCATTTACCACAAAGATCATGTACTTTAAAATCTAGACCAAGTAAGGGAGAAGCAAGGAAGTAACAATTGACAATATTATATACCCTATTTAACACACCTATTTTTCTATTAATTTGTGAAAAAGAATACATTATTTATCACTTAATTCAGGCTATAAGTATATGGAAAGAAAACATGAATTTGAGGCAGTACTCATAAAAGTACACAGGAAAAACTCTCAAGTAAACAGACTTTATTTTTAACATAAAAGTTCTATTTTCTTGTGAGGCAGCAACAAGTGTTCAGATACAGGGAATACATAAGTACATAGTAACAATATTTATCATATTGGAAATGCTGCTTTGGGGGAGAATTTTGTTAGAAAACAAAATTTTAAAAAATTACGTTTAGAAAAAAGATTTATATAGCTTCAACAGAGATGAAAAATACAGACTTTAAAAAAACATAAATTATATTCTTCAACAGGATTGTATAAACAAAGTATTGTTCAGGGCTACTCTGCTTATCATTAATTTAGGCAGAGTAAAACTTAAACTTTAAAGTGCGGAGCCAAGGATTCTTAGCTTAATGCAAACTGAGCACTTCCACTGGTCCAGTTTTGAGACATCAAAATTCCAAGCATTGAGAAATGAATCTTAAGTTTAGAATGGTCAAGTTAAATTCAGTAGTGGCAATTTTTCTTTTAGTTCCTTTAACAAAAGAAAATCTTGACATCCCAGTCCTAATCTTGGACATACACAAGGCTATAAATTCTGCCATTTCTTTATACCTTCAAGTAAAAGCTAACCATTAAAAACAAAAAGGCTTTCTTATTGCCAGTTATTCCACAGGCAGCAACAGCACCTTCTAAAAGGCCAACTTGGCTTGTCATAAATGTATGAAATATTTTAAACAAAATGAAGAATCTAGATAAAAAATAATTTTGGCATCCATGCTCACAATGATAACTAAAAAAAAAAACAAAAACAAAAAAAAACCCCAGCACAGGTATTTTAAAATATAATTGCTCACAAAAACTATGACAAGCAATAGACTTAGTTATGATCAAAAACAGTAAATTTACATGTTTTAATCACCATAAGAAATTAAAGGTAAAAAAAAATAACTTAAGAATGACAAAGTAAATAACCACAGAAGAGCTCCTTTCTGCTGAAATATATATATATATCACCACCTATTTCTTTTACTGCAATGGAAATAAATTTATTTTAAATTTCAAAAATTTCAATTATACTCCCATTGAAGTTATTCTAATTTATTTACTTCCTATACAGTTTTCTGTAGAATAATAATTATGGAATGTAGTTTTAGAAAACAATTATTATGCATTCTAAGGAAACCCATTTAAAAAAAAATCAACTGTGAACTAAGGGTTAAATAAAGCTGAATGGACCTACGGTTAATATTTTTTTAAGACTGCAATAAAGCTCCTATGTTTAAATATTAGCCCTTTGGCACTGGCAGTTAGAGTTGTTTGTACCTTTTTTTTCTTTCAAATCTCAGGCTCTATTTCTCCCAAACCCAAGGTATAAATGCTTGGTTGCCATACAATTCATTTACCTACAAGTTCACATTCTCCTTACAACCAAACAAGTTACAACATCACAAGTTCCATTTATAAGACTATGTGAATAATAAATCTTAAACTTGTTCTCCCATTCCTATTTTAAATTAGTTTAGATTAAGGATATATGAAACTCTACAGAAAAATGTGAATTAGACAAACATGTACAACGGAGTAAAAGGAAAAACTTTACCAAGTGGCATTTTAGGTGTAAAACATACCCTTGTAACTTGTAGGGATGGAGACAGAAGCAAGTTAAGTGTGAAGCAAAGAAAGAAACATGGATTTAACAGAACTCAGGTAATCCAAAAACTGAGGGGTTTTTGGTAACCTGTTTTAACTTCTCCCTACCATTCAAATTAACTCGTCTGACTTCAGTTGTTTTTTTTTTATGTACTTCTGATAGAGCAGTCCTCTGTGGTGAAATGGTAAAATCAAAGGCAAAAAATCAGGGTTCTCAATAAACCAACCAGAAAGTTTAGATTCTGAATAACTGGGCTTTCACTGATTTAGAAGCCACAATGTACTAATTCCAAGGAAATTAGTTTCCAACAAAAAGATACCAAAATTCATCAGTCTCACCAACTAACCTGACAAGACTTTTATGTTTGAATTTATCTAACTTCCTTAAATACATCTCCATTTTAACTTTAACAGGGCACATTTTTATTATTAGATGTTTTAAAGGTGCATGAGTATAAGAAGTCCTTTCAGAAGACTTATTGCTACCACTAGGTTTTCTCTGATGGGGTATGTGCTGGATAAACTGACATAGTAACCCTCTGAACTGTATCCCTTTTACAAGTATTTAAAATTTTTCCCTTTTACATGTATAAGAACATTAAATTATTGCATCAAAAGGTAATATATGAAGACCTTAGAAGGAATTTTTTTAATCAACAGCTTCCTGAAACTCCCTTTTTAAGAGCTGCTCCTTGATTTTACTACCACACACCAGGCATGAAATACTGCTGACATGTGTATTAGGAGTTGCTGTATTAGGATGGGCCTAAATCCAAAACTGGATGGATTTTTCAAAGGTCTCTGTTGTTTATGCTTCGGAGCTCTCCTTTGCCTGCTTTCCCCACTGTGTGGAATGTTGGAGGGACAACTAGCAAAACCTGTAGGTAAATTCTCAGTGCCAACTACCGTAAAGAAAACGTCAGTCGCAATATTCTGTGACTACGGATTGCTATTCAATGGAATACACTCCTGACAAACTATTAACCCTGACCAAATCCACAAGACAACATCACAAAAGCAAAGGAGAAAATCCATGCACAGTCATTTTAGGATCTCTTGGGACTATGATACAGTGATAGTTAAAGGTAGAATAACACCTGTGGTAAAGGGAGACCATGTGACAAATACTGTGCAGAAAACCAAAGGGGACCCTTATTTCTAGGCTAGCAGTCAACACTGGGTAGCTTCCTTTGGGCTCACTGACTTTTAAACCAACAACTTCCAATAATGGTGAGAACATATTAAGCACTCGTATCCAGACTACAATTCTTCTGACCACATGGTGAAATGTGTACAGGAATAGTGAAGAAAACAGCAGTTTTATAAATATTTCACCCAAAGCACAAACTTCTGACATCAAAAAACATAAATCACATAATGTACTAATATTGCTTTTTATTTCTTTTTACATATACTTGTTCAAGGTATTTACCTATCAATTCTTGTTTGGGAGAAAAACATAGTCATGAGATTAAGATTGCTGGGGAAATGTCAACAATCCCTTTGGTCCCAAAGCAGAAAACGGCTGAGAAAAGCACACATCTAGAAAAGGAAACAAGAAACAGAGGCCACCAAAGAATCTTTTGAACATCTGCTTGCTACGTTTCAGAAAATGTAACATTGGTATTAGAAAATAGTCATTTTTCATATAAAAGATGGTTCTTGCAGCATCATTCACATCTCCAGGAATCATGTTTGCAGGGGTCAGTTTTTTGTCCTGTTTTTGTTTATAGAGAAGTTTAATTTGAAAACAAAAAACAATGTGGTATCAGCCCTCCAAAAGTAAAGAATGAGACCTTTTTGTTTCAACCAGCACTTTAGGAAAATCAGGCTAAGCACTGAGGGCTGGTCTTCACAGTGAGCAAAGCCATCGGAGGGCTGCTTCCTTCCAGAAGCTGTACCGTGACGTGTCACTGTGGAAAGGTGGAGCACGTCATAGCCAACAGGGAGCTCATGATGCCATCACAGTCAAGAGATCTGAGGGAACAATGGCTACGCAGCACTGGGACCTATCCTTCAGCTTCCTCAATTGGTTCTGGTGGTGTGAGAAGAGAGGCCGATGGCATGACTGTACTTGTTCCTCGAGAGACTCGGTCTTGCTCCGTGTTTGTAGACAGGGAGGCCACAGCAATCGGCTGCAGCAGAGTGGTTGTCATACCGGTGGTGACTGTCAGGCTGTGGCCAGAGCCCTTGAGGGTAAGATCTGGTGTGGGAAGGAGTGGCTTGAGGATGCTGACGAGGCAGAAAGCAGAGCCGCTCTTAGGAATGAAATTCACCTTGTTTTTGTCAGGACAGTAAAAGGCTGGGATTTCGTGAAGTTGTTTTGGCCTAGACATCAAACAGACAACCCAATACTTTTAAGTCACAAATACCGGAAATAAATTCTTTTATTACTTTTTTAAAACAGGTAACTTATAGATACATAAAAGGAATACAAAACTCAAGCTATGTCAAATGCTTCAATGCTATGGACCAAAGTGGAATTAAACACATGATTCTAAATATGTATGTCAGAATGCCAGACGCACCATTCACGCTGCTGCTTTCAGTGCCCTGGCAAGCCCTGTGTACCACACAGGTAGCTCAGGCTGATGACCACTGCATCTGGACGCAGATCTGAGACAGCCAGGGTGAATAAAGTAAAAGAAATTCTAAATGTTTAAAGACAAAATTTGTTCCACTATCATGGTTTTCCAAATCTGTACTATTCTGAAGGGAGAGGGCAAAGAAATGACATACAGTGTTTATTTTTTGCTAAGTTCCACCATGGCATGACTAAAATCTGGTAGGCCTAAATTTTCTCTTCAAGTGCACTTAAAAATCTCTTTGACTGAAACAATTCTTTGAGTTAACCATGATGGTTTTCTGAGGAATGTAATAGAAATGTAAAGCCAAAATAAAACCAATGGCAGTTCCTTGCTCTGAAACTTTTATTCAAGCCAAATCCTTCCCTTTCCCCAGGTGCTCCTGAAAATTTACTCAAATAGTTGGAAAAGGTCATTAGTGTTAATGTATTCTATGAAAATTTTAAAAAAATTGCTAAAGTAACAAGAAATGCCACAAAATTAAAAATAAATTGAGGTGGGAGAACTTAAATAAAACAAGATTCAGGTTAAAAAAAAGGTAGTATGATCATATTATAAAAGCATGGTAGTCACCTCCTAATAAACAACAAAATCTGAGTGTGCCAAGTCTGCACTAAATTCTGGGGACCCAAAGATCAAACACTCTACAATGGATAGACTAAATATACAGATATGGGAGGGAGGGGGGCACTAAGGACAGAACCATATTTCAATATAATTAGTCTCCTTTGTAATCCTGTGTGTTTAATGTATCTGAAAAACATTATTTGGAGAAGTCTAGATTAATTCAAAGCATCCATAAGCATTACCAGGCTGCCAAAGGTGTCCACTGCACAAAAAAGGTTAAGAACTGCTGCAAGAGGATCTCATAGTGTGATATGAAAGGTTTAGAAGTAGCACAAGGGAGAGTGGATAACCTGTGGCACAAAGGAAGAGGAGAGTATGGAGGAAGAAGGCTTCCAAAGAAGTTACAGCTCAGCTGGGTTTTAAAGAATGAATAAACAACAGATCTGGGGAGTGGGTGCTAAAAGAAAAAATAGTTTCATGTAGACAGTATTTTGGGTGGGCAGATATTATCAATTAATAGGGAATACTACCCAACAATAGTTTTGACAAATACAGTAAGTAAGAATAAGAAATTACATGAGGGAGTAGGCTCACATGGAAAGGCCCAGGTCCAGCTGACACCTTGCTGATCTGCTCACAGCCTGAACCTCTACCTGAGGGCTGTGACAGCAGAGGCCTGGAGCAGTAGACCCTGGTCCCAGCCACTTAACCTCCCTGAGCCTCAGTTGTCTCAGCTCTGAGATGGACTGAACATTCCCTACCTCCCAGCCTTGTGGGGACTTAATGAGATAAATCTCAGCGCCCCATGTGGGATCTGTGCAGACACTAGCCCCAGACCTCGCCTTGGAAGGCTCCAGATCTGCACAGTGCATCAGGGTAGTCATAAACCCCATGTGGCTATGAACAATGGAAATGCAGCCTGTCGAAATTGCTATGTGACATCAGTGTGGAATACACATCAGATTCTGACAACCTGGTACAATAAAAGGAATGCAAAATATTGTATGAATAATATTTTTATAATGATTACATATTGAAATGACAGTATGTTGGGTACACTAGGTTACATAAAATGTATTATTACATTTTTAAAAATTGCATCATTTAAATTGCTTTATTTGTACACTATTTTTTCTTGAACACAACAAAAACTTAACTCATGAAGTACTTTTAGGCCCACAAATGTATTTGGGTATATTGCTGATATGAGGACACACTCCTCTATTTTACTATCTGAGAGTATGGTTTTCAATTGGTTAAAGAAGATAGGAAATGAAATATGCCTGACTTTTCTGTTTTAACTATTTTATTTATTTATTTTTAGAGAGAAGGGAGGGAGAAAAAAAGGGAGAGAAACATCGATGTGTGAGAGAAACATCGACTGGCTGCCTCTTGCACACTCCCCAACTGGGAACCTGGCCCACAACCCAGGCATGTGCGTCCTGACCAGAAACCAATCAGCAACCTTTCAGTTAGTAGGCCAATGCTCAATCCACTAACCCATACCAGCCAGGGCCTGACTTTTCTTTTGAAGAGAGAATTATTAGAGATAACTTTCTAATACTGGCGGAGGTAGGGGGGGCGCTAATCAATTTTTACATCCTCCTCCAAATGAATCCTAGGTTTTTAATCCTAGGTAATCCTAGGTAATTAATTTGTTTGAGGTTATCCTCTTAAAAATTACTTAATACATGTAGCTACTAATAGATCTTGAGAATGAAACCTTGCATTTCTGAAATACAAATGAACTTTTTGACCGATATTTTTAAATGAGAAAATCTCAAGAGTTTAATTTCTTTGTTGCTTTCATGAAAAGGCTTAAGAAAATGTTTATAAAAAATAATATAAACAGTAACTTTCTCTAACTAACACCCAGATCAAGAAACAGAACATTAAGAGTAAAAAGCACTAAGAAAACCCTCCTTGTGTTGTCTTTGAGTCACTATTCTTGTGCCATCTTTTGGTCACTACTCTTGAGTATGTTGGCTATTTCCAACCTGGTGTAATGCTGAATGTTCTAAATGTCTCAGTTTGATCTCTGTCAATTTCAACTGGTCTACCTAACTATGGAGCACTGTCCCAGTGAGGAATCTCCAGCATGAAACTTTGCAAATCACTTCTGACTAGTTCAATCAATCACAGCACCTTCTCCATACACCGCAATCTTTTTCTGTGTTTCAGATGCGTTTTTACCTTTTTTGAAATAATAAAACACAATATGCCGAAAATGTGTACTTTCTTACATCCTCAATATTAAAACAGCTACACAAAAATTGTCCTATTTTGAGAATAAAAAAATGATATGACTGTCACAATATGATCTAACAAAACTGTTTCAAATGAAGTTAAAGACAACTAAGTGCTCACTACTAGAGCCATCTTATGGAGAAAAACTAAATGAACTTTTTGGCCAACCCAACAAACATATCACGGTTTTCTTCAACTTAAGAACTGTAACTACCAGAAAAACAAAAAACCACTCTCAGAATGTCTTAAAATTTTATTTTTGCGTAAAAAGTTGCTCTAAAAGGATTATATATCTAAACAGAGATAACTGTTTGCTAGCTGCCTTTTTGAAAATTGGATGAACAGACTGGACAATTACAGGTTTTCATAATGATGCAAGGAATTCTTTGGTATTTTTAGAAAGCTTATGCGATTTTTTTCCTTTTTTAAATTCAGGCATAAATTATCAACATAGAAAATGGTTAAGTCAAAATTATTTACAATGTGAAGGAGTGAGGGAGAAAGAGGAAGAAAGGAAAAAATACCTGTATACTGCAAAGAGGTCATAATACCTAGGAACCTAAGGTAACTAAGATTGAGTTCATTAGCTGGGGGATCAGGAAACAGCATGTCTGACTTCACTGAAAAGGACCAAGTGTAGGTGGCATGGCCATGGTATGTGTGTATCAAACAGAATGTAGCAACAGAAAAAAAGTGCAAATCTGGTCTTGGGCTTTCTGGATCAAATCCAACTACCTTTTTTCCTTCAGGTAAATAAATACACATTTCTAGAACCAAATATCAACTCTCAACTCACTCTAACCTGTAGTTCAAGTCAGAGTTACTTCCCTTAAACCAAAAGTAAGACTTAGAGAAAAAAGTATTATTTAGAGAATGATTAAATAAGCAAAAAGTTTTCAGTTAGGACCAATAATCAGCCTTTGCTTTAATACCAGTGAATCCAAGGGGTTTTGCTCTAACTTTGGCATAGCTAGTACAAAAAGAGACTAATTTTTAAACTTAAGAGTTATTTGTGTTACTGATAACAGATTAAAATTACTTCTAAGTAATCCACTCCTGGGTTACTGCTGTTAATTTGTTTTTGGAAAGCAATGAAAATTTTTGAAAATGAATAGGTTTTTATCTGCTACATATCCTTTATATTAGTAAAATTTATAACTATGTACATTTAAAAAAGATTAGGCTTACCTTCTATTAACAGATGAATATGACATAAAACATACTATGTTAAGGTTGACTTTATGTTTTATTTGTATATCTACATTTATCCATCCACACACACACACACACACACACACACACACACACACACACAGAGCCCTGTGCTTCCTTCCCTCCTTTACATACAAATAGTGAGTGTATCTATATCTATATCTCACATGTGGAGTCTTGTGAAAATTTCCAAATGTAACAGTCTAAAGCAGATACCACAGGACACCAACCCACATAACAAATATTAACTCAAAGTCATTGATAAAAAAAATTCAAATTGCTTTTAAGTCAATCAACCATTTCTCTGCACTTAGGCAAATCTGAACTACTAATGAGTAAATCAAAGAGCTCAACTCCAAAAAGATCCATTTGGATCATCTGATTTTTAATTAATAGAAAAACTATTTTTAAGGACTCTCATGAAAAAGTCTAAGCCAGCATTTCGAAACTGAACATAAAAATCATGTGAGGTATTTGTTAAAGATGCATAATCCAGGTCCCATCTCCATATTTACTCTTTAGACCTGGGTGGGGCCTGGGAATCTGCAGCTTCAACTAATACCCCAGATAATTTCAGGGATCCAAGAAACAGGTAAACTCTTAGCTGGCACCAGTCAAGCTTTTAGGCTCAAATGGTGCAAAACTAAATAAGCAGTTGCTAAAAGTTTTTAATTACTATCACAAGAGCAGATAAGAGACTGACAGCTGGGAGTTCCTAGTAGAGAAGTTGAAAGAATTCAAATACAATGCTCTTTGTATGGCAAATTATTAAGAATTTAAGCTAAAAGAAGCACAGGCAGGAGGGGCACAAAAAGGAATAAAAGGATATATTTCAAAATGATTCTAAGATGTTCACAATGGAGGAAAAATATAAATTATGTGAAATGGACAAGACTGGATAATATCCTCATTGTATTTTGGGTTTCACAGTGAGAAAAATGGAACCCTGGCTGGTGAAGCTCAGTGGATTGAGCGCTGGCCTGCGAACCAAAGGGTTGCCGGTTTGATTCCCAGTCTAGGGCACATGCCTGTGTTGTAGGCCAGGTCCCCAGTAGGGGGTGCATGAGAGGCAACCACACACTGATGTTTCTCTCCCTCTCTTCCCTTCTAAATAAATAAATAAGTAAGTAAGTAAATAAATAAAATCTTAAGGAAAACAACAACTTAAAAAAAAAAAAGCCACAAGGATGGCTCTTAGACTAGCAGCCACAGTGAGATGAGAAGGTGAAGGCTAAGTGTTATCACCATATTTCCAAATAATGCTCATCACCTAATTTGCTCAGACTCATACACACTTAGAACCCTGTAGCCATCGCTTATAAAGCAAGAAGTCAAAACTACTGAAAACCCAAGGCTGTAATACTTTCTGAGCAACTTTTGAGTGTAAAATTGGACTACTTGACTAGAACCAGACAACAGAAGAATATGAGCATAGGACAGCACACATCAAGTGCACCACTTTAAAATTCTACTTCTATCTTCATCACAGTAACATGATTCGGCAAAGTAACAGAATTATGTTTCCTGTATTAGCAGACAAAATTTTTAAAAAATTGTTTAAAGAAATGAAGACCAAAAGTAGATTAAAAAAACAAACCCAAAGGGAATTCGATCCTTAGAAGAAGGAAACCACACTGGGTGAGAACTATGGTCTATCTTGAATACATATACTGCTAGATTCAAAGTGTGATGCTGACTGTATACAGGTCCAAAAATAACAGCCACGGATGATATGTTGGAAGGAACTGAGAAAATATGAGTAACAAATGATTATTAGTTGATATTAAGTATTACTGTTAATTTTCTTTGGTGTGATAATGGTACTGTGCTTATGTAGGAATACTGCGGTTACTTTTAGGAAACAAATATTAAATTGTTTTTAAGGTTAAGTGTCATGATGTCTGCAACTTACTTTCAAATAGTTTAGCAAAAACACTGCCACACACAAATAAAGCAAATACAACAAAATGTTAATACAGAACCTAAGTGGTGGTTATATAGGTGATCACTGTACTATTATTATTCAACTTCTGTGAAAATTCTCATAATAAAAGCTTTTGGGTTTTGTGGGGGAAGTGGGGGTACTTACGAGCATTCCTCAAAGACTTTGACCCTTTCGCAGCCCTCTGGAGGTTCCCTTTTGAACATATAGCTGTTGTTAGGTTTTGGTGAGGTTGCATATTTGGGCAAAGGAGAGTTGTTCCCATTCTCTACAATAAATGACATGCTGGATTACTAAGAAATACTACTACATAAATGCAGAGTCATACTGTATTTCATTGTTCTCGCTTTCCCCCAACACCATAAACTACTTGAGGGTAGAAAGAGTGTTGTACTCATCAACATCATCCCAATGTATAACACAATTCCTGGTAAAAAGGAGATAAAGTTTGTTAAATAAATGCATAAATAAATAAGAGTTCTATTTCTTTTCCATTTATAATAACCACAGCCTAGGCCTCTCTCACTGATTTATTTTTATTCTACACAGGGCAAGCAGACTCCAAAGCACTTCCATTCTTCTCAGTACAAGTAACTGAAATGGTTCTTCACTGGCTGTTGGTAATTCACTCCTGTGCTACCCTTCAGAATTTCTCTGATTTCTTAGCTACACAGGTTACACTCTCTGGTCCAGGTAGTCAGATCCATATATGCACTGTATGCCAAAGACTTCCTTTTGCCTATCAAATTCTCCATACCTAAGAGACCCTTCTCTGTTAGTTTCAAAAACTGTCTTCAATGTCTGGCTCAAAGTTTCTGAAATCTTCCCAGATTGTAACCACACCAAAGGGAAAACTTTTTACTCTGGTACTCCTGTTCAGTACTGAGGTCCTCAGTTTATACTATATTAACTTGAAACATCTTGATATGTTACATATGTGTTCTGAATTTTCAGTCTGTGTTAGGTAAGCTACCAATTCCTTGCACAGAGCAGCACTGTGGCTCTGTTTTCTTATCAGAGAAGCTCATCAGTCACTAAGTTCTTAAAATCAAATACAACAGGACACAAAATTTATGACATGCTATCAAAGGGCAGATTTTACTAATGATGGCTTTTAAAATTTTGGGGGGTACACTTGACTGAGCACTAAGTTAAGTACCAGGAGCTGAGCTAAGCGGTTTGTATTCACTGCCCTTTTAAATCCTCACAATAAATAAAGGAAGTAGTTAAGTATGCAGATTCCTAACAAGAAACACAGGGTCCAATCAAAGTGTTTAACTGACTGGGTGTCAAACTTGTATGCACGCTGAAATCACTGGAGCATCTCTAGTGCTTCCGTCCTACAACTCCCAGGGACTGTGATTTGGCTGGTCTGGAGTACTGGCCTTGAACAGCTGTGTTTTATTTAACCTAGAAGCTGGCAAAAAAGGTCCAAATAATAACATTTTATAACGGCCCATAGTCTGAAGTCACTTCTTCAGAACATCTTATGTTCTCTGGACATGCTATAGTTTCAGTAATTTAGGTGACTGGTAGAAATGGCTACTTGTAGCAATGAAGCATTTTAGTATATTCAATACACTGTGAATAGCAGGTCCTAACTAAATGACTACTGAACTGAGCTGTAGAATTTAAAATAAGTATCCTGCTATTGTTCTGAAAAACATGCAGTAACTAGGATTAGGCTAACAAAACAGTGCCCTCAAAAAGACAAATGAAAGGTCTTACTTGTTGTAAAAGGTAAGAATATTAGTAATTTAATTAATTAATTAGTAGTTAGTAATTCAAACTGCTTAGGTCTCCAAGTTTTTCAAGTTAAGTAGTTTAATACTCTTAAGTAGCCCTCCAACCTTTTACTCCAGGTTTCCCTTGAATATACCTTTTGTATTGATATAAATCAGCTTGGTTCTTGTTGGAAATATCATAAATACAGATTCTAAAAAACTCTAACTTAGTATAATAGGTAATGAAAAACATGACTACTAAGGAGACAGAGAGAATAAATGGCTTTTCAGGACAAATGTTCATCTCCTTTATAAAAAAAAAAAGTTTCTCACTAATAAGGATGTTGTATTAACAGGTGCAAAAAAAAAAAAAAAAAGAAAGGAACAAATAAAAGCCCACAAACCCACCCAACTTGACCATCATTTGAGCACACTACAGTAAAAACCTACTGTTTTGTACTATTTAAAAAATTTTTTTTTAATTTATTTTTAGAGAGAGGGAAAAGGGAGGGAGAAAAGAGATGGAGAGAAACATCAGTTGGTTGTCTCTTGCACTCCCTCAGTCAGGGTCCTGGTCCACAACCCAGCCATGTGCCCTGACTGAGAATCAAACTGCTGACCTTTCACACTGTGGAATGACACCCAACCCACTTAGCTATACTGGTCAGTGCTGCACTCCAATTTTTTTAAATCTATGTTTTGAAACATCTCAGAGTAATTACCTTAGTAGCCTTAAATGTGTGTGTTTTGCTAGAAAATAAACAGGATAAAAGATAAAATAGGTGGTATTCCCTTATCTGGTAACCAATTCCTCCTGCATTGTACCTTTATCTCTGGGATCAACAAGCAGGTCATCAGCTGAACAAGGGCTCTCTTCGCTACCTTCATTGGAGATGGTGAGGAATGACGTGGGGGACACAGACTGAGAGCGGCTGCTGTTGTTGCTTCCCCTGTCTGCCCCGCCGGGGGTCTGTGTGTCGATGCTGCGTGTGCTGCTACTTCTCTGTACAAGGGGGGGAGGTGCACGATGGCCATCTGGAATATCTTGTGGCTATAAAATTTTTAAATATATGTATAATTATCACTGATTTTGAAATTCACGCAGAAATGTCCCCAGTGTCGACCTTCCCATTGTTCCAGAAGACTGATGAGTCAGAAATCCCTGACTTAGTAGGTCTAATGAGAAAGAAGCCTTTGTGTTGCTCCATCAGTGACATCCCTGTCTACTCTGACTGCCCCACTAGAATCGAGCAGCATGGGTCTGGCACTTGACAGGTAGTCAAGGCTTGCTGAATGATAAATTGTACTAAATTACTTATCATGGGCTAAATATTACTTTTAAAATGATAAAGAAGGGCCATGTAAAGTGAGAAATCTAGGTTTAACATTAGGTTCTGTATTAGAAGAAAATGTTAGGCCCTGTTATTTTCTCCCCCTGCCAACTCTTCCTGAAAGAGTGTTTTCAACGAAACCTTCCTACATGAGGAAAAGGTTAATCATGACAGTGCTAATTATAGGAGGGAATCAAGGAGAGCAATCTGAAAAAATCTTGTGGGGTACGCTTACCAGGGAAACCAACTCCATGTTCACCTCTGGCTCATTTACCTTTATTACATCAGGGAAAGGTTCCTCTATCATGCAGTATGGAGGAGAGGATATATGGAGTTGTGTTTTCTCTAATCTAAATCAGTCTTTATTTTTAAGGGTTCTCTAATCTAAATCAACCTTTAATCTTAAGTATCAACAAAATACTACTTCGAACTCTTTGATTCTTCTTTCACTGATGAAAAGCTTTAATATACTGTCTCATGGTTTTAAACATAAATGGAAAATTTTCTCACTGTGTCTTACATGTGAATTATTCTTATGTGTATTATAGTTAGAACAGTGTACATTCTTATATGCATGATAAGTAGGCAGAGCTGATGTTACAGTTAACCAAATATTAAGTGACAAACAATAAGAAACAGGTAGAATCATGTTTAGAAAGGATCTGGTGTCATGTGCCTCCCTCCCCAACTTATCAGTAAGCTAAATATTTGTTAAATGGAGTTATAACAGTTAGAAACATACTATGCCTGTCTAGTGATTTTTAAATACAGATAAGCAAAAAATAGTTTCTGTTGAAGAATTCAAATTTAAGTCACATCAACTGTTTCTATGAGATTCAAGAAATGAAAAGTTTTCATTCTCTCTCAACAAGAAAGAAAACACTTAAGTAAATATGGAAAACAAAATTGTGAATTTTTTAATAATTAGAAGAGTTAATATATAAGGATACTTACTATAAGTTGTTCTTCCTTTTCCCCAGTCTCTTTAATTATTATTTCAATCTCCTGATTCAATCCTTCCACACTGTTCCGGAACCGGGAGCCTGTTGATTTGGCGATGGGAATTACTGGAATAAGTGTACTCTTTTGAACAGGAGCCTTGAGAATAAGTGGTAAAGGGGGAGAAGAGAGATTTAATACCACATTTTATTGCTCTCTCACTTTTTTAACAGCATTTTCAAATTGTTGTTCAAATAGAGTTGTTTCCATTTTCCCCCACCACTCCCCTCCACCCCACCCATCCTCGATCCTACCCCCTCCTCTTTGTCTTTGCCCATGTGTCCTTTATACATGTTCCTTGATGATCCTTCCCCTTTTCCCTCCAGTTATTCCATCCCTCCACCCCTCTAGTTACTATCAGTTTGTTCTTTATTTTAATGACTCTGGTTACATTTTGTTTGCTTGCTTTGTTGATTAGGTTTCACTTACAGGTGAGATCATGTAGTATTTGTCTTTCACTGCCTGGCTTATTTTATTTAGCATAATGTTCTTCACTCCCATGCACACTGTCACAAAGGGTAGGAGCTCCTTTTTTCTGCTGCGTAGTATTCCACTGTGTAAATGTACACAATTTTCTGATCCACTCATTTACTGAGGGGCACTTAGGTTGCTTCCAGCATGTGACTACTATAAATTGTGCTGCTATAAACACATGGGTGCACAGGTTCTTTTAGACTGGTGTTTCAGGATTCTTAGGGTATAACCCCAGTAGTGGAATTGCCAGGTCAAAAGGCAGATCCATTTTTAGTTTTCTGAGTAAATTCCACACTGTTTTCCACAGTGGCTGCACCAGTCTGCAGTACCACCAACAGTGCGCTAGGGTTCCCTTTTCTCCACAGCCTCACCAGCATTTGTTTGATTTGTTTATGATGGCCATTCTCAATGGTGTGAAGTGGTATCTCATTGTGGTTTTAATTTGTATCTCTCTGATGGCTAGTGATGCTCAGCATTCTTTCATATGTCTCTGGGCCTTCTCTATGTCATCCTTGGAGAAGTGTCTGTTCAGGTCCCTTTTCCATTTTTAAATTGGGTTGTTTACCTTCCTGGAGTGGAGTAGTGTGAGTGCTTTATATATTTTGGAAATCAAACCCTTGTCCAAGGTATTACTGGCAAACATATTTTCCCATACAGTTGGTTTCCTTTTCATTTTGTTGATGTTTTCTTTAGCTATGCAGAAGCTTTGTATTTTGATGTAGTCCCATTTGTTTATTCTTTCTTTTGTGTCCCTTACTCTAGGGGACATATCAGTGAAAATATCACTGCGTGGAATATTTATTTCTCTAGATTGAAAAAACATACTTCTAATTGACATGAGTAACTCTAAAATAAATCAAAATAAAATTTAGGCCTCACAAAAAATGTGAGCAATCAAACCTGCTCCTCAGTATACACAAAACACAACCTACTGTATTTTGCTGTATATAATGTGCATCCATGTTTTTGGACCAAACTTTTGGGGGGGGGAAATCTTTCATTTTAATTTTTTAATTCTATTATTTATTTATTTATATTTAGAAACAAAACCAATGATCATATTTCAGGGTATCCTTTGCATACAGATATTATTGCTTTCTACAGTTATACTTTTCACACATAAGCATAAATAAAAGAATTACAAACATGTATATAGATAAGGAATTAGTACTACCCATGTACAATGTTGCATCTATATTTTTCCCTCAAAAATTTGGTCAAAATGGTGCATATTATACACGGCAAAATATGGTAAAGCCAAAACCCCAATTGAGGTTGAGTCTGAGCAATTTATTTCCATCTATGAGATACTGTAAAGGAAACAGGGGTAAAGGAAGGTATTAAAATAATGTAAGTCTCAGAAATTCTTTTATGATTTTTAAGAGAGTTCAAATTTCAGACATAACTTTAAAGTCCCCTAGTGCCACAGTTAACTACAGTCATAGCAAAACTGAAATAAGAATAAGATACCTGTAAAATTTAATTATTTATATTTTCCTTGTAATGATTTTTTCTTTCCTGAAAATAAATTATTTTTTTTTAAGATCTTATTTATTCATTTTAGAGAGGGGAGGGAGAGAGAGAGAGACACACACACACATCAATGTGTGGTTGCTGGGGGTTATGGCCTGCAACCCAGGAATGTACCCTGGCTGGGAATCGAACCTGGGACTAAGAAATTATTATTTTTCTTCAGGAAAGACAACTATATAATTCATTTTCTTTTTTCCAAAGCCTATCTCTAATTTTAAAAAAATATGTCATTTTTTTCACTGACAGTTACTACTTTTGAAAAGAAATAACTGATTATATAATTATGGTATATTACTTGATTTCCTGACAAAATACTCAAAATAAAATATGAAACTTAATAGCAATAATGTGCCAGAAGATCATCTTGTACATTGTCCTGCTGCCTGGTAAAGAAATGTGATTAACTCATCCTTCATTTGGAGGTTTCTTTGAAAAACTTCCCTTCCTGAGGAAGGTAAGCAAGAAGAAAAGGTAACAGGGCCTCTAATTAATTATTACTAGTTTCATTCAATTGATAACCTTGTCATCTGTTACAGAACTTAGTGTTATACCTGTATTTGTTCTTTTTTGTTCCTGCTCACTTATAAAATTGAAAATTTTTTAAAATAGGCATTAATACACTAACAATCCTTGGAAAAGGTAAGAAATTGGTGAGAAAAAGCTTCAATCTAGAGCACCAAGGCAGTAGTACTTCTTCATTGCTTGTTGTTGGGCCCCTGAGAGTCCCACTTCCCTCACATGTAACATGGGAACCCAACCACTTACTGGGAGTGGTTCTATGTGACACAGTGACTTGGCCCATAATGGATGGATGCTCAGCAAATAGTAGCTACAATTTTTACTTTGTTTCTATTATGAATTTTATTCTTAACATAATCCTTTGCTGTCTTTTCAAAAATTTCTTCAAGTATCATTTTTTCCCTTCATATAATGTCTTCTAATTTTGCCCTTTTTAATCCCTCAGTTCCCTATCCTTCTCCCAACACCCCCAGGCTTCTCATATTATTTATTCCCTTTTAACTTCCATCTCTTCTTTCTGTCCCCTCTCCTTGTCTCAGCATCTACTCCCAAAGGAAGGAATATAAAAAATCTTAAGTTTAGATAGTCTTTAGGTTTACAGACAAAATTTGTAAGATTAAATTTTTTTTCAAATATACATATTTGAGCCACTCTCTACAGAGTAGATAGTGGGGCACTGATGACATACCATTTTCAAAATTGGTTTTTGAGGAAAATATTTGCCACATCAATAAATCTATTCTGCTAGTCTAGCTCATTTTCTCTGAACACTTGTCCTGGTTAAGACCCCCTCTAGCTTTCGTTAAGTGTTAACAACTCTACATCCAACAAGGCTGGTGCCTGAAACACTTCAGCATCACAGATCAAGAACTAGTTGGAAAAATAAAACTTTAACTCACGGACACTCATAAATTTATCAAAAAAAAAAAAAAAACCCCACAAAGTGAGAAGAAGGGAATAATATATATCAGAGAGAAAATAAACAAAAGAGAGTCTAAAAAAGCAATACAAAAGATCAATGTAACCAAGAGTTGGTTCTTTGATAAACAAGATAGACATGATTAATAAACCTTTAGCCAGACTCATAAAAAAGAGATGGTTCAAATAAATAAAACCAGAAATGAAATAACACTGCAGATATACAAAAATTTTGAGAAAATATTATGAACAACTATACACCATCAAATTGGGCAATCTGGATTGAATGGATAAATACCTAGAAATTTCACACAATCTTCCAAAAATGAATCAAGAAGAAACGAAAATCTGAAGCAGAGCAATTACAACAAATGAAATCAAATCAGTAATTAAAAAAACTCCCAACAAAGTCCTGGACCAAATGGTTTCACATGTGAATTTTACCAAACATTCAAAGAAGAATTAACACCTACCCTTCTCAAACTACATGAAAAAATTCAAGAGGAGGGAAGACTCCCAAAGCTATTTTCTGAGGCCAGGTAAAAAGAAAGAAAGAAAATTATAGGCCAATACCCCTGATGAACACAGATGCTAACATTCTCAGCAAAATTTAGCAAACACAATACGCCAGTGCAGTAAGAAGATCATACACCATGTTCAAGTGGCACCTACTCCAGGAATGCAAGGTTGGTACAACATTCGCAAATCAGTAGATGTAATTCACCACATAAACAAAATGAAGGATAAAAACCACAACATTATATCAACAGTAGCAGAAAAAAGTATCTGATAAAATTCAGCACCCATTTATGATAGAAACTCTCGGCAAAGTAAGAACAGAGGGAACATAACTCAACATGATAAAGGCCATGTATGACAAACCCACAGCTAACGTCATACTCAACAAAGAAAAACTAACAGCATTTCCCTTAACATCAGGAACAAAACAGGATGTCCACTTTCACCCCTTTTATTCAACATAATACTGCAAGTCATAGCCATACCAGACAGACAGAAGTAAAAAAAGCATCAAAACTGGAAAGTAAATTAACCAGTAAGGCTGTCATTATTTGCAGATGACATAGACTGTATACAGAGAACTCAAAGATTCAACCAAAAAACTCCTAGAACTGATCAATGAATTCAGTGAAGTAGCAGAATACAAAATAAATATTCAGAAATTGGTTGCATTTTGTACACCAATAATGAACTATCAGAGAAAAATTAAGAAAACAATCCCACTTAAACTTGCATCAAAAAAATAAAATATCTAGGAATAAATTACCAAGGGAGTAAAGGACCTGGACTTGAAAAATTGTAAGATACTTAAGAAAGAAATTAGAGGATACAAGTAAATGGAGGCATATACCATGGTTCATAGGTAGGAAGAATTATTGTCATTAAAATGTGCATACTAATCAAAATGATCTATAGAGCAATACAGTTCCTATCAAAATAACAATGGCCTATTTTACAGAACTAGAACAAATAATCCAAATTTTGCATGGAACCATGAAAGACCTGAACAGCCTCAGCAATTTTGAAAAACAGGAACAAAATTGGAAGTATCACTCTACCTGTTATCCATCTGAACTATACTGCAACAGTAATCAAAACAGCATGGTACTGGCATAAAAGCATACATATACCTCTATGGAACAGAAAAGAGTTTCGAAGTAAGCCTATGACAACATGTTCAATTAATATTTCACAAAGGAAGCAAGCATATACAACAAGGTAAAGACAGTCTATTCAATAGAGGGTGTTGGGAAAACTAGACAAATAGATGCAAAAAACAAAACAACAACCCCCCCCCACAAAACTAGACCACCTTCTTACAGCATATACAAGAATTAACACAAAATGAATTAAAGGTTTAAATGTAAGACTCAAAACCATAAAACTCCTAGAAGAAAACATAGGCAGTAAAATCTCTAGCATTGCTCTTAACAGTATTTTTCCTGCTCTGGCAGGCATGGCTCAGTGCATTGAGCACCAGCCTTCAAACAAAGGGGTTTCAGGTTGCATTCCCAGTTAACAGCACATGCCTGGGTTTCGGGTCAGGCCCCTGGTTGGGGGTGTGCAAGTAACAACCACAAACTACTGTTTCCTTCCCTCGCTTTCTTCTTCCCTTCCCCTTTCTCTAAAAATAAATAAATAAAGTCTTTAAAAATATTTTTTCCTGATGTATCTCCAGACAAAGGAAACAAATAAAAAGTAAACAAATGGGATTATATCAAACTACAACATTTTGTACAGGGGGAAAAAACCCACCAGCAAAGCAAAAGGACAACCTATTGAATGGAAGAAGATATTTATCAATGATACATCTGATAAGAGGTTAATATCCAATTTTATAAAGAAATCATGTTATAACACCAAAAACACAAACAATACAGACAATTCAATTAAAAAATGAGGAAAGGACCTGAATAGACACTTCCAAAGAGAACAAACTGATGACCAATAGACATAAACACACACACACACACACACACACACAACAATGCTCAACTCCACTAAACATGAGAGAAATGCAAATTAAAATCACAATCAGCAACATCCAGCCAAGATGGAGGTGTAGGTAGACATGCTGTGTCTCCTCGCACAACCAAAAGAAGGACAACAATTTAAAAACAAAAAACAATCAGAACTGACAGAAAACCAAACTCTATGGAAGTCTGAAAACCAAGTAGTTAAAGAAGATACATTCATCCAGACTGGCAGGAGGGGTGGAGTCAGCCAGTCAGGGGCAGAGAGGACTCTCGGAAAGGCAGTGACTGGAGGACAAGGGCGGGCAAAGTGGGGGTGGCAGACCCAGTGGGCATCAGATTGTGGAGCAGGGGGCACAATGCTGCAGCTGGCTGGCAAGGCAGCAGCAGGTGGACCAGCAAGGTGGCAGGATTGTGGACTGGGTGGTCCACATTCGTGCGCAAATAAACCTGGAGAAACAACTGGGTAGCAGGACGGACTGTGCAACTCAGGGCCCCAGCTTAGGGAAATAAAGCCGCAAACCACTGATTGAAAATGCCTTCGGGGGTTGAGAAGCAGCAGGAGAAACTCCCAGCCTCACAGAAGAGTTCATTGGAGAGACCCACCCACACAAGAATCAGCACCAGAAGGGCCCAACTGGCTTGTGGGAAGAAGGGTAAATGACTGAAATCCAGCATGAGAGTGGAGCAAGCACCATCATTACCTCTCAGACCCCTCCCCCACCAACAGTATCACAACCCAGAGACATGGGTTACCCTGCCCTAGTGAACACCTAAGGCTACACCCCTCACTAGGTAATAGGTGAATCAAGACCATAAAAAAAAAAAAAAATGGCCCAAACAGAAGAACAGATCAAAGCTCCACAGCAAATACAACTAAGCAACCAAGAAATAGCCAACCTATCAAATGCGCAGTTCAAAGCATTGGTGATCAGGATGCTCACAGAATTGGTTGAATTTGGTCGCAAATTAGATGAACAAATGAAGGCTATGCTAAGTGAAATGAAGGAAAATGCACAGAGAACCAGTAGTGATGGAAAGAAAACTGGGACTCAAATCAATGGAGTGGACCAGAAGGAAGAAAGAAACAATCAAACAGAAAAGAATGAAGCAACAAGAATTCAAAAAAATGAGGAGAGACTTAGGAACCTCCTGGACATCTTGAAACATTCCACCATCTGAAACATAGTGGTCCTAGATGGAGAAGAGGAAGAACAACAAATTGAAAACTTATTTGAACAAATAATGAAGGAGAACTTTCCCAATCTGGCAAAGGAAACAAACTTCCAGGAAGTCCAGGAAGCTCAAAGAGAGTCCCAAAGAAGTTGGACCCAAGGAGGAACACACGAAGGCACATCATAATTACATTAGCCAAGGTAAAAACAAAGGAGAGAACCCTAGAAGCAGCAAGACATAAGGGGACAGTTACCTATGAAGGAGTTCCTATAAGACTGTCAGCTAATTTCTCAAAAGAGACCTTGCAGGCAAGAAGGGGCTGGAAAAAAGTATTCCAAGTCATGAAAGGCAAGGACCTACATCCCAGATTGCTCTATCCAGCAAAGCTTTCATTTAGAATGGAAGGGCAGAGAAACTGCTTCTTAGATAAGTTCAAGGAGCTCAGCATCACCAAGCCCTTATATGAAATGTTAAAGGGATTTATCTAAGAAAAAGAAGATAAAAAATATGAATAGGAAAATGACAGCAAACTCACAATCATTAACAACCACACCTAAAACAAAAACAAATGAAGCAAACAGCTAGAACAGAAACAGAACCACAAAAATGGAGATCACATGGAGGATTATGAACAGGGGAGTGGGAGGAGGAGAGAGGGGGAAAAGGTACAGAGAATAAGTAGCATAGATGGTAGGTAGAAAATAGAAAGGGGGAGGGTATGAATAGTATAGGAAAGGTAGAAGCTAAACAACTTATATGTATGACACATGGACATGAACGAAAGAGGGAGAATATGCAGGTGCGAGGGGAGTGAAGAGGGAAAAATGGGACAAATGTATGCAATAACATAATCAATGAAATACATTAAAAAATAAAACTAAAATAAAATCACAGTGAGGTATCACTTCACACAAGAATGGCTATCAATAAATCCATAAACAAGTGTTGGTGAGGATGTGCAGAAAAGTGAACCCTCACGCACTGTTGGTGAGAATGCAGACTGGTGCAGTCACTATGCAAACAGTATGGAGGATCCTCAAAAAATTAAAAATGAAATTGTATTATGGACCAATGATTCCACTTCTGTGTGTGTGTATTTGTGTGTGTGTGTATATATATATCTGAAGAATCCCAAAACACTAATTTGAAAGAATATATGCACCCCTAGGTTCACTGCAGGGTTATTTAAATAACCAAAATATGGAAGCAACCCAAGTGCCCATCAATGGATGGGTAGATAACATAGTGGTGGTACATATATGCAATGGTACGCCATTCTTTTTTTATTCAGCCATAAAAAAGAATGAAATCTTACCATTTATTTACAAAAGCATGGATGAACCTCTAGAGGGTGTTAAGTGAGATAAGCCAGTCAGAAAGACAAATACCATATGATTTCACTTATATGCAGAATCTAAAGAAAATAAAAGAACAAAAAGGCTCAAACTCAGAGAACAGAATGATGGTTACCAATGAGAGGGATGTTGCAGGACTGGGTAAAGGGATTAAGAAATACAAATTGGCTCTGGTTGGTGTGGCTCGGTGAATTAAGCACTGGCCTGTGAACCAAAGGGTCACTGACTCGATTCCCAGTCAGTTGCACATGCCTGGTTTGCAGGCTAGGTCCCTAGTATCGGGCCCACGAGAGGCAACCACACACTGATGTTTATCTCCCTCTCTTTGTCTCCCTTCTCCTCTCTCTAAAAATAAATAAAATCTTTAAAAAGAGAAATACAAATAGGTAGTTACAGAATAGTCAGGGGGATGTAAAGTACAGCACTGGAAATATAGTCAATAATATTGCAATAACTACATATGGTGTCAGATAGATACTGCAAATACTGGGGGATACTTTGTAAAGTATATGATTGTCTAACCACTAGGCACACACCTGAAACTAATACAAAATAATATTGAGGAATTCTGGTCAAGATAGAGGAATATATAGACATGCTTCACCTCCTTGCAAAACCACAAGAAGGATCACAACTAACCTCAAAACAAACACACACAAAAAACCCCAGAACAGCCAGAAAATCAAACTGTATGGAAGTTTGACAACTGAGGAATTAAAGAAACCATATTCATACAGATAAGTAGGAAGAGTAGAGACAGGGAGGATGGGCAGTAGCCAGGGGAATGGATGGTCCCACATTCATGAGTGGTAGATAAAAATCAGGAGGGATACCTTGGGAGCAAATGATCCCAGCCCCAGGCCAGACCCTGAAGTCCAGGATTCTAGTGCTGGTGATAAAAGCCTTATAACTTCTGGCTGTAAAAACTATTTAGGGACCGGGGCACTGGAGAAACTCCAGGCTCTAAGGAGAGCCAATTTAAGTGGCCCCCAAAATCCTAGAACCTACGCAATCTCATCCATTCCGGGAACCATCACCAGGGCAACAGGTAGGCAGGCACTAGTAGAATATGGGGAGTGGGTGAAGTGCCTGGAAATGGGGTGAGTGCTGAGCAAGCCTGCAGAAGCCAGGCAGTGGAACTGTCCCTTCTCTGACCCCACTCCCACACACAGAACTGCAAAGTGGTAACTTAACAGGTGTGCTAAGACAAGGAGTTAAAGCAGCTCTGCCTAGTACACAGAAACAAACACAGGAAGGATTAGAAATTGAGAAGACAAGGAAATATGGCCCAAATGGAAGAACCAAACAAAACCCCAGGAAAAGAACGAAATGAAATAGATAGCCAACCTAGCAGGAACAGAGTTCAAAACACTGGTGATAAAGATGCTCAGAGAACTCACTGAGTACGGCTAAAGCATAAGGGAAGAAATGAAGGCTACACTAAGTGAAGAAAGAAAAATCCATAGGGAACCAACAGTGAAGGGAAGGAAACCAAGACTGAACTCAACAATTTGGAACATAAAGAAGAAATAAACATTCAATCAGAACAGAATGAAGAAAAAAGAATTCGAAAAAATGAGGAGAGAGTAAGATGACTTTGACACATCTCCAGAAATGCCAACATCCAAATAATAGGGATGCCAGAACAAGATGAGGAAAAAAAACAAGAAACTGAAAACTTATTTGAAAGAAATAATGAAAGAAAACTTCCCTAATTTGGCAAAGGAAATAGACATACAAGACCAGAAAGTACAGAGTCCCAAAGAAGTTGGACCCAAAGAGGACCACACCAAGACACACCATAATTAAAATGCCAAAGGTTAAAGATAAAGCAGAGAGTTCCCTACAAAAGAGTTCCCATAAGATTATCAGCTGATTTCTCAAAAGAAATCTTTCAGGAAAGAAGGGGCTGGAAAGAAGTATTTGAAGTCATGAAAGGCAAAGACCTACAACCAAGATTACTCTATCCAGCAAAGCTATCATTTAGAATGGAATGGCAGATAAAGTGTTTCCCAGACAAGGTAAAGCTAAAGGACTTCATCATCACCAAGCCCTTATTATATGAAATGTTAAAGGGACTTATCTAAGAAAAAGAAGATCAAAACTATGAACATTGAAATGACAACAAACTCACAATTATCAATGACTGAACCTAAAAAAATAAAAACAAACTAAGCAAACAACTAGAAGAGGAACAGAATAACAGAAGTGGAGATCACATGGAGGGTTATCAGTGGGGTGGGGGTGGGGAAATGTAGGAAAATGTACAGGAAATAAATAGCATAAATGATAAGGTACAAAATAAACTGGGGGAGGTTTAAAATAGTATAGGAAATGGAGAAGCCAAGAACTTACATACAACCTGATGGACATGAACTAAGGGGTGGGGTGCAGATGCTGGAGGGAATGGGGGCACCGGACAGAGCAGGATTAAGGGGATAGAAAGGAATGGGACATCTGTAATAGTATAATCAATAAAATATACTTTAAAAAACTTTTAAACTAAAACTCATCACTTAATTCAATAAAAGTCTACCTTAATTCCTATTCTCCCAAAGTAAAAGTATAGATTAAGAATAAAAAGCAGCCTTATCTCTTAGGAATACATAATTAAGTATTTATGGATAAATCAGAGGGGGGTGTAAGATTGGCAAGTTCACCTATAAAACCATCTGGGTCTGCAGACTTTTGAGAATGAGGGAGTTTGGTTTTTAATTAGCATTCCAATGTTGATATTATTAATGTATACAAATTTTTCATTTATTTTGTCAATTTTACATTTTGTATTTCTCCAGATAGAAATCCAGTTTAGGCTGTTTAATGGTATCAGTATACATTCATATTTATAATTAAATACCTTATATATAAATAAGCTACTAGAGATTAACAACCAAACTACACATTTATGAGATCAAATTTGACCCACACACCAATATCTTAGGACAGAATTAGTTTGAAAAAATATATATATCTACCCATACTTTCTCTTGAAAACAATCCACATATCCTTGACAATCATCAGAAGCTATCAACCTATATATAAAATGGATTACCAAACTTTTTCTCTATCCAATTTCAATTCGGTTGAAAAGAAATGCTCCCAGGATGAGCCATCAAGAGTAGTTCATAAGGTTCTATTAAGGAATCAAAGTAGGTAAAAGTTTTTCCCTACTAAAAGACTTTACGATACAGGTATCATTACTATCCTCAATCTTCAGGTAAGGTAGCTGAGACTTAGAATAGGTTACTTGTCCAAGGTCTGGTTTCATACCCAGTGCATACCTCTCTCTATTATTCTGCTTCCCACATACTAAATTGATAGACAAAAATATGATAAATCAAAATATGGAAAATTAGCTATGCTTCCTAGAAGTCATATCACAGATCACCTAAGGAAAATATCATTTTCTCAACTTAATTTTTTTAATGAAGGCTGCGATTCAGTATTTAATCAGTTTCAAATGTGCTTTTGCATATTTTATCCTACAAAGCTACCTATGAAATAATACACCACCAGCAAAACAACAAATCCCTTCCCTGGATTTTGTGGTATCTGTGTTCCTACCTGACACTGGTTAATGGCAGAATGGTTGCCATGGAATGGAGACTGTCTTTCTTTATCTCGGTGATGCCGACTGCTGTGTTTACTTCTCTGCAGTTGCTGGCGTAATTTTGCAATCTAAAAAGGAAAAAATAACAAGTGTAATCCATACTATATAAAACATCCTAGCTTAATAAAAACCAGTAAAATTCAGCCTTAAAAATGTTTTAAATTTTTGAAAACATATCACAAAATCTGACTTAGAGCACACGATTTTCAAATATACACATACAGGGGTGCATATGAGTATATATTTTAAAGAGAAACAAAATTATTTTCCAATATTGTTCTGAGCCTTCCCGCTTCCCAAGTACTAAGCAACTTTTCAGCATTTAGAATAAATTATATTACAGCTCTGGCTGGTGTGGCTCAATGAATTGAGCGCTGGCCTGCAAACCAGAGGGTCACTACCTGGATTCCTAGTCAGGGCACATGCCTGGGTTGCTGGCCAGGTCCCCAGGAGGCATGAGAGGGAAACATACATTGATGTTTCTCTTTCTCCCTCCCTTCCCCTCTATCTAACAATAAAACTTAAAAGAAAAAAAAAGAATAAATTATATCAGTTTTCACAAAATATTAAAAAGTAGTAATTATGCTCTCATTGCCCCTCTGAATCACATTTTATTTAGATTTAGATTTATCAAATACTTGACTTCAACAGCTCCAAAATATAAACAGTATTTAAAGATCAATTCAAATGAAATACATTCACCAGTATAATCTTTAAATAATATAATTTTAATCAATATTGGATATTATTCCTGGACAGAATTTTAGTTTTATTTCTATATTATATGTAAAATGTTATGCAAATATTATATGCATAGAAAATGGTAATCATACCACAGTAACATAATCAACTTGGTCATACTGGGTTATTCAATTGCAAGAACATTACCATTATATATGGAAAAGGTAAGTGTGAATTTGTTACAGCACTACAAGTTTATATATCTGATATTTGTATTATATTAAGAGGCACAGACTCTCAATAAAAAGCCAGAAAACACACTCTCAGAAAAGTAATGTGTATATTTCTCCATTCAAATCTTTACCCAATTATCATAACTGTTTTTCTGTTATTTCTCAAATAAACAAACTAAAAACAAGAACAAAAACAACAAAATACCCACCCCCCCACACACAATGGAAACTAACAAATTCCTGCTGCCCACAACTTTAAGGAACTAGATACCCAAGATAGAGGTCAAAATTCCACACCCACTTTCTTGGAATCATTTTCCTGACCTCCTTAAGTTGATCTGTACTGCCCCAGGATGCTGAACGTTTGTGGGACCCTTTCTTCTTTTCAGAGTATTCTTCAGCCCATGCACTCTCTGTCTATAATGGAAAAAAGAGGGAAGGAGAATTTCAGTAAAAGAGTTAAGGATGGACCTTGACAGTATTATGCCAAATGAAAGAAGTCAGACAGAGAAAAGACAAATGCTGTATACAGAAATCTAAAAAACTAACAAACAGAGAAAGAGAGATCAGATTTGTGGTTACCAGAGTCAGGGGGTAGATTTGCGGAGAAATTGTATGAAGGTGGTCAAAAGGCACAAACTTACAGTCTTAAGATAAGTAAATATTGGAGATGTAATATACAACATGATAATTATAATTACTGCTGCTGTACGGTATATTTGAAAGTTGCTAAGAGTAGATCCTAAATGTTCTCATCACAAAGAACAAAAATTATTTTAGAACTGTATGAGTGATGAACGATATTAACTAAAATTATTGTGGTAATCATTTCACAGTATATGTATATCGTATATCAAGTCATTATGTGGTACACCTGAAAATTATACAGTACTATATGTCTACACCTCAAGAAACCTGAAAAAAACGCCCTTTCTAAAAATAAAAAACATACCATACTTTTCTATTATGAAATGTATTCCCATTGCAGAAGAGTTAGATATTAGAAGATATTTAAAGTAACACAAATTACCCATAATTCTTCCACCTCCAGTTACTTAATTATTTAGCCTAATTCTTGATTTTTACCATTATTTTTATATAAGTATAGCATTTATTGAACAAATGAAAACTAACAATAGCTAACAGTCTTATGATCTTATTGTGTGATAGGCACAAAGTTTAATGAAAGGGCAGTAAATGGTCTTTATTGTATTATCTGATTTAATACATAAAGTTTTCTCTAAGTTTTACAAATAAAGAAGCTGTGACAATGAGGTTAGGTAACTTGCCCTATAGTCTCACAGAAAGTGGCATAAGCCAAGACATAAACCTAAGACTGCAGAGTTCTGGCCTGGCTTTAAAATATTTGCAGAGGATAGTCTCAAAAATGTTAAATCCTTAATGGTTATACAAAATCCAATTTTGTATAGACAGTATATCAGGAAAAAAATGAATGAGTTCTTGACACATGAAAATATGCTCAACTCCACCCGTAATAAGAGATATGCAAGTTAAAACTTCACTGATGATTTGGTAGTAATGCAATCTCCTGCATTGCTGGCTGGAGTATAAATTAGTATAACCTTTCTGGAAGGGGATTCAACAACTGTTGTCAGTTACAAATGAACCTACTGCACACAACAGAGTGATCCCTCTTTTGGTAATTTATCTTGCTGATACACAAACTGTGTATCTTTTCCACAAAATGATATATCATATTATTCCCTGTAGCATTGTTTTTACAAGTAAAAGATCAGAAGAATGTAAACAGAGGAATGGCTAAATATATTTGGTATACCTTTACAACAGAATCCTATGCAGCTATAAAAAATGAATATGGAGGCTTTGGACAAACTGGAAGAGTAGGTAAACATGGTATTCACTACTTACATCCTCCCACAGGAAAATTACAACCGAACTACAGAACCATCATCATTGAGAACAACCTGAAGTCTACCTAAACACAAGACCTATAACTAAGGATATACAAAAGAAGCCGCATGGAGACTGGTAGGAGGGGCAGAACGGTTGAATGGGCTAGTGCCACACCCATGTGTGGAGGTTAAAAATTGGGAGGGATATCTCAGCTGTGGAAGTACCCCACCCTGGGGAGTGAGAAGTCATAGCCCCCCACCAGGCTCCCAAGCCCAGTGTTCCAGTGTGAGCAAAATAAATCTCTGTAACTCCTGGCTGTGAAAACCAGTAGAGATTATGGCTGAGTGAGATGGAGGGCTTCTGGAGTAACAGACATTCTTCTTAAAGGGCCCACACACACACTTACCTGACTCACTCACTTTGAGCTCCAGCATTGGAGCAACACTGACGTAAGGGAGAATTGAATTGTACGGATTTAGGGGCAGCTTTCTCCCAGAGAGACATGCTGGCATAGGCCATTGTTCCTTTGCTGAGACACTCCCCTACCCCACATTCCCCACAGAGCCAGTGGGTACTGTATCAGAGTCTCCATCAACCTAGCTAAAACCAGTGTACTCTGCCCTGGTGTTCCTTGAGACCTTGCCCCACCAAACCTGTGGGTCCCCCAAACTGATTCCAGTGTTGTTTCCATATGAACACCCTGAAGTGATTCGTGCTAGGGACTTTCCTAAAATCTCTCTGCCATCTTGCAGTTTAGGGTTTTCTGGGCTTCTGTGCTGGTAATTGACCTTTGCAGCAGTACCAAGCTGAGGTGGTTACTGGCACTGGGTCTCATCTCCTCAATTTTCCTTATCTTCTTCATTTCCATACCTCTAGGATGTTGGTAATAAGGGTACTTGTGGAATAGTGGTCTATTGACCAGATAATTATTCTCTATCACTGGTCTACCCTGGGTGGCAGCACCCTTCATCATTTCTCCCTGCACAGGAGGGCTGGAATACTGTGGTCCATGCCCAGAGGGTGTCCTCACGTGCAAAGGTAGGAACCATCGCCTGTGGTAGGGTCAGAGCTCTTGGGCCTTGCCTTTGGGAGCTTTCTCTGATCCCTCATTTTTTCTCCACTCTCATTAGTCTGGTAATTCTGCTGGTAATTCGATGGAGGACCCAAAAGTTGATGAAAAACAACAGTTCAGAAAATAAAAACTCTTATAAAACCCAAGCAGGATAATTTTAAAGGAAACTGCACCAATGTATATCGAACTCTAAGTACTGGAAACAGAAGATAAAATCTAAAAAGCATCCATAAACAAAAAAACATAGTAACACACAGAGACCCCACCACCCATTCCCCACAGAGCCAGTGGACTCTGAGTAGTAAGAATATTTGCCTTCCCGTTAGAAGTATAAGGTAGGGGATAATGGAAGGACATCTTCTAAGTGGTAAGAAAAAACCCTCAAACTGTCAATTTAGAATTTATAGAATGCTGGGTATGTCCAGAAACAGCAGCCTTTAATAATAAATGTTAAAAATCGTGGCTGGCGTAGCTCAGTGGATTGAGTGTGGGCTGCGAACCAAAGCATCGCAGGTCCGATTCCCAGTCAGGGCACATGCCTGGGTTGTAGGCCACGACCCCCAGCAACCGCACACTGATGTTTCTCTCTCTCTCTTTCTCCCTCCCTTCCCTCTCTAAAAATAAATAAATAAAATGTTTAAAAATAATAATAACAACAAATGTAAAATAAAGATATATTGTAGTACATGAGAACCAAGAGGATTTATTTCCATTAAACTTATTAGGAATGGCTACATGAAGTCATTTCAGATAAAGAGAAATGATACAAGCTGAAAACTGATACAAAATAGGGACTGAAGAGATCTGGAAATAGCAGATAAGAGGAATATTTCATAATGATAATATGATTAGTTCATAAAAAGGCATAAAAATCCTGTCAATACACCTAGGAAGAGAACTTTAAAATTCATAATGGAAAGATTGAGGAATCAAGGGAGAAATAAATCACATTCATGATTGAAGATTTTAACACACCTTTGCTCAGCAATTGATAGAATAAGTAAATAAAAATCAATAAGGATACAGAAGGTTTCAACAACACTGTAAACATGAACTAATATATACTTATTGAACATTACACCTTATAAATCCTGAGCCTGTTTTTTATTTTCCAGCACACATGAAACTTTCATCACCACACACCATACGCTAGGCCACAGAGATGTCTCAATATCACAGGATTCAAATCACTCAGAGTATACGCTCTGATCACAATGGAATTGGATTGGTCATCAATAATAAAAAAGCATCTAGAAAATACCAAATATTGAAAAATAGTACAATTCTAAATAAACTCATGTGACAATGAAGGATTCAAGAGAAAGGTTAGAAAATATTTTGAACCAAATAATAATGAAAACACTGCATATTAAACTATGGCACACATTTCAAAATGGTGCAATGAGAGAAAACTCAGAGTTCAAAATGTTTATATCAAATAACAAAAAGGATATTTAAAATCTGTGATCTAAGCTTCTACCTGAAGGGGCAAGACCCAAAAGCACAAAGTGAACCCAACATAAATACAATACTAAAGATAAAGAAGAAATCAATGAAATAGAAAATAGAGATCAATAAAACCAAAAGTTTGTTTTTGGAAAATATTAATAAAATTGATAAATACTTAGCAAGAATGATCACAAAAAAAGGGGAAAAAATAACAGTATGAAGAAGGGAAGAGAGTTACCATAGATCCTAGTCAGGGCACATGCCTGACTGGGATCTATGGTTGTTTTAATCAAAAACAACCAGAACTGCCAGAAAATCAAACTGTATGAAAGTCCAACAACCAAGGAGTTAAAGAGAAATGTTCATCCAGATGTACAGGATGGGTGGAGATGGGCATCTTAGGCAGAGAGGACTCATGGGCAGGCTGCGGTCGGCGGAGCAGGAAGTCCTGCATTTATGTACAAAAAAAACTGGGTGGAAGAACTGGGTAGTAAGACAGACCACACAATTCAGGGCTCCAGCATAGGGGAATAAAGCCTCAAAACCTCTGACTAAAAAAACCTGTGGACATTTCAGAAACTCCTATCCCCACAAAAGAGTTTGATGGAGAGACCCAGAGCTTCCTAGGAGGCACAAAACCCTATGAACCCGGGAATCAGAACCAGAAGGGCCCAATTTACTTGTGGGTAGCAGGGGAAGTGACTGAAAGCTGGCCAAGAGCCCAGCAAGCAGCATTGTTCCTTCTCCAACCCCTTACCCACATGTAGCACCACAATGCAGCCACATGCGTTGCCCCGTACTGGTGAATACTTAAGGCTCTGCCCTTTACTACATAAGAGGAACATTGAGACAAAAAATTGGCTCAAATGAAAGAACAGATAAAAGTTCCAGAAAAAAACATAACTAAGCAATGAAGAGATACCCAACCTATCAATGCGCAGTTCAAAACACTGGTAATCAGGATGCTCACAGAAATGATTGAGTATGGTCGCAAAAGACAGGAAACCATGAAGGTCATGAAAAATGAATTAAAGGAAAATTTGCAGGGAACCAACAGTGACAGCAAGGAGACCAGGACTGCAATCAATGGTTTAGACCTGAAGGAAGAAATAAACATTCAACTGAAACAGAATGAAGAAACAATTATTCAGAAAAATGAGTACAGGCATAGGAACCCCCAGGACAACCTTAAATGTTCCAACATTTGAATCATACGGATGCCAGAAGGAGAAGAGGAAGACCAAGGAATTGAAAACTTATTTGAACAAATAATGAAGTAGAACTTCCCCAATCTGTCAAAGGAAATAGACTTCCAGGAACTCCAGGAAGCTCAGAGAGTCCCAAAGAAGTTGGACCCAAGGAGGAACACACCAAGGCACATCATCATTTCGTTACCCCAGATTTTAAGGAGAGAATCTTAAAAGCAGCAAGAGAAAAGGAGACAGTTACCTACAAATGAGTTCCCATGAGACCATCAGGTGATTTCTCAAATGAAACTTCGCAGGCAAGAAGGGCTGGAAAGAAGTATTCAAAGTCATGAAAAGCAAGGACCTACAACCAAGATTAGTCTATCCAGCAAAGCTATCATTTAGAATGCAAGGGTGGATAAAGTGCTTCCCAGGCAAGGTAAAGCTAAAGGACTTTATCATCACCAAGCCTTTATTGTATGCAATGTTCAAGGGACTTATCTAAGAATAAGATCAAAACTATGAACACTGAAATGACAACAAACTCACAACTATCTATGACTGAACCTAAAATAACAAAAACAAACTAAGCAAACAATTAGAACAGGAAAAGAATCAGAGAAATGGAGATCACATGGAGGGTTATCAGTGGGGAAGGGGTAGGGGGAGAATGGAGGAATAGGTACAGGGAATAAGAAACATAAATACTAGATACAAAATAGACACAGGGAGGTTAAGAACAGTATGGGAAATGTAGCAGCCAAAGAACTTACATGTACCACTCTTGGACATTAACTAGGAGGGGGGTTAATGTGGGTGGGATGGTCGGCACATGGTGGAGGAAATTAAGGAGGGGCAAAATGGAACCAGTGTAATAGCATAATCAATAAAATATCTTTAAAAAATAATAAATTTTAAAAAATAAGATGGATTCAGTACAAAAAACTTTATGACAATACATTTTAAAATGTAGATTAAAACTAAACCCTTCCCTAAAAAGGTTTTAACTGATATAACACCTGACTACCTTGGCATTAGTAAAATTTGTTAAATGTTAAATATTAAATATGAAATAGAGTCAACAGCTCTGGCTGGTGTGGCTCAGTGGATTGACTGCTGGCCTGCAAACCAAAGGGTCACTGGTTTGATTCCCAGTCCAGGGCACATGCCTAGGTTGCAGGCCAGGTTCCCCGTGGGGGAGCACGTGAGAGGCAACCACACATTGCTATTTCTCTCCCTCTCTTTCTCCCTCCCTACCCCTCTCAAAAATAAATAAATAAAATCTTTTAAAAATACAATGAACAAAAATAAATACGAAAATAATGTTATTAAAATCCTCCCACAAAGAAAACCTGTGACTCAGAAAGCTGGCTGAATTCAAACATTTAAAGAAGGAACACCAGTCTTACATTAGAATCTTTCACAAAACAGAGAAGGTGTTCCTAATTTACTTTATAAGTTCATCATATTTCTAACACTAAAAACTTGCAAAAACTACAAGAAAATAAAACTATACATCAACATTTCTTATAAACATACATGCAAAATTCTTAACAAAATTTAATAGAATCTAGCAATGTATAAAAGGTTTATTATATGATGACTGTGTGGGTTTATCCCATATAAGGAAGATATACTTAAAATTTAAAAAGCATGATAATTCACCATGGTAACAGAGTAACAGAGAATAGTCATATTTTATCTCAATAGATAGAAATAAAACATATGAAACATTCATCATCTCTTTGTGTCAAAAACTTCTAATGGAAGGGCACCTTCTCAGTTTTATAAAAGGCATCTAAATGAACAGCTACCATCTTACTAAATGTTGACAATGCTTTTCTTGTGAGGTTGGGAGGAAGGAAAGGATATCTGTGCTCACCGTTTGTATTCATTATTTTAATGAATGTCACAATCTAATTAACAATATGAAAAAACCTAAAGCCATGGGGGTTAGCTCAAGACAAGACATGTGTATTGTTTTGGGAATGTATTGTAATTCCTTCTGATCTCCTTTTGGGAGAGGCTTCTTGTCCTGTGACTGCTTCTTCACCTTCTCCTTCTGCACTTGCACACTGATATAATGTACCTCCAGGTCATATGAAGGTTTGTACAACCTGGACATGTGCTGCCTTTGTCTGGGACCCTTAATAAGGAGCCTCAGACTGGAAAAGGTGTGGTCTCTGTCACACTGACCTCTCGCCAGGGGTGCACTTCCCTGTAATGTGAGCAATAAACGGCACACCCACTTCTGGCTAGTCCACCAGGTGGTTTTTTTCAGAATATCACAAACACTTAAACAGCTCCCAGGTTTGGAGCTCTTGTGCTACAAGCCATAAAGATTTAAAGCAAGAAACCTAACTATCTTTATTTGTAAGGATCATGATAGTCTAGATAAGAGAGAACATTTACTCCTGTTCTATATGCTTTTCTCAGTTCAGAGCCTGCACAGTAAGTACACAGTTTGCAAACTTTGTTGGAGAACCAAATTAGCAATACAACAAACAAATCCAAGACAAAGGTCAATGAGCTAAACTCTTCTCGCTTTATTTAAATTATAAAATAAATATAAATAGCAGCAAACCTAAATGAAGTAAAATATTTAGAGGATACAATGCATACAGTAACATTTAGATCTGTACAAGTTAATCAAGAGAAAATTGCACTTTTGTAGAAATAATGGCTACAAATGATAACTTCCAAAAGCAAAATATTTACTAGTAAAGTTCAATATTTGATGTGTCAGTTAATTTTCATGATGTATAATTTCTATATGTAAAAGAATTGACCCACCTGAATATACTTTTAATAAAATATAAATCAAGTTGGATAAATAGAAATTATGTAACTGTGGTTTTAGAATAGTGAAATTAAATTGGTGTACTGGAATTTACTTGGTATAATTTCTTTCTTTTTTTTTTTTAAATATATTTTATTGATTATGCTATTACAGTTGTCCCATTTCCCCCCTTCTCTCCCCTCCACCCTGTACCCCCCTCCCACCCACATTTCCCCCTTTAGTTCATGTCCATGTGTCATACTTACGAGTTCTTTAGTTTCTACATTTCCCGTACTATTCTTGCCCTCCCCCTATCTATTTTCAACCTACATTCTATGCTACTTATTCTCTATACCTTTTCCCCCTCTCTCCTCCTCCCAACCCCCTGCTGCTAACCCTCCATGTGCCCTCCATTTCTGTGGTTCTGTTCCTGTTCTAATTGTTTACTTAGTTTCTTTTGGTTTTGCTTTAGGTGTGGTTGTTAATATTTGTGAGTTTGCTGTTCTTTTACTATACATGTCTTTTCTTTATCTTCTTTTCTTAGATAAGTCCCTTTAGCATTTCATAAAGTAAGGGCTTGGTGATGATGAACTCCTTTAACTTGACCTTATCTGAGAAGCACTTTATCTTCTCTTCCATTCTAAATGAGAGCTTTGCTGGACAGAGCAATCTAGGATGTAGGTCCTTGTCTTTCATGACTTGGAATATTTCTTTCCAGCCCCTTCTTGCCTGTAAGGTCTCTTTGGAGAAATCAGCTGACAGTCTGATGGGAACTCCTTTGTAGGTGACTGTCCCCTTACCTCTTGCTGCTTCTAGGATTCTCTCCTTCGTTTTTACCTTGGCTAATGTAATTATGATGTGCCTTGGTGTGTTTCTTCTTGGGTCCAACTTCTTTGGGGCTCTCTGAGCTTCTTGGATTTCTTGGAAGACTGTTCCCTTTGCCAGATTGGGGAAGTTCTCCTTTACTATTTGTTCAAATACGTGCTCAATCTGTTGCTTTTCCCCTTCCGATTCTGGTACCCCTATAATTCGGATATTGGAACGTTTAAAGGTGTCTTGGATGCTCTTAATCTTTTCCTCAATTTTTTGAATTCTTATTTCATCATGCTTTCCTGCTTGGTTGATTCTATCTCCCTTCTGGTCCACTGTATTGTTTTGAGACTCATATTCCTTCCTTTCACTATTGGCTCTCCTCCACGTGTCTTCCTGCATCTGTTTTATGGTAATCTGCATTCTTTCATCTAAATTTCGTCCAAAATCAACCAGCTCCGTGAGCTTTCTGATCACCAGTGTTTTCAACTGAGCATCTGATAGATTGGCTAATTCTTGGTGG
The DNA here is from genome assembly GCF_004126475.2 of Phyllostomus discolor. NCBI lineage: Eukaryota > Metazoa > Chordata > Mammalia > Chiroptera > Phyllostomidae > Phyllostomus > Phyllostomus discolor. The sequence goes on from NC_040906.2 coordinate 27,401,489, forward strand.
CTCAAAAGGATGAGTCCTGGGGGACTGATCTGCTCTGTTGAAAACATATTTTTTTTTCCCGTCTCTCCTTTTTTTTTCCGGTCTGGTTGCTCTTGTTACGGTGGGGGGCGGAGCCTTAGGTGCTAACCGGGGCTGGGCACCCCGGTCGCTAGATTGTGACGTTATATGTGGGGGTGGGGTGGGAGCGGGAGCGGGACCGGAGAAAACAATGGCGGTAGTTCCGTTCCCCTGGACTCAGACCCTTGTCTGGGCTTCTGGGCCGCGAGTTCTGCCCTGGTCCACAATCGCTACCCCTCTGGGTCTGCCAGCCGCAGCTTGCGTACTCAGGGATCACCGCTGCCTTCTTGCGCCCCCGGATGGCTTTTGCGCCGATTTCGGGCCAAACCTTCCCCCGACCTCCGCACGCTGCCGACCCGAGCCAGCCCCGCACCCGCCCAGCTGTCTTCTCCTACCAGTCCGGCTAAACGCGTCTACTTCAACTTCTTGGCTGTCCGACTTCCATTCAGATAAATCCTCTGCCAGATCTGGGTGTTATTCTGATAGTAAATTATTGTTGTAAATTATTGGTTTTCTAATCTTGGTTGTACGAGGAGATACGGTACGTCCACCTATTCCTCCATCTTGCCGTAAGTCTCCTACTTGGTATAATTTCTTATAACATATTTTAATTTGGAGATTTACAGTAGAGTAACAAAAACTGGAGAAATGAAGATTTTTAGATTACAAATGCAATATAGAGAGTTCATGTGAGGATGATTGTAACTATGAGGAAAACATCTGGGGAAAGTATCCCAGAGTCATTTCCCACATCAATATAGTTTACTTGCAAGGTACCATACTGAGTTTGCCTTATCTTCTTCAAGTGGTGGGCTAAGGTAGCGGTTCTAACAAATGAACAGCTGTTCACTGCAGGTGAACGGCTGCACATCAGGCACTGGGTTTTTAATTCAGAATGAGAGAAGGTGAGCCAATTTTACCCTTTGCGACAGTATGGATGGACCTGGAGAATGTTATTCCAAGTGCAATAAGCAAGTCTGAGAAAGACAAATACCATTTGATTTCACTCATATGTGGAAACTAATGAACAAACTGAACTAAAAACCAAAATAGCGACACACTCATAGAGAGTAGGCTGACCGTTCTGAGGGGCTGAGCGGGAGGGATGGAGCAAAAAACAAAAATGAGTCATGGACACGGACAACAGTGTGGTAATTGTGGGGTGGGGAGGTGGGTGGAAATGAAAGAGGATATAAGGGGGATAAATGGTAATGGAAAACATACATTTTTTTTAAAAAAGCATGAATCAAACTGATTACATATTAAGGAGCAAGATCTCAAATACTTCTAAGAATAACAGTTTTGCAGTGTCTTTTCTGCATTAAAATTAATAAGGAAGATTACGTGGAGGTGGGAGAGTAACCAACGTAAGGTCTAGATTACGGAATAGTTAATAAGATCTTGTGCTCTGTTGAGGGTGCTTACATCTTATTGCAAAGGTCTTATTGTTTCTGTATATCTAGGTGTTATTAACAAGGTACAGGGCTTACTTAAAACACAGATAAACTTTCTACTAAAGAAGTTATATGCGTGGAAGGTGACTATCAGTCATGACCTGCTCAGTCTGGAATTTATGATCAGGTCACCCTGTGAGGTGAGTTTCCATAAAACACCTTTGTTGCCCGAAACTCCCTTTCTAAGGATAGAATCAGTAAGCATGTATGAAGAGTGTAGAGAAGGAAAAATGTTTACTGTCCTAGGTTTTTTCCAGTGATCTAATAATTAAAGATTTTATTTATTTATTTTTAGAGGAGGGGAAGGGAAGGAGAAAGAGAGGGAGAGAAACATCAATGTGTGGTTGATTCTTGCACGTCTCGCACTGGGGAACCAGGCCCGCAACCCAGGCATGTGCCCTGACTGGGAATGGAAGCAGCAACTCTGGTTCACAGGCCAGCACTCAATCCACTGAGCCACACCAGCCAGGTGGGTCTAATGATTAAATCAACATGAGTCAGATTGACAAGAGAAAATAAGCGAATTTAGTAAATATATACACATTGGTATCGCTACATGAAAGACTAAGAGAACCTCCATACAGGAAAGGTTCAAGGAAACGTAGTTGAATTGACACAGAGAGATCTGATCAGATCACCGCAGAGGAGTAAGAAGAGGCCACAAGAGCAGGCAATGGTAAACGGCCTGGGAAGCGGTTGGCTGAGAAGCTGAATGCCTCCAGAGCACGTGTAATAAGAGAGAACTGTCCCACTGGCTCTCCTCTTCCCCAAGGCTGTCCGGGTGATTTTGCACAGCTGCCTGTTTTCCAACAGACAGTATTTTGGATGGGAAGGAACACCAGGTACAGCTTAGGATCAGGCTGGCCTGGCAGAGGGTGGCAGGGTTATTCTTTGCGTGTTCTAGGACACAAGCCCTGAGGTAGAATCCTGCCATTCTTCCAAAACTGTGCAGTTTTCATTTTAGTTTTAGTTTGTTGTTTTAGTTTGTGAACTAGCCCTATAGAAATAAGGTAATTAAAACTAACAGCAGAAATGACTGGAGAACTCAGATGTTAGAGTTTAGCCTTAATTGATAGGCTTCAGTGACCAATTCATGTGGAATGCTATTATTCCAAAATCCTGTAATTTTTGAATAAAGGCTCCTTTCCTTTATCACCAAACCTTTGCCTCTGGAATTCGCCTGAAGGGTGGTGGCAGGCAGCAGTGTAACGGTGCAGCCACACACCCGCCGCAAGGAGGGATTTGTAATGGGGTCCAGAACTCAGGGTGTCCATCCAGGCAATATTAAAAATATGGGATGGCCTCACCCCAAGTCTGAACTGGGATATGGGACACATGAGCAGGGCCATTGACAGTTATTTTGCACAGCAACAGATTTGCAAATAACCTCATGAGTGGTCATGTAACATATCTAACTTTTAACTGGTTTCATGGACATGTTAAATAGCTGAGGCCATGCCTTGAGCCAGGGAAATGGGAGTGACTTCCACCCAGGATGTAACTGAGAGACAACTTGCCCTAGTTACAGCACCTGTGTGAGAGCTTGGAGATGATTTTCTCCATGACACGGGGCCACCCCTGCCTAGACTTACTATGGCAGCCAGAAAAACTAGAAAAATATGGGCATGCTGGCAGATGTAGCCGGTTGTGGGAAGAGTTGGAAATGGGGCTGCAAAGGAAGACTGGTGTTGGGATTTAAACCCAGGCGCAGCAGCCATGGCAGGAGGAACCACGCAGCCTTGGGTCTCCCTTTGCCACTCAGGTTAGGAAGGTGGAAAGCAAGATGCACCAGCAATGCAGAGCTCTCTCTTGGCAGTCTGGAAGAATGCAGGAGACACACAGCGGAAATGAAAGGAGTGAAAGGACTCTCCCTGGTGGGCCATTACAAAGTGCCATGTGATTTTGGATTAAGAACTGGAGATCCCGGTGATACAGCTGATGCTGCTGGTGACCAAGGAAGGCCTCCCAGTCAAGCACAGATTACTTGGAGGAACTAAGGGCTACCTGAGCCACGGACTTCTATTTCTTTTTCCTGAGATATGGTACCCTGGACCAGGCAAAGGGGAGGAAGGAAGGACTGTGTGTGTCTGTGGGTGTTCTAAGGGACTTTGGGATTTTAATGAAGACATTAAGTCATAAAAAAAAGAAAAAGAAAGAAAGAAGACACTAAGTCATTACTCTTAAGACTGTATAACTTTTGATAATAAATTAACACTGTGTGAACCCCTTCCCTGGTGGCCAATCAAGGAAAAGCATGGGAGGCCACATGCACAGTAGCTTTAAAGTAATACAACTACTTGTACACATGCAGTAAAAGCCGGCCAAAACTAGCCAGGAAGGATCCACCCTATGAAAATAGAATCCATCCAGCCCACAAGGTCAATCTCTGCTTGGAGTTGGCCTGCTCCCATGTTCTCTGGAGTATATTATTGCTTAATAAATCTTCTTTTTTTCTTCCTGCTATAAACTCTGTGTGTTTGGTTCAATTCTTTGTCCCCATGACCAAGATCCAGGTTACCTGTGCCACCTGTGACAGTAGGACCCCAGTTGTTCGGTAACAGATTAAGAACACCCAAACCTGTAGAGAACATCTGTATAAGAGTTAATTTCATGATCTCACCTATAAGAGGAACCTAATGAACAACAAAAAAAAACCAAATAGAACCAGAGGCATGAAAACAAGGAACAGACTGAAGGTAACCAGAGGGGAAGGGAGAAGAGGATAAACCCGTAAAGTGGGGGAAGGGACTAGATAAGCAAGAAGTATAAATGATCCATTGACATGTAAACAGGGCAGGGGGTGGGCATGGGAGAGCAATGGGAAAATGGGAAAACTGAACAATAAAAAAGAAATCATTAAACTAAAAGAAGTTAATCTGAATCAAATGGATATCATGCTGGTAAGTGTGGGCAAAAAGGGGACACATACTAGACCTGAAAAGCTCAGAGGCGGCCTGTGTGGCAGCCACACAAACTCAGAGACCTAAAGTAACCACATAGGGTGGTCTGAAATTAAAACTTTTTAACTAAGAGCAGGTTTTGGCAGGTAGTCATGCTCTAGGCTACAATCTTTTCTGTCAAAGTCAATCTTCACCTTAATGGAGCCAATCTATTGTCTTTTCACATCTACTATAACATAACTTTGAAATGTCACAGTAATATCCTCCCCTCCTCCTTCTAGCACAAGCACCACAAATCCCGTCTTTGTTACTATTATCATGTTCATTGTTGACTGTTAACTATTCTGTACCCACCTCTGTAAAAGAAGTATGTGTTTCTCATTTTACTTTTTCTAATCCCAGAAGTATCCCCACTTTGCTTTCTCCTGCCTCCCTATCTGTCACCAGTGGAATTCATGTAACCCACTTCTGTCTTCTCTTTTGATTGTATGAAATCAGTTACAAAGTTGCCATTTTCCCAGAGCATTTTCTCAATCTGTTGAAGTTTTGCTTCCCAGCAACTGTCATCAGTTTGGCTCATATAAACTCAAAAAAGTCTCTAAAAATTTGTACATTTATGTTGACGGAAGCGAAATCTCAAATGCTCCAAAGAATGTGTTTTGGAGTTCTTTCTATAATAAATTTCAGATTAAGGAGGAAATTTAGGAAGATTACATGTAAGTGAGACAGGACAGTCCCACATAACAAGATTATATGCTCCCTTGAGGGTGGTTACACTCTATAGAGGTCTGGAAAAGACTACTTCTGCCATTTCAAAGCTGTGTTAACCTGAACAAGAACAATGGACAGGGCTCACCTAAGGCACAGATAAGCCTTTTACACACCTGGAGCATGACTGCCTGCCTAGTTAGAAATTTATGATCACATCGCCCTGTGAGGTTACTTTCTGTTGCTAAACTTGTTAAGTTTATTACGCAGGCTTTATTTTGTTCACAGTTAAAATGAGGTATATGAGGCAACTTGCAGGTAAAAATGAGGTAAAGTACACAGGGGCTTCAAAAGATCACTGCAGGATAATGAGATGTTCAGTTTAAGGAAAGTTATTTCTGGTGATAGCTTATTATGGGCAAGACCCCTATTTTAAATTCTTTGAAGTAAAGGTAAATGTTTCTATAAGCCTCCAGGGTCTTAATTGCCTTCCACTCACAATAATTCAAATGCTAAAGTCACACATTTTGGGGAGTCCTATTCTGAACCCCTATAATGACAACACAGCGATTTAGCTTGTTAGCACCAACAGAAAAATCTTTTTTGTATTCATGCAATTATCCCATTCTTTTCTCATAAAATTCCCTTGTCCTCACCCTGTAAACAGGACACTATTTAGGTTTCTGCTTGAATCTGTGCTTACCTGAATTGCAATTCTGTGATTTCAAATAAACCCTTACTCCCTCTCAATTTGGCTTTTTAGGGTTAAGATAATCGTACCTTTTTCCCAAGTATTTCCTTTCTTAAATAAGTCTTTGATACTTCCTGTTTACTTGTACAAAGAAACGAAATAATAGCCAAAGACCATTCATCTACAAGTTACAAAAAATATATAAAATTTTAAGAGCATCCTAACCATTATAAACAGTGGGAAAGAGGAGAATCAGCATGCCCAGCAAAGACCAGCTTATGATGAGACAGCATGGACAATAAAGCAGAGCCAATTAAGAAGGAAATCTTGGATAAACAACTCCAGAATACTCTTGATTTTATTTTCCACAAATTATCACTGTTTTATTTAAACCCGAGGGGGTCGAAAACCCTTTTCTTCAATATTGTTACATAAATCAGGTGGTGGATTCAAGGTCATGACTAGATGCACATTTGTACCTGACTAATGAAATAGTAAACCATAATATTTAAGCTGTCAGTTTGGTTATAACACATGGTTCATAATAGTGTGTGATATTTGATAGTAAACTATCTGAGAGATACTGCAAACTCTGAAGTTAGTGTTGGTATAGTTTCCCTGTCACACCCCCGGCTCCGGCTAACAGAAACTATGAGGTCAGTGTTGTGTGTTTTTCATTTAGTATTGAAAATGACTGTAAAACTATTTCAATTAAATAATCCAAGCGATGCTCAAGAACTTCAGCAAATGCTACTCGAGTGTGATAATGAGAATGTTGAGTCCAATTTGAAAATGAAACTGCTTTAGAAGATGAAGATTATGTGGAAGTTTGTTTAAAAGATTCAGATACTGAGGAAGGTATGTCTATTGAAGGAAATGAAGATGAATTAGATGTGAATGAAGAGTATTTTCTTAGATAGGATAAAGAATCAAAACGGACTTTTGATGGAGGCATAGGTGGACACACTGTGCCTCCTTGCACAAGCAAAATTAAGGACAACAAAAATTTATAAACAAAACAACCAGTAAAGACAGAAAATTAACTGTACGGAAATAATGACAACCATTCAGCTAGACAGGTAAGAGGAGTGGAGTCGGCAGCTGGCAGACCCGGGCTCACAGGGTGGAGGTGGTGGCTACCAGACCTTGGTGGCAGACCCCAGGTGTGGGCACAGGGAGGCAACCAGCAGGCCCAGTGAGGCACGTAAGACAGCTAGCTGTCCAAAGTCACACATTCGCATGCAGACAAACTAGGTGAAAACAGGCAGCAAGACAGACCACACAACCCAGGGTCCTAGCACCAGGAAATAAAGCCTAAAAGCACTGATTGAAAACACTTGTGGAGGTTTAGATGCTGGGAGAGACTCCCAGCCTCACAGGAGAGTTCACTGGAGAGACCCACAGGGTCCTAGAATGTACACAAGCCCACCCACCTGGGCACCAGCACCAGAAGGGCCCAATTTGCTTGTGGGAAGTGGAACAGAAGACTGAAATCCGACAGAGAGGAGCAAGCGCCAATGTTCTCTCTCTGACCCCACCCCCACATACAGCATCACAACTCAGTGACTGGGTTGCTCCACCCTGCTGAACACCTAAGGCTCTGCCCTTCATTATGTAACAGGCACGACCAGACCACCCCCCCCCAACCCACAAAAAATGGCTCAAATGGAAGAACAAATCAGAGCCAATACTTTTAAGTGACCAAGAGATAGCCAACCCATCAGATACACAGTTCAAAGCACAGGTCATCAGGATGCTCACAAAATTGGCTTCACAGTAATGGTGATGGGAGGGGTGTGCAGGATAGGGAGGAATAAAAGGGAGAAAAAAATGGCACAACTGTAATAGCATAATCAATAAAATATATTTTTAAAAAAGAATCAAAATGGAGGAAAAAAATGAGTAAGACACATTAGAAAACAGCCACAGAATATTTTGTATCAACTTCTATTACTTTGGCCAAACGCAAAAAATGTCAAGACAGATCTTGAAATTTGAACTGCTTTGTCACAAATGACATTTTATTTAACCTTATTTTTTGTAACCAAAATAGAAATTTGTATCTCTTTCATATGATGTAAGAGTTCAGGGGGGAAAAAAGCCTTCAAAGATGCCTAGGAGGACTTCATCAACCACCGGATGTGACTTTCTTTCTGTTTAGTTCATTTAAAATATATTTTATTGATTATGCTATTAGTTTCCCATTTTTTCTCCCTTTTATTCCCCCCTGCCCTGCACACCCCTCCCACTGCCATTACTCCCCCTTAGTTCATGTCCAAGGGTCATACATATAAGTTCTTTGGCTTCTCCATTTTCTATACTATTCTTAACCTCCCTTATCTATTTTGTGCCATTTATGCTTCTTATTTGCTGTACCTTTTCCATCCACTCTGCCACCTTCTCCCCACTGGTAACCCTCCATTTAATCTCAATTTCTATGATTCTGTTCCTATTCTAGTTGTTTGCTTAGTTTGTTTTTGTTTTTTCTTATTTTAGGTTCAGTTGTTGATAGTTATGAGGTTGTTCTCATTTTACTGCCAATAGTTTTGATCATATTCTTTTTCTTACATAAGTCCCTTTAACATTTAATATAATAAGGGCTTGGTGATAATGAACTGCTTCACCTTGACCTTAGCTAGGAAGCACTTTATCTGCCCTTCCATTCTAAAGGGAAGCTTTGCTGGACAGAGCAACCTTGGATGTAGGTCCATACCTTTCATGACTTGGAATCCTTCTTTCCAGCCCCTTACTCCTGCAAAATTTCTTTTGAGAAATCAGCTGATAGTCTAATGGGAACTCCTTTGTAGGTAGCTGTCTCCTCTCCTCTTGCTGCTTTTAAGATTCTCTCCTTACCTTTAATCTGGGATAACGTAATGATGATGTGCTTTGGTGTGTTCCTCCTTGGGTCCAACTTCTTTGGGACTCTCTTTGAGCTTCCTGGACTTCCTAGAAATCTATTTCCTTGGCCAGATTGGGGAAGTTCTCCTTTATTATTTGTTCAAATAAGTTTTCCACTTGTTGCTCTTCCTCTTCTCCTTTTGGTACCCCTATAATTTGGATGTTGGAACGTTTCAAGATGTCCAGGAGGTTCCTAATCCTCTTCTAATTTTTTTGAATTCTTATTTCTTTATTCTTTTCTGTGTGTTTGTTTCTTTCTTCCTTCTGGTGCAAACCGTTGATTTGAGTCCCAGTTTCCTTCAATTCACTGCTGCCCCCCTCTATATTATTCTTTATTTCACTTGGCATGGCCTTCACTCTTTCCTCTATATTGCGACCACACTAAACCATTTCTGTGAGCATCCTGAATACCAGTGTTTTGAACTGTGCATGTGATAAGTTGGCTATCTCTTCATTGCTTAGTTCTATTTTTGGAACTTTAAGCTGTTCTTTCATTTGGGAACATTTTTGTGTCTCCACATTCCTGTTATGTTGTAAGGGTTGGAACCTTAAGTATTCGCCAGGGTGGGGAAACCCACTTGGCTGGGTTTTGTCACTATATATGGGGGAGGAACAGAGAGGGAACAATGCTGTTTGCTCATCTCTTGGCTGGATTTCAGTCATTTTCCCCACAACTCACAAGCAAATTGGGCCCTTCTGGTGCTGATTCCTGGGTGACTGGGTTTGTGTACATTCTAGGATTCTGTGGGCCTCTCCAATGAACTCTCCAGTGAGGCTGGGAGTTTCTCCGACTGCCGCAATGCCCACCATTTTTTCTTTTGTCAGAAGTTTTGAAACTGTTTTTCAGCATTGGAACCCTGGGTTGCTAGGGTTTCACTCCCCAGTTGTTCCTCTTTCATTCCCCAGTTGTTCCTCCCAGTTCATCCCTGCACAAATTTCAGACCACCTGGTTCACCAGCCACCACCTAGCCTGCCAGGTCCTCCAGCTGTCTGCCTTGCCACATGTCCTCTCCACCCCAGATGCCCACCCCCACCCCTCCTACAAGTCTGAATGAATGTTTCCTCTTTAACTCCTTGGTTGTTGGACTTCCATACAGTTCGATTTTATGGCAGTTCTAGTTATTTTTTTGTTTTGTACTTGCTGTCTTTCTTTTGGTTGTGTGAGGAGGCAGTGTATATACCTAAGCCTCCATCTTGGCCAGAAGTCATTATCTAATCGTACTATACACCAATAAATCCATCAATTCTATCTTGGTTTTCAGGAGAAAGGGATGCTAAATGAATAGACAAAACCAAATCAAAAGCATTTCTAGGCCTGTTATATCTACCTAGTTTACATTGCAGCCATTGGCTAGATTGCAGGATTTGTGGCCCACAGATGGTAGTGGCACTGTGTGTTTTAGATATGATATCTTTATGGAGATTTAGACATATTCATAATTGTATCAGGTCTCATGACAAACTTAATGGCTTAGAATGCCTGAAAGTGGATAAATTAGTTGCTATGAGAGACATTTTCTCAGCACTTATAGAAAATTGTAGATTATGTTATTACTCTATGGGACAGAATATTAACAGATGAAATATTACCTAAATTTAGATGCAAATGTGGGTTTAGACACCCAAGCCCAGGAAATATAGTATAAAACTTTTTGCTATGATCTTCTCAAAAGTATTTTGCAAAGGAAATCTTAAAATATATACCAGTGAGCAGCCCAAAAGTCCTTACTTGATTAGTAATTAACCAGCAAATGGAATCCAGAGAGTTGCAGAATGCATTTACTCATGAGGATTTAATATTACAGCAGATAACTGATAAACCAATATAAATCTTATCTCTGACCTGAAAAACAAGCGATTTTCATATGTAGGTACTGTTTGTAAGAATAAACCCCAACTACCCCCTGAATTTTTGTCTTCTAAAAACAGGCTCCAAAAATCGAACTTACCTGCTTTTGGTGCAGACTGCACACTTGTATCTCATATATCCAAAAGGGGAAAAACACAATTTTAATTTCAAGTATGCATTTTAATGATGCCATAAATTTAGATTCACAAAAGCTAACAAAATAGAATATTACAACCAGCCCTGGCTGGTGTGGTTCAGTAGATTGAGTGCCGGACAGTAAACCAAAAGGTCACCAGTTCCATTCCCAGTCAGGGCACATGTCTGGACTGTGGGCCAGATACCTAGTACAGGGCATGTGAGAGCCAACCACACATTGATGTTCCTCTCCCTCTCTTTATCCCTCCCTTCCTGCTTCTAAAAATAAACTTAAGAACAGAAAACATTTTTTAAAAACAGTATTACAACCAAACTAAGTCAGTAGTTGACACTGTGGACCAAATGATAGGTACATATAATGTGGCCAAGAACACCGGAAGATGCCCTATAGTTATGGTCCACACAATTTTGAATATTGTAGAAAGAAATGCTCAGAGTATTAAGATGTGATGTGAAAATAAGGCACAAAATATTTATTAGAAATCTTGTAACAGTCAGTGTCAGAACAAATAAAAAGTGTTAGGGAAACTCTAGAGCTGTGCATAAGCCTTTACACCTTTAAACTTCATCCATTTCAAACATAAATTGAAGGAAATTATACCAATAACATAGATATAGCTCCCTTAACAAGCAGGAAAAAAAAAAGATGTGTTAGGTGCTATGCATGCAAAATGAGCCCCTTATCAAAATATTTTTGCTAGTGTTGTGAAAAGTATTTATGACTTGAGCACAACACTATTTTTTGTCACAAATGTCAGAAACATTTTGCAAAGCCAACTATTGAAGATTCTGATTAATGTTAACACTTTTGGTTGTTTTTTAAGCAATGTCAATGTTTCTGTTATTTAAAAGAAAAACTTTTATTCCTTATGTTTTTATATTTCTTTGCTTAATAATTTCTAGATTGTAAGTGAAAATTGAAAAAGACATTTTTATGTAAATATAATAAATGCAAATTTGCAGGGGTTTTTTTTTTCACATTTTGGCACATACTAGTAATGAATGTATCTCTTGGATACATTCAGCCTACACTGTAATTTTTTTTAATGTAACCTCCACAGGTTTAAAATATAAGTAATAGATTTATAGCATAAGCCTTTGTGTAAACTTTATGCATATTACTATATTTTATTCCTAAACAAAACTGTTTAATATTCCCGTATCACCAAGTAAAGCACAAATAATGACTTTTGATGCCTTAAAAAAAAGTATGTTAAAATCTGAATGATTAAAAAATAACTGGATTCCTGAACCAAATTACTCATTCAAAATTACTCATTGAGCACCTGTATCAGGCATTCGGTGAGATGTTGGGGATCCAGTACAACAGTGGTAGACAGACCTAAAACCCTGAGCATACCACTCCAGTCCAGAGTCTGAGCAGGCAACACTTACGAGTTGCCACTTTAAAAAATACTGTTTCAAGAAGGTTTGTTTCTGTCTAGAATCTATATTTACAGTAAAACCCAGCACACCAAGATTTATAGTTCTTGGTTTTGTGTTTTCTTCTTAAGTAGAATAAAAGCTCCTTGAACAAAGTGAGTGCATTGTAGACAACTCTACATTCATGAGTGTTGCAAGATGAGTGTATCCAGGCAGGCACTAAGTGACTCTCAGGTAAATGAATATACATTAATGTAAGTCAAATAGAGATGTTTCTTAGTGTGTTTCACAGTTCCTGTGGTCTCTGTGATGGTTACTGGTTCTTCCCTAAGAATAATGGAGTAGTAGTTTACACTGTTGCACAGGCAGTCACAGAAGATTCTCAAAATCAGTAAAGCAATCAATGAGATGTCAGAGATATCTGACAATGAGATGGGGTGTCTCGGAGACAAAAGAAGAGAATATTTGGAGAATATTTAAATTTGGCAAAAGAAGGACAGAGTAACAGAAAAGAGCAGGGGCATAAGAACATCAGATGGGAATTGTAAAGACATTGAGTTTTATGCATTTATTGTATGAATGGGAAGACTTTTCAACACCATGTAATACTTATTCCACAAAGGCTGAATTAGAGAAAGACGAACAGAATGAAGGCTGGTACAGAAGGGAAGAGGCTGAAAGCCCAAGAAGAGAGTCGGAACTCAAGCAGAAATGAGAAGCTGAATTGGTGACCAGGGTTTAGGGAAGGAAAATGTTGGGGTTTTGTGTGTGTGTTTTTTTTTAACTGGGGCAGGGGTGCTGGCACTGGTTTGTCTGTTGGTAGAAGAAGGAAGTCAGACGGAAGTACTGTAGGGTAGGATTCTTTAAAACAGAAATCAAAGACAAACTTTTCTCAGAGAAAGAGGTAACATCTGTGCAGTAATGCTGTTTTTGCAAATTTCATTGCTAGCAGTTCTTCTCGGAGGTGGTGACAATGAAGATGGTACGAACTCTGGCAACTGTGTAGCTGGGTGCAAAAGGGTGTGTGTGTGTGTGTGTGTGTGTGTGTGTGTGTGTTCCTCTGTGTGGTGTCCTCAGAACACACCTGGAGAGTAAGCATGTGAGCATAGTTCCATTCTGAGTATCCCTCCAACATCACTTTAGGACCCTGGGCTTTCTGAAGGTTGTACAAGTTGGGGGAAAAGTAGGTTTACAGTTGTGAGCATATGAAACAAAGTTTATTCTTATGTTATTGTTTATTAATTATTGTATTGTTTTCCTACAAACTGTAAGTCTACTTTTATTGTTATTTAAAAAAATATTTTATTGATTATGCTATTACAGCTGCCCCATTACCCCCATCCCCTTCCACCCTGTACACCCTCGCCAACCCACTTTTCCACCATCTAGTTCATGTCCATGTGTCATAAGTTCTTTAGCTTCTTCTACATTTCCCATACAATTCTTGCCCTCCCCCTGTCTGTTTTCTACCAACCATCTACAGTACTTATTCTCTGTACCTTTTACCCCTCTCTCCTCCTCCCACTCCTCTGTTGCTAACCCTCTATGTGTTCTCCATTTCTGCAGTTCTGTTCCTGTTCTAGTTGTTTGCTTAGTTTGCTTTTGCTTTCGGTGTGGTTGTTAATAATTGTGAGTTTGCTGTCTTTTTACTATACATATATTTTATCTTCTTTTTCTTAGATAAATCCCTTTCACATTTCATATAATAAGTACTTGGTGATGATGAACACCTTCAACTTGACCTTATCTGAGAAGCAGTTTCTCTGCCCTTCCATTCTAAGTGAAAGCTTTGCTGGATAGAGTAATCTGGGATATAGGTCCTTGCCTTTCATGACTTGGAATACTTTTTTCCAGCCCCTTCTTGCCTGCAAGGTCTCTTTTGAGAAATCAGCTGACAGTCTGATGGGAACTCCTTTGTAGGTGACTGTCCCCTATCTATTCCTGCTTCTAGGATTCTCTCCCTCATTTTTACCTTGGCTAATGTAATTATGATTTGCCTTGGTGTGTTCCTCCTTCGATCCAACTTCTTTGGGACTCCCTTTGAGTTTCCTGAACTTCCTAGAAATCTATTTCCTTGGCCAGATTGGGGAAGTTCTCCTTTATTATTTGTTCAAATAAGTTTTCCACTTGTTGCTCTTCCTCTTCTCCTTCTGGTACCCTCTAATTCAGATGTTGGAATGTTTCAAGATGTCCAGGAGGTTCCTAATCCCCTCCTAATTTTTTTGAATTCTTATTTCTTCATTCTTTTCTGTGTGTTTGTTTCTTTCTTCCTTCTGGTCCACTCCACTGATGTGAGACTCAGTTTTCTTTCCATCACTATTGGTTCCCTGTGCATTTTTCTTTATTTCACTTAGTGTAGCCTTCATTTTTTCATCTAATTTGGACCAAAATCAACCAATTCTGTCAGCATCCTGATCACCAGTGCTTTGAACTGTGTATCTGATAGAGGCTAGCTATCTCTTGGTCACTTAAAAGTATTGATTGGGTCTGGGGCTTTGATTTGTTCTTCCATTTGAACCTTTTCTTTTGGGTTGGTCTCACCTGTTTTGTGAGGGGTGGAGCCTTAGGTGTCCACCAGGGCAGGGCAAGACAGTAGCCGGGTTGTGGCACTGTATGTGAGGACAGGGTCCGAGAGGGAACAATGGTACTTGCACTGCTGACAATTTCAGTCCCTTCTGCCACTTCCCCCAAGCAAACTTGACATTTCTGGTGCTGATTCCCATGTGGGTGGGCTTGTGCACACCGTGGGTCTTTCCAACGACCTCTTCTGTAAGGCTAGGAGACTCTCCCTGTGCCTCAACCCCTACAGGTGTTTTCAATCAGTGCCCCAAGGCTCTATTTCCAGGCACTGGGATAGTGGATTGTGCGCAGTGCCTTGCTTCACAATTGCCACCTCGCTTGGTCTGCCAGCTGCCACCCCTCAGCTGGGCTTTGCCAGCCGAGGCTGGTGCACCCAGGGCCTGCTTGCTGGGGTATTATGCCCCCAGTCCCAATGCTCTTTGTGCTGCTCGACCTGTCTCTGCCCAGCTTCCTGATTCCTCCCCTCCTACCTGTCTGGATAAATGCCTATTTTAACTCCTTGGTTGTCCAACTTCCTTACAGTTCAATATTCTGTCAGTCCTGGTTGTTATTCTGTTTCTAAATTGTTGTCATCCCTATCTTGACTGTGCAAGGAGGCACAGTGTGTCTACCTATGCCTCCATCTTGGCCAGATGTCCTGTAAGTCAACTTTTGCCCCAGCCCTTATATAAAGCATGGGGCTCTGGGCAGATGAATGCTGAAGTAACTATGGCTTCCCTTATCTCCAGATTCTGAGACTCCCCTTTCTGGCATCTCTTTCTTCATTCTCTTTCCTTCCCAATGCATTTTTTCCCTCCTTCTGTCCCCCACCCCCTCCATAGCCTTCCAGAACCAAATCTTCAGAGCGACTGGTACTTTATCCGTATACAACCGCTCCTGGAGCCAAAGTTGGGGCTCTGGTTGGTTCGGTGAGTTGCAGACTCATAGCTGGAAGAGCAATTCTGGTGGTATTATTTCCCTGCGGCCTTGGTCCAACGGCAACTTCAGCAACAAGGAGATGACAGAAATGGAAGAGTTATTACAAAGGGCCCACAATGACTTGCTGCATTTACTTCATAATCATGCTGGTAAATGGATGCTTGAATGTAAGTTCAATTCCCAAAATGAGTTGGTGAAATGTTGGGTGGGGTATGTGTGTCTCAGTAAGTTTTTTATTCCAATTATTTTCCTGCATTCAATCTCCTTAGCAATCTCTATCTGCACATTCATTGTAACCTAATTCATTTCATTCAGCTTAGTCATTATAAGCACAACTCTCTCACACTAAGTTCTTCCTTATTCTCTTGCTCTCACCATTTATGCCATTCTTTTAACAATTTACTCCCTTCCATTTCCAAAGGAAAAAAAAGTCACTGACTTTTTTTTACCTTCAAGTACCACCAATTATGTTTTTTCTGAACATCTGAAGAAATGAAACTGTTCCATTACCTCAAATCCCCCAAGCTTCTCTTTCCTATTTCCTTTTATTTTTGCTTCCACTTATTTCATCTTTTTAAACTCCTTCTTTCCTCTAATTTATAATCCCTCTTCTCTAGATCCCTTTGAGGTACAATGTATAGTAGGCTGTGAGCTGCACTCGGGGGAAAGTCAAGCTAGCCTTCTGGGAATTTGCTTATCAAGGATCAGGGCTCCTGAGCTTCCAGAACAACACATGGGTGCCATCTCCAGAGGGTGGAACTAGAGCTCAGCAGGTGTGCAGACTATTCAATCAGTACACTTTCACCAACCAAGTAATACTCAGGAACCTCCGTGACACCTGCCCACGCTATCTCTTAAGTGCCCTTGATGCAGGGAAGGCAGATCTCCAGAGACAAGGTCAGTTCCATATCCTTCCTTCAAAAATTTTCTATTCTAGTATTATACCTTCCTACCTTCCCTTCAGATTTAAAATAAGGAGTCAAGAGGGAGAAAGATAATGTGTGATGAATTCCAAGGGTGGGACAGATGTATCTTTCTAAACTGATGTGAAGACATGAACCTCCAAATCTGTGTTAGAGTGCTTATCTGAATATCTTTCCTGTCTTCTGCAGTAAAACCAGAGGCCTGGCTATCAACTCACCCCAATCCTGGTCCTGACCATCTGTTGCTGGTTTGTCATGTCTCTGGCTTCTACCCAAAGCCAATTTCGGTTATGTGGATGCAAGGTGAACAGGCACAACAGGGCTCTCAACTAAGTGATATCCTGCCCAATGCTGATGGGACATGGTATCTTCGGGTCTTCTTGGATGTGGAAGCCACCGAGACATCTGGCCTGTCTTGCCAGGTAACACACAGCAGTCTAGAAGACCAGGACATCATACTCTACTTGGGTAAGAAAACACTGGGGTCCACACTGGGAAGAGGAGTAGATGGTCCACAAGCAGAGCAAAAGAGATAGATAAAAAATTTGGAATTTATGGACTCCAATCCCAAAAGAATGAAAATAATTCAATAAATGAAAGAGTTGAAAATAAGAGAACTGCAGATGTAGGAAGATGTTGAGGGTTAGATGAAAGATTCATCTCTGAAGAGGATGAGAGAAGAAACAGGAAGGAAGGAGATTAGTGAGATAAACATTCAGATTTAAAAAAGCAGATGACGGAAATGTAGTAAACAAGGGGTGGACTTGAAATGACACCCTTGTGTGCACCCAAACCCACAGACCGTCCTAACTCCAAGGGCTGGATCATCTTGGCAGTGATGCTACCCCTGCTGCTGCTTCTGACAGGTCTTGCATGTTGGCTTAAAAAGTGCTGGTGAGTTTTCTGCATCTATCTTTACTTTTCTTTTATCCCCTCCTTACCTGCTGTCCTGTATTTGTTTTCCTCTCTCTCCCCTTAATTCTTCTTTCCTCAATCCCTTTGCTTTTACTCTTCAGTTCTCATCTCCACCTCATGCACAGTAATGTTCATCTCTGTTCTTTTTATAGGACACACTGTGAATCTCCTCCCACTCTTCTTCCTTTGGAGAGATTCCAGCGGTCCAGGGACTCAACACATACTTAAAACTCAGCATGGTGATGATGTCCTTTCAACCCTGTTTTGTATAGCTTTTGTTGTGGTTTACCTATGTTTATTTAATGGTCTGTTATTAATGTACACTAGTTGTCATTTTGCAGGATTTGCTTTCTGACCTGGTTCTGAGATTTTAAACTTCATATTTTACCTCCGGATAAAATCAGATCCTAGTAACCTCTCTATATTAGAAAATTAATGAAATTCAGGCTCATTCAAGATGTCACTACTTTTGGGGGACGTTCCTGAGAGCAAAGTATATCTCCTTAAAGTTTGTATCATTTATAAAGTATATTAACTGTATGGAGTATGCTTTCAATAAAAGCCTGTGTTAAGTTTACAGCAAATACATAGTCTTTTCTTATTCTTTATCTTCCTGATGTGTTGTAGTTGAGACATTTTATGCTTTTTGTTAAGTCTTCACACTTTACTAGTTCCTCAGTACTTCCCTGAATCCCTGAGGAGAAACACAATTTGGCCTCTAACCATTTTACAACTGTAGAAACCTATTTGTGTGCAATTATTGTTCCAAGTATTTTAAACAAAAAGAGAAAGACAGGATACAGTCCTCACTATTTAGTGTGGCTCAGGGACAAACAGCAGAGTTACCACCTTGGAGCTTGTTAGAAATCTAGATTCTTCGACCTCACCTCAGACTTACTGAATCATAATTGCACTTTAGCAAAATCAGCAAGGGACTCATTAGGTACATTCACATTTGAGAAGCACTGACAAAGGTACAGTCTGAGAGACAGCAGTGCAAGTGTGTCACAGAAGCAAAAAGAAGATGGTCAAGAAAACAGAAAAGTGTTGACAGTCAGGACTGGTCAAGGGAGACCAAAGCAAGGAGTGTACACACAGTATGTTCTTACTAGTTATGGCCGTTGTGTGGAAGACACAGTGAACACTAAGTTACTACATGCTGATCCATTGCTCCTCAGGAAAATACAGAGTTCCTGTGAATCTCTGGTCAGATCATTTTTGTCAACTAATAGAAACAGCTCTGTTTTACGTACCTGTTTAAAGACACCTTCTTTAATATATATATATATACATATATATATATATATATATAACTTCAAATGATTTATTATATATAGTATTTTAAAAAACATTTTATTTACCTAATTTAGGGTGGGGGAAGACAGGGAGAGAAACATTGTTGTGAGAGAAACATCAATCAGTTGTCTCTTGTATGAGTTCCATCCAGGACCGAACCTGCAACCCAGGTATATGTGTCCTGACAGGGAATTGAATTGGCAAATTTTAGCTGTGTAGGATGACGCGCAACCAACTGAACTGCACTGGCCAGAGCTTTATGTAGTATTTTTTAAATAATAAAACACCAGCCAAGAGTGTTTAACATTTTCCTGGCCATGGGTAATGCAATTACAAGTATTTTTGACTTTTAGCCACACAGCTGTGCTATTATGCTTAAATAAACAAAAATGGTCATTATATAGTGAATTCACAAATCTAGCTCCTTTCTCCATCTATTCCTAGCTGCATTAGAGCATTATAAATGTGATTTTAGCACATTATGAGCAGCTCCACATATAGATGAGCACATTCCTCTTCTTTTTTTTCTGGATTTAATGCATTACTTATTTATTAACACTGAATTCATGGCCATCAACACTATAACTCATGCCTGAACAAAGCTTATCTATACATGTGTTTTTTCATGTAAAGCAAACTACAGTGTATTTGTGCTTAGAAACACCAGAGAGGTCCTATATGTAATAGGCCTATATGTTATAGCCTTGGCAACATGATAGGCTAAAGGGTAGACTGATAACCTATAATTTAAGCCAAATCATCACATAGATTCCACTTATCCTAACTCAGAGTGATGGTTCATGGCTAGGCATGTGCTCTAACGTGGTACAGTTTATATGAAGCCCAATTCTTGTGATGGATTATAGGAAAAATAGATGCTCCTTCTTGTCCTGGATGTTATGGTGTGAGGTATAAAGCTTGAAACAATTAAAGCTACTTTTTCAACACCAGAGAAGCAAGCTGAGGATAAATTTATACATGCAATGCAGAGAAATTATATACTTGAAATCTGTTAAGAGGGTAGAACTTAAGTGTTCTCAACATGGAAAAAGAATAAAACAAGTAACTATGTGAGGTAATGTACATGCTAATTAACTTAATTGTCATGATCATTTCACAGCACACACAAAAATCAAAACATTGAGTTGTAGACTTTAAACATATAAAATTTTCATTTGTCAATTATACCTCAATAAAGCTGAAAACAACAACAAATAAAAGTTTTTTTTAAAGGCAGAGACAACAGACCCACAGAAGAGTCCAAGTTAAATTCTAGTTAGTGTCTGAGTGGCCAAACTTCTTGGTCAGCCCAAAATTCCCTTTATCGTTTTAGCCCAACAAGTGGGATTTTTTCTTTTCTTTGTGACAGAAACCTCATGAACCTC
Organism: Phyllostomus discolor; assembly: GCF_004126475.2. Classification (NCBI taxonomy): domain Eukaryota; kingdom Metazoa; phylum Chordata; class Mammalia; order Chiroptera; family Phyllostomidae; genus Phyllostomus; species Phyllostomus discolor. The sequence goes on from NC_040906.2 coordinate 27,421,602, forward strand.
AGGGGACATGAACCTCAGGGGACTCAGCTAATTGTTACTCTTATAACATTTCTCTTTACTTCTCCCTTCCCTTTCCTTTATTTTTTAAAATTGACTTCTTACCCTTTGTTTTTTCTATCATGTCTTCATTCTCTTAAACTCTTGCACTGTCTTGCTTTTTATCTATGACATCTGGAACAATCCCTTTCCTAAACGCTTTCTCACTTTCTCCTATTTCTAACAAACCACTGATAAGGAATCAAAGTGCTGGTTCTGCTGCTGGGTAAATGAGTAACTCTGGAAATAGTCTGATTTTCCTTGTTTTGATTAAATGGAGACAAAAATACATACTTTTAGTGTTCTCAGAGAGATGAAAAAACAATCCAGCACCAGCATATAATAAGTCATAAAATGCTGCCACAATAACAGTTAAAAATAGTAAAAATGCAAGGCATTTAGCACAGTTTCTCGTAAAATAGCAAGTTTGTTTCTTTTGTTCATTCATTCATCCATCCATTCATCCATTCCTTACATACTCAGCTTTTACTATTTGTACCATTAATATATTCACTGAAAGTTGTTCTAAATATATGAGAAGTAGCTCTGTCTCCAGGTATTTAAAATACAACAAATAATGTCTTCTTCTAAGCTTGTTCTTTTTTTGATATTTAATCACAGTCAAATGTCAGAAACCTTTTCAGGCCTTTCTTGCCCAGCTTTTCTGGTTACCAAGTTATTCTCTATAAAAATTACTTTTGCTCCCATTGATGGGCTTTATCGACCTCCACATAGGACAAATATAGAGCTTTCCTATCTCCTAATGCACATTCTTGGTTTCCTAAACAAACACTGTTTCAGCCACAGGCTCAAATTTAGGGGATAGTAATTTCCATTACTGAGATTCTCTTCAAGAAAGGATAATGTAAACCTCCTGGGGTTTCTCAATTGAAAGGCACTGGCTGTGTTGTCAGAATTAATAGGCAGACCAGGGTAGTAGGTAAATGAATTATTACAAAGCCACTCCATTTGTGAAAATTTGTAAGGTACTGGGCATCATGCCCCACCCCATCTGTGTCCCATCTCCTGATTATTTGATAGAAAAATAATTTGATGGATTGAGCGTGGGGCTGCGAACCAAAGCATCACAGGGTCGATTCCCCGTCAGGACACATGCCTGGGTTGCAGGCCACGGCCCCCAGCAACCACACACTGATGTTTCTCTCTCTCTCTTTCTCGCTCCCTTCCCTCTCTAAAAATAAATAAATAAAAAATCTTAAAAAGAATTAGCTCACCAAAAAAAAAAAAAATTTGAACAAGTGTAAAAATGAATATTTTAAAAAGTAAAACCGTGTTAAATAGTAAAAGTGTGTAAGTTAATATATGATGATTTTTTAATGTATTAATTATATTTTAATTTTGTTCTTAACCTTTTAATGGCATGTTAAAAGATTTTTTTGAAGGAAATTCAGACAATATGACCAGATGGCTATGTCAGCTTTGTAAATAAGAGGTTTAACAGGTCATTGCATCATCATATTTATAAATATTTATGTTAATGCCTTATAATCATTTAATTGAATTCTTTAATTATTTTCATTGTTTCTGATGATCTTTTAAACAAATCCTTTTCTTATTCACAGATAAGAGGAAGTTTAACTCATCAAATCCACAGTCAGTAAGCTGCAAGTTTATAAAAAATTTCTCATTTCTAGAAATAAAGATTAAAAGAGACCTTGTGACTTTTGTTAGTATGCACAATTTCAGTAAAAAACAATGGGAAGGAGATTTCTTCTTACAATAGACCTGGCCACATCCACGCACAAACTATGGTTCATCAGAGGCAAGAGCAAAAGATATGAAGAAATTTTAGCAGAATTAAAGGAAAAATTAATTCATATCATAGGTCATAAAAATTAGTATTGACAACTCTCACTTTGAAATTCATTTTCTGTGTGACTTTAATTTGGGGTTAGGAACACGTATTGGTGAATGTGAAAATTGGTGTGGCCTATAAACTTCAGAAATGGTTTACTTATGCTTTGTTCAATTTTCTGTGGTGATCTGTACATGCATCCTCAGTATCTGAAGGGGGCTGCAGACACAGACTATGAAAAAATGCATATCTGCACTCACACATTTCTGCTTTCTGCTATTGTTTAATTTTAAATAATCTGAGATTTTAAAACAATGGTCACTAAAGATTAGTTTTTGCAATCTTACTACCATGCATTGTTTTTACATAGGTGAGCACAAATTAGGGGGTCATAAATAATTCTAAAGTGATACATATGGGGATTTTACAGCTTTAAAAGCATTTATTTGTAAGTAAGAGATTAAAAACATATGAGCTAAGATTTTAATCAAAGAAGCTAGAAAAAAGAACAAAATTAATTTTAAAAATCAGATGGTAGAATATTAATTTCAAAACACTAAAAGTTAAAATAAAAAGCAAAGCAAAAATTGATAAATGTGGGTCAAGGTGGTGGGGTAGCTGTATTCACTTCCTCCCATGACCACATCAAAATTAAAACTAAATTACAGACCAGCCGTCACTGAGTACTGCCTCAATTCTAGTTGAACAGAAGTTCTATAACTAAAAATATACAGAAGAAACCACATCAAGACTGGTAAGAGAGGCAAAGATGCAGAATGGGCTGGTCTCCCACCCACGTGTGGCAGTTAAAAATCAGAAGGGATAGCCTGGTTGCAGAAGTCCTTCCTGAGGAGCAAGGGGGCCCAGCCCCACATCAGGTCCTCCAGCCCAGGGTTTCAGTGCCAGGAAGAGAAGTTTCCATAACTTCTGGCTGTGAAAACCAGCAGAGGTTGTGGCTGAGTGAGATGGAGGGTTTCTGGAGTCCTAAGCACCTCTCTTAAAGGGTCTGCACAAACTTACCTGCTGACAGACTCACTCACTTTGTGCTCCTGAGCTAGGGTGGCAGCTAGAAAGACACCAGGGTTATACGAGAATGTACTAAATTGTGTCTTTACATCATGTGCTAAAGGTGCAGCTTTCTCTTAGAAATGCTGGCAGAAGCCACTGTTCATTTGCTGAGCAGTCCCCCTGCAGATGCAGGTAGGCACCGTATCTGAGTTTCCTGGCTAACACCATTCACTCTACCCTGGTGATTCCCTAAGACCCCACCCTACCCAACTTGTGAGTAGAACCAAGACCCTAACAGTGGCTTTACCATACAAATGGCCTGTCTTGCCTCATGCAACAGACTTTCCCAAAATCTCTCAAATGTTCACAAACCCCAAACATGCAGAATTTGGCCTCAATGGGCCCTATACCCCTTGTGAAGTGGGCCCAGACTTGGCACTAGTGGCAGCCAACGTACACAGCTTGGCCTCTCTCAGGCACCACCATGCCCAGCACAAAGGACAACCACCTACAAATCACTTTATAGGTCATACCAGTGGCCCCAAGCAAGGCACAGGTGGTGGCTGTCCCTGGCCTGCACCTCCCAAGAGGCCCAAGAATCAACACATCCAGTGTCCAGCTTCACGCCACACCAGAGCACCACTTCCCCAAACGACACACTCAAAAAGCAGACAGGGCAGGCTCTAGAGTCCCATTAAAGTGAATCACGTTCCACAGGGTAATAGTCCTTTGCACAATACCTCCTCCACAATAGTCATGGCATCCTCAAAACCAATCAGCCTGAAGGTCAATTCCCTCCCACTGATATGCCAACAGCAAACAAGGCTCGACTACAATAGGAGGGCACATATAATCCACACAGGAACACATCTTGAGTACCTGGCTCAGGTGAACAGAAAGAATGTGCCACTTAGCCCCCACAGACACATGCTACATAAGGCCACCCTACCAAAACTGGGAGATATATAAGTCCTACCTAATATATAGAAACAAACAGAGAAGCAGCCAAAATGAGAAAACAACAACAAAAAAAATATCTGTCCCAAATGAAAGATGAGAACACCAAAAAAGCAACTAAACAAAATGGAGACAAGCAATCTACCAGATGCAGAGTTCAAAACACCAGTAATAAGGATGCTCAATGATCTCAGTGATAACTTTAATTTAATAAAGAAGTAACTAAAAACTTCATCCCCCAGGACCATGGGGTCTCAACCCCATTCAGGGATCCCCAACCCAGAGTAACAGAGACAAGAACAGTAGCCCACAATAGCATCTGGTGATGAAAATCCATGGGGATTCAGTCTGCCTGGGATTCAAATGAGTCTGCTATGGAGCCAGACGCCACCTTCCCAGGAAAGAACAACGTACTGTTACAGCCTGGGGAGTGCTGCCTGGTCCCTGACTGCTGGCAAGGCCTCTCTGCTGTGGTGGGGTTCTTAGGAGGGGTCTGTTGGCTATACCCATCAGTGACATTTTGGGCCTTCTTAATCTGGGGAGGCTCTTGGCAGAGTCTCAGTGACTAAGCTCTGTGGCTTTGGAAAAAAGGATCAATCTCTCCCACCTCAAGTGCACACCTATCACCCCCTGACCCCACCTGCTGGATCACTTGGATAGCCTTGTCCTGCTGAGTTCAGCTGCGCAGAGGAATCAGGGTAATGTCCAGAGCTGGGAATTTTGGAACATATCTCCTGAGGAAGCTTTTGTCCAGGAATCAAACAAGTGAGTGCTGGGTTGTGTGGCTACATCACAAGAGGGGCACTCCTATCTTCCCTGAGAGCTCAGCCCAAGCTATCCAGGGAAGAAGACATGCTCACCCCTCAATGTACAGGCCTGTGGGCAACACCCTTAAGGGGAGTCTGTTTGTATCTGCCCTTCCAAGTCCCAGACACCCCACCCTACTGAGCTCATTTCCACCAGGGGAAGGGACTGTTCCTCACAGCTGAGATATTCAAAGTGTGAGTCCCTTGGAGGCTTTTTTCTGGGACCAGGACAAAGTGTTCAGCCCATTAATACAGGCTGGGTCAGCATTTTCCCCAGCGGGAGACTATTTTGATCTGTCCTCCAGAGCTCAGTGGCTTTGCCCAGCTAAGCTGGTTCTGCAGAGGGGAAAGCTACCTACACCCAACCTAAACCCGCAGCACACCCCTTCTGGGCGAACTAGAGTTGGAGACTCTGGCAGAGACTGAGTGGTGGCTATGGAGTAGAAGCTACTTTCCTCTCATGAGCGCCTGAGTGCATTACCCCCAAGTACGGGACCCATTATGCCCACCTTTTCGACCCCAAATACCCAGCCCTACTATGGAAGGGTCTGTGAGTTGCAAGCAACCTGGAAAAACGTCAAGCATAAAAACAACCACATCACAGGGATACCAGAAGAAGAGAGTGAGCAAGAGATAAAGAAGCTGTTTGAAGAAATAAGGGCTGAAATTTTCCGTAACAGGATGAAGAAAAATGTCACACAGGTTCAGGAAGCACAGAGTCACAACCAAGATGAATCCAAAGAGGTCCACACCAAGACACATCATAATTAAAATGTCAAAGATTAAAGACAAAGAGAGAGCTTTAAAACAGCAAGAGAAAAGCAATTAGTTACCTACAAAGGAGCTTCCCATAAGGCTGTCAGCTGATTTCTCAACAGAAACACTTCATGAAATATTCAAAGTAATGAAAAGAAAGAACCTGCAACTGAGACCTATCCAACAAGGCTATCATTCAATATTTAAGGCAAAATAAAGAGATTCTCTACAAAAAAGCTGAAGGAGCCCATTACCACCAAACCAGCATTGTAAGAAATGTTTAAAGGGCCTGCTTTAAGAAGAAGAAAGAAAAAAATAAATCAAGAGAGAGGAACAGAAGTATAAAGAATAAAATGGCAATAAATAAGTATCTACCAATAAAACCTTACTGTAATAGATTAAATGCTCTAATCAAAAGAAATTAGGTAGCTGAATGGATAATAAAACATGACCCATATATATGCTGTTTGCAAGAGACCCACCACAGAACAAAAGATACACACAGACTGAGAGTGAAGGGATGGAAAGTATTCCATGCAAATAGAAACAAAAAACAAAACAAAAAAAGAAACTACATTAGCAATAATTATATTACACAAAATAGACTTCAAAACAAAGGCCATAACAAGAGTCAAAAAGGGTCACTACATAATACTAAAGGGATCAATCTAACAAGATGATATAAATCTTAAAAACATACATGCACTCAACATCAGAGCACCTAAATATATAAAGAAAATCTTGGTAGACATTAAGAAAAAGAACAACAGCAATACGGTCACACTAGGGGATTTTACACTCCACTGTCATCAATGGAGATATCTTCTAGACAAAAAAATCAACAAGGAAACAGAGACTTAAACAACACAGTGAATGGAATATAGTTAACTGATATGTACAGAACATTTCACCCCAAAGCAGCAGAATATATATTCTTCTCAAAGACAGACTACATTATTAGGATACAAAAGAAGTTTTAACAATTTTGAAAAAATTCAAATTGTATCAAGCATTTCTCTCACCACATGGCATGAAACTAGAAATCAACTACAATTAAAAAACTCAAAATCATTCAAACACATGTAGGTTAAATAGCATGTTACTAAATAATGAATGGGTTAACAATGTGATCAAAGAACAAATCAAAAATCCTGAAAAAAATAAGGATGAACAAATAATAACCCCAAATCTGTGGAACACAGAGAGAGCAGCACTGAGAGGTAATTTCACAGCTTTACAAGCCTATCTCAAGAAGCAAAGAAAATCTCAAATACATAACCTAACCCTACTTCCAAAAGAACTAGAAAAAGAAAAACAAAACCCAGAGTAAGTTAGTAGTAGGAAGGAAATAATAAAGATCAGAGCAAAAATGACAGAGACAAAAAAATACAAAAGATCAATGAAAATAAGAACTGCTTCTTTAAAAACACAAAACAAGATGGAGAAATCTTTAACCACACTCATCAAGAAAAAAAAGAGGGCCCAAATACATAAAATCAGAAATGGAAGTAACAATTGACATCACAGAAATACAAAGGACTGTAAGAAAATACTCTATACAAACTATATGCCAACAAATTGGACAACGTGGACAAATGGATAAAATCCTGGAAACATACAATTTTCCAAAACTAAATCAGGAAAACAGAAAATCTGAACAGACAAATTACAACTAAAAAAATTGTAAAGGTAACCAAAAAAACTCCCAGCAAACAAAAGTCCTGGACTGTATGACTACACAGGTGGATTTTACCAAATATTCAAAGAACTAACACCTATCCTTCTCAAACTATTCCAAAAAATTTAAGAGGAGGAAAGACCTACAAGCTCTTTTTACAAGGCCAACATTATCCTGATTGCAAAACCAGATAAAGACACTACAAAAGAAGAAAACTATAAGCCAGTATCCTTGATAACCACAGATACTAACATCCTCAACAAAATATGACCAACTGGATCCAGCAATACATTAAAAGATCACACACCATGATCGAGTGGGATTTATTCTGGGGATGCAAGTTTGGAACAATAGTAACAGTTCAATAAATGTGATATATCACATAAACAAACTGAAGGATAAAAATTAAATGGCCATATCAATATTGGCAGAAAAAGCAGTTGATAACATGCAGCACCCATTTATGGTAAAAACTCTCAGCAAAGTAAAAACAGAGAAATCATATGCCAACATAAAAAAGTCATGTATGACAAACCCACCAGCAACATCATGCTCAATGAATGGATAAAAACTAAAAGTGTTTCCCTTAAGATGAGGAACAAGACAGAAATGTTCACCTTTACCACTCTGATTCAACATAGTATTGGAAGTTTTAATACCAGCCACAGCAATCAGACAAAAAGAAGAAATAAAAGGCACTCAAATTGAAAACGAGGAAGTAAAATTGTCATTATTTGCAGATGACATATTGTATAAAGAAAATCTTAAAGACTCCACTATAACACTACCAGATCTAATAAATGAATTTGGCAAAGTTTAGGATGCAAAATGAATATTAAGAAATCGGTGGCATTTTTATACACCAACAATGAACTATTAGAAAGAGAAGTTAAGAAAACAATCCTGCCCTGGTTAGTTGGTTGGAGCACCATCAAATAGGCAAAAGGTCACAGGTTTGATTTCCTTTCAGGGAATATACACAGACTGCAGGTTCAATCCCCAATTGGGGAGCGTACAAGGAAGCCGATCAACGTTTCTCTCTCCTATTGATGTTACTCTCTTGCTCTTTCTGTCTCTCTCCCTCCCTATCTAAAAACAATGGGGAAAAAAAAGATCCTAGGATGAAGATAAAAGAAAGAAAACAATTCCATTTATTATTGCAATGAAAAAACATGGTACCTAGGAATGATTTTTTAAACTTTTTTATTTGTTGATGAGAAAGAGAGAGAGAAACATCGATTTGTTGTTCCACTTATTTGTGCATTCATTGGTAGATTCTTGTCTGTGCCCTGACTGGGGATAGAGCCTGCAAACTTGGTGTTATCAGGACATTGCTCTTACCAAATGAGCTAGAGCCAGGCCTGCTAGAAATAAATTTAACCAAGGAGGTGAAAAGACCTGTACTTCAAAAATTATAGGAAACTGAAGAAAGAAATACAGGAAGATATAAACAAGTGGAAGCATATATCGTGTTCATGGGTTGGAAGACTTAACATCATTAAAATGTCCATACTACACAAAGCAATCTATAGATTCAACACAATCCCTATTAAAATAACAATGGCATATTTCACAGTTCTAAAACAAATATTCCAAAAATTTACATGAAACCAAAAAAGACCCCAAAGAGCCTCAGCAATTTTGAGAAAGAACAAAGGTGGAAGTATCACACTACCTGGTAACAAATTACACTACAGGACCACTGTAATCAGAACAACCTGGTAATGATGTAAGAACAGGTGTATATAACAACGAGAAAACAGGAATAAACCCACACCTTTATGGTCAATTAATATCTGATTAAAGTTGCAATAACACGCAATGAAGTAAAGACTGTCCCTTCAATAAATGGTGTTAGGAAAATGGGACAGGTACATGCCACAAATGAAACTAGACCACCAACTCACAACATACACAAGAATAAATTCAAAATGGATAGAAGACTTACAACTGTAAGTCATGAAACCATGAAAATCCTAGAAGAAAACACAGGGAGTAAAGTTTCATGCATCTTCCCATAGCAGTATTTTACTGACATACTGCCTAGGGCAAGGAAAGGAAAGGAAAAAAATAAACAAATGGAACTACATCAAACTAAAAAGCTTCTGTACAGAAAATGAAACCAACTAGATGAAAAGAAAACCCACTATATTGGAGACCATATTTGCCAATGATACATCTAATAAGGGGTTAATGTCCAAAACAGAAAAAGAACTTAATACAGCTCAACACCAGGAAGACAAACAATCCAATGAAAAAATGAGCAAAGGCCCTAAATAGACATCTCTCCAAAGAGGACATACAGACGGCCAACACACATATGAAAAATGCTCAAAATCACTAATCACCAGAGAGAAGCAAATTAAAACTACAGTGAAGGATCACTTCACACTTGCTGGAATGGCTACTAGCAATAGATCAACAAAAAATGGCCTTGGCTAGTGTTGACTCAGTGGAATGAGTGCAGGTCCGCAAACCAACGGGTCGCTGGTTCAACTGTTGGTCACGACACATGCCTGAGTTGCAAGCCAGGTTCCTGGTGGGGGGGAATGCCAGAGGCAATTCACATTGATGTTTTTCTCCCTCCCTTCCTCTCTCTCTCTCTAAAAATAAATGGAAAAATAAATAAATAAATCAACAAAGTACAAGTGCTGGTGAGGGTGTGGAGAAAGGGAATCCTTGTGTACAGACTGGTGGGAATGCAGACTGGTAGAGCCACTGCGGAAAACAGTATGGAGTTTCCTCAAAAATTCAAACAAGGAACTGTCATTTGACCCAATGATCCCGCTTCTAGGAATATTTCCTAAGAATCCCAAAACACCCACCTGAAAGAATATATGTAATCCTATGTTCATAGCAGCATCATTTACAATAGCCAAGATCTGGAAAGAGCCCAAGTGCCCATCAGTAGATGAATGGGTAAGAAAGCTGTGGTTCATTTACACAATGGAATACTATGCTGCAGTAAAAAAAAAAAAAAATAAGGAACTCTTACCCTTTGTGACAGCATGGATGGGCCTGGAGAACATTATGCAAAGTGAAATAAGTCAGAGAAAGACAAATACCATATGACCTCACTTATATGTAGAATCTCATGAACAAAATAGAAACAGAGGCATGAATACATGGAAAAGACTGACAGATATGAGAGGGGAGGGTCATGAGGGGAACTGAAAGATTACCAGAAGAACATATTATGCACATATACATTGCCCAAGGACACAGACAACAAAGTGGTGAAGGCTGGGGAGTTGGGGGAGGCAGGGGCAGGGTGAAGGAGGTAAAAGGTGAGGAATTAGGGACATCTGTAACAGTGTTCAACAATAAAAAAGGAACTGGCTAGTGTGGCTCAATGGATTGAGCACCAGACTACGAAGCATAGGGTCACCAGTTCGATTCCCAGTCAGGGCACATGCCTGGGTTGTGGGCCAGGTCCCCAGTAGGGCACATGTAAGGGGCAACTACACACTGATGTTTCTTTCTCTCTCTTTCTCTCTCCCTTCTCCTCTGTCTAAAAATAAATAAATAAAATCTTAAAAAAAAAAAGCAAACAAAGCACACATTCCAATTCTCAAATATACAGTGGTAGACTTTTACAAAAAGGTGTTCTACAGAACTTTTATGACCCTGATAGGTTCCAGACAGCTTGTTTAATTTAGAGACATAGTAGTCTCTGCAACAACTCCTTTTCAAATTCTTGGCATGCAGCCAGAAGACGAAGTAAGTATCTTTTCCCAGGTCATGATCTCTCTTAATCCAAGGCCCTTTGACCAAATCTCACCTGACTCTAAAAACAACTTTCCAGTGGCACTTTCCCATATTTACTTTTTATAAATTAAATGTATTGGGGTGAGACTGATTAAGTATATAGGTTTCAAATGTACAGTTCTATTATACATCATCTGTATGTTGTATTGTGTCCACAATCCAAAGTCAAATTGTTCTATGACACTATATATTTGACCCAATTTACCTTTTTCTACTTCCAACCCCCTTCCCTCTAATAATCACCATATACTTTTCTGTGTCTATGAGTTTTTGTTTGTTTTTGTCTTTTTAGGTTTTACCAATACATTCTCATATTACAAAGGCAATTTGATACAAAATCTTTCTTTTGATATTTGAATCATCTGAAATAACAGTACACCAAAAACAAAAAAAAGAAAAGAAAGAAAGAAAAAAATCCTTGCCCTGACCAGTGTTGCTCAGTTGGTTTGATGTCATCCCACAAAGCAAAAGCTAACAGGGTTTATTCCCAGTCAGAGCACATACCCAGGGTATGGGTTCCGTCCCTGTTCAGGACACGTAGGAGAAGAAAGTGATCAATGTTTCTCTCTGATATCGATGTGCCTCTCCCTTTATATCCCCCTTCATTCCCTCTCTTAAAAAATTAATAGGGGGACTTCCGGCAAGATGGAGGAATAGGTGGACGCACCGTACTTCCTCGTACAACCAAGATTAGAAAACCAATAATTCACAACAATAATTTACTATCAGAATAACACCCAGAGCCGGCAGAGGATTTATCTGAATGGAAGTCGGGCAGCCAAGAAGTTGAAGTAGACGCGTTCATCCGGACCGGTAGGAGAAGACTAGCCGGGCAGGCGTGGGGCTGGCTCGGGTCGGCGGCGCGCAGAGGTTGGGGGAAGGTTTGGCACGAAATCGGCGCAAAAGCCATCCGTCGCGCAAGAAGGCAGCAGCGATCACTGAGTACGCAAGCTGCAGCTGGCAGACCCAGAGGGGTAGCGATAGTGGACCAGGGCAGAGCTCGCGGCCCAGAAGCCCAGAAAAGGGTCTGAGTCCAGGAGAACGGAACTACCGCCATTGTTTTCTCCCGCTCCGCTCCCGCTCACGCCCCGCCCCCACATATAACGTCACAATCTAGCGACTGGGGTGCCCAGCCCCGGTGAGCACCTAAGGCTCCGCCCCCCACCTTAACAAGAGCCACCAGACCGGAAAAAAAAAAAGGAGAGACGGGGGGGGGGGGGGGGTTTTCAACAGAGCAGATCAGTCCCCCAGGACTCATCCTTTTGAGCGACCAAGAATTAGCCAATCTATCAGATGCACAGTTCAAAACACTGGTGATCAGAAAGCTCACAGAACTGGTTGATTTTGGACGAAATTTAGATGAAAGAATGCAGATTACCATAAAACAGATGCAGGAAGACACGTGGAGGAGAGCCAATAGTGAAAGGAAGGAATATGAGTCTCAAAACAATACAGTGGACCAGAAGGAAGATAGAATCAACCAAGCAGGAAAGCATGATGAAATAAGAATTCAAAAAATTGAGGAAAAGATTAAGAGCATCCAAGACACCTTTAAACGTTCCAATATCCGAATTATAGGGGTACCAGAATCAGAAGGGGAAAAGCAACAGATTGAGCACGTATTTGAACAAATAATAAAGGAGAACTTCCCCAATCTGGCAAAGGGAACAGTCTTCCAAGAAATCCAAGAAGCTCAGAGAGCCCCAAAGAAGTTGGACCCAAGAAGAAACACACCAAGGCACATCATAATTACATTAGCCAAGGTAAAAATGAGGGAGAGAATCCTAGAAGCAGCAAGACGTAAGGGGACGGTAACCTACAAAGGAGTTCCCATCAGACTGTCAGCTGATTTCTCCAAAGAGACCTTACAGGCAAGAAGGGGCTGGAAAGAAATATTCCAAGTCATGAAAGACAAGGACCTACATCCCAGATTGCTCTATCCAGCAAAGCTCTCATTTAGAATGGAAGGGCAGATGAAGTGCTTCTCAGATAAGGTCAAGTTAAAGGAGTTCATCATTACCAAGCCCTTATTTTATGAAATGCTAAAGGGACTTATCTAAGAAAAGAAGATAAAGAAAAAACATGTATAGCAAAAGGACAGCAAACTCACAATTATTAACAACCACACCTAAAGCAAAACCAAAAGAAACTAAGTAAACAACTAGAACAGGAACAGAACCACAGAAATGGAGGGCACATGGAGGGTTAGCAGCAGGGGGGTGGGAGGAGGAGAGAGGGGGAAAAGGTATAGAGAATAAGTAGCATAGAATGTAGGTTGAAAATAGATAGGGGAGGGCAAGAATAGTATGGGAAATGTAGAAACTAAAGAACTCATAAGTATGACACATGGACATGAACTAAAGGGGGAAATGTGGGTGGGAGGGGGGTACAGGGTGGAGGGGAGAGAAGGGGGGAAATGGGACAACTGTAATAGCATAATCAATAAAATATATATTTAAAAAGAAAAAAATTAATAAATAAAATATATTTTTAAATCCTCATTTGAATAAGAAAAAAAGGCGAGTTAATAACAAACAAAGTTTCCTTTCTTACATGTGACACTGAAGTGGAACTAATTTGGTTTGCTTTTTCCTTCTTAAAAAATTGTTTTTAAAAATGTTTATTGATTTGGGAGACAGAAGAAGGTGTGGAGAGAGAAACATCAATGTGAAAGATTAACATCGATTGGTTGCCTCCCATACATGCCCTGACTGGGAATCAAACCCACAACCTAGCTATGTGCCCTGACTAGGAATCGAACCCCCAACTTTTTTTGGTATACAGGATGCTTTTTAAAAGCCTCCAAGAACAAAAGTGGCTGAAAACCTAATTAAAATGAATAAAAATTATATTTACTTACTATATGCCAATAATTGTATTAACCAATGCCAGGCCAATAAATTCAATAAATTTTTTTAAAGGAAACAAACAAGTTGTCCAAGCCTCCCCCACCCCTTTTTTTGGAGTGTCCATACTTTATTTCAGTGTAAAGACAGAAGCTAGAAAATACGCTGTATTTACAATCTTCTTGGTTACCCATCATGTTGTGTACAGTTTTTACTAGTAGCACAGGTCCTGGTCCAGGCTACAGGTAGCAGAATATAATCATGCTTCATGTATACCCTTCCAGGTACAGAAAAAAAAAGCAAAACAATTTTAATTAATTTTAGGGGGCAAAATTTTTATGACACCAAAGCTGGCAAAAAAGAAAACCTGGCCAGAAAAAAAGCAAATATTAAAATAACTATCAGCTAAAGTCTTTTATGTATATTTGCTCAGAGAATATGTAAATGTGTAGACTCAAGTATTTTTACAAACAAAAACTAGCACCAACTAGAGTGGAATTTATCCTTAGAATGCAAACATTACCATTAAAACTGTCTTAACAGAATCACAGGGAAAGATTAAGAAAATAAAACCATATAGCCTTCTGGTCAAGACGGAGGCCTATGTAGGTAAACGTAGCTCACCTCACACGACAAAATTACAGCTAAACTACAGAACAAGTATCACTCAGATCCGTCAGAAAATTGAGCTCTATGGAAATCTGACAACTAAGTAATTAAAGAAACCATACTCATCCAGACAGGTAGGAGGAACGGAGGGCAGATATATGGAACAAGCTGGTCCCAAACTCACAAGTGTTGGATATAAAATGAAGGGGTATCTAGGGAGTGAGGGATCACAGCCCCATACCAGACCACCAAGTCCAAGGTTCCAATGTCAGGAGGGTAAGTCCCCATAACTTCTGTCTATAAAAACCAGTAGAGGCCGTATTGGAATTAGAAACTGCAGGATTCTCAGGCATCTCCTCTTGGAAGGCCCTGCACAAGGACTTCCTCAGACTCACTTCCTCTAGGTTCCAGCACTGGGAAGCACCATGAAGAGCACCAGTGACATGCAGGGAGAAACTAAAGTGTCTGACATCAGGACAAGAGCTGGGGGGAAGCTTCCTCCCACAGAGAACTGCAGAGAGTGGCCACTGTACCTTTTCTTTCCTACCCCACACAGAGCCACAGTGCAGTGACACCATATGAGTCTCCATCAACCTGGTTCACACAGTAAGAACCACCCTGATGATTACCTAAGGGTCTGCCCCATCCAACTTATAGGCCCACCATACCTTGTAACAGTGGTTTTTCTATATGAAGAACTGGGCTATAACAGACTTCAGACCTTTCTAAATCCTCTCAAACATGCAACAGCTGAGCCCAGACCCCATAACTCTCACTGAGTGGCCCCAGGCCGGCACGAGCAGAAGCCATCTGCAGATTGCTCTACAGCTTACACCAAGGGGCCCCAGACTCAGACTGAACACAAGTGGAAACTGACCTGGGCTGTACCACCCAAGAAAACCCAGAGCCCACACACCCAGCAGACAGTTACAGACACCCTCGGAGCACCACCATCCAACTGCCTCCACCAGTTACACAGGGAGGGAGTTTCTGCACAAGGATCACAGCCAGTCCTACCAGCTGTCTGGACTGGATAAATCCTTCCCCTTGACCTGATGACAGCAATCAAGACTCAACTACAAGAGGAGGGAGTAGTCAGCCCACACAAAGGGTGAACCTTGAGTACCCAGCTTAGGAGACAGGGAAGGCTGTACCACTGAACCCTACATTAGGACACCTACTACATTAGGCACACTACTAAGACACGGAGTCAAAGCAACTCGGCCTAATACATAGAAACAAACACAGGGAGGCTGCCAAATTGAGGAGATGAAGAAATATGGCCTAAATGAAAGAACAAAACAAAAATCTAGAAAAAGAACTAAACAAAATGGAGATAAGCAATCTATTAGATGCAGAGTTCAAAACACTGGTTATCAGGATGCTCAAAAAACTCAGTGGTAAGTACTTCAACAGATACAAATGATCAAGTCAGAAACAAATGATATGCTAATTGAAAAAAAGAACAATTTACAGGGAATAAATAGCAAAATGGATGAAGCCAAAAATCAAATCAATATTGGAACATAAGAAAGAAAGAGATATCCATCCAATCAGTACAGCAAAAAGAAAAAAGAATCCAAAAAAAATGAGGACAGTGTAAGGAACCTCTGAGACAACTTCAAGACTCCAACATTTGCATCACAGGGGTGCCAGAAGAACAGAAAAGAGCAAGAAACTGGAAATCTATTTGAAAAAATAATGAAAGAAAATTCCCAAATTTGGTAAAGGAAATAGACATGCACGTCCAGGAAGCACCCAAGTACCAAAAAAGATGGGTGCAAAAAGGATCACACCAAGACACACCATAATTTAAATGCCAAAGATTAAAAATAAAGAGAGACTCTTAAATGCAGCAAGAGAAAAGCAGATAATTACCTACAAAGGAGTTCCCATGAGACTGTCAGTTGATTTCTCAAAATAAACTTTACAGGCAAGAAGTATCCAAAGTGATGAAAAAGGTTGAGTTGTTTTTTTGGTGTTGAGTTTTGTAAATACTTTATAAATTTTGGATATTAACCCCTTAGCAGATGTACCAGTGACTATGTTTTCCCATTCTGTGGGATTTCTTTTATTTACTTTATGAGTTCCTTTGCTGTACAAAACCTTTTTAATTTGATGTAGTCCCATTTTTAATTTTTTTTCTTGTTTCCCTTGCCTGGGAAAATACAGCTAATTAAAAAAAAATCCTACAACCAATGTCTAAAATTTTGCTGTTTATGTTTTTCTCTAGGATTTTTATGGGTTTGGGTCTCACATTTAAGTCTTTGATCCATTTTGAATTTATTCTTGTGTGTGGTGTAAGAAGGCAATCTAGTTTTATTTTTCTGCATGTATCTATCCAATCTTCCCAATACTATTAACTGAATAAACTAGCCCATTGTATATCCATTGTATGTGCTCGCTTTCTCTGTTGAATATTGACTATAAAGATGTTGGTTTATTTCTGGGTTCTCTAGTCTGTTCCTTTGACCTATGTGTGTTTCTATGCCAGTAACTGCTGTTTAAAAAATGGACAAAGGACCTGAATAAACACTTCTCCAAACAGAATATATAGATGGCCAACAGACATATGAAAAGATGCTCAACGTCACTAATCATCAGAGAAATGCAAATTCAAACTACAATGAGATACCATCTCACACCCGTCAGAGTGGCTATCATCAATAAATCAACAAACAACAATCACTGGCCAGAATGTGGGGAAAGGGAACCCTTTCATACTGTTGGTGGGAATGTAGATTTGTGCAGCCACTGTGAAAAGCAGTATGGAGATACCTCAAAAAATTAAAAATGGATCTGACTTTTGACCCAGCAATCCCACTTCTGGGAATGTATCAGAAGGAATCCAGAGCACTAATTTGAAAGAACATAAGCACCCCAAGTTATCAGTCAATAGATGAGTGAATAAAACAGCTCTGGGACATTTACACAATGGAATTCTACTCAGCTGTAAAAAAAAAAAAATTTTTTTTTTACCCTTTACAACAGTATGGATAGACCTGGAGAACATTATGCTAAGTGAAATAAGCCAGTAAGAGAGAGACAAATACCATATAGTAGAGGGATTGAGCAAAAAAAGAATGGACTTATATGGACATGGATGACAGTGTAGTGATTGCTTCATAGAGAGGAGATAAGGGGACTAAATGGCAATGGGGAAAAAACCAGAATAATGATTAAATCTACAACAAAACCAAAGTGATGAAAAGGAAGGACCTACAACCTAGATTATTCTACCCAGCAAAGCTATCATTAGAATCAAAGGGCTGATAAAATACTCTCCACATAAGGTAAAGCTAAAAGTTCATCATCACCAACCATTATGTGAAATGTCAGAGACACTTAGAAAAAGATCAACAGTACGAAAGTTAAAATGTCAAGAAATATATAACTATTAACAATTGAATCAAAAAAAACTAAGCAAACAAGCAGAAAAGAAAACAGAATCGTAGATATGGAGAACATTGGGATGGTGGCCAGTGGGGAAGGGAATCTGCAGGAATGAGGGAAAAGATAAAGGGATTAAGAGGTACAAATTGGCAGTTAGAGAATAGGCAGGGGGATGTTATGAGCAAGCATAGGAAATGGAGTTACCAAAGAATTTATATGCATTTCCCATGGACATGAACTAAGGATGGGGCATTGTCAGACAGAATAGGGGATGCTGGGAGGAGGGGGGCAAAGGGAGAAAATTGGGGCATAAGCAATTTAAAAAATTTAAAGTAAAACTATATAATCACCTCCAGAGGTACAGAAAAGAGCATTCAATATATTTGAACATACATTCTGATAAAAATATTATCAACTCAGAAAGAAGGAAACTTCCAATAAATGGTCACATAGCCTATGTATAATATATTTAATTTTGGTAGTCCTAAAAGCATTCCAGTGATAATCAAAAACATGTCTATTATATTCTTCACTGTTTAATAAAATAATCCAAGTCTTAGCTAATCCAGTAAAGCAAAAATAAAAGAGGAATAAAAATAAAAATTAAAGAAAAAATTATAATTATTTGGAGATTATATGATTGTATACAAAAATAAAAATAAAGCAAATATTGAGAATGAGAGCTCATAAACTTTTCTAAATATCAATTTATACATAAATAAAAACTATAAGGATTTAAAGGAAACAAGTAAATTTTTTTCCAGATAATATGATCTCTATCTTAAAACTGACAGAATAAAAAGCAAACCATTAGAGCAAACACAAAAATTTACTGAGGTACAATATCTAGGCAGAAAATAAATATTACAAACATCAAAAGCATCCCCTTTTTTCAAAACTATTTTATATACTTTTAGAGAGAGGGGAAGGTAAGGAGAAAGAGGGAGAGAAACATCAATGTGTGGTTGCCCTCCCATGTCCCCAACTAAGGACCTGGCCTGCAACCCAGGCATGTGCCCTGACTGGGAATCGAACCAGCAATCCTTTGGTTCGCAGGCCCATGCTCAACACTCTGAGCTACACCAGCCAGGGCAACAGCCCATTTTTATACAAGCAACAAACAAAATGACACCATTTATAATAGCAACACAATCTATAAAATAGCTAAATATTAGCTAAAGAAAGAATATACAGGAATTCTACAGAGAAATTCTAAAAATTACAAAAGTATCTCTGATTAATTGAAGTGGCACAGGATCAGTTGTTATTATAAAAACATGTCTCTGTAAATTACTCTATAACCTATAAATTTCTAATGAAATTTTAGCTGGTTGTTTTTTTTTAGAAAATTAGTGGACTTATTTTTTGTATTACATGGTATAATAGATGATTACAAATATTTATACCCTTTTTGAAGTAGAAGAGCAAAGGTTTATTTACAAGTCCTGAATGCAAAAGATAATACTCCAAAGTTAGCAGAATATAATATAGCCAGATATTTTTATGACCTATTAGTGAAGAACTAGTTCTCAAACTAAATTCCCAAATTATTATAGAATTCTAGAGTCTTATTTAGAAATGGCCTATGGTGTGTTCTTCCCCCCTTCTCCACACACACATACCCATTCCAGTTAACCAGTAGGCCCTAAATGTATTTATGCCCCTTGTTCCTGTTCTTGACTTCTAAGGGTTGGCTCCTCCCTGGGGCCTGTCACTAAATCAAATCCTACCAGACGGGCTTCTGGTTTTTCTACCTCTTCGAGGATAGGAATGGGCATGTCTAGGTTGGAGGCGGGCAGCACAAACTACTGTTCTACTCTTTTGCATATTGTTGCTTCTGTACCACAAACTGTATAAAATCAATGGATTAAAAATATAATTAAAATTAAAAGTGAAAATTGTTGAATTTTACTTTATAAAATTAAGGCTTTCTCTTCTATGAAAAAAATTAATGTGTGGGAAATTGAGGGAAGTACTTGGAATGCTAAAAATAAAATGTATTTTTATATTTCATACATTTATACAAAGAGTAACATGTGATGGTCTTTAAAGAGTGCTGAGTTAAACAGATTAATAAATGAAGCACACATATAACTATTGTTTCAACTAAAGTTGTGCTTAAACTCACTAGTAATTAGAGCAATGCAAATTAATATAAGATCTCATTTTACACCATCAGATTAGCAAAATCAGAAAGCTACAGAAGCTGAGTATTTGCAGGGATGTGGAAGAGATGGAAATCCCCATGCGTTAACAGTGGTGAAGTAACTTTGGAGAGTTTGCGGCAATACTCTGTCTAATGATGTACATGTTGACCCTATGATCCCACTTCTGAATATGCATAATAGAAAATATGTACCCAGATCCACGAGGAACATATATAAAGGTGTTTTCCACAGCATTTGAATGGTAGTGAGGTGTTAGAAGCATGCTGGATGTTCACCCCTCCGGGAACACCTAAGTAATATGAGGTAGATGCAAACTATGGGGTTCTATGCAGCAGGCAGAATAACAGAATAGACACAGAGTAATTTAGAAGGTCTTTAAAAGAATGCTGAATAAATTGTTAATAAATGAATTGTACAGTGTAATACCTTCTGTTGAAATTAAAATTGTACACATCAAACATTACCACATTTTTAAAGAATACATGGAAACAGAAGAATAACACTTTAGCACACATTCCAATGTGGGGAAAATTGCAATAACTAAATCAAATATTCATATTTTAGAGAGGAAGTCTGTTCAGACTTCCATGACCCATAAATGGAGATTAACCCAACAATGTGTACTTTAGATTCCAAGGGCAAAACACAACAAAAAAAAATTGGAGAATATTTAATAATGCTTTATAGAGTAGAGACAGAATTGGGATAATGGGTTGCCCCATAGATAATATCTTCTCAGTAAAATGGTGCAGCTGCTATGTAAAATAATTTGGCAGTTTCTCTAAAAGCTAAACATATGATCCAGCAATTTCATGCCTAGGTACTTACCAAAATAAACTGAAAGCAGAGATTCAAACAGATACCTGTACACCAATGTTCATTTCAACATGGTTCACAATAGCCAGAATTTGTAAACAACCCAAATGTGCATTAACAGATAGATGAGTAAACAATATGTGGTATTTCCATGCAATGGAATACTACTTAGCCATAAAAAAGATGAAGTTCTGATATACGCTACAACATGGATCAACCTTGAAACATTATGCTAAGCAAAATGACCTAGATACAGAAGGGCAATATATTGTATAAATATCTAGAATGGGCAGATTAATAGAATCAGAAAGTTGAACAGTGGTTACCAGAAGCTGGAGAAACGGCAGGAAGTTAGAGGGTTTCTGTTTGAGGCAATAAAGAAGTTCTGAAAGTAGACAGTGGTGATGGTTGCACAACATTATGACTGTAATTAATGCCACTAAATTGTATACTTCAAAATGACAAATTCTGTTACATATATTTTCCCAAATTTTATAAACCTGACTGAATTAACTAGCATACATACATGAGGGAATCCAACAGAAACAGTCTCCATTAAAGTTCTGGGATCAAGCAACAATCAGTGTATAAATTTTAGGTCTAAAAGGAGATATAACTTAGAATTTTTAACAATCAGTATAAAGAATCTTTTAATTCTTTTTTTTTTTTAAACTTTTCACAGGTAACACCAGTTTTTTTTTTAAGATTTTATTTATTTATTTTTTAGGGAGGGAAGGGAGGGAGAAAGAGAGAGAGAGAAACATCAATGTGCAGTTGCTGGGGGTTATAGCCTGCAACCCAGGAATGTACCCTGGCTGGGAATCGAACCTGGGACACTTTGGTTCCCAGCCCACGCTCAATCCACTGAGCTACGCCAGCCAGGGCTAGAATCTTTTAATTCTTTAAGTGATTTTCATTCTTCACTAGCAATAAAGTTTTAATTGTTCTTCTGCTCATCCATTCCTTTGCAAATACTGCTTCAGTACTTATTATGTCAAATACAGTACTAAGTCCCAGGGATGAAAATATAGAAATGAACAAGACACAGTTCCTGCCTGCCTATTCACCATCTAATGAGTTTAAAATACATTAAATAATTACACAAATATGTAATTAATTGTAATAATAGATGCTATGAAAGAAACTATAGCAAAGTAAAATGTAGTCATCAACTGGCTTCATGGTCTTGGACCTAAACTTCCTCAAAACAGAAGCCAGATCTAAATAATTTAAGAACCTTTAGTAAAAAAAAATTATAAATCTAAAAGTCTAAAACTTTGCTTCCAGAGTCCCTTTTTAGGATATTCACATTTATAGTCTTAGCAAAGTAATATAATCTCCATCTACCAACACATAAAGATTTTTAACACAAAAATGCAGTTATGCATTCACTTAATGTCAAACTGGTTCTGTGACTTTAAGTGAAATGACGTTTAACAAAACCAATTTTACCATAGCCTAATTGATATAAACAAGAGTTAAGTTTCTACAACATCTAATCAACATTATAACAGAACAGTAATAAAGAACCTGCTAGATAAAATTAGGTGGAAAGTAAAGTAATTCTTATTCTTACAAATTTTTAAGTCCAAATTCCATATTAAAATATGGTAATATTCTAAACTATAAAGAATAAGCAGACTTGAACAATGATTAAAATAAAATTAGAGAAAAAAAGAACAAGCAGGAGAAGGGTATATCCATAAATTATGCACATGAATAAGAATTACTTTGGGAATTATTTTAAAGTGCACATTCCCAAGCCTCAACCAAAATCTACTACAAGATATCTGGATGTCATGGATTGGAATGAATCTGCACTTTTGATAAGCTTCTCAGGTTATTCCAATACACAATAATATCTTAAGAATTTTGATCACAGACTAGATTAATAATACTATAAGAAACGGTTTCAACCCTGGCTAGTATGGCTCAGTGGATCAAGAGCCAGACTGCAAAGCAAAGGGTCACTGGTTCAATTCCCAGTCAGGGCACATACCTGGGGGGCAGGCCAGGTCCCCAGTAGGGGGTGCACGAGAGGCAATCACACAATGATGCTTCTCTCCTTCTCTCTAAAAATAAATAAAATCAGAAAGAAAAGAAAAGAAAAGAAAAGAAAAGAAAAGAAAAGAAAAGAAAAGAAAAGAAAAGAGAAGAGAAGAGAAGAGAGAAAAGAAAAGGTTTCAGAGTAAAACATTCCAGGATAAAAACTTTAATACACCTACCTGTGTAGCTTTGTCTCTCATGCAAGGAGCAACTTGCCCATGACTATCACGAGGCCACTGCCCTGCAAGGTATGGAGCAGCAAGTGTATCCAGAGAGGAAGTGCGGCGAATAATAGTAGAGGGGCTTGAGGAAGGTGGTCGTGTTTTGTCACCTAGATTTAAGACACATATATTTATTTTAAAAATAAATATAGGAGAAAACAAAGAAACTAAGTTTTAAGCTACATAAGAGTTTTCTAACAAATATAAAAAAATAAATAATAAAAAGGAAATATAAGCTGTTGATTCAAACAAATTTGGATGAATCTCAAAGGAATTACACTGAGTAAAAACAGTCTCAAATGTATGATTTCATTTACACAACATTTTTGAAATGACAAAATCTTAGGAATGGAGGAAAGATTATTGTTTGCCAGAAATTAGAGATAGGGGAGGAAAAATAAAGTGCTCGAAGATACCCAGGTGTTATAAAAGGGCAATACACAGGGACCCTGTGATAAGGAACTATTCAGTATCCTGACTGAAGTGGCTGATATACAAGCATACAAAGAAGAGTAAACAGCAAACAATTCCAAACACAAATGACTTCTAGACAACATGGAGGCATAGATAGGTACACTCTGCCTCCTCACACAACCAAAAGAAAGACAACAACAAATTTAAAAATGGAAAAAAAAAAAGTAACTGCCAAAAAATAGAACTGTATGGAAGTCTGACAACCAAAGAGTTAAAGAAACATTCATCTGAACCGGCAGGAGAGGCAGAGCAGATGGGCAGAGAGGTCACACAGCAGGAAGCAGATGCTAGACTAGGCAGTCCCACAACTGCCTACAGATGAATCAGGAGGAACAACTGGGGAGTGAAACAGACCGAGCAACCCAGGGTTCCAGCACCAGGAAATAAAGCCTCAAAACCTCTGACTGTAAATCTGTGGGGGTTGTGGCGGTGGCAGAAACTCCCTGCCTCACAGGAAAGTTTGTTGGAGAGAGCCACAGGGTCCTAGAATGTACACAAACCCATTCACCTGGGAATCAGCACCAGAAGGGCACAATTTACTTGTGGATAGCTGGGGAGGTAACTGAAAAACTTCTAAGAGCTGAGCAAGTGGCACTGTTCCCTCTTAGACCCCTCCCCCACAGACAGCACCACAACAAAGCCACATGGATTGCCCTGCCCTGGCAAATACCTAAGGCTCTGCCACTTACAACATAACATGTGTGCCCAAAGAAATATGGCCCAAATGAAAGATCAGATCAAAGCTCCAGAAAAAATACAACTAAGCAATGAAGAGATAGCCAACCTATCAGATGCACAGTCCAATAATCAGGATGCTCACAGAATTGGTTGAGTATGATGGCAAAATAGAGGAAAAAGTAAAGGCTATGAAAAGTGAAATAAAGAAAAATGTACAGGAAACCAACAGTGACAGGAAAGAAACCGAGACTCAGATCAATGATTTGGACCAGTAGGAAGAAAAAAAAAAAAATTCAATCAGAATGAAGAAACAAGAATTCAAAAAAAAGAGGAGAGGCAGAGGCTTAGGAACCTCCAGGACATCTTTAAGTGTTCCAACATCTGAATTATAGGGATACCAGAATGAGAAGAGGAAGAGCAACAAGCAGAAAAGTTATTTGAACAAATAATAAAGAACAACTTCCCCATTCTGGCCAAGGAAATTGACTTCCAGGAAGTCCAGGAAGCTCAGAGAGTCCCAAAGAAGTTGGACCCAAGGAGGAACACACCAAGGCACACCATAATTACATTACCCAAGATTCAAGATAAGGAGAAAATCTTATAAGCAGCAAGAAGAAAGGAGATAGTTACCTACAAAGGAGTTCCCATAAGACCATGAGCTGATTTCTCAAAAGAAACCTTGCAGGCAAGAAGGGGCTGCAAAGAAGTATTCGAAGTGATAAAAGGCAAGGACCTACACCCAAGATTATCTATCCAGCAAAGTTATCACTTAGAATGAAAGGGCAGATAAAGTGCTTCCCAAATATGGTCAAGTTAAAGGAGTTCATCCAGCCCTGGATGGCATAGCTCAGTGGATTGGGCGGGGACTGTGAACCAAAGCATCGCAGGTTTGATTCCCAGCCAGGGCACATGCCTGGGTTGCAGGCCACAGCCCCCAGCAACTGCACATTGATGTTTCTCTCTCTCTCTCTCTCTTTCTCACTCCCTTCCCTCTCTAAAAATAAATAAACAAAATCTTAAAAAAAAAGTAAAAAAAATAAAGGAGTTCATCCCCACCAAAGACCTTATTACATGAAATGTTAAAGGGACTTATCTTAAAAAAAAAATGATCAGACCTATGAATGGTAAAATGACAACAAACTCACAACTATCAACAACTGAACCTTAAAAAAACAAACAAACAAACAAACTAAGCAAACGACCAGAACAGGACCAGAATCACAGAAATGGAAATCACATGGAGGGTTATCAGTGGGGAGGAGGATTGGGAAGAATGGGGAAAAGGGTACAGGGGAGCAGCAGCATAAATGTAATACAAAATAGAGAGGGGGAGGTTAAGAACACTGTAAGAAATGTAGAAGCCAAAGAACTTATATGTATGATGCATGGACATGATCTAAGGGGTGGGGGTGAAAATGCTGGTGGAAGGGGCATAAATGGGGAGAAAAAAATGGGACAACTGTAATAGCATAATCAATAAAATATATTTTTAAAACAGTATGTATTTAACAATTAAAACGTTTTCTCTTAGAATTACTGTCTTGTTATTTCTGAAATTATGCATGCTTTGAACTTTCTAACATTATAGTATAATATTTATTTACCAAATCAAGATGTTGGTTTAAAAGGCAGAAAAATATTTTTACTGCAGATGCCTCTTTTTCAATGTTCTACCAATGTTTCCACATCGCTCAGTCCATTCATTTATGAGTGTATATATTCTCTGCGCTTCCCTTAAGACTAAAACACAATCTTATATAGCTGACAATCTTAGAGGTGCTACTTGCCAGTCCTCCAATTAGAAGCAAGAAGTGGGAAACTTCTAGTATATATCATGTCTTATTTTTGTGTTCTTTCAAACCATTCAAGCTTATTGGTATAATACCTATCTCTAATGGATCTTCAATTTTGGCTAAATTATACTACATAATACTTTAACAGATTTCTAAAACACAGGCCTCAAAACTAAATAGATATGAGCTGAAATTGCACATTTAGCAACTCCCTAAAATACTAAATTACTTACCTCTCTGAGCCTGAGTATCTCATTTCATAAATGACAAAAAATACAGCCTAATTTGGAGGCATGCATCCAATGTATGAGGCATGAATTCAAATATTCCTCTCCTTCCTCTTTCTTTGCTGATAAAGAAAATAAAGAAAATGGACCCCTAATCCACTGCTCTACACAACACTTAAGATAATGCTCTTTTCTTCTTTTCAATTTATTTCTTATTGAATTTATTTGTATTACATTGGTTAATAAAATTACATAGGCTTAAAGAGTACCATTCTGTAACACATGATCTGTATACTGTGTGTGTTCACCACCCCAAGACATGTCTCTTCCCATCACTCTTTACGGCCCCTTAACCATCTCCTGCCTCCTCCAACTCCAATTTCCCTCTTGCAATGATCATACTGCTGTCTGTCTATGAGTTTTGTGTGTGTGTTTTGCTTCATCCCATCACCTTTTTCACCCAGCCCTCTCACCCCCACCCCTCTGAAAGCTGTGAGTCTGTTTCTATTTTGCTTATTCATTTTGTTCATTAGAATCCTCATTAAGTGAAATCATATATAGTTATTTTAAATAAATCCTTATGTCAGAGGATAGCTATTATTACTAATCTCTCTTTAAAACTATAGAATAGAATTTTTTTCAATTGGATGTCCTAAATGTTCAAAGATAAACTAAAGTTTATACAGGGTAATTCTATCCATTGATATGACAGGTATTTTCTCAAAAATTTTAGAACCTAGTTGCTTTGACCAGCTATATGTACGCAGATTTGACAGGATTTTACTTCTAACATTACTCTACTACAACCCCCTTTATTATTATTATTATTATTATGTAACTTTATCTACTACTCTTTTCTGTGGTTCAGCCATGCAAGTAGTCACTTCATTACCTATCTGTCATCTTACCAGCCACTATCCCAAGGCTTCAAAAGACTGATACATAGCAGAAATAAAAACAGCCAGCATACCTCTTCAACAAGATAACCCAACTAAAGGGATTTAGTTTAGCTTAAACTCCCTAAAATATCTAGTGGGGACCAACGGCTAACGTTCGTCATGAGACTGATCTAAGTCAGCGATTTTCAACTGGTGTGCCATAAAAATTTTAAAACATGCAATACCTAACTATTTAGTCAGGGTACTGACCTCTTTTCCCATAGATTGTCAAATAAAAAAATGATAACAGCTATCACAATAACTGGTATGAATAAATCAAAATTATACCTAATTTTCTAGTCAAATGGGCAAAAAATATATTTCTTGGTGTGCTGCAGAATCTTGTGTACCATGAGATGGAAAAGTTTGAAAAATCACTAATCTAAAACATAACACAAGAAGTACCATTCACAGGCACCTTGACACAACTGTTCCTCTAGATATATGCAAGGTCTGTCCAGAAGGTATCCAGCCACATAATATGAAAAACAAATATTTACTGAAGATGTAAGATACAAGAAACCTTGTACAGAGGAGAATAACAACTCAGTCCCCTTCAAAGTAGGTACCTTGGGAGTTCACATAGTTCTCCCAATCGCCATCAGCTTCCCCGTCATACTTTTCTGCATCTTATCAATCAATGGTCTAAAATTTCTTCCCTTTTAAAGGTGATTTTAGTTTTGGGAAAAGCCAGAAGTCGCAGCGCACCAAATCTGGGCTATAGGGGGGCTAAGTCATCTGAGTGATTTGACGTTTCACAAATAAACTGCACTAGATGTGATGGCTGAGCTAAAGCATTATTGTGATGAAGCTGCCAATCACTCCCATAAGTTGTCCATACCTGCAACCTTCTGAATTATCCCAATAGTTTCCAAGGAGGAATGTTCAAACTTAATGCAAACTATGATGCAGATCTGTAACTCTACTTGCCAAGTCATTTTGAATGTGATGGCCACACAGCACACCTGCTCACTTAACTCACTTCTACTTCTCCCATTGCCTAGTACAGTGAAGTGGTCATTGTTCACAAATGCACATTCCACTCCACTCTCCTTGGCTACCAGGTTACATTCATGTTGAGTGTAAACATTCTCATTATCTTAACAATGGCTAGACTTTTTCCAGATAGAGATCGTCATATATTCACCCTAATACTAACTGGATTTGAGGACTGACATCACTCCAATTAAAGTAGAGAACACACACAAAAAAGCTTTTTCTGAACCATCCCCTCCCAAAAAATTTACTGAAATAGTCCACACAGAGGCCTAGAGCAAGTCCCATTGGTAATAACATTTTTATTCTACTTTTAATCCCTTTTTCGTACATTTAACTCCATTTTTAATCATTGCTATAGTACAAATAGAGTAGTCTTATTACAGATATGAACATGCTATTTCAAAGTTTTAAAGAACAGAACTAAATAAAGCAGAAAGTGAACATCATCTGCACCACATACCCCCATCCCATCAGTGAAAACAAAGTTAACAGGTGATACTGCCTGACACTTTTCAGAATATAAAGATACGTATGTATACACTCAGATACAATATTTTTTATTTTTTAAGTTTGTTACTTTTATTTTACTTTCTTTTAAATGACATTTTATTAATTATGCTATTACAGTGATCCGTATTTTCACTCTTTGCTCCTCTCCATTGAACACCCTCACTCCCTTAGGCAATCCCCTCACCATTGTTCATGCCCATGGGTCACACATATAAGTTCTTTAGCTACTCCATTTCCTATAGTGTCTTATACATCCCTATGGCTATTCTATAACTACGTATTTGTACTTCTTAACCCCCTCACCTATTCCCCTACACCTTCTCCCATCTGGCATCCATCAAACACTCTCAGCAACCATGATTCTGTCTCTGTTTTTCTTGTCCACTTAGTTTATTTTTTAGATTCAATTGTTCATAAATATGTATTTATTGTCATTTTATTGTTCATAGCTTTCATCATCTTCTTTTTCTTAAATAAGTCCCTTTAAAATTTCATATAATAATGGTTTAGTGATGAAGTCCTCAATTTCCTCTTTTCTGAAAAGCTCTTTATCTGCCCTCCCATTCTAAATGAGAGCTTTGTTGGGTAGAACAATCTTGGCTGTAGGTCCTGCTTTTCTTGACTTTGAACATTTCTTGCCAATCCCTCCTAGCCTGCAAAGTTTCTTTTGAGATCAGCTGACGGTCTTATGGGAACTCCCCTATAGTTAACTAACTGCTTCTCTCTTGCTGCTTTTAAGGTTCTCTTTGTCTTTAACCTTTGGCAATTTAATTGTGTCTTGGAGTGGGCCTCTTTGTGCCCATCTTGTTTGGGACTCTCTGTGCTTCCTGGACTTGCATGCCTATTTCTTTCACCAAATTAGTCAAGTTTTCTTCCATTATTTTTTTAAACAAATTTCCAAATTCTTGCCCTTTCTCTTGTCCTTCTGGCACTGCTATAATCAAAGATTGGAATGCTTGAAGTTGTCCCAGAGGTTGCTTACACTATCCTTATTTATTTGGACTCTGTTTTCTTCTCATTGTTTTGATTATTTTTTGCTTCCTTATGTTCCAAATCACTGATTTGAATCTCGGCTTCATTTACCCTAGTGTTGTTTCCTTGTAAATTGTTCTTTATTTCAATTATGTATCCATTTCTGACTGGATCTTGTTCATGCTGTTGAAGACCTCACTAAGATCCTTCAGCATCCTGATAACCAGTGTTTTGAATTCTGCATCTGATAGATTGTTTATCTCCATTTTGTTTAGTTCTTATTCTGGAGTTTGGATCTATTCTTTCATTTGCACCCTGTTTCTTTGGCTCCTCATTTTGCCAGCATCCCTGTGTTTGTTTCTACATATTAGGTAGATGTGCTATTGACTCTGTCTTGGGAGCATGGTCTAATGTAGTAGGTGTCCTGCACAGTCAAGAGGCACAGTCTCTGCTATCACCAAAGCTGGCTACTCACAGTGTGTACTTCATGTGCGCTGTGTACATCTTCCTCTTGTAGTTGAGCCTCAATTGCTGTTGGCAGACCAATGGGAGGGATTAACCTAAGCCAGTCCATTACAAGAACTGGCTGTGACCGCTGTCCACCAACCCCCATCCTTTTTGGAGGATAAGCTGTGCAGGGGCAAGCTGGTGGTGCTCCAACGTTGTGTACAGCTGTCCACTGGGTGTGCAGGCCCTGGGTTTTATCAGGTGGTGCAGGCCAAGTCAGCACCCACCTATGTTTTGCTTGAGGCCATCCTGCTTGAGCTGTAGACCACTCTGAGATGTCTGATACTTGTGCCAAGCCTGAAGATTCCCAAAGTCAAGTTGTGAATCTGGGCTGGTTGGCTCCTGCCGGGGCTGGGGTCTCACTAACTTTAGCTGTTATGAAGCATGAGCCAAGACCAGCCACTCATATGGAAAAGCCACTGTTAACAGATGTAAGTTGGGTGGGACAGAGCCTCAGGGGATCTCCGGGGTAGGGCAAACAATGTTAGCCAGGTTGACGGAGTCTCATCTGCCTGCCAGGTCTGTGGCTCTGGACACCTTTCTGTCTGGGTGAAAGCTGTCCCCCAGCACTTACCTTGATTCCAGATACTTCAGTTCCTCCATTTATGCCACTAGTGCCTTTTAAGCTGCTACTCTAGTACTGAAGCTCAGAGAGACTGAGTCTGAGTAAGTCTGTGTATTGGTACTTTAGGAAGAACTGCTTGGGACTCCAGAAGTTTCTTCCCGACTCAATCCCTGCTGGACTTTGCAGTCAGAAGTTAAGGGGACTTCTCTTCCTGGCACTGGAACCCTGGCCTGTGGGGGCCTGGTGTGGGGCTGGGGCTCCTCTCAGGGATATCCTGAGATATCCCTCCTGAATTTTTTTTCAAAGATTGTATTTATTTATTTTTAGAGAGAGGGGAAGGGAAGGAGAAACAGAGGGAGAGAAACATCAGTGTGTGGTTGCCTCATGTGCCCCCTGCTGGGGACCTGGCCAGCAACCCAAGCACATGCCCTGACTGGGAATCAAAGGATTTGCAGGCCCACGCTCAATCCACTGAGCTACACCAACCAGGGATCCCTCCTGAATTTTTATCCACCACACATGGATGGGCTACTAGCCCATTCCACATCTCCACTCCACCCCTACCAGTCTGGATGGATATGGTTTCTTTAAGTCCATAGTTGTCAGACTTCTATTCAACTCAATTTCTGACAGTTCTGAGTGGTGGCTGTTCTATAATTTAGTTGTAATTTTGTTATGATTGTGCAAGGAGGCAAGCCAGTTACCTATGCTGTCACCTTGACCAAAATGCCACGATACTTTAAAAACCAATGTAGCAGTTTGAGCATGTCTGACTTTTCTAGTCTTTTGTCCCTCCCATCCTCTCATCAGAAGCTATGAGCATGTGTGAATGTGTGCATGTATGGTATGTTATATTGTGTTTGTGTTCATTTATATTACAACTGTAAACCTACCGCTAACCATCACCATGTATTATTTCAAATACTCACTACAACCCCAGAAAATATGTAAGAAAATACAAATGAAAACTACAATGTACTTAACTCTGTCTCACGCACTGAGTTGGTAAAGCTAAAGAAATGCACAAAGTCTAATCCTAATAAGCCTTCACAGCAACAGGTAGACACACTGCTTTTTGCTGACAAGGTAAATTAATTCAATCCTTTTTTGGAAAGTAATGCTACAAACCATTAAATTAAATAAAACTTAACTAAATATTCTCAATCCTGAGTTTTTTTCCCTAAAGTGGACACAAATATGCACACTCATATCAGTCCCCATATACATACATTTACAAAGATATTTTTACTAAAGTAACTTATAAGGAGGAAAATAAACAAATGTTCGCTAAAAAGGAGAATTTTTAGGAGAATGATTAAGCCAAAGCTTATACATTTCATACAGTATTCAACCTCATTATAATATAAAAGCATAACATATTACTTTCTTATCTCCTATTTGAAGGTTCAGATTCATTAATTTTATGTCACTTTTAAATATTTTTCTAAGTGGTTACAAAAAGTATACTTTTTGGCCAATCAAAAAAACAAACAAAAAAAATAGGTACAATTTTGATTCATTCACTCCAGACAGCTACTGATTGTTCTGCTGGCTGTTCTGATTTTTTTACTTGAAAATCTAAGGGAAAGAGGTCAGTGCCCCTCACTAAACAGTCAGGTATTGCATTTTAAAAATTCTCCAGGCACAATGGTTGAATTAACAGAAGTATACTATTAATCAAAAAGCTATCAGACAAAAGTGTGCAGATGGATCACAAGCTTATCACCATTACTAGAAATATGTAACTTTCCAGTATTATAGGGATTTTCACCAGAACTTCCAAGAATTATTGAGGATACTATATTCAGAAGTGAGTTAGTAATATAATCTTCATAAACAAGATCAATTAAAAGACAAGAAAACAGTACTCAAAACCGGCAAAATCTGGTGCTACCCAAGGTCTCCAAACCAACAGGGAACAAACAGACAAAAGACAAAGGATGGGGAATGGGTCTTCACACTCATATATATGTATTTTTTAAATAGGAAGCTACCCATTCATTCCTCTAAACAAAATTTTTGTAAGATCTCATTTAAATCTTAAAGTTCTCCCTATCCCCATTGAAGGGGGAGAGGAACAAAGATGTAGATGTACTGGGTGGGCCATACAGTCAGTCAGTCAGTCAGTTAGTTAGTTAGTTAGTTACTTAGCTTGTTTGTTTTAAGTATAACTGGTAGGGAGACTCTCCAAACCTATGGGTCCTAAATCTTCCTTATACAATTAACACATAACACCTCTAAGTAGGAAAGGGGCACTTCTGTAACACTAAATCAATTCCCAGGAGTACACTTTCCAAGAATTCTTAAGGATAGCATTAATGGCAACTGCTTTCTAGAGAAATGAAAAATGTCTCCCCAAACAGTTCCTGACTGCACACAAAGTGTTCTGACTTAAGATAAGAGTCCCACAGGCTTTTGTCATTAAGTAACTCTTCTTAGTAATATTATATAATTTCTTGTTTTTAATGTTAACCCCTGAATATTGCAAAAATCCATATTGTCTCTCTCTTTAGTTCTCAAGTCCATAATGTCTTTTCAACACCTTATAAACTGGTCCACAAAGAATGAGCATGAGTTCTAAAACAGACATCACTTGTCCTCATCTTTACAAATACCAGTATACATGCACAATGGGAAAACAAAGTAAAATGGTTTTCCAGGAACTACTATATAGATCTCAGTAAATCCCAGTAGAGCAGCAAGTAAAATAACAATTACAATTTTTTAAGAATGGCAACTTGGAAGGGAACATGAAAAAAAAAAGATTTTTTTCATTGCCTTACAAATTTTTTATATTATTATTATATTTTCAAAAAGTTAAAAATTTTAGTGCATTATGCTCCAAAAGTCTATGGACTACTCTGTACAAATACAGAATGTAACAGAATTTATTAAATCACCAGTTAATAATGATATTATAACTCAATCACTCAGGTAGGTTCAGAATCTCAGCCATCATTTTGCTCTCTCACCCCCCTCATCCTTCAAATCCAATCAGCTAACAAGTCCTATCAATTCTTTGTTTCTCACATAAGCCCTTTTTCATTTGCACTATTCTATTTCCACAAAAAAATTCACAGGGCTGAAAGTGGTAAAAATGAGGGGAAATAGAAAAGATTTTTTCTCATTTTTAACTGCCTTAAAAGATAATTAACCATCTAAAGTAAAAACAATAACAATGCATTGTGAGATTTTATAACAGAGACACAAAATATTTGATGAACAGTAACACAAAGGATACAAGACAGGAAATGAAGGTACAGTCATGTGCTGCACGATGTCATTTTGGTTTATGACGGGCTGCATTTACAACAGTGGTATATCATATAAGTCTAGGTGTACAGAAGGCTATACCATCTAAGTTTGTGTAAGTACATACCATGATGCTCACACGACAAAACTGCCTAACAAATTTCTCAGAACATATCCCCATCATTAAGTGACACATAGTTATATATTAATATGAAGTTCTAACATGAACAATTAGACAACAGAGGATTTGTATTACTGCAGAAAGTTCTCTTGAATAGCACTGCTCTAGCACAACCACTATCAGCATAGTAAAGAGGTACAACTAGTAAGTAATAGTGGAGATAAAATGGAGTAAGAAATAATAATCCAAATAAAGATAGAAAAAAGAAACAGGATCTTCAAATTCAAACATGAACTGATCATAGTTCTGGAAATATATTTGACAACAGAAATAAAAATGTACATCTTTGACTAAGAAATTTCATTTCTAAGAATTTATTGTACAGCTAAACTCATAATAAATGCACACAGAATATAAACAAGAATTTTCAACACAGCACCATTTAACAGCAAAAAACTAGAAATGATCTAAAGGTTCAAAATAAACTTGGTGAAATAACATATGGTCCCTAATAAATCTGTATACACAGTCCCATATGCATATATTTGCATATGCATAAAATAACTCTGGCATAATGCAAAAGAGACAGCCAACTGGATTTCTCTCAGAAGAATTTAAAGGCATATTGGGGGGTGGGGGTGGATAACCATTACTGTATTTTTTTCTTTTTATCATTTTTAATTTTTATCATGTGCATATATTACCTACATAAAAAGAACAGGAAGGAAGAAAAGAAGGTAAGTAGGAAAAGGGGAGAGAGAAAAGGAAGCAGGGAAAGACAATACATAATAGTGGACAACCTAAAATCTATAATAACAGAATCAAATCCTTGAGAGAAAGAATGCCAAAATAAATTTTAAGTTTACTTCCCAAAGAATTTTACATTAGCTCATAAAGAAGAATGAGTCAGCCCTGGCTGGTGTGGCTCAGTGGGATGAGCGCCAGCCTGCAAAGCGAAAGGTCACTGGTTAAACTGCCCATCAGGGCACACTGCCTGAGTTATGAGCCAGATCCCCAGTTGAATGCATGCAAGAGGCAGAGAATTGATGTTTCTCTCACACATCAATGTTTCTCTCCCTCTTATTCTCCCTCCCTCCCCCACTTTCTGAAAATAAATTTTAAAAAGTCAATTGAAAGAGAGTAAGTCGATTAAAAATGTAGATTTTAGGGGGATAAACTATAGGTAATTTCATTGCATGCTAGCCTTTATCAGAAAGAGTGTCAAAGACTTCCTACTGAAATAATACTGAAGGAATAAAAAGGTATAACCCACAAGGAAATCTGAGAGAACAGGAAGCAAAAACAGAAAAGAGGTTACAACCAAATTTTGGAAGCAGATGTGTAAGTGGTAATTTAGCTGCAGTCTGGTCATAAAGCTCGACTTAAGATTTCCTGATCTGCCCAACACAAGTTCTAAATTTCTATGAAAGGAAAAGTATCTTGCTATTCACAGGAAAGCAATGAATAATTTGCTGCATTTTCAACTTCTTATATGAATAAACAAACTTTCTTAACAAGCATCAAGAACAAGAAAAAGTGTTTTATTTGAAAATGAAATGTGAATATTCTCATTTTAAGTAATACCCAGAAATGACTGTTCATACAGCAAACAAACAAAAACCCAAGTACATGCTTCCCCTTAAAAAGATATTTTATTTTTTAAAATATCACTTTTTATGTATAGGTCTATAAACGAGGTCAAAAAATCAACATATGTGTACAATAATTCTGTTAGACCTATATATTTGAGACAGATCATGCTACTCAGAAAGAACTTTTTCAAACACTCAACCAAAATTGTGTCTCAGGATAAATTTTTTTCATACTATCTTGGGTTTATGGATTTAGTAGCTTTACTATACACCTTCTCAAATTTCCATACTGCAAAAAAAGTAACCTTACTAACTTTATTTAAGTTAAATTTAGTAAGCCTATCTTTCAAAAAATTAAATCATGTTTAGCTTAAGTCAATTTTTAATCAAAATCTATTGTTTTTGACATATGAGTTTTAAAAATCTATTAAAAGGAAAGGCACTGATTTCCAGAAATATAAACTTAGATTAACTATATTTACCCAAAAGAATTAGAGGGAAAAATACACAAAATCAATAGGCTTACTATAATTTGGCCAAATACAGTGATCCACAGAGAAACCAGTCTGTAATCAGAAGAGTATTCATTATAGTTATATCATTGTATCTCAAGTCATTGATCACAAATGCAAGGGGGTTCCCTGAGAAATGAAATTTATTCCAATGGTCTCTCCAAAGCAAAAAGTTTGGGGAAAACTGCTCTAGAAAGATTAAACAGTTCTGGACTTAAGGAGATATATTCCAGCAGATATATTCCTCAGGCATAATATGTGTAAAACTCTTTCCTGGGAAAACTAGCCCAAGAGAAGGAAAAAACACTTGAGAGTCCTTGCATCATTATTCTACTGTAAGATCCTCCCATCTACCTGCCTGACCCACACAGACAGAACACTTAAAGAGCATTTTTGTCTTGTTTAAATATTAACACAAAACTAGCCAAGTTTCCAACATGAAAGACGAATCTCAAGATAAAAAGAACTCTGAATACAATACAGAGGGCCAAAGAAACTTTGAGGGTATTTATACCTTTTAACAAATAGTTTAAGAAGACACTGGCAAGACAAGGAATGATGTTGAAGACAATGACAAGGAACAATTAGAGAGTAAGGCAAGTTCTCTTGAAGAATTACAATATGGATGACCAAAAGTTAAAAATCAATTGAAAGGATGGAAAAAAAAAATCTGCTAGGAAAAAGAAAAATACAAAAATAAAAACCCATACAAAAATAAGAAAAATATAGGTTCAACCCAAGAAGTCCCACATGGCAGGAGTTCCAAAAAGATAATAGAAAGGAGAAATGCTAGAAGAAAACTTTCTAGAAACAAAGAGTCTCTAGATTGAAAAAATCCAGAATAGAAGAATAGCAGGAGAGATGATGGTGGCAAGGTAGGTGGGAACAGAGCCCAGTTCTCCCTGGGCCCAGCTGGAACACCTAGTCGATCTTCTGAAGAAGAGCGTGAACAGCCAACAAAATCTGAGTTTATATATGATAAGTATTGAGACTAAACTGTAGAGGACATTGATAAATAGACGGTGAGGAGATTGCGTTGGGATGCTAAGGCCCCTGGGATCTGCACAGGGACCTAGGCTGCTGTGGCCCCAGCTCAGCGCCTGCCACAGGATACTTGGAGGAAAGTTCAATCACTAACTCCCTTCCCTATCAAAGCAGGGAGGGCAGCCCAGCACCAAGAGGGACCTGGATGCTTTCAGTCACTGGAGGGAATAGAGACAAAGTGAGAGACAAGACACAGAGGCAGCGTATACCTGATGGGACTGTGGACACCAGGTAGGACATTACCAGAGAAACCGGGGAGCGAGAAGACACCTGGAAAAGGGAGAGGGGTTGCGCTGGGTTGGACCCTGACACGGACAGGCTCCAGTCTGGTTAGAAAGTTGAGCTGGGTGAAAAGCTGGGAGCTTGCTAAGAACTGCAGGCTTAAATATGAGGATTTTACTAAAAAAAAAAAAAAAAAAAAAAAAAAAAGGCCCACAGACACTTTGTAAGGAACTCTCACGCAGCAGCTCGCTTGCACTGCTTGTCCAGCAGCTGATTCGTACCACTCCCAAGGCTGATACGGGCTGTTCACAGCACCACTCACCCTGAGGCTGATTTGAGCTGCACGCCCGAGCTCGACTTTGGCTTAGCACAGAAGAAAATTCGCAATGCTCCTCCAGAGGCTGAGTGGCACCATTTGCCCAATGGTGGGCTCTGGCCATGGTGTACTGGCAAAGAGCAAGGAGGAGGCACACTGCACAAACCTCACACAACTGGTGGATTAAAGATGCAGGCCTGGTGCACATCCACACTGGAGGCCCAGCAGCTCACAGAGAACCTGGGCTAGAGGCTGGGCAAATGTGAATATTGCTGCCCAGACCTGGCCCCCATCCTCATAAAACCACAGGAAGGGAGAAAAGTGAAACCTGGCCCTCCTTTTCCTGTGGCATCCAGACATAGAATTCAAAATAATGGTTATACGGATGCTCAAAGAACTCATAGACAACTACAAGTAACTGAGTGAGAACTACAACAGTATGAAACAGGAAATAAAAACTATAAACAAAAGCCAGGAGAAAATGAACAATAAAATTTCAGAAATAAAAAACACACTAGAAGGAATTACAATCAGGCTGGATGAAGCAGAGAACTGAATTAGTGAGCTGGAAGACAAGGTAGAAAGAAACACACAGGTAGAGCAGATGAGTGAAAAATATAATAAAAAAATATGAAGGTAGCTTAAGGGAACTCCAAGATAACATGAAACGCAACAACATTCAAATCATAGGAATCCCAGGAGAAAAGGAATAAGGGAGAGAAATCCCGTTTGAAAAAATAATGACAGAAAACTTTCCGAACCTGGAGAGGGAAAAAACCATGCAAGTTCAGGAAGCACAGAGAGCCCCAATCAAGATGAACCCAAAGAGGCCAACTCCAAAACGTATCGTAATTAAAATGTCAGTGTTAAAGACAAACAGACTCTTAAAAGCAGCAAGGGAGAAACAAGAAGTAACATACAATGGGGCTCCAATAAGGCTAACAGCTGATTTCTCAACAGAAACACTCCAATCCAGGAGAGAATGTCAAGAGATATTCTAAGTAATGAAAAACAAAGGCCTGCAACCAAGATTACTCTACACAGCAAGGCTCTCAATTAAAATGGAAGGCAAAATAAGGATTTTCCCAGACAAAAAAAAGGCTGAAAGAATACACCTCCACCAAACCAGTACTATAAGGTTTACTAAATGGACTACTATCAGAGAAAGGAAAGAATGAAAGAGAGAGGAACACAGGTACAAACGGGGAGAAATGGACAAACACCTATCAATAATAACCTTAAATGTTAATGGATTAAATGCTCCAGCCAAAAAACAAAGTAGCTGAATGGGTAAGAAAACATTACCCACACATATGCTGCCTACAAGAGACCCACCTCAGACCAAAAGACCTACACAGACTGAAAGTGAAGGGCTGGAAACAAATATTCCAAGCAAACAGACAGAAAAGAAAAGCCAGGGTAGCAATACTCATATAAGCAAAATAGACTTCAAAAAAAGAGCCATAAAAAGAGACCCAGAAGGACACTTCATAATACTCAAGGGAAGAATCCATCAACAAGAAATAAGCATTACAAACATATATACACCCAACATAGGAGCACCCAAATATATAAGGAAAATCTTGGAGAACCTCAAGAAAGACACAAACAACAACACTATTTATTAGGGGACTTTAACACCCAACTGTCAAAAATGGATAGATCTTCCAAACAAAATATCAACAAACATATTGCGGCACTGAACAATGTCCTAGTTCAAATGGACTTAACTGATATATACAGAACTTTTCATCCCAAAGAAGCAAAATACACATTCTTTCAAATACACATGGAACATTTTCAAAGATAGACTATGACAGGACACAAAACAAGCCTTAACAAATTCAAGAAAATTGAAATCATATCAAGCATTTTCTCTGACCACAAGGGACTAAAACTAGAAACCACCCTCAAGAGAAAACTCAAAAACATTCAAATTCATGGAGACTGAATAGCATGCTATTAAACAATGAATGGTTAAAGAAGGAGATCAAAGAAGTAATCAAAAAGTTTCTGGAAACAAATGAAAATGAACTCACAACAGTCCAAAACTTATGGGACACAGCAAAGGCAGTCCTGAGAGGGAAGTTCATAACAATACAGGCCTATCCGAAAAAGACACAACAATTTCAAATAAACAACCTAACACTACATCTAAAAGAACTAAAGGAACAACAACAAAGACTGCCCAGAGCAAGCAGAAGGAAGGAAATAATCAAGATCAGAGTAGAATTAAATGACATAAAGACTAAAAGAACAATTTAAGGACCAATGAATCCAGGAGCTGGTTCTCTGAAGAAATAAAATCAACAAGCCTTTAAGCAGACTCATCAATAAAAAAAGAGAGAGGACGCAAATAAACACAATCAGAAATAAAAAAGGTAAGATTAAAACTGATACCACAGAAATACAAAGGATTATAAGAAATTACTACAAAGAACTATATACCAAGAAGTTTGAAAACCTAGGTGAAATGAACAAATTTCTAGAAAAATATAATCTTCCAAAACTGAATGAAGAAGCAGAAACCATGAACAAACCAATAACAGTTGATGAAACTGAAGCAATATTCAAAAAACTCCCAGCACACAAAAGCTCTGGACCAGACAGTTTCAATGGGAGAATTTTACAAAACATTTAAGGAAGAGCTAACCCCTATCCTTCACAGACTATTCCAAAAATCCAAGATGACAAAATACTCCTAAACTCTTTTTATGAGGCCAGCATCATCCTAAACCCAAAACCAGACAGAGATACAACAAAGAAAGAAAACTTCAGGCCAATATCGCTGATAAACATAGACGCTAAAATCCTCAACAAAACAATGGCAAACTGCACTCAGCAATACATTAAAAGCATCATACACCATGATAAGTGGGATTCATCTTAGAGATGCAAGGATGGTACACTATTCACAAATCAATAAATGTAATACATCGCATAAACAAAAGGAAAGATCAAAGTCACATTATCGTATCAACAGATACAGAAAAAGCATTTGATAAGATACAGAACCTATTTATGACAAAAACACTCAGCAAAGTGGGAACAGAGGGAGCATTCCTCAGTCTAATAAAAATAAAGGTCATATATGAGAGACCTACAGCCAATATCATAATCAATGGGCAAAAACTAAAAGCCTTCCCACTAAGATCAGGAACAAGACAAGGTTTTCCACTTTCACCACTGCTAATCAACATAGTATTGGAAGTCCTAGTCACAGCAATCCAACAAGAAAAGGAAATAAAAGGCATCCAAATTGGAAAAGAGGAAACAAAACCGTCATTGCTTGAAGATGACATGGTAGTGTACATACAAAACCCTACAGACTTCACAAAAAAACTGCTCAACCTAATAAATGAATGTCAAAACATCAGGGTACAAAATCAATAATCAGAATCAAAGGCATTTTTGTACACGAACAATGCAATATCAGAAACAGAAATCAGGAAAAAAATCCCACTTGATATAACAACAAGAAAAATAAAATAACTAGGAAAAACCTAACCAAGGAGGTAAAAGACCTGTACTCACAAAACTACACTACACTAAAGAAAGAAATTAAGGAAGATACAAACAAATAGAAGCATATACTATGTTCATGAATGGGAAAATTAACATCATCAAAATGTCCATATTACCCAAAGCAATCTATAGATTCAATGCAATACCTATTAAAGTACCAATGGCATACTTTACAGATATAGAACAAATACTTCAAAAATCTATATGGAACTATAAACGACCCCAAATAGCTACAGCAATTTTCGGAAAGAGCAAAGTAGGAGGGACCACAATACCTGATATCAAACTGTATTACAAGGCCACTGTAATCAAAACAGACTGGTACTGGCATAAAAACAGACACATAGACCAATGGAACAGATTAGAGAGCCCAGAAATAAATCCAAGTCTCTATAGTCAATTAGCATTTAACAAAGAGGGCAGCAGCATAAAACGGAGTAAAAACAGTCTCTTCAACAAATAGTGTTGGGAGATCTGGACAGCTACATGCAAAAAAATGAAACTTGATCACCAACTTAATACCATACACAAAAATAAATTCTAGGTAGATAAAATACTTAAATATAAGCCATGACACCATAAAAGCCCTAGAGGAGAATATAGGCAAGAAAATCTCAGATACTCCGTGCAGCAGCAGTTTCAGTGATATGTCCCCTAGAGCAAGGGACATAAAGGAAAGAATAAACAAATGGGATCTCGTCAAAAATAAAAAGCTTCTGCACAGCTAAAGAAAACATCAGCAAAATGAAAAGGGAACCAACTAAATGGGAAAACATATTTGCCAATGATACCTCAGACAAGAGTTTGATCTCCAAAATACATAAAGAACTCACACAACTCCACTCTAAGAAGACAAGCAACCCAATTAAAAAATGGGCAAAGGACTTGAACAGATACTTAGCATCACTAGCCATCAGAAAGACGCAAATTAAAACCACAATGAGATACCACTTCACACCAGTCAGAATGGCCATCATAA
Source organism: Phyllostomus discolor (assembly GCF_004126475.2). Lineage (NCBI taxonomy): Eukaryota > Metazoa > Chordata > Mammalia > Chiroptera > Phyllostomidae > Phyllostomus > Phyllostomus discolor. The sequence continues at coordinate 27,463,752 of NC_040906.2, forward strand.
ACAAATCCACAAACAACAAGTACGGGATGTGGAGAAAACAAGAGAGGATGTGGAGAAAAGGGAACCCTGGTGCACTGTTGGTGGGAATGCAGACTGGCGCAGCCACTGTGGAAAACAGTATGGAATTTCCTTAAAAAACTAAACATGGAACTGCCTTTTGACCTGGCAATTCCACTGCTGGGATTATATCCTAAGAACCCTGAAATACCAATCCAAAAAAACCTATGCACCCCAATGTTCATAGCAGCACAATGTACAATAGACAAGTGCTGGAAGCAACCTAAGTGCCCATCAGTAAATGAATGGATCAAAAACTCATGGTACATTTACACAATGGAATACTATGCAGCAGAAAGAGAGGAGCTCCTACCCTTTGTCACAACATGGATGGAACTGGAGAGCATCACACAAAGTGAAATAAGCCAGGAGGTGAAAGACAAATACCATATGATCTCACCTTTAACTAGAACCTAATCAACAAAACAAACAAGCAAGCAAAATATAACCAGAGACATTGAAATAAAGAACAAACTGACAGTAACCAGAGGGGAGGTGGGAGGGGGCAATGGGGGGAAAAGGGTTTTCAGGAACAACTATTAAGGACATATGTACAAAATCAAGGGGGGTGGAGATAGGAGAGGGATGTGGGGATGGCTGGGGTGGGGGGAGTGGTGGGGGGGGGGGAAGCAGACAATTGTACTTGAACAATAAAAAAAATGAAACACAGGGAAAAATATCCAGAATAACTAGCACAGTGAATGGGGAGGGGAAAAAACAAACACCAACAAAAAAGAAAGAAGGAAAAAAACAGCCCTACACCAAGGTTATCATCATTTCAGAACGGTAGTAACACTTCCATAAAGAAAACAACACACACATACACACACATCCTCCGTTATAAATAAAGAAGTAAGAATGAGATTAAACTATAATCAGACTGAAATTTCAACAGCAATTCTAGAGGCTAAAAGATTAAGCCCTTTCCATCTCCAATAAAAAAATTATTAACCTAAAATTCTATATCTAGTCTAACCATCAAGTACAAAGACATATCTGCAAACATTCTAGGTCTTTAAATAAATAAATACACACACACATATATGTACTCATATATCTCCCATGTACTATATATTGTACGCACATAGTTTATATAATACATATATGTATATACACATAATACATATATACATATATAATATATATACATGTATTATATATATATATAGCCCCATGTGGATACTACCTCTCAATAAATTATTGGCGGTTATATTCTAGCAAAATAAGATCTAGAGATAAGGGCATCCAAAACAGGAGAAAAGTGAAGGAATTCCCAGGCAAGTTTCAAAACAATAGCTATGCAGCAGACCTAGAGACTAATGAGCCAGTTTGGAACAAGAAGATAGAAGACTCCAGAAGGGATACCTCCAAGAAAAAGAAATAAAACTGAAAAAAAAAAACCCAAACCCTGATGTGCTTTAGAAATATTTAAAAGAAAGTTTCTGTTACCAAAAGTTTGGGGATGGATTTGTGATAGGTACGTAGAAAATGAAGCAAACAAAAAACAAGGCAATTTTAACTTCAAGGAGCACGAAAAGTTATAAAGAAAGGAAATGTAATTTAGCACACCACAAGGTTCTGCTGTAAACAGAATTTACACAGTCATAATTTAAACATTAATAATGATTTAACCAAGAGTGCTCTAACTATAATGGGAGGATTGTGGAGAACTGAGATAAGGGAGCTAAGTCTATATTTTCCACAGCAAGAAGTCACTATAAAATACAAAAAATTTTAAAAAATCCTGAAGGAGCAGTGTCAGCGTGTTATTTAGATATCCGGTACATGGGTTAACACCAGAGGAAACCCCTGAGAGATGAAACTGGTTATCTCTAGAGGCCAAGAATTGAAAATGGCGAGAGATGTGGCAGGTGTGGTCCCTGAGAAAGAAGATACCCACCCAAGAAGGGCTCTGGTGATTTAATTGGGCTCAAATTAAAAAATAATAATAAAATAAAATAGACCCTAGCAGCTATTTCTACACAGTGGTCTCTCAAACTGCACTTCAATGAGAAGCTTGCACTGATCTGTCTGCTTGGGCACTTAACAGCCTGCCTGCACTCTTTCTGCCATCTGAGGCAGCCCTTTTAAAGAAGTTCCTGGAATCCTATTTCACCCAAAGACTAAGGCTTTCCCCATCCAACTGAAGTGCCCAGCTACATCCTCATCAGCTTCTTCACCAACCATTCAGAGTGACTCCATCCCAACCAATTAGTACAGTTCCTCTTAGACCAATCAAACTGCAAGAGTTTGGAGTCCTGATTTGCATAAGAACGAGCCAATCAGGCACCAAGGGTAGGGATTTGTGTCTCCACAAACCAGGTCCCTACACTAGCTCCCAAAGCACACTTTCCTTTTCCACTAAGACTGAAGATTGCATTTCTCTGGCTGAACTGAGACACCTAAGACTTCTGTCTCTAGCACAGCGACCAGACCAGTACAATGCAAAGCAGACCAGCAAGGAGCAGACCTGTTGGGCCAGAAAGACAGGGAGGGGCCTAGCCCCAGGGTAAGCCTCACAGCTGTGCGGTATCACACTATCAGAACTGAACTGTTTTGCACCGAGTCAAGTTTCCTTCTTCACCACACCCCAAATGGGGATTCCTATTGGTGCTAATCAGTGCCGTTGGAGGAACATTTGATTTGATTTTAAGTTTAGTGCTATTTGACATCTTAAATTATGTACACATACTTTGATAAAGAATAAAATTTAAACTAAAAAATAAGCCCTGGCTGGTGTGGCTCAGAGGAGTGCTGCCCTGTGAACCAAAGGGTCCCCGGTTCCATTCCCAGTCGGGGCACATACCTGGGGGGCAGGCCAGGTCCCCAGTTGGGGGCACATGAAAGGCAACCACACACTGGTGTTTCTCTCCCTCCTTCCCTTCCCCTCTGCCTAAAAATAGATAAAATAAAATCTTTTAAAAAATAAAAAGACAAATACGCTCCTTTTTCTTCAAGCAGTTTGAAAACAGAAGTGGTTGACTTTTTCAACTTCCTTCCCTCTATTGCTGAGTTATCATCTTAATCCACCTTTACCTCCTTCCCATCCTCAGAAAAAGTGAACTTAGTAGTTTGAGATTTCCAGACTCTACCATGTGATGGATCCCACTGCCTCTCACATTTTCCATGAACTTGTTCCATCTCCTATTTCTGTCCTCTCTTGAACTTACTTGCCATCTTTCATTCTGTAAATCCCAAAACCTATAACACATGCTTAAGTTTTCCCCATCCTATAAATGGGGGGGGGGGGGGGGAACAAAACAAAACAAAACAAAAAACCTTAGCTCAGCAATCCCTCCTATTTTGTCACTCTTCTTTCAGTTACGTAAGAGTCATTTAGCATCACTACCCCTGCTTCTTCACTCATCATTTCAATCTGACTTGTGCAGCCAACAAGCTACTCAAACTATTCTGTCTCAGAAATCATCAATTAGTCAAGATGCCAAATTCACAAGGCTATTCTCCAGGCTCAACCTACTTGTTCTCTTCACAGAATTTGAAAATGTTTACCCTCTCCTCCTTGAAATTCAATCTCTTTTGGCTTTTGGAACACTTTTCTACCATTCAGCCTCCTACCACATCCTCAGGCTTCTATGCTAGCTTTTCTTTCTACCCTTAAAAGTGCTTATTTTCTGCCAGAGTTCCATCCTCAGCCCCCATCATCTTAACCATTCTAGTGATTAGTCGTTTCAAGTATTGCTCACTTTCAAATACCTAGCATACAGTACATGTTAAATATTTACTAAAATAAATGTCCCACTTTTTTTGTACCCAGTTTAAACTGCACCCGAGTTCTAAAACTGCACTTGCCATAATCTAAAAAACTACTTGGATTTCCTAACAACACAGACTAAATTTGTCTAGAACTGAGCTCATTTTCTCATCCTAAACTTGGACCCCCAACTATGTTGCTTATGTACCACTATCCAAACTATTATCCTCAACTCTCCCTTTCTCAATCTCAATATCCAGCAGGTTACCATATTAAAGTCTCCTCAATCCCTTCATCCTGGTCATTCCCACTGCCACTGTACCTAAATTCAGGTGCTCAATGCCTGTGTAAATTACTCTTCTACAGTCTCTCCTATTTCAAATTTATACTCTACTCATTCTAAATATTTATAAATTCTATGCATTCTTAAGAATGCAAATACTACTAATAACAAATTAACTTTTAATACCTAAACAACTAGATAATGATAATGAAAATGATATGAAAATAGCTAATACTGTAAGATTGCTATACCAACACAGAGATTACAAGAACTTTACCCTTTTAACAATCCTCTGTTAAGTACTATTAGTTAGTATCTCATTTCTATAGTTACAGTGAATTTGCCTGAAGTTAGTATCTCATTTCTATAGTTACAGTGAATTTGCCTGAAGTTAAACAGATACTAAGTAAGTGGGGTCAAGATTTGAACACTGGCAGTCTGGCTCCAAAGTTATGAACAATGCAATATATTCTATTTAAATCCATTCTGAAAACATACTTTTCTATTCACTTTTCCCATTGTTCTCTCCCTTCTCCCCAACATTCTATACTCTATATTTTAAGACATATAGGACTGAATATGATATGTATCTTTTCACACCTCTATGATCCAACTGTAAAGTTCTGTCCCTTTCTTTCCAACCCAAATCAAAAACCATCACCTCCTTTTTTTTTTAATCCTTACCTTAGGACAAGCTTATTAATTTTAGAGGGAGGGGAAGGGATGAGGAGGACATCGATTGGTTGCCTCTCCTATATGCCCCAACTGAGGACCAAACCTGCAACCCAGTCTTATGCCCTGACCAGAAATAGAACCTGTGATCTTTTACTTTACAGGACAACTCTCCAACCAACTGAGCCACACCGGCCAGGGCAAAGCCATCTCTTCTGATAGAGCTTCTATATCCATTCCCTAAAGAATTATTCATTTCTCTACAAGTTCAGAGCACTTATCATATTATAATATATATTATATACCAGTCTTACATGGCTGCTCTGTGAGTCTCTGGAGTTCTTGTTTCTTTTATATCTTTGTACTGCACAGTTACTAACACAGTAACCAAAGCTCACAGAATTGAACTTAATTAAGTAAAATCTGCTAGCCAAGATGTTGAACTAACAGTAAGGTTCTATCTACTTTACCTCATCTTCAACTATAAAATACAGACATTACAAACCAGATTCCCTTGAACAAGGTGTAAAATTAGCAGCAGTTCTTTAAGTGTCAGAGAAATACTAAATTCTTAAAGCTCTGTACATCACAAAGTACTGGGAAGTACAAGTCTAAGATCCTGCAAATATTAAGTTCTAGTACCCTACTTCCTCCTGATTATTAGTCCAGAGACCTCCATCTCTTGTTGCTGTTCTTGCCACTTCTCCCATCCTCAATAAACAACTGAATTCATACACAACAAAGGGAAAAATAAACAAAAACACCATTTGCTATCTACATATCAGACACACTGATACATATACTGTACTAATGCCATTTTCTCTAATGAGGAGTTTTCAAAAAATTTTCCTTTGGTGTTTCCAGTAACTTTTTTTAAAATTTAGAGTACAGCAAAAACACAGTGGGGTGGAAATGGGGCTTTGAAGTCTGTACTAGGGCCTGGGACCTGAATTCTTACCAAAGACCCTAAGTGATTCTGATAAAAATGAACCAGACCACAATCTGAGAACACAGGCAATGTTCTCTCAAATTGGAAATTTCATACAACCATGAAAACTAAGCCTACACTGGCAATTTATGTTATATCCACTAAAACTAGAAACAAATTAATACGATATACAATAGCTAATTTTTACCATGAAGTACAGTACTGAGTATTTTTAAATTTTCTTTCATGTAATCCTTACCACCATATGAAGTAGATATAGATATCATCATTACCTTTTGTACAGATGACAAAGTTAAGGGTCAGAAAGTTATTTACCTCCCCATATCACATAGCTTCTAAGTGGCAGAACACAGATGTTAAACACAGACTATCTACCCAAAGCCTATGCTCCTAACCTCCATGTTAAGCCACCTCTCCATTTATAATATATTTGACATTTTATTCAGTTAGATAGAATCAGGTAAAAAGAGGAAAGGCACAAAAACAAACCCCACCTTCTTCACCTTTTTACCTACAGTTAACATTGTTGCCTAGTTACCTTCTCTAAGCATGTGTCAGTTGCTAATGACAAACCACACTTCCATGGAAATGGCAGGCACTGAAGGTGGGAAGTTTAAAATATCTGTCAGATGTATCATTGGCAAATACCTCCTCCCATTCAGTAGTCTGTCTTTTTGTTTTATTGATGGTTTCCATTTGATGCAGATATTTGCCAATGATACATCTGGTAAGAGATCAATATCCAAAATTTATTAAAAATTCAGACAACTTAAAACCAGAAAAACAAACAACCCACTTAAAAGTAAGCAGAAGACCTGAACAGACACTTCTGCAAGGAAGACATACAGATGGCCAACAAACACACGAAAAGATGCTCAGCTTCACTAATCATCACAGAAATGCAAATCAAAACCACAATGAGATACCACTTCAAACCTGTCAGAATGGCAATCATCAATAAAAACACAAACAAATATTGGTGAGGAAGTAGGGAAAAGGGAACCCTAGTATACTATTGGTGGGAATGCAGATTAGTACAGCTGCTATGGAAAACAGTGTGGAGTTTTCTCAAAAAATTAAAAATGAAATTGCCTATGACCCAGAGATTCCACTTCTAAGAATATATCCAAAGTAATTCAAAACACTAATTTGAAATAATAGACGCACCCCTATATTCATTGCAGCATTATTTACAATAGCCAAGCCATGGAAGCAATTCAAGAGCTCATTAATAGACAAGTGGATAAAAAGGCTGCGGTACATATACACAATGGAATACTTACTTGGCCATTAAAAAAAAGAAATCTGACCTTTCTGACAGCATGGATGGGCCTAGAGGGTATTATGCGAAGTAAAACAAATCAGACAGAGAAAGACATACCATATGATTTCTCTTACATGTGGAATCTAAAGAAGAAAAAAAAAATAGAAACAGACTCATAGATACAGAGAACAGACTGACAACTGTCAAAAGAGAAGGCAGCTGGTGAGCTGGGTGAAAAAGGTAAAACCCTACACATTGGTAGTGACAGAATAGTCAAAGAGATGCACATTACAGCATAGGGAACACAGTCAATAATATTGTGATAATTATGTATGGGTCCAGGTGGGTACTTGAAGCAATGGGACATGATTTTCAAACTACGTTGCTGTACATCAGAAACTAATACAGAATAACACTGCATGTAGTTGAAAATATATATATATATATCTGCAGCAAGAGATAAGGAGACAGTTACCTACAGAGGAGTTCCCATCAGACTGTCAGCTGATTTCCCAAAAGAGACCTTACAGGCAAGAAGGGGCTGGAAAGAAATATTCCAAGTCATGAAAGGCAAGGACCTACATCCAAGATTGCTCTATCCAGCAAAGCTTTCATTTAGAATGGAAGGGCAAATAAAGTGCTTCTCAGATAAGGTCAAGTTCAAGCAGTTTATCATCACCAAGCCCTTATTATATGAAATGTTAAAGGGACTTATCTAAGAAAAGATAAAAAACATGTACAGAAAAATGACAGCAAACTCACAATTATTAACAACCACACCTAAAACAAAAAGAAACTAAGCAAACAACTAGAACGGGAAGAGGAACAGAACCACAGAAATGGAGATCACCTGGAGGGTTAGCAACAGGGGAGGGGAAGGAGGAAAGAGGGGGAAAAGGTACAGAGAACAAGTAGCATAGATGATAGGCAGAAAATAGACAGGGGGAGGGGCAAGAATAGTATGGGAAATGTAGAAGCTAAAAAACTTATGACACATGGACATGAAGTAAATGGGGGGGAATGTGGGTGGGAGAAGGTGTGCAGGGTGGAGGGGAATGAAGGGAGGACAATGGGACAATTACAATAGCATAATCAATAACATGTATTTAAAAAAAAGAAAGGAAAAAATATCTGTCAGGGGTAGGTGCTTGGATTACCTTCTAGCAGCAATGTTCAACCCTTTTCATTTCATGGTACACATAAAGTAATTATTAAAATTCTGCAACACACCAAAAAATATACTTTTTGCAAATGTGACCAAAAAAATAGGTGTAATTTTGATCCATTCACACTAACGGCTTTTGTTGTGTTGGCTGTTGTCAATTTTTTATTTGAAAATCTAAAGAAAAGAGGTCAGTGTCCCTAACTAAACAGGTACTGAATGTTTTAAAAGTTCTCAGTACACACTGGTTGAAAATCGCTGCCTTATACTCAATAAAAGGGGAGTTCTGGATGAGCCAATAATTAGCTCTAACCCTGGAGGAATAAAGCAACTGGGTAGGAATCCAGCAGAATAGGAACAACCCTCTATGTTCCTGAGACCTTCAATTTAGGGACTTTCAGATCCTGAATCCCTAACAAAGGCCATGGCATCCAGTTCATCTGACAGACATCCAGAAAGTAGCAGCCTGGTCTAGATGGCCTCTGGAATTTGAGTCACATGAGGTTAACAAAACTATAAAAGGGAGGCACTCCCCCTCTACCAGTAAAAATTTCTACCTTTCACTGAGGCTATAAACTGGGGGTAATCTCCCTTTAATCTGAAAGACTCTCCTTTTGCCCTGGCCAGGTAGCTCAGTTGGTTAGAGTGTCATCCTGATGCATTATAGTTATGATTTTGATCTCCATTCAAGGGCACATGCAAGAAGCAACCCATGAATGTATGAATGAGTGGAACAAGTCGATGTTTCTAAAAAAATCAATAAATAAACATTTAAAAGATTCTCCTTTTTCCTTTTCTCTTTCCAGTTTTAGTCTGAGGGAAAAAAAGTAAATGGTCTAGTTTGTGTTATAAAGACTTGAAATCTGAAAATTGTCCCATTCTGCATGAAAGTTTACCAGAGTGAAACAAGAATATATTCCTGGAAAGGAGGGTTATCAGACATACATTTTAGTTGTAACTTAGTAACAGGCGGTATCTCTTTTCACACCTGAGAACGCTGCATTAGAGGAAATAGAGATTTTATTTTTCTGGGGTTTTCTTGTGTTTTTTTTTGAGGGGGTGTAATGAGAAAGGTTAATTTTACAGCATGAATACTCTAGGGAATGATAGATCTGAGGGAAGTGAGCTTTGGGAAACATGAAGAATAGGCACATCAGGAGCCTGATATACAGGAAATTGAGCCCTTCTAGAGATCAGAAGAACAACTTTCTCCACACATTGACAATATTTAATTTAACTCAGCTCTCTTCAGACTGTTGCTCTGATTTAAAGGTCAAATAGTTAAGAGGGTCACCAGAGTCTATTACCAGAATTTGGTCACCACCTTCTACCACCACCTCTACTGCCCACTTAAGCAGCTCTCTTCCCTTTTACCTGCCACACTATTTAGTTCCAGAAGGTTGAAAGTAAACTCAAGCAATCAATTATGTTCACCAGATAGCTCTGAGTTACTTCAAAAATTAAACACATGCAATTTTGTGCTATATATTTCCCAAGTTCTATCTAATACCTCATAAAGCTACCTTGATATAATGTAAAAGATATGATTTTGGAGTACCACCCAGCAGAGTTCAAATATCAACTCTAACACTTGTTACTTAACCTCTCTAAAACCTGTGAAAATTAAAATGAGAACTTGTAGGTAAATTGCCCACCATATAGTAGGAGCTCAGTAAAGTGATAGCTATTTGATGGGGAGGAAGTCCTAGTACTTTAAACAAATCAGTTTTTAAAAACTATTTTGCATTTTCAAAAAGTTTAAGACAGCACTCTTGCTCTAATTAGAAAACACCATTGATCATTTTTCAGGGCAATTCTATCCCTCCAAAAAGTATCCATTGTCTAAATCTCCGATAAAATAAACAGTAAGAAAAATTCATCCTACTCCCTGCATTTCTGAACCAACATTTGAAATCACTTCAACTGTTTTATTTAGTTAGGAAATACTGTACTAAGTTTCCTGAAATTCCCAGCCATTCTGCCTGAAAGATTTTAACACAAATTCCCTAGATAAGGAAAAGACAGTATTAACACATATGCTAAAAACCATCCATACACTTCTTCACTGCATTCTAACAGGAAGGCAACTAGATGATAAAATTTATCCCTTTCTATTTCCATAATTTGAATTTCTCTATTGAGTAACTCTTTATGACTCCAGTGGAACTCCACAACTCCATAGAGGACCTTTCCCTGGAAAAACCTCAGGGTAAAGAAAAAAACAATTTTTAGATCCCTAAAGTAATAACAAACTTTGATTTGGGTTTTTTTTTTCCAACAAATGAATGGCTTTACATTCTAAATATAAAATTAGTATATCAGAAATACGCTTAGACCCTCAGACAAAGCCCATAAAACTTCCAAGGATACCTTGCTTAATTTACTTCACTTCCTGCTACCCACTTACAAAGTCTTAGGAAACGCTAACAAGGCTTCCAACCTCACGTGTCATCAGAGATCCAAATCTGCTAGGCTGACGTATTCAGCCCCCGAATCTGGAACTGTTTTGTGAAAAATACTTAGCAGCAGACATATGCCATGTCACTAAAACGAAGTGACAAACTACTCTGAGCCTCACCACCAAAGGAGGGTGAGCGGTAACCAGCGGGCAGCCAGAATCCCAGGTTTATCATGGACACAAATCAGACAAGCATAGCTTAGCCGCTGCACCTCCACCGGCCGGGACGAGTGTGGAGCCGCAGAGAGATGAATGAGGCGGGCAGGGAGCTGGAAGGGGGCGCGGGACGGGCCCCGGGAAGGCGGGGTCGCTCCACTCGGGCCCCGCCCCCCATCACCCCGGCTCCGCGGCAGCGCCCCAGTCCCCGCGCAGCAGCAACGCGCACCCCGGACCCCTTCCCGGCATCACTTTCCCCTTGCTGCACGGCCCCTAGAACGTACCTGCTTTGCAAACGGGGGCGCTCGGGCTTCTCTTCTCAGGGGAGCACCGGCCCTGCTCCGGGGACCTCCTCCGGTGGCGGACGCGGGCTGGCGGTGGGGCTGCGCTCACCTCGCCTGTCCACAGGTGGGTGGGCGATGAGGAAGGCGACGACACAGTGCCGAGCAGGGGCGGTGGGGGCTGCGGCCTTGGGGGGCTCCCGCGAGCCCCGGGCGCGGCGCCGCGCGTGGGGCTGGTGCCTCGCGTGGAAGTTGCTGACGCGCCCGTCTGCGTGGCCACCGTGGGGCTGGTGCGCGCGGCCGCACACCCGCTGCCGCGAGTGGGGCTTGTGCTGCGCGAGGCTGTGCGCGGACCCCCGCCGCCAGAGGGGCCTGAGGCGCCACCACAGCAGCCGCCGTTGTTGTTGCCGCCGCCGCTCCGCGTGGGGCTGCCATGTTGTTGCTGCTGCTTCAGCTGGAACGGAACCGTCGCCCTCATGGGCTGCAGGCGGCTCCCGGCTCCCCCGGCCGTGGCGACCGCACCACCCCCGAGGGAGCCGGCCGGTGTGGGGGACCCATTGCGCCTCACTCGCTGGGACATGGTCCACCCTTCCCGGTGAATGGGCGTCTGAGACGGGGGGGCGGGGGGGTTGTCGGGTTAAAGGGGAAAGATTCTCGAGGCCAAAGGGAAGGCCCCCGCGGCGGGGTGACGAAGCCGGAATCCGGGGTGCGGGGGCCGCCTGGACCGCGGCTGGCAGCAACGAGGTGGTGCAGCCGCCGCCGCCGCTTCTCCTCATCAACAATAGTGTCTCCTCCGCTGCCCCCGCCCCCTACGGACGCCCATTGGTGTAGCGTCAGCCACGCTCAAGCCGCTCCACCGCGCCCATTGGCTGCAAGCAGATCGGCCCCGGATCCCCGGGGCCTTAGAGAGCTTGGGTTTGCGCGGACACCTTCTGCTCTTTAAAGAGGAGACCCGCCCCCCGGGGGGAGGGGGAGCGGAGGAAACAGGCCGTGTGTGTGTGTGCGTGTACACGTGAGTACGTGTACGCGCGTGCCTGGCCAAGCGCAGCTTTCACTTCCACTGAAGGGAGCTCTGGGCACTCAGATTCTGGAATATTGCCAAAGAGAATGTCCCAAACCACAGCCGTCCCCAGAGGTGTCTGAAGTCTTTTTCTCATAACTCATTTCCTTTCCTCTCAGTATTCACTGACAGAGGCCTGTACTTGGCTTTTTTCTTGATCTTTTTGTTCTGTCCTACAGAACGTTTCCACCAACGTTTGGGCAGAGCTCAAAGGAGAAGAAATTTAGTTAATCTTACTGGCATTTTACGCCTCATCTCTTCATTTATTTTTTATTATTTTTTCCCAGGACCCACTCATCTCTTTAAAAATAAAAAAAATAAAAAAAAACACTCTACAAAGAGCCAAGTCTCAGATTAAAATTGCTTGTTAGAATGCAGTTTTCTATTGTAAATTATCAAATGCTATTACTACCCTCCTGTATCTCAAGTAATCAACAATTCATTTTAATGAGTTACTTCACAGTTCCCTGATCCCCTGGTAAGATGTTCGCTACAAGTTTGTAAAGACCCCTAGTTTACAAAGGGCCTTACTTGATCTTCACAATCACTATTTGAGAAAGAACTGGGTCATTCATATATTTATTTATCTAGCGGAGGAAACAGGTCTCTGTATTATACGCAAGAACTCAGGAAGACAGGCAGTAACATTAGTTCTAAAATAACCTTATAGGCTTCTCATCAAGGAAAAAATATGGTGGACCCTTACCTCACATACTCACATCTCAGGTTATAAATTGCTTGTCCATGACCTCTTTTCCCTTTACTACTTTATTAATGTACATTCTAGACAGATTTCATCTTGTAAAAATGTGGGAGTGAAAGGCACAGGATGATTTGCTGTAGACCTGAAATTCTACTGGGTCCATGTGGGTTGTGGTGGAAAGCCTCTGAACACTAAAAAAGAGATTCAGATCCCAGATCCACCACTTATTCTGTGACCTTTTACAGGTCACTAGCCAGTTTCCTGTTCTGCAAAAGGCAGTTAAACAATGCCATCTCTTTCATCCAATTGTTGTGATTATTAACCGAAGGTTAAGTGAGAATGTGGTATGTAGAAGGTACTCAACAGTGCCAGAGTTTCCATGTGCTTCAGAAGTCCATTGCCTATTCCTTCTCTCTCCCCTATGACAAAGAGGCCCCAAGCCCATGAAAATGCTTTGTTGGCTTATGCTCTGGATAGACCTGACATCGCTACCCATTTCCACAACCTGGAGTGAAGACAAAAATAGCCTCTCATCAGACAGACACACAGGAAACTGCCAGCAAGATCCATGCAAAGTGCTAAGGCTGGACTTAAGAGACAAGATAAGCCTTTACATAAGAATTTCATGGAAGATGTATCTGGCACTTTGTCCTGCACAAAGTAGGAGCTCAATATATATTTATTGAATTAAACTGCAGGAATTTACCAGCCCTAGTGTCTTAGGCTTCCTGATCAATCACTTTTGGTGTTACCAAACTAGAGACCTATTAGTTGATAGCAAGAAACTTTTAGCTGTTCTGAACTAAAGTACTAATTTCAGCACAGAAGTTTATTAGATAAAAGTTAAAATGTCCTTGGCTCAATCATGAGTTCACATTTTGCTTCTAGTCATATTTGCTAAAGAAACCCAAAACTCCGTAACTTCAGAAAATGCCTCTTTTTCATCTTGACCGCTTACCTCAATCAGTTTCAGGCTTAACTTGAAACAAATGAGAATGTGTCAAATGAAGCAGGTACTAACCATTTCGGCCCCCTTTGTACTAAACAATATTTGTGATGACTTATAAATCATCAAAGAATGCTAAAAAAAATACTCACTTTAGAGTTTTTTGGTCTGATTTTAAGATTTAATGGCAATACATAAAAGCATCATTTACTTCTTTATGTGTCATTGAAGATTCAGAACAATGCATCAAGGTGATGTACTGGTCTTCAGTTTGCTAGTATATCTATGAAGAGAGTCCTTGTATTTCAAACATGAACAAAATAAGTATTTCTCATTCTGATTTAACCCTTTAACCCTGTCCTTCTTAGGATGTAATTCAAATTTTTCAAGGTTGAAATGTAACTGTATGAAGATAGGGAAGCAGTGTATTGCAATTGGTTTACCCATATTTAAACTCCAGAAGACAAAATTAATAGGCTCATTTGCTTCTGTGCTTTTTTAACTCTTTAAAATGATCCTGACATGGTAAAGAAGGGTGAGTTCTAAGAAAAAGTTTGTAGTTTTTCTTTCTTCCCATAGTTTTATCAAAATCAGCCATATTCTTTTATAAATCTATAAAATGTCATTGAATGGAACACTACACAGCCATGCAATGATAATTATGAAATCATAATTTCCTTTCACTTTAAAATACAAAAAAATAATTATGCATTCATTGTAGCTTCAACAATACAAAAATGTCCATGCATTATAAACAAATACTAAAGGATAAAATACTGATATGAAAATAAAATAGTCATTTTAAGCCCTGGCTGGCATAGCTCAGTGGATTGAGCGCGGGCCGCGAACCAAAGTGTCGCAGGTCCAATTCCCAGTCAGGGTACATGCCTGGGTTGCAGGCCATGACCCCCAGCAACTGCACATTGGTGTTTCTCTCTCTCTCTCTTTCTCCCTCCCTTCCCTCTCTAAAAATGAATAGATAAAATCTTTAAAAAAAAAAAAAAAGAAAATAGTCATTTTAAATATGAGATTTGGGGAGCTGTTTTCCCCCCCAAGAAATAGATACACAATTTCCTAATAAAAGAGAATTGTCAGAACTTAACTTGCAAAGTGATTACCTCTACTTAAAATCTGACTGTTCCTTCACTGAGACTTTTGTCTAGACCAATTCATCAAGGCTTTCCATCCATAGCACTACACATTCTGGTGTTATTCTTACCTCTCTGACTACTCCTTGGTCACTGTTGCTACTCCTTTTCAACCTGACCCTTAAATGGTACGAGTGCCTCAGGACTATCCCAGGCCTTTCACTCTACTCATTCCCTAGACAAACAGCTTCATTTGTACATGAAATTCTACTTCCCATCACAATGCCATCTATTCAACTGCCTTCTTGACAGCTTTCCTTGTATATCTCACATGTGCCTCAAAACACTGTCCACACCTGAATTTGTCATCTTCCTACCACTCACCCAACAGCAACTCATTCCTCTTCCAGTTTTATCTTAATAATGGTGCCACTATCTACTCTGTGGTCTGAGTTAAAACCCTGGAAGTCACCTTGACTCTACCACTCCCTTGTGGCAGGTTCAGTGACTCACCTATCTTAACTACTCTAGCTTCTAAATCTCTTGTGATCTACAATAGCACTATTCATCAAATTCACCATCTCTTCTAGCCATGCCTCTGTCTTCTCTGGTCCACGCTCTTACACTTACCTAGCCAGTCTCCCCAGATCATTTATGTACCAGTTTACCTCTCCAAACACTTTCCCAGTTTCCCCACTTCTCAGGTTCCCCACTTCCCCAGTTTCCCACTTCTCACCTATAATCCAGTCCCCCCACCTCTACAGTGATCTTTTATTATAAAAACACAAACTTAATCAATTTACTGTAAGGCCTGAAGCTTTCCATTTCTCTCAGGAAGAGGCTCCCAACCCTGAGGCTTACCACACATTCCATAGGCCCACCTGTTCTTTCTAGGCTCCAGCCATACTGTTCTTCTTTGATTTCACTCAAACACTCCATACTCCCTTCCTGAGGCCTTCACACATTTCCTGTGCCGCAAACAGTCCTTACTCTTGTCACTTGGTCAACTCTTGATCAGTTTTTAGATCAGGGAGGCCATTTAAAATTAGCTTCCTCACATTTACAGTTATACCATACTTCCCTGTTGTAGTTATTACAACACTATCTGTTCAGTGTCTATAATTTCTTCTCAGTGCTCTACAAGAGCTTATTTGTTCACTCCAATATTCATTGACTGTCTTCTATGTGCAGAG
Organism: Phyllostomus discolor; assembly: GCF_004126475.2. Lineage (NCBI taxonomy): Eukaryota > Metazoa > Chordata > Mammalia > Chiroptera > Phyllostomidae > Phyllostomus > Phyllostomus discolor. The sequence goes on from NC_040906.2 coordinate 27,479,736, forward strand.
CACTGTGAGAGACATTGGCTCTACATCAATGAGCAAACCCACAAGCTTCTTGTCCTTTTGAACATCATCTTGAACATACACCTGTTAGAAACAATGGACAAAACAGGCATGTGTGCACATACAACTAACCACACCTGTGAATAAATTACCAATTGCAGAGTTCTATAAAGGAAGCCGTTTAGTGCCATGAAAGAGAACAACAGTGGAGATATAGCTAAGTTAGATGGAAAGGGCTTTCTGAAAAGCTGCCATTTAAGATGGACCTGAAATATAAGAATGTGTTGTCCATGAAAAGAACCTTCCAAACAGGGAATAATTGTACAGAAATTGAGAAAGGAAAAACCTCTGTGTGTTTAAGGAACCCAAGTAAGACCAGTGTCAGAAAAGGGAGAATAGTTCAGAGATAAGATTGAAGAGGTAAATAAAGGCTAAAAGACTTTTAGGCCCTTTTAGGTGTGCCCTTTGTGTGGGAAGAGTGTGCCCTCCTCTTGTAGTTGAGCCTTGGTTGCTGTTGGCAGGTCAATGGGAGGGATTTACCCAAGCCAGTCAGCTGCAAGGATTGGCTACTGAACACCAATCTCTGTCCTCGGTGGAGAATCAGCTGTGCAGGGACAGGGTGGTGGTTCTCTGATGTGGTCTGTAGCTGTCCATGGGTGTGCAAGCTCTGAGGTTTTCCCAGGTGCTGTGGCCAAGGTCAGCTGCCTCCTGTGTTCTGCCCCGGGGCACCCCGCCTAAGCTATGAAGCAATCTGAGATGTCTGCTACTTGTGCTGGTCTTGGAGATTCCAAGGCAAAGCCATGCTGCGAATCTAGGTTGGATGCTGTTGGTGCTGGGCGTGGGGCCACTTAGCAAAAGGTATGGGGGTTGGGGACTTACTGAGGCCCACTGTTGCTTGTTTGACAGGATTTAGGAAGTTATGAAGCATGAGCCAAGACCAACTGGCCATATGGAAAAGTTACAATTAACATTGAGTGAGCCTGTAAGTTAGGTGGGATCGAGTCTCGGGGGATCTCCAGGGCAGGGCAAACTGTGTTAGCCTGGTTGATGGAGTCTCAAATATGGTACCTGACTGCCATCTCTGTGGCTCTGTTGGGGGAGGGCTCAGAAAAGGAACAGTGGCCTTTGCCTGCCTTTTTGTCTGATACAAAGCTGTTCCCCAGCTCCATACCTTGATGCTGGACACTTAAGTTACTCCATTTATGCCACGGGTACATTTCAAGTGACTGCCCCAGAGCTGGAGTTCAGAGGGAGTGAGTCTGAGTAACTCCATGTGTGGGTTCTTTAAGGGCAGCTGCTGGTTTTTGCCACCAGAAATTATGGGGACTTATCTTCCTGGCACTGTAACCCTGGGTTGGGGGTCCTGGTGTGAGGTTGGGACTCCCCACTCCCAGATATCCCTCCCAAATTTTTATCCACCAAACGTGGATGTGGTACCAGCCCATTCCACATCTCTGCCCCTCCTACTGTAGATGGATGTGGTCTAGATGGATGTGGTTTCTTTAATTCTGTACTTGTCATTTCCATTCAGCTTGATTTCTGATGGTTCTAAATGATAGTTGTTCTATATTTTAGTTTTCATTTTGATGTGGTTGTGCAAAGAGGTGAGCCATGTTTATCTATGCTGCCACCTTGACTGGAAGTCTCTCTCTTATTCCTCTTAGAAAATACATAGTATTCTATCATTGGGCTGTACAGTCAAGTGCTGCTTAATGATGGAAATAGGTTTTGAAAAATGTGTTATGGTTGGCATTTTCTTTGTTGTACAAACATCATTGAGTACATTTACACCAACCTAGATGGTATAGTCCACTACACACATAGGCTATATGGTATAGCTTATTGCTCCTAGACTACAAACCTATACAAGCATGTTAGTGTACAAAATAACACAAGATTAAATCAATCACAAAAGAAAATGATGCAATCAAGAAATGCATATACATGAGATATATGAGACTGCTGCTGGTGTGACATGGTACTGTTTTACAGCAAATACTTTTTTTTTACAAATAGAAAAAGTATGCTCTAAAGCAATGATTAAAAGTGTAGTATGGGCTCTGGTTTGCTCAGTTGGTAGGAGTGTCATTTCAATATGCTAAGGTTGCGAGTTCAATCCCCAGTCTGGGCACACACAAAAGTCAACCAATGAATGTGTAGATAAGTAGAACAAATAAATGTTTCTCTGTCTCTCTCTCTTCTACTTTCTCTCTCTCTTTCTCTAAAAATCAATTTAAAAAGTGTTGTATAGTAAATCCAAATACTGGAAACACAATCATTTATTATCATTATGAATAATAATATATGGTATATGCTATACAGGCATACCTCTGAGATATTGGGGGTTTGGTTCCAGACCACTGCAATAAAGCAAGTATTGCAATAAAATGAAGTATGCCTATACTTTTATAATACTGGTAGCACAGTAGATTTGTTTATACCAGCATCAGCACAAACACATGAGTAATACATTGTGCTACAACATCACAATGGCTGATGCCACTAGGCAACAGGAATTTTTCAGCTCCCTTATAATCTTGTGGAACCACCATTTTGGTCCATCATTGACTGAAACATTGTATGCAGCTCATGACTATACTATAGTTTAAGTAATCTCCTACTAATGGTCATTTAGGTTATTTTCAGTGTTTTGATATACTTAACATAAAATGGTCTAATGATGTTTTGCACTTATCTTTTGCATTCTTTTGAGAGTATTTAAAATTTAATGTGTAAAAGCAATATTTATGCAAAGATTTAGAAATCAAATAGCTTTAGAAGGCTGACTTTCTTAAGTAACCATTTGCTTAATTTTCATTGCCCTTCCCAAGCCCTCCAAAGAATTGTTAAATCTCTATGAAAATGATTAGTGGTTTGTTTTCCCCTTTAAAAATAAAAATAAAGTCTTAATAGAGTGTTCTTGTCCCCTGCTTTGTTTATACTAGATATGTTCTAGGACTTCTGCATATCTGTCAGCCTGGAATTTCCCTTCACTTCTTGGGTATGCAGCCATCATGTTCCCTCTATCTAGGGTCTCCTATTCTTGTTTATTTGCTTGTTTACCCCTTTGTTTTGTAATAGCTTCCTAAGGGTGTATAGAAAGTAAATGTTATATAAGACATTGCATGTTTGCAAATGTATATCCCATCCTTATACTTATTGATGGTTTGGCTTAGAAAGAATATTTCCTTGGAAAGTTGAAGACATTCCTCCATGTCATATAGCATTCAGTGTTGCTGTTGAGCAATCCAACGCTGCTGTGATTTCTCATCCTTTATGCATAATCTGTTTTTTTCTTCCAGAATCTTCTCTTTGTTAACAGTGTTCTGAAAATTCATTATGCTGTTTTGTTTGTTTGTTTGTTTGTTTTAATTCCCTGAGATGGACACCAGATGTTTTTCAGATGGGAAAATATTATTATATTATTCTTCAATAATTTATTTCCCTTCAAAAGAAGCCCTTCCCTTCCCTAAGAGAATGACCCCTTAGGAATAGAGACTATATCAGCTGGGTTTTGACTAGGTTTGGCCAATGTGAGATCAAATTGCAGGAACACAGAGAAGTCAGATTATTTCTTTTCTGCTGTATCCCTGATGTAGATCCTTATCTCTCAGGCAGTAGCTATGTGTACCAGGCTCTTCCTCCTGGACTCCAGTTCTCATTGGGCTGCATTTATACTACCTCCTCCAAACTTGCCCCTTCAAGCCCTGGGAGTGGAACAGCTTCTCATTGTTGCTATCTGGACACTATACCACCCTTGTTTGTTCCCTTAATTCTTCTTGCTCACACTTCCGTAAGAGTCACTTTGTAAAATCTCTTTATCTGAACCATGAAGGGTGAATTGTGTTTGCTGTAGAAACTCTGATTGATACAGTCTGCTTGCTCTTTCTCTCTGTCTCTCTCTTTACCTTCCAAGAAATATTGAGCTTTCTGGATTAACCCTCTAACTTTTCCTTCTGTTTTCCATTTCTGTATGATCTTTTTGATTTACCTTCTGGGAAATTTCTTTGTCTTCATTTTCCAACCCCTCTATGAATTTCTTATTTCAGGAATCATATTTTTCATTCCCAAGGGCTCCTCCCTTTATTCTCTCATCATTCCTTTTATTATAGCATCCATTGTTATTTATTTATATTTCATCAATATAATTTATTTATCTTCCTTTATCATCTCTCTTTTCCCAAAATTCTTTTGTTTTGCTGTCTGCCTTTCATGATGGAGACATTTCTCAGATGTCAAATGAGTTTCACATAAGAGTTGTTTGCTCTGTGTACTCAAGTGGGGCTTGTCCCTTGGTGGGCTTTACTTTGGGGTGATCAAGCAGGAATCCACTTGCTTCATTATAGGATTTCCCAAATGTCATTTTTCTTGTGATGTTAAATTTTTTCAGAAGAGAATCCACCAATCTCTTGTCCAGTATTTTTGGAGCCAAGTGCAGGAATTACAGCTTCAAATTTAGAATAGATTTTCATTTAATGGGAATATTTTTTTCTGGAAGAAATTCCTTAAAGTAAATTTGTGGTATCCAAGGGTATGCATTTTAAGATTTGACAGATTCCAATACAATTTTGGAAGTAGCCAAAGGAAAAAGTTTAATGTGGTTAAAAACAAAAAACAAAAAACAAGCAAATGCATTTTATAAGCTTTAAATGTCAGCAAAACTTAATAAAGTGCTTTCCTTATGAAATTAATGTTTCAAAAAGTAAAATAGACTGAAATAAATTCTTCTTTTCCATGGTTCTACTTAGCTTCAGAATTAGTGCTAACATAGGCTATTTGAAAGATTAAATTTCTCATCTTTCTAGAAACAAAATTAGATATCCCCCAAAAGTCATTTGATTAGTACTGCAACCGTGCAAAAATGGAAACCTATAAAGAGATTCTTGGTCTTACTTATCTACAAGGACCTATGGAAGTAGCAACTAAAAATAGTTATTATCAAGGAGGACATACAGAGGGTCCAGAGACATATGAAAAGGTGCTCAGTATTGCTAGCCATCAGAGAGATGCAAATTAAAACCACAGTGAGATACCACTTCACACCATTGAGAATGGCCATCATAAACAAAGCAACAAACAAGTGTTGGAGAGGTTGTGGAGAAAAGGGGACTCTAGTGCACTGTTGGTGGAAATTCGGGCTGGTGCAACCACTATGGAAAACAGTATGGAATTTCCTCAGAAAACTAAAAATGGAACTGCCTTTTGACCTGGCAATTCCACTGCTACGATCATATCCTAAGAACCCTGAAACACCAATTCAAAAGAATCTGTGCACCCACATGTTCATAGTAGCACCATTTAAAATAGCCAAGGGCTGGAAGCAACCTAAGTGCCCATCAGTAAATGAATGGATCAAAAAATTGTGTACATTTGCACAATGGAATACTACACAGCAGAAAGAAAGAAGGAGCTCCCACCCTTTGCAACAGCATGGATGGAACTGGAGAGCATTATGCTTAGTGAAATAAGCCAGGCGGTGAAAGACAAATACTATATAATCTTACCTTTAACGAATCTAATCAACAAAACAAACAAGCAAGCAAAATATAATCAGAGACATTGAAATTGAGAACAGGCTGACAGTGATCAGAAGGGAGAAGGGAGGTGATAATGGGGGAAAAAGGGTGAAGGGTTTACAGGAACAATTATAAAGGACACATGGACAATAACAAGGGAGGGTGGAAACTGGAGAAGGAGGTTTGGAAGGCTGGGGATGGGGGGAAAGGCAGAAAACTGTACTTGAACAACAATTTTAAAAATGTTTTAAAAATTAAAAAATAAAAATAGTTGCTTAAACCAGATGGTAACTGATATTTGAGTTTGTGAGAACAGTTCGTGGGAGATCTATCTAGGGTGGTGATTGCTCTGTAGATTACAAGAATAATTAGGGCAAGAAAACTATTTAAACACACTCCATAGAGAGGTAGTCCACAGAACATGAGGATGTTATTTCTAGAGTACTTAAATTATATCCACACCATAACTGACCTGTACGATCTAGCTTATGCTAATCAAAGTAGGCTTTTTCTTTTTTTAAAAAATTGCCTATCATCTTAACCCATTAGGTTGCTCCTTATTTTGTCCTAAATTCCTCACTGCAGAGCAGACAGTAAAAACTCTTCATAAACTCTACTTCAGAGAGTCTAAATCATATCCAGAAATAGACATTTCCCTTCCAAAATGATTGTAAATAAGTCTAAGTTTTCTGTCTCTATGGTAACAGCTTGATGAGAGTGAAGGATTGGTACATAAGATATGCCTTGCCCTTTCAAATTCTGTAACAACCACTCAACATGAATGAGCTCACAGACACCAATTGTTGCTGTGGAATAGCAATCACTTTACCTTTGATGAGCTGGAGCTGGGATTTCTTAAGAGAGGGAAACAGAAGAGAAAAATTATATATATCCAATCTACATTGTACCTAGTCATTCCTTCTCACCTATCCTTTCCTCTATAGATGTAGTTGAATTTTCCTTAAAGAAATTCAGTTAAATTCTGTACATTGGCAAATGTACCAACCAAGCACTGGTTCATAGGCAACAAAATTTGAGCATCTACTATGTACCAGGTACTGTGTTCTACACAGATACTCACCATTGTCAATAAATACAGGGTTGGGGAAAAGTAGATTACAGTTGTGAGTATGCAAAACACAGTTCATTCCTGTATTATTATTTATTTATTGTGTTATTACTATTAACCTACTCTTGCCCACCCCTGTATTTATGAAAAAATGATTTTAAGAGCACTAATATTACCAATGATTTCTGCTATCTTTTCTCACTACCATTTAGCTATGCCAGAATACAGAGGGAATTCAAAGGGCAGTGTGCCAAGTCACTGGTCCACACAATGGGAACTGGATTAGCTCCCCAGCTATGTGTCTCCAGTCAGTTGGGAGAATTAACTGAGTCATGATAACCTGTGAGATGACTTAGGCAGCTAACTTGTGAACAAACTTAACCATTTATCTCTCCCATGGAGTGAAAGTCCAGGCTGCCCAAACTTGGGATCCAGAAAACTAAGACTCTTTGTTTAACTCAGCTCCTAAGTAGTAATTACTTATTGGAGCACAAAGACATCTCTGAGATCTCTCTAGGGAGCAAAGGACTTCAAAGGACTAGCAGCTCTTTGACTTATGAATGATAACACTCACCTATCATTTTATTCTTTTAAAAAATATTTTATTTATTTACTTTTAGACAGAGGGGAAGGGAGGGAGAGAGAGAGGGAGAGAACATCAATGTGTGGTTGCCTCTTGTGCACCCCTCACCAGGAACCTGGCCCATAGCCCAGGCATGTACCCTGACTGGGAATTGAACCAGTAACCCTTTGGTTCACAAGTTGGCACTCAATCCACTGAGCCACATCAGCCAGATCATTTTATTCTTTTAAAATATTTTTTAAAGCAATGTCCTTTCTGAAATCTTCTCTAGTAACATGAAATTCTGAGGGAAAGTTGCAGCATAGATTACTTCTCAGTATGTGCATAGTCTATTAATAGTAAGGATGAAAAAGAGGAAATCAAAAAGAAAGTTAAATTCATGCTCAATATATAAGTTAATAAAATAGTGATTCCACTCCTCCCTGCCTACAACCCAAAAGGCTCCACACTCACCAAAGTCTTAGCTTCTCACCTGTGCCCTCACTTCTGAAATGATTTTTCTTCAGTGCTCTGTAAGATTGGCACTTTCAGTTAATTCTACTCTTAGGAACTTCCCCCAGTTTCTCATCACTTCCCTCAATGTGATTCTACTGAACCCTAAAGCTTCTGTAACCCAAGAGCAAGGGACTTGTTAATGGTAAATAACCTTAAATTTCCCCTTTTTCTTACTCTGGCAATTATAGCACTATTCTTCCAGGACTCCAGATTCTAAGACACAGGATGATAACAACAGTTTTATTGATAGTTAACATTTACTATCTGTCAGGCGCTGGGCCAAGTACTGACACACTATTGCAAATTTATACTTTACAACAACTCTATACATGAGTACTGTTAACCCCATGAATATGGATAAAGAAGAGAAAGGACAGGATTTTAAGTAGATCATTCTGGAGTGTAGAGTTAGTCAGTACCACAGACAGGATGAAATTCCTGGGAGTCTGAATCTAGAGGTCATACTCTCAACCAGTGCACTGAAGTAATTTTCTCCCTTTTTTACTTCAGAGACATACTCTAGCATAGTAGCAAAGTAGCTCTGGAACCAGAGTAACTGCGTTCAAATTCCAGTTCCATGTTTCTAATTGCGTGATCTGGAGCAAGGTGTTTACTTTCTTTTCATACAGTTCTGTTGAGTTTTAAATTCATTAATTCGTGTGACAAACTCTCAGCCCTGTGACCAGCACTAGAAAGCACTCAGTGAATGTTGGCTATTATTGTCTAAGCCGTGCCCTCATAATTGATTCCATCTCATCTATCCAATTTGTGTCCACTTCATTTTTACAGCTGCAGCTTTAAATGGGCCCTGCAACTAACTTTTCCATACTAGTTTATATATAGCAGGAAGATTAGTCTTCCTCAGACAATTTCATATGCCATGTCCATGCTAAGGAATTCAAGAACCTCCACTGGCTCCCTATCACAAATTTTATCAGATCCAAATTTTTCAATTTGGCCTTCTGGTGTATTTCCACAAATTCCCTTGTTTAGCTTCCTCATTCTTTCTCTGTCAAGTCCTTTTCACATAACTTGCCATGTGATTTCTTAGTTTGCATCTTTTGTGTTCTCTGGAATGTGATTCAGTGAGTCTTAAACCCTTTAAACCCTTTTAAACCCTTTAAATCATTTAAACCCTTTGTAAAATTGTCCCTGGTTCTCTAGGTAAGTATGTTAATACAGTCAATTAAAGTTTCAGGGACTATTCTTCTAGAAAGGTTTCTATGATTAACTCTACCCAAGCCTGTTCATGCCAATTAATTCCTAAACATGTCTAGAAATACTCTGCATTATGTTAATTCATACTTGTTTGTGTGGTACTTTGGTGTTTTTATGCATTCTGAAATCTCTCAGCAATTTTTTAGTCCTCAAGGAGATAATGGTTTTTCTTCTTTTCAACCTTTCCTTCCCGCTTAAGGCAAGTAAATGCTATTGAGTGACTTATGGCACAAAACAGTTGATACAAAAGAGAAAGGTCTGTTAGAGGCAAAGTAATTCCACGCTGGGGCTTATGTTCCTTTAAGTGCAGGTAACAAATAACTGTATTCTGCAGCTTTGCACATCAAGGAATTTTCAGAATAAAGTAGGCTACTTGCTTCCCACAAATAGGGCATCCTTTTAACTGCAGCCAAAAAGTTGATCTCTTGATTCTCCATTCCTGGGTGTGTAGGCATGGAAGCAGAAGGTGGCCAGGGATAGGCTGCCATAACATGTCTGGAGGACTTTGCTGTAATAACACAAAGCCAGTAACCTTACAGAGGGGAGAAGAGTCGGGTTGCAACTAACTCCTTGTCACCTGCTACAGAAGAGTTAGCAAACTGGCAGCTTTTTCTTCCTCTAGTTAGAGAAAATGTTCATCCTTCCAGGCACCTTCCTGGGTCCCTGATACTGAGGAGAACCTACACCCTCTCTCCCAGTGCCACAAGAGGCAAAAGAAGATAGGATCCACAGACACCATCCAGTGCCAGGTGAGTAATAGAGAGGAGGAGGTCTAAGGATTTTGAAAGTAACACTTGAAATGAGACCCAAAGGAACTAAGTCCTAGATTACCCTTCACCATTGCATCAATGACTTCTTTGGTAGAATGAGAAAAGGAAGATAATCATTGATATCATTGAAATGAAAACTAAATCATTTCAGTTACACCAAACAGAGCAGAGAAAGCTGTCAACATTCACACAAAAAATATAAGGCTGATCAAATTCCATGTGACTTAGGTGTGGCTTTTACTTTAAAGGTGGAAGATGTTTAATTCTTCATAATTCAGAAGTGGAAACAAGTAGAGTCATATGATTTTAGAGCCCATGTAGTCTGAGTTCCATGTTTTATAAAGAGGAACTGAGGCTCAAAGAGGAAAATTAACTTTCCCAGGGCCACAGGAGCGGTGACCGAGCCAAAATGAGAGCTCAGGTCTCCTTATACTCACTGCAAGGTACACTCACTGAGCAGTAAAGATGCCTGCACTTGGGCAAAGCACTCATGTTCAGCTAAAGCCCAGAGAACATGAATGAATATAGTATCTTTCCAGAAAGCAAAAGTTGTATCTCCATCATGCTGGGTCACAACACAACACAGTTTTGCTAAAAATTTCCAAGCTCTCTGATTTGCATGTTGAACTCCTGTTCAAGTTGTTGGCAGGGGTGGGGGTGGGGATAGGGGTGGAGGGGGTGGAGGCATCTGAAAAGAAAGAGAAAGATGGAAAAGAAAAAAACTACAACAGTATAACCTGAAGCAGAAGCAGTCTTCTTAGTGGTTTAGGGGTATTTAGAGGCAAACTAGGCTCCAGGAGGAACTGGTTCTATCTCTGACACTAACTTTCAGAAGTCATTCAATCTCTCTGGGCCTCAGTTCCCCATCTGCAAAATTAAGGCATTCTACTGTAAGTTACTAACGTCTTTTTCATCTCAAATACTTTAGAATATTAGAATAGTATTCAAGCCTCATTACATTAATAGAATTTTATCACATCCAAGATTAGTAACAGAAAAATATATATAAAATGAGGGTGGTTCACAAGTAGGTGGCTGATTGTGAATTCAATGAAAGATATTTATTCTGCGCCTAGGCCTAGACTCTCAAGACTAAGAAGACACTGCCCTTGCTCTTCGGAAGCTAGCCGTCAGCCTAGAGGAGAAACCTGAAAGATTCAGTATTCATAGATAATCTCTTATCTAAGTACTATCCAGTCTGACCAAAGACCAAATATGAAGTGTTTTGCCAGAGGCACTGTGGTAGGCAACTTCCTGGTTTATTTTCCCTTCTTAGAGCTCCACCAACTCCCAAATATTACAAGTAGTAAAGGGTTAACTGGTCACTGCAAGAACCTCTTAAACAGCACTCCTAATTCATGTTTTCTGGCCAGAAGCACGGTAGGTCAGGCACGGTAGGTAGTATCATTTTGTTGAGAGTATTGTGAATAATCGATGAAAAGTCATTAACTCAAATTTTATCCCAGATCAAAGCAAAATGCTTCGAATCTGGAATGTGTGCCCATTACTCTGCTCTGAAAATGAACAAATCAGTGTAAGCATCTCGTTTGAGAAACTAAGGGCAAGAAGTAGTTTATAATATATGTGCCTTGCCCTGGCTGAGTGGCTCAGTTGGTTGGAGCATCATCTTATGCACCAAAAGGTTGCAGGTTTGATTCCCAGTCAGGGTACTACCTGGGCTGCAGGTTCCGTTCCCACAGGTATGGGAGGCAACTGACCGATGTCTTTCTCTTACAGTGATTTTTCTTTCTTTCTCTTAAATAAACATATCCTAGGGTGAGGATTAAAAAAATTAAAATATGTGCTTCTGCATAGAATTCTCACTTGCAGAAGTATTTTCAAAACTTGTCAGAAGTCTAAGCAAGATGTTTAATAAAAGACACTTTCTCTATTATCAGACTAAATTTAAAAGGTCTGCTATTGTTGTCTACTACCTACTTAGACAGGTATAGTGATACTGAATTGTCACAACTATGTAACAACCAGGGGAGTAGCTGCATTTCAGTTCACCAAACAACCAATATTAATGGTCATGTAGGTATATTATGCAAAGTGTACACAGTGAACCTCAATTACTTTATTATGTCTTAACCTAGGTGTTGTCCTTTTATTCAAACAGTACATATCTTGTGCAGAACTTGAAACCAGAAAAGCCAGTGTTCATGCTGCCTGTCACCTACCAGACCCAATAAGCCAAGACAGGGATTGAATCTTTATGGGTGTTTTATTCAGATGGTCAGAGACCTGAGAAGGGCAGGCTTGTACCCTAACAGACTTTCTTAAATTGTGTTTTAAATCGACCCTTTTTATAAAAAGAAAAGTGTAGGTAAGGGGACTGGAATTCAGGGAAAAAGTTAATCAGATAAAAAGCTGCAGGATTCTTTCACCTGTGTCCTGGGGTGTTGGTCTTTAGTTGGTCTTTATCTATGTCTTGGGCGTGTCACCCTAAGTACAATGGCTCAGCTGTCGTTTTGATTGCTGGCAGTCCTCCTGAGGCACAAAGGTGGAACTGCTTATGGTCTCCTGGAGTCTAGGTGGGTCATACCTTTGGTTCCTGAAACAATAGCTTTTACATACACTGATTGCTAAACTTATTAACTATTACCTGAATCTAAAATTCTTCCAACATTTGAGTCCCCCATCAACACTACCCAAGCTACAGAAGGGAGGAAAGGAGGAAGAGGGACAGGCCTTGAAGAAAATAATTGGACTGATAGGCCCAACCTCTGAAAACATAACAGACTTTAGAAGAAAAATGCCTAGTGAAATCTGTCATGAATGAGAGGGTACGGAGAATAGGCATCCTCTGCCTCCTAAGCTAAAAACCATGAAGATCAGAACTCAAAATATATTCACCCTCCTCTCTTTCCAGAAACCCACCCCATTAAAATGGTTTTTTTCTCTCTCTACGAGTTTGAAAAGCAATTTCAGAACTTGTCTGATCATAAGCCCTAAACCAATATGAGTCATTTGGTGATAAAGCCATTGGCTTCAGCAATGTCTTCCGATTAAGAAAAACATTTCCAAACAGCCTCCAAAAAAGAATGAAAGTACACTGTGCACTTCATTGCACATTAAATGAGCAGGCCATTACTATACAGGGCAAACAGAAACAGTACAGAACACTGAGTAAGCTTTTATATCCCACTGAAACTCACCTTAGCAGCAGGAAAGCAGAAATTGCTAAAGGAAAACTACGTGAGTAGAGAACTATTCTCCAAAATATGCTTTGTGCATAGTGTAGATTTCCCCCCCTTCCTTCTTTTTCGGAGGTGTTTGTGTCATTGGAGAGTTCTTTTAAAAATACTGCACAAACTTATTGTGCAAAAAATTAAAATACACAGGTAAGCAATAAATAAAGAAAACAGAAAAATTATCTGTATCATCCCCTAAATATAATTCTCATGAACCTTTCTGGCCATTTTCCTGTGCGTTAATTTAGATGAGTTTGTGTTATTAGTTGAATCATGTCCCCCTAAAATTTATATGTTCAAGTCCTAACCCCCTGAATCTCAGAATATAACTATATTTAGAGGTTAGGTTTGAAAAAGGTATTTAAGTTAAAATTAGGTCATTACGGTGGCCCCTAACTCACTCTGCCTGGCGTTCTTATAAAAAGAGAAAATTTGGACACAGACATATGCAGAGGGAAGACTACATGAAAATACAGGGAAAAGATGCCCATCTATAAGCCAAGGAGAGAAGGGTCATAAAAACCCATCCTGCTGATGCTTTAATCTTGGAATTCTAGACTACAGAATTGTGAGAAATACATTTCCTTTGTTTAAGTTACCCAATCTGTGGTGCTTTGTTATGGCAGCTCTACCCAACTAATCTGGTTGTTTCCAATTTTTTCTAATCAGGAACATCCTTGTGTTTAACTTTCTGGACACACGTTCAATTATTTTCTTGGAATACATTTCTTTTCTCTTTTTTTTTTTTAGTATATTTTATTGATTATGCTGTTACAGTTGTCTCTTTTCCCTCCCTCCCTCCCTCCCCTTCCTTCCTTCCTTCCTTCCTTTCTTTCTTTTTTTCTTCTTTCTCCCCTTTATCACCTGGTACCTCTCTCACCTCTGCCTGGTACCCCCACTCCCTCTAGCATTCCCCTCACCCCTTAGTTCATGTCTATGGGTCGTACATATAAGTTCTTTGGCCTATATTTTTAAACAAGGATTGTTGGGTCAAAGGGCCAGTATCTTTTTATGCTTTGGACATTATTGTCAAATTGCTCCAGCCAAGCATGTGGTTCCCATATACTCCCAAGGTCAGAGGCTTCCAGGTTCCAGAGGCTTTCATAGGGTTTTCCTCTTTTTTTCTAACTATGAGTTTTTCAAATTTTCCATTAGGAATATGTACTGCTTCTGTAATAGTAAAATATGTTTATTTTTCAAAATGGAAAAGAGAGCCTTATACAATAGAAAAGATTTGCACATTTGACTGAATTGAAATGAAACTTACATGAAACAGTGGTTCGAAGAGACAAAACTAAAAGCTTATCAAGAGAATGAAATGACAAGCCACAGACTGAGAAGAAATATATGCAAAAAAATCTGATAAAGAACTTTTATCTACAATAACAAAGAACTCTTAAAATTCAACAATAAAAAAATAAACAACTTGATTTAAAAATGGGCAAAAGACCTGAATACACATCTCACCAGAAGACATACAGACAGTAAATAAGCATGTGAAATGACACAATGCTCAACATTGTGTCATTAGGGAATTGCAAATTAAAACAACAATAACATGCTTTTAGACACCTATTAGAATGGTAAAAATCCAAAACACTGGCAACACCAAATGCTGGTTCTGATGCAGAGCAACAGTCATTGCTGATGAGAATGGTGTATGAGAATGGTGTATCTACTTTGGAAGAGTTAGCAGTTTCTTACAAACTAAACATACTCTTAACATATGACCCAGTAATTGTGTTCCTTTGTATTTATCCAAATGAATTGAAAACTTTTGTCTACCCAAAAATCTGCACTTGGATGTTTACAGCAACTCTGTTCAGAATTGCAACCAAAAAGTTAACCAAGGATAAATAAACTGTGATACACCCATACAATAGAATATTACTCAATGTTAAAAAAGAAATGAACTATCAAGCCATGAAAAGACACAAAGGAAATTCTGTGAACTAAGTAAGCCACCCATTTTTAAAAAAGGTTTTATTTATATATTTTTAGAGGGGAAGGAAAGAAGAAAGAGAGGAAGAGAAACATCAACGTGTGGTTGCCTCTTGTGCAGCCCCCATCAGGGACCTGGCCCACGGACCCAGGCATGTGCCCTGACTGGGAACTGAACCAGCAGGCTGGCACTCAATCCACTGAGCCACACCAGCCAGAGCCATCCATTTTTTTTTAAATTGATTGATTTGAGAGAGACAGAGAGACAGAGACAGAGAGAAGGATAGAAAAAACATTGATTTGTTGTTCCACCCATTTATACATTCATTGGTTGATTCCTTCTTGCATGTGCCCTCTCTATGGATCCAACCCACAACCTTGGCATATCAGACAGTGCTCTAAGCAACTGAGCTACCTGGCCAGGGCTAAGCCACCCATTTTGGAAATGAAGACTCCTGAGTTTACCAAACAAAGGTATAGAATTGACGAGTACAGAGCAGAGCATTGAATCTCCTGTAGTTAGTTCCCTGGGAAAAGGTGGAAAGAGAGGTTATTGTTTTTTAAAACCCCCTCAAAAGAGTAGGTACCCAAACCACTACTTCCTTTACCCTTGTGACTGTGCCCTACTCTATTTCTAAGACAATAAGTTCCTATGTTTTGTCACTTCCAACTTTTGGGTAACAATATAAGGGAAATGGATTTTATGCTGCTCTAGGGATCACAGGGGTTCTGGACTTCCAGCTTTATGAATTCTATGCACTGTTCCTGTTTCCTCAGTTTAAATGTTTGTCTCTCTGTCCCACTACGAAGAGAGAGGGTAGGGGGTAGGGAAGAGGCAAAGAAATATTTTCCCTAATTGCAGCTACAAAGCAACTTAAGAGTATTGGCTCACACCTTTGAGCTGTCAATGCTACCAAGGGTGGAGCTTATTTGAAAAATTCAAGGAACTGTTTGAATGATAGAGTTCTTGCTTATCTGTTTTAGTTAAAATGTAATCTTAAAAAATAAAGAGTCAGAGTCCAAATCCACTTAATTATTTGAAACCTAAAAATGAAGAGAGATTAATAAAGTACTATGTTTACTTTTTCCTTTTTTTTAATTGAGGAGTTCACTTCCTTTCTATTTACCTATTATCTGCTTGGGGAGGAGTTTATTTACCTAAGTAGAAGATAGCAGAAATGAAGCCCTTTAAATTCTGCTTTTGGGTAGAGACTTATTAAGAAAGGAATAGGAAGCCTTGGCCAGGTAGCTCAGTTTGTTAGACTGTCCACTCAATACACCAGGTTTATGAGTTTGATCCCTAGTCAAGGCACATACAAGAATCGACCAATGAATGCATAAATAAGAGGAACAACAAATCAGTGTTTCTGTATCTCTCAAAATCAGTACATTAAAAAAAGTAAAATAGAGTAACACAGTGTACAGCAACATGACACAAAGACTCTAACTTTCTATAAAATCGGCAGCTCTTACATTGCTTCTATTTGCACTTTTCTCCTCTCTCAATTTATACTGTGCATGTTCATTTAAATCATAAATGTGTTAATGAAAATACTATTTGTATCAGAGGAGAATCCACTTTTTAAAAGAGTATTGGTGAATCCTTCTAAGTGAAGAATCACTTTTTATCTATAAAGTTAGGTTTCCAGATGAATTTGATTAAAGAGTGGTACACCTATGTGTTGTGTAAGAAAACATACCTTTTAAATACCTTTTGGACTGAATTCTACCCAAGTTTTGGTCTAGAAATGGCAGTTTAGCAGGATTAGTAGCATTAATAACCTTCCCCAAAATGAAATTTTAAGTTATTTATTGCATATTAAAGTTGAAGACACTAAAGGTCTGATTGGGCCCCCATAATTAATGTGAAAAAATATCAGAGTAAGGAAATCAATAGAGAAGGACAGCTATAAAAAATGACTGTTCATTTCAAAGGAGGACAGACATAAAAAATGGCAAACAGGAAGGTAGAAGGGGATATTATAGTTTGGAGGGAAAAAAACTGTAAGAGAGATTTTACCTTAATTTTGAAATTTATCTGTTTAAAAGTATATCACCTGTAATACAACATAAAGATGATATATTAAGAATTCTACACCTAAGACATATATAACTTTATTAACCAATGTCATTCCAGTAAGTTCAATAAGAAAATAAGTATATCACTAACTTTTTTCTTTGACATGACCAACTAAAAGAATAAATATCCCAGAGTTATAACCAGAAAAATTTTGGGTAAGAAACAGTAAAAGTAAATCTGGACTCCAAATATGAAAGATCCGCAGGTACGTTTCTGAGAAAGTCAATAGAGCACACAGCTCCACACTTCTGGTTCAGTTCGCCATGAAGCAAGAGACTTGACTTAGAACAAATGATTTCTGAATCCCTATCCTCTCTGCTCCTACCATTCTTTTTTTTTATTTTTAAAGATTTTATTTATTTATTTTTAGAGAGGGAAGGGAGGGAGATAGAGAGAGAGAGAGAAACATCAATGTGTGGTTGCTGGGGGTCATGGCCTGCAACCCAGGCATGTGCCCTGACTGGGATTCGAACCTGCGACACTTTGGTTCACAGCCCACACTCAATCCACTGAGCTATGCCAGCCAGGGCTTTTTTTTTTTTTTTTTTTTTTTTGCTCCTACCATTCTAAAGGGCTGAATTGAAACTCTTTCTGTCTCATCTTTCCTTTAGCAATAGCCTTTTCTACTTTTCCTGACCATCTTTCTCACCAAGTTAAAAAAATAAACCACACAGTAAGAAAGAGAAGACTTATAAAAACAACCAAGAAGGGTTCAAGTATGGGGAGAATTCTGATGACCCCATTTTGTCCGATGATACAAAGTTTGTTTTGTGGTTTTAAGGAAGCCATTTTGGGACAGGATAACATAGCTTAAAATTTTTTTTTAAGTAGTCATTTATCCCATGAATGAGTGTTGGACCTTTATCCATGTTCAGGTTTCAATGAGACATGGGGAAAGAATGGAGAAATAAGGTAACAGTAAACTTCCTATGGAAGAAAAGAAGTTTTCACCAGTGGAGGTGGTAGAGGAACTCAAGAGTTAAAGATTTTCGCCTTCATTGTTAGGCTTAAGTGATTAATGCAGGTAGAAGACTATTATTCCAGGAACTGAAATGCAGGACTCCAGGAGGCTGAAAAGCAATTCAACCTGTGTGCCCCAGGGGGTCTGCAAGCAATGGAACTGGTATCTGAGCCATTGTGTTCCAGGGAGGAAACATCCCTGATGCAGATAAAGAGCTGTTGCTCAACAGATAAAGGAGTACAAGGAAAATTGCCACTGGGGTGCAACTCTCATCCAATTAACTTTTTTTCTAGAACTCTTACCTACCCTTTCTTCTCCTTATAAGAAGGTCATCTTGAAATGAGATGTTAAGATGGTTTTTGAAGGTATATAACCTCATTTTCTCAGATTTTTGGCCATCTGAATTAAGCACCTATAAAGATTCAATCCTTGTCTCTACTTATTGGTTCTGGTAGTGACAGGCAGCATGAACACTGACTTTTCTGGTTTCACCCCTGCACTAGAATCCAGAGGGTATGAGTCTGAGTGAGTCTGTACTTAGGAACTTTAAGAGGAACTGCCTGGGACTCCCGAAGTTTTTATTTTCCACAGCCTCAATCCCCTTGTGGTTTTTACACCTAGAAGTTATGGAAACTTATCTTCCTGGCACTGTAACCCTGGTTTTGGAGGGAGCAAACAAGCCACCTTACCTCACAGTTTTAGCCAAGGCCGCCTCTCCTCTCAAGTTTACTCCAATATGCCAACTATTTCCTCTAGGCTTTTATATCGATGTTATGCCTGGGATGGAAATTCCTAGAACAGGGGATACAACCCAAAAGCTTAGAAAGATTAGAAGGTTAATGTAAATGGGTAAGTCTTGTTGGGTAGAAGACAATTAGGAAGTGCTAGGTTTGGGGGAGATTCCAGTCCCACCTTAAAGACATTCAATAAAAATAAATGTTAAATATTTGCAGGCCAGGGACTTCTGGTCAAGATGGTGGCATAGGTAAACATGGTTCTCCTCCACACACAACCTCATCAAAATGACAAGTAAACTGTAGAAAAACCATCATTTACAGCCATCAGAAGTGGAGCTGAATGGAAGTCCTGCAACTATGGACTTAAAGAAGAAACGAAATAGAGACTGGCAGGAGGGATGGAGGCCCATAACCAGCTGATGCCACACCTACATGTGGTGGATAAAAATTGGGAGGAATATCTCAGGAGCAAGGGGTCCAAGCCCTATACCACCCCCCCCCCCAGCCCAGGGTTACAGTGCCAGGTAGATAAGTTTCCATAACTTCTAGGTGTAAAAACCAGAAGGGGATTGAGGCTGTGGAAAATAAAAACTTTGGGAGTCCCAGGCAGTTCCTCTTAAAGTTCCTAAGCACAGACTTACTCAGACTCATACCCTCTGAGCTCCAATGCAGGGATTAAACCAGAAAAGTCAGTGTTCATGCTGCCTGTCACTACCAGAACCAATAAGTAGAGACAAGGATTGAATCTTTATAGGTGCTTTAATCAGATGGCTGGTGTTTTGAGAAGGCAGTGGTTTAATGTATCCTTATGTACTGATATTACATTTCATCTCAAGCCAACTTTTATTACAAGGAGAAGAAAAGGGTAGGTAAGAGGTTTGGAATTCAGGGAAAAGGCTAGTCAGATAAAAGCTAGAGTCCAGCAATTTTCCTAGCATCACTTCATGTGTTGACTGGTGATTCTTAATCTGTGTCCTGGATAGAAGACTTCTCTCCCTGGAGCACAATGGTTCAGATACCATCTTGATTGCTTGAAGTATTCGTGGTCACAAAGGTTGAATTGCTTGTGGTCTCCTGGAGCCAGGGTGAATCATACCTTCAGTTCCTGGAACAATAGCTTTTTACATGCATTAATTACTAACCTTATTAACTATAACTTAAAACTTACTACTATAACTTACAACTCTTGAGTTCCCCCAGCAAGGGAAGCATACTGAAAGGCATCAGGGACATATAGGGAGGAAAGGAATTGTCTGGTATCAGGGCGAGAGCTGGGGGGCAGCTTTCTCCCAGACAGAAATGCTGGCAGAGGCCAGTGTTCCTTTTCTGAACCTTCCTTCCACAGAGCTGCAGAGCTGGCTGGCAAGCACCATACCTGAAATGCCACCAACCTGGCTCACACTGTTTTCCCCACCATGGTGATTCCCTAAGGCCCTGCCATACCCATTTTTCAGGCCCACCCAAGCTGTTCCAATGGCTTTTCCATACTAATGGCCTGTCATACTCCATGCTTCAGATTTTCCTAAATTCTCTCAAACAAGCAGCATCTGGTTTCAGCATGCCCCATACCTCTCATTAAGTTGCCCCAGGCCCAGCACTAGCAGCAGCTGGCCTTGGTTTCAGCTTGGCCTTGCCTGGGCATCTCTAAGCACAGCACAAGTACTAGCAGATTGTTTTGTAACTGCAGATTGCAGATTGCTTTGTAACTGCAGATTGCTTTGTAACTTATGCTGTGTGACCCCACACATACATGAGTGGTGGCTGACCTTGGACATACTAACGGTAATCATGGCTCAACTACAACTGATGGTTGTACACAGCCCATACAGTGGGTACTCCTTAAGTACCCAGCTTGGGTAATAGGGGAGGCTTTGCCACTGGACCCTACAGAACACCTACTACATTGGGCCACATTATCAAGACTGGGAGATATAGTGGCTCTGCCTAATACATAAAAACAAACACAGGGGGGCTGCTAAAACAAGGAGACAAAGAAACATGGCCCATATGAAAGAACAGATCAAAACTCCAGAAAAAGAGCTAAACAAAAAGGAAATAAGCAATTTACTAGATGCAGAATTCAAAACACTTGTTATAAGGATACTCAAGGAACTTAGTGAGATCCTCAACAACATAAAAAAGATCTAGTCAGAAATGATGGATATGATAATTGAAATAAAGAACAATTTATAGGGAATCAACAGTAGATTAGATTAGGCTGAGAATTAGATCAGTGATTTGGAATATAAGAAACCAAAAAACAGCCAATCAGAATGAGAAGAAAAAAGAATCCAAAAAAATGATGGTAGTGTAAGGAGCCTCTGGGACAACTTCAAGCACACCATTTGCATCAAGGGGGTGCTGGAGGGAGAAGAGGGGGAGAGCAAGAAATTGAAAACCTATTTGAAAAAATAATTGCAGAAAACTTCCCTACCTTGGTGAAGGAAGTAGCATTCAAGTCCAGGAAGTACAGAGAGTTCCAAACAAGATGAACCCACAGAGCCCCTCATCAAGACAATCATAATTAAAATATCAAAGATCAAGGACAAAAAGAGAATCTTAAAAGTAGCAAGAGAAAAGCAGTTAGTTACCTAAAAGGGAGCTCCCACAAGACTATCAGCTGATTTCTAAAAAAAAAAAATCTTTATAGGCTAGAAGGGACTGGCAAGAAATATTCAAAGTGATGAAAAGATCACTTACAACCAAGATTGCTCTACCCAGCAACACTATTATTTAGAATTAAAGGACAGATACAGAGCTTCCCAGACAAGGGAAAAAAAAAAAAAGCTAAAGGAGCTCATCACCACCAAACCAATATTATATGAAATGTTAAAGGGTCTTCTTTGAGAAGAAAATGAAAAGATGAACAATAAAATGACAATAAATACATATCTATCAACAATTGAATCTAAAAAAAAACAAAATAAACAAACATAACAGAAACAAAATCATAGATACAGAGAATGTTTTGATGGTCGCTGGGGTGGAGGGGTGTCAGGCAGATGGGCAAAAAAGGTGAAGGGATTAAGAAGTACAAATAGGTTGTTATAGAATAGTCATTGGGATGTAAAGTAAAGCATAGAGAATAGAGTAGCCAAAGAACGTGTATGTATGACCCATGGACATGCACAATGGTGTGGGGATTGCCTGAGGGCTAGGTGGAGGGTGACAAAGGGGAATAATTGGGACAACTGTAATAGCATAAACAGTGAGATATAATTTATTTTTAAAAGCACATTTTTTATTTATTTTCAGAGAGAGGGGAAGGGAGGGAAAAAGAGAGGGAGAGAAACATTGATATGTGAGAGAAACATCAGTTAGTTGCCTCTCACATGCTCCCAGCCAGGCTTGGGAGCCTGGCTCACAACTCAGGCATGTGCCCTGGCCAGCAATTAAATGAATGACCTTTCAGTTCATAGGCCTGAGCTGAATCCACTGAGCCACACCAGCCAGTGCCAGTGAAATATAATTAAAAAATATATATTTGCAGGCCAAACAAAACACAGCTTGCTGCTGAGTTCAGCTCTAGGCTCATCATGGTTCTTACTCTTTTCCTAGAGAACAGAAATTAAAGTGTTCTCCTTTTGGCCTGGTTGGTGTGGCTTGTGGATTGAGTGCCAACCTGTGAACCAAAGGGTCACCGGTTCAATTCACAGTCAGGGCACATGCCTGGGTTGCAGGCCAGGTCCCCCAGCAGGGGGTGCACAAGAGGCAACTACACATTGATGTTTCTCTCCCTCTCTTTCTCTCTCCCTTCCCCTCTCTAAAAGTAAATAAAAATAAAATCTTTAAATAAATAAATAAATAAGTGTGTGTGTAAAATATTCTCCTTTTGTATGTAGAAAAGAAAAACTTATTAAGAGGAAGATCTAGATAGAGCATGATTTACTGAGATTCTACATACCTTAGTAGAGGCTATTTCCAGAATTTTAGTTGAACTGTGAATTACAGAAATCCCAGTTCTACGTTGCAATGTACTGATATGAAAACAAACAAACAAACAAACAAATCCTGGTTCTGATTTCTTACTTTAATTCTTCAAATCTGTTTTGAGCTGGAAAAATAAAATATTTTTGTGTAAATTTCTTTGAAATGATGGAGAACCGCCCCCCCCCCCCCCCCCCGCCCGCCCTGACATAGATCAAAAGTAAATTACTGACCTTTTTGGCCAGTAATTGCCTACACAGACTATGTGAGGATATCATTCTTGATGTTCCTAAAAATTTTCCTGTTGAAAGAGGTCCTGTTTTAAAATACATGAAAGTCCTGAATTTGTGTGTTATAGTAGAAACAGCCTTCAAATCCAAAAGGATTGCTGTTTGGGAGATGGAGAAATAATTTGTCTTTTGAGAACATGAGAAAATAGTGGCTCAGATTTAGGTTAAAAATAGTAATATTGAAAATTAGCCAACCTTTCTAAAATAGGTAACCTGAAGTCATGTTTGAGTCAGATAGAATCTATGATGCTCAACACTCCCCTGATCATTTGGGGGTATTTTCAGTTAGGACAGGTATAGTGATGTCTCATTCTTCCCTCACTATTTCATTTTCACCTTTCATAAAAGAATTATCAGTAGCTGCATTTACCATCTAAAATTTCCAAGTAAGTTCTTATAATTAGGGAACTGTCAGTTTACACACCTGAAGGTATCTTAACAGAAACTTAGAGAACATATGAGTTTTATAGTAATAGAAAAATGGTATCCTTTTTTCCTTCTTAATATATGGAATAATACTGAAGGCTGTTCAACAATTCTTAAGAATGCAATTTTAAGGTAGAAAATGATCAGAGAAAAGGAAATGAGAAAAATCAAGAGTTCCCTCAAAAATTAAATATTAAGGAAGCCAAAGTCAATAATGATTTTAAAAATTTAAATACTAAATTTACTCATTAATTGCCTTCATAGAACTCTGCTAAACTTTGATCGAATCCTGGCAAATTCCAGTATTCCATGAGACTTTTTAACAACTCTAGATTAGACACCTCTTTCAAAGTCTCAAAAATTTTAAGTTATGTTTCAGTCCAAGACTAAAGTGAATTCACAACAAAATCATATTTGTTAAGTTCTGGCTTCTGTATGTGTGTTGTTCTGGAGAGAAGAGGTAGCCTTTAAGACTTTCTCATTGCCCAAACCGTGTCAGCCAATAAAAACACTGGACTCTCTTAATGTAAATAGTGTTCACAGAGCCTTCCTGCTTATTATTCATAATCAATAGGAAACATTATGAACCAAATTTGAGAAGAGACATCTATCTAGACTTTGAAAAATATGGAGAGGCCTCCAGTCTTTGAACATGAAATAAGAGAGACGCCTGGTGGTCAATGTGGTGCACAGACTTGACCTAGGCACCCCAGCATCAGTGATTTTACTGTTTCCTTAACAGGACTGAGGAAAGTAAGAAGTAAAAACACTATAGTAAAAACCAACAAGATAAAAGCATTTAAGTGAAGGATCTACTTTCCAAACCACTTATTCTAATTCATTTTTTATTTAAACCGTGCTGGCTGAATGTAGTTTATGGATAATATGGGTACTCATTTAACATTATATATATATATATATATATATATATATTTATATATATTACATTCACACGTTCTCTCAGTGCTATCATTTATCATTTTTGGTAAATTTTAACCTTAAAAATGTGCCACAAATCTCACAGAATAACTTAATAAATGACCTGCAATTAAATTACTTTCAAGCACATGGAGAACTCAGAGGGACTAAGATGCTTATTAAAAGAAGTTAAAAGAGAATCTCCTTTTAAAAAATTATAAAGACTATTTTGGTATCAATATATCAATTAAAATGGTTACTTCAGAAAAAACTCGTAAGTCTCTCACTGAAAGCTGACAATCTAGTAAGGAGATAAAGTAAACAGCAGCTATAAACTATAGAGTAGAGTGAGAAAAAATAAAGCTGAAAATGGAAGTCGTTGCTGGATGGTAGACAATCTGGAATTTCAATTGAGGAGCTTGAACCATTCACCAGTAACCTGACAAGAGTACTGACAAGATGATTGGCAGCAAAATATAAAATGACTTGGAATAGGAAGATATAAATAAAACACTAAATGCCAATTGTAACAGGTCACAGTGGGGTTTTGAAACTCAGTTAAGAAAGTGCATTGGAGTTAAGAGGAGATAGATTGATTGTAAGAGTTCTTACTTTTAAGTTTCATTGAAAAAAATGTTCACTTTTCTAAATGTAAGAACATGTGACTCCTAGAAGGCATCACCAATGTTATGGAAAGGGGTTTAAGAAACTTATTTACTTCAAAAACTAAAAGAAATTTTTACTTTAAAAAACTCAAGTAGTTCTAGTGTTCTTAAAGAGAATAATTTGTTTCCTTAAATATATTTTCCTCAGGAATTTACGCATATTTTTCATGATCTCTTACACAAATTATAGAGTGGTTCAATCTATGGAAAGGTTGCTAAGGAAAGGAAAATCTACCTTTGTAAAAATCAATAAACAGAATCCTTATTCAAAGTGAAGCAGGAAGGCTGGAAGGGGGAGCTCTCACACCCCACCTGATCACAAAGCCCAGGAGGGGAACCTTTGTGTGTGTAACAGCCGTTTATGTAACAATTTTTCCTCTCCTTTATTTTCTTCAGACTTGAACATGGCCCACCATAATTCCATGTTCCCAATTGCAATTCTGTGTTGTTTTAGAATAAAAGCTGGCTGACTTTTTGTTTACAATCAGCACTTTAATTTTTTCCATTTATCACAATTACCAACAAAACAAACACACATTTGAGATGCTTGTTTTCCTTGTATGGGAAAGTTTCTGGGCTTTTTTTCCTTCCTTTCTAATTAAGCAGAGAGGGAAGGAAGAGCTCTAGGACTGAGAAATTAAGCTGATTGAGAACTTCATGGGAGAGGCAAGCCTGGGTAAGAGAATGGTAGCTCTTAAAAGATCACATCTCTAGTCAACACACCCTCCTCACTACCTTTCCACCACCCACCATTTTAAGTCCATTCTTGATACTCATTTTTACAGAGTAGGGACAGGGCCACCCTCAAAATGTCCTAGCACAATTCTGTATGTGACAAATTGTCCTAGTAAGGTACTAACTCAACAAGAACAAATTGAACTTCTGTGTGACTTACCTAAGGCTCTGTTCTTTAAGCATTTCTACACATAACAGGTAAAAAGTGTCTGCACATATTTTGGGAACCCATTTGAACACATGATGACAACCTGTTCTATTTTTAAAAGCTGTAAAGGCAATCTCCTCTATTAGCTGCACACTCCTGAGATTTTTTATTTCTCTGAAAGATGACCAGTCCTTTACCAAATTAGACCTTGAAGTTACTGTTTTTGTCTCACCAATGCTCCTATTAGTGGTCCCACTGAATTCTCTTTAACCCTGACCCAATCTACTTCCTCTTCCCTACCATCACTGACTCAACCTTGGTTCAAGCTCTCCTTATCTTTTCTCAATACAATACTAGCCTCCATGTTTCTATATTTAACTCCCCCTCAATCCATCTTTGCATACTACCTGCTGAGTTACCTAATTTGAAACCCCCTGTTTAATTCTTTCATTGACTTCCAGAATAAATCCAAACTCTTAGCATAGTATGCAAGCCCTTCTGTGACATAGTCACATCTGAATCATCTAGGTTCCTCTGGGTCATCTCTTTCCATACTTTCCTTTAGCCTCTCAAATTCTACTCTTAACCAACATCCTCCCATCCCCTTGAAAAAGCTCCACCCTCTCAGGCCTCTAGAACTTTGTGAGTGTTGCAACTTCTGTTTAGAGGGCCACTGCTCATCTCTCAACTAATTCCTACTCATATTTTAAGAATTAGGAAAATTACCTCAAAAAGGGGAAATTGCCTCCGACTCACGAATTTGGATTAGGTGTCCTTGCCATGAACTTCCATAACACTCTGACCTTTCACTCTGTCACAATACTTAATATCTGTACTATAATTTTCTCCAAATCTACCTCGAACAACTTGAGGGTTGGACTGTATCTTTATGTCCTACAGTTCTTACTACACATTAGGTGTTCAAAAAAGTTTTAAGACTTTATTTATATATTTTTAATATAATTGATTATGCTATTACAGTTGTCCCATTTTTCCCCCTTTATTCCCCTCCACCCTGCACACCCCCTCCCACCTGCATTCCCCCACTTTAGTTCATGTCCATGGGTCATACATATAAGTTCTTTGGCTTCTATATTTCCTGTACTATTCTTAACACCTCCCCCCATCTATTTTCTACCTACCATCTATGCTACTTATTCTCTGTACCTTTTCCCCCTCTCCTCCTCCCACTTCCCTGTTGCTAACCCTCCATGTGATCCCTTTTTCTGTGATTCTGTTCCTGTTCTGTTTGCTTACTTTTTTTTTTTTAGGTTTGTTTGTTAATAGCTGTGAGTTTGTTGTCATTTTAGTGTTCATATTTTTATCTTCTTTTTCTTAGATAAATCCCTTTAATATTTCATATAATAAGGGCTTGGTGATGATGAACTTCTTTAACTTGACCTTATCAGGGAAGCACTTTATCTGCCCTTCTATTATAAATGACAACTTTGCTGGATAGAGCAATCTTGGATGTAGGTCTCTGCCTTTGATGACTTGGAATACTTCTTTCCAGCCCCTTCTTGCCTGCAAGGTTTCTTTTGAGAAATTAGCTGACAGTCTAATGGGAACTCCTTTGTAGGTAACTGTCTCCTTTTCTCTTGCTGCCTCTAAGTTTCTCTCCTTATCTTTAATCTTGGCTAATGTAATCATGATGTGCCTTGGTGTGTGCTTCCTTGGGTCCACCTTCCTTGGGACTCTCTGAGCTTTCTGGACGCCCTGAAAGTCTATTTCCTCTGCCATATTGGGGAAGTTCTCCTTCATTATTTGTTCAAATAAGTTTTCAATTTCTTTTATTTTTTTTTAAGATTTTATTTATTTTTTAGAGAGGGAAGGGAGGGAGAAAAAGAGAAACATTAATGTGCGGTTGCTGGGGGCCGTGGCCTGCAACCCAGGCATGTACCCTGACTGGGAATCGAACCTGTGATGCTTTGGTTCGCAGCCTGCACTCAATCCGCTGAGCTACGCCAGCCAGGGAGTTTTCAATTTCTTGGTCTTCCTCTTCTCCTTCTGGCATCCCTATGATTCGGATGTTGAAACATTTAAAGATGTCCTCGAGGTTCCTAAGCCTCTCCTCATTTTTTTGAGTTGTTTCTTCATTCTGTTCTGGTTGAATGTTTCTTTCTTCCTTCTGCTCCAAACCCTTGATTTGAGTCCTGGTTGCCTTCCCCTCACTGTTGGTTCCCTGTAGAGTTTTCTTTATTCCACATAATGAAACCTTCCTTGCTGCCTGGATCTTTTTTATGCTGTAGAAGTACCCAGTGAGTACCTGGAGCATCCTGATAACCAGTGTTTTGAACTGTGCATATGATAGGTTGCCTATCTTTTTGTTGCTTAGTTGTATTTTTTTTGGAGCTTTGAATTTTTCTTTCATTGGGTCATTTAAGGGGGGGGGGGTATCTGGGTGCGCCTGTTACATAGCAAGGGGTGGAGCCTTATGTGTTCACCAGGGCAATGCAACCCAGGTCACACACAACCCAAGTGACCCTGTATGTAGGGGAGGGGTCTGAGAGGGAACAGTGCTGTTTGCTCTGCTCTTGCCTGTTTTCAGTCACTTCCCCTGCTACCCACAATCAAATTGGGACCTTCTGGTGCTGATTGCTGGGTGGGTGGGCTTTGTGTACATTCTAGGACCCTGTGGATCCCTCCAGGAAACTTTCCTGTGAGGCTGGGAGTTTCTCTTGCTGCTGCCTCAACCCCCGCAGGTGTTTTCTGTCAGAGGCTTTGAGGCTTTATTTCCCTGCACAGGAACCCTGGGTTGAACCCTGTCTTGCTCCCCAGTTGTTCCTCCCAGTTTATCTGCACACAAATGTGGGACCATCCAGTCCACAAGCCACCACCTTGCCCAGTCTGCCAGCCACCCCCTTGCCTGCCCTGGTCCTCCATCTGCTGCCTTGCTGCAAGTCCTCTCCACCCAGCAGCCTATCTCCATCCCCTCTACCAGTCTGGATAAATGTTTAAGTTCTTGGTTGTTGGACTTCCATACAGTTCAATTTTCTGTCAGTTTTGGTTATTTTTTGTTTTGAAATTTGTTGTTGTCCTTCTTTTGGTTGTGGGAGGAGGCACAGTGTGTCTACCTATGCCTCTATCTTGGCTGGAAGTCCCAAGTTTTTGGATGCACCTCTGAGAAAGGAACTTATTGGTCACAATGCAAATTGCTTTTCATTTGCAGTTTCTCTTGTGACCCCACACATTTGCTCTCCTTTCTAAATCTATCATGCACGTCTGTCAGTGTAAACTTCAAATTACCTCTATCAAGGTCCTTCCCTTCTAAGAAACTTTTGTCTCCCTACTGTCTATGACAGTAAGTCTAGACATCTGGATCTGGCTTTCAAAAGTCTAATTACCTGTTTGGACTTACTTGTTCTACTTTATTTCCAGTCCCTATACTCCTTTATCTCTGGTCACTTCAAATATTCTGCCTTCACTTTTCCTATTGAAATCCCACTTGTCCTTTCAAGATCCTGCTCAATAATCATTTCCTCACTGAAGTCTTCTTTGGCTCTTCAAACATATATTGAATATTTAGCTTGTCACTTATCTGGGCACTTACATGTCATCTTGTTGGGATGTAACCATTTCCTGGGTAGGCCTTCTTTCCTCCACAGGATGATTTAAGTTCCTGGGGGTGAAGGGAAGGGCAGGAATCATATACATTTTTATATCAATGCAACAATAATGATTCAATTTTTAAAAAGTAATAATATATTATACCAATAAAGTGAAAGCCACCCAAATATAGAATTTGGCCTTTAATTTGAAAAACAGTAGACAGTAAAGAGGAATATTAATCACTAGCTTAAATTAGTCCTTTGAAAAGAAGAATGTTAACTTGGAAGATGAATCAGATGGGCACAGGTGCAAATAAGAATAATTTTACTTGTGGTTATTGAAACAATCAACAGGTCATTGTTACACATATTTTCCTGGTCATCATATTTTCTGTAAGGACATTTAATTACCATCTTAAATATGACCATAGTAGGTTCTGTACAGAATTACAATGGTACCCTATAACATACTATACATTGTAAGATTTGGAATGTGAATCAAAAGGAAAAAGGTATCCCAAATCTATTATCTCTAAAATGTTATTTAAGGTGACACAGAGCCAATGGAAGTAGGCTATGGTTTTCCTCAAGCAAAAATTCTTTTCGCATCTAGGTTAAGTGATCTAGTACTCTTCAATCATGGTTGTCCTATGGATGGACATAGGATTCTACTCCAGGACACTTTGTTAATACACTGAATTAAC
The DNA here is from genome assembly GCF_004126475.2 of Phyllostomus discolor. Lineage (NCBI taxonomy): Eukaryota > Metazoa > Chordata > Mammalia > Chiroptera > Phyllostomidae > Phyllostomus > Phyllostomus discolor. The sequence continues at coordinate 27,509,658 of NC_040906.2, forward strand.
ATAGAGTCAAAAACTCTTATCCCATTTTAACAAGGCCTCCTGAAAATACAAAGATCTAACTAAAAAGATTATTTAATGATGTGAAGCATGAACAGAATGTTAGGCCCATAGAGACCATTGTTTTTGTACCTGGGAGCTTTTCAGTAACTTCAGGTTGCTTCAAGTTCTTAGATACTACCACTGAGCCATTTTCATTTTTGAGTTTCTCATGCCATAACCAGAGACTGAAAACTGTAGTTCAAGGCAAAATGGAAAATACATTAGAATCTCATTTTTAACAGTTCTGTGGCTTTGAACAATGTATTTAATCTCTCTCAGCCACAGTTTTTAAATGTATAAAATGAGGACAGTAATATGTATTCAATATGATTACTGGGAGAAATAACTAAGACAGTGTCTGGCATATAGTAGGTGTATAACTGTTACTGTAATGTCAGTTGATTTTTTTGATGTATCACACTGAACAATGAAAAGTCATATTAGAACATTTAATATCTTTACGCAAAATACCTAGAATATTACACTATCAATCATAATTTCTGGTGACATCATAAAATCAACAGATACGATTACTGTTGTCATTAATATGATCTTTAATAAATGGAATAATGCACCATTTACAGCAAGCCTTTTTTAAACCTAAAGAACTGTCTTAAAATCTCCTTCTCCAATGTCTCTATATCAATACAATCTTTTTGTTTAGGTTTATATATATCAAAGCATTACTTACAATTATTCATAGAAAACTCTTTAGTGGCTTAATGTCAGCTTTCATAGTGGCATCCATAGATAATACAAAAGAAAAGTGATTTGCTTTATTTCATACACTGACCCATCAAACACAACTTATACAGCATAGCAAGGTCTCAGACAGCTATACAAAAGCAAAATAACTGAAATTATTCATAAATCCATATATGATATTTTATCTGTAATGTAAGAGAAAAACACACCAACAAAAGATACCCGTTAACAAGAAAGAGGGTTCTGAGGAACTGACAATATTTTTCAGCCTTTCTTATTCCAGAAAAGCATCCTCAGAAATGAATACTCTGTAGCTTATCTCTCATGTCTGTTCAGAAAAGCATGGCAGCTACACATCTCCGTGTTCCAGCTACAATACCCCAAGTTAGTGTATTTTACAATTATTCACTTATCTTCATTTGAAAACTATCAACAGAAGATTAAGGATGATTCCAGCTTATACGAACACTTATACAATATAATCTCCATGACAACAAGGCATAAAAAAACTGTTTAAATAAATAAATGTGACCAGAAAAAGAGAAGCCACAGAAGCCAAGCAATTCAATGTTAAACTAGGACCTATCTTTGAATTGCATCTTTTAGTAATTTAGTTTTCTCTTATTGTTAAAATTTTTTTAAAATGTGTTTCCCTACCACATTTACAAGGATTGGTAATAAGGTGGAGAGCCTGAGACAAGAGACTGGTTACAAATAACTTTACTGCTAGGATTTTAAGTATATACCATACCAATTTGGGGCCTGAACTTACCTTTTAAAGAAAAATTTCATTTGGCTCTAACAATGGGATAAATAGGTTATCATAAGTTACCTTCTCAAAATCACCTAAGCTGTTACTAAAGCCACAAACTCAACAATTCACTTTTAGAAGAGTTTTATAATGTTAAATTACCTCCTGAGAAGACGTTATCTCAGAGGAACTACCTTACTAAGTTCTTCCATTAAAAAAATAAAATAAAATAATTTGTCCCATCATGTACAACCATTTGACCAAAGAACATGAATGGTTTGAGGATGGTGCTTCAATTCTAAGACCTAAATATGGTGCTACATGTAGCCAAGTAGTTGAATCATTTCCATCTCTCTTCAGTAATTGTAGAACTGGGCATGTTTTTCTGCTTAATGATATTGTGTCTATGTAAATTAAGTAAAATTATAATATGAAACATTAAATGAACTGTGTGTACAATAAGCACTTTAAATAATCAACTGGATCTAAGTGTTTGTTTACTACTAGTTGAAGTTTTGCAATGTGCAAAGGGATGAAAGGGGCCCTGAGTTTTTAAGTAATATTATGTCTTTAGAGTGAGTCTAAACAGGAAGATGTTTCTGAAATCTTAAAAGTACAAATAACATAAAAATAAAACATATTACCTTTTAAAACAACAAAAAACCAAGTTGTAGTTTAAAAGTTATTTGCTTTAAAATTCAGTCATAAACTGGGCACTCTAATGATGTGATTTGTTTCTAAAGATTCCTCCTCTCTTACTCAGATTTTAAAATCTGGGTTTCAAAATAAGTCTAAAAATATGACTGTCACATGTTTAATAATAACACTACAAACATCAAGTAATAACAGAATTGGAATTTTTAAGATATGATAGATTTATTTTGGGCATAATTTTAATACACAGCATAAATTCTTCTTACATATTTACTTTCAAATGCATCAGCCATGAGATAAAATCCTAAATTTTACTTTATATTCACAAACACTCAACTTTAACCAGTCACTTAAGAATTAAATGAAAGCTGTTATGGTCTAGTCTATGTTGCAAAACAATGATAAGTATTTCAAAAGTGGTCTGCAAAAATGTTCATAGATAATACCTGATTATTGTAGGATTTGCTTTTGAAAGTTAATGTTGCACTTTGTGTTTAATATTTGATACAAATAAATATGTAAAACACGTTTTATGTGGCTCAATCATAATGCTAAGCTTGCTGCAATATAGATGAAATGATATACAATTCTGTATGCATGGCTTTTTAGTTATAACTAATTAGAATATAAAATCTAAAACTCAACAATTTAACAGAAAATGTTAGATGATACAAAATTAGGTGATTTGCTGACAATTTGATGGCTCCATTGTCAAATGGTAACATCCTAATTCTCAGTTCTATCTTATTGAACTATTAACCAGAATAATAAATTTGAATATAACATAACCTATAATTTTAGTGTTCTTAAATATAAAATTATTAAAATAGGACTGAGGATAAAATGCTAAAGAAACTAAAACAATTTTGTCTGAAGAACTGAGACTGAAGGACTGAGAAGCCTGAAGCATATGGAAGAATACAATGTTGAAGAGGATAGCCTATGGCTTTTTTTGTTTTTACTACTGGATAAGAGAAATGGGTATAAATGAAAACAGGAGAGAAGCAGAATAGATAGGAAAGAAAACTTTCCTGATACAGAAGATTGTGAGTCACATAACCAAGGGATAGAATAAATCAGACACAAACTAAGATGTGATTGAAGAAAAGTAATGTTTAGGTGCACTACAGAACCATGTCTTCTATTAGTTTAATCTGGGAACCTGTAAAAAAGCCTTCTTTTGATAGTAACGTTTGTGTAACTAACTCAACTGTGATCTGCCAGATTTATTTAATCAGGGACTATATTTAGGAATGGTCATGCAAGGTAGTTTTGGCTAAAGTTTGCAAAGTTCAGAATCTAAAAGTTAAAATGCAATATCTACTGAAGAGCAAACTGACAGTAAAAGGTATGAATATTTAGGAATATCCTAGTCTGAAAAGACTTCTGGGGTATATGCGGGAATGTTATGCAATTTCTAGAGTTAACTGGTCTAGATAATCAACTAATGTTGATTGTAACTTTAAGGAGTAGCTTGGGAGAGAAAGTAATATATAAAGCAATCTGAATAATTAATGTAATTGCCTGTACTTCACTGGTAATAAGTTCAACATAAATATTTAAAAGTTGTATAGAAATATAAGGAATCTCAAATTTTAGGAACTACCTCCAATTAAATATTCTTTTCTATAAATATGAAAAAAGAAACAAAAAGTTTATTAAAGTATATTTCTATTTTAAATGACTTTGAAAAGAGAGGTTTACAGAGAATGGACAGTATATAGCTTCAGCCTACCAGGTATGCCATATGGCTTTAGAAGCTAAATTTGAAAATATTTTAAATAAAAACACTCATCAAATTTTGTGGTAATTCCCACTGAAACACATATTTAAGTGTTCCTACCTTTCTTTGTTTTCACATTCAAAACCAATGTACATTTTCTGAAGCATGCAGATACATGTAAGGAAATAATACAAATTGCTTTATTAGAAGGACATTATCCTTGTATCCTTCTTACATCCACCTCAATTTGTTTTCTGGATTAGTAAAATTTTCCAAAGTCAGTAAAAGCAGAAATTTTCAAGATGGAGTCAAAGGACTGATGAAACTGAAAGTCCATGTTAAACTAATTCCTCCAAATCAAGTATGGAATCGATTTATGAAAAAGTCTCTGTTCCTATAAGCCACCTTCACTTTACCCTTAACATTTACTTTACCTTAGTTATTCAATATAAGAATGTTATGAGTGAAGAGAAGTGAAATGATTTTAAGATCATGATGGCAGATAAGGGATTGAATTTTGTCTTGAATTAGTCATTATTTCTCAAGCAACAATCAGCATAGATAAATCTATATACCTTCTATGGCTGCCTAACTTTTAAAGTCATTAAGGTATCTGGATTTGGCTTATATACAAGCCCCAATTGTGCTGGAGTATAATGACTAGATTTCTTACAAAATGTCAGTACATTATACATATTTTCATACAGTATGTAGGCTATATGGTATGGATGAGAGATGTGGAGAGAGGCAAACCTAGGTTAAAATCTATCTTTGTCTATTACCAGATGTTGACCTAGGGCAAACTGCTTAGTTTCTCCTCGCTTCAGTTTGCTCATCAGTAAACAGGGCATATTAACTATAATCCTTCCATGGTTGCTGTGAGAACTAAAAGATAGTGTTTGTATAACCCAACATTCAGCATACAACAAATGGTCAATTAGGACATTTCACTCCTGCATCTTCCCAAAACTTTTTTATGATATTAGGGCTCCCCCCCCCCAATTATGCATCTAAAAATGGGAAACATTTTTATGAATAATTAAATCATTTTTGTCTAAACACAATTCAAATCAAGATTTTTCAGTGGCTACGTTGTGGTGTACAATTACAATAGTTAAGGGAATATTAGACTTTGATTATCTATTATTATACTTTGAAGGTTGTAATACTCTCTTACAAATTAATTTAATGTTTTTCATTAATAGCCTTTTATTCAAAAGGAATCGAATGTTTTTATACATGCAAAATATTGTGATAGCAGTTTTAAATCATTAGCTTTAAGAAACATTATTAAATGAATAAAATTGGCAAGTATTTTAAGTAATTTTGCGTGTTTGTATATTATAAACAGATTCTAAAATTAAATCAGTCTGATGTACAATTTAATTTAAAATTTATTAAAATGATTTATACTTTACTATTTTTTTAAGAGTCTACTAAAAAACTGGGGAAGAAATTATTCATTTTAAACATGTTTGCATTAAATGGGATACTATAAGGAGTTCTTTAAATTTGGTACATTAATTTTTAAAAGTATTTTATTACTAAACATCAAAAAATGTTGGAAAACTTATAATCAAGTGGCCCAAATACAAAGTATAGTAGAATGAAACATAACTCTTCCTCTGTGAGGAAAAAATCAGTTAGATCTCAAATGGTCACTTACCCTCAGTGCTTCTAATTGGAGGACTATCATTTATTTTTATTCAAAGATGTCCTATAAATGTTTGAAAATAATATCCTGAAATACACACTGAAAGTCAAGGAAACTAAGTGAAAATTTACTGGGAAAAATATGAATAATTTGTTATGTGATAAAATAGTTAACTAAATGGAAAACATTTTATGCCAGAAGATTGAACATATATTAAAGTTCTGAATCAAAATAAGGGCCAATAAAACATAAAAGGTGGAAATACTGGGCATTAATAAAAGAATCTTAGCTAAGAATTCAAAACTGTGTTCAGCAATCTAGCTGAATACAAGCTAAGTGCTACAATATCTAACTCAAGATTCTAGCAGATGGCAAACAAAAGAAGGCTTTTATCTATAAGTCCTAAGTATTTTGGACAGCAAATTTGGAAATATAGGCTGTTTTTGACTAAATGATGACAGAGGAATATGAGTAAGAAAATATTTTTCAGGGGATTTTTGTTTTTCTCTTAGCTTTTTATCCCCCAGAGAAGTCCTAGAACTTAATTAGATAATGAGTACCAAGTACTCCAAGAATCTGTAAAAAATAAGATTATCACTGTTTGCAAATTGATAGAAAATAATTTGTGCTTATAAAAAAAGTCCCTTACTTGACATAAAGTGCTTTATTTCAAAAAAAAACACGCAGAGGTTGTTGTTTTAGAGAAGATTATGAGTAATGAAGAAGCAAAAGAAGCTTTAAAAAAGTATGACTTGAAGGATACATAACATGTTATCACTAAAAGGTATATTCCAATATAATATAAATAATAAATGCTGCTCATATATCAAAAAATCATGTGAATATTGGCAAAAGGAGAAATTAGGAAAATAGGAGTAGTAAAAAAACAGTTTTGAGAAGAGAGAGGTAAGTCTCCAGCTGCTCAAAGATGACAGGTTTGGCAGCAATCCTTCCTTTCGCAGGGATCTCGCACGCCAGTCGAATGATTTTTTCCACACAGTGTTTTAGGTCATGGGAAGAGGAGAGGAATCTTTTTCAGACAGTCACCAGGCTTTGCTTGGGAAGAGGATATAAAGACACTACAGGATCAAAACTATGGATTACTTTTGAAGTTATTTTAAACAGGAAATGTAATTTTATTTGAGTCAAAGATTGCTTACTCAGAGAATAAAGGATATAACACTATATTGCCTTAACCATCTACCTACTTAAAAATTCCATATAAGTATAGCTATATAAGTTTTCTGATAAAAATGTGCTTCTTAAATAAATGAAAATGAAATATAACATACATATAAAAATAAAATAAAAGAGAAAAGGTTAATATTTGACTTCTATTTTGTTCTATGCTCTCTTATAAACTTCCAAAACCAGAACCAAATATGTTTATTAAAATGCCTGGAAGGAAATGTTTAGGATTTGGAAGGTTAAAAGCATTTCAGATTAGGTTTGGTAGTTCCATCTTTACAGCCCTTTGAGACAATGTTTCTGCATTTTTCATAAGGAGAGAGAAAGCAAAAAATCAGGTTTCTCTTCTGCAAAACTCACAGTCATAGAGCAGACCTGACAGAAGTTTGGGGGAGAAAAATGTTCATATTTTGGAAGAGTGTGTGCTCTATTAGGAAGAGAGCTTACAAGAAAGCTTATTTGTGGCCTACAGACTATTGCACATTCAAACAAAACACAAGGGAAAAGAATGTTCAACAGATAATATGTTAGGAACATAACAACATATAAAATAAACTAGCTTGTGCCCAGAAATAAAATATGGATACCAGACACCACTGAAGTCAAACCTGTCTTAATCTGCTTCTGTTTTAATGACCTTTAGAAACTGTTTCAAACTGATTATCAGTAATACATTGTTTTTGCTTTTTTTCTTAAAAAAATATTTTGAGACCACTTTTGATACACACACATATAATTCTGTGGTCATAACAGACAAATATAACTTTAGCGAGACTAAACAAAAGTGCAAAACTTAAAACAAAATTAAAAAATATGGAAGCATAAGCTAAATTTTCTGCATAGCTGAAATCTATTTAAAGCAAGTCCTTACTGTAGGGGTGGGAGGGGTACTAACAGGAAGATAAAGCAGTTTTTAAAAAAAAAGTCTTCTGCGTGTTAAATGATGCAAAAAATAATTTCACTCCATAGGCCTGAAAACATTTCACAGACAGTTCATTCCTATATCTTTAGACACCATGGTTGTAGCAGTGCCTCCTTCTGCAAGGTAAACAGCGGTGCTAGATTTGGAATGAACTGCTCTGTCACTGCCATTGTTGTTGACCTCACAGTCCAGTTGTTCAGTGGAGATAACCCAGGTGGAAGGGCGCCACCGCTTTAGAGAATAAGGAGTTTTCACACGTTTCTTGATCTTTTCACCAGATCCTGTTTTGCCATCTTGTGTTGACTCACCTACTAAAAAAAAAAAAGTATAGAAGAATGAACTATTATATAAAGAAACCATTAAAAAGTAAAAAGTTAGGATTACAACTCAAGAACAGGTCAAACTAATGTCTGTAGGAGGTGCTAATGAACATTTCTTGAAATTGATGATAACAGACAATATTTTCCTAGGCAAAAATTAAATAACTTATTTTTGAGACTCTTGAAGCCCAGTGTTTTTATAAGCAGTTAAATTATTCTATAGGGCAAAGAAGAAAATATCTAAAAACCACAAAAAGCAAAAACAGAGGAGAAAATTCAAAGCTCTCAGCTGTACTCTCTAATCTTTTGGTTACTGGTAGCAATCCTAACTTGGCAAAATGCATTTAATCATTCAACTTAATGCTCAAAGTGAATGAAATTATAAAGGCACTTGGCATATGATATTTTACAGAAGAATTACCTGAATTCTAGAATACAAATTTTCTAGTAATTCCCTCTTCCCATCTGACAAGACATTTTACTGATCTGGAGCCCACCATAGGTGAAGCAGTCTATAATACAAACCACTCAAGCAAGAGGCTAGATTCTACTGATCAGTTTTTGAGAGCTGAATAATCCCTTTCAGCCCATTCTGTAGTCTTTGACAACAACCATAAAACATGGCTTTGTTTTTCCCTGTAAGTACTGTCTGTCTAAAAGAGAAATTATTTTGTGTAATGACCACTGTTACAGATTCTGTTGAGCTCTCCAAGTATCCTTTTAGGGCCAGAAACCAAGTATCAAGTTATTTGTTTAAGTTGTTAGGGGGCCCATAACACAGTGCTATAGTCACATGAGAGACTCAACATATAATTCTTGGGAAAAAACAATAATAAAAAAACCAACAGCAATTTTATAGTAACTTCTCTGAATTTTCTCTGGACTTTTCAGATTTATTAAGTCTGATAAAATCTAAATGTGTATTTAATAGATATTAATATGCTCAACAAACTTTCAAAACTTATACTGACATCATTTTACTTGGAGGTTATAATTGTTGAGTATCTATTTATCTTAACCATTCATAGCAAATATGAGTTGCATTGCAAATCAGCAGCTACATAAAGTACATATTACATTGGTACTTATTCTATTGTGATACTGACTTTTTAATTATCGACAACAAAAGAATTACTTTTTTCTTTACAATAGTCTAATTACTTTTGAGGCCCAGCCAAATGGCTTATTTCTAAAAGTGGTAAAAATAAAAAATTGCTAGTTGCAACACAATCTGATTCTATCTAAGTAGTTACTTAAATGGTCCAAACAGACAAGCAGGAGAAATTACATGACCCTGTCCACTTACATTGCAAACCACTGTCATCAAGAACATTTGTGGCTGAAAGATCCAAAGAATTAGGCCTCTGTGCTCTTCTGGGTTTTGATGGTCCAGGATCTGCTACTGTGCTTGGAACACCCTGTGCAAGAACAACTTGCTCTAAACATGGATTACTGTTGTTGTTATTAGAATTAGTTCGGCCACCTTCCAGTGGACGTTCCCTCCTGTCCACAAGACGATCCAGAACACCTTCATCATGGCCAGCCTGTTGCTCTCGCCTCAATAAAGGTTCATGTTCATCAGGGCTGGAGTTAATATTCAGCCTGGTATCCTCACCAATGAATTGATTCTGCAGCATTTCTTGGGCCCTAAGTGCCACTGTGTTGGCAGTCTGGCCAGATGGTACTGCCCCATTGGCATACTGAGCAGCAGCAGCATGGGAGTTAACACTGTGGTTTCTACCTGCCACACCATTCATGGTGACTGTAACCACATGAGGTTCTACAGCATTAATTGTATTCATCTTGGCAACTCCAGTTTCTACTTGTTTCAAATTGGATTTGTGCTTGCTGCCAAATTTCAGACGGGGCTCCTTTGTTGAATTTTTGGTGTTTAAAGGCAAACTAGTAGGTCTCTTAGGAAGGTTCTGTTGCTTGGGGAGAGGATAGAGCTGAGCAGGTGGGACATCAGGAATTAAACATGCTTGGCCATTGGCAGCCTGTGTGAAGTCCTGCTGTCCAGTCACTTCTACTGCAAGCTTTATTAGTGGGTAAAGCAAGCTAGAACTGGTACTGCTCAGTGGGTCTGGCCCACTGAACTGTTTAAGAGAATGCTCCATGAGATTCTCGTCTGAACTTTCCTTGAGGTTCTTATCAACTTCTTTTGGGTCTAGCTTGTTGGTCTCCAAGTCTTCTTCTGTCAGCTGTAAGCAGACAGGGGTTGGCCCAATTGGCTGTGAAATATTTGTGGCATGAAGATTTGTTTCATCTGAGTATGGCATCTCAGATATAGTGGTCATGCCAGTGCTTGGAGTGAGGCCAGTGGTGTTTGTGGTGGTTGTGTTGGTGGACAGGCTGGTGACACTTGTTTCAGGGCTGGGGATTCGAGCTTGTGCTTGCTGTCGTTCATAGTTAATGGAGTTTCGGTTCTTTTCCCCTGTAGTCAAAGGTGTGCTAGACATTGAATGCTCAGAGGAAATATTCTTCACAATGCTGTCAGTGTGATGGATGGAGTCTTCAATGTATGAGGAAGAAGAATAATCTGGATAAGGGCCAATCTTTGGCACACGCCTATTGTGTGAAAGGTTGCTTAAAGAAAGAAAAAAAATGACATATTGACAATGCACATTTATGACAAACTGACTCCAAGTTTAACATCTCTGATTTTAAAGGAAAGGGCTTTTTATTTTATTCCTAATCCACATCATTCTAGAGGTTACTAAAAATTCTAATCAAATAATCAAGTGTCAACTTACTAAATGCTAATTTTATGATTTAAGCCTACTGAAAAATATATGCAGATCTAGGTGTGATTTTTATAGTTATTCATTATTTTGATTTATAGAAGTTATTTAAAAATCTCTCCTATTGTTTTACAACATTACCAAATATATTTTTATGAATTGTATACTTGTACAACCAGATACAAAGTTTCATGAGAGGCAGACCCATGGCATATATTTCTTTTGTATGCTCATAATTCTAGATACATAGTGCTACTGAACAAATGTTACCAATTAAGTTCCAGTGGCCAAATGGTAACAACTAATAGGTAGTTTCAAAGTGCTTCCATGAAGAGATACAGTCTATCAATGGAATGTATCTTCCTGGGTAGACTGAGCCACATCAATGAAAGTCCTAGAGCTTAGAGTATAATGCAGAATGTGACGCTCAGATAAAGGATCAAAGATTCAGAAATGTTCTCCGGTTATCAAGGGCTCTTCACAGTCACTGGCACAACTTGAGAGTGATGGTTTTTGAGCATCACACTGTATGTAATATATTTGTTATTTAAAATAAAGATCAGGGTTAGCTTTAACAATCAAAGTATAAACACTGGGAATATTAATAGATGCAAGTGTTATAGGAGAAAAGCAGCAGCTAAAGGAGAGGAAGTACTACAAAGAAAGACTGATGAAGTTATGAGGGGAGTGAAAAGAAGTGGTAGGAAGAAGTAAAAAGCTGATGTACTGCATAAGAAAAGGAAGTTCAGGAGGTATGGAGGGTAAGAGTCAATACAATGAAACCTAGAGTGGAATGACTAGCATGAACTATGATTAAGCCACCTCAAATAGCATACTAGAGAGTCGGTACAAATAGCACACTAGAACACACAGATAATACAAAGATAAGGTACGAAGAAAGCAGAAAGCTGAAGACTATCCTTAGGTATGTGTAAAGTGAGAAAATTTATGTTTAGAATTGCTACTTTCTACCTTCCTTGATTTGCTGATAAAGAAAGCATAAAAGTTTATATACTGAAGGTAATTTAACCTAAACATAACTAGTGTAAACCCAATTTTGGACTTATAGTTCATAATACAAATTATTCTTAGAAATTAGAACAATCGCCCTGGCTGGCGTAGCTCAGTGGATTGAGCGCGGGCTGTGAACCAAAGTGTCGCAGGTTCGATTCCCAGTCAGGGCACATGCCTGGGTTGCAGGCCATGACCCCCAGCAACCACACACTGATGTTTCTCTCTCTCTCTCTTTCTCCCTCCCTTCCCTCTCTAAAAATAAATAAATAAAATCTTAAAAAAAAAAGAAATTAGAACAATAGAAATAGCACAGAAAATGATTCAAGGGTCAAGTGTATTTTTATCTCATTTTTTTTCTGGTAATTTTCTCCTTGATGCATTTCTGAAAATTTTTAACTTGTATTAGATAAAATGGCAAATTTGTGGGAACACTTTTCCTCCAATCATGAAAAAAAGAAACACAAATAACACCAGTCTGAAAGTTCCAAGTTTTAGGAATTTTTTTTTAAAAGTCCTTTTAACCCTGACTGGTGTAGCTCAGTTGGTTGGGCATGTTCCTGCTAAGCGAAAGGTCACTGGTTTGATTCCCAGTCAGGGCATGTGCCTGGGTTACAGGTTTGGTCCCTCCCCATCTCTCTAAAAATAAATATTACAAAAATAAAAAGTCCTTTTATTTAGAACCAAAATTCATAGTTCTAGCAAAAAAAAGTCTCATAAAATAATGCTCATGATGGGATGGAGAGCTCGTATGCACTGCTCTCATGTGAAAGTAGTAGTAGTATATTCTCTAAGAAAGAGCATTGGATAAGAAGTCTAGAAACAACAGTCTCCATTGAAACAGGTTAGATACATAGGCAAGGTAATAGGTTCCATTTCCTTTAAACAAACAAACAAACAAAACAGCAGAGGAAGGAGGAATAATAACAACAAAGGATAAATATGACAATATATATAGAAGTACTTACATACTTTTGTAACTATGAAAATATTTTACCTTTGTTATTGTGGGGAAGTTGGAGCATTAAAAGAGAAAAACTAACCTCTTTTTCTACATCTTTAGATATTAAAACTCCACAGATTTCATCTTGCATTTATATCAAACAAAATCTTCGTAATAGAACAGGAATATTGAAAGAAAAAGTACAACTTTAGATTGGATGAGTTAATCACTGTACTACTGGACTGGTTTAAGAGAATTTATTTCCTGTTCTCTATTTCATCTCAGTTTCTCAATACTGACTGATGGATGCCAGACCCCCTTGGTTCTTACCGCTCATTCTGCATAGCAGTAGACATTGGATTGACTGTTGGGCTCACAGATTTGTTTCTTTCCCATATCATCATAAGTTCAGCCATCCTCTCCTCAGCACACTGTGCAGTAAGCCGAGCCTCTGCATCCTGGTCCCAACAGTCTTCTATTGTCTCCTTGAGTGATCTCACTGCCTGTAATAAAGCACATGTCAAATACTGTATCTTAAAAGAAAAAGTATTGAGTTTCTTAATGACACGAGGTAGAAGAAATATCAATTTTCTTTAACAAATATTTTACATAGCTCCAATAAAGTCTTTTAGACTTCAGAGATTTGTAAAGTGTCACATTTCTCAAACAGTAAGTAGCAAGGAAGGAAGGAAGCTTTAACCTAACTCTTCACCTGAGAACATGTTTCCACTGATTTTTACAGAGGGAGGGAGGGAGGGAGACAGAGGGAGAGACATATATATATGTGGTTTGAACACACCCCAGTTGGGGATCAAACTGTAACCAGGAATTGAATAGGCAACCTGGCTGTTAAAAATTTTGAGGAGAGGAAATATGAATAAAGAAAATATTGAGGCAAAATCAGGTAAGTACTTTGACAGGGAACTCTATAGTAGAAATATATAAATAATGATATCTAACATTTGGGTAAACAAGATAAAGGGGGTATCATTAACATTGATGAAGAAAGACAAACAAGAAAGAAAGAAAAGAAAAACAAAAAAACTTTAAAACTCTTTTCTACTTAATGACAGGAAAATGCAAGTTGGGGTTCATAGGTGGGTCATAAAATCAGATTACTGGGTTGGGACCAGATTTAAAATAAATGACTACCAAATCCCCAAACTAAAACACTCTAGACTAGAAAATAGAAAATACCCAGATGTAGAGTAGATAGTAAGATTAAGCCTCTTACAATACCATGTCATGATGTAAACATGTATATTTCTTTTTTTTTAATTGGGTCTTTTTTTATTTTTTTAATTTTATCTATTTATTTTTAGAGAGGGAAGGGAGGGAGAAAGAGAGAGAGAGAGAAACATCAATGTGCGGTTGCTGGGGGTTATGGCCTGCAACCCAGGCATGTGCCCTGACTGGGAATCAAACCTGCGATACTTTGGTTCACAGCCCGTGCTCAATTCACTGAGCTACGCCAGCCAGGGCAACATGTATATTTCTTAATGTGTGAGAAAAAAATTCTGAATTCTAGATCACATAAAAAATTTGCAGATTTTGTCAAGAGAGAAAATGGAAAAACTGAAATAAATATGAAAGAAGAACTGGTAGATTCTGGAATATACAACATATTTTAGAAGACTGGGTTTAATGGGTAGAGAAAGAAAAAGACTAAAGGAAAAATCCAACTGTGGAAGAGTTCTCAACTTTTATGTAACAATACATTAAAACCATTGCACAAAAGATGTTATGCAGAACTAAGATTAAGGGATAAAGAGAAACTGGACAAGTGATTTTAAGAAAGGAAAGAGAACAAGCCAGTATTCAAGACAGATTAAGAAAGAGAGGATAAGAATTTGGAAAAAAGATGAAAAATATGAAGAATGGTGATGTGGTTGAAGAAACTATACCTGAATGTTTTACATATGAGAAAAAGGCTATTAAAAAAAAAAACAAACTAGGGCCTATAATTTTTGTTTTTCTAATTTAAAATATTTTAATATTAAAAAAACCTTAAACTGTATGTGTGATTGTTACAACAGTACACTTTTACTATAAATTCTAAAAGTATAGAAAAGGTTATTCATAAACTCAATATTCAGAGGTAACTATGGTTAACATTTTCATATAGTTTCCTCAGAAAGTATTTTCTATACTTTCATTTTCATCAGAAAAACTATTCTTTCCCCATTTACTGACTGATCTATGCTTTTAAACTAGTTTTTTTACACTCAATAATATTTGGAAGATTCTCAGTTTTGTTACTATAAATATATTTTTTTAATTTCAATGCGACTATATAGCAAAAGTGTCTTAGGCACAGGGGAATTTCTCTCTTTTTATAAACTATGCACTTGCCATCTGACTCTAGTATTGGATTGTCACTACAGACAAGCTGTAGCATGGACTGTAGCACCTTAAAGCTAAATGGATTCGCTGGAAGTGAACCAAGCATTATTTTATCCCTTACTTAGCAACCTAGTTTAAATCTGGAGTAAATAGTTTTCAAGTAAATATGCATACGAGGCATATCCCACAATGGTAAGGTTGACAAGAGAGACTTCAAAATGATGAGTTCAACATCTCTGGTAAAATAAACAATTTAAGGAAGATGAGTTGTATTTTACTAGATAAAATTTCAAAAAGAGATTTTCTTTTCCTTTGAGGGATGCTGCACTATAAGCCTGGCACGTCTAATGAATCCTTATAAAGGATTCAGCCTCTCACCTGCCAGGGACCTCTTAAAGATCTATCCTACTTTCCATAGCAGGGACTGCAGTTTGGAGGCAATCTTGGGAATATGTGCTTGGCAATAGGTCTTCAACTGCCTCAAACTTGAAGCAGATTTTAATTTCATTTGAAGTAGAAGCCTTCCTTGAAGGTAAGATACTGACAAAGATGACCAGTGGAGAAAATATTCAATCTAAATACATCTGTATGAAAATATAGAACATCTCTCTAACCTCTCTCTGACATGCCACCACCCCACGTAAGTCATGATACAGAATGAAAATATTCTAATCCTACTAAGACAGCCTAAAATTAAAATGTGAAAATCTATAGTAAAAAAGATTTAAGTTGATTAATGAAATTTTCTTTGTTCTTGTTCTTTAACTATAAATCAAGAAAATTGTACAAAGTTTCAAAAATTCAACTTTATACCCTCAGAGATAATCAGATTCCTATTACAGTCTTAAAACAAGAACTAACTGCTCTGGGAGGGTAGAGGGATGGAACGAAAAAGACAAAGAACTCATGGATACAGATGACAACATGGTGACTGGGGAGGGAAGTGGACAGAGATGGAAGAGGGTATGGGGGGATAAATAGCAATGGAAAAAATATAATGAAAAATAAACAAAAAAGTAAAAATAAAAATCTAAATAAAAAAGAAAAGATTACTCTGGAAAAAGCAAACAATAACAATTTCTAGAAATTATAAGTATGAATGTGGAAAGCAAAATTTTAATGAACAGATAACAAATAGAATGATAAAGGTGAAAATAAATGAGTAATTTGAAAGGTAAAGCTAAGTAAATCTTAAACAATGTACAACAAAATACTGGAAAATACAAGGGAAAAAACCAAGACCTGAAATGTCAGGTGGTCCAATATTTGTCTAATGGAAATTTGAGAAGAAAGAAATACAAGAGAGGAAACAACTTTTAAAATAAAACATAATAGAACAACTATAAAGGACACACGGATAATAACAAGGTGGGTAGAAATGGGCAGGAGGTGGGGAAGGCTGGTTGGTGGGAAAGCATGAGAGGAAAACCCAGAAAACTACTTGAACAACAATAAAAATCAAAAGTATTTAAAATACAATACAATACAATACAATACAATGATATAAGAAAATTCCTCTGAAATGAAGAAACTTCTGAGTTTTCAAGCTGAAAACCTGTCCAGTAGAAAGCAAAAGGTATGAAAAGATCCATGCCTACACACATTCAGGTGGAATTTCACAATTCCAATAATACAGTAAAATGCTTAAAAGCTTACAGAGAAAACAAAACAAGATAATAAAATAAAAAGCAATAGAATGAAACTGGGCCTGGAATTCTCAATAACACACTGGAATACTACAGCACAATTGAGTAGTGGCTGCAAAGTTGTGAGGAAAATTATTTTGATCTTGAAAAGATTACCTAGCCAAATTATTACTTAAGTGTGAGAGCAAGATAGAAACATTTTTGAATGTGCAAGAACTCATAATATTTACTACCCATGCACATATCTAATACACATTACTTAAAGAGGAACTTCCTCAAAGAAAAAGTGATTTACAAGAAAGGGAATGACATGAAATTTTTTAAAATGTTGCTTCTTAGTAGAACCTCTAAAGAAAAATAGAAAAAAAAAAGATGACAAAGAAAAATCAAAGAGAATCCAGTGGATGGTGACTTTTGAAATACTCTTCCTTAAGAAGCAGGGTTTTACACTAACTAACATAGTATTTCTATTTCCTTTTCTATGAGTCTAAGCACAATACTACGTTGTGCAGTGCATGTTTACATAATCGTAATTCTGCAAAATTCTAATGTTATTTCATTTAAATATTTAAATCTGTAGACAAAACAAAAATTTATTTAATAAACAGATACAACATTACAAAATTAGGAAGGAGTAAATGAAAGATAACAAGAAGTAAGAATAGATATAGCACTTTAAGTTATAATGGTAATTCTAGGAGAAAATTAAACATAAAACAAAAACTGCAGAACAATGTTAACAGGAGTTATTGCTAAAGAGTGGTGGTAGGGGCAGGTAGTCTTTTCCACTTCCTTTTTTATGATCTTCTATTTAGTTGGGTTTTATTTACAATACACGGGTATAACTTTAATTCTTTAAAAAAAACTGTTTAAAGTATGAAATACAGGGTACTCTCATCAAAAAGGGGTAATAATACAATGGAATACTGACTAAATGGAGAGAAAGAGAAACATTTATATGTATGGACATGAAAAATTGTCCATAATAAAAAAATAAAGCTTCACAAATGACAGTAGATAACGAGATAAATCTACTTTTGTTTAAAAATATATATATATGAGATATACTGTCCTGGCTGGGTAGCTCGGTTGGTTAGGGCATCATCTTGATATGCCAAGATTGCAGGTTCCATCCCTGGTCAGGGCACATACAAGAATCAACCAATGAATGCATAGAAAAAGGGAACAACAAATCAATATCTAACTGTTTGTCTCTCTCTCTCTCCCTTTCTCTCTCTCTAAAATCAACCAACAAAAAAAATATATGAGAGCGTAGGTACATGTGTGCATGTAAATATTTATAAGATATTTTTAATGTTGTAGCAACAATTTACTGAAATGATGGGTGCCTTTGAAGATATTGTTGTGAATTGCATTTTTAACATACAGAATTTATAGGTTGTACCTTGTTTTCTTTTTGGTGTAGCTTAAATTTCTATGAGACACTGAATATGTAAGTCTTCACAAATTATCATTTTTGGTACCACACTCAAGAGAGTATGATGGAATTTCAATAACCTTCAAAATGTTAACTTGTTAATCATTCCACTTTTTACCCAATCTGTCAAACTTCACACACAATAATTATTTCACACAATTTTATACTTGGAAAAAACTGAAATTCAAGAGGGGGACTTTTTAGGAAAAACCTGAAATTGGAAAGGGGGGTTTTTCAGTTGAAAACCTTAAAAAGGGGAACTTTTTTAGATTGAAAAACTAAAGATTTTTTAGGTTTTTTAGATTTTAAAACTAAAATCAAGTAAGATGAATTTATGCATTAGACAACTCTAAAAACTATTAACATTATTAATAGTATTTTTGCTTCAAATAACATTAAAACACACTCAATCATAAGTTGTCTTTTTAATAATTTAGTTTCTTACCAGGCTGTTTTCTTTCCAAGCTTCTGGGAATTTGGGTCTCTGTTTTTCCCTAGACACCAGAACCTGCATATCTTCAAATGTGGGATGGTTTCCAACTTCTGTCTGAAAAGCCATTTGGTATTCTGGTACAGATTCACCTGTAAATTTTTTTTAAAGGATGGAGTAAAATTTCCAATTATCATAAAATGATAGAATAATGGGAGTATTTCTAATACTACCCGAGCAAAGAAATTGTGTCACAATCTTTTTTTTTTCACCCTTTCAGACATATTTAGAAATTCTACAGAGACCCTTTTGTGGGTATAATGCATTAATAATAAATGTTTTACTTAGAATAGTCAGTCTTAGTTTGATAAATTATTTTTTGGTAAGTTAAACAATAGTTTCAATGATGAAAAGCTATTTTTATGTGGTTTCTAGCACTACTAAATTTGGAGGGAAAAGATTTTGTATATAGAGAGAGTTTGTCCAGAAAAATTTCATTCATTGTTTTTTAAAATTTAAGTATATTTTATTGATTATGCTGTTACAGTTGTCCCAATTTTTTTCCCTTTCCCCCCCTCCACCCAGTACCCACCTTCCCTCCAGCAATGCCCTACCGTTAGTTCATGTCCATGGGTCATGCATGTTAAATTCTTTGGCTTCTCCCTTTCTTATACTCAACACCCCCCTATCTATTTTGTTCCTACCAATTATGCTTCTTGCACCACTGCTTCCTTTCTTCCCCTTCCCCCTCCCAGCTGACAACCCTCCAAATGATCCCCATACCTATGATTCTGTTCCTGATCTGGTTGTTTACATAGTCTGCTTTTGCTTTTGTTTTTATCTTTCCAATTCAGTTGTTGATAGCTGTGAGTTTGTTGTCATTTTATTTATTTATTTATTTATTTAGCAGCAAGACTTTATGGTTAGGCAAAATAACAAAGGTTACGGTGAACTCCAAGTTATACACTTAGCTTCTAACTTTTGTTGAGACACATGGACCTGTTCATGGCATCAGATGATTTAAAGGGATGTCTGCTGACATCAAAGGTGACTCCTGAGAGTGACTGCGGTTTGCAAATGAATACCTTGCAGATGAATACCTTGTTTCGCAGGCCGGCAGTCAATCTACTGAACCACACTAGCCAGGGCTAGAATTTCTTTTTATCACACTGCAGTTTTCCTTCAAGATTTGTGTTTGGTTGGTTGGTTGGTTTTATCATCAAGCATCAATACTGCATTACCTGTCGCTTTCCAGTCTTCACTGGGCTGCCATGAGACCACTGCATTATCCACACAGGGCTGGAGCTGCTCCTTCACCACAGGGTAGAGGTACAGGTGCTCCATGGCCTCTTTGGCAGTCAGTATCTGTCAGTGGTTGTATTGTAGAAGTTTGTCCAGAAGATCTAGGGCCTCCGGGCTGACGAGGTGTCTGTTCTCACTATAGATAAAATTCTCCCAGCATTTCTGTGAATGTTGTCCCAGGATATTCATTGGAAGTGCAGATCTAGGTCTAGGTGATACTTCTTCAAATACCCATACAGCTCATCTGTACCTGGAACCTTGGCAATGTGAACAAGCTGGTTGTAGTTGTCCTGTCTGTGAAAGAAGGATTCCTTTTGAAAGATCATGCTCGCTAACATACTGCCCAAACTCCACATGTCCAAGCTATAATCATACATCTGGTAGCTACAAGGAGCTTGGTCCCTTGAAGTACCTGGAAGCCACGAGAACACTGTACTCCTGAGCAGGATGGGTGAACTCTGCAAGACCCCAGTGCAGCTTTTTCTGTTGGTGATCTATCATGACATTCCGAGGTTTCACATCCCTGTGCATGATTCCCTTGCTGTGGCAGTAATCCAGAGCTTTAAGTAATCCGTACATACATAACTGATATCAAAGTCCGTCAGGATCTGGTAAAGTTGCTCAAAATCTGAATTATTGATATATTAGAATACCAAAGCTGGTGTCTTTGACACAGTGTCCTTCGCAGTGTCAATCAGTTTAATGATATTTGTTCTCCATGAAGGTTCTCCAGAATCTTAGCCTCTCGTTTTATTTTCTTTTTCTTCACTGGCTTGAGAATTTTTACAACCACTCTCTCATTGTTGGTGATGTTAATGGCTTCAAATACTTTGCTGTACTTTCCCCAACCAAATTTTTGAACCAGTTGGTAATCATTTTGATTAACTCAGCTTGGGACATGAGCCACATAGTCCCAGTACTCTTGGCTCCTCAGCTGTTCACCTTGGTGTAGACCCGGGCCCTGCTGTCTGCAGCTGGGCCAGACAAGGCAGGTGAAACCAGGGGCATCGCTGGGAGCCAGAGGAGGAGGAGGAGTCAGGCAGTGGCGGCAGCTGAGGCTGCTGGCTGGGCTGTTGTCATAAATGTTCACAGTTTTGATCCACTTCTTTTTCTTAAATAAGGCCTTTTAACATTTCATGTAATAATGGCTTGGTGATGATTAATTCCTTTCGCTTTAACTTGTCTAGGAAACACTTTATCTGCCCTTCCATTCTAACTTTTTTTTAAAGATTTTATTTATGCCCTGGCTGGCATAGCTCAGTGGATTGAGTGTGGGCTGGGAACCAAAGTGTCCCAGGTTCGATTCCCAGCCAGAGTACATTCCTGGGTTGCAGGCCATAACCCCCAGCAACTGCACATTGATGTTTCTCTCTCTCTCTCTCTCTCTCTCTCTCTCTCTTCCTCCCTTCCCTCTCTAAAAATAAATAAATAAAATCTTTAAAAAATAATAATAATAATAAAATAAATTAAAAAAAAAGATTTTATTTACTTACTTTTAGAGAAAGGTAGGGCGGGAGAGAAACAGCAATGTGTAAGAGATACATGGTTGCCTCTCACATGCCCCCAACTGGGCACCTGACCCCACAACCCAGGCATGTGCCCTGACCAGGAATCCAACCAGCGAACTTTCGGTTCACAGGCCGGGACTCAATCCACTGAGCCACACCAGCCAGGGCTGCCCTTCTACTCTAAATGACAGCTTTGCTTGGATAGAGTAGTCTTGGATGTAGGTCTTTGCCTTTCACGACTCTGAATACTTCTTTCCAGCCCCTTCTTGCCTGCAAAGTTTCTTTTGAGAAATCAACTGATAGTCTTATGGCCACTCCTTTGTAGGTAACTTTCTGCTTTTCTCTCATTTCTTGTAAGATTCTCTATCTTTAACCCTTGGCATTTTAATTATGATGTGTCTTGGAGTGGGCCTCTTTGGGTCCAACTTGATTGGGACTCTATGCTTCCTGGACTTGCATGTATATTTCCTTCACCAAATTAGGAAGGTTTTCTTTCATTATTTTTTCAAACATATTTCCAATTTCTTGCTCTTTCTCTTCTCCTGGCAATGATGAAAATGTTGGACCTCTCAAAGCTGTCCCAGAAGCTGCTTATACAACCTTCGTTTTTTTGGATTTTTTTTCTTCTTGTTGTTCTAATTGGTTGTTTTTCACTTCCTTATGTTCCATATCATTGATTTGATTCATGGCTTCATCCATTCTACTGTTGTTTCCCTGTAAATTGTTTATTTCAATTAATGAATCCTTTGTTTCTGACCGGATCTTTTTTATGCTGTTGAAATCCTTACTAAGTTCCTTGAGCATCCTTATAACCAGTGTTTTGAACTCTGTATCTGATAGATTGCTTATTTCCATTTTGTTTAGCTCTTTTTTTCTGGAGTTTTGAACTGCTCTTTCATTTGGACCATGTTTCTTTGTCTCCTTGTTTTGGCAGCCCTCCTGTGTTTGTTTCTATGTATTAGGTAGAGCTGCTTTGACTCCGTGTCTTGCAGTAGGTGGTCTAGAGTGTCTAGAGTAGGCGGTCTGTAGTAGAGTGGTCTAATGTAGTAGGTGCCCTGTAGGGTCCCGTGGCACAGCCTCCCCTATCACTCAAGCTAGGTAGTCAAGGTACACTCTTTGTGTGGGCTGAGTCCACCCTCCTCTTGTAGCTGAACCCTGGTTTCTGTTGGCAGGTCAATGAGAAGGATTTACCCAAGCCAGTCTGTTGCAAGGACTGGCTACTGACCACCAATCTGTCCTCTGTGGAGGATCAGCTGTGCAAGGACAGGGTGGTGGTTCTCTGACGTAGTCTGTAGCTGTCCATGGGTGTGTAAGCTCTGGGGTTTCTGGAGTGGTGCAGGCCAAGGTCAGCCCCCACCTGTGTTTTGCCCAGGACCACCCTTCCTGAGCTCTAAAGCAATCTGAGAAGATTGCTACTCATGCTGGGCTTGGAGTTTCCCAGGCAAAACCAAGCTGTGAAACTAATCTGGCTGCTGCTAGTGCCCGGCCTAGAGCTCACTGAGGACAGCTGTGGCTTGTTTGACAGGATTTAGGAAGTTGTGAAGCAGAAACCAAGATTATTTATTCATATGAAAAGTAGCTTGGGTGGGTCCACAAGTTGGGTGGGGTGGAGTCTCTGGAGATCTCCAAGGCACATCAAACAATGTTAGCCAGGTTGATGGAGTCTCAGATATGGCACCAGCCTGCTGGCTCTGTGGCTCTGCAGGGGGCACAGGGGCTCAGAAAAGGGACAATGGCCTCTTGTCACCTTGATGCCAGACATTTCAGCCTTTCCCAGTATGCCACTAGTGCCCTTCTAGCTGCCACCGTGGCGCTAGAGGTCAGAGGGAGCAAGTCTGAGTAGGTGAGTCTGTGTGTGGATTCTTTAAGAGGAACTGCTTGGGGCTCAAGAAGTTTCTTCCACTGACTCAATCCTCACTGGTTTTTGAAGCCAGAAGTTGTGGGGACTTATCTTTCTGGCACTGGAAGCCTGATGTGGGTTGGGACTCCTTGCCCATAAGATATCCCTCCTGAATTTTTAACCACCACACATGGATAAGAGACCAGCCTGTTCCATGACTGCACCCCTCCTACCAATCTCAATGGATACAGTTTCTTTAATACCATAGTTGTCAGACTTCCATTCACCTCAATTTATGACGGTTATAAGTGATGGTTATTCTATATTTTAGTTGTAATCTTGATGTAGTTGTGCAAAGAAGTGAGCCATGTCTACCTATGCCACTATCTTGACTGGAAGCCCAGTCATTGTTAATATAATGAACATGGTTTGTGAGACATCGATGTCAACTGGCAGCCAAGGAGAGTGCACTGGAATGCGCATTCATTAACAATGACGACTTCACTGTACTAGTCAGTGGAGGCAGTAGACGCTGTTGAGTGAACATGCGTACTGTGTGGTCATCACATTCAAGATGACTAAGCAAGTAGAGCAACGAATCTGCATCATATTTTGTGTTAAGCTTGAACGTTCCTCTGCGGAAACTATTCAGATGATTGAGAAGGCCACAGCTATGGGCAACTGGTGATTGGAAGCTTCATTACAACAACGTGCCTGCTCATGCATCATGTCTCATGCAGAGTTTTTTGGTAAAACATCAAATCACCCAGGTGACTCATTTGCCCTATTTTCCATATTACATAGCTAGATACCCTCTGGATAGACCTTGTACACTTAATATTTAAAAATATGCTTGATCTCTTATCCCACACAGGGATCAGGAACAATGAATATGAGATGTCCAGATCTAGTGCAACAAACATGTCTGTAGAACCAAACATAATGTGGAGGGTTTTATGGTCATCACATCTAATCACATCATTTTTGTTATTATAATACTGCCAGATTGTATCAAATGTCACAAAAATTTTAACAATAATGGCCATTTGACAGAGAAGTCAATATACTGATTTTTTAAAAAATTTCCTCTTAGCAAGCAATATCTATATCAAGGATTTTTAAGTGTTATTAATTATTCCACCCTATTCATCAACAAGCACAATCAGGGGCTTATAATGAAAGGCCTATCATTTTTTAAAAATGTGATCAAATTAAACTTAATAAACATATTGAGCCACACAGAAGACCTTTGGGACCAACACTTAGAAAACCAATGGCCTAGTAAATATTTTGGCGAAAAACTCGGGAAAAATAGAGGTCTTTCTTTTCCTTACCCCTTCCGCCAATTTATTAAAATGACAGGATAAATTACAAGGAAGAACTCCATGATAAGCACTTAGGTTCTAATCCTGGCTTCCTCTCTACTTCAGAAAAGTAATTTTTAACTCTTCTATGTTTCAGTTATCACCTCAGCAATATGGCAATGTCCGCCCTTGTTACTTACAAGGAGATAATACAAAAGTTAATGACTGAGATAGAAAATACAGTATGAAACATGTAACTTAAGTTTTATGTTTCAATTTGAATATTCAAAAGAACATATAAATACTTGTCCTCCACCAGTATTAAAGATGATTTACAAAGATTAATTCTGTAATCTGTGCAGCAACCCAAATTATTTTGGAATATCATACTATCTATAAATATAAGTGATATCTTTACATACTCTAAACATTTAAGCAGATACTTATTTTTGATCAATAACTGTCAACATTAAACTTGAAAGACAAAACTAAAGGATTTGATTTTGCCAGTTCGTATATCACTTTCATAAAACCTCATGTGATAAAACCTCAACCCACACCATCAGTGAACTTAGTTACTAGTTTATCTTATCTGTCTTTTTGATACATATACACAACTCACATAATACCTTTCAAATGTGATTGATTAGTTTTTTTCCTCTAAACGCTGGTTTAGTAAAATTAAAGTTCAAGTTCACAGTTTTACTTATTTGTTTTAATCAGTTCTAAATTAAAATGAGAAAACTTGCTAAATGAAATTGATGAAAAATCTTGTTTTCTGATTTGAATAACATTAAGAATTATTAAATTTCTACTAAGTTTTGATGGTTCTAAATCTAATTGTTCCATAGATGCTTGTTTAGAGCTAATTTCTATTAGGCACTGGAAACACAAAGATGAATGTTCATGACAACATTATCATGGAAGAATTATCATGGAATGTCTTGCTGGATTTCTTAAAACTTGATAATTACTGAATTACTCAAGGGAAGTTTTATAATCCCATTTCCTTTCAAACTGTCTAAAATAGATAAAATATCTAAAAATATCAGATGCCATCCCATGTTTCTCACTTCATTGCTACTTGTTAATCATGCCTCTAAAGAATAATTATCCCTCCAAGGAAGCATTGAGGAATTTTTGTCCCTTTCTTAAATTATACTTGTTTTCTTTCTTCCTTTTTCTTTCTCTTGCCTTTTTTCCCCTTCCTTCCTTCTCAGTCCTTTATATAAACTTTGTAGTATTTCATTCTTCCTTTGTAAAAGAAATACCTAATTCATTTAAATTGCTAATATTTTACAGAGAGTCAGCCTACATAGTGTTCCCATTTATTAATAAAACATGTACTGCATTTGGAGGTATAGCATAATAGTTTTAAAAATGTTTTAAAAAATTTTATTATTATATGCTATTCTTTAGGCTTATTAGTATATTTATGGATCCTTTTTTTCAACTTTCCCCCTATTTCATTGTTAAAATTTTTGAGTGCCCTGTAACCTCTACCTGTGCTTTCTTAATGCGTCTCCCTCCTATACTCTATAATATTTGTCTTCTCTATTCTACAGAAACTCCTCTAAGAATACCAGCGACCTCCTCTTATTCAAATTCAAAGATTATCTGTCAATTCTATTTCCTTTCAATGACACGTATTCCTGTCAAATCTTAGTTCTTAACACTTTCTGACGCTGACTTCCCAGATACTATGATTTCTCAGTTTTCTCACTATTTTTCTGACCATTTGGCTTCAAAACTAACCTATTTGGGGGCTCTCCTAATATTCAGTCTTTATTCAACAATTTTTCCTCTGTCTCCATGTGTTCTCTTAGGGGAATGTATCCAATCATAAGTTCTCAATTACCATGTGCATGTACACAATTCCCAAATAATCATTTTAATCTTAGCTCTTCATTCTTTTTTTTTTAACCCTCATCCAAGGATATTTTCATTGATTTCAGAGAGAGAAACATGAAACAGCTGCATCTCACATGCACCTGACAAGGAACTGAATCTACAGCCAAGGTTTGTGGCCTATCTGGGGATCAAACCTGCAACCTTTTGGTGTATGGGATGATGGTCCAACCAGCTGAGCCACCCAGCCAGGGCTCCTTTCTATTCTTTGAAAAATTATCTTCAGTTATCTGCCAATGCCTCATCCAAAAGTCTTCATAATTAACTACTATTTCCAGTGTAAGCTAGTATTTTTTTGCTAAGTTCCTGGCTGCCACCCTCACTGTTTCTCAAATCTCTGAATATTTCTCAGTTCCTTAAACTTTCTTCCAAATGTTAATCAAAACCACAGGTTCCTTCTCTACATTTTTTCTCACATGTGCATCTTCTCCCTCATTTCCATATCCAAGATTATAGGGTATCTAATGCAACTCTTCTTTCTCCTTTACTTTTATCGTTTATTGTGGTTAAATGTATATAATATAAAATTTACCATTTTAACCACCTTCAAGTGTATAGTTCCATGGCACAAAGCATATTCATGATATTATGTAAGCATCACCACCATTGATCTCTAGAACATTTTTCATCTTTCCAAACTGAAACCCTGTATTATTAAATAATAATGCCCCATTTTCCTTTTTAAAACTCGTTCTAGTTCTATTACAACTCATCCAAGATTTAATTGCTGTTCTCTTTTCAAACATTGAGTATTGCTCTTTATTATTTATCAAAAACAATATTCTTTGAATGCAGTAGTTTAAAAATATTGTTGATGTCAGTGTACTAATGCTATGACTATAAGAATCATTTTAGTCAGACATACTTCTAAAAAACAACAATCTGGATTAGAATATTTTAAAAAACATATATCACCTAAATTCTAATAATACAAATAAAAAGTTTCAAAATTCCAATACTACCAAGATTCTACTACAATTCCTGCTATTTGCAGAAAAACATCTCAACTGAACACTCTGTATTGAAAAATATACTTCTAAGTAAGACCTATAGTTAATCTAAATAATTATTTTATTTCACTGTATTTTAGAATTATAAACTAGTGTTAAATGCTTAATGTTTTAAGAGCAAAATATTCAACCCCACTAATTTCTGTTTTTATTAAATAATTCTATTTCATAGATTTGTCCAATGTTAGTTCAGTTGACAGTTTTTCTTTTTTTTGGTGCTTTTAATAGTGTTTTTCCTATAAAATAGAGACAATAAATATCAAATCATTTTGTATATCATCTAGAAAAATGCAATGCACATATTGGTAATGTTTCTATATGACAATTAGGATAGTGATTAAAAAGTCCTAACAAAAGGAGAATACTTATAAGCTCATTTGGTTGTTTCAAGTAAGCCTCAAAAAAGCATTTATGTCAAATGAGTGTTCTTTCATTGAAAGGAAGGAAGAAAGGCAGGAAGGCAACAAGAGAGAAAGGAAGAAAAGAAGGAAGAAAGGGAGGGAGGGTGGGAGGGACAAAAGAAAGAGAAAGAAAGAGAGAGAGAGGAAGGGAGAGAGGGAGGGAAAAGAAAAGAAGAGAAGAGAAAAAAGAAAAGGAAGAGTTATCCATTGGAACACTCATTGCTTCTAATTATTTATTGGGTCAATTCAGTACACAATGTAAGTGTAGGTTTTCAAATGCTCAGAGGGTGCATAAGGCAAACAATGACTGCTAAAGTAATCAGAACCCAAACTAAACACAATTAGATAAGTTATTATGAGCAATTAATGAAATTGCACTCAGATGCAAACATGGAGTCCTTTTAAAAAGTTTTTCCTTCTGGCTAATAATATTTCTGAACACTAGATGGCAATAAACTAAAAGTTTAAATGAAAGTAAAAACAGAAAAGTCGACTTACTTAATATAGATAGGAAAAGAAGCTATAATTACTTCACTTCAAATTCATATATCAACTTTTGGTAGCACATCTCTTACCTGGGAAGAGGTCTGTGCATCTCATAAATATCTCCCAATAGATTAGTCCAAGAGCATACATGTCTACTTGTTTCAAAGCTGATTCACAGTCCCTCAGGTTCACAGCTCCTTCTAGAACTTCCGGTGCCATATATCTGATTGTGCCAACCTGATTTTTAGAGCAATATTTTTTAGAAACAGAATGAAAGGCATATATTAGACAGAAGCTATACATAAATTTCATATCAACAATGTCAATGATAAGTTACTTTACCCTACCCATGTCACTGAAACTGTCTATACCAGATTTTTCAATCTATAAAATGTCCTTCTTGATAAACTATGACAAGTATCCTATTGAACAGAACCAGTCAAAAAGAATGAGCTAGATCTTTCTATGCATATCAATATTTAAAAACCTGTAAGACACTGAGAAAACTACAAAACAATGTGTACACTATTTAATATTTTTAAAAATTCACAAAACATGAAATGTAAATATATGTATAGATATTGGTAATGAACTCAGAAAAAGATCAGGAAAGAAATGTTATATGTTGTAATAGTAATTATCAGAAGGAAACTGTCCTATTTCACCTTGATAATTTTAACCCTTGCTTCAAAAATCAGTTCCTACCAAAAGTTCCTTCTAATACTTATCAAAAATGAGGTAGAATGCCAGTGGACTTCCATGATGAATTGATGAACTTTATGCAGTGTCTTTTTAATTTTGTAATGCTTAATATGCTACAACTGGTAGTATCTAGAATAGTTATCCTGAGTAGTTAGTGAATTCTCAAATGCAATTCATTATGTTTTCAAAGTATGCCCAAAGTGTGATACCTTTTGTATAAACTCACCTCACTTATGGCTGCATTATCTTCTTCCCCTGGGCGCACCAGTCTATTTCCAGTCAGCCTCATGGACAACCCAAAGTCACTAATAACACAGGTTCCATCATTTTTCACCAGAACATTTCTGCTGTTTAAATCTCGATGGGAAATTGCAGGCTTATAATGATCTGTTTGGATAATTTCAAGTATTTATTTATACTTAAAGAGCACTATTGGATATAAAGTGAGCACCCAAGTAATAGGGACTACCACATAAATAAGATAATGTTAATTTTCTACCTATTAATTTTCTAATAACAAAAAAGGACATAAGAAATCAAAATTTCAACTCACAATATCACTATTTCTACTATATATATTTTATAACATAACTCCCATTGTATGTATAATTAATTAACCTTTAAATTTCAGCTGCAACTAATAGCCAACATGCTGCTGCTTCTAATTTTAGCACATACTTGTTATTTTCTCTTCATTTTATGGTAGCAAAAGACGGCAACAGAGAAAGGGATATTTGGTATAAACAACAACAAAAGTCAACATACCTGAAACAGTGTTGATAAAAAAAAACTGACAGGCCTCCAAAATTTGTGTATGTCCCTTACACTTTTCTCCTATGATTTAACAGATCAAACCTGTGACAGAACATCCCAGTTCTGCCCTGACGTGCAGCCATGTCTTTAAGCCCACCTCAGTCCTTCAAATCAAACTAGAAATAGTTTTACAATAGACTGGGAGAACAAGTGATGGAGCTGGTATTTCTCAGCAAGATATGAAAATCTGTTTTCTGACTTTACAGAGAAGCAAAGAACTATTATGCTTATTCTATTACTTGTTTATCACTAGACTGTATGTTCCATGAAGGCAGAAAGAATGTATTTTTCCTGAATTCAAAAGGGTTGACACAGAGAAAATGCTTGCTGACTAAAAGAATGTACCTAACCTAAGCCCCTCATTAAAAACACCACATAATTTTTTCCTTTCTGTAAGGAAACTTGACATAAGTCTTTCATTAGGGCCATAGCTCTTGAAATGAAAAAAAAATTATATAGCACAATTTCTAAATTTTAAAATAACTCACTAGTTATACAAAGAAATACAGCAATTTAAACAAAGTTAATGATGTTTATTGAGTATTTATATTGAGGCACAGATAGACTCAGTATTTATTTATTATTCTCATTAACAATTATTAGATTGCAATTTTGCCAACAATGAAACTAAAGACAGGAAAATGATTCCTTTCATATAAAAAAAGGCAACAGCACTAGAAGAAAAAAATAGTAGTTACCAAGTTGCTTTATCTAAGAGTTGATTTCCTTTTTTATTTATTTATTATTTTTTTAAGATTTTATTTATTTATTTTTAGAGAGGGAAGGGAAGGAGATAGAGAGAGATAAACATCAATGTGTGGTTGCTGGGGGTCATGGCCTGCAACCCAGGCATGTACCCTGACTGGGAATCGAACCTGCGACACTTTGGTTTGCAGCCTGCACTCAATCCACTGAGCTATGCCAGCCAGGGCTTTGATTTCCTTTTTTTAAAAAAGATTTTATTTATTTATTTTTCGAGAGTGGGGAAGGGAGGGAGAAAGAGAGGGAGAGAAAAATCAATGTGTGGTCACTTCTCATGCACCATCCACCCCACCCACCAGGGACCTGGCCTGCAACCCAGGCATGTGCCCCAACCAGAAATCAAACTGGCAATCCCCTGGCTCCCAGGCCCACACTCAATCCACTGAGCTACACCAGCCAGGGAAAAAGCTGATTTATTTTGCATTTTCTCCCCTTCTCATTTCCTAGGCCCACCTTCCAAAGCTTATATTAACATGGCTCAACTCAGCCCCTAAATAAAGAGCTGCTTTTCTTATTCTGGATAAAACAATAACACAAATATATATGGCATAATCTCAAGCTTATATTTATATAAGAAAACTTATGAAGACATTGTAAAATGTTTGTATAATAATAATATAAAATCAATACTTAAACTAAAAGATTTTACACATAAGGAAGCCAGGTTAATAATGGGAAGAATATGCAGTGGCTCAGTGAGACAGCCAGAGGGAAAAATTGGGTAGTACATTCTGAAAAAAAAAGAAAGAAAAAGAAAACAAAAGGAGAGAGAGAAAAATGAGGAAACCAGGAAGAGAGGAGAAGAGAAAATATGAAACAAGATAGAATTTATCACCAATGCAAAGGGTAAAACTATAGACTGTCCTTTTGAGGCTTTTCTCCTTTAAAGATCTCCTCAGTATTCTTTTTAATCTTTTTTTATTGGAGGTGAGATGTTACATAGAAAGGAAAATATACAATGATTTTGCCCTGGTGTAGCTCTGCACCAAATATCATAAAGGAAAGTGAGGACATAATATTAATTATGATTTTTAAAAATCTAAATGAAAAAGTTTCTGTGGACATTCATACAGAGAGAGAGAGAGAGAGAGAATATGATACGCAAAGGACATGGAAGGATATACATGAACTAGTTAATAGTAATTTTCTGGTTAGGTTTGAGTGATCTGTACATGATCTTTCTTAGATTTTTTGTGGTAATAAGTTACATTTTATATTATCACTAGGAAAATATTCATAGGGAGAACCAATTACAAATAAACAGGTTCAATTCCATATATTCTGGAACAGCTGAATAAATAATAATAGCATTATTCCTTATTACAAAATTTCTATTCTAAATTGGCAGTATTGTATCTGAAGATAGTGGGATGAACAGAGTTCTCTGAAAAAAAATGAAATGACCTTTTAAATGTTTTGAAATATTCAGACTTTTTAAAATAGTAAAGCTGTAAGTTCAAATAGCTACTGAACATATTTTTTGCAATAGCATGTATGTGTGTATACTCATTTTTTAAAAAGGTAAACCAGTAAAAATATTAAGTAATGTTTAAGAGTAAGATCTGCATTTAAATAAAACTCTTATTTGATGGCAGTCATTTTTTCAGCCAATGTTTTCAACTTGAAACCTTGCTGCATTAGGCAAGCCTTGACAAGGGGGATTAGAATGGTATTTTAAGTTCTGTGCTAAGCCAGCTCTTTAAAGGAGCTATAATAATACTTAAGAGTAAGGAAACACAGTCCAAATGGTTAATGTGCTAAAGCACTAAAGTGAGTGAGTGCATCAAGTTGCTGACATAGGTAATGACTATGATCAATTCTGTATTCAGGAAAAGCAAGATGTCAAGATAAATGAACTGATAAATCATTCAGGAGAAATTATTTATATATGAAGCAGAAGCTAAAAAAGATGATCCATGCTATTATGCAATGAAACAAAGATCTAAGAAATTGATACATTAAGGATTTTCTTCACTACAGAGGTCAGAGAAACTGAAAAAATAATGTTCTGGGCTATAGCATGACAGGAAAATGCTGTAAGGCATAAAAGCCTAAGAAAACACAAAGGTAGACTTTTGCAGCAAAGCTAATTTAGAGGTGCCTGTGATATGAGGTGTATCTTGAAACAAAGTGAGAAAGCAAATGTATTAAGGAGATGCTCTGAACAACTAGCAAAAATGTACATAAAAGCTGAAGAAAACCATAGTTCTGAAACACTGGCAAAGACTGATTCCTCACCATGCATTCTTCTTTTCCTGGTTAGTAACAGAACACAGTATTGTCTGAGCAATGAACTCAGCTAAAATAAAACAAAACTATACTCTCAGCATCCCTTGCAGCTAACTGTAGTGACTAAGTTCTGGGAAACAAAATATAAACATAAGAGTGAAACTTCTGGAGACAGAAAAAGGCAATTCCTTCTTCCTTTCCCTCCTTTTCCGTGCTTATTAGAATAGAGTGTAATGAACAATGAGGTGACCTTAAAAATATAAGCCATATATAAATAATGGAGGAGAAATACAGGAGCCTGGTGCTGCCAAATTTTAGACTGTCTCCCTCTAGATTCTTACATGAGAAAGAAAAAAACCTATTCTTATTGAAGCCTGTTATTTTTCTCCTGATAGACTTGACCAAACCTGGCTCTGCGAAGCACTGACTTATAAAAAGATACATTTAGGTTTTATACTAAAGTCCAACCAACCTATGGAATAAAGATCTATCTGAAGTTAAAACTAAACAAGTGATAATGTACTGTAGTTCACTTAAATAAGCAAAATAAATACAAGGAAAATATAATACAGCCTAGTTAAGAGGTTCTTAACCAAGATTGACAGATGAACTTCTGAGAGCTTAAAACCCTCTAGAATCAAAAGAACATACTTAAAAGAATTGCCTATACATATATCTTTGCAGGGAGAGTGTTCGGAGCTTTAATTAAATTCTCAATGGCATCCATAACTCCTCTAGAGTCCTTAAGTTCTTTTTCTTATTCTTCCTATTAGATTTAAAATACATTTCTCATAGTAAATCTTTCAAATAGCTGGCTAATAGTAAAGTTACTATAGATAATATATGCTTTTACTTTGATGATATGAATAAAATTTCTCTTTGTTAATCCTACTCTACATGAGTATCATTCATTTCCCCTTCATTGTCTTACCTCCTCGTGGTAATTCTGTATGAAGATAAGCCAGTCCTCTAGTCACAGAATGAGCCAGACGGCATGAGCTTACCCAGTCACTTGTATGGAGACTAAGATACTTGCATAGAGATCCCTGTATAGAGGAAAAAATACAACAACAACAAAAAAAATGAAATTAATATACTTGAACATAAGAAGGCAAGTTAGCAGCTTTATAAAGGATTTGCATATGTTAGGATTCCATGAAGATCTAATACATTATGACATTTCAGAATCTTGAAGGAGTTAATAAGACATTTCTGTGGGTAGAGTGGAGGAGAAAATGAAAAAACTTGAATGTAAAATTTTTATTTTTTCAACATTAAAAATTACGGTTATTTCATAAAAGAGTCCTTTAGACTCTTTCTTTACACAGTATCTCTTCCCAGTACAAATACAAATTACATTGTTATGTTTTATAAGCACAACCAGGAGATTTTTGTAAGTATATGTGTCAGTGCTAATCAAGGTGTTCTTCCACAAACTATTTATTACCAATCATTCTGGGATAAGGAGCTTGCACCAGAATGAATGTCAGTCAAAGCACTGCTTCATTCATCAAGAAAGTCTTGTGCGGGGCATTTGTTGGGGGGGTACTAAAAAGTTAACTAGTGACTTAGTTAATTTGCACTCTGGTACAAGATCCTTATCTCATTGTATACCCTTAGTAATAACCAGTGTGCAAACAGGCAATGCTCTACTAAATAACTGACTGTTCATATAAATGCCAGTTTATATTTATTAAGAACTTACATTGGGATAATACTCCATCACAAGCAAATACTCCATGCGTCCATCTGCAGTGACTCTCTCATCTCCAACTATAAAGCGAGCAATGCTATCATGTTCCATCAAAGGCACTCTGTAAATGTTCTTCTCATTGATAAAATTCTGACGATTTGCAAAGGAAAACACTTTTACAGCAACAGGACGCTCATCTAAGGAACCTTTATATACTGCTCCATATCGACCCCGGCCAATCAGCTGTAAATTTGTTTTGAAGAAAGCAAGGTATTAATTCAAATCACAATGGAAAAATCAAATTTACTAAATAAAGTGCAAGTCTACATGTGTGCCATAGTTCTCTATTGCTCAAAGGTTAAATTACTCCATTATCAAGGAACTAATAAAGTGCACCTTTTAAAATATGTGACTGAAGAAGCTCCTATTAGACCCAGCCCTCCCAAACACAGCAACTATAAACTCTAAAAACAAGTTGTAAAAAGAAACTAAAAGTGCTGGAGAATGAACAAAAGGAAATAGACTATGAGAGGAGTCAACACTGAAAAGAAAGGAATAGGATATGAGGATTTACCCAATTTTATAGCTTTTAGCCTGAAAACAGGCTGAAATCAGTTTTGTGCAGTGGAGCTAAAAATGCAATAGGAAATCCACAATCTCTCTGGCCCCAGGAACAAGAGGACAGAATTTGGGGTAACCACAGCTACAGGAAAGTAAGGAGAGAATTCCAGAAGGAAGAATCAAAGAGGGGGAAACTGAATGAATGCATGGGACAAACTCCAGCCAGAGACAAAATAACTGAACTGAGATTTGAGCTTCCGCCTGAGATGAGTTTGCAGTATGTCTAACCAAGATAACTGCCTACTAAAACAAACATTGAAAGTGAACACACTTCAGAAGAATCTAAAGAACACAGGCTCTGCACAATATAACATTCACAATGTCTAGGATATAATTAAAAGTTACTTAATACACAAAGTACCAGCACAATGCAATCTGTCTTTTAATTTTTGGCTGCTGGAGTTTTCTCTTACTTTACTGAAATAGGTTAGGGATTTACCATAATCTATTTAAGGGTATTTGTTATATTTCACTCAGTGTGTCTAGGTTAAAATTTAACAGATAGATTGTCCTTTAGAAAGGCTGTATAGTTAACAACCTTTTAACCATTCAACATATGGTCAAATCAGCAGTGTTTGAGAGTGGTTCATTTACTCAGTCCAGGATAAAATCCTATGGTTTTAATAAATATTTCTTTTAATTTACTGATTTAGACATCTAGTTATAATACATATTTTAGCCACACTTCTATTGTGAATTGACAGTTAATCCTTTTTGTCCATTTTTATTATTTATTTCATATTGATTTATATTAGCCCTGTATAAATTCTTTGTTTCTGTGTTGAATTTAGCTTTTAACTTTGTTATATTTTTCTCTCATACGGAAGGTTCTTAAAATGTTTTAAATTATCAAATCTACCACATCTACTATTTAAACAGTCTCTGTAGTTTTAGGACCATAGTTATCTATTACTTAACAGTCTCTGGTTTAGGGATCATAGTTTATTTATACTAATAAAGAATAAAACATTAATCATGATAAAACTTTTAATACAGACTCTGAGAAATTACCAAATGAAAATTAAACTCTATGGAATACATAATAGTCCTATGTGCCTATAAAAATATATACTGCATGCACAGACAAGTAATATTTATTTTGCCTCTACTATGGATTCCTTGCCTGGAACGTTCTCAGAATTTCATGACTTTATTCCCATACTTGAAAGTTCAAGTCTGTACTCGAAAGGTCATTTCCTTTCTAAATATACTTTGTTTTAAATAACTCCCTTTCCATAGCTTTCTTATTTTCTTATCTGTTTTATTTTTCTCCATAGCACTTACTACTGCTTGATATAATATAGATCTGTTTACCTGTTTGTAGATTCTCTCCTGCCAGAATATAAGCCTCAAGAGGGACAGCTTTACAGTTCAGCTACATTCTCAGTGCCTAGAATAGGACTTGGCACTAAATTGGTACTCAATAAATGCTTGTTGAATAAATAAACAAATGATTTAGTGAATGAATGAAGTCACTGTCTCAAACATGGGAGCAGAAAGAACAGTTCATAATCTAAGAACAATCTTACCTCCAAAAGTTTCAGATTATCTAGGTCAAGAGAGGGCTCTGATGCTGCTGCCTCCATCATGTTCATACTGTGAAGACCTTGTTTACGGTCTCCTATAGGAATAGACAAAAGAAGTTACTGTGTGCTTCTCTTAAAATGAAGATTTTATTATACTTTTTATTATATTTCCATTAAAAAGAAGAGCTACAGAATGGTAGGCAACAAGACTAATGCCTAATGTCAATGGGAGTAAAATTATTTACTAAACTAGGAATTATCTATAAATGAAGATGAATGATGACTAAGGTGAAAGCTGAATTCTGTGAGATGATTCCAGGAACAGACTTAGTTTAAAACCTTAAAGAATACTACCAAGACAGTTTCATTAAAGTTATTCAAATTAATACATAAATGATTTCCTAAAAAGCTCATCAAACCTAAAGTTTATTAGAACCAACTGAATATTTAATGATACTGAGAAATTATTATTTTTAAGGTGTAAAAAGGATATTGGGGTTATATATATATTTTAAGTCCCTCTATTTCAGCAATAATACTAAAGTATTTATAAATAAATGGTATTGTGATTTCTTTAAAATAATCCAGTGGCTGATTGTGGAACAGAAAGAAGGTATTAGTGGGAAAACTGGGGAAACCCAAATAAAGCCTGGTGTTTATAATTAATAGTGATGTACCAATGTTGGTTTCTTAGTTTTGCCAAATGTACCAAGGCTATATAGGATGTCAATAATGGGTAAAGCTGTGTAATGGTATATGTACTATCTTTGCAACTTTTCTGTAAATTAAACTTTATTTTGAAATAAAATAATTTGAAAAAGCAAATTAAATTAAAAAGTGGCATAGACGAGTGCAGTGAGTGGAGCTATAGATGATATATAGATGTAATCACTAAAGCTGAGTGAGGGGTATTTTGTATACATTTGAAGATTTATAAACACTGAAGGAAAAACATTTATTAAGAGAGAAAGATGTGAGCTACTGTAGCATGGAAATGTTTTTTAGCATGGAGATTTTAAAAAGGAGAAAATAAATTTCAATTAAATAGCATGTTTAATAAACAACAGAACAAAAGGTGACATTTTTACCTGTCAGCATCCTGTATCCAAAGTATAAGGCAACTATCAAAACAGCTAATACAGAGACTGATGCTAACGCAATGATTATTGTCTCATCTCGGTTAAATGAGTGAGGTGGACCTAAAAGCAAACAAATTTTAAAATAGTTATTGTTAAAGAAGATGTGGTACATAGAAACAATGGAATATTTCTTGGTCATAAAAAAGAATGAAATCTTACCATTTGTGATAACACGGGTGGACCTAGAGGTATTATGCTAAGGGAAATAAGTAAGACAGAGAAAGACAAATACCATATGATTTCACTTATACGTGGAATCTAAAAAACAGAATAAACGAACAAACAAAACAGAAACAAACTCAAATACACAGAACAAACTGATGGGTGAAAAAGATGAAAGAAGAAAGAAATACGAATTGGCAGTTACAAAATAGTCATAAGGATGTAAAGTATAGCATAAGAAATATAGTTAATAGCCCTGGCTGGTGTGGCTCAGTGGATTGAGTGCCAGCCTGTGAATCAAAGGGTCTCAGGTTTGATTCCCAGTCCAGGGCACATGCCTTGGTTGTGAGCCAGGTCCCCAGTAGGGGGCATGTGAGAGACAACCACACACTGATGTTCTCTCCCACTCTTTCTCCCTCCTTCTCCTCTCTAAAAAATAAATCTTTAAAATAAATTTTTAAATATGAAAGGCTGTATCAATACATAGTCAAATCAGTAGTGTTTTTATATCAAAGGAAATATAAAAAATATATTTTAAATATTTTATTTATTTATTTTTTTAGTGTGTGGTTGCCTCTCACACGCCCCTTACTGGGAACCTGGACCACAACCAAGGCATGTGCCCTAGACTGGGAATCAAACCTGAGACCCTTTGATTTACAGGCTGGCATTCAACTGCTGAGCTACACTAGCCAGGGCAAAATTAATAAACTGTTAATAACTGAAAATTATATATTTCATCATACAGCTTATTTTATATAGATTATATAGATTTAGAACACTGAAACACCTATTAGTTAGTCCTGGCTGAGTAGCTCAGTTGGTTAGAATGTTGTCCCAATATGCCAAGGTTACAAGTTTGATCTCCAGTCAGGGCACATACAAGAAGCAACCAAAGAATGAATAAATAAGTGGAACAACTAATCCATGTTTTTTCCTCTCTCTCTCCCCCACTTCCTCTATCTAAAATAAATCAATTAAACAAAAACCTGTTAGTTGTGCTCTCAATTATTAAAATATTAATTATAATGGAATAGCATAGATGGAACAGTATATTAAGAAAACAGTCTTTGGAATCACATTTGGTTTTAAACCTTGACTCTACATCAGAGGTGTCAAAACTCATTTTCACCAGGGGCCTATCAGCCTCACAGTTGCCTTCAAAGGGCCGATTATAATTTTAGGACTGTATAAGTACAACTACTCCTTAACTAGGGGTAAGGAGCTCTACATTCGGCAACTGCGAGGCTGATGTGGCCCCCAGTGAAAATGAGTTTGACAACCCTGCTCTACATTACTCTCTCAGTAGCTTTTAGCAAGAAGCTGGTCAACACGTTTTTGTCTATTCACTGAGTAGTTCAAACCTTCTGTTTATTGAATTTTTGACTGCTTATCAATTACTAGAAAGTGGTGTTAAAATCTTCCATTATAATTAACAATTTGTCTCAGTTGTATCAATTTTTGGTTCATATGTTTTAAGGCCATATTATTAGCTATATACAAATTTTAAATTGTTCTATCTTCCTATTGAACTGAACATTTGTTACTATGAAGTGACCCTCTTTGTCTAAAACAGGCCCATAATAAATCAAATACACTTGACTATCCATATCTTAGAAGAATCATCAATATAGGATTATCAAATTATTTCTTTAGAGAGAACTAGAGAATAAGGGGTGGGGGAATGGACAAAACCATCTAGAAGATGTTCTTAAGTATAGTTAAACTGTTTTTGTGTAGTTGTGGGCTGCTGAGGCAGATAAATCAGCCTGATATGAAACCAAAAGGTCTGGGATGTTTATGAGAAGAAACTTGGGGCTGATCATGAAGTCAACAAGGATCCTGCAAACAACAGATTCTATAAGGAATGAAAGCAGCTGTGAATCAAAGAATGTTCCTCACATGTGCATGTCTGTTCAAACAGCAGTCTTTTAAGCTTATCTATATGTAGATAGCTTTGTTAATGACACCTGTAGATTACAAAGCAATGCTAGCATCAGAAATATATAATCTGGTAATTTTCTTCTACAAAAGATCCCTACTTTATTCAGCAAAACTAATAAATATGGCACTACCTTTAAAATAAATAATGATATCAAACTCTTTATGGATGACATCCATTAAAAAACACACACACGAGGGCCAGCAATCTAAATAAAAAGCCAGTTATTCTACAGTGAAATTCAACAGTCTTTTGCAGTAGGCATGCTCTTCTACTACCAAGAGGAAACTTAAAATAGTTGAGATGAGAACAGCTACTTCCAGTCTTAAAAATGGCAGTTAGCCTTGGCTGGTGTGGCTCAGCGAATTGAGTGCTGGTGTGAGAACCAAAGGGTCACCGGTTGGATTCCCAGTCAGGCACATGCCTGGGTTGCAGGTAAGGTTCCCAAGAGGGGCATGCAAGAGGCAACCAACTGCACATTGATGTTTCTCTCCCACTCTTTCTCCTCCCTTCCCCTCTCTCTAAAAGTAATTAAAATCTTTTAAAAAATGGTAGTTAGGCAATAAACAAAAGTTGTTGGGGGTATGATTTAAACACACTTCATAAGAACTTAAGTGCTGGTTTTGGTTAGAATAAAAGGCAAAACAGTCTTGAGTGATGTTTTCCTTTACACAGCAGTTGTACACAATCTATGAGAAAAAACTACTGGGATATAAATGTGTGATACTACATTCTACATTTGACCTAATTGAAAACATTCTTAAGCAGGGAGCTAGAGGCAGAGTCAAATACTGGGTACCTAAACCAATGGTGAGGAGCTAGAACTTAAAAGCTTGGAATAATCTCTGTAACAGAAGACAGGGAAAGAGACCTCTGCCCTAGACCTGACTCAACTGTTAGCTGTATAGGTAGAAATGTATGTGTCAGAAAAATCTCTTTGATGTGGACATACAGCAGCTAGAAAGATTTCTGAAATATGTGGATTCAAAAATTGCATTAATCAATTCATATACATGGAGTTTCTTTAACAAATATATCTTATATGTCCCGTTGAATATTTTAGAGATATCTAAACAACACACTAAAAACTAAGTTACTTATCTCCACCCAGCCCAAAAAGGGGGGCAATTTCCTTGTCT
Source organism: Phyllostomus discolor (assembly GCF_004126475.2). Lineage (NCBI taxonomy): Eukaryota > Metazoa > Chordata > Mammalia > Chiroptera > Phyllostomidae > Phyllostomus > Phyllostomus discolor. The sequence continues at coordinate 27,550,653 of NC_040906.2, forward strand.
GTCAGTGCCATTGATAAATGATTAGTACAGCAGAGCTAAAAATGTCAGAAAAGAGGCCAATGAGTATCTACAATTAAATTTAAAAAAAAAATGTGAACCATTTTGTACAAAATACTCCTAAAACCAAAGTATACTTTTCTCCTGCTTTCATGAGTTAAATACATTGGAGCAATTTTTCTTTTTTTTTATCCTCATCTGAGGACATTTTCATTTTCATTGCTTCTAGAGAGAGAGAGAGAGAGGAAGGGAGAGAGGGAGAAAGAGAAATATTGATGTGAGAGAGAAACATCCACTGGTTGCCTCCCATATGCGCCCAGACCAGAGCAGGGATTGTACGTGACAGGACCAGGGATGGGACCCGCCACCTAGGTATTCCCTGATTGGGAGTGAGCTACAACCTTTAGGTTACGGGACAAAGCTCCAACCAACTAAGCCATACCAGCCAGGGCTGAAGCAATTTTTCTTCTACATGATTAGGGACATAATTTTGAAAATCAATTAATTTATGGGGATACTCTCAAAGCCTATTTGAGATTGTCAGAGCATTATGTTTTTACAAATTACTGAAAATGATTTTCAATTTTTCCATCTCATCTTTGGATATTTGTGATGTTGCCTTAATGTTTTTTTTTATAATCTAATTTGGGCTTTAAAAATCGATGACCTAACCTGTTATAAATGAATGTAAAGAATACAGACTAAAAAGACTGAGGGACTTTTCTAAATAATTAAGAGTTTTAATACAAAAATTCTGTAGCATCCATCTTGGCTGATTATAGTGAAGAAACTTCAATAGCTACAGGCTTGGTACTGTGGTAGTTCGTGAAATTAGACATTATCAGAGTCCACTTAAATTCTGATTCCCAAACATATCTTTCAGTGTTTGGTATGAGAAATTGCTAGGATGTCAAAAGGTCTGCACTTCCACAATGCAGCTATTGGTGCTTTGCAAGGGGGCTAGGGGAAGTGAGGATTGTCTAGTTGGCCTTTTTTGAGAACACCAACATGTGTGCTATCCATGCCAAATGTGTAACAATTAAAAATGTTGCAATGAACAAGTTTCAGAGTTGTTTTATAACAACTATAAATAAATAAGCTTGTAAAATGTTTCTGGACAATGTCAGAAACTGGTTTTAGAAAAGTAAATATCTTAATGACAGCATAGAGTAGATTCCATCCACTTACTATACTTTTCTGAATTTTCCTACATGCAAGAACATTTTTGTAATGTTTGTCTTCTGTGCTGTTCCTATAACTTTGCTACTGAAATATATTAAACTGCTTTAAAAAAGTTGGTTATACTAGGTGACTTTTAAAGTCCTTTTAATCCCAAAATTCTGTGTGACTTTTCTAGTGTTTCTTGAAGCCTCAGCATTCTCTTTGATTTTATTTGCAAATTTACAAAGAAAATGCAACATAACTTTTACATAAAAATATTCATTAACCCCAAATCTGCAATGGAAAACACTAATTCATATACAGGAAAGTCTTAAGTAGATTTTTAAATATGTTTAAAAACCATGCTAATGGTTAAATACTTCAAATGGAAAACTTTCCAGGACATGTGACATGGTCTAAAAATATGAGGTCCCTGAAAAACTGCCAGAGAAAAATATTTCAATGTGTATTTACATATCTGTACAATAAAAGAGGCCTTAACCAGGAAACTCCTAATTTTTGTTTTTTTGGGTTTTTTAAAATTATTTTTCTTTTTTACATACATATGCTATACCTGAATTGTTTTGTTTCCCAAGCTCATAAACCCTTTTCTTCCTCCCTTTTAGTTTTTTCAGTTAACTACTCAGCCAAATGTAAACACTGCTATGTATGCCTGCGTGCAATGGCTCAGATTGTACAAGCAAGCGCTTCCTGAATGCAGAACAGACAGGGAACCGCTGTCTGCCTTATTGGAGCCTGGGATGTTTCTGTTTACAAATCCTGGAGCCAGGCAGGGGCCACTACTGGAGGCCTGCTGTTTGCTTCCTTGCTACACTCAGCCTTTGTCTGGGTCTGTGTCAAAGAAAGAACAACTTTGTTGCATATGCAACAAGCAACAAAGGAAATCTTAAATATAACACACTGGCAGTGATGGTGACTCCTAAATCTTTTACAACTCTGCATGAAAAAGCAAATTAGGGATTAGTGTTTTTTAAATTTTTTAAAGCAATATACACTTCATAAAAGCAGAGAAAACAACATTTAAGATAAAAATAATGTGATCAGAGTTAAATGAATTCCTTAGCAAAATAATTCAGATTGCTAAATATTGTTTCTGTGATGATAATATATTTGCACGGCTCAATGTTTTGAACAAATATTTCTACAAGGAATAAGCAATTTTGATTTATTTTAATTAATATGTTTAGAATGGCAATTATACAGTAATCATAATCAGATTAATGTTTATGTTTAATGTCCTAAAAACAAATTGAGAAGAGGCAGATTTCTTGTTTTTTTCCCAAATTGGTATTTAATACTATTTAAGACTTTTAAATTTAGCATACCAAAATCATTGTGAATAGACTAAACTTGTAAGAAACAAACACAAGTAACTACAATAAACACAATCAGTCCATACTCTGCTGAGTCCAGGCATTTTATGGCTGAATTATAAAAGGAATATGGGACAGTTAAGGGAGAGAGAAAGAGGAACAATCTAAATTAAACAACCACCAAAAAACAAAACAAAACATCTAAAAGGAAAGGAAAACAGGAAAGACATTCAATCCCTAGTTTTCTTATTACCTTCTAGCTTTGTAAGATTTATACATTTAATTTCTTTAAAATAGGTGTTTTGTGATTAGGAGACTGAATTTCAGCATTATGTTTCTTTATTAAAGAATGGATTAAAACTAACAGTTAATTACATTTCACTGGAATAGTAATTAAATAAGTAAAAATATAATTTAATAGATTAAGAATTTTTAGTAAATCAAAAAAAAGATAAAGATTAATCTGCAGACTATCCTTACATTTTAAAAAAATCCATTAAAGTATAGTGAAAACACCATTAAATATGTTCTCAAACTATTTTTGCTATAATTCTATCAGGCCTAATTGCCTGTATTCTGTTCAGATTTTATTTTTGCCTTTGTACATAAATAGAATAAAACAAAACGGTGTTATTGCTCCATGTAACAGTTTTGAAGATGCTTTTTTTTTTAATTTAGCTTTTAATATCTTTTTTTTTTCAATCATTGTTCAAGTACAGTTTTCTCCCCCCTACTCCCGTTCCAGCCCCTCCACCCAACCCTCCCCCCTTCCCCCCATTACCCCCCACCCTTAGTTTTTGTCCATGTGTCCTCCAAATTTGTTCCTGTAATCCCTACCCATTCCCCCCTGAAATTCCCTCTTCTCTCCCCTCTGGCCACTGTGAGACTATCCCCTATTTCAGTGTCTTTGGTTATATTTTGCTAGTTTTTTGTTTTGTTTTGTTTTGTTGTTTAGATTCCTGTTAAAGGTGATATCATGTGGTATTGAAGATGCTTTTTTTAAAGATGATTGTTTTAATACTTCTTAGAAAACATCAATCAAGATCCTCAAAACCCAAGAAACGTCAATTTCAGCCTAAATTAACATTAGAAAAATAGAAATCTAATCACTGCAATATTTGTCATTTAAAACAAAACAAAACCACTCAAAAATTCTCACAATTCTCACAGAATCATACCAGAGTCAAGTCACCCAGAGATCCTTAGCCTATTTTCCTAACTGGCACACACATGACACAGATAAATTAGAATTCATACATAACACCCTTGTTCTCAGAAAATGACCATGAAATAATTTGACTATAAAAATGGAAATCACATTTTGCAGTTATTCACTGACTGGACCAAAAAATATGAAGTGCATTGTATAGATAACCACCGCCCCCATTTGATTTCTTTAAATTATGATAGTAACTTGTGCTCACTTTTATAAGAAAAGCAAGATAGACATATAGAAAAAATAATTAGCTTTTTTCTAGTTTTCCCATTAGTTTTTTTATTTTTTAAACCATTTTTAAAATTATAAAACATAAGCCATATACACAAAAGTGTTTATAATACAAATGCACAGTTTGGTGAATTATTATGAAGCAAACGTTCACATAAGCTACCACCTGTACCCAGAAGTAAAACATTGAGAATCCCCGAAACCACCTATCTGCTCCGTGTTGGTCATAACATCTTTTCTCCTCCCCAGATACAGCCATACCCTTACTTTTGTGCTAATTGTTTCCCTGCTTTTCTTAACAGCATTACATTCTCTGTGTGCTTAGCTTTGCCTATTTCTGAATTTTATATAAATGGAATTTTTGTTTAATAACGTTTTCAAGACTTAACCATGCTATTGTGTGTAGATGAAATTCATTCAGGGTTACTTTTCTATATAACAAATGCAGTTATTTTCCCCTGTATTGAGTCTGGAACTTATTATAATGATAAGTAAAGATCAATGTAGGCAATCCCTATTAAGCATCATAAGAATATTCCATAAATATATATATATATATATTGTTATATTTAGTATTTTTAAATTATCCAGTTTCGTTGGCAAGAGAAAGTATTAAACAAAGCAGACAAATGAAAAGGCTGTGCATCCTCTTGCTGTTCCTAATTTTGGGGCAGCAGAGGTACTAGCTAGCAACCAAGAAAGCCAGAGTTAATAAAAAATGAACTCTAGGGTAGGGACAGAGCAGAAATAAAAGCTTTTTGAAAGTTTGCTTTATGCTACTCCAGTTTTACAAAAGAGCTATATTAATATGTTTTCATTAACCAAAAGAAATCTGTCCTGGTTGGTGTGGTTCAGTGGGTTGAGCGCTGGCCTGCAAATCAAAGGGTCGCCGGTTCCATTTTCCAGTCAGGGCACATGCCTAGGTTGTGGGCCAGATCCCTGGTTGGGGGCTTGTGAGAGGCAACCAGTGGATGTATCTCTCACATATTGATGTTCCTCTCCCTCTTTTTCTCCCTCCCTTCCCATCTCTCTAAAAGTAAATAAAATCTTCAAAAAAAATCTGATGAGGGTTTTCACTTTTAGGGAAAAAGGCAAAAAGTATACAATGTTCAGTGTTTGTTTTGCAGTGAACCATTATGGAGGCAGTGTGGAACCCAAACAGAGGAGGAGGGCACTGCCAACCTCCTTCCACAAGTACTACACTCAGCAGCTCAGCATCAAGCTTCTACAGCTTTGAATTATGTCTGTGAACATCTATGCTTTATCTTGATTCATTTTGTGCATCTGTTAGTAGTAAGATGTGTCCTAAGGTTATTGCTTCTTTGCTTTACACTATTTCAGCTTACACAATATTTCATAGGAACACTCTACTTTCAGATAGCGGAGGAAACCTATATCTAAAACCATTGAAATCCTTGAAATTCATCTCTTCCATAGTTCCCAGATTGTTCCCTTATCCCCTATTCTCAAAGCACATACTGTATCTTATTTGACAATTCTTTAAAAGGACCTTCTAAACATATACATCTAGTCTTCCATGAAAGGATAGTAAAAGGAATAGTGTCTTCAGCAGATCATCATTGATTATTCTCAGCCAAACTGCCCATAAATATTTGTTCAGTTCCTACAAATCCCACTACCTATATAGTGAGAGTAGAGAGTTAAAGTGACAGAAACCCTGTGGCAGTGATGAGGCCAATGGAGTTTTAAATAATTGCTGCTGGTACTGGATCATTCTCCAACACTTTTTCCCACTCCTTAGCTCTTCTTGAACCCAAGCTTGCTCTCTATCTCTTGCTCTCTGCCTCACTCTGTATCTTTTAACTTTCCTTTTTTCAAATGTTCCATTCTTTCTCCCTGTATATTTTTCCTGTCTGAAAACTTGTCCTAGAGGCACCCACATGTTCTGCTTAAAAGCAATGATAATATTCTGGGCAATACTGGAAGTTCTATTTCTAGTTCAACTCTTTTCATGGTTTTTCAACAAAAACACATACAAAAATCCATAGTTATGATCTTTGTGAAGTAAAGGTGAGATAAAAGCAATTTAAGTTAAAAATATTTTAGTATTGTATCAAATTGCAAAAGAAACCACATTAATCTTTTTTTCCTTTTTATGAAATTTATTGGGGTAACACTGGTTAACAAAATTATAAGGTTTCAAGTGCACAGTTCCACAGCACATCATCTGTATACCCCACTGTATGTTCACCACCACAAGGCAAGTCTCCTTTCATCACCATTTATTCTCCCCATATTCTACTCTACCCACTGGGACTCCCCTCCTGCCTTGCAATCATCACACTGTTGTCTGTGTTCACAAGTTTTTTCTCTTTTCTCTTTTTACTCAATCCCTCTATCCCCCCAATCCAGACCCCCAATGATGCCCTTCAAACAGCTGTCAACTTACTCAATATCTATATTAATCTTTTTAAATGAGTGACTGTTCAATAGCTCCAATCTTTTGATAGATCCAGCACTTTTATTTTTTTTAATATTTTTAAAAGATTTTATTTATTTATTTTTAGAGAGGGAAGGGTGGGGAGAAAGAAAGAGAAAGAGAGACATATCAATGTGCAGTTGCTGGGGGTCATGGCCTGAGACCCAGGCATGTACCTTGACTGGGAATCGAACCTGCAACACTTTGGTTTGAAGCCTGCGCTCAATCCACTGAGCTATGCCAGCCAGGGCAGATCCAGCACTTTTAATAATCATCAACTAAAAACTCTGACCTAACAAAAAAGGAAAAATTACTGATCCTTACAATAAGAAGGCTATTTCTTTCCTAAAGGGCTAACATTAAACAATGTAGAAAATTATGTAACTAAAACATTTGTACTAAAAGCTAGCAGAGTGGGAAATAATTTTGATTTATACCATTTTAGGGTACATTTTGGTTACCCCTTTTATATGCAACCATTTTTATTTTAAAAGGAGAAATTTATAACACACAAAAATGAGTTGGTACTAAATATACAGGTGCTAAAAAGCTGACTTTTAAATTTAGGAAGTAACTCTTGTTTCCTAATATTCTCACTTGCTTGTAATAGAAATATATCCACATAGCCTCACGGTAGATAGAATGTACCTCTTCATGCCTGGACTTGGAACTTTGCCATGTGACTTGCTCAGACCAATGGGAAACTGGCAAATACCCTAAAACTAACAAATGATCTAAAATATGCTTGGATAGCTGTGTTTGTGCTCCTTGTGGTCAAGTAAACCACTATAAGAACTAATTCTGAGTAGATGTTCCCTTGATTCTGAGACCCAGAAAGAGAAAAGCTGGACTGATCCTATAGTCTGGGGCTGAGGCCAGTCTGTATGGGACAAACTACAGACCTGTGATCATGAGAATAAATTCTTGTTGTTAAATCTACTGAGTTGGGAGGTGGCTTATTGATGAAGTTTACTGGTAATAGCTGACAAATACATGAACAAATATAAATACCTACTACTGCCTACATAACAACTTATGGACATATGTACAAATACATAAAACTTTCAGTTATCTAAAAATTAGGAATAGTTCTGCCTGTGGTTTTTTTCATAATTATAGACATACTAACATCCAGACAAAAGAGTCTGTAAATAATACTTATAATAATACCTATAAAATAACTCCACTACTAGCTACAAAATGATTTTTAACACTGAAAAAATTATACTTAAAATATAGCACTTCAGTGTTTTGTGGAATAAAACACAATACAAAGATAAACATTTTATTTGCCTTCTGTGAACTTCAGTTTTGCAGGAGAAAAGTTTTGTTGACATTGGTTGCAGAACAATGTGAATATACTTAATACTACTGAAGTATACACTTAAAAATGGTTAAGATGGTAAATTTTATTGTGTATTTTACTGCATTTAAGAGAAACAGTCTAAGAGAATGGTTCTCACCTTTTTTAGATGACTTAATTTTTAAAATATCAAATATATATACAGAAAACAGAATTCAGTAACAAAATTTTCAGTATTTATAAAATGCTTTATAGATACTGTTAGCATTCATTTCAGTGTATTTTTAATCTATGATAAAGAAAATTAAAATGTCAATTTCCTGTTCCTTCACTTCAAAACACTGACCCCTCTGGTCAGCAGCTTTGGCAGCTGGAAATACCATGTGATTTGCTCAGGGTTTTGTTTCTGAAATGTGTCTGATTAACTTTTTTAAAGAGAAAAAAAAGTAATCTTTTACTTCCTCAAAATACACAGTAGTGGACAAAAGTCTTCCAAAACATGGAATGAAGGAACTCAGGGAGGACACCAAAAAAATTTCCTGGTAGTGAAATAACTACAAATTACTGTTTTAAACATAAGTATACATTTTTATTGAAAAAATTATTAATCTTTTTAAGGCCTCACATAAAAATTAATATAAAAAACTCTACATCATGGTAATAAAAAAAAAACAGGCAGAACAAAAAACTCCATAAACTCTGAAACAGAATTTTAAAAAATGTCTTCTGTTTTCTCCATCTTAAAACACTTCAAAATTAATCAACACGAGTTTTTTTCTTAACATATATACATTCAAATGTTACTATATCGTAATACTAAACCAATAAATCTTGTTAAGGAATGTTCATTTTCACCGAGCCTGGTCTAGCTACATCAGTTTTCCTACTAATCAATCGCTAATTCATTCATTAATTTAACAAATTGAACATCTGGAAATGCAGAGGAATGAACAGAGAACATAGGGATATGTAATAAAATAGGTTGAGACCTGTGGAATGATCCTAGGATTGACCAGTAATCAAATTAATTGGCAAGAGTATCAGAAAATTTAAATAACTTCAAAAATTAGTTAAGATTTTTGGAATTAACAAATGATTGAGGGAATAAATGGAAAGTGAAGTTGTCAACAAAAGAAAAAATGGTCCAATGATATACATAGTTTGGTGACTGCATCCTTGATAATGTAACTTCTCCTTACTACTTTAAAAAACTTCATAGTAGACTTGAGGATATGGATGAAATTGGGAGTAGAACTGTAAAATGGCAAAGAATATCTGGAAAGTACCTCTATCTTCCACCTTTTACCCCAATTCTTACATTCATATATTAACTCCAAAGCTCCCAATGTCCTCCTCCTACCAACATTCCCCATTACTAATAAAATTAGCAAAGAAACAAACCAATGAACAATATGCATAAAAGAAAAAATAGATTATGCCCTCATGTACAATTTTGAATTTCAAAAAATGTCAGGCATCAAATCATAAACAAAAATGATGAAACTAATCAAGAGATCACAGTAGTTAAAACACAGGATCACATTTTTCCTTCAAGCACAAGAAAATTTCAAACTTTACTATGTGCAATTAAATCTTCCTAATACAAATGCCATTCTCTGGTGTACAACACTATTTATTCAGAAAGCCAGGTCTTCATCTGTTCTGTATTAATGCTGTTTCTGAAGTTGAAACATCTTTTCTGGATTTCAGAATAACTGAAGAATAGTAGCTGGAAGCTACACTCACCCACTCCTGGCACCAAACCGGATTTAAAGCTATATTATAGAGCAACTAACCACACAAGCTACACACCCAAAAGGGGATTCCGGAAGGCTCCAGACTCTGCTGGGAACAACTCTGTCTGTGGCAGGGGGCTGGGGAGGCAGCCCTTGAACACCCTCTCATACATGGTGATAAAGGTTTACCCTTATAATCAGCCAGCCTAAAGGATTAATTCCATCCACAAAAGGGCAAACAGCATTCAAGACTCACCTGTACAACAGGAGGGTGCCAATAACCCACAAGACACATTCCTAGAGCATGGAGCTCAAGTGATCTGGAAGATTGCAATACTGAGCCTAACAAGACACCATCATCAGAAAGCCATCATAACAAGTTTGGGGTCACAGCAGATCAATCTAATATACAGAGACAAAATGGGGAGACAAAGAAATATGCCCCAGACAATACGAAATAAAAGCCAAGGAGGAAGTAAAACTGTCATTACATGCAGATGACATGATACCGCACACAGAAAACCCTTAAGACAACTAGATTTATAAATACATTTGGCAAAGCAGGATACAAAATTAATATTCAGAAATTGGTGGCATTTTTATATACCAACAATAATCTATCAAAAAGAGAAATTAAGAAAATAATCCCATTTACTATTGCCACAACAACAACAACAACAACAACAACAACAAATAAGGTCCCTAGGAATAAATTTAACCAAGGAAGTAAAAGACCTGAACTTGAAAAATTACAGAACATTAAAGAAAAAAAATATGGAAGCTACAAATAAGTGAAATGTAAACTGTTTGTGTATTGGACTAATTAACATTATTAAAATGTCCATATCACCCAAAATCAATCTATAGATTCAATGCAATTCTTATTAAAATACCAATGGCATATTTCACAGATCTAGGACAAATATTTCAAAATTTATATAGAACCAAAAAGACCCAGAATAACCTCAGCAATCTTGAGAAAAAAGAACAAAGTTGGAGGTACCACAATATCAAACTATACCACAAGGCTATTAATAATCAAATCAGCCTGGTACTGGCATAAGAACAGGCATATAGATGAATGGAAGAGAACAGAGAGCCCAGAAATAAACTCATGCCTCTATGGTCAATTAATATTGACAAAGGAGGCAAGAGCACACAACGGAGTAAAGACAGATTCTTCAATAAATGATATTGAGAAAATTGGACAGTTATATGCAAAAAAATTGAAACTAGACAACCAACTTATACTGTACACAAAAACAAACTCAAACTGGCTTAAATTTGTAAGTCATGAAACCATAAAAATCCTAGAATAAAACATAGGCAGTAGAATTTCAGACATCTCTCACAGCAATATTTTTGCCAACAAATCTCCTCAGGCAAGGGAAACAAAGGAAAAAAAATAAACAAATGGGACTACAAACTAAAAAGTTTTTGCACAGGAAAAGAAACCATCAACAAAAAGAAAAGGGAACCCATGAATGGGAGAGCATATTTGCCAGTGATACATCAGAAAGAGGGTTAATTTCCAAAATATATAAAGAACGTATAAAACTAAACACCAGGACGACAAACAATCCAATTAAAAGATGGACAAAGGATCTCAATAGACACTTCTCCAAGGAGGACATACAGACAGCCAACAGACATATGAAAAAAATGCTCAACTTCATTAATCATCAGAGAGATGCAAAGTAAAACAACAATGAGTTATTACCTCACACCTGCCAGAATGGTTATCATCAATAAATCACAAACAACAAGTACTGGCGAGGATGTGGAGAAAAGGTAACTCTTTTGCACCACTGGTGGGAATGAAGATTGGTGCAGCTACTGTGGAAAACAGTATGAAATATTCTCAGAAAATTAAAAATGGAACTGCCTTTGCATCCCACTTCTGAGAATATATCCAAAGAAACCTGATAATATTAATTTGAAAGAATATATGCACCCCTATTTCACTGCAGTGTTATTTACAATAGCCAAGATCTGGAAATAGCCCAAATGCCCATCAGTAGATGAGTAAATAAAAAAGCATGGTACATTTTCATAATGCAATACTACTTGACTGTAAAAAAAAAAAAAAGGAAATCTTACCTTTTGTGACAGCATGGTTGGACCTGAAGATTATTGTGCTAAGTGAAATAAATCAGTCAGAGAAACACAAATACCATATGATCTCACTTATATGTGGAATCTAATGAATAATATAAACTGATGAACAAAATAGAAACAGAGACATGGATACACAGGACAAACAGTTGTCAAAGGGAAAGGGGGTGGGGAGACTAGATGAAAAAAGGTGCACGGATTAGCTAAGAATATATATATACATATATATATATAAAAATATACATATATATAAAAATATATATAAACTACAAAGAAATGGACAACAGTGTGGTAACTGACAGGGAAACTGGGGGTGGGGGCTAAGTGGAAGTGAGCAGAGTGGGGGTAAATAGGGATGGAAAGAGACTTTGTTAGGGGCAATGGGCACACAATGCAGTGTGCAGATAATGTTTTATTCAGTCATACACTTGAAACCTGTATGATTTTGTGAAACAATATCACCCCAATAAATTCAATAATAATAATAAAAAAACTCAAGGAGACATAACAAAATGTTACTTAATTGACTCTGGATCCGGAAATAAAGATCTACACAATACATTTTGGAAACAATTGGGAAAGTTAGAATATGTGCTTGGTATGGATTATATCATAGAATTGTTAACTTTATTAGGTATTATAAAGAAATTGTGGGTATAAAGGGGGATGTCTCTATTCTTAAAAGATGCAGGCTAAAATATTTAATGTTAAAGAGTTACGGTATCTACAATTTATTTTCAAATGACTCAGAAAAATGTTGTATTATTTAAATATAAAGAAAAAGCAGCCCTGACTGGTGTGACTCTGTGGATTAAGCTCTGGCCTATGAACTGATAGGTCACTGGTTTGATTCCCAGTCAGGGCACATGCCTGGGTTGCAGACCAGGTCCCCCATTGGGGACGTGCAAGAGGCAATCAGTCAATGTATCTCTCACACATCGAGGTTTCTCTCTTTCTCCTCCTCTTTCCCTTACCCCTCTCTAAAAATAAATAAATATTATACTTCAACTTTTCTATAGATGTAAATTTTTTTAAATAGAAATTGAGAATAAAATAAACAAATGTCTCTTCTATTTTTTAACTTTTTGAACAGGTAATATACTAACATGAATATCTGTATATTTATTGAATGACAGACTCCTTCATTAACCCACATTCCCACATACACATACAAGTTACATTCATACATATACAAGTAATTAATATTTGTACTTTTTTGTGTATCCTTTCATAATTTTTACGTGTGTAGAAGCAAATTTGAACACATGATCATATCCACCACTGCCCACATTTGCAATACTTAATAATATGCCAAGAAGATCTTTCTAAATTTGACCAGAGAAAGCTTTTAATTCTTTTTTTTAAAGCTTTATACTATTTCATTATGCTGTTGTAACAAAATCTTTTAACCTGTTCTTTATTAATGCACATTTAGTTATTTCTACTATTTTACTATAATAAACAATGCTGCAATGAATGACTTTGTTTACAATCATTTCAAAAATATATGTAGGATAAATATGTAGAAAAAAATTCTCAGAATTGGAACTAGTGATTTTGGAATTTAGATATCCTAACTCCAAAAGAACATACTGATTAGAAAGATTAAACATATGATACAATTCTAATATCTTCTGGATGCATTCTCTGATATTTATTTCCCATTAAATGGATTAAGGAATAGAAAGTGTGATATGCAGTGCATCTCAACACTTTAAAAGAGCTGTTACTCACAAAACACATAAATGGACAAGAACAATCACATGTGCATCATCAATAATAGTCCTGGGAGATCTCTGTAATTATCTGTAATATCTGTTTCACCCAGTCTATAATCACACAAATTGTGCTTCTGTGACATTACCAAACAATTTGAACACCCTGCAAACCATATCATTACCATGCACTGTGTCTTAGCTAATTGGTACTTATTTATTACCATGGCATGAGTTTGAAAATGGATAATCACTTTTAAAAATTCATTTAAGAACAACATAACCATTGAATGCCTTGGGCGCTTAGCTTCTCAAATATTTGGGGAGCTGAGTGAACTCAGGCTGTATTACATTATATTACATTATATGCCATGTAGAACAGACTAAGAGAGTTGACTTACTTCCTAGAAGAAGTTATACAAACAAATTTCTTGAGAATTGTTGATTACAAATTTTGAGGCTGCTTAAAAATCTTCTAAAGATCTCATGCTACTGCCTCTAGGAGTAAATGCCCATGCTGAGATACAGGCATAGGGATAAGCAAGTAAAGCAGTGAGAAAAACGGAAGTCTATGACAATATCCTGAGGATGTTTGTATGTGCTTAATAAAGCATATCACTACAGTGCAGGTCTAGAAGTACTAAAATGTGCACAAGGCCCTGGCTGGGTGGCTCAGTTGGTTAGTGTTGTCTAGATAAACCAAGGTTGTGGGTTCCATCTTCAGTCAGGGCACATACAGGAAACCAATGAATATACAAGTAAATGGAAAAACACTCTCACTTTCTCTCTCTCTCTTTCTCTCCTGCCCCACCTTCCTCTAAAATCAATGAATAAAATAATAAAATAAGCCTGAGATAAGGCACCAGGAAACAGGTGGCAAGGAAAGATCAAGGAGCTGAAGGGCAGTGGCACTGCTGAACTGTGACTGGTTCTTGGGAGAACAAATATAGAGACAGAGCAAAAGACTTTGGATTGGAGTAGAAACACCTCCAACCATTCATTTCACCCCCTGGTCTGCTTACTGACTCTCTGAGAACCCCATTCTCTCAAAAAATTACATTGTGTAGCTATAAAAAAATAATGTGATAGATATTTTGATATTGTAATATAAAGGGAAATGTTATCCACTCTGCCTTCATTCTAGTGTGCCTTCCTAAAATGCAAAGGCTAGAAAGCAAAAAGCCTCCATTTCTTAGAGTCTTCTGCAGGAGCTCAGATCTGATTTCAGTTTTTACTGCTTTTGTGATTGTATTAAAGTGATTGAATAGACAGAAAGTGGCCCCTAAAGATGGCTAAAAAGGCTTTGCTTAGTAATTTATGAAGCATTTTAAAAAGAAGCAAAGCAAAATATATTGTTCCTTTTTATACTTATTAAAAAATATAATGGTCAGAGCCCTGGCTGGTGTGGCTCAGTGGTTGAGTGCTGGCCTGTGAATCAAAGGGTCACTGGTTCGATTTCCAGTCTAGGGCACGTGCCTAGGTTTCAGGCCAGGTTCCTGGTAGGAGACACGCTGGAGGAAACCACACATTGATATTTCTCTCCTTCTCCTTCTCCCTCCCTTTTCCTCTCTAAACCTAAATAAATAAAACCTTAAAAAAATTAATTCTTGCCCTGGCAGCATAGCTCATTTGGTTAGCGTTTCATTTCCATAAGTCAAGGTGCAGGCTCAATCCTCAATTAGACACATACAAGAATCAACAGTGAATGCATAAATAAGTGGAACACCAAATTGATGTTTCTCTTTCTTTCTCTCTCCCTTCCTCTCTAAAAATCAATAAATAAAAAGTTTTAAAAATATATATTAATTCTTTAATGCAGTAGTAGCAAGATTCCATTTATACATTGTGTAGCTTTGGTCAGTTTTTATTCTGAAGTTTTGTTAGCTCTGCCCTGATTATCAATTTCATCCCATATCTACCTGCTTTGCCTGTATTTTCTTTTTTTTTTTAATATATTTTATTGATTATGCTATTACAGTTGTCCCATTTCCCCCTTCACTCCCCTCCACCCTGTGCCCCCTCTCCCACCCACATTCCCCCCCTTTAGTCCATGTCCATGTGTCATACTTATGAGTTCTTTAGCTTCTACATTTCCCGTAGTATTCTTGCCCTCCCCCTATCTATTTTCAACCTACATTCTATGCTACTTATTCTCTATACCTTTTCCCCCTCTCTCCTCCTCCCACCCCTACTGCTAGCCCCCCCCCCCCCCCGCCGTGCCCTCTATTTCTCTGGTTCTGTTCCTATTCTAGTTGTTTACTTAGGTTCTTTTGGTTTTGCTTTAGGTGTGGTTGTTAATAATTGTGAGTTTGCTGTCCTTTTACTATACATGTCTTTTCTTTATCTTCTTTTCTTAGATAAGTCCCTTTAGCATTTCATAAAGTAAGGACTTGGTGATGATGAACTCCTTTAATTTGACCTTATCTGAAAAGCACTTTATCTTCTCTTCCATTCTAAATGAGAGCTTTGCTGGATAGAGCAATCTGGGATGTAGGTCCTTGTCTTTCATGACTTGGAATATTTCTTTCCAGCCCCTTCTTGCCTGTAAGGTCTCTTTGGAGAAATCAGCTGACAGTCTGATGGGAACTCCTTTGTAGGTTACTGTCCCCTTATCTCTTGCTGCTTCTAGGATTCTCTCCTTCGTTTTTACCTTGGCTAATGTAATTATGATGTGCCTTGGTGTGTTTCTTCTTGGGTCCAACTTCTTTGGGGCTCTCTGAGCTTCTTGGATTTCTTGGAAGACTGTTCCCTTTGCCAGTTTGGGGAAGTTCTCCTTTATTATTTGTTCAAATAACTTTTCCACTTGTTGGTCCTCCCCTTCTGGTACCCCTATAATTCGGATGTTGGAACGTTTAAAGGTGTCCTCGATGGTCTTAAGCTTTTCTTCGATTTTTTGAATTCTTATTTCATCATGCTCTCCTGCTTGGTTGATTCTATCTTCCTTCTGGTCCACTGTGTTGTTTTGAGACTCAGATTCCTTCCTTTCACAATTGGCTCTCCTCCGTGTGTCTTCCTGCATCCCTTTTATGGTAATCCGCATTTTTTCATGTAATTTGGATCCAAAATCAACCAGTTCCGTGAGCTTCCTGATCACCAGTGTTTTGAACTGTGCATCTGATAGATTGGCTATTTCTTGGTCACTCAAAAGGATGAGTCCTGGGGGACTGATCTGTTCTGCTGGAAACATGTCTTATGTCTTTCCCTATCTCTCCTATTATTTTACTTATTTATTTATTTTTTCTCCGGTCTGGTTGCTCTAGTTACGGTGGGGGGCGGAGCCTTAGGTGTTCACCGGGGCTGGGCGCCCCAGTCGCTAGCTTGTGACGTTATATGTGGGGGCAGGGGTGGGAGCGGGGACAGGAGGGATCAATGGCGACCGTTCCGTTCTCCTGGAGCCAGACACTTCCCTGGGCTTCTGGGCCGTGAGCTCTGCCCTGGTCCACAATCGCTGCCCCACTGATTCCCCCAGCCGCTGCTTGCGTACTCAGGGATCACCGCTACACTGCTGCGCTCTCGCATCCCAGATTGCTGTCGCGCCGATTTGCCGATTTTGCGCCAAATTTCCCCCGACCTACGCGTGCCTGCGGCCCACGCCAGCCCCACGCCCGCCCCACGCCCGCTCGCTCGGCTCGTCGTCCCCTACCAGTCTGGATGTACGGGTCTACTTCAACTTCTTGGCTGTCCGACTTCCATTTAGATAAATCCTCTGACAGTTCTGATATTATGACTGCAAATCATTGTTGTAAATTATTGTGGTTCCGTTCTTGGTTGTGCGAGGAGGTACGGTGCGTCCACCTATTCCTCCATCTTGCCGGAAGTCCCTTGCCTGTATTTTCTTAAAAAAAAAATCCCTCTTCATGTTGGTGTTTTAAAATACTGTTACTTGACTGTATGGATATACAGGGTAAAGTCTGTTGATAAACCTTGGCTTTACCAGCAAACTCCATGGAAACTTTTGCTCTGTGAAATCTAAGTCACAAGCATATATTGTGGAATTGACTGATATTTAAAAATAAATGTCTAATGCCCTTGTTGGTGTGACTTAGTGTACTGATTGCCTGCCTTGTGAACCAAAGGGTCGCTGGATCAATTCCCAGTCAGGGCACGTGTCTGGGTTGCTGACTAGGTCTCCAATAGCAGGTGTGTGAGAGGCAACCACACATTGATGTTTCTCTCCTACTTTTTCTCCCTCCTTTCCCCTCTCTCTAAAAATAAAGAAAATGTTTAAAAAGAAAGTCTCCTGAACTACTAGACAGATTTGCATGTAGATCAAGAAATAATTTCCATGTCTTTATTTTAACAATCAATTCTTATCTTTTATGATTTCTAGTTCCATGTGTGTTTCCTCTTTACCTTCCTTATCTGTGCCTCATTTCCTTGTAGTATCTCTGATTACTGAGAATTTTCTGCATATTTTCATGTTTACAAAATTGAATATCCATCTAACAAATATTTAGTGGTTTCAGATGTTGGTGTACCATAAAAAGCAGAATAATAGATAAATGAAAGCACTGAAAATATTTTTAAAACCAAGATGGAATTAGACATCATTTGAATAGCAACTGTCTTTAAAATAATATGTTGTTTTTTGAAATGGAGGTATAATTAACATATAAAATTATATTAGGTTTAGGTATCAGCATAATGATTCACTATTTTTATATGTTGCAAAATGATTACCACAATAACTCTAGTTAACTTCTGTCACCATATATAGTTACAAATATTTTTTTCTTACGATGAGAGCTTTTAAGATTTACTTTCAAATATACAATACAGTGTTAACTATAGTCACCTTGCTGTGTATTACATCCCCATAATTTTTTAATTTTATAACTGAAAGTTTATACCTTTTGACCCCTTCACACCTTTCAGCTAACTCTGCATCTTTTACAACCACCAACCTGTTCTGAGGTATTTATGAGTTCACTTTTTTTTTTTAACATTCCACATATTGGTCAGATCATACTGTATTTTGTGTAACTTACTCCACTTAGCATAATGCCCTCAAGGTCCACCCGTGTAGTTGCAAATGGCAAGGTTTCCTTCTATTTGTGACTGAATAATAATCCATTCTAAGAGTCTGTGCATGTGTCTGTATCACCATTTTTTTATCCACTCATCCATTGTTGGGCACATTCGTTGTTTCTGTATTTTGGCTATTGTGAATCATGCTGCAATGAACATGGGGTACATATATCTTTTGAAGTTAGTGTTTTTGTTTTCTTTGGAATTGCTGGATCACATGGTAGTTCTATTTTTAATTTTTAGGAAACCCTATAAATCTCTGCACCAATTTACATTTCTACCAACAGTGCAGAAGAGTTCCCTTCTCTACACATCCTCTGAAACACTTGTTATTTCTTATCTTTTTGATAAATAAAATTCAGTAGTAGTTGAGCAGACACAGTCAGTGTTGGCTGGGAATGCACTGACAACTTCAAAACAATGTCAAACACTTAAAGTGTCTCTCTAAAAAAAGACAAAGAGAATCTAGCTTGAGCTTTCAAGAATGACTTCCAAAGTCATACTACAGAACCTGGGGAAGGGAGTTAACATCTCTTCTGAGAAAACTTACTGCTGTAGAACCCTAATGCCACTCACATGATCAGGAATCCACCACACTCTAGAAACCATGACTGCTGCTGTCTCCAGAATATTGCAACACCTACCACTCCTTGTACCAGCAGAATACTTATGTGTTTTTTTTCTATACCCATGAAATGGGTGACTGGATACATGTCTCTGATGATACAGCATATGGTAGCTAAACTATGGTTCCCCAAAGATATCAGGTTGTAATCTATGGAACCTGTAAATGTGTCTTCATTTGGAAAAAAGATCTTTGCAAATGTGACTAATTAAATTAAGGATTTTGTGATGGGTAGATTATCCTGGATTATCTATGTGGTCCCTAAATGCCATTAGAAACGTCCTTAGAGAGGCAGAGGGAAGTTTGACACAGAGAACAGAAGGCAATGTCACTCTGGAGGTAGAGATTTTAATGGTGCAACCACAAGCTAGGAAATGCCAACAGCTACCAGAGGTGGAAAAATCCTAGAGCTCTGAGAGAACACAACCCTATGAACACTGTGATTCAACCCAGTGAAACTGATTTCAGACTTTTGTCTTCCAGGAGAAACATGAGAGAATAAATGTGTTATTTTATTTCATCAACATTGTACTGAATTTGTTATAGCAGCCACAGAAAAATTAAGTTCCACTAGCCATTTTTGCTTTTAGAAACAGCAGAACAGATCCATTTCAGTGCGGACTTCCAAATCTTTTGTAAGTGCATTCAGTTGGATTTATCACTATAAATTCACAACAGTTAAATATCTACCTGTGGCCCTACGCCAACCACTATCAGCTTCTTTAAACATAGGCTTTCTTTTCTAGCTTGGTATAAGATAAAAATTTGCT
Source organism: Phyllostomus discolor (assembly GCF_004126475.2). Taxonomy (NCBI): domain Eukaryota; kingdom Metazoa; phylum Chordata; class Mammalia; order Chiroptera; family Phyllostomidae; genus Phyllostomus; species Phyllostomus discolor. The sequence continues at coordinate 27,570,324 of NC_040906.2, forward strand.
GTCACACACCAAAATTAGAATTTCTACTCTTTTTTTCTTTTTTTAAGATTTTATTTATTTATTTTTAGAGAGGGAAGAGAGAGAAAGAGAGAGAGAGAGAAACATCAATGTGCAGTTGCTGGGGGTCATGGCCTGCAACCCAGGCATGTGCCCTGACTGGGAATCAAACCTGCAACACTTTGGTTTGCAGCCCGCACTCAATCCACTGAGCTACGCCAGCTAGGGCAGAATTTCTACTCTTAACAGCACAGCATAAATTAGAATGTGATTTCTTAAACCCAGGTTTACATGCAATTCAATCTTTTCTCATCAACTTGATCCAACCATAAACTTAATGAATAATGTAAATAAAAGAAAAAAGTATATTTATACTGTGGTCATCCAAGAACCTTCAACACTGAATACAATGAATTGAGTTTAAATGTTTTTAAAAAATGACAAATTTTTGCCCTCTTTCCTACTAATTTAGTTATTCTGTTTACTTTATAGTTAGGGAGGTTAATTATACCAACTTGGGAAATCTTATCAAGAAATTGTTACAGCCCTCGCACAGTAGCTCAGGTGATGAGAGTGTAGTGCCCACATACCAAGTTTGCAGGTTTGATCTCTGGTCAGGGCATATACAAGAATCAACCGATGAATGTATAAATAAATGGAACAACAAGTCTCTCCCCCGTGTCTCCAAATCAAAACATTAAAAAAAGATTAAAAAAATAAATTGTTACAAAATAAGAGTCCAAATCTTGCAATAATTATACACTTCCTTCAAACTCTGGAAATTTACAAACACATTAGGAAGAATTAGGCATATAAGAAGGTAAAAGAATACTGTAATTATAAATTTATTTACTTAAAATAAAGACTGATTTTCTTTTTTAAACAGAGTAGGTTCTACAAAGTCTCTCATGATTGGAAGAGACACAGGAAAATATAGTTCACTTTCCCAAAGTGTCAGACTTCTGGTTTTAGGTTATATATGGACATGCAATAATAAAAGTTAGTTTTCTTTCTTTTGTCTGCTTATTAAAGAAAGTCTCAATTTGGTAACCGTGTTATCTCTATTACCTCTCCAACATTTGTTGTTCTCCTTTTGTAACAAAGAAAGCATGCTTTAATTAAGCGTTAGACAATTTGGCAAGCAATAATATCTAGCTAGTTAATAACACTGTTTTGTTTTCATCTTACTTTTGAATCATTAATTTTTAAAGTTACCCTCTACTTATGATACTGGTTTTATATTTATAGCAGTAATGAAAAGTTTCCCTTTAAAATATATAGTTTTTAAGGAGATGATCTAAACAAAAATATTAACTAATATATCATGTAAATATAGAAAACATTTGCAATATATACCTAGTGGTATACAGATGTTGTGAAAAAATCATGAAGGGGTCCTTGAATTTTAATTAAGTATTCTTCAAAAAATTTTTTCTGTGCCTTCCAAGTGAATGAACAAATGTAAACGGGTCCCCTTTTTGAGTGGAATGGTTATGTAACAATTGAGTAATGGTTAAAACCAATAGAAAGTAATAGTTAATAACACATAATATGGAAGCAAAACACCTAAGTTTTAATCTTGGCTCTACCACTTACTAGCTGTGTGACTTGGTAAATTACATATTTGCGCCTCAGTGCTCTCAATGTAAAATAAGAATATAAGAGTAACTATCTCATATGTTTCCTTAAGGGTTAAATAGGAAGGTTTAATGTGGAAAGAGCACTTAAAACATTGCTAACACATACTGAGTGCTCAAAAATGTTACTTAGCTAGTTTTGATTTCATTATATATTAAATGGCAGAATTCTCTGTATGTTTACTGAAAAAAAGACTGCTCATTCTAATAATCATAATTCTGATAAAGTGACTTAAGATTTCACTACTAGACTTATCCCATTTGGAATAACATTAAGAATCTTAAGTTTACTGCAAGTATTTTATGAAGCAAGACCCATTAAATAAATATCTAATACAAATATCCTTAAGGCCAGGAGGAAAGAGAACTAAGAACAACATTTGTTGCTAGGGAAAGGAAGGCCAGTGCCTGCAAAAGTTAACATACCATAGTGGATACAACAGAGGAAGGGTTTTTCTAAGAAAAAATAAAAGGGCCTCAGAAAATAAGATCCCAAGGGTTGAAAAGTACCTGATCTTAATTAATTCCAAAATCATGTCTAGAGTCAGGTCTACTTATGCACTAAATAGGCACAGAACTACTGGCAAGTATTTTTTAAGGTTCCCATATAATGAAAGCAGTCAAATATGGTACTAACTCCCTTAAAAAGACAGGCTACTATAGACTTGCCAGTAGGAAACATTTGAAAAATTAATAATTGAGGTATAAAGACACAGAATATGAATTATCAGCCCATAAATCTCCTTATCTCTACCCAGTTTTGTCTTAGAGAATTAATCTGATAATGTGGTTGAACACATGCTATAAACCTCTGGTGGCAACCTTAAATCTAAACCTCAGATCAGCAAAATAACTGACATGGATTTCTAAATATCAGAAGTTCTTTTCCATTCTTTTTCTTTTTTCTTAGAGGATAATAATTCTTCTAAATAGAGGAAAACTAAGATGCTGGGATTGAAGGAGAAAGCTTTTTTGAGAACAGAGAGCTAGTGTCTTTACTGGCCAATCATTAGTGATCTATAGCCCAAATAGAATCTTAATTTTTATGGCACATAACAATGGCTTATGTTCCTTTTTCCAACATTAGTAATTAATTATTTAATTATTTTAAAACAAACATTGTGTTCATATCTCAACAAAAAGCATCAGTAGACTTCCCATTCTGCTCAATTTTTTAGGAAACAGCCAGAATGAATAGCCTATGGAGATTTCATTTATTTGTGCCCTAATTGCCTACAAAAAAAAAACAATGCAAAACAGTTTTGTAAGACTACATAATATCTGAAATTAAAAGAAAAATAATTTTAGAGCGTCAGAGAGGTGGAGTAACCTTTTTCGAGTCCTCTAACTCTACATCAGCGTAATCCTTGAATGATTGTTACTGTGGGATTCTGTGGCTCAGCAGAATACCTACATTCACTTATGGTCATGTGATTAGTCGGTCAGCTTTTCCCTGTCAACTTCCCCCCACATTATTCTTAAAGATCCACTGCTATCATATGCTTTAGTTTATATCACTTAAGTACCTCATGGTCTTCACCTGCAAATGAAGGTGGAAAAAAATCATTTTTCTGAGGAAAGAGAGCTATATCTTGTTAGTCTCAGTAATCCATACATTCCTTCACTGTTGCTAGGTCTAACCCCATTCAATGTACATTATAGCAGTAAGAAGGCAAACAAATGTGGTGATACTGTGTAAATGCATGCTTGATGAGAAAGATGTAATTCCAGCAATGCAATGAATGGCTTGATCAGGAAGTAAGCTGCTCTTCTGAAAACAATCTAGAGAGACATGAGTAGGGCTAACAGAGAACATTATGTACCCTCTGTTTTTCCCTAGAGCAACAATTTCCAACCCTTTTCATCTCATGGCACACATAAACTAATTATACTAAATTCTAAAGCACATGAAAACATGTATTTTTTGCTGACCTGACCAAACAACAAGTATAATTTTGATTCATTCACATCGAACAGCTATTGTAGTGTTGGCTGTTGTAATTTTTTAATTTAACAATCTAAGGAAAAAGAGGCCCATGACTCTTACTACATAGTCAGGTATTACACGTTTTAAAAATTCTTGTGGCACACCAGTTGAAAATTGCTACACTACAGCATAACCTTACTGTGTGGCCTTTAAAAAAAGCAGTAACCTACTTATCATTTTAATGAATGAAAATACACTACAATTGTACTTTTGTACTTTTGGAGTAAGCTTCTTTGAAAATGAGATCGTGTTAACAGCACCTACTTAGGAAAAGTTTTCTATATTCCTGAATTACTTTAAAAATTAAAATCTATTTTTAGATTTTAATGAAGCAATCTCAAAATGCTTCATTTTGGTGAGAGAGGTGAAAGAATAGGAAGATTATGAATTTCATGTACTTTTTATAAAATTGGTATTTTAGAGAGACAGATAGAAACATCATTTTCTTGTTCACTTATTTATGCTTTCATTGGTTGCTTCTTGTATGTGCCCTGACCAGAGCTGGAACTGCAACCTTGGCATATCAGGATGACACTCTGACTATGTGAGCTACCCAGCCAGGGCTAGCTTTTTTATGCTTTTGCTATAATGATTACAAAATAAGGGAGTTAGCAATATTTTTGTTTTGTCTGCACTTGCTATCTCATGAACTATTTTGTTGCATTTGTGCTTTTAACTGACAGTAGAAACCAGCTTCTAATAAACACCTTGTCCATTAGTAAATGAATCCATTAAAATCATTTTTTGCTAGATGTAAGAAAAAAGCTTATTCTTTTCAAGCATTTTACAATACAGTCATGTGCTACACAACAATTCTTTGGTCAACAATGGACCTAATGATATACGATGATAGTTCCATAAGATTATAATGGAGCTGAAAAATTCCTATCACCTAGTGACATCTTAGCTGTCAAAATATCATAGCACCACCTATTACTCACATGTTTGTGGAGTGCTGGTATAAACAAACCTACTATACTGCCAGCCATATCAAAGTGTAGCACATGTGATTATGTACACTACTAATATATAATCATGGTAATAAATGACTATTACTGGTTTATATATTTATTATACTTTTTGTTATTTTAGAGTGTTTTTTTCTGCTCATAAAAAAAGCTTGTTTTAAAACAGTATGCCATGTTGCACTAGCAGTAGCCTCATACATCTCCTATTTAATAGGTCTTTTGATTACATCATTTCTCTTGTGCTTGATTTAATCTCTTGTTGTTTTATAAATTTAAAGTACCCTAAGTATGTATACAGTGTTTATGAAGTCTACAGTAATGTACAATAGTCCTAGGCCTTCACATTCATTCATCACTCACTGACTCACCGAGTGAGCAAGCATTCCTGGTAAGGGCCCTATACAGTTATGTCATGTTTTTTAGCTTTTCTACCACATTTTTACTCTACCTTTTCTGTGTTTAATTATATAAATACTTACAATTGGCCCTGGCTGGCATAGCTCAGTGGATTGAGCGGGGACTGTGAACCAAAGCATCGCAGGTTCAATTCCCAGTCAGGGCACATGCCTGGGTTGCAGGCCATGGCCCCCAGCAATCGCACATTGATGTTTCTCTCTCTCTCTATCTCCCTCCCTTCCCTCTCTAAAAATAAAAATAAAATCCTTAGAATAAATAAATAAATAAATACTTATAACTGTGTCACAACTGCCTATAGTATTTAGTACAGTAACATGCTGTACAGCTTTGGTAGCCTAGAAGCAACAGGCTATACCAAGCAGTCTAGGTGTGGTTAACCATCTAGGTTTGCATAACTCCCCTATGATTTTCATACAACAAAATCACCTAATGATGCATTCTCAGAACATATCTCCATTGTTAGGCAGTCCATGACTGTATTTCAGAATTTACACATAAGCACATATCCCTTTGTTTATTAAATTATTTACTCGACAAGCAATGCACTCCCACTATGTGTCTGACACTGCAGTGACACTGTGGAGTAAAAGAGAAATTAAAAATAAGTCCCTATCACCAAAGACTTTAGAGTTTAATAGAAGAAACAAAGAGATAACTACAAAATATGTAAACATTTAGATATGATGCCTGCAACTTATTTGCAGAAAGTGTAGAAAAAAGGTGTGCGTGTGTATGTGTGTGTGTGTAGAGAGAGAGAGAGAATAGGCAAATATAGCAAAATGTTACATTTGATGTATCTGGGTAAAGGGTACAGGGGAGTTTTTATAAGTTTGAAATAATTCAAAAAAATTTTAAAGATTTTATTTATTTATTTTTAGACAGAGGTGAAGGGAGGGAGAAAAAGAGGAAGAGAAACAAAGTGTGGTTGCCTCTCATGCACCCCACACCCAGGACCTGGCCTGCAACCCAGGCATGTGCCCTGACTGGGTATCAAACCGGTGACCCTTTGGTTTGCAGGTCAGCACACAACCTACTGAGCCACACCAGCCAGGGCAAAATAATTTCAAACTTTAAACTTAAAAAAAATTTTTGTTGGGACCCAAAATATTAAAGCTTGATATTTATTGTATATCAATACAATGATAGGCAAAGGTTAAGAAAGATAAGCTGTAAGTCAAATCTCCTGGAGAAAGAAAACCACTTAAATAACCATTCCTCCTGAGTAGTATGGTTATTCATTAAGACAGAAGGGCTTATTTTGACTAAACTACCTAAATACCAAGGAGACATCTTCAAAGATATTATACATGTGACAGCACTTTGAAAGTATAAAATGCTATGCAAATGCAAGGCTTTACCAACAGCCACTGGAAAAACGTAATGTGAGATATGGAGATAATGTTTCAGTGAACACTGGTCTTAGAGAATAAGCACTAAATATTTTATTGTAACACCTTTATTAAGGTATAATTTATACATTATGAAATGAATACTGAACTTTTACTGAAAGACATTAACAGTGTCTCCTTGGAAAGGGCCAAGGTTAAAAAAATTGTTTTAATCTGACAATTAAAATGTAGCTCCAGTCATCCCTATCAACAGAATTGTCAGTATCAACAGAAACTGGCAAGGATGAGATGAAATGGGCAGATTTTAGACTATTTTAAGTCATTTTTCTCAAAGCTAGTTAGCTGTATAGTTAGTACTCCATTACAGGTATATACCATAGTGTATTTCAAGTAATCTCCTATTCTTGGATATTTTGATAGCTCCCAATATTGTACAGCTATAACTCTATGCATATATATTTTTATACTGTTGGGGGTGTATCTTCAAGATAAATACCTACAAATGGGAGTGTTGGATGAAAGAGTAAGCACATGTGCAGTTTTCTTAATATCGCCCAAATTCCCCTCCATAGGAGCGGGAATGTACTACATATTGATTCACTTGGTAATATACCAATACCTTGGAAATCCTGGTGCACCGCTTTTAGATTTCAGGTGTTAGCTAGATATAGTCTCGTGATGCTGGAACTCTCCCTCTCACTCCTGCCAAACCTGGATGTTTCTATATATTTTTAAATGTTGCAAATCATGGGAGAAAGGAATTACAAGGAAAAGTAAGTTACTTTAACTACTTACTAAGTGGTGTTGTATCTGGAGGTGGAAAATTCTCAGTAAAGTTGACATTACACAAGTCTGTGCTACAGCAGCAGAAACGGTATGTTCCATTCTGAATTGAGGGAGGAGTGGTAGTTACTACGCATTCTTCATAGTGACACTCCTGGGGATCTCCAATGTGAGACCAACATCCTACAAATTGATATTAATGTAAACATGTTAAGGGACATATTTAAAGACATGTTAAGAGACAATACAAGCAAAAGCAAAATGAAAATAAACTAAAAAATAACTGAAATAGTTGCATCTAATGTGAAAGAATACTTCAGTTATAAATACTCTTGCAAATCAATAGGAGACACATTTTTTTAAATAACAGGAAAATGACAAAGTGTAAATAGGCATTCATGAGGGTAAAGCCAACAACAAACTGTTAAACTTCATCATTAATACAAGAATTATTAAAGCAACAGTAGGGTTTCATTTTTGTCTACATTAAATTGATCTAGGTTTAAAAGATAATGATATATAATTATAACAAGGATTTCATAACACTCTCATACACTGCTCGAGGGAATGTAAATATAAATAGCATTTCTAAAAAGCCACATAGAAATTTTTATGAACAGCCTTTAAAATATTCATGTTTTATAATCTAATAATTCTACTCCAAGGTATCTATCACAAAGAAATAATCAGATAAAATCAAAAGTTTATGTTCAAAGATGTTTGTTAAAGTAGTCTGTATTACAGTGAAAACCAGAAAACAACATAATGACCAACAACAGAGTAAAACATAAGTAAAATGTGATATGTGTAAACAATGGAACATTGTGCAGGGGTTAAAAATGTTTATTTTAAATGGGGAAACATTCATGATATAACTTAAGATAGAAAAAACTGGGTATGAAACAATTCATGCAGTATTATCCTAACTTTGAAAAAAAAACACACACGTGTAAACATAGAGGAACATCGAAACACACCTAATAGAATAGAGTAAAAAGAATTCTTAAGAGTACGGAATAGTAGATGTTTGTTTTTCTTAGTTCTCTGTATTTTGTAAACATCATACAATAGGGATATATTAGTATTATCATAATAAGAAAGGTGTTATTAAAATAAGCTAAAAGTCAATGTCCATTTACAAATCTGGAATTTGTGGATAAATATATACATAGATACATGCTTCTAAAATATTTGCATTTCAGGAGAACGTTTTAATCTACCTCCATGCTTTTCAGATAAACTTCGATTGTATGAAACACAAGGTTATTTCAGATAAGAAAAGTATTACTTGCCTTGTTTTACAAGATTTATGTCCCCTTTTGATTTTTCCCAGAGACCATAGCAGGTGCTACCTTTTGAACATAATATGGTTCCATTTTCATGAGAGATTCGACTCTCACCTATCCCAAGGTCTTGATAGGGATCTTTAAATGCACACAGACGTTCTTGATTCTGAGAAGCTAAATTAAAGAAAATGAAAGAATAACAAATTAATTTCATGATAAATTTGCAAAGCATTTTTTATTATATAAAATCTTAAGAGCCTTTTTAAAAGGCTTTGTAAATTTCCCTACTAAATCTCTAACAAGGGTCAGATAAATTTGTAATTTTATATTTATTCAATGACTTCTGTTTGCTCATTAATTAATTTGCACCCTCCAAATAAGAAGCAAACTTGAAAATTTATTTCCCAAAGACAATTCATTCTAACACAAATTATTTTCGTCACTTTTTCCTATTACATAATTTTGGTGTCTGAATAAAGAAATATATAGAAAAAAAAGTCCATGCTCCAAATTATCAAACCTCTAAAACAAACAAATGAACCAGCCTAGAGGACCAAATAATTTTGGGAAATTCTACAGTATTCATTCTTATCATATTTTACAATTAGTTGTAGGAAGCTAAACCTACATAATTAGGCATGGTAAACTAAGAATGAGGAGAGTGATTCCAGTTTCCTTTGGAGGGAGACAGAACTGTTCTAAAATTAGACTATGATAATACTTGCTCAGCTCTCTATATTTACAAAAAATAATTGTTCATTTAAAATGAGTGAATTTCATGATACATAAATTATATCCTTTTTTAATTTTTGAAAGATTTTATTTAAGTCCTGGCTGGTGTAGCTCAGTGGATCGAGCCCGGGCCTACAAACCGAAGGGTCACTGGTTCGATTCCCAGCCAGGGCACATGCCTGAGTTGCGGACCAGGTCTCCAGTGTGGGGTGCACGAGAGGGAACCACACATTGATGTTTCTCTCCCTCTCTTTGTCCTTCCCTTCTCCTCTGTCTAAAATAAATAAACAAAAAATATTTTAAAAAATGAAAAACAGTTTAAAAAGTAAAAGATTTTATTTATTTATTTTTAGAGAGAGGGGAAGGAAGTGAAGACAGGGAGAGAAACATCAATGTGAAGTTGCCTCTCAGCAGCCCCCCAACTGGGAACATGGCCTGCAACCCAGGCATGTGCCCTGACTGGTAATTGAACTGGCAACCCTTTGGTTCACAGGTCTACACTCAATCCATCAAGCTACACAAGCTGGGGCAAAAGTTATACCTTAATATATTTGTTTTTACAAACTAAGGCTAGCCCTAACTGGTATGGCTAGTAGGTTGGACACTGTCCTGCAAACTGAAAGGTTGCAGGTTTGATTCCAGGTTAGGGAACACACCTGGGTTGTGGGCCAGGTCCCCAGTTGGGGGCATGTGAAAAGCACCTGATCCATGTTTCTCCCACACATCAATGTCTTTCTCCCTCTTTTTCTCCCTCCCTTCTCCTCACTCTAGAAATAAATAAATGAAATCTAAAGTTAAAAAAAAAAAACATGGCTACTAGTGAACAAAAAGAAAATGACTTTCTGTTACTAAAAATATCAATATGATAACCATAAGAAGAAATGCTCAATAATCCCTCATACTTAAGGGTCAACCCAATTTAATTTCAATGCCAACCAAGCTTTCTTTGTATACATACTCTGATTTAAATTTCAAGAGAACATTTGCCACATAATTTATCATCTAACAAACATTTACCAATATTACTGAGAATACCAAATAAGTAAAAGGTTATCAAAAGCAATAGTTAATCTTTATTTGGTTTCTTAAAGTAGACTTTTCTAATGTGTTCAACTAGTCAGAATAACAGTCTATTATACTTGGCCTATATATATTCCTCATGGGCTTCTGATTTACTTTTTCATTTTGGGTGTATCTTATTTGGAATGGCTTAATTCACTAGCACCTTAGGACTGGAGATAATTCATTGACATGATGTTTCTGAACCTACAAAACTAAGGCTCAAACTTGGAGAATAACTGAAAAAGCCAACAACTCTGTGCCCAAGCCCAAGATGACAGCTCTAGGAGTCATCTAGGAAGATGACTCCTAGAGCTGTCATCTTCCAAAGTAGTAAACTAGGCCAATAGGGTATTCACAAGTAGGTAATACAGAATTCTCAAGCATCTTATACTGATCTTTTTGGACACAGACATGAATTACTAAATTTAGTAATCACAGACAATAATTACTGAAAAATAAATGTGACTTGATTTTTACAATTTAAAATCACTTCAGGCAGTCTTCTAGAAGATATTTATTAATATCAACTAAATGGCCAGAAAATACGGTAAAAAAAATAATTCTAGGACATTAACCTAATTACCATTCTGTCATATTTTTAGCACATGTACTCACATATTTAAATTCCTTTAATGACAAGCTTAATTATACTTACAAAGTATCTTACACATTTAATACCAGTATTTCCTTAGATTATCTCCTAATTTGAAAAATTTACCCATTATAGAAATTAAAGTCAAATATATTTCTATACAAAGTATATACAACACAAGATTCAAACTATGAACAAAAACTCTGTAATATAAAAAAACATAACTATCTATGAGGCATAATTCCTTTCTCCTGTCCCACTTCATTTCTTGACTCAATTTAAATGTTCCTTACCTACTACCAGACACTGAAGTTACATAACCCACTCTTTTTCCCTTTTTGTCCTGATTGTCAGAAAGGTCAGATGGATTTATAAACTCCATATCTCTTGTTTTCCACAACCAAGACATCCTAATTTTTCCCTCTTCTCTTCTTCTGTTACCCATTTTGACTAGAATTTTGCACTGAACACTGAGTTAATGAATAGGGATCTAACTGTATCTGGAAATACATAGAGCATACACAAATAAGTGCCTCATTTAATTAAAAAAAAAGAAAAAGAAAAGGTATATCCTTGTGAAAAAGAAGATACAAAACTAAAATTTTTGCTCTTCCTGGATCTCTTTTACAACTGTAAAGTAGCTAAAGGCCTGAATACATGTAAAAATTTCAGTGACATTATTAAATAACTTGGTGGTTAAAACCTAACATTCTTACAGAAAAATACAAACAAATTCAACCTCCCCTGTGTTTCCCTCTCCCCTGCCCTGCTGAATTGATTATCAAAGCAATAAAGGTACAATCAGAGGGGACTGAATTACATCTCTAATATCCCTCAGTTTTCACTAAATAATATTTTTCTTAAAATAACTTCAGCCTACTTTTCAAGAACTATTTTATGATGCTGGCAATAGTATAGGTCAATTGTAATTTGCTATTTTTAAGAGTAACTTTCAAATTATGATTCAACAAATTCTTATACAATATAAAGGTGTTCTAGCAAGAATTCTAACTAAACTGCACTGGTCCAAAAAAAAAAAAAAAGAAAATTTATTTTGTAAAACAGTGTTTGTAGCCTTTTATATGCTATTTGTAGAATCAGTATCAGCAATATATCTGTACAAAGGTTTGAATTCTTCATAAATAATGTAGAAAAGTAGGGATGGAACAAAGAGCACACGAGAAACAGTATAGCCTGGCATTATATTGTCACAGATCACACAGTACAGAGAGACCTGATCATTTACATGTTGTCGTTCTAAATTTGTCCTCAGCTAGACAAATTTTGTTCAGTCAAGTGTGGTCAATGAGATCTTTTAAGGGACATTCTTAACCAGATACAGTGATTAGACATGGATCTTTAAAAAAAAATTGTTCTCCTCACTTTAAAAAGTTGGTATTTGGTTATAATAAACACTAAAACCAGTTTGTTTAACGTTAACTACATATCTAAGCAATAATCATCTTGTCCTTCTACCACGTAACAATAAATGAATCTGTAAAATAGTATAAATGTAGAGGGAATACTATATTATTTTCCTTCACATATCTAGCCAAATTAATCATTTTCTGTTTATATATACTTCCTGGATCAGTATTTGCTAATCAGATGCAGCATTCAATGCCTAGGAACAGATGAGGCCTGTATGGTATACTCAGTTGTCTTGAATTTCCCACTTCATGCTCTACCACTATCAAGAAAGTAGGGTGTAAAGATATAGCATAGTCTGATCATGTCTGTATCAGTTAACTGTCATTATAGATATAAATCCATAGTAAGTACTATACACACACTGAAAAATACTGATTATTTGCTTTCATGAGGTGAGGAAAGAAAAAATTGGTTATTCTGAGTATTAATTATTTGTTCTTTTCCCTTTTTACTAAATGTGTATATTATTTGAATTTTCATGAAAATATATTCATGAATTTATATATTTCAAAAACGAAGGTGTCCTTGAATTACTTATTTTTACATTAAAATTTTTTTTATTTTGAAATAACTACATATTCACAGATAGGTAGGTAGTTGAAATGAGACTTCTGAAAAAAAAAAAACAAAAACTCAACAGCCCTGGCTGGTGTGGCTCAGTGAATTGAGCACTGGCCTGCAAACCAAGGGGTTGTGGGTTCGATCCCCAGTCAGGGCACATGCTTGGGTTGCAGGCCAGGTCTCTAGTTTGGGGTGTATGGGAGACAGTCACACATTGATGCTTCTCTCCCTCTCTTTCTCTCTCCCTTCCCCTCTGTCTAAAACATAAATAAAATAGTTTTAAAAATCAACAGAATTCTAAAAAAGAAAAATCATATCATATCAATGGATGCAGAAAAAGCATTTGGTAAAATACAACACCATTCCTGATTTTTAAAAAAAAACTCTCAATAAACAAGGAATAGAGGAGGACTTCTTCCAGTTGATAAAGCATATGTACAAAAAACCCTATAGCTAACATCATACTTAATTGTGAGAAAATTGAAGCTTTCCCACTGAGATCATGAATAAGATAAGGATGTCCCCTCTCATACAATAAAAGGAAATAAAAAAGCCCTGGCCGGGTGGCTCAGTTGGTTGGAGCACCATCCTGTACACCAAAAAGTTGCAGGTTTGATCTGTGGTCAGGGGCATATACAGGAGGCAACCTATCTATATTTCTCTCTCACATAGATGTTTCTTTCTCTCTCTCAAATCAATAAACATATCCTCAGGTGAGGATATTTTTAAAAAGGAAATAAAAAGCATACAGATTAAGAAGGAAGATATATATAAAACTGTCTTTTGGGGGGGATGAATATTAGAGCTAAAAAGAAATGAGCTTTAAGACATGAAAAGACCTGGAGGAAACTTGAAGGCCTATTACTAAGTGAAACAAGCCAATCTGAAAGAACTACATACTGTATGATTCCAACTATATAACATTCTGGAAAAAACCAAAACTACAAAGACAGTAAAAAGATCAGTGCTTGCCAGGGCTTCAGGGGAGAGAGGATGAAGGGACAGAGCACAGATTTTTAGGGAAGTTCAACTCTTCTAGGTATTCCAATGGTGGATACACTTCTTCATATATTTGTCCATAGAACGTACAACACAAGTGAACCCAAGAGTAAACTGCGGACTTTGGGTGATGATCATGTGTTAATGTAGGTTCATCAGTTCTAACAAATGTACCACAGTGATACAGGATGTTGATAGTGGGTCAGTTGTACCTAGGTAGGGAATAGGTTACATAGGAACTCTGTACTTTCTACTTTGTTTTGCTTTGCTCTAAAAAAATAAGGTTTATTAATTTTTTTAAATGGGGGACTTCTGAAAAGTGCAATAATTTATTTCAAAAAGAAATCTCTGATAAAGAAAACACAAAGTAACTTGTTAGGGATGATTTTTCAGGGACATGAAAGTAAGGGTTCTTGTGGCTTTACCACTCAAATCACATCTAAAAGGTGCTTCTCACATGGTCTAATGTGTTGACAATGGAATATTTATTGTTTCCTAGCATATCAAAGAATTATCATTATTTTATAAGAGGGAAATTCTGACTTTATGTTTTAGATAATTTTATTAGTTTTCTCTTAATTTATGAATAGAGAAAAGAACAAATGCTATCAATACTGAGTACCTATTCCATTTACTAGCTGCAGAATTATATGCATTTTGGAACACCTTCAATTTTGCAATGGTCAGCCATAGATTAAGAGACATCCAACCATATACTTCACCCTTCTCACACTCCATTCCTCTCTTTATCCCTTCCTCACATCAACCTCTCTCTTATAACCACATATACTCAGCATGCCAACTTCCTTTAGATGCAGTTTCACAAATATTTAATTCTATTATACAAGTCCTAGATATCACAAAAATAAAACCTGGAGTATACATGGGAAAATCCCCCACAGAGCATTCTTCTTCTTAACATAAACTAAGCTTACTCTTTGAAAGTCATGTCCACAAAGTAAATCTAATGGATTGAATACCTCACTCTGCTTAGGAGTTTGAGTTTATATCTACTGATTTATTTATGTCAAATTAAAGAGGATTTGTGTGTGTGTGTCCCCTTCAACTCACACACAAAAGTCCTCTTTAATTTGACTTAAATAATCAGTAGATTTTTAAATAAGTTTCTAAAATGCAGATGGTTCATATCTAACACTTCCAACAGAGTGATAACAAGTGTATTTCTGAGACAGTGTCTATAAAGGAAGAAAAAGAAATGACGCATTTATCCCAAACTTTAAAACCTCTATGGAAGAGACAGAAAGCACATGGATTGTTGCCAGGGGCTAGGGGAATGGGGGAATAGGACATGATTGCTTAATGAGTACAGGTTTTCCTATTGAGGTGCTGAAAAATGTTCTGGAAATAGTGGTGATGGTTATGAATGTACTAAACGCCACTGAACTGTATACTTCAAAATGGTTAAAATGGTAAATTATATGTTGTGTGTACATTACCATAATTATTAAACAAAGAATACAGTTGTCTATTAGTAAGCCAGACATTAAAGAGGTTTATCAAATCATAAGTGGAAAAATAAATAAATAAATAAAACCTCTATGGATATGTCAGGAGTTAAGAGCCAAACCACCATGAATACCAGTCTCTAGTTTACATTCAAAAAATTCAGCTCTCATCAACCACTAGAAGGTACCACCATTGCTTTATTTCCAATGTCAGAACTTCCATTTTCCCTCATCTGCCTCTCTAGCCAGGACTGATAGGAAGTTACAATGAAACACTGAAGATTTGTCTATCACCTTTAATAAATTATTCCCTGAAGGTTGACGAGGCACGTTTTCTTTTTTTAAATCTAGCTAATGACCATCCTAGAATGTCAAAATCAACTCAAAGCTGAGAGTACTTCTTTATTGCATTTCAAAATGTGTAACTTGGTAATGTATACTGTAGCTTTGGTCAAAAATTATACCCTTCTCTAAAACAAGCTAATTTCCTCAAATTATAGCAAAAATTTGTTTACTTGAGAAAGAAAAACATTATACATTTAACTGTCAAGTGGAAATTACAGTTGGTATCTTGGTGACCCCTCTCAATAACCCTATGAGGTGGGCATTCATCATTTCAATTTTACAAAGAAGGATACTAAGTCATACACAGGGCTAAGGAAGTTATCCCAAGTCACTCAGCTGTTAAGTATCAAGGTAAAGAATCAAATCCATGTTTGTCTGATTCTGGAACACCTATCAATTAGACATTTGGTTAACTTATCAGAAAAATTCAGATTTTTACTTTAATTCTTTTTCTTTTGAATTTCTAATAATTTTCAATCAATTTTTTGTATTTCAAACTGTTTAAAATAGCAAAAAGACAAAGATATAAAGAGTAATCAATTCTGAGTGGACATGACTGAATTAACAACAATAACTAATAATTAATTAGAACAATTAGAACAGCATACTGTAATAAAAGTTATGTAAATGGGGTCTATCTCAAAAAATCTTATTGTACTCTACTCATCTTTCTTTTCTTGTGATAATGGGAGATGATACAATGCCTACATGATGAGACAATGTGAGGTAAATGACACAGGCATTTGTGACATAGCAATAGGTTACTAATGATTTTCTCACTACATGGCTACTAAGTGACTAACAGGCAGGAAGTGTATACAGCATGGATACACTGGACAAGGGGATGATTCACATACCTGGTGCAACGGAGCCAGATGTTGCAAGATGTCACAATGCTACTCAGAATGGCATGCAATTTAAACCTTATGAATTGAAAGAACTTATGCACCTCTATGTTCATGGCAGCACTATTTATAATAGCCAAATGCTAAAAACAGCCTAAAAGCCCATCAGTAGATGAGTGGATCAAACAACTGTGGTACATTTGCACAATGGAATACTGCACAGCAGAAAGAAAGAACTCCTAACTTTTGCAACAGCGTGGATGGAACTGGAGAATATTATGCTAAGTGAAATAAGCCAGTCGGTGAAAGGTAAATACCATATGATCTCACTCATAAAGGACTCTAATGAACAAAATAAACTAACAAGCAAAATAGAAACAAAGACATGGAAACATGGAACAGACTGACAGCAGCCAGAGGGGTGCAGGGGAGAGGGAAAATGATGGAAAGAAGGGGAAGGGACTAGTCAAAGAACATGTATGAATGACCCATGGACATGGACAACAGTGTGGGGACTGACTGTGGGAGCTGGGGGCAGGATGGGTGAAGGAGGGCAAAGTTGGGATGACTGTAATAAAATAACAATAAATAATAAAAATTAAAATAATAAAACTTATGAATTGTTTATTTCTGGAGTTCGCCACTTAATATTTTTGAACTGCATGTTAACTGAAAGCACAAAAGCAAAACTATAAATAATGGGGAAAGTACTGTAATCAATAGAATTAAAGATGGCAGGTAGAACTTCTGGAAATCAAGAGACTATAAAGTACTTATTCAAAAAACCTGGCCATGGTATCAACTAGTCTGAGATCCACAATTTGACCAAGTCATTTCCTTGTTTAATTTTCATTTCCAAAATCCTTAAGATAGTATATAAAGACCTGCATACTCTAGCAACTGCAAATCCCCCTAGCTCCATGCAAAGAGCAGCCATACAGAATCATTCTCATTCTCACCTGAGAATCTTTGTGCATTCTCTGTCCTTTACCTAGAATGCATTATCTACTTAACTCCTATTTATCTTAATTTTTTTTCAAAGGATCTTTTCCTAATCACTCCAGACCAGTGAGGGTGGAACACCTACCAGATGCTCCATAGCATTCTATATATACTTTACACAATTTCCACATTTCTTAGTGTTTATAATGTGTCTGACTTATTCACCAAACTATAAATTCTATGAGAGAAGGGCTTGAGCTCTTGCTCACCACAGTGTCTTCAGCACACAGCATTATACATGGCATTCAATATATGTTCATTGAATAAGTAAATGATTGATGTATTTCCTTCCCCTATCTTTTTGCCAAGGACAAAAAGTATTACTAAAACAATATTTTTTTCATCAAAAAGGGTAGGGTGCATCAGCAAAATGAAACTCTACGTCCATGCAAAATCTAGTACAATAGTAGCTTCATTTACAACAGCCCCAAAATGGGAACAATTCAAGTGCCCATAAATTGGTGACTGGATCAACAAAATGCAGTACTATTCAGCAGTAAAAGGAACAAACTACTCACACATTCAACGACATGGATAAATCTGAATATCATCATGCTGAGTGCACGACACTACACACACAAGAACATATCATATGATTCAATTTATAAAAAATCCTAGAAAATACGAAGTAGTATCAGTGGTTGTCTGGTACTAGGGCCAGAGGAAAAATCAGACTACAAAGTACACAAGGAATCTTTGGGGAATGATAAAAATGTTTTGTATGCTGACTGTGGTTGTGGTTTTCACAAGTATTACAAATCATCAAATTGTACAGCTTAAACATATGCAGTTTCTACTTCAGCTAAGTCATTTTTTAAAAGCCAGGAACACAATATAAAGCTAAACAAGAACAAGACAACATAGTTCAAGTAAATTTTTCATGCATGTTATAAACAAATTATGTAGAGAGATGTTTTACTGAGTTACAGAATCTTGTGCCTAATCTCTAAGTCTCTTAAAAGCAGTTTTTATGGATGAATATAAATTTTCCCTTAAGTTTTTTTTTTTGCTGGCCAGAATTTTTTAAAACCTTCAGTCTGTCTAAGCAACCCAAGAGTCATATAATACTCACTTTTCAGTAGCTGTAATATATTTATCTGTACTGGAGAAGTCTAAATGCTTTATCTTTACCCTGGAACAAAGTTCAGGGACTAATTCTGGGTATGTGTATGTTTGGCTTCTGTTTATCTAAGTGTCAAAATGAACTGTCTAAAATACACAACACAGGAACCTTGCAGCAATGGGGAAAATAACTGAATAACTGAAGCAACAGTATCCCTTTCCTAGAATACAAATTTCTCAGGGCCAACACAACTAAAATTTCAGAGTACCACTACAATTCCATTATGAAAATTACAAAGGAAAGAGTGTCTTAAACTAATAGAAATGTCCCTATGAAATTTGGTATAAACTCAAATTTCTAAATTCAATTATAATAAATCAAGTAAGGAAGTTCTTTATTTTTCAATCCTTTCAAAAATGAAATAATTATCCCTTAATTTATATATTTCTACATCCAGATTAAAGAGATTAAACCATCATTCTACTGAGCATTCCCATAATACCAAAGAGACAGCAGAGTGGGAAGATTACAATCTACATAAGATACCTCCCTTCGGATGTTTCTAAATTTGATGCTATGTTGGGAGTCCCTGAAACCAACCCAGACTTTGGTGATTCACTGGGAGGACTCACAGGACTCAGCACATCATTTTGCTCACAGCTATGATTTAGTATAGCAAAATAATACACACAAAAATCAGCAGAGGGAAAAGTCACATGACGCTTCTTACAAGAAGAGTAAATTTTAGAATATCCTAAAAATAGTCTTTATTTACATAATTAAGCACAGCTTTCCTAGAAAGCAGCAGTGTTCCATATTAAAAAATTTTAATATGGATGCTTTTAAGCCCCCAAATTGCCATTCAAGTTTTTATACTAAGGAAATAGAGACTATGTAAGTATGTGTAAGTGTATTTAATGGAGCATCATTTATAACAGTAAAAATCAGAAATAATGAATTCATTAATCATAAGCATTAGGTTATCAAAATCATAGTACATCTAAAATAAATACTATGCAGCCTTGAAAAACTGTTTAGATTTGATTTGCTAACATTGGAAAAAGAACTAACTACATTTTTAAATGGAAAATACCATATTTAACGCCATCATAACATAATTCCATTTTTGTAAGTGTGTGTGTGTGAGAGAGAGAGAGACAGACAGACAGAAAGTTTGGAAGGATATATTCCAATATGTGCTGGGATTATGAGTTGGTACTATTTATATACTCTTGTAAACAACAATATAAATGGAACCTGAGCTGCCATGCCAGAGGAACTGCCTTGCACATCTCATGCCTCTGGGGACTTAAACATCATATAATCCTTTTGTAGCCAAATACTCATTTTTGCAATTTGGACTGTGATTTTGCCTGCATTACAAATAGCACTCTTTGTTTTTGCAAGATCCAAGGGAGCAGAAACCTTGACCATATCTTATTTTATAAAAGCCCTACTGGAACTAAGATGTTTGCTACATCTTGTAACACCACCTGCTGATACAGCTAGGCTTATTTAGCTGAGACTGAACAATCCTGATGCCCTCAACTAATCAGAAAATGTGTAATGTATACTTATTATTTCTCTTCTTGCCAACCAATCCCCTTAAAAATCAGCTTCTTGCATTTTTTGTCTTTAAGAACCCTGCCCTTACTCCCCTGCTCTGGAGCATATTTTCAGTTTATGCTGAAGGCTATGTCTCCCTGGTTTGCAAACCATATATAAATAAAACTCTCTTTCGTCTCTCAGAAGGGTCTTCTGGGTCTTTTGTTCACACTATTATATTAAACTAATATATCAAAACTGATATCAAAAACTAATATATCAAAACATGTCAAAATCAAAGGCCTAACAGGCCTATCATTATGGTTTACAGACAATCAACTAGCAAAAACAGAAACAAATGTAAAATTCTAGTAATTATAAATTATTGTGCATATTTAATCATATAGGATTCTTTTACTAGTATATTAATTTTAAAGTTTAAAATACTTTATAGAAATTATGCTTGTATATCTTAAAAAAGGAAATCTATTTAAAAATAATTGAGACACTATCTTGAAGTATTTGGTGATGGAACGTAGCAAGATTGTCACATGTTTACTTTTAAATATGTCTACTTCATTAAGAACGTTATTTGGGTTTGTTTTTTAAAAATTAAAAGCATAAGATATACTTCTAAATGGAGAGTTAATTCTAGAGATAAAGAAAGGCAAATAGAAGAATGGCTTGTTTAATCCAAAGTTATATTGATCACATTTCTAGGTGCTGTAAAAAAATATTGGCAACCTCCATAAAAACACTTTATTGAAACAAGTCTGACATACAAAACACACTCACTAAAGTCTTCAAAAATCATGATGTCACTACATATATAAATATAAACACAGAAACAACCCAGGCAAGCACATGGAGCAACTGAAACTCTCATACACTGCTGGTAAAAATGTAAGACAGCACAACCACTTTGGAAAAGTTGGATAGTTTCTTATAAAAGTAAACATATCAACCATGCTACTCAGTAATTTCCCTACGTACTCCATGAAATGAAAACATACTTATACAAGACATTTATTTATAGCAGCATTATTTACAATAACCTAAAGAATACTACTCAGCAATAAAAAGGCATAAACTACAGATCCACACAACATGAGTAAATCTAAAAACATGGTAATCAAATAAGTCAGACATAAAAGACTACACATTATATGATTCTTCATGTAAAACAATAAGCCAAAAAAACATGGTGTAATGTGGAAAACATTAAAGTAAAAATCAAAATAACAGGTCTTTCTAATGATATAATGGAACACAGAGTTTTGTTTTATTAAAAATCAAAAGGCCCAACTTTTATATTTTCAACTTATCAAGGTTTTCTTTTTCTTTTTTATTTTCCTATCACACCAATTCATAAAGGCCTTTTCCTTCTAGAGACTTGATGTACTCACTCCTATTTTTTTTTAATTTGCTTAGTTGCCCCCAACCCTTTATAAAGACTTTATTTTTTAGAGTAGTTTTAGGTTGACAGCAAAATTGAGGGGAGGGTACAGAGATTTTCCTTACACACTCTGTCCCCACACATGCATAGCTTCCCCTTATTATCGACATCCTCAGTAAGGAAAACCTTCCCTGAGAGTTATTTAGTGAGATTTTTAAGGAAATAACCCATTTTCCATTTGAAAGATTAAAATTTCATGAAATTTTGCTGAGTAACATTAAGTATTATTGTGAATAAAAAAAAAAAAACAGTAGAAATCTAGACTACCAAAAAGTATATGAACAGAGAATAATAGTGTTATTTCTTTCTCTAAGGCAGTGAACTTCTCAACCAGGGGCTATTTTATCCCTTGGGGGACATCTGGCAATGTTTGGAGACAATTTTAGTTATCACAACTGCAGGTGGCAGGGTCACTGGTATCTGTGGGTATAGGCCAAGGATGCTGCTAAAAATTTTAAACACACAGAACCCCCACACAGAAAAACTGTGTTTTTTCTTAAACTCTTCACCTTTTTCTCCTAGCTCCCCAACCCTTGTCCCTCTGACAACTGTTAGTCTGTTCTCTGCATCTATGAGTGTGTTTCTGTTTTGTTTATTTTGTTCATTAGATTCCACATATAAGTGAAACCACGTGGTACTTGTCTTTCTCTTATTGGCTTATTTCACTTAGCATAATACTCTCCAGGTCTATCCATGCTATTGAAAAAGGTAAAATTTCCTTTTTTCTTTGGCCAAGTAGTTTTCCATTGTGTTAATGTACCACAGTTTTTGTATCTACTCATCTCTAGATGGACACTTGGGCTGCTTCCAGATCTTGGCTACTGTAAACTAACACTGCAATGAACACAGTAATACATACATCCTTTCAAATTAGTGTTCCAGGTTTCTTTGGATATATTGCCAGAAGTTGAATCACTGGATCATAAGGCAGTTCCACTTTTAATTTTTGAGGTAACTTCAAACTGTTTTCCACAGTGGCTACACCAATCTGCATTTCCACCAACAGTGCACAAGGGTTCCCTTTTCTTGGACATACAAGTAAACATAAAGGCATATTCTTTCTTGAACCAATCCTGAATAATCTTTTCATGTGATACATACAGGAAATCTCATCGTACTGACAGGGATGGCCATAATGAAAATGACAAACATTCAAAATTGTTAGTGAGGATATAGAGAAATGGGAACATTCATACATCACTGGTGGGAAATAAAAATAGCGCAAATGCTTCAACAAACAGTCTGGCAGATTCTCAAAGGGTTAACTCTATGTTTAACCATTTGTCACTGTTCATAGTAATTGCTAAGACCAGTAACTAATTTCCTAGATATGTACCCAAGAGAGTTGAAAACATATATCCACATAAAGACTTGCACACAAATGTTCAAAGCAGCATTGATCATAAGAGAAAAATTTCAAAACAACCTAACTTTTATCAACTGATGAGTAGGTAAGTAAAAAAGTGATATAACCATACAATGAATTTTTGGATGATTAATAAAAAAGAAGTACTCGTATGGACTTTCTAAGAACCCCAAATAGATAAAACAATACTGAAAGAGAAAAAACAAAGCTGGATACCACAAACTTCCTGATTATAAAACACTGCAAAGCTACAATAATCAAAACAGTATGGGTATTGGCATAAAAACAGATTTATACAACACAACAGAATACAGAGCCCAGAAATAAACCCCCACATATATGGTCAAATAATCTTCATTTTGATAAGTCTTGCCAAGACTACACAATGGGGAAAGAACAGTCTCTTCAATAAATGATTCTGGAATAACTGAATATCCAAATGCAAAAGAAAGAAGTTGGATCCTTTCTTATCTTACACCATATACAAAATTAACTCAAAATGTATTAAAGACCTTAAATAAGTTAGAATTATAATATATTACTTGGAAAGCAATAGAGAAGTCAAATTTTCCATAAAAGTGCAAGAATTCTTCCTACATGAAACATCTCTAATAGATGATCTACTTAAATGTTTTCAGGGAATTGCTAATTCAAAAGATACACCATGTTCTGCTGCAAATCACAAGGCCAAGATGCAAATGAGATCTCTCTATCAAGATAAAACAGGTTTTTCATGAAAATGGTCAATCTATTATCATTATTACCAATAATGTGCCACTTTACAGTTAAATTACAACAGTATAAAATTTTTTTTCAAGTCATAACCTAGTACACACACTATAAAAACATGTAAGTGAAACAAAAACTTCATGAAACTATTTATTGTTTTCTTTCTTTTTCTTTATTTTTTTTAAGATTTTATTTATTTTTAGAGAGAGGAGAAGAGAGGGAGAAAAAGGGAGAGAAACATCAATGTGTGGTTGCTTCTCACACAAGACATACACTGGGGACTACTGAGGACTTGGCCCACACCCCAGGCATGTGCCCTGACTTGGAATCAAACCAGCGACCCTTTGGTTCACAGGCTGGCACTCAATCCACTAAGCCACACCAGCCAGGGCTCTTTTTCTTTTTTAATGCTAGTCACAGACCAGATATAACTCAGATGCTCAGGAGACAAAACTCTCCCAAACCACCATGGAAGTACAGCTCAGTATAAATTACATCTTTTTAAATGAAAACATGGTAGTAAACATGGATTCTTATTGCTCCCAACCCATTGGTTAGGTTAACTGCAACTGATTTTGCACTTACGCTCTTTAACCAGGTGGCTGTATTTTTAAAAAATTTTTAATTGATTTTAGAGAGAGAGAAATGAAGGAGGAGAAGAGAGAGACAGAAACATCAATTTGTTGTTCCACTTATTTATGCATTCATTGATTGCCTCTTGTATGTGCCCTGACCAGAGATCAAACCCACAACCTTGGCATATTGGGACAAGACTGTAATCAAATGAGCTAACTGGCCAGGGCTATATGGCTTTATTTGTTTTATCAAATTCAGGTTGACTCCCATCCCTGTGCTCATTATTAAAGAATTTGTTGGGGCAGGTGAGAGTGTGGTGATCTTCCATTCACACATACACTTTTTACACACATACAATACTGACGCATATGCCCATACATACAGCATAGATGGGTGAATATTTATTTTCTAGAACCAACACTTCTTTCAATTAATTTACATTATCTGCTATAATCATAGCTGTACATCCTGTGTAACCACATTTACAAATATTCCTGAGAATGAATGCAACCAGTTATCAGTGTGGGAAACGTAAGTTCACTTTTAAATAATTTCTCTCAAATTATATTTTTCTTCCTATTTGTAACATGTTCTCTCTCTCTTGCTCTCTTTTTCCTCAGAAAATAACAAATTTCAGCCTTTGATAAAAATTTAATGAGTTATTCTAACAGAAAAAAATATTAACATCACCAATTCAAAACACCAAGACATTAATTTAAGGTAGGTCCAGGGCCTTGTAACAAACCTTAGGATCTAAGCCATCGTTCCAGTCAGGAAAATATTACCACAAGAGCATCTTTGCTGTTCCCTTCCAGAGATGCTTACTATCTGCTGCTCTACCACAGCACTATAACTAGACAATGTCTCTAATGAACTGAGCTTTAATCTTTACCTCTATTCCAAAGGGTTTTAAATCTAAGGTCTTCAATATTTTGTACAGGTAAATATGTGCATTTTTTAAATGAAAAAGACAGAAATCAGAACGAAAAAGCAAGGACTGCCCTATTTTCTAAAAGGTTCCTGAATTAATATTTTAAGAGTGACTAATTTATTTCTAAGTAGAAGCTTATCCATATATATTTAATGTAAGCAAATGGAATTCCAACAAAACTTCCTAAAAGAATGGCTTTGTAATCCAATTTAATGAACATTTTTTAGCCCTCACTTCCATTAATTGGCCCCAAGACATAAGGCATTAATAGCTATATATACCTCTTTGGCTTTTAACCTTAATTTTTTTAATTTTGATTTTCTAATTTCTCTGGCTACTTCTTAGTCTATTTTTCAAGCCCTGCCACCATCTCTCTGGACTTCCTAAATGTTGGTAATCTCCAGGGTTTTACTCTGATTTCTTTTCTATTCACTCTATACTCCATCCCTTGAACAACTCACTCACTAGTTTCAAATACCAGCTATTCACTAATGACTTAAAAATCTCAAACTTAAAGCTTTTTCCTGAACTCCAGAATAATACATCAAATAACTGTTGAGACATTTTAACTTGGTAACCTCAGACTCAGAATTTCTCAAAATGAATTCATCATTTTCCCTCTCTCCATTTTCAAACCTGTTACTTTTCTTATAAACGGAGGGTGGGGAGGGTTGTGAAAAGGTGATAGTAAGGATGATATCTGAGAGGCAATACAGTTTTAAGGTTCAGAGCATAGAATTTAGAGCCAGGTTGCATGGATTTAAATCTCAGCTCCACAGTTACTAGCTGTGTGACCTTGTAGTTTTAGCAGTATATGTTTCTAAAAGCAAAAGTTAAGCCAAATATTATGACATCATTAGGCTCTACTTTTATCTATTCTCTCATGTTCTCCCTGAAATTTTCATTTTCATGAAACTCAATATAGATATGTTCCTGTTACCTACTTCTCATGATTTCATTTCTATCAGGAACCACCTTCACCCAAATAACAATATCCAATGAAAAAATTATACTTAATAGCCCTAAAGTGCCTGGAGGACCAATAAAAATAAAATTTACACATAAATCCTGCTTGCCACCAATCCAGTCAAGCAACACTCTTGAATATCCCAGACAGCTGCTACTTTACTGGCTGCATATGGTTATATAATTTTAACCTCACTGGCCTACAGAATATGGTCAGGTCAAACTTCAAAGTAGCCAAGTACAGTGAACAATTAAGAATCACTTTATCATTTTAGTTTAAGAAAAATAGATCTTTTGCTGCCTTTGGTATATTTTTGATTAAGGTGAAAACTTGCAAAGCAAATGCCAACACTACATAATAAAATGACTTTAAATACTTTAAATTAAAATCTAAGAAACAGATGTACATATCTGTTACACATTAGATATCATAATCTAGGATCATATTAGATTTAAAATTATAAAATGAATAGTCAACATAGAATATAATTACAGAAAGAATGAGAGAGGCCATGCCTTATAGTCAATTCATTATTGATGACTAATGCAGGGTTTTTCAACCTCAGCATTTCTGGTCTGTTGCGGCACATAATTCTTTGTTGTAGGAGTTGTCCTGTACCTTGTAGAATGTTAGGCAGCATCCCTGGCTTCTATCCAGTAAATGTCAGTAACATCCCCTGGCTGTTACAACCAAATAAGTGTCTCCAATTACTGCCAAATGTCCTGGGTACAAAAGTCACTCCTGGTTTAGTACCAACCACTGTGCTAATAAAGTGAAACAATGTGATACAGAATAACTTCAAATAACCATTCAGAAGTAAATCATTACCTGATATTAGGTAGTACTTTCTATTTATACGTGAATATGAAGAAACTTTTCTCACAGTTATGGTCTGAAAATTAACAGTATTTTAAACTATAAAATGAAAACAAATCCCAGAGGAATTTTCTGACTACACAATCCCTTAATAAGCCATCTCTTCCTAAAAAGGAGAAGGAAACTAACATTTGTGATATAAAATCTACCATGCTGTACTGCATCATGTTAGTTATTTTAAATAATTTATTATGGCCCTGGCTGGTGTGACTAAGTGGATTGAATGCCAGCCTATAAAATGAAAGGTAACTGGTTTGATTCCCAGTCAGAGCATATGCCTGGATTGGGAGCCAGGTCCCCAGCTGGGGGCTGCAAGAGACAACCAATTCATATATCTCTCCCTCTGTTTCTCCTTTCTTTCCCTTCTCTCTAAAAATAAATAAAATAAAAAAAGTATTATGTTTAATGATAAAAACCTTACAGTGATTAAGTATAATATTTATACATAAATAAAATACTTCTGAAAGAATGTAAGAAACTGGTATAATGGTTGCCTTGAAGTATGAATGCAAAGAATAAAATAAGAGATTTGGAATCAGTAAAAATTAGTAGTCATAAGCCCTTCTTCAGCACCTGACTTAACACATTATCAATCTCATTCTATAATGCAATTAATGTAGCCCATTCAACAATTCTTGAATATCCATATACTCAAACTCCAAGGAATATAATGAGGAAACAGTACTTCCTCTCAAGAAGTATATAATCTAATGGCAAAGACAGCTATGTAAACAGTGAATCATAAAAAGAATTTAACAATTCTTTCAACAAATATTAAATACTACTATGGACTGAGGTGAATCCCCACCAATTTGGTGTACCCCCTAACATACAGTATAACCCCTGCTGTGACTATATTTGAAGACAGAGCTTTTAGGGGGTAAAGTTACATGAAGTAAAAAGGGTAGGGTCCTAATCCAATAGCATTATCAGTCTTATAACTAAAAGAGAGACATTTCTCTCTCTTTCTACAGCACATACCAAGGAAAGGCTTTGGGGTCACGCACTGAAAAGGCAGCTGTCTGCAAGTCAGGACAAGGGCCCTCGCCAGAACCTGACTATGTTGGTAACCTGTCTTGGACTTCAGTCCTCCAAAACTGTGAAAAAATAACTTTCTTTTGTTTAATCCATCCAGTCTATGGTATTTTGTTGTATAATTAATTGTTTCTTTATTTTTAAATAAAGGGTAAGGAAGGGGGAAAGAGAGGAAGAGATACATCAGTATGAGAGAGAAACATCTATCAGTTGCCTCTCATTCATGCCCTGACCAGGTACTGAACCCACAACCTAAGCATGTGCTCTGACCAGGAATCAAACGGGCAACCTTTCGCTTTGTAGTACGTCACCCAACCAACTGAGCTACACCAGTCAGGGCTTATTCTGTAACATTGTATTAAGTAGACTAATACAAATAGTGTGTCAGAAACAACATTAGGGATTGGAGTTAAAAGATACTTATTCTGAGTTCAAGAAAAAAATTCTGCTTTCAAGGATTGCTTTCTTTAATAGGTAAGACTACAATGTGACAAATGCTCTACTAGAAACAAACAAACAAACAAATAAATAAATAAATAAATAAATAAATAAATGGACTAAGACAAGTCTAACATTGCCCCATCCCTCTAGGAAATATCAAGAAATGCTTTAAATGTCCACATCACAGAGATGCAGTTTGAACCGAAGTGTAATAGACAAGGAAGAATTCCCAAGGCAGACCAGCAGAGAAGAAAATTCCAAGCAAGAGGAATTCCAAAAACAAAAGCTTGGAGAGAATGTGTTAAGTTCCAGTAACCATAAATAGTTCAGTATTACTGGAATGTAGACCAAGGAAGAGAGAAGTAGGAAATGAGGCTGAAAATGTAAGCAGGAACCAGATGATGGATGTGCCATGATAAGGAGACTGAACTTCATTTTGTGGGCCACAGAGAACCACTGAAGAATTTTAAGCAGGAGAATAAAATGAACAGATTTGTATTTTAGAAAAGTACTCTGGCAGAGTATGAAAAAGAGATTGGGGGAGGGAGAAAAAAGAGGCATTGTACCAGTTGGAAAGCCATTGCTACAATAATCCAGAGAGAATAATGATAAAGGCAGAACCAGAGAGAAATAAAAAGAAAGGAATGATTAGAGAAATATTTATGAAACCAAATGAAACTAGCACAGGCCTTGAAGTCACACAAAAAATTAACATTTAACCTTACTTAGCCTCTTTGAATTTTAGTTCCCTTACCTGTATAATGATAATGTTTTTAAATCTCAAGGGTTATTGTTGAGAAAATTGTTAAGAGTTGAGAAAACAATTTCTGTATGCTACATATACTATGGTTGTCTCTAGATGTTAATTTCCTGAGAATGGCAGCATTACCTTGGTGACTAGTTGGATGTTGTGGTGAAAACAGATATGGAAGTTAAGAGAATAATCAAGAACCAAAGATAACCCCTGTGTTCGTGACCTAGGCAATAAGGGTAAAACAGCTGTATCAATAACTTGGCCAGGAAAATAAAGGAAGAATACTTTTGGAAGGAAAAGTGCCATGACAGAAGTAAATAAAATGCTACAGTCTCAAGCAGAAACTTCTAGCTAGAGGCATGAGAAAAGATGGAGTTGGTTTGTGGTAGACCCAAAAATTAGCCAAGAGGTAACAGGCATTCAAGAACATTATGAGAAGAAAATCACAGGAATAGGAACTTTAAATCATTAAGTTCTGATGAACTACAGAGAGAGTGACTGGTGTGTGTGTCTGTGTATGTGCATGTTAGGGAATGAGTAACAGGAAAAGATAAGGTTAGTAAGGGTGAATGTTATACTCTATCCTCTAAACTTTAGTCTGCAGATAGAAAGCTGCTATAGATCTTAGAGCATGTAAAAAGTGGCACTGCAATTACACATAGGGAAGATTAGACTGCACAAAATAAGGAAGAACTATAGTACAAATAGATGATGGATGAAACAACAAAAGGTATGTCTCATAATGATGCAATGGAGAAAAAAGAATGAAGCTGGAGGTATACTACTTGACCTCAGATTATACTACAGAGCAATGTTCATCAAAACAGTATGGTATTGGCAGAAAAACAGACACACAGACCAATGGAACAGAACTGAGGGGCTAGAAATAAAACCACATGTATATGGGCAAATAATCTTTGACAAAGGAATGATGACTAGAGAAATATTTAAGAGGCCAAAACAGACAACAGAAGAAAGTCTCTTCAATAAATGGTGCTACGAAAACTGGAAAGCCATATGCAAAAGAATGAAATTGGATTACAGTTTTCCCCCATGTACATTACTCCAAAATGTATCAAGACCTAAATATAAGATCTGAAACAATAAATTACAGAGCAGGAAACAGGTACTAAACTTGGTCTTAGAAAACATTTTATGAATTTGACCCCAAAAGCAAAACTTCTGCACAGCACGGCAAAACAAGCTGACAACAAAACAAAAAGGCAATCAATCTAAAGGGAGATGGTATTTGCAAACAACAGCTCTGACAAAGAGTTAATATTCAAAATACATAAAGAACTTATAAAACTGAACACTAAACAATCTAATTTAAAAATGGGCAGAGGACCTGAACAGACAACTCTCCGAAGAAGACATATAAGTAACCAACAGATATATGAAAAGATGGTGAACTTCACTAGCTATAAGGGAAATGAAAATCAAAACAATTTGATAAAATGAGATACCATCACATACCTGTTAGAATGACTATTATCAACAAGACAGGTACCAACCAACAAGTGTTGAATGAGGGTTTCCACTTCTCCACAACCCTCATTCACTACTGATGGGAATGTATACTGGTACAGCCACTATGGAAAACAATCTGTTGGTTCGTCAAAAAATTAAGAATAAAGTTACCATATGACCCCAGCAATCCCTCTTCTGGGTATCTACCTGAAAAACTTTAAAATGTTTTTGCAAAGATATACGCACACCTATGTTCACTGCAGCATTATTCACTATGGCCAAGACGTGGATGGAAACAACCAAAGTGTCCCTCAAAAGAGGACTGGATAAAGATGTGGTACATATATACTATGGAATACTACTTAGCCATAAGATAAGACAAAATACTACCATTTATGACAACATGGATGGACCTTGAGAATAGTATGCTAAGTGAAGTCAGTCAGAAAAACCTAAGAACCATGATTTCACTTATATGTGGGATATAAAACTGAAACTCATAGGCACAGATAACCAGATGGTAATTACCAGAGGGAGGAGGGAGAGGAGGTAGTAAAAGGAAAAGGGGACCAAATATATGGTAATGGAAGATGATCTGACTGTGGGTGGTGGGTGTACAATGCAATATACAAATGATCTATCATAGAAATGTACACTTAAAACCTGTATGATCTTATTAACCAATATCACCCCAACAAATTTAATAAAAATAAACAAATATGCCTGACCGGTATAGCTCAGATGATTGGGTGTTGTCCCACAAACCAAAAAGTCACCAGTTCCATTCCTGGTCAGGGCACATACATGGGTTGCAGGCCTGGTCCCCAGCCAGGGCATGTTCAAGGGGCAACTGATCAATGTTTTTCTCTCATATTAGTGTTTCTCTCCCTCTCTTTTTCCCTCCCTTCCCCTCTCTCTAAAAATAAATAAAATCTTTATAAAAATAAATAACAAATAAAGCTGGAGCCAAAGGTATTAAGACAGAAAGGAACCAACATAGGACAATTTTAGTGCCTGTGGCACTAAATTAGTAATACATAAATTATGGAATAATAGTTATACTCTAATGACCTATCTTTAAACCTATAGTCTAATGTGAAGAGTTCTAAGTTACTGACCATAAACCATGATTGTCATCTGTAATGTTGATGGGGTTCAGAACATGCTATTCCAAAATATGGCACCTTGACAAATTGAGTATTTTAAGCTGAAAATTTGAGAAATCACAGGTGCAGAAAGGACTCTGACTTGCCCCTTCTCCCCTGAAGCAGGCCATAAGATCCTCACATGAGAAGCACCCTCTCTTTAGTAAAGGAGCATCCTTATCTCCAAAAACAGAGGGACACCTAGAGAAATCCAAATGAATAGGCCTTTGGGATCCCCAAATTTATTAATTTATTACATTTAGCTCTTTTCATTTGTCCCATTACATTTTCTACAAATTTCTACTCTTCATCAAACCTAGTATAAAAAATGTTCATGCTTATCCACATCTTTGGGTCTTCATTTCCTTAGGAAGGCTCATGTGTCATATTAAATAAGTTTGTGTGATTTTCTTGTTTATCTGCCTTTTGTTACAAAATCCAAGCAAAGAACCTAGAAAAACAGAAGGAAAATATTTTTCCTTCCTTACAATATCATTCTATGTTTGCAACATGTGACAGTCAGAATCTCAATCTAAGATTTCAGGTTGAACTGAAAAGCCTATATAAACAAAGATAACAGAAAATAAGATAAACTGAGAATGCAATAGCTATAATGATTGGTGCATCAAGCACTGTTAGAAACTGATAAATCAGTAACAGTTGGAAATACCAAGATATATCAGAATTAGCACAAAGGAATCTTTTAAAATCTTAATAATTCTAGGAAGATATTGCTAATGCTCATGCTGTGCATAGATACCATATATCAAAGCACAAAGTTTTTCAGAGGCTTTTATTTTAGCCACCCTAAAATAACACAAACATAGAACAGAAGCACCTGTAAATGCGTACTAGTACAAGGGAAACGATGAATAAAACATAACATATTCAGCCAGGTAGAATCTTAATATGTCTATTTTACTGACTTAATTTTTTTTTTTTTTTTTTTTTTTTGCTGTTGCTTTCAGGTTAAATGAGAGCTGAAAAAGGATTTTAAAATCCACATAAAACAAAGTCTATTCAAGCTCAAAAATCAAAATTTGCATTTCAAAAATTCTGACAATACTAGAAATTTCTGCACTAGCCTTTATTATATTCAGAGGATACAGAAATGTATATTCAGTTTTTCTAACCTAAGCTTTTCTATCTTGATCAACACATTCACAGAAGTTCCCTTCAGCTTGCTCTTTCCTATCTCTCTTTCCTGTCTTATATTAAAACATTCCTAATAGCTTAACTGACTCTCCATCTTATGCAATCTCTACACCAAGTTAAAAACTCCTAATTTTTCCCCACAATCTCAAACTATTCCACCTGTGGAGCCTAGTTACTAATATCTCTTTCATTTACAGGGTTTAAACATCTAGACAATCTTTCTTCTCAACCATTTGCTTTCTGTATTCTAATACAGACCCCCTCCATCCACAACGATCTAGGGCAGAGAGTTTTAATTTGCTCCTTTGCTCAAATATAAAGGCTCAATCCAAAGCTGGGTTTATCTTCTTTTCTTATGTCTAAGATTTTAGTCAGATAAGACAGTTCCTTGTTTTAGTTTCAAAGATTTTATTTCCTAAATCTTACAGTAGGGCAGAAATTTTAAAGATTTTTATTTATTTATTTATTTATTTATTTATTTATTTATTTATTTATTTTTAGAGAGACAAGAAGGAGAAAGAGGAAAAGAAACATCCCATGAGAGATACATCCATCCACTGCCTCTCACGCACCCCTAACTGGGGACCTGGTCTACAACACAGGCATGTGTCCTGACCTAGAACCAGCAACCCTTCAATTCACAGGCTCAGACTCAATCCACTGAGCCACACCAGCAAGGACAAGGGAGAAATATTTTTAAAAATGACTATATGAACAAAATACGTAGGTAGAGTGAAAGACACCCTTTTTTTTTATTTTAATCATTGTTCAAGTACAGTTTTCTCCCCCCTACTCCCATTCCAGCCCACCCACCCAACCCTCCCCCCTTCCCCCCCATTACCTCCCACCCCTAGTTTTTGTCCATGTGTCCTCCAAATTTGTTCCTGTAAACCCTACCCATTCCCCCCTGAAATTCCCTCTTCTCTCCCCTCTGGTCACTGTCAGACTATCCCCTATTTCAGTGTCTTTGGTTATATTTTGCTAGTTTTTTTGTTTTGTTGTTTAGATTCCTGTTAAAGGTGATATCATGTGGTATTTGTCTTTCACTGCCTGGCTTGTTTCGCTTAGCATAATGTTTTCCAGCTCCATCCACACTGTTGCATAGGGTAGGAGCTCCTTCTTTCTTTCTGCTGCATAGAATTCCATTGTGTAAATGTACCATCGTTTTTGGATCCATTCATTTACTGATGGGCATCTAGGTTGCTTCCAGCACCTAGCTATTGTAAATTGTGCTGCTATGAACATCGGGGTGCAAAGGTTCTTTTGTATTGGTGTTTTAGTGTTCTTAGGATATAATCCCAGCAGTGGAATTGCTGGGTCAAAAGGCAGATCCATTTTTAGTTTTCTGAGGAAGTTCCAAACTGCTTTCCATAGTGATTGTACCAGTCTGCAGTCCCACCAACAGTGCACTAGGGACCCCCTTTCTCCACAGCTTCTCCAACACTTGTTGTTTGTTGCTCTGTTTATGATGGCCATTCTGACTGGTGTGAAGTGGTATCTCATTGTGGTTTTAATCTGCATCTCTCTGATGGCTAGCGATATTGAGCATTGTTTCATGTGTCTTTGGATTTTCTGTAAGACACCCTTTTTGTAATAACTTTAAGGTAAAATTTGTCAAGGATGAATGAATCTACCCAAAGAGTTAGTTGAAATTCAGTCATAAGCTATGATGACTTTATCATTTTACTACCTCAAGAACCCCTTCTACCACAATATTTTTAGATTTGGGGACTTCTGGCCAAGATGGACGCATAGGTAGATACACTGTGCCTCCTCCCACAACCAAAACAAGGACAACAACAAATTTAAAAACAAAAAACAACCAGCACTGACAGAAAATCGAACTGTATGGAAGACTGGCCACTCAGAAGTTAAAAGAAGAAACATTCCTCCAGACTGGTAAGAGGGGCGGAGATGGGCAGCCAGGTACAGAGGACTCTCAGAAAAGCAGTGGCTGGTGCAGCAGCTTGCAGACTGAGCAGTCCCACATTCACGTGCAGATAAACTGGGATGAATAACTAGAAGTGAGACGACAGACCACACAACCCAGGGTTCCAGTGCAGGAAATAAAGCCTCAAAATCTCTGACTGAAAACACCTGTGGGGGTTGAGGTAGCAGCAAGAGAAACTCCCAGCCTCACAGGAAAGCTCATTGGAGAGACACACAGGGTCCTAGAACATACACAAAACCCACCTACCCAGCAATCAGCACCAGAAAGGCCCAATTTGATTGTGGGTAGCCGAGGAAGTGACTGAAATCTGGCAGAGAGCAGAGCAAGCAGCACTGTTCCCTCTCAGACCCCTACCCACATACAGCGTCACAGCACAGCTACATGGGTTTCCCTGCCCTGGTGAATACCTAAGGCTCCACCCCTTACTCTGTAACAGGTGTGCCCAAACAAACAAACAAATGGCCCAAATGAAAGAACAGTTCAAAGCTCCAGAAAAAATACAACTAAGCGATGAGATAGCCAGCCTATCAAATACACAGTTCAAAACACTGGTTATCAGGATGCTGCAAGAACTCACTAGGTACTTCAACAGCATAAAAAAGACCCAGGCAGCAAGGAAGGTCGCATTATGTGAAATAAAGAAAAATCTACAAGGAACCAACAGTGAAGGGAAGGAAACCAGGACTCAAATCAAGGGTTTGGAGCAGAAGGAAGAAAGAAACATTCCATCAGAACAGAATGAAGAAACAAGAATTTAAAAAAAAAAAATGAGGAGAGGCTTAGGAACCTCCAGGACACCTGTAAACGTTCCAATATCTGAATCATAGGGGTGCCAGAAGAAGATGAAGAGCAAGACATTGAAAACTTATTTGAACAAACTTCTGGCTAAGATGGAGGCATAGGCAGACACACTGTGCCTCTTTGCACAACCAAGATAGGGATAACGACAATTTAGAAACAGAATAACAACCAGAACTGACAGAAAATTGAACTGTATGGAAGTCGGACACCCAAGACGTTAAAATAGACACGTTCATCCAGACCAGTAGGAGGGGTGAAGTCAGGCAGCCAAGCATGGGTCCCAATGCAGAGAGCGGAGAGCGTTGGGACCGGGTATGTAAGGCATCCAGAGCGTGCAAGACCACAGCGGGTGGACCCTGAATGCACAAGCAGCAGCTGGCAGACCCCGGCCAACGGGTGGCAACCAGGAGACCCAGCGAGGTGGTGATTGTGAAGCAAGGCACTGCGTACAACCCAGGATCCCAGACCTGGGAAACAGATCCTAGGGGCACGGATTGAAAACACTGGTGGGAGTTGAGGCACAGGGAGAGACTCCCAGCCTCACAGGAGAGGTCCTTGGAAAGTCCCACAGGGTGCACAAGCCCACCCACACAGGAATGGGCACCACAGGGGACCAGTTTGCGCAGGGGAAGGCACTGAAGTCTGACAGAGAGTAGAGCAAGCACCACTCTTCCCTCTCACACCCCACCCCCACATACGTCACAACCCAGTGACTGGGGTATTCAGCCCAGGTGAACACCTAAGGCTCCGCCCCTCATACGTAACAGGCACGACCAGACCAAAAGGGCGGGGGAGTGGGGGAGAGAGATGGCTCAAACAGAAGAACAAATGAAAGCTCCAGAGCCAGTACTTTTAAGTGACCAAGAGATAGCCAACCTATCAGATGCACAGTTCAAAGCACTGATGATCAGGATGCTCACAGAACTGGTTGATTTTGGTCACAAATTAGATGAAAAAATGAAGACTACAATATGTCAAATGAAGAAAATGCACAGGGAACTAATTGTGATGGAATGAAAGCTGGGTCTCACATCAATGGAGTGAACCAGAAGGAAGAAAAAAACATACAATCAGAAAAGAATGAAGAAATAAGAATTCAAAAAAAAAATGAGGAGAGGCTTAGGAACCTCCAGGACACCTTTAAACATTCCAACATCTGAATTATAGGGGTGCCAGAAGGAGAAGAGGAAGAGCAACAAGTGGAAAACTTATTTGAACAAATAATAAAGGAGAACTTCCCCAATCTGGCAAAGGAAATAGACTTCCAGGAAGTCCAGGAAGCTCAGAGACTCCCAAAGAAGCTGGACCCAAGGAAGAACACACCAAGGCACATCACAATTACATTAGACAAGGTAAAAATGAAGGAGAGAATCCTAGAAGCAGCAAGAGATAAGGGGACAGTAACCTACAAAGGAGTTCCCATCAGACTGTCAGCTGGTTTCTCAGAAGAGACCTTACAGGCAAGAAGGGGCTGTAAAGAAGTATTCCAAGTCATGAAAGGCAAGGACCTACATCCAAGATTGCCCTATCCAGCAAAGCTTTCACTTAGAATGGAAGGGCAGATAAAGTGCTTCCCAGTTAAGGTCAAGTTAAAGGAGTTCATCATCACCAAGCCCTCATTTTATGAAATGTTAAAGTGACTTACCTAAGAAAAAGATAAAAAACATGTATAGTAAAATGACAGCAAA
Organism: Phyllostomus discolor; assembly: GCF_004126475.2. Taxonomy (NCBI): domain Eukaryota; kingdom Metazoa; phylum Chordata; class Mammalia; order Chiroptera; family Phyllostomidae; genus Phyllostomus; species Phyllostomus discolor. The sequence continues at coordinate 27,607,732 of NC_040906.2, forward strand.
CTCACAATTATTAACAACCACACCTAAAACAAAAACAAAAACAAACTAAGCAAACAACTAGAACAGGAACAGAACCACAGAAATGGAGATCACATGGAGGGTTATGAACAGGGGAGTGGGAGAAGGAGAAAGGGGGAAAAGGTACAGAGAATAAGTAGCATAAATGGTAGTTAGAAAAGAGGGGGAGATTAAGAATAGTATAAGAAATGTAGAAGCCTAAGAGCTTATATGTATGACCCATAGACATGAACTAAAAGGGGAGAATGCGGGTGGGAGGAGATGTGCACAGTGGAGGGGGGAAAAAGGAGGGGAAATGGGACAACTGTAATAGCATAATCAATAAATCAAACAATAAAAATAAAATTATAAAACAATATTTTTAGATTTGTAAGGGACATATCTATCTTTTCAATGTTTTTAAGATTTTTATGTATTTATTTTTAGAGAGACAGGAAGGGAGGGAAGAAAGAAAGGGAGAGAAATATCGACGTGAAACATTTATCGGTTACCTCTCCTACACACCCCGACCAGGTCCGAACCTGCAACCCAGGCATGTGCCCTGACCAGGAATCAAATCAGCAACATTTCGGTCTGCAGGACGGCGCCCATCCCACTGAGTTACACCGGGCAAGGTTCAATGTTTTATTTTGAAAATATTTCAAACTTACAGAAAATTTGCAAAACTAGTACAGTTGTAGTATAACATTAACTGAGCTTCCCAGAATATTCACATTTTACACAACCATTGTTCAATTATAGAAACCAGAAAATTAACACTAATACAACTCATAACTTACAGACCCTATTCAAATTTCATTAATTGTCCTATTAATGTCTTTTTGGTCCAGAATTAAATCCAGAATTCCACAAACTATTATGTTTCCTTAGTTTCCTTCAACATGATAGTTTTGTGTTTGTTTTTGTTTTTGTTTGATAGCTTAAATGACCTTAAGACATTTTTTAAAAATAGTAAGTTATTTTATAAATGGTTCCTCCATTTTTGTTTCTCACTGTTTTCTCATGAGTAGATTGATATTAAGCTTTTCTGGCAAGAATACAATAGAGGTGAGGCCCTGTCCTTATGGGTGCATCCTTTTTTTTTAAGACTTTATTTTTTTAAAGATTTTATTTATTTATTTCTGGGGTGGGGGAGAGAAAAAGAAAGAGAAACATTAATGTATGGTTGCCTCTCTCACGCCCCCAGTTGGGGACCTGGCCTGCAACTCGGGCATGTGTCCTGACCATGAATCGAACTGGTGACCCTTTGGTTCACAGGTCAGCACTCAGTCCACTAAGGAACACCAGCCAGAGCTCAGTGCATCTTATCAAGAAACATGTAACATGTTAATGTGTCACTTGTGTACACATTGTGTACTTGTGTACACATTGTGTACTTGTGTACAGTGAAGAAGGCTTATAGCCTTCTTCACTGTAATTAAAGGTTTCCTTTTGTAATGAAAAATATCTTGAGTAGAAGATACTTTGAGATCATGCATATATCCTGTTTCTCACCATACTTTCATCCACTAATTTTAGCATCCACTGATTGGTCATTGATTGGTTCTTGCCTACAAGAAACTGTGTAGTGTTTGCCCATTGATATTTTTATTTCCATCATTTATTCTCCATTTGGAATGCTATTTTTTGTATTTTTCCTGTGTTTTGAAATTCTTTTTTTTTATTGTTTAGTTACAGTTGTCCCTCCTTTTCCCCCACTGCTCACCCCTATCTCATCCCACTCCACTCCCACAGTCAATCTACCCCATTGTCCGTGACCATGAGTCCTCTATCAGTGTTCCTTTGCTTGTTTCTTTCCCACCTTTCCCCCATTATCCCCCTCCTGCCTCCTGTCTGGTCACTGTCAGTTTGTTTTGTTTTGTTTGAATCTATTCTTATTATTTTATTTTAATTGTTGTTTCAGTACAGTTTTCCACTTTACTCCCATCCCCACTCACCCCCCAGTTTGTTCTTTATTTCCAAAGTTCCAATTCCATTTTGCTCATTTGTTTGTTTTGTTGATTAAATTCCATTTATAGGTGAGATCATATGGTATTTGTCTTTCACCACCTGACTTATTTCACTTAGCATAATGCTCTCCAGTTCCTTCCATGCTGCTGCCAAGGGTAGGAGTTCCTTCCTTCTTTCTGCTCCATAGTTTTCCATTGTATAAACATAACATGGTTTTTTGATCCACTCATTTACTGATAGGCACTTAGGCTGTTTCCAGCACTTGACTATTGTAAATAGTGCTGCTGTGAACATTGGGATGCATAGGTTCTTCTGAATTGGTGACTTGGGATTCTTAGGGTATAATCCCAGCAGTACAATCTCTGGATTAAAAGGCAGTTCTGCCTTTAGTTTTTTGAGGAAATTCCATACTGTTTGTTTTCAACCATGGCTGCACCAGTCTACATTCCCACCAACAGTGTACTAGGGTTCCCTTTTCTCCACAACCTCGCCAGCACTTATTGTTTGTTGGTTTATTAATGATGGCCATTTTGACAGGCGTGAAGTAGTATCTCACTGTGGTTTTAATTTGCATCTCGCTAATGATACTGAGCATTTTTCATGTGTCTATGGGCCCTCTGTATGTCCTCCTTAGAGAGGAATGCAATTTAAAAGAGCTGTTCCTTACTCTTCCTGTGAGCCTAAAACTACTCTAAAATATGAAGTTCATTAATTAAAAAAAATAAAAAGAGCTGCTCCTTCTCCATGGTTTGTTTATGGTAATATAGACTTATATTTTATTGTATAGATTCTGATCCAATGCCATCGCTAAATATTTTGTCCAGCATTGGCCAGAGCAAGTGCTTTCAATCTGGCCATAACCCTTCCTACATACCCTCATCATTTTTTAACACTTTCTTTCTTTCTGGTACCATTAAATATTCCAGGTTCATCTTTATTTCCTGGCCCCAGACCTGTGTTCCTTTTATTGAAGAATGTTATTTAGAAACCAAGATCTAGGCAGCATTGTGTTCACTGATACTATAGTATAGTTACTTCCGGGTCCTCTCAGTGGAGAGATTTAAAAACCTAGCTCTCTTTATCCACAATATTTTTATTTGTTTGTTCATTACAAGTATATATTAAAGTAAAATTGCTAATAACAATCCAGGAATGCTAACCCATCCCTCTATGAGAAAGAAACTTACTAACTGGAATACAATTTATTGTGTACATTTTGCCTTTAGCTTTATGATTTTTTCAAAGTAACTTAAGCTACTTCTTTTCTTTTTAACCCCTTTCAGTGTCATTATATTATTCATTTGTAAGACTATTAGGTTCATTTGTTATTTATATACCTTTTTGAGTTCTTTCCAGATCCTGTTTGATCTGAATGGTTTATTTATTTTTGAAATCACATACCTGTTTTAATGAACATGTAAGAAGAGTACTTTGTTTCTTTGACTAATGAGTGGGAATGGGAAGGAAAGTCATTATCTTCTTGACAATGAAACACACTGTTCCTGATATTAATGAATCAATTCAAGACATTCCACACATGTCCAGGCATAGGACACTCCATCCCCAGTATCCTAAAATTAAAATATACTACAAAGTAGATAAAGATATAGATAAGAAGAAACAAAAAAATACTTATACAACCATTGTTTGATGCCTTACCCTGTGTTTCCAAGATAGTTCAAGTGGAATGTGAAATAAAAACATGGGTAGACTTCCTGTTTCCTTGTAGGTCCTACGCCCTACTTCCTGCTTCTTTCTAGTCTCAAAGATAGAAGACTGATTAGTGCCTGAAAATCTCTAATATAATTAATACTGATGCCTACAAGAATCTAAATTTGTGTTTATTTTAAAAACACTGTTGCATGCATCCACTGTCACAGGCACAGTGGTACATACACTTATCTAAATAAATGAGAGTTTGGGGGAAGACCCATTAATTCTGCTATGGTTCACATTGATTTGTTTCCTCCCTAGATTTTACATAGTATTGTGGCTATACAATCAAAATCTAGTGAGACATAATGAAAAGCTAACAATATAAAAGCTAACAGCATAAATTTGTCACAACCAATATTTTATGAGAAGTAATTTAACCTACTGGTGCAAACAGGTGAATATTTAAGTTAGAGCTAAGAAGAAACTATGTAATACATGGTATCTGTGAGGAAATGAGAATATGAAATTATTTTGCTACCTAAAACTGCATAGCTTTTAAAAATTAATTCACAGAAAATAATTTTGTAACAACCCATAGACCTTTGTACATCAAGACCCAGCCATTAGATCTTTTACCTTTTTATTCATAATTGCAGCTATAATTATCATCCAGTTATACTTCATTTTCATACCACAGATTCATTTTTCTCAATCAATCCTCTATGTTTTCTTATGAAATCCTGAGTTAAAAGAACCTCTTCAAAAAACCACTAGTTGTGGAACTCCAATTTATATTTATGAAGAATGCAATGTAAAGACAGTATTATTAAGGAGTATCTGAACTAGACTGATCACACCAATATTTATTTACAGTAACCAATAAGGTGCCCCAAATGGACAGAACAAATATAAGCATGGAAAATGATGGCTGAACAGGACAGCTCAGGTATACTTACCCAGATGACAGTCACTACTAATTATCAATTACAGCATCACCACACCTTTAAGTTTATTAGACCATTCTTGCCATCCCTGCGTAGCAGCCAGGGCACAGTAGTGATAAACAGAAACACTTGAATTACCAAGTCACAACCTCTAACATGTGCTTAACTCCAAGCTGGAATGACACCATGACGCAAAAAGTATGCCAATCTCTGGCACAGAGGTTTACTTATTCATTGAGGCTTTGTCTGGTTTCACCTTAAAACCAGGGTCAAACCATAATAGATTAGTCAGCTATGGCTAGAGTGCAATTTTAACTTGCTAAAAATATTCCACACTCATGAAATTATGTGAAGGTCCCAGAAAACAGAACAGTAAGACTCCTGTTCTGGACTGATTTTAAATTTCTACTAAACAATTTAATTCTGTGCAAATGGTTAAGAGCATATAATCAATCTCCTTAACTTAATGATTACAACATGGGGTCTTTCTGATGACAGTCTACTAAAGGACTGGCAAGGATCCTTAGAAAAACAAGTCTCTTCTTCAACTACAACATACAAAGAAAAACTGTATTAATTACCATTTTAGGAGGAGGGTGCTCACAGCCCCAAGAGGCCACAACTTATTAATACTTGAAACACAGAAGACAATGGTGTTCTAGAAACAAATACAACCAAGGACTCCTATAATACTTTGTTACTCCTATTACTTGCAGGCCTCTTTGGGTTCATCTTCTTTGGGGACTTTCTGTGTTTCCCAACTTGCATGTCTATTTTCTTTCCTAGGTTGGGAAAGTTTTAGTCATTATTTCTTCAGTTAGGTTTTCAATCCCTTGCTTTCTCTTCTCCTTCTGGTACCCTGATGATACAAGTGTTGAGGCACTTGATGTTGTCCTAGAAGTCCTTCAAAAAAAATCTTTTTCTTAAAATTCTCACCTGAGGATATCTTTATTGATTTTAGAGACTGAGGGAGAAAGGAAAATTGATGTGAGAAATGTCGATGGGTTGCCTCCTGTATGCATCCCAACCAGGGATGGAGCTCACAACTAGGTATGTGCCCTGGCAAGGAATTGAACCTACAACTTTTGGTGTATGAGATGACACTGCAACCACTGAGCCACACTGGATTGAGCCTACTTTCTTTTTGTTCAGCTTAGGTGTCTTCTGCTTGGGTGTTGTCTTACAGATCACCAATTTGATCCATTGCTTGATCTAATTGGCTATTGATTTCCTCTAATATATTCATTTCAATCACTGTATTCTTCATTTCTGACTGGTTCTTTTTTGTGTTCTATTATCTTTATTAAACTTTCCACTGAGTTCATCTATTCTATCCCTAAGTTCATTGAGCATCCTTATAATCAGTGTTTTGAACTCTTATTTAGTAGATTGCTTGACTCTATATCATTTAAGTTTGTTTCCTGGAGTTTAGTCGTCTTCTTTCATTTGAGACATGGTTCTTTGTCTCCTTATTATGGCTAACTTCCCGTATTTATTTCTAAGTATCATGTAGATCTACTATGTCTCCTGATCATGATAGAGTGGCCTTATGTAGGTCCACTGTGGGGCCCAATGGTGCAGTGTCCTCCATCACCTGAGCTGGGTCCTTCACAGGTGTCCCTATGTGGGTTTTATATGCCCTGCTGTTGAAGTTGGCCTCGAATGCTTGCTATTGGCATGTCAGTGGGTGAGGTTGGCCCTCCAGCTGGCTGGTGGCTGTGAGGGCGGGTCACAACTACAGTGGATGAGCTGTGGTGTGGGGGCTGACCCTACAGAGGAGGAATAGCTTTAGGGGGGCTCTGATAACAGCCAAGACCACCCTTCAAGTGTGTCATTTGTAGAGCTGGTTGGGTGGTGCTGTGGTGTGGTCTGAAGAAGGCCCCTGAGTGTGTTGAGTCTGGAGCCTTCTGGGAGACACTCCAGTAAAAGACAGAATCAGCAGCCACTAGTGTAGAGCCTGGGATTGCTTGGTAGAAGCTACAAAGTACTATGCATCATTGTGCTGAACTCGGAGATGCTTTTAAGAGGCTATACCATGTACTGAGCTCAGCTATTACTTACACTGGGCTTGGGACCTTTTGGAGAACAACACGGTAAGATGAGCCCAGCTACCACTTGTGCTCAGTTTGTGGCCACTTAGTTAAAAGCATGATCTAGGCTAAGGCTGACTGAATGTCAGGCTTGAGGCCACCTAATGGGACTTAAAATGCAAGCTGCTACCAGTTGCTACTTGCGCTGGGTTTGGAGCCACTTAGCAAGAGCTATGAAGTGTAATGAACCAGGCTGCTGCTTGTTTGGTGTTTGCGGACCTTTGATACATTTAGGGAAAGTCCGCACAGTAAGCCAAGACATGCCCACTTGTGTGGAGGACCCTCTAATAGACTCTAGCGAGGTGAGTGAGTTGAACCTCTGAGAGGCTCTGGTGGGGTAGGGTCTCAGGGAATCACCAGGACAGGATGAATGGTGTTAGCCAGGTTAATGGAGAACACAGATTTGGTATCCACCTGCACCTGACAGTCTGATTGGAGGAAGGGCTCAACAAATTAACAATAGCCCCTCTAGCCCTCACACTGATGCTAGTCAATTTAATTCCTCCCTTATATCACTTTAGTATATCTCTGGCATGTTTTTCAGCTGCTGTCCCTGTAATGGAGCTTAAAGTGAGTGAGTTTGTGAACAAATGAGTACAAGATCCCTTTAAAGCCAGCATCCTGATCTCTGGCAGCCTTAAGTCTATCTCAGATACAATACTGGCTGTTTTGCACAGCCAAATGTTATGGGAACTCTTTTTCATGATACTGATGCCCCAGTTTAGGGAGCACAGTGTGGGGTTGGGACCCTTCACTCTTCAATGGGAACCTCCACAACAGAGATATCCTTCCCGACTCTTAATGACCACAAGTGTAAGATTACCCATTCTATGTCTCTGCCCCACCTGTGAGTTTCAATGTGGCTTCTTCTTTATATCCTTTGTTATAGAGATTTTGTTCAGCTAGTCTTCATATGGTTCTTGGATGATGGCTGTTCTATAATTTAATTGCCATTTTGATATGGTCATGGGAGGAGATGAGCACACAGTTTATCTACTCTGCCATCTTGACCAGAAGTCTCTAAAAAGTCTTTAAATACTTATCAACCTCCTAATGAGAAATACAAAATTTCTAAAACTCTAATTTTTCACTTTGAAAGCTCAAATTTTATTACTGTCAATAAATTCTATTAGCTGAGTCCCTTCAAATCACAAGGTCACTTCATTCAAATTCAAGAAAATGTCTGCCAAAATCTGAATAACCATGGTTTATCTCTCCTGTTCTTTTGAAGTTAATATAGTCTTCTGTGAAAAAAGATTCTACGCTCAATTAAATTACACAAATATTTTTGCTCAATACAACATCAAATTTTGGTATGCAGCAGAAATAGTTGTACTTCCCATTTTAACACAAAATACAAAAACACAATTACTCAAAGGATTAGATTTAATAAAATTAATAATTTTCATTGCCTCAACTAAGGATATTCTTGAGTGAAACTGATCTTTTTTTAACTACAAGTTCTTAGTGAAGATCATAACAAAAACTAGTATAATTTGGTGCCACCAACTTGACATGCTACAGAGCCAGAATTTTAATGCACTATTATTGCTTTTTCACCATCAGTGTTTCAGATATCAACATAGTAAAAAAATGAGTATCTTAGAACTATTATGAAAATATGTTTGACCTTGCAGGTCTTCTGAAAAGGTCTAAGATTCTTGAGAGATCCATGAACCCTTCTTGGAGAGTGAATGAACTGATGATGTATTACTTAGTTGCTCTAGTGCAGATATCACTATCCATATGAAATCTCTTTTCCCTTTGGTCAAGTGGTCATCTACATACCACTTACACACACACACACACACACATACACTTTCTTCTTGTTTACTAAAGAAACATTAGTGAAAAAAAATGTATTGTATATATAGAAACACCTGATAGAATGGGGTTTTTCTTTTGCAATAGAGTAACTTTACTCAAATTATTCATAACCATTTTTAAGGATACTAATAATCAAAAAGTTCAAGTGCTTTCAAACACATGCATTTAAGTGAAATATTCTTGTATTTTCTTTAAAATATTTTCTTCAAAAATCAATTAAAATCTCTGATCCACAACTATAAACTCTAAAAAGGAATGCATATTATCTCCAACATCTGCTGTTCATTTATTCATTTGTTAGATAAAGACTGGTTATCTCTACTGGACACTCACTTATAAATCCATACATGTGGGGAACAACAAAGTTTTAGCCCTAAAATGATTTTAAGTAAGTCATTTTATTAGGTTTTAATCATAGCAAAGACTTACAAATTTAGCAAAAAAAAAAACCCACAGCACCACAAAAACCTCAAGTACCACAGCAATGTAAAAAGTAGAAAATAAAAGCCTTTAGTATGTCACTCTTAAGTGTGTGCATATCCTAATATAGAAAAAGTAAAATGAACAAAATGTTTTTAAAATGAAAAATATAAAATCTCAGGAATCTAAACAAAGAAGATTTCCTTGCTATACTCTTGATTTTTTATTAAATATATTTTGATTATGCTATTATAATTGTCCCATTTCCCCCCTTTATTCCCATCCATCCTGCACATGCCCTCCCACCTGCAATCCCCCACTTTAGTTCATGTCCATGGGTTATACATATAAATTCTTTGATTTCTACATTTCCTACACTATTCTTAACCTCCTCCTCTTTTCTAACTACCATTTATGCTACTTATTCTCTGTACCTTTTCCCCCCCTCTCCCCCTCCCACTCCCCCACTGATAACCCTCAATGTGATCTCCTTTTCTATGATTCTATCCCTGTTCTAGTTGTTTGCTTAGTTTGTTTTGGTTTGGTTTGGTTTTAGGTTCAGTTGTTAATAGCTGTGAGTTTGTTGTCATTTTACTGTTCATACTTTTTTATCTTCTATTTCTTAGATAAGTCCCTTTAACATTTCATATAATAAGGGTTGGGTGATGATGAACTCCTTTAACTTGACCTTATCTGGGAAGCACTTTATCTGTCCTTCTATTATAAATGATAGTTTTGCTGGATAGAGTGTAGTCTTGGATGTAGGTCCTTGCCTTTGATGACTTGGAATACTTCTTTCCAGCCCCTTCTTGCCTGAAAGCTTTCTTTTGAGAAATCAACTGATAGTCTTATGGCCACTCCTTTGTAGGTAACTGTCTCCTTTCCTCTTGCTGCTTTTAAGTCTCTCTCCTTATCTTTAATCTTGGCTAATGTAACTGTGATGTGCCTTGGTGTGTTCCTCCTTGGGTCCAACTTCTTTGGGACTCTCCGAGCTTCCTGGACTTCTTGAAACTCTATTTTCTTTGTCAGATTGGGGAAGTTCTCCTTCATTATGTGTTCAAATAACTTTTCAATTTCTTGTTCTTCCTGTTCTCCTTCCAGCACCCCTATGATTTGGATGTTGGAACATTTCAAGTTGTCCTGGAGGTTCCTAAGCCTCTCCTTGTCTTTTTGAATTCTTGTTTCCTCATTCTGTTCTGGTTGAATGTTTCTTTCTTCCTTCTGCTCCAAACCCTTGATTTGAGTCCTGGTTTCCTTCCCTTCACTATTGGTTTCCTGTACATTTTTCTTTATTTCATATAATGCGACCTTCATTGCTGCCTGGGTCTTTTTTATGCTGTTGAAGTACCTAGTGAGTTCCTGGAGCATCCCGATAACCAGTGTTTTGAACTGTGTATTTGATAGGTTGGCTATCTCATCACTTAGTTGTATTTTTTCTGGAGCTTTGAACTGTTCTTTCATTTGGGCCATTTGTTTGTTTGTTTGTTTGGGTGCACCTGTTACAGAGTAAGGGGCGGAGCCTTAGGTATTCACCAGGGCAAGGAAACCCATGTAGCTGTGCTGTGACGCTGTATGTGGGTAGGGGTCTGAGAGGGAACAGTGCTGCTTGCTCTGCTCTCTGCCAGATTTCAGTCACTTCCTCGGCTACCCACAATCAAATTGGGCCTTTCTGGTGCTGATTGCTGGGTGGGTGGGTTTTGTGTATGTTCTAGGACCCTGTGTGTCTCTCCAGTGAACTTTCCTGTGAGGCTGGGAGTTTCTCTTGCTGCTACCTCAACCCCCACAGGTGTTTTCAGTCAGAGATTTTGAGGCTTTATTTCCTGCACTGGAACCCTGGGTTGCGTGGTCTGTCGTCTCACTTCTAGTTGTTCATCCCAGTTTATCTGCATGTGAATGTGGGACTGCTCAGTCTGCAAGCTGCTGCCTTGCCCGGTCCACCAGCCACTGCTTTTCTGAGAGTCCTCTGTACCTGACTGCCCATCTCCGCCCCTCTTACCAGTCTGGAGGAATGTTTCTTCTTTAACTTCTGAGTGGCCAGTCTTCCATACAGTTCAATTTTCTGTCAGTGCTGGTTGTTTTTGTTTTTAAATTTGTTGTTGTCCTTGTTTTGGTTGTGGGAGGAGGCACAGTGTGTCTACCTATGCCTCCATCTTGGCTGGAAATCCTTTAATTTCTTAACATGACTCAAAAATATTAACTTTCTAGAGTATGATTCTAATCAGAATTCTAATTTAAATTGAAAAATCAATATTACTTTGTTCAAAGGTATGCAAGAAAAAATGCAAATCTCCTATCAATATCATTTCTCATTAACTGAAAATATGGGAAGGCCAAAAGTAAAAAAAAAATGCTATGTAGAAAAAGTTCAGAGGGCTTTAAATATTTAAATTAATTTGTAAAAGTATGCTAAATACATTTGACATAATAAATACATGAGTCATTACTATGTAAAAAAGTCTATTCTACCTCCCACTCCCAGCTCGCTCCCTTTTCCACCTGCTCCTCTTGGGTGTCAAAGAAGTCTGGGGTCTTGATCAACTCAACGTTTGGCTGTAATCCAATATTAGCTTGACAAAGTCCTGGCAAATATTAGGCATTGCAGTCTTTTCCTAAAAGAGAAGAACCACAGGCAAAGTTGTGCTGACAACAGAGCTCTTACAAAAAGCACCCCTGAATCCTTTTTGATGCATGTTCGTGCTAAACCACCATTGTGATTTCCAAAATTTTAATGTATCATAATTACAGAACAATCCTAAAAGAAAAAGTAGATAGTCTTGGAATAATTCAGTGATAAAAATTAAATTATATTTATTTGTTAAGAAGCTGGGTTAATTAATGTGTTGAGACTCCTTGGTGACTGCCACATGATCCCTTAATCTGGTACTTCAACAAACTTTTATAAACTATGTATTATATATTGTTAAAGATTAACATTTTGGCTCACTTTTTTTGCTTTAAAAATAAAACTCTAAAAATACTGCTCATTTATATCAACTTAAAATGTTACATAATATTTATGATCTTATTGACTTACACAAAAGACACTGACAAAATATATATTAGGAATTGCCAACCTATATAGAAGATGCAGTCATTTTAGTTAGCATGCAAAACTTGAAGTGTGGCCTTACTGAAAGATATCTAAAAATTCATTAACTCAATAAAATCATTGGTATCTATTCTCATTTCATAGTACTTTCCCTTGTAAAAATTCTCATTTCAAAATACTTTCCCTGTTCCCTTGTAACAGTTTGTATCAGCTACCAGAAAAATTTTTACTCACTGTAGTAAAAAAAAAAAAAAACTACAAGTGACTGAAAAAACAAACTTTGATTCGCTTTTAGAACCATGTTCCGTTGAGGTATTACCACCACATACCATCCAAGTTTATGATTACACATAAAGGAGAGATGAGATGTGAGGTACTGTTGGCAATCTTCATCAGTTCCCCCTCCCTCACTACTGCTGAGTTGGGTGGCAAGCAAACAAAAGACATTTGCATATTTGATAGGTTGAGTGACATCTAACTGAAAGAAAGCTGCCAACTTCTGCCTGGCTTAAATAATAAGAATGATATTAAATGTTCATTCACTGTATGCCCTTTCATATAATATGAATTCATCTAGTTATGTATTATTTTGAAACAGTTGTATTTTTTAAGTTACTAGTTCAAAACTATTATATCTAAATCAAGTATAATTTAAGACTTCAAAATTCAGTATTAGAATTCTAGAATACAGAAGTAGAATTAATTTAAATTAATTGGTTGAATTGATTTACATCAATAAAAGAAAAAATCTAAGACCCTAAAAACTAATAAAAAATAACGTTCACAAGTAGTAGCTAAATTAAGTATTAAGAGAATTTCTAGTAATAAAAGATTTGAAACTATGCACTATATATCTAATTTATTTTGAGACTGAGCATAAGTATCATTTGTTATGAAAATCACCATGTAGGAATAAAAACATAAATTTAAAATTTCTCTTTACATTTAGTATAACTATTATGTTCATTAACCACGAAAAGAGAGCAGCGTGTGCTATTACTATATTCTACTAAAATATAAGACTACTTCCTCTGTTAGGACTTCAAAAAGAACCTACTTTTTAATCAAGGCATAGTTAAAATCTGTCTGTGTATTATTCAATTTGAATCTAATTCTGCAAACAATACCGCATTAAACATTAGCTAAAGCCACTAGGCAATTGAGGAAAGGCAGGATATTCTATATTTTAAAGCTGCATTAAACTATCCTTTCAACCTGCTTAGGAGGGCAGAAAGTAGATATTATACATTAGGAAGAGCAGCAGGCTCCTCAGTAACTGAGTGAAAAAAAAATCACAAGGAATTTGATCTCCCTAATAGTATTTAAAATAGCACAAGAAATTACTTGACGGCAAAGAAAGTGCTGCGGTTTCTCCTGCTTCTTTGCACTTTAAGCAAATGCTGATAAAACTATTCTTACTTGTGTGCTAGTTATGGTTAATAGTACTGTATTATAACGATTAGTGTCAATTTTACCAACTATATAGTGAGGGTAACCTCAAAATATACTGACAAATAAACTAGGACCTGCATATAGTACTATAGGTCTTTAAGCCTTTAGTATGAAACCCTTATAACCAAATGTGTTTTAAATCCCGAGTTTCCAGATTTTAGAAAAATACCATGTGCATTTACCCTGTATTACACAACATTCCCAGAAGAGTCTAGGGATGCTCCCAGTAATTAAATACATTAAGAATTTCTTCAGCAAAAAGTATGAATATTCATACTTACATAAAAACTGTAAAAAACTTTGTATCAGGCTATCTAAAATCCATTTTGCTACCAAATGAGTATGCTACAAGCTAACAAAAAACTTAATACTGCCTTACATTTCAAAATTTCGTAAAAGATTATAATGTTAACATTCAATTAGCATTTTCACATCTTTAATTGCATTTAATCATTATAACACCTTAGAAACTGGGGGCTTAGCAGAGTTTAGTAAACACATACCTTTAATAAGAATCTAAAATTTAGGGCTCCTCCCAAAGAAATATGTTCGCTAAATCCCTGAATGGAATTAAAACCCACCAGTCCACACTGACATGAACAAAGAAATGAATAAAATAAATGTGGAGCCCTGACTGGTGTGGCTCAGTTGGTTGGGTGTTATCCCACAAAAGTAAAAGTGGTTCAATTCCATTTTTGGTTCGATTCACCAGTTCAACTCCCAGTTAGGGCACATGCATGGGTTGTCAGGTTCAGTCCCCAGTCAAGGTGCATTCAAGAGGCAACTAATCTATGTTTCTCTCTTACATCAATGTTTTCCTCCCCCTATTTTTCCCTCCCTTTCCCCTCTCTCTAAAAATAAAAAAAAAACTCTTTAAAATAAAAACAGAGAATGTAAAGTTCTTTCTTATAGTGGAATTACTAAATGTAGAAGAAACATTAGATTTAGAAAAAAAAATTTCCATTTGGCAAACATCATCAATGAATGCTGAAACTAGTCTGAAGAGAAAGGACATTCACAGAGTCTCAAATATCTCTTCACAAGTTGCATTTAGTTACAAAAGGAAAAATAGTAACTCTATCAGGCAGATATCACCGTAACCAAGTGATAAAAGTTAACTGCAGCAGTAATGAAGCAAATTGACACCATGTGCCTCTGATACGATGCACTGAGAACCCAAAATTATTTCTGATAGTTCTACTAAAAATGCATTACCTGACTTAAGCATGGGAAAACGCCAGATAAGTTTAAATTGAGGGATATTTGACAAAATAATTGAGCTGTACTCTTCAAATATGTCAAGGTCATAAAAGACAGATTGAGGAACTGAATAAATAAGACACAACTAAATGTTATAATGATACTGCAGTGGTTTCATGGGCCAGAAATTTTTTTTCTTTTGCTGTAAAGGGCATTATTACAGTATAAGAAATGGAGTAACCAAAAAACTTAAACACATGACACATGGACATGAACAATGGTGTCAGGATTGCCTGAGGGAATGAGGGGTGCTGGGTAAAGAGGGGCAAATGGGACAACTATAATAGCATAATCAATAAAATATAATTTTAAAAAAGAATGTACATTTTTAGAGGATTCTAATTAAATCTGCCTTTCAACATAAATACTATTACTATGATACAAATGGGTTCAAAAAGAGAAAGATTCAAAAGAGACTGAGCAATGACTTGAATTATCTACTTCTGGAAAGGCTGTATTATTAAAATTAAAGAGATAATTGCAAAGGATTGTGAAATCTACCAGTGAATATGATAAAAACAAGGAGCAACAAGGTCATTGTGTGTGTGTATCTGTTGTTTACCTATTTTGTTTCTTTGCTTTTTGTTTTAAGGATGAGAGATCTGGTTATGATTCTGTTAGTAAGATAATAGGGGTAAGGGGATAGAAGAATATACTAATTTAAGATGATCAATGGAATAAGCAGTCAAAAAATAAGATATGGAGTGAAGTGTTTATGAAAAAAATAAAGTGAGTTTGATGTACCAATTACTCTTTAATGATTTTATGCATATCATGCAGATGTCTTGGTCTGATATAGGTATGGTAATAATTCCACAGCTCTTCCTAATAGATAAAAATAGTAATTTATAGAAAATCCTCTCAACTTCATGAACATTTTAGTCCTTTATGAAATACTTCAAGCTACCTTGACTGGTGTGACTCAGTGGATTGGGCATCCTTCTGCAAACCAAAAGATCTCTGGTTCGATTCCCAGTCAGCACTCATGCCTGGGTTGTGGGCCAGGACCCCAGTTGGGGGCATGCAAGAGGCACTCAATCCACTAAGCCACACCAGCCAGAGCATTATATTCATTCTTTAAGTAGGCACAGTAATTACAGGACTAATAGAAAAATAAATGGAAGTTATCAGGAAAAGATATGTTGGATAACTAGTCAATATAAGGGGTAAAAATTAAGTAGTTGCTTTTTCTGATAAATACAAATTCACACCGAATTTTAATTAAATTAGTAGAAAACTACACAGTAATATTTCAAGAGTGCACTCCACTATGATGAATATCAAATCTAAGAATTAACATTCAGCCTATATTCAATACTAATCTGTAAGTCAGAATGGTGACCCTCCAAAAAGGCATAATAAATAGGGCTTTTGGAATCTGTAAATGTACAGGGAGCTAGTCATATGTGTTTTTACTCTGTGAAAATTACCTTGCGAAAATTCATCATGCTCTGTACTTAGGATTTATCCACTTGCCATATACCTTAAAAAGTCAAATATGGAAGAATTTGGCTCTTAAAAGCTAATCTCCAGTTTGTTTGGACTTAACTGTTTTTTCTTTATAAGTCTATAGTATGTAAAATAACCTTTATTTTTCCAAATTAAAGGTCTGGGAAGTGAATAATAATGCTGTCCCCCCTCAAAAAGGTACTAATTATAAATAATTCTCTTAAATTCAAGATAGTTTCTTACAAGACATGAAAATTTCCTGTGAGAAAACAATGAAAAGCTTTAATATTTTCGGATATTACAGGCTAGAAAAAACTTCTTCTGAGAGGCTAAAAACCTTTCTTTAAATTTATACTCTGTACATCCACTGGTTTTTTAATAATAGAAGAAAACAAAACCACTAAAGCTACATCTATTGTAAATTTTTAGAAATCTACAATTAAAATTATAAATTTTGCTGCTGAGGTATTAGGAAATGGACTCTTTCAGCCAAGTCAGATCTTCTGGCAGTTAGCCATAAACCTTCATTTTATTTAAATTTCACCCTAATTCTGACCTGGCTGGTGTGGCTGAGTGGACTGAGTGCTAGCCTGCGAATCAAAGGGTCCCTGGTTTGATTCCCAGTCTAGGGCACATGCCTGGGTTGCGGGGCAGGTCCCCAGTAGGGGGCCTGTGAGAGACAACCACACATTGATGTTTCCCTCTCTTTCTCCCTCCCTTCTCCTCTCTAAAAATAAAGAAATAAAATCTTAAATTTCACCCTAATTCTTGCCCCCATTATTCTATTGCCTTATAGAGCTTTTATTTACTATAAGAGAACTTTACTGGTCAAACTCTGTTATTGCTCATAATTTAAAGTCTAGTTAGATGTAAAATACTTTTATGAAGAAACATTAGAGACTGCAGTCATGTCAACTTCATTCTAGAATACAAGTACGAAAACTACCAGTCTTCAATATTATTTGAAAGTAACTAAAGATGAGAAAAGGTTGCATTGATGAAACATTACTAAGGATCGATGAACGAGCACTTCCTAGAAATGGGGGGAAAAGAAGAATATCAACAAGAACAACAACAAAAAATCTTGAAGTGGTATAATGAATGTGTATTTACATGGGGGGGAAAAAGATTACATGTGCTTTAAATCAGAATATGATTGAGACATGACCCAAGTCTTCAAACATTGCAATAATAAGCCTTTTACAAACAGGACAAACAGGAAAGTCCTCATTTACAAAAGGTTGTATGACTACAAATTATTCTTGTAGTCTGTATTTTCTGCATCATAAAGGGAGTACAGGGAAATGGACTCTACATCTATAAACTATTCCTTGAAGCAAAATATTTTCCATATTTACATTTTTCCAAATATAGTTTTTAAAGTACAGATATCACTAATACATATTTGTAGTGCTTACTGAAAACTTGAAATAACACAGATCTCTAACATAAACATTGAGGGAAACAGATTTTCAAAACTAATTCAACTATATTCTAAATCCAGAAAACAGTCAAACCTATTTAAAAACAAAACAAACAAACAAAAAAAAACAGTGTAATGCCCTAGTGGTGTGGCTCAGTGGATTGAGTGCTGGCCTGCGAATAAAAGGGTCACAGGCTTGATTCCCAGTTATGCCTAGGTTGCAGGCCAAGTACCCAGTAGGGGTGTATGAGAGGCAACCACACACTGACGTTTCTCTCCCTCTCTCCCTCTCTTCCCCTCTCTAAAATAAATAAATAAAATCTTTAAAAAACAAGTTAATTAAATAATTAAAAAACAGTGTATCACAGAAGTGAGTAATGATACCATAATGTTGACAGTACTATGGGAAAAACCTCCACCATCCTTGTCCCTCTTGACTGCTACAAACAACTGCCTACCAGTCTTCCTGTTTTTCCTATAGATCCTGTCTCACCCTTTGCCACCTCAAAAGGCAAGTCTATCTTTGGAAAATGAAAATTAGGTCATGAAATTACCCTGCTTAAAATTTTTCAAGACCATTTCCCATTTTCTAAGAATGAAATTCAAACTCTTCATCTTTCTACTGTGCCCTTGAAGGCCCACATGATTTGGCTTCTGCCTGCCTAACCCACTTGTCATGCCCCTCCCTGCACTCTGCACTAGCTACACCAGTCTTCTTTCTGATCCTGTAAAATACCAGCTCTTTTCTAACTCCCAGCCTTTGCACTTTGTGTTCCTCTACCTGAAATGCTCTTCCTGCAATTATTCACATACCTGGCTAATTCTTTAGATATCACCTTGTGAGGAAGGCGGTCGCTCCCCCAAAGTACCCTGATTATAGCCCTATGGCATTTATTATAATCTCTATTACCTTGTATATTTATGTATTTACTATTTATTTATGATCCGTCTTCTCAACAAGTATGTAAGCGCTGCTGGAGGCAGGGATCCAGATACTTTGTTAATGGCTACAAGATAGCATAATAATCTCTTAACCTAACACAAATCTACATAAATGCAACATGTAAAAGCTAGAATACAAAATGTAAGGGCTTCTACCTATTTTTGCTCTATATCTCCCTATAACACTACTAAACAGTGTTCAAACACCAGAAGACATGGAAAAACACGAGAATATTAAAAAATCAGCAGGTGTTTTTATCTTAGTTCATTCCAAGAGTGTTACAAATGCCTTCTCCTTAAACTTAGGAAGTCTCCAAACTTATTTTAACTGCTTCCCTATAGAAAAGCACTAGTCTGAATTGCCTCCCTGGAGGGCTAAGTAGCGTCCCCACCTCCTTCATTAAGTGTACTTGGCAACATTAGGTGCATCACAGCATATAATTTGATTCACATACAGCTCTTTTTTTATATAGCCAGGTTTTTTTACCTGCAATTTAAAAAAAGGTGAGAAATTTTCCACAAAACACTGCAAAAGAAAATCTTGAAAAATGACAGGATGAAGCTGATTTAAATTATCTACACCTTTCCCTATAAAAATGTAGTCACAGAACACTGACACCATGCCCTTGCTGGTGTGGGTAAGTGGACTGAGTGCTGGCCTGTGAACTGAAAGGTCACCAGTTCAATTCCTGGTCCCGGTACATGCCTGGGTTGTGGATCAGGATCCCAGTTGGGGGCATGCAAGAGGCAACTGATGGATATTTCTCTCACACATAGATATTTCTCTCCCTATATTTCTCCCTCCCTTTCCTCTAAAAAGTAAATAAAATCTTTAAGACAAAACAAAACACTGAAACCAGAGAATCATTTTCTCTTATTATTGTGATCCGCTTAAATTACATTGTAGAACAAAAGTTTGCAAGTTTATGTCGTGGCCATTGTGGCTCAGCTGTTTAGAGCATTGTCTCATAGACCAAATGGTTGCAGGTTCAACTCCCAGTGAGGGCACAAGCCCAGATTGCGGGTTTGATACCCAGTTGGGGTATATACAAAAAGGCAACCAACCAGTATTCTCTCTAACATCACTGTTTCTCTCCCTCTCTCTAAAATCAATAAGCATGTCCTTGAGTGAGGTTAAAGAAAAAGTTTTCAAGTTTAGTGAAACGTAGTATTTTTTAGCAGAAAAATTACTCACTAAACCTGTTCTCAACCTTAGTATAACAAAGATTTATCAATAAAAGTTTCATGCTCAAGGAAACTGTAAGGCATTCATCTTAAGAAAACATACTGGTGCTGCATCTGTAAAACCCCAAAAATTCAAGCATACATTATCTGTTATGAACCATTTAATATGTATCATAAAACAAATTACCTAGTAATAAAACTGGAACTTTTTCCTACATCTCTTTATGAGATCCTCTGCCTTTTATTATTTGCTATTCATTTCCAGTGTTTCCTCTTATCCGATGTAAATTCTGTGGTCAGACTACATAAGAGGTGCATCAAAACAAAACAAAAGTGGCCAAATGAAAGAACAGTTCAAAGCTCCAGAAAAAATACAACTAAACGACAAGATAGCCAACCTATCAAATACACAGTTCAAAACACTGGTTATCAGGATGCTCCGGGAACTCACTAGGTACTTCAACAGCATAAAAAAGACCCAGGCAGCAATGAAGGTCGCATTATATGAAATAAAGAAAACCAATAGTGAAGGGAAGGAAACCAATAGTGAAGGGAAGGAAACCAGGACTCAAATCAAGGGTTTGGAGCAGAAGGAAGAAACATTCAACCAGAACAGAATGAAGAAACAAGAATTCAAAAAAATGAGAAGAGACTTAGGAACCTCCAGGACAAGCTGAAATATTCCAACATCCAAATCATAGGGGTGCTGGAAGGAGAACAGGAAGAACAAGAAATTGAAAAGTTATTTGAACACATAATGAAGGAGAACTTCCCCAATCTGACAAAGAAAATAGAGTTTCAAGAAGTCCAGGAAGCTCGGAGAGTCCCAAAGAAGTTGGACCCAAGGAGGAACACACCAAGGCACATCACAGTTACATTAGCCAAGATTAAAGATAAGGAGAGAGTCTTAAAAGCAGCAAGAGAAAGGGAGACAGTTACCTACAAAGGAGTGGCCATAAGACTATCAGTTGATTTCTCAAAAGAAAGCTTTCAGGCAAGAAGGGGCTGGAAAGAAGTATTCCAAGTCATCAAAGGCAAGGACCTATATCCAAGACTACACTCTATCCAGCAAAGCTATCATTTATAATAGAAGGACAGATAAAGTGCTTCCCAGTTAAGGTTAAGTTAAAGGAGTTCATCATCACCCAGCCCTTATATATGAAATGTTAAAGGGACTTATCTAAGAAAAAGATAAAAAAATATATACAGTAAGATGACAACAAACTCACAATTATCAACAACCGAACTTAAAAAAAAATGAAAATGAACTAGGCAAACAAGTAGAACAGGAACAGAAACTTAGAAATGGTGGTCCAATGGAGAGTTATCAATGGGGAAGGGGAGGGGGAGAGAAAGGGAAAAGGTACAGGGGATAAGTAGCATAAATGGTAGGTAGGAAATAGACAGGGGGAGGTTAAGAATAGTACAGGAAACAGAGAAGCCAAAGAACTTATATGTACAACCCATGGACATGAACTAAGGGGATGGGGAATGCAGGTAGGAAGGGGTATGCAGGGCAAAGGGGAATTAATTAATTAATTAATTAATTAATTCTGTGGTCACAGTAGATGTGGCCAGATACTTCAAAAACTCCAAGTATCAAGAATTAAAAGTAGTAAAAGGAACATGACTCATAATCACAACCCTAAACAGTACCAGCAAGCTCTCACATGTATAACTCTGTTCTTGATTGTTACTTTCATTATTATTTCCTTAACTATCTATACTCCCCTCACAACCCTTAACTCCGCAAAGGATGATACGCATTAGCCAAATCTCAAGTCTTCAGAGCTGTGTACAATAGTTGAGCCAATCTTAAATAGGGCAGAATATATATACACCAAATAACCTAACCTTCATCATCCTCAGCTCATCCAGGGGCTCAGCAGGACAACAGAGGATTTACTCAGGTTGCTGAATTTCCCCTCCTCATTTTTTGTAGTTAACCTCACTTGACCAGGCCTGTTACCCTCTGTCCCTTGCTCTTTAGGGTCAGCTCACACCTACCTTAACCACAAATTAAGTCACCATGCCTTGGCCACCTGGCAGCTCTTCTAAAGAATATATCCATAATCAGGTCAGTTCCCTTAATCCAATCTAAAGAGAATTGTAAGCTCTACTACATGTTTGTCCTGCCACAATGAGTTATCCATTGCCCAAATTATTACTATCTTTTGTTTTTGTTACTGTCTATATGCATTCTGTGTATCTTACTTCAAATGTGGATTTTTTTTAACCCAGGCAACAGTTGAGCATGCACTACTGTGTTTATGGTCTTGTCCTATAACAGGGTACATTTGTCAGACATTGGCACCATGACTCCTACTTCTTCACACCCTAACACAGTTAAGGTATTCACATTCAATGTATATCACTTGGAAAGAGAAGTGATCAAGCAGTAGTAGTCTTTCTGTTAATGAATCAAATACCTCAGTATTCATTGGCTTCAAACCCTGTACTCATCGCATTTTGACAAGGAAAAAACATGTTTCAGCACTCGGTGCTTGCTCAGGACTCATCGCACTTGCTGGAGCTTATGTATGAGTCACGTTGCCCCACAAGATAAAATGTTTCATTGTTTAGTACTCATCAGTTTTGGCACTTGTCACGAGTTCTGGAACAAATTAACAGTAAGTATGGAGGTACCACTGTATTCTTATTACACAACTGATGTGAAGATATTAATTTATCCTAACTTTATTACTTTATAGAGAACAATTCACAGAATTCAAAGATATAAGGCATCTCAGTGTGATCAATTCTCTCTTATGACACAAAGCTGTCTGGAGAGAAAATATGATTGAATAGAGACTTTCAGAAATCAAGAATACCTCCCTGGATGGTGTGGCTCAGTCCTAGTGGACTGAGCACCAGCCTGAGAACCAAAGGGTCACAGGTTCGATTCCCAATCAGGGCACATGTCTGGGTTGAAGGCTAGGTCCCCAATAGGGAGCACCAAGCGGCAACCTCACATTGATGCTTCTCTCCCTCCTTTTATCCCTCCCTTCCCCTCTGTCTAAATATGAATAAATAAAATATTTAAAAATATATATATACCTTGGCTTGAATTCCAGTTCTGCCACTTTCTAAGCAAATGGCTTTGGGTAATTTATTTAACTTCTGTGCACCTCAGTTTCCTCATCAATGAAAAAATAATATATATTTCAGCAAATCTAATGTAAGGTTCATATAAAATAAAGTAAAAATCTTAGCATAATGCCTGTCACAAGGGGTTATTAAATAAATAATTCAAAAAGTAATTAGTTACTATTAGAAGTATATGCCATTAGACAAAGTACTTAGTCTGTTAGTCATCTTTTCTACTTCTAAAGTAGGAAAAATAGGGGGTAGGCGAAGGTAGAAGAGGGTATGGGGGGATAAATGATGATGGAAGGAGATTTGACTTGGGGTGGTAAATACACAACACAACATACAGATGATGTATTATAGAACTCTATACCTGAAACCTACATAATTTAAATAACCAATCACACCCCAATAAACTTGATTAAAAAGTAAGTAAATAAAATAGGAAAAATACCTACCTTTCAGCTATTTTAATTAGAGAAAAGCATATGTAAAAATACTCTGCATTATGACTGATACACAGTAGACATTCATGAAGAGGGATGCTACTGTTATTAAACAATAGTTATTTCATTTTGTTACTTACAACAGCATTACTGTACTCCTCTGTATTCAAGTATTACTTTATTAATATCACATATTTTTGGTAAATCTTTTATACAACAGGTTCTTTCACACGGTAATGAAATATTCATTAGCTATAGAAATTCACTGCTTCACCTATATAATTCTCAAGATAATTACTGAGGACATGACTCAGTTGTCTCTCACAGAAATCTCTCCAAACACCTGAAACAGATGCCATCCTCTAAACAATAAATTCTCTAATTATTACCCTAAATAAGTAAAATGAGCTGAAAAGGATTTCAGAAATCAGCTCACATAAGTGACAGGATGAAAAATGCAACTCACAGTAATTTTAATACTATTCATTGTATAAACTTCCGATATTGTCATTCATTTAATTGTTCAGAGTTCTCTTTTCAAATACAATTCTTTGCATTAAGTAATAGCCCCACAACTTTCCAATATCAAAGTTATTATTTAAAAATGTTTGAACTCCCAAACCCACAAGAGCTTACACAATCAAAGAATGGTATGCTTTTTTGCAGCCTATATCAGTACAGAGGTCAAAGACAAGGGCAACAAGGCCAGATCAAGCTGGGACAATTTGGGTGAGGAGAAACAGACAATATATCCCATATTTTGTGGTGTATAATGAGCACCCACATTTTTGGCCCAAACTTCCAGGAAAGATATCTTTCATTTTAATTTTTAATTCAATTATTTATATTTAGATACTTGTTTTTTGTATTGTAAAGGAATTTTAGCACATACCTATTTTGCATACAGAAATCATTATTGCTTTCTAGAGTTGCAGTTTTAACACATAAGCATAAATAAAGGAATTAAAAACATTTATATAGATATGGAATTAGTACTACCCACATATAATGCTCATCCTCATTTTTTCCTCTAAAACCTGGGCAAAAAAGTGCACATTATACATAGCAAAATAAAAAAAAGAGGAAATTAAGTAAATTACTTTTTCTCCCTCCTCCCTCAGACTTCATCCAACCCTGTCCCTTTACATTTGCTACCATTTTTCTTTCCTACATCTGTACCAATCTACCAATCCCGTGAAAGATGACTATAATGGAGATCTAGAATGACAGAAATATTCCAGTTAATTCTATGTATTCCCATACACTAACTGCAGAGAATAAATAGGTTCTAACTCAAACTTATTCTGAATACATTGATGAGTATACATGCTCAGGCATTTTAAGCCATTAATATTAGTCATCCTTTTACTTATTTAATGGTCTCCAATTATAAGGTAGAAACCCAAATAACCAAGGTTCTTTGAAATTTTTTAATTAATAGATAAGGCTCTATGCCCTGGCTGGTGTGGCTCAGTGGATTGAGTGCTAGCCTGAAAACTGAGAGGACACTGGTTTGATTCCACGTTGGGTCACAAGCCTAGGTTGCAGGCCAGTTTCCAGATAGGGATGGTGAGAGGCAGCAGATCCATGTATCTTTCATAAAATAATGTTTCTCTCCCTTTCTTTCTCCCTCCCCTCCCCTCTCTCTAAAGGTAAATAAATAAAACCTTTTAAAAAACAAAATAAAATAATAGGCAATGCTTTAAACTAGAGCTAAAAATGTCTGGGTTCCCAACTACAGCAACTTTAAATAACTGATATTAGTCATCTACTTACAATAATCAAAAATATCTATTATGAGATTTCAGAAGTATATTAAAAGAAGTATTTACTTCCAAGAAGTATTTCAAATTAACAGCACCTAATGATACTTTTCACTACTCAAATAGGACACTTTCTCTACTTGGAGTTCAGTGATTAAAAGACAACCTAGCTGTATAAGCAGCAATAGGGAATTACAGTTAGAAGCATGGGCTGCCTTTATCTATTATATCTCTCTCTGCCTGTGTCTATATTCCAGCTCTACTAGCTGTGTTGCCTTGGGCAAGTTTAATGCCTCTGTACCTAAAATTCCTCATCTTTATTTTTTTTAAAGATTTTATTTACTCTCAGAGAGAGGGGAAGAGAGAGAGAAAGAGAGAGAGAGAGAAACATCAATGTAAGAGAGAGAAACGTCAGCTGGCTGCCTCTCGAACACCCTTAAACAGGGACGTGGCCCACAACCCAGGCATATGACCTGACTGGGAATCGAACCAGTGACCCTTCAGTTCACTGGCCAGCACTCAATTCACTGAGTTACACCAACCAGGGCTAAAATTCCCCATCTTTAATAAGGATAATAGTATCTACTTTGTACTACTATTGAATTAATATATGTACAACACTAGGAATAGTTCCAAGGGGATCAAATTACCTAAACATTAAAAGAAACTATAGACCTACATATTATAAAATAGAATTTTTGGTAATTGTTAATATGATGAAGGTTTTTCTCTGATAACATAAAACCTAGAATGTCATAAATGAAAAGATAACAATTTTTTTAAGATTGTATTTATTTAGAGAGAGGGGAAAGGAAAGACAGGATGAGAAACATCAATGTGCAAAAGATACACTAATCAGTTGCTTCTCACATGCCCCCAACCAGGGAACCTGGCCCACAACCCAGGCACAAGTCCTGATGGGTAATCAAACTGGCAACCTTTTGGTTCACAGGCCAGCTCTCAATCCTCTGAGTCACGTCAGCCAGGACAAGATAAATAATTTTGATGAGAGAAAATAGTTTTTATTATATATCATCTTCAAATCAATAAGAAAAAGAAACAAATCATTAGAAAAATTAATCAACTGGCCAATGAGCATAAGATTAAACGGCCGGCCTCACTAATTAAAGCCCTTCACACTAAAACAGAACACAATGCTTTTTGCTTTGGCAAAAATTGAAAAGCTTGATATTATACAGCATTTGAAAAAGGTATATGAAAATGGAAATTCTGATACACTACTGATGGAAATAGAAGGGGAGGAAGTTTGGAAGTTCATATCAAAATTTAAACATGCAAATTATTTGACCAAAGAATTTTATTTCTAGAATTATTCTGTATGAATAACCACAAAAATTTGTGTATGATATACATAATTCCACCTTCATTTAAAAAACAAACTAGCAAAAGGTTAAAGGGGGCAAAATATATAGTGATGGAAGATGATCTGACTTTGGGTGGTGGGCACACAATGTAATATATCAATCATGTATCATAGAAATGTACACTTGAAACCTATATAATCTTACTAACCAATGTCACCCCACTAAATTTAATTTTTTTAAATAAAATAAAAAACAAACTTTAATAATTATACAGAATTGTTTATTTATAACGCATACCAAAAAACTATGAAAGTTTTATATGCCAATCTATTAACAATGTTGACATCTAGAGAATGGGATTAGAGAAAAGCAAAGAAGGAAAGGGTCTTTTAATTTTTATAATCATTTAAAAATATTTTTTATAATGATTTTGTATTACAAATTCAGGATTATAAAAAAAAGAAATATTTTTAAAAGAAATAAAGTCAAAGTATAAAAGCAAATAAAGAAAGTCATAAAATAAAAGGCAAAGTCAATAATTTATTATTTCTTTCAGTCATCATTGGTCCTATTTCCCACATTCTTTTTCTAAATAGAGAGATCATATTTCCTAGAGGTTGGAGGAAACCATAAAACTGAATACTGAGTTGTAGATAGAAGTGATGTGAATCTCTTCAGGGCAGAACACATAATTGTCGTGAAAGATTTTCTTATACTTTATTTTACCTCTGGCACACAAACCGGCAACTTCCAAGATGGGGACATTCTATCATCCCATATCCCTGAATGATGAGCAGAGTAACACTACCAGTCCTCAATGGATATATAGTGTGAACAAGAAGTAACCATTGCTATATTAGAATAACCTAGCCTATCCAATTGATAAACTTCCATAAACCATGATATAACAAACTGGCTTTTACTTGCAAATAACTAGAATTTAATCTGTTTAAAACTAATGAATTTAATCAATTGTCATTAACATGGTGAGGTGAAATATAAGCCTATTAGCTTTTTAGTGTACAAATCTAAGCTGACTTAATATAAATCTAAGATTACTATCTTGCTCTCAGAAGAGGGATTTAGCAGCAAGGATCAGTAAAACTGAATTTTTCATATACCTAAGTAGGTAGGTAAAACACTGATTACTGGAGAAGAGCTGGATGAATGGAAAAATTTAGTGCTAAAGGTTAAACTGAACTTACAGATCAACATTTTTCATGACATTTCATCAAGCTAACACATTGGTTTAGCCAAAAGAAAAAATAACTAAATATCCCACAAAAGTTATCTCCCACAAAAAAATCTGTTTCAATAAGTAACATGAATAATTTCACCTCTCCATATCATTTGGCTGTTTCTAATCTTGCCTTTCTTGTCATCATAATATAGCCCTTTGTGTAGTAACTAAATACAAAAAAGTTACTTTTCGCACTAGACTGATCCATAGGGATTCTAATCACTAACAACAGATGGAAACATTAAAAACTTATCCTCAACTAAATATGTCATCATCACTCTTCTGATCTATCTGGTGTTCCTTCTCAAAACTGAAGCTTTGAATCTTCAGTGAAAATTTTTATTATCCATTAACATTTGAGTAATACACACAAAACCTAAAACATCCATTGTGATTTACAACCAAATAAGAGGCCATAACTAAGGCATAGTTCAGTCTGAGCAAGGAATGCTGAATGATTAAAATGCCAGTAAGATTTTCACATGCCTAAAATATTCCACGTATTTTGTACCTTCAGGCTAACACTGTATATATCATATTAATGTTCTGCTCTGGAACTCCAGAGCTCAGTTTTACTCATCTGCAAAATTAAGGAAAAAAATAATAGTATGAATCAATCTGTTTAGAGATTAATGAAATAACAGAGTAAATATGTAAGACACTTATGGATATACAGGGTGGAGAAAAAGTAGGTTTATAGCTGTTTCTATCGGAAACAATACAATAATTAATAAATAAAAATACAAGAATAAACTGTGTCATGTACTAACAACTGTAAATCTACTTTTTCCCTACCCTGTATTAAAGGCTCAAGAAAGAAATGTTCATGTGTTGCCCCACTTATCCTCCAATATATAGATTTACTCACTAATTGCAGCCACAATTAAATTACATAAAGTATCTTAAGCCTAACTTTGTATAAAACATTTGATTTTCTGAATTTTTAATTATATGTAAGGTTTAAAACACAGTAAGAGTTCAGGAAGACAGAGATCAGCAGATGTGGTCAAAACTAGTAGGGGGCAGACTGTGTAGAATATTTTGAATGATTATGACTTTTATTCTGAGATGGGGAGGCCCTGGCGAGTTTTTAGAGGAATGTCATGATTTGACTTATGTCTGAAAAGGGTGACCCAAAATAGATATTGAAAAGGAACTATAATAAAAGCAAAGGTTTTAGAGAAAACACAGACTACTCAAAAATATCAAGCGAGCCCAGGCTCATGTGGCTCAGTAGATCAGGCATCAGCCTGCAAACCAAAAGGGTGCTGATTCACTTCCCGACCAGGGCATGGGCCTGGATTATGGGCCAGGTCCCCAGTTGGGGGTGTGCAAGAAGCAACTAACGATTCTCTCACACATCGATGTTTCTGTCTCTCTCTCTCTCCCTGCTTTCCCCTCTTTCTAAAACTAAAAATAAATAAAATCTTATTTATTTATTTATTTTTAGAGAGGAAGAAAGAGGGAAAAAACATCACCGTGTGGTTGCCTCACCTGCACCCCCAACTGAGGTCCTAACCCACAACCCAGGAATGGGCCCTGACTGGGAAATGAACCAGCGACCCTTCGGTTCACAGACCAGCACTCAATCCACTGAACCACACCAGCCAAGGTAAATAAAATCTTTAAAAAAAATAAATAAAAAATGAGGACGTCTGGCAAAGATGGAGGCATAGTTAGATATACTTTGCCTCCTCACACAACCAAAAGGACAACAACAAATTTAAAAATAAAAAAATAAGCCCTGGCTGGTGTGGCTCCGTAGACTGAGTGATGGCCTGCAAACCAAAGGGTCGCCAGTTTGATTCCCAGTCAGGGCACATACCTGGGGTACAGGCCCAGTCCCCAGTAGCGGGCATGCAAGAGGCAACCACACAATGATGTTTCCTCTCCCTCTCTTTCTCCCTCCCTTCTCCTCTCTCTAAATATAAATAAAATCTTTAAAACAACAAAACAGAACTGCCAGAAAAATCAAACTGTATGGAAGTCCGACAACCAAGGAGTTAAGGAAGAAACATTTATCCAGACTGGTAAGAGGGATGGAGACAGACAGCCCAGGTGAAGAGGATGATCGGCAAGGCGGCCACAGGAGGCCTGGGCAGGTAAGGCAGATGCTGGCACACCTGGGCAAGGCAGTGGCTGGCAGGCCAGGTGGTCCCACATCTGTGTGCAGATTAACCAGGAAGAACAACTGGGAAATGAGACAGATGGCACAACCCAGGGTTCCAGCACAGGGAAATAAAGCCTCAAAACCTCTAACTAAAAAAACCTGTCAGGGTTGCGGTGGCAGGAGACACTCCCAGCCTCACAGGAGAGTTCGTTGGAGAAACCCACAGGGTCCTAGAATGTACACCAGAAGGGTACAATTTGCTTGTGGGTAGCGGGGGAAGTGACTGAAACCCAGCCAAGAACCAAGCAAGTGGCACTGTTCCTTCTCGGACCTCTCCCCCACATAGAGCACCATAATGCAGTGATATGAGTTGCCCTGCACTGCTGAATACCTAAGGCTCCACCCCTTACTAAGTAACAGGCGAGCAGAAACAAAAAAATGGCCCAAATAAAAAAACAGATAAAAGCTCCAGAAAAAATACAACTAAGCAAGGAAGAGATAGCCAACCTATCAGATGCACAGTTCAAAATACTGGTAATCAGGATGCTTGCAGAATTAGTTGAGTATGGTCATTAAATAGAAGAAAAAGTGAAATAAAGGAAAATGTACAGGGAACCAACAGTGACAGGAAGGAAACTGGGACTCAAACCAATGGTTTGGACCAGAAGGAAAAAAAAAAAAAAAACATTCAACCAGAACAGAATGAAGAAACAAGAATTCAAAAAAATAAGGAGAGGCTTACGAACCTTCAGGACGCTTTTGAACACTCCAACATCTGAATCATGGGGGTGCCAAAAGGAGAAGAGGAAGAATGAGAAATTGAAAACTTATTTGGAAAAATAATGAAGGAGAACTTCCCCAATCTGGCAAAGGAAATAGGCTTCCAGGAAGTCCAGGAAACACAGAATCCCAAAGATGTTGGACCCAAGGAAGCACACACCAAGGCACATAATAATTACATTACCCAAGATTAAAGATAAGAAGAGACTCTTAAAAGCAGCAAGAGGAAAGGAGACAGTTACCTACAAAGGAGTTCCCATCAGACTGTCAGCTCAAAAGAGACCTTGCAGGCAAGAAGGGGCTGGAAAGAAGTATTCGAAGTCATGAAAGGCAAGGACCTACACCCAAGATTGCTCTATACAGCAAAACTATCATTTAGAATGGAAGAGCAGTTAAAATGCTTCCCAGTTAAGGTCAAGTTAAAGAAGTTCATCATCACCAAGACCTTATTATATGAAATGTTAAAGGGACTTACCTAAGAAAAAGAAGGTAAAAAATATGAACAGTAAAATAACAATAAACTCACAATTATCAACAGCTAAATCAGAAAAAAAAAACTAAGCAAACAACTAGATCAGGAACAGAAAGGATCACAGAAATGGATATCATGTGGAGGGTTATCAACTGGGAAATGGAGGGGGAGTATGGGGGAAAAGGGACAAGGAATAAGAAGCATAAATGGTAGATACAAAAGACAGGGAGAGGTTAAGAATAGTATGGGAAATGGAGAAGCCAATGAACTTATATGTATGAACCACAGACATGAGCTAAGGTGGGGAACGCTGGGGAGATGGGTGTCCAGGGTGGAGGGCAATAAAGCAGAGAAAAAAATGGGACAACTGTAATAGCATAATCAATAAAATATCTTTTTAAAAAATAATTAACAAAAAATTAAAAATAACAAATGAGAAAATGATGGTGGCTTTTAGATTATGTGGTAGTAGTGAAGGTGGTAAGGAGATAAGACTCTAAATATATTTTGAAGGTGGAGCCAAAACCCAGTTTTTGCATCAGACTGGATGTGAGTATAAAAAAAGGAGAGGAATATGGGGGGAGGGAGAGAGAGGTATTGGAGGAAAGGACATAAACATAATGAAGACTATATATGACAAACCCACAGCTAACAGAATAGTCAATGGTGAAAAATTCAAAGCTTTTTCTCTAAGATCAGAAATAAGACATGGATGCCCATTATAGCCACTTTCATTCAACATGGTACTAGAAGTCCTAGCCACAGCAATTAGGCAAGAAAAATAAAAGGCATCCAAATTGGAAAGGGAGAAGTAAAATCACCACTACTAGCAGATGACATATTACATATGGAAAACCCTAAATTCTCCACCAAAAAACTGTTAGAATAAATAAATTCAGTGAAGTTGCCAGAGACTAAAACCACGTATTTCACTTTTATGTAAAATATAAAAACAACAAAAAAGATTAACAAACAAAACCAAACCCATAGAGAGACATCAGAATAATGGTTAACAGAGAGGGAGGAGGCAGGAGGGGGGCAAAATGTGCAACAGAGGCCTAATGTATGGTAACAGAAGGAAACTAAACAAGGACACTAAAATCCTCAATAAAATATTAGCAAACCAAATACAGCAATGCATCAAAGAGATCATACACCATGATCAAGCGGAATGTATTCCCGGAATGTAAGATTGGTACAACATACTCAAATCAATAAATGTGATTCACCACATAATCCAGGGGTGTCAAACTCATTTTCACCAGGGGGCCACATCAGCATCTCAGTTGCCTTCAAAGGGCCAAATGTAATTTAAGGACTGTATAAATATAACCACTCTTTAACAGTTAAGCAAGAGCTCAGCACTGCCGCCAGGTAGAAACAAAGTGCTGAGTCAGATACAACAAGGTGGAGAGCAGATTCGGCCCAAGAGCCTTGTGTTTGCCACCTGTGACATAATCAAAATGAAGGATAAAAACCACATGATCACATCAAGATGCAGAAAAAGCACTTGATAAAATCCAGCACCCATTTACAATAAAAACAGCAAAGCAGAACTAGAGGGAACATACCTAAACATAATAAAGGCCATATATGACAAACCCACTGCCAGCATCATACTCAATGGGCAAAAACTACAAGTGTTCCCCTTAAGATCAAGAACAAGATAGAAACAAGATCTGCTTTCACCTCTCTTATTCAACATAGTACTGGAAGTCCTAGCCACAGCAATCAAATGAGAAAAAATAAAAGGCATCCAAATTGGAAAGAAAATAAAACTGTCATTATTTGCAGATGATATGATACTGTATATAGAGAATTCCAAAGATTCCAACAAGAAACTATTTGAACTGATAAATGAATCAGCAAAGTGGCAAGATACAAAATTAATATCCAGAAGTCAGTTGCATTTTTATGTGCCAATATCAAACTAACAGAAAGGGAAATTAAGAAAATCCCATTCACAATTGCTACAAAAGGAACAAAATAGAAATAAACCTAGCCAAAAATGTAAAAGACCTGTACTTAGAAAATTATAAGACACTAAAGAAATTGAAGAAGATACAAATAAGTGCAACCACATACCATGTTCATGGATAGGAAGAATTAACATCATTAAAACGTCCATACTACCCAAAGCAATCTACAGGTTCAAGGCAATTCCTATCAACATTCCAATGACGTATTTCACAGAACTGGGATAAATATTTCAAACATGTATATGGAACCACAAAAGGTCCCACATAGCAACAGCAATTCTAAGAAAGAAAAACAAAGTTGGAGGAATCATGCTACCTAATATCAAACTATGCTACAAGGCCACAGTAATCAAAACAGCATGGCACTGGCATAAAAACAGACACAGAGAACAATGGTACAGAATAGAGAGGCCAGAAATAAACCCACATCTTTATATTCAATTTATATTTGACAGAGGAAGCAAGCACATACAATGGGCTATACATAGTTTCTTCAATAAATGGAGTTGGGAAAACTGGACAGACACATGCAGAAAAATGAAACTAGGTTACTTCTTACACCGGAAGAATAAATTCAAAATGGATCAAAGACTTAAATGTCAAACCTGAAAGCATAAAAAACAGAAAACAGGCAGCAAAATATTGGACATTGCTTATACCAGTATTTTATCAGCTATATCTCCCCAGGCAAGGGAAATAAAAGAAAAAATAAACAAATGGGACTTCTTCAAACTAAAAAATTTTTGCAGAGCAAAGGAAATCAACAAAATTAAAAGACAAGACAGGAAATGGGAGAACATATTCGCTGATACAGCTTATAAGGGGTTAATGTCCAAAATTTATAAAGAACTTACAAAATTCAACACCAAAAAAACAAACCAATTAAAAAATGGGCAAATGGCCTGAAAAGATACCTATCCAAAGAGGACATACAGATGGCCAATAGACATATGAAGAGATGCTCAATCTCATTATTCATCAGAGAAATGCAAATTAAAACCATAATGAGCCCTGGCTGGTGTGGCTCAGTGGACTGAGTGCTGGCCTGCAAACCAAAGGGTCACTGGTTCAATTCCTGATCAGGGCACATGCCTGGGTTGCAGGCCAGGTCCCCAGCAGGGCGCACGCAAGAGGCAATCACACATTGATGTTTCTCTCCCTCTCTTTCTCTCTCCATTTCTCTCTCCATTCCCCTCTGTGTAAAAATAAATAAACAAAATCTTAAAAAAAAAGAACCATAGCCCTGGCTGGTATAGCTCAGTGGATTGAGTGCAGGCTGTGAACCAAAGCATCACAGGTTCGATTCCCAGTCAGGGCACATGCCTGGGTTGCAGGACATGGCCCCCAGCAACCGCACATTGATGTTTCTCTCTTTCTCCCTCTCTTCCCTCTCTAAAAATAAATAAATAAAATCTTTTTAAAAAAAAGAACCATAATGAGTTATCTTCTCACACCTGTCAGAATGACCATCGTCAATAAATCAAAAAACAACACATGCTGGAAAGGATGTGGAGAAAGAGGAACCCTTTTGCAGTGTTGGTGGGAATGCAGATTGGTGCAGCCACTGTGGAAAATTATGGAGATACCTCAAAAAATTAAGAATGGATCTGCCTTTCAACCCATCAATCCCACTTCTGGGAATATATCCAAAGGAACCCAAAACACTAATTCTACAGAACATAAGCACCCTTATGCTCATTGCAATGTTATTTACAATTGCCAGATATGGAAGTAGCCCAAGTGTACATCAGTAGATGGAGTTGATATAACAACTATGGACCCAGGCTGGTGTGGCTCAGTGGATTGAGTGCCGTCTTGTGAAACAAAAGGTTACAGGTTCAATTCTCTGTCACGGCACATGCCTGGGTTGTGGGCCAGGTCCCTGGTTGGTGGCGTGAGAGAGGCAACTAATGGATGTTTCTCTCCCTCTCTTTCTCGCTCCCTTTTTCTCTCTCTAAAAATAAGTAAATAAAATCTTTAAAAAAAACAACTATGGGACATTTACACAATAGAACACTATTTGGCTGTAAAAAAGAAGAAAGTTTTACCCTTTGTGACAGCATGGATGGATCTGGAGAAAATTATGCTAAGTGAAATAAGCCAGTAAGATAAAGACAAATACCTTATGACTTCACTCATATGTGGAATCTAATCAACCAACTGAACTAACAAGGAAAATGGGGACAGATTCATAGATGGAGAGCAGCAAGACAGCTGGTAAGGGGAGGTTAGAGGGTGGAGGGATTGAGCAAAAAGGAATAAGGACTCATGGACATGGAAAACAGTGTGGTGATTGCTGGGGGGAGGGGAGTTTAAAGGGGCTAATTGGTAATGGAAGAAAATATGATAGAGATTAAATATTTTTTAAGAAAGAAAAAAGAAGGAAGCTAGGCTTTTTAGTGGTGAGCTAAAGTATATCAAAGTATATCAAAGGTATATCAAAGTATACACACATGAAGCATATAATGTTATTGACCAATGTCACCTCAATTTTTTTTTAAATTTTAACATTTTCACATCAAAAGATATTATTAGGACAGAAAAAAAAACAACCTCAAGAATAGGACAAAACATTTGGTTTTTTAGTCCATTCAGACTGCCAAAACAAAATACCACAAACTGGTAGCTTATAAACAACAACAGCTATTTTTAACGGCTTTGGAAGCTGGTAAGTCCAAGATCTTGGTTCCAGCAGATTTAGTAACTGGTGAGAACCCATTTCCTAGATGACCATCTTTTTGCTGTAACCTCACATGACAGAAGAAGGGCAGGATCTCTCTGAAGTCTATTTCATAAGGGCACTAACCCCAGTCATGAAGGCTACACCCTCATGGCCTAATCACCTCCAAAAGGCCTCACCATCGAATACAATCACCTTGGGGATTATGATTTCAACATATAAATTTTTGTGGGGACACAAACATTCAGTCCTTAGCATCTAGAAATCATCTATCTGAGAGACTGTTAATATTTGGAACATAAAAAGAACTCCTACCA
Organism: Phyllostomus discolor; assembly: GCF_004126475.2. Lineage (NCBI taxonomy): Eukaryota > Metazoa > Chordata > Mammalia > Chiroptera > Phyllostomidae > Phyllostomus > Phyllostomus discolor. Next base: position 27,643,596 of record NC_040906.2, read on the forward strand.
CTCAATAACAAAAAAGACAAACAACCCAATTAAAAAATGGACAAATGCTGGCTGGCGTAGCTCAGTGGACTGAGTGCAGGCTGCGAACCAAAGTGTCGCAGGTTCGATTCCCAGTCAGGATGCATGCCAGGGTTGCAGGCCATGACCCCCAGCAACCACACATTGATGTAGCTCTCTCTCTCTCTCTTTCTCCTCCCTTCCCTCTCTAAAAATAAATAAAATAAAATCTTAAAAAAAAAAACGTTTTAAAAAATAAAATAGACAAATGTTGTTTAAGGGTACAAACTTGCAACCAGTAGATAAGTCCTGGAGATATAATACACAGAATAGTGATTATAGACAACAGTATTGTTTTATAAACTTCAAAATTGCTAAGAAACTAGATCTTAATTATTCCTATTTCAAAAAGAAGTAATTATGTGACATACCAAAGGTGTTAGGTAACTCAATCATATTGCAATATATAAATGTATCAACTCAACATTGTATACCTTAAAAGTATACAATGTTATATGCCAATTATATATCTAGAAAAGGAAAAAGAAAAAATGGACAAAGGACTTGAATAGACATTACTCCAAAGAAGATATACAAATGGTCAATAAGCACATGAGAAGATATTCAACATCATTTATCATAAGGAAATACAAATAAAAACCACAATGAGATACCACTTCACACCCATTAGGATGGCTATAATAAATAACTTTTTAAAAAATAATACAGAAAACAATGAGTGTTGGCATGGATATGGAAAAAGTGCAACACTTGTATATTGTTGGTAGGAATGTAAAATGGTGCAACAACTATGGAAAATAATGCGGTGGTTCCTCAAAATCCTGAACATAGAATTACCATATGATCCAGCAATATACTCCTAGGCATATACCCATAAGAATTGAAAGCAGGGACTGAACAGATACTTGTACATCAATGTTCACTGCAGTACTGTTTACAATAGCCAAAAGGTGACAACTCAAGTGTCCATTAACTGATGAACAGCTAAACAAAATGTAGTATATACACATAATAGAATATTATTCAGTCTTAAAGAGCAATGAAATTCTGACACATGCTACAACATGGATAAAACTTTGAAAACAGGCTAGGCAAAATGAACCAGTAATAAAAGAACAAATATTATATGATTCCACTTACATAAAATACCTAGCATAAGCAAATTCTAGAGACAGAATGCAGATTAGAGGTTACCAGGGACTGAGAGGAGGGAAGAACTAGGAGTTATTGCTTAATGGTTACAGAGTTTTGTTTAGTGTGATAGAAAGGTTTTGGTGATGGTTGTACCACATTATGAATATAATTAATGCCTGACTTGTACACTTAAAAATGGTTAAAATGGCAAATTTTATATTATATTGTATGATTTACCATAATTTTAAAGTTAATAATGTAATATGTCAAAACTGCTAAATTGTATACATTACTAAAACAGTAAATTTATGGTTATGTGAATTATATCTCAATAAACCTGTTTTAAATGTTTACTAACCTAAAGTTAAAATGATATTAATTAGATCTCATTGATTTTTAGAATATAGACTAATTCTGTCAAAAATTCTACTGAAACTAACCTTGGCATTATTTACCTTAAAATTAAAGACAAGATTGTGAAGAAGCATAAACTTTTAACTATTTAAGGTCTACCCTAAGGTCTTTTCCAACTCTAAAATTCTAGGATTCCAACTATTTTAAAAGCACCCTCCCCCCCCAGTGGGTGTGGCTCAGTTGTTTTGGTGTCCTCCCACACACAGAACACTGGTTTGATTCCCAGTGTTCTGGGAATCACTGGTTCCCAGAACACTGGTTCACTGGTTTGATTCCCAGTTGGGGCACAAGCCTGGGTTGCCATTAGGTACTGGGTTGGGGTGCATATGGGAGCAGCTTTTCCATGTGTCTCTCTTGCATCAGTATTTCTCTTCCCCTCTTTCTCCCTCCCTTCCTCTCTAAAGTTAAAAGAAAATTTTTTTAAAGCACCCTCTATGTTTAGGTGTTATTGTTCTTCTATTTTCATTAAAGCATATTCCTAAAGAACCTTTATGTACAAAACTTTTGTGGTCCTAATTCAAAACAGATAATCAAGATATAAAATATATTTGTGCCCTGGCCAGGTAGCTCAGTTGGTTAGAGTGTTATCCTGATATGCCAAGGATGCAGGTTTGATGTCCAGTCAGGGCCTATACAAGAGGCAACCAAGGAACACACAGATAGGTGAAACAACAGATTGATGTTTGTTTCTCTCTCAAAAAAAAAAAAAATCAATAAATAAAAAAAATTTTAATGTACTTGCAAAAATTAAAGTTATATTTCTTTCGAAGTACTGCTTTTACGATTTCAGAATGACCCACGGTCTTCCCCAACCTAAACCAAATTCAAAGAACCATATACTCAGTAATAACAAAATATAGCATTTAAAAAGTGCTATTCACTTTCCATTAACTAAGAATACCACTGGCTTTTCTCATACCATAAACAAAAGTGCTGTAAGTACTTTAAGCATCTTACAGACATATACCCTTACTTTACAAAAGAGGCAATTTACCCAAAATACCGATAAATAGCTAATGGTGCCACTAGCAAGAAATTCAAATATTCCTAGCTTCCAAATCTGGTTGCCTGTTTGACCTAAAAATTATCTGCTTTTAAGGATAATTAAAGCTTGGAAGAGGAGTAGCAATAAGAAAAAACAACTGGGGGCAGGGAGGGAGATAGCACTAAGAGAAGACACAATCTAGGGAGATTTAAAGCAAAACAAAACAAAAAATACTGAGGGAAAAGAGAGGATGGAGAAGATCTAGAACTAGGGAAATGGAAAGTCACTGAAGTCAGAAGAGGAGAGTTTTAAGAAAGGGGTGACCAAAACTTGTCAAATTCAGTAGTAAAGTCAGAGAACAAGGTTAAAAAGTTAATGGATTTGGCAATTAAGAAGTCACTGCTGACCTAACAATATGTATACATTGCATGAGAGGGATAATTAAGAAGTTAAAAATAAGGAAGTCAAGTGTTCAATGCTCTTTCAAGAAGGCTGACAGAGAAGAAAGACATAAAAGAAGAATGGAGATCAGTTAGAAGATACACAGGAACATAGTCTCTTTTCCTGTGTTGCAGAATACCTACAGGAATTTCTTGAAAGGATGGACAGAGAAGAAATAATACAATGCTAAGGGTTTGCAAAACACCTACCTTTGCTTTAAATAGCATGAGATCTAATTCTCTTTTGTAAAGTGATATAGGCTATGGCATGAGATGGTTGGGGGAGGAGGTGTAGCACTTATTTTTCTTTGTATCCACCTACATTTAAAAAAGAACTTTGCAAAAAGGAAGCATTAATAAATGTTTGTTAACTGGACATTTTATTTCTCCTTCTGTATGTCATCTATCCCATTAATTTCCCCTACCTGTTCAGCTGCTCCCATGGGTGAATATTAGAATAGAAACTGGGTCTGATCAAACACTATGTTAAGTGCAATTAAGAGCAAGCAATAAATGTTGTATACTAATAGTTCTGATAAGGCAATGTATTCTAAAATGTTCATGTCATTTATTTACAAGCCAATTTCTAAGCTGACACAGACTATATAAAAATTTAGATGTGTTCTTGTAATATAGACAACAAAAAAAAGTTTAAGAAAAACAAAACAAATCAAGTTTACTGTTCTCAAAATTCTACCAATGTCATCTTTATTGCTCTGGAAGAGATTCAAAGACTAGGGGAAATGTTTGGTAACATAAGAGTCTTTTCAACACATATAAGTGTTATGTAAGTTGGTGAAAATGCATGGTTTCCTAGATATCATAGAACTCATATTTAATTTTTTTCAGCAGACATCAATCAAATCAAAATACAATTCTTCTTTGGTGGAGAGAAATTTAATATATGCAGTTTATCTACCTGTAGGGCTCCGTGGAATATTAATTTATAACCAAAACTGAAACAGTCTTGTCTAATTTAGTTTAGCACTAACTCTTTTGTCAACAATTCTCATCCAAATGTACTAAAAGTAAAACCAAATGTACTAAAAGTAGAAACTTGTTTCTACTACCAAGTAATTTTTCTTCTTTGCACAAGGAGAGGGAAAATAAAATGGCCAAAATAAAAGCATAAGCTAGCCCTGGCTGGTGTGCCTTGAGTGTCGGCCTAACCAAAAAGGTCTAATTAAGAGTTTGACTCTGTTCAAATGGTAAAGAGAAGCTCCCTCCTGGACTATCTTCCTGTTCATATGTGGTAGATTAAAGGTCTGGTTTCTTCATGCCCCCAGTAGAGTATTACGCATCCATATAATACCACAGCCTCACTATAATCAAAGTGTACTTTGCTACCCCTTGTCTTTGGGTTTGGCCAGTGAAATGTTACAGGACCAGAGTCTCAAAATGGGCTCTTGGGATTCGGCTTATCCTCTCGTACTTCTGCCATTGCCATGAGACAAGTTTCCCCAGAGAGATTTTACCCTTCCCTCCAGCCTGGGCCTCAGAATGAGACAACTGAAGCAGAATAAATGCTTATTGTTATATAGCATTATGATTTTGTGGATGCCAATTATTATTCAGCAAAAGCTGACTGAATCACAGTATTTCAAAATCTGAACAAGACTGATTAATTACATAAAGCAGTAGTTCTCAAGCTTGCCTGAGTGAGAATCTTTGGGATTTAAGTTTTTAAAAAATATATAGGTCCCAGAGAGATCCATTCAGTACATCTAAACTGTGGGCCAGGAATATGCATTTTATCAAGAAGAAATGGTGATCCTGTTGCAGTGCCCATATCTTGAGAAACACCAAAATAAAGATTATTAAATTTCCATTTCCTCAACAATATTCATTAACTGTTCAAGAACACTAGTAAGTGAATCTTGCCTGAGAATGTGTGTGTTCGTTCATAAAGAGATGTACGTAAAACTGAAATTTAGTCAAGTGAATTACTTCAAGTGCAGGAAGAATCAGGTGCCACTGATGTCAATTCAGCCATGGACACATCTGAGCCAGCCAAGGAGGATTATAATGTGATGCAGGACTCCCAGTTCCTTCAGAGTGTCCTGGAGACCCTTCCAGGTGTGGATCCTCACAATGAAGCTACTCAAAATGTCATGGGCTCCCTGGCCTCCCAAATGACTAAGGATGGTGTGGTAGTCAGGAGTAGGTTCCTCAAAAATATGCCACACTGGCATGCAGATTATTTTTTACCTGAAAACAATTAAAGCCCAACAAACTCAAAAAGAGTTTGTTACTTCCCCCTTACCTGCCTAAAGAGATTCAGATAGAAAAATCTGCTTCAGGAAAGGAACCTTAGCATTTTAACCTCTTCACATATGCATTGACTACCTCACCCCTCCTCAGTTCAAAATTATACACAGAGTACATCTCATTTTCTCTATCTTCAGAATTTTCATGTTTATGTGAATTCCTCATGCACACATATTAAATTTGATTTTCTCCTGTTAATCTGCTTTAAATCATTTAAATTATTCAAGCAGCCAGAAGAACTAGAGGTAAAGAGAAAGTTTCCTAGGCCCCGACAAAGGCAAGGACAAGAACTAAGACTGGAAGTATAGGGTAGCTAACCTGCTCTGGGGGTTGCATAGGGTGGGGTGGGATATAGAGTTAGATTTGTTATCTGTAACAATTACAAACTAAATAAGCTTGGTAACTTTCTTCTTCCAAGAAAAAAAAAATTGTACAGAGGCTTACCCTTCAAAAGGTATGGCATTGTACTGTATCTTTTTATTAAAATAACTAATTCATTTAAAAACCAAGCAAGCATATCATATTTTTATAAATTCTAATGTTCTGCATACCCATTGTTCTTAGAATTAAAGAATACAAGAACTATATAGAGTAAGTGGCAAAGAGGGATTCAAAATAAATAACCATGACCCCCCCCCAAAGGGGGATGTGATATCAGTATGTCTTCTAGTATTTTTTCCTTTCAGCTGTACTATTTGCACCTGTTTGGTTACATCACTGTATCTGTGTATCCCCAAATCTACACATGCCCTCTTTAGTTACCTTGCACTTAGTGAAACTGCACTAGCCACTCCAACATTAAGCAAAGCAAACGTTTACACATTTAGAACCATGACATTTGCATAATCAGTGCAATACAAAGATCATGTTAAGTGTCCCTGCTCTTTGCAAAGGCTGATCTGGGTGAAGACACTACTCTATCTCATGTTCTCAATTAGAGTAAGAAGTTGTTGTTATCATTAATGTTGTAGGTAAGGGTGCAGGCTATAATTCTGGCTCCACAATTTACTGACTGTGTGGTGAGTTATTTAAATTCTCTGTACTTCACTCGCACTCTCTATAAAAAGAACATAATTAAACCTGCAGTATAGAATTGAGGATAAAATGAAAAAAACATGTAAAAATATTAGAATAATTGCTGGCACATAGCAAGCAATAAATACTAGCTGTTACTGCTGTTATAGATCTGAAATCCAGCTTCACAAATGTGGGCATCTGCTGCTATCTACTGCTAAAGAAGACTGAACCACTTTGTAAGCAGTAATTCTTTTAATTCATCCCTTTGAAAGGACATTATTCTAATATTTTATTTATCAAATAGAAATTAAGTTCATTTTAAAAATCAATGTTCTTTCTTTTACTTTTATCAGTTCTAATTATAAAACTAATAAGCCTGTCAACTATAAATGAGAATCTAGATGCTAAAAAAGGTAAAAAATAACAAAGAACACTGAAAAATCTATGCTTTGAGACTTCTGCTCTTAGAATGACTGCTTAAGCTTAAGGCTTTTATGTTCTGTATGTTTTACAGGAACCACATAACTTATGGCTACAGAATTGAAATAGCTAACACAACATAAAGAAATCTAGTAAAAATAATTCATTTTTATCCCAAAAGGAACTGTAATGACTAAGAATATTTAATATGTTTTCAAATGTAGTTAATTCAGAAGTTCAAATATTTTAATGCAACTATATAAATTTATCACAAGCATAATAGACATTAATCGAAAACATCAAAAGTACAAACAAATTTTCAAATTTTCTTTCAATATTTTCCCAATGCAGATTTTTGTGTCTAACATAGCGATGAGAAATTTATTGAATATGAAAATTACTTACAAAAATAAAAAGCAGTTGAAAAACTGTCATGTTGTCTTGACTAGTTTTTAAAGGCATAATCTATTAAGCCATCCTAAACCAAATTTAAGAATTTTATGTATAATCCACTCCTAAGAATTTCTAAAAAAACCTATCATCCAAAGACTGCTTGAAAAATAATTGCAAAAGGAACATGGGGCTTTTTTTGAGGTGTCTGAGAATGAAAAAGAAAATATTATAAGGAAAGGATGACTAGCATTTTTGTTTAAACTTCAGTAAAATGACAAAGAACTTTCAGGACTCAAATCTCCTAGAAGTCTGATGTGAGGTCAAAGTTGTTTCAATGACAGGACTGCCAATAAATGCCAGATGACTAAATGTAAAGAGATCACAAATATCTTTAAACCTGTATATTTCCAAAAGTATATAAAATAGCAGTATCCAGATAGAAAAGGTGCAAATATAATCTAAAATACTTTGGAACAAAATAACACTAATGATAAAAATAATTAAAGTATTACATAATGTGTTAAGAATCTCACATTTTATTCAATTCATTCAGTAACATTTTTGAATAATGAAAGGAACATGGATTCCCAAAGAGTGTTCTAAATCTAAAAATAAGGTTCAAATGTGTTTTATAGTTGATGTCCTTTTTACTGTAAGTCAAATCCTCTTCTTTATATTAAAAAAAGAAAAAGAAAATCTACAGCTCTGTTTCCAAAGATCTCATAATAGACACTATCCACTGGTGATTAAAATATTTTTAATCTTTGCATTACCTCACAGCTAAAAATGTCAAGAAACCACACCCAATATGTCTTTTTACCCCCAAGGGAGGTGTGAGGGGGTGGGAAATATGGGAGTGGGAACTCAAAACTACACAAAAGCACAAAAGGTTATTTCCCTGGATGGATCGGGAAAGGAGTGCAGGTACACGGTCGCGGTTCCCTCTACACTGATCTGGGGACGCATCAAAGGGCGATCGCAGGCCTCGGCCTCTGCGGGATCCCTCCCTCGCCACCCGCAGGGTAAGTGGCCCGGACGCGCCAGCCTGGGCTACTCACCGGCCGCAGTGCTGACCAACAGGACGGTCCACAGAAGAGAGGGCACCCGCCAGGGCCGCTGCTGCAAGGAAGTCATCCCTGGTTCGGCCAAGAAGCAGGAGAGCAGAGAAAAGAAATATGGAAAGTAAACACAGGCGGAGAAACACGGCCGGGAGGCTTGCCTTCTTTCCCGTCTGACTTACCCGGCCGTATTACAATGCAGTTTGAAAGGACAAATGGCAAATGAGAGGACCTAGCTGCAGAGGTTTCATTCCGCTGTAGGAATTCCCTTCATTTCTCTCCCTCGCAGCTCGGGGGGTTCATTCGCCTAGGACCGGGTGCCTCAGCCCCGCAAACTGAAGGCATACCGTGGGGAGAAGCAGGGAGACAAGAAGCAAGCCCCGCAGTTATTTCCCTCGTAGTTTCACGATATCAAAAAAATATCCAGGTCTAGGAGAAAACATATCCAGGGTGCAGAGGGGTATAGAGCGGGGATTCGATGGGGCAGCCGAAGATCAGAACTAGTTCCCCACTGCCGGGAAAGGCGAAGCCCGGCGAGCGGCAGCGGCGGCTTCGGCGCCCGGCGGCCTGAGACGCATAGCCCGCGACTTCGGGAGGGCAGGGTTCCTTTGAGTTTCGTTTCGGTGCTTCCTTCACTCCAATTTCGAGAACACCAAATTCTCTTCCTCCAGTGGATCGAAAAAGGTGTCTGCCTCCATGGACAAACTCACAGCCTCCACGCCTTCGTGGAACGATCCTGTGAGGGTCTGGCCGGGGGGCTCAGGGCAGTGGGAAGCGGGGGAGGGGAAGGGTCTGCAGGCTGGGCCCTGCGCTCCCAGAGACAGCGGACGGAGAGGTACCGGGAGGAGGCTGCCTTTTCTAGCCCTCCCGGGTGCGCTCCTCTTTCTCTTTTTTTATTGCTACCGCTCGATGTCTCTTGAGGTAAATTCCACCATGAAAGCCTTGTCTTCTCCCGTCAATGGCTCCCGTAAGCGAATCACAACCCTCCCACCCACCCCCCTTCAGAGGAAGCCGCCGCCGCCGCCGCCGCCGCCTCGTTCTCCCGCAGTTCTGAGCTCCGGGCGGAGCTCGGGCGTCGGGGGCCGAGGGCGGGGGACGGCGGGAGAGCGGATGTAGATGGCTGGGAAGGGGAGGTGGACACTGAAGCGGCGAGACACCCAGCACCCCTCCGGGAAGCACTTCCAGTGGCTCCGAGCAGACCAGACACAAAGGGGGGAGTCGCCGCAGCTGCCAGTCTGCGGCGCTCGGTCAACGGAGACGCCCCGCCTCCGCCGCCGCCGCCACCGCCTCCTCCTCCTTCTCCACCTCCTCCTCCGCCTCCGGCTCTTCCCGGCCCAGTCTGTCTCGGGCCTGTGGTGCAGCAGGGCCGTCCGCTGCAGCGGCGGCAGCAGCGGCTGTGGCGCGAGGCAGCAGCTCTGCGCTTGCGCGCTTGCGGCCCCGCCTGTCCCCGCCCCTCGGTCAGGGGCTGGCAGAGGCAGACACGACGGCCTTCGCGCGGCTCGTCTCACCCAAATTGGCGTGGGCCGGGTGGGGCCGGCAGCTGGTGATGGAAGTGGCTTTTCTGCTTCTTACACATATACTTCCACAGGCGAACACTTCTTTGGGATGTGTGTGTGTGTATGTGTTTGAGAGAGCAGCCACATTTTTCTGCCCAGGCTTTGGCAAACTCTTCCTAGCTGGGTGATTTAGCTGGAGTCGCTGTCTTCTCTGTGACTGGGCGTAAAGTCCTGAGGGGCAAAACTGCTCCTATTGTTTGCTGATGCTGGGACTTCCCTCTCCGTAGCCTTAAGAATCCAGCCGGTCACGCTTTTCCCAGACTCGAGACCTCAGCTTCCTCGGCCTCCCCTCGCGGACTGGAACAAAAGCCGGAATTGGAAAGACCACACCTAAATTGATATTTTTGTTCTTATCCGTGTCCGGCTTTCCTCAAGCACCCATTCCGGTGGCCCTCCTTAGATGACAGGAATACTGAACATTTCAAAGGATGCGAGGCCATAAAGGAAACTCAAAATTCTATACACCGTCCTGCTGTTCATCTATGTACACATCTGTCTGCAGCGAGGTTTCCACTTCGAAGGTGGGCCTTTATTCACAAAGGCTGGAGGGCTTCAGGGGATCTGGGGGCCATGGGAAAGAAAAAAATTGCTGTAAGGAGTTGCTGCCTCGGGGTAGAGTGGGATCGAGTCTTCGCACCCAAGGAAACAGAAGGTCCTGTACGTAGCTCCCTTGAATTTGGAAAGGATCGGCTTGGTCGTTTTTTTCTGTTGCAAAATCCCAAGAAATCAAAATAGGGGAAGAGATTCCACCACCTACCTCGCCTGCAGCCCTTAACACACCCCTACGGGATCAGACCAACTTGGGTGGGATTTTGCTGGGGGAGAAGGTAGAAGGCAAAGTGCGTGGCGCCATGATCGGAAGTCTGGGTTTAATTCTTAGCTGCTAGGAGGAAAATTTGCGTGGGAGGGCGATCTTAGAGATGAAATCTAGCCTTCCCTTCTCATACTGAGCGGAAGGGTTATTCTGAAAGCTGGTTTTGCTGGTCTTTCATTCTGGCTTAGGGCATTTGCAGAGATGCATTACTCACTGCTGGGGGACTCTCTTCAAGCCCTCTTTTATCTCTTTCTCTGAACTTGATGTAAATAAATCTCTACATTCCATAAACTAGTTGCTGTTATCACACTGAATATCTTCTATAATTAGAGGTTGTGTATTACCAGTCTAGGATTCTCAGACTCTTTGTAGTGGAAATACTTTTATACGGCATACCCTTCAGGCAGAGAGAAATATTTCTATCAAGTAAAATCCTCTTTTTTAAAAATTAGGAGGTGCATATGCTTTGATTCACTAGCTTTATTATTATATTTTGTTTTGCCCAAGAGACCTAAATTTTTTTTAAAAAACTCTTGGTATTGTTTTACCACTTGACTTTCAAGAAATCAAATCTAGCACTCAGAGAAATAGGATGTTAAGTATGTTCAAGTACAGAAAATTTATTAATTGATAGCTTACTGTTTTGGATTCTCATATTGGGATCAAGTATATACTTGATTATTTTTATTTGCATAAACATTTTCCTAAGAAACAACAAATACCCTTGTACATACTGTAAATATGTGATAAATTATATAGAAAAGAAGAAAGGGTCCTAGAAAATTCACATGAAAGAAATATGTGCCACTGACATGATAATTAGTAGACAACCATTTAGGCAACCCTCTTCCACTTTTGTTACTCCATTTGAGACATGGCTGTTAACTCACTATGAGAAAAAACATGAGAGAAGAACTAGCATTTGACAGTCTGTTCACTAAGACAAGAGAGTTCATTCTGATAAAGACAAAGGATTAGCACAGCAGGCAAGTTTTGGTATCTGTACTAGTCAGGATAAACTAGGTTTTAACAAACATCTCTGCAGCTTATTGCAACAAAGGTTTATTTCTCACACATCATTTTTTTGACACAAGTTATCAGATAGCCTACCACAGTGGAGTTCACCAGGGAACAGACACTAAAACTCAGATTTTCATGCAAGAGATTATGGGGTAGTGTCCTCAAGAACAATCTCTTTGGAGATGAAGGGTCATAAGAACAGGCAGAGGGAAAAGTTGCAACCAAGGCTTTTACCAAATTCTGCGAAGCGATGGACCTTCGGTGTCCTAAATTGAGGCAGGGGGCCAGGTCTTTATATTCTCATATCCAATAGGGCCGCACCTAGAAAAGGGAGATGACCTGGGTATAGAGAGCTTTCTTCAGCAAAGAACAACCCCAGAAAGGGACCCAGCTGAGAGAGCTGTCAGCCTCCAACATTTCCAGCGACTGGGAACGGTTGTGCTTCAGTCCTAAAGGGTAAATCTGAGTAGTTCAGCACAATATCCACTACATAGACTCTGCTGATTGTAAGTCACTGAAGTCCCCCGAGTGATGGAAGCTTCAAACAGATAGTACATGCTTTCAAGATTGCCACTGTAAAGATCATGAAACTTAATTGCTAGTGCTGCAGTGTCTTGGTATATCCGAGGAATGAAAAGGAGGCCTGTTTATTGGAATATAGAAGATCAAATTAGAGAGGTAGGCATGTGCCACATCATACAAGGTGTGAATCATTTGCCTACTTGCTCAGTTCCACTCCCTTACCTGTTCTTCTTTTTCCATGGGCTGACTCCTGCAAACCAAATTTCCAACACTCCCTTGCCCACTGGCTTCCGGTTAGGTTCAATGGGAGGCACAAGATTAAGTAAATCCAGGCTCCCTAAAATGGAACAGTGGCTCCTTCTCATTCCTCCTTTTGTTCGGCAAATATTTATTGTCCACTGTGCTCCAGGCTCTGTACTAGGCAACTCTAAATACAATGAGAAAAACAGTCTGCTCTCACAGAGCTCTGTGATATCAAAAAATGTATAGTTCCTCAAACATAAATGCCTTTGTGCCTTTGCATTTTCTGTTTTGTCTGCCAAGAATGCTCTTTCCTCCTCTAATTGACTCCTTATTATTTTTTACCATTCAACACCCAGCTCAGATGGTACTACTACCTCTGAGAAGATTCCTCTGACTCCAAACCCCAAACAGAATTAATTAATTTTTTTGTGTTGCTTTTCTTTTTTATAATTTATAATATTTTAATAATGAACATGCAATAGGTTTATAATCAGAAAAAAATGGTGCAGTATTTTTAAAAGAACAGATGTGAATGATGCCTGTATGGTGCCTGAATTTCAAATTAGACAGGTTTTTTTATTTTCTTCAGTAGAGATATTTTCCTTTATTAAATGTTAGGTACCTCCACCTATCCCAAAATAATTTCATAATCAGTCTTTTATTCCTTTTGTATGAATTAGTTAATAACATACCTTCTAACAGTTAATCCAGAAAACATTTGTTAGGGTAGAAAAGAATATAAGGGTATTGATTGGGCTTGGGAGTTGTCCAAAAGGAAAACAGATACTGAAAGGAAAAAGGGAGGAAGCATAGAGAAACTTGATTACTTCATAAATTTCCATAGGCTAGCCATGTCTGTGGCTAAGGCATAATAGATTATCCCCATTTTATTTTGAAAAGTGAAATACATGTCTTTCCAAAAAAGCAATAACTCAAGTGTATATTTCAAAGAACTAGAGTCAAATATTGAACTAGGGCCTCCTAACTCAGAGTTCATATTCTTCATCTTGTTATCTCTTTCTATTCAACTTTATTATTAATCTACTCTCAATTGCCAGAATTACATGTCTGTTATTTTCAAATCTGTACTAAAGTGTTACCTACTCATTTATTCCACTGATATTTATTAAGCATCTGTTATGTACCCATAAGTGAATAAAACATGAAGATTTCTGTTCTCTTGGACCTTCATTCCAGCAAAGGGAAACAAACAATAAACAAAAAAAAAGAAAAATAAGTAAAGTATGTAGAAGGTGCCAACTATATGGGAAAAAAAAGGAAAACAGGCTATGAGTAATTAAAATATTGGGGTAGGGCCCTGGCTAGTGTGGCTCAGTTGATTGAGCACTGGCCTGCGAACCCAGGGGTTGCTGGTTCAAATCCCAGTCAGGGCATATATCTGGGTTGCAGGCCAGGTCCCCAGGGATGTACAGGAGGCAATGGACTGATGTGTCTCTCACACGACAGTGCTTCTCTCCTTCTCTTTCTCCCTTCCCTTCTCTCTCAAAATAAATAAAGAAAATCTTTTTTTTTAAAGATTTTATTTGCTTATTTTTAGAGGGGAAGGGAGGGAGATAGACAGAGAGAGAGAGAAACATCAATGTGTGGTTGCTGGGGGTTATGGCCTGCAACCCAGGCATGTACCCTGGCTGGGAATCGAACCTGGGACACTAAATAAAGAAAATCTTCTTTAAAAAAAGAAAAAATATTGGAGTAGGGAGGCCAATCAAGTCATAGTATAACATATGATAGGATAAGTCTTTGTTGAAAAAGTAAAATTTGAATAAAGATGTGAAGAAACTGGCCTCTTTGGAAGAACTAAAAAGCCTGCATGACCAGTCACCAAGAGTTTAGAAGACACTGGCAAAAAACAAAAACGGTAATAGATTATGTTTTGTATTTCATCTTTATCCTACCAACATTGGACAGCTATTTAAGGATGTTAGGAGGAATACCATGATCAAATATACATTTTGAACAAATCATTCAAACTAGTAGAGGGAGACTGATTCAGAATGAGTTGATCAGGAGATCATTTGGGAAGCCACCTAGCCCAGCAGGAGAGAAGGTCTATATATACAAATAAGAATCCTTTAGACCAAGAGAGTTATGTATCCAGAAGTTTATATAAGAGCCAATAGCACATAGCCATAGCTAGTTATTAATAATTAGCAACATTTTCAAAGATACTTCAGTTCTGACTTTAGACTAGTTATTTGCATCAGCCTCAAAGGTACCAAATCTGAAAATTACCAGTTACGATAGGAACTCTGGCACCAGGAATAAAATATGGATGAAATGGCCACAAGGAGGGCTGTTATAGTTTCAGAAAGAGACAGAAACCTAAAACTGAAGTGAGTTTAACACAAAGGTTAAAATACTAAGCCCCAGAACTATCACTGCATAATCCTTTCCTGTCTGTGATCATGGGAGGAGGTGAGACTAAACTTTTAGCTGGGACCCAGGTAAACTGTGGTGAGAAGAGTCTGGACAACAAAAGCAGTCAGTGCTACAGGAAGTTTGGCTCTGACATGTGTGACAGAGACATGGGTGCTCCAGAAATATATCATCTGCTTCCTAATATTTCTTGTTCCTTTGTGGAGATGTAGTAGAGGTAACTTGTGTCATTTCTAACCAAAGCACAGAAGAGTCAGTATTATACTCCAGCTATCTTTTTCGCTGCCACTAAGCAACTAAGAAGGTCAAGTATTCCAGGTAGTGCAGCCACCATTAGCTTGGGTCCCTGATAATAAAGCAGAGCCCTCTTTAATCTACACTGGACATGGATCTTAAGTATAAAAAAAAACTTTTATATTAAGCTACAGAAATTATAAGATAGTTATTGAGCATAATCTAGCCTATGCAGATGAGTCAACACGTTACCTTCGACAGATACAGTACCTTGTCAGCACATTTTTATAAAACAGGGCTATGATTCAGATATGAGAAGTATGAAGGAGAATAGCTAGTTTTTTTAATACTGAAACAAATAATCCATTAAATAATATGTAATTTCATGAGGATCAACATAATGGTCTGGAGCACCTGACTTTTTTTATGGGTATCAAGGGTACATCACATACAAGGCAAATAACAAAGACTGATTCTTGGAAGAAAACTATCTGAAACTATGTATAGTGGTTTCAGCAATCAAAG
The DNA here is from genome assembly GCF_004126475.2 of Phyllostomus discolor. Taxonomy (NCBI): domain Eukaryota; kingdom Metazoa; phylum Chordata; class Mammalia; order Chiroptera; family Phyllostomidae; genus Phyllostomus; species Phyllostomus discolor. Next base: position 27,659,054 of record NC_040906.2, read on the forward strand.
TAAGAAATGGAAGACTTTGCATGTGGAATGTTTGGGTTGTCTTGCAGTTTTAAGATTTGATTACTTACATAGTAGGAGAACCATCTCAAGTTGTGCAGGTACTGGATCAATTCAAAGAGCATCTTTTCTTTTTTTAACCAAATGGCAAAATACAGTATCCATAGAGTATCTCCTTATGTTATAAATCATCTAAATCTCTCACGTTTGGGATTAAAAGAAACAATTGCATATAGTGGGGGGGGGCAGGGAATATTAAACCAGGAAACCAAATTTTTAGGAACAGCTCTGCTCCTGATTCTATGACTTTGAATGAATCATTTCTCCTCTAGGCATCAATTTTTTATCTGTAAAATAAGTTGGGATGAGATAGTTCTGTTTTCTTTTAGCTTTAAAACTCTTATTGACATCACTGACATTCCTATATTTAAAAAATTACATATAATGACAAATTTCATTTTTACCCTAAAGAATACAAGTTGAAAACAAATATTTGGGAAAAAGCATTTCTACAGCATATTACTTTACATTAATGGAAATGTAGTGATTCTTTGTTTAAAATTATTTTATGAAATAGTTGAAGCTATTTGTATAATTTTGAGTCCTAAGTTATGCAATCTTATAGGAATCTTTGGTTTCTACACTTTTCTTCTTACTGTTGATTCCCACCGTTCATAGCAAGAATGTAGAAGCAAGATATTTTTCCACATACATCCTAATATGTGATCAAAATATGCAACTTGCCCTTTATGATCCCCAAAAAGGTCTGAATCACATCTTATAATTTATTCAGAAATATTATGACCTGTGAAAGTTACTAATCAATCAATAAGAATTTGGTAAGTCCCTTCTGGGTGAATGACTTTGTATAAATGTTATATCAATATTAAATTTTTTATGCTTACCCAAGGAAATTTTTTTAATTGCTTTCAAAGAGAGAGGAAGGGAGAAAAAAAGAAGCATTAATTGCCTTCTCATACACGCCCTGACAGCTGATTGAACCTGAAACCTGGATATGTGCCCTGACCTGAAATTGAACCTGCGACATTTCTGTCTATGGGACAATGCCCCAACAAACTGAGCCACACTGGCCAGGGAAATATTAATTTTTTTAGTGCTTCACAAATTTGCATTTCATCCTTGCTCAGAGTCCATACTAATCTTCTCTGTATCATTCCAATCTTAGTATATATGCTGTCAAAATGAGCACTCAATATTAATTTTTAAAATCTCCGTGTATCAGTATGATGAGTGTAACATACTTATCTAATGCTCAAGTAATAAAAGCATAAAGTATTTTTCTCCAATTATTTCATGTATAATTATATGATATGTGAAAATATCATTTCCCCAGAAATATTTTATAATATTAAAGAGCAATGACTAAATCATATGCTCTTATACACAAAAAAAATGTTCAATAAATTGTCACTGGAGTGAAAAGCCAGACAACTGAGGACACAGAACAAGGTGAAAATATTTTATCCTGCAAAGGCTATTTGTACCTTGAGTATCAGAAAAAATCATAATGAATATTTTTTTCTTACAGCACATTCTACAAATGTTTGAAACTTTTGCTAATTGTTAAGCATGTCAATATTATTCTCATTTAGATGCTGAGGCAGTTGCATAAACATTGAAATGCACAAAAGTTAGAAAACAAGTCTGTCTTATGGCCTTGCATTCCAGTTTTTCTGGCTTTTGATAAATATTTATCTGGCCTCTCATAATGACTGCCAAACAACTGCACTACACTATCTGCTTGCAGAAAGTACACAAATAATTTCAAGAGCAACAGAAACTACTATAATACCCATCCTCACAACTTTCACCCTGTGTAAGGTTTACACATTCATTCTTCTTAGAGGCTTCTGATATACTGAAATATCTACACCAAAACTTTCCTCCTCTTCTTTTTTTTAATTGGCTTTTTTGAATTGTTGTTCAAGTACAGTTGTCTCCATTTTCCCCTCACCACTCACTCCCACCCTTCCCTTGTTCTTACCCCTCTTTGGCTTTGGCCATGGGTATTTATACATGTTCCTTGATGACCCTTCCCATTCTTTCTCCCATTATCCCATTCCCTCCTCCCCTTTAGTTACTGTCAATTTGTTCTTTATTTCAATGTCTCTGGTTATATTTTGCTTGCTTGTTTGTTTTGTTGATTAGGTTCCACTTATAGGTGAGATCATATGGTATTCATCTTTTACCACCTGACTTATTTCACTTAGCATAATGCTCTCCAGTTCCATCTGTGCTGTTGCAAAGGGTAAGAGCTCCTTTCTTTCTGCTGTGTGGTATTCCATGATGTAAATGTACCATGGTTTTTTGATCCATTCATTTGTTGACAGGCACTTAGGTTGCTTCCAACACTTGGCTATGGTAAATAGTGCTGCCATAAACATTGGGGTGCATTGGTTCTTTTGAATTGGTGTTTCAGGATTCTTAGGGTATAATCTCAGCCATGGAATTGCTGGGTCAAAAGCCAGTTTCATTTTAAGTTTTCCAAGGAAATTCCATACTGTTTTCCACAGTGGCTGCACCAGTCTGCATTCCTCCCCACCCTCCCCGCAATATGTACTAGGATTCCCTTTTCTCCACAGCCTCACAGGCACTTGTTTGTTGATTTGTTTATGATGGCCATTCTCACCAGTGTGAAGTGGTATCTCATTGTGGTTTTAATTTGCATCTCTCTTATGGCTAGTGATGCTGAGCATCCTTTCCTATGTCTCTGGGCCTTCTGTATGTCCTCCTTGGAGAAGTGTCTGTTCAGGTCCTTTGCCCATTTTTTAATTGGGTTGTTTGTCTTCCTGGAATGGAGTTGAGTGAGTTCTATATGTATTTTGGAGATCATACTCTTGTCTGAGATGTCATTGGCAAAAATGTTCTCCCATATGGCTGAATCCTTTTTTTCATTTTGCTGATGGTTTCTTTAGCTGTGCAGAAGCTTTTTACTTTGATGTAATTCCATTGTTTTCCCTTTATCTCCTATAGGGGACCGTTCCATGTGGCATGGGGAATGTAGCCCAACCCCCACTCGGAAAGGCCAGTAGGGAGTGAGGTCCAGTACACAGGACCCACACCCACGGATAGGTTCTCCTGTGGGGAATCAGGCCTGCATTGTACCTAGGCTGCTATGAGACTTGCTTTTGCTAAAACTCCCTCACCCAGGATTGAGGCACAAGTGCTTACTGCATATCTCTAAAGTAACTTCCTAAAATCTGTGCTAAACCTCCCAAGTATGGAGTGTAACCAGTTTAACCACTTCTCCCCTTGATCTGTAACATCCTTCTCTTTGAAGTAATTAGCAACATTCTTTCCTTTGTTATCTGTAAAAGGTAATCACCTACAGCAAACCTGTGCTAGTAAATGAGGACCATGCTTGCTGTAATGTACCCAGAAAAGCAATAAAAGCCTGTCCAGGCTGGGGTCCAGCCCTCTCTCTCTGAGAGCAGCCATGCCACCCCTTTTTCTCCACAGGACTTCTGTAGTCCATGTGAATTTGTCCGTTGCAGCCACAACATACTATGGATCAGGGTCCACATCAATCTCCCTTGTCCTAGGAGATATATCAGCAAAAATATTGCTCCTTGGGATATCTGAAATTTTACTGCCTATGTTCTCCTCTAGGACTTTTATGGTGTTGTGACTTATGTTTAACTCTTTTACTCACTTTGAATTTATTTTTGTGTATGGTGTAAGTTAGTGGTCAAGTTTCATTTTTTTGCATGTAGCTATCCAAAACTTTCTTCTTCTTAATTTAGAATGTCCCTAGTTAAAATAAGTTAGATATTTAGAGCTAAAAATGTGATGTTTTTATTTTCCAAACACTAAACAAATCATGCTTAAAATTTGAACCTCTTCCATTCAAATGTATTCTTTACTTCAACTAAAAGACTAATTTTAAACCCCCAATGCAGTAGAAAACAGAATTATACAACAAATTTAGAATAAAATCTTTGTCTATATTTGGTCTCAAAGATGTTCAGAAAACAAAATGACCGCCCACTCTTTTTTATGGGAAGAAATCCAAGTTCCACTTATAAAAACAACAATTTAAAAGAAGCCTGATCATGGGCAGCCCTTCTTAGAGCATGTCCCTATTTCATCCAGCAGGAAGCTCACAGTATCTCTGGCATCTTTAATATTCATCATTGCTTTCTCATGACTGACTCATTTCTCCTGGGGGGATTCTCTTGCAGTATATACTTCTAATATTAATCTAATCTTTCAGTATATATTTGCTATTATCCAGAAATTGGCTATATTTATTCTTCTTAAAGCATAGGAAAAAAAATGAAACTACCAGACTGGGGGAAGGTTATTTTTCAAATATTACAGAATAACCTTTCTGTATACCAAAAATAAATGCCTTTAGGGAAAGGCAACAAATACAAATTATTGTTAAAATGGTTTCACAGCTAAGGATTACTCATACACAGTCTGTTTGCCAAGTTTTATGTAGAACATCTGTCAGAAATCTTATTTGCTATTGTCTTTCTTTCCTACATCTTCCTCTAAGGAATTTTTTTCTCTTGGCACAAAACTTCAATAATAGGAAAAAATGGGGCGGAGAGGAAAATTTGGTGGGGTAATTAGCCTCTGTAACAATTTCCAATTAAAAGGCTAATGATCAGTATCACATAACTAGTTGTCCATTACCCCACCTATCTCTAACCAAGGATAATTCTATAGGATAAACACTAACTTCATAACTCATGAACAAAGGTCTTCACAATCATAGAGTCTGGACACGCTGAGCCTTTTACAGTTTGCTAAACATACCAGGCCCTTTCCCAAATTACACCTCCTTTTTAATTAAAAAAAACGCAGGAGGAGGTCTATCATTTTCTACAAATTATTCCCTTCATATTGAATGCCTTTGCCTGCATCTTTTCCAGGCAATCTCCTACTCTTTTTTCAAAACCCAGTATAATTTTCACCTCCTTGGTGAAATACTTTCCACTTCCCAGGTCAACATTACCTGCCTTTTCCTTAGTGTTCCCAAAAACCTTTGTTCATACTTCAAAGTAGTGTAACATTCCTTTTCCATTTTTATAGTTCTTTGTTTTGATTTCAGAAGGGAGGGAATGATGGGTAATTTTTAATATTATTTTATTCTTTATACTTTTCTACATTATTTGACTTTCTACAATATATTACTTTTTAATTAGAAAAATATTAAAATTATTTCAAAATAGTAGGTCAGGACAAAGAAAATTTAAAAAAAGTAGTCTTTAGTATCCAAACAAAAATTATATTCAAGTAAAGAAATGCAAAAAAATAAGCAAACTCTGCATATTATCAAAAAACAAATCACTTCATATGTGATACTTTATCATTGGCATTATATCCTAATAGTTATCAAAATCTTCTGGATTTTTTAAAATATTCTATTTAGAACTCTAAATTATTACCAGTTAGATTTGGGACCTTTTTTTCTAGTTTATTGTACTATATCATTCATGTAAGCCTCCTAAAGTCCTTGGTGGAAGAGAAGTGGCATGAATAATCCATTTGGGCACTAGATTGTTAACTGTCCCTGGCAGTTTCCACAAGATCTACATATTTATCTAGGTTGGGAATACTTCTTTAAGGCAAGACATCATGAACACAGCAAAACAACTAATCACGTGGCTAAAACCCATAATGTAAAAGAGATCCCACATGCAGTCAACAAAAGTGCAACTATATACAAAATATCATAAATTCAGAAGGTTCTGATGTTTATTTTCATCTCTTCTTCATTAAAGAACTGATAAAAAACCTTTAGCTGCAAATGGCTAAGCTGTGTTTTCTTATGTGTTTTACGTTATCCTCTTCTGCTGATATGCTTTTATGTGTTCTGTTCTTGCGCAATGCACATCTAGCTAGGATGCCAGGTGGCTTATGAGATCAGTGCCTTTATTATTATTTGCAAAAGCAGTGATTCTTTCTAAACCTGTAATTTATGAGTGATTACTTCAAATTGTATTATCTAGGAGATTTGACCAGCGTTATGCCCTAACCCATTGTCACTCAGCTGTTTCCATGTCTGATGTTACCAGTAATGTTAGACCTCAGTTCTTAGGTTCAGTTAAGAAAGAATTCAGAGTCCAAGCTCTGAATTCAGAACTCTAGTGCAAGAAGTTTGTTTAGAAAGTCACAGAGGTTGCAGAAGTGATCCAGCTGGGCTGTATGGACTCAGGAAACAAGTTACAGAATCAAAAGAAGGGCCCTTGGAGCTTAGGAGAAAGAAAGCAGAGGATGCATGCCTAAGGAAAGAAGTGGGTAAGAGGCAGTGTGGGGATCTAGAGAAAGAGAGCATCACTGGATCCTTCGACTTAAGGGTTTTTTATCTGTTCTCTAAAGCTGGGAATTTTAAAGGAAGTCTCAGTGGAGGATGTTCATAAAAGCTTTATCAGCTTTTCAGGTATGTCCTTTCAGGGTTGTAGTCTCTACTGACTGCTTGGTGCTGGGGGAGGGGGGTCATCAGTCAGTGCAGCTGGTCCTGATGTCAGGCATGACATTGCTTCACCTGATTTTGCCGCTGGGCCTGGAGCTGAAACACAGCTGAGTCCTACATGTTATCTCTATTTTGACCAAAACTCTGTATCTGTGGTCAAAAGACCCAAGGTTTTGTTCCTAAGATTCTTTGATATGGATCACAACCTCATTATCCTGAGGGCTTAATGTTTAAGGGAGTGGTCATGCAAAGGAGAAGGCAGGTTACTCAGGCTGCAGAATGGGGACAGGGAAGCAGCTATTTGTCTCAGTTCTCCCATTCTGCTTGAAGGAAGTTAGTTGCCTGGCTTTTTACTGTCCTTTCTGAACTATGTTACTGATGAGAAGCATAATTTGTATACTTTTGACTTTTTCTAACCTTGCACAAAAAAAGTGGGCTACATTGTATTTTCTCTGTAACACCAGTTAAAACCTTCTTGTCTATATCCTTGCACATGTTTTACTCTTGAGCCATTTAAATCTCCCACTTGAGGTCTACAATAGCATTTACAACATTATACTGCAAATTATCTCCTTGGGAAGCCAAGATATTACAAATTACTTAAGGGCTGGGACTTTAGCCTCAGGATTTAGTGCTAAGTCTGACTGACACATATTAGGTCCTCAATAAATGCAGTACTTACTTGAATTAATAAATGAAAAAAATAAAGAATAACTTTTTAAAAAAAATTAATCCTCACCTGAGGACATGTTTATTGATGTTGTTAGAGAGAGAGAGGAAGGGGGAAGAGAGAGAGGAGCAATGATGTGAGAGAAAAATATCCATCAGTTGCCTCCTGTACACGTCTTGACCAGAAATCAAACTGGCAGTCCTGTGGTATGTGAGACAACACTCCAACCAACTGAGCCACCCAGCCTGGCAAGAATAACTTTTGAGGAGCAGAGAAGCATCAGGAGAAATTTTCAAATGAATTTAAGATATGAAATGAATTTCCTGAACTAAAAGTAAAACTGTCACAGAATGGACCTGTAGGGGGACCCACACAGATACTGTTACCAAAACAAGCCCTCTCCCCTGGAGTCTTTCCATACTTGTTTCATCTTGCCTGCTGCCCTTAGGAATTGTGGCTCTCAATGCCAGTTTTTGTGAAAAGGAAAGGAACTATTTATTCAAAAGTTATACAGGTTTAGAGTAATGGCAGAATGTCACCATTAAAATCCCAATATTCCTTTAAAACACCTGCCAACACACACACACACACACACACACACACACACACACACACAGTCCTGTCTTCCTCCCATTTGCCTGACCAGGGCAGTCAGGGGTGCGATATCTTAGGAAAAAGACATAGAAGTCTGTAGCTCGGCTATGCTCCCGGTTCCTCTCAGTAATGCATGCTTGGCTAGCAGGTCTCCTGCAGTCCCCAGCATCATCAGCTGTGTCACTGTGATCTCCAGTTCTTAATCCAAGACCATGTGGCACCTTCTCATGGTCCACCAGCAAGAGTCCTTTCACCCCTTTTCTTCCCTCATGGTCTCACATTGTCCTCCCACACAGTCCTGCATTGTCCTTCTGCATTCTTTCAAACCATTAAGAGACAGCTCTTCATGGCTGCTACACCTTGCCTTCCTGCTTCCTAAGACACGTGGTCAAAGGAGCCCCTTCTCTGCTTCCAAAACTGTGTGGTTAGTTTCCAGCATGGCTGCCATGTCTGGGTTTAAATCCCAGCCCAAATCTTCCTCTGTAACCCCATTTCCGACTCCTTCCACAATTGGCTACACCTGCTAGCACCTGCTAGCACTCCGGCAGTTTTCCGCCTTTCTTGGACGCCATGGTAAGTCTGGGCAGGCATGGCCCCGTGGCCTGGAGCTAACTATCTCCAAGCTCTCATACAGGTGTTGTAACCAGGGGGAGCTGCCTCCTAGTTGCATCATGGGTTAAGGTCACAACCATCTCCCTAGCTAGACTCGTTGATATGCAAAATAACTATTTTTGCATATCAGGTATGAAGCTATCCTGCTGTTATTGATATGTGAAATAACTCTCAAAGACTCTGCTCCATGTGTCCCATCCCCCATGTCAGCCCGCCTTGTGTGCGAGGGGATATATTATATTTTCTTGGACACCCCAGGTTCTGGACCCCATTACAAATCCCCCCTTTGGGGGAGCCTGGCTCTACCCCATTACAAAACCCTATTTAAAAATGGGCAAAGTATCTATATAGACATTTTTCCAAAGAAGGTATTCAAATTACCAGTAATGATATGAAAAGATGCCACTAACGAAATGCAAATCAAAACCACAATGAGATCCACTTCACACTTACTAAGATGGCTAAAAAAAAGGCAACAGTGTTGGTACAATGTAGAGAAGTTGGAACCTGAATGCATTACAGGTGGGAATGTAAAGTGGTATAGCTCTTTTGGAAGATAGTTTGGTAGTTCTTCAAAAGCTAAGCATACAGTAACCATATGATCCAGTAATTCTAATCCATGGAAACATTTCTATACAAAAATTTGTACACAAATGTTCACAGCAGCACTCATAATGAGCAGCACTCATTATGTTCATAATAATCATAAAGAAGAAACAACTCAAATGGCCATCAACTGATAAATGGAAAAACAAAAGTGGCATATCCAAGTAATGGAATGTTATTTAGCCATAAAAAGTAGTGAGGTACTGATATACTACAACATGGGTTAACCCTGAAAACTGAGTGAAAGAGGCCAGACACAAAAAACTCTAAATTGTTTGATTCTGTTTATATGAAATATCCAGAATAGGCAAATCTAAAGACAGAAAGTATACTAGTGGTTGCCTGGAGCTGGAGGGAGAGAGAGGTTGTGGGTAAATGGAGAGGGACCCATAATGAAAATGTTATAGAACTGATTGTGGTGATGGTTGTACAACTCTATGAATACACTAAAAACTATTGAATTTTCCTCTTTAAGTGAATGTATTGTATTCTATATGAATTATATCTTAATAAAGCTGTTTTTAAAAAGGAACTGAAAGAGCCCTGGCTGGCGTAGCTCAGTGGATAGAGCATGGGCTGCGAACCAAAGCATTGCAGGTTTGATTCCCAGTCAGGGCACATGCCTGGGTTGCAGACCATGGCCCCCAGCAACCTCACATTGATCTCTCTCTCTCTCTCTCTCTCTCTCTCTCTCACTCTTTCCCTCCCTCCCTCCTCCCTCCCTTCCCCCTCTAAAAATAAATAAATAAATAAATAAATAAATAAATAAATAAAAAAAATCTTTTTAAAAAGGAACTGAAAGGCACTTGTTAGTAATAATTAAAGTGCTAATCCTCAGACTTTCACTTCTTTTGCAGGATATAACAACAGAACCATACTTGAGAAATGCAGTAGATCTTAAAGAAAAAATTTGAGTCCTTATATTAACCACAGAAGCTGGAAAAATCAAGATGATAGATGGAATCATTCCTTTCTCATGGGTCTTTACCTGATATTATCAGCATTTTTATACACAATTAGGTTTGTTGAAAACAATGACTGAATCTTAAGCTGTTTTAATTTATATGAAGGGAAGAAAAACTCTTAACTTTCAACTTTAGGCCTTAAAGTTTACACTAGACTTTGTAAGCTTTGCTTACACTACCAGTGGGCTTCCTACTTCCTTCCAAACTCTTGAAAAAGCAAGTGATGTATTAAGCAAGAGATAGAACTGTGATGACAGAATTTCTTATAATATTGTTACCTGCATCTCTGTTGAGATATCATCTATTTGGTGACAGGCTTGTTTTAAATTTTCCCAAACAACTGCCAGCCGATAATACTATCATTTAATCCTATGCAACAATTACAGCAACCAAGGTGATGAAACCGATAACCAATGGTACTAATCTATTATAGTGCTAAACCTGGGTGCTGGTCTCTACATCACAGAGCATTTTGTATTAAGATTAGAGAAAAAAATATTAATGATGTCAGAATGGAAAACAAATGGCAAGATAAAAATAAGTGAAGTCACTAGGATTTACTTAAAAAACCACCTGAAGTTTTCAAGCAAAATTTGCAAATAACATCATAGCAGGAATAGGAAGGTGCTTGCTTGCCTTCTAGAACAATTCCAGGAGGATGGATTTATATGATATGTTTCAACAATATTAAAGTGACATTTACTTAACTTTACAGATTACAAAGCATTTTTATAACTATTTTTGCATTTGAGCCTTCCTCCCGTAGGGTGGCTAGAATAGGTATTTCAGTACTTTCTCATCATTGCTATCATAACAAATGGCCTATATTGAGTTCTTGTATCCCAGGCAAAAAGGGATGTTTTGACTGTGTCACAGGGAAAAATAAAATTTCACAGAAATAACAGCTACGAAAGAAATCTCACCATAGTAGTAGTTAACATAGACAGAATTTTTAAAGATAAAAATCTGGTGACTGAAATGAATCTCATAGTAAAATGTGCGTGAAAAAAGTGGGTCTTGAGCATAATCGTTTCAGTAAAATAAAAATGAGAACAGAAAAATATTGGAATAGTTTCACTGTCACTGCATAGAAATTTGAGGAAGAATTAGTGTCACAGGTTCGATTCCCAGTCAGGGCGCATGCCTAGGTTGTAGGCCATGGCCCCCAGCAACCTCACATTGATGTTTCTCTCTCTCTCTCTTTCTCCCTTCCTTCCCTCTCTAAAAATAAATAAATAAAATCTTTAAAAAAAGAAATTTGATGAAGAATTAAATTGGTTATAATTCTTCTTTAAATGAATATAGTAATAAAAATATGGTTTAAAGTGGCAGGATAAAATTATGCACCTATTCAAGTGGGGGTAGGGTATGAATAAAAAATAATGAGAACTAGTTCTGGCTGGTGTGATTCAGTGGGTTGAACATGGGCTGTGAACCGAAAGGGTCACCAGTTTGATTCCCAGTCAGGGCACATGCCTGGGGTTCGGGCCAGGTCCCCAGTAGGGGGCCACATGAGATGCAAACATACATTGATGTTTCTCTCCCTCTCTTACTCTCTCCCTTTCCTTCTCTCTGAAAATAAGTGACTAAAATCTAAAAAAAAAATATTGAGAAGTAAATGGCAGGATCAGATTGGCATTATTGACTTGATTCTTAGAATCCTTCCTGACTGCTTACCAATTTAACATCACTATAGAATGTAAATAAATCTCATCGAGCTCTCTATCTGTAAAACAGAAAATGTAACTATAGGAACTACCTCATCATGTTGTGGAATAAGTGAGACAAGGCTTACAACATGGTTAGCATAGTAGTAATACAATGGAGGGTATGTTAACCCTATCTTTCTCAAGGATTGATTGTATTTTTTCAGTGAGCCAGTCCATTATCTTTAAAAATAGGTCTTCTACTCACTAAATCACATTACTTCATCTGTAAGTACTTTCTTGTAATTAATGAAATACCCAGAGAGATCTCTGATGACGCTACAACAGAGTTCTACCTCTGACTACTTATATATGTTAAAATAGACATTTTAATTTAGAAACACTGTCCCAAGCAACTACTGGAGTACAGAGTTAATTAAATGTACTGCTGATTGTTTAGAATACAAAAAAATAAAAATGCCTATAGTTTTGGGGTTTTTTTTCTTTAGTTTGATACATGAATACAAGTTATTTGAGTTTGGCTTATCCACCCAAAAATTACTTTATCTCTCTTCAAAAAAAAAAAAGGTAGACCACTCTGACTGGTGTGGCAAAGTGGGTTGGGCATCATCCCGCAAAGCAAAAGGTCACCAGTTCGATTCCTCTTCAGGGAAACAGTCCTGGGTTGCAGGCCAGGTCCCCAATGGGAGCAGTTGGGGGCATGCTAGAGGTAAGCAACTGATGTTTCTCTCACACATCAATGTTTCTCTCCCTCTCATTCTCCCTCCTTTCCCCTCTCACTAAAAATAAAATAAATAAAATCTTTTAAAAAAAGGTAGACCAATGGAGCAATTTCATTTCACTAACAAAAATGAAGTATGGGATACTGGGAAATCATTCAGCCTATCAGTCTTCTGATATAGAAAACACACATAAATAAAATACACCCACTTCAGAATTGTTGTGAGGACTAATTAATATCTTTAAATTGCTTTGAAATTCCCACAAGAAAGAGACCTAACCTGATCTTTATCTAGAAGATCTGGATAATACATATATGGGAAGACAGCATTCATGTAGAAGCTAAAATTGGCTTTTACTTGTGAAACTTGAACTTCTACTTGGCAACAAATGTAATTTAGCAGAAAGAGTTCTGTCATACAATTTTTAAAGTGCATGCCTCAAAAGCATAGAATACTCATTCGGTTTTTTATTATTTCATTCTTCACATATGATACCAACCACAGGTATGCAAAATACTCAACTTAGTATTCAGCACATGGAACTCTTTTGTGTGCTTACACTGTTATTTTAAAAAATCTTTCTTGCTTTTTCTATAACCAAAAATATGCAGTTGTTACTGTTTTTTTCCAGGTTCAGAACTTATGGTACAAATTGAATATCCCACAATGAGTTGACATTAACTTCTCCAGGCATGGGAAATTAACAATTGAGGTACAGTTTAGAATCCTTTTGGGTTGCTTTCACAGCTGGAGTTTTTGAGACCTTAATTTGAAGTATAAAAACAACAGAGCAAGGCTTCCATATGTGGTAAGTACACAATTAATTCTACCTGTGATAGTGTAAGAGTTGAAATATTTTTTGACACCTGTGAAATGGAACTGGGCAGGAGTTTCTGGATTTTTTCCATGACTTCTACCTTGCAAAAAGCACAACTCCTGCAGGCTCCATCCTCCACCTCCCTCTAAGAAGTTGCTTCCCCTGCATGTGTCCAACTGACTATTAATGCTTTTTTAACAGAAGATTTCAGAAGTGTATTATTTTGAAAGTGAAAATTCCCCATATTCCAACACCCCAGAAAAAAACACAACTACTAGTAGTTTGGTATATATAGCATGGGGCAAAAGTAGGTTTACAGTTGTGAGTATGCAAAACAGAAAAGTTAATTCTTGTATCATTATTTATTGACTATTGTACTATTTTTCATATGAACCATTGTAAACCTACTTTTGCCCTATCCTCTATTCTTCCATTTTTTCCCTTTAAAACGCATGCACACACACAAATATATATAATATATATACGCATATGTATATATTGTATACACATTATATGCCTCCCAAAATATTTGTATTCGATATCAATTTACACAATTATATATGTTTATTTATATATGTAATTAGTATTTACAAATGTGGGATTATATGACACATACCATATTGCAGGGCTAAGATTAGGATAAAGCAAAGAGCAGAGAGACTAGAATGTAAAATTTAAAGAGATACTCACTTTCGGGGGCCAACCCTGCACTCCTACACCCCTAACAAAGAGAGGTGCCTTAATATTGTGGCCTAGGCCTAGGCCTTGCTTCCCTAGTCTCAGTCTCTCCTGAAACTTGCTTTTTATTTTCCCATTTAATTAATCCTGAATAAATTTCATATAGAATTATTTCTTTTCAGTGGCTGCATACTCTTCCATTTATGAATAGATAACTTACTCATCCAATCACCTTTTGAAAGATATTTGTTTCTAATTTCCAGTGAGCATCCTTGTGCCTAGTTCTGTTAAAATTTCTGTGTTGAGGGGACTTCCGGCAAGATAGAGGCATAGGTGGACGCACCATACCTCCACGTACAACCAAGAGTAGAACAACAACAATTTAGAGGCAGAATAACACCCAGAACTGACAGAGAATTTATCTGAATGGAAGTCAGACAGCCAAGAAGTTGAAGTAGACCCGTTCATCCAGACCAGTAGGAGGGGCAGAGAGGAGCAGCCGGCGTGGGGCACGGTGCATGGAGAACAGGGAGAACTGGGCACATAAGGCAACCGGGAGCACGTAAGGCATCTGGGGCGTGCAAGATCACAGCAGATGGACCCTGAGTACGCAAGCGGTAACTGGCAGACCCAGTAAGGCAGCGATGGTGGACCAGGGCAGAGCGAACAACCCAGGATCCCAGAGAAGGGACTGAGGTCCCAGGAAAACGAAGCTACCGCCCTTGTTCCCTCCTGCCCCCGCCCCCACATACAACGTCACAATCTAGCGACTGGGGTGCCCAGCCCTGGTGAACACCTAAAGGCTCCGCCCCTCACCGTAAAAGGAGCAACCAGATCAAAAAAAAAGAGAGAGAGAGATGGCTCAAACAGAAGAACAAAGCAGTGCCCCAGAACTCATCCTTTTGAGCGACTAAGAGATAGCTAACCTATCAGATGCACAGTTCAAAACACTGGTGATCAGGAAGCTCACAGAATTGGTTGATTTTGGGTGCAAATTAGATGAAAAAAGTGCAGGTTACCATAAAAGAGATGAAGGAAGATGCACGGAGAACCAATAGTGATGGGAAGGAAACTGGGACTCAAAACAATAGAGTGGACCAGAAGGAAGGAAAAAACAATCAAACAGGAAAGAATGGAGAAATAAGAATTCAAAAAAACGAGGAGAAGCTTAGGAGCCTCCAGGACATCTTTAAACGCTCCAACATCCGAATTATAGGGGTACCAGAAGGGGAAGAGGAAAAGCAACAGATTGAACACGTATTTGAACAAATAATAAAGGAGAACTTCCCTATTCTGGCAAAGGAAATAGACTTCCAGGAACTCCAGGAAGCTCAGAGAGCCCCAAAGAAGTTTGACCCAAGAAGAAACACACCAAGGCACATCATAATTACATTAGCCAAGGTAAAAAACAAAGGAGAGAATCCTAGAAGCAGCAAGAGATAAGGGGACAGTCACCTACAAAGGAGTTCCCATCAGACTGTCAGCTGATTTCTCCAAAGAGACCTTACAGGCAAGAAGGGGCTGGAAAGAAGTATTCCAAGTCATGAAAGACAAGGACCTATATTCCAGATTACTCTATCCAGCAAAGCTTTCACTTAGAATGGAAGGGCAGATAAAGCGCTTCTCAGATAAGGTCAAGTTAAAGGACTTTATCATCACCAAGCCCTTATTTTATGAAATGTTAAAGGGACTTATCTAAGAAAAGAAGATACAGAAAAAACATGTATAGTAAAAGGACAGCAAACTCACAATTATTAACAACCACACCTAAAGCAAAACCAAACTAAGCAAACAACTAGAACAGGAATAGAACCACAGAAATGGAGATCACATGGAGGGTTAGCAACAGGGGAGTGGGAGGAGGAGAGAGGGGGAAAAGGTACAGAGAATAAGTAGCATAGATTGTAGGTTGAAAATAGATAGGGGGAGGGTAAGAATAGTATTGGAAATGTAGAAGCTAAAGAACTAAGTATGACACATGGACATGAACTAAAGGGGGGGAATGTGGGTGGGAGAGGGTGTACAGGGTGGAGGGGAGTGAAGGGGGGGAATGGGAGAACTCTAATGGCATAATCAATAAAATATATTTAAAAAAAGAAAAAAAGAACCCCCCCAAAAATTTCTGTGTTGAATTTCAAAAGAGAACAACTGGGTCCAAATGTAGTATGCACTTAACTTTTTTAAATAACTAAAGGTAATTTTGACCTAATTGTAGTAGCACTGGCTGGTATGGCTCAGTGGATTGTGTGCTGGCCTGTGAACTGATAGGTTGCCAGTTCAATTCCTGATCAGGGCACACACCTGGGTTGCGGGCCAGGACCCTGTTTGGGGGCATGCAGGAGGCAACCCATCAGTGTATCTCTCACACATTGCTGTTTCTCTCTCTTTCTCCCTCCCTTCCCCTCTCTCTAAAAGTGAGAGAGAGATTTTCAAAAGTGAATAAATAAAATCTTTAAAACTAAATAAATAAAATCTACCTATATCAAAGAATAAAATTAATCAAATATCATCACACTTCTTTAACACCAAGTACGACGAAAAGACAGCAAAATTATGTCCACAAAATTTGATGGGAAATTACTGTGATCCAAAAATCCTATAGCCAGCTAAGCTGTTCTTCACATACCATGCAACAGAAAGTGTTCTCTCAAATTCTTCATTCTTTCAAGGACCCAGAAGGTATGCTATCCATGTGCCATTTGTACAACAATATTACTGGGAGGATTACTCTAGCCTACCTCCAAATGATTTAACTAAAAAAAATTCTTGAAAATGAAATGCTGTGATAAAAAAAGAAGTAAACATGATCAAATAGGATAGAGTTTAACACAGATCAGTTATAATTTTTTTAAAAATGTTAACTAAATTTTCTATTTATTTACTCAAAAGTTTCCTGAGGAGAAGAAATTAGGACTCATCACTCCCTGTTAAGCATTTTTTAGTGAAGTTATTTCTTGGCAAATAACACCTACTCACTTGAGAAATTTTCATCACAAAGCAGAGGTGGGAAGAAATCAGCCCTCAGGTGTTTGGGCTGCATAGTGTGATCAACTGACTTTAGTAACTCAAGCCAAGTAATAAACAAAGAGTAAACCTGAATGTCTGTGCAGGACCCAACTTGATTGGGAATCAAGGGAATTCTAAAGCATTCATCCAACATTACATAGTTTGGGCTTTTGTTTTTTAGAACACTGTAATTTTTCATAATCTTTGCCTTGAATTTTCTGTTATTGGATATATCTCTTCCTGTGAATTCTTCTGAAAGTCTCTCTTCATGTCATCCTGAGGGTCAGGTTTGTTCTAGAAGTGCAATGAAAAGAAAGCTAGACCTAGTCAAGATGCCTGGATTCTAGTCCAGCTCTGCCAGTTAGGACAGGGTCCCCATCCTCCAGGCCATGGAACAGTACCAGTCCAGGCCTGTTAGGAACCAGGTGCACAGTGCAGGGTAAGCTTGAATGTGCCTGAATCATTCCAAAACCATCCCCACCTCAGCCCACCCCCAACTTGGTCTGCGGAAAAATTGTCTTCCATGAAACCAGTCCCTGGTACCAAAAAGGTTGGAGGCTGCTGAGTTAGAAGATTGATCCTATGGCTAATGATTAAAACACTCTTACTGAGCCTAGTGTCTTTATTCCTCACTACCATAGTTAGGGTTGAAAAATTAATGGATGTGGGAGGGGGGAGAATGGGGGAAAGTTAAGGGAATAAAAAGCATAAATAGTAGGTACAAAATAGACAGGGGGAGATTACGAATAGTATGGGAAATGGAGAAGCCAAAGAACTTGTATGTACAACCCATGGACATGAACTAAGGTCGGGGGAATGTGGGTGGGAGGGGAGGTACAAGGCAGAAGGGAATAAAGGGGGGAAATGGGACAACTGTAATAGCCTGATCAATAAAATATATTTTAAAATTTTAAAAAAGAAAAATTAATGGATGAAAAAATGTTTTGAACATTCTCAGATGCTATTGTAACAGTAAAATAGTATCATTATTCTTTTACTTTGAAATCACCATTTTTAAAAAGATTTTATTTATCTATTTTTAGAGAGAGGGGAAGGGAGGGAGAAAGAGAGGGAGAGAAACATCAATGTGTGGCTGCCTGCCATACACCCCGCACCAAGGTCCCAGCCCACAACCCAGGTACGTCTCCTAACCAGGAATGGAACTGGCGACTCCCTGGTTCGCAGGCAGCACTCAACCCACTGAGCCATAGCAGCCAGGGATGAAATCACCATTATTAGACCAGTCTTAATTGATTAGCACCTTAATTTGATCTTATTTCCCACTTTAAATAATGTTTTTTTCAACTACAGCTGACATACATATTATATTACTTTCAGTGTATACCTCAGTGATTGGCTGTTATTTAAGTTACTAAGTGATCATCCCAATAAATCTTGTATCCATCTGACACCATACATAGTTATTAGAATATTATTGACTATATTTCCTATGCTGTACTTTATATCCCCATTTCTATTCTGTAACAACCAATGTGTACTTCTTAATTTCTTTACCTTTTTCAGACATCTCTCCATCCCCCTCCCATCTGGCATCCACTAAAATGTTCTAGTATCTATGAGTCTGTTTCTGCTTTGTTTATTCATTTTTTTTTAGATTCAGTTGTTAACAGGTATGCACTTATTGCTATTTTTATGTTCATATATATTTTTTCTTCTTCTACAAGAAGTCCCATTAACATTTCATATAATATGGGTTTGGTGATGATGAACTCCTTTAGCTTCTTCTTGTCTGGGAATCTCTTTATCTGTCCTTCAATTTTGAATTATAGGTTTTCTGGGTAGAGTAATCTTGGTTGTAGATCCTTGCCTTTCATCACTTTGAATATTTCTACCAATCCCTTTTGGCCTGCAAAATTTCTGTTGAGACATCAGTTGGCAGTCTTATAGGAACTCTCTTGTAAGTAACTATCTTTCTCTTCCTGCTTATAAGATTCTGTCTTTGTCTTTAACATTTTTTAAAGATTTTATTTATTTATTTTTAGACAGACAGGAAAAGAGGGAGAAAGAGAGGGAGAGAGACATCAATGTGTGGTTGCCTCTTGCGCTCCCCTCACTGGGGAACTCAGCCTGCAACCCAGGCATGTGCCCTGACTAGTAATCGAACCCACGACCCTTTGCTTTGCAGGCCCATGCTCAATCCACTGAGCTACACTGGTCAAGACTGTCTTTAACATTTTGCTTTTTAATTATGATGTGCCTTGGTGTGGGTCTCTTTAGGTTCATCTTGTTTGGAACTTCTGTGCTTCCTGGACTTGTATGTCTGTTTTCTTACCAAGTTAGGCAAATTTTCTGTCATTATTTTTTCAAATAGGTTTTCAGTTGCTTGGGCTCTCTCCTCTCCTTCAGGCACTCCCATGACATGAATATTGGTATGTTTGAGATTGTCCTAGAGGCTCTTTACACTCTCCTTATTTTCTTGGATTCTTTTTTCTTTTTGTTGTCTGGTTGTTTTTTGCTTCTTTATATTCCAAATTGCTGATTTAATTCTCAGCTTCATCTACTCTACTGTTGATTTTCTGTACATTATCCTCTTATTTTTTCATTAAGAAAATTTTTGTAGTTTTATTATATCATGAGGCATTGAAACATCTGAAAAAACCGATATCTCAGTGGTGAGGCAGCTATTTTCTCCTTCACTTCTTTGGGTTACTAGAGCAACTTGTCAGAAGATTAAAAAAAAATACAATCTTTGGGCTGATACAACACAAACTTCTCCTGTCAGATGTAACTAGTCTAGTGTCCAAACATCATGCACAATACCTAGCAGCACTCTGTGCCCACTCCCACCACAGCCCTGCTCATCTGCGTATGGTATTTGGAGCATCTGGAGGAGTGTGAATAGTTATCGGGAAGAGGAGGGAAAAGGAAACAGCATGAGTGCCTGGCTGGAAGGAAGTCAGCTGAAGGTGTGCAGGGCAAGATGGAACATGTCATTGCTGCAAACCCAAGCATCATTGATATTCTTTAATAGGAACATCTGGGGGAACCCTATGATGGGGTCTTCATTGGCCTTAAGCTAGCTCACAACCATGCTGATGATTCAGCTATCTGGCTGGCATGGGCAGATGGTCTTCTGCCATGATGCTGTGCTGGATTTTCTAGAATGGAAGGCTAAATAACTTCTCCACAGTGGCAGCTTTCCCCTGGAATTGCTGTCCTTCCCATGCAAGGCATTATGTGTCAATGTAAATTGTGCCTAGTTGGGTCCTGTCATTAAATAACTGGAAGTAATGTTGAATGAAGCTGGATCCAATCTGCTCTCAAATTATCTTGTCTCTCATTCTGGAGCATCACCCAGCCTCACTGAGACCCGAGGGGCTGGCACTATGGTGGCAGCAGAGGTGGCAACACAGTGTGGTCTCTCTGTAAATTATTCTTTATTTCAGTGAATGTATCCTTCATTTCTGCCTAGTCCTTTTTTAAGCTGTTGAGGTTCTCACTAAGTTCATTGAGCATCCTTATAACCAGTGTTTTGAACTCTGCATCTTGTACATTGTCTCTATTGTGTTTAGTTCTTTCTCTGGAGTTATGTTCTGTTCTTTCATTTAGGACATGTTTCTTTGTCTCCTCATTTTGGCAGCCTCCCTGTGCTTATTTCTATGTATTAAGTAGAGCTGCTATGTCTCCCAGGCTTAGTAGAGTGGACTTATGTAATAGGTGTTCTACAGGGTCCAGTGGCACAGCCTCCCTGATCATACAAGCTGGGAACTGGAGGTGCACCCCTCCGTGTGAGCTGTGTACACTGTCCTTTTGTAGCTGAGCCTTTTGATTGCTGTTGGCATGTCAATGGGAGAGATTTGTCCCCAGGGCAATCAGCTGCAAAAACTGGCTACAACCACCAACCACTCACCTCAGGCCACCATAGAGGATCAGCTGTGCAGGGGCCTACCCCACAGAGCAAGACTTACTTTAGTGGGGTTCCGGTACCCACTGAGTCTGCCCCTTGAGTGTGTCACTTCTGGAGGTGGTTGGGTGGTGATGCTTCAACATGGTCTGAAGCTATCTACTGAGTGACCTGGCTCTGGGGCCTCAGGGAGATGCAGGCCAAGGTGAGCTATTGCTTGTATTCTGTCCAGGGGCCACCTGTCATGAGCTACAAAGTGATCTGCAGGTGGCTGCTATGTGTGCTGGGCTTGAAGGTGACCAGGCCAGGCCAAGCTGCAGACCAAGGCCAGCTGCTGCTAGTACCAGGACTGGGGCCACTTACTCAGAGGTATGGGGGCATGCTGAGGCCAGGTGCTGCTTGTTTGAGAGATTTTAAGATAAACTGAAGCATGAGCCAAGACAGCTCATTCCTATGGAAAAGGCACAGGAAACAGCTTGGGTGGGCCTGAAAGTTGGGTGGGGTGTGACCTCAGGGAATCACTGGGCAGGGTAAACAGTGAGAGCTATGTTGATGGAATTTGCTTTTAAAGTTAGTTTCACCCTGGCTGGATGGTTCAGTTGGTTGGAGCATCCACCCATACACCAAAAGTTTGCCAGTTCAATGCCCACTCAGGGTATGTACTTAGGTTGCAGGTTCAATCCCCTGTCAGGATGCATACAGGAGGCAACTGGTGGATGTTTCTCTCTCACATTGATGTTTCTTTCTCTTTCCCTCTTCCTCTCTCTCTAAAAATCAATAAACATATATTTTTTAAAAAATTAAAAGAATAGTACAGCAAGGTTATTTATTTATTTTTTTAAGGCTCATATGAGGACATTTTCATTTGTTTTTTCAAAGACAGAGAGAAAGGAAGAAAGGAAGAGAGAGAGAGAAGTATCAATTGGCTGCTCTTGCACACACCCAGACCAGGAATCCGCACTGGAACCGGGGATTGTTCACATCTGGACTGGGGGTTGCATGTGCCTGTGCCAGTCTGGGGATCAACCTACAACCTAGCTATTTGTCTTGACTGGGAATTGAACCTGCAACCCTTTTGCTATAGGATGACATTCCAACCACTGAGCCACACCTGTCAGGGTAAGTACTGCAAAGTATTAATAGTAATGACCATTAAATAATAAAATAATGGGTAACTTCTATGTCTTTTCTGAATTTTCTAATTTTTCAACAATGAACCCAGATTACTAGCATAAATTTTTCAACAAGTAAAAAGAAATGAAAGTTTAAAGATAACCATGACTTATTATAACAGCAGCACAATCAAATTAGGAAAACATTACCTTTTAAAATGAAATCTCTTCTGGGCTCACTGGGTGATTGCCAAGTTCATGTATGTAATGTTAAGAATAAAGTGCCTCAGAAGATAAGTGCTTATCTTTTGTTTGTATGTTTTAATGTTTTTATAAGGACAGGAGCATGTCAAAGGGATTTAAGAACCAAACTGAAAGAGTGCCAGATAGCCAGAGATGGCACAATTTGAGTAACAAAATTAATAACATAGTGTTAGATTGTAACTCAAAGGTACGAATGGATGGGGAAAAAAAACCAAATCTGCCCCAGCTGGTGCCGGCCTGTGAATCAAAGGGTCGCTGGTTCGATTCCCAGTCAGGGCACATGCCTGGGCCATGGGCCAGGTCCCCATTTGGGGACATGTGAAAGGCAACTACACATTGATGTTTCTCTCCGTCTCTTTCTCCTTTCCCTTCTCTCTAAAAATAAATAATAAAATCTTACAAAACAACAACAACAAATCTTCCTGTCAGAAAAATTTCATTTAGTATAGGTAGACACTCTCTCTTCAAGGACGCGAGCTTAACCTTCGTTCCCCCACACCCCTATACTCTGTTTACCCCTCACCTTTTTGTGAGTAGACTAAACTTGGTGATTTGCTTCCAAAGAATAGATTACAGAAAGGGAGAAATAATAACTTTACAGAGAAGAAAACTGGCAAACTCTGCTTTAACAAAGTGATGAAGGTTAACTTCATCAGGGATGTCATGTAATGTTATTTACCCCTGATATGATGAGAAGGGCAGCTCACCTTTAAGGCATTTTTTCCAAAACCCCATAGTGCCCATCTGATTGGAGGAGATAAAAAATCAGACAATCCTAATTTGAGGGACATTCTACAAAATATCTGACCAGTACTCCTCAAAACTGTCAAGATCATCAAAAACCAAGGAAAATCTGAGCAACTCTCACAGCCCAGAGGAGCCTAAAGACACATGATGATTTAATCTAATATGGTATTCTAGATGCAATCTGGAGTGGGAAAAGTTAGGGACACTAGGGAAATTCAAATAAAATACTGAGTCCAGTTAATAATAATGGACCAGTGTTGGTTCCTTAGCTGTGACAGGAGCATCACGGTCATTTCCGATGTTGGCAGTAGGGGAAACTAGGTGACAGGTCTCTGGACACTCGTACTATCTTTGTCAATTTTCTACACATCTAAAATTATTCAAAAAGTAAAACTTTTGTTTAAAAAATTCCTATAGAAAATGGGAGAAAAGGTAATTCTTTGGAGGAAGCTACATATTGTAAAATACACTTTAAAATAAATTATTCTCCCTTGAAAATGGTCCTACCAAGATACTAAGAGATGTGAGAGTAAAGGTGAGATGCCCTTCAAAAATATCCCTTAATTTTTTTCATCCTCACTTGAGGATATGTTTATTGATTTTAGAGAGAAAGGAAGAGAGAAAGAGAGAGAGAGAAACACATCAATTGGTTGCTTCCCTTAAGTGCTCTAACCAGGTATTGAATCCACAACCTAGGTATGTGCCCTGACTGGGAATTAAACCCACAACTATTTGGCTCACAGAACAACACTCCAACCAACTAAGCCACCTGGCCAGGGCGATACCTTAATTTTATAAATTGTGTGTGTGTGTGTGTGTGTGTTTTATTTTATTTATTTTTAGAGAGGGAAGGGAAGAAAAAAGAGAGGGAGAGAAACATCTATGCGTGGTTGCCTCTTAAGTGCCCCCTACTGGGGACCTGGCCCACAACCCAGGCATGTGCCCTAGATTGGGAATTGAACCAGCGACCCTTTGGTTCACAGGCCGGCACTCAATCCACTAAGCCACAGCAGCTAGGGTTATAAATTATGTTTTAAAGTAAAACATATTAGCATTTGGTCTAAAAACTCCAAGCTAAGCATTTATGAGGAAATTATTAGAATGTTCACATAAGCAATATAAGGGCCTGCCTGTCCTTGCCTGTGGCTTTATTCATCTGCCCCTATTTTCTGGTAGAAGCTGAGGATTTGACATTAAAGGAACATTTTCCCAATGATTTCTCATGCTAGCCTGGGGCCTCTGAGAACCAGCAGGGTGAGTCTTCTAGTGGAGTTCTGAATTTGGAGAGGGCCAGCAGCGGGGGTGATTATGCAGACAGAACTTTCTGCATTTTCCCTTCCTCCGCTTGGCAGCACAAGTACAAAGTTCTGAAAATAAAAGGCTTCCATTAATACCAAATTGATGCAAGTCAAAGAGATTTCTTGACTACGGTTAGGTCATAACCACAATCTTTTCCTTCCTTCCTTCCTTCTTTCCTTCCTTCCTTCTTTCCTTCCTCCCTTCCTCCCTTCCTCCCTTCCTTCCAAAACATGTTTGTGAATCGAAGTCAGGATTTTGTCTCCCCTGGGCTATTTTCCAGCTTCTATGTTCTAGGAGTGTGGCAAAGATTCAAATGCAGTTTTAATGGTTTCCAAAAATGAGTAGAAGCAAATGCCTTAATCCTTGGCAGCTCCTTTTTCAACTTCCAAGAAAGGAGGGCAATAGGAAAACAATAGAAACTGTCGTTTCCTCCTTTGTCACATAGTGTTTTGTACTTCATAGATATCTACTTCCTCTATTTATAGTTCAAAGAGTTACCTCCATACACTTCAGGGACCCACACCCACTTTTACACCAAGACCTGGTTGTCATCACTGCTCCACTTCTTTCACTAATGTGCTCTCTGGCCACAGTTTCTTTCCTCATGTGCTCATTTATTCATTCAAAAACTATTCATTGAGCAGGTCCTCTTATGCAGAATGAGGTAGGTGCAGGATGTAGTGAAGTGCAGGAAGAAATAGATCCTGCACTCCAGGGATTTACAGTCTACTGGAGGAGGCAGACATACCTGCATGAATAAATTAATGAGATATGAGCCCTGGATTGAGTGCTGGCCTGCAAACCAAAGGGTCGCTAGTTTGATTCTCAGTCAGGACATGTGCCTGGGTTGTGGGCCAAGTTCCCAGTAGGGGGTGCACTAGAGGCTACTACACACTGATGTTTCTCTCCCTTTGTTTTACCCTCCCTTCCCCTTTCTCTAAATAAATAAATAAATATTTTTTAAAAAGATAAAAAATAAGTGAAATATGATATGGAAAAATTTTTGGTAGAGGGATGACAGAAGTGTTAGAAGAGTGGCTTGGGAAGTCTCCTTTGGGGAGGTAATTCATGTACTACATCCTGAATGAGGAATCAGCCCTATGGGCTGAAGGAAGAGTATTCTAGACAAAGGGAGCCAAGAGTACTAAGTCTCTGAGGCAGAAATGAGCTAACGTACTCCCAACTGGAAGGCCCTGGAAGGCCCAGATCAAGCAATGGAATGAAAGGAGACAGGCCAGAGAGATAAACAGGGTTGCATGTCAGGTCTTTGTATGTCCTAATAAGTCGAATCCAGTTTATTATCATGGGAAGCTATTACAGTTACAAGCAGGGCATTGATATGGTCAGTCACTTTTCTTTGGAGTGGGAAACATTTTCCAGATACACTTTACTAAAATTTACCAATTGTTTATATTTTCCCTCATTTGTTTTCTCTGTCTTGTACAACAAAACTGTCAACAACAAAAACTTCTCCCTGAACCCCCTATTTCCCTTCCACTTGCTGAGCTCACATCCTCTGGCAGCTTCTCCTCAAAGCTACCCACCCTCTACCTGGATTGCTACCCTTCTATTACTGCCCCTTTCACTTGGCTAACACCTATTTCTTCAGGTCTTAACTTAAAAGTTACCTCTTCAAGGAGACTTTAGAGGAGACATTTCCTGACCCCTAAATTGGAAAATCTCAGTGTCCCAGTCCTTTCCCATCACTTCATTCTTCACACCTTGTTGTGCATTACCCACACACCACTTACTCTCTCCCCTGTGCTCCACAAAAACAGAGGCTCCAGTTTTCTTGGTCATCACTATATTCCTAGCATCTGAAACACGGTGCTCAATAAACAGTTGCTGAATATACCTACAACTGATCTTCACTCATTTGGTAGCTTGCAAGGGCAATATATTATTGAAGTGAGTGCTGTATACAATGATGATGGGGTTTTTTTTGTAATCCCAAAGGTTTCTGTTAACTCTGCAAATGGATTGTTAAATTAGGAGATGAACAGTGAGTAATGAGGTTGCACTGAAAGCAGTGAGTGCACACAGGAGATTGGATAACTGGCAGATTTATGACCTTATTCTCTAGAAGCACCAACTCCCCACCCAGAGTCTCTTCAATAGCCCAGACTGGCTCATTCTGTTATGGATGTCTCTGTTTTCCAGGCCATAGTTCAAGTACAGGAGCTTTGGGATAATAATAGTTTGGCCTGAGGGATTTCAGTATCTTTGGGGTGGAGTTTATCCCTGGACCCTAGTTTCCCTGAGTGTGGAAGGTTGCCCTGCTGGAAAACCTCCTCTTCTTTTTGACTTTGGTCTTCACTGTGAAATCTTGGGCATAGACAACAGGTACAAAATGTTATGAGTTAGTCAAATAGCCTGGGCTCCATTCTCAGCTCTTGTGTTTTCTAGCTATGTGGCCTTGGACAAATCACTTTACTTTGCCTAGTCTCTAAGCTTGCCTCTCTTCTTCTGACACACATGCCTCTTTCAGAGAGGTGGTGAGAGGAGAAACAGATCATGAAATCAAAACTCTTAGCGCTGTGCCTGGTGCACAGTAACTTGCTCAATAAATATTACCCATTATTAGTACATTAGAGTAGGAGAGTGCATCTGTCACCTAGGGACGACTCCTCCCTCCAGAGTCTCTCAGACTATAAAGAGAAGGCACAAAAGTTAGCTGAGACTAACTGCCCACTTCTGAATTGTCCTTAGATTGCGAATTACCAAGTTCACTCGAAATCCTTATATTTTGACACCTCTGTAGTAACCAACACGTTTTAGAGTATGGGGGAGGAAGAAACTTTCCTCTACTCTCAAGGTTCTTTCACCTGGTTTAATAATAACATAGCCATGAGACAGATTAGGAAGAGGATTACATACATATGTATTGGAACCTTGCATAGATGAAAAGAGGCAGAGACACCACATAAAAAAGAGATTCAGAGACAAAAAGGGAATATAAGGTTTTCTGAACGCACCTTGGAACGTCAGAAGGTAATTGTAGGGATAACACATATTCAGTAATGTTTATTTATTTTTAGAGGGGAGGGAGAAAAGAGAGGGAGAGAAATGTCAATGTGTGGTTGCTTCTCACATGCACCCTGTTGGGACCTGGCCCTCAACCCAGGTATGTGCCATGACTGGGAATCAAACCAGTGACCCTTTAGTTCATAGGCTGGTACTCAATCCACTGAGCCACACCAGCTAGGGCTAATTTTAACCCTGGCTCCTAATTTAAAATTTTCTAGATAAGTTTAGGGCAGCAGAAATTTCTCTTGAGCCTGCAGGGTCTCAGTTGCCTTTAGCTCAAAATAGTCTGCATACCACTGAGGCACATCCTGGAGTGGCTTGCTCTGAGCCCCTGCAGGAGCTAGACTGCGTTCCCTCTGTTTCTGGAGCATTTAGTAGTCTCTGGATTCAGCTCTCAAGTACAGATGCCTGACTTCATAGGAGTCAAAGATGCCCTTGTGCCAACTTTTATTGGTTTCCCTGATAACTTTCAGATGTCCAGCAGGTAGAATATCAGCTAGCAGAATACTGCCCACTCGGCACTGGGGGCCTGGGTTTTAGTTATGCAAATGTAAAGACTCTCTTTTGAAATAAACATTTTAAATATTTGCTTAGGAATCAGATTTAGGTTTCAGAAAGCATGGGTCAGAGTGTGACTATTCTGACTTCTGAAGACAGCAAGAGCCTCCGAGGAGGTGGGGAGAGAGGTGCAGGGTCAGGAACTTCTAGGTTTTGAAATGGACAGTGATGGCAGTAAAGCAGATTTGGAGAAGATGAAGAAATTTTTGGGGGGAGGCACATGGTAAATTTGAGTTGCCTACGAGACATCCAAGTAGTAATACTGAGTATAGTATATGAAATTTATACATGTGTACGTTTACAGAAAAAGTTCTGAAAGGACACAAACCAAGTCTTTAATATCTAAGTAATAGAGTTATAAGTGATTTGATTCTCTTTTGTATACATATAATTTTTTCTATGATGAATTTCTATGTGTTGTTTTTTGTTATTTGTATATGAAGGTAGCATCTTGAGGCACCCATGTTGCCCTGTGCACCTATCCTAAACTGCTTGTTTTTATCTACTTCTCACTTTGCTTCCTGTGAAGATCTTTCTGGATTCTGACTTCAGGATTGGGATCCCCCGCCCCCAACCTCACCACAGAGGGATTCTTTTTCCTCAGACCAGATTCCAAACACAGTCTTTTGGCTTGTCACTTGTTTCTTTATGCTAGTACAATGTGGGCTCCCTCCTCTGGCCACAGTGCTGTTGGCCATCCTGAGTAATAGAGAAAATATACTGGAATACATAGAAAGGTATTCTCTCCTCTCTTACATATTATTTCACTTTGTGGAATTTGTTAAAATATCTTTTTAAAAAAGATTTTATTTATTTATTTTTAGAGAGAGAAGAGAAGGAGAGAGGGAAACATCAATGTGTGGTTGCCTCTCCCACACCCTCTACTGAGGACCTGGCCTGCAACCCAGGCATGTGCTCTGACTGGGAATCAAACTGGTGACCCTTTGGTTCACAGGCCAGCACTCAATCCACCAAGCCATACCAGCCAGGGCACTTTGTAGAATTTTTTAGTACTTTTGAGAATTTGGAGAGAAAGGTCACAAGTACAAAGTAAAGGTTTGGAATAAGGTAACAGACTTATGAAGTGTGGGAAAGGACATGGATTATTTAACCTTAAATTAAAGTAGATAACACACTATTCTCCAACTCCACTGAAGAAAGATTGTACATCTGTAATAGTGTCAACAATAAAAATAAAGGAAAAAAACCCAGCAACATAAAAAGAAAAAAATTTAAAAAGGTCTGCAGTTGCAGAAAAAGGGATTCTGGTTAGATCAGCAACTTTTACACTTTGGGTTATGGAACCTTTCCTTTCTATGAAAGAAAACCTGGGAGCCCAATATATTTATAAAAAAGAAAAAAAAAAGGGCATGGTGCCTATTGGAGCCTGAGTGGGGACTGCCTACATTTGCCAGCTCTTTCTCCCTTCAGAGGACTTGTCAAAGCAGTTTGAAAATCAGTGGTTTAGATCACGTCAACAAAACTATAGTCAGCTGTTTTGTACAGACCTTAAGCTAAGAATGTTTTTTCCCTTATTATTGTTTGATCCTCACCTTAGAATATGTTTACTGATTTTTTGGGAGAGAGAGAGAGAGAGAGAGAGAGAGAGAAACATTGATTGGTTGCCTGCCATATGCAACCCAACTGGGGAGCACACCTGCAACCTAGGTATGTTGTTTGACCAGGAATCGAACTTGCAACCTTTTAGTGCACACGATGATGCTCCAGCCAACTGAATCACCCAGCCAGTGTTGTTTTTTTCCATGTTTACATGGCAGGAGAAAAAGAAAAAAAATTATTTTATATGACATGTGGAAATTACATGACATTTAAATTTCAGTGTCCATAAATAAAGTTTTATTGGAACACAGCCATGCTTATTTGTCTGTGGCTACTTTTGCACTATGATGGTGGAGTTAAGTAGTTGCATTAGAGATCTTCTTGTCTGTAAAGTATAAAATATTTACTGGTCCTTTGCAGGAAAAGTTTGCCAAAGTCTTGTTTGGATGGAAGGCTTAAATGAAATTGTACTGTTTTTAACCTGTGATATGAGATTAACTGTTCATATGATTTCTCCTTTTGGAAGTCATTAAAGTTAGACTAGGCTGTGGTTTAAAAGAGGTCCTGTTTGTGTAGAGGAGAAATGACTGGTCTCAAAGCTCCCAGGATCCCTGAAAGTCTGTCTTCAGCCCTGGGAGGCTGTGGTTTCACCCTTGGGCTCCAGCCAGTCGCCTGCAGATGGCTAAAGGGAAAAGAAGGCAATTACCTGGCAGGATGCCAACCCTACTACCCACTCCATTTTTCCAGTTTGGAGCCTTATATTCCCGACAGTTAAGAAAAGGATTTCCTTCAGAAGAATACAATTGCAGTAAATCTCTGGCCAGCCAGTCTCTAGATTTCACAGGGTGAGAAAACATCTGTGATTTGGGAAGGGGAAAGAAAACCCAATCTTAGGAACTGTTGAGAGATGGAGGAAAGTGCTAAGGAAGACCA
The DNA here is from genome assembly GCF_004126475.2 of Phyllostomus discolor. Taxonomy (NCBI): domain Eukaryota; kingdom Metazoa; phylum Chordata; class Mammalia; order Chiroptera; family Phyllostomidae; genus Phyllostomus; species Phyllostomus discolor. The sequence goes on from NC_040906.2 coordinate 27,689,198, forward strand.
TAACAAAGAAAAAAGCAGCCCTGGTTGGTGTGGCTCAGTGGGTTGAGCATGGGCCTGTGAACCAAAGGGTCACTGGTTTGATTCTCAGTCAGGGCACTTGTCTGGGTTGCAGGATAGGTCCCCAGTATAGAGTGTGTGAGAGGCAACCACACATTGATGTTTTTCTCCCTTTCTTTATCCTTCCTTTCCCCTCTCTCTAAAAATAAATAAATAAAATCTTGGGGAAAAAAAGAGAAAAGCAGATCTACAAGTAGAGAATGATGATAGTGCTTTTTTGAAATTATTACCTATCATTTAAGTCAAATCAGATAATTTGCATTAAGACATGACAATTCTTTGGTCTCCAATCCAGCATTTCACACATTATGTTTCTCCAATATATTAAAGAGGTGGAAGCTGGAGTTCTATTCTGTCATAATAACTCTTCTGTGATTCTTGTTCTTCTACCATAAAATGGGGATGAGACCTTAATACTGTTGTGGTCAGGGAAACTTTCCCCCTACCCCTTTAATTCTTCCACCTGGTCAGATAATTCAAATGACATAAGCAGATTAACAAGAGAATATCAAATTTTAATTCATGCACATGGGGAATTCACATAAGCATGAAAATTCCAGCAAGGCAAAATGATATACACCACATTTTTCAGACTATAAGATGCACTCCCCCCTTCCCCATTTGGGAGGAATAATGGTTGTTAATGTTGCTGTTGAGTTCTGTTTCCACTTACACTGGTGTAATATTATGTTACTTATGTTATTAAATATTTTACCACATTTTTTGCTTCAAAAAATGTTTTCCTATTTTCCTCCTCTAAAACCTAGGTGTGTCTTATGGTCCAAAAAATCCGGTGTATATAAAATGTTGGGCAGTAGGCAATTCTCAGGTAGATGAAAAATAGCAAACATTTGGTAAACAAATTCTTGCAGGGCCACCCAGAAACAATGGAACACAAAGGGGAACTTAAGGAACATATTTTTGCTTGGCTTCTCCTTGTTTGGCACTTTATTCATCTGTGTTAAGGTAAATATGTTAGGTTTCCCTTCCTGAAGAAGGTTTTTCTATCTCAATCTCTGTAGGTGACTAAGGGGTGGGGGGAGTTTGTTGGGTTTTAATTATTTTTAAGCTTGGAATAATGTGTATGCCAGGGTGGCACATTCTGGGGACTCACTCTGGACCCCCACAATAGTTTCAAAACCACAGGGTGACTTCTCAGCCTGAAGCATAGTGACTAGTAACTGGGGACTAAGGAGGACATGTGTGGGGAGCTGATACATTTCTAATAATTTATTCATTTCTACTTTATACTTCCCACTTTGTTCTTTAGTGTAAAAGACTTGGTGATTACAGTGGTGAACCACAAAGCTGTGAAAAAAATCATGCTTTCCGCAGGGAAAAAACAAATAGCTGGTATCATAGCTTAAAGTAAAACATATTGTGGTAGTTTTTGCAGGACGATACCCAACTGAGCCATACTAGTCAGGGATAGCTTCATTTTAGATTTTTATAAAATAAAAACAATACATGTGAAAAGTAACATAGGTACATGTATTTTTTTGAGTCTCTCTTTTTTTAAGATTTTTTTTTTTTTTAGAGAGGGAAGGGAGGGAGAAAGAGAGAGAGAGAGAAACATCAATGTGCGGTTGCTGGGGGCTGTGGCCTGCAACCCAGGCATGTGCCCTGTCTGGGAATCAAACCTGCGATGCTTTGGTTCGCAGCCTGTGCTCAATCCACTGAGCTACGCCAGCCAGGGCTGTACATGTATTTTTTTAAATTAAACAACACAGAAAGGAAAGCAAGTACTTTTTCCTATCCTGACCCTCAGATCTCCAATTCCTCTCTCCAAAGTGGCAACTGTTGATAGTATCAATTTTTCTCTTTCTAAAGTTAATAAACATATCCTTAGGTGAGGATTTTTTAAAAATATATTTTTATTAATTTAACCTCAGTATATGTTAAAGAAATCTTATCTCCTTATCATACTTTGACTATTTTACACTATTTTTGCCATACAAGGTTCTATGTGGTTAACTTTACCAATCTTTTCCTGTTGTCTGAATTTCATGTATTTTAGAACTCATCCCCCCATAATTATAAATTTCTTTCTATGTCTCTCTTTTAAGACCTTAACAGTTTAGTTCTTTGTTTATTAAAGAGATTCTGGCCCTCGCTGAGTAACTCCATTGACTGGAGCATTGTCCCAATACACCAAGGTTGTGGGTTCAATCCCCAGTCAAAGTACGTACAAAAAGTAACCAATGGGTGTGTAATTAAGTGGAACAACAAATCAATGTTTCTCTCTTTCTCTCCAAAATCAGTAAAAAAAAAAAAGAAAGCTTTATTTACAAAGATTTTTGTTCTTTTGACTTTGTTTAGTTTGGTTTTAGGTTTCTTCATTGCTACATTCATTCTGAGGGTGAAAAAACAAATGACAAAACTATTTAAATGCATGACAAGAATTTTTGATTCAGCAAGGAACCCAACTTTTTAAAACTGGAGATTATTATGTTAAGTGAATTACCATATTTTCAGACCATAAGACGCACCTAGGCTTTAGAGGAGGAAAATAGGAAAAAAATTTTTGAAGCAAAAAATGAGGTAAAATATTTAATAACATAAATAATATAGTATTTCACCAATGTAAATGTCAATAGAACTCAACAGCAGCATTAACAACCATTTCTCCCAAATTTGGAGGAAAGAAAAGAAGTGGGGTGCGTCTTATAGTCCGAAAAATACAGTAGTCAGCCAAAGTACCATATAACTTCACCTTTATGTGCAATCTAAAGAATGAAACAAACTATCAAAATAGAAAGATGCATACACTGACAGCTGTCACAAAGGAGGGAGCTTGGGGTGTTGGGTGAAAAATGTGAAGGGATTAAGCAAAACAAAGGAAGACAAAATAAAACAAAGTCATTAATAGACAACAGTATGGTGACTACAAGAGGGAAAGGGGACTGGTGGGGAGATGAGTTTATGGTAATAGAAGAATAAATGGTGATGGAATACTTGACTTGGAGTGGTGAACACACAATACAATATACAGATAATGTATTATAGAATTGTACACCTGAAACCTATGTAATTTTTAAAAATTGTATAAGTAGTTGTCTCCATTTTCACCCCACCACACCCCCACCTCCATCTCTGCCTCCCACCCTCAAACCTACCCCATTTGGCTTTGTCCATGTGTCCTGTATACATGTTCCTGATGACCCTTCCCCTAGTTCCCCCCATTATCCCTCTACCCCCTCCTTTCTGGCTACTGTCAGATTGTTTTTTTTTTAATTTCAATGTCTTTGTGGTTGTATTTTGCTTGCTTGTTTTGTTGATTAGGTTCCACTTATAGGTGAGATCATATGGTATTTGTCTTTCACTGCCTGGCTTATTTCACTTAGCATAATGCTCTCCAGTTCCATCCTTGCTGTTGCAACGAAAGGTAGGAGCTCCTTCTTTCTTTCCACTGTGTAGCATTCCATTGTGTAAATGTACCACCATTTTTGACCCACTCATTTACTGATGGGCACTTAAGGTTGCTTCCAGCACTTAGCCATTGTAAACAGTGCTGCCATAAACATTGGGATACATAAGTTCTTTTGAATTGGGTGTTTCAGGATTCTTTGTGTATAATCCCAGCAGTGGAATTGCAATCCCTATTAAAATACCAACGATATATTTCAAAGATATAGAACAAACATTTCAAAAACTTGTATGAAACCATAAATGACCCCAAATAGCCACAATTTTGAGAAAGAACAAAGTAGGAGGGATCATAATACCTGATATCAAACTATATTACAAGGCCACTATAATCAAAACAGTATGGTACTGGCATAAGAACAGACACATAGACCAATGGAACAGAACAGAAAGCCCAGAAATAAACCTAAGTCTCTATGGTCAATTAATATTCCATAAAGGGGACAGAAGTAAATGGAGTAAAATAAAAATAGCCTCTTCAACAAATGGTGTTGGGAGATCTGGACAACACCAAAAAAAAAAAAAAAAAGAAAAAGCAATGAAGCTCGAGCACCAACTTACACCATACACAAAAATAAATTCTAAGTGGATAAGAGACTTAAATATAAGTCATGACACCATAAAAGTCCTAGAGGAGAACATAGGCAGGAAAATCTCAGATATTCCACACAGCAATATTTTCAGTGATATGTCCCCTAGAGCAAGGGACATAAATGAAAGAATCAACAAATGGGACTTAATCAAAATAAAAATCCTCAGCACGGCTAAAGAAAACACCATTAAAATGAAATGAGAACCAAATGTAAGGGAAAATATATTTGCAAATGATACTTTGGACAAGGGTTTGATCTCCAAAATATATAAAGAACTCTCATGACTCCACTCCAGGAAGACAAACACCCCAATTAAAAAATGGACAAAGGACCTGAACAGACAGTTCTCTAAGGACATACAGAGGGCTCAGAGACAGATGAAATGATGCTCAGCATTACTAGCCATAAGAGAGATGCAAATTAAAACCACAATGAGATACCACTTCACACTGGTGAGAATGGGCATCATAAACAAATCAACAAACAAGTCTTGAAGAGACTGTGGAGAAAAGGGAACCCTAGTACATTATTGGGAGGAATGCAGACCAGTGCAGCTATTGTGGAAAACAGTATGGATTTTCATCAGAAAACCTATATAATTGTATTAACCAATGTCGCCAAGTAAATTTAAAAAACAAAAAAACAAAACTATGTTGGCCAACATTTTGTGGAACAAATCAAATATCTTTGCACAAATGGCAGGAAGTTATTGAGTTAGCCAAAAAGTCCATTTAGTTTTTTTCCATAAAATAAGACACATTTTTTATTTTCACCAATACCTTTATTGATCTGAGTATTTTGAGTATGTTGGCTATCTCCTCAGTGGTAGCACACTGATTGTTCTCAATTAATGTTTGATTTGATCATTATTAACTTTAACCCCCCCAATACAAAACTTCACAAACCACTTCTGACAAGTTCAATCAGTCCCAGCATCTTTTTTTATAAAAGATTTCTTTTTAAAGAGAAGAAAAGGGAGGGAGAGGGAGAGAAACATCAGTGCATGAGAGATAGATACATGAATGGGTTATATCTCCCATGACCCCAACTGGGGACCTGGCCTGCAACCCAGGCATGTGCCCTGACTGGGAATCGAACTGAGCACATTTTTGTTCTTTGGCTGGCGCTCAATCCACTGAGCCACATCAGCCAGAGTACCTTCCTTGAAATAATAAAGCATAATACACCAAAAATGTTGCATATTTTCTCCCAACTTTAATATTAAAATGCCTACACAAAAAAAATTCACCATTTTTTTAAATGCACACTGGTATGTCAGGTGTCACAATATAGTCTAACAAAATTGTTTTGAATGAAATTAAACAACTAAGCACTACTGGAGCCATCCTATGGGAAAAAACCAAAATGAACTTGTCAAACCAATAGAATCTGACCCACAAGATCAACAATCCTAATTTTTCTCACCTTTGAAAACATGGTTGTTAAAAATACTTTTTCTGCCCTGACTGGTGTAGCTCAGTGGAATGCGCATGGGCTGCTAACCAAAGGATCACCAGTTTGATTCCAGTCAGGGCACGTGCCTGCGGTGTGGGCCAAGTCCCCAGGATGGGGCACTTGAGAGGCAACACACATTGATGTTTCTCTCCCTCTCTTTTTCCTTCTCTTCCCCTCTAAAAATGAATAAATAAAATCTTTAAAAAAATACTTTTTCTAAGATGGTTAAGGTTACACTAGCTGCTGAAACAAAAATATTAGGTTGAATCATGTGACTTTTATACATCAAAAAACTTGGCAGTTTCATGTTTTAAACTAATATGACCCAAAATATAACAAGCTTCTTTCTTCCTCTATATAAAGTCCAAAATGGATGTTCCTAATCCGTGGGTAGTTAGTTGTCCTCCAAGCCAGTAGTGGCTTCAGAGCCCCAGGTTTCATACCTTATAGCTCCTATATCTTAACACCTGACTCCCAAAGTTGCTGTTTCTCTATCAACAAAGGGGGTGGGACAGAACAGGGCACTGAAAACTGTAGTGGGGGATTTTTATGGAACGGGCTAGTAAGTGACGTTACACCCCTACCATTCCATTATCTAGAACTCAGTACTATCTAACTGTAAGGAAGGCCGAAGAATACAGTGTAGTTGGCTGCCCAGGGATTAGAGATGGGTCTGGTAAATAAATGGCTGCTGGTGGCTACCATAGGTTCCCTAATCCCTTCCACGGACATCCCCCCTGGAATATGTAACTCTTGGGTCTCCTTGTTTTTAAGTAGAACAGATTTAGAGCGTTAATATTTTATATTTGTTCAGTTTATAAGCAATTCTTGAATAAAGATGAGTTTCCAAGAGCCCTATCAGTAAAAATTATTTCCATTTTATAGAAGAAACTAAGGCTTAGAGAGGCCTTGATTTGTCCAGGGACGTGAACTATGAAACCAGCTCATAACAGCCACAAGGATACTAATTTATATAGTACTTTCTGGCTTATGCAACACTTTCACGTATATTATTTTCTCTGACCACTAGTGCAGGGATGTTCCCATTCTCACACTTCGTGGCCTCTTCATCATGCCCATCTAGTTATTAGCATGTTGCTGGCCCAGCAGATTATAGGATATAAATAGATGCATTAGTTGTCTGACCAGCTCTTTTCCTGGAGTCAGGCACATTTACTCCTGCTAGAAACCAAGCCCTTGTCTGCTTCTTGGCTCAGGTTAGGAAGGCTGGAGTTTTGAGGCCCCAAGAATTCATGTAATGGCCTACCCACACTTATGGCACAGCACGGTTCTTCAGGTGAGCACCAAATAGCCAAATCTCAAAGGATGCTGGGAAATCTTAGGGTGCAGATGTGGAGTACAGTGACAGTGACAGTGCAATGATGGGGGTACAATGGCATACAGCTATACGTACAACTCTTACTACCTGCCCTGGGGTAGGCCTCTGCTCCTGTTTTGCACTTTGTTCAGTGTATAGTATCTTGCTAATAGAGCAAAAGGGATTTCTCTTCCATAAACTCAAAATTTCTCTTCACAGGTTTTGCTTTCAGAACATCTGTACGTTATCTTTAAAAAAAAATTTTTTTTTAATGTATTTTTAGAGAGGGGAAGGGAGGGAGAAAGAGAGGGAAACATCAATGTATGGTAGCCTCTCACACACCCACAACTGGGGACCTGGCCCACAACCCAGGCATGTGGCCTGGCTGGGAATCAAACCACTGACCCTTTGGTTCACAGGCCAGCACTCAATCCACTGAACCACATCAACCAGGACTATTTCTTATCTCTTCTGAGATCTCTACTTGTTGCTTCCCTTCATTCCCCCTTCTTCAAGCAAGTAAAGTAGAAGCCTTCTTTATCAGGAAGGTTTGAAGCTTGAAGTTCACTTTGTGAACTCCCTGAGGACAGAACCTGCTGTGGTCTTCTTCCCTGAATTCTCCCGGCTACCTAACAAGTACCTGGCCTCTCGTGGGTGCCCCAAATGCTTGCTGATCAAGAATGTTGTATAGCCCCAGCTGGTGTAGCTCAGTGGATTCAGCGTGGGCCTCTGAACCAAAGAATCACCAGTTCAATTCCTAGCCGGGACACATGCCTGGGTTGCAGGCCAGGTCCCTGGTAGGGGGCACTCAAGAAGCAACCACACATTGATGTTTCTCTCCCTCTTTCTCCCTCCTTTCCCACTCTTTAAAAATAAATAAACATATCGGAAATTTTCAGAGATAAAGAACTCCAAATTAAAGCAAAATAGTGTGTTATTGCTTTAAAAATAAAGACTTTTAATTATGATCACTTTCAAGCGTACAGAAAGCAAGCACAGCAAACATCCAGATACCCAACCACCATTATTTCAACAAGATCCCAACTTTCAGGCTATTAAGAAACGTTCCAACATAGAGCAACTTGCACTTTTCAGAATCATAGAGGTACAGCTGGAGACAGAGGATTAGCCAGAGCCAAGTTTTAAAAGATGGCCTTATGGCCTTAGAGATGCAACAGATGAACTGAAAACTCTTCATGGACAGAGAACTGCAGCAAAATGTTTCGACGTTGGAGCTCTGGAGAAGACAGTTCAGCCAAGGCCTTGATAAGCATAGTGAGGACCCAGAAGACAGTAGAGAGATATAAAAGTTAGTTTAAACCAGAAAATACAAATTTACTTTTTTGAAGAGAAAGGGGTACAGTGCAATGAAGAGTAAGTTTTTAAGGAGAGGTTATTTTATGTGGCCATCGCAAAAAAATTCTTCAAATTTACTAACCAAAATTAGGTATATAAAATTCACCCCAGCTTCCCATTTCAGACCAAGTTCCCAAGGCTCTACAAGTACTTCATTTTTAGCACAAAGAACCTAACTCACCTTTTGGTTAACAATTTAAACAGTTCAGACTTTACCATTTAAGAAAGCTGATAGCTTTGTGATTCAACTTAAGTTTTCCCCAGGCCTGTAGGAGACCACTCAAATTGACTAGGAGTTTAGTATTCTCCAAGTGTATCTTGTTTCAGATATAAAGCTCTGACTATGCACTAAAGCAGTGCAGTCTACGGGGCACTTTTGTGTAAAAGTTGTTGAAAATAAAAATTTGTTAAGTCCCCAAATCAATAAAGTGTCTGGGTGAGGCAAAATAACAACATTGTCTGGAGGGAAATAGAACCAGCTTTATATTTTAAAATTTTGTCCACAAATGGCTACATGTATTTCATGCATTTACGTCAATCAAAATATCTCGATTTGAAATGTACTTACATCTCTGAAATTTGCACCATCTTATTTTCTACAAACCAGTTATGAGAGGTAAAGTTGACCATTATTTCTGACTTACAAATAAGAAAAGCGAAGAGGGGCTGTTCACTTGCCCAGAGTTACATTAAAAGCACAAATGGAACTCAAGTTATAACCATTCTAACTACCTCAAACCCCTGAATGCTTTTACTGAACTGGGTATCAGCACGATCAGGAGCATCGTTGCTCCTGGCCTAAATAGAAATGCAAGACATAACAGGCCTATGAAAGTTGTGACTGTCATGACTATATGGCAGTCAATCAGGCTGCTGTTAACATATTAAACACTATCTTTTAGAAATAAAGATTTCTTTTGGTGCTCTATGTGCTGGTTTATACCTGTCTACTGACACTTTATTTTTTTGTACAATTTGTTTTCCCCTTTCGCCCCCATTCTTTACTATAAAATGAGTTTGTATTGGATTACTTTAGAAACAAATCAGGGTCTAGATTAGTAATAACTTTTTTGTTGTACTTTTTGAAACTGCAAACCAAGTGAATAAAACTAGGGACACAATTTTATTCTTTCTAAAGAGATGCCCAGCCCTGGCTGGCGTAGCTCAGTGGATTGAGTGCGGGCTGGGAACCAAAGTGTCCCAGGTTCGATTCCCAGCCAGGGTACATTCCTGGGTTGCAGGCCATAACCCCCAGCAACCGCACATTGATGTCTCTCTCTCTCTCCCCCCTCCCCTTCCCTCTCTAAAAATATATAAATAAAATATTTTAAAAAATAAAAAAATAAAAAAAAATAAAAGAGATGCCCAAAATGTCTGCTCACTTAATTTTAAAAATTTGAACACAAAACACAGCTTTATTTAAATAAAGAGGGAGAAAGAGAGGAGAAAAGGGAAAAAAAAGTCTAAAGGGACAACAGAAACATATTAGAGATTCTTAAATTGGTCCGTCTAGTCCCTGCCTTACCAAAGGGTAAGTTTCAAATTAATGATTCACAACTCTATTTTCAGATACAATAATCAAAACAGTAATTCAGATACAATTGAATAAAACAGAGATCACAGAACTGCCTTAAAATACAAAGAAAATATTTTTATTTATATAACAAAGACTAAGAAATAATGACATTAATAAAGTTAACAGAGCTGATGTCAGGACACAAACAGGTTTGAAAAGCTATAGATGAATAATCCCTGTTTCATCCAATCTTTGTTCATCCTTGCTTATTTTAGAAAGCATCTGTGGTATATTCCTGACTGAATCCTAAGCACGATGTATCCAGGTTATTCAATTATGATTCCTTTCCATTAGTCCTCATTATTTTTCTTTTTTTTCTTTTTCTTCTTTTTCTCTGGACTCTGAAAATAACCAAGAATGCTTTTGAGAGAGTTGTTAATGTATGGGTAATAACTTACCTCAAAAAAGGAAAGTAGATTTATTTCTCTTAGATTTTATTCTCTTATTGATAGCAAGTCCATTTTATAATAAAAGAAATAGCCTTTCATAATAAATACAATAATGCCATTTTATTTTTACCTCACCATGAAGAAAATTATTTTTTAACTGCTTGGTCATTTCTAATATACAGAGTAGAATAAAATATGGAGACACTGCCCATGCCAATAAAGTAGTGGACATTAAAAACAAACATACAGGAATTGCTGTGCTGGTGCATGGTTCTTCCTCAGAAAGTGGTTCTTCCTTAATGTGTTTCTTCTTGTCCTTTTTCTTCTTCTTCTTCACAGATATCTCCTGCTCTTCCACCACTAGCACTGCTTCTGCTGCTGCTGCTGCTTCTTCTTCTTCTTCTTCTTCTTCTTCTACTACTACTTCTTCAACTGAATAGGGTAAATGTAAAGGTAAAACAATTAACATGGTGAAACAATTAACAATTAACAGACCTCGCCCCCCCCCCCCCCCAATGATTTGAATCTTAGTTTTTTCCTGCCACTCTGGTCAATCATCCAGTGTTTTATATAATTTTTAACTGAAAAGGTCCTTTCAACACTTACTATAGTACCACTAACTTTACAAATGATATAAAGCTCAGACAGAAGTACATTTCTCATAATCATGCAGTTATGCATAGATATTAGAATTAAAACAGATCATCTCATCCACACACCCAGTTTTTCAGAAGAGAGTCAATTATATTAGAAATTTAAGAGTTTGTGCTACAGAGTCGAGGCATGCATTAATTCAACCTAAGCAATGGCCCTGAGTAAGTCATTTAACCTCCGTAAAGTCAATTTCCTCATCTATAAAATTTAGTAATGTGTATCTCATTGGATTACTAGGATTTACTGAGATAACACATACAAAATACTTTGCACTGTGCCTGGCACATTAGAACAAAGAGTAATAAGTAGCTATCATCAGAAATTCATTCACCATAGCATCTACTATATACTAGGCTCTATTCTTATCACTTGAAGATAGAGCAAGGCACAAAACAGACCAAAAGTCTCTGTCCTTATGAATCTTTTATTTTAGTAGAAGGGGAGTGACACGGCACATTCACTATACAGTCTTTTTACACAGAATCAGTGCCAAGGATAAAAATAAAGCAGAAAAAGGAACTCTTCTGTGTAAAATGTGGACATTTTACACAGAAGTCAGGCAAACACCTAGAAGATGTAAGTGAATAATGCAAAAATCTTGAGGAAAACATTCTAGGCAGAGATAACAAATGCTAAGGACAATCTGGAAGAAAAGGATGGATAGCAGGTTCAATGAATACTAAGCACAAGAGCAGTGTGGCTGTTACATTAAGAAGTGGTAGGTATTATAGGTGGTTAGGTTATAGGATACTTTCAAAGTAGAATTAAAGAGGACTTTCTGCAAGAACAGATTTGGGTTATAGGAGAAAAGATCCAAGAATTAAAGGTCAAAGTATGACCTTTGTTAAGATGGGGGAAACTGTGGAGCAACAGCCTGGGAGTAGCAAGGATCCATGAATGTTAAGTTTGAAAAGCTTATTGGATTTATAAGTGAACATATAAATCTGGAGTTTGGTGTTTTCAAATATTACCAATGGGTTTAGACAGCTCCTTACTGTTCAATAAGAAAATAGAAGCACAGTAGTTAAAGAAATGTTTGCTTCATCTAGGGCAGGAGCCCACATTTGCTGATAATACACTTTTGACCACTGAGTTATTTAGAAACCAAAAATTAAATCAGTCATTGCTTTAATGCCTGTCTCACAAGACTATCTGGTAGGCACTCAACATAGGTCCAGCTAATAAATGGATGGGGTTACTTGCTTACCAATTCTGTAAGACAGCGTAGTTTACTGGAGGGCACCTTTTAAATACTACTATAATGGCAGGCTACCTAATATGTTATCACTCTCTCTAGTCCATTCTATAGAACAGGAACACTGAAGAAAACGACTGCTGCATCAATTCTATACTTAACTGTGTAACAAAAATATCTCAGTAACTTATTTAGAAAACACGTATTTTTTCTTCTAATTTAAGCTGATTCTGAAAATAGCTCATTAGTATACTTAGTATAATATGCAATTCCAATATTCACAGAAATGCCTTCTCACATTCTTCTATGAAATCTGATAAATTTAACAATATCCTATCTATTCTCAGAGAACACAATGCTTATCAAAATACTATTAGCTTTCAACATGAGTGGTTTCATAATCAAGTCCAATGACATATACTTTCAGACTTACCAAGCCGGAACTTAAGGAGTAAGAGAATAAATGACATTTAAAAATTCAAACTAACCTTTAACTTTAACCTTAGATTTTTTGGCCTTCTTTTCAATTACTTCATCCTGTTGATCCACCTGTTCTATCTTGCGTTTTTTAGAAAAGGCTGGCAGTGTGGAGTCACCAGAAGGATCATAAGTCTTCACCTCACTGAAAGAGCAAAAGAGGTTTAAAAAATCTCTACAAATATTTGCAACTGCAATGACTCCAAAGAGATTGACACAAAATGCCATTAGATTAATACATGAGCTTTATAAACTGCTGTTTCATTTTAGTGGCTTTGGGGCACTTTATAAAAACTAAGTTTCCAAAAGGAAAAGACATATTAATATATTCCAGGTAGGTCAATTATACTTTGAGAGAAGTGCTGAGCTAAATGAATTCTGAGTAACCAATGTGACTCTGGTATAGAAAAATAGTCAATCGCCAAAGAGGAGAAAAATGGGAGAAAATTGCTTTACACCAAATGATTACACACCAGAAAAGCAAAAACTGAACCAGTTTAAGTTTTTAAGTTAAATTGGTGATTTACCTTACCAATTTAAGGTAAACTCAGTGAAAACCAACCAAAGCAAAAGACCTCAATCAGGTTTACTCTCATAACTGGTGCTTTAATACATGTGTTTGAAGTTACAAGCATAATGACAAGAAAGTATTAAAAATTGTACAAAACAAGCTAAGGAGCGTTCTATTTCTTAAGCGGACTTACAGGCTCATGACTTTCACTTTTACAGATTAAAACCACCTATAATTTAAAAAACAAAGACCCACATTTGTCAGCTAAGGACTACAAATCAGACTTGGAAAGTATATGAACTATAAAAGAAAACATTTTTTTCTGAATGTTTGCATTTAAACATATTTTTAAGGCTTTTGATGCATAGTCTGTTCCCAGAAAAGCTGTCCCACATTCCACCTCCACCATAACAACCTCATCAGTATTAAGCATCACCTCAAATAATAACCAAAACACCTCTTCCCACAAATATCTTTTTGTTAATTTTATGGTGAGGCCTAAAAACTTTACCATGCATCTTAGTTATTTTTAGACTTTTCTTTTGTCTTTTGTCTCTTAAAAAACTAGGCTAGATTAACTCTGAATGAATATTCTTTTTGATACATGGTATACTATACAGGAACTATGGATGACAAATATTTACTATCAACACTTGGAAATGAGTAAGGTAAATAATAAGAAAAAAGCCAAAACAAATATATGCGCTGATTACAGTGTAAATATGTGTTTCTGATTAAAAACCAGAACTAAATAGGAAAAACGGTAAATGGCAAAAAGGAGGAAGGAACAGAGGTGCTTCTGTTTACAATACAAAACTGCTGCCAACAATTAACACTTAAATAAGCAGGAACTGTCCATCCATCCTCCCCATGTACTCACCTTTTATGTTCGTACTTTTCTGCTTTTGCTAATGCTTTTCCTGTTCCACTTATTTTCCTTATCTAAGAAAAGAAAAATCATTAATATTCTAAGGCATAATCCCTTTACAGTATATACTCTAATATATATATCAATTATTGGTAAATATAAGGAAAACTGTTAACACTGGGCACAAAAATATATAACACTGGGCACAAAAATATATTAGACACATTAATATATATTATAAAACTGTTTAGCAGGTAGAGTAAGTACATAAACTACTCATAGTTGATTAATTTTCAACAGGTAACACTTCAATAGGCATGGTGCATTTCTTACCCCTCTATCTTCCAAGGCCCTCAACCTGGCCTCTAATTTGGCTCTGTTCTCAACTCCCATTGCAGAACTGGAATCTTCACCAAAAGCATCATACCGGATAGCCAAAACAGTTTTGGCTGCCAACATTCGAGAAATCTAATAGAGAACTTGAAGTCAGAAACATTCACACTAGGATTTTATTCAAACCAGGAATTACAAAAGTATTTTGAATCATACAACTCAAGCCATCTATCTTATATCTGAAATCTTTTCTGCAATATAATGGCTAACATGTTATATATAACCACCGTCATTTTAGTAAATGAAAAGATCTTTTAGTGGTTCACGTCTAAAATGAGCACAAACTATTTTTCCAAAGCCCCCTTTTAGTTTCTATCCAGGGACTTTAGTTCTACACCATGAGATCAACAAGAAAAAGTGTAGTCCCCTTTTCAAGCTAATTAAGATTTTATTGTATTAAACCCTTTTTTCCTCCTCTCTGCTCTGAATTTTATAGAGAGGGGAAGAGACAGATGAAGAGATGGAAAGAAACACCAATTAGTTGCCTCTCATATGCACCCAGAGGGGGACCCTACCCTGTAACCCAGGCCCGTGCTGTGACCAACAACTGAAATAGTGACCTTTCAGTTTGTGGGATGACGCCCAACCCATGAAGCCACACCAGTCAGGACTTTTGATGTGCCACCCACTCCTCCCTTACCAACAGGTAAACTCTAGGAAAACACTAACACAGTGAAAGAAAATAGCTTTAACAGGACCAATATACTTTCTTTAAACTTTTTCTTTCTGTATACAAAGTGCTTTTTACTTCAAGAATTCACCATTCTCTAGTCAATGAGGAAAAATAGAGTACTATAGAGTAAGAGGAAAATAGGTTATTTGGAGGGGAAAAAAGAGAAAAAGGCCAACCTCAGAACAACTAACTTACCTTTCCTTTGTGTTTGGGACTTGTCTGGCCTACAAGTGAAGCATGATAAATGAGACCATACTTAGGGGTATCTCGTCTAGACTTCAGAGCTCTGAAAAGGGCCTTTTCTGCTCCAAGAATCTGAACTGTAGAAGCTGCATGTTTGGCCAAATTCAAGAGAGAACCTTCAAAATAAAAGAAGTAGTTACAAGAAATCAATTTTTAATTATTTCAAAGTTCCATACACCTAACACAAGACCTACAGCCTAAGTGATACCATCCTTGCAGCTGAGGATATCTGAATGACGTATGTGATCAATGAAGGGTCTATTCTCATTTAAATACTTTGCTATGGACGACACATTAAGATCTTCTGTGATGGCCAGTAATATAAAATAATGAACTAGTATCTCACTGTATCACGAGTATTCAATTATACCATTTGTGTAGCATCCATCTTTATAACATCACCATACACATGCATTAAGTTTTATTATATATAACTCCTTCATTTAAAATATATTTTATGCCAAATAAATTAAAATACAAAACAGTATATTCAATTGTGAAACATTCTCAATGATGTTTCAGTTAATAATGGACTCCATATATGACAATGGTATGCCATATAGCCTAGGTTTGTAGTAGGCTATACTATCTAAATAGATTTGTACATTTCATGACGGCCACACAATGATGAAATGGCCTAACAATGATACATTCCTCAGAACATATCCCTGTCACATAGCAGTGCATAGCTGTATCATCACCGCCTATTGTGAATTCTTAAAACTATTCAAATTTTAATCCAGTGAGTTTTTTTTTATTTCATTTTTCAATGAAAGTTGACCTTCAACCATTATTTTATATTAGTTTCAGGTGTACAGCATTATGGTTAGCCAGTCATGCATTTGATCCCCCAACATTTCAAGTACTCACCTGTCACCTTAGCAGTTATTACAATATTATTGACTATATTCCCTGTGTTGTACTTTTACATCCTTGTGACTATTCTTTAACTACCAATTTGTACTTCTTAATCCCTTTAACTTTTTCACCCAACCCCCTAAACCCCTGGCAAACATCAGTTGATGACCCTGTAATATTATGAAATATTAACTAATTTATCCTCTTGCATTCATATGACTATTCTACTTAACCACAACAAACTTCTGACAATGGACAAGTGTCTCAGAAGAGGTAGTGACTTAAAGATGCCTTCATTGTCCAAAAGGAATTCAGGCATACAAATAAAAATCATCATTGAACACTGGTCCTTAGTCCTCGCCCATATACTACCTACTACTTCTATTATTTAAAATTTCTTTAACAACTGTAATTTAAAGATTAAAAACAAATCCTTGTTAGAACACTAAATTCTAAATACCCATGTTTACAAATTAATTAAAATCATCACCTGCATGAGCAATAAGTCGTGCTCCAACCAATTCCCCAACCATGACGGTAACATTGGGTGCAATGGCCATCATTCGGTTTTGTAGGTATTCATAGAGCTGGGTTCTATATTCTGAGATTTCAATCACCTAATATAAGGAACAAAAATGAGTAATTCATAAATGATTAAGGGCAAAAACAGGATAAAATTCACATGTCTAAAGCACTGGAGTTCTACACCTATCATTAGGGCAGCTGTGCAATCCTGGGAAAACTAAACTCTCCTTACCTGTTTCCTTTAAAACGGCTGCTGTGAAGATTTTTTTGGTAGATAATGTATTTAAACAACTTAGTATACTACTAAAAATGTTAGCCAATACAAATATATTACTACTCTTAAATTTATTTTAGTATACATTTCTCTCTTTAAGTATATAAATCAAGATGGCATCAGATGAGGTAGTGACTGAACACCCTCACATTATTCATCAGGTGAACAATAAGTTTAAAATCATCATTGCCATCAGAAAATTATTATTACAGTGCTGGTATCACAACTAGTTTCTCTATGTGTATAGTTTACCTGAGTGCAGAGATGCAGAATGTTGCAAATATCTTCTTCCGAAACCTCTGTTCCCATAGATATCTCTGCAGCTGCTTTCACTTCCGCTTCAACTTCCTCTGGCAGTAATTCAGAAAGTTGAGCCGAGGCATAATTCTTCCTATCGCCTATGAAATGTTTGCAGAGGATGAAGGAGAATCACTCTTCAACAAATTATACAAAATCCACCAGTCAAAAGAAAAAGTAGAGATAAACCAATGAAAAGGGTGCCTACACAAAACAAAAAGCAAACGAGTTTGACCTAGTAATTTTCCCTGCGTAAAGGCTTGATTTTAGAGATTGTAATCTCTTCCCATCATCTCCCTCAAAAGAGAGAGCAACCAACCACCATCAAAACCCCCCAAAATACCCCATTCAATAGGACTAATGACATTGTGACAATTTGTAGTTAAGATTATGCTGAAGCTAGGACCACAAATTCTTGAAGCAATATTGTAAAATGTAGTATAACTCATTTATTAGTACTCAGCATCCTCTTACTATTTTATTAGTACAGAACATATTGCTACAGATAGCAATATTACCATTAATGTTAATTATTAATATGCTTCAGGATACCCCCCCCCCCCACCTACAGTTGTCCCTATTAATGGCAAATCATGAGACACATTCACCAGAAAAAGCCATTTTAAGAAAAACCGGATTAGGGACCAACATTCTGTAGCACAGGCTCTCAAAATCAAAGTTAAAGTTAATTTTGTTTTTAAAATCTAAGAGATATTAATATGGCTACACTCCTAAAACATAAGTTATTAAAAACTCTGGGAAGTTTGTTAAGGAAAAAGATTGTAACTCAGGTTTTCGGATGCAAATAATTTTCAATGCCTTAAGACATAAAGTTAACTCACCAACTTTCTGCAAACACTTGCAGTATGTCAAGTTATCTGAAATAATTTTTCCTAATTCAGGAAAATGCCAGCCATACCATTCTCTACACCGCATAATGTAGTTGTTTAGCTCTTTATCTAAGTCATCCAACAAGGCTGCAGCAGATTAAAATGAAAAAACAAACAAACAAACAAACAAAAAAAACCCATGAAGTTAAATGGTTTAATTGTAGCAAAACATCCACAAAATCCACCACTTTAATGATTTTCAAGTATACATTTCAGTGGCATCAAGTACATTCACAATGCTATACAACCATAACCACCACTATCCATTGCCAGAACTGTCTTCATCCCAAACTGAAACTCTGTACTTATTAACCCTCCACCCACACTTTCCCTCAGGCCCTAGTAATCTCTTCTACCGTCTCTATGAATTTCCTATTCTAGGTACCACACGGCACTTGTCTATGTGTATAACTTATGTCACTTAGCATGTTCTCAAAATTCATCCATGTTGTATGTAGCATGTATTAGAATGTCATTCCTTTTAAAGAATATTATTCATATATACCATATTTTGTTTATCCATCCATCTGTCAATGGGTTACTTCTACCTTGTGGCTATTGTAAATAATGCTGTTATAAACAGGGGCATCTTGTAATTTGTTTGAGTACCTGCTTTCAATTCTTTTGGGTATATACCCAGAAATGCAATCACTGTTTAAATGGATTTTTTAAATTGAGAATTAAGACTCTGACATTTCAAAAATTCATTTAATGATACAGGAGAATAAACTAATAAAGCCAGGCCAAAAAAAAAAAAAAAAAAAAAAAACCAAAAAAACCCCCACAACACAATACAGATCCCACTATGGTTTTAGCATTTTTCACGGAAAAAGACAAATGAATTGGTTTACATTAACGGTGTAATTCACAATTATCTCCTAGTAGCCAAATTATGGGTAGTTCTTCCTTTTTCTAATGTGGATCCAATTTCTTATTAAGAATTCTGGTTATTCCCCTTGACAGGTGTGGCTCTATTGGTTGGGCTCTGTCCCACCAAGCTAGTGGTTTACATTTTACATTCCCGGTCAGGGAACACGCGGGGGTTGCAGGTTTGGTCCCTCTTCTCCTTCCCTCCCCCTCTCTTTAAAAATAAATTTTAAAAGTCTGGAAAAATTCTAGTTAGCCTGGCTTTCTCTAGAGAATTATAAAAGATCCAGTTTTAATAGTAGGAAAAACACCATGCAGAACAGACAGAATAGATCTCATATGCACTATACTTACAAATTGCCTGGACAATCATTGTGTCCACTTTGTCAGCACTAAATTTCAATCTGTAACGGGACAAGCTGGGGAGAAGAAAATAACAAACTGCTAAGATAGCATTGATGAAAAGCATTTAACTAACATCTTAAAAGCTTTTAAAATCCACCCCCCCCATCAGAGCTACATACCATTTTTTAATTTTTTCAACATGGGAAAATCAGCTGCAGCATCAGAAAATACACATTTAATAAGAAAATAATACATCTGTCCTGCTGTAACCTATAGTTCTGAAATACTAACTTATGAATGACATCTCAGATAATGCTGTGTAGTGCCGGTCATAGTGATTCATTTTGCAGCATGTTAATGCTTTAATCAGCAGATAGGGAAAAAATGCAGCACTCCAACACCTGAAAACAGAAAGCCACGGAGGAATAATACTGTACATAAGGCTTTCTTAATCTTGGCACTATTAACATCATAAGCCCCGTAGTCTTTGTTGGGGGACGGGGGGGGCATTCTGTGCATTGTAGGATGTTTAGCAATATACCTGGCCTCTACCCATTCATTATGTTAATGACAAATCCCACTTGAAGTTCTAACCACCAAAAATGTCTCTACACATTGCCAAATGTCTTCTAAGGAATATGTTCACACTGCTGTAATCAATGCCAATTTAATCCCAAACTTGAATCGACCCAGTTTAGTTATTTGTGCTCTTAGAAATGCTTATTACAAAGTTCTTCCTGCCTATCTCTGTAACTAAGCAGAGCTTTAACCCTACATCAATCTATGTTCAGTATTTTCTATTCAAAGGTACAAACCTTTGTTTACTATGTCTTTTTTCTCTGTGTTAATGTTTTTCAGAGCCACTGCTTCTGATAGTGCTCTGCTCACAGAGTTGCTAAGTTTTGAGTAGTCTACCCTTAATCTTACTGTTTCTTCACAAACCCTGTCATTTCAATGCAACTTCACAGAATGTCAAGCTTTTCAGGAACACATATATTACAGTACAGCACTAATGGACTTCTGGTTAAATGATAGGTTAATGTACTTTTCTTAGCCTTATTATAATAATAATAAAACTCAGAGTAAAACAAGCAACACAGACAGACACATACACAAAAAGGAGATCACAGCAGATGAGAAAATTAAGTGGACAACAGAGTAGCAAACGATGTAGCAGACATAAGGGGGGGGGAGGGAGAGGGGGGAGAGAGCAAGAGAGCGCAGGAGCACACGTGATCGAGCCCCCCCGAAAGTTGTGGGATCCAACACCAGAGAGGGTGGAGAATGCCTACAGTGAGGTTTAGAGTCCAAGCAATGAAGCCAGAATGCCTGGGTTCAAATCCTGGCCTCCTCATGTACCAGCTGCATTGATCTCAGGCATCCATTTCCTCATCTGTTAAATGAGGGTAGTACTACTGATTGTTATAAGAATTAAATTAGTATGTGTAACATGCTTGTAACACTACTACACAATTGTTTATTAAATGA
Organism: Phyllostomus discolor; assembly: GCF_004126475.2. Taxonomy (NCBI): domain Eukaryota; kingdom Metazoa; phylum Chordata; class Mammalia; order Chiroptera; family Phyllostomidae; genus Phyllostomus; species Phyllostomus discolor. The sequence goes on from NC_040906.2 coordinate 27,709,926, forward strand.
AAGCCAACTTTATTTTCCAGTAAATCTCACCTGTGGGCCAATCCAAGACACATAGCTGTCATTTCACGTGGTTCTACACCAGGGATTAATCCATCCATCTGTGAACGAATTCCTCTCATGAGTTCATTGACAACAGGACTATGGATGCAACTGAGATTCAGCTTTTCCTATGAAAACAATAACATTTGTATTAAATAAATATAAGCTGTAAAACAATAAATACAGTTTAACTTAGTTTTGTTCTTTTTGTTGGTTTGAGAAATCTTTTACTTACATTATTTAACTTTTAAAAAATTAAAGGTAAAACACACAGAAGACTTTAATAAACAGTATTATAGAGAAGAGCACTGAATAGAAAACAAAATTCTGAGTCTTAGGCCTTTCCCCTACAGATAAGTAACTGTAAGCATCCCTTAAGTACTTCCAAATATGTACAAATGTTAATTGACACCAGCATTTTAGGCCATACCACCCTGAACTTGCCTGATCTCCAAACATACATGTGTTAATATGTATGTATACACACATATACACATTTTCATAATACAGTTTAAGGTTTTACACACCCCACATGGACAGGATAAATTTTTTCTCCATACCTTCCTTTCATCACATTGTAGCGTATTTGCTTCTCCTTCATACAAATCTACGGTTCTAGCCCATCAAATACAAATATACAAAATTTCATATATTACATCATGTTTAAGAAACAAAATATTTAGAACGTATGAGTAATATTGTTTGTATTTTTTAAATGGATAAACTGAAAATATTAAAGATGCCCACAATCCCTTTAATTCAACGAGCTATCATTCTGCATGCCTTTGTGGGTATATATTTATTATTCTAAAAGTTAACGTTTAACAGTAAATATAAACTAAGACTTAGGGGCACTTCAAAGGATGAAAATGAAAAGTAACACCATCACAGAAAACTTTATGACTTGACTGTATTAGAAATAATCTGTTAACACAAACCTCTTAAATTCAGAATCCTAGCTTAAAAAACCCTCAAATCTCTTTAGTGCTTTCCTACAAACAAACACATATACTAAGAAAGAAATGTCATGACTCCATTAATGTTGCGGGGTGGGAAATAGCTAAATCAAAGTATGGCAGGATATACACAAAGTATCAACAGACTATCTCTGGTTGGCAGGGTTAAAACTATGTTTTTAGAATCAATTTTTGGTATATTTGTACTTTCTTTTACTTTTTAAAAAATTTATTAATGAGAGAGAGGGGGAGAGAGAGAAACACTGATTTATTTTTACACTGATCAATTCTTGTATGTGCCCTGACCAGGGATTGAATCAACAACCTTGGAATATTAGAATGATGCTGTAACCAACTGAGCTACCCAGCTAGGGTGGCGTATTTGTATTTTCTACAATGAATGTATATGCTTAGTCTTGATAATCATATTGAAAATAATTATTATGTAGCCTAGGGAAAAAAGGTAAAGTATGAGAACTCATGACAAACAACTCACTGCAAAGACTGGGCTTTGTAGTCACTATGCTTATGGTGAGTTCTGATCAGCAAGCATGAAAGAAAATCATAACTTTACCTTTATGACCCCTCCTAGTTTAGCATCAGCTACAGCCAAGGGTTCATGGGCTTCTTTTACTATTTTCTTCAGAACTTTCTTCAGTTGCTTGTTGATTTTGCCCTCCATCAGGGCTGTGAATGCTTTTCAGGAAAAAGAAAAACAAGAGTTCTCTCTCAATTTTTTAATTGTAAGAGCTTAATATCTTATTCAAGTTAAAAAAAAAGGCAAAATAAATACTCCCTTTCAAAAGGGCTAAATTTAACATTACTTCTAAAATGAAATGATAGACATAAAAATATTTACAAGTTACACATTTCACAATATCATCTGATCTTGTCTCCCTCACTTCTACTCCAGGACCAGGAGTTACACCAGATCCAGCCTTCCTTTGCCTATACCACATGAATCTTCTTTTGAACTCAGACTCAGAATCATGTCAGAAACATTCTACTTTGGAATGACAAATAGATTCTCTCTTCTATATTATGACAGATTGGCCTGATGCTCTGGATTGTGAAATACCCTAAAATGTTGTCAAGACACTCTGGTTAAAAAGAAGTATATTATTTTGAAGGTTCTGTTGCTATTAAGTATATTTGAGTGGGATCTAACCTTTTCTAATACCCAATCCATAGGTGTCATCAGGCCAATGCTTATAAACCTTCAATGATGGAGAACTTACTGCGAAGGCAGCCTGTTCAATTTTAGGACAGCTTTCATTTTAGGTTAAGCTCTAAACCTGCAACTTCTATAACTCTCACCCTTCCTTAGACCTATGCTTACTTCTTCTGGACCCACATGAACACCTCTCCTGGTATTTGTCTGGATTGTAGCTGGATTTCAAGTAAGTCTGTCAGAAAGGAAGTCTGTCATAATGTCTAAGGCCAAGTATTCAGCCAGCCAGATACCTGCTCTTCCCTCCTGTCCATCTCTCTTGTAGAAATTGAATTACAAGTCAATTTCATCTGTTATCTGGGAAAACTAAAGATGAAGATAACATCTGGCTACCACACAGCTCTTTCAGAGTTCTCTACATTCTAAGAAAATAAGATTCCATTTATTTTTGTTGAGATCTAGCCTTTTACATTTTGTACAAAATTGACTCCTCAATAATCTTCCTTTCTAATTAAGAGTTGTATTCTTTCCTTAAAAGTTTATCTTTCATAATTAAGAATTTTTATTCAAATTCCTGCTCCTAGTTCTCAATTTTCCATATCTACGTTTGCATTTTACAATTTCTTTAAAGTAAAACTTTTGCCATGACCAGTGTGGTAAGTTGGCTGGGCATCATCTGTTGTCCCATTCCATCCCCAGTCAGGGCTCATGCTTGGGTAGTGGTTTGGTCTCTGATGGGGTATGAAGGAGAAGCAACTGATCAGTTTCTCTCCCTCTCTTCCCCCATCTAAAAATACAATTTTTTAAAAGTAAACTTTCTACTCTAGATCTACGGTAACATTTACATTTATCTTCCCTTTATCAAAAAGTGTGTTCACTACTGTCCATAACATGTACTTTTAAAAGGTGATATATAGATGGTGACAGAGAAGGGAAGCTGAGTCTTTCTCCTACTTCTCTTTCCTACTGGCCACTGTTCCTCATCCCGTAGCAGTTTTCTCACTTCATGGGAACGTGCGCTGGCCCCAAGTTTACTGTGACTATTCAGAAGGCTTGCATCTTGAAAATTTGACCAATAGTAAAAGTAAACTTCTTCATGCAGGTGGCGTATCTGAACTTCTAGGACCAATATAAAATCAACATTGCACCCCATCAGATTCTTAGGCTACAGGTTTTTTTTTAGTCCATACTGACATCTACAACCACTGAATTTTGCTCTGTCACACAAAACTGTCTTGTAATAGGCAGTTGGAAGTTGAATTCTCAGGAAGGACTCTGTTCTCTTAGTAATAAGCCAATTTTCAAATTTCTGATAAAAATAGATGGGAAAAGGCATTCATTGTACAAGTTTCTACAACCAGATTCCTGACAGAGCTCTACTTTCATTCATCCACCCCAAAATATTTATGTGCCAAAATCTAGGGGGTTGACAGTAAACAACATAGCCTACACTCATGGCTTAGATTAGGGAGGGTCAGAGGGTTCTCACCTAGTATGGCATTTCCCCTACCTATTTTATAACATTATACACTTGGTAGGGCAATGTGATACCTCTTCTCGTCTCAGTTTTATATGTAAAATAGTAATATTACCTACCTCACAGGATTGTTTTAAGATTTTGGAACAATAAACACAAATTTTGACAATCGCTATATAATCTTATTAGCTATAGCAAAAACTTGCTTCATGTTTGGGGAGAGGTTAGACCTCTCCACTTAATAGTTTAATAAGGACTGGTCAGAAATATCCTGAAAAGATTAAAGTTATACGCAAAAAGAAATGCTAAACAGGCTACTTGGGATCAGGACTAGAATACTTTACAAACTCTAGAAGGTGCTGTACAAATCAGTCGATGTGAATAATGCACTCACCCCAAACTGGGAATAGCTAATACAACCTTGCTTGGGATTTTACCAAAATTCTACCCATATTTAATTTTAAAGATGTGATAACAGAAGTATCTTTAAAGAAACTCTCCAGGCAAAATTTACCACAGGTATGCTTTACATTGCTATGAAACTTTTATTACCAAAACAGCAGCCCTAGAACTATTTATAAAAATTAAAAAATTGATTGCTGGGTAGGGGAGGGGGACAAGACAGATGGGGTTATAAGGGGACTAAGTGGTACTGGGAAAATGAACAATAAAATCGGCCCCATTGTTGGGTCTTCCTTTGGCATACCCCACTGCCAAGATTGGGATGGCCCATTAATATTCAGCATATTTAGTTGGATTCCTAATTTTCACAAGAGAACTACACCCTTCTCTTGTGGCTAATGAACAAAATTATTTGGGTCTATCAAATAATGCCTAATTTTAAGCCATATTCTTCCTTATGGCTCTTCATTTTCAAATTATATCACCAAGTAGTTGGCTGACTTGAGAATTTAAGCAACTGAAAAATTTATGACTAGGGTTTTATATATGGCCTTATTTTCCTAACATTAAAAAAATCTTTAAAAAAGCCCTGGCTGGTGTAACTCAGTGGATTCAGTTCTGGCTTGTGAACCAAAGGGTCACCAGTTCAATTCCCAGTTAGGGCACATGCCTGGGTTGTGGACCAGGTCCCCAGTGGGTGGCATGAGGGAGGCAACCACACACTGATGCTTCCCTCTCTAAAAGTACATTTAACACACACGCAGACACCGAAATCCCTCAAAAGCTCTGGCCAGGTGGTTCAGTTGGTTGGAGCAGTGTCCCATAAGCCAAAAGGCTATGGGTTTGATTCCTGGCCAGGGCACATACAGAAAGCAACCAATCAATGTTTTTCTCCCAGATCTCTCTCATTCCCTCCCTCCCTCTGCACTCTCTAAAAATCAATAAACACATCCTTCAATAAAGATTAAAAAAAAAACACAAAACTATTGAAGCCAAGCCAAATTAATAAACCCTATTACTATATATCTGCTGTCCTATCATGGGGGCTAATTGAAGGATTAGTCATCCATTCTTCTAAATCATGTGAAACCACACCCTTTTTAGATAACTCTCATGCCTTAGTTTTCATATTAAAATGCACACAAACCTAGAAGTACTAGTTTTCCTAAAACTTTCATTTTTTAAGTTTATTTATTTATGCTAGAGAGATGAGAAGGGAGGGAGAGAAATACTGATCAGTTGCCTGCCACACACCTGCACCCAGGGATAGCCCACAACTGGGGACATTTCTGTTTGCAGGATGATGCCCATCCCACTGAGCCACACCAGTCATGGCCCTAAAACTTTTAATAATGTGCTTTTTCAAACTAAAAATGTATATCCCTAGAGAACTGTTTTATTATTTCTTCAACAGTGATCCCTGGCTATTCTCAACTTTTTCCTTGTATTAAAATGATCAGAGCTCTGTGCTTGACCACATTACCTGGGTCCCTTGTAGAACAGCTTTTACTGAATTGTGCTTTAGCATTATGCTGTTGGTTTCCACAGGGAGATCAATTTACCCACTTCTCAGCTCTCTTCACATGGGGGGGAAACCAGCCCTATGGTGAAAAAAGCTAACTCAATGTTGTCTCAGTGGTAGTGACGAATTTGTTAGATCACTTAAATTCATTTCCAAAAACAATGCATCATTGACAACATTGAGTAAGGTTAACTTAGGCAACTGAAGCAAACAATTTTTTAAATAAGGACAACAAATTGTCAAGATTAAAAACAAAAACAAAAAAGCTAGTCTTTGACTTTACCTGCCAATGCTTCTGCTGTATCCTGAAATTTCTCAAAATGTTTTAGCTTAACTCTAGAATTAAGAAAGAAAAAAATGTTATGGAGGCACACTGATTTCTGCAAAAGCCATATACTTAGAAAAAGAGTGTCAGATTGTTTCCAAAGCATACACTAATAGAAGAAATTCAATGGATATCAGGGTACAAAGTTAGATATTCTTCACAAAAGGACCAGTTCTCTAAATGTACACTAGCAATGTTTGGACTATTATAGAGAAAGCTGTAGGCTTTGGAGGTAACATAGAACAGCCAAAAGGTTTGTTCTATGAATCTAAACCACAGGAAATATGTAGAAGCTTCAATATAATCTCTGCTACTTAAAGCTAGACACAGATGCCTTCTACTATAAAGCATACAAGTGGCCTAAGAAAAGGTGTGTCTGTCTGTCTTAGGTCAGCAATCTCATGGCACTGATTTGTCCATCCAGTAAAAATGCCATGATGCAAGTTTATTGTCAGGTCAGATTCCTATTACTCTTATTTTACCTTCTTCTTCCCCATACACTTATGTGCAGAGTAACATAATTTTATATGGAAATGCATACATTTAATTCATTGTTGTCTCAGTGGTAGTGACGAATACTTGAGTGAGATCACTTAGATTCAGTCCAAACAAGAATACATCATTGACAACAATGAATCAAGTTAACCTAGTCAATTAAAGCATATACCCCTTTAAAAAGAGAAAACTAGTCTGCCATTGTGTCTAAAACAGTATGATCTTAATCAAGGTTTTCTTACCTGGTCAAAGAATATCCTGGTGGTCCCTTACATACTCAACAACACAAAGATGCAAGGAAAAAATAATAATTTCCTCTATTCTGCCTCCCCACACCCCTACTTGCACCCTTCTGAAGTGGCATTTGTCCATATCTCTTTAACTGCAGGATGCACAAGAACATGGCGAAAATGGGAAGACATTATACAAAATCTGAAGCACGATTTTCTCAGTATATAACGAACCTCTTTCCAGATCTGTAAGAGATCTAGATATACTAAAATTTGTTTAACAATTACACTACTGATGAACATTTATTTCAAATTTTGGGTTTTTACCATAAATGTTCAAACTACGTATTTTGTTTCTCTAACTATTTAGTATGACATTTCTTGGGTTCAATACTCTTCAGCAAGCTTTAACAGTTTCCTTCTATTCTTGTAAGTTTTTCTTAGCACTAGCAGAAGAATTATTAAATGTCCCATAGCACCCAAGGACATACATAATTCAAATCCACATATGTCAAGAGATCAGTTAAGTCCTTGCTAGGATCACATTCACCAAATGGGCTATTTCAAAAGGTGATCCAGCTGGTGAAATAGCTGCCCAGACTACTCTGAAAAGCCAGCTCACTCTCCTACCACTCATTTCTTAAGCTGGGCATCAACGTTATACTCTATTTTCTACTTCAGAGAACTTGGGAAACTGAGGTATTCCTTTTTCCAGGATTTACTAGCTACTTATTCTAGAGGAAGCTAGGAAGTAGAAGTCATAAAGAATAAATAAAACTATAAATTACATTAAAAAACATTTGAATACCACTAAGAGAAACTGAAAGTTAAATCAATCAGCAGTCTATACTTTTGACAAGTATTACTTTTAATAGAAACTTATACTTACAATCAATTTTTCTTTTTATTTTTTACACTTACATTTTATTGATCATGACATTACAGCTGTCCTAATTTTTTTCCCCTTTGCCCCCCTCCACCCAGCAATCCCCCACCATTGTTCATATCCATGGGTCATGCATATAAGTTTTTTGGCTACTCCATCTCCTATACTGTACTTTATATACACCCCTGGCTATTCTGTACCTACCTATTTGAGTTTCTAAATCCCCTTACCTCTTTACCCATTCCCCCACACATCCCCATCTGGCAACCATCACTCTTCATATTCACAATTCTATCTGTTCTTGCTTGCTTAGTTTGTTTTTTTAAATTCAGTTGTTGATAAATATGTACTTATTGCCATTTTATTGTTCATAGTTTTGATCTTTTTCTTTTAAATAAATCCCTTTAACATTTCATACAATAATTGTTATTTGTTATCCTTTAGGGTTCTTTTTTTGTCTGGGAAGCTCTTTATCTGCCTATTTTCAAATTATCTTACAGAACAGTAATTTTGTGTTGCTGCTCAATCTAGTCTGCAACTAATACCAATTAATACTGATGACCTATGCTCCAAATAAGGAAATCTAATGATTAGACTAATTCCAATATTATTACTGAAATACATTTTCAAACAAAAGTTGTAAATATAGCCCTGGCCAGGTGGCTCAGTTAGCTGGAACATCATCCTATACACCAAAAGACTGCAGGTTTGATTCCCAATCAGGGCACACACCTAGATTGTGGACTCAATCCCCTAGTTAGGGCACAACAGGAGGCAACAAATTGATGTTTTTCTCTCTAAATCAATAAACATTTCCTTGGATGAGAATTAAAAAAAATGTTATGAATGTAACACATATGAAGGGGGGTGGGAAGAAATGTAAGAATGCCTAAATGTGAACTGCTAAATTCCTAGTTTTAAGATGACTTACATTTTATTTGCTTTTTCTGGAGTTTCAAATTCTTTCCACAAACTATCAACCTCTTGAAGTTTCTTCTCATTCAAAACCTGTAATAAATAGTTGAATAATTTTCTTTAAACAGCACAGCCTAGACAAGCATATATGGTTTACACTCTCAAGGACAACTGTACATGTAAAATGAGGGTGGTGGAAGCTACTTTTCTCTCTGAAATAATGAACCAGTTGTTTCACAAGCATAAATCTTAGGTCAAATTAGTAGCTCAAATAGCACATTTAATAACTAGAAGGAATTCAGATCTTATTATTTTCTGTGTGTGTGTGGGGGTATCATTACTGAAAACTTTCTATTTTAAGGACCCCTTAACCCCTCCAAAAGGCATCATATTCAGACTTTCTTTAGAATATGTTAAATATGCCATTATTTTATACGGTCAATTAAAGTAATCTACCATCAATTTGTAAGACATCCCAATTTCAGGGATGCTAAACATGGGGAAAAATGCGTATTAGGATTGATCCTTTCCTATCTTGTACTTGAGCAGTTGACTTATCACATAGAGTATTGGTGAAGGTATACAGAAATAACAACTTTTATTCACTCTTGATTTAAGATAAGAGACTCTCTTGAAGGCAATTTGGTAGCATCTGTCAACATCAAGTATAAATATCCTGTATGATCAATTAACTACTTTCTATAGAATAAATTGTTACTTACTGCTATAATCAACCTAACAAGAAAGTACTGATTTCTCTAAAACTAAGACACCATCAATTCCAAGTCACATCCTGACGTAAGGTAATTTAAAATGCAAAGAAAAAAGGGGTACTTTAAATCTACAAAAGTCATTAACATTTAGCGATATATTATTCAAGACTTTTTAATTGTGACATTTTATTTAGGTATAATTTTACTAATCTTACTGTATACTTAGCATATTATGGATGTACCATAATTCCAGGTTTTGACAACCTAGAATTTTGGTGTATTAATACACCATCATTTATGTTTTTCTTGATAAATAGGTTACTTCCAAATTTTCCTTATCCTTCAGAAAACACTTTTTTGTATGCACACGTGTTGCACTTCTATATAACAAACTGCTGGAAGTGGACTTAATTGATCACATAGGATATGCATATTTTACGTTGACAGATGTTACCAATTTGCCTTCAAAACATTGTTAGTTTCACTTAAATCAAGAGTGAGTAAAGCTGCAATTACAGACAACTCCAAAGAGGAAAAATGAGCAAAGCCAGCTTTTGGTTTTTAATTGCTGTTTTATTAATTTTCTTAAAAATAACAAGTATTTAATGTAGTAAGTGCAAACAGAAGTATATTTTCAAATATCAGAAGAGAAATTTGGGCCCTGGCTGGTGTAGCTCAGTGGACCGAGAGCCCAGACTGGGAACGAAAGGGTCACAGGTTCAATTCCCAGGCAGGGGACATGCTTGGGTTGCGGACCAGGTCCCCAGTTGTGGGTGCGTGAAAGGCAACCACACACTGATGTTTCTCTCCCTCTCTTTCCCTCTCTCTAAAAATAAATAAATAAAACCTTTAAAAATTATGAAAAGCATAAAAAAAAAGAGAAACTTGGACAGTGAAGATCTCTCTCAAATCAATACTTCGGTATGTGTCCTTTCAGACTTTCTACACCCATATCACATACAGTTTTTTGACTTACAACTAGAATCACACTATACATCTTACCTAACTTTTGGGGGGCCTTATATCAGCATGTGCGAAAATTTGCTTTTTATTGCTGTATTCCTAGAACTCAGAACAGTGCCTGGCATGCAGGCGGCATTCAATTTACCTCCTCCTTCCTAACATCTCAGAAGCATCCCACTATATGAATGTCACACTATTCAATCATTTCTGTGTTTAAGTCTTAACTTCAAACTTTCCCTATTAAAACAACCTGATCTCAACTCGATTACCACTAGCCCAGATTTCTCCCCTAGGCTTCAAATTTTAAATGACTACTACATTTCCACGTGTAATAGATACTGCAAGGTTCACAGGGCCAACCTGTTAACTCTTTAGTATCCCCCGTTCAAAAACCCAACAACCTGTTTCTCTTCTCTTATCATCACTCACCCACTTATGAAACCAAAACCCCACATTCAACCCATCAGCCAATCCTGTCAGTTCCACCTTTAAAACCTTACCGATGTTTTACCTTCACATCAACCTTAAAGTATATTTATCTTGTCTAGATTAACGCAAAAAGAAAAAACCCTTGCTTCTTTTCCTGCCCTTTGTAATCATTAAAACACAAAGTACACCATTGCTCTCTTTAAAACCTTTAAGTCATTCTTCAAAATACTCAGAATAAAATCCCTTCATAACTTGTAAAATCCCAATACGGCTTCTGTCCACCTCTAATTGCGCCAAATCCTCCAACCCAGAACCCAGCATCCCAAAAGGCAGGGCCACGTGTTTGCCAACACGTGCGCCTCCGAGGCCCAAAGCCTTCCTCTTTCTTTCGGAACAAGGGAACAGGAAAGGTACCCGTGCTAACCCGAGCAATGCCACTCTCTCTTCCAAGTCTCTCCGTTTCTTCGCCTGCCCAACACCCGCCTTCCCCCTCCAACGGCTCAATCTTCCACCTACCTTAAAGATGGCGTAGCCCACGGACGTTTCAAACAGCACCAACATGGTTAGGCAGGGTAGGGGCGCTGCGCAGCCCGCCTTGAGCGAAATCTTTCCCCAATAGAAAAAGACCAGATTTGCGGCGCGAGGCCGCAGCTGGCCAAGCACAAACGCGCACGCTTCCCTGCAAAGAACACCACCAAGTTGCGTAAATGTTCCACACTAAACTACCAGCACACCCCGAGAACGCACTCCTCCTCCAAGGATTCTGGGATGCGACACACTTCCGACGAGCGACGTGACGCACAGAGGGCCGTCACTTCCGCAATATTCCCGCCACAGAGGACGACGAAAATATCGCGAGATTTCTTAAGGCAACGCGTCTTTGTGATCTTGAGTGCACAGAAACCTAAAGAAAATTTCGCTTGTTATTTTTAACTCCGTTTTGTGATATGTTTTCCTTTGCGACACATGCGGAATTATCTCGATGCCTGCTGCAGGCATACGTAATTAGGGAAATGCCAGCCGCTAGACTTTCTCCTACCTTGAAATAAAATCCGCAGAATGAAACTACGGTTGTGACTGTTTTATCCAGCCAAACTTATTTTTTTGCACAGATGTCTTTCAAATATGTGTGGGCCTCTCCCATTTTTTTTCTGCAGTGACTTACACTATGAATTTAGAGTTTCTGTTCTTGGTGTAATTTGCTTTTCTGGTAACTTCCAGTCTCAGCGACTGGTTTAAATACCCCAATTCTTTCACAAATCTGGCAGTAAAATAGCAGTAAAATTTTACTGCTATTCACAATAAGCTATTCACTGCTATTGTGAATAGCAGTAAAATTTCTTTCCTCACTTCCCAAGGCCCTATACCCGGAGTGCCTGAAAATATTAAGTTGCAACCTACTGGAAGTTATAGAACACTAAGTAATTTGATTTTCACAAGCAGCTCTGCAACCTGGCATCAAGAGAAGTGAAAATCCTGAACTAAGTAACAGAAAAGGTGCAAATGGGGGAAAATGAAGGGGTAGAGGAACCTAGGGTACAGACAAGAGCTCGATTGATTATGCCATAGGATCCGGTGTGGTCAGGGAAGCAAGGGAAACCAAAACAGCTTGAGAGTGGGGGGTGGGAGGTGGGGAAAGGGGACTCAGATGAAGTAGAAACACTTCTCTTTATGGTGTTATAAAACTTACTTTTTTTCCCCCTTTGGCCTGGTCTCCTTAGTGGAAGTGCCATCTGCTAGAGAATGGAATCTATATCTTTCACTTACTTGTATCCTTATAGGGCATCATGTGCTGGTCATGAAGAAGTCGTTTGTAAATATTTAATGAATATCTACAAAAAGTAAAGTTCTTTTCCTTATGTCTAAAGCTTGCACCCTTCAAACAAAGAGAAGTGAAACTATTCAGTGAGAAACTTCTTTCCTGTACCATTTCCTAGAAGTTGTCTGCACAATGCCAATACATATCATCAGCTCAGGGGTTCAGAGCTGATTTTTTTTTATATGTGCATCTTGACCAAATGTGGTAATTGATGATTCCCTGTAGCAAGAAAAAAGTAAGAGTTTCAATACTTCGAGTACTAGATCCAGGGGAGACAACACAAAGAAGTATAAGGATAAGAAAATGAAAGAGGATAGATAACCCAGAAGGGCAGATAAATTTAGTAATGGTTTAATATGGTACAATGACAAGGAAAAGAAACAGTTCTTCTGTTCTCTCTCCACCCCCAACCCCATCCCTGTCCCAACTATTGTAGACTGTAAGCTCCATGAAAGTTCATTGCCAGAGCCCCAGTACTAGGCTAATATGTGGCACATAATAGGGGCTTCATAAATATGTATAATGAATTAGTAAATGAACAACTGGAACGAATGAATTGTTGGGAACCGCCCTGCCTGTTTTCAGAAGCTGTAACCTGCCCCTCCCCCCATGGCTAATCAATCAGTGAGTGATTCTTGGACCATAAGCCACTAAGCAGACAAAGCTTATCTCCCTGGCAGGAGTGCAGCTTCTGCTCCTTTTACTTCACCCTGCTTGGCCCCCAGTGCTTGATTGGTTAGCCAATGACGGGTGAGGTTCCCCAAGGGAGGGATGACCCAAGACAGGCAAGATCACATGGCCCCAGGGAAGGACTTTGGGGGCTACAGCAAAAGGGGGTGATGGACCCTCACCCTTGGCTTTGACATAGCCTGAGTCCTCATTCTGTCTGCGAGAAGTCTCCTAATCTCTTGTCTGCCTTACTTCCTCTGCCTGACTTAAGCCTGAAACAATGACAGACGGAGGTGCAGTCCTGTGCTGGAAAGGACAGGTTCCCTAGGGTGATCAGGCCTAAGAAAGAATGCATAAAATCCTGTGAAACCTGCTTTGCTAAGAATGCTCTCAACTAAAAGCTAAGGGTCAAAGCAGGAAGTGAGTTCATGGCCTTTTAGCTAACAGACCCTGACTCAGAATAAGCCCTCAGAGTTCTTTGTATGCTACCCATTGTTTGATCCTTACTGCCTAACAATGATTAATGAGCTTTACCTGTATTCCTGTGAAAATTGAAAGCCAATAAAAACCTTTTAAGGGAAGGGTTGGGGCTTTCTTCCATTGAGAGAGTAGCCATGCTGTCCCTTTTTCTCCACAGGACTCGGTAGTCTGTGAATGTATCTCGTCTCATTGAAAAATCCACGGACACTGCGGGCCGGTGTCAGAGACAATGAATGATGGGATTAAATTATTTCAAGGTGCTAGCAGAGGCTCCAGGTGATGCATGGGTCACCGGCCAGCAGTGATCACGGAACTCTGCGGATGGCTCGTCGAAACTCAAGAAAAAAATATGCACAGAGACAGACCAGTTTCTGTGGAGAAGTAGGGATAGAACGGCCACCCCCTCTAGTGGGGAGCGTGCCAATTTACCTTCCAAACTGGCTTTTATTGGGTTGATTTTGCATAAGAATTCAGGTAAAGCACATTATTCATTGCGAGGAAGTAAGGATCAAACGATAGGTAACAAGGAACTCTGAGGGTCTACTTTGAGTCAGGATCAAAGAGCTGTGAGACTTTAAGGAACAAACTAACTTCCTCCTTGGACCCTTCTCATTCAACTGAAAGCATTCTAAACAAAGAAGGTTTCACAGGAATTTACATCTTCTTTTTTAGGCCTGATCACCTGGGGAATCCGCCCTTTCCAGCACAGGGCAGCACCACCCTGTCATTGTTTCAGGCTTAGGTGGAGCAAGGGAAGTAAGGCAGCCAAGAGATTAAGAGATCTTCTTGCACAGCAGGAGGACTCGGGCTCTGTCAAAGCCAAAGGGCGAGAGTCCATCACCCCCTTTTGCCGTAGCCCCCAAAGTTCTTCTTTTGGGGGCCTCCCAAGTGATGGTGCCTGTCTTAAGTCATCCCCCACCTGGGGAATCTTACCCGTCATTGGCTAACCAACCAAGCATTGGGGTCCAGGCAGGGTGAGGTATGAAGGAGCAGAAGCTGCGCTCCTGTCAGGGAGATAAGCTTGTCTCCTTGCTGGCTTACAGTTCCCAGGGCATTCCCTTAGCCTTAGCGTAGGTGGGGGTTACAGCTTCTGATACCAGGCAGGACAGTTCCCAACATCCAGGTACTTTTTGAAACCTACTGATAGTAGCAAAAGATATCTTTTTGCTCAGAGACTTCCTATGTGCCTTGTGACTGAAATGAGATGTTCTGGATGGTGAACATCTTTCATGTATTTGACAAATATTTGAGTATCTACTCTGTGCCAGACATTCTTACAGGCACTTAGGATGTAGTGAATGAAACACAGAAAAATCTTTATACTATAGAACTTATATTCTAATGAAGAGAAGCAGAAAATAAATATCTAGTGTATTAGATAATACTAAGTGCTACAAAGAAAAACCAAACAGGATAGGGGAGTAAGATGTTCCAGGATGGCCAGGAAAGTCCTTATTGAGGTGATATTTGAGTAAATGACTGTATGGAGCTGTCTAGAGAAAGATCATTCCAGGCCAAGAGAACAGCATGTTCAAAGATAAAAAGGCACGAGTGTACCTGGTACATTCCCAGAACAATAAGACTGGTATTGGAGTGGCTTGTAAATGATTTACTTTAAAATGAATGAACATTTTTATCTACATAATGACTAATATATTTGGTTATCTTCAGTGCTCATTGTATGATGCAATGCTCACAACAAACGTAAACAGCAGTTACTCTTATTATCACCCTCATTTTCCTTGTCAGAGAAGTTAAATAACCCAAGATAATACAACCTCCCTCCCTGTTTCCATTAGGAGTTGCCAGAGGATGGAGATGGGGATTGTTTCTATTGTACAATCACAGAGGTACTGCCTACCATTCTGTATTCCCTTGCTCTGGTTCCAGCTAGTATTGCCATCCTTCTGCTCTGTTGACTGCTGCCACGTTATTGAATACAAGTGCTGCTCACACCATTTCCCATCTTCTGTAGATCACCACTTTTAAGCGTTCATGTTCCTCTTCAGGTAGCAGGGAATCAGCTTTTGTGTCTCCTAACCTTTTCTCTTAAAGGTGTCAGGTTGTTTTTTTTTTCAATTATTTTATTTTATTTTATTTTAATCATTGTTCAAATACAGTTTTCTCCTTTTTACTCCCAATCCAGCAGGTGTCAGGTTTTTGTGACATGTTTTTCTTTTTGCTAAAGACATTTCTTTCCAGGAGACCATGGGTGCTTGGAAGAAACAGGCATATTTGGACATATGTTGGGAGATGGACAGAAACAGGCTCAAACCTCAGACCATCTGTTCTAATAGCCATGCTTTCTTGCTTGGTCTGGCTCATGCAAATATATGTACAACGATTTTCTCTCATGACCCTATTATCTCTCTCTGTCCACTTCAGCACTTTCTGAGGATGTCCTGCCATCAAATCAGTACTGTTTGGTAACCAAGGTGGCTAAGAAAGGACTGGGAGCCAAAAAATTCCGATTAAGGGCTTTTATTTGAGGGGAGAAACTGCCATCAGGTAGGCTGAATCTGAGCAGACTACAACAGCAAGGGAAAGGGGAGGAGGGTTTTTAAGGGTGTATAGCAGACCCCAGGGAGGTGAGTCACCCTGATGATCTGTCCCAAGGTATAGGTGTTTGCAAGACAATGTCCTCTGGTCAGGGATGGCTGATTCGGTGACAGAGAGTCCAGGAGATTAATGGGCCTCGTTTCTGGGAAAAGTTCAAGGGAGAGGGGAGAGGCAGTGAGGATTCAACAGCTTTCCAGCAAGAGGCCTGAGGCTATGCCTGAGTAGCTTCTGATAACAGGGAACCTTGAAGTCAGGTATTCAGCCAGTGACACATACCTTCTTTGTTCCAGCATAGGTGGTGGCTTAGGTCCTCCATGCCTCACACATTCTAACAAGTTCCTGTAAGAACTTTGAAGTCTTTCCTTCACTTTACCCTGTGGTCTCTATAAATCAAGAGCATCTGTTTAATTGAGTTCCTCACTATTTCAGTTAAAAAGTTTCCTGAACATTGAGACATAAATGTTTGAAAGCTAATCTACCCAGGGAACAAATAACTAATTGTGATTCTGGTAAACTGTGTCACCTAACTGTACAGTGCAGCCCAAGAAAGTCTCATCTCTGACCAGCTAAAATATAGTTACACCCACTCATCACTTTCTTCTGTGCTTGGACAAAATGAGTCATTTCCTCTGAACTAATAATCAACTCTGGATGCATTGTCAAAATTGTGCTTCTCACTTGTAAAGCAATGGTCCACACCCTGACCTATATTGTGATTTGGCCCTGAACAAATGATTAGCTGGCCTCTTTCTTTGACATTCATATCTTTGCTCTAACTTCAACATTCCTTGTCCACCGGGACCTTACATTATCTTTTATAAAAAAAATAGTATCTATGCATGTTAAACAGTTGTAAGATACCAAAGGACAGCTCATTAGTTTATATTCCTACTACATGCTGGACCCTATAACTTGTTCTCATCATTTAAGGACATGCAAGGCATAATCCTTGCCCTCAAGGAGCTGACAATTGGCAGAGAAAGCAGATGAATACAAAAGAGTTACAATACAAAAGAAGTAAGTAATTAACAAAACGAGTTCAAATCTCAGCTTCGCCTCTTACTATTTATGGGTCCTTGAGTCAATGATTTAACTTCTCTGGCACTTTCCTTGTATGTAAAATAAGAATAATATCTACCTCACAGAGTTATTGTGACTATTTAACAAGATCATATTTTTATTTGACATAAATTAAGTGCTCACTAAATGGTAACCTTTTCCATACAATTAAATCCATACAATAATTCAAATAGACCAGAGGAGGGAGATATCAAGAAGTAAGCTAAAGGAATGTGGAACAAAATTGACACTACCTACTTCCACTAGGGGTAAACATGCATATAACATCTCACAGAAAGGAAACATACACACCAGTTTGTACTCTGAGAAACAAAAACAAGACACAACAAAACCAAGGTCTAGTTCTAGATCCTAAATTAAATGAAACCGTGAGCCTTTCTGTAAATTATTGACTCCTAAAGAAAATTAACTCTACCCCTGACTTCTGCAATGCTGATATCTGAAGATGAAAGAAAGTTTTACAGGTAAGATAAGTGTGTGAAAAAATTACTATTTTTCTTTTATTAACAAACCAATTGTAAACTTGGCAACCTTGGTAACTTTGTGAGTATTTTTCTTTTATTTATTTGTTCTATTTTGGTTTTTGATGAGCAAGCGATTTAGAAACTGGCCTTAGTAACTTCCTTTTCTTTTAAATTTTATTTTAATCATTGTTTTTTTAATATATTTTATTGATTATGCCATTACAGTTGTCCCCTTTCCCCCTTCTCTCCCCTCCACCCTGTATTCCCTCTCCCACCTACATTCCCCCCCTTTAGTTCATGTCCATGTGTCATACTTATGAGTTCTTTAGCTTCTACATTTCCCGTACTATTCTTGCCCTTCGCCTATCTATTTTCAACCTACATTCTATGCTACTTATTCTCTATACCTTTTCCCCCTCTCTCCTCCTCCCACCCCCCCTCCCATTGCTAACCCTCCATGTGACCTCCATTTCTGTGGTTCTGTTCCTGTTCTAGTTGTTTGCTTAGTTTCTTTTGGTTTTGCTTTAGGTGTGGTTGTTAATAATTGTGAGTTTGCTGTCCTTTTACTATACATGTTTTTTCTTTATCTTCTTTTCTTAGATAAGTCCCTTTAGCATTTCATAAAATAAGGGCTTGGTGATGATGAACTCCTTTAACTTGACCTTATCTGAGAAGCATTTTATCTGTCCTTCCATTCTAAATGAGAGCTTTGCTGGATAGAGCAATCTGGGATGTAGGTCCTTGTCTTTCATGACTTGGAATATTTCTTTCCAGCCCCTTCTTGCCTGTAAGGTTTCTTTTGAGAAATCAGCTGACAGTCTGATGGGAACTCCTTTGTAGGTGACTGTCCCCTTATCTCTTGCTGCTTCTAGGATTTTCTCCTTCGTTTTTTACCTTGGCTAATGTAATTATGATGTGCCTTGGTGTGTTTCTTCTTGAGTCCAACTTCTTTGGGGCTCTCTGAGCTTCCTGGATTTCTTGGAAGACTATTTCTTTTGCCAGATTGGGGAAGTTCTCCTTTATTATTTGTTCAAACACGTGCTCAATTTGTTGCTTTTCCCCTTCCCCTTCTGGTACCCCTATAATTCGGATGTTGGAATGTTTAAAGATGTCCTGGAGGCTCCTAAGCTTCTCCTCGTTTTTTTGAATTCTTATTTCATCATGCTTTCCTACTTGGTTGATTCTATCTTCCTTCTGGTCCACTGTATTGTTTTGAGACCCAGTTTCCTTCCCTTCACTATTGGCTCTCCTCCATGTATCTTCCTGCATCTCTCTTATGGTAACCTGCATCTTTTCATCTAATTTGCGCCCAAAATCAACCAATTCCGTGAGCTTTCTGATCACCAGTGTTTTGAACTGTGCATCTGATAGGTTAGCTATTTCTTGGTCACTCAAAAGGATGAGTTCTGGGGCACTGATTTGTTCTTCTGTTTGAGCCATTGCTCTCTCTTTTTTTTTGCGGGGGGGGGGGGGGTCTGGTCGCTCACGTTACGGTGAGGGGCAGAGCCTTAGGTGTTCACCGGGGCTGGGCACCCCAGTTGCTAGATTGTGACATTATATGTGGGGGCGGGGGTGGGAGTGGGGACGGGAGGAAACAATGGTGGTAGTTCTGTTCTCCTGGGATCTCAGTCCCTTCTCTGGGACCCTGGGCTGCGAGCTCTGCCCTGGCCCACGATCGCCGCCTCACTGGGTCCGCCAGCCGCCTCTCGAGTACTCAGGGACCCCCGCTGCATTCTTGCGCGCTGGATGGCTTTCGAGCCAATTTCGCGCCAAGTTTTCCCTGACCTCCGCGTGCTGCCGACCCGCGCCCGCCCGGCTCGTTCTCTCCTACCAGTCTGGATGAACTGAACAGGTCCGCTTCAACTTCTTGGCTGTCTGACTTCCATTCAGATAAATCCTCTATCAGTTCTGAGTGTTATTCTAGCTGTAAATTGTTGTTGTTCTAATCTTAGTTGTGTGAGGAGCTACGGTGCGTCCACCTATTCCTCCATCTTGCCGGAAGTCAATCATTGTTCAAGTACAGTTTTCTCCCTTTTACTCCCACTCCAGCCCACCCAGTAACTTTCTTTGGAAATAAATTTTCTGTCTAAATGATTTACCTATTGGCCCTGAGTAGTCTGTGCTGCCAGAGAAGAGTGCTAGAAGGACTCTTTTCACCTAGACATAATCTTTCTGGCTCTTGAGTTGACTGTCACGTGGCAATAGAACTTTACTGAATAAATCTCTTTCTCTGTTTCTGGTTCTGTTATGAGTTATAGCCAAGTCTGGATTTGTTCTGGTTTTGATTTGTGTTTACCTGCTGGTGGCAGCAACATGAAATCTGGTATTTTGTTTGTTTATGATATGGTCATTTGATGTATGTTAGATGGCAGTCAGATGGACACAGGGAATCTTGTTACAGTCGGGTAGCAGAAGGCAGAGGATCTAACTATCTCCTTATGTTTTCTTTTTGATTTTTTGTTCTCGCACTCTGTTTTATTTGTCTTGCCTGTAGGTCATTATGAATTAAATAACTGAAAATGTATTGAAGATTTATTGGTCATAAAAATCTGTCATTTATATGTAATCAGAAGTATCACCATCAAGGGGGAGAAAATCTATACAATGAAAGAAAAAAATTAAATAAAAAGAAAAAAATGGAAATTCTTTTCAGTGTATGGTAAATAATTTGGCCTTGCCCAAAGAGAGGTCTGGCCTTTGCCCTTGACTTCTGGGAGCTAATCTATATCATACCTGATAGGACCGTCTTTGTTTAGAGTAGGGATTGGCCATTAGAGAAAGACCAACTATGTGATCAACCAGGAGATGAATTGAGCCATGTGGGCAATCAATCAGTCAGTCAGTCAGTCAGTTATGCCTAGGTGATGAAGCCCCAATAAAATCCCTGGACCTGGTTGGTGATAATCTACGAATATTGTCACATCTTGATGCTGGGACGGAAACAACATCCTTACTGATGGGAGAAGACAATGGAAGCTTTGTGTTTGGAACTCTGCCAGATTTTGCTTTATGTGTTTCTTCCATTGGCTAATTTTGACCTGTAAGCTTTCCCTGTAATAAACTGTAACTGAATATAACAGTTTTCTATGAAATCTGTGAGTCTTTCTAGCAAACTTTTGAAACAGGGTGGTTTTGGGAACCCCAAATTCACAGTTAGTATCAGAGTTGAGAGCAGTGTTATGGAGGACTGCATACCCTCTAAACATGATAGTTGGTTCTAAACTTTGCAGTTTGGCTAACTTCAGGCAAATGCATTTAAAACAAAGAATAGAGGACTTTAATATGGCTTAATTTGGTTTATATAACAACTATATAAATGAGACTGAATGTGTGCTAGAATGAAAATCCAAATACAGGAGGACTTATTCTCCGTGACTTGAATGGAGTTTAGTAATCTCCTAGAAATCTAAGGTGTTCTGGAAGCATGACTTTTTCTTTCTCCTTTCTCAAAGGAAAATAGAAAAGTCCACAAAAATATGCAAATGAACTAAGTCAAGATGTGAGAGAACACTCCATGTGATCTACGTATGAACAAGGTGTTAATAAATCCTAAAGTTGTGTCCCCAGATTGATCCATAATCTACCTGAACAAGTATTTAAAAACACAGTCTATCCCCTGGCTGGTGTGGCTCAGTAGATTGAATGCCAGCCTGTGAACCAAAGGGTTGCTGGTTTGGTTCCTAGTCAGGGAACATGCCTGGGTTCATGCCTGGGTTTCAGGCCAGGTCAGACCCCCAGTAGCGGGTGTGTGAGAGGTAACCATACATTGATGTTTCTCTCCCTATCATTCCCTTCCCCTCTTTCTAAAAAAAAAAATAAATAAATGAATAAAAATATTTAAAAAATTAAAACACTGTCCATAATGGCACAGGGACAGGTCCAGTTATGAAGTTCTTCAGAAATCCCTAGTTTGCCCAAGATTTAGGTAATATTCTTCTATTGTGTGAGTGTGAAATGTAATAAAGAGTAATAAATTAGACTATAAATTATCTTAAGTTTAACAGAGCTCCTGTTTTAATTGGCTTACAAAGTTTAACAATTACTTATATGACAAGTTCATATCTTGTCCTCTCTGAAAAAATATCTTAAATATTGTCCTTTTCAAAGTTCAAGCTCAAATTAAAAATAATAAAGACAAGCCCTGGCTGGCATAGCTCACTCAGTCTGATTGAGTGCGGGCTGCGAACCAAAGCATTGCAGGTTTGATTCCCAGTCAGGGCACATGCCTGGGTTGCAGGCCACAGCCTCCAGCAACCGCACATTGATGCTTCTCTTTCTCTCTCTTTCTCCCTCCCTTCCCTCTCTAAAAATAAATAAATTAAAAAAAATTTTTAAAAGACAAAAAACTGTTATAAATAATCAAAGTAATATGTCTGTTCAAGTGACTTTTTTAAGTTTTTTAAAAAACATATTCATTCTTACAGAGAGAGAGGAAGGGAGGGAGAAAGAAAGGGAGAGACATCAATGTGTAATTCCCTCTCACAGAATCCCCAATGGGGAACCAGCCCACAACCCAAGCATGTGCCCTAACTGAGAATTGAAACCATAATTGAAAATAGCAAACTTTCACTTTGCTGGATGATGCCCAGCCAACTGAGCTGCACAGGTCAGTGATGTTCAGACGTCTTTTATACCTACACTTTATTTTGAGTTCTAGACAGCAGTGGACAACAACAAAGTTCTCTTTCACCTGATAAAAGGAGATGATGCTAGTTATAATTAAGTGTTTGACATTCTTCAGAAATTTAATTATTTCAATATTACTTGAAAGTTCTCTTGTATCTAAAGCTCAAAATTTGAGAAGCAATGCTAAATAAAAAAGGAAAGCTCAACTTCTGTAAGTTAATTATTTACAATCAAAATGATATAAATTATTGATATGAATGTTTTAATAATTATGTACTTTTTAGGTTGGCTAGAAATATTCTCTTGTTCATTTACAAAGACAGTGTATTAGTTTCCTATTGTTGTTGTAACATATAGCCACGAATTTAGCAGCTTAAAACAACATAAATTTATTATCTTTTTTTTTCACTGCCTTTGACATGTTTATTCAAAACTAGCTGTCCATAGTGACTTGACCATTATAGAATAAACAAATATAAGTTTATGCCACAGGCTTCTCTTCTTCTGTGGTGGGTTTCTTTTCTGCAGGCTTCTTCTCAGCGGCTAGTTTCTTGGTAGCTGCAGCCGTTTTTCCCACCACAGGCTTCTTCTGTTTCTTAATGCCAACAACCTTCTTTCCTTTCTTTCCTACCACAGGCTTCTTGCCTGGAACCCCCTTCTCATCTGATTTGGCTTTTAGTGCCGCTGCTGCTCCATCCACCTGGAGCTTGTGATTCCTGGTCTGGCGAAGAATAGTGTTCTGGCACACAGTCTTTGCATATGAATTTAACTTCAACATGATTCTCAGGTTTTTCAGTGGATTCTTCTTCAGGACTCTGCAATGAATCTTCTTGTGTGGTGCTCAGAGGGCTGTTTGGATCTCTGGACTTTTAAAAATTCTGCTAAGGTCTGTATTGAGCATCTTGTGCATGGGAAGGTTGTAGTTACTCTTGAGGGAGGCTGCTTTACGCCAAGTGCCATACAGATCATCTAACTTGCAGAAAGCACTTTTAGTCCAAATGCAGAAATGGCCCACATGCCCACCAGGAGCAAGTTTCAAAATGTTCAGTTTGCTTACATTAAGCAGAATAATTCCAGGAATGTTTCTGAAGGCTTTGTTGATACCATTGTCCTCATTGTAAATGATGCAGGGCCCCCTGCACTGGATACAACGATGGTTTCTCATTTTGCCCTTGCCAGCTCTCATTCTCTGAGGAGCATAGACCTTTTTGATATCATTCCAGGCCTTAAGCTTCTTAAGAAGCAAAACAGCCTCTTTGGTTTTCTTGTAGCTTTCAACTTTATCTTCAACCACCAAAGGAAGTTCAGGAACATCCTCAATACTATGACCTTTAGATGTGACCAGTGCCGGTAAGGCTGCGGCAGCTAGGGCAGAGCAAATGGCGTATCGTTTCTGTGGTTTCTGTGTTGTGTTCACTCTGTGGTGCCAACGGCACCAGGTTTTGGTTGGTGCAAACATGCGGCCCCCACAACACATATTTCCAAAAGCGCCCTGGCCAGAACGATGAGTTCCACCACCTTGAACTCTGGGAATTCGAGCCACAGCTCTTCCAGTACCCCAAGACTCAGCACTGGTTTGATGTCCTGCCAATTCACTGACAGCATGGGGCTGTCTATTGTTTTTGCGCAAGTTGGTGTGAACAAAGTTCACAATATCTGGTCGAATGGGAGCCTTGAACACAGCAGGCAAAGTGACATTTTTGCCAGATGATTTCCCCTTTTCGGAGTACACTGATATCAGTGGATGAGCACATGCCATGGCGTGGAGAGGAGAGAGCACACTCCTCTCAGCCCAGCGGCTCACACAGGAAAAGGCATACATTTATTATCTTACAGTTCTAGATATCAGAAGTCCAAAATAGGCCTCCTGTTTCCAGGGATCTGTGAGTGTAAAAACTTTCTCCTTCATGACAGTCATTTCCGTGTGTGCATGTCTTACCATAACTCATTAAAACAAATCCTGAGTACATTTTAAAACAAGCACATCCTTCCTAAAATAAAACCATATGAAGAGTTAGAAGAATCCTATAGAGTGTAAGCTGGATGAGAGCAGAGGCTTTATTTGTTTTGTTCACTGCTTGAGGTAGGATGCTTCTGAAAAAAACAAACAAACCTATGTGACATTTATACATCAGGTGGGTGGTAGACTGAATAAACCTCATATCAATGTCTGAAAAGATGGTAAGCCATGACGTGCAGTGGCAAAACATTTCGAAAAACTGTTGCCCATGATTACTTGAGAAGCAGACCATGTGTCTACTGAGCCCTGGGGGAAGAGAGTAGAAAATAGAAACTTAATAGATGTTATTTTTAGCAGTGTGTGGCAAGATATTATAAGAAAGAGAGGAGATCAGGAAAGAATTCTCTTATGGGTTTGTAAGAAGCAACAGGAAAGAAAATAGGACCTAAAATTTGGGGTCTTGTAGATAAAAAATTTTGACTGCTTCTAAATCTCAATTGTAAGAAATTAGCTAAGAAAAGCTTTGAGCTTTTCATTTTCCTCTTTCTTTTCCCCCTTCCCTTTCTCTTCTTTTTTTCTTTATCTCCCTTCCTGATTTATTCCATTTCAAAGTCAGTGGGTAGAGATGAGAAACTAAGTGTCAACATAGTGTCACCTGGAGAGGGGCCCAGTGAGAACTGTGTCTTCAATTCTTTCTTGTTCTGAATGAGAATGTATTTCACAGTTTTCTTGCTTTTGTTTCATTTCTATATGAAACAAAATATATCTGGCATATTATTTGTTTTTTTAGTTCATAGGTCACTAGACCCTAAAGAGCCATATCCGAATGTGGTGAACAAAACTGGGCATCGCCTGGAGAGCTTGGACTTTGAGGTGGATGTATTTACTGGGTAGAAGTTTGGGTGGTCCTGTTTGGAGATTGGATGAGTAATATCTATATAAAAGAAAAATAGTAAACACAATGTTTGGTAACTAAAAGAGCTTACTGTGACACAAGCTTGCTAAATAGTCACCAATCTCTTTTTTCTTTCATTGAGTCACAAGAAAATTACATATCCCAGTTTTATTTGGTTGGGACCATTTGTCTGGATTCTGGCCAATTGTAAATGGGTAGAAGTTGCATCCTGTTTCTAAAACTTTCTCCTTCTTTCTCTTGACCTCTTGAATGCAGACAGGATCCAGTCCAGTCCTGGAACAAGGACTGGTAAACTATGACCCATGGGTCCAGTCTAGCCCACCATATGTTTTTGTAAAAAAGTGAATGGGAACACAACCACCCTCATTCATTTACATATTATCTATGGCTCTTTTTATACCACAATGGTAGCATTGAGTAGTTGTGACAATATGTCCCACAAAGCCTAAAATATTTGCTATCTGTCCCTTTACAGAAAATGTTTTCAGATCTCTCCCCAAGAAGGTAGTGCCACCACAAGTTAATAGGAGACAGAATCCTTGAATTGAAGTATGAAAGTCTGACTACTTAACACCCAATTCAATCTGTGATATGAATGGAAGTTAAAGCTTAATCTTGTTAAGACATTCAGATATTTGAGTTATTTGTTTGTAGCTAGTTATCTTATTATTAAAACACTGCTCTTTCCAGTATTTGGAACGATGTCTAGTTCATGGCAGGAACTAAACAATTATTTGTTTATAAAACTAGTATATTCATAGTATATAATCATTGTTAAGAGTTTGATGTATATAATTGTAAACTTTGTATATATATGCTTACATACATATATCAGGCAACTTGGCATAGTAGGTTAAGAAGATGGATTCTAGAGCCAGATGGCCAGGGTTCAAATTCCAGCTTTTTGTCTATGAGATCTTTGGCAAATTAATCTCCTTGTTCTCCATTTTGCTCATCTGCAAATACTGGTAGTGTTATTATAGACTTACCTCATAGGGTCATTGTGAAGATTAAATAGAATAATTTATGTACACAGCTTAAGGCAGCGTCTTACCAATGGTAGGTGTTTGCTATTACTATATTAGTAATAATAATAGTACTACTTAATATCATTTTTCTTTTCCCACTGAAATGGAAATCCTAATAAATATGCGATATATTTTTTCCCACTAAATATAGCTTAGACATTTTCCCACATCAGCACCTGTAATCTCATTTCTTTTTTTATTGTATTTTTTCTATTACCATTTATCTAGATTAGTCTCATTTTAAAAAATAATGGCATAGGCCCTGGCCAGGTTCTCAATTGGTTAGAATGCAGTCCTGATATGCTAAGGTTGTGGTTTCAATCCCTGGTTAGAGTACATAGAAGAATCAACCAATGAATGCATCAATAAGTGGAACAATAAATAGATATTTCTTCCTTTCTCTTTCTCTCCTTTCCCCTCTCTCTCTCAAATAAATAAATAATTAAAAAGCAATCTCCATTGACAGACATAGAATTGTATATTGTGTTTAGCTATCAACAACAACTACACAAGGAACATCCTTGAATATTTATGTTATAAATATTGTGTCAGTATTACTAAAGAATAAATTCCTAGAATAGGAATTGCCATGTCATAATTATGTATGTTTAAAATTTTGATAGATATTCTAAAATTGTCCTCCAATAAAATGGTATCATTTATACTCTCACCATCCATTATTGAGAGTATTCGATTTACAACTCTTGAAAATAGTAAACATTATCTATCATTAAACTTTGCAAAACAGGTAGATGAAAGATTGTATCTTATTTTAACGTGCATTTCTTGTATTATTGGAGATGCTAACCTTTTCATAGGCATGAGGATTAGAATAAAAAGAATCACCCCTGGCTTGTGTGGCTCAGTAGACTGAGTACCAGCCTGTGAACCAAAGTGTCGCAGGTTTGACTCCCAGTCAGGGTACATGCCTGGGTTGTGGGCCATGACCCCCAGCAACCTCACATTGATGTTTCTCTCTCTCTCTCTTTCTCCCTCCCTTCCCTCTCTAAAAATAAATAAAATAAAATGTTTTAAAAAATGCCTTTATAAAAAAATCATCTCTCTTTTCATCTATTTTGGTTAGACTCATTGAGAACATAGGAAGCCACAATTCCTTCAGTTTTTAAGCAAATGAACCAATGGAGACTCAGCTGATACTTAGGAAAAATTGTTAACCCTTCTACCATAGCAAAGCTAACATTCATTCCTGTGATATAATGTTTTTTAGATGATAGTTTTGCATTATCTCAAGGTATTTCCATAAAAAAAATCATATCAAATCAATGACACTCAAATCACTATAATAAATAACATACAGTAAGCTTGGAAAATCACACCTAATTCAGCATTCATACTACATTCATTTGTTGATGGACATTTCACTTATTTCCACTTTTTAGCTATTATGAATAATGTTACTGTAAACATTTGTGTACAAGTTTCTGTGTAGACATATGTTTTCATTTCTTTTGAATATATATACCTAGGAGTAGAATTGCTGAGCCATAAATTAATTCTATGTTGAACTTTTTGAGGAACTGTTGAATGGTTTAACAGCAGGGGCACAATTTTACATTCCCAACAACTGTGTATGAGGGTTCCATTATTTCCACATCTTCAACAATACTTGTTATTTTCCACTTTCTAAATTATAGCTATCTATATGATATGTAGTGGTATTTCATTGCAGTTTTTATTTGCTATTTTTTAAATTTATTAAAACTAACTTTCTCCTGCAAAGAATCATATGTGTGGTACTTTTTGTATAAGTGTAGGGTAAATGGACAATCATTGCTATGGTTAAAATGTAGTAGAAAAGCTTGTGATTTCATTAAGACTGTGTATTAGTCAGGATAGGCCAAATTATTCTGTAGTAACTGATAACTCCAAAATTTCAGTGGATTAAAACACTAATGACTTATTCCTTGCTCACAGTACATGCCTACTGTGTGTTTGCAAGGGAAGGAGCTCTACTTGTCATGGTCACTCAGGCTCTTTGGCTAATGGAGCAGCCACCATGTTCAAAGGTGCTGAACTGTGTACTAGAGGAAAACAGGACTTTGGGCTATTTCACACTGTCAATATATATATTCTGTTATATGTTCTCCTATAGATGACATTTGTCACTTCCAATCACAACTCACTGGCTGATACTAGTCACATGACCTTATTCAACCACAGGGAACACTATTATGTGTCCAGAAGGTTGTGAGTTCAAAATATTTTATGAACAGCACTCACAAACACCAGAGTCTGCCCTCTGGTAATAAAAATACTTGACACACTGTCCTTTCTGCAGTTAAAGCACACTCACAATTCTAGGGAGGCAAAACAAAAGTGTCATGTAGTCATAGTATCAAGCTCAAAACCCAGGATTTCTGGATATTACACAGTAGTCTCTACATCAGGGAAGCTATAGGGACAACTTTACAGTGTGTTTATTTTTTTAATTTTAATTTTTAAATATATTTTATTGATTATGCTATTACAGTTGTCCCATTTTCCCTTCTTCATTCCCCTCCACCCTGCACACCCTCTCCCACCTACATTCCCCTCCTTTAGCTCATATCCATGTGTCATACTTATAAGTTCTTTAGCTTCTACATTTCCCATACTATTCTTACCCTCCCCCTGTCTATTTTCTACCTACCATCTATGCTACTTATTTTCTATACCTTTTCCCCCTCTCTCCTCCTCCCATTCCCTGTTGCTATCCCTCCATGTGTTCTCCATTTCTGTGGTTCTGTTCCTGTTCTAGTTGTTTGCTTACTTTGTTTTCATTTTTGTTTTAGGTGTGGTTAATAATTGTGAGTTTGCTGTCATTTTACTGTACAGATTTTTTATCTTCTTTTTCTTAGATAAGTCCCTTTAACATTTCATAAAATAAGGGCTTGGTGATGATGAAGTCCTTTAACTTGACCTTATCTGGAAAGAACTTTATCTGCTCTTCCTTTCTAAATGATAGCTTTGCTGGATAGAGTAATCTTGGATGTAGGTCCTTGGCTTTCATGGCTTGGAGTACTTCTTTCCAGCCCTTTCTTGACTGCAAGGTCTCTTTTGAGAAATCAGCTGACAGTCTGATGGGCATTCCTTTGTAGGTTTCTGTCTCCTTATCTCTTGCTGCTTGTAGGATTCTCTCCTTATCTTTAATCTTGGGTAATGTAATTATGATGTGCCTTGGTGTGTTCCTCCTTGGGTCCAACTTCTTTGGGACTTTCTGAGCTTCCTGGACTTCCTGCTATTTCCTTTGCCAGATTGACGAAGTTCTCCTTCATTATTTTTTCAAATAACTTTTCCACTTGTTGCTCTTCCTCTTCTTTTTCTGGTGCCCCTATAATTCAGATGTTGGAACTTTCAAAGGTGTCCTGGAGGTTCCTAAGTCTCTCCTCATTTTTTTGAATTCTTGTTGCTTCATTCTTTTCTGTTTTGTTGTTTCTTTCTTCCTTCTGGTCCACTCCATTGATTTGAGTCCCAGTTTCCTTTCCATCACTATTGGTTCCCTATGCATTTTCTTTATTTCACTTAGTGTAGCCTTCATTTGTTCATCTAATTTCCAACCAAATTCAACCAATTCTGTGAGTATCCTGATCACCAGTGCTTTGAACTGTGCATCTGGTAGCTTGGCTATCTCTTGGTTGCTTAGTTGTGTTTTTTCTGGAGCTTTGTATCTGGATCTGTTCTCTTGTATGGGCCATTTTTTTTTTTTTTGTCTTGACCTATCTGTTTGTTATGTAGTGTGGAGCAGAGCCTTAGGTATTCAACTGGGCGGGGCAACCCAGTTGCTGGGTTGTGACACTGTATGTGGGGGAGGGGTCAGAGAGGGAATAATTGGGCTTGCTCTGCTCTATGATGGATTTCAGTCACTTCTGCTGCCTACCCCAAGCAAACTGGTCCCTTCTGGTGCTGGTTCCCGGGTGGGTGGGTTTGTGTATGTTTTAGGACCCTGTGGGTCTCTCCAACAAACTCTCCTATGAGGCTGGGAGTCTCCTGGCACCTCAACCCCCACAGGTGTTTTCAATCAGTGTTTCAAGGCTTTATTTCCCCACACTGCAACCCTGGGTTGCTCGGTATGTCTTGCTCCCCATTTTCACCTGGTTTATCTGCGTGTGAATGTGGGACCACCCGGTCCGTCAGCCACCTTGCGTGCCAGTGCCCCTGCACAATCCACCACCTCGCTGGGTCCACCCACTGCCACTTTGTGTGCCTGGGTCTGTCAGCTGCTGCCTGTGTGCCGGGGGTCCGCCAGCCACTGCTTTTTTTGCTGAGATTCCTCTCCACTTGGCCACCAGACTCCGCCCTTCCTACTGATCTGAATGAATATGCCTACTTTGACTCCTTGGTTGTCGGACTTCCATATAGTTCAATTTTCTGTCAGTATTGGTTGTTTTTTTCTTCTAAATTTTTGTTCTTATTTTGGTTGTGCGAGGAGGCACAGTGTGTCTACCTATGTCTCCATCTTTACCAGAAGTCTAGTTGGATTCAGCGTGTTTAGATATGGGGCTTTTTTTACTTAGAGATGTATGAACTAAAGAGACCTATGAACTAAAGAACGGTAAGTCCTACTTTAGTGCCATTTTTCACTTCGTGAAATTTACTGACTCAAAGGTTATGCCTAAGAGGATGAGAAACTGAACAGAAAGCAGTGACAAAGATAGATGCTGAACAAAGACAAAAGCTGGAATTCAACTGAAAAGTATCATTTTTTTTCAAGCACATGTACATCACTTAGCAAGATTTACCACATGAGAGGCTGTAATGAATTCTCAACAAATTACAAAGCACTGAAATCATATGGAATATCTTCTCTGGCCACAGTGAAATTAAACTAGACATTAATAACAAAAAGACATAGAAAATCTCCATACATTTTGGAATTAAGGGATAAACTTATAAATAATCCATGATAAAGAAGCAATTACAGTAAATATTAGAAAATATTTTGAATTAAATAAGAATGAAAACATCAATACAGAATGTAAAATTTTGTAGGATGAAGCTGAAGCTGTGTTTCAATCAGGAAATCCAAAAGTTGATTTTTGAAATGATGAATAAAATTAATACACCTTTGATGAGACCATTCAATAAAATAGAGAAGGTACAAACAAGTAGTATTAGAAATAAAAAGGGGGCCTGTCATTGATTCTACTACAGACAGTAAGAGATAAAATTCAGGGTGTGGCAAAAGTAGTTTTACAGTTGTTTGTATGGAAAATAATACAATAATTAATCAATAATAATACAAGAAGCTCTGGGGGGATGGAAGGATTGAGCAAATAAGGAAACACACACACACAAAAAAAAGAAACTGAAAAAAAGGAATAAACTCTGTGCTTAGAGTACTCACGACTGTAAAAAGTACTCACGACCTTTGCCCACTCTTTATTTGTATGCTTTACTCTATACTTGATATGTAATAGTTTCAGAATAACAATACTAACATTATTATTAATATTAAACTCATTTAAGATTGTGTTTTTTGTCCTGAGAATATATTTCTAATGGGTAGAGAAGGCAGGAGAAATGCTAATTATTATAATCTGTAACACTGTCCTTGATATAACTCTTCACTAATGGATAAACCATTGATTTCATATACACTTTGCATTGAACTGTTTTTAAAGCTGAAAAATAAGATGTATTACTCTCACTATGTTCCAACTTTGTAGAGCAATTTTATGAGATCTAGAGACTTAGATTAAATATTTTGTTTGATAATTTCTACTTAATAAATACTCTGATAAATTCACTTATTCTTTTCCACTGAATAGGATATTTTCCTTTCGATTTTCAGAAAGGTTTACTTTGACTTCAGTCAGTATTTTAACAAAGTTTTATTTATTTATTTATCTGTTGGTTTGTTTTAGAGAGAGAAAGAGAGGGAAAGGGAGACAGCAAGAGAGAGAAACATTGATTTTTTGGTTCACTTACTTGCATTCATTGGCTGATTTTTGTATGTGCCTTGACCAGTGATCGAACCTACAACCTTAGTTTTTCAGGATGACGTTCTACCAACTGAGCTACCTGTCCAGGACTGGAACATCATTTTTTTATGTGACAGAACAAATGACAGGTGAATAATGATTATTCAGACTTGAAATATAGTGGACAGTTCCTCAAAAAATGAATAAGAGAAACTAACACTTAAAGAAAACAACTGATAATATTTGTTGTCAATGATCAAATTCAAGCTTTTACACTAAATTTAGCATTTTGAAAACTTTGTATTTATCACTGTGCATTTGACACTTTTCAAATACTTAAAGACATCTTCTGATGAATCTATGAAAATAATGAATAAGATTTTTATATATTGTATAATGAAATGTGTCAACATTTAGTTTTGTATAACTCCGTGAATCAATGTTTTCTAAATGAATAAGCCATGATGTTACAGAATTATGCATGGGTAAAATGTCTATCTAAAGTACAAGATAGATCAATGGATTTTTAATGTAATACAGCACAAAAAAATTCATTGAAATGATTTCAAGTTCCACATTTCCATTAAGAAACTACCACTTGTCGAGTTTGGGTTTGCCATCAAAGAAAATATTCACAATTATCTGAAAAAAAAAGCACTATTAAAACAGTCCTTCCCCCTTCCCAATTATATCTCTGTATGAGGCTGGATTTTCTTTACATAAACAAATTATAACAAATACGGCAACAATTGAATGATGTAGATACAACTATCCTGCTGTCTTTTATCAAGCCAGGCATTAAAAAAATTAAGACATTTACAAAAACAAAAAACTTCTTCTAAGGTTTTTTTTGTGTTTGGAAAACATTGTCATTTTTCATACAAATATGTTATTTATGCACATCAAAGGCTTATTATTTTTTAACAAATTAATACATGTTTAAAATTTTTTTCTCAGTTTTGCCCTGGCTGGGTGGTTCAGTTGGTTGGAAGAACCCTTATACCACAGGGTTGTGGGTTCCATCCTGGTTGTAAGGGAGACAACCAATCCCTTTCTCTCTCTCTAAACTCAGTAAACATATTTTTGGGTGAGGACTAAAAATATTTTTTTTCAGTTTTAATTTCTAATATGTTAAATATCAACAGAAATAACACAAAACAAAAGCTCTTTGGGGTCTTCAGTAATTTTTAAAAGTTTAAAGGAGTCTTGGGACCAAAATGTTTAGGCAATGCTGTTCCAGCTGATTCCAGCTTACCCTTTGGGTTTCAGTTTAGAGTTTATTTTGGGGGGAGCTTTTCATGGCCATCCTGGTTGGATGTGAGTATCCTACATGCTCCATTAATAATACCTTACTTATTATCAGCAGCTCTTCTCACGACTATTATATTTTATTTTTATATAACAATTTATTGAGATACAATTAACACATCATACATTTCAGCTATATAAAATACACAATTTTTAGGGTTTTTTTGTTATATTCACAGAGTTGTGCAACCATCATCACAATCTATTTTAGAGCATTTCATCACCATAAGAAAACCTGTGCCTCTTAGTAGTCACTCCAATTTTCTCCTAAACCCCCCAGCCCTAGCAGAAAGCTGGAGCAGTAGCCTACTCATCCATTTTCTGTCTCTATAGATTTGCCTGTTCTGGACATATCATATGAATGAAAGGATACTTTATGACTGGCTCTTTTCAGTTAGCATGTTATCTAGTTTTATCCACATTGTATGAGTACTTCTTTTCTTTTTATGGCCTAATGATATTCCATTGTATGGATATACCACTTTTATTTTTCCATTAGTCAGTTGATGGACATTTGGGTTTTTTTTCCCCACCCTTTTTCTACTGTAAATAATGCTGTTGTGAATATTTGAGTACATTTTTGAGTGGACATACATTGTTAATTCTCTCAGGTGTGTATCTAGGAGTAGAATTGTTAGGTCATGCTAATTTTATGTTTAATGGTTTGAGGAACTGCCACACTAATTACTAAAGCATTTTATATTCTCAATAAGTAGTGTGTGAGGTTTCTAATTTCTCCATACCTTTGTCAACACTTCTTGTTATCAATTGTCCTTTCAATTATATATATCCTACCTAGTGGGATGTGAAGTGGTATCTCATTGTTGTTTTTATTTACATTTCCCTGATCGCTAATGATGTTGAGCATTTAAATGTCCATTTGTCATTTGTATCTCTTCTTTGAAGAAATAGTTATTTAGATTTTCTGTCAATTTTAAAATTGGATTTATCTTTTAATTATTAAATTGTAGTGGCTCTTTATGTATTCTGAATATTAGACCCTTATAGATATAGTTGCAAATATTTTCTCCATTTCTTTAGGCTGTCTATTCAATACAAAACACAAGGTTTTTAATTTTAGTGATGTTCAATTTATTTTCATTTGGTTGCTTGTATCACATCTAAAAGCCATTCCCTAATCTAAGGTCAGAAATAATTACGCCTTTGTTTTCTCCTGAGAGTTTATTGTTTTAGCTCTTCCATTTACACCTTTGATTCATTTTAAGCTCATGGCTTTTAAGTTCCACGGGAGTGATCCAAATTCATTATTTTGCACGTGAATATACAGTTGTCCAGTAGCATATGTTAAAAGATTTCGGACTTCTGGCAAGATGGAGGAATAGGTGCACGCACGGTTCCTCCTCGTACAACCAAGATTAGAAAACCAGTAATTTACAACAATAATTTACTATCAGAATAACACCCAGATCCGGCAGAGGATTTATCTGAATGGAAGTCGGGCAGCCAAGAAGTTGAAGTAGACGCGTTCATCCGGACTGGTAGGAGAAGACGAGCCAGGCGGGCACGGGGCTGGCTCGGGTCGGCGGCGCACGGAGGTCGGGGGAAGGTTTGGCGCGAACTCGGCGCAAAAGCCATCCGGCGCGCAAGAAGGCAGCAGTGATCCCTGAGTACGCAAGCTGCGGCTGGCAGACCCAGAGGGGCAGCGATTGTGGACCAGGGCAGAACTCGAGGCCCGGAAGCCCAGACAAGGGTCTGAGTCCAGGGGAACGGAACTACCGCCATTGTTTTCTCCCGCCCCGCCCCCACATATAACATCACAATCTAGCGACGGGGTGCGCCCAGCCCCGGTGAGCACCTAAGGCTCCGCCCCCCACTGTAACAAGAGCAACCAGACCGGAAAAAAAAAAAAGGAGAGATAGGGGAAAAAAAAGTATGTTTTCAACAGAGCAGATCAGTCCCCCAGGACTCATCCTTTTGAGCGACCAAGAATTAGCCAATCTATCAGATGCGCAGTTCAAAACACTGGTGATCAGAAAGCTCACGGAACTGGTTGATTTTGGACGAAATTTAGATGAAAGAATGCAGATTACCATAAAACAGATGCAGGAAGACACGCGGAGGAGAGCCAATAGTGAAAGGAAGGAATATGAGTCTCAAAACAATACAGTGGACCAGAAGGAAGATAGAATCAACCAAGCAGGAAAGCATGATGAAATAAGAATTCAAAAAATTGAAGAAAAGATTAAGAGCATCCAAGACACCTTTAAACGTTCCAATATCCGAATCATAGGGGTACCAGAATCGGAAGGGGAAAAGCAACAGATTGAGCATGTATTTGAACAAATAATAAAGGAGAACTTCCCCAATCTGGCAAAGGGAACAGTCTTCCAAGAAATCCAAGAAGCTCAGAGAGCCCCAAAGAAGTTGGACCCAAGAAGAAACACACCAAGGCACATCATAATTACATTAGCCAAGGTAAAAACGAAGGAGAGAATCCTAGAAGCAGCAAGAGATAAGGGGACAGTCACCTACAAAGGAGTTCCCATCAGACTGTCAGCTGATTTCTCCAAAGAGACCTTACAGGCAAGAAGGGGCTGGAAAGAAATATTCCAAGTCATGAAAGACAAGGACCTACATCCCAGATTGCTCTATCCAGCAAAGCTCTCATTTAGAATGGAAGAGAAGATAAAGTGCTTCTCAGATAAGGTCAAGTTAAAGGAGTTCATCATCACCAAGCCCTTATTTTATGAAATGCTAAAGGGACTTATCTAAGAAAAGAAGATAAAGAAAAGACATGTATAGTAAAAGGACAGCAAACTCACAAATATTAACAACCACACCTAAAGCAAAACCAAAAGAAACTAAGTAAACAATTAGAACAGTAACAGAACCACAGAAATGGAGGGCACATGGAGGGTTAGCAGCAGGGGGGTGGGAGGAGGAGAGAGGGGGAAAAGGTATAGAGAATAAGTAGCATAGAATGTAGGTTGAAAATAGATAGGGGGAGGGCAAGAATAGTACGGGAAATGTAGAAACTAAAGAACTCATATGTATGACACATGGACATGAACTAAAGGGGGAAATGTGGGTGGGAGGGGGGTACAGGGTGGAGGGGAGAGAAGGGGGGAAATGGGACAACTGTAATAGCATAATCAATAAAATATATTTAAAAAAGAAAAAAAAATAAAAATAAATAAATAAATAAATAAATCCTCTTAAAAAAAAAAAGATTTCTTTCACCATTTAATTATGTTGGCATTCTTGTCGAAAATTATCTTTGCGGGCCTATTAATTTCTTTCTAATCTCTATTCTATTTCATTAGCCTGTATTTTTATCCTCTATGCTTACGCCAGTAGGAACGTTGTATGTTAAAGAAATCATATAAGGATCATTCTTTAATTCAAAGCAATGAATTCAAGGATCGGAATTAACTCCTCTCCCTGATGAGTTCAGAACTTTTCAGCAGCGTCTTTTTCAACAGTAGCCACCAAGACTGTGTCCAATGGGATCATTGTTTTCTTTTGCTTCCCCCTCCCCCATCAAAATCATGAGTTCGGAGGGGGTCCACTGGTTAACCAAAAACGTTAGCTCTAGGGTAAGAAACGCTGGTATCCAACTCAATTTATTTCCGCAGGTTGACGAGTAAGGCAAGGAGACAAAAGAGGTATCTCAGCTCAGTCTTCACAAACGCGCAAGGTGTTGCGCAGGGAGGAATCCAGGCCGTAGGAACCGTGCCAAACAGTGAGTCTGGGGACCGGGAACTTTTCCCGGAGGGGCGGGGGGATAGGCTCGAGATCCAGGTGTAGCACACCGCAAAGGAGCTACCAAACTCTTCAGTCCCCAGTAGGGTCCACGCCCCGCCCCGTGTTCCTGCGTCGCCTCTCCTCTTCCCCCGCCCCCCCCCCCCGCGTAGCGGAAGTGACGCAAGACATAGCGGAAGTCCCTGCAGACGCGGTGTTGTGCTGTGGGGAAGGGAGACGGATTTGTAAACCCCGGAGCGAGGTTCTACCTACCCGAGGCCGCTGCTGTGCGGAGACCCGGGGTGAAGCCACCATCACCATGTCTGACCAGGTATTGGACTGGGAGCCGTCTGATGGCGGTGGTCGAAGCCTTTCTTGGCAGGTCCGCTTTGCCGCTAGGCTGGGGCTCGTGGGGATGGAGACGCGGGGGAGGGGAGCGACTGCTGGTGGCGGGGGGAGGGGGTCGGCCGGTGGGGACTGGTCTGGCGAGGGATGGGGGTGGACCAGGACCAGAGGCATTGGGGCCTTCCGCCAGGTCTCCGAGATCCGTCCAGCCCCTCTCGGGGTTCGCTCATCACTCTTAGTATCTCAGCTTCTCTGATCGCGGCCTCCCTTAAGTAGCCCCCCTTGCAGAACTCAGCTGCTACCTCGCTGGGAGGGTGAGTCTCTGAGGCACTCATCTCCCTCTCTCTTTGAAGGACCTATTGCAGAAGTATAGCCCTAGGCCCCAGTTATGTAACGGCAGAGAACCTCTGCAGACCTGGGAGGCTCTCTAGCACTTAGAAGCGGGTAGACTCCACTTTCTTGGTTCTCGATCTTCGGCTAGTCCCGAAGTGGGGACGTGGGGGCGGGGGGAGGGAGACGTTGTTGTCGGGTATTGCTGGAAACCTAGAAAGCTGTGCTTTCCGTTCAGATTGCAGCTGGGGCCGGGCCGCTGCCGCTGTTTTCCGAGTCTTTTTCCATGTGGGGGGTTCAGAGCTGTCTGCTTTTCGTGTCGTTTTCCATTTCTTACTCGGGATTGGTTTAGCAACCCTCCAGTTGTGAGAGAGCACTCGGAATAATCAAGAAACAAAGTAGAGCAGACTGCTTGAACAACAGAAAACATTTCCTCTGGGCCTTAACCTGAAAATGACTGATTCGTTTGAGGAAAAGATAGGAAAGCTTTGTGTATGTAATGCAGTTGCAGAATGTACGGAAAACTGCCTATTATGGCAAAGTGTTCCATCTCAATGTTAATATCAAGAATATTTTTGGGATTTACACTCAATCAGGAGAATCTGTCCGTGGTAAGTTTTTCTTCGTCCTTTTCTAGTTAACCGCGCTTACGGCTAATTTTGAATTAAGGGTTTTTTTGGGAGGCGGGTGTCTAGCCTTCTGTTTTTGTTTCCTAAGGCAACTTTGATTCTTTAAAATATTTTTGGACCTTTTGTTTGTTTAGTGATAGTTATCTAGAAAGCTTTTTCATTCAACTCCATAATGTATTTGAACTTTTAATACACTTCCTTGGCTTGTAACCCAGTTCAGTTTTGTATCTCTTGACTATAGCAAGTGAGGCTTTTGTGGATTTGTCCTGTTGTGCAAAATGTATATTTACATTTTTAATAACGAACTATGGAAATGATCCCTGAAAGTATAGCCTTATGTATTTACATTTTTAAAGCCTAACTGTAATCTAGATTTGTTTTGGGTGGATCTTATTACTAACAGTCTAGATTAATTCCCAAGTTGGTATGGGAATGGCATTGGAAGTATCTCCCTAGATAGTTGTTTACTCGGTTGCCAGGGACGAAAGAACAGGTGTAAATGTTTCATTTCATCACCCTTTTATTTTGATGCTCAGAAGTGACTAGGAAACATGTTGAAATTTACTAGTTGGGTAAAAGAGCAATGTACAGAAGGAACTATAAAGTAAATTGTAGAATTTATTACTCCATTTTTACCTCTGGTCATTTAAAAAACACATGAAGGAAGAAATAAAAGACCTAAGACACTTAAAAAGGTGGCCTTATGCCTGAGGGCCTTTAGATTCTTGGGGTGTACTCAAGGCCAAAACTTTTTCATGATAATACTAAGACATTATTTGTCTTTTTTCACTTTGATTCTTTCATGAGTGTTCAGTGGAGTTTCTAAAGACTAACATGACCTGTGTTACCACAACAGGTTGAAATGTAGAAGCAGATATGAAAATTCAGCTCCTTTCCATTAAGCCAGACATTGAAGAAATTTGAAAAAATGCAAAATAGTATCAACTCTTCTCACTAGTTTTGTTTTGAAAACAATTGTTTTTTTCTTTATTTAGTTTAAAGATTTTATTTATTTATTTTTAGAGAGGGAAGGGAGGGAGAAAGAGAGAGAGAGACAGAGAGACATCATTGTGCGGTTGCTGGGGGCTGTGGCCTGCAACCCAGGCATGTGCCCCGACTGGGAATCAAACCTGTGATGCTTTGATTCGCAGCCTGCGCTCAATCCACTGAGCTACACCAGCTAGGGCTGAAAACAATTTTTTTAAAAACTGATTTTAAAGAGAGAGAGGAAGGGAGGGAGGAAGAGAGAGGAACATTGATTTGTTGTTCCACTTATTTAAGCATTTATCAATTGTTTCTTGTAAGTGCCCTGAGGATTGAACCACAACCTTGCCTTAGGGCGGCAGTGCTCTGATCAACTGAGCTACCTGGCCAGGGCCTTGAAAACTATTTTTGATAAAAACCAAAACCATTTGCTGCCCTGGTTGGTGTGACTCAGTGGATTAAGCACCGACCTGAAAACCCAAGGGTTGCTGGTTTGATTCCCAGTCAGGGCACATGGCTGGGTTGCAGGCCAGGTCCCCAGTTGCAAGAGTGGGGAGCCTGCAAGAGGCAACTGATCAATGTAGCTCTTGCACATTGATGTTTCTCTCCCTCTCTTTCTCCCTCCCTTCCCCTCTCTCTAAAAATAAATAAAATCTGTAAAAAAAATGAAAAAAAAAAACCCTACTTGCTAATATATGACGGATTTACTGCTACTTTAAAATGACTTTTTACCTGTAAAACATTTTTCAGTTTCAATGTTTAATATTGTAAACCTCAATGGGTATAACTAACCTGACAAAAATTTTATGGGATTCCAAATAATTCTTAAGGTCATATAAGTCCTGAGACCAAAAAGTTTAAGAACGTGTTCTAGTGTGATAGACCAGTATCATTGTTGATAATTGGGACTCAGTACAATGACATGTTGAGTACTAAGGATTTAAGGAGGTAGGAAGCTGACCTCTTACCCTTAAAAGCCTTTTGAAAAGGGAATAAGAATCTCAAGCTACTACTGTACAATATCATCCATTGTCTCTAAAAGATAATTTTTATTTAAAGAAAGCTTTATTAGAACAATATATTTTCTTTAAAAAAAGATTTTGTTTACTTATTTTTAGATAGAGGGGAAAGGAGGGAGAAGAGAGAGAGGGATATCCATGTGTGGTTGCCTCTTGCATGCCTCCCACTGGGGAGCTGGCCTGCAATCCAGGCATGTGCCCTGACTAAGAATTGAACCAGCAACCGTTTGATTTGCAGGCTGGCACTCAGTCCACTGAGTCACTCCTGCCAGGGCACAATGTATTTTCTGAGGTACCCTAAGGAGGCTATTGTCTGGTGCTAAGATACTGAAAATGAGTAATGACTTCAGGTTAAATCCACAGGTGTCCAACACATGGCTCATGGGCCACATGCGGCCCAGGATGACTATGAATGTGGCCCAACACAAAATTATAAATTTACTTAAAACATTATGAGGTTTTTTTTTGTGTGTGTGATTACTTGTCCCATTGTATTTAATGTGTGGCCCAAGACAACTCTTCTTCCAGTGTGGCCCAGAGACGCCAAAAAGTTGGATGCCCCGATAGATAGTAAATTCACACAGGACTTAAATTCTGGGTTTTCCATTTATTAGTGAAATATTATTTTTGGAATTTGAGTGAAACACTTTGTTATAATTGTATCAATTCCAGCATTATCCAGTAGATTTTTGGGGCCATTACTGAATAATCCTCTAAAATAGGTTCTTAACCCAAGGTTCATAGACCCTAAAAGGCTGAAAATCCAATGAAATTGTATGGAGTGTTTTGTGAGTATTTGTGCATGTGTGTTTTTTAGGGAGAAAAGGCCTATAGCTTTCATTAGGAGTATGTGCTCCTTCACAAAGTTTAAGGACTAGCTGTAACAAATAACAGATCTGTTTGGGTACTCTCCATTAGTGTAATCTCACCTTGCAGCAACACTAATAAGCGTGTATATAGAACCAGAGCTTATTATCAAACCAGTAAGGGTAATTTGTACAAATATTTTCCCCTTTTATTTCCCTGTGTTCAAGTTTATAGTGTTTCTTTTCCTTACCAAAATCATCAATGGCAGCATGGACTGCACAGCTCTCAGTTCAGGTCTGTTAATTTGTAATAATTAGATGACTGATTTGCTTCACATCCTAATTGAAGCTGTTATAACAGGGTTCACTCTCCCCATCCCCACCTCAGACAGAGAGACTCATTGGATAATTTCCTTTTATTGTTAGTCAAGGATTTGGAAGCATTATGTAATAATAGCAGTTACCTGTTGGTACCTAACAGACTACCTCAAAACTTAGTGGCTTAAAACAACAACCTTCTGTTTTGCTCATAAATCTGCAATTTGGGCACGGCTCTGTGAGTTGGACTCATCATTGCTCTTTGGTGTGTGGGGCCTCTTCTAGGATTACAATACTTGGTTGGCTGGGTGCTGTCATGGATGGGCTCTTCATGGAGTCTCAAGGTCTGAGTGGTCTCATCATGTGTTCTTTTCAGTATGGAGACCCCGGGATATTCAGACTTATACCATCTCATGGCCCACAGAGAGAGTGTGTACTCCCAAAGAACCCTGGGTGGAAGAAATCTCAAGCCTGCTAGGACCTATCCTTGGAAGTTACTGCTGCCATTTGTTGGTCAGGCATATCACTAAGGCTAGCCTGATTTCAGGGGAAAGGCATTTATTTATTTACTTCCTGATTTTATTTTTTATTGGGATACAATTGACATGTATTAGTTTTATTTGTATAATGTGATGATTCAATAGTGTATATTGTGAAATGATCACACTAAGTCTAGTTAACATCTGTCACCACAGTTACAATTTTTGTCTTGTGACAACTTTTAAGATCTTTCGTAGCAGCTTTTAAATATATATACAATTCAGCATTATTAACTGTAGCCACCAAGGGAAAAAACATTGAGATTCTGTTTCTCAGTGGGAAGAGTAACAAAGAATTTGATGTTATCTCCAAATCTACCACATTATTATGTTAATTCTGTCAGAATAGCATTGTTCCTTGCAGTATTCCTTACATTTCTCTGTTAATGTTTATTGGTCGTACTGTAAGTTTGAGAGAGCAGGAGAATGTGATGAGCTGGGTATATATTAAGATTCATAGTTAATATACTATTTGTCATAGAATAAATATGTTAAACTATAGCTATGGCTTGTGCATGTAGTGATAATGAAGCATTTCATGCTTTTGGAAGGACGATATATTCTATCTTCTCTCTGATAGATCCATGAGGTTGCTGCTAGTGGGTATTGCAAATATATAGGTTATAATAAAACATTTTAAAGAAAATGTGACCTAAACAACATCTCCTAGTATTTTGAAACTGAATATGTTACAGTTAGAGTTACTCATGAAGGTTGTTTGAATAGGTCAAATTTCAAAACTATAAAGCAGTCCATAAACTATGGTTTGACACCCATAGCAGTTAGAATGTTTCTTTTATAGCTTTTATACATAGTATTAAAAATTATTTAAGTACCTTTTTCCACTGAACTGTTCAGTTTTGAGGGTCAAAAATCAGACTTTATTCATCCTTTATTTCAGAAGTGTCCAGTACAGTGACTGGATACTTAGTAAAAGTTGTTGAAGTGGTTGGATTCATTCATTTAATAAATCTATTGAATGCCACAATATGGCCAAAGCACTGTTCTAGAACTGGAATTGGAACATTGCCTCAAAAACATGAAGCAGCAGGTATCTTCTTCCTCTGCTTTCAGTTCCCATTGTTATTAAGGTTTGGTTGTTATGGCGTAGTTTTTATTTTCTGATATTTTTGTATACCTTCCTGATTTTTAAATCTGTTAGCAATAGTTACCTGGTAACTTTATCTCCAAGATGAAATAATTTACTTCTTTCAGATCATTGGGCTTGTTATGGGTAATTTTCTCTAAGACTGGTTTAGTATCTCATTTTGGAATTTACTAAAATTGTGATTTTTTGGTAGATAATTTTCTGATATTCTACTTATTTGTTAATCCTTACCTGAGGACATTTTTTCATTGCTTCTAGAGAGAGAGGAAGTGAAAGAGAAACATCGATGTGAGAGAGAAGCATCTATTGGTTGCCTCCTATATGTACTGAGGCCAAGGACAGATCCCACAACCTAGGCATGTGCCCTGACTGGGAATGGAACCCGCAACCTTTTGGTTATGGGCTGACACTTCAACCAAGCCACACCGGCCTGGGCTGATAGTCTATTTATTTAAAAAAGTCATCTGGGTCCTGGCCAGGTAGCTCAGTTGGTTATAGAGTGTCATTCTGCTATTCCAGGGTTGGGGGTTTTGTCCCAAGTGAACGCATAAATAAGTGGAACAACAAATCAAGATTTTTTTAAAAGATTTTATTTATTCATTTTTAGAGAAAGGGGAAGGGTGGGAGAAAGAGAGGGAGAGAAACATCAATGTGTGAGAGATACATTGGTTGGATGCCTCTTGCACACCCCCAACTGGGGACTCAGCCCAAAACCTAGGCATATGCCCTGACTGGGAATCTGGGGAGCCAGCCAGGAACCTTTGGATTTTCAGGCCCTCAATACACTGAGCTACACCAGCCAGGGCAGGTCTATTTAGATAATGTTGTATTTGTTATACTTTTTTATTTTGACCATTGTTTTT
This sequence comes from Phyllostomus discolor, assembly GCF_004126475.2. Classification (NCBI taxonomy): domain Eukaryota; kingdom Metazoa; phylum Chordata; class Mammalia; order Chiroptera; family Phyllostomidae; genus Phyllostomus; species Phyllostomus discolor. Next base: position 27,753,922 of record NC_040906.2, read on the forward strand.
GCATTCATTTGCCTTTTCTGAGCTAATGATAATCTGAAGGAAAGACTTAAAGGAAGGAAGGGTGGAGTTGTTTGTTGGATTTGTTCTGAATATCTAGGGCCAGTTGTTTTTAAGGGTTTTACTTAAGATTAATATGTGTATGAAAAACACATAAATGTACCGTTTGCTGAATTTTCACAAACTGATCACATCCATGCCACCAGCACTCAGGTTAAGAACCACTGTCCTAACTACTGAGACACAGATTAGTTTTGCCTGGTTGTATACATTTTAATTTGTAAGTGGAATCATACAGTATGTATTGTACATCTGTGTCTGGCTTCTTTTGCTTAGGATTGTTTGAAGATTTGTATGTTGTTAAATCTCACTGCTATATTGCATTCCATTGTGTGACTGTATCACAATTTATTAGCATTCTGCTTTTGATGTGCATTTGAGGCAGTTTTCTAGGGACCTGTTTTTAACATATGCCAAATGATACCTATTTATAGCACCTTCTATGTCAGTTCCAATTGCTTTTGGACTGAATAACAGAAAGTATCATATATTAGGTTAAGCAAATATGTAATTTATTTTTCTCATGAAACAGGAAGTCTAAACATTACTAGTTCAGAGCTGATAAGGCAGTTCCACAATGCCCTCATATTCTTTCTTCTTTATCCCTAACAGATGTGTTCATGCTCATGCTTGTCTCCTTGCAGTCACACACACAAAAAAAGGTTACTTTGTGTCTTTGTATCAGGCAAGAGAAGGGGATGGATAAAGGGTAGAAGCAAAGGAAAAACGTATGTCAGAAAGTATGTACCAGCAAAAAGTATGTCATCTAGATTTCTGGCCAAGATTGAGGCATAGGTAGACACACTGTGCCTCCTTGCACAACCAAAATAAGGACAACAACTTAAAAACAAAAACAACCAGTACTGACATAAAATTGAACTGTATGGAAGTCTGACAACCAAGGAGTTAAAGAAGACACATTTATCCAGGCTGGAAGGAGGGGCGGAGACTGGCAGCCAGGCAGAGAGTCCTCGAGGCAAAACAGTGGCTGGTGGACCCCAGGCACGTAGGTGGCGGCTGGCAGACCCTGGGCGAAGGGTGGCAGCGGACGGACCCAGCAAGCTGGCAGATTGTGGAGGGGTGCAGCGCACAAGGAAGCAGGTGGACTGGGTGGTCCCACATTCGCATGCAGATAAACCAGGCAAAACTGGGGAGCAACATAGACCACACAGCCCAGGGTTTCAGTGAGGGGAAATAAAACCACAAATCACTGATTAAAAACACCTGTGGGGGTTGAGGTGCCAGGAGAGACTCCCAGCCTCATAGGAGAGTTTGTTGGAGAGACCCACAGGGTCCTAAAACATACACAAACCCACCCACCCGGGAACCAGCACCAGAAGGGACCAGTTTGCTTGGGGTAGGCAGCAGAAGTGACTGAAATCCATCATAGAGCAGAGCAAGCCCAATTATTCCCTCTCTGACCCCTCCCCCACATACAGTGTCACAACCCAGCAACTGGGTTGCCCCGCCCAGTTGAATACCTAAGGCTCTGCTCCACACTACATAACAAACAGATAGGTCAAGACAAAAAAAAAAAAAAAATGGTCCATACAAGAGAACAGATCAAAGCTCCAGAAAAAACACAACTAAGCAACCAAGAGATAGCCAAGCTACCAGATGCACAGTTCAAAGCACTGGTGATCAGGATACTCACAGAATTGGTTGAATTTGGTTGGAAATTAGATGAACAAATGAAGGCTACACTAAGTGAAATAAAGGAAAATGCATAGGGAACCAATAGTGATGGAAAGGAAACTGGGACTCAAATCAATGGAGTGGACCAGAAGGAAGAAAGAAACAACAAAACAGAAAAGAATGAAGCAACAAGAATTCAAAAAAATGAGGAGAGACTTAGGAACCTCCAGGACACCTTTGAAAGTTCCAACATCTGAATTATAGGGGCACCAGAAAAAGAAGAGGAAGAGCAACAAGTGGAAAAGTTATTTGAAAAAATAATGAAGGAGAACTTCGTCAATCTGGCAAAGGAAATAGCAGGAAGTCCAGGAAGCTCAGAAAGTCCCAAAGAAGTTGGACCCAAGGAGGAACACACCAAGGCACATCATAATTACATTACCCAAGATTAAAGATAAGGAGAGAATCCTACAAGCAGCAAGAGATAAGGAGACAGAAACCTACAAAGGAATGCCCATCAGACTGTCAGCTGATTTCTCAAAAGAGACCTTGCAGTCAAGAAAGGGCTGGAAAGAAGTAGTCCAAGTCCTGAAAGGCAAGGACCTACATCCTACATCCGAGATTACTCTATCCAGCAAAGCTATCATTTAGAAAGGAAGGGCAGACAAAGTGCTTTTCAGATAAGGTCAAGTTAAAGGAGTTCATCACCAAGCCCTTATTTATGAAATGTTAAAGGGACTTATCTAAGAAAGAGAAGATTTTCACAACCACACCTAAAGCAAAAACAAACTAAGCAAACAACTAGAACAGGAACAGAACCACAGAAATGGAGAACACATGGAGGGATAGCAACAGGGGAGTGGGAGGAGGAGAGGGGGGGAAGGTATGGAGAATAAGTAGCATAGATGGAGGTAGAAAATAGACAGGGGAAGGGTAAGAATAGAATGGGAAATGTAGAAGCTAAAGTACTTACAAGTATGACACCTGGACATGAACTAAAGGGGGGGGACGTGGGTGGGAGAGAGATTGCAGGTTGGAGGGGAGTGAAGGGGGAAAATGGGACAACTGTAATAGCATAATCAATAAACTATATATAAAAAAATATGTCATCTCCTGTCTCATTGGTCAGCATAGTATCACATGGCCATAAAAAAGCTGAGAAATATGTTTTTTAGCTGGCCATATTTAGGTTTCCTTTTGTAAGGAAGAAGGAGAAAATGCAAGAAAATGCATATTGGGTAGGTAATTAACAAAATCTGCTATACATCTAAATCTGTTTGCTGGTACTTTTGGGTGCATCATACCAATTTGTTCCAGGTTTTGCATAGTCGAGGCTCAAAGAGGATGTGTTACAAAACCAGTACAATTTTCAGTTATAATTTTTAGTTCCTGTGATGTTGTCTGTGAATATCTAGCATTTAAACACAATTCTAGGGTTGCATGTAAATTTCCAGCAGACCCAGTATCTGGACAGCTTTACTTAAACCTTGAAGTTATGGAGCTAAATCTGGTCAGTTGCATTTCAGATCTCCAGTACTCTCATTAAGTTTAAACATATATAGCATAGGCCCTGGCTGGCGTAGCTCAGTGGATTGAGCGCGGGCTGGGAACCAAAGTGTCCCAGGTTCGATTCCCAGCCAGGGTACATTCCTGGGTTGCAGGCCATAACCCCCAGCAACCTCACATTGATGTTTCTCTCTCTCTGTCTCTCTAGCTCCCTCCCTTCCCTCTCTAAAAAAAAATAAATAAATAAATAAAAATAACATTAAAAAAATATATAGCATAAAAATGAAGGTGTATATGTATTTTCATGTTTTTAGAATAGTGGTATATCTACTGAACTGTGAGATGACTTTATTGTAGTTTTGGGGTTTGTAGCTTTTAATAGTGGATATAAATATTAGAATTATTCAGTTTAACTCTTGAGTTTTCTTCATTAGGAAATAAAATGAAATAAGCTGATGTATTATAAGACCTATGGTTAACAGAATTTTAGGAAACTGCATTTTTTATGAAATGTTTTATTATGGAACATTTTAAAGTATGTATAATTGTACCCATATACTCATCTTTTGGCCTATCTTACTTTGTCTACACTGCCCCATTCCACTCCCTCATTATTTTGAAGCCAATCCCAGATATCACATTATTTTATCTTTATTATTAAATACTTTAATATATATATTTAAAAGTGGACTTTTTATAAAACCAGGATACTGTTATCACATCTTGAATAATGAACAAAATGGTAATAAAAAAACACAATAATAAAAAAATTAAAAATTTAAAAAAGAAAAATGAACAGATTTATTAATGTCATCAAAGAGAATAAATGTATTCTTTGTTTGGGCCCCCTCAGGGCCACCCCCTCTTATAGAAGAAGGAACAATGCTCATACAACTGGAAGGGTTAGTGACAGATTGGGGTAGTTAAATGTGATGCTCTCTCCAGTTGATTGAATTGTCAACATACTGATTGCCAGAGTGCCTTTGAGCAGACTTTTTATTCTTTGACTTTGATCTTGCACAATGAAGTACTTCTCATGAATTTTGAACATTTGTGAATGAGGACCCTGTGTCTTCTCTCCTTTCCAGTTAAGGTCTCTTTTCAGATCCCCGGCCATCTTGTATTTCCAAGCTGTTCCTTCTATGTCTTCGGAAAAAAAGTTGATAGTGCTTGGTGCTTGATAAATTCCTTTATCATTCCATTTAACATGATTTGTCTGTGGGTGACAGGTACCTGAAAATGTGAAGGTTTCTAGTTCTTCTCTTTGATCTTGCACATACATTTACTTTTCTTTCCATTGCCAGTTTCTTCTGCTTTGGAGCTGTGTATCCTTTACAGCTAAACCAATCAGCCCTCTCTGGGATTCTCTTTTCTCTGATGACCTAGTGTCCCAGACCCAGTGCTGAATGCTTTCACTGTTTTGTAGCTAGTGTGCCATACCATTCCGTATTGGCTGCTTTTTTACAGGGAGAGAAGAAAAGGCAGCATACAAAAGACACTGAGATCACTGGAGACAAACTTTGGCCTTTTTTGTCCAAGATCATCTCATTTTCCAGACTAGTTTATCAAAAGGAAAAAAAGAGCATATGAAAAGTTGGATGGCTGCATTAGGCAAACATGGGTCTATTAAACAAGTGGTACAGATGACACTGCTATAGTGCTGCCGAGTTGGGAAGAGTTCTTCAAAATGGAACAGAGAAAGTGGCAGCTTATTTTTGGAAATTTCAAATCCTAATCTTTCTATGTTCTTAGGAAATTGAAGTGAATTATCTCTTACCCAACTGTGAATATAAAAAACAAAGGAGAAGGGTGGGCTGGGATGGGGGTAAAAGGCAGAAAACTGTACCTGAACAACAATTAAAATTTTTAAAAAATCCTAAAAAAAACCCCCCAAAAACTGAAAGGATTTTTGTTTTGACTATTGTATGTAGTAGAAGTATGAAGCATTAGTAAGATTTTGTGGTACAATACAGAAAATAGCGCTGTCAGCTTCATTCAACAGCATTAAACAATTGGCTAGTATTTGCCTGACACTATAGAGGTTATAAAGATGAAAGCTTGGATTTCTCCTTGTAAACTTATAGGGAAGACAAGACATACAAAATGGTCACAGAAAACATTGATTTATTTAACAAGCATATTGAATATCTTCAAAGTTTTAGGCACTATACTTGACTAGAAATGCAAAGAAGAGTAAGGCATACCAATAGGAACTTGGTCTGCTGGGAGATACAGATACGTATATAAACTTGTGTTTATAAAAGATAAAAGCAGTATGGGAACAGTTAGAGTTTTCAGGAACATAATTTTGTAGGGAGTGTGCCTCAGTTGTCTTGAAAGGGGAGTGGCACAGATAAGAGTATTTCAAGCAGAAGGAATTTGTATGTAGAGGGATAGTGGAGATAGGGTGGAGAGTGCCTTGCTCAAGGAATTGTAGATAGTACAGTATGGGTAGAGCAAAGAATAGTATTAGCAAGAGAGAGAGGGGAGAATAAGGCTGGATTGCCAGACAGGGACCAGCTGTCATGAAGGACCAGTGTCTGTCAGCTAAGGAGTTTGAACTTAACTCTGAGGTTTCTGGGCTGATTGGATTGCATTTTAGAGCAGTGACTTGGTGGTAGTTTGGAGAATTAATTGAAGGGACCAGGATTGTTCTCTGTTATGCTATTGCAGTAATGTTAATGGGCAAGAATGAGTGCCTGAGCTAAGGCAGTGTCTAGTAGAGAATGGGCTAGACTTGAGAGCCTTGAAGACAATTGTTAGGATGATGAATGATTAAGTGTGAGATTTAAGAGAGGGAGAATAGGCAGTTACGACTTTCCTCCAAGTTTCTTTGTGGGCATTTGAAGGTATGGCAGTTGTTTATTGTAATTGGGAATCCAGGAGGAGTTGTAGGCTTTTTAATTTGATTTTGGTTTGTAGGACCAGGAGTTAAAGCTAACAGAAAAGTTAGAAAGAAAGCATTTGGTTTTGGACACTTACATTGAGGGTACCCATGGCACATCCAAAGTGGAAATACTCAAGTAGTTGGATAAGTGAGTGTGAAACTCAGAAAATTGTCAGGTTGGAGAGAATGATTTAACAGTTATTAGTACAGGCAGAGGTATTGCCAGTTTTGTTCCATACCACTGCAGTAGAATGACTTGTAATCTTTTTGCTGGTGGAAGGTCTTACCTTCAATTCGTAAAACGGCAACATCTGTGAAGTGCAAGAGAGTGAGGTATGCTGTATCTTAGAAATAGTTGTAATCATGGGTCACCTCGAGAGACAAGAAGCAGGGAATTGAAGACGGAATCCAGAGGTGCCACGAGTATTTAAGGAAATGGACAAAATGAAGAGAGAATGGAATCCTGGAGGTGAAAGGTGGAGACTTAAGGAAGTCATCAAGGAAGAAGTGTTTGTTGTGTTAGACAGTTGAAGAGGAGATTTGAAATTGTCCATTGATTAGTAGTAAGGAGTTGAACTAGTAATCTCGGTGAGAGCAATGTCAATTGGAATGGTGAGGGATAAATCATATTACAGTGGGTTGAGAGTGAAAGTGGAGATAGCAAATGCTGAGTACTCTTGTAAGAAGTCTGATGAAAAAGAGGACAACAATTAGAGAAGCCAGTTGAGATGGAGTATTTTTAAATTGAGAATAAATGCTATAAAAGGTATGAATAAATTGTGGTAGCATTAAAGGAAAATATTATGGTAATCTCATTTGGAAGGCTGAGGAGTGCTGTGGTTCTTAGAAGAGTTTTTTCAATACTGGTCTTTAGATGATGCCTGGAGTGGATTTCTGAGAGGATTTCAGGAGAGCCTGAGGGAGAATGTATAATCCTGGTAAAGGAAACAGACCACAAAGGGCCGAAGGTAGAAAAATGCTAATGGGCATATTTGGGGAACAGTAAATAGTCAATTTAACAGAATCCTTAGATTTGTAAAGAAAGTGGTAAGAAGAAAAAGTAAAAGAAACAAAAAAACTGGTAAGAGAAAAATGAGAGTTGAGCTTGATAATGGAGGGACTCAGTGGAGTGCTTTGGGATTTGCTTCTAGACCTTGAAGTACTGGCAGCTATTAATACTTTTTGATCAGGGTAGTTATACGGTAGGAGAAGCTGTGCTTTTAAAAGAGTTTTCTGAACCAGTGTGGGCAATGGAAGGGAAAGAGTTCTTGTCCTGAGCAGCCTCCATAGCTATCCTATCAAGGAAATACTGGAGCAGAATCACCCTATTGTGCTGATGTATTGCTGCTAGGCTTTGGGGCGGGGGTGGGTGATTCTTTGTGCTAACTCAAACAAAGCTTCTTTACTAACACTCCTCCCAGTTAGAGGGAACTCAGGGCTTTGTTGCTTTTTTTGCCCTTCACTGCATAGAATAAGCTATCCTCGCCCTCAGTAGAAAACTTAAAGGAAGAAGCAACTGTTTTACTATGAATACAAATTCATGGAAATGTGGTGAGGCTGTTTTTTGAAGACAGTCTTCTGGTTTTCATGTGAAATACTGTTTCACTAAAGAAGGTTAATTTTGCCTGCTGCTGTAATATGCAGTAGTCAGCAAATGTTGAAAGTTCTGCAGAATGAAAAGCAGGCAAAAATCCACACTAACAAAGTCAATTCTGTTAATCTAAGCATTTCCCTAGACTCTAACCTGTATGTTCATGTTAAAAGGTACTTCTAATTTAAGAGGTTCTGTTAAATGTTGAGTGTTAAATAGCTTGCTTACTAGTTTTAAGTTATTGGCATGAGATACACAGGTAGTGGCCCTGTGATTTTACTTGTAAAATACAACATCATCAGTTATATTCTTACCAAGTGTGGATTAGCAGTTTGAAATTGTTGTGAATAATAGAGTATATATTTAAATAAGTGGATAATTTGATGGCCAAGTGAAAATTTCCAGCCTACCTCCTTTACTAAAAATGACTTACTTTTACTTCATGATGAAGTGGTTTGAAATAATTTATTCTGTTAATTTCATTTTCTGTTCAGTATCCCTTCATTTGAAAGTATTTTATGACCCTCTTTTCTTCTGTTTTCCAGTTTTGTTTCTTCTTTCCTTTTCCTACTTAGCCTGTTTGTACTTTTTCCTTATTTCAGTTCACATTCCTCTGATTTTTTTTTTTTAGCCAAGCCTAATCTAAAATTGGATATATTGCTTCAGATGTCTAAAATAATAGATCATATAAAACTGGTTTGTTTTGACTCAGGGATGCATTAGGCAGTACTTTGCTATTTGATTTTTCTTCCTAAATCCTTGCTAAATAGACTGCTTATGTTGATATGACTATTTTACATTTCTTAGTACAGTTTTGTAATTGGAGAAGTTACCTTCTCCCAAAAGGCTGTGAGAAGATAATTTTGTAGTAGCGTTTGGTTAAGAATTCATGGAGTGCTGAGTTTCCTTTGACTAATAGGACTTGACTGTTGGCTAATGGTCTCCAGGTTGTCCCTCTGCCCCGCAGCATGAGCAGCGGGAACACCACCTGGTAACTTGTTAGAAATGCAAATTATAGGCTAACCCCAGACCCACAGAATAAACTGGGAGTCTTAACAGGTCTTTGAGGTGATTCTTATGGACAGTGAAATTTCACCACCATTACTGTAGGATAGTATAATAAAAGAGACCTCTCTCTTGATTTCTAGTGAACTGGTGTTTGGGCCAATTGACTTAGGACCTTTTTTGCTTAATTGACTGGCCGAGAAAATAAATGATCTTTGTGTTCTCAGGTGCAGATTTTGTACTCTCCTCTGAAGTAATAACTACTCATAAGAGAGTAATAAAAATAGCATATAGGAACTTTTATCTCTAAAATTACTTTTTTTTTTCAGGAGGCAAAACCTTCAACTGAGGACTTGGGCGATAAGAAGGAAGGAGAATACATTAAACTCAAAGTTATTGGACAGGTGAGTTTCATTATTTTTGACTCTTGAATGTGTGAATAATTTCTGACACACAGGAGAAGCGATTTAAGTAAGGCAAATTATTTTAAAGTGGTGTTTTAAAATTTGCTATAAACTGTTGAGGGTAGAAGAGGCTGATTGTATTTTAATTGTTCTTCAGGGCAGATTTAAGTCACCTTAATTTCTTCAAATAAAACCTTTTTCTTAATATGCTTCAGTGGCAAATACATTAAATAGTATTGAGTGATAAGGCTAGGGCCCACCTTAAACAAAGGGCCGTCTCAGCTCTTTTTGCGACCCACTTCCCTTTTCTTGCACCTCATTTTGCTGGCTTATATCTTATTGACTGTTTTTGAGATGTTGACTGATAATTAAGGTAAGCTGAAAATTGTTGGAAGAATGCATTATCATAGTTGCTCTTTTAAAGGGCAAAATAATTGGTGGACTCTCACCATCAAAATATTAGAGTTCCATTTCCCCACATTTTACCAAACATGCAGTATTACTAGTCCTTCAGTGTCGTGCTAGTATGATAGGTGAAATTTTGTTTATTTTACATTTCTCTGATTAATGAGGTATAATTTTTGGTCTACTATGTTTATATTCTTCCATTGATTATGTGTTCATATTCTTTTCTTATTTTCTGGGGTTATCTTATATAATTCACATATCATAAAATCCATTTTAAAGTGTATAATTCAGTGACTTCAGTATTTTTACAAGGCTCTTCACCCATTACCACTGTTTAATTCCAGAACATATCACCCCCAAAAGACATTCTGTACTCAGCAGTAACTCCCCATCCTCCTTTCCACCTAGCCTCTAGCAACCACTAATCCACTTTGTCTTTATGTTTTTGAGTCAGATTTATCAATCTCCTTTTTCAAAAATGGTTTCTAGGGTTAAATCTTGCTTTAGAATGAGGATTTGTCAATGTAAAGATAGGGGAAAATCTCTGTTTAAGAAGAGAAAATACTAAAATTAAGTGTTACCTCTAATTCATCTGGATGTGATTTTAATGTATGGTGTGAAGTTATGGTATGGATATTTTGTCTGTTAATGATATTATCCATAGAAAGAGAATTTGTTTTTCTTTACAATTACAGACACAAAAATATTGTAAATGTTCAACTTCTACTAGTATAATTTGTGAGTATGATATGCAGGCATAGGAATTAGCTTTGAAATTTTACAGTATGCACGTGTTAATATTTATTCTTGATATTTGCCTGATAGCTTGCTTGATAGTCTGGGTAGAAGAAAAGAATTGAAAAAAAAAAGAAAAAAAATTTGTGGTCCCACAAATCTATTTAACTGACTCAGGCTCTCATTTTATCATGTGAGAGAAACCAGATTCTGGGGTGACTTTCTATGGCAGGATTAAGTTTTTCAGTCTGTTACTTTATGGTATACAAGGTCTGTGCAGAAAAATTCCAGACATTGTTAACGTAATGAGAACGGTTTGCTTGACATTGGTGTAACTTGGCAGTCAAGGAGAGTAGACTGGAATGCGCATGTGTGAACAATGATGACTTCACTGTACTAGTTAGTGGGGGTGGTAGATGCCATTGAGTGAGCATGTGTACTGTGTGGCTGTCTCATTCAAAATGACTGAGCTAGTACAGCAATGAATCTGCATCAAATTTGACATTCAGCTGGAACATTCCTCTTTGGAAACTATTGGGATGATGCAGAAGGCTGCAGCTATGGGCAACTTGGTCATGCATCACATCTTGTGCAGAGTTTTTTGGCAAAACATCAAAGGCCCCAGGTGACTCAGCCCCTGTGCAGCCCAGATTTGGTGCCCTGTGACTTCTGACTTTTCCCCAAACTAAAATCACCTTTGAAAGGGAAGACATTTCAGACTGTCAGTGAGAATTGAGGAAAATATATATGATGGGGTAGCTGATGGCAATTCCAACAAAGGATTTTGCAGAGTGTTTTGAGCAGTGGAAGAGATTCTGGGAGAACTCAGAGGTCTCAAGGTGCCTCCTTCTAAAGCGGCTAGCCCATGATTGTCCTATGTAAATGTTTCTTGTATCTTCAATAAATGTGTCTTTTTCATAGCACATGGCTGGATACTTTCTGGACAGGCCTTGTATGTCTTGTAGTTTGACCACCTTCAATAACACGTCAGTTATTAGGGAGGTACTTTTTTGTTTTGAGTTGCTTTGGGGGGTTTGTGATAATTCACCTTTTATTTTAAATATAGAATGAACATACAATTATGAAGCAATGCATTCTCTTGACATATATGCTTTTACTTATGCTGTTAATTAAAAAATTCAAGACAGATTGTCTTTATGTTTGTTTTATTAAATTTCTTTTAAAATGGGTATAAAGCTGTGATTAAAGTGTTTTAATAATACCTGTTATGAATACAAAAAAATATTTTGGTGGGAAAATACAGGTGACAAGGTTTGTTTCTATTTGTGTAATTAAATAATTTGTTTCAAAGCAAAGCAAATAATTTACACAAAGAGGGATAATTGTTTTCTTGTATCTCCTTAGGATAGCAGTGAGATTCACTTCAAAGTGAAAATGACAACACATCTCAAGAAACTCAAAGAATCATACTGTCAAAGACAGGTTTGTATATTATTGTATTAAATACAGTGCTTCCTTTGTCACTAATTTTCTTTATCTTTATGGCTTACCAGTATGTATAATTAAGGCAAGTACATTTTATTGATCAGTATGAAATTTCCTTGTTTGTAACGAAAAGTATAGCCATATGTTAAATTTAAGTACTAACATTATTATCTTTAAGTACTGTTTATTATTTTTATATATAATAGTAAAGATTACTGCTAATTGCATTCTATGCTTTTAATGTCAAGTATTTCTCTTTTAAAAATCATATAGAAATCTAATTAATTTATTAATACCAAATTCTCACAAATTTTGGCCTTTGTGAACTAGATTATTAAGTCCTTTAACCTGTCTAGATTCAAATATGGGCTCTACTACTGTTTGAGTAAGAGTAAGTTATGTGCCTTGTCTCCCCCTTAGTAAAATGGGAACTTAGCCCTGGCTGGCTAGTGTGGCTTAGTTGGTTGAGTGCTGGCCTGTGAACCAAAAGGTCGCTGGTTCGATTCCTAGTCAGGGCACATGCCTGGGTTGTGGGCTAGGCACCCCAGTGGAGAACACACAAGAGGTAACCACACATTGATGTTTCTCTCCCTCTCTTTCTCCCTCCCTTCCCCTCTCTCTAAAAATAAATAAAATCTTTTTTTTTTAAAGGAACTTGGTAAAATGGGAATATTACAGAGCCTACCCCATGAAGATATAAGATGACCTGCATAAAGCTCTTAACATGATGCATAAAAACTGCTTAATTGCCCTGGCTGGTGTAGCTCAGTGGATTGAATGCGGGCCTGCCAAGCAAGGGGTTGCTGGTTTGATTCCCAGTAAGGGCACATGCCTGGGTTGTAGGCCAGGTCCCTGGTAGTGGGTGAGTGAGAGGCAAGCACACATTGAAAAAAAAAAGAGAAAAAATGCTTAATAAATGCTACCCATTATTGTTAGTAATAAAATATAATTTTAAATAAATGTAATTGGAATTAGTGTACTGATGCTCCTGGGCTTATGATGGGGTTGTGTCCCAGTAAACTCATCATAAATTGAAATATCATAAGTCAAAAATGCATTTAATACATCTGATCTTTTGAAACTCACAGCTTATCCTAGGCTACCTTAAATGTGCTTAGAACTCAATATTAAAAAATGCTGGCAACACAGTGCTCTGTGGAATGTTGGTTGTCTGCCCCTGTGATCACATTGCTAACTGGGACCTGCAGCTTGTTGCTGCTGCCCAGCATCATGAAAGAGTATCTTATTGCATACCACTAGCCTGAGAAAAGATAAAAATTCAAAATCTGAAGTACAGTTGATCTTGAACAACATAGGGGTTATTTTATATGTTATATGTATTACATACTGTATTCTTACAACAAAATAAGCTGGAGAAAAAAGTTATGAAAAACATAAGGAAAATACATCTGTAATACTGTATACACTTACTGAAAAAAATCTGCATGTAAGTGGCCTCATGCAGCTCAGACCCATGTTCAAGGTTTAACTATACAGTTTCTACAGTGCACACATCACTTATGGATCATTATAAAGTAAAAAATTTTAAGTTAGTGACCATCCGGATATAGGAGATAACCAAAATATATTTTAGTAATCGAATTGTGTTACATGATATTACCACAAGTATTGGAGGTTTTTTAGATGGTTTCTTTTTACAGTTAAAATTTACAACTTATATAAAAGTTGCTTTGGCTAGAAGAAAAAGAGATTACCTAGGAGTTAGGATATGTAAAACAGTAAACATTTTTGTCTTTTCCGGTTTTGATATTTTTAAACTCGGTAAAATCTTACTAATTGGGGCTCAACTAGTTCACATTTGTAATAATACTGATGAGCACTAAAATTGAGTGTTCACCAGGGGAAAGAAACAAATATTAAGTGTGTTTTGCTAGGTACTAAGACACATTGTATTTAGCCCTCACAACAATTTTGAAGAAAATTATATAGTGTTCTCTCTCCATCTATATACCAAGGAGTTGATTATTGAGGAAAAATAGCAAAGTAAAGAAGTAAATCACAAAGCTAAAGTTTATGGAAGGTGCTACATTTGGGGAGATAATTAAAATATAATATCAACTTAGAATCATTTTCAACTTTTTTCCTCCTTACTCAAGGACATGTGTATTGATTTTAGAGAGAAGGGAAGGGGGAGAGAGAGAGAGGGAGAGAAATGTTAATGTGAGAAACATTGATCGGTTTCCTCTCATAAACACCTGGTGGAGACTGAACCTGAAACCTAGGCATACGCCCTGACTGGGAATTGAATCTATCACTTTTTGGCTTACTGTATGATGTTCCAACCAACTGAGCCACACCGGACAGGGTGGCTAAGAGTATTCGGTCTTTAGAAAAGCTGTTTCTACTTAGTTCACAGAGGCTTGATAATATTTTTCTTTTATTTAATAACATGAAAGGAATAGGAAGCTTAATTTGTTAGAGCTATGTAATACCCAGTAGAGATTGAAAAGTACAAAAAGTAAATATTTATTGAGTCATTTTTCCATTTTGTGTTTATTGATTGGTTTCTATAGAAACATTTTTGACCTATAATTCAGTGTGTCCTATAATTAAATTAAACTCAAAGAATATTCTACCTTAGTCGGTTATATTTATTTTATTTAATATATGCCCTGGAAAGAATTTACGTATGAAATTTAATGAATTTAGTGAAATGAAGGGTAAGTGTGTGTGGCCTTATGTACTTCTGTGTAGTACATATTGAAAGATAGTTTTAATTTTGGGTGGTTACTTTTGGGACCATGTTTAAGCACTGAAAATATGTTAAGTATTGAGCAAAATTTTCACAATACTTTTGGACTAAATTAATGATTCTTGATTTGTACTTAGTGAAGTTATTTCTCATTGCATGAGTCATATCTTAGCTATTTTGTTGAATAAGTGATTTAAAAATTATTTTAATATCTTTGTGATAAAGATATTTGTGATACAGTGCTATCTATGCTGTCTGGCAGGTTTATTGTAGCTTATCTGATCAGCTGTGATGCTTTTATCATATTTCTATGATTTAATCTTTTTAAAACCAGTTTTGCTTGTATAGTTGGAAGTGAGTGAGGGTGCTCATCCAGTTTCTGATTTTATCTTTTATGTTAGCTTACAAATAGTTGTCAAGAGCACTGGCTTAGAACAGATTTGGCCTTAAAATCTTGGCTTGCTGTGTGCCCTCTCCTTACCTTTGATTCCCTAGCTGTAAAATGAAGATAAGGTGATGGACAATTATGATTATGTATGTAAAATGCTTGGGACAGGGATGGCTTTGCAAATAATTTGTACTCAATAAATTGTAATTATGATGAAACAATTAGCTAATTTTATGTTCTATGTATTCTGTTGAAGCTTTCATGTTTGCTTTTTTGTGCATCAAAGTTTTTATCTCTTCTAAGATTTGTGTGTGTGTGTATATATATATATATATATGTTTTTTTGCCTTTTTAGGGAGTTCCAATGAATTCACTCAGGTTTCTCTTTGAAGGTCAGAGAATTGCTGATAATCACACTCCAAAAGAAGTGAGTAAAATTTCTTCTTTGAGTCAAGAAAAATTTTAAATTCTGCATTGAATGATTTGGTTCATGGTAAACGGCCCATTTCTTGAATATTCTCTGATTTAAGTGATACATCATTTGTCAGAGAAAAAAATAATCATTTGAGTTGCACTTCCCATATATTGCCTTCAAAAGTACCAATATAAAGAGAAGTTGAAAGTGGAATGGGGTGCAGAGATTGTCATAAGGCACATACTGTGTCTTTTTGAAGAAGGACAGATATTCCTCAAATTTGGCAGATTTTCTGGTACACTTTTATGGTGATGGTGACCGTTATGGTTTGATTTTGACTTTGACCCATCTTGAGAATTTCATACAGAAGCTTAGTGTGTATTAATATATTTGGCTCTGTCATCTTGATTTATCATGTTTTTTAATGCTTCTGTTTTAATTTGTTTTATTGTATTATGTGGACTGTTTTCTTTGCTTATATATTTCTTCAATTTGGGTTTGTCTGATGTTTCCTCGTGATTACATAGATTCAGTTTTGCATTTTTGGTACAAGTGGCACAGAGCGAAGCCGTGTACTTCTGAGTGCATCGCATCAGGAGGTACTGATGGCTCTTTGTCTTGTTATGGGTATAGTTACTTAATGTGGTAACTGCCAGGTTTCTCCATTGCGAAGTTATCATTTCTCTTTGTAATTAATAATTTGTGGGGAGATGCTTTGAAACTGTGAATATTCTTCTTAAGATACTGGCCAGTGAGGGACCTCTTTAGGTTGGTGTCTGTGTTCTTTTTGACATGTCTCCATCGTTTTTTCCCCATCTTTTAAAAAGTTTTTATCTTAAACTAATTTTCAACTTATAGAAAAGTTGCAAGAGTAGTACAAAATATTGTACTCTCTTCTACCTAGATTCACCTATTTTTAACATTTTGCTACCTTTACTTATTATACTTCCCTAACCCCCATGTATATATTTAGGTATGTATACCCTATGAACCATTTCGGAGTAGGTTGCATGTACCATGGCCATTTACTACTTAATATTTTAGTATGTATTTCTTAAGAACAGGTATATTTTATGTAACCACAGTGCTGTTAATCAAATTTAGGACACTTAATATTATTAGAATACTTTAAGCTACAACCTAATTTTGTCATTTGTCCCAGTTGTGTCTTTTATAACAAATTTTCTCTCCTGTCACAGGACCCAGCTCAGTATCAACATATTTTATTCAATTGCCTCCTTAATCATCTTTAATGTGGAGCATTTCCTCAGCTATTCTTGTCTTCTATGACATTTACATCTTTGAAGAATACATATTAGTTATTTTCTAGAAAGTCCTGGATCTGGGTTATGTATTATGTTTTTGGCTGAATACTACATAAATGGTGATGTGTCTTTCTCAGGGTGTAATGATAGGTGATGTTAATTTTTTTCACTCAATTTAACTTTTTTCTTTACTGTGTAATTGTTGTTTTTCCTCTTTCATTGAGTAATTTGTTGGGACATACTTTTGATTGTCTTTCTCATCAAACTTTCCCCCCAAGGTTTAGTTTCTACCCACCATCTTGAGCATTTCTTTACTTTCAGTAAGGTGTTCCACACTCATCTTTTTTCCCTGTTCTAGCTTAAAATAATCTCTTTTTTTTTTTTTTTTAAGATTTTATTTATTTTTAGAGAGGGAAGCGAGGGAGAAAGAGAGAGAGAGAGAGAAACATCAATGTGCGGTTGCTGGGGGCCATGGCCTGCAATCCAGGCATGTGCCCTGACTGGGAATCAAACCTGGGATGCTTTGGTTTACAGCCCGAGCTCAATCCACTGAGCTACACCAGCCAGGGCTTAAAATAATCTCTTAATACAGAACAGATACTAAATGCATTTTGGTGACAACTCCTTATCATTGCTAAGAGCTTATATTTCCAGAAAAGTACTGGAGCAGTGAGAAAGAGTAGATATTTAGGGAGTGGCTTCCTTGCCCCATTGTTCATTCATCTCTGCTAATGTACATAGTTTGAAGACACAGGCTACCTTTCTGATTTCAAGGTTCCCTTGTAATGTTTGGAATTTCATTCCTTGCAGTATTTAACAGGCTTTATGTGTAATTAAAATGAAGTTTTATAGCATCTTTAATAATTTAATATTTATATGTGTACCACAGCCAAGATAACCATAACACAAATGCCAATTTAACCCCTTAAAAATTCTAAATCCTTAGAAGCCTGTGTTTTATTTTTAGTTTTCTTTGCATGCTTTAATTTTTTTATATTTTGAAATTCTGCATAAAAACATGGCCTATAAAATATGAAACTTATCCCTGGCTGGCATAGCTCAGTGGATTGAGCGCAGGCTGTAAACCAAAGTGTCGCAGGTTCGATTTCTAGCCAGGGTACATGCCTGGGTTGCAGGCCATAACCCCCAGCAACCACATATTGATGTTTCTCTCTTTTTCTATCTCCCTCCCTTCCTTCTCTAAAAATAAATAAATAAAATCTTAAAAAAAAAGTACTCACGTTTAAAAAAATATGAAACTTTTCTTATTAGAGGTTATTGATCTTAGACTTTAAAATTTTTATTTTTCATTTGTTTTTTTGTGGTTCATTATAGTTCAGTGAACACAATGCTAGTTTTTTATTTCAGTCTACCTATTGTTTCTCAATCCTGGCTGCACACAGGAATGAACAGATTCAGAGTCCTTTATCCTCAATAAGGGTGTACCTGGGTTACACCCTGTGTGACACCGTGCCCCTTTGTGTACTCTCCTTTTTTGTATAAAGACTTCTCATAGTTAAAAATAAAAGTAATAAGACCAAACTATTAAACTATATAAAATGGAAAATATACTCTGAATATATCTGCATTCCCATTTAGCAGGCAACCATTAATTATTTTTTTTTTAACATTTATTTTTAGAGAGAGGGGAAGGGAGGAAGAAAGAGATAAACATTGATTGGTCAGAGGCAACCATTATTAATATAATAGTCCTCCTTAGCAGTATTGTTTTCTGTGGTCTGAGTTACCTGCAAGCAACTGTGGTCCTAAAATAGTAAATGGAAAACTCCAGAAATAAACAATTCATTGGTTGGAAATTGTGCACCATTCTGAGTAGTGTGATGAAATCTTGTGCTGTCCCATGCTGTCCTGCTCTGTCCTGCCTGGGATGCAGATCTTCTCTCTGTCCAGTGTATTCGTGCTTTGTGTACTGCCCACTTGTTAGTCACTTAGTGGTTGTCTTGGTTTTCAGATCGACTGTTTTAGTATCTCAGTGCTTGTGTTCAAGTAACCCTATTTTACTCAATAATGGCCCCAAAGCACAAGAATAGTGATACTGGCAATTTGGATATACCAAAGAAGAAAAAACATAGTATATATGTTTTTTATATATGTATATACATATATACATAGTATATATGTATATATATATATGTTATGTAGGAAAAAGCGATATATATATAGGGTTTGTTACTGTGGCTTCAGGCCTCTCCTAGGCGGTCTGGAACATATCTCCACAGCTAAGTGTAATGTCTGTAAGAAAAAAACTTCTGTGCTATTTCAATGCATGTGAAATTTGTAAAGATAATTGCCTATATACTTGGCTTAATTTCTATAAAAGGCATTTTAAAGGATCCCCCTTTGTTCCTGTAAGAATTGAGAAGGGATGGAGTGAAAGATAATCTAGCTTATAAAACTGGAGGAATTGAATAAAAGTAGATATATAGATAATTTTTCTGCATTGAGAGTGGTCACTGTCAAAAAAAAAAAATTATTATATGCCAGAAGGAATTCTAGATGACAAGCAAACCACTTGGAAATGAATCCTTAGGCATCTCTTTTCTAACTAAAATCACATATATTTCAAAGTGATCAGGTTTTTTGAAAAAGAAAAGAGATTTTTATCAGGTAGTTACATACATTTAGAAGTAAAATGATTTTTAGAAATATGCCATCAAACTATTGTTTAAACTATGAAATACATGTTCCCTTAGATTTAGTACTCTTTTAAGGTCCTTTCCGATACAACACTTACGTTTTATATAGCGAATAGGCTGGAAAGTGAAATTGACTCAGCAAAGTAATAAATGACTTCATTGACATAGAATCTGAGGGAAAGACATATCTCCATGTGTCTTTAAAGGAACTGCATTCTTAATCTTGGAATAGTACAACTGTGGATCCCCTTTGTATCTTTTTGTACCTTAAAACAGTGGCTGCATAATTGCAGTCAATTAAAAAATCATGCTTTTATATTCTGTTAAAATGTTTTTATTTTCTCTTACAGCTGGGAATGGAGGAAGAAGATGTGATTGAAGTTTATCAGGAACAAACAGGGGGTCATTCAACGGTTTAGATATTCTTTTTATTTTATTTACTTTTCCCTCAGTCCTTTTTTATTTTTAAAATTAGTTCTTTTGTAATGTGGTGTTCAGAATTGAATTGAAAACTGACCCCTACCCCCTGTGTCTTTAAAACATCTGGTAATTTGAATTCTAGTGCCCATTCATTATTGTTTTGTTTTCATTGTGCTGATTTTTGGTGATCAAACCTTAGACCCCTTCATACTGCCCTCTCCTTTTTAAACATTACATGTGTGCACAGAGAGGCCACCTTTTTCAGGACTGTGCATTTTCAGGCTTGTGATACATGAGGTCGACCAATTCAAGTGTTCGTAATGACATTTCTAATTGGCCCGGAAGTTCTAGCTTGTGATTGCTTCACTCCTGGACTATGACTTTCAGTGGGAGATGGAGGTTTTTCGGAGAACTGAACCGTGGAAAATGACCTTTCCTTAACTTGAAGCTACTTTTAAAATCTGAAGGTCTGGACCAAAAGAAGAGAAATACCAGGTTGGAGTCAAGACGACAGATAAAGCGAGAGTAAAGACTAACTCCAAAGATGGCTTCACTGAAGAAAAAGCATTTTAAGAGTAAAGAAAAATCTTGTCAGAAGATCCCAGAAAAGTTCTAATTTTCATTAGCAGTTAATAAAGTTATTCATGCAGAAGTGTGTACAACAGAACACTGCTCTTTTTTATTTTAATTTGTACTTTTTGGCCTGGGATATGGGTTTTAAATGGACATTGTCTGTACCAGCTTCATTAAAATAAACAAAATATTTGTAAAAATCACACTAATGTTCCATTTTATTTTTAATTGTACAGAAAGAAAAAAAAGGCTGAAACAAGATTTTCTTGCATAATACTGGAAATTATTGTTTGTACGTGGTACAAATACATATTTTTTCAGTACTGTACAGTGATGGTCATCATGGCTTTGAAGCACTGAAAGTTACTGAAGTGCCTTCTGAATTAAGGATTTAATTAAGGCCACAATACCTTCTTAAATACTCAGTGTTCTGTTTTTTAAAAATACTTGATATTTCTGTATGGTGCATATATATGATACAGTTACCTAATCATGTTGAATAAATGGGCACACCAAAAATTCTTAATTGGTTTATATTGATAATTTCAGTTATTCCTTTAACAAAATGTTTCTCTGCTTACTTAAGGTTTGATATATTTTGTTTATATTTTCCCTTTATTTCTTTATATCTTATATACTTAAATTGTGTAAGATTAAAGTACCAAATAAGTTTCTATTAGAGGTCTTATCCTTTTAACTTTTTAATGAATCACACAATTTAGTATATCTATGCATACACATAATCCAGTTTGATGTTATCCCAAATAGAATGTCATCTGGGCATTTGAGAAAAGCAGGTAAAACCTGTCTCTAATGCATTTTATAAACTGTTATAAATCCAGGTCACCTCCTAAAAATAATTGGTTTGCCTTATAAATTCTTGTATCTGACCCTATCTGAAAAATTATTTGTATTATATATAGTCTAGGTAAATTACTGCGTTTAGACCATCACCTGGCATTTATTACATTATATTAAACAGTGACTAGAAATTAGGCCAGTTGTAGGAAATCCTCATTGAATTGTGTATTTCTATCAGGCCTGAGTAACAAAGCTGATAGACTATTTGAGCAATCCGGAATGCGTGAATAGGTGGTTTGGTGTCTTATTTTTGTTTGCATCTCTGAAGGCTCTCAGCATTTAGGTGATAGAGCTTAGCTACTGGGGAAATAAATTTTATATTTTCAATTAATTGGGTTCTTCCAAATGCATTGAATTTTGCTGTGGTTAACTTTCAAATGTGATTATCTATCTGGTGTAGTAATGCTGGTAAAATAGGCCTTTCACAGCAACAGTTTAATAGATTATCAGAATTGGAAGGGACCTTGAATAACATTTAGTGTAGCCACTCTATATAGTGCTTGACTGCAACATCCTAAATTTGTAAAAGAAGGAAGAAAATAAAGTCAATAATGGTAATTTGCCCCACAGGGATGTTTTCCTTGAGTGTTCTTTCTTTTGTTCTTGGTTGAATGATTTGATATGCTCCTTTCTCATCTGATAAAATAATTGAAAGAAAGAATGAATGAATGTGTAAGTAGGGCCATCAAGTTTGAGAAAAAGACATTAAATTCACTATTACTGATAGCCAGTGTTTGGGTCATTTTATTTTTACATAAAACAAGGAATTAAAAATAAGCATCAAATCTAAGGTCAATAACAGCAATACAGAATCAAAATTAAGCTTGATTTCTGGATTGTAGAAGTACAATTTCTGTAGAATACAAATACCTTATAAGCATTAGTGGGAAATTTGAGGAAATCTGCAAATACCAAGGTTTTCAGCTGTGGACAGTGAAGTGTAGCAAAGGAGATTTGTGGGAAAATTCAGGTTCAGATAATGCTTGCTTCAATATCCTTTTATAGATCTTTGCTGAAGCTCTTGCATCCCCTTTAATAATTCTGTGATAAAACTAGATACTTATTAAATAGATGTTAAAGACAAATGATCCAATCAAGACTCCTCCTTGACAGAGTCAGTGTGATTTTTAAAATGGGGCAGTTATGCCAGTTGTTAGTTCTTCAAATCACAGTTGGAAGGCAAACCTTAAAGATTTGTTACATTTTCTGGGCTCTAGAGCAGTTTGCTATCCAGGAGAATTTTTGTGATAATAAGAATGTTTTATATCTGTGCTGTACAAAACGGTAGCCAGTAGCCACACGTGGTTATTGAGCACTTGAATTGTGGCTAGTGTGGCCAGAGAATGGAATATTTAATTTACATTTAAATAGCTACACATGACTTCTTACTGGACAGTGTAGTTCTAGAAACTACTTTGGCTCATATTGAGAAATGAACATTTATCAAGAGATTATCTTGTTTTAAATAGACATTAAGTTTTAGATTCTTAGGATGAAATGGATGTAGATTTGCTTTATAAAAACAATATAATAATTCTTAATATATATATATAAATTAGCTTCTCCTAGCTAATTCAGAATTATTTGCATTGAAGAGTTTCCATTTACCTGCAACTCCTTCAGACACTGACAAAAATGAAATATTTGAACTATCCTAGGACTATGATAGCATCTTACTGAAATCAGGCACCAAAGCTGCTGGATTTGTGTGGTGCTAGAGAACATAAAGGATTTATGTGATTGAAGAGTGTAAGTGGGTTGAGGAAAGTCTTAGTGGCGGGGAGGGGTAGTGAGTGGAGTGAACTTCCCAGAGTGAAGTTAGGTGTGGGTTGACATGAACAAGATGGGGTGGAACTTCATTATAGAAGGAGTTTCTCTTTTTTTGTCATCACCACCCAACTTACTTTCTAGTTTTCTTGTAGCGTTAAGGTCTGGGTGTTTGTAGGAACTGGAAGTAAGAGTAGACCCATGGTCTGGAGATCTTGTGTGCCCACTGCAGGCCACTGGCTTCCTTGTGGAGTTCTTGATGGAAGTGAAGACGTTTCTTCAGAGCAGACTTTTGCCTAAGGAAACAACCCCACCCCCAATCCTGATTAAGCATCCTAGAAATGGTCCTTACAGTTAGTAGAACTTCGGACTTGAGTAATCATCAGCTGGGCTTGGGGCTCCTGATCATGCATTTTAGTGTGCATCTTGCATCATGTTCAGTTCATCTAGTTAGTTACATATGAAGTTTAGAGCGTCATGAGCTTCCTACTGGGGAAGTAAAGGAGGCATAACTCACAGGTTTTAAACTTGTATTGCTCCCTTATGTATTTTTTAAAAGACTTTATTTGTAGGGAGAGGGGAAGGGAGAGAGCAAGAGGGAGAGATATGCACTTGAGAGAAACACCAATTCCATGCCTCTCCCAAGTCAAGACCTGGGGACCTGGCCTGTGACCCAGGTATGCACCCTGAGTGGGGACCAAACTGATAACCTTTTAGTTCTAAGGCTGGCACTTAATCCCCTGAGCCACACAAGACAGGGCAGGACTCCCTTATTTCAGAGGAAAAAAACAGGCCAGAGAAGTTAAAAGTACTTGGGCCAGTGTCACACAGTGGAGAGGAAATACAGCCAGTTGGCATTAAGTTCTACCCTTGGTGGAGTGAGGCTCTACCTCTTAACACATCCCTTTATTACGTGGTTTTCTGCTCTCAGCTACTTGCTCTAAGCCTTAGAAAATTGCTCAACTTTCCCTCATATGCCTTGTCAGTTTTATTTTTGTGAAAAATTGTAACTCCAGTAGCTTTCTTTTGGTCTCAATACTTATGAATCTGGCCCTACTGCTGTGATGCATGGAATACATAATTTTGAAATTGAATCAAGATTTCACTGATGATCTGTTTGTTACTTCACATAACATATCCAGGAGAGGAACAACTCAAGGTTAGGTGGAAAACCTTGAAATAGAGTTCTGGCTGCCTTCTCTTTCCTGTCCCCTATAGAGTATTAGCTTAGATGCAGCTTAAAGAGTTGATTAAAACCTTATTACTCGAGTGTCCTGGCTGGTGTGGCTCAGTGGATCAAGTGCTGGTCTGTGAACCAAAGGGTCACTGGTTTGATTCCCAGTCAAGGCATATGCCTGGGTTGTGGGCCAGGTCCCCAGTATGGGGCATGCAAGAGGCAACAACACATTGATGTTTCCCTTTCATTCTCCTTTCCTCCCTCTCTAAAAATAAATAAAATTTTTAAAACAAAAAAACCCTTATTACTCAAGAGCTTCTGTTATCAGAAAGATGTGATGATCATTACTGTTTGGTGAAAATAAAGTGGGGAAATGCCGTTGGTTCCTGATGACTGATTCTGTGTCTTTTCTCCTAACAAGGCCCTCACGAGATCTGGTTTTAGTCTACCTCTCTGACCTCCTCCGGAAGTACTTGTGCCTTACTCTCTTTGTTCCAGCCATGCCAACTTTTATTCTTCCAGCATGCCAGTCTCATTCCTTTCTTTGGATCTTTGCACTTACTGTTTACCTGCTGGAATATTTTTCTCCCAGATGTTTATGTGACTAACTCCTTGTCATTCACATTTCAGTGTACATAGCACCTCCTCTGAGAGGCCTTGCTCTTGCCAACCAATTTAAACTAACCCTCCTGCGCCCTGGCCACGTAGCTCAGTTGGAGCATCATCCTGATACACCAAGGTTGCGGGTTTGATCCCTGATCAGGGCACATACAAGAATCAACCAATGAATGCATAAATAAGTGGGAAACATTCCCTGTTTCTCTCTGTCCCCTTCTCTCTACCACCTCTCTGTAAAATCAATCAATCAATAAAAAATTAATAAAAAGATACTTAAGCCTGCAGTCCTGTTAACAGGTTTAAAATTTTTCTGTATAGCATTTATTGCCAGCTAAATATAAATATATTTGTTTCGAGACTCTTGCCACCGCCCCCCATCCCTAGAATATAAATGGCATGGTAGAAGAGACATCCCTCTTGCTTACTCCTGAATTCTGAGGAAGTGTCCAGAACGGTGTTTGGCACATAATGGGTACCCAATAAACATTGAGAAAGGAGTGGTTTAGAATCAGGGGATCTTTGGCCTGGGCACTGCCCCTAACTCACTGGCCCTGATCAAGATCCTTCCTGTCTTTGGGACTCATTTTTCTCATCTAAACCAGAGGGCTGAAATAATCTCTAAACTGCCAGCTTCAACCCCAGTTCTATGAGCCATGAAGTTCTGTGACATTTGTAGCAAAAGCACCTCTGTTCTTTAGTTTTTCCAAACTATGCTGAAGAAAGGGGAAGTGTAATTTGGACTTCACTTGTTCAAAGGCAGTGCAAGTACTAGCACCAGGCAGTGGAGCCCTTGAACAATTCCCCTGTGGTAACCGTTGCCCAAATACCCAGTACCTGGCTAGTTCCTCGCTTTGTTTCATGGCTTTCTCCAGAGCCAGCCTGGCTGCTTCCTCGTCCTTTTGCCTTCTCTGCTCTGCTTCCAGCCACGCCTTCTCTTCTGCCTCCTGTTTCCGCCGTTGGTACGCTAGCTGTTCTTCTTCAGCCATTTCCATCAGGAGCCTGTGTTCTTCTGCTAACTTCATTTCCAATTCCATCTGCCTTTGCTTCTCTGCCTCTGCAGAATAGAAAAGGGGGTGGTCTCATCAGGGGTCTCTACTGGAGAAAATCCTCTGGTCCACCTCTCAAGTCTGTGATTCCCGGGGATTCCCCAGGAGAAATGCTGCCCTGCCAGCAGGCTGTCAGATCCTCTGTGGGGATTACGTTGGGGTTAACTGACTAAGAGTCCATTGTCAAGCACCTACTATGTGCAGTATACTACAATTAACACAAAACCTTGGGGGAAAATTTTCCAGAGCCCACTGTGCGTATGGGGTGGTATGCAGATGAGTTGAGGAAGGGGATCAGATGAGGTTCTGGAGAAACTTGGTGCTTACTCAGTGGGACCATTCAGTCTAAAAAGTGTCATCTGAAATTTCATTCTCTTCCTCAAAAGTGAGGCTGCAGAGATTCCCCACATCAGCACCTGCCCTGAAGCTATCCAGATGTTTGATTGTTTCCATCTGCTAGGGAAGGAAGCTAGGAACAGGGCTCTGACTCATTTAAGCAGCTCCTCCTGAACAGTGTGGAAAGGGCAATGGGGGCGGGGGGCAGGGTCTCCTGTTCAGGGGATTGCTGAATTTCAGGCAGGAGCCAAGAGTTGTTTCACAAGGGAGTCTTATTCTGGTGAATCTGAACTCACTATGGTCACATATATCAATTACCTTGAAAGAAGTAGCTCATGCACCTAGAGTGCTTCACACAGTAAGGCTGGAATAGGACTAACTCCTGGGAGATTCAAATGAACACCCACAGTGGGAGAAAGATATTTCTGGCCCAGATAGGAGAGGCAGAGGGAGCTCCAGAATCCCCCCTCACCAGCTCTCTCAGCTTCCTCCTGCTGCTTTTTTCTCTGCAATTCTTGCAGTTTCCTCCGGAACTCCTCCTGTTGCTGCCTGGCCCTCTCCTGGGCTGCTTGCAACTGGAGCCACTGCCTTCTCTCCTCCTCCTCCTGCCACCGACGTTCTTCCTCTTGTCTTTGTTTCCTTAAGCTGAGAAAACACAGGATAGTCAGGAAAATGGCAGAAGAAGATGCAGCATCCTTGTGAGACAAGCCAACAGGCAGTGCCCCTGGTGGAGACTTTGCGGGATAAGGGCCGTGGGGAGCATCCTGCTTGAGGAGGCTTGGTTTTCCAAGGGAAACCCAATTGAAGGGCAGAGGCAAGAACACATAGGGCCTGGAACTATGAGTTGGCCAAAAAGTCCGTATGTTTTCTTTCTGTAAAATAAGATACATTTAATTTTCACTGGTAACTTGATTGATTTATATATTTTGAGTATGTCAGCTGTATCCCATGTGGTATAAATATTGATCTCAATTAATGTCTGTTTGATTGCTGTCAACTTCAGCTGGTCTACCCAACCATGGAGCATCATCCAGCAAGAAATCTCCAGCACAAAACTTCTCAAACCACTTTGACACCTTCGATTAGTCACAGCATCTTCTCCATACACTGCACTAATCTTTTTTTTTTTCTTTTGGTGTTTCAGTTGGGTTTTTACCTTTCCTGAAATAATAAAGCATAATATGCCAAAAATATTGTGTATTTTCTTCCATCTTCAATATCAAAATGGCTATACAAAAATTCACCAATCTTGATATTTTTTCTTAAATGCATGCTGATATGACAGCTGTCACAATACAATCTAACAAAATTGTTTTGAATGAAGTTAAAGACAACTAAGCACTACTAGAGCCACCTTATGGGAAAAACCAATTGGACTTTTTGGCCAACCCAATAGAAGATTACCTGTTTCGACACACAGTTCTGTGCTCTGAAATAAGGGCCTTAAGATCCCAGAGCTTCCTTTTCCACGTTCATAAAATGGATTTTGAAACTCCCATCTGACAAGGTTGTTATGAAGGTGAAATGAAATGAGTCAAGGCCTATGAAAGGGCCTAGTGTAAACCAGACGGTGTGGTAGGGACTCAACAAATGTTTTCTGGACTGAAATGCACAGCTCTGCCAGGAAGCTCCCATGAACAGCTATCCAGTAAGCCTAGTGGTCAAGACACTGAATCTTTTCTTTGGTTCAGGTTTTTCCTAGTATAGCTGAGGATAGACAAAAATGAGACACGCTGCTTTGCTCCAGGGCAGGAGCCTGAGAACCAAACTTTGTCCCTAGTGGAGGTCAACCCCTGTCTTTTTCTTCCGCTTCCTAACACGGTCATAGCCTATGAGGCTGCTCTCTCCAACCCACCGCATCTCCTCTGTGCGTCTTCGCTCTTCCAGCTCCAGTTCCTCCTTCATCTTCTCCGTCCTCTCCAGCTGCTCCAGTTGGAGCCGCCTCTGCTCTTCCTGCTCCTTTCTCTTCCTCTCCACCTCCAACAGTCTCATCTTAGCTCTCTCTGCTCGCAGCCTGTCCCGGAAAGCTTTCTCTTGCTCCCTCTTGGCGAAGAGGTCCTAAGAAACCAGTAAGTTCTTGGTGCATCACACTGTACGGTGATCAGGGGTGAGCTTGTCTCAGCAGTGAGCCCCTCCTCCACCCCAGATGAGATTGTCTCCAATCCGAGATGGAACCACTGAGTGGTTGCTACACTCTGACCGCAGCTGCACAAACTCTGCAGCCACCAGCTTGGGCTCTGGGTTCTGACTGATCTGGATCCAAGTTTCTTACTTGCTTCAGGATTTGGAGATCACAGCTTAATGTCTCCGATATCTTCTTTCTCTTGGGGCTATTACCAGGATTAACTGGAACAGTGCAAGTGCCAACATGGTGTTTGGTACATTGTGTGTCTAGAGTTCTCACCCCTAGCTGCACTGTAGAATTTCCCAAGGAGTTTTTAAACATTACTTGAGGCCAGGGCCTCACCCAGATCAATTAAATGAGAATATTTAGGTGGCAGGTATTCGTGATTTCAAAAGCTTCTCCCATGAAGTCAGCTAGGTACCATAGGTTCTCGATAAAGGCTATTTTACCAGGGGCAGGCTTAGGTATAGATGTGTCAGACTTACATTTAAGTCCAAACAAACCCGCTTTTTCCATGAAAGGATCTATCAGTTTATGTGAAGGGTGTCTTACCTTTCTTTGTCTCTCTGGTGCCCCCTCGTCAGTCAGAAATATGCCTAGAAGGGGAGACTTGAAAGGCAACCCTTCCCTGTGTACCCACTTGGGGTGACACTTCCTTGCTTTTTAGCCTTTGCAGGGGCAGCGTGGTACTATGGGTTGACAATAAATCTAAGAAATTCTAATAACCTAGCAGGCTCAGAAAACTTCTGTGCACAGTTTGAAACTGTTGTGTGCTGTGGAGAGCAGAATTTCATAATCTAGGCAGCTGGGAGGATTGAGACATCTTTCTGAAATCCTTTCTGGAAGACCATGGACTATAACATACATAATAATTTAAAATAGTGACAAGAGTTCTGATTTTGGAGTCAAAAGATCTATGTTTAAGTCTTGGCTCCACCACTTGATGGTTGTATAACTGTGGCAACAGAGCTTTTAGCCTCTTCAAGCCTCAGTTTCTAGGTCTGTAAAATGGGACTCATCATACCTAAGAGTTTGGCTGTAAAGATTAAACAAGATTCAGTACAGTTGTACCATATACATGTAACTTATGTAAGTTTAACCATAGCATCTTAACTGTGGGTATTTTAATGTAGTGTTTAAAGATACTCTTTTTTTTTTTTTGGCACAAGATCTCTAAACATAGTTCAATACCTTCATCTCAGTGGGAGAAATACTGATCTATTCCAACAGCAGAGGAAAAATTGGCTGTGTTGGTCTCTTTGAATGATGAACTTATAGGATATTATTTTTGGTTAACAGCAGGAATTTTCAAGGCTAATTTTCTTTATACTCACTTAATTTTTCTCTTAAATACTTGACATTGGAATCAGGGCCTCTGGAACAAAGTAACTCTTACATGCAGAAGCACCCTGTAAAGGCAGATGTGAGTGTGTTTGTGTGAGCTGCCTGTGGGCCAGCTGTGGGCCACAGAATGGCGGATTAGGAAAGGAGGTAACCACAGCCTTTGGAGGCAAGCAAGGCATGAGCTTCAGGCCAAGCCAAGGATATGCACTTGGCTCTGATCGCCCGAATCCACCTTTCCCAATAATTATGGGGCCTGTACTCCTCACAAATGGCTGCTGCACCAGCTTCCTACTCTTTAAGGGGTAGGTCCATGCCCTGGAAGTTTGGGAGCCTCAGAATGTATCATTTCAGAGGGTCTTTGCCACCTTATGACTTTGATCAGGTCTGGCTTCAAAAAGTTGGTAGGTACCAAAGTAGAATATATAAAACCACTGTGTATCAGAACTGTTTCTATACAGTAGTATAATTTGGGGCAGTTTCTCCCACTTCTGCATTCACACCAGTGGGGCCAGAGGGATTTCTGTGAGGACACTGCATCCTACCTTGGGAGGATCCTCATGGCTTCTCTCGTCTTCAGATTCCATGTGTCCTGTGACAGTTACAGTCTGGGTGGGCGATGACTTTCTGTCTGTTGAAACTTGGCTCTCCTGAGCATCATGTCTGGGAGAGAGCCGAGGGTCCTCTACAACAGAGGCTGAAGGAAAGAAACCTCTATCTGAGGTGTCTTCTGTTCCCTTAGAATTAATGGCATCATGCCTACTCAGCTCTGCTGCTGTTTCCAGATTCCTTTCCTTCTGCGTCCTTTTCCTTTCAGCTCCTGTTTGTTTTCCTTTGGGAATTAGCTCTGACTTCTTTTCAGTCTTTGATTCCTTTAACTTTCCTGGGTGACAATAATCAGGGGCAGAGGTATAGCTCAGCAAATGTGATCTCTATGCATCCTTTTCTTTTTTAAAAATTATTTACTTATTTTTAGAGAGAGGGAAAAGGAGGGAGGGAGAGGGAGAGAAACATCAATGTGCAAGAGACACATTGATTGGTTGCCTCTTGCATTCTGCCCCTCCTGGGGATCTGGCCCACAACCCAGACATTGCGCTGATTGGGAATTAAACTGGTGACCCTTCGGTTTGCAGACTGGCACTCAGTGCACTGAGCTATACCAACCAGGGCATGCATCCTCTTTTTTTTTTTTTTAAAGCTTTTTAAAATGTATCTTTAGAGAGAGGAGAAGTGACTCAGACACCAGCCCACAGTGTCTGAGGTGTTATGGATGAAATAAATTCACATGGTGTTGATGAGGTGTTATGAAATAAATTCACATGGACTACCGGGTCCCATGGCAGAAAAAGGACAGCTTGACTTCTCTCTATAGGGGAGAGTAAGCCTCAGCGCACCTCAGCCACCAGAGCACCCCAACCCTTGCCTGGAGAGGCTTATTGGAATACAGAGTGTATAAGTAAAGCTCAATAATCATTATCAGGCAGTAAGGATCAAATAATAGATAACACACGAAGAATTCTGAGGGCCTATTTTGAGTCAGGATCTGCTAGCTAAAGAGCCATAAAACTTTGGAGAACAAACTCACTTCCTGCTTGGACCCTTATCAGTTAGTTGAGAGCATTCTTTTTTTTAAAAATATATTTTATTGATTATGCTATTACAGTTGTCCCATTTCCCCCCTTCTCTCCCCTCCACCCTGTACCCCCCTCCCACCCACATTTCCCCCTTTAGTTCATGTCCATGTGTCATACTTATGAGTTCTTTAGTTTCTACATTTCCCGTACTATTCTTGCCCTCCCCCTATCTATTTTCAACTACATTCTATGCTACTTATTCTCTATACCTTTTCCCCCTCTCTCCTCCTCCCACCCCCCTGCTGCTAACCCTCCATGTGCCCTCCATTTCTGTGGTTCTGTTCCTGTTCTAATTGTTTACTTAGTTTCTTTTGGTTTTGCTTTAGGTGTGGTTGTTAATATTTGTGAGTTTGCTGTCCTTTTACTATACATGTCTTTTCTTTATCTTCTTTTCTTAGATAAGTCCCTTTAGCATTTCATAAAATAAGGTCTTGGTGATGATGAACTCCTTTAACTTGACCTTATCTGAGAAGCACTTCATCTGCCCTTCCATTCTAAATGAGAGCTTTGCTGGATAGAGCAATCTGGGATGTAGGTCCTTGTCTTTCATGACTTGGAATATTTCTTTCCAGCCCCTTCTTGCCTGTAAGGTCTCTTTGGAGAAATCAGCTGACAGTCTGATAGGAACTCCTTTGTAGGTTACTGTCCGCTTACCTCTTGCTGCTTCTAGGATTCTCTCCTTCGTTTTTACCTTGGCTAATGTAATTATGATGTGCCTTGGTGTGTTTCTTCTTGAGTCCAACTTCTTTGGGGCTCTCTGAGCTTCTTGGATTTCTTGGAAGACTGTTCCCTTTGCCAGATTGGGGAAGTTCTCCTTTATTATTTGTTCAAATACGTGCTCAATCTGTTGCTTTTCCCCTTCCGATTCTGGTACCCCTATAATTCGGATATTGGAACGTTTAAAGGTGTCTTGGATGCTCTTAATCTTTTCCTCAATTTTTTGAATTCTTATTTCATCATGCTTTCCTGCTTGGTTGATTCTATCTTCCTTCTGGTCCACTGTATTGTTTTGAGACTCAGATTCCTTCCTTTCACTATTGGCTCTCCTCCGCATGTCTTCCTGCATCTGTTTTATGGTAATCTGCATTCTTTCATCTAAATTTCGTCCAAAATCCACCAGTTCCGTGAGCTTTCTGATCACCAGTGTTTTGAACTGCGCATCTGATAGATTGGCTAATTCTTGGTCGCTCAAAAGGATGAGTCCTGGGGGACTGATCTGCTCTGTTGAAAACATGGTTTTTTTTTTTCCCCCCTGTCTCTCCTTTTTTTTTCCGGTCTGGTTGCTCTTGTTATGGTGGTGGGCAGAGCCTTAGGTGCTCACCGCCGGGGCTGGGCACCCCGGTTGCTAGATTGTGACGTTATATGTGGGGGCGGGGCGGGAGCGGGAGCGGGGCGGGAGAAAACAATGGCGGTAGTTCCGTTCCCCTGGACTCAGACCCTTGTCTGGGCTTCTGGGCCGCGAGTTCTGCCCTGGTCCACAATCGCTGCCCCTCTGGGTCTGCCAGCCGCAGCTCGCGTACTCAGGGATCACTGCTGCCTTTTTGCGCGACGGATGGCTTTTGCGCCGATTTCGCACCAAACCTTCCCCCGACCTCCGTGCGCCACCGACCCGAGCCAGCCCTGCGCCCGCCCGGCTCGTCTTCTGCTACCAGTCCGGATGAACGCGTCTACTTCAACTTCTTGGCTGCCCGACTTCCATTCAGATAAATCCTCTGCCAGATCTGGGTGTTATTCTGGTAGTAAATTATTGTTGTAAATTATTGGTTTTCTAATCTTGGTTGTACGAGGAGGTACGGTGCGTCCACCTATTCCTCCATCTTGCCGGAAGTCCCGAGAGCATTCTAAACAAAGCAGGTTTCACAGGATTTTATGCATTCTTTCTTAGGTCTGATTGCCTTAGGGAACCTGCCTTTTCCAGCACAGGGCTACACCCACCACCTGCATTGTTTCAGGCTTAAGTCAGGTAGGGGAAGTAAGACAGACAAGACATTAGGAGACTTCTTGCAGACAGAATGAGGACTCAGGCTATGTCAAAGCTGAGGGATGAGGGTCCATCATCCCTTTTCTGTAGCCCCCCAAGTCCTTCCCTGGGGCCATGTGATCTTGCCTGTCTTGAGTCATCCCTCCCCTGGGGAATCTTACCCATCACTGGCTAACCGATCAAGCGCTAGGGGCCAGGCAGGGTGAAGTAAAAGGAGCAGAAGCTGTGCTCCTGCCAGGGAGATAAGCTTTGTCTCCTTAGTGGTTTATAATCTGAGGGTCACTCACTCAGCCTTAGCCATGGGGGTGGGGGCAGGGGTTACAGTTCCTGAAACCAGGCAGGGTGGACCCCAACAGGGAAGGGAGGTAGAAAGAAAGAGAGGGAGAGAAACATTGATGTGAGACACACATCAATCTGTTACCTCTTGCATGCAGTCTGACCAGGGGCTGAACCTGTAACCTAGGCATGAGCCTTGACTAGGAACCAAATCGGTGACCCTTTGCCTTGCGGGATAATGCCCAACCAACTGAGCCACACTGGCCAGAACTCTATGAATCCTTTTCAGTAACCTTTTAACTCCAGTGTGCAATGGAGTCACATGGGATGCAGATTCCTGAGCCCCACTCAAGAGTCTGATTTGGCAGGAAGTTTGCATTTTACTAACCACCCCAACTGTTTTAAGAAGGGTAGTCCACAGAAGATGCTTTGAGAAATTGCCTTATTCTAATTGGATCAACTGTAATTCAGTAATCTTGCTCCTAGAAATGTTTTGTTAAACTCTATGTGTGGTGAGGGCAAGACCCTCCAGAGGGGCACCTGTGGGCACAGCTGGATGGTCGTGCCTCCAGAGTGAGGTCTGTAACCTTGAAAAGTTTAAGCCTTCCTTTCTCTCAGGACCCTTCCTCAGTTTATCTCTGGGGGTCACAAGTGTTTCCTTTTCCCAGTCCTGCCAGTGCTATCCAAGTCAAGGGTTACAACAACACGAAGTCAGCAAGACTTTGAAAAACAAACCTTAAAAATAGATGTCGCCACGGAGAGTATTTAATGTCATCCTTTTTACATATATTTTTATTTGTTTGGAGAGTATTCTGAATCACGTGGCCAGGAAAAAACTGGTGTAGTTTTTAGGCTAAAAAAAACGTCTTCAGAAGCATAGGAATGTGAATTTCTTGTGAGGTGTAACACAGGGAACCAAGAAGAAAAATGGTGGCTGGGGTAACCTTCAGAGCTGGTGGCATCCTTTCCCCTCCCGAGTGCTCTCCCTGTCCATTTCTCAGATTGTGATGTAGTTACTACCTCATGGAGGCAGTGGTAACAGCTTGTGTTTGGAATCAAGTTGGCGGGGTCAGGCCCTGGGTCCGCCAGTTTACTGTTCAATCTGTTTGATCTTATGCAAACCACCCAACCTCTCTCAGCTTCAACTAGTGCATGATATAACAGCACTTACTTTATGAAGATGTTGTGGGGGATTTTATGATGTCACATATACAGAGTTCCTAATACTGTGGGTATTCAGTAAATAGGTGCTAATATAATTATCATTGTCTTTCTTGGTGATCCCAAGTCTCTAGACATGCCAGTTTCCTCTATATCTGTCTGCTAAGATAGTGACATGAAGTAAGGCTGCAACACCATCTTAGTTGGTCGAGGAGACCAAACTCTCAAAACAGAGAGTTTGTCCCGTAGGATCCACACTGATTCTCAGTGACACCTCCCAGCTCCCACTAGTTGTGTCCTTGGCCATTCCTTGTGGGCATGCTCACTTACCAACAGGAGTCTTTGTTTCTGTGTGAACCTTTCCTTCTCTCTCCTCCTTTGGCACCTTAGACTTCTCTGTCTTGGTTCTTTTCTTTCTCTTGGCATGGTCAATCAGCTCCGTCTCCTCCTAAAGGTGAACATTTAAGGACAGGGACCAAGATACAGGGACAATGATACATGTAGGAACAGAAAGAAACAAAGAAAAACATGAAAAGAAGGTTATGTTGAACAAGGCAGACTGGCTCTGAATAGAGTTTGTGTGGGTTCCAGATGAAGCAGAAGAACAAGTCTTAGGGAGCGTGGAGCTGGTGAGGAAAGCCTAAGGTTCAGCCTTTGATTTTAAACTGCCAGGTATAATTTCATGGGACAATGGAGGAACAGAATACATTTTACGATCCACCCCTGCTTTTGATACTAAATCATGGTCTACAGACCTGGATCAAAGTGGGGCAGTTTTCACCTTTGATAGATTGCTGTTGCCACGATTAATGCTTAAGTAGTTTAAATCAAAGCCAGCTTTATCCGCTGCTGTGTCATTTGCTAACTTTCAGGAAACTACAAGCAGATGACCGCAGCCATGTCAGTCCTCACCTTCCCTGTGGGCTGGGACAACACGCAGGTTCCCTCTGAAAGAGGATGGCAGAGCAGGGTCACGGCTACCCACTCCGGACCGGTGATATTGTGACATAGTAAGGAATACACATTTGGTCTTCCATCCTCAGTCCCTGGCACAAAGCCCCTAAAACCCTTGTAATTTCTGGAGCATAAAAGCAGTGTGTTTTGTTATTCATAACAGGATCCTTTCAACAACATCTAAGATTATGTTAATGAGGTGACTTTTGGAAAGCTCCTGAGGAAGGGGGACTGGTTGCCAGGGAAACCAACTAGGTAATTAGAGGACTGAACCTTTCAACTCCACACCCGCAACCTCAGAGAGGGAGAGAAGGGCTGGAGTTTGAGTTAATGGCCATTCACCGATGATGCGATCAACCGTGCCTGCGTAAGGAAGCCTCCATAAAAACCCCAACCAAAGGAGTTCAGAGGGCTCTGGACTGGTTAGCATATCCGCGTGCTGAGAGGGTGGCACACCCCAAACTCCGTGGAGACAGAAGATCCTGCGGTTGGGACCACTTTGGACTTTGCCCTGTGTATTTCTTCATCTGGCTGTTCACTTGTGTCCTTTATCATAAACTTTGTAGTAAATCAGTAAATAAATGTTTCCCCGAGTTTTGTGAGCCATTCCAGCAAATTATCAAACCTGATGGGAAGTGGGGGTGGGAATCCTCTGTAGGGCCTGGCCTAGCTCTGGGTAGTCAGTGTCAGAACTGAATTGTGGGACACCCGGTTGGTGTCCACAGAGAGTTGGAGGATTGGTTGTTGTGGGAAAAATGCCCAGACGTTTGGTGTCAGAAGTGGTGTAAGTGTAGAAAAACTGGTTTCCTTTTAGTACCTTTGTAAGAATTAGAAATGGGCACCTCATCCTTCAGGGGGATGCAACCCCATGCTGGGGTGCCTGACATGGTGAACAGGCCACAGACTGGATTTCAGCTCTGACTTGCCCACTTTGTCAGGTGCCTCTGTATAGCAGGCAATCTACACAGCTGTACATGGTAGCTCTGACGGGGGCACGATCCAGGTAGTGCCTTTGGACCAAGTGCCTAGGTGTTTGCACTCACGTGACTGATGTTGGCTGGTGTTTCCTGCTTGGACGTTCTTGGTTCAGTCTTCCCTTCTCTTTCTTTTGGAAGAAGAGATGTGTCTACAGGACCCAACCTCTCTGAGGACTCAGGCCCAGGTTCTGGGAGTCCTCTGTGCCAATGGTGTACGTCATAATCTTTGCCCCTTTGAAAAAAGCAATCCAACAAGACCATACTAAAGAGAAAACTCAGGTGGACAAGAAAGAGGGAACATGAACATTGACTGAGTGTCTGTTCTCTGCCATTTCACACACTTACTCATTTCACACAATTGGTGGGCATTTCACATACTTGGTCAACCCTCTTTTTCTGAATAAAGAAGATGAGAAAGTTTGGTCTTCCCTTTTGAGGTTGTCTCGGGTTAAATTCTAAAACTCAGGTAGCAGAAAAAATGGGTTGCCTCTTGGGATTGCATGTTTATGCTTTCAATTGAATGACATAGGATCATCTAACTGAAACTTCTTCTGTCAAAGGCATAGCTGAAAAATAAGGTGACCTTTAAGAAAGATTGTCTAAGAAGATGCAAATATCCATCCATCCCTTTATGCCCTCTGAATTGTATTCTTGATCAAATTCAGCCACCAAAAGGTCATGTGCTGTGTCAGTTTGATTCCTTGTAGAATTGCTGTCACTGACAGTGTGCCTTCAGGATAACCAACTTATTTTCTCTAGGTAAAAAGGTCCCTAAGAAACAGCCATATGAGTTACAGTAACAGCAGCAGCTAAAGCTACTGTGTACCAGGCCTGGTTTTGGGCATTTTATGTTTTTTAGCTCCATCAGGATCATATTTACTATGCTGTGCTAGCACAGGGCCTTCTATAGAAACTTGAGAAATATTTGTCAAATGAGGTAAATGGAATTTCCTGTAAATATATGAGTCTTTAAATCATTCAATGTCACTCTATAAAAACCCAGAGAAGAACTATCCTTTGGAATTTAGTGCTAGCAAAACATTTATTTCCCCTGAGGAACAGGTATGCTGTAAATGAGAACCACAAACCTGATCATGCTGCTTTTTTTTCCCCTTTCACATTCAGGAATTTCTGTATCAAGTCTGAAAGTTCTTTTTTCTTTTTAAAGATTTTATTTATTTACTTTTAGAGAGAGAGGAAGGGAGGGAGAGAGGGAGAGAAACAAGTCTCCCTAGCAGGGACCTGGCCTGCAACCCAGGCATGTGCCCTGACTGGGAATTGAACCAGTAACCATTCAGTTCACAGGCCAGTGCTCAATCCACTGAGCTACACCAGCCAGGGTTGGAAGTCTGTTCTTTAATTACAATGTCTGTGATGACTTTTGTGGAGTGTTGGTGTAGTTTTTTTTGTTTCCTTCCAATTAAAATTTTTTTGATCTCTCTCTTTTTAAATTAATAAACTAATTTAGCTTTAGAGAGGGGGAAGGGAGGAAGAAAAAGAGGGAGAGAAACATCAATCGGTTGCCTCTCATCCATGCCCCGACCAGGGACCGAACTCGTAACCTAGGCATGTGCCCTGACCAGGGATCAAACCCTTGACCTTTTGCTTTGTGCAATGACACCCAACCAACTGAGTCACATTGGTCAGGGCTCTCTCTTTTTGGTGACGGTTTGTTGTAAGTGGTTTAAATCTATTGTGGAAAAAGATGATGTATAAAAGTTAGAAAATGGAATTCTTTGGATAGTAGCCTCACCATCCAAGTGCCATTTTCCCTTAGTTGCTAGGGAATATAAAGCCTTTTTGAGGGATTCAGGAGGGAAGCCCTATGCCACAAGGAAGGTGAGGGTAGGTTCGCAAGTCGCTGAGGCTCATGGGAGGTCACAGTAGGCTATAGTTCTACATGGAGGAGAAGAAAAAAGGAAGCACTTAATATGGGTTAGCAATTAGTATGAGTACTATTAGTGTTATTTATTGTACTTCAGCTACAGCAGAGTGAATGCTGAGAGGAGAAACCTAGGATGAATTGACAGACCTCAGCTTTTTAGGCATATCGTGGATGTCAGTTAAATAGACAAATGGAGAAAGCTGCTTCCACACTGTTGGAGTTAAACTTCACTCATCACCCACCCACAAAGAGTATGCTCTAAATAGGAAACACATCACCATACAGTTCTCCCCAAGAATCTTTGTTTTTTAGACAGCAGTTTAATTCTAGTTGTCAGAGTATGCTATCAGCTGAGACTTTTCAGAAAACACAGAAACAAAATGAATTAAAAACAAGGATAAACAAAATAAAAAGGAAGTTCATATATTACAACTTTGAATGCTTACGCCATTTGGACAGCATCTGCCTCAGGCCTCCACATGTGCTCAGCCCAGGAAGTGCTGAGAGGGCGGAGGGTCACATTCCTTGGCTCTGGGTCTGTGAAAACAGAGAGCATTCTTCATCAGCAAAGGACAACAGTCAATGATCTCAAACGCTAGCAGGGAAAATGTTTCCCTGTTGAGTCCTCAACAGCATGCCAATTAAAACAGTGAGATATGTTATACCTAGGAAATTAGCAAATCTGTAGGTATCACTGCTGGCACATGGCAAATGACAATAAAATTAGTAAGACCCTTTGGGAAAGCGATTTGACAGTATGTATCAAGAACCAGAAAAATGTCTGGTCTTTGATTAGGATTCTCATTCCTGGATATTTACCATAAGGAAATAGTTCAAAGGAAGAAATAGCTTTTTGTACCAACTTATTTATTACAAAATTATTATTAATAGTAACAAATGAAAACAGCCCAACAATGGGAGATTAGGAAAGTAATTATGATGCATTAATTTGACACTTAAAATTATGGTTCCAAGATAAGCAATATGGAAAATATGATATAATGACAAATAAAAATGTAAACTATAGAATAGTATGTTAGAATCTGTAAAATATATATTTAGATGAATAAGATCTGGAGGAAAAAATAGAAAAAATATGTTAGATTGGGAGGTTTGTGTGTGTTTATATTTTTCTTAAAACCTCAGTGTGGTTATAACATTGAAAGAAAATTGATTAAAAAAAATGTGTCCTATGAGGAAGGCATACGTGGGTCACACAGTCTGCGCTCTCTGCTGGGGCCTCTGAAGACCACGCTGGGCAGCTCTTTGAGAAGAATCTCCAGACTAAGACTTTACATTGGACTAGGCCACCTTTTATCTTAGTTACTTTAAAGAATTTTTAAATTATAGAAGGTATATTTCATTGCAGAAAATTTGGAAAACACACACACACACACAAAAACCGTAAAGAAGATGCCCCCCCACCAACACATAATTATTAGAATGTCAAAAATTAAAAAGACTGACTATACGAGAGCTGACAAGGACATGAGGAACTGGAACTCTCATACACTGCTGGTTGGAATGTAAAACGGTACAAGTCCTTAGGAAAATAGTTTGACAGTTTTTTAAAAACTTAAAGATTATATATACTATATCATCTACCCATTATACTCCTAGGTACTTTATAGAATGAAAGCACGTGTTCATACAAAGACTTGTCACAAATGTCCATAGGAGCTTTCTTTTTAATAGCTGAAAACTTGCAACAGACCTTATGTCCATCAACAGGTGAAGGGACAGACTGGCCGCTGTATACATACAATGCACTACTGCTCAGCAGTGAGAAGAGTAAAGCATCAATACACTCAACAACGTGGGTGAATCTCGAATGAACTATGTGGTGAAAGAATTAAGATAGAGAAGAGTGCATATGGTTTGATTCCATTTACATAAAATTCTAGTAAATGTAACAATAGTGACAGAAAGCAGATCAGTGATTGGGGGTGAGAGAGGCAGGAGAGAGAGAGCATGAGGAAACATTTGGGAGTGATGAGTGTTTCATTATTGATTGTGGTAATGGTTTCATGGGTGCTTACATATATCAAAACTTACCTAGTAAATCCTAAAAGTTCTCCACAGAAGAAAAAAATTTTGTTAACTATGTGAGCTGATATACATTAACTACACTTATTGTGGTAATCATTTTACAACATGTACATGTGTCAAATCATGTTATATACCTTAAACTAATACAATGGTACATGTCAATTATATCTTAATAAAATTGGAAAAAACTCAGAATCATATCAATATATAATGTTTCAATGAAAGACAATTGATGACTGAATAATTTTAGATCCTACCAAGTAATCATACAAAAGTAAGATCTAAGAAGAGTGAAGTTGATTGCATTAAAATCTTTGCAGAAAAATGAAATTATAATATTTGCCACAAAAAACATATCTAATTGTACAGTTTAACTAGGTACCATTTATGTATGTTAATCATCCCTTGATAAAGCTGTTGAAAGCCTAACAAAATATATATTAATACAATAAAGTGCCTAAAGCAGTCCTGACACCTGATAAAAACAAACAACAAAACATACCTCACCCGTGATCACTCTACCCTCATAAAACTACTGCAAATATTTTGACATATTTATGTTCATGCACATATACAAATTATACAGTGTATATATAATTTTAATGTACTTTTATGTTATTAGAATGTACTCTATCATAAATATTCTTAAAAATGATTTTAATAGCAGTATAGCATTTCATCATCTGGATGTACTATAATTGACTAAAACCAAACATGTAACTTTTGAAAGTCAGATTGTTTCAATTTTTTATAACTGTGAAGCACTCTGCATAGTATATCTCTTAAAGGAATGTTTTTAATTATTAAAAGACTTACTTTTTGTCCACATCTATGAGTATTAAGGGATGTATACAGTCTTTAAGGAACAATATCTACCATTGAATTTTTCCCCAGAATATTTGTACCAATTTACAGTCCATGGAAATGGTCATTCCTTCCTTCATTTATCATGAAATACTTACTATGCTGGTATTGTGTTAGGTGCTGGGAATAGTGAGTAGGCTGGATGCACACCCTGGGCTCGGGAGCTTAAGGTCTCATGGTTGTTAACACCAAACCAAACCAAACAAAAACTAAAACTAAAAAAAAATTTTTTTGAAAGTCATACTCTAATATTTAATCCCCATTTTCTCTCATTCTTTTTGAGCCACAGATTCTTGCACAAATTAATTCATTTCTCCTCAATTTTATTTAAAGTATTTTATACTTTAAAGAAAATTTTGAAAAGAAAAAAAGTTCTCTTATCCTACTAGCATCATTCTCTTAACAATGCAGTTACTCCCTTCTTCCGTGTTCAATTATTGTCCAGTGCCCCCCTTTCTGCCCCGCCCCCACCCCAGAGCCTCTTTTCATCCCGGGCTCTCTTTTGTCGTTCGTGAACCTTAAGGGTGACATGCACTGTCTCACACACCAACCTTTAGACTTTAGTGGGGACAAAACTGTTAAAGCACGAAGTTAGTTGAGGAAACTGAGACGCTGATTGAGGTGGTATCTTGGAATTTATTTTGCCTTGAATAATACGTAGTATTAACAGAACGTGGGAGCTGATTATGGTATTTTCGCGATTAGGGGGATTCTGTGAGGGTTTCTTTAAACATGGCTGGCTCAGAAAAAGCTGTCTCGTTGGACATTCACTGCCCTTCACCCCTTTTCGAACTTTGTGACAGGGCATGATTGGAACAGCAGAGGGCGCGTTTGTATTGACCAAAAGCTGAGGTTCTCCCTTAGTGTAATTTCACCATTTTGATTAGAATTGAAACTGTCAGTGTTGGGATGTGAACCATAGAAGGGTGATCTGTTTTTCTCTAGTAAAATAATATGATATTTAGGAAGTACTGAAATAAACCAAGGCAGTATTTTGAATAATATTTGCAACTTTTAATTTTTTTAAGGTTTTATTTATTTATTTTTAGAGAGAGAGGGAGGGAGGGAGAGAAACATCAATGTGTGGTTGCCTCTTGCACGTTCCCCTAGTGGGGACCTGGCCTGCGACCCAGGCATGTGCCCTGACTGGGGATCTAACTGTGAACCCTCTGGTTCGCAGGCAGGCACTTAATTCACTGAGCCACACCAGAGCCAGGTTAACTTTCTTTTCCTTTCCTTTCCCTCCCTTCCTTCCTCCCTCCCTCCCTCCCTCCCTCCCTTCCTTCCTTCCTTCTTTCCTTCCTTCCTTCCTTCCTTAAAAATAAAAGCTGTAAAATACGGGGTCTGGCACAAATAACACCCCTTTTTATGTGCTAGTAATCTATATC
The DNA here is from genome assembly GCF_004126475.2 of Phyllostomus discolor. NCBI lineage: Eukaryota > Metazoa > Chordata > Mammalia > Chiroptera > Phyllostomidae > Phyllostomus > Phyllostomus discolor. The sequence goes on from NC_040906.2 coordinate 27,796,464, forward strand.
ACATTTTTATTATAAAATCATAAGTATGTAATTCTGTAATATAACAATGTCACACTCAAGTACCCCATAAGACATTTGAGGTGAAATGTTCAAGTTGCTGTCCATCTCCTGCAAGACATTCACATACCCTCTAACCACACTCAATGGTGTTACTTCTGGTGGACCCTGTATTTTAAGAATGCAGAGTATAGAAAAAATATTGCATAATGATAACCCATGTACTTACCATTTAGTTTTCTGAAATCTTAACATTCTGCCATATTTGATTCACATTTTACCACCCCCCCAAAAAAAACCCCAAACATTTCAGAGACTTCACTTGATCCCATACAATGCCATTTCCCTCACTCTCCCCCAGAGAGAACCATTCTCCTAAACTTGGTATCTATCAGTTGACAGCGTTCAGAACATGCTATTCCAAAATATGGCACACTGACTATTTTAAGCTGAAGGAACTCGAGAAATATCAGGTGCCGATAGGACTCTCTCACCTCCCTGTTCTCCCCTGAAGCAGGTCATAAAAGCCCTCAGAGGAGGGGTACCCTCCCTTCAGCACAGGAGCATCCTTGTCTCTGAAGACAGCTCCTTCTTTCTCCACTGTTTGTATCTATTTATCCCCTCTCCTGTTTTATAACACCACTTTAGCCATATATGAGTGCATTCCACCCCCCAGATTCTCATTCTCTTCTGTTTTATCCCTAAGCAATATCATTTAGCTTTAAAGTAATTTTTGATATTTTCTTGGGAAAACTCTTCCACTTTGCTTTTCTTCAAAACTATTGGCATCTTTGACCCTTCTTTATGACTTTTGGAATCAACTTACCATGTTCCACTAAAAACCTTACCGGGGCATGTTAAAAATTGGAATTGCATTCAATTTATGGATTAATTTAGGGAGAATTGTCATCTTTATGGTAGTGAATCTTTCTATGTATGAACAATATTTACAGTATTGATATGTATAATGTTATATTTATTCATTTATTTTTAAATATATTTTATTAACTATGCTATTACAGTTGTCCCATTTCCCCCCCTTTATTCCCTCTGCCCTACATACCCCCTACCACCTTCATTCTCCTGCTTTAGTTCATGTCCATAGGTCATACATATAAGTTCTTTGGCTTCTACATTTCCTATACTATTCTTAACTTCCCCCTGTCTATTTTCTACCCACCATTTATGCTACTTACTCCCTGTACCTTTTCCCCCTCTCTCCCTACCCACTCCCCCGCTGATAACCCTCCATGCGATCTCCATTTCTGTGGTTCTGTTCCTGTTCTAGTTGTTTGTTTTTGTTTTTGTTTTAGGTTCAGTTGTTAATAACTGTGAGTTTGTTGTCATTTTATTGTTCATATTTTTTATCTTCTTTTTCTTAGAAAAATCCCTTTAACATTTCATTTAATAAGGACTTGGTGATGATGAACTCCTTTAACTTGACCTTATCTGGGAAGTACTTTATCTGCCCTTCCATTCCAAATGACAGGTTTGCTGGGTCTAGAGTAATTTTGGATATAGGTCCTTGCCTTTCATGACTCAAAATACTTCTTTCTAGTCCTTTCTTGCCTATAAGGTTTCTTTTGAGAAATCAGCTGAAAGTCTTAAGGGAACTCCTTTGTAGGGAACTGTCTCCTTTTCTCTTGCCACTTTTAAGATTCTCTTCTTATCTTTAATCTTGGCTAGTGTAATTATGATGTACCTTGGTGTGTTCCTCCTTGGGTCCAACTTCTTTGGGACTTTCTGAGCTTCCTGGACTTCCTGGAAGTCTATTTCCTTCACCAGATTGGAGAAGTTCTCCTTCATTATTTTTTCAAATAACTTTTCTACTTGTTGCTCTTCCTCTTCTCCTTCTGACATCCCTATGATTTGGATGTTGGTAACATTTAAAGATGTCCTGGAGGTTCCTAAGTCTCTCCACATTTTTTTTGAATTCTTGTTTCTTCATTCTGTTCTGGTTGAATGTTTCTTTCTTCCTTTCTGGTCCACACCATTGATTTGAGCTCTAGTTTCCTTATCATCACTGTTGGTTCCCTGTACATTTTCCTTTATTTCACATAGCATAGCCTTCATTTTTTTCATCTAATTTGTGACCATATTCAACAAATTCTGTGAGCATCCTGATTACCAGTGTTTTGAATTGTGTATTTGATAGGTTGGTTATCTCTTTGTTGCTTATTTTTTTTGGAGCTTTGATTTGTTCTTTCATTAGGATTATTATTATTATTATTATTATTGTCTCTGCAGGCCTGTTTTATAGTAAGGGGCAGAGCTTTAGGTGGTCACCAGGGCAGGGCAACCCAGGCCATTGAGATGTGATGCTGTACGTGGAGGAGAGATCAGAGAGGGAACAATCCTGCTTGCTCTGCTCTCTGCTGGTTTTCAGCCACTTCCCTCACTAGCCACAAGCAAATTGGGCCCTCTGGTGCTGATTCTCGGGTGGGTGGGCTTTTGTACGTTCTAGGGCCCTGTTGGTCTCTCCAATGAACTCTCCTATGAGTCTGAGAGTTTCTCCCGCTGCCTCAACCCCCACAGGTGTTTTCAATCAGACGTTTGAGGTTTTATTTCCCCATGCTAAAACTCTGGGTTGCTCTGTCTCATTCCCCAGTTGTTCCTCCAGGTTTATGTGCATGCGAATGTGGGACTGCCCCCTCCACCAGTCAATGCCTCACTGGGTTCTCCAGCTGCCACCTTGCCTGCCAGCCACCACCTTGCTGTGAGTCCTCTCTGTCTGGCTGCCCATCTCTGCCCCTCCTACTGGTCTGGATGAACGTTTCTTCTTTAACTCCTTGGTTGTCGGACTTCTAAACAGTTGGATTTTCTGTCAGTTCTGGTTGTTTTTTGTTTTTAAATTTGTTGTTGTCCTTTTCGTTATGCAAGGAGGCATAGTATGTCTACCTACGCCTCCATCTTGGCTATAACTTCTATAATGTTATACTTAAAAACTACATTTATCTGCCTTCCTACATAATCTGTACCACTGGATAATTAAATAGTAGAAGGGGACAAGTTTCTTTTAGTAAGAGTTTCCCAAGTAATAAGTGAAGAAAGAATAATAGAATTTTCGCCCTGGCTGGCGTAGCTCAGTGGATTGAGTGAGGGCTGTGAATCAAAGTGTCACAGGTTTGATTCTCAGTCAGGGTACATGCCTGGGTTGTAGGCCATGACCCCCAGCAACCGCACATTGATGTTTCTCTCTCTCTTTCTCTCTTTCTCCCTCCCTTCCCTCTCTGAAAATAAATAAATAAAATCTTAAAAAAAAAGAATGATAGAATTTCAATACCACTATTTTGTAGCCTCATGAGTTAATGGGTTTGTAGCTGCTGTCATCATGCAGAGAGAAGCAGATACTATGTCTCCTGATGGAAGAACACAGTGACTTCCATGCCAAAAGGAAAAACCAAACCTCAGTCTGATCAAGTCTCTAGGCCTAAGCACTAACTCAATGGAAATACTGTAGAAGACAGAAATGTGAAACTACACCATAAGGATGCAATCAGCAAAATCTAGAATGTAGGAAACTCACAGGTCAAGTGACCTGATTTCCTAAAAGTAAACTTACAGGTGGAGGGCAGAAGAAATGGAGGGGACCTTATAAATTAAATAAGACTTAAAGGCCATATCAACCCATTGCAAACAAATTCTAAAACAATTGTAATAATTGTGAAACAATTAGAACATTGAAAAAACTGATTGAATATTCAATGAAATTAAAGAATACTTCCAAATCTTAGGTGCAATATTGATACTGCTATGGTTATGTCAAAAGAGGATTTTTTATCTTTTAGAGATATATACTCAAGTGTATGAGGGTAAAATGATATGATCCTGGAATTTGTTTCAAAATAATGTGGAAAGGAGGAAGGAGTTGGGAATGTAGGTGAATAACATCGGCCAGGAGATAGGGACATGAAATTCATTGTACGGTTCTGTCCACTTTTGTGTTGTTTGGGGCCTTCCATAATAACAGTTATGGAAGCAGTTACATTATAAGTCATGCTTTATGTTTTAAAACACTATTTTTTGCACAGTTGATTTTTATTTAGTGATCTATATTTAGCCATCTTGCTGATTTTTTTCGTCTTCTAATGGTTTGCCTTTTAATAGCTCATCTGTAGAGGCCCTCAGATTTTCCATATTAAATGATACTATTGTCTGGGAATACTGACAGTGTTATTCCCTCCTTTCTATCCTTTTCCTTTTCCTTTCTTTTGCTTTCCCTACTGTGCTGCTACAATGTTGAAATAGAAATAATGAGAGAGGGCATCCTTATCCTCGTCCTGTCTCTAAAGAGAATGCATCTAAAGTTCTACCATTGAAATGTGATGTTTACTGCAGGTTTTTGGTAGATACTCTTTATCAAAACCAGGAAGTCCTCATTTAGTCCTGGTTTGATAAAAGGTGAATTTTATAAATTTATTTTTCTTCTTCCATCTACTGAGATGACCCTAAGGTTTTTCCCCTTTAACCTCTTGATATCAATTAAACAGATTTTCAAATATTAGAACATCTTTTTTGAATTCCTGGGATAAACTGAATTCATCATGATATACACACACACACACATATATGTTTAAGGATTTATATATAAGCTTAAGAATTTAATTGGCTAATATTTTATTAGAAGTTTTACATCTTTGATTATAAATGATCTAAGACAGTCATGATCACAGGGAGGCCCTAGGGAAGGACTTGGGGGGCTATAGCAAAAGGGGGTGATGGACCTTTGCCCCTAGGCTTTGACATAGCCTGAGTCCTCATGCTGTCTGCAAGAAGTCTCCTAATCTCTTGGCTGACTTACTTCCCCTACCTGATTTAAGCCTGAAACAATGTCTTAAGCCTGAAACAATGCGGGTGGTGGGTGCAGCCTTGTGCTGGAAAGGGCGGGTTCCCTAGGGTTATCAGGCCTAAGAAAGAATACATAAAATCCTGTGAAACCTGCTTTGTTTAGAATGCTCTCAACTAAATGATAAGGGTCCAAGCAGGAGGTGAGTTCATTCCCCAAAGGCTTATGGCTCTTTAGCTAGCAGATCCTGACTCAAAATAGGCCCTCAGAGTTCTTTGTATGTTATCTGTTGTTTGATCCTTACTGCCTGATAATGATTAATGACCTTTTCCTGTGTTTCTATGCAAAATGAACCCAATAAAAGCCCACTGAGGAAAAAACTCTTGGCCCTTCTCCTTTGAGAGATCAGCTACCTTTCCTCCCCAAACAGATCATGTCTTGGTAGACTTTCCTCAGTGGCAGCCAGATGGTGGGGGCGGGGGGGCCCTGTGGGTAGAACCCCCCCCACATTCTGGGATTCTGGGGACTTCCCTGGCGTTACCACCCTGAGCTGAGTGGGGTTAGCCAGAAACATTCTTAAGGAGACACCACTTCCCACACTGGAGAACTCTGAAGTTCTTTCCCCAAGGAAAAATAAAGCAGCAATATAGCGTGTAGATCATGTAGGTTGCTAAGAACTAGCAGGGTATTCTGAACCCAGTACCATGGCTTCAGATAGCAGAGGGTGACAGTGTTCAGTGACTGTGCAGGCCTCACACAGACCAATTTGTGAAGCAAGAAGCTCTGACCAACATCAGGAGGTGACAGTTTGCAGGGGTACTACCTTCCAGTCTGTAGATTCTGGGGCAGTAGCACTGCCTCAACTTCTGGACACACACTGCTTGTCTCTCTGTTTTCTCCACACCTTTAAGAGACACTTTTGCGACACTGGCTACCCCTTGTTGCACAGGTTGGGCAGTCATTATACTTGTTTTTTCTGGAGCTGTTTACTCCTGGAGCCAGGGACTGACCTGAGGAAAGGCCTTGAAAATGAAACTAAATTGAAGTAAACATACATATTGAGTAGAGACTTGGATTATCTTGATGTCAATAGTTGGCTGTAATTTTGCATAATTGTTTTGGCTTCTAGACCTCAGCTTTCTTTATCTATAATATAAAAGAATTTCTAAGAGTGGGGATGGGGGGAGAGGAGTGGATAAAAGAAAGTGGAGGGATTAGCTAAATAACATATATGTATGACCCATGGACATGGACAATGATGTGGGATTACCTGAGAAGGGGAAGGAGGGACTTGGGGGAGGGGACAAAGGAAGACAAAGTGGGGTCAACTGTAATAGCATAAACAATAAAAGACAATAAAAAAATAAAAAAAATTCCTAGAGATCTTAAATAATCTCCCACATTCAATGCTGGCTTAAAAAATTGCTGCCATAATTTTGTGATGTTTCTGACTTTGTACCTATTTCCTAATCAGAAACATGTGAATGGAGTTATAACTCTTTTGAAAAGCCAACAGTACCCTAGCTGGTGTGGCTCAGTGGATTGAGCTCTGTCCTGCAAACCAAAAGGTCACTGGTTTGATTCCAGTCAGGGCACATGCCTGGGTTGCAGGCCAAGCCCCCAGTTGGGGCATGCAAAAGACAACCAGTCAATGTTTCTCTCACACATGAATGTTTCTCTCCCTCTTTCTCTCCCTCCTGCCACACCCCTCTGAAAATAAATAAATAAATAAATAAATAAATAAATAAATAAAATAAAAAAAGAAAACCCAATGGCATGGAGCCATAGAAACCTGGGTTCATACCTCAGCTTCTTCACCTACTGGCTGCACCTTGGGTGGGTTACCTAACCCCTCTGAGCCTCATTTTCCTCATGTGTGAAAGACAGATAATATACTTTACCTCATAAGATTTTGGAGAGAATAAAATGAGATAAACTAGTACCTAACCTTTCACAGAAGGCCGAGATTGGTAAGGCTGCTTTGTTAAGATTGGGTCTGCTGCACACACCTGGATGTAAATGAAAAAGGATTACACAGAGGATTTAATCATTCCCCCAAGAGCAAGTCCCGCCCCACTGAAACTGATTTGGAAAGTAAAGAAATTGTCTTATCAAGTTAGAACAAGTCTCTCCTGACAAAGTGAAACTTATGGCTACTAAAATTAAAGTTTTTCACTTCTGGTCAAGATGGCAATGTAGGAAGACATGGCTCACCTCTTCACACAACCACATCAAAATTACAACTAATTGAGTATGGGACAACCATCACTTAGAACCGTCAGAAATCGAGCTGAATAGGAGTCTGACAATTATGGAATTAAAGAAACCACATCCATCCAGACTGAGCCGGCAAGCCTGGTGCTGTTTTTGAGATTCCATCAAACTGGCTAACACTGTTTGACCTGCCTTGGAGATCCCCAGAGACTCTGCCCCACCCAAATTATAGGCCACCCAAGCTGCTTTTCTATATGAATGGCTGGTCTTGGCTGGTGCTTCACAACTTCCTAAATCCTATCAATTAAGTAACAGTGGGCCTCAGAGAGCCCAGGCCCAGCACTAGCAGCATTCAACCTAGATTCACAACTTGGCTTCACCTGGAAATCTCCAAGCCCAGCACAAGTAGCAGCCATCATAGATTGCTTTATAGCTCAGTCAGGGTGGGTCTGGGAAAAACATAGGTGGGGGCTGACCTTGGCCTGCACCACCTGGGAAACCACAGGGTCAGCACACCCAGTGGACAGCTACAGACCAAGTCAGATCATCACCACCCTGCCCCTACACAGCCGATCCTCCATGGAGGGTGGAAGTTGGTGGTAAGTTGTCAAGCTAATCCTTGTAGCTGATTGGCCTGGGTAAATCTCTCCCACTGATCTGCCAATGGCCACCAAGGCTCTACTACAAGAGGAGGATGTACTCAAACCACACGAAGGATGCACCTTGTACCCAGCTTGGGTGATAGGGAAGCCTGTGCCATTGGACCCTACAGGACACCTACTACATTAGGTCACACTCAGAAGGCAACTCTACTTAATACATAGAAACAAACAGGGAGGCTGCCAAAATGAGGAGACAAACATGGCCCAAGTGAAAGCACAGATCCAAACTCCAGAAAAAGAACTAAACAAAATGGACATAAGCAATCTATCAGAAGCAGAGTTCAAAACACTGTTTATAAGGATGCTCAAAGAATTTAGTGAGGACCTCAACAGCATAAAAAGATACAGTCAGAAATGAAGGATGCACTAATTGAAATGAAGAATAATTTACAGGGAATCAACAGTAGAGTGAATGAAGCTGAAAATCAAACCAATGATGTGGACCATAAGGAAGCAAAGACAACTAATCAGAACAACAAGAAGGAAAAGGAATCCAAAAAAATGAGGCTAGTATAAACAGCCTCTGGGACAACTTCCAGAGGTCCAACTCACATCATAGGGGTGCCAGAAGGAGACGAGAAAGAGTAAGAAATTGGAAATCTTTTGAAAAAATAATGAAAAAAACAAAAAACTTCCCTAATTTGGTGAAGGAAATAGACATGCAAGTCCAGGAAGCACAGAGTCCCAAACAAGGTGGATGCAAAGAAGCCCACTCCAACATACATCATAATTATATACTGAAGGTTAAAAATAAAGAGAGAATTATAAAAGCTGCAAGAGAAAAGAAGTTAGTTAACTACAGGGGAGTTCCCAAAAGAATATCAGCTGATTTCTAAAAAGAAATTTTGCAGGCTAGAAGGAACTGGCAAGAAATAGTCAAAGTCATGAAAAGCAGGGACCTACAGCCAAGATTGCTCTACCCAGTAAAGCTATCATTTAGAATCAAAGGGAGATAATGAGCTTCCCAGAGAGGAAAAAAAATAAAGGAGTTCCTCATTACCAAACAAGTATTATATGCAATGTTAAAGGGACTTATTTAAAAATAAGAAGATCAAAATTATGAACAGTAAAATGGCAAAAAATACAAATCTGTCAACAATTGAATCTAAAAAACAAACTAAGCAAACAAGAACAGAGACAGAGTCATGGATACACAGAATGTTTTGATGGGTGCCAGATGGGAGGGGGTGTGGGAAAATGAGTGAAGAGGTGAGGGGATTAAGCAGTACAAACAGGTAGTTACAGAATAGCGATGGGTATGCAAAGTGCAGTATAGGAAATGGAGTTGCCAAAGAACTTATACACAGGACCCATGGGCATGAACAATGGTGTGGGGATTGCTTGAGGGGGTGGGGAGTGCTGGCTGGAGGGGGAAAACAGGGGAAAAATCAGGACAACTGTAATAGCAGAATCAATAAAAATAATTTTAGAATATTAATGTTTTTCAGAAATAGACTAATAGCTAACCTTTAATGCACACTTACTCTGCATCAGGCACTCATAAGCATATTATACGTATTCACAACTCTTATATGTCACAACCACCCCATGAGATAAGTATTGTTAGTATCCCCATTTTACAGATGATGAAAAAAATGCCAGAGTTCAATAACTTATTCAAAGTCACATGGTTAGTAATCCCTAACTATACAGATGGTGGAGCAAAGATTTGAACCCAGGGACTAAAGCTTGAGAATCAGTGCTCTTGATCACTGTAATGCTGCCTACATAGTGCCCTCCAATCCCCTATACCCATTGTTTTTAAAAGATTTGAAATCCTTTTTAAACATTAGCATTTATCATTCAGGACAGGCGAATGGTTTCTTTAATTTTCTGCAGTGATTTTTTGCTGCATTGAAGACCGTGTGAATAACCTTTATGGAACTGAGCCGCAGCCTGTTCCTCTGTTATCAGACAGGTAATCTGTTTTGACTGACTTGGTCATTGTTTAGGTTTGGCCATGTTCTGTGCAGCCCAAAACCCCTATTGCACTTGGCCAAGACCTTAGACGCTCATCAGTGTTCACATTCTACACATTCGTGATTGATGATATCAAAGATATGAGGACTGGAGCGTGTTTCCCTGGCTGTTGTCACTCAGTTTGGAAGATGGAAGGTGTCAGAATACCTCTGTTAGCAGGAACCTTGCTTAACAGCTTGACCAGACCCAGGGATTGGGCTACCATGATATTTTATTGTCCAATGTCTAGAAGGACTGAAATCTTTTAAAATGAGTATAAAAGTTATTTTTGTCTAGAATGTCAAGTGAAAGTAAATGTAGGAGATGTAGATAGAAAAATACCAAGTTTAGGGTGAAATCCCAAATCCATGACTTTGCACATTTATCTCCAATGAGCTCCTGGGGTCTCTCTCCCTGACAAGGGTCCAGATGCCATGGGGAAAGTTGTGGTGTCATTTCAGATTGGTAATCATTGTGATATCCAACTCAAGATTAATATTCGTTAGAGGACTATTGTATATGAATTACTTAATTTATTCCTCAGGCAACCTCAGGGGGGAGGGGTAATGTTTTTAGCCTCAACTGAGGGCACTGAGGCACAGAGAAGTTAAGGTGGAGGTAGTCCAACTCCAGAGCCCATGTTCTCCTGTCCGCAGCTCAGATCGCTGCTGCCAGCCTAAACAGAGCATCTCATATGAATTAGAGAAGGTGCCTCAGTAGGAGGACCAGGTGGGAACAGGAGCCCCTTCTGGGTAGATGCACCCGGGGCTGGGAATATATATGGCTTAGGGGGCCAAGCAGGATTTCAGCTTGTATTAGCTCCCTCTGCTGGACGCCTTTGTACAGCACACTGCAAGCACAATTCTGGCTGGCTCGCTCTGCATCCCCTTCTTGAGAACTCAAGAGTTTCTCACACAGGTTTCCACTACTGTATGAAGCAACGGAGGATACAGAACAGCTCTGCTTTCTGGGCCTAGCCAGATGTAGCATCACACAGCAGCATGCCCAGGTACCTCAGGTACCCCCAGGGAAGAGCTTAGGGTCTGGGAATATTCCCAGACACTATGTAGGGTCTGGGAATAAGAACTATGCCAGTTCTGGGTCCAGTAGTTCCTGGAATCATCATCATTATCAAATGGAACATCATTTTTGGAGGAAGCCATACTCAAGTAGCTCTGGCCACCTAGAGCTGTGGGCTGGGTCTCTAAAGATGCTGTTCCCCCATGTGTTGGAATATTATCCCACCAGGCAGGGAACCTCAGCTCCCTTACCTGCATATCCAAGGCCCTGTGAAAGCAGGAGAAACAGAAAGGTGAAAGTGCCTGTGGGGCCTTTTTGTAATGCCCCCAGAGTCTCCACTCTCTTCCATCCACTTGCAGTCACTAAGAACACGTCAGAATCAGAACTCAGCACTTTGGTCTGTATTCTGACTTCCAACCCACAACCTGAGGGAAATGGAAGGGTCATTCCCCATTAACATCTATGAGGGGGGCAAACTTCATCCGACAATTATCATGATAAGATTATAAAACCCAACCCAGCTGTCTCTACCTTGGGTGTCTTGATGGTTTTCTCTGAGGGGTCCTCCTTGTTCTTGATGATAGTCCAATTCATCTTTGCTTTCCTGTTCAGTTAACACACAACAAAAGTACATAAGACAAAGTAAGTGCAAATACTCCTGTGGTCCACACCTTTTGGGAAAAGGGAATACAATTTTCTTAGTTGTTTCTTTTTCCTTTGTCAACTTAGTTTAACTTAAGTGACCAAGAAGTCTGTTATAAGTGTGATTAGCCCTGAAAAGCTAGGTGGCTTAGCCACAGCATTGAGCACTGTTAGGTTCTTAGTCATCCTCTTGTGGGGAGGCTTGTCCCTTTGGTCTGTGCTGGGCTCAGTGCCTGGCATTCATAGGTGTTAACAGGGTTGGGGCAGGGGCAGAGGGTTTGGGTGTCAAGGAGAATATCCCAGGCAAAGGCCAGCTGGTGGAAGGAAGCGGGGTACCTCCAAGGACTTGGAGGAGGACCAGTGTGTAATGAGAGCAGAGGCTGAGAGAAGTGGGAAGCCTGGGGAGGAATCAGACCTCCTAGGCCTTGCAGGTAGGGTAAAGACTTTGCTCTTTGTCTTGGGAACACATAGAGGGCACTGAGGGTTTCAAGTAGGGGAGCAAAAGAGTGACACTGGACTTTTGTGGCGTTTCCAGGATTATCACAGATTGAGTATCTTATCACATCGAATGCCCTCTTCCTTGTTTCTCTGAGTCGCACAAGCTGCTTGCAATCCCACCGTCCAGAAGTCTCCGTGACAGTGCTTCGCAGTCCTGGCTGCATATTAAAATTCTTCACAGAGCTTTAAAAAATATGATTCCCAGGACCTAACCCCAAACATTAAAATCAGACTTTTTTCTGAAGATCAGACATTTTTAAGTCTTCTTGGGTGATTCCAGCATGCAGCCAGGATAGAGAATCACAAATTTTCTCAAATGTGTTGGAAGAGCATCTCTTTAGTAGTCAAAGAGATGTGGCAGGTGGAGTCAGTGACCCAAGTAAAGCCCTGTGTGTCTGATGAAGCCAGCTCTTGGCCTTTGTCACCTGGATCTCTGATTAATCCACAGCTTCTTTTCTGCTGTAGAGAAGGAATCTGATGTGGAGGGCCCTGGAAGTCTCTCCTGGAAGTTCCTTTAGTGACCATCAGTTTTTCACTTTATTATCAAATATTCAAGCTGCTTTGGGGAGAGACAATTAATTATCTGCTAATTTGTTTGACACTCTCTTCTCACTTAATGGCTTTTTACCCTGCATGTTTCTCACTTGTTAACTTCATGTTTGTAGCTGATGAGCTATTCTGACATAAAAAAAGCTAGAGCAAGCAGTTAAGTAATTTTCTTGGTTTTGCACTTCTTATTTTGGAGACAAAGCAGATTTGGCCTAATGCGGTAAAACAATTCATCCCTGAATAAATGGAAAGGTTTTAAAAAAATTATTGAAGGAAAAAACTGCCTCAATCATAGTAAACTGCTAAGTTAGAAAACTAGAAAGAAGGTAAATTTTTTAAAAAGCCTACTTATAAATCCTTTGAATCTAACAGGAAATTGGATGAAAAGGGAGAAATGAATTTCCTCCTTTGAAAGAATACTGACGCCAAAAGGATAAACCTTGAGTCTTAACAACATGCAGCTATGAACCTTTAGGGGCAAGAAATATTCTCATGTCACAGATGGGACGATGGAGGAAGACAGAGTCAGAGATTTAGAAAGAATCTTTTGGTGAGTCCCTGTTAGAAAAAGAAATAGTCTTAATTTAAAATTTTGTCTGTTGATTAGAAAAGTGTGAAAAATCTATCACTTTTACGTATATGAACACACATGTGAAATGACTAAGGTCATTCATTTCAACAGATGGGAAACAGCCACGATATTTCATTGACTGGGGACTTGTCAAGCCAATCACAGTGATTCATACGAGTACAACAGGACACTGTGCAGCTGTTAAAAAGCATCTCTTTGTGAATTGACACAGAAAGAATTCCAAGTACATTGAGTTAAAAAAATAAAACTGTGAACAATGTGTGTAATATGTTAAAATGTGTATACAGCATCTATCTATCTGTGTGTTTGTCTGTCTTCATTGGCTTATACATGCATATTACAACTCAGAAACTACTAACAGTGGTGTCCCTGGGGAAGGGAACTCAGCAGCTGAGAGACATACTCTTTTAAACTTAAAAAAAAAATTTAAAACTTCTGAGTATATTTTGGATTCAAAATTTGAATTAAAAACTAAAACTAAGCAAAATGCTGTCACTTTTAATATTAGCTACAAATGCCATGGCTAAACCGAGTGATTGAATATTTGGTGAGTGAGGGAAACAAACTAAAGGGCTGAAAATTCAAACCCCAGCTCTCTTGTTCTGGCCAAGACATTTGCTCTTCACCTGCCCATTCAGCTCACGAACAATTGAGTGTCTCTTGTGTGCCATGCACCGTACCAGGCATTGGGGCCACTGAGCAGAAAGATCTATTTATAAGGAGCTCACTGACTTGAGGACAACCAACAAGAAATCTCAATCGCTGCAATGCAGTGTGACAAATACTGTGACAGATTATGACAGGTTTCAGCAGGACCTCACCAGAGGTGAAGCTAAATTAGGCCTGGGGAGGTTTGTTTACCAGTGGACCCGGCGCTAAATCTTTCGGAGAAAGGGAGGCAGGGCAGTTCCCGGCAGAGGGAGCAGCGTGTGCTGGTCTGGGTGTAGTTTGCTGTGTCTGCGGTGTGTGGACAGTGTGAATCAGACACGGGCCAGAGCTTATATGGTGCAGTTTCGAGTTTTTTAAAAATTGCATGTTATATTGTTCTGTTTACAAAAGAAATACATCTTCTTTGATGCTGGGATTTAATTGGAAGGCTCATGGGTATATGATAAGGAATTTCAGGCAAACCAGGGATCGGACGAAGCTGTATTTAGAATGAGCACTGGCAGCAGTGTGGCATTGTGGGGCTGGGGAGGGCAGAGGGTGGGCGACACTTTGTGAACACAAACTGCAGCCCTAAAACCAGAGAGACAGCTGGGGTGTGGGTCTGGGAGCCGACTGTGTGAGCTGAAGCCCTGATTCCTGCTCTTCTTGCCTTACAGATCGTGCAGATTACTTAACCTCTGAGCCTGAGTTGCTCCTGCGGACAGGGGCTGAGCCAGGTGACCTTAAGTTCTCATTTGTCCTTGGAGAGCCTTACACTTGCCCTCTACCCTCACTCACAGCACCCCATCTGAGCATGGTACTTCCTGGCCCCCCACAGGCTTTTGTAAGGAACTGTGGGAAGGAAGGGGGAACACGGGGTGCAGAGTTGGACATGGGGATCCTGTCAGCTGTGAGCCAGCTGCACGACCTGTAGTTCAACAACAGGTTCTGAAGCCAGAAAAAAGATGTACAATCAGCCTTCCCAGAGCAGAATAGTTAGACCTCATCAATGTCAGGTATTACAGGTTTCGTGGCTTTGAGTCCTAGCTCCCCCTGCTGCTAGCCTTGTCACCAGTTACCATCTCACCTCGCCGGTCCTCAGTTTTCTCGTCTGCTCAGTGGCAATTTGCACACTTAGCCTGAGGGGCTTGAAAAAATTAAATAAGGTTCAGTATGTGAGGGGCTTGGCTCTTACCAGGAACAATCAATGTTACTGTCTCCTTTATAAATAGAGCCCTTTGTAGATGTGAACATTCTTTGAAAATTATTGTTGCATGTAACTCTTGCCTCACTGTTGAGAGGCAGGTATGGAGATCCCAGTATTATCATCTCTATTTTCCTAAAGAGGAACCGGAGTCCCAGGAATGTTACAAGGTTACTTGAAGTCACTCCTGGTCTGATACTTGAGTATAGATAATAATCTACTTAATCCTGGGCCTCTTTCTTTTGGAAGTATAATAGACCCGATACCCTGAACATTTTTCTTGGAAATACTATTATTCAAGTGTCCTGGAATCATCTCATCTTGAAACTAGCTTGTGATCCCCTTACAGCTGTCCTTCCAGCGGCCAAGAAAGCAGGCTGAAAGGACTCCAGGCCCTGGAACTTCTTTTCCGAGGGGGCTGTTCCATCTCTGGACAATGTCTGGACAAGCCAGACATCATTGTCCTCTTACTTCTACTCATTGAAGTCCAAGCTGCCCCTCCCCCACACGACCGTAGGACTCAGTGGCGGTGACAGTCACCTTCTGCCTGGTGGGATGTGTCCACACCTGCCCGCATAAGTAAAACCTGGGGCTGGCCCTAAACTCGGGGTGTCAGGCAAGTTGGGGAGTGCTGCTTAAAGTCTTATCACTGATTTCAGGCAGGTTCCTCCACCTCGGGTGAGAGGGCGCACGGTGACAGCTGTCTGTGTGATGACTGTGAGGTGGAGCCCTTTCCAGTTCCTCACACCCTCTGGGCGCAGCGTGCCCATCCTTGCTATCAGTGTCCAGTAGGAGCATGTTCAACTCTGCATCTAGCATTCATTTTTATTATTGCCATTGTATCCCCCACTACCTAACCCTGACAGTTTATTAAAGTTCTTCAGGGGAAGATCCCTATCCTAATTTACTTATCAATTGCCATTTCTTTTTTAAAAAATAGATTTTTAAAAGACATGGTTCCATGTTTATGTGAACCCAGATGTAGTCTGGATCAATCGAGTCTCCCCAAATCTAAGTCTAATGAGATTATCTTTCAAAATGGGCTAATAGTGTTGTCTTCAGTGTTACAAGGAGGTTCTTAAATCTGAGGAGGATTCCACATGCAGTGACTAAGAAACAAATGGGTCTCTCCCACAGCAACCTGGGCCTGGCTCTGCTACAGCGTTGTACTGATAGCGTTTGCTTCTCTGTTTATCTCTCTCTTAGGCTGTAGGCTCCTTGGGAGGCCAGGGGTGGAGATGATTCATCTCTGCACCCTCAGTGCCTAGCACAGTGTCTGCTACGCAGAGGATGTTTGATATATGTTATCTAACCAAACAGTCATAGGGAGAGAAGCTTTCCATTGGCTCAACAGAATGCAGGTGGGAATTGGGGGAAGGGCAGAGTCCTGTAGGGTCAGAAAATCTTCCTGCAGCAGACTGGTTGAGTACTCAGGGATGGAATTTTCTAGAAGGAGCTATGCTAGCTGTTTGGCTAACATGGTAGGTGGTGCATTTGATTGTATAGGACTCAGTTGGGGTCTGCAGTGAAGCTTTGTAACAGATGGTTGAAAACATGGGCTTTGGATTGGGCTGCCTTCTATCTGTCATTTACCAACTATCTGATATTTGCAAAGTTACTTAACTTTGCAATGCCTTCTGTTTTCTCATCTGCAAAATGAGGTGATGCTACTTACTTCTTAGATTGATTTTTTGAGTTAAGTGAGGTCTTGCATGTAAAACTTACAACAGAGCCTTGCGCAGAATAAGTGTTCAGTGATGTTGCAATTGTGATGATTTGCATCTCCTTCTATCCCCCTTTTCTGTCTCAATATTTTTATCTTTTACCCTTGTGTCTTGAAATGTGCAATTCTTCTTACATGCACCAGGCAAAAATGAATGAAGTGCCCTGTGGATGGGGAGGAAATGCAGGGATGAAATGTGTAGAATGAGTTGGTTTCTATACAGCTTCAGATGCTGAGGACAGCCTGTGTATCTTCCTCTGTATGAACTCATTATTCTTTTCTGTATAGCCTTGAGGTTTGTGTCTTTTTATAAGGCAATCCCTAAGAATCCAGGAGCTACCATATCAACAAGAAGGTCTACTATGGAGAGCTATGAACACTGAACATTCCCAAGAAAAGTTGTGGTCTTTTGGGCAAGGACTGGTCTGGGAGTCAGAAAGCCTCACGTGTGCTTCGTGAGCCCCCTGCAGAAGCAGGCTGCGTTATAATTTCTGTGAGTTTTCAAAAGGGTGGTCTGGAAAGTGGGCCTTAGGGATGACAATACTTTTCCCTTTATAATATGTTGTATAATATGTGTGTTATATGTATATGATACATGGTATATGATATAGTTTATGGTAATGATGCCAGAATTGTGGGACAAAAAGTGCAACACAAAAGCCTTGTGGACACTAAGTACACCAAAAATTATTATAAAATTCCCCACTCTGAATTCTGCAGTTTCTAGATGCTCCATAAATATACTCTTATCTCACTTCCGCAGCATTATCACCTTTTAACATACTATGCACATTGCCTGGAGCAGGAGAAGGACCTCAGTCTGTTTTGTTTGCTGATGCTGTATCCCAAAGGCCCAGGCACATAGTAGAGAGTAGATGCTCATTATGGATTGGATGAATGAACAGTCACAATGTTGATGAGACCTCATCCCAGAAAGTACCAACCACAATTCTTCAAGCTCTAAAGGAAGAAGTAAACTGTTGCAAAGAAAAAAAGGCTAGTTTCATTAATATTTCATTTTGGGCTACACTTCGTTCCTCCAAAATTCATATGTTAAAGTCTGCCCTCAGCATCTCAGAATGTCACTGCGTTTGGACATAGGGCTGTTAAAGAGGTAAAATCAGGCCGTCAGAGTGGGCCCTAATTCATTATGACTGGGGTCCTGAGAAGCAGAGATTAGGACACAGACACACTCAAAGGGAAGATCGTGTGAAGACACAGGGAGAAGATGGCCATCGACAAGCCAACGAGAAATACCTCAGAAGAAATCAAACCTGCCAACACCCTGATCGTGGACTTCTAGTCTCCAGAATTGTGAGAAAATAAATTTCTGTTGTTTAAGCCTCTCAGTCTATGGTGCTTTGTTATAATAGCCCTACCAAACTCATATAACATGTAATAAATCAAGGCAATTATTTTGAATGCTTGTAGCAAATACCCTTTGTTACCTGGAATCATTCTCTCTTATTCAGGTTTTAAGATCCTGTTTTCCTTTTTGAGACACTTCTCTCCTCCCCACCCCTAGTCCCTGTGGCTCCAGGCTGGACCAGTCAGTGTATTCTATTCCTCTGGCCATGGTGATTCATCTGGGCATGGGCATGTGACCCAAGTCAGGTCAATAAGAGTCAGTTCTGGAGTGACCTAGAAAACAGAAGCTGGTGGTCACCTTGCCACCATGAGGAGAGAGCCTGTCTAAGAAGAAACAGAGGAAAGCAGAGCCTAGCCATGTGGATAAAAGGTTTGGGGCAAAAGATGACTCTAAAAGCCCCACCTTGCAGAGCTGAGTCTGGGACTGCCCAGAAGAGATGTAACACGAGGACTCTGGATTAGCTGAGGTTAGGAGCGTGACACATGTGGCCTCCGAAGTCCCTGCCAGTCTACATACAGCACTGGCTAAAAGCCACAAAGCATTTGGTTTCTTCTCCTCTGTTTCTGTCTTTCCTAGTCACTTCTTATCAAAGGGCCGAGAGTTTGTCCCCTACGATAATATGAAGGATCTGAAATCCTTCCATACCAAGTATTAGTTTATTCCCGATCACTTCCTTTTACTCTGTGGTCATTTATTTCCAGTTCTTTCAGCTCTGAGGGGGACACAAAGAATGGATAGGAAGGGGACCCTAAGCCAGAGGGCTGTGGGATGAAAAGGAGGATCAGTTTACGGGGCATTTACAGACCACCTCCCATGTGCCAGGTGCTATCAGGTGGGGCAGGAAGGAGTGTTGCAAAGATGGACAAATGACATTGTCACTACAAGACCCCTCAGTACCCTTAACTAGATATGAAGCTTTGGAGGACAGAAAACAAGATCCGACATCTGGAAGAGGACTTGTAGTTGACTTCTAAATAGTTAACTCAAGAATCCTTCTCTACAGTAGGATTCTCTACAGTGGTGAAACAGTAACAGTGATCTGAGTTACTATCAAGATAAAATGAATTATATTTGCCTTTTTTATGAGGTGGTTCAAGTTCAAGGTTATCCTTTCTCCTCTCTGTTCCCTGTCCCCTACCATCCAAACCAGACACCCAACTGATTTGTCCCCAACAACTGGCTGTGATTACTGTCCTAATTTGTACTTTGTTCATCTGCTACAAACTGCCTATTTTCTGTCTCTTCTGATAAAGCAGGAACTCTGAGGGACTTCTGAAGCTGTTTTTGTACCATGCAGAAGTGTATTAACTGGACTGCCTGCGTATGTGCCTATAAAACCCTTCGTCTTCTCAGTGTGAGATCACCTTCAGGAACGGCGTCATGTCGATGTGCAGCTTGCGCGTGTAAAATTCTTTTCTGTTTGAACATATCGGCCCTTTATTTATATGACTTTGAGGCTCTCCTGTCTTCTGAGCTGCCGCCTCCAAGGACTGCTGGGCTGCCTGTGAAGAGAAGCAGAAAGCCCACCTTTCATAGGAATGATACATAGTGCGACCAGAGCTAGTCCAAATCCCCACATATTTATAGAAAGTGGTTTTGCATTGTAGGAACTCTAATAGTAACAACTATTTTTACCTAGGAAGACACGGGAGGCCCATATGTACACAGGATAATCCGAGACTGGTTATTAATTCATACCTGGAGCTGGTGTAATGGGAAAAGTGGGGAAGGCATCTGACTGTGTTCTGGGGTTGTAGTTACTTTATTTCATCCTCACAACAACCGTGAAGCAGGTATTGTTATTCCCATTTCAGAGATGAGGAACTAGAGGCTCTGGGAGGTTAAGTAACTTGCCCAAAGCCACATAGCTGGTAAAGAGTGGAGCTGAAATCACCATCTTCCCAAGACTCCCTTTTTAATGAGATCTTTTTGATATGTCTATAGCTTTCGTGAATAGTTATCAAATCTGCCTTGCAGCAAATAAAATTATGGCAAGGCTCCAGTTTATTTCTGAACTTAAAATGTGTTTGCTGTGTTAGGAAGAGTGAGCTGAACAAACCTAGCAAAGAGGGAAGGAAGAACGGGGTAATAGAGGAGTTTGGGAAGCCCCAGAGGCTCTGCCACCTTCTGGGCCACGCCTTCTCCTGTCACTGTGGCCGATGGTGTCCTGTTTCAGCGCTACAAAGCTGGATCTGAAGTCGGTTTCCAGCCCCGCCCCCTACTGCAACATGGGTGATTGTTCCAAGATGCAACCCGGACAACACTCCTCTGCGCAAAACCTTCAAAGGCCCTTGCCCTCAGGATGCAGGCCAACCCACTTAAAAGGTTTTCAAGACTCTTCCTGCCTGGCCCTGGACTATCTCTCCTGCCTCATTTAGTCATTCAACAAATATTTATTGAGTGCCTTTTCTATGCCCGGCAGAGCAGATGCGGCTGTGCAAGGAGCGGACAGAAGTCTCCACCCTCATGAAAATTGCACATACATTCCACCGAGAGGGAGGAGATAATAAGCAAGTGGAACAGAAGTTATGTCTGAAGGTGATTCGTGACACAGAGGAAAATAAAACAGAGAGGGGAGTGAGGAGTGTCTGGGAATGGTAGTGGAGGTGCAATTTTAAGCAGGGTTGCCAGGGAAGGCCCCCTAAGAAAGCAAAGTTTGAGCTCTACGGAAGGTGAAGGAAGGTTCTGTGGGGCTCTCTGAGGGAAGTGTTTACCTCACTGTGGGAACCGCAAGTTCAAAGGGCTACTATCAACATTGACCTTTCTGTTCCCGCACAAGGCTATCAAACATGCCCTTCCTTCTCCTGGGAACACACTCCTCCCTTCTCATTCCTCCTCACCCTTCAGGTCTGGCTCTTCTTCAGTGCTGCCCATGACATCCCAGAGCACTCGGCACTTCCTGCCATTGTCCAAAGGATGCTCATGCGTGGGTAGCCACCTGCCCTCCCCAGTAGACTATAAGCTTCATGAGGGCAGGAACCAGACTGTCCTGTTCCCTTGTAAAAGCAGTGCCTGGCACAGGGTCTGGGAATGAATCCACACATGATACATATTTGCCGAACAAAAGAATAACAATCGCCTTGTGGACAAGCTACACGTCCTGGCCCCGCTTGGTTCAAATGCGGAGGGCCAATGAAGACACCTTTATAGGAAGTATGTGCTCATCTCCAGAGTCCTGTCGTCTGAGTACCTCTGCCTCCTCATTCCCGAAGAGGGAAATTATTTCTCAGGGCTGGCTTATTAGGGTCACATATATTAGTGTACCATGACATCACCGTGGGTGTGGAGCTGATCATTTCCATATTTTCTAGGAGACCAACTCTCAATGTCTGTCCCTCTGGGCTGTCATAAACACGCCCTCCCATAACATTTATATTACTTTTAAGTATTAATGATGAATTAACAGTTGATGGGTCCCTTTAAGCAGACATCATTCCAGTGAACATCCACACCCTTCTTCTTTGTTTTGAAATGTGGCTAGAGATAAAGAGTTTTCTGGACAAATACATATCCAATTTTTCTTTTGTCATCTCAGCCATATATCTAATTAGCTTCTCAGGGTGAGACAGCCCCTCCCCGTTTCCAGATCAAATGAAAGCGTTCCGTCCAAGCTGGAATCAGACAAAGCATTTCAAGCTTTCCAGCTTCCAAAATCATACCATGAATCATTGGGTGGAATAATAGAAATCAGACAATATTGATTTAAGGGAAATTTCTCCGTTACCTCCAAGAGACAATTCTGTTAGGCGAGAGGACAAAAGGCCTAGCCAAGACCAGTGATTCCAACGGCTGGAATCACTTTACCTCCTTATGTGGGGTTCAGAGGGAAGAGCGGGGAGTTGGGAGGCTTTGAGAAAAGTCTCTCTGAATCACTCGACTTATAAATCTTTTGATAAAGCAATTCTCTTGACTGTATGGCTTATCTCTCTAACATTTAGGGGCCATCAATTCTAGTTTAATGGAATGTTTTCAGTGAAGGTTCTGTAGTTGCTGGAATGTGAAGTGCTGTTTTCGCGTATTATGTTCAGGAGTTCTAACAAATACGTGATAGCGAAGGGGGTTTGGGAGATGTGAAGAAGGAAAAGGTGAAATATATAAAGAGGTTGGTGAGAGGCAGTGAGAAGAGGAGAGGAAGTCAGGAAGTTAAAGCTAGGAAAGGAAGTCATACATTGGGGGCGCTTTTTCATTTATTCATTAAACTAATATTTATTGAGTTATATTGTACGTGTCAGAAAAACACACACATAAATATGCAAGATGATTTTGGGCAGTGCTACATCTATGAAGGCAATGAAATGGCAATGGAGGTTGATGGGGAGGGGGTGAGACTTGCCTTCTGGTGATCAGGGAAGACCTCTCTGCTGAGGTGACATTCGAGCAGAGAGCTGGGTGACTATAAGGAGTCAGTCCTAAAAGCATCCATCTTTAGCAGTCAGGGTATCTGATTATGCAGAGGTAAAACCAGGCAGGGATTCCTTGAAAAGGAAAGTAGAATCCCTGATAGCTGCGCCTGTGCGGCCGCAGCCTTCTGGGCTCCATCCCTGACCCTGCGAGGCGCCCCTCTGTTTCCTGAGCCATCGTGATTGACACATGCAGCTCTTGGGCGATTTGGAGAGCCAAGACTGCAGAATAAGTAGTGAACAGGAGTGAAGATCTCTGAAGGTGCAGAAGGGAGAAGAGAACACAAGGTTGGACAGAAGGGAATGAAGACAGGGGATGTGGAGGGAAGCACAGATGCCAGAAGCTTTTTTTTTCTTTTATGAGCACGCTTGACTGGGAATAATCACAAAACTGATGGAAGGGTGAAATGTTTAGCAGAAAATCAAACCCATCCTTCACCTTTATTGTATTGTAAATACTTTAATATTTTTGTGTTCTGCTAAAAACACCTGGAAGCCTT
Source organism: Phyllostomus discolor (assembly GCF_004126475.2). Classification (NCBI taxonomy): domain Eukaryota; kingdom Metazoa; phylum Chordata; class Mammalia; order Chiroptera; family Phyllostomidae; genus Phyllostomus; species Phyllostomus discolor. Next base: position 27,819,227 of record NC_040906.2, read on the forward strand.
TCTCTTTGGTAAATGAAACAATAAAGATTAATGAGTTAATTTGGTAAAGCTGATTTGAATTGCACAGAAGGGGTTGTGTAAGTTCTTGGCATTTAAAATGGTATCTGACATTTAAAGGGAGATGACTGTTAATGAATTCAAGAGCTAATCTTATACTCTGACAGACTGAGCCATGGAAAATCCAGGATTATTATCGTGCCGTAAACATAATGTGATTCAGTTGAAAGCCAGAACAGAAGAGAGCTATCATCTGTATACAAATATCCATATGCACATATATATAATGTAGCCAGACTTACAGAGGACATCATTAAATTAAACAAATATCATTTCCTTTCTTAGTCTTGGATTATAATAACTGAGCTACAAACTCAAGAAGAAAGGCTTCTGCCCAACACGTTTTCCTCCTCCTTTCAATTTGTGTATTTTGAAAGGTTACTACCATGGGTTGGCTCTCTAGTCACTGGGATGTCTAACCACAAGAAGGAAAGGAGACCCTAAACTCAAGCAACTAGGTGTCCAACCACGGGTTCCACCGAGCCACCAAAGATATGGATCTGTCCTACAGGAGTCTCTCAGGCCTTCCTCTTTACTGTTCTCACTTCTTTCTAATTGGGGTTCCCCATCTCTGCAGCTATGGCATAATGGCTCCAAGAAGAGCTATTGTCTCTCATTAAGGAGGCCGCAACACTCTCGCTGTCTAACTGCCTCCCACACAGCTCACAACTTCATTCTGCCCGAGAGCAAACTGCCAAGAGTCTCTGGGAACCTGTGGGCAAGCTGAGCTGGAGGAAGAAAACAGAAGGAAGGAGGGCCTTTGTAGCCAGGATCTGAAATGTGCTGGGGCACACACCCCACCATTATCTTAATGCATGGAGAGCAGGGGCGGGAGGCCTTTGCTGAAAGCCTTATGTGGTCTATCAAGTTGTCACATCAAACCTCTGTGCACATAGGGCATTTGTCCTCCTCCTGTGAGCAAACAAAAGGAAAAGAGTCAGTCTCTCCTTTGGACCACTAGCCCCCTACTTGGATGAGAGTCTGTCCCTCCGCTTCCCTGGGTGGACGGCAGGGGTGGGGGGTCCTCTGAATCCCAGGGGAGATGGATAGATCTGAGAGATTTAGTTTCTGGGAGTTGGGGGTTGGGGGAAGAAGGCCTGAGATTCTGAGCTTTCCTCTGGCTACGTCTCCTGCTGGGTGGTGGGGACCAAACCCTGGAAAGGGCTCCCCCCTGCCAGAAGCTATGGGCTGAAGGGACTGGCGATCTCCCCTGTCGCTGGCCTTCTCAGTCCATCATTTCTTGCCCATGGTAGCCTGTGGGACTAAGAGTGGGCAGTAGGAATGGGGACATAAGTGGGCCTGGGAGGGACATAGAACTCTGCCAGACTTCCTACCACTGGGCTGCCTGGAGGGATCTGAGTGGACCACAGGCTTCTTATATTCTATCAGGTTGGGGTGGGGGGACCCAGCTTGGGCAAGGCCAGCCACCCTGACCACCCCCAGGTTCCACTCTGAGACCTTGTCTCTGTCTAGGTTTCCCTGGCCCGGAGAAGCAGGAAACCTCTAGTCTTCAGGAGGCCAGATGAAACATCAGGCTCTCAATGAAAAAACACCTGGCCTGTCTGCATGTCCTCTTCCTGAGGAACAAAAGGGACCCTCAGCCACAGTGTGGTTCCACCTAGCACAAGGCTGCCCAGTCACCTGGGTTCCTCATGCTCCTTTTAACCACCTGACATCCTGGCCTACTTTTTGTCTTCTGAAAGCAATTTGGTGCTGGTGAAATTGGCTGACTGGGTAGTTTTAGGAGGGCTCCACAGGAGGCCTGGCAGAGATGCAGTTTGTTTGGAAGCCAGAGAAGAGCCTTCTTGTTCCTCCCTGTCACGATTGTAGGTCTCGATCCACTTTTACACCTCAACTTTATGGAAGGAGATTTTATACCCTCCCGAGTGCTAGTAAATTACCGTAATAGCTAGCAAACACTGGGCCAGCAAGAGGAACACTGCAATCCCCAGGCTTAGCTTTTGGGAGAGACTCATTTGGTGACTTGTGCCAAGTCATTCAGCTTTCCTTGCCTCAGTTTCCCTACCTCACTGCTCTCCTCAGGGAATTATTGAAACCCAGGACACTTTAATTCCAGGGCTTCTACTATTTGGAAATAAATCTTATCTGTGAATTCTAATTGATATTGTTCTAAGTTTAATTAGCTGCTTTGTTGATACAACAGGATCATTGTTTATCTGGCTTAGCAGGAGCCCGAGGAGAAAACTTTTAAGCCAAAATAGTGATCTATTCTGCCCCAGGGGAGGCAGAAACTGGCTTTTTCTGTGAGGGGGAGTCTGGCTCTGTCCAGGCTGGAATTTTGCCTGAGTTTGAGAGATGACGCACCCTATTTCAGACTGGGAGGTGGGAGGTGGGAGGTGGGGGTGCAGGGAGGGAAATCTGAACAAGTCCCTAGTTCCTTCTAACCCCAAACTTTACTTCAGCCCCAAATTGTGGGACTTCCTTGTTATGTTGGCTCTGACGTGACTTTTCCAATCTGACAACTGAGAGATAGGGGATCTCAACTTGCAAACTGATTCCACTATAAATAGGTCATTTAAAATCAGTTGATTTTCACTAAGAAAAGAAATGTTACCCATGGTATTTTGATTCCCACACTGGCCCATAAAAGCTTATCTAACTCATGCTTTAGTTGGGCTAAAGAGTTGAACTAGCCCTGGTAATGTGGGGATGGCAGGGCTGGAAGAAGAGAAAGATGTCCTTTCCTTTTCTTTTCCGCCCCCTCCCTTCCACTGGGCCCTACTGTCCTCTGACCCCTAAGTTTCCCTCTGCAGCAAAGGTCTGTGGGGGTTGGGGCCCTGCTGGACACAGTGCATCCAGTTCCAAAATTTGCTGCCTCCCCTCCCCACCCACTGGCCTTCAGCTGTGCTCCCTTAGGTGCAGGGCAGAAAAACAATAAAAAAACAACAACTTTACAATGAGATATGATAAACCCAAAGGTTTGTAAGCAGTGAAACAAAATTCCAGACAGCATGGAGATTATTGGGGGCTGGAGGATGGGGAACAGTTGACTCATATTCCTGCCTTTCAAACTTCTCTTTCTCCATATCCGAACTCTTAAATTGTATTTATAATGTCTTTCAAGGCAGAGGCCAGAGGAAGAGAATGATAATTACTATTATAATTTATTGGGATTGCTTAGTGACAGACATTGTGCTAATCCCTTTCCATATGTTGTTCATCTAATCCTTGTTGTGAACCCATGAGGGAAATAGTATTATCCCTTACAGATGAGGAAGTGGAGCCTCAGAACCATTAGATAACCCGCCTGCAGCCACGGGGGCGGTTTGGAAGATGCTGGGATCTCAATGCGGCTTTATGGGATTCCTAGCCTGGTCGGCCTCTTAGTCAGTACAGGCCATGCGTAGAATGGGGCTCTGTCTGTGGTGACATGTGTTTCCTCATTCACAAAATGGGGACAATAACTATATCTACTTCATAGGGATGTTGTAAAGGTTAAAGGAGATAATCCTACACCTTCCACAGAGTTAACCTCAAAAACACTGGCTGTTATAACCAGTTAAAAAGTCCTTCTCAAGACAATGGGAAGTAACTGTTGAAGCTCAGGATAGACAGGTATGTGGAAGTTCATTATACTATTCTCTCTACTTTTACATGTGTTTGAAATTTTCCATAATAAAAATACAAAAGAAAAAAGAAAAAGTTAATTAGACACATATCGGGTGTCAGGTTGGATCCGATTACCCAGGTTGTAAAATCCAATAAACACAGACTTGCTAGAATAAATAATAGTCTAAGTAAAAATTCAACAAATAGATGCCTTGATTTTGTAATTAAAAAGAAATGCCTCTCTGTAAATTATCCTTATATTGTCAATGAAGTTTTTGGGCTGACAAAGTAATCGTGTGGGTAAGGTTGAAACAAAAGATGAAGTTTGCTTAGATTAAAAAAACAACAAACCAAACTTTTGCAATTGAAGCTATTTACAAAAGAGGGAGGAAGGGGGAGGGAGAGAGAAGGAGCCAGCACCCAGGGAAATGCTGTGCCCGGCCTTTAGAAAGGAGAAATGCAAGGTGGGAAGTAAAGCATGCTTCCCCAGATGGGGAAAGGAAGACAGTTAATTCTTCTAAGGACCAGTGCTAGGCTCAATCTTACTCATCAGCCTCAAAAAGACCTCAAAGAAGGATGCCTAATGACATCTGCAGTCTGCATGCAACACAAAGCTTTTCCAGGGAGTGAAATACCAAATTGTGGCAGGAACCAAGAGCAGGAAGTATCCGGAGATTGTGTGACTGTTAGAGAAACATCAGCTGAACTTCCCTGTCATTATCACTGGAGATAAAACGAGCACAATCTCCAAATCCAATTGAGAAGATTAGGGCCTTTTTCTATCCAGAACGTGGACCTTAAGGTCAACAAAACATTTATCATCTCCCCCACCCCCAAGGCTACCACGTGCCAGGAACTGTGTGCTAAACGCTAACCACATGGCATACAAAGGTGGATAGGCAGTTCAGGAAAAAAGTGTCTGTAAAGAGTGGTAGCTTGTTCTTTTAGATAACAGTCAAAAGTTCAACAGAAGGTAGGGAAAAGCTCAGAAGGACACTGAAACAGAAGGCTATTTTTGTACCTTTGTCAAAAACTTAGTGTGTCTACAGGTGTGTGTGTGGTTTTTCTTTGTCCTGAAGGAGGAGGCTGAAAGGCAAGATGAACACCATCTGTGAAACCCCCAAGGAAACAGATGGGTAAACACAGGTTCATTCAACCCAAGTCCCAGTGTGTTAGAATTACAGGCTACTCTTTGAAATCCAAAAGAGGCAAAATTCAGACACATACAATCAAATATGAATTTATACTGTTGTAAACTCATGAAACCTGAGGTCAAGACAAAATCTGGGTTGAAATAGAAGTGGCTCTGTGAAATGAGAAAAAGCTACCTAAGTCCAGTTTAACAGGATTTTTAGGACACTACCAGAGTCCTAATCCCTACAAAGCAACGAAACAAAGCCCGAGATAAAGCATGTGGGAAAGGATGTTTGCTCTCTCTAACAGAGAGAAAACTGACAATGTGAACACTGGTGAGATGGTTTCTTTCTTAGTTTAAACAAAGAGATGCAACAATTCTTGGAAAATCTAATTAGGGTTTGAGCTTGTTCTTTGATACTCTTTACCGACAACCTCTGCTCTGACAGCTCTATAAAAGCAGTGGGCTCAGGGCCCCTCTTGTCCCAGCATTACATAGATGGATCTGGATGCACAAGAGAGTTTCAGACCTTGAGATCCAAACTTTTCAGAAAAAGAGGCAAGTCCATTGGTCCCCAAGGTCTAGGATCAGAGGGATAAAATGCTGAAAGGGACCAAGATCCTTAAAAGGAGAATTCTGATAGCCCTATTCAACAATCTAATAAAAATCCTAACTAATGTTAAATGACTTTAACTAACAATAGTTACAAAATAATGGCACTATGATGGGACGCCTTGCTTAGCTTTCAGTGTACTTGTTTACTGTGACCCCTAGATCATTTTAAGTCTGACTTAAAACCAGGTACCCTCATGATCTATTTTTCCTTCTTACAAGGAGAATTTTGAAAAGAATGAAAAACCAGGAAGACAGTTAATACAAACAAAAAACTCAACCCAACACATCCCTAATTTTAAATTAGCCTGACTACACATTTTTGAATGCATTATTTGCAAGCCTTTTCTTTAAAGATAACTTTAAAAAAATTATTGCAGCAGTCATAATTGACATCACTTTGATTTTCACTTTTAAAATTAAATTGGTGGTTCTCATCTGGGGGTGATTTCGCCCTCCAGGGAACATGTGGCAAGTTTTGGAGGCCTTTTCTGATTGTCGCAAATGGGGGTAGGTAGGGTGTGCTACTGGCAGGTAGTGGGCAGAGGCTAGGGATGCTGCTCAATAACCTGTGATGCACAGGAAAACCCCACACAACAAAGAATTTCTGGCCCCAAGCAGTGGTGTTGAGGTAGAGAAACCCTGTGTTCTGTCATTAGTATTAAATCACAATTTCTAGTCTGAAGAAACATGATTTTTTTTAATGCCTCAATTAAACTTCTCACTGAGGAATATGTCACACTTAACTTATCATCTCTCTGATGTTGGACTATTATGCTGTTTCCAAGTTTTTTGTTTTTTGTTTTTTTTTTAAATTACTACTTTTTTTTAAAGATTTTATTTATTTATTTTTAGAGCGGGAAGGGAGGGAGATAGAGAGAGAGAGAGAGAGAGAGAGGGAGAGAGAAACATCAATGTGCAGTTGCTGGGGGTTATGGCCTGCAACCCAGGAATGTACCCTGGCTGGGAATTGAACCTGTGACACTTTGGTTCGCAAGCCCTCATTCAATCCACTGAGCTACACCAGCCAGGGGTTTCCAAGTTTTCTCTATTATAGATAATGCCGCCAAGAGATATCGTCACTCACTTTTTTTTTTCTTGCTGAATTATTTCCTTAGGATAAATTCCTAGAAGTCAGAAACACTGAATCAATGGGTATGAATACTTTTTTCATGTTTTAAAAGTCATATTGGCATTTTGCTTTACAAATGGATTAAAACAAATTGCCATCCACCAGAAGTGTGCAAGTTTTACCAAAACCTTGGCAGGACTGAGTATTACCTTTTAAAAAAGTGAGAGGAGACACACATCTGAAAAATCCTGTCTCCAGTTTGCCTCAATTTGCATTTTAATTCTACTCAGGAGGAATATTTTTCCATACATGCTTTCTATGGCTATTATTTTTTATCTGAATTGTTTGTCTTTTGCATATTTCTCTAACTGGTTCTCAATATTCTTCTTTTAAAATTGAATGTGATCTTCACAGAGTATAGATAATAATGCTGTTTTAGTTAATGCAATTATTTTAAAACTTCTTTAAAAAAGTTTTACTCCCCCCCAGCATAGAGATGTTAATGTTCCCTCCTAGAATTTTCATTTACAATTTTAATACTCTTTGTAGGTGCTGGCCACCTCACCCAGGCTGCAGCCTCTACACAGAGAGGCCCTGGGGAAGAGGAAAAGCTTCTCTAGCGATTGATGTCAGCCAGCCAGGTAAGAACAGTACTTGGTCTCTGACGATATCCCGGGAACGAATTTCCCTTAATCAAATGAAAGGCCTTAGGAGGAGCCACAAGGCAGAAAGGAAGCTAAATTCGAAGGAGAAGATCACATTCGGTGAGGAGTTGGAAGGCCCCGCATTTAAAAAGGACACCATACCTTTAGGACTGCAGAACTGGAAACGCTCCCTATGCAGCTATTATTAATATGCAAAAAATGCCTTATAAATACTTGATTCTGTTCACAGTGGGGTGGCAGTTCATTTGAAAGAGGAAATGGGAGCTTGGAGTTGAAACACGTCTGCCTGTCTCCTATTCCTTTTTTCATTGCTCTTTTCATCTCCATATTTCCCCTTGTAGTTTTGTTTCCCCTTTATCCCTGACTTAACCCCCTCCACTAACTCCTAGGAAGTGGTTGATAACAGTTGCTACTCTCATTTCTATTTATGGATTTACCTCTGAGGCCCTGATCCTCGGCCAGGTGTGGAAGGGGTGTCTTTGGAGCTGGTCCCAGGACTTGCATCCTGAGTATTGGAGACAGGAGCCCCACATCATACCGCTCCCTTCCTCAGCACAGACACCACTGGGAAGCGCACAACAGAGGTGTTGAAATCCAACCAGTAGGGGGCACCCGGAGGCAGCCTCCAGGACCGGGATCATCCGTGAATCTAATCACGTCTGCAAGGCACCGTCTGGGCCTTCTCTCTTACACACCTCTCAGAAATTATTTTCCAAATCTAGGCCTGTGACATCTCCTTAAAGCATGGTGATGCCCAAATATCCCACCTTTGGGTTTTTGTTCTCTCCTCGCAGCGGGTAAAAAAGCAAAAAACCTTTTTATGTGACAACTGCTAATATGAGGAGGGTGAGTCAGTGGGGCATTAACGGAAAGGAAGGAAGAGTAGAAACTGCTGATGCTGATAAAGATCAATTTTGTGTGATATCCTAGCCTGCTTCAGAGTGGAAAGGCAACCGTGAGAGGAACCCATTGGATTTGCCAGTGGCCCATTGAGGTACGTATCTGAAGTCTGCTGGGCAGAAATTTGTTTCTAAATCCTTTCCAGATGCTGTATAGTAAACTTGAAATTAGTCATTTACGTGGAGTAGGTTGAGGAAGTAGTTAAAATTGAAGTCAGTGATTAATCTAATAAAGGGCCATTAACCTCTAAAAGTAAGGGGTAGGGGAGACACCCCTCCCCCACCCCACCTCCATTTTCTCTGTGGGTAGGGGCTGGTGGGACTCCTTAGACTTTTTCTTAAATGGCTTTCCTTTTGGGGGCTACTACTGAAGGAAGTAAGACTACTGAGGCTTGAACAAGCCAACTGCTTCTGGTGGACATGACCCCTGTCCTTTCACAAAGGTGGTATGTGAAGTTCTCAGAGCAAGCTGCTTTGCCACAGCCTCATAGCTTGAGAGTTTAAGGCCCTGGGTCTGGTGTTCCTCCTTCTGACTGCAAGGTTAATAATTCAGTCTAGGGCTTCACTGGACGTGACTGAGTCACTCTGTCATTGCAGGTGATGTTAGTTCTCCTGAAATACAGCTACGGGGCCATGTGAATTTGGAGTGTGTTTATAGCATGTGAGGTATTTGCAAGGCCTTTGGAGTTCTGGAATAATCAAAATATAACACATTATACTTTCCATAGTTACAGACTATTAAAAAAAGAAGAGCTTCTAGATCCCTTATAAAGAGTGCCTTCAAAATGGGAATGTAAAAAAACAAAAACAAGAAAAACGGCAAACGTTGGTTCTGTTGTTCCTCAGTGGCGGGAAGGGACTGCTCGGCTATGCTTTAACCTCAGCGGAGGCCTGACCCAGCCTGGGTTTCTAACCGTGAAGGTTCAGGTCCTTCCACAGAACCCAGCTAGTCCCACAGATGAAAACAAAACTACTTGTATTATTATTGCTTTTTAATGAGTGCGAGGGAAGAGGAGAAAGCCAGGCTGTGGCAGGAAGTCGGAGATAAGAGAGAAAGAGAGATCAAGCCCCCTCTCTCCTCCAGGCTGTCACACAGCAGGGGGGGACCTGAGCGTGCTGGGAGCTGCGCTGCTTCTGCTTCAGGTTCAGGTTCATTGAGAACCGGGTGCAGCTGCAGGAATTCCCTAGTTGTCTCTCCAGAGAGGAGTGGAAGATAGTCCCAGCCTCAGAGCTTCAAGTGAAGGAACAAAATTATAAATATTTGTAGCCATATGCCTTTGAAACAGTAATAGATGTTCCTAATCCATCCAGATAAAGTATTTTTCTCCTTTCTTTAAGGTACCCTTGCATTTTTTTGCTTGATAGCCATTTTTTTTCTCTCCATTAGGAATGAGAATTGGAGTGGGAAAAAAATGGGCCGATTGCCACAAAGTCATAGTGGCTACAGCCTCAGTGGATGATTCTTTTCTGTATTCCTACTTCCCTTTTTGACTTTGCAGAAATGAGGGAAGAGCCTAAGCAGCTTGTCCATGAACATGAAGAGCCAGACAAAACATTCCATGTTTATGAGTTAAGGGACCTCTGTGATTTTATAGTTCATTTGTCTCATTTTACTGATGAAGCAAATGAGCCCCAGAGAGGTAAAGAATCTCATCCAGGGTCACACAGCAAGCCAGGATAAGAACCCAAAAGTTCTGTCTCAGTTTCCTGCTCATTTAAAGTCAGTACCGTACCTGCTTCTCTGGCTTTTGAGTCAAAGGTGAGGTTTCATTAAGATTCTTGTGAAGATTGGTTCCAGATTCAGTGTTTGCTATGGTAGAAATTAGAAAGAAAAGAATCAGCATTGTCAGATTTAGGTCTCATGATTTTTTATATGCCCCATTTATATACACACCTAATTCATATATGTAAGATTATCAACACACATGCATGTGCTTATAGCATCCATATTTACCCACCAAATAATACCCGTAACTTCTGTAGGCACCATGTCACATGTAGTGTTAAGACCTTATATTCAAATTTCTATTCTCTCGTTTTGACTGATCTTTCAGAGAACAAAAATCTTAAATCTTTGTGGTACTAAGACTCAGACGCAGCCAAAATGAAAAAAGGAAATATTGATGGAAAAAATCTGCTGATGCTGTGGAGTATAAATTTTGTATGATGGTGCTTCACAGAGCAGGAAAATGCTTCTGCCACCTTCCAGACTGAGAGATCAGAGACTCCCCTTTTCCCTCACGGTGTGCAGGGGAGCAGCAGAGGTGGAAACGTGGCACCAGCGTGGGGCTGGTGGGAGGGGGCCCACGGGACTCACGGGGCTCCCCGTGAAGCACGCGCCACACAGACACCGACAGGTGTTGGCACGTAATCCGCACGGCCCTCCTCCAGCGCCGCGCTATCTCAGCGCCTCTCAAGTGCAGAAACTGAGGCTCGGAAGGTAAAGTAACCCGCCCAAGGTCGTATAACTAGTGAGGTTTTGAGTAAGGATTTGAGCCCAAGACTGCCTGACTCAAACCCCAAGCTGCAAAAGGATAGGATTTATTTTGTTTTTCTTTTATTCCCCTGAGAAAGTAAATTTAATGTTTATAAAGGACTGTTTATTTGAGGAACAGATTTAGCTAGGCACATGGCTGCTGTGACAAAGGATTGTAGCTTCTTGTGTGGGACGAGTGTCCGACAAAAAGTTCTTTCCGTGCTTGCTACTCATAAGTAGCTCTTTTAAGGATCTATGGCCATATGTGACTCTGCATCTTTGTCTCTTTGACCTGAAGCCTCTAGTCATTCCTTGTGGGCTGACCTTTCCTTTTCTGTTGTTTCTCAGCTGTCCTCCTCTGTCTTGCTTGAAAATGGCTTCTGCGCAGACTTAAAACATTTTTAAATTGAAAACAGCTGGGGAAACTGAGGCCCAGAGAATGATTTCGTGTGATTGGCTCAAGGCCATACCTTGAAATAGCACAAGACCGGATCTCCTGATTTAGCATCTTGTACTTTCCCCTCTACATCACACTGCCTCCTGTTAGCCTCACTTGAGCTTGCCACATCCCAGCTGCTTGGCCTCTGGACAAATCCAGCCCAGCAGAATTGTGTTGTGATGAGGTTCACTTCATTGTGGCTTGAAAGGAACCATGGGTCTCTTAGAAGTGAAACTTATAAATTCTAACGCATAAGGAAAGTTCTTGCAACACCCGAGAAAGAATCAGTCAGCCAGAGTTCAAGAAATGTAAACACATTTTTAGATAGGAGGCTGAAAAATCGCTTAAAACTTCTCCATCTCATGGGTCAAGACCCTGGTAATTTACTGAGGTCCAAGCTGTCAAGGAGGAGACACAACTCAAACTGCATTCCTGGGAGATAAAGCAATGGGGGTGGTAAAACTTCCTCTCTGAACAATGTGGGAAGATCTGCCCCTGTTATCATGCCGAAGAAACTGACTAACCCATTGACCAACTCAGACAACCGGCTGTGAACAGAGCCCCAGTTCTTTTCATCATTCCGGAGGTGATGTGTGCAAGCATAGATACAGGCTGCACCGCCTCCAGGCCCGCCTGAAACTGGGAACGCGGGGTCTTTCTGTGATGAACATTTCTGCCACTAAAGAGATAAACGGAAAACACATTCCTTCCCTGGCTGCCCACCATCAGGCCCGTGCAGATTTTCCATTGCTAGCATTAGTCTAACCACAGGCTTTTAGCAAGGAGATAGCTTTCCCAGCAGATAACCGGGAAGTTTCAGAGATGACCCTTACTAGATGGGGTCTCCTCCCATGCCTTTTCTGCGTTCTTCAATTCATGGGATCCTTCACCAAACACTCAAAACTTGAAGAGCAGGAAAGAGCATCTGATTCTAGCACGGAATAAGATGCCTTAAAATTTCCTCCTGTTTAAACCTATGTTGATTATGTTTAATTGCCAAGGTGCTGTGGTTCATTGTTTTAGATAAAGATGAAAGATGGTCATATTTAGTCCCACTGTTTCAGAACGCTTATTTCCCTTGGTGAGGGATGTTCTGGTGGGCCCCATCTGTTATCAGAATGGAGACTGAACTCCCTAAAGTCACCTTATCAGGCAAAGTGGGCCACCCGACTCCTTCATAGATGTGTCCCAGGGCTTGGGGAAGAAGCTCAGACCCATAGGCTCTAAAGTGGCCAAACATTCTGTTGTCACAAGGGCAGGAGCTTTTGGAGGTGCTGGCAGGAGCCTCTTGAAATTTGTTCAAGACCTGTCTCTACACACACCACTTCTGAGGCATGAGTAGCCTTTGATTGTTAGTATGCTGTCAGGGAGCTTCCCCCACAGCGCGCAGTGGTTCCTCATTGAGGAGGGCATCTACTCACTGCCATCAGACCTTAGAAAGCACCTTTGCCTTCTCACAGCTTAGCATGTGGACTTGCAGCAGAAACCAATAGGAGAAGGCCTCAAAGTCAGCCTTTGGACCTTCATGGTTTTGTATTTTTGGTCAAAAATGGAAGATACAAAGGCAAATTCCAGATTATTAAAAAAATTATTCCCAGTATAAACTGAAAACTGAACCATAAAAGGAAGGATAATTCTCGTCCCTTTATATAGCCCTGCTGACCTTTCCTTAAGAATGATATCTAAAAATGCTTATTTTATATGATATGACTCAAGACACCTATGACCTATACAGTGTTTATTGTGTTATAATAAATCTCAAGTCTGCTTGTTTAATGTAGGAGACCCAAGATGGCCTTTTGGTATTGTCATGATCAAATTCTTGGGATGAGATTTAAGACCTTGTTAATGCTGCATGTTTTCTCTTTAAATCTTCCTGGGTGATGAGGAGGGTGAGATGGACATATCAAATCGTTGTTCAAGAACTGAGAAAGTCTGCAGGCGAAAGATATACCCCAGGGACCTGCGTTAAAGGAGCCAACTAGATGGATCTAGAAGATATGAGTCAGTCTGAATTTAAATATGAAATGCCTAGTAAATGCAAGGACAATATTTTTCTTCCATTTTGGAATAACAGCTCTTTTACTTGCTTATGTCTTCTTAGACCAAGGTTAGCTCAGTCTCAAGGGTCTGGCTTTAGCTTTGGGAACACCAACTTCTCTCCAAAGTTCATAAATAATTTTTTATGGAGAGATTCAATGGTACGTGGCAGTTTACCAAGCCCAAAATGGAAGGCAAGATAGATGATAGTGTTTAAATTTGACTTGTATAGCAACAATAAAAAAAGTGCTACATGAGAAACCCTCCAATCAAGATGCATCATAAGATTAATAAGGTTTGCCCTGGCTGGTATCACTTAGTTTGGTTGGGTATCCTCATGTAAACTGGAGGGTTGCAGGTTCGATTCCCGGTCAGGGCACATGCCTGGGTTGAAGGTTTGGTTGCTGGTAGGGGCGTATATGAGGGGCAACCCTGACTGATGTTTCCCTATTACATCGATGTGTCTCTCCCGCTCTTTCTCCCTCCTTTTCTCTCTCTCTAAAATCAATAAGTGTGTCCTTGGGTGAGGATTAAAACAACAACAACAAAACATTAAGAAAAAAGATTAATAAGGATACCTGTGGTGGAAGACTATGGAAGAAGGGTTTAAAACGAGGTTGAAGGTAGAACTACATACAAAGTAGTCAACCCATTCAATTCATGTGGTGGTCTTAATTCTTCAGAAAATATTGTTCTTGGTCACTTGCTCTCAAAGAAGTGTAGACATCTGGTCTCCCAGCCTCCAGTCTTAACCCCTTCAGTCCATTCTCTACATAGCTGGAAGGATCATTTCTTTAAAGTGAAAATTTGGTTGCCTGGGCCGGTGTGGCTCAGTTGGCTGGGCGTTGTCCCACAAAGTGAAAGGTTGCTGGTTTAATTCTGGGTCAGGGCACGTGCCTGGGTTCCGGGTCTGGTTTCTGGTCAGGGTGCAGACGAGAGGCAGGCAATCAATGCTTCTCTCATGCATTGATGTTTCTCTCCCTCTGTTTTTCCTTCCCTCCCCCCTCTCTAAAAATAATAAATAAAAATCTTTAAAAAAAAATCTGGTTATGCCAATTCCTGTGTAAACAGGATCTCACAGCCTTTGGGATAAATTCCATAGTTGCTGTCTATGGCCCTTTATAATTTAGCTCTTGCCTACCCCTCCAGCTGCATTTCTCACCTCTGCCTCCCCTACATGTGCCCTGGTATCCAGGCATTATAAGATGCTCACAATTCTCCCATGCTGTCATTTTTTTTTCTAACTGTCATATGGTTTCTTTCCCTGGAGGCTTCTTTGCTCTTTTCCACTTGGCTAGTCCTACATATATCCTTAGAAACTCAGCATAAGTGTCCTCTCCTTCCAAAGCCTTCTCAACCTCCTGGTTAAGGTAGACTGGGCTCGTTCATTACTCTAAGCACACTCCACTACATTAAGGCATGGGCTTTTATCCCTCAGTTGTATTCTTGTGCCTAGTGCCGTATTTGGCATTAGCAGATGGTTAATTAGTGTTGTTGAATGAATGAATGAGTCAATGAATGAATGAGCAATCTTTATGTCCTCTGTAAAACAGAATCACTAATTCTTTCCATTGGACATGTTCTGATGCTGGTGTCATCATCAATTTTCAAATGAGGAATTGCAGAGAACTAAGACAGTAGCAAGTAAAAACCCTTAGGTCACAGGGCGATGTGTGAAAGAAGTAAGAGAGAAACTACAAGGGAAAAAAAATCCTTAGGAAAAGCCTCATGCTTTATGGTCTTTTTGATGAGAAGATAATAAAGTCTGAAGGGTGAGAAAATAGGAAACAGTATTTGTGAATTATTGGTCAATGAAAATTATACTTTTTGATCACTTGACAGAGCTAAAATTAATATACTAAACCTGTTTACAGGTTGAGAAATATAAATGATACACATACACACAGCCATCTCGAAATCCATACCAGCCTTAAAATGCATTGCACTAAGTACAACTTCACTGCTTGAGCCAGGCTCCGATCCCTCATGCACATTATGCATTAAGTGAACAGCAGATCTTGGCTCCTTTGGGAGGGACACATCTGAGAATTTCAAGAATCGTTCAATTTGTAAATACCCCTAGTATATCATATATCATATGGTATATCATATATCATCGGAAATATCATATTCCCAATAAAACTAAAGTAGAAATGAAAAAGAAAGGGAATTCTTTAGACTCTTGGTGAGTCTATAAATGAATCTATAAATAAATGAGTCTATAAACAAAGGATTAGAGTAATTTACAAAACCATTCTTTGGCAGAGAATCATCAAATTGTTAGACCACTTCACTGTCTCTTATTTCTATCACTAGCCCCAGTAGTTGGTCTTCTTTTAAGGGCCATTTAAAAAAACTACATATATGTATGTGTGTATGCATATGTGTATATACACACACACACATCAATGTTCTTTTAATTTTTTTAGACTTTATTTATTTTTAGAGAGAGCAGAAGGAGGGAGGAGAGAGAGAGAGAAACATTGATTGGTTTCCTCTGGTAGGTGCCCTGTCAGGGAACTGAATCTGCAGCCCAGGCATGTGCCCTGACTGGGAATTGAACCAGTGACCTTTTACTTTACTGGACGACGCCCAATGAACCGAGACACACCAGCCAGCTGGGGCTAAATCAATGTTACTTTTTAAAGAGTAACTTCACAAAAGGCATTGCAGATGTTACAATAAATATAGACCACAACACTGAGATGTGGTGCTAGGAGGTTGGGTAGGTGCACTCACTAGCTTAGTGGTGGTCTTCTATCTCCCACCCTCATGATATCTATGATTTGACTTTATGTTTCTGCAAAATGACATACTGTATGTGTCTCTGACCTCTGAAGTCATTCGAGAATAGTTGAAACTGATCTTCAAGTTCACA
Source organism: Phyllostomus discolor (assembly GCF_004126475.2). Classification (NCBI taxonomy): domain Eukaryota; kingdom Metazoa; phylum Chordata; class Mammalia; order Chiroptera; family Phyllostomidae; genus Phyllostomus; species Phyllostomus discolor. Next base: position 27,835,070 of record NC_040906.2, read on the forward strand.
AATACCCAAAGTCAACCATCTATATGATTTTTCAGAATCCTATCATTTTATCTGAAAATGGGTATTAAAACCAAATGACCAAAAAAACCCCCAAACAAACCAAAACCAAAAACCAAACAAACCCAAACCAAAAAGTTGTAAAGACTCTGTGTAGGTGATTCCAATGACTAGATGTTTTAAATGCCTTTTGAACTCAATTCTGGGGATATCGAGTATTTTCAGATTAGCATTATATTCATTTTCCTAAAACCTAATGGGGAATGTTAAACACAAAGAGACGTAAGAGGTTTTCATTAAGGTTGTTTAGCAAAGCAAGGGAACAAATAAGTTCCCATATTCTAAGCCCTGAAAGAAGAACTCTGTGCTTCTAAAGGCAGTCCCATTGGAACCATTTTCCTGCAGGGACTATGTTCTGCATGGTGGTGAGACTCCCAAGTCCTCCTTTAAAAAGCCTTTTTAACTCATATTATAGCTGAAGTCTTTTATTATTCAAATACATACAAAACACCTATGTCAACGAGGCCAGCAGCATTCTGCCAGGTACCAGTGGTACTATGGGTCCCTGCCCTCGAAAAGCTTGCAGTCTAATGGAGAGAAAAGCCTAGCTAGTGGACAGTTCAGTAAAAGAGATGCTGTGATGGGGTAAGCACCCGGTGCAGTGTGAGTGGTGGAACAGGCCTGCCACCCAATCAGTGGAGAGGAGTGGGTGGGGGGCACAGAAAATTGTGAGGGAGGTGGCCTTGAAAACTAACTGGGAACTACACGATAACAAGGAGTTGACTAGGAAAAGCCGTGAAAGCTGGGGGATAACTGGAAGTAGGGTGGAGGTCGCCAGGGGCTGGGGGCTGGGGAGAATGGGGAGTTGTTATTTCATGGGTATAGAGTTTCAGTTTTGCAAGATGAAAAGAATTTTGGAGATTGGTTTCACCTAATGTGAATGTACTTAACACTACTGAACGGTACCCTTAAAATGGTTAAGTTGGCAAAGTTTATGTTATGTATATCTTACCACAATTTAAAAAAATGTTGGGGGATAGGAGATGAGAAATTGTGCTTCAGGCAGAGAACAGTATTTTCAAAAGCTTAGAAATAAGACAGAGATTTGCATTGGCCTAAGGTCTTTTAGTTACTAGGAATAAAGAAGAGAAGGAATAAAAGGTTTTTTTCCCTCCCCTTTTTCCTGGATATAGAGCTTGTTAGGGGGCAATTCTGAAATAGTTTCTCTCTGGCATCTACCATTTCCCTTTCTGTACATTTCTTCTTCTTCTGCCTCTGTCCCCACATAGCTAATATTCTCTGTTAATCCAAGCCCGCCTGGGGCACTGTACAGGTCAGGCATGTTTCAACCCTTAAAACTCTACTTACTCTAGAATTATCAACCTCTGTTTTTATCCCTACCAGAAATTTTAGTCCCTCAGCACGGCTATTCTCATCTAGGTTGCAAGAGGGCAGTCAGCCAATTAAATACTTTTTTTTTTTTTTTTACTGAAATGTGAGTGGCTATTAGCGTCTCAGTATCAGTATTTTAAGAGAATACTTCTGATTCTAAAGTGAATCTGTTGTTAGTAAGATTTAAATAGTAGAATAATAGAAGTGACATTATAACATTTTGGCCATATTAGGAAGAACATTTTTGGTCTGGAGAGCTAGCCTGTAAACAGGCCTATCTTGTTTGAATATCTGTCTCAAGAGTTTGGTTCTCCCAAACAATGTCTTCTTTTTTTTTCAGCTTCTCTCCTTCTCCCACATCTCTAAAAGTTGCAAATCATTTTCAGTGTTACCCACAACAGAGTGTCTGCTGCTGCTTGAGGGGAAATGGCAGGAGAAAAGAGCAGCAGAAGCCATTCGTTTATATGGGTCATTTTAAAGTCAGGAACTTCCTAAAGTCAGGAACAAATTTTCACATGTTGTCAGATGGAAATGTGCCTATTTAGACTGACATCACCACTAATCATTCATCGTGATGAAAATGCAGGTTCTCACTATTCAAATCCCAGCTTCACCACTTAGCTGTGTGACCTTTGGCAAGTCCCTTAACTTCTCTGAGCCACATTGTCCTAGATGAAAAATGAAGATAATAGAATATAGCTTATATCATCGCTGTAAGGATGAAGTGAAATAAATGTAAAGCACTCAGCTCAATGCTTGGCACATCAAAGATAGATAACAATGGTAGTTATCACCACCACCTCCACCACCATCGTCATCATCATCATCGTCATCGTCATCACCATCCTTTACCGGAGGCTCCTATTTAAGAGCTGCTTTGGCCCATGTCCAATCAATGAGTGAGACCGGTGGCACTGAAACGCTTCCCACCACGGGCAGCATGTTCACCCAAGAAGAGTGGCAGGAAGGGTACTACAGAATGCCAGGCCCCCAGGTATTTCTCTGCTTACAGATTCTGAGATTGGCAAGCATATGCGTGTGCCTTTTCTTCCTTCTAGTTTTGCAGTCTCTGGCAAAAACAATTCCTGTTAGCCAGCTCTGGCTCTGGCCCTCCATCTGTGGCCTGGCTTCCTGTTACACTCGCAGGTCCCTCCCTCCCTCAGGATTCACTGCTGCCTGCCCCCAAAAAAGCAGCAAGGAAGACCACACACATTTTCCTATTAATCAAAGACTATTTTTAGGAGAAAGAGAAAGTCTCTACATAATCATCCTTTTTCCTTGGTCTAAAGCAGAAGCAGCAATGGCTGTGGGTGGAGGATGAGCTAGAAAGTCAAACTGTACTCCTGGTTTTTGCTTATTTCTGTATGGGAGAAACAAAATATAAAAGGAAGCTGGGAAGAGACAGAACTGGCCTCTGTCCTCCATTTAAAATACAAGCCTGAGAGTCTTTTTCCTCTGATAGCTTCCTAGTCTGTGGCTGTGCGGGCTGAGCTGTGCACACCTTCTCACACGGTGAACTGTGCAGCACATGGCCTGTGGAACCCCCAGGACATCCCTCCACGTTCTGCTTCCCGGGCCAGCCAAGCACAAGCACTTGGTTCAACCCAACTTCTTTTCTCCCCTGTATTTACACTCAGACCACAGCACGCAGTGCTGCCCCTGTGTCACTCGTGAGGACACCACGTTTCTCGGGCTCTCCAAGAAGTGAACCCTCTTTCCTACTTATTGTTATATTTGGGGAGAAATTGTGTATTTGTGGAGGTCTAGGTATGGAATAATATGTACGTAAGTCAAATGACGTAGATGAGAAGTACAGGTGACTTTCTGAGGAAAAGCTAAACTTTTAGGAGACGTGGAATAGTAGGCCCCTCCTTTTCATGGCTGATTTTTGAACCAACAGATTCATAGACTGGAAAACAATAGGGCTTTACCTTGAGAGTGTGAAAAAGTCTTGAAAATAAGCTATTTTCCTTACCTATAAGTGTCCTAATGAATTGGATGGTTTTGTAAACATAGATGGTATCATGAAGAGAAGGTTGACAGGGCTTAAATAAAGCATTGGAGGATTTTTATTTAAGATGTTTAAGGGTGAAACACTGCAGGGACCATGATGCTAAATTTCTGAGAGAGGGGAACTTTCGACAGAGCAAGAGCATGAAACAAACAGTTAATGCTTGACGTGCTGCGAGGAGGTGCCCAGATTGGAGCAGCAGATGTGTCGCGGCCCAGTGTGCGCAGCACGGCAGGGTGACAGGCGTGCGTGAGGGGCCCCCGGCCTCCAGCTGCAGCACGAATACAAGGTTTGGACCTGGGTAGACATGAGGGATTCCAGCCCTTCTGATTGTAGCCAAAGAGACAGACAGGCTTCTGCACAGCCCTGATGAATTTTTTGGTGTGATCTTTTAGAGTCACCGTGGGTGAGAATTATTCCCCTAGCTGTCCTTGTCAGTCAAAATGAACATTAGTTGAAACAATGCGGTTTTAATGGCCAAAGAGGATTAAGATGACAGGTCAGAGGGAGGCAGTTAAGGGGAAGGTAACAGATAACAAAGAGGTCAGCTGAGTGGATTGGCAATGAAAGAATAGTTTTTAGAAGGAAATTTGGTGGTGGTGGTGGTGGTGTGTGTGTGTGAGAGAGAGAGACAGGTAAGATATCGAGGTGATAGCAATAGGGAAGAAAAGTTCCAGGAAAGCATGGAAAATACAAACTGGAAAAGATTTCTAGATCATCCATCTAGCTACCCACTAAAACTAATTTCCAAACACATTTATGTATGTATTTATGCCTCACTGTCTCATTACTGATAATAACTATACCAGAGAGGTTGCCAACAATGAATGTTCGGGTTTATTGGTTTGCTAAAGTGTGGTGGGGCTTGGAAAAGCTTGCCCCTTGGTGCTTTTCCACCTCGGTGTGCACACACGCAGCCACACGCACGCACATAGCTTAGGCTGAGTGCGGCGGCTTGGGATTCTGAGAACCAACACTGGAGAGAGAAAAAAAGCCATAATTAGCGTTAATTGTTCACCCTTCAGTTCAAGAATAGATGCTCTGGTGAATGGGAAATGAGAACAAACATTAATTATTGAGTAAGGGACCTTGGAGACAGACACTCTGGATTAAAAGGAGAGAGATAAATTGCATAATGAATGTTAATTTTCCCTCAAAGAATTGAGTGCTCAGTGGTTGGAATGGAAAAGAGGCTAAAACAGTCATGAAAGGGGAACCTCCATGTGTGACAGGGCGAGAGGCTGCGGGAGGGTTATACAAACACCCTCCATCACTGCTTCCGCCTTGCCCTTTGCCTCGCTCACAGCTCCCAAGAAATTTGCTATCAGGGTTTTCCTTAGAACTCTGATTATTTACCACAGTTTTCTGCTAGGAAGCTCTACCATTCCCCCCAAAAGCACGTAAGCCAGAAAACTGCCACGCTGCATCACTGACAGGCTTAGAGGCGCATGACACTGGAATTTATTTTTCATGTGTGCTGGTGGGAGTTCGACTTAAAATGAGGGGGGCGGCCAGGGCTGAGTGCCCTGCGGGAGAGGTTGTGCCCTGTGGGAGTGACTCGGGCTCAAGGGCCTTAATTGTTGTTTTATCTTAATTAAGATACACGACACACACCCCCTCACCCTAAACTAATCCTCTTAACTGAAAGTGAAAACAGAGAAAAGGTAATTTGAGTAGAAAATTAGAGATGAGAATTGTAGCCAATTTTGTCAAGAGGCTCTACAAAGAGGCTCATCTCTGGCTGCTCTCAATTCAGAGTGCTGGTTGATCCCTGAGTCCAGTGCCAGTGCATGGCCTTGGGGACCTTCCTGCTGCAGTGTCTCCTGCGTCTGTCCACTGTCCTCTCAGCTGTTGTCTGGGTGATTCTGCAGTAGCCTAAGTGCTGGACCTTTTCTCTTGCCTGTCCCTTTATGCTGGCACACACGTTGGGTTGTATGACATCTCTCCTCAAATATCTGTAGTTCCTTGTTGTCTGAATAGCAGCATTTCAGCTCTATCCTGGCACGGGAGGCCTTGCCTGGTCTGGCCCTGGCCTGCCTTTCAGCCCCATCCCCTGCCATGAAGCAACCCCCCCCCCCCCCCGCCGCCAGCCCATTCTCCCAGGCTCCTCATCATCCCACATCATCTCCTGTGAATACCCTTCATTCCTATCTCCTTGCCTTTGTTCATGCTGTTCCCTCAGTTGGTTATGTCTTTCCCTCACCTCTGTTTATCCACTTCTACTATTTCTCAAAAGTCAGTGCAAATGGAGATTCTCTGTAAAAACCCATTCTAGCCTCCTAGGTTAGAGTTAATGGCTCCTTCCTCGAACGCCCCTGACTTGTGTTATTTAGGCTTCTATTACAGCACTCATTTTATTCCACCTTATGGTAGAATTAGTTCCTTGAGAATCTGTTCTTACAAGGACTGAGAGGTCCCCAAGGGAAGTAGCTGCAGGGCCCGGAGAGGTGCCCTGGGGTGCGGGGTGAGCAGAGAAGAGCCCGTGGGACAAACAGGCCTAGGGAAAAATCCCAGCACTGCCACCCACCTGGGGTCATCAGTATGTGCAAGGGTGTTAACCTTCTTGGGTTTCCATGTCCTCACCAATGATAGGTGGATGAAAATACTCTGTCATAGGATTGGTGGGATGGTGGAATGAGATGCCGTGTGTGGCAAAGTGCCTGAGAGTGTTCCGTCTCAATGTTAACCCCCTCCTTGTCTCTTGTACTTGGTAGGTGTTTGGTACATTTTATGAAGGGAGTCAAAGACATGTGTAATGGGTCTTCCCTCTTTTAGGCTCGTGATATTTTGTATTGGAATTTTATATTAATTCTTTACAAAATGTACTGCAAGTATGATCTGGTTTGATTGTCACAAGGCAATGTGAGTTAGGACGGCAGACATTATTATCGTTGCATTAGGAGTTAAGGAACATGGTAAGATGCTGAAACAGAGGCTCTAAAACATGAAGATTTATTTCTCTTTCACTAAGAGTGCAGAGAGGGGTGGGCAGACTGGGGTGGCTCTGCTCCATGAAGTTATCAGGGCATCGTGGCTCCTTCTGTCTAACGGCTCCATCAGCTCACAGAGAATTGCCCTCTTCCATGGTTGAAGCTGTTTCACCACTACAACCAAATCCACGGGGACAGAGAAGGAAGAGGCTGAGCAGAGTCTTTTTAAGGAAAGGACCTGGAATTTTCACATGTTACTTCCACTCACACTTTATTAGCCAAAACTTAGTCACGTGGCCATGCCTGTTTGTAAGGGAGGCTGGGAGATATACTTTCTAGCTGGGCTACCACGTGTTCAGCTGAATGTTAGGGTGGGCATTTTATTAGGAAAGGAATAATGGAAGAGTGGATCCTGGGAAATGAGTCTCTGCTACTCATGGTTTCAATCCGTATTTATAGACAATGTTCTGGGAGTACCTACTACGTTCTCTGGAATATTTAGAAGCAGATGGCGGGGGGGGGGGGCATCTACAGGAATTTTAACTCTAGGAGAGGAAAGAAAAAAAGAAGAGTGAGAAAGATCAAGGAAGTAAAGGAGTGCCTGGTGAGACACTAAGGAAGTAGCAGTCAGTGTGGGCTGAGGTGGTCAGGTAGGGCATCACAGTGAAAGTGGGACTTCAGCTACTCCTTGAAGCCTGGAAAGCTGGACAAGGGGGATGAGATGCAGTGTGATATTGTGGAAAGAGCTTTGATCCGAGTGGGTGCTGGAAGATCTGCGTTCGAGCCTTAGATTTGCCACATAAAAGATGTGTGACTTTGAGCAAATCACTGTACCTCTCTGGGCCTCAGCTTCCATATCCATAAAATGACAGGGTTTTCAAAGTGTGCTCTTATAGCCCTAGTGGCTCTCGACATACCACTCCTACCCCCCAAGAACCAGCTGAGGAGGGGAAGAATTAGCTGGGCTGTGGAGAAGTTAGGAGGACAGTCAGACCATCTCTACTTCAACCAGGGAGCTGTGCTTGTATTCACGTTATCCACCGGTGTCCTCATGAGTCTGACAAAATGCTTCCTCTGCTTAAACACTGACAAAGGTGATGCCTACATTCCCTCTCACTCTAGTGTTTTCCAAAACAGAACAAATGCAAAGGGAGGCAGAATTCATGGCTTCCCAGACTCTGTAAAAAAATGTAAGTGCCATCATATACGAAAAATAAAAAGAAATGAAATATTCTTCAACACTTCAGGGTGACTTTTTTCTTTAAAAAAATTTCTAGCGGATCGGAAAAAAACTATTATTTTTGACATTTTCCTTCTTTGAAAAGCAAAGAGTGGTAATGACACCACATTTTCAGCCATATGAGGTAGGGGAGTTTTTGCACTTACAGAAATCAGGAGAGGCTTTTGTCAAGAGAAAGGAAACTCCCTATAGTTTTTTGCTGGCTCTCAGCTGGTGGCTGTAGGAACACTTTCCAGTGTAAGCTGCTGAGACTGCTGGTTTCACTGTGGTGAGGTAAACAGCTCTGCTTCTCTCTGAAGTCTGGGGCAAACATAGCTTTGACAGCCCGCCCTGTGATGCATGGGATGGACCAGTTAGCCCCATGATTTCTTCAAGGAGAGTATATTGGTCAAGGCTCAGCACAGAACAGAAAGCACCAGGCATCATGAGAAGAAATGAGGTGACTACAGAGAACTCGGTGCTTACAAGTTGCCGCAGCAAATCTGCTGATTCAGAACCGATGTTTGGAAAAGAAAAATAAGAATATTCAGGAATTACCAAATGGCTGAGATTCTGCTCCGGGACTTGGGCAGCAGAACTGCCCTCCTGAGTCTCCTTGGGAAAGGGGTTTATTTAATTAACATGCTGCATTTATAGCTGGGAGGAATCTTGAAGTCATTAGCTGAGCACTTACCAAAGTGTGTTCCCCAAACTATTTAGATCCACATGATGTTGTACTAAAAAACAATAAATATTCGGTGGTCAGATAAGTTTGGGAACATTGCTGTCCTCATCTCAAAGAGCCATAATTCAAGTTAGCGTATTAGAGTCCTGTCTGGAGTCCTGCAGCAAGAGGTCTGCTTAACTTATTTGGCTTCAGAAACCTTTTGTTATTTTATGTAATTCCTGTTACCACCCCTATGAGGAATTGGAGCTCTGTGGGACATATGTTGTGAGGATGATCTAAACCCTATTTCTCTTTTTCTATATGAGGAAGCTGAGTTCCAAAGCAGGGAAATGATTTGCCCATGATCACAGAAATCAGTGGTTGGTAGAGCCAAGGCTTCGAAAATTTGGTTTAGAGTTTTCTCTCTTTTTCCTCATGCTGCCTCATCTAAAAGCCTCGTCCTTAAATCTGAAGCATCGTCACAAAGGCTACCCCTGGAAATCATACTCTGTCAACTACCCCACCAACACTCATCCCCATAACCAACAGTATCACAAATGACATGTGGGGAGAACAAACAGAAAGTCAAACCACTAAGCATTTTGTGCCCCCCAAATAATCAGTGTTTTGAGACCAGATGGGATATTCTTAGACCCTTTATCTTTTGTTTACCAATTGCAGACCATCAGGGAATGACACCAAGTAATATGGCCTATTACTGAAAACAATACTTACTCCCAAATCTAGTGACTTAAAACAACAAACCTTTATCATATCTCACACAGTTTCTGTGGAAATCTGGGGGTGGATTATGTGTGTGATTCGGGTATGAAGTCCCTTATGAGCCTTCAGCCCCAACGTCAGCCAGGGAGGCAGTCCATCTGAAGGGTTTGGTTCACTGGGTGCGGGAGCATTTACAGTAGCTCACTCACAAGCCCGGAGAGTTCATTCTGGCTGTTGGCAGGAGGCTTCACTTCCTTGCCATGCAGACCTTACCAATCCTTCCCGTGCTTCATGTCCTTACCGTCAGACTCCTTGAGTGGCTGCATATAGACACGGTGGTTGGCTTTCCCCAGAATGATGTTATTCAAGAGGGAAAGCAAGGAGGAAGTTCCCTTTATGGCCCAGTCTCAGAAGTCACACACCGTCACATCTGTTATATTCTATGTTTACTAGAAGGGAGCTTGCTATGTCCAGCCCACATCGAGGAGGAGATTTGCTCTCCCTTTTTGCAGGAATAAGTGTCAGAGGATTTGTAGACATATAGGGATGGGCAAAAGTAGGTTAATGATAATAATACAGTAATAATTAATTACATACAAGAAGACATCGTTTCACATACAACTATAAATCTACTTATTGCCTACCCCTGTATTTTATTTTTATTTATTTTATTTCATCTTTTAAATCCTCACCCAAGGACATGCTTATTGATTTCAGAGAGAGGGGATAAGAGGGAGAGAAACACTGATGTGAGAGAGAAGCATTGATCAGTTGCCTCTCACACATATCCTGAATGGGGGCCGAACCTGCAGTCTAGCCCATGTGCCTTGACCAGGAATCAAACCCATGACCTTTCAGTTTATGGGATGACTCTCTGACCAACTGAGCCACACTGGCCAGCGCACCCACCCTGATGTTTTAAAATCACCACACCAACAAGATTTGCAAGAGAGAAGGATGCTAATTAAATTACCGAAAACAAAACATGTTTGGAGGTGAAAATTCATCTAGGACAAGAACAAGTGCTAAATTGGGAAAACTCTGAAAGAGATCAGGAATTTAAATTTACATGGGACCTAGAGACCTAAATCACTGGCACAGATATCCTTGAACTTCTTGCAGTAAAAATTTCTGAATAAAAGAACTTTTGAAAAAACTTCTATAGCTGCCATTGCAATGAAGAGAATAGATGAAGGACTTGAATAAAGAATAAGCAATTTAGAGATCACATCCAGTGTTTTGACTTGTACCCTTTCAAGTTAACTTTTCCTTCTTAAGCCTTTTGAATTTTCTAAGTGGTACAATACCCCACCATGACTAAGAGGGTCAAATTCCATCTCTAGTCCTCACATCTTTTTTTCTCTGAAGGTTTATATTCATTTTCTTTTCTGTCTGAAAGCAAGATATCATGATCTAGTTGCCTAAGAATTTATTTCCAAATAGATGTTGACAAAGTCTGAGAGTCTCAGAAAAAAAGAGACAGATCATATTTACTCTTTTACTGAGGATTTTTTTTAATTAAAAAAAAAAAAAACAACCCACCAACCAATTATGATTCCAAAAGCATTTTGCTTGTGGCACCTGGGGTATTCAGTCAGTCAGCAAGCATGTCTTGAACATGTGATAAGAATGAGAGGTTCCCTAGGACTCATACATTTGGGAGCTAAACAGAAAACAGATGAGGACAAATACAGTGATCACAGAAGTGGGAGTGAGAGAGAGGGATGATCTGCGGCTGCGTCCCGGCAGTTCTATGAGATGAGGTGGATTTATTAAGGGAAATGTCCCAGAAAAGATAAGCCTTCCCCTGGAACTTAAACATATTCTAAATATTTGGGGGAATTTAGGCGGAGACTGGGAGATAAGAGAAAGAAGACCGAATGTTCCGGCCATTAAAGGAAAGAGAAAAGGGTGTGCCTGAATGTAGTGGGAGATGAGATTGGATGGGTAGGTCGGGATGGTGATCAAGATGGATCTGAACAACTTTAACTGCAAAGAGTTTGGTGTGGTTGGAGCAAATCCTTTGCAAGAATTAACATTTTTTTCAGTGTACTGCTTCTCAAAACAAAGCAAAGAAAAATGAGACAAAACAACAAACTTTTCCCATTAACAGTTAATAGAGACTGTTAGAAAGCTAGATCTGTTCCTTGGACCCTTGTAGGGAGTTGCGGGTTTAAGTTCCTGCCTCATATCCCAGGGCACCATCCAATCACCGTTAAGACAGCAAGTCTACCAGCTGTATATGGAGGAAAGGCTAGAGAGAGGCCAGTGATCGACTGATTTACTCACTCACTCATTCATTCAACAAGCTCACAGTGAATACTGTTAGGTTTGAGAGGCAAGTAGGATTATTGTTCATGCGACTGGTACAAGATGGCAGGCCAACCTTCATTTATTTAGCATACATTTCATTTCTCTCTCTTTGTGCAGAAAAAAATATTGAAAGATTTTTTAGTCAACATTTATTGTGATCCTGTTATGTATGCATCAGGCGCTGTGGTAGGGGCTGGGGATACCAAAATAAGTGAAACATCATATCGACCATGTGACAACAAAACTAAATATTTAACTTAAATATTCCTTTTATGTTTCTGACTCTTGTTTTGCCAAAAGGGGAGGTATTTCTCCTGGAACAGAGTGTACAAGTGTGCAGCAGGTGGGCAGAATCATATTTGCCTTCCAGCTGTTGTCCCAGCTGTGTCCCGAAGACAGTGCCCTCCACCTGTCTAACTCCTGCTTCCGCCAAGTCAGAACTGAGTTATTTTTGTACTCATATCAGAGCACAACCCAAGCAATGGTGGGAGTTCTTTAACACTGAATTTGGAACCAAATGCAGTCTGGTTTCTGGAAACCATGTATCAGGTGGCTAGTTCAACAAAAACAGACACAACGTGAACAGCCCAGAAATAACAGTCAAGGAGTTTTCCAACTGCTGTCAATGGAGGAGTCGACCCTCTCATTTCAGATGGAATGAGGAGCCTTGGACATTGGGAGGGACCGACTCAAAGCCACCTGACAACATAGAGGACAAGCTAGGGCTACTCAGATCTCTCGGCTCTGAATCCATGCTCTTTTCATTAAGCCGGTTGTGACATAACCCACCAACGCAGACTCTAATCTCCCTCAGCAAGAGGCCTGCTGGCTGTACTGCTCATGCACACACACACACACCCGATGGTGGTTCCTGGGTGGCTGACACGCATCACCCTCTGACTTCATTTCTTTCCCCTTTGCAAAATGGCTGCTGCACGGAGCCAGCATCTCCTTTCCAAACAGTTAACGCGCCAGAAAGGATTTTGGAAACCGCCTTGATGTCTGTCAGGAGCCAGATGATTCACGGCAGTGAATCAACACACATAACAAGGATACCCGATTGGATTACCAATTAGCCATCTCTACCTCGGGAGGGTGCTTGGAAAGAAGAGAAAAGGTGATGTTTAGTTTGGGCAAATACCAAAAGGGCTTTATCATTCTCATCAAGGCTTCAGCACGGCCCATTAGACCTCCTCCAAGCCACTCCACGGGAACTTCTCTCTCCAGATGCTCTAGCAAGAGTAAACTTGTTATGCAAACATTGGGTTATTATGTCTGAGCTACAGAAGCACCTCTGTGTCAGCGAGCGGGGAGAAACTGGCTGACTTGCGTCTGTTTTTAATGATGTCTCTGCTGCTGAGTAGTTTTGGAAGCTGCAGGTAAAAATCTTTCCTTATGAAAATGAGGCTGGCTTGGGATGTATCATCTTACCTTCACTCGACAGAAGCTTATCCGTTTGGGTGGGCCCTGGGAGGGAGAGGGAGACCTTCCCTCCATTTGCACTCAGCAAGAAGTATCCCAGTGAGAGGTCTCTGGACTCTTCTTGAAAATAAACATGAGCATGGGCAGTGTTAGCACCCGTGCAGGGAAGGAGGCTGAAGCAGGACCGTGCTCCCTGGATCTCTGGGAGAAATGCTAGTGTGCTCAGGGGCTGTTCAGAGTACAAGGTCAGCTCTGTTTCTGGGATTTGGCAGAGCAAGATTCCAGTTTAGTTCCTGCCCCCTGGAGGTAAAGGTAGGATGAACATAGTGTCAGCCACCGGCTGATACCATGACTTTGTGAGAGTCTGGAAAAGGTGGCCCCTCTGGGCTCAAGCAGCCCCTTGGTGCCAGCCTAGGCTGGAGGGGGGGGCACCTTGTGTGAAGGAAAGGGAGCCCCTTCTTGTAGGCGTGTGTAGCTCAGGCACGGCACAGGGTTCCGTGAGCCCGGCCTCTGTGTTCCCTCTGCTTTGTGCAGTGCTCAGCTTGTACCGCCATGCCCTCTGGGCCAAATGCTGGGCCTGCTTAGTGACTCCAGGGGGCTCAGGCAGGGGCAGAAAAGGAAGCCGTATTTCACTCAGTTGCTTTGAAAGACTGAAAGTGCTTGTTTGCCCCCACCTCCCCCATCTCTAAGGCGAAGGGATCAGGAGTAGAGCTGGCCACCAGCGAATGAGACATCTACAAGGACACGAACAGATACACAAACACACAGAAGCATGATATGCACACAAAAAAACACACACATTTACAGAGATGTGCACACATACTGATGCACAGGAACATATGTACACCCACAAGGCAAGTGTGCACACATATGCACACGTACCACACATGAACAGCAACACCTACACTGATGTGTGCACCTTGTTTGCAGACATACATGCATTCCTGCATAATCACACACATGCATACATAGGTGTGGGTGAACCTACACAAGCACACACACCAACACAGGCATATTAGCATGTGTCCTCCCACACACCTTCACTAACACACACCCAGCTTACACACTTGGGGTTTCAAGCTGTACTCTTGTCACAGCCATGGCTCTGGCATTCATTCTAATCAGATTCTCTCTTTATCAGGATGGCTCAGTAAGAGTGTGTGTGTGTGTGTGTGCGTGTGTGTGTGTGTGTGTGGGGTGTGATGTGTCCTGGACTGTACAACCTCCTAGGAACGCCCTTGGTGCTGTCACGTGGTAGCCAACGTTTGGTTCCTTTGTATCAAAACTAAGAAAGCATCAGTTGCATGTAAATACAAAAGGGAGGGGATTGTAAAAGAAAGGTTCTCTCTCTGAAATGGTTGTAAGTGACAACAGTGACTTTGGAGGAAAACGGAGAGAAGTGGCAGGGGAGGGGATTTAATTTTGACCATTTCAGCCTTAAACAGAAGCTGTAAACACAGTGGAGTTATGTGTTTAATTGTGGATCTATGTATTTAATTTATGTTTATAGGGCTTCAAGTGCACATGCTTCGAGGGGGTGTTTGGGGGGAGAGAGGGAGAGACAGAGAGAGAGAGAGAGAGAGGAGAGAGAGAGAGAGAGAGAGAGAGAGAGAGAGAGAGAGAGAGGGAGATATTTAAACAGCCAGGCCTCTGTCTCTGGGTGAGCATGAGATGAAAATGAAAAACGTGGTATCTGTTGTCTTCTTGGTGCGTCTCAGTTCTCACATGCCTCTCACAGTGTTTCTTTCAGCCCTGGGTGTGATTCTGCTGTTAACAGATACTTTTTTCACATTGTCTGGCGCCCAAACAACCCCTTCTCCTTCATCTGCTGCTCAACCAGAGAAAGCAGCCCAGGGTTCTGAAGAGGGGGGGATAGCTGGCTGAGGTGCAATTTCTAGAAAATGGTTTGTCTGTCCCCAGCATGGTACCTCCCAATGGGATTTTCAGAGGCAATTTGGACTCGAAGCAATTTTATGAGCTGCTTTTAGATCAAAGCCCTCATGGAAGCTGTTACTATACTGTCTTTGCATCATTGCTCTTGTATAAGCATCTTCGTCTCCTAGACTGTCAGCTCTTAGGGGTAAGAACTAAGTCATAGAGGGTGTGGCCTTGCCCTACCTCACCCTTCAATAGAAATGAGGAGTCCTTCTTTCTCTGTGAACAGGTCACAGCCTCTGCCCTGGGCTGCAGGATGACTTCCCACTGCCCACGTCGCCGGGCTCCCTGGCCCTGGAGGGTTATGGCTGGATGTTGAGTCTGCCTGGTAAAGCCGGTAGCGTGTCTGCTGAGGAGCGCAGGGAGCACAGGCTGCTGTGTCATCACGTGTTGCTGCCAGCAGTGAGGAAAGCACAGAACAGCTTGGCAATGCGTGTTGGTGCAGCAAGCCCTTAAAACGTGTACTGACTCTTTGGGAATATGCATGGTGAGCATTAATTCCCCTGACATTTTGGAAACACTACTGATTTCCCCTTTTCAACGGGGTGGCTTTCTGACAGCTTACATCATGGGTACCTCGTGACCCTGGAAGGTGATTAAAATGAGCGTGAAGCCACAGACAAGCTAAGGTGGGGGCATCCAGGCTACCCCCACCCCCTGCCCCGCTGTCCCCAGAGTGATTACCTTGTTCTTCTGCTGGGAGTGCGGCCCTGGACCATCTCACATTTGGGGGGCCTGCGGAGCAGCCACAGCTTGATGTCTGGAGGCCGTCCAGGCTCCTCTGGCCCTCTGGACTTTTTCTTCCTTCAGTCGGGGACAGTGGTGGGGTCACATTCTGAAGTGGGGCATCATCATCTTCAAAAGCAAAAAGAGAAAAAGCATGAGTGGGGGAACCTTTGAATCAGCAACAAGGAGAAGCAACCTCTTTTCTAGCTTGGCTGATGGCTTATCCCACTTACTCTCTTTCCAGCCCTGCTAAGGAGCCAGATAACTCCCTTGGCCAAGGCGAAATTCCTCTTGGCTAAAACAGTGTCCTTTCTTCAGCTGGGGGAAAACTCCAAGAACCGGGAGGAACTGAGCTGTGGTGGTTGTTATTCTCATTCTACCGATGGGCTCCTGATACAGAAGAAAGACCAGAGAGGCTGCAGAGTCCTTCTAACCCTGAGTCCGAAGGTTCTTACTAGAGGAACCTCAGCCTTAGAGCTCCTGGGACCATTGGCTACAGAGTTCCAACCACAGAGCAATTTCCCTAAGCAGAACCAATGATCACATGGCTCCTCAAGGCCGTCAAGTACAAAGTAGCGCCCTCCAGATGGCGGTTGGAGGGTAATGGGATTGATGATGACACTCCACCTCTGTTCTCCCTTTCTCCTTCTCAAAACCAGCAGAGACGGCTCCAGGGAGGTGAAACCCAATAATCTAAGTGATTGAGACATGGTCTTAATCTCATGGAGAGTGAGTGGTTTTTATTTCATGTTAACACACTGTCGATGATGTTTGTATGTAAAAGCTGGCTTCCCAGGTGGTCTCAAAGAATCACAAGCTTCTTGTTTATTACAAAGGGAAAAAAAAGTTATCTTTACAAAGGAGAAATCTAGCCACCTTTAACCAAATAATAAAATTTAACACCACTTATAATGGAACAAGATATAACAAATGAAATAAACATAAAGGGATATTTTGTGTCTCTTGGTGCGATGCACTGAGAAGGATACAACATCACCTTCTATTGTTGCCAAGAAACGTTTTTGATCAGAATCTAATCACAAGGAAACAGACACATCTGAATTAAAGTTCATTCTGTAAAGTGACTAGCCTATCCTCTTCAAAAATGTCAATGTCAATGGTCTTGGAAGAAAAATTCCAAGATCCGAATGAGAATGCAGCTGGCCGACACCTTGATTTTGACCCTGTGAGACTCTGAACAAAGAACCTAGATATACCATGCCCAGATCTGCAGAAGTGTGAGCTAGTAAATGGGTCTTTTTTAAAAAATATATTTTATTGATTATGCTATTACAGTTGTCCCATTTCCCCCTTCACTCCCCTCCACCCTGTACCCCCTCTCCCACCCACGTTCCCCCCTTTAGTTCATGTCCATGTGTCATACTTATGAGTTCTTTAGCTTCTACATTTCCCGTACTATTCTTGCCCTTCCCCTATCTATTTTCAACCTACATTCTATGCTACTTATTCTCTATACCTTTTCCCCCTCTCTCCTCCTCCCACCCCCCCTCCCCCGTTGCTAACCCTCCATGTGACCTCCATTTCTGTGGTTCTGTTCCTGTTCTAGTTGTTTGCTTAGTTTCTTTTGGTTTTGCTTTAGGTGTGGTTGTTAATAATTGTGAATTTGCTGTCCTTTTACTATACATGTCTTTTCTTTATCTTCTTTTCTTAGATAAGTCCCTTTAGCATTTCATAAAATAAGGGCTTGGTGATGATGAACTCCTTTAACTTGACCTTATCTGAGAAGCACTTTATCTGCCCTTCCATTCTAAATGGGAGCTTTGCTGGATAGAGCAATCTGGGATGTAGGTCCTTGTCTTTCATGACTTGGAATATTTCTTTCCAGCCCCTTCTTGCCTGTAAGGTTTCTTTTGAGAAATCAGCTGACAGTCTGATGGGAACTCCTTTGTAGGTGACTGTCCCCTTATCTCTTGCTGCTTCTAGGATTCTCTCTTTCGTTTTTTACCTTGGCTAATGTAATTATGATGTGCCTTGGTGTGTTCCTTCTTGAGTCCAACTTCTTTGGGGCTCTCTGAGCTTCCTGGATTTCTTGGAAGACTATTTCTTTTGCCAGATTGGGGAAGTTCTCCTTTATTATTTGTTCAAATACGTGCTCAATTTGTTGCTTTTCCCCTTCCCCTTCTGGTACCCCTATAATTCGGATGTTGGAACGTTTAAAGATGTCCTGGAGGCTCCTAAGCTTCTCCTCGTTTTTTTGAATTCTTATTTCATCATGCTTTCCTACTTGGTTGATTCTATCTTCCTTCTGGTCCGCTGTATTGTTTTGAGACCCAGTTTCCTTCCCTTCACTATTGGCTCTCCTCCATGTATCTTCCTGCATCTCTTTTATGGTAACCTGCATCTTTTCATCTAATTTGCACCCAAAATCAACCAATTCCGTGAGCTTTCTGATCACCAGTGTTTTGAACTGTGCATCTGATAGATTGGCTATTTCTTAGTCACTCGAAAGGATGAGTCCTGGGGGACTGATCTGTTCTGCTGGAAACATGTCTTATGTCTTTCCCTGTCTCTCCTATTATTTTATTTATTTATTTATTTATTTATTTTCTCCAGTCTGGTCGCTCTTGTTACGGTGGGGGGCAGAGCCTTAGGTGTTCACTGGGGCTGGGCGCCCCAGTCGCTAGATTGTGACGTTATATGTGGGGTCAGGGGCAGGAGTGGGGAAAGAAGGGATCAATGGCGACAGTTCCATTCTCCTGGACTCAGACACTTCCCTGGGCTTCTGGGCTGCGAGCTCTGCCCTGGTCCACAATCGCTGCCCCACTGATTCCCCCAGCCGCTGCTTGCGTACTCAGGGATCACCGCTGCGCTCTTGAGCCCCAGCTGGCTGTTGCGCCGATTTTGCGCCAAATTTCCCCCAACCTCCGCGCGCCGCCGACCCACGCCAGCCCCGCGCCCGCTCGGCTCGTCGTCCCCTACCAGTCTGGATGTATGGGTCTACTTCAACTTCTTGGCTGTTCGACTTCCGTTTAGATAAATCCTCTGACAGTTCTGATATTATGACTGCAAATCATTGTTGTAAATTATTGTTGTTCTATTCTTGGTTGTGTGAGGAGGTACGATGCGTCCACCTATTCCTCCATCTTGCTGGAAGTCCCCCATAAATGGGTCTTTTTTTAAAGTCACTGTCCCCACCCCCAAAGAGTCAGTGTCATGAAAAATAAGTTGAGGAAATGTTTTAGATTAAAAGATTCTAAAGAGAAGTAAGTAAAAGCCGTGATCCTGAGTTGAACCCTGAATTGATTGGGGGAAAAGGCACTATAAGAAACATTATTGGTATAATTAGAGCAATTTAAATAAGGGGTATGTGTTAAAAAATAGTATTACATGTTAATTTTCTTTTTTTTAAGATTTTGTTTATTTATTTTTAGAGAGGGAAGGGAGGGAGAAAGAGAGAGAGAAACATCAATGTGCAGTTGCTGGGGGTCATGGCCTGCAACCCAAGCATGTACCCTGACTGGGAATTGAACCTGCAACACTTTGGTTCTCAGCCTTCGCTCAATCCACTGAGCTACGCCAGCCAGGGCTACATGTTAATGCCCTGTTTCTTGATTGTGATCATTGTACTGTGATTATCAAAGAGAACATCCTTGCTCTTAAGAGAAATGTGCTGCAAAGGGGTAAACTGTACAAAGTCCACAAGTTACTCTTGGATGGTTCAACAATAAAATATGTGTGTGTATAGGTATAAATAAAACCTAACTTTTATTTTTATGACATTAAAGGTGAAATAATACAGGGCTCAGTGAATAAGTGTATATGTGCAAACTCTGAGGCAACGGAATAGTCCCACTTACCAGCTCGAAGCACCCTTGCCCAGGGACCTCTGTGAGAAAAAAGTTGCCATGAAAATCTTGCCTCCTTGGACTCTTCATGCATCTGCTACTAGGTTGGGTCATGAACTGAACTAACAACAGAGTATCATGGACTTTTTAGACTAGCTTCTCCCTGGCTGGGTGGCAGAGGATGGACAAGCTCAAGATTCTCGGTCCCTGGTGGACACGGCAGCTCCAAACAAGTGGAGGGAAGAGCAAGGTGAGTAAAGCCCCAGACGAAATTCACTGCTGTTGCCACTGATCTCAGTGGCTCAGGCTGTGCAGCTGATGTCATGGCCCACAGGTGGAGAGCTCCTTCCCTACCTGTTTTCAGACAATGATCCTTGTTCATATTTGTGTTTTTTTAAAAAAGATTTTATTTATTTTTAGAGACAGGGGAAAGGAGAGAGAAAGAGAGGGAGAGAAACATTGATGTATTGGTTGCCCCTTGCATGCCCCCGACTGGGGATGTGGTCCACAACCCAGGTATGTACCCTGACTGGGAAATGAGCCAGCCACCTATCAGTTTGCAGGATGATGCCCAATCCACTGAGCCACCCCAGTCAGGGCTATTTTTTAAAAAATATATTTTATTGATTATGCTATTACAGTTGTCCCATTTCCTCCCCTTTATTCCCCTCTGCCCTGCATACTCTCTCCCACCTGCATTCCCGCCCTTTAATTCATGTCCATGGGTCATACATATAAGATCCTTGGCTCTATATTTCCTATACTATTCTTAACCTCCCCCTGTCTGTTTTCTACCTACCATTTATGCTACTTATTCCCTGTACCTTTCCCCCCTCTATCCCTCTCCCACTCCCCCATTCCCCCACTGATAATCCTCCATGTGATCTCCATTTCTGTGATTCTGTTCTTGTTCTAGTTATTTGCTTAGTTCATTTTTGTTTTTGTATTTTTTAGGTTTGGTTATTAATAGTTGTGAGTTTGTTGTCATTTTACTATTCATAGTTTTGATCTTCTTTTTCTTAGATAAGTCCCTTTAACATTTCCTATGATAAGGGCTGGGTGATGGTGAACTCCTTTAACTTGACCTTATCTGGGAAGAACTTTATCTGCCCTTCCATTCTAAATGAAAGCTTTACTGGATAGAGCAATCTTGGATGTAGGTCCTCACCTTTCATGACTTTGACAGATTGGGGAAGTTCTCCATCATTTTTTAAAATAAGTTTTCAATTTTTTGCTCTTCTTCTTCTCCTTCTGGCATCCCTGTGATTTGGATGTTGGAATGTTTAAAGTTGTCCTGGAGGTTCCTAAGCCTCTCCTCATTTTTTTGAATTCTTGATTCTTCATTCTGTTCTGGTTCGATGTTTCTTTTTTCCTTCTGCTCCAAACTATTGATTTGAGTCCCAGTTTCCTTCCCATCACTATTGGTTCCCTGTACATTTTTACAGGCTTCATTTTTTCCTCTATTTTGTGACCATACTCAACCGATTCTGTGAGCTCCCTGATTACCAGGGTTTTGAACTGTGCATCTGATAGATTGGCTATCTCTTCATTGCTTAGTTGTATTTTTTCTGGAGCTTTAATATGTTCTTTCATTTGGGTCATTTTTTTTTGCCTTGGTGTGCCCCTTATGTAGTAAGGGGTGGAGCTTTAGGTGGTCACCAGGACGGGGCAACCCAGGTCCCTGTGTTTTAACACTATATGTGGGGGAGGGGTCAGAGAGGGAACTATGCTGCTTGCTCTGCTCTCTGCCGGCCTTCAGTCACTTCCCTAGCTCCTCACAACCAAACTGGGCCCTTCTGGTGCTGACTTCCAGGTGGGTGAGTTTGTGTACGTTCTAGGACCCTGTGGATCTTGCCAACAAACTCTTCTGTGAGGCTGGGAGTTTCTCTCGACATCACAGCTCTCACAGGTTGTTTTGGTCAGAAGTTTTAAGGCTTTATTTTCCCACAGTGGGATCCTGGGTTGCTTCCCCCAGTTTATCCTTGCAATTGTGGGACCACCCACTCTGCCAGCCGCTGCCTTGCTGTGAGTCCTCTCCACCCAGCTGCCCATTTCTGCCCTTCCTACTGGTCTGGATGAATGTTTCTTCAACTCCTTGGTTGTTGGATTTCCATATAGTTTGATTTTCTGGCAGTTCTGGTTGTTTTTTGTTTTTAAATTTGTTGTTGTCCTTCTTTGGTTGTGTGAGAAGGCACAGTGTATCCACCTATGTCTCCATCTTGGCTGGAAGTCTTTTTTTTTTTTTTTTAAGGAAACTTTACAGTCTTTAGGATGATTAATTCTCACTTAACAGATAGAGTAAAAAAGCCCTTGCCATAATACTTAGAAGAAGTTCTCAAAACCAAAATGTCTCACGATGGTCCTGACCTGGGTCCAATGTTTTGTTTATGCTAAAAGGCAGTGCAGCGTAAAGAGTAGGAACAGCACAGGTCCTGGCACGAGGAGGCCTGAGCTCCAATCCCAGCTGGGCCACTTATAGTTGTGTGACCTCGAACAAATGACTTATCTCTCAGGGTTCCAGTTTCCTAATCTGTGAAGTGAGGGTAGGGTTGATGTTAGGAAGAAATGAGATACTATGTGTTAAAAATTAAGGACAGTGCCTGGCCCAGAGGAAGAACTTTTTAAATATTAATGCGTACCCTTGGCATCTTCTGATTGCCACTAGTCAGAGATCACCTAACGCTTCTGATACTGCCATCTTGCACTTGCTCTTTGGAAAGGAGGTTCAGTTTTCTGAGAACAGGGAGCTTTTTAAATATGGCCTGTTACTTCCAACCTATCCAACTCACACAGACACACACCCATGGGTGCAATTTCAAATGTCTATATGATGTATTGGAAGATTGGAGATTTTTATTATTGATATTATGGACATTTTAATGAAGAAATATATATTCCTAAACAGTTTAGAAATGAAATTTTATTGGCTAAAA
This sequence comes from Phyllostomus discolor, assembly GCF_004126475.2. Lineage (NCBI taxonomy): Eukaryota > Metazoa > Chordata > Mammalia > Chiroptera > Phyllostomidae > Phyllostomus > Phyllostomus discolor. The sequence continues at coordinate 27,857,144 of NC_040906.2, forward strand.
TCACGGAATAAACTAGAGAGCATGCAGCAAACTTTTAATCAGTTTGGGGCTGTTTTACTTCTGCAACCAGAGAATATTAGCAGGGGGTGGTCTAATGAATAACTTGTGAGCTAGACACTAAGCTGGCTTTACTGCCGCCTGGACAAAAGCCATCTTCAAGTGGCCAGAGAGGAGCTCACCTCCCTTCCAGCCTCCTTTTCCATGGCTGAAGACCCCTGTGTATCTTGCCTTGCTTCCCTTTGGGGTGAGATTCCTGTGGGATGCTGGAGAGTGGGAGTAGCTACCTTGAGGTGAGAGCATGTCTCTGCTCGTGTCCATGGGCAGATGCACTGTTAGCTCCCCCAGCCTTTCTAAGGATGCGTGCTTCAGGGGAGGCCCCCCCAAAGGACTGGCTTCTTCTGATCCTGGTCCCGACTCAGTACATGGAGCACCTGGGAGACAAAAAGAAAGCCAAGTTGTATAAAATGCCTGTGCTTTTTGCCAGTTGCCTCTTTTATGGGGGACCCATCTTTTCCCTGCTCTCACCATATGGTTTGGGTGGAGCTGTGTCCAGTCCCTGAATCTGTGGATGCGCCTGGGGTTGAAGCCTGGCTAGTGAGAGCACATTATATATAGCCTTAGCCACAGTGATTGAGTCCACGGTGGGCATGTAACACAATCAGAAGCAATTCTCGTACTTTTGCAAGATCTTGTAGGGGGTCCGACCTGTGGCCCACAGGCTGCATAGGCTCAGGATGACTATGAATGTGGCCCAACACAAAATCATAAATTTACTTAAAACATTATGCGATTTTTTTGTGATTATATGTTGCAATGTATTTAACGTGTGGCCCAAGACAACTCTTCTTCTTTCAGTGTGGCCCAGAGACACCAAAAGATTGGATGCCCCTGTTAGAGGCATAGCCCTTTGACTGGGATTCCCAGGTAGGAGGGTAGCATGGCATTGCAGGAGGCCGTCTTGACCACCACAGGTGACAGCTGGCTTGAGACGAGAGGCTGACACAGCTGAAGGAGTTAGACAGATAGTGCCCAGAGGACAATTTCTGAGGCCTGGATCCACCTGAGCCTGAGGTCTTCTCATCCTGGCACTACCCAGTTACATTTCTTTTTTGTTTAAAACAGTTTGAGTTAAGTTTCTGGAACTTGTTACTGAAGGAGTTTTCACTGACACACAAAAGCAGTAAGAACTCAGTGGGTTCACTTTCTCTGTACTTTATTCCTTTTTTTTTTTTCACTTGGCAGTATGTTGGCAAGCTTAGTGTGTCTAACAGCTTTAAGAATCTGGCTCATGATTGTCCTGGTGGTCTTCCTGACCGTCTTGCCAGGATTATCATAATACATAATCAGGATTTAACCCAATCCCATTAATGTGTATTTTTATGTGTATTAAGTAGGTCTTTTTATTCTGATATTTTGACATCTGGGTTCTTACTGGTGAGACTGTTCCCCTGAGGGCTAGCTGATTCCTAGAGGTAGTAAAGGATGACCTGTGAGTGTGCCTTCTATAAGCAAACCAACCAATCCAGAGTCCCCAACCCAAAGTGACCCTGATTATGGAGCTCTTATACCCCCAGGCCACTATCTACCTGCCTTAGGCATCCCAGGGCCAGGTACCAGACAATGAGGGATGGCCCCTCTGCCCAGAACCCATCAAAACTATTCAAACTAACCAATCCCAAGCCTGCTTAGCCTGCTTTACCCTGCCTCACTCATTCCTTCCTGCAAAACCACGACAACGACTCTTACCCATTCCTACTTCCTTCTGCCTTCCTGCTGACCCTCACACTTCCCCACGTGGCCCTGCATGGCATGGTCTACCCGCTCCTTTCAGGGATGGTAAGGAAACTGTGTTTTCAACGGCAGTTGTCTCCTGATCTGTTGGCTTCGCCATACCTGAATATTGATAGAACCTACATTTAAAATACTGTGTATTTTTTAAGAAGCCAAATAATTTTTGAAGTGTAATATCTATAGTGAAATGCACAGATCTTAAGTGTAAAATTTAATGAGTTTTGAAGAATATATATATCCACCCAACCAACGCAGATTTAGAACATTTTCGCCACCTCAGAAAGTTCTCTTATGTATCCTTCCATTGGCTGGTCTTTTAAGCTCAACAGTTAGGCATTCTTCAGAATGAGAATTTCAAACACCTTCAGAACAAAACTTTCTGAGTAATCAGTGGTAGTTTCTGCTGAGAAAGCTCAGAATTAGGAGCCCCTTGAAATTGGAGTTGCTGTTTAGAGAGTCACCTTTGGCCTCAGCATGCCCAGAGAAGTCTCAGGAGTAAGACTGTGTCTTAGGTGAGGGTGCTGCAGACTGACTTGGGAGGGTCAGGAAGAATTTCTTTTTGGACATAGGGTTAGTGGTCACTCAGAAGTCTCCTCCATAAAGGCCACCTAAATCACCAGTTGGAGCTGATCTTTCCCTTACCCATATTCTCTTAGCACTTTGCTTACAAGCACAAAATCTGTGCTCTGACAAGGACCTTAGAGACCTGTTACATAATAATTCAAAATCAGGAAAATGGTTTTTCAAACAAAGCTTTATTTATTTATTTATTTATTTATAATAAAATGAAGATCCAAGCAGTCATACATCCTTTATACCTTGGCTGCCAGGAAATTCAACTAAATTCAGTGCCTACTTAATGTAATAAATTCATCCCAGATGTCTGACGACATCTATCTCTTGACTTCTTTTAACCAGATTCTTTTTTAAAATATGTTTTATTGGTTATGCTATTAGTGTTTCCAAATTTTTCCCCCTTTGCCTCCCTCCACCCAGTAACCCCCATTCCCTCTGGCAATCTCCCACCCCTTAGTTCATGTCCTAAGGGGTCATGCATATAAGTTCTTTGGCTTCCCCATTTCCTGTGCTAGTCTTAACCTCCCCCTGTCTATTTTGTAACTACCAATTTGTACTTCTGAATCCCTGCATCTTTTCCCTCATCCTCCCTTTCCCCCTCCCAAAATGATAACCCTGCAAATGATCTCCATATTTGATTCTCTTTCTGTGCTGCCTGTTTGCTTCATTTGTTTTTTACATTCAATTATTTATAGTTGCGAATTTATTGCCATTTTAATGTTTATAGTTTTGATCTTCTTTTTCTCAATAAGTCCCTTTAACATTTCATGTAATAATGGCTTGGTGATGATGAACTCCTTTAGCTTTACCTTGTCTGGGAAGCACTTTATCTGCCCTTCCATTCTAAATGAAAGCTTTGCTGGATAGAGTAATCTAGTTGTAGGTCCTTGCCTTTCATAACTGCATACTTCTTGCCAGTCTGTCCTAACCTGCAAAGTTTCTTTTGAGAAATCTGTTTTCAGTCTTATGGGAACTCCTTTGTAGGTAACTACCTGCTTTTCTCTTGCTACTTTTAAGGTTCTCTTTTTATCTTTAACTTTTGATGTTTTAATTATGATGTTTCTTAGTGTGGTCCTTTTTGTGTCCATCTTGTTTGGGATGCTCTGTGCTTCCTGGACTTGAATGTCTATTTCCTTCACCAAATAAGGGAAGTTTTCTTTCATTACTTTTTCAAATAAGTTTTCAGTTTCTTGCTCTTTCTCTTCTCCTTCTGGCACCCCCATGATTCAGATGTTAGTATGTTTAAGGTTGTCCCATAAACAGCTTACTTCTTGTTGTTGGGTTTTTTTTTTTATTTTTTTTTTTATTCTTGTTGTTCTGGCTGAATGTTTTTTTCTTCCTTATGTTCCAAATCATTGATTTGATTCTCAGCTTCAACGACTCCACTGGTGATTCCCTACAAATTTTTCTTGTGTAAACTTCATTTCTGCCTGGGTCTTTTTTATGCTGTTGACATACCCAACGAGTTCTTTGAGCATCCTAATAACATGTGTATCTGCATCTGATAGATTACTTATCTCCATTTTATTTAGTTCTTTTTCTGGAGTTTTGTTCCATTCATTCATTTAGGACATGTTTCTTTGTGTCTTCATTTTGGCTGCCTCCCTGTGTTTTTTACTATGTGTTAAGTAGAGCTGCTTTGACTTCCTGTCTTAGTATCATGGCCTACTGTAGAAAAGCACACCTGTAAGTTGGATGGGGTGGGGCCTTAAGTAATCACCAGGGTGGGGCAACCCATGTGAACCAGGTTGATGGGGTCTCAGATATGGTGTTGCTGCTCTGTGGCTCTGTGTTGGGGAGTGCTCAGAAAAGGGACAATGGCTACTGCCTGGCTTCTGGAGGTTTTCCTGGGAGGAAGCTGTCCCTTGGCACTTGCCCTGCTGCCAGGCACTTCAATTTCTCTGTGTGTGCCACTGGTGTTCTTTCACCTGCCACCCTGGTGATGGAGCCCAGAGGGAGTGAGTTTGCATAAGTCCCAAGACCGTTGCAGGCCCTTTGAGAGGAGTTGCATGAGAATCTTACAGTTTCTTCTTTCACCCCAGTCCCCCCTGGTTTTTACAGTCAGAAGGTATGAGGGCTTATCTTTCTGGCACTGGAACCCTGAGCTGAGTGGTCTGGTGTGGGACTGGGATCCTTCACTCCTGAGATGTCCATCCCAATTTTTATCCACCACACATAGATGTGGGACCACCAATTCCATGTCCCGGTGTCTCTGCCCCTCCTACCCATCTGGATGAATGTGACTTCTTTAATTCCTTGGTTGCTGGACTTCCACACTGCTCAATTTTCTAATGATTCTGGCTAATAGTTGTTTTATAATTTAGCTGTAATTTTTGCTGTGGTTGTGCAAGGAGGCAAGCTGTGTTTACCTACACCTTCATCGTGACTGGAAGTCCAAAATTTCTCTCTCTCTCTTTTTTCTTTTACTTTCAATTTTTAGTTGGTATTATATTCATTTTTGTATAAGCTACTTGAAAATTCTTGTAGCTTTAAAACATCTGTAGTGCATCAGACTTATTTATATGTATGTTTGTCTTGCTTTCTCTTTCTCAGCTTTGCAAAATGTACTGCTTAATGAAGGACTCAATAGATACTTAAAAAACTGAATGGACTATGAACAGAAAAGACCTACTACTAGATTTTACCTTTTTTCCCTTTTGAAAAACATTCTCTGACAGGGATGACCCTGGAGAGGGTCAGCAATGATATAGGAGAGGGCTGTATTAGCAGGACCCACATTTCAGTTCTCCCTGGCAGACCTGAGTTCCCTCAGGAGCACCTTTCCACAGGGGACATACCTCTTCTGTGTGCTTTCTCTTTTGAAGGGTGTTGGGTGTGTAAATGAATCTCCACTGGGAAGATGAGGAGCTCTGCTGGGGGCTCACTGGCTTTACATCGACTCCTCAGGGTATCCAGGGCTCTGGGTGGTCCTTCTGAGACAGGAGGTAATTTCAAAGCCTTTGAATCCTGGAGAAAATATAAAAACAAAACACAACCAATTCAGACCCTGCTGCCTACAGGGGACAAGTGGCATGGAATCTTATTTTATCTATAGCACTAAATGCTGTTGAGTGTAGCTTCAGTACCCGTGGCTGAGAAGTAAATCTAACCAACCTGGGACCAGGTATCTGATTAGGTCAGAACTCAGCTCTGCCTGTTCATCCAGCCTCTGATTCTTCTGAGAGGTATAAATGTGATCAGTTCAAGAGCCTTTGAAAGGAAATATTGTCTTTCTTTCTCTCACAGCTAGGGAAATTAAGTCAGATTGAAATGGTATAGCTGAGATTTCCATGTATGGAGGGGGAGAAATTTCAGCATAATGTTGTTATGGAAGAAAATCAAGGAGCAGAACATTGACTGTGCAACCTTTTAGGTAAGAATGAGAAGAAAAGAGGAATACACATCTGTGTTTGCTTACCGTATGCAACCTCTCTAAGCTTTAATTTCTTCCTCTGGAAAATAAGAGTAATCATACTACCTACCTCAAAAGAGGTAGGTAGATTGCCATGAGGATTAAATTAGCTAATGATACATAGTTACAAAAGTGTTCAGAACTAGGTTTTTGTCTGTGATATTTCTTTGAGAGTAGACTCTCCTCTCATTGGGGTTTAATATCCCAGTCTCGCCATTAGTGGAATATCTATGTATCTCCACACTTCTGTAATATGAGTGGTTCTCTAAAAAGAACCACTGTGTGTCAGAGTCAGCTACAACTTTAGCCCAGTTTTTGGGTCTAAAAGACCCCCCAAATGTGTGTGTGTGTGTGTGTGTGTGTACAGAGACAGAGACACTAGTGGCAATACTTAGAACCTCCTGTCTCCGATTCTTCAGAAGTTACAGAAAAAGTATTCTTTTAGTTTGCAGCTTCAAATTAAAAAAAAATTCTCACCAGAGGATATATTTATTGATTTTAGAGAGAGGAAGGAAAAGAGGGGGAAAGAGAGAAAGAGATGTAGGAGAGAAACATTGATTGTCTGCCTCATGTACACACCCTGACTGGGGATGGAACCTCCAAACTAGGTATGTGCCCTGACTGGGAATTGAACCCACAGCCTTTTGGTATATGGGACGAAACTCCAACCAACTGAGCCACATGGTCAAGAGGTTTGCAGCTTTTAACATATGAACTTGGCTCTATGAAATGTATATTCATGCTGGGTTTCAGGGAGTTCAATTTCACAGAAGGAAAAATAAAAACATTCCTCACTTTTTTAATGTTCAAAAAGAAAAAAACGATCAGAAACACACATAGGCATCCTACATGTTTAGAGTTTAATGAGGAAGGAAATTCAACCAAATATATGCAGAGTAATATATGTAATTTTGAGATAGTAAGAAAATGATTAACCAAATGCATGCACATAGGATCTTAATGTTCCTGGAGACCTTCACTGCCCAGGTGCCAGCTGCCCACCAACTGCCCTTTTCTGAATACTGACCTTGTGCATTTTGTGTGACAAGGTTTGCATTGAGAAATCTACGTGGAAACTCAAATGATTTGTGTGAGGCATGGCTAACAAGCCAAGCATTAATTTCTTCATTCTAATTAAAAATTTACAGTTTTAATATAGTGGAAAATATTGCTTTCCTCTGCTAAACCATATACATGGGTTGAGGTGAGGGACTCCTGTCTTCTGAGCCTGTCCAGTTCTGGGCTGGCCTGGGGTTTGAGTTTGGGGGCTTTCCTCAGGCCTACAGGGGTCTGGCAGGTCATGCCTGCTGGTCCAGAGGAACCTGAGAAGACAGATGCCCTTCTTGGGTGGTTGGGAATGTTAAGATCAGCTTAGACATAGGGACTGAGAAGATCCTGAACAGACTGAAAACAGCCTCCCTCGTTGGCATGAGAGCAACCTGGAGTGCCCAGGGCTCCTCCAGGGCCACTTCAGATGACACAGATGCCCACAATTAACTAACGTTGTTGTAGTTCCCAGTGGGACACAAGATACTTTCACCAAAACACATCATTTCCTTTCTTCCTTCCAATAACCCTGTGAGGTTGGCATTATTATCCATGTACACAGCTGAGGTTGCTGAAGCTCAGAGGGGCAAACGGCCTGCTTAAGTTCACACAGGTGCTTTGGGGCAGAGCATTCTGGAGCCCCTGCTGGTTCCCACTTAGCCCAGGTGCCTCCAAACCACCAAAGACCCCCACAGAATGGCAAGGCAGGACCAGGCCAGAGACAGCTAAGGACATTTTTTAGGAAGATGGTGTATTTGACTTCTGAAGGGGTTGATAAGTCTGCAAAATTTACCCTATATTTTCAAAGGGGGGACAGACCCTCAATTAAGCAAAAGCGTTGCTGGATTTGGGATCTCCAGCATTTTCAGGTTGAAGTGGATGAGTTGCTTACAAACTCAAATTCTGTCCTTACTTGTTAATAGATAATCCCCAGCCCCTTAATAGAACAGAGGATTCTGTTGCCTCTCGAGAATACAGTAGCATCCTATGCTTTACGGTAGAATTGGGGCATCTAAAATTCCTGGGACTTCACTATATTCAACATTTTGCAAATTACTACAGCTTTATTCCTGCTCCACACGTGAGCTCAGAAGTGAGTAAGGCCGGTTCTGTTTGAGACATCCCTTTGAATCGCCTCATTCCAAAATTGAGATTAATTTTTTAAATTGGATACACACACACACACACACACACATACACAACCTTTTTCGTCTCCAGTTCCCCAGCTGTGTGCTTTTCTGAGTCAGTGGTAGATGCTACAGGAGGGAAAAGGCATCCTTGAGCAGGCGGCTCCTGTAACAAGAGGCTGCTTCTGCCCTTGTGGAGCTTCATATTCCCTTGTTTGTCTGCAGGAACAGGATGGGCATGAGAACTTATTAGTTGCAGATATGGGGAGGGGACAGTTGACTTTTAACTTTTACAATTTTGGGGTTAATGGAAAGAGAGGCAAAGAGAGTGCTGAGGTGCTGAGACAGCCATGGCTTTGGATGAAGCAGGTTTGGGGAGCCGTAATCTCATTATCTGGTTGGGCTCTTGCTGGCTGAGCGAGGTGATGGAGAGAATGGGAATAATAATAGTTGATATAACCATATATTGAGTGCTAAATATGGGACAAGAATTGTGCAAAGTATTCCGCATGCATTAACTCAATTCTCACAGTAGACTTACGGAGGTATTATCATTATCTCCATTCTGCCGATGAGGAAACCGAGCCTCAGCAAGAGTAAATAACGTATCTGAGATCAAAGCTGGAAGAGGAGGGTAATTTGAACCTAGGCAGTCTGATTATAGAATGTGTGTGGTTGAGTATTAGGCAAAGAAGAGCTTGTCAGCCTCATTCCCACCTCCACCTGAACTTTGGCTGTTATTTTCTAAGGTGAGTGCCATGAGGAAGTAACACTCAGCCTGCCTCAGTGTTCTCCAGTGAACTCTGCATGGTTAGGCTTATCCGGATTAACAAACAAGACATTTGGCTTCTTACCTCTGATATTTGCCTTCCTATTGGGGAAAGCGTTGCCATAGAATGTAACGTGGGATTTGTCACTCAGGAGCCAAGAATGATCAATCTGAGCATGCCCAAAGGCCCTTCTGGAGGTTTGCTGAGATTTTTCACTGTGGCTTTCCTTCGAAGCGTGCATACGATGGTGGCTGTCTATTGACGTGTCCTAGGGAATGACAAACACACATTTCTGTCAATAGACTTTGTAAAGGAACAGAGCAGGTTCCTTTAACAGTCAGACCTTGTGGCTAGGCGTGTGGTCCAAGGCATGAAATCTCTCTTGTAGCTTGGAAACAAAGACATGGTTATAATAGCAAGATCTCTAATGCTGTTTATTACAATGAAACATTTTATTATTGATAAGAGAAATAATGACATTTAACCAGGCCTGACATGTAGTGCTTTCTTTTTTCTGAAGTGTTAAAAGACTTTTATGCAGAAGAATGTGTTTCTGTGTCAGTGAGTAGTAGTGTGCATCAGAATTTCCTAATAACACAAAGGCAAGTCCATACATTCAATCAGATATCAAAGGAATGGGAGGTGGGCTATTAGGTTGCCCTTAGTTGGAGCTTCTACTAGCTTTTTACTATATTGTGTTCACTAATAGAAGTCAGGTAGACTTTTGTGAGATAATAGTATTTGGTGGTCAGGACCTCTTTGGGGCATTTCTTCCTAAATGAAATATACAACAGATATGGGGGTTGGGGAGCTAATACAGGGAAGCTCCTCTTTTCAGCTCAGGAGTTGATGAAGCCCATGTTTCACTCAAGAAGCCCTTGGGATCCTCTAGCTGTGGGTAGTGGCTAATCTGGTCATCCAGAAATGACACTGTGGACCACAGTAGTGTCTTCCTGTATGGCTCCACAAACTCCTGCTAGAGATTCACCAGATCCAAAGTTCCATAGGAAAAAGTGAATAGAAACAGATACAGAGGCAAGAATGCTCATCCAGCATCTTCTCAACTCCTCCTTTGTTGATAACTGTAAGAGACGGTTGATAACTAAGTTCCCATCATTGTTGTGTATCCCTGCCCGCATGTCCATAGCTGTTCACTCTCAGAGGGTCAGGGGTAGGGCCCAAAGACTAGGGTGAGACCTCTAGAGAATACAAAGAAGTTTATCAGTCGTGTGAGGATGGGTGACAGCCTGCTTCCATCTCTGAGAAGCTTTTGGAGAAGGAGAGGACAGTGAGTCTCAGGAGATATACCTCCATTTGAGAGACAGAGACTATGGCAAGCCAACCAGATTGATTCTGCTTGGACTTCTAGGGCAGCTCCTGAGCAATGATGTCTCCATAGTCATGAGACAAAAGATTGACCCTACAGTTCTGGAGTCCCAGATGCCACAAAAGTGCATCCATGATGCTGAGCGGTGATATGTCCTCGGTTTCTCACTGAAGCCAAAGCCTGAGAAATTGAGGGCAATCACTCAATGAAACCTCAGCATCAGATCATTCCAGATCTTATACCAATCATAGCTGCATGTTGGAAAGCTGTGTAAAAGCACAACAGTCTCCAGACTTCCAACCACATCCAGAGTCTTGGTAGAAGATGCGCAGTCCCTTGTAGGTGAAAAATTTGCCTGACAATGTCCATGAGTGAAGCAGGAAAAAGCTGGGGTGCAGGGGGTGGGCAGGATGTGCAGATAAGCTGCAAACAGGGGTCTGGCCAATAGCCTGCCTGCACCCACCACTCCTGCATCCTCATTCAGGTGAGACCTGGGCTACAAGACTCCATGTTTGGGGAACTGGTTGTACATGTCTATAGTGCAAAAAGTAAGTTAAAAAAATGAAGTACTAGTATCATTGACTTTATCCACCAGAAATGCCCCTTCCCTCTCCTTTTCCACTATGCAGCACTTCTCTTTCTCCCTTTCTTGTTCTCACCGGCATATGACCTCCTTGAAAGTCAAACAAGATAATTCAAGATGGGAGCTTGTGTTTGTTATCTGTGTGGCTCCGAACCACTGTCATCTTGTACACACATAGGCCTTGGAGTTCAGAAAGTGTTTTTACATTTAACTCATTTCATTCTCACAGTAACCTTGTGAGATATGTATGATAAGAGCTCTATTTTACAGAATGCGTAATCAGGCTCAAAGTTAATTGCTTCTTGGACAGGCTCACCACAACTAGTAACATGCAGGAAGGACTCAAACCAAGACTTTTCCAATACTAAGGCCAAGAGCTTCCCTTGTCCCAGCCTCCGCCCCCTCCCCCTAGAGACTACAGATACCTACCTGGGGCAAAGAGTCTAGGGAAGATCTGTGATCAAACAAGTTTGGGAGCCCATGAGTTAAAGTGGCTCCTTCATCTATAGAACCTCTCAAAAATGGCCCGTATTCAAGTGTGCGCTGTGACTCTCCATGAGGGAAACACAGTAGGCAGCTTTTCCCAAATGTGTTTGGCTGTGATCCCTACCTCCCTTTTCGTGAAGTATCTGGCAAAGCTCTACAGGTGACACTTTGGGAAACAGTGGTCAATAGGCTCAGAGTACTCTTCTCTTCTCTGGAGGACCCCAAGAAATGGTGAAGGAAGGGGGCATCCCCTCTGATGTGAAGACAAACAGTGACAGAGGGGAGCCCATTAGAAATGGTACCTCTGCTTGGATTTCATCTTCCTGCCAGGATTGCTTCCTGAGTGACAGCAAGTGAGTCCCCTGATTGCTGTGGTTCCTGGCTAAAGAGCCCTGATGCATGTGTCTACCACCCCCAGCTTCCCATTCATCTGGGCCCTGCTGACATGCAACGGTGAACAGTGGGTCATCTTTGTAGCATGGGAGGTAGACATGGTCCCGTTAGCTGCCTTTTTTCTTGCTTTTCTGAGCAAAAGTGTTGACCAAGGCCCTTGTTCCTCTTCCCTCCTTATATCTGCTAGTGCCTTCGCAGAAGTGGCAGCTATGCCAGAAAAACAGAACAGCCTTTCCCAGGAGGCTCAGGGTTCAGTCGTCTTTTCTTGGACTCAGTTTTCTCATCTGTAAAATGGGGATACTGATTTCTTGCCCTCCCTTCTTTGCAGAGTTGTATGGAGTTCAAATTACATTATGAATGTGACAGACCTTTGTAAACTGTGAGGGACTAGTGGATAAGAGTTGTGATCATGGCGGAGTGACCTGTAGCCCTGCTCTGTCATCACTGAGATGCTGGGTCTGAAGCCCTTGATTTTCTGCTTGTCTGCTGGTTGTTTACTTATGGAAAAACCTCTGCTGAGAGCACTGTGGTGGGGTGGCTGCTTAACCCCCTGAAGGGTACAGACTTACCCTGTCTGCACAACCCTCAGGAAGAATATGAGTCAACAGATGACTCCAGCATACTTAACGAATCTTTCATCAATGGTTTAAAGGGTCCTGCAGCTATTTTCATCACTTACTCAAGGTATATTTATTGCTGAAACAGTCTGGCAAACCTTCTTTGTATAGAGCTGCTTTCTCAACACCTCCACGCTCAGTGTGCGGCTCAGTGGAACAATGTGGGGGTGTCTTTCAACCAGGGGCTCTGGAAGCCTTCAGGGTCTCTGTCTGTGGGAGCGCTGGACTTCTGGAGGCTCCCAGCCAGACTCACTTTCCTTCTATCCCTTCCAACCTTTGTCCTTCCCTAAGTCATCCCATCCTTGGTGTCGTTGGGTCCAGGGCCAAATGCCCACTTGTGGGGCTACTCCCTCCCTCCAGCTCTCCTTCCTCTGCCCATTGGCTTCTAAGGCTACTTTTGGGCTGAGCCGATGCCGAGAGTGTTGCTGGAACAGATGTGGGCTCGGGCTCAGGTCCAGAGAGGTCTCCTCAGGTTTCAGTGGCCCGGGGAAGCCTGAGGAGCCCTGGGGACCCCTCAATCTGAGGAGGCCCAGGGCCACATTAGGCCTGCCTCCAACAAGACCTGAACTCCTTACAGCACAGGTGGCAAACACAAGGCTCTCGGGCCAAATCTGGCCCTCCACCTTGTTTTATCCGGCCTGGCACCTTATTTCTACCTGGTGGTAGCGCTGAGCTCTCACTTAACTGTTAAGGAGTAGTTACATTTATACAGTCCTAAAACTACATCCAGCCCTTTGAAGGCAACTGTGAGGCTGATGTGGCCCCCAGTGAAAATGAGTTTGACACCCCTGCCTCACAGGGCGTGGCCTGCAAGACCTTGTGTGTTCCACAGTGATCCGTTGGGGATAAGCCAGACTTCAAGTCCATCCTTCCTGGTTAGACTGACTGGGAACCAAACTCTGAGGGTACACACACATAAGAAGTAAAACTCTGGCCAAATGGTTACACTCATAGCAGACTAAGTTGCGGGAGGGGGTGTTGTGGGTCCAGGGATATAGAGAGGCATTCTTCCCTTTGGCTGTATCCCAGGTGATTTTGATTATGTAACTCAATCTATGCAATCTTTGATTATATAACTCAACCAAGATTCTTCTCAGTAAGCATCAGATCTGGCTCATTTGTTTATGCTTAACAAAAACAGATTTTCAAGCAAAGTATTAGAAGTTTCAGTCAGTGAAAGGAGACCACAAAACTTGGTCTCTCTATATTTCAAATATGGATTCAGATTACCCAAATAATGTGAATTTTGGTAGCAATTTAGAACTCTTAGAAAGCTTGCTTTTTTTTTTAGATTTTTTTTTTAGATTTTTATTTTATTATTTATTTTTAGAGAGGGAAGGGAGGGAGGGGGGAGAGAGAGAGAGAGAGAGAGAGAAACATCAATGTGTGGTTGCTGGGGTTCATGGCCTGCAACCCAGGCATGTGCCCTAACTGGGAATCGAACCTGCGATGCTTTGGTTCGCAGCCCGAGCTCAATCCACTGAGCTACACCAGCCAGGAGCTTGCTTTTTTTTTTAACCTTCATCCTCTCCTGTGATTTTTCACAACAATCCAGAGATGGTAGAAGGCAGCTACTGTTACTCCCATTGTGTAGGTGGGCAAACTAAGGATGCAGGGAGTGTAAGTGACTTGGCCAACAACACATTGTTGGGGGATCTGGGATTTGCAGCCAGGACTTTTGCCACTTTTCCAAATAGAGAGCCTGACAAACAGAGTGAGGCCAAGGGGAGATGATGTTAAAACCAATAAAACCATCAGTTTGGAATTCACATTGTAGACTTTGAACTGTACTTATTTCTTAAAAAGTTGACATTGTCCTTGTGATTGTGGAGAATTGGGCATTGCATTCAATTAGTAATTATGCTTTAAAAAATACAAACTAGGGAGGTCTAGAGCTAACATTTCTTGAGCACTTAACTATGTGCCAGATACTACATTATCTCCTTTAACTCTCACATCTAATATTGTGAGGTAAAGGTAGAAATGGTCACCTCCATTTTATAAATGAGGAAAACTGAGGCCCAGAGAGGTCATACAGCTTGGAATCCAGTGCTAATGGCCACATGTTCATTCGCTTATGTTATGTTGCCTCTCTGTTTTCTCTGAGTGTGATAGCTCCTTGGAACATGGAATGTCAGTTAGGGCAGTCACTTGATCTCTCAGGTGAACAGTGGTGTCCATCCCCAAAATTGAAATATTGCAGTCCACTGCCTAGTTGTTTTAGATCCTAAGGCATCAAAGTCTAAGAATATTAACTGAGGACAGTAGGATTTTTACAGAAAGAAGAACTAAGGCAATGGCAAGGTGGGGTGCCATCTGGGGAAAAGCAGAGGACCCAAACACAGTAGCATTTCCTGGGTGAGTTTACCATTCCCACAGCATGGGTAGCCCCAAAACTCAATCCCTTTAGTGTCCCCGAATCAACTGGTCTCAGGGATATTGACCCATATTAACAAAGTACATAGAGACTGATGCATAGACTGGGGTATTGGTTTACAAAGAGAAATACAATGGGCTGACCGGCATACTTCCTGTACATGAACTACATTGGTATCAGATTATGACCAAATTCCCTGGTGCTGTAGTCAAGACTCAAGGGAGGTGTACAGCAGGAGTATTTAATGGCGCCAGGCTCTTCCCTCATTTGGTAGACTGCATCCTCTACTTATCCAGACCAGATGCTTTTCCAAGGATAGGGCTTGGTTAGGCACTGCTATTGTTTCTGGAAATTTTCTTTTTAATTTCAGAAAAGTTAACTTTATGTTAGATTCTTGTTCTTTCCTTCTCTTTTCTCAAAAACTCTGGTACTAGCTGAGGCCCACTTCTTTGTTTATTACTGCTACCCCATTTTCTTTTCCCATTTCCTAACTTAGCAAAGGCAACTTCTGGCTCTTTTAATGCTTCAAGTTCTCGAGAGTAACATTGACAGGTAAAATCTCCGTAGTGTTGAACAGCTTACAGACAGCTCACAACAATTTTCTGTGCAGTAACGAGGTAGGTCTTATTACGTTCATTACAGAGATAAGCCAACAGAAGCTCAAAAAGGTTAAGTGACTTGCTCCAGCAAGGTACACATCTAGTAAGAGAGAGAATAGCCATTGCAATCAAGATTTCTGACTCCAAAGTCTGTATTTTTTTTTATGATATTGCCACAAAACCACCAGGATAAAGAATGCTAGAGTGGAAGAGACCTAATAAATCATCTAAAATCTAGAGTCTAGACCTGCACTGTCAAATATAGTAACCATTCACTACATGTGGCTATTTGAACATTAACTAAAAGTAAATACAATTTAAAAACTCAGTCTCTCAGTTGCACTACCTACATTTCGAGTGATGAGTAGCCACATGCAGTCAATGACTTCTATGCTGGATAACACATACAGCACATTCCACCATTGCAGAAAGTACTCCTGGACGGTGCTGGTCTAGACTAACACCCTCATTTTGCAGATGAGGAAAGTGAAACCCAGAGTCCCTAGACCTTATTTTGGGAAACTCCATTTTAAGGTGCTAAAAATCCAAATATTTGAGATCCAGTCATAAAATCAACGTGGACCTTATTCAAAAGGTTTTTCTTGTTGAATCAAAAATGGAAGGAAGACAGGCAGGAGATGGTGTTTTGGGGGTACACCTGGAAGATCCTGTTGTGGCCTCTGGTTCTTTGGTACATTAAAGTGACTTTCTTGGAGCAACATGAAATCTTTGGTGTATCCTGAAGATTAGGTCAGCAGTTATTGGTAAAAATAATGGTCACCCATGTTGAGGTCTTACAGGTAATACCCGTCTTGGTTTTGAACATTGCCCATTAAGGAAGATGATTAGATATGAGGGATTAAAAAAAATCAGATGGAACCCATAAAGGGTCCTTTACCCAGTGTGTTGGGCACTTCTGGTCCTGTGCCTCGTGGGAGACTCTTCCCAAGAATTCTTCCCAAGAACTGGGTCTCTCTGGTGGGAGAAACATTGTGCTTCTTTGGGGTTGGAGAAAAGGCTCCTCCTGCCTCAGGAGAAGAATCCAAAGGTTTCTCCTAGATGTATCCTGTTTGGTTCTGGAGGCTCCTTGATTCTCAATCCAGAAATTCTCAATCCAATAAATATCAAGCATTTATTAAGGGCTTGCCAAGGGCCTACCCTTTGCCAGGCAGTCAGGTAGACACAGAAGAACCAGCCATGGGCCATTTTTTAAAGGCAATAGCAGTTTGTTGGAGAGACTAAGCTCTCCTGTGCTCAACTGTGTGGCCTCAGCTGTCAGTGTGATGTAAGGTCAGAAAATGAGGAACTCAGTATTGATTGAAGTTGTCAGAGAAGCCTTTGTAGAAGATGTGGGCCTGAAGGGTGGGGAGGATTTATCATAGGGGTGAAAAGATGGCACCAGAGGACATGTTAACACCACCAAGGTGGTGATCTCTGAGATGTGAGGGGAGGCGGGGCACAAGCAGGCCATTGGGCCAGTGGTCTCATACCACAGTATAGCCATTGTCTTCCCGTGCGAGGGTTTCACCCTCAAGAGGGGCTTTGGTGAGGAACTGTGGCAAGGGTCCCAAGAATGGATCATTTCTTAAACTGCCCCTTGTAGCCATATGACTTCCATAGAGGCAGGGTCTGAGACATCTTTTGCTGTGAAGAAGGCTTCTTATCATTGAAGATGCTGGGCCTAGGCTGTGGAGCAGTGGTGTGCTCTGCCCTGTGCCCACCCAGTGATAAACACACATATTTGGTTAAGAGGCTCTTTCTAACTAGTGTTAAATAAATGGAACTTCCAGTAACTGTGGGCCTGCCATGAAGGTAAAACCAATTGCTATTCAAGTCCACATCTCTCATTTTTTTCAAGCCATCACTTACTGGGTAAAGAGTTTTCTCTCCTTTCCCAAGATAAACCTACCAAGTGAGAAAAAAGTCAGTTTTCCCCCAGTCCTGTCTGTTTGTTGGTGCTGAAGAAATGGCAAACAGCCAAGTGGGCACTGGCCAATCCTACTGCTCACCCCTGTCATCCTAATAGGTTTGCCAAATGAAATGTGAGATGTCCAGTTAAAACTGACTTTCAGATAAACAACGGATACTTTTTAGTAGAAATATGTACAAATATTGCAAGTTTATCTCTCCGTGTGTGTGTGAGTGTGTGTGTATGCACTAAATCAAACAACTCTCCCTAATCCCCAACCATTTCCTGTTTTCATTTTTAGACCTTTACTTACAGAGTGCTTTTGGGGTCTCTGTTTAACAGAAGGGTGTCCGCCTTACCTCTAAGTGGATTGTGCTGGACTGCCGCCATCTTTAAGAGGAGGAGGCCTAACGTTTCCACTTTCTGGAGGATCTGAGATCACTCAGAAGGGAAACTAAGGAATGCCGAGAGGAATGTTGAGCCAGGAGTGTGGGGAAGATCTGGTTTCTGGTCCCAGCTCTGCTTTTGGCTATATAACCTTGGACAATTATTTTGCCCCCGGGGCCTCCTTTTCCTTACCTTGTAAAACACAGGGATTGAACTGAGGTATCTGAGGTCTCGGAGTGGGGAAGGTTGAAAAGAAAGTTCTGTTGGGGATGTGGAGGGTAAAGCTGCCGAGAGGAGCTAGAGTGAAGGCAAGACTTTCCTTCCTCCCCACATTTATGTTCCTCTGCAAATAAGAATAAAGACAGAAAGGTCTGAGAGTGGCTTGTACACTACACTACCTTTGTTTTAACACAAAATTGGACCTGAAATCCTGGGGTTTAAGCCTTGATGGAAAACACTCTCTCCCACCAGAATGCGAGGCAGGGCAGCTCAGGCTGCACCTCCTCCCACTTCCCCACTGACCTGCACATTGGAGCCTGTGCAGGGTGCCAGGGGGCCATGTCAGGAAACCTCAGAGGGCTTGGCTCTCTGGTTGGCTTCAGAAGTAGAAGTATGGATTCCAGGCTCTGTCCCGCTCCCTCTGTGGGGACACCAGTTGGGAAACAGCGTGGCTGCCGAGCCCTGAGCCTCCCATTGATATAGGCTGGTTAGCACAATCCTCATCAGTAATCCAGGAGACTCCTGGAAGGTGCTGGAAGGTACCAAAAACAGATACCTCAGCCAACAGACATAAACCAAGATCCCACAGAGAAAAGCTCTAAAAGGCCCTGGCAGATTTGCAGTTGGAAGGAGAAGGAAACATGAGAAATACCAGACCCCACCTTGAGATAGAGCATCAGAAAAGGATAAAGAGCCTCAGAAGAAAACATATTTCTTAGTTTAGCCTGTGGAAATCATTTTAGTGGCCCTGGGCAGCAATGGGAAAGCCAGCTTGACAAATCAGCATCATCATTAATGTTTGTAATATGAATAATGGGACAGAAAAACCATGTCCATGTTCACGGGGAGCCTGGCGTTTTAAAAATATCTGGCTCTGCTGACTTTTATTCCAGCCAGGGAGAATTTTCTGGGAGCCTACCTGCCAAATTCAGTCCCACTGTGCAAGACATCATGGGGAGCAAATGTGAACAGTAACATCTTATACTTGGCTAGGGATTTATATTATACAAAGAACTTTCACCTCATTATAATCCTTTAAGGTGGATGAGTTAATATTATAACCACTTAAGTGATGCAGAAACTCTCTAAGGATGATCAGTTAAGTGCAAGAATAGCAAATATGTTACACTTGTGTTGACATCCCTTCCCATTTCCCCTTGTCGATGTCCAACATCACCAATTAATTATGGCATTCTTTTTTTAAAAAGTATGTTTTATCAATTATACTATTACAATTATCCCATTCTTTTCTCCCCTTTATTTCCCTCCACCCTGTACCCTCCCCTCCCACCATCATTCCCCCACCTTAATTCATGTCCATGGGTCATACATATCAGTTCTTTGCCTTCTCCATTTCCCATACTATTCTTAACCTCTGCCTGTCTATTTTGTACCTACCATTTATGCTTCTTACTCCCTGTACCTTTCCCCCTTTCCCCCCTCCACCTCCCTGCTGATAACCCTCCATGTGATCTCTATATCTGTGAATCTGTTCCTTTTCTAGTTGTTTGCTTAGTTTGTTTTTGTTTTTTTAGGCTTGGTTGTTGATAGTTGTGAGTTTGTTGTCATTTTACTATTTGTATTTTTGATCCTCTCCTTTTTCTTAGATAATTATGGCATTCTTGACTGGTGAACTGATTGTGATCTCAGAATCCTTCTGAGATTTTTAAAAACCTGAGGCATAATTTATATATAATAACATGCACAAAGCTTAAATGTTCAGCTTAATAAAATCTGACAATTGTGTACACCTTTGTAACCAACACACAAAACAAAAAAGAGAACATTTTCATCCACCCAGAAAGTTCTCTCATGCCACTTTCTGGTCAGTGTTATCCCACCCACCAGATAATTATTATTCTCAGGTTAGATCAGTAAGTCACTGGCCTGAGTTTCCTTGCCATATCCTGCCAGATTTTACCAAGGAATATTTATGGTTAAAAAAAGAGAGAAAAATATGATGAAAATATAAAACCTGCTTGATGGAAGAGAGGAGGTTTGGGTCGTCGTTCTGCTGAGCAGAGCTGTGGTTTGCTTCCATTCTGATGTAGTTAGGACATGGAAATGCCACAGAAGAGCAGCCCACAGCTATAACTGAGACTCAGGACAACCAGAGAGACTCTCCAGGTAAAGAGAGGGCTGGGAAGCCAAGTCCATAAGGTGAGGGATAATGCTTCTGCTGGGAGAGAGAACATTCATCCATTCATTCATCCATCCATCCATTCATTCCTCAAAGGAACGAATGAGTGCATTCATTCATTCATTCAGGAATGAATTTGGTGCATTCTACAATGTACCAAACTCTGTACCAAGCACTAGAGAAAAAGGGGATGAATAAGACAGATTGATGATTCATGAATAAGACAGACTGATGTTTCATAAATAAAGTGAATAACACATGAAAGCATGGATTATTCAATTGGCTTTATACTCTAGGGATTTGTAAATTAAATGAATGCTTGGAATCCAAACACAGAGCATTGACTGGTCCTTGATGTCTGGACAGTTTATGTGGCAGGTACTTCAAGTGCAAAAAAAGCCTGAAAAATTCAGCCCTGCATACATTTTGAGTCTTTTTCCAGAGAACAAGAAAGAAAGAATTGTAGGGAGGGCCATGGAAGCAAAACGACTTAGTTCTCTCACTCACTCCATTTTTCCTTTGGTCACGCAATGACTGTTTGTTGAACACCTTTTATGTGCCAAGCATTGTATTAAGCCCTGGAATTATGGTACCGTTAGATTCAAGGTCTTTTTTGAACTGGCACTTAGTTTCTTTCCTGTAAATCTTTGCTTCAAATGACTTTTCTGTGAATGCAGCAAATCTAAGTCTCCTGTAAGATGCAGTGGGCCCTCGTTTAGATGGCATGGTGCACTGTTTGATCTGGACAAGAGCCCTTTGTTTTTCTCATTAGTGGGTATTTCTGAAGCACCAGCATGGTTCTGGAGCTTTACTGGCTGGCTTGCTCAATGGTATAGAGAGCTGCCAAAAGGAGTTAGAGAATTCCTTATCCTGGAATTTGGGGTATTATTTTTGCTTAGATTTTGAAAGCTAATCTTGACCTCTGTATTGGTTTCCTATTGCTGCTATAACATTGCCACCTGCTTAGTGACTTTAAACAATCCAAATCTGTTATCTTATAGTTCTGGAGGTCAGAGTTTGAAATGGGTCTCCCTGAGCTAAAATGAGGGTGTTGACAGGGCTGTGTTCTCTCTGGAGGCTCTAGGGAAGAGTCTGTTCCGTTGCCTTTTCCAGTTTCTAGAGGCTGTGTGCATTCCTTGGCTTGTGAGCCCTTCCTCCATCTTCAAAGTTAGCAGCTTTGGGATGAGTTCTCCTTATCCTGCCATCTCTCTGGCTCTCCCTTTTGAGTCCTATTTATAAAATTCTTTGTGATTATCCTGGGCTTTCCCAGATAATCCAGGATAGTCTCCCTGTTTTAAGACCATCTGATTTGCACCCTTAATTTCCCTTTGCCATTTAACCTAGTATATACATAGGTTCTAGGGATTAGGGCATAGACATCTTGGTTGGGGGGCATTAGTCTGCCTACTACAGCTTCTTTAATTTTTTTCTAGTTTTTTGGTTTCTCTTAGTGGTTTTCCAAAGTACACCTGTGAAGTTGGTTGATAAGTTTCCCATCTCACTGGATGACTAAACACTGAGAGAAGCCCAAGGCCTGCTTAGGGCGACCGCACAGACCAGTCAGGGTTAAATGTATTCACTCATTTCCAATGTATAGAATATGTTAAGTCGGAAAAGCAAGATAGAAGATAGAATGTATAGTACAACTACAATCTCATAAAAGTTTATTTTATAGGTATATAAGCCTAGGGGAAATATTGGAAGACAATACATTAAAGTTTTTTTAAGCTTTTATTTATTTATTTTTAGAGAGGGAAGGGAGGGAGAAAGAGAGAGAGAGAGAAACACCATTGTGCGGTTGCTGGGGGCCGTGGCCTGCAACCCAGGCATGTGCCCTGACTGGGAATCGAACCTGTGATGCTTTGGTTCGCAACCCAGGCTCAATCCACTGAGCTATGCCAGCCAGGGCTACAATACATGAAAATTTTAATAACAGTGGTATCAGGGTGTTGGGCATGAGATTACAGATAGTTTTCTCCTTTTTTTGTATGAAATAAAATATTTCAGTAATATAGTTAGAGGATATTTATAAGTTGAAAATATGTTAAATTATTCTATTGCATTCCCTATCTTCTCATACATATTTTCCCATTACTTCCCCAATATTATCTTCAACAACTCACCACCCACCCAAAAAATTACTCTAAAACATAAAAGGAGACAGAAGGTTGCTGGGAAGGGAGTTTCTGGAACAGGGAAATAAACAACAGCAGGAGGCTGGCTGCGGATGGTTTCAGACTGCTCAGGCCTGCCTTGGCTTTGCCAATCATCTGCAGCTCTGGTTTCTTCTAAAATGAGTAGTATGTGTGGAGTGGCCTCTTACCCATATTCAGCCAAGAATGCTTCCTTAAATGAGGGACTTGCTCCCGCTGGCCCCCTTTTTGGTACCTCTGTATGCAGAAGGGTAAAAAGGATGCCCCTGCACCTTTCCCCACCTCCAAGCTTGCTGTTATGTCCACCTCACCCTGGTGCTGGCAGGCAAGGGCTTCCAGAAGATGGAAGGACCTGGCACAGGCTGTGCTCCCACCCAGCAGATATGGGGTGGCAGGGTGCCAGAGTCCCCAGGAAGCCTAGAAAGGCTCAGACAGCCAGCTGCCACCTTACCCCAGAGGGTGGCCAGCTTTTGTGTGTAGGAGTGGACAGAGGAGTGAAGAGAGAGCTCCAGAAATCCCAGGACTGGTCTGCAAGGTCTTTCACAATTTGACCGCACCCACTTCTCCTGGTACATTTCCAGCTAAGAGCTATAGCTACCTAATTACCCTGACTTTTCTCTGCTTGCCTTCCTCTCCAGGCCTTCACTAATCTATGCATAGGAGGTCTCTCTCCACTTATTTTTTCCACAAGACTCAACTCAAATTCTGCCTCCTCCAAGACACCACTCTAGATTTTCCTAGTGAGAAGCAATCACAATCTCTACCTTCTTTATACTTTGACAGCATATTAATAAACTATAGTCTAGCTCCTCTCATAGGCCACCTTGTATCAAGTACTATGGGGGCACAAGCCTGCATATTGTCCACCCCTGCTGAGTGCAGGTTATGGCCTCCCTCTGCCACACCCTGTCAGTTAATATGTTCGTTCAACAACCACTGGTTGAGCATCTGCCATGTGCCAGGCTTTGTTCTAGGCTTGACTAGTTAATAATGACTGAAGATGTTAGCTTAGTTGAATGGAAATCCCCAAAATGTCTGTACCTGCCTGCCAACCACTGTGCCTCAAGCTGCCCACTCCAGTCAGAAATCCTTCCCTCAGGAGGAGTGCAGCTGGTGTCTCCTGACCCTCAGTCGGGTTTGCTGGAGTCAGCGTGCTCTGCCAAAGGCCAAGCCTTAGAACGGAGGGCAACTCTTCATGGTTGTTGCACCTGTGTAGGTGTGAGTGGAGCCAGCTCTGGAGCTGCCAGGTGAGTGCAATAGGAGTAGAGTGGGGGCAGGGTGGGAGAGGAGAGGTGTGTGGCCACTTGCGGCTGTGCCTGGAAAGCATTCTCCAACCCCAGCCTGACTGTAACCAGTCTTGCATAAACGCCACCACTCTCAGCCAGTCCTTTTCTCTGCAGGTTTAATTTCTGAGGTTCTGTGCGAATGATACTGTCTGTCCCATATGTCTTTGGTGACCTTGTGTTCCTGGATAACAGGCCATTAAGAAGAAGATTATGAAGTGGTCTGAATTTTCCCATAGTTGCAATGTTGTAACAGGGCTTGATTCCTGGCTCATTTACATCAAAGATTTGACCAGCCGTCTGTCACAAAAGCAAAGGTGCAACAACTATAATTGAAAACAGTAAAAAATTAAGCTCCAGTTCCTTTAAGAATTCAGTCTGCCTGGGTTTAAATTCTGGCTCCATCATTTACTAACTATCTGACTTTGGGGTAATTACTTGACTTACCTGTGCCTCAGTTTCTTTATCAAATGAGTGTGATAAAAGAACTTACCCTATGTACACAAAGATGAAACTGGACCCCTACCTCACCACCATATAAAAAATTAACTCAAAATGGATTAAAGCTACAACTATAAAACTCTTGGAAGAAAACACAGAGGAAAAGCTGCATGACATTGGATTTGGCCATGGTTTTTTGAATATGACACCAAAAGAACAGGCAATTATAGAAAAAATAGATCAATTGGACTTGGTGAAAATTTAAAACTTTTATTTATCAAAGGACACTATCAATCTACAGAATGAAAAGGCAATCTACAGAATGGGAGAATTATTTATAAACCATATATCCAATAATATCCAGAATATATAAAGGACTCCTACAACTCAAAAACAATCTGATTTAAAAGGTAAGCAAAGACTTGAATAGACAATTCTCCAAAGAAGATATTCATATATATATACATATATGGCAAATAAGGCCATGAAATGATGCTCCATGTTACTTATCATTAGGGAAATGAGAATCAAAACCACATGGAGATACCACTTCACACACATGGTGGCTAGTATTAAAAAACAACAAAAAACAAGTGTTGGTAAGGATGTGGGGAAAGGGAATCTATGTGCACTTCTAGGGTTGTACATTGGTGAAGCCACATTGGAAAACAGTATAGTGGCTCCTCAAAGAAATGAAAAATAGAACTGTCATATGATCCAACAATTGCACTTCTAGGTATATACTCAAAGGAACTGAAAGAGGAGACATGAGCAAATCTGTAACCCGTGATTATAGCAGCATTAGTCACAATAGCCAAAGCATGGAAGCAATCTAAATGTATACCACTGATGAATGGATAAACAAAACGTGGCATATACATATAATGTACTATTATTCAGCTGTAAAAAGAAAGGAAATGTTGATACATGTCACAACATGAATGAACCTTGAAGATATTATGCTAATGTAATAAGCAAGACACAAAATACTAAAAGGATAACTACTATATGACTCCACTCATAAGAGCTACTTAGAGCAGTCAAATTCATAGAGGCAAAAAGTAGAATAATGGTTTCTAGTGTCTGGTGGAGAGGGAAAAACAGGGAATTATTGTTGAATGGTTACAGAGTTTTATAGCTTTACAAGATGAAAAAGTTCTGGAGATGTATGGTGGTAATAATTGTACAGCAATGTAAATGTACTTACTATCACTGAACTATATACTTAAAATGATTAAAATAGTAAATTTTATGTTATACTTCACAATAATAAAATAACATAAAACCTAGAAAGTAGGAGTCTACTAGATCACATACATGAACGAGTTACATATAACCCAGATTGACTTTAGTGATAATCTGATTTATTTTCCTAGAATTGTAAAGGGTTTTCAAATGCCATTAAAGCAGGCAAGATGCTTCTTTTCTCTGGAGCTGTGGGATCTCTGACAGGCCCTCTAAGGGCTAAGAGTGGGGCTTTGGAATCAGTTGTCTGGGTTCCAATCCTAGCCTCACAAATTAGAAGTGTAACTTTGGGGAAATTAATTAACTTCAAGACCCAGTTTTTCAGCCCACAAAATGCAGGTAATGTTAGCACCCACCTTTTAGGCTTGTGTAGATTGAGGTTATAGAGACAAAATGCCTGGCATACCCTAAGCTCTTGGTAAGTGTTAGCTATATTGACAATACCTTTGACTTCACTGTCATGGTTGACCCATGAGTTTTTCTTGATCTTTGGTATTTCTAGGTTTATTAGAGGCTCCAAGGACAACTGCTCAGTAGTTGCTCAAGGAAGGGTTCTGGGCAAACGGAGTGCTGTCAAGTCATTCTTTCTCCCCTTCGTTGATCTGAGGCTTACTTGATACTTTGCTGATGGGCATTAGGGCACTGATCACTTCTTAGGGACACTGTCAAACAAGTGTCAAGTTTTTTTTTTTTTAAATAATCCTTATTGTATTGTTTTTCCATCACCATTTAGTCCCCTTATATCCCCTGGTCCCCAGCAATCACCACACTGTTGTCTATGTCCATGAGTCCTTTTTCGTTTTTGCTCAATCCCTCCACCCCTTAACCTACCCCTGCCCCTGCCACTAGCTGTCATCTGCTTTCCATCTATGAGTCTGTCTCTGCTTTGCTTGTTAGTTCAGTAGTTTGTTCATTAGATTCCACATATGAGTGAAATCATGTGGTATTTGTCTTTCTCTGACTGACTTATTTCACTTAGCATAATGTTCTCCAGGTCCATCCATACTGTTACAAAGGGTAAAATTCTTTTTTATAGCCAAGTAGTATTCCATTGTGTAAAAGTTGTTTTATTCATTCATCTACTGATGGACACTTGGGCTGCTTCCATATCTGGGTGATTGTAAATAATGCTGCAGTGAACACAGAGGTGCTTATGTTCTTTTGAGTCAGTGTTTTGGGTTCCTATAGAGAGATTCCAGAAGTGGGATTGCTGGGTCAAAAGGCAGATCTATTTTTAATTTTTTGATGTTTCACCACACTGCTTTCCACAGTGGCTGCACCAGCTTGCATTCCTACCTACAGTGCAAAGGGTTCCCCTTTTTCCACATCCTCACTTGTTTGTTGACTTATTGATGATAGTCATTCTGACAGGTGTGAGATGGTATTTCATTGTGATTTTAATTTGTATTTCTCTGATGATTAGTGATGTTGAGCATCTTTTCATGTCTTTTGGCCTTCTGTATGTCCTCTTTGGAGAAGTGTCTATTCAGATCCTTCGTCCATTTTTTAATTGGGTTGTTTGTTTTTTTGGTCTTGAGTTTTGTAAGTACAGTATAAATTTTGGATATTAACCCCTTATCAGATATATCAGTGAATATGTTTTCCCATTCTGTGGGTTGTCTTTTTATTTTGTTGATGATTTCCTTTGCTGTGCAAAGACTTTTTATTTGATATAGTCCCATTTGTTTATTTTTTCTTTTGTTTCCCTTGCTTGTGGATATATATCCAATGAAAAATTTCTATGAGCAATATCCAAGATTTTGCTGCCTATGTTTTCCTCTAGAATTTTTATGGTTTTGTGTATAACATTTAAGGCTTTGGATCCATTTTGAATTTATTCTAGTTTGCGGTGTAAGAAGGAGGCCTTGTTTCATTTTTCTGCCTGAGTCTGTCCAACTTGCCCAACACCGTTTATTGAGTGGCAAGTTACTGATCAGGACTTGCAAAGGCATCTTTGTTCTCCTGATTTTTGGTTGAAAGGATAACTTATTATTCTTCCTACTTTTCTCTATTTTTCTATTTTGCATGATGAGCCATTATGTTTAGAATGGAAAGCTAAACTTGATTAAAAAATATGTATTTTTCATGATATTACTTGGTAAAATAGTAGCCTGCAGGTACCTTCATGGGCGGGACATTGGCTGTAAACACCAACTAGAGTTAAGTGCCTTGAGTATTGTGGGCGGGAATGAGGAAGTATCAAACAAGGAGGGATATACTCAGTGGAACAAGGTTGATGATGCTCTTAAATGTAACCATATTTATAAGGGATGTGGCAGAAGCAATATAATCTTGGTTGAAATCAGCTAGAGTCCTCTAAATCCTGCTTATCCCTCAATGTGATAGAGACATGGGATGTTCTGTGAATTGAACATTTAAAACAAACTATTTTAAATACACTATTTAATTAATGTTCTATTGTTGGAAGCCAAAGAATTAAAGGCCTCAAGAATAATGGTTTTAACTTTGAGAATGTTTGAACAATATGCCCTATGTGTTAAAAAAATAAAAATAAAAAACAAATAAACAAAAAAAACCAAACACCCTATCTGTGTATCTACAAGTGTGAGAACTCTGATATCTAGTCTTTTGACTTAGACTTTATCTTTCTCATTAGGAAGTTGGGTCATAAGAGAGTTAAAGAGTAGGTGTATTTGAGCTATCAACCCAGATGTATTGCACATGCACGTTGTCAGATTCATACATAGAGCTGGAGGTGTGTGAGATGCTTTAAACATTTCATCATGCCTCCCCGTGACAGCCTCAATTCTCACAGGTCTGAATGAGCCTGCATTCTGTGGGCTTCCTGATTCATGGTTCAGCCAGTCTATATTCTTCCGTAAGCAGCACTACTTTATTAATTAACTATCACTCCCTTTTTTCTCCTTCCCCATTCTGGCTCATTTACTTTGGGTATGGTGTTTCTAACTCTTGAGCTATGCTATTTTTCAGACAAGGAGATATGGACCCCATGGAACAGATGGTGTGATTATTGATGGGTTCAGTTTACAGTGATTTCTAGTCCATTTCCCTTCCTGATCCCATCTGGCTCTCTAGGGTCAACCGTGCTCTCTTTCACTGCCTACTGCCTTCAAAATCATAGACTTATTTATTTATTTTTAAAATTCCCTGACTTAAAAAATAATGTGTGGTAAAAAGATATTATAAATAAAAATGTGACATAATCCCACTCACCACAGTTAAATTTTGATGTGTATCCTTCTGCTTGTATAACTAATTTTTAAAATTTGGGATTATATTACTATTACGATTTTCTATACTTTACTGTTACAGTTTTCGATGCCATTACTATTACAGTTTTCTATACTACCTAGGCTCGAGTTCTGGTGCAATTATCTACCTGATTGTATAACCTTGAGTGAATTGCTCGGACTTTCTGTGCTCCCAGTATTCATAGGAAGCATGTATGAATTATATACGAAAAGCACTTAGTGGCAGGAACATAGTAAATTCTCAAAAATGTTAATGAACATTGGTATTTTTATTGTGTGAATATTATTTTTAACCTGCTTTTAAAAATACAGTGTGAATTTTTCATGTTATTTGTGAATAATATATGACTTTATTGCCTGACCCAAAATCCAGTATATGATTGAACCATAATTTATTTAATCAATGTTCCATGGTTGGACATTTATTATCTTCAATATTTTGTATAGTGACAAAAAACCCTGCAGTAAACATTCTTGTGCATAAATCTCTGGGCACATCTCTGATTATTTCCTAAGGCAAATTGCTAAAAGTAGAATGATGAATCAAACAGTACCAGCCACTTTTCAGGCTTTTGCCAAAATGCCTTCCAAATATGTCATGTGAATTTGTGCTCCTAAACTATTAGACAGTTCATTTCCCTGTAGCCTTCCCAGCACCAGATATTGTGATTTAAAAACTTTCTTGCCAGCCTGTAGTTTTCATAGTCAGATAGTGCTCTGTAGTTTCCAAAGCTCTCCTGAGATTTTCACTTTTTAAAAAACATCCCAAGCCCCTTCTGAGTAACTTCTTTTATTTTAATCTATTATGCCTCTATTGTAAATTCCTGTTCTATTACCATTCCTAACCTTTTCTTTCCTTTCTGATTTTTTTCATACCACTTCTCTTCTACCCATTTGGAGTTAAAGTACAGTGTTCTCTTTTGTTCAGGTATGTGTTATAAATCTAGTAGATAAATACTACAGGAAGACAAGAACTCTTTTTTTGTCATTGAGCCCAATCTGACTAAAAATGAAGCAGTCTCCCCATCCCCCAAACTCATCTCCTTTGTAAAGTATTACGTTCCCTGTTGCCCCAAGTATGTAAACCATAAAGACAAGTGCCTGAAAGTTGTGGAAGGAATTCTTCTCTGGGCAGTAAGTTAACCTACATACCAGTGTCCCACCAGGAAAACAGAAGCCCCTCTACGTATTTAAACACAGAAGGAATTTAATGTGGGGAATTGGTTACACAGGTGATTAAAAGCCAAAAAGATGATGAGGTAACACTGAGATTAGTAACACTAGGAAGCCAGTGTCACCCTTAGACTAAGGGACAGAGAGAAGAGCCGGTGGGGTCCCCTGGAGGAACTGGAGCCACAGTGGGCCTGTCTGTTGAGAGCTGGACCACAGAGGTGATGCAGGGGCTTGTCACCACACAGGTAGAATGGGAGGGGAGAAATACCCTGGCGTTTCTCTTCTCCCTCTCCAATCTTCTCCCAGTGTCTTCCACTGGCAAATTCAGTTTAAAAAGCCAGTTGACACAGATGTTAATAGAATTATATCTAGGCCGTGGTCAACCCCACTGTGCTGCAGAGCAGAGTAAGGTAAGTGTGAAGAGTGGATGGGAGTGCAAACAGGCCAAGGCCTGGCACAGTGACTCCTGGAGGCCCTCCCAAGTCCACAGACAATAGGGCAAAGTGCAAAGCATGCTTGCCCTGGAGCCCTGGTCAGATAGCTCAGTTGGTTAGAGCATTATCCTGGATTGTGGGTTTGATCTCCAGTCAGGGCACATACAGGACTCAGCCAATGCATACGTAAGTAAGTAAAACAACAAATCTCTCTCTCTGTCCCTACCTTTCTCTCTAAAAAAAAAAAGAAGAAGGGAAAACATGTTTTCTCTGAAGAGGTAGGCAGTACCAGGTTTCAATACTGCTTTTGTCATTTACTAGCTCTCAGACCTTGGCCAAGTCACTTAACTTGGAGTTCAGTTAATGGAGGTTTGAGAACCTCAGTTCCCTCATCAACAAAAGGGGGCAAGAGAAACCACATCTCATGGGGTCATGGTAAAGGCAAATTAAATAATAGCCATAAAATAATAGTAAGCATTCAACAACAATTGGTTTCCTGTCATTGAAGAATTTATTATTGTCATAACTATATACAGTGTCAGATGGGTATTAAATTTATCAGGGTGATCACTTTCTAAGTTCTATAAATGTCTTGTCGACTTGAAACTAATAGTATACATCAACTGTAATTTAAAAATAAAAATATATTTAAAGACTTTATTTCTTTTTAGAGAGAGGAAGAGAGGGAGAAAGAGAAGGAGAGAAACATCCACGTGTGAGAGACACATCGATGTTTCTCTCCTGCATGCCTCCAAACGGGGACCTGGCCTACAACCCAGGCATGTGCCCTGACTGGGATTCGAACCGGTGACCTTTCAGTTTGCAGGCCACCACTCAGTCCACTGAGCCACACCAGTCAGGGCACAGATATTTTTTAAAAAGAAAAAGAGACTGTGATTTCAAGTGAAAGGACAATTGGGCATTTGGCCAAGGTCAGTAAGTTTCTCTGTATATTGAAAGAAGGAAAAGGGGCAGAGGACTCTTCCCTTCTGGAAGCTCTGCGTAGGGTGGGGTAGGTGATACATTGCCCAATGATGATACAGAGATTATTTAAGGAACATGGAAAGTATCATGCCTTCATTACACAAACATTTATGGGTCCACACTAATTTCTGGAAATGATTTAGACATGGTCCCTGACTCAAGGAGATGGCAGCAGATAGGCAAAAAGATAAATATAAGTGCATGATGGTATGGGAATATTTACAAAGGAGGGACGTCTTTGCCTAAGGAAGTGGGAACAAGCTTCAGTAAGGAGATGATGTTTGAGCTGTGTTTTGGAGAATGAGCAGTTTCCCTCTGTAAAAACAATGTGAAAGTGTAAAGCCACAAAATGTGTGAGCTGTTTGCAGAATGGTGAGCTACTCCCATGGGTGCAGCCTTGAGGGGTCCACAGTCCAGGTGGAGGTAAGAGAAAGTGGCAGATGTGGCTAACCATGGAATCGAAAGCCAGCATGTGAAGAGCCTGGTGTAAGAAGCTAATGGCTTTATCCTTTATCCTGTGGGGAACGAGAAGCCAGCACAGACTTTTAAACTAAGGAGTAGCCCATCATGTGTAACTTGGAATTTCATGAAGTAACACATTTCCCAGCCTCTCTCTTGGCTTCAGTCAATGGGCTGGTGCATGCAGTTATATAAAGCAGGGGCCATGTGTTCACCTCCTAAGACATTAGGAAGTATGAATCAGAAAAATGAGCACAGGGATTTTCCCTTAATATTAAATACAAAATGGAAAAAAGTCATAACTTATCCTGCAGATGCTGGAGGACTCAAGGTAAATATTTGAAATATTCTCTCTCTCATTGCTGCAAAGCCAAGAACATCAGAGGTGGGATGCTGCTGCTTGTGGCCATGAGGCAGGACTTCAAGGATTCTGATGGAACATCTGCTGGCCTGGCTCTGTCTGAATGCTGAAAAGGCCTCTGTGTTACTCAAATGGAAAGGAAAGCACGAAATAATGATAATATAATCCTTTGTGCTTTTCAGCGCCCTTTCACTTACACCACCTCTTGAAGCCTCGTCACAGCCGCGGGTAGGGCCAAGAGTACCATCCCGCCGTAGAGGGAAGGAATGGAGGCTGAGAGTCTCCCACCTTCCCTGGGGTCTGAGGAGAACCTACACCCAAAGCTCCAAATGGATTTGTAGACCCAGAGGCCAGTCTCCGTGACAGTGTTCTGCCTACCTGCCTCCTTCTGCATACCAGGATGGCTTCGCTGAGGTCCTGGAGTGGGCGCCGTTTAAGATCCAGCCTCCTCCTGTGGCCTTTGGGGCGGTAGAGGCCTTTTCTCCTCTCTCTGGGTGTCCATGCTGAGAGGGCTAAGCCTTCTGAGTAGAGGATGAGGACGCCCTTTCTCGTGCTGAAAGTTTTTGGGAGAAAGAGGCTCCATGTGAGCTGGCTGGGGCTGCCCTTGTCCCGCGGTTTGCTGACCAGGACATAATCTTCGGGAGACTTCCAGTTCAAATAATCCTGCAATGGAAAGAAACCACCTTGATTGATTCACTGTGAAGAGCACTTTTATAGCAAATACTGCTTGTGCAAGGTGTTGCACTTTTTTTTTTTAGTGAGTGGTTTTCTCTCAGTTGCTTACACGGTGCACAGAACACAATCGCTCTTCTGAGCAACTGGTTTTGTCCTCCGCATCTCCGAATTAATAGAACCCAGGGCCCGGTTCTGTTGTATCTCATATAACTTTCAGGAGAGCCACTGATGCCTAGAGGCCTAAACGGGGTAGAGTGTAGGTTACAGGCCAGTTAAAGTTTCCTGGTATACACGTAAGTAGCCAGAATTTTCAAGGGCAGCACATAACTTTGAAATTAGACCTGGAGTAGCTGGCAGTTTAAAAAGGAGAAAGCCATTCCAGCCATCACTCCAGCTGTACACAGGGAGAATTTCTATACATTCCAGATGCCATGTAACTTTATCTAATTTGGCTATTTAGGAGACTATAAAGTAGTTACATATCTTGTAAGTAAGTAAATGCCATTGGCCACAGAGGTCCTTTGAAACTCTATATGTCTTTTAATACAGCAAAGGTCAAATATCATGCCAAACTACCATGACAATTGAAATGTCTGTGAGATCCAAAAATTTTCAAAATACCCTCAATGAATTTTTTTTATTCTTGGCAGAATTCAAAGAAGTAAAATTGCAGTACAACAAGGGAATTTTGCTACCGCTTAAAAATGTTCTAAAGCAAATTTTTCTTTTTGCCCATATTAAATATGAGTCCTGTGGGTTGAATTCCAGAACGTTCAAGGAAACCATTGAAGTGACAAGAACACACAGCATTTCAACTACAGAGCACAGCTTCTAAACACCAAATAGCCATCAGCTTGCCTAGAACCCCGGTGGAAATTCTTGTCTTGAACCAAACTAGCCAAATTCTAGGCAATCTGGCATCTCCTTCAGGTTAAAACAAGTGAGGCTGTAGGTCAGTGTGCAAGGCCAAGGGAGAGGGTCCTCATGGCCACCTTGGTATATCAGGCAAACTATGATGTTCTCTTGAGTTTTACCCAGGAGGGGAGATCTACCGCTGACCCCCACCACCTTACTAACGAAGCAAACCCAGACACACGTGGCTCAGCTCCAAGTGGAAAACTAGAGCATGCCTCCCCCACCCCTCTAAATATGCCTTCATTCAGCTGTAAAACTCACCTCTGGTTCAAAATAGACTTCTAACTTCTGTTTGTTCTGGACCAACTTCCCATGTCCCCGGCTCAGGACAGAGAGCGTGAACATGCTTTCCCTCTGACCACCCTTCTCAAGGGCAGTTCATCTTGGTTTTGAAGGCTGAAAGCTGGTCACACCTCAAGATTTCCTGAGCTCAGCAGGGAGCCCAAGAAGACCACAAACACTGGGCCTTTTATTAAATACATTTTCCCCTCATACAGCAGCTTCTTAGTAACAACCAGCTTACACAGTTTAGACAGTATGTGTCTTTGTCGGGAGAAAAAATAAACCGCAAACCCAAACTCCTCAAGCCCTGGATTGTCTACTCTCTGGGCAGCTTCTCTCCCCTTCTCCTGGGCCCTTGTTGTTCCCGGGTCCTGTTGCTCTGTTACCGGCCCCAAGCACCATCCTTCTCCCGGCAGTGGAGGTTGTTTCCCGGTTGCTATGGCAGCACAGGGACGTGAAGTCCCTTACACCAGCCCAGGAAAGGCGGAGACTGCTGAGGGCAGTGTTCACATGCAGGGAGAAGGAGGGTCAAATGGACATTGAAGGGACCAGGATCAGATTTCAAGTCCTGATTGTGTGGATGGGGGAGGCACGTTGAGATAGTTGTCCTGTTATAACAGTACTCATCTTGCTTTTAGAGAGTCTTCTTGCTTCTGATATGAGAGCCTTTCACTGTCAACTCACCATTAACAGATTCAGAGGAGTCGTGGAGGTCACCTAAAGCAGCCTGTGACACTTCCCTTGGCTGAGCGTCAGCATCTCCTCCACTGGACATGAGGCCCTTTGTGCTAGTCGCTGCTTTGCACGACTGTAAGATGCTGGGGATCTCTAGATTCCTTTGCACACCTGGTTCTCACCTGGGTAAATCTCATCTCCAGAGTGGGTGTACTTGGGAAATGGAGGTGTGGGCGCATTATGATGGCTGGAGGCCACTGCTGGCATTTAGCAAGCACGGGCCTGGGATGCTGAATGTTCTGTGGTGTGTGGGACTGTCCTGCACAATGAAGAGTTGTCCTACTCCGAAGGCTGGTAGCAGCCCTTCTGAGAAACACTCCAGTGCCTGGGCTGCTTGGTTCTCCTCGAGCTGACACTGTGAGGAGGACAGGAGGCAGGGGTGGGGGCTTAGGAGTGTTGAGGAACAGAAAGATGCCTTTGCTGGTGATGCACGGGCCTGCTCTGGCCTGGAAAAGCAACCTGTCCTGTCACCGTTCTGTGGGACCTCCATGGCAGCCTTGTGGGCATGCCCACTGATGACCTGTGGGAAGAAGCCTAACGGGCTATGGGCCCAGTTACCTTTCCCATCTCCCTCTGTAGCTCAGCCCTTCCCAGGGAGCTGGCTCCAGTCTCATGGGGAAGATATAGAGGTGATGCTGCATAATCAGATTGAGTTTCTTATGGAGAAGGGAGACAGTGAATGTAGAGCCGCAAAACTGAAATTAGTCAAAACCACAATAAATAGCATTTCAACACTCATTAGGATGGCTATTATGGAAAAGAACAAAATAAAAGATACAGGAGATAATGAGTGTTGGTGAGGACATGGAGAAATTGGGCCACTTGTCCACCAGAAATTGGTGGAAATGTAAAATGGTGTAGCTGTTATGAACAATAGTATGATAGTTTCTCAAAAAATTAAACATAGAATTACCGTATGATCCAGCAGTTCCACTTCTGGGTACAGAACACAAAAGCAGTAAAGTCCGGGATTCACACAGTTATTTGAATACCTATGTTTAGAGCAGCATTCTTCACAATAGCCCCAACATGGAAACAATTCAAGTGTCCACCGACAGATGAATGCATAAAGAAAATGTGGCATGTACACACAATGGAATATTATTCAGCCTTAAAGAGAAAAGAAATGTGGATGCATGCCACCACATGGGTGAATCTTTAAGACATATGCTAAATGAAATAATCCAGTCACAAAAGGACAGATATTGTTTGATTATAATTATATGAAGTACCTAAAGTAGTCACGTTCATAGAGACAGAAAGCAGAATGGTGTTTGCCAGGGGATATGGGAGGAGGAAGCGGAAAGTTAGTGCTTAAGGGGCACCAAGTTTTATTTTGGGAAGATGAATAAGTTCTGGAGATGGACAGTGGTAATAGCTATACAATATTGTGAATGCATTTAATGTCAATGACCAGCACATTTAAAATGATAAATTTTATGTTATGCATATTTAACCACAATTATAATCTAAAAAATTATAGTAAAGAGAACAAAAAACTGAATTTAGCATTTTATAATCTGAAAGCCAATTGGTCAGCATTATTGTGGAATGACCTCCTTAGAGCAGGTGAGACAAAAGCCTACAAAGTTTATAAGAGTCTTAAGCTACAGTTGCTCTCTCCCTTCCCCTTCTCAGCACTTTCAACTTTACTGAGAGACTACTTTATGGAGAGATGGTTCCTGCCCTCGAGAAGCTCCCAGCAGGGTGGGAAGACAGGTGTGTGTGAGCCAGTACCTGAAAGGTGACGTGGCAGCTGTGATAATGGGGGTGGAGATAAGTAGTTGCTCTGGGACAACGGCCAGGGTGTGTGTGTGTGTGTGTGTGTGTGTGTGTGTGTAGGGAAGATGGATGGCGGTGGGCCCTATAGAAGGCTACCTAGATGATGGATACTGGAGGTGAGCCTTAATGGACAGTGTGGCAAGGAGGGGAGATGAAAGGGGATATTGCAGGACGCATGGACAGGAAAGTCTGAGATCTCTGGGGAAGGGGCAGCTTTTTTGGTATAGCCAAAGCCTGGGCTCATGTACACATAGATGAAGCCAGGGGGAAAGGCCAGTTGGCCAAGACCATGATGATCACATATATCCTGCTAAGGAACTTTGGACTTTATTCTTCAGGTAGAGTTTTTAAAGCAGGGGGGTGATGCTATTCTATCTGCGTTTTAGGAAGATAATTCTGAGAACAGTGTAAATGACGGGTAGAATGATAGATGCTTATCTCATATACTTCTGGGTGAACTTTCAGGACCTTGCAACCCAGGCCAACCTTCCCTTGGATTTGAATGAATTTGTCAAATGGATCAGGAGTAAACTGCTTGCTAAATGGCCTTTGAATGAGACAAAGGGGGAACTGCATACCAGCTGCAGTGAAATATAAGTGCTGCCGTGCTGAAAATGCCATTGCTCATGGAAGAGGGCAGGTAGCATGAGAGGAAAGTGATAGAGCATCTGGGACCCAAAGGAGAAACACTATTGTCAGCCAAAGAATTTCTCTAAGTTTCACTGGGGAAAGTCATCCTCTGAGCTCACCTGACATGGGAATATAAACTCACCGATAAATGGTGAACCCGGCCCCCAGGAAGTGACCTTTCTGAGTCTCCGTTCAGTGAGCATCTCACCTGGGAAAATACCCGGGTGCCCATCTGACCCTCCCAACACCACGGCCAGGCTACCAGGCCTCTGGGGTCGTAATCTACGAGTGGCAAGACTACAGCCCA
Organism: Phyllostomus discolor; assembly: GCF_004126475.2. NCBI lineage: Eukaryota > Metazoa > Chordata > Mammalia > Chiroptera > Phyllostomidae > Phyllostomus > Phyllostomus discolor. The sequence continues at coordinate 27,893,996 of NC_040906.2, forward strand.
AAGCAGGCCTCTCTTAAACTGTCCTGTTTACATCCACGCTGTTTAACATGGACAATGAACAGACGTACAGATCAATTAATAGACATTTAAAAGCATTTACTCAGTCCCCGCAGCAGTTTATGGAAAGTGCATTTAGAAAGCAATCGAGATTATTGCTATTCTAAAGTGCTTGGGGATCCCAGATGAAAGGCCCTTGTAACTGGAAAGTATTTATAACTCAAGAAGAAACCCTCCACACCCATGTTATATAACACCAACCCCGTCTCCTGGCATGCCCGGCCTGTCAGCCCATGCAGCTTGTCTGTTTAAATTGCACTTTCAGTTCTATAGGGTGGAGGCTTTGTTTTTATGGTTTGTAAAGCATCATGAATAACCGTGGTGCCCTAAATAAATAGAAACCACATGAAACAAAGAAAAGAGATGTTTCTTTGGCATGTCCCCACTGTACATCCAATGGCCATGTCCCCGCTGCATCCAGGATTTGGTCCCTCGCTCCGAAGGACTTGGGGTAAATGGATGCTACTCTGGGGAAGTGGCTTATGGGATAGCAATACCAATACCAAGAGTCATTGGTATTGTCCTTGTTGCCCAAAGAGGACCTATCAGTGCACAAAGAGACTTAACAATTTGCACAAAGCCTCCCAGTGAAACAGAGGTGGTATAGGACCTTGTCCTAATCCCGGCCTGCTGTTCACCCCACTTCTGCAACAGAGTAGCGACATCCATTCACAAGAAGCTATGTGGTGGCTGATATCCAGCAGTCACAAAACTGCTGTGACTGAAGCTACCACAGTGCTCTCTTCAGCCACAAAGCTGGTGATGGGACACTGGATTGGTGTCGGGCTAATGGATGGCCTGAAACACTCATTATCTCCTTACCTTGCTTCTCCTCACTTTACCTTGCTAATTTAGTTTCAAAGGACTTTAGGAAATCACATTTTTAGCTTTCTAATCTGCCATAGAGGGAAAATAGAATGAAGGTTTATAGAACTATTTCTGGTTATCTACCATAAGCACCAAACACGAAGAATATTTTAAAATATGGGCATGTTTAAGACAATCAGCATCACCTTCCACTATTAAGATGCTTTCCATCTTCTTGTTTTATACCCCCAACTAGACTGTAAGTCTTTGGAAGGTAGGGACTAGACCTTGTAATTCTTAGCACTTCCCACTGCACCCCTTTCATAACATAACAGCAGAACAGGTATTTGTTGCTTTCTTTTTAACATTCCCAGACAAATGTACTGATCGTTGAGCCAGTATGTAAGATGTGTGGAAGAAAAGAATTATGTCAAAGCCTGTTTTAATAGCTAGTAGTTTGCTTATAGTACAAAGCTTAGTACAAAGTACAGATTAAAGACTCTGCTTAATGAAAACTTGGTTTTCAAAGCCAGATTCCCTGAAAAAGCACCAAGAGAATCAGTGTGGAAGATCCAGCCTTCTAAACTTGTTGGATGCTTCCAGACTTGCTGAGGATAGGTCACTTGGCTTGTTCAGAGGGCTGATTTCTCATGTGGCCAGGTCAGGTTGAGAGAAAAGGCAAAAGGCAATGAAGAACACTCTGGAATCATAGCAAGGGAGAAAGTGTCGCTGATGGCTCTCTGCTTCCTTTCTCTCCTTAAGTATAAATTATGACCACATAGCCTGCCTAGTTCAGGAGGGAGGGGACCAGAGAGCTATTTATTTTAGATCTTTCTGAAGGGTTTGCTTTGGGAGTCTTCTATTTAGCTATGCTTTTGCTCAGGGCTTCATTTTATTAGCAGACGTGCTCATAGTAATTGCAAGCTTTTAAATTTATGGTGAAAGATAGTAAGATTGGAGAAGAAATAAAAATCACACATTCTTGGTGCTTTTGTAACATGAGGAAAATCCATCACTAGCCTGGCTAGCAGCTTAGTCACTGGGGACAAAAGTAACAAACCTTTACGGAAACAAACCCATGGAGGGTGGCGAGAACAGGGGTGATCTGAATTCTCAGAACAGAACAGCTTTATCTATGTCACTAGGATGCTTGTGAGCAAAGTTTTTTGCACTTGACTTTCATTAAATATTGTTGCAGTGATGTTAATTTAATTAACAAATAAAATGATTTATGTAAGGCACTAAGGATAGTACCTGGGTACATAGTATGTGCTCAATAAATAGAAATTATTGTTTACCAAATAATTTCATTCCATAATTCACAACACACATGAATCCTCCCCACAGTTAGCACATGGTAGTGATGTCTTGCTGTATAAAATCATGCTCAGAGAGCCACTCCCTCCCACTGGGGAATCTCACGTGTAGCAGATGAGAAGTTGCTGGGCCGCACAACCGGCCTTTGCTCCGTGCCTGGCTCACAGCTCACTCTTTAAACTCTGTGATGAAGAGTTTTTATGCTTTCTAATTGCCACAGAGTAAGACTGGTGAGCTCTCTGCTAACCATTTTAAAGAAATGTTAATTTGATGTACAAAACATATCTTTTTATGGGGCATGTATATTGCATTCATAACCCAAGATATAGGAAAATTTTCTTCCCACTAACTGCCCGCAACAGTTAGGTTTTTATGTACAAATTGATGTCCCACCCTCAGCCCCAGAGGTGAGCAGTCTGGGAAATGGAGAAGCCAGCCTGAGGAACAGGAAAAGGAGTTCAGGAGCCTGGATCCTGAAAGAAGCTTCCCCCAAAGGCCCATGGGCTGCTAGAGCTCACCTTGTGAACCCAGGAGCCCCTACCCCACAGGCTAACCTCCTTGCCTGTTATCCAACCATTATAGTTTCCTTTGGGAAAGGCTTCAGGTCATCTCGGGAACTGAGTTAAGATGCAGGCCCCTATGTAGAGGTTGATTCAACCATGCTGTGCAGGAATGGGGCCCAGAGAGAAGACGCCTGGATTTGGGATTGATGAGGGAGAAATGCGGGGGAGGAAGATGTAAGGCAAGATGGGACAGTATCCCTTGGAGGCAGGTTGGAAGGCACATCCCAGAACGTTTTCCTGTTCCCCTTTTTTTCAGAGAGCCAGCTGGTGCCCACACTCCTCCAGGCAACCTCTGGCTGGCCCCAGGAGACTGTTAAGTAGACATTTAAGGAGGAAGGGAACTAGTTTCTTCTTATCTCACAGAGCAAACCCACCTTGGGCAGCAAAGTCCCTTCTCCAGAGGCCAGAAGACCAGATAAAACTCTCCCACAAGTTGAAAGGCATCAATAATGCGACAACAAGTGGGATCCGACATGAGCAATGCCCTCTGAAGAGCCTCATGTTCCCAGCCGGCACTCGCTCGTGTCCACCTCTGACGCCAATCCACTCTGAAGAGGGTTTCCTGGGGCCTCTCCGTCAAGCAGACAGAACATCTTTGGAATGGTATCTTCCAGTGGGAGATACTGCTAGCAGGGGCAGCTTTTCAGATTTTGTGATAGTCCATCTCTTGATTCACTGTCTAGACATAGGCACACAAAGGGTTAACAGGCCTTTTAGGACTCGGCTGCCAAGTACACTTACTGCTCAGTCCAGCACTCCCAGCTTGTGTTCTTACGCTGCTGGAGTGGCCTGTTCATGGCATCTGGTTCCCTGGCAACAGCTTTCATTGGCTCAATCAAAGCCCTTTCTTCTCAAGAAAGCTCCTACTGAGACACCCACCACCACCACTAATCACCATCTTAACTCGGGGTTTGGGATGCAGCTGGTATGAAAAATAGCGTTTGTGGATGTGAGATGATAAAGCAATGGACTGGGCTGAACACACCTGCCTGAGTGATGCTTGCCCTGGTTTTCTACAGGACCCTGTGGAAATTACCTGATTTTTTCACTGGGACAGAGAGAAAGCCCGGGCCAAAAAGTTCCCCAGAGCTGGATTTCTTTGTTCGGCAGACATCCATGAGCCTCTGTGATTCATGACGAGCCGTTTCCTGGGCTGATCTGTCATATAACTGCGGGCCCTGCGCTCTGACAAGGGGCGCTGCTCCGCTGAGGGAGTTCAGACAAGGAAATCCATATTGTGGAAGGCTTGTCCCCAGCCGGCCACAAGCCGTGAGCGGAGCCTGCCTCCGCTAGAACCGGGGAGTCTGGAGGCTGCTCCGCTTTGCCCCGAGAAGTCGGCAGCCCCAGGTTTGCTAAGAAGAGCAGGATAAAGTAGCTCTCCACAAAGCTTTTTGGGGAAAAAGATAATGTTGATGAGATTCTCTAATAAAGACGGGCATTTTTAGGTGAATTCTTTAGTCTTAAGGAGAATCGCTTTGAGTTTTCTTGTTTCGTCTGGGGATAAGTAACATGAAAGCAACGAAGTCGAGATGAGGAAGAAAGCAAGCTGTTCTCACTTCTAGTTCACGAGCATCAATCTGCTTAACCCATTTTTCTCTTTTTTTTCAAGTCAGATTTCATTTCATGCATTTATTCTCACGAAAATCTAAACAGATAGCGTCATTCAGGAATTAAAATGCTCAGAGTTCACAGTAATGTGTATAAGCGATGTTGACTTGTGGCCTGGCCGTCCACCCGAATGTTTGTGCTGCTCTAGCCTTGTTCCCTCAAGGGGAAACAGCCATCCTGGTCGCAGTGCTGAGATGTCATGGAACAGCCGACAGTTCAGAGTCAGTCGGGGTTTGTGGCTGCTCTGCTTGGGCCAGCGGAGGTCCTCTCCGGTGCGGTATGTGTGCATGAATAGTTCTCTGTGTCTGGTCTGCTAGCTTGTCCGCAATTTAGCCCGGTAAGGGCTCTTGGTGGTGCCACCTCACATATGTTATGGAGGGCACTTAACAAAAACAACATACATTTGAGAGCTATTTGGGGACAGGTCTTGTTCTATTTCTTTCTTTTTAAAAAATATTTTGTTGTTGTTCTATTACAGTTGTCCCAATTTTTCCTCCTTTGCCCTCCTCCGCTGAGTCCATTACCCCCTACCCTGCTCCCACAGTCAGTCCTCACACTGTTGTTCATGTCCATGGGTCATTCATGCATGTTCTTTGACTGGTCCCTTCCCCTTCTTTCCACCATTATCCCTCTCCTTCCTCCCCTCTGGTCTCTGCCAGACTGTTCCGTGTTTCCATGCTTCTGGTTCTATTGTGCTCATTAGGGGTTTTTTGTTCATTAGGCTCCACTTACAGGTGAGATCATATGGTATTTGTCTTTCATTGACTGGCTTATTTCACTTAGCATAATATTCTCCAGTTCCATCCATGCTGTCATGAAAGGTAGGAGTTACTTCTTTTTTTCTGCTACATAGTATTCCATTGTGTAAACATACCACAGTTTTTTGATCCATTCATTTACTGATGGGCACTTTGGCTGTTTCCAGTACTTGGCTATTATAAATAGCATTGCTATGAATGTAGGGGTGCATAAGTTCTTCTGAATTGGTGTTTCAGGATTCTTAGGGTATAATCCCAGCAGTGGAATCACAGGGTCAAAAGACAGTTCCATTTTTAGTTTTTTGAGAAATTCTGTACTCTTTTCCAGAGTGGCTGCACCAGTCTGCATTCCCACCAACAGTGCACTAGGGTTCCCTTTTCTCTGCATCCTTGCCAACAGTTGTTGTTTGTTGATTTGTTTATGATGGTCATTCTGACCGGTGTGAGGTGGTATCTCATTGTGGTTTTAAGTTGCATCTCTCTGATGGCTAGTGATGTTGAGCATCCTGTATGTCTCTGGGACCTCTGTATGTCCTCCTTGGAGAAATGTCTGTTCAGGTCCTTTGCCCATTTTTTAATTGGCTTGTTTGTGTTCCTGGTGTTGAGATGTATGAGTTCTTTATGTATTTTGGAGATCAAAACCTTGTCTGAAGTATCATTGGCAAAAATGTTTGAATCTCTTTTTTCATTTTGATGATGTTTTCTTTAGCTGTGAAGATGCTTTTTACTTTGATGTAGCCCCATCAAAGTTCGTTTACTGTTTCCTTTATCTCCCTAGCCCTAGGAGATATATTGGTGAAAATATTGCTTCTTAGGATATCTGAAATTTTACTGCCTATGTTTTCCTCTAGGACTTATATGGTGTCATGACTTATATTTATTTATTTATTTATTTATTTTTTATTTATTTATTTTTTTATGAACCTTTTTTTTTTTTAAAGATTTTATTTATTTATTTTTAGATTTTAGAGAGGGAAGGGAGGGAGAGAGAGAGAGAGAGAGAGAGAGAGAGAGAGGGAGAGAGAGAGAGACATCAATGTGCGGCTGCTGGTGGTTCTGGCCTGCAACCCAGGAATGTACCCTGGCTGGGAATCGAACCTGGGACACTTTGGTTCCCAGCCCGCGCTCAATCCACTGAGCTATGCCAGCCAGGGCATGACTTATATTTAAATCTTTCATCCATTTTGAGTTTATTCTGGTGTATGGTGTAATTTGGTGGTCTAGTTTCTTTTTTCTTTTCTTTTCTTTTTTTTTTTTTTTTTTTTTGCATGTAACTTATACCTGTCCAGGTCTCCCAACACCATTTATTGAAGAGGCTATTTTTACTCCATTTTATGCTCCTGCTCCCTTTGTCAAATATTAATTGACTAGAGAGATATAGGCTTATTTCTGGGCTTTCTATTCTGTTCCATTAATCTATGTGTCTGTTCTTGTGCCAGTATCAGGCTGTTTTGATTACAGTGGCCTTATAGCATAGTTTGATATCAGGTATTGTGATCCTTCCTACTTTGTTCTGCTTTCTCAAGATTGCTGAGGCTATTAGGGGTCATTTTTTGTTCCATATAAGTTTTTGAAATATTTTTTCTAGGCCTATGGAATACACCATTGGTAATTTAACAGGGATTGTGTTGAATTTATAGAGTGCTTTGGGTAGTATGGACATTTTAATGGTATTAATTCTTCTAATCCATGAACATAGTACATGCTTTCATTTATTTGTATTTCCCTTAATTTCTTTCTTCAGTATTCTGTAGTTCTCTGTGTAGGTCTTTACCTCCTTGGTTAAGTTTGTTCCTGGGTACTTTATTTTTCTTGTTGCTATAGTAGATGGTGTTTCCCCCCCTAGTTTCTGATATTTCATTGTTGGTGTACAAAAATGCCTTTGATTTCTGAATATTGACTTTGTATCTCACTATTTTGCCAAATTCACTTATTAGGTCAAGTAGTTTTTTGATGGAAACTACAGGTTTTTCTATGTACATTATCATGTTGTCTGCAAATAATAACAGTTTTACTTCTTCCTTTCTGTAAACTGCAGACTTCCAAACTGCAAAAGGCAGTTTGGATGCCTTTTTATTTCTTTTTCTTGTCTGACCTCTGTGGCTAGAACTTCCAATATTATATTGAATAAAAGTGGTGAAAATAAGCACCCTTTTGTTTTTCCTGATCTTAAAGAGAAAGCTTTTAGTTTTTGCCCATTGAGTATGATGTTGGCTGTAGGTCTCTCATATATGGCCTTTATTATGTTGAGGAATGCTCCCTCTATTCCCACTTTACTGAGTGTTTTTACCATGAATGGGCACTGTGCTTTATCAAATGCTTTTTCAGCATCTATTGATATGATCATGTGATTTTTGTCTCATTTTGTTTATGTGATGTGTTATATTTATTGATTTGTGAATATCGTACCTTTCTGTATCCCTGGGATGAATCCCACTTGATCACGGTGTATCATCTTTTTAATGTATTGCTGGATCTGGATTGTCAAGATTTTGTTGAGGATTTTATCATCTATGTTCATCAGTGATACTGGCCTGTAGTTTTCTTTCTTTGTTGTGTCTTTACCTGGTTTTGGAATTAAGATAATATTGGCCTTGTAAAAAGAGTTTAGGAGCCTTCCCTTTTCTTGAATTTTTTGGAATAGTTTGAGAAGGATAGGAGTTAGCTCTTCTTTAAATGTTGGTAAAATTTGCCTGTGACATCATCCAGTCCAAGGTTTTTGTAATTATTGCTGGGAGTTTTTTTAATTACTGCTTCAATTTCACTAGTTGTTATCAGTCTATTTAGGCTTTCTGCTTCTTCTTGATTCAGTTTTTGAAGGTTGTATGTTTGTGAAAATTTGTCCATTTTGCCCAGGTTGTCCAATTTCTTGGCATATAGTTGTTCATAGCAATTTCTTACAATTCTTGTGTTGCTTGTACACAAGAATTGGTTGCAACTTCTCTTCTTTTGTTTCCTATTTTATTTATTTGGGTCCTCCCTATTTTTCTTGATAAGTCTGGTTAAAAGCTTGTCAATTTTGCTTATCTTTTCAAAGAATCAGCTCCTGGATTTATTAATCCTTTGAATTTTTTTTTCTTTTGATCTCTATGTCATTTAATTCTGCTCTGATTTTGATTATTTCCTTTCTTTTACTCTCTCTGGGCTTTGTTTGTTGTTGTTCCTCTAGTGCATGCAGGTGTAGAGTTAGGTTGTTTATTTGAGATTTTTAAATCTTTTTTAGGTAAGCCTGTATTGCTATGAACTTCCCTCTCAAGACTGCCTTTGTTGTGTCCCATAGATTTTGGGCTGTTGTGTGTTCATTTTCATTTGTTTCCAGAAACTTTTTGATTCCTTCCTGATCTTGTTGTTAACACATTCATTATTTAATAGTGTGTAACTTAGTCTTCATGAATCTGAATGTTTTTGAGTTTTTTTCCTTGAGGTTAGTTTCTAGTTTCAAGCCATTGTAATCTAAGAAAATGCTTGATATGATTTCAGTTTTCTTGAATTTGTTGAGGCTTGTTTTGTGTGCTACCATGTGGTCTGTCTTTGAAAATGTTCCATGTGCATTTGAAAATAATGTATATTTTGCTTCTTTGGGGTGAAAAGTTCTGTATATATCAATTAAGTGCCTTTGATCTAGGGTGCTGTTTGATGTCACAATATCCTTGTTGATTCTTTGCTTGGAAGATCTATCTATTGTTGACAGTGGGGTGTTAAAATCTCCTTCTAAGAGTGTGTTGCTATTGATATCTTTCCTGATTTCCTCTAAGATTTTCCTTATATAGTTCGATGATCCTATGTTGGGTGCATATATGTTTATAAGGGTTATATCTTCTTGATGGATACTCTCTTAAGTATTATGTAGTGTCCTTCTTTGTCTCCTTTTATGGACTTTGTTTTGGAATCTATTTTTTCTGATATAAGTATTGCTACCCCAGCTTTTTTTTCATGTCTATTTGCTTGGAATATTTTTTTCCATCCCTTCACTTTCAGTTTGTGTACATCTTTTGTTGTGAGGTGGGTCTCTTGTAGACAAGATATACCATATTTTGCCATGTAAAATGCACACTTTTTTGCCCAAATTTTTGAGGGAAAACTGAGGGTATGCATTATACATGGGTAGTACTAATTCTGCATCTATATAAATGTTTTAGATTCTTTCATTTATGCTTATGTGTTAAGAATGTAACTCTAGAAAGCAATACAATATCTGTATGCAAGACGATTACCCTTGAATATGACCATTCATTTTGTTTCTAAATATAAATAAGTAAATAATTGAATTAAAACAAAAGATTTTTTTTTCTTGAAAGTTTGGGCCAAAAACATGGATGTATGTTGTATAAGGCAAAATGACATGCAGATCATGTTTTCTTATCCATTCAGCTACCTGTGTTTTTTGATTGGAGCATTTAATCCATTTACATTTAAGGTTATTATTGGTAGGTACTTATTCTTTGCCATTTTTCCCTTTTGTACTTGAGTTCCTCTTTCTCTCTCTCTCCTTTCCTTCATCTTTTTAAAAATGATTTTATTTATTTTTAGAGAGAGGGGAAGGGGGGTACAAAGAGAGGGAGAGAAACATCAATGTGCGGTTGTCTTGCATGTGACCCCCACTGGGGACTTGGCCCGCAACCCTGGCATGTGCCCTGACTGGGAGTTGAACTGGCAACCCTCTGGTTCGCAACCCGCACTCAATCCACTGAGCTGCACTAGCTAGGACCTTTTTTTTTTATCTTCCTAAAGCAGTCCCTTTAGTATCTCTTGCATTACCTGTTTGGTGGAGAATCATTCTTTTAGCCTTCTATTGTCTGGGAAACTCCTTATTTTCACCTTTCATTTTAAATGAGAGCCTTGCTGGGCAGAGCAGTCTTGGGTGCAGGCCTTTGCTTTTCATTACTTGGAATATTTTTTTTTGCCATTTCCTTCTGGCTTGTAATGTTTCTGTTGAGAAATCTGCTGATTGCTTTATCCAGGCTCCCTTGTATGTTACTGGCTTCTTCTCCCTTGCTGCCTTTAAGATTCTCTCTTTGTCTTTAAATTTATCATTTTAATTATGATTGTCTTGGAGTGGGCCTCTTTGAGTTCATCTTGATTGGGACCCTCTGTGCTTCCTGGACTTGCATGACTTTTTCCCTCATCAAGTTAAGAAGTTTTCTGTCATTATTTTTTCAAACAGGTATTCTTTCCCTTGCTCCTCTTCTCCTTCTAGTATCCCTATGATATGAATATTATTACATTTCTTGTTGTCCTGAAGCTCCCTTAAACCCTCTTCATTCTTTCTGAGTCTTTTTTCATTTTGTTGCTCTGTCGGGGAGTTTTTTTTTCCTACCTTGTCCCCTGGCTTTGTTCTATTTCGTATGAGATGTGTAGTTGGAAAATTCTTAATCTCTGAGCCTCAGTCTCCTCATCTAGGAAATGTGAATAATAGTGCCTATCACATGGGGTCCTTGTCACTAAGGACCAGAAAAAATGTTGTGCCTGGGCACCACACCTACAGAATCTGAATAATTTATTCTGAAGTAGGGTCTGTTCACTGATGATTCGAGAAGCTCCCCAGGTGTTTCTAATGTTTTGCCAGCAGTGAGAACAACAGATGCAGCATATGGAGGCTCTCTATGATTATTTTTCAGGTTGAGGAATTTCTTGAAGTTCAGGGCTTCTTTGGAATGGAGATGAGAAAGAGGTAATATTTATAGAAACAAAATTATCTTACTTCTTTCTCAGATCTGTGAGTCACAACAGATAGGAATGGAAATGTAGCCTAGTGTGGTGGAAGCATTCTCTTCTCTTTGAACCCTTTTGAGATGGGTCTCAAATTTTTTTTCATTCAAAAAAAGAAAAAAAATTACTGAGCACTTTCTATATGGATATTTTTTATAAGAGATAGTATGACAAGGAGAAATGGGTAGATAGTATAATGCTCAGAAAGCTCACAGCCTAGCAAGGGAAAATAAATGAGCCTATATGATACTGGGCTTGGTGTAATTAAATAGTAATACCCTGAGCTGCTTTTCCCTGGAGGAGCCTTGATGATGTGACATAGGAACTTTCAAGATATTATGAAATGAGCCCTGGCTGGTATGGCTCAGTGGACTGAGTGTCAGCCTAGGAACCACAGGGTTGCTGGTTCGATTCCTGGCTGGGCACATGACTGGGTTGCGGGGCAGGCCCCCTATGGGGGGGTAATGCGAGAGGTGGCCACACATTGATGTTTCTCTCTCTCTCTCCCTTTCTCCTCTCTCTCTAAAAATAAATAAATATTTTTTAAAAAGATATTATGAAATGAGAGACACATTTCCAGCTTGGATTCTAAGCAGGAGGCAATTTTTATCTTCCCAACAAAGGACAGCACCCTGATTAAAGACCAAGAGAATAAAAACATAGAACTCTTAGTGTTAGACTTTATAAAATACCACACTGGTATTTTCATTAGTTAGCAGAACAGACAGCAAGCATTTGTAGGGCATATTTTAAGGAATAAAATCTTTTGAATGTATCAGTTGAAAGATGCTTGACACTCAAAGGTCATATATAAACAAACACATAAACAAAACCAGAAACTTTTGTGGTTGGTAACAAGGTGGGGTGGCCCAAAGCAATATGGAACACCAGCTCTAGAGAACCTGCAAGAAGATTCCAAACTGATCCCCAAATGGTTCTTTTAGCTATGCTATCATGAGTTTTCACTAATTTTTTTAGAGTGGAGAAAGAGGAGACTGGTGTTAGAACCACTTGTATATGCCTTGGAGATAATTCCATATAAAACATAGTGTAGTGAAGCAAATAGGTTTCCTATTATGTACTAAATCCAATCCATTGGTAGTGACTTCTTAGAACACTTGATTGAGAATAATTCTGCAGAGTCTTGGCCTAGTGAAAAAAAAAAGAGTTTCATGGCTGCTTAGCTATGTCATCCATAGGTGAGGAAGAGTAAATTGTGATACACATTGTGAGCTTTGCCAACTCAATGTTGTAAACTGCCCAGAATTCTCATTACAGGGTCTGGGTTTAACCATTCTTAACAAATCCTTTTGGCATCAACATAAAATCATTTTATTATATTTTATTAACAACTTATTATTATAGAAACCCTAGTTCCTCAAATCTAAGATGCCATATTGAAAAATTTTTTGTAAATTTTCAACTGAGGATGTGTTTATTGATTTTAGAGAGAGAGGAAGGGAGAGAGAGAGAGAAACATTGATGTGAGAAAGAAACATCAGTCAGTTGCCTCTTGTATGTGCCCTGACTGGTGATTAAATCTGCAACCTAGGATGTGCTCTGACTGGGAATTGAACCCACAACAATTTGGTGTATAGGATGATGCTCCAACCAACTGAGCTACCCAGCAAGGGGTAAGGTGCCATGTATTTTAAGATAACACTGATTGTTTAATAATGGGGTTTAAGGGAAAAAACACTATCATTAATGTAACACAAAAATAAGATTTATCCACATACTCTTTTTCAGTACTTTATCCAATGTTTAAGAATAAACCTCTTTCAGATTCAGCTGAGGGATGCTCCTGAATCATTCGTGACCGTTGGCAGTGGGACATACAGCATTATCGGGAGTCTCTGTTTTTTATCATCTGGCCTGGTGATTTCAACCTTCTTACCAAATGTAAACTTGGGTGGTCTAATTGTTAGTCATATTGTGGGATACCAGGGTTTCATGTGTGTTTCCTGTTTGGTTAAACTCATAATTTTATCCTACCCTTAATTAAAATTACTTCTTTCTAGAAGGTAAGCAGCTTCTCTTGAAAGTCATCCAGGTGGTCCTGAGAGATATTGGGCTCCTGAGGATGACTTTGCAGTGAATGAATTGATCACACCAACCTACCTTAACTTTAAAAATTCTGCTATTTCTCTTGAGATATCTGTCAATTTTTATTGCATGTAATTACAGTACCCATTGTGTAGTCTGGCAATCCTCTTCCTGTGTTCTCTGAAGTACTTGGCTGTTGTTTTGCTAGAAAACATGAAAGTACAGTCATGCCTTCAGCAATAAATATTTGCTTCACTTATTATAAATGTGCCTCGCTAAGTTCTCCCATGGGCAGATAATAACTACTGTGTCTCAACTTACTCTCCTGCCAGCAGGGGCAAATTTCTTTCGACATAAGTTATAAGCAGCATCCCAATTTCAGAAATGTTAAGATGTGAACAAATAAGAGTCTGAGAAGAAAGGAAATAAAACAGATAGCTAAATGAGATAAACTCTGAGTATCCAAGTCAAGATTTCCAGAGTAAGCAAGCAGGCTTGTTCTTGAGGGACACTGCAGACAAGAGACTCCTCTGGTGGGTGACTGTGGTTCAAGCACTCCCTTGCCTGCTTGCTGAACGTTTTTAGAACTGCACAACAGTCTAAGATGCTTCTGTCTATACTTTTTTCCTCCCCCTCTCCTTCACATGGTCAGACCTGTCCCTTGTCTGATAGTTCTGGCTCCCTCTTCATTTTCCCTTACAGGTGTTTTTTTCTAATAAGTCTCTTGCATATCTAATCCTGTCTTGGTGCCTGCTTCTTGGAGAACCCATATACACAACCAGTCCTTGTGGGCACGGTGCCAGGTAGGTGTCCTCAATAGATTCCCCATCTACTGTTTCATTTGCTTTGTTATTTCCCATTCCTTTCCCAACTGCCGCTGTGTTTTAGAAGTTAGCACTATTGGATAGTCTCCAGGAAAGAGATAAGTTACTCAGGAAGCAGTGCCTGTAGGAAAGTCCAGAGGAGGAAAGAAAGCAGACCTAAAGGATGATTGTAAGGACATACTAATTTTTCCTTATTGTGCTAATTATTCCTTTAAACAGAGTTTATTTGTTTTTAAGCAAAGTTTGCTAACTGTCATTATGATGATATTGAGTTGCATCTCAGGAACAAACAGAATCAGGGACCTAAACAGCACTAGGATGTTATTACTGCCTCCCATTTCACAGGCCCATTGAATAGCCACTAATGGCTCCTGGACTTACGTCCCACAGCCCTGGGACTCAAGGAAAGGCTGGCTTCTCCTTTTCAATTCCAGTTCCAATCCCCAGGGGAAAGCACAACCTACCCCAGCTTAGGTCAAATACCTACCCTCACAACAATCAATTGTGCTCAGGGGGACTGTGTCGGGGAAGGACTGTGATTAGTCTATGTTCTACCAACATGGTGAGGTTCATGGTCATTATGTGCATGCTGGATGTTCTCAGAAGAAAGGAGGGTTGTTTTCTGGATATGTATAAAGGATTGGTGGTCTGTTAGGCTTTCACGATCAAACCAGGCTTTGAAATCCCCACTTCCTCTCTCAGGACTCCCAGTCTCTAGCTCCCTTCTTATCTAAACTCCTTATAAAGAAAATTAGGCCTGGCTGGCATAGCTTGGTGGATTGAGTGAAGGCTGCGAACCAAAGTGTTGCAGGTTCGATTCCCAGTCAGGGTACATGCCTGGGTTGCAGGCCATGACCCCCAGCAACCACACATTGATGTTTCTCTCTCTCTCTCTTTCTCCCTTCCTTCCCTCTCTAAAAATAAATAAATAAAATCTTTTAAAAAAAGACCACTATAATCAAAACATTCTAAAAAAATTAGGTATTTTTAATCTATAGCTTAGAGTAGTGAGGGACTGGAAAATGTGTCTCTACTTTTAAGTGGGTTATGGATTGTTTTTATTTTGTACCTTATTAAATTCCTATGGAATGTACTCATTTTTATCAAGCAACTGGCAACATTGCTTTTGGACATTTGGGAGCATTGGGAAGAGAAAGATTTAATACCCCCTTCTCCCTTTCCACTGCAGCTCTTTTTGGGCAGACTTCATGTCAGAATGTTAACACTGTCTCCAAGTCCTCCCTGCTGGCTTCTGAAGTTACAGCCTTTGGTGACCATAGTGCTTTTTAATGCTTTTTGGTGCTTTAGGACATGGTGAAGGGAAGATTTCGGAAATCACCTCCATTATCGTGATGGCTGAACTCAGAGCTGGGCCCCTTACTGGCCCCTGGCACTGCTGCAGTGTCTGCCGCCTGTTGAGGCTGCCTTTGAAAGCTGGCATTTCGTTGGGAGGAACTCAACCCCCAGTGGCAGACTTGGGTTGCAATGGAAAGTAGATTCCAAAGCTGCCCCTGGAATGTGAACTTTTCCTGGAAACTTTCCATGCTGCCTCTTAGAGAACAGCAGGCATCAACGTATTCACACCAGGAGTCAATTTAAAAAACCCAAATTATTGCCATCCCAATAAACAACGATCTCTCTTCCTTTTCAAATAAACTTGTTAGGGTGGCTTAAAAGCCAGGTCTAATTACACGATCAGATAGCATAAATCTGATTAGAAGCTTTTCGTCTGCTTTAATTAATTTTCTCCTGCAATCAGAGTTATTTTTAGTAAATGTTAAATATGTATTTAAATAACTTTAGTGTATATTTTTTTCTAAAACCTAATGGAGGTCTCTTTCATTCATCCTTCTTGCTTTTTGATGAGGTATGAATGTTCCTAGGACTCAGTATTCAGAGAGGAAAAGAGCTTGGAGAATTCCACACCTTCATAATTTAGCCTGAGATATAAATACCTGTGTCCTGGTTACAAACACCTAGGTCATATATCATAGGTTGGGTGAGGGGGGTCATCTAAGGTGGTTCTGGGTAACTGTTAAATGCTTGAGCCACTGGAGGAAAAGGGGAGGAAGTAAAATGCTGAGAATATTAGCAGGCGATCATAACTGTGCCTTTGGAACTTGTCTGAAACAGGCCCTTCCAAGAGGCACTCGATCTTACCAATTATCTTCCTCTTGCTCCTCCACTCTCCCTGTGTCTCTCACTCAGAAAAGACAGTTTTCTCTTCCCAAGGTACATCTCTATCCATCCAAAAGTTATGAGATCTGCAATCCCAATGGTTTAAATGCAATCTTATGGGTAGTAGAATGTGTCATTCACCTTTACTTAGCAGTGTCTGGTGCATAATAGAAAGGAGAGAGGGGGGGAGGGAGGGAGGGAAGAAGGAAGGAAGGAAGGAAGGAAGGAAGGAAGGAAGGAAGGAAGGAAGGGAGGAAGGAAGGAAAGAAAGAAAGATTCTTATACTCTACATGGTTAGGATTTAGCAATCTCTTTGGAAAGTCACCCTTCTAGTTGGAACATATGACTGATGAAATTTGATGAAATGTAATTTGACCAGATGCTGACAGCACTGGCTAATGTCGTATGTCAGGTACCCTCAGTATGTGTGCATGGGGTGGGGGTAATTGTGGGTGAACTCTTTTTCCTTTGCAGTGGGATTTCTTAAGGGTCTGAGTTAAGATTCTATGTCATCTTCATGTTGATGAAAATTACTGCTGTCATTTCAGGTTTCTCTCAGTTCACTATGTCCTTGTGAATTCTAATGATGAAAAAAGCTCCCTTGAAATTTTTTAAAAAACAGACTCCCATAGAACTCAAGCAACTGCTCTCTGCCCACCCCCGACATTTTTTTGCCTTTTTTTGGCAGTAGATGGGGGATGAAGAAGAGAAAACGTAAATTTGAAACATTTAAATTTGATTACAATTTAGTAACTATAGAAATTATACTTTTCTTTTTGTTACTTTTAGTAAGTTCTAAAACCCATGTCCCTGAAACCCCTGTGTTTTTCCTCTTTTTTCAAATTGACCAAAAACAGCAGAAGAGGGAAGTTCTATGTAATCGCTCCTAAGAGGTAATAAAAAAATTACAACCACCAAATATGAAATAACATTTATTTTTCTATTGATACATTTTTAATAATGCACACTGATGTTATACACAGAGGAAAATGATTCCCTGAAGATTATTGCTTTAATACGTATGCACAAGGAGATTTGAGGCTCCTTGATGGTAAAGAAGGGAGCCTTTAATCAAATGTAATCAAATGATCTGTTTGTACTGCTCAAAGGGAGGTGATAGGGTCCACTTATCAGAGAGTCCCCAACACCAGTCAACAGGAGACCTCCCACACTCTGCCTTGGAGAAAAAACCCAATTTGGCCAAACAGTAGATAAGGAAGAAGGCTCACCCCTGGCTGGGTCACTGCTGGCGGGGCTGAAGTTTGATAATGTCTAATAATATCTCATGTTTACATAGGAACCCTTTCCTGGGGGCAAAGTGCTTTGCCGACATTATCTTATTAACCTGTCCTCTGACCCTAAAAGCATCCACATTTTTACTGGGACTGGGGTTGAATAGGAGAGAGAAAGAACAAAAGAAGTAAATGGCAAAGCTGGATTTGGATGCAGTTCCGGTCTCTACATTTCCAGGACAAGTTGCTCTCCTGAGCCAACTGCCATTCTTAGGTGAGACATGGAAGCCTGTTCTGAACGACAGGGCCCCATGGTTTGACAAGATCTCGTTTAAAAAGGAGAAACAACTCTGTTGCCCTTTTCTGTGCTAAGTGTGTCCAGAGAATTGGTGAAAAAATCTAAATATTCTACGTGTGTCTTCTAACTCAGAAGTTCTTAACCTTGGTTCAGTGGGTCTGGGGAAGCAGGAGGAAATTGTCTGCAATCTTGGGCCTATATGACCCTATTTGCATTTTTTTGGAGACTGAGCCCATTGTTGTTGTTGTTTTTTTAATCAGATTTCCAAAAGGATTCATGAATTCTTGAAAAGAACCTCTGGGTTCTTAGTTTTATTCTCTACTAAGTGAAGTATTAGAGCCAATCTATAGCAATACTAGTATTTAGGGTTCCAGCTCTATGTTCAGCTCTAATCTAGTTATGGGGTCATGGGGCAGGAGAAGTGGATCTGTATCATATTCCTACATTTGTTAATACTTTATTTGGCTTCAAGTAATTTTCCACATGTGATTCATTTTATTTGTTTATCCAATAGACAATCACCGAGGCACTACTTTCCTAGGACTGCTTTAACGATTTACCACAGACTACTTGGCTTAGAACAACAGAAATGTATTCTCTCACAGTTCTGAAGGCTGTGGGTCTGAAATAAGATGTCGACAAGACCGTGTTCTCCCTGGAGGCTCCGGGGGAGCAAACTTCCTTGTCTCTTTTAGCTCCTGGTGGTTGCCAGTAATCCTTGTTTTGTATTGTTTTTCCTTTTAGACACATAATTCCAATCTCTGCCTCTGTCATCAGATGGCATTCTCCTCGTGAGTTTTTCTGCCTTTTTGGGGAGCGGGGGCAACAGTCACGTTGGACTAAGGGCCCACCTTGCTCCAATATGACGTCATCTGAACTACATGAACTACATTTGAACCTATCTCCAAATAAGGGCAGGTTCTGGTATTCTAGGAAGGACATAAATTTTGGTGAGACACTAGACAACCCAGTACACTGAGCATCGCTCTGTACTGGATGTTATCATAGCACTAGAGATCAAATGTACGACAAATCACTGTATAGGCACTAATAATACTTAATGACCTTGTTTGATTTTTTTTTTAGTCCAGTAATATCCCTTCTTCTTGGGATTCCTTTAGTTGTCCCAGGATGATGATGTAGATATCTGTGCCTTCACTCTGATTTTCTTCTGAATCCACATTACTGTCCATTTTTGCAGAGCAGAAGAGGTGGAGTGCATCCAATAACGGGTTCAATTAGCTTTCAGGGGCTAAAATAACTACAAATTCTTCCTTTCATAAAAAAATGAATTCCTGTGACACATGAGTATGTAGGGCAACTGTAAACAGATCAGAGCAGCAATGGTGGGAGATGAGGCTGGAGATCTAGGTAGAGCTTATGGGAGGCCTTGTACGCTGTGCTTAGGATCTTAAACAAGGAAGAGACATAGTCACAGTTGCATTTACCATGATTTCCTCTAGTGTAGGGAGGAGGGACCAGAATGGAGGTAGGGAGACCAGTTAGGGAGCCATTACAGTGATGTAAACAAGAGATGGTAACCATAGGGAGGAACTGGAATCCAAGTTGGTTGGCCAGTTGTAGAAGTTAAGGGAGAGGACAGGGCCAAGGATAAATGGCAGTTGCTGGCAGAGTGAAATATGTTGCACCAGCTATTGGATCTCAAACCATTGCCTTTGTCCCAGCAGTCCTGGATGCCTCTTAAACACCAAGAACGTACAGGGCTACAGGGTAAGGCAGTAAGGCAAGCCTTTGATTTACTTATAAATGGCAGGGGGGAGCATGATTTCCCTTGTAAATGCCCCCTCTCCCCTGAGACAAGTCCTACAGAGGCAGCTACAGTAACTGGCTCTCTGGTAAAAAGGTGCCTACTTTGCCTTATTCTTCCGACAATGGTGATGGGTAGGCTTTTAAATATCCGTGATCTCCTCTCCAGGATGCCCTGGTAGGGAAAAGGGATATCTCAGGCTGAGGGTGACAGAGCCTACACTGGCTGAGAGACATTCTTGTGTCCCTTGACCATCTTAGCACCATGCATGCAACAGCTGAGCTGAAGTTATTTCCCCAAACTGGAATAACAGTGGTGACTTTTGTCATGCTTGGAGGGAGTCATTAACCCACCCTTTCCAAGCAATGCCCAGACTCCTTAGGGAATCTGTTATTATCTCTCAGATCACTCAACTTCAGGGGAAGTTTGGAGACCAGACACCATGAACACTAGGGAAGCACGTGCAGTGAGTCATCTGGACTTGGACATTGACATTCTGGAGTCACTTTACCCTGGGCTGGGGGTGTTCTCATCCAGCACCCTGCAACTCGTTTTATGTAAAAACAATGAGATGAGCTAAATCCAAATTCCCTTTGGCTCCAGCTTCCCTAGCGGTAGTCATGACCCTTCCATGATATTCTGTCAAGTGAGGTGAAGTCATCAAACACAGATCATGGAAAAGTGTGTAATTTCCCACTCGCAAATAACATATGGCTTAGAATAAATGCATTTCATGATTTCCCCAAAAAACTAATCACAGTTTCAGTGAAATTCCAAAGAAACAGAGTCAATTCTATAGATACTGGCAATTCAGTAATCAGAGTTGGAAAACAAAGTGGGAAGAGGGATGCACTACAGTGTAAGAGTCAAGGGTCTTGGATAAGTTCCTTAACCCCTTGGTGTCCCAGTTTTCTCTGTCTTTAAAATGGGGCAATAGTTTCTAACTCAGAGAGTTGTTGAGAGAATCAAATGAAGTAAGATGTAGAGTGCGTACTACACTGTACATATGTGTCTAGTACATCAAAACCCTCCATTACTGTTACTGCTTATTGTAACTCTGGGAGACAGGGAATGAGAGTAATGATGGAAAGTCAATAGTTGTCAAAGGAATGATTAAATCAAGGTGTCAGAGGCTCAGAAGCAGGCTGCATTCAGAATTTTTTTCTTGCTATCTTGCTCTTTCCAAATCTCTCTCTCCTTCCTGGTTTTCCCTTTGATCTTTTTTTTTTTTTTAAATACATTTCATCTCAGTGTTTCCTTTTTCCTGGTGCAGAGTGACAGGTAAGAAAGCTCTCTAGGTTAAAAGAACTGTCCCGGAGAAAAATGAGGCTAGCTCCATTCTGATTTTTCTTGAAGGCTGATCCTGTGCAAAAAGCTAAACTTGGGTTAAATTCTTTTATTGTCTTAATCAAATAGCCAGGATTAAGAGACACAATAATGTTTTGGAGGTGGAACCTGTTGAGTATTTCTATTCATAGGCAGAATCCAAACCTGGTGTTCTGACTAGCAAAAAATTGTGCTTTATGATTTAACAATATGGAAAGGCAAGTTAGGTAGCATTCTGATTGGATGGCAGAGATTGCATAGATTTTTTTCAGCAGCCACTTCAACTGCTCAGACAGATTTGAACAATCCTGAGAGACAGCACAGAGCAGTTATAAATATGAGTGGTGGTGTGCTCTGAATGGGGACTTAGTTATTTGAAGTAAACATTTGGTACAACTCATAGACCCAAAACCACTCAGTGAATGGAGGAATTGTACATCACCTTCCTCTCAGCAAAGATGAACTAACTGAATTGCCTTGCTGTTTCATTTAACTCTTATAGTGAAATAGATTCCCACCTTAAATGAAATCTGAATTCACTTTTGTAGGGGGAGCTCCCCTACAGTGGACCCTGAGTAAAGAACCTGAAAGTTTAATTTTTAACCTTCTTTTTTTTTCAGCTACTTGTGCTAACAGCAAAATAAAACTTCTCTGTGACTTGAGAGGTTGGTTTGGTTTGGAACATTTGTTCTCATTTTCTGGGGCTATTCTGACTTTATCAAGCCATTTGGCTTTTGAAGAATTCACAAGAAGCACTGGCAAATGCATGCTATCCTGGAAGCTGGAGGTACTGATGGCAAATTAATATGGCATTGACTTTTTCTTTTAAAAAGTGTACTATTCATGAACTTAATTCTTGGAAATGCTTAGTGCAAATGGTGATGAAAATAGCAACAAATCATGCTTAAAATGGACTGTTTTTGACTAAAAATTAAATGACCCCTTTTTAGGCTGGTATGTGTCTTTGACATCCATGTCCACCCTCGTGCACTGAGACCCAGAAGTTAACCATGAGAAATGCAGCTCTAATATGGTGTTTCAGTGTTGCTCCTGAAGGATAGAGACAAAAGGAGAGGCAGAGAGAGACAAAGGGAGAGACAGAGAGGGGAAGTAAGTGTTTCAATAACAGATTAAATAACAATGATCTTACCTTAACATTTAGGTATTTCCTCCTTAAGTCGGCCTCTTTTTAGATAGTTCCAGTTTGAACTATCTCATACAGGACCCCTTTTATTTAAAAAAAAGTCTGCTATACACACCCATACCCCAGCAACTACCACCTTCTATTTCTTTTGTGCATGACTTGATTTTCCGTGAGAATCTATCATTTCTAAGCAACCTAAAGCTCACCTAGGCCCATAAACTAAAAAGTGGACTCTCGATCCCCATCATATCTAACAGGTTTAATTAGCAGATTATCAGATAGTTGTACTGGGTAAAAAAACTTTTCTTTCTTATTTAACTTTCTGCTATGAAGTACCCTGTGACTGGACCCTTCCCCCTGTTGGAAATCCAGCTATCCTGCCGACAAATGTCATAACAGGGAGGAGGTGCAGTGGGCTCAGGGTGTAAGAGGCCGTTTCACCCTGACATTCAGCATCAGGACAGAGGCGATAACCCACTTCTTTCTCTGCCAATGCACTGAATTTGTTGTTGCTGCTGTTGCTGCAGCTCAGGAAATTAGTTTATATGTGTGTGTGTGTGTTTTTTTAAATGAACAAACAACAAGAAAAAACATGTTGCCATCAGAATCCACACTTTCTGGAGCCAGGGATGGAAGGGGAAAAAATTTAACTACTTTTCTGGAATTGTTTTCACTCTTTTCTCAGTTGCGTCCAGTTTGTTAAAGAGCACTCTGAGGGGAAGTAGTCCTAAAACAGTTTCCATCCTACATCCTTTAGGTCCAGGTAAATTCTCTGGACCTAAAGTTGCCTCAGTTGCTCCTTCTGGAAATGGGGTAGTAAAAAGGGTACTCAGGAGGGGATGTTTGCACAAGCTCTCTTTTGAGCTCATGTCCAAATTATGCTCAGAATGATTCCCAATTCCATTGGACTAAATGGTAATGGAAAAAAAATACAATAAAGATTAAACTTTCTTTTTTTAAAGATTTCATTTATCAATTTTTAGAGAGGGAAGGGAGGGAGATAGAGAAAGAGAAACATCAATGTGTGGTTGCTGGGGGTCATGGCCTGCAACCCAGGCATGTACCCTGACTGGGAATCGAACCTGTGACACTTTGGTTGGCAGCCCGAGCTTAATCCACTGAGCTATGCCAGACAGGGCTAAGATTAAACTTTTTTAAAAAGAATTCTATACTGACAGCCTGTAAAATAAGAATAATTTCCACCTCATCATGCTGTCTTATGAGTTAAAGGAATAAGTGTAAGTGTTTAACACAGAATGTGCACATAGTAAGCACTTATTGAAGGGCAGCTATGATATTATCATTTCATTGTGATAATACTGGCATGATATATATGATAATAATACTCTGAAGGTTCTTGTGATTCTTCCAATAGACCTTTAGGAAGAGGATTTCCGTGGCGCTAGGGTTTGTTTTCCTCATGCTCTTGCTTGCTGACTCTTGGTCAGCAAAGAGGATGAACTTAGCCGCTGTCCCAACCTTCAGGCTGGAACGGGCAGGGAAGGATGCTGCCACGATGGAAGAAGGCTCTGGAGGGACTCTGAGACCAGCCCTCCTAGGGGCGCTAGGTGGTGTCTGGGAAGCATTTCCACAGACTCATTCTTGCTGCCAGGCCCTCAGACCCCAGTGCAGAAGCTCACACAAGAACAGGCAGCCTCCAGTCTTCCAGAATTCCAACAGCATTAATGAGCTTTCTGCTTCTCACTGGAAAAATAAAAACTCTTCCCGGAGACCAGCACTGAGAATGCCTGCCTCCTCAATCCCACTCTGTTCTGATGTAAATTCTTTTCCTTACTTATTGTCACTTCAATCCTGGACTAAATTAAAAATAGTAATAATAACAGAATGGAAGACATTAAGACCTCAGTAAATATTTGTAGCTGAGTGACCAGAGGAACAGGCTATAGTCATTTTTGCTGCTCTCAGCTCACCATTCAGAGCTTGAGTTTCCTCACATGTGAGATAGGAAACAGTGATACCTACCTCAGGTTTTTGTGAAGAATAAGTGAGACAATTATATGTTAACAATAATGCTGATGTTTATTGATCACTTCTTAGATGCCAAGTACCCTGGCTAGGGCCTTGCATAGATTGTCTTAACTAATAGGTCATATTGTACACAGGGCTTAGCATAGAGTCAGTGTTCAAGAAATGCGAGCAGTTATAAAGATAATGATGGTTATCACCAAAGCACAAAGAGCCAACCTTCAGTGCCCTTGGCAGCATGTTTGTGCAGTCATGCTCCTTTCACAAAGCTCACACACCCATCACTCCCTGTCCTCTTGCGTCCCTCTCCTGGACACGCCATGTCTTCTAAGCACACTGTTCTGAGGAAAAGAAAGCCAGTCAGAGTCTTTGGAAGACTGCCTTGATCCTTTATTGTGGGCTGGCCTGTGATTGCTCGTGACACTGAACAACCTGCGTTTAGCCTCATGGTTTTCCGTCTTCAGAATGTGATTATGACATAGCTACCCATTTGTTGTCAGTACTTGGGGATCATGGGGAGAAAGATGCAGGCATACCTCAGAGATAGTGTGGGTTCTGTTCCAGACCATTGCAATAAAGCAAGTATCCCAATAATGTGAGCCACGTGATTTTTTTTTGTTTTCCCAGTACATATAAGAGTTATATTTACACTATAATGTAGTCTATTAAGTGTGCAATAGCATTGTGTCTAAAAAATGTACAAACCTTAATTTAAAGATATTTCTAAAAAATGCTACCATCATCTGAGCATGCAGCGAGTCGTAATCTTTTCACTGGTGGAGGGTGTTACTTTCAATTCGTGTAAACGCAGTATCTGCAAAGCACAATAAAGTGAAACACGATATACGTGGTATGCCCCGTGTAGTTTGCAAACACAAAGGTAGGTGTCTTGTGCCCACTCTACATTTGAAAGACTGGTGTGGGAAATGAGCAAGTGAGGAGTGTGCTTAGCTCTGGCTAAGAAGGTTCAGAAAAACACATTCCTGAAGCCAGTGTGCTATATCCAGAGCCTAGCACAGCAGCCTGGCACGTCCCAGGTCCTCAAGAAACAATTTGTTGGCACTGAAGATAATTTATGATTTTAGTTCAAGGACTTGTTCTCTTTGTCTGCTGCAACTCAGGGAGCAACTGCCATCCATGTTTCCCTGCAGCCACCCCAGACCTGGAAAGGGGAACTAAATGCCATATGCCATTTGTTTTCCTTAAGAACTCCAAAAGTATAGTTGGTGCTAGGTTATGCCACATAGTCTTTCATTGTTGGTAGTAGATTTGTGATTCCCTGTCCTGCCGTACCTTCCCTAAGATATTTCCCACCTTGAATTGTTCTCTGGAATCTGCAAGGCCAAGCTGAAGTTTGGGGATGATATTATATTTTCTAAGGGCGAGTAGTATTAGGTTGTTGTCTGACTCAGATCATTTGAGCAGTTTACTTGCATTCATGACTGTATGGGACTTACTGCCTCACTGCCCCCTCCCCGCCATGCTTTGTCTCTGCCTCCCAAATGCCACTTTTTGCTTCTAATATGTCCATCTCTGAAAATCCACTTCTTAAACTATCAACTGAATCTGGTGCCAGGGCCAAGCTGCATAAAGAGATGCACAGGTGTGAAGTATTAAAGGAAGCTAAACAGCAAAGAGGTGGCCTTGAGCTCCCTCAAGTTCCCTGTAAAGTGGAGTGGGCCCCCAGCTCACTACTTTTGAATCCCTCACAATAGCTTCCATTTTATTGCTAGTTTGAAGTTTTCTGAAAGAGGGTGAGGGATAATGACGTTCATCTTTAAAATGGGAATTATTCCACATTGTGGGGTTGTTATAATGATTATGAGGATAAAGTCAAATAATGAATGTGAAAGTGGCTTTTAAAAACAGTAAATGCCACCAAATGTCAAGTAATATTCTTCCGAACAGCATTTGGGCTCTATAATGGCACTTGCCAAGCTCTGTCTAGAAATATAATTAGTTGCTTACTCCTTCTGGGGAATGCCCTCCTCACCCTGAACTATGTAATACGTTTTTCAGGTGGACTGTGTCTTTTCCTTTTATTTGTAATCCCACCAGTCCCTGGCCTGTCCCGGCACTTTTTATGTAGTGGTTGCTTGGTCAGTACTTCTTGAACTGGGTCACTTATAATAAACTATCGCCTTGGTCAAACTTCCTTTTTCCTAGGACTGTGGCACTAATTGAGAAAATTCCAAGTGACTGAACTTTTTTTAACCAAAGAGAGTAAGAGTCACAATGTGTGTTTACCCAAGACCTGACACTGTAATGGTACTCTTTTAACTAGTTTGCTTCTGGGTGAAGTGTGGGGAATACAGATTCAGATGTAAGAAGCGCCACAGATTGAAAAGAGCTGGAGAACCAAGTTTTATGAAAGCAGTTCAGTGCCACTGAGGGTGAAATAAGAGAAAAACAGAACAGATCTATGAATTGTTTAAGTCCACTGTGGACTGCTTTTGGTCTCTTCTAGGATTTCCTGGAGCCTGTGGACTGTTATTCACCATCCACATATGCATATATAAAAATATACCATCTATAAATAGCCACCTGCCTTTTCAGTGAAATTAAAGATGGGAGAGTTGGAAGAGAATTTCCCAGTATAATTACAGGTTCAAACCTACAGCTGTTACACTTTCTAGTTCTACCCAGAAAATTTCTTAATATCACTATTTGCTATCAAGCACATTTTAAAAAGCCTTTTTCTTTAATGGTAAGAGACAAGATATTTATTTCCTGCCAAGATTTCTCACATACCTACTTTAAAAGATCAGGTGTTGCGTGCAGTTATTGTGTAGACCAATTTTGTTTTATAAACTGCAGAAAATTTTCACAAGTGTTTCTGCTCCTTATCTAGGGATTAACACCAAACTCCTGCCAATGTTTTTCTTAACCTTTGCACGTGCCCTTGCACAAACACTCTCCCTCACTTATTTTCTGCCTTAGAGGAGCCCCCTTAAAAAAATCCCTGAGCTTCTAAAATTCCTAGGTAAAAATCCACTACATAAGGACACACCACAATGTGAAATGAATTAAACTGAGCTCTTTTATCTTTGCTTACAAAAAAGCAGGTAGTAATTTATTCATACACCGTCTTTGTTCCCTCACTAAAGAGCAATGCTCTTCAATCGTTGAGAGCCTCAGAGGAC
The DNA here is from genome assembly GCF_004126475.2 of Phyllostomus discolor. NCBI lineage: Eukaryota > Metazoa > Chordata > Mammalia > Chiroptera > Phyllostomidae > Phyllostomus > Phyllostomus discolor. The sequence continues at coordinate 27,920,760 of NC_040906.2, forward strand.
CAGGCAGTGCTGAAAAGAGGAAAGGGACACATTTATGGGAGTAGTCACGCAGCTCTCCCCACAGAAGGGTCTAAGTGCCGTTAGCAGTTAATTTGTGAGCAAAAAAAAAAAACCCTGTTGGGAGCTTTCCACCTACTCTAAAAGCAAACATTCTTAACAAGCGGTATTAGTGTGGTGTTAAAAAAGGCATGCTTTAACCTAAAAGGTGTCATTTTATGAGCAAAAACTGGATAAACCTTAAGAGACTTAAAGTCGGTATTTTCCCCCTTCCTTGATGCCCAAATCTTCACAGGTTGAGATGACCTCACACCCATTGTGACGAAAACCCTGGAGGATCTTAAACCTGCTCTGCCCAGAGTGCAGCGGCGTGACTTCCTCCTCCTGGGGAGGACCGTCTGTCACTGATTTTCATTCTGTGTGTTTCTAAAACACACCAGCCGTGTGTGAGCCTGTTAATTAAAACAAAAACAGAGCTGTTCCTGTTGAGCTTTAGAAGTATAGAAACTTAGAGCCGAAGAAGGGAAGGAAAACAGCAGCATCCAGTCTGCTGCTGGGTCTCCATAGCTGCCCCAGAATGAGGCGACTACATTATGAAAAGCCAGGAAATGGGCACCTGAATTAAAGGGGGGGGGGGGTGTCGCGCGGGAAGCAAGCTAGTGAGGCTTGGAATTGGAAGTATTCAGAATGCTTTTATCATTTCCCTGAGAGACTGTTTATTATCAAAGTGCCTGGATAGTGGAGGCTTCTTAGTCTAATCTGATTCCGCCGTTAGCCTCTCCAACCAGAGGAAAGAATAGCTTCGGTGACTTCTGAGGCCATCCTGGGGTTAGGCATAGCGTCTATTCCTGCCAGAGCTGCTGAGTCACTGCCACCTTCACTGTCACCTCGGGGAATCACTTGACCTCTGGGTTCCAGTGACCTAGAAGGCAGAGTGAAGCTTATAGCTGAGGAATGCTCCATATGCAAGGTTCCTGATATCTGGAATTGTCTACTGACTTTCCTGGCCAACCTGAAGCCAAAGGACTTAAGTATTAACAACGTAGAGAAGGTTCGTCAGCATACAAAAACACAAATCAGTTAAAAACAAAACAAAACAAAACTCACTGAATTCTTCCCAAGAAAAGCAGACCAAAAATATCTTCTCGTCCTCTTTCAGGTATGTACTTCACCTCTGAAGGGCAGTAAAAACATGGATCAGATAGCACCTCTTTAAAGGGGATGCTTATTCTGTACCTTCAGTAAGTCATCCAAAGCAGGATGTGAAAAGGCTTAGGGGAGTGTGTGGTGGGTGGTGTGGAGGGTGGCAGGAAGCAGCAACAAAGGAAAAAAATTAAGGGACAATTAAAGCATTCATTACACCATATTTTAAAAGGCAAGGAAAAAAAGACCTCACTAACATATCACCTCTTCCTCTTCCAGAGACCCATCCAATGGTGTCTCTCCACACCTTGTTTCCATAACACAAAGTTTAGTTCTTTGGCTTAATGATATATAGGCACTGTAAACTAAATAAATGTTCACTCTGTATTTTAAAAAAATTTATTTGTGATCTGTACATGTGATAAAGTGGGGCTTCCTTGTAGACTTTTAAAGGCAAAACAAAACAAAAATCCAAAGTAAAAATGTATAAATACAATATATATTTTCTTACAAAAATGGGAGATTTACAAAATATACATACTGCACTTGTCTCTATTTTACAAATTTCACATGCAAGAGATACAACAAAAAAATATCCTGAAAAACTGCATGGTGGGAGTTTTAAAAATCTGGCAAATAAGACAGTTTGGGAGGATTAAGAAACACAAGGTCAATGTTAACTTGAATATAAAAAGCAGCTCCACTCAACTGAACATTAGATTATATGAAGTAACTTGTATTCCTGACAGCACCCTCTATGATTTAAAAATGGTTTAAAATGGCATTTAAAAACTGTTTTGAGACACAGGACAGTGTTGCAAGATTGCAGGGTGGTGTCAAAGGTGGAGTGAGGTTCGCTCCTGTGATTCTCTGCTCAGTTTTAGACCATTATGCAAAAGAGTCAGAGTTGTTATAGAAAAAAAGTACATGATTTAAGATTAATAAATTTAAATCATCCAGCACATTTCAAAGAACTCCAGAATGACTTTGAAGTTTACCTTCTTTTAATGATTTTCCTTAAAACGGGGGCCCACGATTTGAACTGTCCTTTTCATTCACTATCATTTCTGGAGGTCACCTCCCCACCCAGCCACACAAAGACAGGGTCAGCACACACGTGATGCTTTATAAGTGGATTTGTGGGACTACAAAAACAGGACAAAAAAATTGTTTTTACTTTTTAAATGCAATGTACTGTATTGTGGAGACTGAGACATTATGCTCTTCCTTTTAACTGGAAGGATTCAAACTGAGAAAAAAAAAAAAGAACCTAAATGCAGGTTTATAGGAAGGAAAAAAATGGAGAGATAACCCTAAACATTTTACAGAGCCCATTGGACCATGTGTTCTGAATTAAATTTATGTAAAACAAACAACAAAACCCTCTGCATTTCCTTTAGCCAAGTCAGAACCTCTGACCCAATGGGGGTATGGACGCACAGGCCCCTTCACTTTTCCTTAAAAAGGAATGTTTATCTCAACCGAATTAGCATCCAGAGAGACCTCAGATTTGCTCGACTTTGCCTATAAAAGTTGCTGTCTTCACAGTTATGCCTTTCCACAGAGAGACACTTTTGTTTCCTCTTTTGTCTCTCACAACAAAGACAAGGGGGAAAATGCATTCCTGTTTCGAAAAGCAACAAGTCATCACTTCTTTTCAGGCTATTAAACCAAATAAAACACCCTTGTTTCTTTCTCCTGCCTTCCACGGAACATTTTAAAAATAGCAGAAATACCTACTACGCATCTCCTCTGCATCATCTCGAAAAGCTATCTTCATTTCTTTTGCATCCTCACATTAGGATTCTAGGAGGCAGGCCTCCCAGGACTTCCAAATGCTTATTTTACAAGACTTGAAAGGAGTGGCGGGGAGGGGCGAACCAGGCGGGAGGGGGCAGGGGAGGAGAGACTGTACTGTCTGACCCTGGAAATTAACCCATCTGGGCTCCAGTTTGGCCCCAGTGAAAAGAGATTATGGTTTGACCACCGCTTGACAAGGGCACCGCAGGGAGTCCTCCCTTTTTCCAACAAAGCAGCCGCTGCAGACAGAGCTGTACCTTTCACCCGGGCCTCACAGGATTGAAGACAGGCCACTTGTCTTGCAGCAGGGGAATCGCTCCCAGTCCCAGTTCAGCCGGATCTGGGAAGGACTCAGAGCAATCTTCTCTTCTCCACAGGCCAGGTCGGTCCGTACCGTACTTGATAAACACCATCATTATTAGTTTCATTACCATTATCCTGCAAGTCTTTGCCAAAAGTCTTTTCACCCGACCCATCTTTCCACTCAGGCCTCCTATCCCAACCCTATCCCAACTCGTCTCACGTCTACATTAAGTCTTCTCACTTCGAAGTCACCTCTCATTGGAGGGGAGGGGGAGGGGGTTACAGAAACAAGCCCTCCACCCCGAAGTTCTTTCCCTACCGCGCCTTTCCCTCGGTGAGAGAGTGGAGGAAGGGAGGGTGGGGGAAGGGCCGGGGCTCATACCGCAGTCTCCCCCTTGCTGCTGTGGCTGAGTCTGTGGTAGAAGCGGCGCCAGGACTGCAGGGTCTTGCCGGACCAGATCCAGAAGCCAGTTGTGATGCCCACGATCATGGTCATCAGGTATTTGATCATGAAGACGGTGAAGTCGGGGCTCATGGGCGGGAAATGGCCGGGCGGGCAGGGCACCGCATAGCTCTTGCAGGTCTGTAGGAGCCAGGTGCGCTCCCAGTGTTCGCGGAAGGCCTGCTCGTAGAAATAACAGGCCAGGACGATGGTAGCCGGCACCGTATAGAGCACGCTGAAGACGCCGATGCGCACCATGAGCTTCTCCAGTTTCTCGGTCTTGGTGCCGTCGTGCTTCATGATGGTGCGGATGCGGAAGAGCGACACGAAGCCGGCCAGCAGGAAGGACGTGCCGATGAAGAGGTAGACGAACAGGGGAGCCAGCACGAAGCCCCGCAGCGCGTCCACGCTGGACAGGCCCACGTAGCACACCCCACTGAGCAGGTCCCCATCCACCTGGCCCATGGCCAGGATAGTGATGGTCTTGACTGCAGGCACCGCCCACGCCGCCAGGTGGAAGTACTGCGAGTTGGCCTCGATGGCCTCGTGACCCCACTTCATGCCGGCCGCCAGGAACCAAGTGAGCGACAGGATGACCCACCAGATAGAACTGGCCATGCCGAAAAAGTAGAGGACCATGAAGAGGATGGTGCAGCCCTCCTTCTTGGTGCCCTGCGCCACCGTGCGGTAGCCGTCATCTGAGAAGCGCTCCACGCACACAGCACGGTCCTCCAGGAGGAAGCCGGCCACGTGCGCCACCGCTACCATGAAATAGCAGCCCGACAGGAAGATGATGGGCCGCTCGGGGTAGCTGAAGCGCCGCATGTCCACTAGATAGGTGAGAACAGTGAAGAGCGTGGAGGCACAGCAAAGCACCGACCACACGCCCACCCAGAGGCGGGCGAAGCGCCTCTCTTCTTCTTTAAAGTACATGAGGCCGTTGGCGCGGCCAGGCTCGCACGGGGCCCCGCAGTCGCGCTCGCCCAGGAAGCGGTAGCCCAGGTAGGGGGGGACCTTGAGTTGGCGTGGGCACGAAAAGGGAAAGGTGGTACGGCCCCGGCCATCAGCGGCCCCCGGGGGCACGGCAGTGAAGGGCAGGTCCGGCATGTAGGGCGCGGTGGGGTAGGCGGTAGGGCCGCCGCCCGGGCCCCCGGAGCCGTCGGACGTGTTCTGGCCGACGCAGATCTCACCGGCACCGTGCACGGGGAAGTTCTCGCAGCGCAGCCGCTCTGGCCACTGGAAGCCGAACTTATTCATGAGCGCTTCGCAGCCCTGGCGGGCTCGCTCACACAGAGAGCGGCACGGCGGGATAGCCTTGTCCAGCACGGTGCACACGGGTGCGTACATGGAGCACAGGAAGAAGCGCAGCTCGGGAGAACACTGCACCTTCACCAGCGGGTAGAACTGGTGCACCTCGAGGCCCGCGTCCTCTTGGTTGGTGTGACCCAGCAGGTTGGGCAGGATGGTCTGGTTGTAGGCGATGTCCGTGCACAGCGGGATGGAGATGAGCTGGCAGAAACCGTGGTCCGGCACCGAGATGCCCTTTTCGCCGTGGTATGGCTGCGCCCCGGCGCCCGCAGGTACGAGCGCGCCTAGTAGCGCAAGCACCAAGGTGCATAGGCCCACGGGAGAGCGCGGCATGGCCGCGCCGGGGCCCCGCATCACAGGTCGTGGGTGCAGCGGCGCTCTCAGCTGGATAAGCGCGACAAGGCAGCCAAGAGAGGCTTGGATCCCGGGAGGCGCCACCGCGCCGGGCTCATGAGAGTCCTCCCGGCGCCGGGGCCGGGCCGTGGGCGGCGCAGAGCCGAGGGCGCTGCAGCTGAGGTGCCTGCGCCGCGGGGGCGCCGCAGCCGCCTCCACCCAGCAGTCGAGCGGCCGCCGGGGGCCCAAACTCCTTGGCTTGGGCCAGGGGCGCCGCCTTCTCCTCCTCTCGCGACGTAACGGTGCGGCTTTTTCTGCGGCGAGGAGCAACAAGCGTCTCCAGTTACTACCTTTGAAAGTTTGCCCAAGTCTTCCGACCCACAGCGCGCAGCAACGCGCGCGCCCCCCACACCAAGTCCAGCCCCCCGCAGGGGAGAGCCCGGCGTCGCCGACTGCTAACTGAGGCCGCCGCCTCGGCGTTGCCGCTCCGCCTCCTCCCCTCCGCGGGCCGCCGCCTCCTTCTGCGCTTTCTTCAACACTCCCCGCTCCTTCTTCAGCTCCAAGTTTCAGCCAAACGGCTGATTCTCGGTCTGAATCCGGTCGGTGCCTAGGAACCAAGAGCTCAGCGAGTTCTTTTTCGAAATCCAGTTGCGCCGCGTCCGAGGCTGCGAGGTCCGAGTGCCCGCGGCCTGGGCCTGGCCTTTTCAGCCCCGCGCAGCTCTGGCCCGTGAGTCCCGGGGCCCACCGCCGCCGCCACCGCCGCCGGCCTGGAGAAAGCGCAGAGTAACGCCTCGGAGCCGCGCAACTCGCCAGAAGAAGCGTCGGGATCGCGGGGTTCCGGGCTGCCCCACCCCCTCCCCTCCCCCCATTCACAAACCACTCCAGGGGCGGGTCCTCGAGTTTCAGGGATGCCCAATAGCGGCGTTTGTTTTCTGTGTGGCCGCCTTCGCATTGGGTGGAAGTCGGAAGGGGCAGGCGAGGGAACCTGAGAGGCGGTGTCTGCAGCGCTCTGGGCGGATTCCTGAGGGGAGGGGCAGGGGGCTGGGAGAGAAAAGTTAAGAAAAACTTTTACCCTGAATTCACTTGGGGGTGGGGGGAGGTATACGCACCAGAAAGGGGGTTTGCTTGAAAGATTTGTTCCTTTTCCGAGCGCACTATAATGCACATTCCTGAATGGTGCATCGGGTTAGACTTTTGCAGGGAGAACCAAGCTGAGAATAATGCAGAGCCTGAGCAGACAGAGACGTGACCCGGAGTCACGTTAGCCCTACTTGGTCTGAAAATGCTGGGTTTCGCCGGGTCTTTTAGGAAGCCGGGTCCTAAATGTAGGCTTTGGTATGGGGCAAAAGGGGGTGCATCTCTCAGATAGCTCTTCTCTCCCCAAACCCAGACGACGTGAGGTCACAATCCTCTCTCATTCCCACTCCTGGTTGTAAAAAGGAGGAGGGGCCGCGTCCGAGTAGAAATCGGAGTCGGATGGAGGGGGCCCACTTAGGCGGGAGGAAAGGCTCCAACGGGAGCGTCGGGAGCGGGGACCCTCCCCCCTCACGCCGGCCCCAAGACGCCCCAACCGCGCGCACGGCCCAGAGTATAGGGATCTGATGTAGCTTTAGTGAGGTTATGAGAAAACTAAGTGTCGTGGCCGGGGTGGTGGTGGTGGTGCAGGGAATGGTTATAAAAGTAACCTGAGACAGTGCAGAGGAACACTGTACGGTTTCAAGCATGTCTTGAATTGCCCTGTTTTCCCTAGTTTTTCGGGCGTGTGGTCATTTAGGACCCCATCTTCATTGCAGAAGCAATAATTTGATCCTCTATTTGGAATATGGGTAGAAGTGTTTTAATATGTGTTACAAACCAGGGCATTTGCTAATTAAAGAGTTTTCAAAACACAAAGAGAGGGTATCCTTGTTCTCGGGTAGCGTTTTCTGATTGGCAAGCGGTCTTTTGTTCCATCAAATATTCGCCCTGCTCAGAAGCACTGGGCGCTCACGCGCGCTCTCCGATCACTCTCCGCGAGGTCAGAAGTGACCGCGGGCGGGGGTGGGGGTGCCTGTCCCCTCTCGCGGGACAGCAAGGAATATCAGAAATTGCCATGCAGGAAAGAGACGTGTTGAGAAAGGAAAAATTCTGCTTCTCCCCCTGCCACACACGCACGTGCACACACAGTCACAGAGAAATTCTGTGCTTTAAGAAACGTTACCCCTGGCCGAGCCCTTGCTTCTGCCAGTCTCAGTCCCAAGCGCTGGAGCCCCGAGTGATGATTTCTGATCAGGCTTCCTGTTTGCAGAAGTTGCTGTCTCTGCTACTGCCCTCGGGGAGCCTCTTCTCCGGCGAGAAAAAACACTGATCCTGAAATCTGAGACAATTCATTGGGTTTCTTCCCTTCCACTGGAGATTTTGGCTTCCTCTGTTTTTCTTTTATTTTCTATTACTGAAAGTCACGGGGCACCTTTCCTTCCACTTCACAGTTTTTACTCGTTTCCCACTTCTGTTCATGGGACTGGAGGGCTGGATCATTTGGGCCGACGCAGGGCGTCAGACGCTCACGCTCTCCATCGGGCCCTCAACAGGGGTCCCCATCACGTTCTCCCAAAGCGCCTCTCACACCCGCAGCAGTAGTTTAAATGTCTTTGCCGGGTTCTGCCTCAAGGTAATATGAAGGATTAATGATATTTGCTTTAAAAATGTTTCCTCCCTTGTATTTTTTTAAGGGCTCCTCTTTTTCTTTCTGAATTTTTATTCATATTACCTAACCAGGGAGCATTGATGCTGCTTTGAAAGATGTTGTTTGAGGACAATGCTGCTGCTTTGCTTTGTCATTTAAAGTGTGTATGGTGGGGAGTTGAAAATCCTTTTTTCTCTCCGGGAACTTTAGGTTATCCTCCTTTTCGAAATCAAATTTGCATGCTTATTTATCAGGCCCCAGATCTAAGTCATTTTTGCTTATTGAGGGAGAAATTGCAAGAACTGTCATCAAATAAAATGAAAACAGACAGGATAAAATACTGCATCTGAAATACAACTGAAATCAGTTTAGCTGATGAGCTTCAATTCATAGATGCAGACAGCTCCCTGATGTTAGGTAATAGGGTAATTATTTAGAAAGAAAAAAAAAAGAAAGCCCTTAAAACTACAAAAGATGAATGAAATATTTTTAAAACAATCTACACATAAGATGCAGAAAATCCATCCCAGGTGGAAAATAGCACCGATAAGAGTCCTCTTGGTCTATCTCAGGCTGACAAGTATAAAAATCGGAGGAGCAAACCCCAATTTATTGGAAAGTGTTGTTTTTTTAAGATTATTTTTAAAAATCCACTCCACAATTATTCTGGAAAATCAGAATTTGCTGTTGGAGAAGGTGGGGTAGCTTTCTTTCCATACCTTGCCTGATATGGAATGCTGTGATTTCAAAGAGATAAGTTAGATCAGAAAAATAAGTTTACAATATAGGGCTGAGTAGTCTGTTTTAGGTTCTGTGAGAAATGTAACATTGATTCACATTCTGTCTAGGATCAGTTTAATTTTCTTTTCCAAACAACACCTTCCACACCCAACTCCTGAAGCCACTAACTGATTGACATCTTCTTTGGTGAGCTAAGGGTGGAAAATTTTTTAAGTGTCTACTGCAAAACTTCTAGTTGCCCCTGCCCTTTAAAACAACAAAGGCTTTTATTTCTTTACATCATAGTCATGTGGTCCCACAGAAAAGTGATGCTATTAATTGGCACCAATTATTTAAATGCTACTTATTTTGGCCAAGTCCCAGCTTCATCTAGTTGAATTAGATTCTGATGTCAGGCCATATTTGAAAATGGCCACCTTTGCGGTGCCACAATCCTGTGATTGCAGTGAAATGCCAGCTGCAAGAATTACTCATGCAAAACCAGAAAGGGCAGCTTGTAGCTTAGCATCTACTTCCCTTTCTGTCCTCTCTTTTACCAGACAACTTGTGGCTTCATTACATAGAGGACTTGGAATTTCCAGTCACCAGGTTGCCATTGACTTCTTTCAGGTTAGATTGAAATGTTGGATTCTTCCCCAGATTGGAAGTCTTGTCCGTAATGCAGACTTTCAAGTGTTATGAACATAGAGATATCTAGATTGAATAAGAGGAGGCCATGCTGAAGTCCTGTTACATATGCTAGGCCCCACCCAGTGGAAGTGATTTATATCATGAAAATGTTTGACTATTTCCTTTGTTGCTTGAAGGTTGTATTAGTTATCTATTGTTGTATAAAAACAATTACCCCAAACTTAGCAGCTTAAAACAATAAACATTAATATTTCATAGTTTCTGTGTGTCAGAAATCTGGGTGTGTTTAGTGGGTCCTCTGGCTTGGGGTCTCTCATGATACTGAAATCAAGGTGTTGACTGGGACTTTAGTTACATCACGGCTCAACTGAAGGAGGAATCACTTCCAAACTCACTCGTGGCTATTGACAGGCCTCAGAGTGTCCATTTCCAATTCATCATGTGGCTGTTGGCAGGTGTTACTAGCTGTTGGCCAAAGACATCAGTTCCTTGCAGTGTGGGTGTCTCATAAGGCCACTTCAGACATGGCACCTTGTTCCCCCACAGCAAGTGGACAGACAGGGAGAGGGAGAAGGGGAGAGAGAGAGAGAGAGAGAGAGAGGGAGGGAGGGAGGGAGAGAGAGAGAGAGAGAATGCACGCAAAAGACAGCAATAAAGGTAGAAGTCATAGTCTTTCTGTAACCTAACCTTGGAAGTGAAATCCTGTCACTTTTGCCATATTCTATTCATTAGAAGCAAGACACTAGGCCCACCCATACTCAAGGGGCAACAGGGGCTACACTTGTGCATGAAAATCCATCGGAGGGCCCTGGCTGGCATAGCTCAGTGGATTGAGCGTGGGCTGAGAACCAGGTATCGTGGGTTTGATTCCCAGTCAGGGCACATGCCTAGGTTGCAGGCCACAACCCCCAGCAACCACACATTGATGTTTCTCTCTTTCTTTCTCTCTCTCTCTCCTTCCCTTCCCTCTCTAAAAATAAATAAATAAAATATTTAAAAACAAACAAACAAAAAAGAAACCCTCTGAGCATCTTTAAAAAAAAAAAAAAAGAAAATTCATTGGAGGGTGAGGATCACTGGGAGTCAATTTAGAGACTGTTTACCATAAGGGTTATTCATATTATGGAGATGAAGCCAGAAAGAGAAACAACTCTTGGGTCTCTGCCTTTTGGGAGTCCAGAGAAAGGGTCAGAGATAAAAACACATGTTGATTGGTTATGATGCCACCTGCCTCTGTTGGAGTCAGAACAGAACCCTAACTCTGGCCAACTGTGTTTTCCAACACAGGCCTTTGGACTAGAGGAAGAAAGAATGCAGAGGAAGTTGACTGATTGAAGACAACATGTAACCCTAGGGAAAAGCCTCCAAGAGCAGACAGTGGGTCATTTTGGGGAGTGAAATATATACGCAAAGGAAAGAGCACTGGAACTACAGCCTAAAGAAAGACACTTTGGCTATTTGGGTTATGAGGTAAAAGCACTGTTGGTAATTGCTACCCATGCCTTTAATAACAGTCTGTAGGGTACTGATGTGTAGGAAGGGTGGCAGAAGTAGTTAGTACAGACCACTTTAGTTCTGCTTTTCACCATCGATTTCCTGTCCTGCCTCAGGCAAGTCACTTAACCTCCATGGTTCCCTCAGAGTGTTGGGGGAGTTAATGAGATAATACTTACGAAATGTTTTGTGGTCTATGGGCAAAAACACCATAAGGGCAGAATCCTGGTTTGGTTATATGGATGCAAATCATAGAGATAAAATGAAATACCAAGTTAGGTGCATATTTTTGGCTCTGGCTTTCTGCCAAGGTTGTGACATTTTACAGTGGTATGCAGGTAAATGTTTAATGAGCAGCTTTTTAGGAAAAGAGCCCTGATCTCTATACAGTTGTCAGTTTCCATGATGTAAATACCGCTACTATCACTGATTGCTGAACAACTGAACTTTGAGTTTGGAAAGATGTACATAATCAGCTCTCACAAGAGCTGGCTCTAGCACTCCACTGGGTTTACAGAATTTACTCTCTTGAGATTATTTTGAGCATCAAAAATTTTGATGCTTAGATTACTTTGAGCAATTATTAAATATTTTTATTAGAAGAACTGCCACTTACAAGGTGCCAGCTGCTTTAGGTACAATGTCTCTAATTTTATAACAATCCTTCAAAGTTCCAGGCATACGTTCCTTTTCATAGTAGTAAAGATTGAACCGAAATCCAGATCTAGATAACATTTTCACTTTACACTGCACTGCTATTTGGTGCATTCATGGTAAACATCACTAATTTTTGTCCTTTTCTATGTCTTATCAAAAGCTATTCCCATACTTAGAGAAGCCCCAAATTGGTTATGACCCCCTGAATATTATATATATCCAGGTTTCAAACAGACTTGGTAATGTTCACAAATGTTTTATAATTTTTCAGGAAACAATTCAATTCCTGTTGGTGAAACTGCACCAGTGGGGATCTAGATTAGGATATGTGGGCGCTGTTCTTGCCCACCAGGACCATTGGCAGTTGCTCTCCACCAGGAAATGTTGGCATGTCAGTCAGCCGAGAGCCAGTAGAAGAAGCTGCAGTAACAAGACAATAGTAATGAAATGCCCCAAGGAACCTTCTAGAAGAGTGAGGTGGGGACTGGAGCAGTTGATCCCAAATCTGGGTAGTCATGAGAATTACCTGAGGAGTTAGAAGTCTTTGTTCTTGCTGTTTTTAAGATATGTTGAGTCAGAATCTCTGACATTGGACTAGGGGATTTAATGCTTAAAATGTTCTCAGGTTTGAGAGCTGCAGACCCAGACTTGTGTTCCAAAGCAGTGCATTGTGCATACAGAATGTCTTCAGTCTTTCGTAAAGTCTTTACTTGATTACCTTTTGAACTGAAGGATGGAATGAGAACCATGATGGAGAATGAGGTATGTGAAGTGTGTGTGTGTGTGTGTGTGTGAGAGAGAGAGAGAATAAGGTGGGGGGTACATTGGATAAATGTCTGGTTGCATGGTGTGATATTGAACCTGACACTCACTGTGGGTGAGTTCACAGTGGCTGTTCTATAATGCAGCAGCTGTTACTCGCATGGTTCATTCACAGCAGTTCCTCAGACTGACATGGCCATCCTTGCACCTTGTCTCATGCGACCTCTCACCTCAGATGATTGAGCCAGGAATAGGCAAGTCTCTGACCCAGCCTTGAGTTTGTTTGACATGAGACCTCTGTGTTCAACAGGTGTGCCCTCTGGATATTGAGTGGCCACCCAATCAGATCCTTTCATTTGGAAGGTCTGAATGTAAAATATACTGGCAGAAGCTGAGAGACATTCCTTGGTAAGGGAAGCAGAAACCAGAAAGTAGTAGAAGCATGGAGGAAGTGCAAGGCATGAAGCAGTGAGGTGAACAGAGAAAACAATTAGTAGCAATAGGAGAAGTAGGAGGACAGAGAGGATAGCAAAGTCTCTCATAATGGAACATTATAGGAAGAAGAAAAAAGGAAGGAAGGAAGGAAGGAAGGAACAGAGAAAGGAAGGAAGGAAAAAGAATGACCACCTGTTTCAAAAGGAGAAGACAAGAAGACTAGGTCACAAGATCTGTTTCTTAGCTCCTTCCTTTGCAATCCTCCCATGGTCATGAATGAAGCCACCTGACCACCTGTCTATTCCTGGCAGCTAAAGAGAACCTCATGAACCACAGTGTCAGTGCCTGGAAAAGGGTGAAAACACAGGTCTCTTCTGACTTTCTCCTGGTAGGTGAGCCCACAGTTGTGGAAGGCTGACTCCAAGGATTAGTGCCAGCTAAGGAGAGATGTCCATTTAGGGTTGGCCAGCAAGCTCAGTCTTGCAGATACCTTCCTCGTGCTCAGTGTTTTATAGAAAGAATTTTAAACGATACCTCTTAGGACTGCAATTGATATTCAATTGATTCAACTGAGTGATTGCAAAAGTGTTGCAAGATAGAAATTATCTGTAAAGACCCCAAGACCTCTTTCTCTTGAGTTGTTAGGCAAAATAAAAGCTCTAAAGTATATAAAGTCCTTAGCATAGTGTTGGAGGTTGCTAGTTGTCCCCCAATAGCTGTTCTCTTCTTCCATGGTAATAGAGTCCCCAGTCTTTAGCAGGACATATGAGCACTTGGAATAAAGGCTCCCTATAAAAGCCTCCCTTAGGTCCATCTATCTAGGTCTTGCCAGTGGAATGTCAGCAGTGGTGTTGTGAGCAACATAAAGGCAGTAGGTGTACCACCCTGCCTTCCCTCTTCCTGACGGCTGGAACTCCAGAGACTACTGTGGACCATGGAATAATCTTGGGAAAGGAGAAAAAGATAGAAGGGTCCCTAACACTGTGATGCACCGTACCAGCCTGTGGCAGATTCTCTCTGGATTTCTCAAATAGGAAATCAAAATAAACTTATGTCTAGTTTAAGCCAACATTGTTTTAGGGTGTTCTGTGACTCTCAGACAAGCCTCATCCTAATTTATCTTGTGGTACCTGGCACATGGTAGGCATTCATCAAATGTCAGTTTTCTTTGTCATCTTTCTTTGATGGTTCTATAGCTTTTATGATATTACTTGTGTTCTCTTGTATTTTCATGCTTACCTTACCCCCCGCATCTATTCATCTGAAAGTTCCCTGAGAGTAGGGTCTGTGCCTTGTTTTCCTCCTTTGCCTTTCACAAGGCAGATGTTTGATTTGTTCAAGCAAATTGTGGAATTCATCAGTCAGATGAAGTCCAGTAAAAATAAGAAACCATAAATTGCAGAAATACTGGATGGAGAAAGGCTAGCTAGGAACAAAAAACCGGGAATCACATGAAACCACAGCTAAATATGTCAAGGATGCCCTGCTGTTGTTTTTAGGTTGAATGTAAATTTGGGACACATGAAATAATTAAGTGGCATGAAGGAACCAGTAGGAAGAGTAACTCAAATAAGTTAAAAAGATGATTCTCAAAGGGGATGTGGGTGGTGGTACAAGGATTTAATTTTTTAAAAATCTACTTTAACCTGGCTGGCGTAGCTCAGTGGATTGAGTGCAGGCTGCAAACCAAAGCATTGCAGGTTCAATTCCCAGTCAGGGCACATGCCTGGGTTGCAGGCCACGGCCCCCAGCAACTGCACATTGATGTTTCTCTCTCTCTTTCTCCCTCCATTCCCTCTCTAAAAATAAATACAATAAAATCTTTAAAAAAAAATCTACTTTAAAAAACTACTTCCTGGTACCCACCCCTGGAGAATCTGCCTAAAAATCTCCTCATATGCATTAATGTGCAGCCCAGATCCAAAGTAGCTGATGAGGAGACAAGGTGAAAATATTTGGTTGTTTCATTTGGAAAAACATATGAAGTCATTAAACTGTCTTCCCAAGTAAATGAAAGTTTATTTTGAGATGGATGTGGTACATTTCTCTCTCCTGAGGATCAAACAAGGGAAAGGCTTCAGTTTCAGCCAGGGAATTGAGAAGAATTCTGGACTCTCCGTTCAGCCACTAACCTCTTGGCCTCAGGCAAGTCAGTTAACGTTTCTGAGCCTTTTTCTTCATCTGTGAAGCCAGAAAGCTGGACTTAGTGACCTGGCCTGGCTCTGAGAGCCTATGGCTGTATTTGGGGGTTCCTTACCTGGGCCAGACCTTTCTACAGTCAGGGCTTTTTCATGTGTTCTGTGGAAATTGCCCACAAAGCCAAGCAAGTCTCTTTCCAGTTCCTACTGTTCACTCAGTTGAGGCTCACCACCTGTGCCCCACGGGTGCCCAGAAGGCTGTGTGTGCAACCCTGAGTGTGTGCTTAAGGGCCACTTGTCCATCGCTTTTCTTCCCTTTCACATTTCCACTTAGTCCCCTTTCTCTCTGCTTCTCCCTGCCACCTCCTTATTGTTGTAAAATGGCACTTTAAACCCTAGAGCCAGGCTCTTCAATTAAGGTGTAGACAAAGTGGTTTGACTTCATTTGGATTACAAACTCTGTGAATGGGAGAGAACACAAACCTCAAAACATTTGCGTTTCAAAGCCAGAAGAGGGGGAAGAGAGAAACTGTTCTGGGCTCTCGAATTTGCCAGATGTCAGTTTAAAGGGACCTAAAGAATTCCTAAGCCTTTGTTTACCAAATCCTGCCTCCCCCTGGTCACTGAAACTAGGGCTTGTGGCTACCTTGCAGGAGGGGCCACTGAAAGGCCAAAACTGGATGGGGAGGGGTGGTGTGTGTTGGGGGGCAGTGAGGAGGAGCAGTGTTTGAATTTTATTTTTTTCCTTTTAATTATCTGGGGCTGCCCTAGGAGAAATCTATTCTCTTTGTTTTGGGAAGTTAAATCTTAATCTTCACAAATGAGGGCAATCAACCCATTTACTAAATAAACACAGATCATTGCAGACTGACTGCCCCTCTTTTGTGATTTAATTTGAGAATGGCCCCACCTGAGGGAGGAGCTGAGGCTGGGCCCGAGTGACCTGGCCGGGTCCCTAAAGGGAGGGAGGCTGCGGATTGAAGAGGTGGTGAAGAGAAGGTGGAAGGAGCTGGGTTCAGACTGGGGAGGGTCTGGAGATTTCCCTTTCACTAGTGAATCGAAGTCCCTCTGTGATTCGGGTCTACCTTCTGAATGTATTTGGGGCCTTCAGTTGTATGGTGTTAATTTTGGCTTTGGAAGTCTGAAGCTGGTTAAAAGCAACTTTTATTAGAATGCTGGCTATCAGAAAGAAGTCTCTGGGATGGAGACAGAGAAGCCATTTATTTCTTAGCTAACTCATTAATATGTTGAAGAATCTGTCCTTGATTTTTAATTCCCCTCCTCGGTCACCAGTTACCATGTTTTTAAGTACTCACAGAAGTGTATTCAAATCCTAGGCAGTTACAACACTGTGGGATGGAGTGCTAAGTGAATAGCAGGCCCTCAATACACGATTGAAAGAATGCCCAAATGAATGAATAAGGTACATATTAACTTGAAAAGGATAAGATAAAACCATGTGGAATTTATTTATTTATTTATTTATTTTTAAATGCATTTAGAGATTACCATGTGCCAGGTACTGTGTGAGATGCTGGGAATATAATGTGTCCCTGCAATCAAGGAGCTTATAGTCCCGTTGAACAAAATGGATTTGGTTTTCTATGAAGATCTTGAATCTGTCTCCAAATTATAGTGGGAGTTTGGCACTGAGCTAGGAGTCAGCCCATGCTGTGATTTAAAGAGGAGGGGCTGCCCTGGCTGGTGTGGCTCAGAGGATTGATTCAGCCCGCAAACTGAAAGGTCACCAGTTCGATTCCTGGTCACGGTACATGCCTGGGTTGTGGGCCAGGTCCCTGGTTGGAGGCATGTAAGAGGTGACCAGCCAGTTGATGTTTCTTTCATACATCGGTGTTTCTCTCCCTCTCTTTCTCTGTCCCTTCCCCTCTCTCTAAAAATAAATAAATAAAATCTTTGAAAAAATAAAGAGGAGGAGCTGGGTTGGAGAATGATTTGGGGATTTATTTTTGGAAACTACATCAGAGGTCAGTAATTCTTTATCTTCATTTTACAGATGAAAAAGCCAAAGCCCAAGATGGCAGATTGAATTATCCCGTTCACAGAAGGAACTGGAACTAAAACCCACATTTTTGGGTTCCTGGTCCTGTGCTTTGTCCAAAAGCTTTGCACATGAATGGTCCAACTTTATTTATGTATCTATTTATTTATTTATCTCTGGTTCCTGCTCACCTCACACTGGAAATAGCTTGTGTGAGTTCCGGAGTGAAAGATCAGAGTGACTGGCTATGCGAGGGGCTTCTGGTTGGCTTGTGTCTGGGAGACCCACGGAATGGGGGTGAGTGCGCCTGCTCTGCTTGTGGGCCATAGCCTCAACTGCCCCTGCCCCTGCCCCTCAGCTGTGCTTTGGGGTGGGGGGGAGGAATGGGAAGGGAAGGGAGGCTGCTGGGACAGCCAGACCCCAGAGGCTGGGGGAGGGACATGGGGCTGCTCCTGCTGGCTGTGGGAGCTGGGGACAGTGCTGTCGGCCTGTTCCTGTGGCTTCCAGCAGACTTGTGAAGAGCTGCTACCAAAATGGAGGAGTTCTGAAAACAGCCCAGAAGGTGGGGGAGAGGAAACATTTAAAGAAGAGATAAACAGAAGAGGCGACAGACTTCTCACTCTACCAAAAGGAGCTTTGGTTTACCTGTGAAACTTCACTCCTCCTCTTCCCCTAGCCTGAAATTTATAAGCTGGTCCACAGCTCCCAGAGATGACCCATTACTTTAAGGCCTTAGCTCTGAGGACCATATTGGTCTCACTGTGCCTTAGCACTCAGGGTTGATGACATCCTGACTCACATTGCAGTTGAACAGTTAAGAGAAAGCCAGTGGATGGATTCCAATGTCTGATATTAGTCATATCATTATGTGTATTAACAGCTAACATTTATTGAGTGCCTACCGTGGGCAGGCATGACCTTAACCCACACTCTTTGAATCTTTATCCTCATAAAAGCACTTTGAAATAGCTTCTGTCTGTGGGATGCATTTTATAGATGGGAAAACCAAGATAGAGAGAGTTCCAAAATTACACAGGTAGTAAAAAACAGAACTTCGGACCTAGCTCTGGCTTTGAAGAAAAAAAAACAACTTGTGGTAAGGAAAGAAGAAAAGGTAAGAAGTTAAGTCTGCTCTTAAGGGTATGGCACCTAAGTATGTCTGCCCTGGAGGAAGACCAGAGAGCAGACAGGGTGAGCTCCTGTGTTCTGTGCAAGCCTCTAGGAGGACACATTTCTATCTACCTTCTCTGTAGCCAGCGGTCCAAGAGGACATCACAAGACCAGGGCATCCATGGGCTGCTGGGCCTCTCCTAGTAATCATCTCCCAATTCTCACTCTCCTAGGAAGAGTGATAGAGTCATTTTCCCATTAACTATTTTGAAAGCTGTTACTTTTGGTATAGCAGGGACCCTCCCATCTTTGGAGATAATAGTTGTGAACATAGATTCTGTGGATTCGAATCTTTTTTTCAGCAGCCTGTAAGTTATGTGGCTTTGGACAAGCTACTTACCTTGTCTGGGCCCCAGATTTCTCATCTGTAAAAGGGTGATCATACTAGCACCTATCTCATGGGATTGTGAAGATCAGGTGAGGTAGTGCAGTGAACTTAGTACCTGAAATGTTGTGAATGCTCACTAAAGGGTAATTATTATGGTTCTTTAATGGTTTAAAGAGACAATTTAGTCTAGGTAGATGGGGATGAAAGTTTCTGGTTTCTCGGAAGGCTGCCAGCATCCGCTATGCTCAACTGAGAATCAAAATTCTCATGGAAATGGGAGGACCTGGGGGAAAGTCATGTCTCCATCTAGGTGTTCCCAATGAATTAATAAACTGAAGATATAGTTATTTGCAAGTTGCTACAGACCGCAGGAACTACTGAAGAGAAAGCTTTCTTTTCCAAATCCGGATGCCTGTAACCCACAGTAAAAGATATTTTGGGCACCCCATGTTTATTTCTACCCATGTCCTTTTTAGGCATGAGGCTTTCAGAACCAAGAACGGTGCTAAGTATAAGTGAAAGGAAAAAAAGTTATTTTTCATTCCCAGACAATATACACAGAGAGTTGTCAACATGATCACAATCTTTAGAGAAGCTGAACTTCTAATGGAAAACGGACAAAATGGCAGGGGTAAACTTTCCATCATGCTTAATATTATTGCCCTGCCCATTTCATTTGGAACACAAACCAGCTCAAAATTCCCTACAGAATATTATGCATTTATAGGGCCTGCAGTATGCTGTCCATTTTTGCAAGTGGAAGGATCAGAAGCAGTTATTTGGTACACAGCAAGCCCCCAACAGGCAGCATCTGCATCTAGGCCATATCTATATTTCCCAACAGGCTTTGCACTGGTGGCTGCTTAATAAATATTTGTTGAATAAATGAATTGTTGTTTCTTAACTTTCTTTACCCTACACAGTTCAATTTGTTCAAAAGAATTTTCCTTATCACAATTTCCAAAAGCCTAAATGCTAATGTTTGTGTTTATATACTGTATGTATGTAAAATAACATTAATTACAAAATGTTGTTTTATGTTGTAGCTAGTGAAAAAACGGTGGCCTCTCTTTTGTGACTCCTATAAACCAGTAAGAGCTTAGCATATGCAAAGGTTTGGAACATTATTTTACTGTTTAAAATCCTCAGATTCTTGTGCTGGCTATGTAGCTCGGTTGGTTGGATCATCTTCCCATTCACCAAAATATCTCGGGTTTGACCCCAGGTCAAGGCACATACTTAGGTTGCAGGGGTGAGAAGTGGGGGTTTGATCCAGGGTCAGGGTGCTTGTGGGAGGCAACTGATGGATGTTTCTCTCTCATTTCAATGTTTCTCTCTCTCTTCCTCTTTCTCTGGCATCAATGAACATGTCCTCTGGTTAGGATTAAAAAACAAAACAAAACAAAACAAAACCTCAGATTCCTTTGACAAACATTACAACAAACAAGCAAACAAAAACACCAACTTTCACAATTGCCAAGAAAGTGTAATGTGTCTTTATCTGCATTTTTAAGAGAGGCTAAATAACTTCCCCAAGATCATGGAGCTGGTAAGTTTTAGGGCTGGGATTTGAACCCAGGCAGTTAGACTCAAGAACTGGAGGCCTTGCTTAATCACACCGACAAATCTCAGGTATGTGTCATGGGCAGCTCTGGTTGGAGAGAGACCTCACCTCTGCCTGAACTCCTGGGAGAAAGGGGTCTGTCTAAAGGGTTTCCATTCCATTTCTCAGACAGATTTAATTGTTAGAAAGTCCTTCATGATATTGAACTGAAATCTGCCTGTTCAAGGCTTCCATTGATCTTTATAGTACACATTTAATCTCTCTTCCATACAAAGGCCCCTCAGATAAGTATGTGCCCCCCTCCCCCAGTGCCTTCTCCTCCTGCAGACTGTTTGTGGGAACCCTGGAAATAGACCCTCACAAGATTCCAGGCCCCCAAAGCAGCCACAGCTGAGGGGGGCGTTTGGAGGAGGAGGCTTATGCAGGAGGCAGAATGTTAAATCAGGTACTGTAAATAGCTCCAAGGCAATGTTTAGAACGGTGGGCCAGGAATTCCCTAGGAAGCAGCTAAGGATGGCTCACCATCCCTGAATTATACCCTTCCCTGTAACACAGACATTGCCATAAGATGTAATTGGTCCTGAAAGTGGTAAGCACAGTGGAATAGCAATGCCTCGAGCCCTCTGATTTGTAACTTAGTTTTTATTCCAACCTATATGAGGTTCAGTGGGAAAGGGAACCAGATTCACTGAGAATGAGACCAAAAAAAGAAATCATAATGGGAGGAGTCTCTGTGAGCATGCAGAGTAAGTTCTGCAGCAAGAGTGATACTCAATGCCTGATGGGTCTGAAAAGGCAGCAAACCCTTGCTAAGTGCAAGATGATGATTGAATACCCTGGCAAGAGAGCCAGAAATGCTGATTTAAAAAGTGTCTGTCCTCTCCATTCATTACACTGTAGAAATAAAAATGCCTGAGTATGTTTTGGGGTGGGTATAGCAGTAAAGCAACTGGGGCCAGCTCCACTGGGGATGAACAGTCAATATGAATGAAGGAGAGGCACCTTTGGCAGCCATTTTTAGGGGCTCTCCCACACCCGCCTTTGGCTAGACTATGACACCTGATGAAGGGATAGCTTATCCTGGTGTAACCACGTGGTGGAATATCTCAAAATGATCAGCAAAGATGAGAGATAGCCCCAGAGGGCGGCGGAACCCAAATCCTGATCAGACCAGACATCTTTGGAGAGGCAGCAAAGATGGCCAACAAGAATGCACGTGTTATTCATCCATCCGAAGCTGTGGGTGCCAGGCCCGAGCTTGGCCCTACACATGCAGTGGTAAGCATGACCAGCACAGTCCCAGCATCACGCATGTAAGCTGACTGGGCACCCACCGTGTACAAGGCTCTGTGCTAGCCTGAATTGGTATGCAGGCTCTGAATACCCTACCCTATTTTTAGGGTTTTTAGGGAGATGTGGAGGGTGGAAATCTGTGCTATTGGAATAGTGATGGCTCTAGACTCAGGAACGCTGGATGTCGGGACTGCCCACCTTCGCCGTCTTCTTAGAGATGTGAGGTCAGCAGCCTGAGAGGGCTCCTTGGAGGAGGAGTGCTCACAGGACTCTAGATCCCCACCCCTGTCAGCTTTTCTGTCAGTCTTACTCTTGGAGACAAATTCCCCTTTGTCTAAATTTGGACATTGTTCTTCTTAATGGAATGGAGTAAAAGTCTAGCTATGCCAGCTTTCTGTGGATTCTCAAGCCAAGCCTTTGAGCAGACAGGCATTCCTCATCCTCAGTCTCTCAGCATCTCCCAGGGATTAATATAACATGACACCGGGCCCATCAAGATAAGCATCCTTATGGCCACAATGGCTTCCCTTTCTTCCCTCAGCTTTCTTTATTGCTCTGTGCACTGTGCTCACTTCCAGCAGGGAGAGTTTATAAGTGCGGGGCTAAGGCGAGCCCGTTCTGCAGGCAGCTCCCGCAAGGCTTGTGCGAGGGCTCCAGGGACAGAGATGCATTTCCCTTTAATAAGCTTCTCACACTACATTAAAGATAAAAGGAGAAGGGAAATATTTATATTCTGACAAAGCAGCTCTTCCCTTCAGGCTCTTGTTTTATTTATTAACTTGCTCTGTCCCTCTCTCTGTCTCTCTCTCTATTTCAGGGGCTAGGCATTTCCCCTGCTTCTCCCCTTTAGTCATTAATTTTGTGGGTGAGTGACAGTGACAGGGGGACTTTAGAATCCTTGTCAAAGAGATGAGAATTTTATGTGGGCGCCATTCCCAGGTGACACCAACAGCTGTTCTTCTGCCCTCTCGGGAGCTGCTCCACATTACCACCCTTATTATATAGCGCTGGGACGGCAGAATGCATTGCACTGGTTAAGTTAAGTCATTTTTGTCAGCCCAGCAAACTGTTTAGAGATACAGTAGCCTGGATGCGTGACTGCATCCACCTGGGACCGTTTCAACCTTTTGTTTATCACACATTTTCTTCTCTCACAGAGGTGATTTCTTAAGGATGCTGGTTTCCTCCAGTTAATCTCCCCGAAGCCAATAAAACACAGATATGCTGTTTTTTATAAAAATATTTTTATTGTATTTATTGGGGGTAACATTGGGTAATAAAATTATATAGGCTTTAGATGTACGATTTCATAGTTCATCATCTGTATATCGTATTGTGTGTTCACCACCCCAAGTCAAGTCTCTTTCCATCACCGTTTTTCCCCTCTCTACCTTCTTCTACTTCCCTTCTTTCCCCTTTTCCTCTGGTGATCACCATTCCTATTGTCTGTGTCTATGAGGGTTTTTTTCCTTAATCCCTTCACCCTTTTTCACCCAGCCCTGAAACCTCTGTTCCCTCTGACAGCTGACAGTCTGTTCTCTATCTGTGAGTCTGTTTCTATTTCATTTGTTTATTTTTCTCATTGGATTCTCTTGGGGACTGCCCTGCCTGGTCTCAGGAGCTGTAACCACCCCCATGGCTAAGGCTGAGTGAGTGACCTTCAGATTATAAGCCACTAAGGAGACAAAGCTTATCTCCCTGGTAGGGGTGCCCCCTCTGCCTCTTTTACTTCACCCTGCCTGGCCCCCAATGCTTGATTGGTTAGCCAATGATGGGTAAGATTCCTCAAGGGAGGGACGATCTAAGACAGGCGCAATCATGGGGGGCCCCCATGGGAAGGAATTGGGGGCTACAGAAAAGGGGTGATGGATCCTCACCCCTTGGCTTTGACATAGCCTAAATCCTCGTTCTGTCTTCGAGAAGTCTCCTAATCTCTTGACTGCCTTACTTCCCCTGCCTGACTTAAGCCTGAAACAATGCCTTAAGCCTGAAACAATGCCAGTGGTGGGTATAGCCCTGTGCTGGAAAGGGTGGGTTCCCTAGGGCTATCAGGCCCAAGAAAGAATATGTAAAACCCTGTGAAACCTGCTTTGTTTAGAATGCTCTCAATGAAATAATAAGGGTCCAAACAGGAAGTGAGTTTGTTCCCCCATGTTTTATAGCCATTTAACTATCTGACCCTGACTCAAAATAGGCCCTCAGAGTACTTTGTATGTTATCTATTGTTTGGTCTTTACTGTCTATTAATGATTAATGAGCTTTACATATACACCCTGTATTCTTATGCAAATTGAATACAATAAAAGCTTCTCAAGGCAAGGGTTGGGACCCTCTCCTCTTGAGAAGGTGGCTGAGACACTCTGAGGTTTGCTCTCCCCTTGAGAGAGATGTCGAGTCATCCCTTTTCCTCCACAGGATTTGGTAGTGCATGCAAATTTATTTTGTCTCATCCATAATGCTGCGGACACTGCGGGCCGGTGTCTGTGTCAGGATTCCACATTTGAATGAAATCATAAGGTACATGTCTTTCTGGACTGGCTTATTTCCCTTAGCATAATACTCTCCAGGTCCATCCATGCTGTCACCAAGGATAAGATTTCTTTCTTTTTTTGTGGCACGTAGTATTCCATTGTATAAATGTACCACACCTTTTTTATCCTCTCATCTACTGATGGACACTTGGACAGCTTCCAAATCTTGGTGATTGTAAATAACACAGCAATAAACATATGAGTACATATATTCTTCTGAATTAGTGTTTTGGGTTCCTTCAATTCTATATTCCCAGAAATAGAATTGCTGGGTTATAAAACAATTTTATTTTTAATTTTTCCAGGTATCTCCATACTGCTTCCACAGTGGCTGCAATAGCCTGCATCCCCACAAACAGTGCACAAGGGTTCCCTTTTCTTCACATTCTCGCCAGCACTTGTTGTTTGTTGATTTATTAATGATGGCCACTCTGACAGGTATAAAGTGATATATCATTGTGGTTTTAAGTTGCCTTTTTCTGATGATTAGCACTGTTTAGCATCTTTTAATATGTCTATTGGCCATTTGTATGTCTTGTTTGGAAAATTGTCTATTCAGGTCCTTTGCCTGTTTTTTAATTGGGGTATTGTTTTTTGGTGTTGAGTTTTACAAGTTCTTTATAAATTTTGGATACTAACCCCTTATCAGATGTATCACTGACAAATATGTTCTCCCATTTGTTGGGTTGTCTTTTCATTTTGATGATTTCTGTTGCTGTGTGAAACCTTTTTAGTTTGATGTAGTCTCATTTCTTTATTTTTTCTTTTGTTTCCCTTGCCTAAAGAGATATATCAGAAAAATATTGTTATGAGAAATATCTGAGCCCTGGCTGGTGTGGCTCAGTGGATTGAGCACTGGCCTGTGAACCAAAGGGTCGCTGGTTTGATTCCAAGTCAGGGCACATGCCTGGGTTGCAGGCCAGGTCCCCAGTAGGGGCACATGAGAGGCAACCACACAGCGATGTTTCTCTGCCTCTCTTTCTCCCTTCCTTCCTGTCTCTCTAAAAATAAATAAATAAAATCTTTAAAAAAAAGGAATGTCTGAGATTTTACTACTTGTTTTTTCTATGGTTTTTATGGTTTTGACTCTAACATTTAAATCTTCCTTTTTAAAAAAGATTTTTATTTATTTCCGAAGAGAGGAGAAGGGAGGGAGAAAGCAAGGGAGAGAAACATCACTGTGTGGTCTGTGTGGTTGCCTCTTGCATGCCTCCTATTAGGGACTGGACCTGCAACCTAAGAATGTGCCCTGACTGGCAATCAAACTGATGACCCTCTGGTTCCCAGACCAGCACTCAATCCACTGAGCCACACCAGCCAGGACTAACATTTAAATCTTTAATCCATTTTGAATTTATTTTTATATGTGATATAAGAAAGTGGTCTACTTTCATTTCTTTGTACATATCTATTCAATTTTCCCAACACCATTCATTGACTAGACTTTCTTTACCCTATTCTACATTTTGCCTCTTTTGTCAAATGTTAATTGACCATAAAGGTATGGGTTTATTTCTAGGCTCTCCACTTTGTTCCACTGATCTATATGTCTGTTTTTATGCTAGCACAGTGCTGTTTTGATTACTATGGCTTTGTAGTATAGTTCAATGTCAGGTAGTGTGATTCCTCCAACTTTGTTCTTCTTTCTTAAGTTTGCTTTGGCCATTTGGAGTCTTTTGTGGTTCCATATAAACTTTTGGAATATTAGTTCTACCTCTGTGAAATACACCATTGGTGTTTTGATAGAAATTGCATTGAATTTGAAATTGCTTTTGATAGCATGGATATTGTAATGATATTAATTCTTCCAATCCATGAGTATGGTATATGCTTCCACTTACTTGTAACTTCTTCAATTTCTTTCTTCAGTGTCTTACAATTTTCTGAGTACCAGTCTTTTACATCCTTGGTTAAAATTATTCCTAGGTATCTTTTTTGTTGCAATTGTAAATGGGATTGTTTTTTTAGTTTCCCTTTCTGATAGGTCATTATTGGTATACATAAATGCAGCTAATTCCTGGATATTTACTTTGTATCCTGCAACTTAACTGAAATCACTTATCAGTTCTAGTAGTTTTTTGGTGGAATCTTTAAGGTTCTCTATTTATAAGATCATATCATCTGCAAACAATGATAGTTTTACTTCTTCCTTTCCAATCTGGATGTCTTTTATTTTTTCTTCTTTTTTTTTTTTTTGTTAAGATTTTATTTTTTTATTTTTAGAGATGGAAGGGAGTGGGGGAGAGAGAGAGAGAGAGGGAAAGAGAGAGAGAGAGAAACATCAATGTGCTGTTACTAGGGGTCATGGCCTGCAACTCAGGCATGTACCCTGACTAGGAAAAAACCTTTGAGCCCATGCTCAATCCACTGAGCTACGCCAGCCAGGTTTCTTCTTGTTTTAATTGCTGTGGCTAGGACCTCCAGTACTACATTGAATAAGAGTGGTGAAAATGGACATCACTGTCTTGTTCCTGATCTTAGGGGAAACACTTGCAGTTTGATGTATGCAGTTTGCCCATTGAGTATTATGCTGGCTGTGGGTTTCTTATATATGGCCTTTATTGCATTATTCCCACTTTGCTGAGAGGTTTAAATAAATTTTAAATAGATGCTGATTTTACCAAATGCTTTTTTCCCTGTATCTATTGATATGATCATGTGGCTTTATTCTTTGTTTTGTTTATCTGATGTATCACATTTATTGATTTGTGGATATTGTACCACCCTTGCATTCCCCAGAATAAAACTTCCTTGATCATGGTGTATGATCTTTTTAATGTATTGCTAAACTCAGTTTGCTAATGTTTTGTTGAGGATTTTAACATCTATGTTCATCAGAGATATTGGCTTACAATTTTCTTTCTTTGTAGTGTCTTTATCTGGTTTTGGAATTAGGATAATACTGGTTTCATAAAATAAGCTCTGAAGTCTTCCCTCCTATTTATTTTTTTGGAGTAGTTCGACAAGAACAGGTGTTACTCCTTCTTTGACCATTTGGTAGAGTTCATCTGTAAAGCCATCAGGCCCAGGACTTTTGTTTTTTGGAAGTTTTTGATTACTGCTTTAATTTCACTAGTTGTACTTTGTCCAGATTTTTTCCTTCTTTCTGATTCAGTTTTAGAATATTGTATGTTTCTAGGAACTTATCCATTCCATCCAGATTGTCTATTTTTTGGTATATAGTTGTTCACAATATTTTCTTACAATCCTTTGTATATCTTTGGTGTTCATTGTTACTTCTTTCATTTCTGATTTAATTTATTCAGGTCTTCTCTCTTATTTCTTGGTGAGTCTGGTTAAGGGTTTGTCAATCTTGTTTATCTTTAAAAAAAAAAACCCAAAAAACAAACCAGCTCTTGGTTTCATTGATCTTTTGTATTGTTCTTTTTTAGACTTTATTTTATTTATTTTTTGCTCTGATGTTTATTATTTCTTTTCTCCTGTTCCCTTTGGGCTTTGTGTTCATTTTTTTAGTTCCTTTAAGTGTAAATTTAGATTGTTTGAGGTTTTTCTTTTTCTTGAGGTAAGCATGTAGTGCTATGAATTTCCCTCTTAAAACTGCTTTTGCATGTAACATAGATTTTGGGTTGTTGTGTTCTTATTTTCATTTGTTTCAAGGTATCTTTTGATTGTGGGTCTGTTGGAAGCCTAGAGGGTAGTTGTAGTGGATCTTCCATGAAGGGTAAATGCCAGTCAGGTTCAAGGAAAAGTGGGTGAAATGGCCCCTACCTCAAAGCCATGGAACTTGGTCACTAATATCCCCTGAGTCCGATCAGACCTTTATATTCTGGCCCAGGCAGCTGCCTCCTCAGCAGGCCATAAGCTCCACAGGGTGGGGCAAGATGGAGTCTAGAGGGTGAGGCTATTGCATTCCCTCAGACTGATGCCAAAAGGAGGGACACGTTCCACCCAAAAAAGATGGTGTCTGCAGTGTGGGAGAATGATTCAGCACAGGGATCCTGGTTGCTGCCCCTTCAGCTCTCTCCCCAGAGCACAAACCCCAGTCACTCCTCATACGACTCTAGTCCACTCAGCCCTCCCTCTGCTAGTGCCCAAGGTGAGTGGCTGCAAAGGAAATTTTGTGTATTGGCTCTTTAAGAGGTAACCTGTGTCTATAGCACACTGCTATCTCCCACTGGTGGACAGAATTCCTGCTGCTTTTCACAGCCAGATGTTATGTGGGTGCCTCTCCTTTGCCCTAGTGTTCTGGGCTGGGGAGTGTGGCTTGGAGTTTAGACCCCACACCCCTGCAGCTCAGATATCCCTACCGAATCTTAGCCATGGCCTGTGAGAATGGAGCCAGACTTTTCATGTCTCTCCTCTTCCTACCAGTCTTTACGTGGCTTCTTCTGTAAATCCGTGGTTATTAGACTTCTCTCTAGCTGGTCTTCAGTTGGTTATTCAGGATGATGGTTCTATGTTTTAGCTATAACTCCAGTTTGGTGTGAGAGGAGGTAAGTGTAGCTTCCCCTACTCCACTGCCATCCTGGACCCAAAGAAGTAGACGTGCTCTTTTGATTTTCGATTCACCCCATTGCAATGTTTATCATTACAGTTTCAGACCACTTATTGTTCCAAAGCCTGTGCTAATTTATTAAGGAGTTGATCCTCTGAACACTCCCTTCTCCCTCCAGGGAGTCTTCTTGATTAGCAGTTCGGGGAGCTGAATGGGAGAGGATGGGGGCTGCGGGGGCAGGTGTTTTAGGCTCTGCTCAGTTGGCCTATGTAATACCTGAAAGTATTTGTTCTGTTTTGCAAGTAGAATCTCTTTTATAGTTTGGCACTGACTCTTTAGGAAAAATGATACATAATAATTAATTAAAAATTCAAAGTACAAGGAAAGCAACAAATAACCTACCTGCCCACCTACAGAGAAGCAATGTAGGGTGATAGGTAGGAGCACGGAATCTGAAGCCCTGGATTTGACTCTCAGCTCTCCCAGTTACTGTCACCACAGGAAGAGTCCCCCACATTCTTCCTCACCTGTAAAGTGGGAGTGATGTTAGTATCTTAGGAATCTTATGAGGATTAAATATGTAGATGCGTGGAAAGTACTTAAGATAGCGCTTGACACATAGTGTAGCCCATAATTGCTGATTGTTTCTATCATCATCCAAATATAACCAATGAGTAACACAGAGTAAATATATTTAAGACTTCACTTTATATTTATGGGAAGATAAAGGGAGGGAGGGAGAGAGAGAGAGAAATATTGAGGGATAACAAAATCATTTTATATTAACAGCATCATATTATATGTATTGTAATTTAAAAAATAATTTAAAACATTAGGTTTAGTTCTGCCTGAATTTAAGAGAAGAAAGGCACTCAGGTGAAACTGATGAACTTCAAATATTAATTCCTACATGACAAGATACCTTAGTTCCTAAACGATTACTCCAAGGTTCAGAAAAAAATGATAAAAATCAATTGAAAGTTGTGTGGTTTGTTTTGATTGTCTTCCTGCCAGGTGATTAGATGTTTTAGTGCTCTCATGCTTCTTCCTATTTCCCAATTTTTTAGGATTTTACTATTTTTTCCTTTGTTTCAGTTTACATCTACATTCTGGTTTGCATTCATTTATATGTCCAGAGGTTTAGTTCTCTGGATTCAATGTTTCCTGCTAGTCCTCTGATTAAACTTCCACATTACTAATTCTGTAAGTTGATCAGTTTTTTGACAGGTTATATTTTATTGTCAAGTAGCTTTTTTTCCTCTCCTCTTCCCCTCAGTAACAGGGCTCATTGCTATATCCCCTGAATTCCTTCGTATTTGACAATGACTGTTAACCCTCTGTATGTGAATGATTGCTTGATGAGTATAATCTTCTTGGGTCACCTTTTCTTTCCTTCTGAACTTTGTAGGCATTCTTCCGTTACCTTTGGCGTTGAATGCTGCTATTTAGAAGGATGAAGCCAAGCTCATCATTTCCCCCATGTAAGGCTCTAGATTTTCTGCTTGGATGTTTGAATAAATCATACTTTATTCTTGAAGTATTATTGATGGGTCTATATCAGATTTTCCTAGTTTTGAGTAAACCCTTGCTAATTTGCAGTGCTCCTTGTGTTTTGAGAAATTGTTCTGTATTATGTCTGTAAATATCTTTTTGGTTCTATTTTTGGGGAATGGAGAGGAGGCTCCTCTTTCAGACATAGACTCCACTTTATCCTGTATTTCTAATCCTTTATTTATGGTTGTTTTAATCCTTGTTTTGCCCCTTTGTTTTAACTTGTATTACCTCAAGGATTTCCCAGATGTGCTTATTTTATTTTTATGGGGGAGGGGAGTGGAACTTTTTATGCCTTTATTTTTTCTCATTTATGGAAAATGACAATATTTTGGTTCTTAATTATTTCTTTAGCTGTGCAATGTTTCCTTTTATCTCATTCTTCTGCTAGTTCTTTTTTTTTTTTTTTTTTAACTTTGAGCTTATGTGTGCTTGTCCCTGAGGGCTACTTAAGAGTCATTTCCTACTCCCACATCAGCAGAATAGCTTGAGGAGAGAGAATAAACACAGAAACAATGAAATGACAATCTAAACCCTCTACAAGCTCAAGGTGAATCCTTTAGACATGGTTTGCAGTGGGTGTTCTGAAGGAGTATTTAGTAAGAGTAAGTGGTCAGGATATTCAGAGGCCTGGGAGGGAGGGCAGAGCAGCATTGCAGGGAAAGTTGCATGGGACAGGTGTGGGGCACAGTGAGTCCTCCAGTCTGTGAGGATGAGACAGGAGAAGGCAGATGGTGAACAGTGGGGATCATAGTGTGGGTTGGAACCACACTGTGGAGGGTTTGCCTAGCACAGTGGTTAGGTCCCCAGGGTTCAGAGTCACACAGCCCGGGTTCAGGTCTTCACTCTACTACTAGCAAGCTAGGTGTCTTTGGGCATGACACTTGAACTCTCTGAGCCTCACTTTTCTCACCTGTAAAATAGAAACAATAACATAAGCCTTCTCATAGTATTGTTGATGAAGGTTGAATAAAATAATTCATTTAAGGGGCAAGGTGATTAGCACATTGTAGTAAGTGCTCAATAAATTCTGCCTGTTATTGTGGGAGGCCCTGAGTCTGTAAGTAGATTGTGAAGTCCTTGGGGGGAGGGATTGTATGTCATTCCTCATTGTATATCTACTGCAGTGTAGACAATCAATAAATGTGTTTCATCACAAGCAGCATACACCTGGCTTAAGGCAGGGATCAGTAGACTATAGCCTGTAGGTCAAATTCAGCCTGCTGCATATTTTTGTACAGTCCATGAACTAAGAATGGTTTTGCAGTTTTTAAAAGATTTTATTTATTTATTTTGAGAGAGAGGGGAAAGGAGGGAGAACGAGAGGAAGAGAAACATCAGTGTGTGGTTGCCTCTCATGTGCCCCCCACAGGGGACCCTGCCGCAACTCAGGCATATGCTCTGAAGGGGAATCAAACCAGCAATCCCTTGGTTCACAGCCCAGCGCTCAGTCCACTGAGCCATGCCAGCCAGGGTGGATTTACATTTTTCAATGTTCAAAAAAAAAAAAACCCAGAACATTTTGAAAAACTTGAAAATTTATAAAATTCACATTTCAGTGCCTTTAAATAAAATTTTATTGGAACTCAGCCACATTCATTCATTTATGAATTATATATGGCAGGTACAGGCAAACTTTTTCTGTAAAGGGCCAGATAGTAAATCTTTTAGGCTTTGGAAACTATATGTTTTCTGCTGTAACTACTCAACTCTGTTGCTGAGCATGAAAGCAGCAATAACCTTAGAAGAGGAGACCTGTGGGCAGGAAACAGAGTGAAAAGGTGGAAAGGCTTCTACATAGGGAGCCAGGTGTCCTGGGTTCTGGTTGGACTATCACCAACCAATTTTATGATCCTGATCAAGTCTCTTCACTTTTCTGGGTCAGAATGTCTGCAAAACAAGTTTGATTAGATTTTGAAGACTTCGTTTAGTTTGGGAAGTCTTTCTTTATTTTGTTATCCTAGTTAAGTTACCTGGACTTTTTCTAATGTATGAGCAGGAGTTAGAATGCTTCCATTGCAAGCAAGAGAAGCCAATTATAGTTATTTTAAGCATGAAAAAATTTTATTGTAAGAATATGAAGGCAGGTCACAGAGCTAAAGGGAAAGCAGAAAAGACAGGCTCAGGGAGGACAGAAGCCAGGGGAGGTCCTGGGGTCCAGGCAGCAGCAACTATGAAATAATCTCTTCAGGGTACAGTGATCTCGGTTGGACTCAGATCATTCTCAAGAACATACAATATTGAAATTCTGATGTTCTGTTTCTAGCCTACCTTAGGTGTGTGTAAAGGAACAACCATGATTATATCTAATAGGGAGGGCTCATTTCCAAAACCAAATGAGGGGCTATTAACAGAGGAATGTGGAATGGATACCAGACCAATGTCCATGACAGAATGAAGGATGAGACTGTCTCAGCACTAGACTTTGGAGCAGGAGGAGCCAATGAGTGACTCAAAGAAATCAAAATGGTTCTGAGTCATTTGCTCAGTAAGTACTTACTGAATTCGTGAATGGCATTTTAGAGGACACCAAAGAAATATGATAATAACCCATAAGACTGGTGGGGAAAGGTACTTGGGTTTTACTCAAGATGACCTGGGAACAAAATTATATTCCGTTTTAATTTGGGTCATTAAAATATATCTGGGTGTATGTAACTGCAGCTCATTATAGATGTTAAGTAATTCCCTAATTATATGTATTACACTGTAGGCAAGTGATCCTGAGACAAGTGACTTATCTCATGTGTCAAGGCGCAGAGCTAAAAGCAGGACTTGACTTCCAGACTTGAATAACTGTTCTGGACCCGCTGCCTAGCAACCATGGTCCCCTTTCAGGAAGAGCTCCCATGAGAAGAGCCTCAGTGCCTGACTCCCGCACTACACCATGAACTTCTCTAGGGCAAAAACTGGGCGCTGTCCCTCTGTGTTTCCCCGGGAGCCTCACATGGCACTGGACACGCAGAAGGCAGATGTTCACTAAGGAGTCTGCTCTCCAACTTCTGTTTTTGAAACAGAGCCTATCTCTCTGCTTTCAATGCAGGCGTGAGCTGAAGAGGATTGAAAACATCCCTGGCTGCTCTCAGAAAAGCCTGGTCTTAGGGCACAGGAAGAAGGACTCGCTTCAGGGTGGATGAACTTCAGAGACTTCTTTGCTAACAGGAGGCTGAGCTGTAAGCTGGGTGGTATTTGCATTAGATGGCTTGTCCATCTCGCTGTGTGTGTGCACGATTACTTCTGGCAAATAATGAAAAATTATGACCTCACAAAGAAAACCAGTGAGTATAATCATCACCATTCATCTCTCTCCTTTTCTATGGGAAAAATCTGGCCTGTGCCTCAAGCTTTGCTCAGAAGGAAATGTTTACAGAAATTTGTTCTCTACCAAATACTTGTGCATGTGTGTGTTCTTTGTTTAGGGAAACTTACCGCCGACTCACTTGACTTACCTTTGAAGGCCCTCAGCCGGGCCTTTACTCAGCTGTCTCGGATTCCACGGTGGCCCTGGGCTCAGGCAAGGTCACTCTCCAGGACCAGAGCACGACAGTGTGAGCCACAGCTGGATCCTAGGAGGGTAGATCTCATAGGTCATAAAGTCATTTATTAAATAAAATTGCTTCCTCCTTTTACTGTTATTTGCCCTTACCCCAAAACAGGGGTTTCTGTCCTTTTTTTTTTTTTTTCAGAGGGGATCTGTCTCTTCCTCTAAGTCTACATTTGTGGGATGGCAGGGAATTTCAGCTTCAGTTTTATAGCAACCTATAATTTGAAGTCTGTTGAGAAATCCTCAAAAGTAAATTAACTTTGATTCACTTAGGTTTAATACACCAATGTCACTACACTGTAAGGAGCAGAAGGGAGAATGTTGGGAAACCAGAGACTTTATAGCTAGATTGACATATCTCCAAAAAGACTGGCGCCTTTGGAGATTATATTGGGCTGGTTCATCACCACTTTTCTTATCTCTATGGCAGGAATCTAGTGTTGATTTGTTAAAAGAAAGATTGTTTTTCCTAGAATTTCAACGTCAACCATCCTTCTACACTTATTCATAGCCCTTATTGTCTCATTGTATCCACAAAGCTCTGGTCCTTTCCCTTTTCTCCCTTGGCCCTCACCCTGTTTTCCATATCCATTGCTATGTCACATCGATCCCCCTAACTTGTGTGTGACAGTGAATCTGAGGTATTTATAATTAAGGCCCAACTTGGGCTGACTTTCTCCAGGCAAGACTCCCTGGGAACTCCAGCAAGCACTAAAGACCTTGCCTTTTACTTCAGAGGACTTCCTAGGGCCACCTTCAGTTACACCTTCCTTATAACCCAAGAGAGTCCCAACTTCTTCAACTTCCTTCTTTTCCAATACTTCCTTCCTTTTCCTTCCAGTACTCAAGAAGGAAAACTACGAGACAATAATGTTACTTCTACTTCAGCTGGACTACATTTTTCTCCATGTAGCCACAGAGATTTAGAATCATACAGATTTGTAGCAATGTTGAAGGATGTTACAAGAAAAGTCCAGACAGAAGGGTGGCAACCCTATTAGCAATCCATATAGTCTCTGATGGGACTGCAAAAACATGCTTCATGCCACACATGCTCTCAGGGAAACCACCATTTAGCTTCCTGTAGGACAAAACAAAGGATCGCCTACTTCGGACAAGTAGTTCCCATCTTTTCCCTTGCTTTCCCCCTTTTCTTCTTAAAAAAGTTTCTGAACATTTTTTAAAGTGTATTTTATTGATTATGTTATTACAGTTGTCCCACTTTTTCCCTTTGCCTACCTCTACCTGGTACCCCCCTTTTCTCCAGCAATCTCCCTACCTCCTTTGTTCATGTCCATGGGTCATTCATATAAATTCTTTGGCTTCTCCATTTCTATTCTATTTTTTGAAAGATTTTATTTGTTTATTTTTAGAGAGGGGAAGGGAGAGAGAGAGAGAGGAAGAGAAATATCAATGTGTGGTTGCCTCTCATGTGGCCCCCACTGGGGACCTGGCCTGCAACCCGGGCATGTGCCTTGACTGGGACTCGAACTGGTGATCCTTTGGTTCACAGCCTGTGCTCAATGCACTGAGCTACACAAGTCAGGGCTCCTATGCTATTCTTCATACCCCCCTGTCTATTTTGTACCTACCGATTATGCTCTTTAATCCCTGTACCTTTTCTCCCTTTCTCCCCCTTCCCCCTCCCAACTGATAACCCTCCAAATTATCTCCATACCCATGATTCTGTTCCTGTTCTAGTTGTTTCCTTAGTTTGCTTGTTTTTTTTTTATTCAGTTGTTGATAGTTGTAAATTTGTTGCTTTTTTAATGTTCATAGTTTTGATCTTCTCCTTTTCCTTAAATAAGTCCCTTTAACACTTCACATAATAATGACTTGGTGATGATGAACTCCTTTAGCTTTACCTTGTCTGGAAAGCACTTTATTTGTCCTTCCATTCTAAATTAAAGCTTTGCTGGATAGAGTAATCTAGGTTGTAGGTCTTTACTTTTCATCACTTTGAATACTCCTTGCCAGTCCCTTCTTGCCTACAAACTTACTTTTGAAAAACCAGCTGATAGACTTATGGGAACTCCTTTGTAGGTAACTATCTGATTTTCTCTTGCTGCTTTTAAGGTTCTTTCTTAATCTTTCACCTTTGACATTTTAATTATGATGTGTCTTGGTGTGATTCTGTTTGTGTCCAACTTGTTTGGGACTCTCTGTTCTTTCTGGATTTGTATGTCTATTTCATTCACCAAATTAGGGAAGCTTTCTTTCATTATTTTTTCAAATAAGTTTTCAATTTCTTGCTCTTTCTCTTCTTCTTCTGGCATCCCTATGATTCAGATGTTTGGCATGTTTGGGGGTGTCCCAGAGTCTTCTTATACTATCATCATTTTTTGTTTTTTGGAATTCTTGTTTCTTCTTTCTATACTGGTTAAATGTCTATTTCTTCCTTATGTTCTAATCGTTGATTTGAATCCCAGTTTCCTTTCCATCACTCTTGATCCCCTGTAGACTTTTATTTCTCTTAGTGTAACCTTTATTTCTTCCTATATGTTGTTGCTGCACTCAATGATGTCTTTGAGCATCCTGATCACCAATGTTTTGAACTTTGCATCTGATCGGTTGTTGCTCCGTGATTCATTTAGTTCTTTTTTCTGGGCTTTTGTTCTGTTCTTTCATTTGGGCCATATTTCTTTGTCTCCTCAATTTGGCAACCTCCCTGTGTTTGTTTCTGGGATTTAGGTAGAGCTTTTGACTTCCTGTAAAAGGCACCTGTGAATTGTGTGGGGTGGAATCTTTAGGTAATCACCAGGGTGGAGCAACCTGCTTCACTGCTTTGTGGCTCTGTGTGGGGGGAGGGCATGGAGAGAGGGATGTGTTGCTACCTGGCTTCTGGGCATTTTCCCAGCACTCGCCCCATTTCCAGTCCTTCACCCACTCCCCATATGCAACTGGCACCCTTCCAGCTGTTGCCCTAGTGTTGAGTCCCAGGGCGGGTGGGTTTGCATACTTTTTAAGACTGTGTGGGACCTTTAAGCAAAGTTTTCTGAAACCCTGGTCATTTCTTTTGCTGTTCTAACCCCCACTGGTTTTTATAGCCAGAAGTCATGGGGATTTGTCTTCTTGGCACTAGAATCCTGGACTGTGCAGTCTGGCTGGGGCCTGGGATTGCTCTCTCCCAAGGTATCCCTTCTGATTTTTATCCACCACACATGGATGTGAGACCATCCATGTCCATGCCACCACCGTCATCTCTTGTGCCACACCACGTCTTCTTGCCTCTCTACCCCATCTCCACGTCTCTGCCCTTCCTACCCATCTGGATGAATGTGGCTTCTTTAAATCCTTGGTTGTTGGACTACCATCTGGTTCAATTTTCTGACAGTTTTGGGTGTTATTTTGGAGATTTAGTTGTAATTCCTTTCTGTGGTTGCACAAAGAGGTGAAGTGTGTCTACCTATGCCTCCATCTTGACCAGAAGTCAGTTTCTGATCTTTTTAATGTGAAACCCATTTAGAGAATGATTTAAATACCAGGAGCATCCAAAGAATGTTTAAAGTTTTTATTTATCAAGTGGCTTTGAATAAAGAGCCAAGGTTCAGGCAGAACATACCCCAGGCTGTGGGTGGAATTTACAGCCAGACCAGGGCCAGGGCCAGGGCTTATCAACAAGCCAGCAAAATGCTTTGGGAGGTGGAGTAGGGGCGAGATACAGGACTGAGGGTTCTCCAGGTTGAGAAATGTGTGATGGAGAAATGAATAGCAATAGGAAAGGTGTGGGTGCTGCTGATTACAGCACAAGCAGACTTCTCTTTCTCTCTGGCTAAACATTTCTTCCTTGGAAGCTGACCCCACTGACACTCTGTCACCTCATAATTATCATACTGTGCAAGGGGAGAATTTTAGAGATTTTTCCTCTAGGAAAGTTGTGGGGAGGGTTGGAGAAAAGGGGACATTTGGGTTAGGGATGAACCTACAGAGGGGAGAGCTGTGGAAAGCAGGGAAATGCACAGTATTCTTTGTGCAGTGTTTGTTGATCAAATAAACCCTTTGCCAGAGCCTATTCCAGTTTCTCTTTGTTATGTCAGAGGACAACCAGCTTCTATGTTCTGAGAGAAGGAAAAACAGAAGAAACCCACCCCAAATGTTGTTCCAAAGCTTATCAATAACTATGTTCCTTTAGTTCAACCTGAGTTGGTGGCCACCAAATATCCTTGAGAAAACTCTTAACTGTGCAATATATAGCAATACTGGCAATTTTAATGCCATCACTAATCATTCGGAACACTCTGACATCCTTTCACTGTAATATTTGTGTGTTTAGTGGAACCTTTTGAAAAGTCATTTCACTAGCCAACAAAAGTTATTTCATAGTTGTGATGTAATTGTGAGGTAGTATTTCAGGGCTGTCAAGATCAAAGACTTGAAATATAGTTTATAAAAAAAAAGTTCAGGAATGACCCCTCGAAACAACCTTTTAAAGGAACCGACCAATAGCATTTCATCTTGTTTTCCTTTCATTTTTGGAATTAGAATGATACAAGAGATATATTCTCCAGAGGCACATGAATCAAAATTAAAGAGTGAAAATAAATACTTCTAGATGAAAAATTTCACTCTGATTTAAACAGTGAGAAAGATATAAATTCAATGTATTGGCCATAAAAATAGGAAAACTGTATTTAAATTGTGAATTGGGCTTTATACCAAAATCTGAAAATGGATGTCATGAAAACTACTTTATGGTTATTATGTTGGAAGAAAAAAAATTTTTTAATAAGTACGGTTATTCATCTCATTTATCTTCTTGGGCCTTATAAGCCAAAACTAGATTATCTTTAAAAAATGAAGATCCTTTCTGTACAACAAAACCCAAACTGA
The DNA here is from genome assembly GCF_004126475.2 of Phyllostomus discolor. Lineage (NCBI taxonomy): Eukaryota > Metazoa > Chordata > Mammalia > Chiroptera > Phyllostomidae > Phyllostomus > Phyllostomus discolor. The sequence goes on from NC_040906.2 coordinate 27,958,874, forward strand.
CATATTAGTTTTTTTTACACTTTTGTTTGCTGACCACTTACAAGCTCAGCTATTGACCTGGTCTGCATGGACTGATTTCTGGTGGATTCCAAAAGTGAATTACTTTCTCTGTTTATCTAAGGCGATGAAAAAAGGAGACACAGAGTTACAATTCTCCCTTGTAGCACTTTCTGACTTCCCCACGCTAAGAAAAGGAAAAACAAAAAGACAAACAATACTGATTTACTTATAAAGCATTTTTAGGTGATGATGACTTTTTTAAAAAAATTATGATCTGCCAACCCTTTAAAAGAAAAATAAGGAAAAAGTGTTTGTGATAACTCCCTTCCTCCCTCTGCTAACTCAGAATAGGGCTCCAACCCAACATCTTTTATTTGAATTTACTGACAGATTAGGCAGAGAGCACTTTAATTTTTTTTTTTTTAAGAAGAAGACTGATCCCCAGGGATGGACTAATCAACTGAAGATCCCATTTAAGTTAAAAACAAACAAACAAACAAAACACTCAATCATTTTTTTTTTCTCCAGAAAGAACATTTGCTTTTCCCCTACTTGAAACTTAGATTATGCTACAGCCTAGAAGGGATGTTCTCCTAAAGTTTCCCCATATTGCTTTTCTCAAAAAGACTATTGTTATTCTTCACAAAGCGCAGCTCTGTTAATAACTGCAGTTGTAGCAACAGGAATAATAACATATAACCACCACCACAACAGCAGCTACCATTGGACAGGGTCTGCTTGTGTATGTCTGGCACCAAATTGGGCAATCTGCACTTGTCAGCTTGTTGTCTCCACTGAGCTCTCTTCCTTTTTTCTTTTCTTTCCTCTCTTTTCTTTTCTTTTCTTTTTTTAAGTTGACACACAGATTTATTCAAATAGGCAATGTGTCATCTGAAAAAAAAAAAACGTTCCCCACAGCTTCTAGTTCTGTTTACAGTTTCTTTATCTTCAAGTGGGGAAATCATTTGTTTCTTAATTGCGCCAAGCTGAATTTTTCCACATTGTTAACTTGAATTTTGTCTTCTAACATCTTCCTTTTCCCCGTCTGAGGGACTGTTAAAAATACAGAACGCTTCACGAATTTGCATGTCACCCTTGTGCAGGGGCCACATCAACCTTCTCTGTGTGCTTCCCATTTTAGCACCTGTGCTGCCAAAGTGAGCACTTCACAGGGCTCTTTGAAAGAAGGGTTTGCTATCGCCATTTTACAAATGGGGAAAGTGAGCCCAGAGACGTTAAGTAGCTTAATGTCTCATAATAAAAAAGTAATACGGCAGCAGTTTGAATCTATGTCTGACTATATACACTCTTTTTTTTCACACTCTAGACAATTGTTGTGGCTATTTCTCTTTGCTGGGGGAGTCCAACCAATAGGGAGAGGGCATCTGGGAATCTCTCTGGAAGATTGAGGAATAATGACTAGTGCTGTCCTGGACATTCCTTCACTAACCTTGGAAGAGCAGCCTCATTCACTTTTGTATTTCCATTGGCAGGCACATGGGAGGTCAATAAATGTGAAATAAATGCAGATAATAGATGCTTATTGAATTTGTTCTGAGTTGAATTATATATATATATTATTTGTTTACCGATTTTATTTATTTATTTATTTTTAGAGAGAGGGGGAAGGGAGGGAGAAAGAGAGGGAGAGAAACATCAATGTGTGGTTGCCTATTGTGCGGCCCCCACTGGGGACCTGGCCAGCACGCAACCCAGGCATGTGCCCTGACTGGGAATTGAACCAGCGACCCTTTGATTTGCAGGCTGGCACTCAATCTACTGAGCCACAGAAGCTAGGGCCTGAGTTGAATTTTAAAACCACTGCCACCCAACAGTCAGGAGTCCACAATTTCTACACAGGAAGAGTTTAAGGCATGGCAATCTGGTTGCAAGGAGGCCTAGGTGGACTGTGTTGGAGCATAGCAAGGGATGGGTGGCTCTGGTAACAGAGTAATAAATGGTAATGGTGGTAACTTGGACACACCCGAGTCCTCATATGATTGCTCAGCATAGAGACTGAGTACCCATTCCAGCCCAGCAATGGGCCAGGGGTCTCAGGGCCAGTGAAAAACCTACCACCTAACCACAGACATTTCTGGGAAGCTGTGGCAGGCAGGAGGGGCTGACCCAGGGCCTTCCCCCTCGCAATCAGCTCTGTGCTGCCAGCGGTGCTGCAGCTGTGCTGCTCAGGGTGTTTTCCGCAATGCGATGACAGTGTGATGGAAGAGCCATTGCCTCACAGCCCAGCAGCCCTGCCAAGCCCCGGGAGCGCTCCTGCTCACATTTGCCTCTGCGGAGAACCCACCCAGCTTGGCGGGGCCCACAAATGGAGGGGAGGGAGAGGATCCTTCCCTAATGTAACATCTTAGTACATGAATCAAAAGCAAAATAAAAGCAAATTTCCCCCAAATGTAAACCCATGTTGATGACATAGCTCTTTAGAACAGGGCTGTGGCAGGGTCCAGCTGGACTCGCCGGCTCCGTGTCCGCGGATGTAACTAAGAAGAGCGCAGAGGATGTAGGAGATAAAGTTTCTCTGTCGGGGAAGAGATTCGAAACTGGCTTCAAAAGAAAGAGAGGAGCGTTATTGTCGAGGTTCGGGTCTCAGAGGAAGATGCCTTTCCAGCTGAAACGCTTAACAAACCAAACCCACAGAATTGGATATTGTAGACTCTTTGGTTGAAAGCACCTGGGGGCCCGGGTCTTTCTGATCTCTCTTCTCCAGGCTGCAGCACTTTTAATATGTCTCTGCCGGGTTAGGCCTGGATTAATGGAGGCCTCGTGCCATTCTCTGGAGGTTTCTTCTCTGCAACCCGACCTCCCTCGCCAGTCCCTAAGCAATTCCAATCCAGAGACCATTTTTCCTTCTGCTCAGCCTCTGGCTGCGTTATGAAGGTTGAAAGGGAATTATAAAAGGGAATGTGCTCACTTGTAAGAGCTAAAAAAATTTTTTCCTCTCTCCTTCTAAGTTCTAGCCAGGCTTATAATCAAATTAACAGAGAGAGATTTATTCATTTATCTTTAAGATGGAATTTATTGGGGTGACATCAGCTCACAAAACCATACAGGTGTTAAGTAACTGGAGAAAAAGTACAGGGTTGATTGTACGAATGTACATTCCTGGTGCCAGGTAATAAGGAGACCCGAAACACGTGGGACGGCTGAGGTTTTTATGCCATTCTGGACAAAGGAGGAAAGGAGGGTGGGGCAAGGGTCTGAGATTTCAAAGGACTCAGGCAGTTCGCAGGTAGCTCCGGCAGAGCCAGGCACAGGGGGCAGACAGGCCCCTGCCAGGCAGCCCAGCAACAACGGGACACGGGGGACCTGGGTTTCTCTCGGAATCTCTTAGACGGGAAAGGGGGAGGATCCAATGTTGTTTCTGAGTCTTTTGTTTCTTAAGAACTAGCTTAAAAATCAATATCCCAAAAGAGAGTTTTAGGGTGACAAAACTTCAGTCCCCTTCATACTTGACAAATATGAGTTCCCTTGAAGACTCAGAGCCTCGACAAAGACTGGTGGGGTAAATGCAGTGACTGGCCGGAAGGGCTCTCTGTTGGCCACTTTGAATCCCGAAATCCTGTTTCACCGCATCGGCCTTGTTTCTGGAGGCAAGAAAAGCTGAGGAGAGAGTTTGAAATGTCCAAGAAGGCAGCGTGTTAACTGTAACCTTTCCTTGAGAAAAAGAGGACACAGAACAGGAAAAGTTTCTACCTTTCCCTTTGTGCCTGGGCAGCCTGGTTATCATGTTTCTAGGGGGGAAAAAAAAAGAAAGAGAGATTTCCCAGAGCAGCCAAAGAAGAGAGTTCAGTAAAACCCGGGCCTCCAGGTGCTTTTAACCAAAGTCTGCGGAACTTTTGACCCTTCAACTGCTGCAACAACAACAAAAAGGTTTTTGTGCCTTCTCATATATGGAGTATATCAAAGTGAGGCAAACAGAATGAATTTAAACCCACACATTTAACAATCACACTTGCTTGCTCTTAGAAACCTCTAGGAATTTATGCCCAAGCTACTATTTTATCTGTAACTATAACTTTGTTTTCACTGGAAGGGGAAGTTTCTCCAGCAGAGGGTAATTTAATTTTGTCAGTAACCAGACACATTCTGTTTAGATTTAAAATCCTTTTAAAATAGGAGCTTTCTATCAATCACCGGCCCCAAGCATGTTTGGATTACGGGTCCTTGCAGAAAGGGGCCCTCTGCCTATTGGTGACGCGGTGACCGAAGCGGACAACTTGGCAGCTTCCGAGAGAGAAATATTACCAATATCCACATAGTAAGGAGCAGGAAATGGCCTGGCCACAGCTCCCCTGGCCACATGGCGTCTCCTTGCCCCCACCTGGCCCAAGGCTGCCTTCTCAGTGAGCACCCGGGACACGCTGAAGGCAGAGAAGAATTCCGGCAACAGTGAAAACAACTTTCCACTCCATCACAAGAAGCCAAACACAGAAACCATATTCAAAGAGTTCTTTGTCCACAAGATAACGTTTGAATCGGAAACTTGTTTAGCCAGATTCTCTTGTTACAATTTACTGCTTCATCAGGTGGGGGCAGGGACAGGCACAATCCATCCTTTAAACAATGGGACGATTCCCACAGGAAGGCAGGCAACTCCCAAGGTGTATTTTAAAAATCCCTCATCTGCTTGAACTTCAGCCTTCAGCATTGAAAATGTGCCTCTGACTGCTGGAGGGATTTGTGCACAAATAACCACAAGTAAGAGCATGTGACTTTCAGGTTGGAGGGGAAAAGGAAGCCAAGAGCAGTCCTATTCAGGAGACCTTCCCTCCCAGGGATTAAAGGTGGGGGCAGAGCTGGAAGGGATGGAGAGAAGGGAAAGGATGGACAGACATCTCCCTGCAGTATATTCCTGGGAGAACAATCGCCTTTGTTCAAAGCAGGCTGAGAGAGCGGCTTGGGAAGCTCCGGATCTGGGCTCAGGGCAGGTTAGGGCCTGTATGTACTCGTGAGGTCTCCTGGTGACCAAGAGCCCAGGTGGGTGGGCCTGGAATGCTGATACTAGGGCAAGGCCGAGGGAGGGGGGCGGTTTGGCCCATTACCTGTCCACTTCCACCCAGAGTTCTGACTTCTTCAGCTTCTGAAGCCCCTTCCAGCATTCCTGATGGGGGGGTGGAGGAAAGCACTGATTTCTTGCCTCTCTGGGGAGACAGCCAGGCTGGCTGTTGGGAGCTGACTGGGATTCTGACTGCCCTGTGGGGGGCTCAGGTTCTGGCTGGGCCACAACCACCTGGGGAGTTCAAACAAAACAAACCAAATTCCTGGGCTCCTGAAGATCTTATGAATCTGCATGGGGATTAGGCTCGGGACTTTGTGTTTTCCAAAACTTCCCAGATATTTCTCAAGCTACTGGTTACGTACCTTCTAGGGTGACTCCAGCGTTTGTTTTGTATTAAACCTACTGATGTGTGTGAACCAGTTGGGAATCCCAAATCCCAAAACTGGCCAAACTTCTAAGGGGCCTGAGGGGACCCCAGGGCAGACTCTGCCAGCTAACAGCTTTCCCAAGATGGGTTTAGGGAGACCCGTGCACCAGGAACCCTTCAGACTGCTGGTCCCCCAGAACAGGGGCTCATCGTGTCATCAGGCTGATGTTTTCCAGACCCGATGTTCTGAAAGAGTCAGGCGTGGCTGGTTGCAGCTCGAGGCCAGCCACTGGCAGTCAGGGGAGAACGGAACTAAAAAACCACTAACCTGCTTCTCAGTAGAGGGTGTTCGGCCCCTCTAGCCCCTGTTTCACGCCTCATACACCTTCCCGGCCAAGCTCTTATCTAAGCGCCATCTCACGTGCCCAGAGTGGATCGTTTGGTTTATATGTGTTCTTGCAAAATGTTTATTGTTTTGTTTATTGATTCATTCAACAAGTATTCAGTAACCGGTATGTACAGGCATTTGGGGTTGGCATTGGCAAGAAAACCATCAGGGATCACTGCCCTTGTGGGACATATGTGCTCACAGGGGAGGGAAGACAATAATTTATAAGCATAAAAATTTGAGAATTATCAGGATGGTAGAAGGTGGTAAGTGCTAAGGAAAAAATAATCCAGAGAAAGGGAATCAGAAGTGCTGAGTGGAAGGGGCTGGGCAAGTTGCAGGGTTAAGTTTTCGGAGCATCTGCTTTTTATTTATATTGATGGTGTGGCTACATATCTCATTTGACTTTTGGGTTTGTTTGTTTGGTTTTTGCTTAGCACCAAGTTTTTAAGTGCTGCATAATATTCCATGGGGTGTGTTTACCACTGTTACTTATTCACTCTCACAGTAGGGACACTCAGGTTGCTTCCAATTTCCCATCGCATGAATAATGCTGCAGTTGGCATTATGGGTTAGAAAATGCATTTGGGGTTTATTCCTAGGAGTGGAATCTCTGTGTTGTAAGGCCTGCCTGTAATTTACCAAATATGCCAGATTGCTCCCCAGATTGCTGCAACAGCCCACACTCCCATCAGCATGGACGGGAGTCTCTAAATCCCCATACCCCTGCCAACACTTGGCATTATCCAGCTCCCTGGATTTTTTGGCAGAGTATTCTGGCTGCTGTTATCAGCATTCTTGCTGAAATAACATTCTGCCATTATTATCTATGGCTCTGTCCTTCCCTGGCTCTCCTCAGTTTTCATCTTCACTTCACACACCCTCGATTTCCTAAGAACCACAAGCACTTCTTGTCTGCATTGCTGGGCTATGTGTTTTTCTAACCTCAAGCTTCATTCCAATTGGACTTCATATCCCGAGGTCAGAAATCCCACCTCTTTTTGGCAAGACAGTATCCCAAGGAGGGTCCTTCTCTCACCTGGGGTAATCGTCTTGCTCCTACACTGCTGTCAGGATGTCTGACCCCACTGAGGGCCAGCAGTGGTTTCCCGTGTTCTGTCTCATCAAATCTGAAGTCTCCCACCTGGCTTCGTGGCCGCCAACCAACCTGTCCTTGCTTTTCCATCCCACCCGGCCTTTGCACATATTCTTCCCTCAGCCAGAATGAGCCTCTCTCCCACTTTGCTTGGCTCCCGATGGCTCACTTCTGGATCTCAGCTAGAGCCATGTTCTCCTTCCCCTGGGTCTCAGTGAGGTGTCCCACCTCAGTGAGGGCCCTGAGCTTTCCCTATTGTGTCAATTTTCCATTCTCTTTGTTATGGACACTGCTAGGTTCAAGTCTTTGCAAGAGGGACTGTAACCTTATACACTGCCCTGGCTTCGGCACCTGCGGTTGTGTGTGGCACATGGTAGGTGTCTGGTCACTCTTCATGGACTGAACAAAGGAATGAATGAGCGAGCGAGTGGAGGCTTCCCACCTCTCACACACACGATTGTTGCCAGCAGCAGGTCTTCATGCCTCACTTGAAACACTTCTCTCCTCTACCTTGTCATCTGGTTCCCCTTGTTTTTGAAATCTGATTCGAAACCCAGCAATTCCACAAATCTTACCCTCAACCCCAACCTGATCACAGTTCTTCCTTTGTTTGGAATCCTGTATTCTTTATAACACCTTTTCACCAGATTTGGTGTTTGCTAATGCCATAGGCCCACGTTATAGAGGAAGCAGTCTCTAACGGGGCCCTCCTGTTCTTGCCTGTCCACTGCCAAACTCTGTCCTGGAGGACCTCCCTGCAGCCCACTGTCCCAAATGTCGCAACATGTGTAACTGAAATTTGTGACATTTGCTGTCTTCGGCTCTCCAGTATTCACTTACCCATTTAAGCCCACTTCTGGTTATAATCCCCAAGTTGCTTTTAGAGGAGCTACCACTCCTTCACTTTCAGGCCAGGTTTGGAGGTGGGGGTCTGGGGATGGGCCTAATCATCTGGGCATATGATCCAGCCACAGCCAATGAAATATCATGAGGCTTTTGCTGGAGACTGTGTTTGTGTGTGTGTGTGTGTGGTGGTGGGGGTGGTGGGGGGGGGCGGCAGAGAATGCTTTTTCTTGCTGAATTTAACCTAAGGGGATAATGTGTTAGGTCTAGAGATTTAAGCAGCCACATTGTCACCATGAGGGAAGTTCCCACCTGAGAAAGAAGCAAATCCCACAGGAGCTGACCCAAGAAGTGGGGAGAGAGAAACCGGTCTTTTTCTTGAGCTGCACCTGAAGTTAGCCTTCCTCCTAAAATTTTTAGGACACGAGCCAAAGTTATTTGGAGGTGATGGTATTTCATTATCTGGTATTTATATTTGATGTTTAATTTTAAATAAGTGACAGAAATTGTGGTAGAAACAGTACTATTTTTTTTTAATTCATCCATCAGCTACTTATGCGATCGTGGTAAAACCATTACACCTCCCGGGTGTCCTGCTCTTCATCTGGGCAGTGAGGGGGCTGGGCAAGGTCAGGGCTGCTACTGAATAGAACCCCAGGGCTGCTACTGCATCAGCCCGGGGTTCGGCTGCCTCCTGGCCTCACATTCCAGTTGTCAAATATCTTGGACCAGATAATCTCAACATTCTTGTGTATCTGTCATTCTGTGATCCCAGGCAGGGAAAATCTGATCTTTTTATAATCCCTGATACTCTCATCCAAGCACACCTTGTATAAAGTGCAAGATGAAGCATGTTGTATTAAAACCAACAAACAGCATATCTGGGCTCCCCTCACCCCTGGTTTTTTTTAATCCTTACTGAGTTTCCTTTAGATCCACTTTGTGCCTGATTTAGGAAAAAGGGAAAAAGAGGTGTAGGTCTCCGCCTGGAGTGTGACCTCAGGCATGTAATTTGTCTGTCATTATGCTGTGGGTAGAAATGACAAAGAGGATAATTCACAGTGACATCCGTAATTGAGTTATGAGGTTTTTCGGGTTTTGTTTTATTTTTGCTTGTTTTTCCTAGATTCTGAAACCTCATGGATTTTTTCCTTCATGTGTTTAGACTTTTAAAATGTTTTCTTTTAGAAAAGAAAAACAAGTGTTTTCCCATAGTTTTTATTGCTAGAGAAATCACACAGCCTTTGCCCCATGATTCCCATTAATCCTTTTCATTGCTGTGTTCAAGTTTAGCAATATGTTTTTCTAGACAAGTCAAATATTTCTAGGCTCACTTATCTCAAGGTAGCATGCCGAATGAGCACACCAGTAATGGAATGTCTAAAGGATGAATTTGTGTGGTCCTGACCTCCTGGGCATGGCCTGTGAGGAACATGGTCAGGGCGAGTTTGATTTGGGTCTATAACTAAGCTCTACTTATTGCCATAGTTAACCTAATAGCCCATGATCAAAGAAATAAGTAAAATTAAGAAAGTGGGCATATAAATAAAAAGCCACCACAGAAGTTTCTCTCAGCTCAAAGAGACCTAGTTGACTTATTTGTTGAGAGATTTTTTTAAAAGTAGTTTTAATTCATTCATTCCAATCTCTTGGTAAATCCTGTTGGCTCTACCTTAAGAGTACATCCAGTGTATAACCACCTCTTACCCTCCGCCACTCCACCGTGACCCGAGGCACCATCATCTCTCACCTGGACTCAGCCATGACCGCCCATCTTCCATCCTGACTTCTCTGCAGTAGCCACACAGCACCTCCCTGCTCAGACCCCACCATGGTTCCCAACTGTGCTGGGTACAAAACCCTGTCGTCTTACAATGGCCTTCAATAACCAGCCCTTGCTGGCCCCCGGCAGCCTCTCCAAGGTCACCTCCTCCTACTCTTTACTCCTTCCCTTTGCTCCAGCCACAGCCTCCTGGCTGTTCCTCAGAAATGCCAAGTGCATTCCTGCCTTTGACCTTGCTGTTCCTCATGCTTGGGGTGCTTTCTCTCGGATACTTTTGCAGCCTCCTCCCTCACCTCATTGTTTTCACACAAGTGTTTTCAGAGTTTCCCTCATGACTGTCTAAGGTCGTGGCTGCCGTTTCATTCTAGTTTACTTTCTCTAATGTATCTTCATAGCACATATTCCCATCTGACATATATTTATTTGTTTACTGCTCTCCTATATCAGGAATTTTTTCTGTGTTATTCATAATGGTGTCCCCCAAATCTTAGAACAATGCCCGGTATATAGTAGGTGCTCAGGAAATATATGCTGAATGACTGAATTTATATTTAAAATAAGTATTTATTGCATATGCACCAACATGCTGGGCATCTTTCTTAAGTTTTTAATGTATCTAACCAAACATTTTTTTTTAGATTGTAAAAAAGAAACTCTGAAATCACATATAGTGAGAGATGCCAAAATCTATTTAAAAAAAAAAAAACATTAAAGAGCTGTAGTCCCAGGTCTGGGCAAGAAAGTGGCCTTATCTAATAGCTGAAGTGGTGGTTAAGTATGTCTTGGGACCTGTTAGTCTTAACCCTGGGGATTGTTTGCTCAGCCCATTGATTACAGCCCAGCTGTGCCTGAGGTCACAGGTTCCTGCCCTGAGTGAGTCTGTCAGTGCTGTTTTTTGCCCCAACTCCAGACCTGTGGCGCTCACCCTGGCCAGCCTCCCCTGGCTAAACGTGACTGCGGCCTCCAAGGAGACTCCTTGAGAAGAGATGCCTCTAGAACTGTACAGAACAATCTCTGGGCCTGGGAACCAAGCATGAAGTCATTTCAAAGCCAGCTGCTGTGTCTGAAGCCCTCACAGTCGTGGTGGAAGAGGAGTGTGAGTGTATGGAGATGGGGTGCTGCGTGATGGCCTCTTGGTGGCAGAGTTTGGTCTGAGACACCCCCTGGGCCCCAGGGATGGTGCCTGGTAAAGGAAGATTACCTGACTTACTTTTACCAAATCCATATAAAGGTCAGCAGATGCCCAGGCAAATCTGGGCACAAACCATAATTTTTTTTCTTCCTCAGTTATCAAAAGAAAGCATCTTTAAAATATCCCTGAAATTCTCAAGTAGGGTTTTATCTTCATTGCCCACATGCTTGCCTAGGTGTTTCATGGGCTTCTCCATCATCCCAAAGAGCTGAGGAGGCATGTCTCCCTTTTCACAGGTGGAGGAAAAAGAAGCAGCCAGGTGACGTGACTCACTTGCTTATCCGGCCCTGGCCGCCCTCACACCCACAGCAATGCTTTGTTGGAGAAGCAATGCCCGTAAATCCTCAGATCCCCACGGTAACACACTTTCCCTGCCCTTGGCCAGCGAAGGAAATAGGGATTCCCTAGATGCAAGAAGGTGCGAAGGGCCTCTAGAGCCCTTTGTCTTTGGAGAGAAGATTCTGCATCATGTAGGAGGAAGAAGGGAATGGATGAGAAGCCCCGACTACTTGGGGCTGACTAACTGACTGGTCACTCAGGTTGTTAATGAGGACTCAGCATTTCTCTGGCACTTTACACCTGGCTCCCAGGGGGCCCATGGGAATCAACATTTTTCACATGCAGTTCATTTGCCAGCTCTTGCAGAGAACAAGTTGTTCTGCGAAGTTAAAAAAATATCAATTCCTCTCAGTTGGGTCAGGCCCGATGAAATGGTAACTGAGGCTTCCTCTATCTGACTCTCACAGGCTCACACCAGGTGCTCATCAGTCATGACAGCAGATCGGACTAGAGTCAATAAGTAGAAAAAAAAATTACCCTATAAAATTCAGGTGTGCGTGACCCTGGGTCATATTGTTGTACCTGGTGGTATGTATTAAGGCTCTGGGCTTCTGACAAAGCTGGCCACCCACTGGACAGGGCCTCACTTTCACCCTGGAGGAAACTGAGGCAACCAGTCCCAGAGGCCTCCCTTGAAGGTTGTGCCAAGGCAGTCGGTTGGTGGCCAAGTTCCCTTTCTGGAAGCACAATATGACTCTCCCTCCTGGTATGTTTGCGACAGCTCGACGGCTCAGAAGGTAATCTCACATGTCAGCATGAGCTTTCCGGAATACGTGCATCTCGTCTTCTGGGAAGAGCAGGCAGCGGGGGTGAAGGTGAGACAGGAAATCTTTCTGGAGGCTCTGAAGCCATTCCGGTGTTGGAGCGTCCCCAGCAACTCCCACAGAGTCGAGCCTTTGAAATTGCCTTGTGGAGTCTGCACTGGGAGCGGGGCTGCCTCGGTCTGCACTTGCCCCGCTTCCCTTCCGGGGGACCCTGGGAGAGGCACCGAGCTACACCCCGGGGAGGATGTGGGGAAATGAACTGACTGAGGGATGCGGCACAAGCTGGCGTGCCGCCACCGTGATGCCTGTCGGCAGGCTGCAGGGCAGCTTTTCTCCTGGGTTCACTCACAGAGCCAGGGAGGCTGGGTGCCAGGGAGAGTCTTTCTTCTGTTTGGGAAAATCAGTGTCCATCTGGCCGGCCCTGCAGCCTGTGGCTCCTCCAGGGAGCAGCTTTCCTGTCACTGGGCACAGACCCCACAGGCTGGGCCTCTGTTGTGACTAACAGGTGGCACTGGCCCTGGAAGAGGCGACCAGCGAGGGGCTACAGAGGAGTGTGTGGGGCTGGACTGACCGAGCTGCCAAGCGGTCCACCCCCAGGCAGTCGCTGAGGGTCGCCCCCGCTGGTGTGAGGGCTTGGCCCATGGATGTAGTCTCAGGTAGAACTGTTGGAGATGGCAGTCCAGGAATCTCAGACCTGAAGGGGTCTGGGCAGGCCATGCTGGGCAGCTCCTTAATTGTTTGCAGGTGACAAAACAGGCTAGGGGACCTGAAATTGCTTGCCCAAGGTCACACAGAAAACCCAGGTTCAAGGCTTGGCTCTACCACTCTGTTGTGTGGCCTTGAGCCAATTACTCAAACTTGCTGGGCTTGTTTCCTCACCAATAAAGGGTTGGGGGCCCAGTGGTTAAGAAAACAACCTAATTCACAAGGCCCATGTGGGAGTTAAATGAAATAATCCAAGCAAAGGGCTCATCCTGGGGCCTCTGCTCATGTCCTTCTCAGAACCTGTACTATCGTGGTTTTATTATTGCTGTACACTGAAGGCAACACCCATGGCAAAGGTGTAAGACTTTGGAAGCCAGGACTATGCAGCCCATGTTCTCCACATGACTGTTCACCAAGCGCCTCCCAAGTCACTGCTGCCTTCTGTCCACCCTGTTCTCCTGAGAGGCAGGGAAGGCAAATCTCCTTTCTTCCACTCTCCTGATGAGAAAATGTCAAAGACGGGCCTCAAAACCAGGTCCTCTATTTCCCAGCTCCCTCTGCTTGCTCTGCCTCTGCCTTCTGCCAATGAGAAGATTCCTGCTCGAAGAATACTCCAGTTTTGCTGGGACTGGCTATGGGAGGGAGGGAAGAACCTCCCCCATAAATGGATGGAGATCATCTCAGCCTTGTTACCCATTCTGTTTCTCCTGAGTTCATCCTGAGGTCCTGGCAGTGAGGGTCTGGGCTTCCGGTCTGACCGCAGAGGGCTGTGTCTGAGGGATGATAGAAAGCAATTCCAGCCCCAGGATGGCAGCCAGTTGCAACTTTAACAACAAATAAAGAATTACCGTCAATTGTGTTATAGTGGCTGAAGGAATTTATGGATGTTTTCTGAAAAAATCTATGAACACGGACCCAAACTGAACAGAGCTCAGAGGAAACACAGTGGCCATTGTCAAACGGGAAGAACGAGTTTAATGTATACGGGGTGAGGATAGGGGGTGAGGACAGGGGGTGGCGGGAGAAAACAGAGGGAAAGGGGGTGAGCCCTGCTGAACATTCAGTTTGAGCCCTGAGCCCTGAATTTCCACAGGTGGTGGCAGGAGGATCATTTCTTTAGTATATTCCTCTCTCTAAACCCACCTCGCATGAGACACCGCAGCAGGCACAAAGCATTGCTCATGAAGAGTAATCAGGGACCCCCCTGCCACTGGGAAACTGAGGCTGTTGCTAACTCGCTCCCCCCGAAACCCCCAAGGCAAACTAGAGGAAGATCCTGAAACCAGATCAGAGGCTGAGACAGCAGAGGTCTTCCAGGCAGAGGGGTCAGAGGGCATGGCCAGGGGAGGGGTCAGCTTTGTTTCCAGTCTGTGTTGGTGAAAGTCGAACCTTTATGGAACCTTTTCTAGCTGCATTTTGGGCTATTTAGCTTCAAAAACAAAAGATTTATTTTTCCCCTTTCTCCTTTTGGGTTTTGTCCTGCCCTGACAACAGTGACATATGCAGGTCTGGAGGCTGTTAGAGCCCAGCCAGGATCTCCCCTATCCTAAGGAAAAGAAAAGATAGGATCTTAATTAAGAAAGAAGCCCGCAGTGGAGGGCTAGCACAAACACTCCCAGCGTCCACCAGTGCTTCTCTGATCGTTTCCATAGAGAAAGGGACAAGAGTGCTGTGCGGGGGTGTGCCCTTCATAACACGCTGTTCGCACAAGGTGCTTATAAAGCACTTCGACATGCTACAGTATCCTGTGTAATCCACTCTGTGAGATGGGGCTTATGGTCCCCTTTTGCAGAGGAGAAAACCGAGACTTGTAAGTAAGTTCACCAAGGTCAGAGAGAGAGAGAGAGAGATTGAAGAGGCAAAACTAGCACTCCAGCCCAAGTTTCTGTCCCCAAACACAGGGACCTTCCCAGCAAATGTACTAATTAATGTGATTTAACTTCTCTGGGTCTCATTTTCCAAATCTATAGAAGGCTATTCTCAAGGTTCTGTTTTGATCTTCTAAACTCTTCTCTCACTTGGGTCCTTCACTAGAAAAAGCCAGCCAAAGGGGTGTGAGGAGCGTGTCAATACTATGGGAAGAAATCAAGTCGTGTATCTGGGTAGCTTCTGGGGTTTTACATCGAGTTCCCAGCATGGTGACAAAGATGGATTTTGTTCTCAAATGCCAATCAGAATGATTATAAAATCTACCTGGAATATCTGCATAGGCGCCCTCTGGCATTTTGAGTGTCGAAGCTGCTGCTGGCGTTATCAGATGTCTACAAGTATGTGATCTGGGTCCAAAAATACAGTCCTGTTTTAACACCATGACATAACTGGTTGAAATGTGACTGAAGTATATATACTCTTGGGCTTCTGTATACCGCCTATACTGTAGGGAGTGTGCTCATAGCAGGGATTTGAGACAGGAGGTTGTAATTAGGTCCTTTGTGAGCAATGGGTGACTTAGGTTATAGTAAGGTCTAGGCTCAGAACATCTTATTTTTTAGTTCTTAGAGAAAGTGTTCTGGTGACACTTTTTGGCGGCCACCAGGATATATGTTTAGGGTCTTGGTCCAGCCATGGTTCTGCTGGCTCTTGTGGGTGTAGTAGAGGGATTGGCCTGCAGCCACGAAAAAGTGCTTCACTAAGGAGCGGGTGTGGTTGGAGAGCAACGTGGCAGCGAGGTCCTCTGGTCCAGTTCTGGAAGCCTGAATGCCCTGTTTGGTAGAACTTTGCTATCGGGCTCAATGCCTGTCCCTTTCCCATGCCTTTGGTTTCTGGGCACCTGAAATTCATGGGCAAGAGAGACCAGAGGGCATCAGGGAACCAACCCCGCTTGACAGTTACTTCACTTCTCCAGATTCAAATCTGCAGGGAGCGTAACATCATCGGAGAGGGTCCCAGAGGTGAGCACTGTGGGAAAGTTTGTGCTTGCTCCTGCGTTCCCCTGCCGCTTCTACAATAACAACGATGAGGTAAAGGATAGGAGAGGTGGTAGAGTGTAAAGGTGAGCAGTTTGGTCTCAGGAGTTAGACACCCTGGGGCCAAATCCCAGCTCCTCCCTGCTGGGATCTTGGCAAGTTATTTCACTTCAGTGCTCCTGTTTCTTTATCTATAAAATGAGGATAATAGTAGTTCCTACCACATGGGCTGTTGAAGGGACTCGGACTCAGCTATGTGAACTTGGCACAGAACGAGCGCCCAGTTTGTGTTAGGTGCTATTACTAAGTTCCCACCTTGGCTACAGTATAGGTGAGAGCTTCCCTTCCCTCCAACACCGGTCAGGACTGCACACCCCTCTCTGGCTGTAGAATATTAGGGAGTGGCCCATCCTTTGGTTTTGTTTTGTTTTCTAGAAATGTGGGATAATTTAGCAAATCTCAAAAGAGTGCAGACAGACACACAAGCTCCTGCAACTCCCTCATGTTGCTGGAGGAAGAGGGATGTGTATACCCCGGCCGGCCCAGCCGCCTTTGGGTTCCTCGCCAGCATCCGAAGCTCTAAGCAAAGCTGCCTGGTGCACATACTGGGCTGCTTCACTCTTACAAGCTGGCTCTGTGCAGGCCACAGGTGGAAGAACTCTCTGATCCTCAGGGAAGCCAAACTCCCGTCGATGCCACGCGGAGCAGCCAGGACAGGAAGCAGGCGCTGGTGTCCCACCTCTCCCAGAACCCTGGTCTGAGGAGAGCCCAGAGACCGGTCAGAACAAAACTGGAAGGAAGAGTTTGATCCTTTCACCAGACTCTCAAAAAAGTCTGGGACCCTAAAAATGGAAAGAGCCACTGTCGGGAAGATGGGACAGCTGTAGCTGGGAGCGAGAACCTGGGCGGAATGTCCCCACACAGCATGGTCGTTAGTGAGTGAGTTGGGGGTCCTGCCCAGTACTCAGCTGTGGGGGCTGGTCACGCGTGAGAACGTGAGGGGCTCCTCGAGCACTTGAGAAACAACCACTTTGTCTCCTGCTGGCAGGCAGGTGGGACAATAAAGCAAGGATTCTTCTGTTTAAAGCAGTGGTTTGGATTGATAATATAATGCTAATTAATCCATTTGCTGAAGACAGCACCCTGTAAGGACCCAAGGTAGAGACCATGACAGATGTAAGCTTCTGAGACACTGCGGAAACTCACTGAGAGGACAAGCGGTAATGGTTTCTTTCTGGTGGGGGACATTTCCTTCAGTCAACAGTTCACCTCCAGCCTCCCCACCATCCCTTTCTTTTCCTTCACCTGCCCCATTCTCAGCAACAGTAAGAACCACGAACAGTGACAACACCAACAATTTCCACCGATAGGAAAAGGGCTTCAGACCAGGCACCTGTGTTGAATGTGTCTAATGTAGGCATTATTATTATTTTGCAGACAAGGAAACAAGCTCAGAGAGATGAGTTCCCTTGCCCAGTTCCACCGCTAGTACACAGATGAGCCCAGGTTCACACGGTCCCTCTGACTCCAGTGTGTGTGTGCTGTCCCGCCACCTTCCTTCACCTTCCACTCCAGTCCGAGTCACAGACTGGACTTAAGAGAGCTTCCTGTCAGGGTCTGTCCTGGAGAAAAAGGCAAAGAGGATGGAATAGAGAACAGAACAGCTTCGTCAGTGTCTATGTGAGTTGGGGTGTTGCGTAGTGCAGGGGTGTTGTATGTGTGTTGGGGGTGTTATGGTGTTATATAGGGATGTGTTGTATGTGTGTTGAGGTACTGCTTGTGTTGGGTGTACTGTGTAGTAATGGGGTGTTTTGTGTGTGTTATGGTGTTGACTAGTGCTGGGGTGTATTGTATTCATGTCGCAGTGCTGCATGTGTTGCTGTTTTGTGTAGTAGTGAAGATATTTTTTGTGTGTGTTGTGTAGTGTTGGGGGTATTGTGGCATTGTGTAATGTGGTGTCGTATTTGTTGGGATGTTGTGCATGGTAACGTGTTGCGTAGCATTGGGGTTGTTATGGCGTTGTGTGTGTTGGGGATGGTGTGTGTGTGTGTATGTTGGGGGATTATGTATGTGTTGGGGGTTGGAAGTGTTGTGTGTGTGTTGGGGTGTTGTGAGGGTGTGTGCTGGGGTCATGTGTGACAGGAGGAGAGCAAGGCTGTCTCATGCTTGGTTGGTCACTCTTTGGCTGAGAACTTCACTCCTCCTGCCAAAGTCCCAACTGTTGCTGCTCCCTGCGGCCGCACCTCCCCCGAGTGAAGGCAGTGAAGCAGCTGGCCCTCCATCTTTTTCCTCGCGACCTTGGTGTGGCGCTGGGACTGGCTGCCAGCTTAGTGCCAGGATCGAGGACGGGCTCCAAGTGAGGGCTTAGGGTTAAGCAAGCATCTTGATGTGGGCTGATGGACTTATAAAGGCTTTGTATTCAGGGCCACGCTCTGTGTGTGTGTCTTTGTGTAAAGAAATGAAGAATTTGTCCAACCCGTGCTTTGTACAGCCCATAGGAGAGATATTTGTTTTTAATCTATTATCAGATATTACTGTGATGATGATAATAAAAAATAGCTAGTGCTTATGATGCATCAGACACTATTTTAATTGCTCTACATAGATTATCCGATTTAATCCTTGCAACAATGCTAAGAGGTGGCTACTTTTATTATCCTCACTTTGTAAACAAGTAGCCTGAGACACAGAGATGTTAAGCAACCTACTCAGCTAGCACAGGGGGAAGGGGCACCTGCCCCTAACCACTAGGTCACCTGGCCCCGTCACACCAGCCATAGGGACTCCTGTCCTAAGAAATGCAGCTGCACCCCCAACTTCTACAGGTCCTGCGGCCCCTGAGGCAGGAGAGTTTCCATCGCAGTGCTGAACAACCCAGTCCTCAGCCTGCTGGTCTCGGGTGTTTGCGACAAGAGCCTTTTCTGTCAAAAGACTAAAGGGGTTCTGACTGGGTATCTCAGTTGGTTAGAGTGTGATGCTGATACACCAAGGTTGCGGGTTCAATTTCTGGTCAGGGGACATACAAAAATCAACCAATGAATGCATGAATAAGTGGAACAACAAATTGGTGTTTGCTTCTCTCTCTCTCTCTCCCCCCCACCGTCTCCTCTCTCTCTCAAATGAAAAAAAAAAAAAAAAAAGACTAAGGGAAGATGGTCCGGTTAAGCCCCAGATGAAAAACGAGTTAAAAACTGACATCTTTCCCTGCTGGCTTTCGAACAGTCATCTTTCTCCCCAGGAAGCAGTTTCTTTGCATCCTACATATTGAAAGAAAAGACTTATGTCATTAAAAATAACACTTTTTTAAAGAAGAAAAGCTATCTTTGTGTCTTTGTGCATCTCCACACCCCCTTAGATGTGTTTGCAGAAAGCCTCAGTTAAATGAGCACATTTCTAGAGTTCAGGGACAAATGCAACGGTAAGTGAACTGGATATTTGGTCATTGGGCAGTTCTCTGCAGGGGAATAACTCAGAACGAGGCCTATGAAGAGCTCAGAGATGCCAAAAAGGAGAATGTCAGAAGGTAAAGGGATTCTTAGTTAGGGGTAGCAAGGAAAGAATGAAGGAAATGTACCTAATGAAATACCAGCCTGTAAAGAGCAGGAAAAAACAAACCAACATTTTTAACTGCTGAGGAATGCACAGTGAGCTCAAACAAGACAATGGATTTACTTACAGGTGGCCCATGGTGCATGTTGGGGCGGGGTGGTGGAGCATGCGTTTGGCTCCAACAATTTTCCTTGAGTGGAAAGTGGATGTCTTGGCAGAAATGGAACCTGGCTTAAGGACACAAGAGATTCCCTGAGACACCCACAAAAGGGTCTGCGGCTGCTGCTGGAGAGTCCAGAGGAGCTGTCACTGTATTTGTCTCAAGACCAGTTCCATGAAGGACACCTCACCTTCATGCTGGTCCATGCTCTCGGCCTCTGTGCTCCTTCCTCAGGGAGACAGGAGGCAGGAGAAACATGAGGGAGACCTTGAGGAAGCCCAGATGTCTCAGTCTAAACCCTATACCCAGTCTGAGGCCATCACTGATCTATTCAAGGCAAAGGAAGTTGACTCAGAAACAGATGCATAAGAAAATAAAAATAAAGTCCCCCAAAAAGAAAACTCAGAAGACCTGGACACACAGTAAACTAGATTTGCAATAGGACCGGGGGATGAGTGTCAAGCTTATTTCATTGTGGTCTGAAAACTTTTCTCCTGCTCTCCACTAACCCCCACCCTACCCTCCCCAACCAAGACCTGGCTCGGGGAGGGTATCTTTATGGTCCTCCTGGCACAGCCTGGGCCCTAGCCTGCCTCTCAGTGTATTCTTATCACCCTAGGATTGGACTAGAACCAAGTGAGTCTTACAGAATACCAAGACTTTGAAGAAGAAGAAAAAAGGAAAACTTCAAAATTGCCTGCACTAACCCAACATGCCCCTTGTATTGCACCCCACTTTCTGAGAGCCACGGAGCTTTCAGAGTTAGGGAGCTGCATGTGGGCTAGGCCGATTCGGGCTGCAGATAACTACCCCTTTGGTTCATGTTCTCAAGTCTGGGGCCTGGTGGCCAGCTCTCCCAGTCTTCTCCCAGTGCCTGTCTCTCTCTCTGGGTGACTACCCAGTGCAGGAGCAAGACGGGCTGACATTCACGGTGGGGGCAGGGTGGGCACAGATGGTGTTCCCTCTGTCACAGAGCCACAGACTCACGGAGCTTTGAGGGACCCTAGACAGGATCCAGATGCTTGAGGCTTGAGATAAAAACCTTCAGGCTGAAGTCGAAGTGAGCTTTCTTGATCCCCTGACCACACCCCCACCATATCGCCTCTCAGATATCATGTCTTACTGCTTTCAACATTCCTCATTCTGCTCCGGCCACTCCGACCTCCTAGCTGCTCCTCGAACACACCCACACGCTTCCAGTGCCCAGGCCTTTGCACTGGCTGTTCCCTTTTGCCTGGAACCCTTACCCCAAATTATCACGTAGCTGACACCCTCATCTCCTTTGAGTCTGTTCAAATGTCACTTCCTCAATGAGTTTTACCCTGGCTACCCCATCTAAAAATTCCACCCCCCTCTCCCTGCCCTCTTGGGGTGTAGGGAATCATAGCTTTTTTTCACTGTCCCAAACACTTTTTGCTCATTGTCTCAAGCACCTAGAACAATCCTGGTACATACTAAGCCCTCAGTACTTTTCTTTGGAATGCATGAGCTTTACTAGACATGCTTCTTGATGAAAAAAAAGAAGGAACTCATAGTTAGTGTATGGGGACTCAGAGATTACATTGTTAATAAATGCCAGAGGCAGCGTTTGAACCCAGAGCAACTAAAATCCTGACTCTCTGCCACCGATTAGCTCTGTGACTTTGGACAACTTACTTAACCTTGCTGAGTCCCCATTTTCTCACTTGTAAAAGGAGGATTTACAACCCTCCTTAAAGTTAATTGTTGGAATTAGGGTTACGTCACCCCATCAACCCGGTCTTGTAGTTCAGGTCTCAGTGCAAATGCCATCTCCTCAGAAAACTTTTCCTGACTACTCAGTCTACAGTAGCTCCCTAAGAGTGTCTGGCATTCAGGAGGCACTCAATAAATATTTGTCTAACGAAACACAGCCTCGTTTAAAACCAATCACTGACACAAAGCATAAAGTCCAAATTATTTTCCAAGGCTTATGGGGTTCCACCTAGGCTCCCTTCCCTCTCTGCCCCTCCAGGATCCGCTCAGCCTGGAAAACCCTTCACCTTCCCTGCCCTCGACCTGCACACCCTACGGGTCTGCCTCTGTCAGAGGCGAGCACACGGCTGCCTGCAGGCCAAACCTGGCTCACGAACTAAGAACGATTTTCACATTTTTGAATGGTAGACAAAAATCAAAACAAGGATAATATTTTGTGACCCTGAACATTATATGAAATTCACATGTCAGTGTCCATAAATAAAGTTCGGTTGGAACGCAGTCACAGTCACTCCTGCCCAGACAGCCCGTGGCTGCTTTTGCGCTGCTACCAGCAGGACGGAGAGTTGTTACCACAGACACTGTAGACCCCGCAAAGCCGAGAACATTTACTCCTGGGCTTTCTCACTACCATGGGGCTGTAGGAACTTTTAGAGAAAAAAATTCCCTGACCCCTGATCTATATATTTCCTATTTTCCATTTAGGTCACACCTGAAACCACGCTTCCGGGGAAGCCTGTGCAATCTGGGAGATGGAGCCCTCCTGGACGCGACCCCAATTTTCTATGTCCCCGTTAGCCTCCTCCAGGGCAGAGCAGGTCCACGCCGTTCTTCGCTGCATCCCCGATGTCTAGAACCATGCCTGGAACATGATAGGTGATCAGTCAATCAATCAATATGTGTCGCATGAATGAATGGCATTGAAGTTTCTTCCTTTCCTGTTGAAGAGGGAACAGTGTTCAAGTGTGTGGCCCAGAGGCCAGGTTCAGGGAGGCCTGGTGTCCTGGAGGTGATTTGCTCTCTGCCCCCAGCCACGGGGCTTGGGAGCCACAGGGACCTTTGGGATTTGGGTTCGGGAAGTGGGGTGTCTGCAGGGATGAGGGGGGCTCAGAGTTGGGAGTGAACATGGTAAACTATTGTAAACTCCTGGTAAAGAGATAGCGTCTGTAACACTTGGACTGGACATTCACTTGACGGCGCTTGGAGGTTTTGGTAGTTCCTTGCCGTTCATTCCCATTCTTAATTACTTTAGACCCAAGCATAAAGCAGCAACCCCAGGAGACTGTCACCATCCTCAGTCTTACAAGGCATTTCACCATGAAAATTACTTTCAAAATGACCCAGGGAGGATTCTCTCTGGCCGTCCTGTTTCCCCTTGTGGAGACTGTAAATGTTTTGATAAAATCAGCTAGGCCATTTAAAGTTCCTTGTGAAGTCTCAGCATGGCCAGGGCTCTCGGGGTGGAGCTGGGAAAGGACATTTCATTATCCCAAATTCAAAGGCAGCCATCAATAAAGGCAGTGAATAAACCTTTTTCTCTTTATAACACTTTGTCTCTGACACCTATAAGCTGATCCAACTAGAGCAAACCGAAACTTAAAAAAAAAATTCAGTTCAGTTTAATTCACCAAAAGTTTGCAGTGATTGCATGCTTTTGTGTCTAATTCCCCCTTAAGTTTGCAGTGATTGGATGGTTCGGTGTCTAGACTCTCGCGACAATGCAAAGGTCTGACAGCCAAGGATGGACAATCTCTCCATACTGAGAATTCATTCTTTGGGTCCAACTAACATTTCTCTTCAAGAATGAGCTTACAGGACATTTCTCTAAGGTACTGAGATGTGCCCAGAAACATAGCAAAAAGAAAGACAGTCCATGCTGCAATAAATGAAGCCATTCACTTGCCACTTGGCCTCTGTGAAATTTCAGCCTTAGTTTTGGCTTCTGAGCCCAGGCAGTGGTGTGCTGGTACTGGTTTGACAGAGGGTGGAGCTGATTTGTAGCATTTGCCAATTAACATGGTTTAAATTCTCCCGCCATGGCTGGTTTCGAGCCATCAATGTGACATCAACCATCTCACAAAATTCCTGAAAATTTAAGCCCTCCCTTAAACCAGAATAAGCTGGCTCTAGAGCCACTTCCAGGGCACTCTGTGTGGGTGCCAGGACTTGGACTCTCGAAGTACATGCTTGCCCAGGACAACTACCCCAGCTGTAGTTCCAAAGGCCAGTTTCTCAAGGGCTGAACCTGCATCACAAATGTGAGCCTGAGGCGTGGTGAGTAGGCCAGAGGAGTCTCCAGTATCAGGCTCCTTGACTAGGTCTCCCAGGGTGGGCTGGATCCCCTGAATCTGCAGAGGCCCCTGCTGCCCTGAATGCACTGAGGGGGTCCACTCCCAGGTCTGGTGGAAAACCCCAGGCTGGCCTGCTTTGTGCCTGATCTTTAGCTCCATGTGCATCAGAATGGGTCTGTGGCAGGTGGCCTCACGGTGGTGGTGGGTATGAATAGCTGTAATTGTCCCCATTGTCAAAAGGATGAGCAGGGAAGCAGGAATGGGACTGGAGGAGGGGGGTGGGGTGGGGTACAGCCCTCAGTGAATAAGGCCTTTTCTATTGATTCCATACTACTAAATAATGAGTTGCTTTTGCAGCCTCCTGTTTGCCCTGCTACAGCTCTGACCTTCCTGGGGGCCAGGGGAGGGTGTCACCACCTCCCCCACTTCAGGTGCTCTGCTTTTGTTTACCCATCACTGCTCTTGGAAGGAGGCCTGCTTCAGAGCAGGCTGTTAGGAGAAGAAAGAAAAGTGTGTGGTGCCACACTGCCTCTGACACCTTTGGCGAGGAAATGCACCTACCTGAACTCAGTCTTCTCATCTGTAACATGGGGACCATAATGATCCCAGCCTCATAAGGCCACTTCCAAGACTGAGGGACCCATGCTCATGGCTGTCTCACGAAAGCACTCAATCGAAGGCACCCATGGTTATTTTTCTGACGTTTGGCCAAGCCCCCAGCACAGACTAAACCTAAACTGTGTGACTAAGTGCGTGACCCCGGGCAAGCATCTTCTCCCTCTCTCCCTCCTCTCCTCCCCACCCTCTCCCTCAGTGAAATTCAGGTAATCACACTGGGCCCTCCCTGCCTCCCAGGGACGGGAGGATTAATGAGATAATGTAAGGAGCCGGCTGCTCTGGGGAAGAAAGGTGTTCTCTACATGGAAGGTGTAATTATTATCTTGTAACTACATGAATGTTTATATTGTGCCTACCCCGGCAATTCCGAGGGGCTTTGACAAGCTGGAAACCGGTTTAAGGGTTGGGGACAACAGAAAGCTTTTCTCTGCTTCTGACTGTAGGCAGCCTGGAGCTCTGTGGCAGTGTGGGGAGCGTGGGGAGCGTGGGGAGCTCGAATCCCCTACGGCTTCGGCTTCGTACCTAGGATCTTGGAAGAGCCCAAGACGGCTGCTCAGAGCATTCCGGTTCTGTGGCTGGCAAAGATTTTGGTGTAGGGTTTAGCAAATGATAGTCTTGTTCAAATTGTCCTGCTCTGTCCCTGACGTCTCAGCCTCCTGCTTCCCTCCAGCTGTCATCACCACCAATGCATCTTCATCATTCCTTAGGAAGTCCCTAGTGGGCAAGGCCCTGCGCTGGCTTTGGCTGCTTTAGAGTTTAGAATTGAAAACAGCCTCTCTTGGGCTCCTCCCCAGATTCTTCCCTCCAGAAATAGCATGCCAGGCTTGGGGGGGTGGCGGGGACTGGGCAAAGAAATACATGTGAGTCACCCCCCTGGCAACTTTGTGGGGAAGGGAAGATCAGTGATGAAAGAGAAAAAAGAAAAGGGGTGGGGAAAGGGGGGTCCCAGAATGTTCTGCACCCAATCGGAAATGAAGCTGGGGATTAGGAGTTGGTTCCTGGATTCATATGCTGGATCTGCCACTTGCCAACCTCTTGACCTTGGCAAAGTCAAGGTTACTTATCCTCTGGGTACCTCAGGGTTTTCATCTGCAAAACCGGGTGATTGTGAAGGGGCGGTGTGATGATCCAATAAAATTGCGCCTATAAGGCGCCAGGGTCTAGAAAGCAGTAAGTGCTCCAGACGCGTTAGTGATTAGTTAAAGCCGCCTGGCAGTCCCCACTTCTGCAGCATTCCCCACCTTGGTCTGTAGTCATCCAGCTCTGAGTGACGTCTGCAGTATTTGGCTTCCTTTCTCAGTGTTTCACAGGCAGGGGGCTTGGAGGCCAGTGCATGGCCATGGGGGCCCCACCCAAGAGTAAGCTCTCAGCATCTCACGGCCACCACTTCTTCCTTCACGGCCAGAAGAGCCTATGGGGACTCTTCATAAGGGGAGGGAGGTGAGAACACCCCTCTCCTGAAAAAGACCCTGAGCAAAGTGACTCATCAGTGGACAGTGGAATCCAGGCTCCCAAACCATGGTGATTAAGATGGTGATGAAGATTACAACAATAGCAATAATTATATGCAGCCTTTAATGTTCCGAACTGTTTTTACAGTTTCCTCATTTGTGAAATGGTAGGGTTGGGTGACATAAACTTTGAGGTCCCCCTTCTTTCTTCCAACTTTTCCATTCTATGGTTCTGTCTGGCAGCACACAAGAAAAGTTCTTAACTACTGACACACTGGACCTCCCCCCCGCTTCATCCCTATTCTCTGACTCCTCCCCCACAACCCCCACCCAAAGGCTCCAGACACCTGTGGATGGATATAGCTTCAGCATGGGCCTTGTGTAAAAGGGTGTGATCCTTGGGTGCCTGTTCTGAGGACTCTGACAGGGCAGGAAGGAAGAAATCACAAATTTGGGGTTATCGTGGAGCTGTGAGGGTGGGAGAGGGTGTTCGTATGAAGCACTTATTTAAAACACTCAGTGGGAAACTCTCAGGCCACTTAACAAGAGTATTTGTATGCTGGGAAAATATGAGTCATCCAGCTTTCATGATTTGATGGAAACATACCCTCCAGACAAATGAAGCTCTCTCTCCTATTGTTCTGTGTTCACCAAACAGCCTTCTGGCTCCATATTAGAAAAGAGGGGTTCTGACATGTGTGGCCAGTGGGCCCTGCATCTGGGGTTAGCAACCTGGTGGGTTCAAGTTCCTTAGGAATCAATTGTTTTTGGGTGATCGGACCATCATCATCATGGACACAAAGGTTGAGAAACGGGATCTTAGCCCGGTGTGATGTCCTCACCACAAGGTGTAAGAAACTGGGGACATGGCCTGACCTCCTTAGTCATCGGTAGCAGCCCTCTGTCCTCATGGCCAGTCCTGAATCTAGATGACTCAGTCGCACGGGAGGACGGCATCCTGGAGGCAGTGTCCAATGGGTCCAGAAAGACTCCTGAGCCTGCAGGTACTGTTTCCACACTTGGGTGGGCTGGGTTACAGGGTTTATTATGAAGGGGAAGTGAGGTGGGTGATGGCAGAGAAGGATGGGGGAGTGGTGCAGAAAAAAACCTGGAAAGTGAGTAAACCTAGGGGTGCGACAGGCAGAATAATGACTTCCCAGTGATATCTAGGTCCTACTTCCCAGAACCTAGGAATACATGTTACATGGCAAAAGGAAAATTAAGGTTGCTAATCAGATGACTTCAAGATAAAGAGATGATCCTGGATTATCTGAGAGCCACGTAATCACAAGGGTCCATGTAAATTAAAAAAAAAGGAGGCAGGAGGGTCAGGTCAGAGTGACACAATGCGAGAAAGGCTACCGGTCGTTGCTGGCTTTGAGGATGAAGGAAGGGCTCGGGGACCCAGGCGTGTGGGCAGTTGACGAGTCCAGGAAAAGGATCCTCCTTTGCAGCCTCCTAAAGGGAACGTAGTCCTGCATTCCCTTCAGTTTTAGGCCAGTGAGACTGGTGTCATCCTCTGACATACAGAACAAAAAGATGATAAATTTGTGTTAGTCTTAGCCACTAAATGCGTGGTGATTTGTTGTAGTAGCAATAGGACACTTACATAACAGGCCTGAGACAGAGTCTCAGGAGTAGAAGGAGAGAAAAGTCTTGAAATTATTGTCCATGTTGCTATGGACCCAAGGAGGGTTACGGTACTGGTTCTTAACCTGGAGAGGTTGGGTTAAATGTCACTGAGTTCCAGGGCCTCGGGCCTGAAAGTGGTGGGGAGGGAGAGAGCCAGGGTGGCTGATAAGTCAGAAAAGGGGGCCATGTGGGCAGCTCTGAAGCCTGTTTGCCCACAGGGGCCCAGGGTAAATTCTCTTGTCTCTGTCCTTCCACAGGCCTCCCCAACGCCTGCAGCAGCCCTGCTGGCACCGTCTTTCATCTTCACACCATCTCTCTTGGACTTCACACGTCTGCTCTGCATCGAGGATTGTTTATCTCAGCACAGATGCCCATCCACTGCTTGTTCCCAAGCGGCCATATGCATCTGTGGTCCTGCTGGCTGGAAGGAGACAGGAAGTCTTCTTCCACTGGGCAAGGTCAGGGGCTCAGAGGAGATTCCAGTTCTGAGCAGGGATGTGAAAAGGGAACAGTGACCCCCGGGACACTCAGGTGGAAAATGATTTAGGATAGTAGGAGTGGCTGAGGGTTGAGTGATGGTTTTGGCTTTCTTCTTCCATTCCTTCTGTCTTTCCCCAGATTTTATCATTCTTACTCTGAGTGCTAGCCAGTCTGTGAGAACAGCTGCAGCAGTGACCAGGTTTTGGGCCATTTTTAAAAGAAGGTAGGAGGCATTTTTACTAGTTTGTTGGAGTCTTCATAACACAATTCTACAGGCTGAGTAGCTTAAGCAACAGAAATTTATTTTCTGACAATTTTGGAGACCGGAAATCTAAGATCAAGGTGTCTGCAGGTCTGGTTTCTTCTGAGACCTCTCTCTCCAACTTGCAGATGGCTGTCTTCTCCTGGTGTGCTCACACAGTCTTTTCTCTGTGCGTGCGTATCTCTGGCATCCGTCCCACTTCTTATAAAGTCACCAATCAGAGTGAATTAGGGTCTACCTCAGCGGTCCTTTTTAAACTTAATTACTTCTTTAAATTCTCTCTCCAAATATAGTTATATTCTGATATACTGGGTGTTAGGGTTTCAACATCAAAGTTTCAAGGAGACACAATTCAACCCGTAACAGCAGTATAACCTGGTGATTGAAAGAAGTCATGCTAAAGTTAAATTTCAGTTCCCCTATTCCCTACCTGTGTGATCTTGAGCAAGTGACCTAGTGTCCCTGGGCCTGTTGCCTCCTTGATACAATGGGATTAGTAATACCTACCTCAAAGAATTTTTATGAGGATTAAATGGGATGAGGATGTAACTTGGCACGGTGCTGATGCTGGGCACATAGCGAGTGCCTGATGCCTGGGAACTTGACTATTATTCCTGAATAGTTAGGGAGTGTCCTTTTGGCCTAAACCCCCAAAGAAGGAGGAACTTGGACAAGTAGAAGCTCCCTGGACCCGGTATAGAAAAAAGCAGCAATTAGGATTGGCACAGATTCACCCTCACATGCACATCGACTCCTCATGGCCAGGGGTTTTTGAATCATTTACAACAAACACGTATTCCTTTGTAATGAGAGTAGGCAGAAGGGTATTGATAACCCCATTTTGCAGATGTAGCAACAGCGGCTCAGCCCTGGGGCTGAGCCCAAGGGCACACATGTTAAGCATCAGAGTCAAGACAAACTCTGGTTTTATAAATCCATGTGCAGCGAGCATTCCATGCTTTACCATCCTTGAGATCACACATGTGAGTCACCCATAGCAACTCTACGCATAAGTGAATGGAAAAGTTGAGCTCAAGGATAAAGCATTGGCCTTATGGCAAGGTGCGTGTGTAGGGGGGATGCTGGGCAGCGAATTGAAGGAGAGTCATGGAAGCTGGGCCTGGGGTCAGACTCAGCGTGTAGCAGTGACAAGAGGGCTGGCCTGATAACTTGGTGTTTGCTGGGGGTTTGGTGGAGGGTGGCCATCCAGGACCCTTGGGTTTGGAGTGAAAAACGAAAGGTAGAGAAGGTGGCTGTGGATGCTCCGTCATCTCTGCAATCAACCCCTTCCACATTTTCTGGAGTTCCCTTCTGTTTTCATTAAGACCAGGACCCAGAGGGAGGGAGTGCCTTCTCTTTTCTAAAGTAGATGTGCCAGGCCATCTTGCAAAGGTCAGTTCTTTGATCTTCAGACCTTTAAGGCGCTGGACATGGGTCTTGACATTTGTCTTTGGAAACGAGAGGAAGAATGGTTGGATATGCGGAGGCCACCTCAGGCAGTAAAGAAATTCTAAAAGTAGCCAGAGCTCCTGCAAAACAAGCAAGAAAAAGGATAATGCCACCATGGGCTGTTTTAATTTCACTTTAGACTGGCCCTGGGATGCGGGAAAGGCTGGTGCTCTGTGTGGGTACTGCCGGGTTTTGTAGCCACAGTCGCTTGCAGTGCTGTTAAAACAAATGATCGTGATTAGGAGGGAAAAGTGGAGAGGAGCTGGAGTGAGCTCCCACCCACCACCCACGGGAAGCGGGAGAGAAATGGAAACAGATGCTGGGGCTGGCACTCAGCATTAATGGGCAGACTGTTGTCATGCTCGACTGGTTTGGCTAGTCAGCCAGGGGGAAACAAATAAAATAAAAGGCCTGTTCTCATGCTGGCTTGTGGAGCAGCCTCTGGGGCTCTGGATCCCCCTTGGTCCTAGGGGAACTGACTTTTGGGGAGGGGGCTGATGGCCTAGGAGCAGTTAGCTGTTCCTGGGGGCTGGGAGGGAGAGGCTGAGCTGAACCTTCCCTTCCCCGCTCAGCAGGAATGCCCAGGACAAATGGTCCGAGACAGCATTGCTGCCCCCCACCCTTCCCGAGGATTCTGAGGTCAGCCTTCTCGTTTCATTTCCTTTCCCCCATGCCTGGATTCTGGCCTGCATCCCCAGGTTGCCAGCAGAGGCTCCAAGCCCACACAGCTCACTCATACCAGAAGGGACTGAAATAGAGTAAGGATTTTCATACAACAGAATACAATTCAACAATGAAAAAGACCAAACCGCTCCTCCATTCGATCACATGAGCCAGCGTCACAGGCAAAATACTGAGTGACAGACGCCAAAGAGCATGTATGGATTCCATTTACATGGGGCCTTTGAACAGACAGAACTATCTACGGTGACAGAAGTCAGAAGAGCAGTTACTTCTGGAGGTTGGTGTTAAGTTGGAAGGGGCATGAGGGAGCCCCTTGGGCTACTGGCACCTGTAAAAAATCACCAAGATGTCTGCTTAAGACTTGTGCATGTTCATGTACACAATCTCCCTCAGTAAAAAAAGTAAGAAGCATAACACAGACAAGAGGCAGACAGTAGGGTATGCACTGCCCTCGACCACCATCCATCCAGAATCACTTGTCTTGATGCTCCCCGGGCGAGCAATTGCTCTTCTTGGCTTCAGGATGCATAAGGGTGTATTTCAGAGATTACGTTTATTGGCACTCTGTTTAAATTCATTCTTCTTAACAGTTCTGACCTGCCAAGGCAGCACTCTGGAGAGTGTGAGTCCTTTTGTGCTGATGGATGTATGAGGTGGACCTACAGGAGTGAATCCAAGTGTGGAACGCATGAGTCCTGTCTCCCCAATAACCGCTCCCTTCTCAGCCCGGGCAGGAAATTGTGGTGTAAGGAAAGGAGTCATGGGCAGCTCTTGTGAGGGTGGGAGTTGCAGTAACAAGAAGAAATACTTGTTGAAGGATGTTTGGTCATCCTCCAATACCAGATCCATTGACAATTCACAGATTCTATCTCCTCATGCACCAAATTTTTCCTTTTGGAGCTGCTGAGCGAATGCAAGCCATACTGGTACATGGAGTTTACACTGGCTTCCCCCAGCCTTTGGTGGGACCAACAAGAATGGAACAGACCAGAAGTTATTGGCGTGGGCATGGTCAGAGAGGAGGAACAAGAGAGTTCCAAGTATACAATAATTTGCTCCTGGGCAGTCATTTCTCCCGAGTAACTGGGAGTCCCATGATTAGCAGGGAGAGGGTGAGCTCTGTCACTAGCTTCTGTTTCTCAATAATTGACCCTCCAAAGTTTGTGCCAGAGGTATTATTGAAAAGGCAGCTGAGTTTCAGGTGAGTTGCTGCCAACTGTTTCCTAGTTGGCTGATGCTGTGGGGCAGAAGAAGAGTGTAACAACCTTTTCTTCAAAGCTAGAATCCAGTCACTCTGCCTCAGAATGGTGCTGACACACGGCCCGGATGCGATCAGACACATTTCTCCTATTTTCTGCTGCTTTTGGTGAAAGCTACCGGTGTTTGATGAGCGGAAACAAGCCGCCCTGCTGAGATTTCCTGCCAGTGCCAAGTGTTTCTGCCAAGAGTGCTGAGTCTCCGCCATGTTGAGGAGGTACCTTTGTGCTGTCTCAGTGAGGCAGCCCCCCCCCCAACAGATCCGTGGGGCCAGAGGTATCCCCCACCCACTGCATGGACACCGAGACTAGAGCAGAGGGTGTGTGTGTGCACACACATGTGTATGTGCATATGCACACACGTTGTGAGCCCTAAGTCTAGTGTGGAAAGGGGAGGGTCTGATCCTTTCCTTGCAGCCCTAAAGTTCTGTTTGGAAATCCTTTCCTTACCACTAACACACTTTCCCTGAAAAACCCAGGCTTGGGAAAAGAATGATCCCCCTCTGAGCCATATCTTTTCTCTACTTGCTGGATTTATTTTACTCCTGAAGAAGAACCAGCCCTTAAGACTCTTACAACCAGTTCTTTTGCAGCTTTTCTTTTGTCAGTAGTTCTGTGCAACTTGCTGTTGAAGGTGAGATGCTAGTAGCCACCTGTGCAGTTCAGTGGATAACTGAGAGTCATCCTGCACTGCAAGGCAATGAAAACCTGAAGAGCCAGAGCCCATGGATGGGGCTGGACACACCCATCCCTCCCACAGTTGGTGGCTCATTAATTACTGGGTTAATTGTACCCATAATGGTCCCAGCAACAGTGGTTTCTCTGGTGCACCCAGGTCAAACTCTGTTAGTGAACTGACAAAATGCTACACAATTAGGGACTTTCAGGCCGGGTCTTTGACACACCTGTTCTTGCCAGCCTCTGTCCTTCCCACATACAGGCCTGCTTGAGTCCAGACTGCACTGAACTCCACTGAACTTTTCTTTTTTTTTCACAAAAAAAGATCCACTTCTCTTGAACAGCCAGGAAGGGCTGTCTGCCCACAGGGCAGTGGGAAGAAGACCCTACCCCTTCGCCCTTCATTCTGTCAATGCAGTATAATGTTATAACACTGTCAGATGGCCAGAGAGGGACAGGAGGGTGCTCTGCCCGTTGTCTCGGCATCACAGGGATTTCCTCCAGATTTCCCTGTGGAATTTGGCTTACCCCAAAGTCCAATCAAAGACCTGAGGACAAAGGCCAAGCCGTGCCACAGTAGCAGTGTTCCCAAACTTCCCAGATGTTACCATGGATAGAAACTGGAATCCTTATTGGTTTTTCTTTGTAAAACACAACTTTCACTAAATGTCGTGAGTTGGCCACTGTTAAGACAATGGACCTGTCCAAGCATCTTGTCTAGGAATCAAGGGGAGAAAGACATTGTGGGGCCCAAGAGCAGATGAATTGCTCCCAAGAATGGAAAACAAATGAGCCGAGGTACAAGTGGATGGAAAAACAAAAGGAAGAGATTCCCCGAACAATGGCAACTATTGAGGGGAAGGGGGCCATGGACAGAGGCCCAGGGCGTGGGACCAGCTGAGGAGCGGTGGGGTAGGGTGGGGTAGCTGTCAGCACACAACAGAGGCGCAGTGTCATCGCCCCCTTGCCTTGTGATCCATGAAAACGCTGTATCTGCCCGCTGTTAGAAGTTGTGTGACTCTAAAAGACACGGTGACACCAAGGTTCACCTCCCACCCCACTTGCTCCTGCTCCAAACCCAGCTTGCACCATGTATTCCCAACGGGCACAGGCCGTTCCTTTCTGGCACTGGGCTGCAGTGAGGCCTGTGGTGAATTTCAGTGAACGAATGGGCTCCCACGGAACTTGACCTCTCTGTCTCTACAAACCTGCCTCTAATGGAGCCAGTAGGAGCACAATGGTCCTGGCTCCCCCAACCCCAGGCATGGTGGAGGCTGTTTCGCTCTAGAACACATGATCACCTTGCCTTCGGGGCACATTCACAAATGCCAGTATGTGGGGATATGTCTGTAGATAATAAAGAACTGAGGTGTGCAGGAAGGAGCCTCTTCTGTCTGAAAGCCACCAAGATGCAGTCCTCTCATGGAGAAGTGGAAGAGCCTGGATGGGGCAAGCTTTGGGTGGGGAGGGCTGATCCACTCCCTGCCACCATCTCAGGACTGGCCCTGCCACCCACCAGCAGAGCCTCTGGACAGTTAGCCCAGCCTGTGGTGTCTTCCTCCTGTGGTGGCTGTGATGTTGGGATTCTGGTTTTTCAGAACATTGCACAGTTAACACAGACTCCTGGGGGAGACCCAGGCCTGGGAGAGGAGTTCAGTATCAGGAGGTAAGGCCAGGGCTTATCACTGAGGGCCAAAATCGTTGGCGGTCGAGATGGAAGAAACTGTAGACAGCTCCTGATTCCAATGTCTTATTTCACATGAATAAACAAGGCCCCGAGCGGAGGGTAAATGCCCAATCTGTGGTCACACAAGCAGTGTCAGAATCTGGATTAGGGACCAGGTCTTTCTTCCAGGGCATCGTGTAAATCCTCAGGTAACCTGGGGCAGTTGTTGAGGAGGTCTGTGATGTGGATGGAGACGAGTCATTTGCTCTTGCTTATATGTCTACCAAGTGACAAATGCCTTTTTAAAAAGAAACAACTGCCCATTCAGTGAGAAATGCAGACCTGACCTTAGAGGATTAGACCGGGGCTCCGCAAAACTAGAGCAAACTCGTCCAAGGTTCTGTCACCCAGTAGTTCTCATTGCAGGGCTGTTGCTGATACCTGCTGTGTCAGGCTTGCTTGCTTTCTCCCTTCCTGGGACTTATTTTTCCCCCTGAGGCAGAATTAATGTCCCTTATTCTACCACAAACCCTTTTGAGGCAGAGGCCCCCATTAGCATTTTTTTTTCCTCATTATTCTTTCTTCACAGAGGAGCCCTCTAGGGCCCAGAGAGGTGACTTTACCAAGGTCATAGCAAGGGGCAGTGTCAACATTCAAACCCAGGTCTGTCTGACTGCACCACCCCTGTGCTCTCTGTGACATGTCTCTGTGGGTCCTCTGCCTTGGGCTACGGAAGGATTGTGAAGCCAGGTGGCAGAAGAGGTTCTGGAGGTCCTGCATATCAGTGCCAGATGGCTCTCTGCTACACAACCCAGTGTCCCTTTAACCCTGTGCCATGCCATTGTTTCTTCCAGGTCCCCTGGGACCCCCTTCTCGCTTCCTCTTGTTTCCCATATGTTGTTCCTCTGTCCAGGCCTCAAGGCTACTCTCGGTAGAGAACGACTTTTTGTTAAAACCAAATGGGTTAACTTTGGCGCCACAATCTCAGCATACCACCTCATCCCCAAGTGACCCAGCTCCTGGGTCTTTAAAAACATATACACGCCTGCATGCATACGCACACTAGACTGGCATCTCTGTCAGGAAAAAAGAAAATGAAACAGCAGTTTGGGAGCAAATTTTTCTAATTCCTACCCCATTGAAGAAGAAGCAAGCAAGTTTCTACACACAGAAAATGGGAAACTGGTCTACAGCTATACCACCCTGAATGCGCCCGATCTCGTCTGATCTTGGAAGCTAAGCAGGGTCGGGGCCTGGTTAGTACTTGGATGGGAGAAGATGGGAAACCACATTTCAGACAAACTGAGTGCTTAGAGAAAACCAAGGGAGTGCAGGACAAGTGTGGACAAGTGAGTGTCAAGAAAGGAGAGAGTCATAGTGGTGTGAGGAGGTGGGGACAGCGTTGGAAGGATGGGGATAAATGGAGCAAAGCCACGAATGTTGACATCTCCTCAGATTAAAGCAGCATCTGCGACTATAAATGTGGAGATGACTGGGATCCACAAAGCAAATCTTAAGTGCTTCTCCAGGATAGAGAATGGATATGGATAGAATTTCTTAGTAATGGGTCAGTAACAAGAAAACCTGAGAGAAATCCCTTCTTAAGGAAGAGCAGGTGGGTTCCATAGCCATCATCCTTTTTGATTGGAAGTTCATCAAAGGGAGAAGCATGGCAGCTCTGGCATTACCTGGGAGGATTTACTCCGTGCTATTCAGCAGAACCTCCACCTTCCCCCTCCTCATCACCGTGGGTGCCCTGTTCTTCCAGCACACCTTCCGTAAAGGCATGGACATGATCTATGAACACATCATCCAGGGAAAGATGTGGAAATGTATCAAGCACAAGTGTGGGCACTAGCTCCTCAGAGGCTCCTATGAAGGCCAGAAGGACCAGGTCCGCCCACCAGCTGTTTGCCCAGAACCAGGGCCTCAGCTTGAGATGAGGCTCACATCACTCTCCATGGACCACTTCTAGCTGTTGTTATGAGATGGCTTCACCTGACAGATTCTTTAACTTCTGCTATGTTTGAAGTATGTTTAGTCAGAGTCATTAGC
Source organism: Phyllostomus discolor (assembly GCF_004126475.2). Lineage (NCBI taxonomy): Eukaryota > Metazoa > Chordata > Mammalia > Chiroptera > Phyllostomidae > Phyllostomus > Phyllostomus discolor. The sequence continues at coordinate 27,994,239 of NC_040906.2, forward strand.
AAATAAATGTAAATGTCCTTGGAAAAAACAAAAACAAAAAAAGGTAAGGTGTTGGCTGGATTCCTACGTGTAAAAAGACCAGTGGTGAACTGGCATAGCTAAGGGATCTGTCTGGCTGCTCCTCAGTTCATGCATAGGAGCAATGGGGGGTGGAGGTGGGCTGGGTATGACCATGGGCCTGGAGGTGAACGTAGACACACACTTTAACATGCACACCCAGAAGCTGATTTTTCCCAAATCTACAGTGATTTTATTTATTTTTTAAAATATATTTTATTGATTATGGTATTACAGTTGTCCCAGTTTTCCTTGACTCCCCTCCACCCTGCACACCCTCTCCCACCCACATTCCCCTCTTTTAGTTCATGTCCATGTGTCATACTTACAAGTACTTTAGCTTCTACATTTCCCATACTATTCTTACCCTCCCCCTGTCTATTTTCTACCTACCATCTATGCTACTTATTCTCTGTACCTTTTCCCCCTCTCTTCTCCTCCCACCCCCCTGTTGATAACCCTCCATGTGATCTCCATTTCTGTGGTTCTGTTCCTGTTCTAGTTGTTTTCTTAGTTTGTTTTTGGTTTTGGTTTTGTTTTTGGTTCAGTTGTTAATAACTGTGAGTTTGTTGTCATTTTACTGTTCATATTTTTTATCTTCTTTTTCTTAGGTAAGTCCCTTAACATTTCATATAATAAGGGCTTGGTGATGATGAACTCCTTTAACTTGACCTTATCTGGGAAGTACTTCATCTGCCCTTCCATTCTAAATGAAAGCTTTGCTGGATACAGCAATCTTGGATGTAGGTCCTTGCCTTTCATGACTCAAAATACTTCTTTCCAGCCCCTTCTTGCCTGCAAAATTTCTTTTGAGAAATCAGCTGATAGTCTTATGGGAACTCATTTGTAGGTAACTGTCTCCATTTCTCTTGCTGCCTTTAGGATTCTCTCATTTTAATCTTGGCTAATGTAATTATGATGTACCTTGTTGTGTGCTTCCTTGGGTCCAACTTCTTTGGGACTTTCTGAGCTTCCCAGGCTTCCTGGAAGTCTATTTCCTTTGCCAGATTGGGGAAGTTCTCCTTCATTATTTGTTCAAATAACTTTTCCATTTGTTGCCCATCCTCTTCTCCTTCTGGCACCCCTATAATTCAGATGTTGGAACATTTAAAGATGTCCTGGAGGTTCCTAAGCCTCTCCTCATTTTTTTGAATTCTTATTTCTTCATTCTTTTCTGATTGGATGTTTCTTTCCTCCTTCTTGTCCATACTGTTGATTTGAGTTCCAGTTTCCTTCCCATCACTATTGGTTCCCTGTATATTTTCCTTTATTTCACTTAGCGTAGCCTTCATTTTTTCATCTAATTTGCGACCAAATTCAACCAATTCTGTGAGCATCCTGATCACCAGTGTTTTGAACTGTGCACCTGATAGGTTGGCTATCCCTTCATCGCTTAGTTGTATTTTTTCTGGAGCTTTGGTCTCTTCTTTCATTTGGGCCTTTTGTTTTGTCTTGTTGCATCTGTTATGCAGTGAGGGGCAGAACCTTAGGTGTTCACCCAGGCGAGGTAACCCACGTCCCTGGGTTGTGACACTGTATGAAGGAAAGGGGTCCCAGAGGGAACAATGGCACTTGTTCTTCTCTCAGCCGGATTTCAGTCACTTCCCCCACTTCCCACAAGCAAATTGGGCCCTTCTAGCACTGATTCCCATGTGGGTGGGTTTGTGTATGTTCTAGGCCCTGTGGGTCTCTCCAACAAACTCTTCTGTGAGGCTGGGAGTTTCTCCCACTGCCTGAACCCCCACAGGTGTTTTCAATCAGTGGTTTGAGGCTCTGTTTCCCCGAGCTTGGGCCCTGGGTTGTGTAGTCTGTCCCACACCTCAGTTGTTCCTCCCGGTTTATCTGCATGCAAATATGGGACTGCCCAGTCTGCAATGGTGCCTTGCCGGCCAGCTGCAGCCTTGTGTGCCCCGCTCCACAATCTGCCACCTCACTGGGTCCGACAGCTGCTGCCTTGCCACCAGTCCTCTCTGCCCAGCTGCCCTACTCCACCCCTCTTTCCAGTCTGGATGAATGTGTCTTTAACTCCTTGGTTGTTGGACTTCCATACAGTTCAATTTTCCATCAGTTCTGGTTGTTTTTTGTTTTTAAATTGTTGTTGTCCTTCTTTTGGTTGTGCAAGGAGTCACAGTGTGTCTACCTATGTCTCTATCTTGGCCAGAAGTCCAAAATCTATAGTGATTTTAAAAGGCAGAATGTTTAGAAGGTTGCAAAATGCTTTCACATGATCTCACTTAAAAACCTTACCATGTGGAAAGGACAAGTGTGGAAGTGAGCATTTTTTTCAGAGAAGAAAACTGGGACTTAAGCAGGTGGAGTGACACCCAGCTCAGATAGCTTCAAAGTGGTGGCACCAGGGTGGAACCGTCAATTTGAAGTCTACTTCACTTCAGACAAACATGGGTGTTGCTCTGGAGATGGGACTGCAGGTCTTTTTTCTCCGGGAATTGGTACCTAAAGGAAATTGAGTTTCTGTGAGCAAGGAAGAAGGGGACAGATGAAGATGAACTGGCAGCTACAGATGCCTGTTGCACATTTTTTCAATCAGTCCCATACAGAGAGACCTTCAGATTGTTTCCAGTTTTTTTTGTTTATGCACACACACTGCGATAAATAGCTCTGCACACATATTATTACCCTGGGGTGCTTTCATTTCATAGGTTAGATTTCCCAGAGTGGGACTGCTGGTGCCAAGGGCACGTGCATTTTGTTTTAATATGTCCTGTCTAATTCTTGCCAAAAATGTTGTGGCATCCACACTCCCCGGCAATGGGTGGGAGAGCCAGTCTCCCTGCATCTCTCCATCTTATTTTCCATCATACTCTGCCACCACCGTTTTGGAAAGCATTTGCTGGATGCCAAGCAGACAAGTTTATTGTGACCCACTGAGTTAGTACAGATGCTTCTTGACTTACAGTGGGGTTACATCCCAATAAACTAATCATGATCTGAAAGTAGCATAAGTCATAAATGCATTTAATACACGTAATCTTCCGAACGCCATAGCTTAGCCTAGCCAACCTTCAATACGCTCAGAACATTACCCTACAGTTGGGCAACATCATCTAACACAAAGCCTATTTTACAATAGTGCTGAATATTTTATGTAATTTACTGAATTCAGTACTGAACTTGAAAAACAGAATGGCTTTTTGGGTGCTCATCATTAATGTCACAGCTGAAAGTTCACTGGGCCTGAGAATGTTTGAAGCATTGCACTAAAATGAATTGCTGGATTATTGCGATGCTACAGAGACAGAGTCATCAATTTTTCCCTGTTCTGATGAGGCTGGGGAATAGCTGGTGGGAGGCACTGGGCATGGACACTTGGTGAAAGCTTAGCAAGCATAGTGTTCAGTGCATCACTTTCACACAATTGTAAAGTCAGAAAATCATAAGTCAAGCCATCGTAAATTGGGGACCATATGTACTAGTTAATTACCTTCAGATATTTGACTCCTAAAAGATATCCATCCTCCTGATCCTCTTCCCTCTTTTTTAAAGAAGTCTGTGCCTTTATTGGCTACTTCAGAGGGATAAAGCAGGAGGAGTAGGTGGCCACGATGCCAGGCCTTAACAACTTCGCTGGCTTGTAGGTGATGGAGAGCTTGCCCAGGTAGTGGCTGATTGGCTTGATTTCTGCCTGACTGAGGGTCTTGCCCTTGTACATGCCCACCACGCTGCCCAGCTCACCATCTCCAGCAGGATGATCATATTCCATAGGTGCGTCTTCATCGTCTCGGGCTTCACTGTAGGCAGCACTTCCTTCTTGGCCTTGCACAGGTGCTTCAGCAGCAAGAGGTCCTTCCTTTGCAGGTCTCAGTTCAGCTGCCACTGCTGCTGGACCCTGTACAGCTGCATCAGCTGCTCGTAGGACGTGTCAAGCAGCTGGTTGAGATCCATGCTGCAGTAGGTGAACTTGCAGGATGCCTATTTCTTCTGTTCCACTTCCGCCATCTTTCCGGTTCTTCAGAAAGGACCGAGGAGCTATTCTTAAATGACAAATGAGGCTGGTCGAGGGTTGATGAGTTTCACCAAAACTGCATTTGCCACAATCTGTAAAACCTGAGTTTGGATTCTCAGTTTGCTGCTTTATGAGGTCCTTTCTCTTCTACTGGTGCTTACACTCTAATGTGCCTTACTCTTACTTGTGTGTAATCACTGGTCCTGAGACACTTCTTAAAGCATTACCCATATCTCATGTGTTTACCCTTCTTAGAATGTAACCGTGGGGAATTGTAACCCACCCTACCATTCTTTTGACATTGTTTCTGTCAATGCTGACTGTAACTAATATGTAGCTTGTAGATAAACAGCATGTTTGTAAAAGAATCCTAGGGACTAACTTCAAAAATACAGACTCTAACTGTCAGTCATCCCAGCTCTGGGAGCTTTGCTGACCTTCAACCATAGAACCAGGATGATGTAGAATCAGGATGACGAAACCAGGATGATGCACATCAGACCATCGGTTGATCACTGCCGAGGTCCTTGTCAGAGTGGACTGTGCTGGCCTGCACGTAGAGAACTTTTTGACCCCGTCTCCTTGATCTCTTTGTTTTGCTTTCCCTCTCCCTCCTTACACAAACCTCAGCCTGCACTGAAATGTTAAGATGGGCTTTCAGACTCGAGTCCCCCACCTTCTCAGGTGACCAGCACTCAAACAAACCACTTTTCTTTCCACACTACCTGTCTCCTGATTTTGGCTTTTGTGGTGGCAGGCAGTCGGACCTGCGTTTGGTTACAAGAATATATTGGAAGGTTTTTGTTTGTTCTCTTTCTGCTTTGATTTTGGTTTTTGCCTTTGAGCAGTTCAGAGAGATGTGCCAGGAGTCTGCCATGTTGGTCACCTGTCTGGCCGGGAGCAGCTGCTGTTTAACAGCAATATTCCTGATGCTGGAGGAAGGAGGTTGTGAGAGAAGGCTGAGGTTCAGACATGTCTCTACTTTGCCAATTCAAAGCCTATCTTGCAGGCAGCGGTCGAGGGTCTTTTTCAGCCATTGTTCCACATGGCAAGTGGGAATGACGAGTGCCTGGTAAACCACAAGCCATTCAGGATCTCCACACAGTTCCCAGACGTCCTTTGCCTCAGCACCAATGCCTATATTTGTATGCTTATGTTAACAGTGGGGTTCTTTATCACTGGCTATCTTGTTCCAGGGATCAGTTCTCAGATACAGAAAACATCACATTTTCTAGGATCACATTAAGCATCTGAGTTTAAGAAATTTCTGCTAATATTTGCAAGGCTGTTTATTCCAAGTGTTGATTTTTTTTTTTTTTTGAAAATCTGTGTGAATGCATCAACCATTGGAAATTTGTGTCTGAATGAGCATAAATTAGTGTCATCAACATTTTAAAGTTTGATAATTCCAGTAGAACAAAACCTTTTCCTCCTCAAATATGCATGTTTATGCCTTTCATTCAAGCTTCCCTCTGTTTAGCTATCTCACTTTGTTGCTTACTTCATCAACCTGAGTGTCTTAACTTTTATGCACAAATTTGATTTTTATAATTTGAATACTTTCAATATATCTTTATTATGGTCCTCCACTGTATGATGCACTAAACAGGTTAGAATGAATCACAAAAATTTTCTAGGTACTGCCATTAAAGTCTTGGTGAAACCAACACTTGTTCTGTGTAATTTGGGGATAAGAGTTGATGGCAGTAAAGCACAGTAAGTTCTGGGTTTGGATCCAATTCTGCCTCCAACTGCATGACCCTTTCTATTGCATTTTGGGATTACTTATATGTAAAGTGGGGGTAAAAATTGTGCTTACCTCATGGGTTATTGGGGTGATTAAATGAGATAATCCATGTAAAGTGCTTAGAAGAAAGTATCCAGCCATGTAATATGAAAAATGGAGATATTTATGAAGAAGATACAAGAAACATTGTACACAGGACAATGACACCTCAGTCCCCTTCGAAGTAGGCACTTTGGGACCTCACACAATTCTCCCATCTGCCATCAGCTGCCCTGTCATATTTTCCTGAATCTCATCGATGGTCTGAAATCTCCTTCCTTTTATAGGTGATTTTTGTTTTGGGAAAAGCCAGAAGTCACAGGGCACCAAATCTGGGCTGTAGTGCGGCTGAGTCACCTGGGTGATTTGATGTTTCACCAAAACAGTCTGTTTGAGATGTGATGCATGAGCAGGTGCACTGTTGTGATGAAGCTGCCAATCACCAGTCACCCATGGCTGTAGCCTTCTGAATCATCTGAATAGTTTCTGTGGAGGAATGTTCAAGAAGCTTAATGCAGTATTTGATGCAGACTCCTCGCTCTACAAGCTCAGTCATTTTTAATGTGAGGGTCACACAGTACACATGCTCACTCAATGGCATCTACTGCCCTGACTGACTAGTACAGTGAAGTCATTGTTCATGCATGAGCATTCCAGTCCACTCTCCTTGGCTACCAATTTACATCCATGTCATCGACACAAACGGCTGGACTTTTTCTGGACAGACCTTGTATATTGTTACCATTTTGGAAGAGAAGGTAGTTTTGAGTAGAGAGTGTTTTGTTTCTCTGCATGGAAAGTGTTTTCTTCCTCTGGTTCAGCAGTGCTAACCGATGGGGAGGAAGGAGGCCAGGAGAGAAGATGTGGCAGACCCCAGGGAGCTGTGCATGTGACTGTGTGTATGTGTATGAATGTTAAAAATGTAGACCGAAGAGGGATATTAGACTGTGTGAATTATAAAGGGTCAAGAAATGAGAGGACTAATGAGAACAAAGAACCTATTCATAAGGGGTAAGGAAGTGGGGAATGTCGGCAGGTGAGACCCTGATTGCAGAGAGACAGTATCACACTCAAGGTCTTTGCGGAAGGCAGAACCATGAAATGTGGTCCAGCTGCGGCCATCATACTGTGGAACGAAGGTCACCAGGGTGGAGGAGAGCCCAGAAGAGGGTGGTTGGGGTACTGGATTGGTCATTGACGTGAAGGCTGAGGTCACTGAGGATAACAGGGAAAAGAGAAAACTGTGAACCGGGAAGTGGCAGGGGCCTGGAGAAGGTGGTGTAACCAGATGATAAGGACTGGGCTGGCATGACCAAGTGGCACGCCTGTACTTGACCTGCTCCCCCTTCCCCTTTGTGTTGAGGAGCCTGGGAGGAGGCAAGGCAATGTGAGATAGGTTGTCAGGTTTGGGTTAAAGTGAGGGAAAAATTCAGAGTAAATGGACAATGAAGTGAGTTTCTATGGGCTACTGTGGAGAGGTAGGGGGTTAAAAGCAAGCCAGTGGGAGATTAGACACAACTGGTTAGATATGAGAATTTGTGTGGGGTGTTCACATGCATGCAGTTAGTACTGGTGGAGGAGCTGAGATGTAGAAAAAGAGGAGGCAGTTTAAAAGATCTCTCCTTGGAGAGTCTGTGGCCATAGCAAACAAGAGTAGGTGAAAGAAAAAGGAAAGAAGGAAAGAAGGAAGGAAGAAAGGAAGGAAGGAAGGAAGGAGGGAAGGAAGGAAGGAAAGAAAGAAAGAAAGAAAGAGAAGAGAAGAGAAGAGAAGAGAAGAGAAGAGAAGAGAAGAGAAGAGAAGAGAAAAGAGAAGAGAAAAGAGAAAACGAAGAGAAAATGAATCTACTGAATTATTTTCCTCCAAAGAGGAGTGGAACATTTAATTCCTCGGTGGTCTGAGTAGCCACCGGCCTCTCCCTCCCAGTGGCCTGACCCCCAGCCCACCCTCCCACCTCACTCCCCACCCCTCTTTCTTAGCTCTCAGTGCTGGCATGATAGGTTGGTTTCAGAAGGGCAGGAACCACATTTGTGTGGTGTTGTCATCTGGCTGTCCCCAGACACAGCTGAGACCTACCTGCTGCAGGACACTACTTGGTTTCTGCTAACGCTGAAGTGAGCAGAATGGCTAATTCATTCCTGGCACCTCTGGGGACCATGAGTTCACCGTATCATTAAAGGAAGAAGAATAAACAGGCATAGGGGAGCTGCTTCAGAGTTAAGTAAACCTCTGGCACTTGCTGCCTCCTACACATATTCAGAGAGACAAAGGGGCCCCAAAGGGCCCACAGCTTCTGGCTGCCACCCTCTCCAGCCTTCCCCTCTCCACAGCCAGCTCTGGGCCAGCTGCTCCACAGCACACAGAGACCGCAGCAGCAGCCCTCCTGCCAGGCTTCTCATGCACCTGTAGGTACCGCTCTGCACCTCAACTCTGCAATGCCACCAAGGGCCTTTCCCCAGAAGTAAAACCATTCTTCCTGATCTTGGATTTTTCACACTTCATTCCCCAGTCCTTCTTTTTTTCTGGCTCACCTTAACTCTGACATTTCCAAGACCCAGCCAAGAAAAGCCTTATCCTCTGAAAACACGTTACGTTCTCTCTCCTCTGAGTCATCTGTCTTGGTCCACCTGACTGGAAGGTCCCCTTCCTTCTCCATCTGAAGGGATGCCAGAAAGTACACCATCAATTGCTAGACAATCTGTTTCTGGTTCCTTCAAGACAATATCTTTGACTCTTGTTACTACCTTCTTTTCAGAGACACTCCCCCTCTTCTCTCTTATTTTTGGCCCTTTCCAGCTCCTCAGAGTTCCTGGACTCCTCCATTGGCGGACTTGTGCCCCACCTCCCAGCTACTTTCTTAGTGAGACATTCTACTCATTATGTAAATAAAGCTAGTTAAAATTTTCACTGCCCCCGGACATTTTATATCTTCCTGATTTGTTTTATTATTTTCTTAGTGTTTTCTTCTCACATTACTTGAGGCCCTTTAGTAGAACACCTGCTTTGCTTTAATTTGAGCAAAGAGAACATTTGATTAGCAACTGGTTTCTGTCCTCAATAGCAGGTTCAGCCCGATGTTTCATTAATCTCACAATAACCCACATTTACACAGTTGTGTTGTTTGGACTGTAATATAGTGTTATATTAAGGCATTATTTCACCACATATTTCTCACTTATTTACTTATTATCTGTCTCCTCCGTCGGAATGTAACGTCCACAAGAACAGAGATTCTGTCTGTTTGGTTCTCTGTGGTGTTCCCAGTGTTGACACTCGTCCCTGGTTTCGTAGGCTCTCAGTGAGTGTTTATCAGCTGCATGCATGGATGGGTGCACCCACCTTTCTCCTCTGCCAGGGCGGGGCCCTCACACCTGCTTCCTCAGTTTTTGTCCACCAGGCCTCTTCTGGGGGTTAACGGGCTTGTGACATGGGCTCACTAACTGGCTGGCCAACAGGTTTTTGTTGTAGAAAGGGGTCTGAGCCCCAGCAGCGACCCCTCTGACAAAAGTGGAAAACCAGGCCCAGCATTATATATTTCAGGAAAACAGCCATTCTGAGAAACAAACCAGGTGCTGCTAGTGTCCTGAGGTGGGATCCTGATCTCAGGAGAGCCATTGCACCTCCTTGGGGCAGGCCGTTGGTTCATGAACCGTCATGTGCTGACTTTAATAACATTTGGAGTCCAGACCTTGAATGTATTTACATTTCAGGGGCAAATAAGATACAGCTTGGTCCAGCTCTTTCCAGCCTCTGCACAGCCAGGCAGTGGATAGGGCTGTGGTTTTTGAAGAAGCCCACCTGGCTCGGGCCTGGGCCTTGACAGAGCCACAGGTGGGTGGCCCCCGTGTGGCCTGGGCTGAGAAGGAACCAGCAGACAGGCAAGTGCATTGTAGGCTCAGGCAAGGATTGGGGCAGGGAGAGACAGGAAAACGAGCGTGTTTGAGGGTTGGGGGCAGGTGGGACCCATTATTCAACAGTGCTGGAGCAATTCAGTTATGCTCCAGGCTAAATCCAAGAATCAGAGTGGAACACGCAATTGCCAGAGAACCAGACTGGGGACTGACCAGCACTCTGCCTTTGTGTGAATTAAGAATAGGTGCTGCTCTGGATAGACCAAAGGAAAGGATGTCTCCACACAACTGTTGGAGGTGGTTGGAAGGGAAAGGAGAAACTCAGCCAACCTCTGGACAAGTCAAGGACCTGGTGTGAGGTCACTTGACCAGAGAAGACTGAGGGGTGAGGATGAGAATTATGGTCCCGCAGAGAATGGAGATGGCCAGGAGCCCAGTTATGGCCAGCAAGGCCAGGCGCCAGGTGCTGGGTAGTAGGTAGCGGACACCCACTTAGAGGGGACTGGTACATCAAGGCCCAAGTGCGTCAGCAGCTGGAATAACTCAGGGTAATGAAGAGATCCCAAGTCCCTCCCTGCACACAGATGGTGCCTAGCCCAAGGTGCTGCCAAAACCATAGTTGGGCTTGAAGTGGTGGGCAGCAGTGCAGGCTCTAGATCTGTCCAGCAAAGAGCCATTTGGGTGGTTTACTGGAGTTCAGGGCTCTCCAAGTCTGGTTCCCGGACTAGCAGAATCCTTATCATCTGGGAACTTGTTAGCAGTCAGGCCTGCTGCAGACTCCGTACACGGGGAACTCTGGAGATAGGGCCCGGAATCTGTATTTCAGCAAGCCTTCCAGGTGGTTCCAATACAGTTTATAGTTGGAGAACACTCTTGTAGCTGAAAAGCCCCAGTTCTTGTTTTAGAGGCTGCTTTCGGGGTGAGACCTAAAAGGAGGATTTCTATGGGAAACGTCCACTTTGCAAAACCGAACGTTCTGGGTTGAGGCTTGGAGAGTGAGCTTGTGGCTAGTATTTCTCCCCCCTCAACAACATAGGGGTGGGGAGGGGCTTTTCCTTAGCTCTGATTCTAACCCTGAGGTATCATTCCTTAGAGTTAGAGGGAGAGGCTTAGTATTAGAGGATACCAAATAATTGCTGTTTATTTTGTTGGGTGTGATAATAGCTTTGTGGTTCTGTAAGAAATGGTTTTTTTTTTTTTTTTTGAGATGCATATTGAAGTCTGTAGGGCTGCAACGACACATTATCTTTTATTTGCTTTAAATGAAACAGTCCACCAAAGGGGAAAAAGGAAACAGGGTTAGAGTAAATGTGGCAAAATTCTAATTGTTGAATCTGGGTGAGATGTATATGGGGCTGTCTGTATTATTCTCTCTGCTTTTTTGTATACTTGAGATTTTCCTTTTTAAAAAAAAGTTAGCATGAGGATCTAATGTAAGATATGGTGACTATGGTTCATAATACTGTGTTTGCTTTTATTGTATTTGTTGTATTTAATCAAAATTTGCTAAGACAGTAGAACTTAAATGTTCTCACCAAAATGAAAAGAAAGAAAGAGAAGAAAGAAAGAGAAAGAAAGATGGATGTGTTGACTAACTAGTGGGGCAATCCTTCTACAATGTATATGTAGATCAAATCACCATGATGTACACTTTAAATATCTCAGAATTTTGTTTGTCAGGTATGCCTCAAAGCTGAAATTAAAAAGTTAGCTTGAAAGTAGCTGAGAAGCAAACAAATGTCAAATGCTCAGTTAAAACCAACCTCATTTTGTTTAGCTGGCTATTGCCTTCGGGTGAGTTAAAGAGGGGGCTGCCTCCTGGGGTGCAGCATCTAGAGAACCCCTCAGCCTCTGTTGCCCACTCAGAGGTGCACCCGCCCGCTCTTGTTCCAAATTGCCACCTGAAGCCTTCACAGCAGCCAGAGTGGTTGGATCCTGCACGCACCTGTGGGAACCAGAAAAGGTCGAGCCTAAGCTCAATTTCAGGGGAGAGGGAAGTTCTGCATCATTAAACAGTACAGGCCCCAGGGAGGGGATCAGGTGCTGCAGAAGGAAGGGGACCAGCTCTCTGCTCCTGCCCAGCATCTCACCCAGCGGCTGGTAGGTGGGGCTGCCTGCTCCCCAGGGGATGCTGGCCCAGCTTAGCCTGGCCTTCAGGACTTCTCGGAGGACTGCTTGGGCTTCCCTTTGAGCCCGTTCAGTACTTTTAAAACATAGGACTTCATTGTTGCTTAACCAGACAAAGGGGCCTTAGCCATTTTCCTCATTCTTTTATTTCTCCTTAGGGATTTTCTGATGGACAGCTCAGAGGCCTGGTGAGAGCTCCAGAAATTGAGCAAGGGCTCAGTGTTGACTCTTCACATAAAAATTTCTAATGTCAACTAAGAGTCCATTTTGTTAGTGTTGACTGGGAGAGTTCATTTTCTTTTGTCCATTGGGTATGCTGCAAGGCTTGTTATTGTTGATGTTACTATTATTATTTTTAATGATAAAAATCACTTTGTTTTCTTTTCTTTTGGGGGGGAGAGGGACAGGGGTGAGGTTTCCCCAGCTCCCTAAGTCTCACACGGGCACGGGAATGACTCTGGCAGTGCACGGTCTTCATAGATTGACCTGGGGACACTTCAGCTTGATGTCTATTCTCAACCTCATCTCCTGGGCGCTTCATCGTTCTCTCACGGAGTACAATACCCTCCATACCCACTTGAAGGGGAAGGCTCTTTATTTTCCCATTTTTAAAAACTAAGGATCTTCTTTCACTACAGAGGTCAGGGAACTGACCACAATGAATTACATTGGCTGCATTTTTGCATTCTCTGAGCGTTTGAGAGTTCCCATTGCTAATTGTCCATGATGTTTTGTTAAAATAGGCCACAGGTTCACCCTTTGTCCCAGAAGAGGAAACAAGAGGTTAGTCAACAGACCATGGACACAAGGATGTCTTAGGCAGAGGTGCCTGGGGTTCGCATCCTTTCTTGTATTTATTCCATGCCCTTGTTATAAAGTATCCACACAAGCCAGGCACCTAGTCCTCAAGGTGCACCTATGAGAAGACAGGGACTCTCTGGCCTTAAATCACTCCCAGTGAGGTGGGAGCAGAGGCACCAACAGCTGCACCACATGCAGATGCTGCTGGGGTGAAGTGGTGTGTGGAGTGGGCTGGGCGGGAAGACCCCCACGGCACCTTCCCTAGGAAAATAGAAGGTGTCGGTACCACACGGACTCAGAGCCCTGCTTTTACTAGTTTCTTAATCTGTTTCTCCCTCTGTAAATTGGGGATAAAATAATGGATGTTAAATAGGCTCGATATGAGGATAAAATGACATCATGCAGGTAAAGAAACTTTGCATAATTATTAATACTTACTGTATTCACTACTTTCTATCTTGTTACGTGTGTTACTTAAGACCTTACTAGTTTGTAAGTTCCCTGAGGACCACTGCTCTGGTCCAACCATGTCATCCTCCAAAAAACCCCTAAACATTCCCATTGTCTTCCAAATTAAGTTCAAATGTCTCTCGTGCACATCTTAAATACAGTAAATAACTAACATTTATTGAGCATTTAATGAGTGCCAGGTTGTTTTCTAAGCACTTTTCGCATGCTTATTTTATCGTCTTTTCCTCTTTTCTGTGTTAAAATCTTATATTCTTAACATGTAGCAAACTTTTCACAGAAGAGGGTTAGGGAGAAAGTACTAAACAGGAGAGTCTAAGAATCAGCTTGAGGGTGCCCCAACGTTCAAGGAAAGGGCTCAATTATTCTCCTGTATCCATATGAATGGCAGTTAATACTGGAAAGAATTCGGCTTTAGTGGCCCCCTTGCCTCCAGGGGGTTCAGATGAGAATTATAATTGTTATGGAGCCTGCCCAGTCCCAGAGATTGAACCAGGGATAATTCTTTGCTCTTTAACATGAAGTTGGAGTCCTTTGGAAACAAATTGAAAAAAGAGGAGGGAGGCAGCAGGGGAGAAGAGAGACCTGTTTAATCTCTTTATTTTCAGAAAAACAATCATTTCAATGATTCCATCCTTTAATTTATAAAACAAACACAGCTGTGGTTTGACGCCCTTTATCTGATTTCAAAGGTGCTAACCTTTCATCACTGGGCTCCAGAGGTGCAGCCCAATGGAGACTCATGGAGGTCATACTGTGGGCTCAGAAGTGCTGCCTGCAGTTGGGGGCCAGGGGCTGGGAAACCCAACCATGCCAGGGCTGAGGCCCCTCTACCTGATGGCCTGAGGGCGGGTACCAGAGCTGGCACACCTGTTTGCAAGTGGTTTCGGATCCAAACATACAGTCCTGGGTAATAAAGGCTCCTCGTGCTGTGTAGCACAGAGCAGACAACAAGCCATTTACCCCACCACAATGTCCTTTCTGCGCTTGCAAACCCGGGAGTGTTGGTTTCATTTACTCCCCAAGGCACTGGGCAATGACTGGCCCTTAGTAGGCCTCATGAAATGTTCTTTCAGTCAATCAGCAGGCATTTATGTTAACTGCAATGTGGAATTGTGCCGAGGATATTGGAAGAGTAAAAAGATATTAGCGGAAAGACTGGCAGAATTGAAATCAAGCCTGTATAGTTTAGTTAATAGTAATGGCCAATGTTAATTTTTCTAGTTTTGACCAATGCACCATGGTTAGGTAAGATGTGAACATTAGCAGAAACTGGGTACACAAAAGGGTACACAGGAACTCTGTACTGTCCTTGCAACGTTTCCTTAATATTGCAAAATAAAAATTTGTCATTAAAACATTCTGAGGTGAGAAAAAAGATAGTAATGGGAGCACATGAAGGAAAAAATGACATAAAATATAACATAATTTCAAAATGTATGTATTATCAAAGAATTGTGAGATTTCAATAAGAAAATAAATGACAAGTTCTTCTCCGACTTTTCTACAGAGGTACCCAAGGAGGGAGAGAGAGAAAGTCCTACTGTGGTAGCCTAAGGGGCCTATTTCAAGGATGAAATCTCTTTGAAGATTTTACCTTTAAAACTGAAATATTTTCATTCTTTTATTTAGGTGTTGGGTTTTTTTTGTTTTTGTTTTTAATTTTATTTATTTATTTTTAGGGAGGGAAGGGAGGGAACTAGAGAGAGAGAGAAACATCAATGTGTGGTTGCTGGGGGTTATGGCCCACAACCCAGGAATGTACCCTGGCTGGGAATTGAACCTGGGACACTTTGGTTCCCAGCCCGCGCTCAATCCACTGAGCTACGCCAGCCAGGGCTTTGTTGGTTTTAAATAAAATAATAACTCTGCTCCCACAATTTCAGGGAAAAATATATACTGTGGGAAGATTTTCCATGTTTATTCTGTGGTTTCAGGTACCCTCCGTTATACATTTGTACGTCACGGAAATATGTGGCCCCTGTGACAATACTGAAACTTACCTTAGCCCTATGTTCTCGAAAAACAGCCAAGAAGTCCCCCCACCCCCTTTGTGTTCTGGAAATGGGAAGCTGCAGAGGACAACCCTGTCAGCCAGTGATTCTTCCAGAGATAATTTCTTTTCATGTGACTCACCTGAGTCTTCGAGATGACTTCTTGGTCTGCCTGCTTTTGTACAACCTCAGGTCCCTTCCTTTTCCTTTTCTATTTTTCATTTAACGGGTATTTATTTTTTTAATTTTTAATTATATTTTATTGATTATGCTATTACAGTTGTCACAAGTTTTCTCCCTTTACCTCCCTCCACCTCCCCCTCCCTTAGGCAATCCCAATACCATTGTTTATGTCCATGGGTTATGAGTATAATTTCTTTGGCTATTCCATTTCCTATACTGTACTTTACATCCCCATGGCTATTTTGGAACTACCTATTTGTACATCTTTTTTAAAAATATATTTTATTGATTATGCTATTACAGTTGTCCCATCCCCCCCCCCCTTATTCCCCTGTGCCCTGTGCACTCCCTCCTACCTACATTTACCCCCCTTTAGTTCATCTCCATGGGTCATACATATAAGTTATTTGGCTTCTATATTTCCTATACCATTCTTAACCTCCCCCTTTCTATTTTCTACCTACATTTATGCTACTTATTCCCTGTACCTTTTCCCCCTCTATCCCCCTCCCACTCCCCCACTGATAACCCTCCAGGTGATCTCCATTTCTATGGTTCTGTTCCTGTTCTAGTTGCTTGCTTAGTTTCTTTTTTATTTTGGTTCAGCTGTTAATAACTGAGTTTGTTGTCATTTTACTGTTCATATTTTTTATCTTCTTTTTCTTAGGTAAGTCTTTAACATTTCATATAATAAGGGCTTGGTGATGATGAACTCCTTTAACTTGACCTTAACTGGGAAATACTTAATCTGCCCTTCCATTCTAAATGATAGCTTTGCTGAATAATCTTGGATGTAGGTCCTTGCCTTTCATGACTCAAAATACTTCTTTCCAGCTCCTTCTTGCCTGCAAGGTTTCTTTTGAGAAATCAGCTGATAGTCTTATGGGAACTCATTTGTAGGTAACTGTCTCCATTTCTCTTGCTGCCTTTAGGATTCTCTCATTTTAATCTTGGCTAATGTAATTATGATGTACCTTGTTGTGTGCTTCCTTGGGTCCAACTTCTTTGGGACTCTCTGGGCTTCCTGGACTTCTGGAAGTCTATTTCCTTTGCCAGAATGGGGAAGTTCTCCTTTATTATTTGTTCAAATAACTTTTCCATTTGTTGCTCTTCTTCTCCTTCTAGCACCCTTATGATTTGGATGTTGGAACATTTAAAGATGTCCTGGAGGTTCCTAAGCCTCTCCTCATTTTTTTGAATTCCATTTTTTTTGAATTTTTTTGAATTCTTGTTTCTTCATTCTGTTCTGGCTGAATGTTTCTCTCTGCCTTCTGGTCCACACTGTTGATTTAAGTCCCAGTTTCCTTCCCATCACTGTTGATTCCCTGTACATTTTCCTTTATTTTGCTTTTCATAGCTTTCATTTTTTCCTTTAATTTGTGACCATATTCAACCAATTCTATGAGCATCCTGATTACCAGTGCTTTGAACTGTGCATCTGATAGGTTATCAGCCTACCTAGGTTATATGCCTTGTTAGGCATATCTCTTTGACCTTAGTTGTATTTTGTCTCTTAGTTGTATTTTGTTTCTTAGTTGTATTTTTTTCTGAAGCTTTGATCTATTCTTTCATTAGGGCCATATTTTTCCTCTCAGTGTGCCCGTTACAGGTAAGGGGCGGAGCCTTAGGTGTTCGCCAGGTCTGAGCAACTATGTCACTGCATTGTGACGCTGTATGTGGGGGAGGGGTCTGAGAGGGAACAATGCTGCTTGCTAAACTCTGCCAGTTTTCAGTCACTTCCCCTGCTACCCACAATCAAATGGGCCCTTCTGGTGCTGATTCCTGGGTGGGTTGGCTCATGTACATTCTAGGACCCTGTGGGTCTCTCTAAGGAACTCTCCTGTGAGGCTGAGAGTTTCCCCATGCTGCCACCTCAACACCCTCAGGTGTTTTCAGTCAGAGGCTTGGAGGCTTTATTTCTGCCTACTGGAACTCTGGGTTTTGTGGCCTGTTTTGCTCCCCAGCTGTTTCTCCCGGTTTATCTGTATGCAAATGTGGGACCGCCCTGTCTGCCAGCTGCCTCCTCACTCCGTCCGCCAGCCGCCACTTTGCCTCGCATCCTCTCCGCCCAGCTACCCATCTCTGCCCCTCCTACAGGTCTGGATGAATATTTCTTCTTTAACTCCTTGATTGTCAGACTTCCGTACAGTCTGATTTTCTGTCATTCTGGTTGTTTTTGCTTTTAAATTTGTTGTTGTCCTTCTTTTGGTTGTGTAAGGAGGCACAGTGTGTGCCTCCATCTTGGCCAGAAGTTAATGAGTATTATGCACCAGGCTTTGCATGTATAATGTCATTTAATAATATTTTCAGTGTAAGCAAATTGGTTGGTCTACTTTCTCCTCCTAAGGCTTTCAGATCTGCTCCCTTCCTTTTCTTTGATGCATTTTTTCATCTTAATTATTCACTGCTTTTTGTCTTGACATGTAGAAAAGATGTCATGACTTTTCAAGACTTTGTCTTGAAAAATTAGAGAGGTGTGTGACAGAGGCTACCTCAATGGCTGGTACAGAAGATGTTAAAAATGTCAGTTAAAAGCATTAACAGCAACTGTCTTTAGAATCACGCTTTAGAGCTAGAAGCACTCTTTAGATATTGTCCAGAATCATCTCCTCCCTTTACAGGTGTGGAAACTGAGGGTCACAGCATGTTAATAGCAGAATGGGACCTCCAACTCAGGCTTTCCCTTACCTGGTGGAGCATTCTTCTCTCTCTACCCCATTACATCATGTCCCAGGACTGGCAGTGTTCTGTGGGTAGGGACCCCTGAGGCTGTCATCATCTCTCTAGAACCCAGCAAAGTGTATGGAAAGCAGTAGGTGCCTAATAAATGTGTTTTGAATGAATGAATGATCAAGAGTAATGTCTCTGAAATTTTTCAAAAGAGATATAACTAGACTCTAAATTGACATACTTTATATCATTTCTGGCCCATGGATAAGAACATGGACTGAAACAGTCCTACTGAACAAATATTCTCAGGGCTGGAGACCAGTATTACATACTAAGAACTCAGGGGTCTGTTTCCTATGGCTTACATGAGATAGGGACCATCTAAAAGTCATGTGCTGGCCATTGGATGAGTATAATAGAGGGGTAGAGATTACAAACTCAGAAGCAAGACTTCTGGGGTAGAAGAACCACCCCTGCCACCTTATTAGCTGTGTAACCTTAGGCAAGTTATTTACCCTCATTGACCCTCAGTTTTCTCCTCTGTAAAATGGGCATAATTGTGATATACCTATATCATCAGTGATGTGTGTGTGGGCCTGTGCATGTTTGTAAGTGCTTGGATCAATACCTGGCTCTTTGATAGTCTGTATAATTGTTGTCTATTACCATTATTATCTTCTATGGTGGAGACAGAGGAAAATGACCCCACCTACATATCTATTTTAATACTTCTCAGGTTCCTCTTAGAAGCACACAAAAGCCAGTGTAAACTTGGCTCTAAAGCCAACCACCACAAAAACTATCTTCTCTGTCTTGTGGTGTTTTCTGTGTCAAAGGGAAAAATGCCTTGAAGGATCCATACAGATCTGTCCTTGGTTGTTGGTCCCACTCTTTAGGCTGCAGCCAATAACCAGTTAAGAGTGTACACTGTTACAAAGAAGGGTCACCTGTGGGGAACTCTGCCCTCTAACCCTTTCTCTTTCCCCACCATGGCTGGGAGAACACTGGCCTCCCCAGAAACCAGCTTGGGAAGGTAGTATCCCTCTGGACCAGCATTCCCTTTGGCTTCTGTCAGCACCAGACTGGAAATTCCCAGAAGAAATTAAATAAACACAAGGACTCAGGATGTAATCCAAGGAGAGAAGTTTCTATTTTAACTAAGAGCTCCTGCCCCAAGCCAAATTGTCTGTGGCAAGGCCATTTATAGTTGGGACCAGGAGAGGTGGCTAATAGGCATGAGAAAAATATTTTGGACTTGCTTTTATATATGGAATGGGCAGAATAAGTGCCCAGAATGAGACAAGTGTTCTGTGAGGAACTATATATTTTTGAGGCATACCCCACTTGCTTCCAAAAATGATTTTAGGGTGACTAATCTTAAAGACACTTGTACAGTAAAACCATATGTAGATAGTTACATAAAGACCCATAGAAATATAAAAATGGAAATATATACATATGAAAATCAAATATATACATACATGGTAAATGAAAATATAAATATAAGAAAAATCTATGCTGATGTATTTGTTGTAATTGAGTACTAAATGTAGCTCTGAGATTTCTGGCAGCCAACCCCAAATAGGAAATACAGTGGGGTACATAGTTTTCATCAGGTAAAAAGAAGAATACCAGTGGGAGATACTGGGATTGCCAAGACTCACAAAGCCAAGTATTAGGAGAATACATTTTTGTGTTGCCAAATAATTCTACTAGCAGTATCCAGGTCAGAAACACCCCAAAATACCAGGTATGTTCTGTCTCCGAGTTAAAAATAGCCAGTTCAGGAAGTAAACAGCCTCAGCAAGGACAAAACTGCATCCCTCTAGCATTGTCCCAACCCTTGTTAGCGATGTGGCCTTGTTAGGGATGTGGGTTTGGGTCTCTGGCCTTTTTGGAAATGTTTCACTCAACTGACAAGGCCCGGTCCCTTTGTCATCTACCTGCTGCTCCTGGGTTTCAGTCGAGAGACTAGCCACCCCTCCCCAACTTTCCTGTGCTGGGAATCTCCCAATCCTTGATGTCCCTGTCCCCTTAAGAGAGAAAGAAATGGGAGTCAGTCAGCAGATGTGTCCCGAGGAACAGAACCCTCCTCTTGCTACTCACCCTCCCTTTGCTGTCCCATTCTTTCTCCCAAACCCAGACTGGTGAGAAACTGCTGAGAAACAACATCCACAATTAAGTTCGAGGTCACGTTTAGTTCAGCACCATTGGCTGCTTAATTGGCTGATTCTATTGCTGCTCTCCTCATCTGCCAACACAGTCTCTAACAAGCTGCTGGCAGGGCAATTAATCCTCAGGTTCCCGAGTCCCGGCTGATAGGAAGATCTGTTCTCTTCCTGGACTTCTGTCTGTCTGTGAATCTGTTGGGTGGGGGCAGGGGTGTAGGTTCTCATCCAGAGGTCCCACCTGAAACTTAGTGGGGCTCAGAGACCAGCCACCCTAAGGAGGAGGCTCCAGAACCCAGGAAGGAAACTCTAACCACCTTTTAGGGCCCAGTGAAGGCAGGCCTGTCTTCCCTCTTGGGCCTTCTGGGACCCCTCTCTTCAGCCTGGGCCAAGAGAGCAAGGAGGCAGTAAAGTTTGACGGTCAGAGAATGCACACAGTCAGGCAGGCCCTGGTAGTTTGCAACCTGGCTCTGTCTCTTAGCCATGTGGCCTTGGGAAAGTTATAGTCGCTAGTCTTTTCTGGGCATCAGATTCTTCCCATGCAAAAATGGGACAACAGCAACAACTATTATTACATTGTCACCTACAAACAAGGATTACATAATACTGTTCATGTAAAGTGTTTAGCACAGTGCCTGCTGACGGCCCTTAGGGCAGTAGTGACACTGGAGAAGCAAGTGAAATCATACAGCCGAAGGCAGGCATCGTCAGCCTTCAGCGGGCAGAGGGAACTCTCAGTGATGGGCAATGGGGAGATGGCATGTCTCTCGGAGGGGTGGCAGGCAGTTGTAAAGTAAACTAAGTTTGAGCAGAGTTGAGACTTGGATTTTTAAAATAAAGTTTATTGATTGATTTTAGAGAGAGAGGAAGGGAAAGAGAGAGAAACATTGATTTGTTGTTCTACTTATTTATGCATTCATTGATCGATTCTTGTACAAGTATATATACACTGACTAGGGATTGAACCCACAACCTGGACATATTGGGATGACACTCTAACCAAACTGAGCTACCTGGCCAGAGCCCAAACTTGAATTTTTGTGGGCTAGTTACCCTCATGAGGGAAGGCTTCTGTGGGTGCTCCAGTGTGGGCTATGCCCTCCTCCCACTTTTATTCACTTACTGTTACGGCCACTAGAAGGAAGGCCTGTACCCAGGCATGATGGCTGTCATTATCATTATCCAAATTTGAGGTGCAGTTTGCAGGCTTCTGTGTACATTAGTGCATTTAATCCTCAGTACAACCCTGTAAGGGTTGTTGAGGTTCACATTTACAGATGAGAAAACTGAGGCTCAGAAAAGTTGTTGCTTGCCTCAGATGGTCACAGCATTGGTGCAAAGGTGGATCAGGAGTGCAGTTTTTTTTTCTGTTTCTGAGTCCAGCAATGCTTTATGCACCCTAACAGTTGCCAGTAATATTGCCAAGGGTGTGGGTTGCTTATGACCTTTCTAAACATTGCTGAGAGTTGTTGTCCATGGGTAACTTAACTCTCTGCCTGTAAAGGTACAGGTCACTTAGGCCAAGCCACATTGCTAGTAAAAGGAAGTGCCAGCCCTGCTATAGACTGAATGTATGTGTCTCAACAGAATTCATCTGTTGAAACCGAATCCCCCACTTGGTTATTTGGAGGTGGCAAGACGATTAGGTCATGAGGGTGGAGCCGTCATGATGGCATAAGTGCCCTTGTAAAAGAGACCCAGAGAACTCCCTTCCCCTTCCACCACGAGAGGACACAGTAACAGACAAACAGACAGCCATCTATGAACCAGAAAGTGGCCTCGCTGGACACTGAATCTGCTGGTGCCTTGATCTTGGACTTCCCAACCTCCAGAAATAACTATGAAAAATAAGTT
The DNA here is from genome assembly GCF_004126475.2 of Phyllostomus discolor. NCBI lineage: Eukaryota > Metazoa > Chordata > Mammalia > Chiroptera > Phyllostomidae > Phyllostomus > Phyllostomus discolor. Next base: position 28,016,160 of record NC_040906.2, read on the forward strand.
TCAGTTGTTTATAAAACACCTGGTCAGTCAATGTTGTTATTGCAGCCTGAATAAACTAAGAGAAACCCCCAATCCTCTACTTCTACCAAGACTTACAGGCTGAATGTGGGAATAGTGACTTGGATTTGAAGACATTTCCCCAGGTTTCATTACTAAATTTAAAGCCCTTGGGTTACTCTCACATTATGGTATAAATGAGCTGGATCTTTCTAATAACTACTCTTACTGCTCTTATCTAATAGCCAAGTTGGAAGTCTCTGTTCCATCATGTGCAGCCAGGAGAAAGACAAATCCCGTAGGAAATGGTTTGTTTTTAGATGTTGGGGGAAAAAGTGTTCCTTAAAAAATAAGAGATATCCTTTTCCTTTTTATTTGAATTCTACTAAGGAGCCCAAGACCTAGAGGGTCATCACCAGTTCCTGTCCAGCCTGTCAGAGTTAGGAGGAGTTGCGTGTGGATGGTGGGTGGCAATAGTGACCAGATGCTCCATAAAGGTGATGGAAGCACTTGGGCTCGCTGGGAGGAGTGGCCAGTACCCCCAACACTGTCTCTGGCCCTCTTCGCTTTGTTTACCTGACTCAGCAAGGGCTCTTGTGCTTATCTGACTCCTTTTCATTAGGAAGCTGAGATGTGGGAACCTGAGTTCTGAACTCCGGCAAGGGGGTTGAGCTATTATCCTTTCAACAGGTCTCAAAAATAATTGTCTTGATTTTTAAAAGTTTATTTAAAAATTATTAAAACACTTGGGAAATGAGAAAACAAGAGTGAAGCCATTTGACATTCCTGGGTGTCTAAAGAATATGCCTTGTTTTCAATATCTCCAAGTAGGGAGGATGGGGGTAGGTGTACAAGGGGCATGGGGAAGGAGTCCACAAAGTTATCACAAATCATGGAAATTCATGATAATCTCACACCATCATTTATTTTCAGCTTCCTCCTTGAAAATTTTACCAGGGTTGGTAGGGAGCTAAAATGGCTGATCTGGAGTTGTGGTACCTTTTTTTTTTTCTTTTACCCTATCTTTTCAGGCAGGCTTGTTAATGAGCAGGGGCACCGCTAAAAGGCAGGCAGGATGTGGGAAGAAAAAGGGGGAGTCTTGATAATCCACAAACTAGATAATTGGCCTGTGATTAATCAAGGGCAATATTTCAGCACTGCTTCTTTTAGGGGAAGCACAGAGAAGGAACAGAGGGAAGAGCTGGCATCTAAAAGCCCTGGATCCTTAATGAAGAAGAAATCTGTTCACCGGAGTGTTAAGGAGTATGTGATATCATAAGGACCCAATTAAGGAAGCCCTTTCAAGAGTATTGACTCCAGGGAAGTATTAAGAAGGGTAGAAATTTGTTTGTTTAAGATCAAAACAACAACAACAACAAATCTCTATCAGTTTTGTAGACATTTCATAGACATATCTTGGCTGGTTCCCTAGTACCTCTCCATTTTCCCTTTCCCCTTCTTAATAGCATCGCTAATTTCCTAGGGGGAAATCACTCTTCCTCCCCTTCTGAATTGTGTGCTCCTAAGTGATTCCACCCCCAGTACTAGGAAGGGAGCATGTGACCAGCTCTGGACCATCAGTGCATCACATTTCTCCTGGCTTTCCAGTTGGGAACATCATCCCACTCTGCCTGTCAAGGCCAACAAGACTCAGTTTGGAGTATTGACAGCCATCTCAGGGGTCATGAGAAGAGAACCTCAAGGGGGTAGAGCCTAATGAGGAAATGAAGCTGAGAAATGCAGAGAGAAATAAAGGTCTGGTTGTACTGTTTGAAGTTCAAGCATAAGCCTCCCCAGAAACCAGCCCTATTTCTAGAGTTTTCAGTTAAATGGAGCCAATAATTGATTATTTGAGCCACTTTGGATTGGTCTTTCTGTTTGTGACTGAAAGCATCCTATTTGAAACAACTAACAACAAAAAACCAAATCGAAACAAAGTCAGCATCACTGCTGGGAGAGGACATAAAGAAAAAGACACTTGGGAAATGGAGACAACTGTACTTGAACAACAATAAAAAAAAGTTAAAAAAAAAGAACAGAAAAAGACACCCAGGGAAACCCATCAGTGCCTGTGTGTTGCACTCTAGGTAGAGGGCAGCTGATGTAGGCCTTATTCTTGCCTGTCACAGAGCCTGATGCTATAGAAGTAAGTCCAGGCTAAACTCTGGATCGAGTTTAACAGAACTGTTCCAGGCCATAGCCTGTACCCCTGTACTGGCTACGCACTAACACTCACTGTTGGCATGCAGGGAGTGTTGGGGCCCAGTACAAACTTATGCACATCTCTGGGAAAACTCTCTGACTGCAAACCAGTGGCATCCCCCCTGCATGAGGAATCTCAGTTCCTTTTCCCTCTGTTTGGACAAGTCACCAATAAGGCCAAGATTTAGCTCCTGCTTGGTAAAATAAAGTAATTCTCATTATAGACCATGCCTGATCCTCTGTGCCAGGTGTCCCTGCCTGAGGTGGATGGTAGGCTTTTTAGAGGGAAGTGCTAATATAACTTGTAAAAAAAGTCTTTTTCTGTCTTGCAAGTGATCTAAGGCAGAAGGTTGCTTCTTCCAAGACACAGGACCTAACACTTGGGAGGTGCTGGCTAAGTGTTTAGTGAATGAATGAGTGAGTGAATGAATGAATGAACTTGAAATAGTAGCCATAGCAAGTGCCTTACCCAGTCTCTCACTGTGGAAGATCCCTAAGGAAGGGGTACACAGGACAGGGCGGGGGGAGAAGCCACAATTACTTGTCCCTGGAGAAATGAGCTGATCAACTGTGCGACCTTGGGCAAATGGCCTGAAGTCTCTGAGCTCATTGTCTTCATCAGAAAATGAAGTGCTAACATCTACCTTACAAGGTGTTGTGAAGGTTAGATAACACTTGAACGGTGAAGCACACAGTAGGTGCTCAGTAAATGTCAGTTTCCTTATACCATTCCTGCCCTGAGCACTCTGGTGTTGGCCAAAGATGCAGAGTGTTCAGGCTGTGGGAATACTTGCCCAGATGTGCACTGACATTCCCTTTTTCGTCTTTCAGGGAGTATCTTTGTCCTAAAGGGAGGCCCTGTAACTGTAACACTGGGGATCTCTCAGTTTCCTATTGCTACTGACACAAATTACTATAAACTTAGTTGCTTAAAACAACGCAAATGTACACTCTCACAGCACTTACTAGAGGCCAGAAGTCTGAAACGTTTCACTGGACTAAGGTCAAGGTGTTGGCAGGCTGGTTCCTTCTGGAGGCTCTAGAGGAGAATCTGTTTCTTTGCCTTTTTCCCTGCTAGTGGCTGCCTTATTCTTTGGCCTGAGGCTCCTTCCTCCCTTGTCAAAGAGCATCACTCTTGTCTCTGCTTTATCCTCACATCACCTTCCCCTCTTCTGTAGTCAAATCTCCCTCTGCCTCTCTCTTATAAGGATACTTTCGAGTACATTTGGGTCCACCTAGATAATTCTGGATAATCCCACATCTCAAGACCCTTGTTAATCACATTGGCAAGTCCCTTTTGCCATATAAGGTAACATTCACATGTTCTAGGGATTGGGGTCTAGATATCTGTGGGCGTCATTATTCAGCCCACCACAGGAACCCAGCCCTGGGGATGCCTGGTTGGTTCAGGCCACACTCAGAGGCTGCCTTAGTGATGGCTGTGCCCCTAGAGGAGATGAAATGTACTTCTCAGAGGGCTCTGTGTCTGCCCAGTGAGTGTTTTCTTTGCTGGTGAGCTCATTGTCCTAACCATCGTCATTTGTCAAAAGCAGCAGGCAATAAAAGTCCTGGCCGCATTCATCTTGTCTTTCCCTTCCCCCTCTGGGTCCATAATGCCATCGCTACTGGCCCTAGATCCCCTCCCCGTCCCGTAGCCCCACAAGAAGCTTCTGAGGATGCCCAGTTGTTGAACCTGGCTCTTCTCCAGGCTGCCAGCCCATCCATTTCTGAGAGGCAGCCCTGGGCTCCCTCCAAGGATTCAAAAACACTGTTTTCTCCTCACTGGATGAGACTGGCAGACTTTTAAGCCTGTGGTAGGTGTCCTAACCCCAGGAAAGTCTTCTCACACAGGCCTGATCTGGGCTTCATGGAGGAAGGGCATTTATATCAGTGAAAACAAAGCGAAACCACAGGGCCCGGCTTGCTGGAGCTTTGTTCTGCCAAATCCTTCAGGCCACACAGCTCTGCCCAGCTCCCCTCTGTGAGGACATTCATTCCGGCACGACTTGTGCAAGAGCCGTGCAGCTGGTTCCCAGGAGGCGAAAGAGGGTTTCAGAGGGCCGTCCTCTCTGGAGGACAGGAGAGAGAAGAGGAGAGAAAATTCTCTTCAGACCTTGAAGGTGGGAGATCGTGCTTGTCAGGATCAGGAATAAATTGAGATGTTGCTCTGGCTATTATTTCTGAGTGCCTATTAGGGCTAAACTATCAATTTTTTAACCTATGAGAAACATGTACATGTTGTAACCACCTCTAAATAAGAGCAAGGAAAGAATAATCCCAGATGCTGGGAAATGGTATTTTTCATGTATTTCTCATGGATGAATATAAATCTGGGTGTATTTATCCAATGTGTTATTTGAGCAGAAATAAATATACTTTTCTGGTTCAGACTAATTGGATAGGAGGCCCAAGTGAGATATCTGTGTTACTGACTATTTTTAAAAAGAAATGCAGTTTTATTATTTTCAAGAGCTTTGAGTAATAAAGCTAACAAGGTGTTACCTTAGAGACATATTTACAGATTTATTCTTGAGGTAAAAAAGGCTCCAATTCAGAATTCAATTATTGGGAGGGCAATAGTGGCAAACTGAAGGCATGTTTTTATTGTAAGTGAAGATGTGTTAGGGAGGTTTGATTCAGAGAAAATAATTCATGTTGTGTTAATTTTCCTGGACATTGATGCTGCTGATCTAGGTACCAGCCATCATGCACACTCAACACCATACCATATAATCCTGCACCACAAAGTAACCATGACATATTAGAACACAAAGATGACTTTCTGGAGTCATCTGGTCAACCTCCATTTTGCAATCTGTGAGGAGCTTGAGGGCCAGAGAGGTCAGGTGACTTACCCAGGAGAAACCACTAGCGGGTAGAAGGACCAGGACTGGGATGCTCATTTCCTGCTCCCAAGTTAATTCTCTTTTGTGTTAGTCATCTGCAGACATATTATGGAAGGGAAGAAAGAGAGGGGGCGAGAGAGAAGAGTAGAGGCACAGATTGAGAAAGCAATGACTCATCCAACTTTAATTTCTAACTGGATTTGGAACATTGCACTATTTATGTTTGCTCATCTCTGCGGGGAAGCAGGCCCTGGACTGTGGAGCTAATATACCAGTAACAGCAGCAGATGCCATTTACCCAGGGCTTGCTCTGTGCCAGACACTCTTCTAAGCACTCTACATGGATTAACTAATTTCATCCTGAGAATTTCTCCATGAAGTAGGTACTATTATTAACCTTACTACATTTGTGAGAAAACTGAGGCAAGGAAGCTGACTCAAGATCTTAGTAAGTAACTGAACCAGGACTCAGATCCAAGCCATCTAATTTCAGAACCCTCTCCGACTTGGTACCACTCTGCCCTAATCATTTTACTCTACTGTGGAGCTTCCCAATAGATGACAAAAAAATAGTGACCTTTTAGCCACTGGGCATCTAGGCAAGGCTTGGTTGGAGGGCTGGAGTCACCTAGTTGGTTGTAGGCAACCTCATTTGTTTATCCAGGATTATTATAATTGTGTTATAATACATAATATTATATTGTGGTCTCCATGTGCCACAATGTGGGAAACGTTGGGAAGCATTTGCTCTGTTCTATAATATAGTCTCAATGGATAATTCAATTCATTTCTGTATTGCTGTCTGGCTAACTCAGAATAAAATATAGCCACAGGTTGAGGTGATTTCGTCTCCCAGTCTCCACATGCTCCTTGGGAGCCATTTCATAAACCCCAGGAAGAGGGGACAAGAATGTATCTGGATCTGTGTAAACCCATCATCTCCCAGAAAGGCCATGGAGCACATGCCCTCTGTGTACAGGTTAGCACCCACATCAGCACATACGAAGGACAAGACCTTCCAATCCAAGGGGGAGAAAGCATCGAGGTCAGGATCACAGACCATCCTTTATTTCTCTATTTTCTGGCTGTCATTTTCATTTTTTAAAAAAACTTCTCTACCTGTTGTGCAGAGGCACCTGAATTTTGTACTGGTGTTGCAATGATACATTCTGTGAAGGAGAACTACCTGTTCCGAAGATGTCAGGGTTGGAGGAGTCAGCAATTATGAGCTTATGAGATAATGACATGTGTGTTTAGTGTGATGGCAAATTATACCATAGCAAAAAATTTTAAGATTCAGAGTGAACTATTTTCCATATAAACTTACTGCCTCAGGAAATCTGTGGTTAAAATTATAAATTACCAGGAAACGTTAAATTTCCCCTAGAGAGCCAAAATAGAAATACAAGAAGAAGCATTGTTGAAATCATCCCAAATTGGAAGCAATGATTATTCAATTAAAAATAAGTGTAGTTACACTTTCTGTTTATATGATGTCTCCTAGCAGTTTTTAGCTATGAGGCTCAAAGGGAAATCTAGTAATCCTAGACTTCAATCTCCTCATCTCCATGATGGATATGCTGCTCTAGCCAGCGGCTAACCTATTTCCTATAATTCTCCAAAGAAGTAGCTTCCTCTCTTTTCTCATATGAATCTGCTTCAGCTTCCTGTGACCTTCATGGCCAGAAATATCTATCCTGAATCTTTCTACCATGACTTAAACCTACAATTCTTGCCTTGTCTTGGGGAAAATGACACAGTTAACCCTTCACTTTCTTATACAGTATGACCAGGTCAATCCCTCATCTCCCTTCTACCTACAAAGACAGCAGGGGCTTACTTCTCATTGCTTCTACTTGGGGCGGGCGTTGCCTCTGCGCCCTTTCCAAAACCACATCATAGTAGAGTTCCAGGGTCCACACCCAAATGCAATGTGGTGGTGGACAGGGTGGTCTGAGCGTGTTTTACCAGTCTTCATGATTCACTTTTCCATCTGCAGAGTCAAGGGTTGGCCAGTGCCTAGTCTTGTGGGAGGATAATCTTGTGGTTTCTTTATTACATAAAAACCCAGAAAGTGCAGGGTCTGCAGGAAGAAGTAGAAAAGGCACCATTCAGAAAGGATGAGACTGCTCTGGACACCCTGCATGCTGGTCTGGGATCTTGGGCATCTTCGTTAAAGGCTTCTAAACCTCTCAACATTCTTATCTATGTAAAGGAAAATGGTACCTACCTCACACAACTTCACAGGGTGTTGTCAAAATCAAAGGAGATATGGATGTCATTGAAAAGCTCACTACTCCTTCCTAGTTCTAAATTGGCCCTCTTTGCTCAGAGCCCAGTGGCTGAATCTAGCTGGGTGAGAAGATGGGGTTAAGTCTAGGATGCAGTGGCCCAGTCATTGGGCTATTTTCTACCAAGATAAAGATTGCTGACAACTTTATAAATGTGTGATGTTTCCCTTCTATTTCATGTGGTCAACCTGAGTGGGTGTAACAAATAGGAGGAAAAGGCAGTCACCCATGGGGTTAATGTAATTCACCACACAAGACCTGAAAGTCTCCATTATGTAGTCTTTTGGGTCAAGGTCTAGTCAACAGAAGACCTCCATCCAAATATACATATTTAGCCTAGGAGGGGTAACACATTGACAGCTGTTTCTACATCGTCATAGGTAAGTTAGTTAATTCCCTAACATAGCTCTGGGGGTGGATGGTAAGTGTTGTTTTGGTGGAATGAGGGGGTGCTTATCTCCTGCATGAGAAGGGTGCTAAGCAAAGGGAGTTTGGAGCGGAAATAAACACTGAACTTCAGTCCCAGATCTGCCATTTGTGTATCATGTGACTTGAGGTACCCTACTTAATCTCTTTGAGTCTGAATTCTCTCTTTTGGTTAAAAAAACCAAAAACACAAAAACAAAAACAAAAGTCCTGGCTGGTGTGGCTCAGTGGATTGAGTGCTGGCCTGTGAACTAAAGGGTCACTGGTTCAATTCTCAGTCTAGGGCACATGCCTGGGTTGTGGGCCAGGTCCCCAGTAGAGACACATGAGAGAGACAACCACTCATTGATGTTTCTCTCCCTCTCTAAAAATAAATAAAATCTTAAAAAAAAACAACAACAAGAAAATGAGGATACACATTCACTCCATAAGGATTAAATAGTAGAATGTGGGTGCTCATGCTTTACAAACCAAGAACAGAAATGCAAATGTTGGTTGTTGCCATTACTATAATCTCCATGTGATTTTCCAGTATCCAGGGCCTGTGTGGGGAATATAAATCATAAGCCAGTTATTTCACTAGGGACACTGGGTGTGTCTGGCATGGTGTGTGGAGCTGGGGTGGCAGAGGGTCTTGTCTGTGAAGAGCATCAGACACCCAGATCAACATAAGTGTAATAGCTTTCATTATGGAGCCCCTACTGAGGGCCAAGAACTATGCTAAGCTCCTGTCTACATTATTTTGAGACCTCATAACAACATTATTAGCATTTCTGTTTTTGGGTGAGGAAATCTCCAAGGTCGTATATACAGCTTGTGAGGGATGAAGCTAAGACTCAGACTCCGGCTGGGTGACCCTGAGGCCCATGCTCTTTGTACTCACTCCTACATAGTCTTTTTTTAGATTCTGCAGCCCTCAACCTTCATCAGGGAAGCCCTGTTTTAAACAGAAGAGAGGACGGTCCCAGCACTGCTCCAACTCCATGAACGCAGGCAGCAACCTGACCCTGTAATCAAACTGGGGGTTCCCTGGATGTTGACTGGGAGGGCTGGGTGGTCCCAAATGGGAAGTGACCATTGTGTTTGATGTTACCCCAAAGTGCCTGTTCTTCATTTGGGGCATTGGTGGTTGTAACAGAAGTAGTAGCATTTCAGCAACAGTGGTGATTAGTTACAGAAGGAGCCAAGTGGCAGCTCATCTCCATGTATAGGGCTCTCCAGGCCCTTGGGCCTCCTGGCCTGTGCTGTCCCACATCAACAGGGCACATGTTTCCTGCCTGGCGCCCAGCTGGCATCCGCAGAACTATTGTGACACATACCCCTTCGAACTCAGAGTTGCTAATGAGAGAGAGAGAGAGAGAGAGAGAGAGAGAGAGAGAGAGAAGCAACAGGGACACAACAGCAAGCACAAGAAAGAGAGGTGGCAGCCCCTTCCCCCTGCACCCCAGGAGGGAGTAAACTCTTTCTGCACTCTGGTCTGGTTCCAGCTGCTCTTTTCCCTGCCTAGAAGGTTCGAGGAGGGAAGGAGTATGGAGATGGAGCCTGAGGGAGACAAATGAGCATCTAGAATTCCAAACACCTATTTTGAAATTCTGGGTTCTCAGCCCAGCCTCGATTTGATGTCACTTGCTCGTTAACTCGCAGCCACTGGGCGGGGTCTGTGTGATTTGGGAAAAAGCAGTGAGGGTGCAATTTGTTTCAATCACATCATCCTTCATCCACAGGAAATGGAGGGACTGTTGGTTTCCTCTTGAGGCCTCCCAAACCAGAAGGCCAACTTTGTAGGTGTGCAGTTTCACACCCGCGGCGTCTACCATCAGGGGACCAATGGGGCAGACGGGAAGGAAAACATCCAGAGATCCAGCTGGGGTCACCTCCTGCTCCGTGGGAGGGTTGGGGACCAGCCAGGGTGGAGGCCTGGACCAAGGCAGAGAAGGGTGTTACTGGGTGGCAGGAGCCAGAACATATGTGGGTGAAGTGGATGAGGTTTAATTTAGCAAGGGAAGTGTCATAACTGTCTCTTCAGTAACCACAAGGTACAAACTCTGGGAAAGATGACTTTCTGCTTGATTTTTTTTAAAGATCCATATATACCCATGAGTATTAATAATGCAAACTGGACTTTTTTTTGCTTCAATGCTAAGATTTTGGGGCAAAAAAAAATTCACTGTGTTTAGGCTTAAAGATTTTTCTAAAGGCCCATTTAATTCAAAATTAAAACCAACATTCTTCCTTTATATTCCCAACTCCTAAGCTCCCTTTCTCTTCTCTTGAAACTTGGATCATGCCCATGCTCCATGCTTTCTGTATATTTTCCCCCAATGGAGAAAGATTTCAATCATTCACTTGCCTTTTTTGATCTAGTAGACCCTACCAAGTCTACTGCATGTCAGAGCAGAAGGGCACCTGCATTAAAACCAGGCAGTCCCTGTGCGCCAAGGGAAAAGGTAACAACAAAGTACAGAATGTAAATGCTGAGATGACCAGAAGTCTGGGAAGATCTGTGCTTCCTTCTTTCAGCCCAGGGTGCCCTCTCTGTGCCACTCTTAGTGACTTCTCCCACATAACCCCATTTATGTTCTGATATTTTATATCATTAATACTAATTGCTAACATTATTGAGTGGTTGCCATGTGCTGGGCACTGGGCAAAACCAATTACTTACATTTTCTTTTGATGTCTTCATGTTAGGCTGGCATTCCTTTCCCATTTGTGAGGTGAGGAAATAGAGGCTCAGAGGCATCAATTGGCTTGAAGCACATGGCTCAAAGTCAAAGAGGCCTGTGCTTGGGCCTTCACACACCTTGTCTCCAAATCCTATGCACTTTTTATTGCACAAATACCCTCTACAGCAACCCTGTGAAACGGGTACTGTACCTCCCATTAGCCAATAGGGAAATTGAGGCTTAGAGAGTCCAAGGGAGGATTGCCCAGTTTTACCACTAGGAAATGGCAAAGCTGGAACTAGAACTTGGGTGTTTTTGACTCCACATTCAGTGCTCTTCCCCTGACTCTTGCAGCAGCCCTGGGTCACTGACAAATAAGAACAGAAAGTTGAGTTCACAGTTCTTCCAGGGCTCCTTGCCTTGGCCTGTCATTACCTAACCCCTAAACTCAGCTATGTGCATCTTCTTACTCTAGGGCTGAGCAACCTAAATCAGATGGCACCTTCAAGGCACCCATCATCAAACAATCACCTTCCAGTGCAATTGAATCACAATTGTCCACACCTTGGTTTGGTTACATTATTTCTCCGGGTTCCTCCTGGGTCCTTGCCCATTAAGATGCCCATTCCAAGTCCCACCTCTCCTGGAGGCCTTCCTTCCCTCTTTGGCTCAGGTTACTGTACTTGAAACATTCTGATATTAACTGTTTCTCCCTTTACTTTTCTGCCCTGGGTCTTGCATGAGGGTCTATGCTATATCCCAGATGTGATCTCCCAGTGCCCCCTTGAAGGCTACCACATCTATGGTGAGCTAGACAACCCAACGTGCTCTCTCCCCTCCACTTTCTCCAGGCCAATCCCCCACCCCTGCTGCTACCACCTTCGGTTCACCTCCTGGAAAGTGTTTGGGGTGGTGATGGAGTTGACTCAGTGCAATCCTTGCTGTGAGGGAGAGCTTGGCACTGGTTATCAACCTCCTCGTTGCCAGGGCAGCCCTGTTCTCTACCATCCTCTGCTCCTTCTCCCCAGCAAAATGGCCCAATTAAGCCAGATTTTTCTTATTAACAAGCTTCCTACTAAATGGCTTAAGCTGTTCTTGTTGATTTATAGGTTTCAGAGAGCACAGCTCAGCCGAGCTGTCCCAGTTGGTCCAAGGGCCTACCTGAATGGTCTTGTCCAGGCGACACTGTGGGAGGCAGAAGCCTACCCTCCAAGCAGCAACTCCAGAGGGAGCTTCTTTTTCTTCTTAATTTTTTAATTTTCAAAAATATTCAGACACACAATATTTTAAAAAATATAATGGAATCCCTTGAACCATCACCCTGCCAACTTGTTTGATGTTTCTCCCTGCATCCAGAGCTGCCCCTACCAGCTATATCACTGTAAATGAAACACAAAACATTTGAGCACTACACTGATGAATATTTCAGTATATTTTCCTAGAGATAAAGACCACCTGGCATTTTCACATAACCACAATACTATGATCACATTTAAAATGTTAACAATATTTCCTAAATATCATCTAACACCTACTCAGTATCCAAATTGTTTTATTGTTCAGTAATTGTTTTTTATATTTGATTCATTCATGTCAGGATCTAATCAATGTTTCCAGTTGCATTCGATTAGTACGATCCTTATGTTTCTTTTCAATCTGTGACAGTTTTCTGTATCTTACCCCACCCCGGGGGGGCACCTTGATGTAGACAAATGCCCCAAAGATTTGGATATTGTGCCATTGCCAACAAAGAAGTCCTGAAGGCATCCTGGTCAGCACAGACCTTCCTTATACCATGGGTTAAGTTATTTATCCCCTTACACATGGCTCTAACCCACAGGCCTCTGCCTACTGTCTCTCAGAACATCTTAAGAAGGTTAAATCGTCTTGTCCCAATACTGGTTGCAGTTACCCACCCATGCACCCCAATAATAACTCGTATTTATTAGCACATAAATGTTTACCACAACACACTAGGATTGGTCCTGTACTATCTCTGCTCTCCAAATGAGGATATAGAGGGATAGAAGAAAATGTTCTGCTCTTCCTGATCAGTGGATTTGGCCTTTGAAATCAGGTTGTCTGATGGATTCACCTACTTGTTTGACCATGGAGAGAGACCCTGCCTCATGGTGCAAGGTCTCATTTCCAACCAGGGATTTGGCTGGGCTTCCAGGCTCCTCTCAGGCAGGGCCGGCAGGGGCAGATGAGAATCTTGATCAGTAGGACGAGTTTGCAGTTCTAGGGAAAAGTTAGGGCAAGGAGGTAGCAGACAGGCATAGCCAACACAGAGCTCCAGATCTTCCTCTGATTCCCTTTGTCGGAGCTGGGCTTGCGCCATCTCTGCGAGTTCCCTGGGGGAGGCTGTGAACAGGCTTCCCCACCTCCTCTGTTTCACAAGTCCACACAAACCATCATTACCACACACTCTCAAGCCCACACAAATACCACATCCACATGCCCTCAGACCCACACCACTCAGCTAGCAGGCCAGCCCCCACAGGGCTCATTCCAACAAGCACAAACTTGCCGACACACACCTCAGTGTGCTGAATAAACACAGACTCTAGAGGCCGTGGAGGGAGAGGGGGAGGGTGGTTTCCTGGTGGCAGCCAGAACTAAAGGCTACCTGACTTCAGATAGAAAGGTTGTCTGTCTGTCTGTCTGTCTGTCTGTCTATCTATCTATCTTTAATAGGTCTTCTTTAGTTCTGGAAAAGGCAAAGGCTTTGGCGCTCCTGGCCTATGTAGGTCCATCGAGTCTGTGGAAGGAGATCTAAGGTTAGTGATGCTAGGACGGGCAGGCTGGAGTAGGGTGAGGAGCTGGCTGGTTAAATAGGGCTAAATCGAATCCCCACCCACCCTCCTGTCTGAAGGAGGGGAGGAGCTCTCATCTGTGGTTCTAAGAGATAGAAAACACCAACTGCCAGCAAGATAATCCAATTTCCTTTCTCCCTCCTCTGAAGGGGACTCCCCAGCCCTCCTGCTCTAACTTCCCGCTGGGTCTCAGTCTGGTTAGAACTCTTTACCCCTCCAGCAGAATTCATATCAAAGCCTCAGCCCCCCAGGGTTCATTAGGAGACATTTATTTCTGCATATTCTTGGAGAGCAAGAGGAAGGATAACTTGATTCTCAATGCAAATCGCTTGGCTGTAATTTCAACTCTTCCCTCCCTTCTCACAGGGAGATTTTGCAGGTCATTAAAAATATATGATTGCCTCCAAAATAGCAGTGACAGCCGCTCTGCTGGGGCAGGGCCAGGTGTTGGTACTTGAGGGCCGCTGAATAGCTGCCCAGGCAAAAGCAGCCAGGCCCTTGCTCATGTTCGGTCTCTAGGCTCCTGAGCACAGGGGTGGTGCCAGTTTCTGAGGCCAGTCTGGGCACTGAGACCTACCCTGTGTTAGTTCAGTTTTGACTCCTATTGCCGCAGGGCATCTGATCTCTAGGTTTCCCATTTCCCAGTGCTTGGCTTCTTCCTCTATGACAACGGCAATAAATGAGGAGCTAGTCTCAGAGCACCTGGTGCACGGTAGGTGGGCAATCTGCTCTGCAATGTAGGCCATTCCCCACCCCAGGCTTGCCGTCTGGCTCAGTGACACATTCTTCATCCCATCACCCTCCCCAGTTTGGGCTACAAGGACCCAACCAGTCAAGGAAGTGTTGCCCAGACAGTCTGGTCATGACGATGGTCTCACTTGGTATTTCCTTCTCTGTGTTGCCATGGGAATTCAGAAGCCCCGTAACTATCTAGGGCTTTATCTTCAACCTAATTGATCTCATAGACATTGGTCAATATACAGGGGGAGGGAGGATCTAAGGCCTCCTTTTATACCTCTCTATAAAACCAAGAGAAGATTTTAGGCTAGGCAAGAAGGAGACTGTTCTTTCATGAGCCTGAAGCACTAAGCTGGGATCCCCTCAGGGGGATGGAGGTCCCTTTAGGCTTAGCTCCTCTGAGTCCCAGGTGCTCCAGCCTTAAACTGAAAGATGTCCCTTTAATACAGAAAACATATAACCCTGGAGAGCATGGATTGCTGTGAACAATTGTTAGAGGAAAGCCGTATCTTTTGAAACTTTAATGTTGTCTTTTAATTCAGATTTTAAAGGGTATATGAGAAAACAGTTTGGCAGTTCCTCAAAATGTCAGCGTTACCACATGACCCAGCAATTTCATTCCTATACCCTAAAGAACTGGAAACATAGGGCCACGTGAAAGCTTGTGCATAAGGTTCATAGCAGCATTATTCAAAATAGTCCCAAAGTGAAAACAACCCAACTGTCCATCAAAGAATGAATAGATAAAACAAAAAAATGTGGTCCCCCTCTCTCTTTTACAGACACATACACACACATCCCTGCCTGCGTTTCAGGTTTAGTTTCTATAGTTTAATGAAAATACCAGGAGTCTTCTCCATAAAAGGGGTCTGCATCCAGGCTTACCCCAGGAGCCTAGAAAGAGAAGTCCCTCCTCCGTAGCACCTTCTGCTTCAGCATCTTCAACTTTGTGTAGTTCTGGAGGCTCTCAGAGACTGTATCCTGACCTTGGAAGGCCTTTCTTCTGCTTCTCTGCCCATTGACCACCTACCTGTCCCTTCCAGAGCCTTCCCTAACTTCTCCTTCTGTTGGAAGTTCCCTGACCTTTCCCTGCTTGGACCACAGCTCCTCCTCAGGTTGTGGTCCAGTTTGTGGCTGTCCCCTGTGTAGGGAACAAGCACAGCCCTGGCTGGGCTGTGTGCTCCTCAGTCACAGGGACTGTGGCTCTGCCACCGGAGTCCTGGCACAATGCGGGACACAGAGCACGTGCTCAAGTGATGATGGGAAGGAAAAAAAGAAAAAGAAGGGAGAAGAAAGAAAATGGGACAGAAGAAAGAGGGAGATTGTTTTTGTATGATTCCTATTTTTATACACTAACATTTAAAAAGAAGGGAAAGGAATTCATCACAAAAGGTCTCTAAGGTTTTTTTTGGTATGTAATTTAATTCATTAATAAAGTGGAAAAGGAGAAAGTCAGGTGTATTTTGCATTCTAATGCCATTCAAATAGATTTGAGGACTTTTAAGTGGTTAGTTTTTATAGTCAGTATTCATTTCTCCCCTGAAGAATATTCATTTTGTCCCAGAGAATGATCTGGGTCCTTACTGTTTCTGGGAAAATTGGGTTTGACTATGGAGTTTCTTCTCTCTTTGTTCAAGTGGAAAGTACACATATAGTCATTACCTTTCAAATCAGAGGGGCTTAACTTCTTTTATTTGGTCCAAACCCATCCACCTTAACACTCCCTGTGTACAAATGCATCAAGTTTATAGACTTCAAAGGGTGTTCCACATGAGTGCTGGAGATATGGGGGTTCAGGAGGTGGGAATGGCCCCTCTTTATTAGTTAGCATTTACCAAACCTTTATAATCATTAACTAGTTACCCTGATGGAGTAATTCCCACAGGCATTGATGAGGACTGGCTGAGCATATCAGGAGAGAAAATGACCTGCTGACTTGGTAACTCCAGTCCTGTCCTTAAACTGGTCCCTTTATGAAGCGCTTTTCAGAACTGGGGGTAGTGTGGGACAGAGGAAAACGTCTCGAACTGATTCTTGTCCCAACTTTGTCATTAACCAGCTGTGTGACCTTGGCTGCAGCCTCAGCTGTATTATGGCTGGCTTCGATCAGGGGGAACAAAGAGGTAGCCTGTGTGCCACCATTGATGCCCTCCTGTCACCAGGGCAGACGTTGCTGATTAATCCCAGCCCTTTTCCTGAGCCTGGGCCGAGCTGCAGAAGCCCATGCACCTACACTCGATCAGACTGCCTTCTGAGCTGCGGCTTCTTTACCCTGCCTGCACTAGATGGTCTCTTCACTGTCCCTTCCAAGACTAACATTCGGCAATTTTAAGTATTACAGCTATTTGTTTTATTGTGGCAACCACCACCACAGACTCCATGAAATTGTGCTAGTCCATTCCAAGAATCACAAAGAATTTCCCTCCTCAGAACACTCCTATGAAACTGAAAAATAAGCATTCCATTCCAACCATCCCAGAGGTTAAAGTTGCCTGAAACAAAGGGGGTGGCCTGGATTCTCTAAAACAAGTTCCAAGCGGGGCTGAACGCACAGGCAGCCACGGCAGCCGCTGCCTCCTTCTCTTCCCTCAGGATGCAGGGCCAGGGCCACTCCTTCATCCAAAGGGGAGTTCCTGTGGGGGTTCATGAGAATTTGGCATTACAATGAAGGGGTTCCTCTCATACATTACTGATAGGAATATGAAATAGTGCCACTGCTTTGGAAAACAGTCTGGCAATTCTTCAAATGTTAAATATAGAGATACCATATGACCCAGCTTTGTACACCTAGGCATACACCCAAGAGAAATAAAAACATAGGTCCACACAAAAACCAGGACATGAGGACTTCCGGCCAAGATGGAGGCGTAGGTAGATGCTCTTTGCCTCCTCACACAACCAAAAGAAGGACAACAAATTGAAAAACAGAAAAAAACCCAAACTGCCAGAAAATTGAACTGTATGGAAGTCCAACAACCAAGGAGTTAAAGAAAAAACATTCATTCAGACTGGTGGGAGGGGTGGAGACGGGCAGCTGGAGTGGAGAGGATGCACGGCAAGGTGGTGGCTGGAGAACCTGGGTGGGCAAGGCGGTGGCCTGCAGACTAGGCGGTCCCACATTCACATGCAGATAAACTGAGAACAACAACAGGGGAGTGAACACAACCCAGGGTTCCAACGCAGGAAAGCCTCAAAATCTCTGACTGAAAATACCTGTGGGGGTTCAGGTGGCAGCAGGAGAAACTCCCAGACTCATGGGGGAGTTCTTGGAGAGACCCACAGGGTCCTAGAACAAACACAAACCCACCCACCTGGGAGTCGGCACCAGAAGGGTCCACTTTGCTTGTGGGTGGTGGGGGAAGTGACTGAAAGCCAGCCAAGAGCCAAGCAAGTGGCACTGTTTCCTCTCGGACCCCTCCAAAGTGTCCTGTGATCTGATGATTAACACAACTAAACACTGATCTGATTTTTAAAAAATTTTTCAATCACAGTTTACATTCAACAGTACTGATTTGATTTTTAAGATTTGACTAATTTGTCCCAGTCCATCCCCAATACCTTTAACTTGATGCAAAAAGGGGAAAATATGTGTTTGATCCTCAGTGGGGTGCCCCACTGCATGATCATGCCTGCCTCCTACTTATAAGCCTTTGATCCCTTTCCTTCGCTTATAAGATAAAGTCAGAACATATGCAACTCTCGATGAGTTGCCCCTACTTAACTTACTAGATCATCTCTGGCCACTTCCCCTAACACCTTCTGTTCTGTAGTCACTCAGAATGGTGCACTCCCACCCTCCACCCCCTGTTACCTATCTAGTCATCCTAGCACAGCTACTTCATACCTCCATGCCTTCACAGATAAGCTTCTCTCTGACCTTAATGCCTAGCCACTCTAGCCACTCTACTCTTCCTTATCTGGCAAAATTCTACTCAATCCTTAGGAAGCTGAAACCTCCGGGAAGCCTTCTTTCGATCCCAGGCAGGTTACTTGTGCCCAGAACTCTGCCCAAATTTCATCACTTGACACATGCTTTGTTGACTTGTCCATCTGCCCCATGCCGCTGTAAGCACCTTGGGGGAGGGGTGATGTCATAGACAGTTATTACTTCCCAGGGCCTAGCAACATGCCTGACACATAGTGGGCCCTCGAAACATAAGTGAATGGATAAACACTCAGTGGCCCTGAGCTTGTGACAGTAAAACTGCATTATTTTAGTAGGTTGTGTGTGTGTTTGTTTTTCTTTTGGAATGGAGGAGAAACAACTAAGTTCATGTGCAAACGGAACCTTCAAGAGTTTGGTTTCATGCCAATTATAGCTTCTTCTACAGAAATCCAATTGTGTGGAATAGAGACATACCACCCACCTACTTAGGGCTGTCTCTTCCCTCTGATTCAGGATAATCCTCCTCAATGTTGAGGAAAATTCTTGATCATTTCAGTTAGCAGGAAATATCTTCATAAAGAAGAGAACGAAAGGTACAGCTTCTCTGCATCTGATTCTGACCAATGAGGAGGAAGTGGTTGCAGAAGGAATGGAAACCTTGTGAGAAAACCACCACATGCCCTTGGTCACCACCCCTGATGGCAGCTATGGTAGCTATGCCCGTGTCATTATAAATCATGTGAGTACTGCTGTTCTCACTGTATACAGGCAAAACTACCTGAGGGTTTTATGTACACACACACACACACACACACACACACACGTAATATAGATATGACCCTTGCATGAATTTAAATTGATATATTTAAGAACTATTTATATTTATTAATACAAAATATAATATTAAGTCAATGTAGTGATATTTACATATATTCTCATTTTTCCCTGGCAGCTTAATGAATCTTACTCTGTGTTGCTATTCCCTTCCCAATCTGCCTCCAAATTTGGGTACTACTGATCTCATTTAGCACAATTCCAGGAAGCAAAGCTCATCCTTCCAATTTAAGGATGAGAAACATAGACTCTGGGAGTTGAAGGAATAACTTCAAGACCCACAGCTAGTAGATGACAGAGACAGGCCCCAACCTTCCTAGACAGTCTCATGCTCGGCCCACCAGCCTGAATTGTAGGGGAGGGTGCCGTGGGATGGGTGTGTGAGAAGAGTCTGCAAGAAAATGGAAGGGCAGCTAGAAATTGTGCAGAGCCAGAAAGGTTGTGCAAATCATTTAGGAACAAATGGAAACCAACCCTCGTCCCCATTTGAAGATATCACAACATGCAAGGATATGTGTTTTAGTGAAGCGTCTCTGCTTCCTACATTTCCAGGACCTGAAACCTTATATGCAGCGAGTGAGGTCCAAGGGAAAAGGGGCCTTCTGTGGAATATATACAGAATAAGGGACAGCCCCATAAAACATGGGTTTCTTTAATCCACAGAGGGAGCACCACTGACAAGACACCACGAGGGCACAGCTGTGTTTATTCCAGGGTCACCTCGTGTTATTTATAACGAATGCTTTCGCTTTTGCACTCTGGTGACTGCCTTCTCCTTTCCAGGATATGAAGTAGGTTTTCACAGAACCAGACACTGTTAATGGGCCCACACGGCTATCGAACACCCCAGCTGGTCCGTAATTTTATAGCATCCATCACGGGACACCAGGATCCTTATTAAAGAAGAGAGGTCTTACAGCGTTTTTCAGAACATCATATTTTCTAAACCCATCCCGCAGGGAAAGTGCTACAGCGAGTGATATTACATTATAGGCCATTACACAGGGTCTGGGCCATGACAGCCAGGGAAGCAAATCAACAAAGGGTATTTATGGTGTGCCACCCTGTGTTGACGTGGTACTAGGGCCGCACGAGGAAAGGTAGACCAAGGAAAGGAAAAAATGCTTTTCCCCTTGGAGCTTCCATTTGGAAAGTGAACACTGATGCAGATGTAAAAATTACAACCCAATTCACTATGTACAACATGGAGCAAAAGCGTAATTAACTTTGATTTACAATGTGTAATACAAACCTTGATCTGCTCAACTTTCAGGCCAGCAGAAGTTTTTGTTTTGTTTTTTTCTTTTCATTTCAACTCTTGTTTAATATCTTATCAACTTGTCTCTGGCCCCTTTTCCTATTTAGGAAGCAAAGTTTACCAAATATAATCTTATCTTTCTTTGGGGGCCAAAGATGGTGCAGTCTGAGTGGGTGTTTGTACATGTTAATTTGCTTCCCGAGGATGAGATCCCTGTGCTCTGTGGTGCACAGTGGATAAACTGGGCTGGTTTAAATGGCTTTGATGTTGAAACCCAGCTCTGCCACTTGGCTGGCCTGGCACATTTGCTTCACTAGTCTGAGCTTTCTGAACCTTGGTGTTCTCATCTGTATAATGGAACTACTAGTAGTTTTTCTGCTAGGACTAGGGATAATGAATGTAAAGTCCATAAGTAGAGTAGTATCTGTTACATAGGAAACACAAAACAATAACAGCTCTTCTCTGCCATAGCAACATGAGATGGAATATAGATCAATCTCAGGACATACCCCAGAAATATTGGTTGCTTGCAGTGTGTGAATACTGGAGTACCTGCTCAGATTCTCCTCCCGGCTAACCCACCTGGTCCCTAGCAGCTGGGAACATCAGCTGCTGCTGACTTACAGTGTGTTTTTAGCCGGACATTGCCCTCTGTCACCAGGAAATGCCTGGACCAAGGTTATGCTCCCTCCTAGAATGGATGATGTGGACTCGAAAGTTCAGTCCATAGCCTCTATTTGGGACAACTGTGAAGGGCTGTCCTGGCTCCACAGCTGCCTGTAGAATCAACTGAGGCTTCAGATGCAGCTGCACTGGGGGCCAGCGTCTCACTCAGCGGGGTCCTCGCCTCTTACCAGTGCATGTCCCCAGACCTGTTCCCCATAAACCTGTGCCCCACCCCTGACTTCACTTGTCAGAGTCTATTTCAAGAGACTGAGACCTAATGTAAAATTTGGCTTAAAAGCAAATTGTTGGTTTCAACTTTTCTTGAGATATGGCTATTTCTTTCAAAAGTGGTAAGCAAAAGAAAATTTAGTGAATCGTATTTTATCTTTGATTCCATTGTTCATCGGTCTGAAATGGGTGTCACTAGGCAAAGTCAGCCTCAGCAGGCCTGCCTTCCAGTCTTGAGGCTCTAGGGCAGAGCCCGTAGCCTTGCCCTTCCTTGGTTATTGAAGCTGCCCACGCTGTTCGATTCACGGCTTTCTTTCTCCATCTTCGAGCCAGCAACCATGGGTCCAGTTTTGTGTTGCGTCACTCTGACCTCCTCTTTGGCCTCTTTCTTACACTTTTAAGGGTGTTGCAATAGCAGAAGGTCTACCCAGATAGTCCAGAACAAACTCCCTGTTTTAAGGTCAGCTGATTAGCAACACTGACTCCATCTGCAATTTTAATTTTTCTTTGTCATGTTGCATAACACAGTTACAGTTTCCTGGCTTAGCATGTGGACAGACATCTTTGAAGGGCCATTATCCTGCCTACCATTCTAATCAAAGTTTTACTACTTACCTGATAAGACAAATGGGAGCCAGGCCAAAGTCAGTGAAGATGGACTGACTTGGACAATTACAGTGTGTGTACATTTTGTCATCTGGGATATTTCAGGGTTGTGAACATCTGGGAAGCACAGTATGGTGGAGGGGGGTTGTGTTGGGAGGAACTGGGCCGCAGTGTAGACAAAACTAAAAGGGACAAGAGCTTAATGGAACCAGAGTGATACTACTGCAAGAAGTTGAAGGGCTGTGCTTTGAGAAAATTTGAAAGGAGGGTTTGAAGTAGGGTCCAATGTAATGACTAAGTCCAGTTAGAATGTCTTTGGGCTGATTTAGCCAGCCTGGCTCATCAAGTGTCAGAGATTGAGAAAGGTTATGGAAAGATGGTCCCATGTGCCTGACATTAAATTAATTATCAAATGGCAGGCCATAGAAGAATCAAATAGAGAATTTTTGTCTAAATTTATCCCCTGGCTGGGATCAGATATAACATTGGGTTTCTAGCAATTGGGAGGCATTTAAGTTCAGGATAGCTCTGTGAATGAGAGAATTTGCTGACTTCCTCTCCAAAAAGCTGTACCCAATACTCTCATTTGTCTCTTCAGAGCCCGGGACTCTTTCTCTAGCTACTAACTGCCATTTCTGGTTTAGGGCTCTGCACTGCAGAACAGAGAGCAGGTTCAAGGTGTATGTGTCTCTGTTTAGGTGTCGGGGGAGGGTGTCCCTTTCCTCAATGAACCTTTTTGTTTATGTTTATAATCCACGTAATAAATGTTTAAAAGTCCAGACAAGACACAGTTGAAAAGGGCTCGGTGACCTGATCAATTTCCCCTGTCTTAGCAGAGTGGAGTGTCTGGGGCTCCCAGGCAAGTTACTTGTGAATATATATAAGGAAATTTAAAGGTATGTTTTAAATAAACATACCAGAGCTTATGCATCCCACATGAGTCTCCCCTTCAAAGCAGTCTCCTTGGAAGATGAATCACTTATTCCAAAGGTACTGTTGAAAACACCCTGGATCGTTTCTTTTTAGACACTTAAATGCATTCTTTGGAGGATCTTGATGGGGCAAATATTTATTCTTTAAAGGTGGATTTGATTTTTGACAACAGCCAAAATTCATTTAGATCAAAGTCTAGGGAGTGCAATGAATAACCGAGTTAAGTAACACCATTTTAGATTAGAAGATGAGGCTGATATAATTCAATGAGACTGGTTTGCTCGTGAGGGCTGCGGATGGTTCTGAGGGCCAGAGTAAGAACAATGGCCGCATTGTTGGGATAAGTTGGCAACTTTCAAAGCAATTTCTTTAAAAGATTACATACCGGTAGTTGAAGGTAGCAGATTCTAGAATTTTTTTTTTAAGTTTATGACTTCAGAGAGTCCTTATATTTTAGTAGTTAGAAGCACAGGATCTGGAGTTGGTGTTGGAACCAAAGTTCAGCTCCATCATTTTTCAGTTGTGTGACCTCAGGTGAGTCATGTAACCTCTCTGAACTTCATTTTCTTCATCTGAATAGGACTATAATATCAACTACCTCAGAGGATGGCTATGAGAAATAAAGTCACATATGTAAAACATAAGGTCATGCCTATAAAGCACCTAGTTTACTGCATGACACATAGTAGGTGCTTAATAAATAGTGGCTATTGTTTTTCTTCATCAACACATTGTATACAAACAGGCACACACACACCTATGCAACGCCACGTGGGTGCAAGTTCAATTGAATTTGTGATGGCATGATAATACTAGTAACTATCGTTTATTGAACACCCTCAGTGGGTCCTTAGAGGTAGGTTCTATTATTAGACCCATTTTTTTACAGGTGGGGAAATTGAGACCTAATGAGGCTAAATAACTTGCCCCACATCATCCAGCTACAAAGCTGTGGAGTCAGGATTGTAACCTGTTGAATTTAGGGCCCTCTGACTCCTAAATTGACACCTTTAACCCTTTCTCACACAGCTGGTTATGAAGGCCTGTTGGTCCTCATCACAGTGACATGAGGACGGTCTGAGTAGGGGTTTGAGCATGGACTTCGGAGCCATACGTGCTGGATTTGGGTTTGAAACCCAGCTCACCCACTCGTTGTCCTGTGGCGCCTCCAGTTTCCCTGCTGTAATGTGGGACTGACGACGAGAGGCTTAAGGGCAGCATCTCGTGCCGAGTCAGTGCTGCTCAGGAACCTGGGCTGCAGTTAAAAATGTGAATGAAGACCTCAATTAATAGAACATTCTGCACAGAGTGACTTTTGGCCCCACGGCCCCCTGCCCTTGAGATATACATGCCTCTAGGGGAGCGCAGTATCGCTGCTCTGAAAGCCTCTGGTGATAGCCTAAGTATGAAAAACAGCCTCGCTGATAGTGGAAAATTCTCCTGAAAGTGGGCAAAGTGTTTCCATCAGATTATGGCTGAATTCCAGAGGGGGTGGAGGAGGTGACAGACAAAACCACTTAGTGTTCCTACTCAGCCCACAAGTTGACTCTCTGATCAAGCACTTTTCCTAACACGTGTTCCTGGAGAGCAGCTTGTTATCTGGGGCTGGGGGTTGCCTGCTGACCCCTACTTCTGCCTGGGACTCCTCCCCCCCTCCCCCATTCCCCTCACATAGTGCCTTCTTACACAGTGACATTAAGAAAAACCCCAAGTGGCCAGAGGAAAACCTAACACTGTTTGCTGCTTAGTGTCTGGCTGGTCTAGAGCATTCATTCATTCATTCATTATCTTTTATCTGTGTGAAAGAAGTAAGCATCCAGTCGTGCAGCTAAGACATCTGCTATGGGCTGAATTGCATTCCCTCAAAATTCATATGTCAAGATTCTAACCCCCAATACCTCAGAATGTGGCTATATTTGGAGACTGAGTCTTTAAAGTGCTAATTAAGGTAAAATGAGTTCATATAGGGCCCTAATCCAATATGACTGGTGTCCTCATAAGGAGAGGACATTAGGACACAGCCTGAGGGATGACCACGTGAGGACACAGTGAGAAACTGTCATCTGCAAACTAAGGACAGGCCTCAAAAGAAACCAACCCTCTGGCACCTTGATCTTGGACTTCCAGCCTACAGAACTGTGAGAAAATAAATTTCTGTGGTTGAAGCCACCAGGTCTGTGGCATTTTGTTATGGCAGCCCAAGAAAACTAACACAAGGCCTAAAGTTTACATTCAGGCTTGCACACAAGGGTTAGGGGCCGGTGTGGTGTCTCCCAGGGAGAATCCTGAGCAGAGATGCTTCCTGGAGAACAGGGCGCTGGCAAGTGGTGCTGAGCATTTGGTGCAACAAGCCTCCTGGACTCTCCTCCTGCACACCTGTGACCAACGCTCCTGGCTGTCACTTTGCACAACCCGAGCAGCCTTCCTGACTTCTAAGTCCAGTCACTCCAGCTCAAAACCGCTTTCGGACCTCTTGGGAATGACTCAGATCTGGGCTGGGGGGCGGGGAGCAGGCACATCTACTGAGGTGATTAATTTGAAAAAGAAACTTACTGCGGAGGGTTGGGTGGGTGGGCTGGACTGGGAGTAAAAAGGAGAAAACTGTACTTGAACAATGATTAAAATAAAATTAAAAAATCATAAAAAAAAGAAAAAAAACTTACTTATGTGATTGTACCTGCTAAATGCTTTTATCTACTTTGTTGTTACTTAAATAACACCTGTTAAATGACCCACATTGTGCTGCCTACCTGTCCTTTGACAGGACACAGTTACATGAATGTAAATGCATATTGGGTAAAAGGTGTTATCTTTTTCCAAGAGAGGAACTATGTAATCTGGAACTGATAATACTCAAAGGTGCCGCCAATGATATTTCCTCCCCTAAATGCCTTGTCAACCCCCCTGTTTCTCACCACATGACAAATCAGGTGTTGTCCTATATATTGTTCACTCAACAAGTCACTGTTAGGACTGACTTTGACTGACAGGGACTGGAATTCCTACTTGGTCAGCAGCAATTTTTAACCCAGAAATTCTTTATTCACTGTTGAAATTAAAATGGCTTTCCTGGTTGGTTATCTCTATTTGCTCATGTGTGAATAAGAAGCTTTAAAGATGATCTCTAAGATCCCTTCCAGCTGCCAAGATTGTAATTCTCTGTTTTGTGAGATGGGCAAATGTGTGAGTCTCTCTCTGCTTCCCCCAATAGCAAACCATCATCCTAACCCAAATACTATTCCTTGCATTCATTAGCTTAGTAAATGTTGTTGACTGAGGGACTGAATTCATTAATGAATGCCACTGGGTCCCCAGCTACAGGGATAAAGAAGACTTTCTGCCTGTCGAGAGCTCATACTCTGAGGGGAGATGTGAGAACAGATGGGCTGCTTTGTTTGTTGGTTTGTTTTCAGTTAGTTTTACTTATTATGATGCTAAAAACTTTATTTAATTCCTACCCTGTGTTAAACATGCTGCTGGGTGTTATATAATGAATCTGTGTACTCTACAAAGATATTGTTGATGCTATCTTAAAGATTAAAAAAGAAGGCCAGCAAGTGACAAAACGTAGGTCTAGTTGACTCCTTGTCATATATATAATATGGGCTAATGAGCTTTGCTGATTCTAGACAGAAAAGCAGAATTGCACCAATATTTGATCTCAAGAAAAGGGCAGTGATAGTTGATTATGTTTTCATTCACTCAACTGACATTTATTGAGCATCTTCTCAATGTCCAATGTACACTAGACATTGGGAATAAAATGAAAAAGCTAGGCATGCTTCTGACCTGGTCCTGATGCAGTCAGTTGTAGTGATGGAGAAAGAAGCGTCACTGATAATTGCAATGAAATAGTAACAGAGTGCTCTGGGAACCCAGAGCAGAGGGCAACTAACTCTGGGACAAGGCAGTCAGGGAAGGTGACCTTTGAACTAAGTCTTGAAGGAAAAATAGGAATTCACCAGGCAAAAGGAAGAAGAAGGACATTCCAAGCAGATGGAACAGAAAATGCAAAAGTCTAGGGATATGAACAGAATATCACTTTGGGTCAGTGACGAGAAATTCTGTGTGGCTGAGTGTAGGGAAAGCTAGTGAGATTCAAGGATGACGAAGCTAGTGCGAGAGGTCAGCAGGGGCCACATTGAAGAGTCCATTAAGAATTATCCTATGGCCAATGAAGACTTTTCTGGGGGGGGAGAGTGACATCATCTGCTTTGTTTTAACAAGAGAGTACTGGCTTCAGTGTGGAGCCGTAATTATCAGCCCTGGCTGCATGTCAGAATAACATGGGGAGCTTTCAAGGATCCGGATGCCTAATGCTCACACCAGATCAATGAACCAGGAGTTCCCAGGAGTGGGACCCAGATGTAGGTATTTAAAAAGAAAACTTTCCAGGTGATTCCAGTGTGCAGCCAAGATTGAGAACCACTGGTATAGAGAATTCTCCAGAGAAAAAGAATCGGTGGCTGGGAGGCCAGCAACGGGGGGACACTGGGTAAGGCCAGGAGAACACTGCCAGGGAGGTGGACCTCAGACTTCAGCTCTCAGCTTCTGGTCAGTGGGTCCAGGCTGAGGACCGTGGATTTGCACCTCTAACCATTTTTAGTGGATGTCTGTGTTGCTGGTGCGAGCCACTTTGTGAACCACAGGTCTGTTGCCTGGCAGTGGAGATGGAGAGGAGAAAACAGATTCAGAGGTCAGGGGGGGGCCCAGTCAACTGCGTAGATGGTGGTGCTATGGACCTAAATGGGGGTGAAGAGACCCTTTGTGTTTTGTTTGTGACATGGGGGAGAGAATGTTCAGACATGGGGCGCTTGATACAGTTGTTAGAAATATCCAGGGCAGGGCAGCCAGTTGGCAGTGGGAAATTCTTTTCTAGTTATCAAGAAGAACTGAGGGAAATTTGGGGACAAATCAGAACCTCAAGCTTATTCTAGTTTAAGACAGATAAGGACTGATGACTATATACATAGCTCATGACTATATATTACTTCTACTGGAGCCATTTTTTCCCGATAACAACATGACTAATCAATAAAAGAAGACAATGACATCTTTTTAGTCACTACACACAAAAAAGAATCACATCATACATAAACCATTAAACCCAGTTATTAGGTACACATAGGTCAAATGTTATACTACCTCCACAAGTTTTTTCCATGTATCTTCATACATGAATTTGAAAAGCAATTACAACCTTTATTTCTTTGTATTTCTTTATTTCATAATTGAAAGTTATTATGTTTGCCTTTTATTTGTGAGATGAGTCCAACGTATTTGGCCCAGCCTCAGTTTCCTAGGGGTGAACAAGAGGGGATGGATTTGGTGACTGCCAAGGGCACTTCCAACCCCAGCATTCTATGAGTTTGCCTTTGATTCTCTGTCATTTTTGCCAGAAGGATCTCCAGGGGCTGGAAACACTGGAAAAGTTTTTTTTGCCCATTTTAATTTAACTTTTTTAGAGTATGTTCCCATCAAAAAACAGTCAGGCCTTATTGTCAGAGCTGTGTCTTAAAGGTATTTCCAGCTCGGTTCTCATTCTGCACTTGACAACTGCTGTCACGGGGCTCCATCACTCCTAGGCTAACAGCTACCAATAAACAGAAAATTATTTCCAACCAGCTAACATGCTGTTTACTTCCCAGAAAAATTGCACTATCCAATCTGACAGTTGATCAAGGGGTACCCTGCTGCTGTCAGCAGGGAGAAATGTTTAAACACAGAGATGGGAGTTTAAACATTTTCTCATTATCACAGAATAAGGGGGGAAAAAACAAATAAATAAATAAGTAAAAATGGCATCCAGACTCTCTAACCCCCTGCTGGGAGAGTAATGAAGGTGTGTCATGTGACCCAAAGGAGTGGGCTTTTATCTCCGGCCCCAGTAGTTACTCAAGTGACACCTGTCACATGACCCAACTTCGGTCTTTTATCTGCCTTCCCCAGCCTCACTTTTGGGGAATTGTCTTTTCCAAAGCTGTGTGGCCATTGTGGTCATTGTAGTGGCTCTGTTAGTGCTGTTAGCTTGTTTTTTTGTGTATCCCACCTCAAATCCTCTAGGTCTTTCCTCCAACATTATTAAAATACAATAAATGACAAAACACTTATAAAACTAAAAGACAAATAATCTCAGAGAAAACCAAAACATCAATGATGTTATTATATTTCATTCAGATTTACAGGAATCAAAATTTGTCTGGAGAGAAAAATATCTGTGTTTTAAAACACTAGTCTTCATTTTAGAATGTTTATTAGAGCAGGAAGTGAGTGAATAAAACCCAGGTTTGTTATAAAAGTGCCTGCAACTGTAAGTAGCCAGGCTCACTGTGCTGCACCATGGTCACAAACAGAACCAGAACCAGAACCAGAACCAGGTAGTGTCACCTGTTCCCTACCACTTCATTCCAAACCCCAGTCTAACTCCTTTACTCTCTAACTTGGTTTCTTATTGTCCCCTGGACTCCTGCCTTGCCTTGCTAGCTAGGACCCCACGGCTTTGGCACCATTTCTTCCCTTGTTTTCTTTTTCTTGCACTTTACTATGACCAGCTCTCCTACCGCCATGATTACCGGCAGTGTCATCACACTCACCATCACTACTACCACTACCATTGCTACCACTGCCACCATCTCCACCACCACTTTTACCATCACTACCAGTACCACTACCACCACCACCAACACCACCACTACTATTAGCTAATTTTTATAGTGCTTATGACATGCCAGGCACTGTTTAAAATATGTTACATGTATTAATTCATCTAATCCTCATAAGCAACTCTGAGATAGATACTATCATCACCCCCATTTTACAAAGGAGGCAGTGAAAGCAGAGAAGTAAAGTAACTTGCTCAAGGCCGTACAGCTAACCAGTGCAGAGCCGGATCTGTACAGAAGCGGTCTGGCTCTTCACTCTGCACACTGTTCAGTGGCTGAGCAGTCTTCGAAATTTTTCAAAGTCTTTACCCCTGTACTTTTCTTTTTTCCTGTCTCAAAGGGTATCTATATCTTATCCTCTCTCAGGTAAATATAGGCCCTTAATCTCATTTCCTCCAATCTCTGACTCTTCATTGATTCACTCATTCATTCATTATTCCATAAATATTTAATGGACACTGACTATGTGTCATGAACAATTCTAGATGCTTGGGATGCATCAGTGAACAGAACCTGCATTGTCCTTGTTCCTGTGGGGCTTAGTTTCTAGAGGGAGCAATAGAAAATAAACAATAAATTGCAGAACTACAATACGTGAAAACAACAATAGCCAGCTAAACAAACCCAGAACAGTTCAAGGGAGTAAAGGAGTGCTGAGCTGCAGCTGAAAACATAGTTGAGGAGTTCATTCACTCACAAGACAGTTATTGAGGACCTACTATGTGCAAAAGACTGTTCAAGGTGCTTGAGATAATTCAGTGAATAAAACAAAGTTTCCTGTCCTCATTAAGCTTACATTTTAGAAAGGGCAAGGGCAATAAAAACCCTCACAAATAAACCATAAGTTATAAAGCATAAAAATCCACTGATAACAAGCTTTAGGAAAATTGAGCTGGGTAAAAGGGATTGGTGTGCAGCAGGATTGAATTGGTGTGGCTGTTGAATAGTGTGGCTAAGGGAGGCTTCCCTGACACGCCGCAGTGGAGCAAAGGCTTGAAGCAGGCAAGGGAGTTTTCTGTATGGATATTTAGAAGAAAGGGCTCTGGGGAGAGGAAGAGCCAGGTAAAAGCCCAAGATCATGCATGCCTTGTGTGTTTAGACTACCCTTCGATTCTTCCAACTTCTTTGTTTCTTTTTTTCTTCAGCCCATAGAAATGCATAGATCTCTCCTGTGCTAACCAAAATGGGAGCCTTCTTCATCCTCCAGGCAGCACTCCATCTTTTCCACCCTTTTGTATGTTTCTTACCATTTACTCTCTCTTCGGACCATTGTAGTTTTCTATGAGTACCATTCCACAGAAACTGTTCCCTTATAGGTTACCAGTAACCAGTCACCACCAAAATCCACGGCCTGCCTTAGTTCACATCCTCCCAATGCTTTCCTCCATTGGTCACCCAGTCTTAGAACACTATTCTTAACACAGAACAATTCTAATTTTGTGCTCTACCCCACATTCCCCCAACCAGTTTTTAGCCACGAATGCTTTCTCTCCTTTGCTGATTCTTCTTTATTCGACACAGTGTTTTTTTCTCTTTGTATGTGTTCTCTTGGGTAATCACATCTTTGGGACTTCAAGGACATCGCTATGTAGGTGATGCCCACATATAGTCAGTCCTTATTTCCTGGCCCCAGACCAGCAGTTCCAATCGTCTGATGTACATGGCAAACTCAAGGTGTCTAGAAATAAGCTCATAACCTTCTTTCCCAAACAAATTACCTGACTCTGAATGACCTAACCCGTCAGCCAGGCCGCCAGATGGGAAACCTTGCAGCCATTCTTCAGCCCTGTCCCCTACTGCTCCCTGCACCTCGAGAACCCTCAGTCGGGGTTAGTGGCTGTGGCAGATTCTATTGGTTGTTATTCTCCATTTCTTCCTCAGTTAGAAGAAAACTGATTATTCAGGAATATGAACTTCAGGAGAAGCGATTCTAGGTTTATATTAGGAGTAAATACTGACGATTCTAAAGCAGTCATCTCATTCCCCTTGCTAGCATTTTAGGAGTAGAGTGTGACAGTCTGAATGGGGAGATGTAAAGAGAATGGGGCTGTCTTTGAAAAAGAAGCACACAGGAGAAGATATCCTCTCCTTCAGCTGGTCACTGCCATTTCTGCATGCGGTGTCTGCAACTGTGGCAGCACCTTGTTTGTGACCATGATGGGAACCAGCCTGAGAATTAAGGCAAAAGGACACTGAAGATGCAGTAAAGAAACATGGAAAGAACCTGCATTGTCAATGATGTTGACCCATCAAATGAATCAATCCTGGAACCAACTACTGCCTCTGGACTTCTTATGTGAAATAATATCCCTATGGACTAAGCCATTGAATTGGGGTTTTCAGTTCCTTCTGGCCAAATATATGTTGTCCCTTCTATATTTTCCTCACATAGGACTATCTTTTCACCCCCTCAGTTGCTGCTGGGGAAACTCTCATTTCAAGATAAGGCTTAACTGTCATCTCCTCTGCGATAGGGCATACTGATATGTTGTCATTGGCTCTTGTATTTATTTCCATCTAACTCTGCATTAGACCATATGAACCCTAGGGGAACTGTTCATTTTTGTATTTCTAGATGTTTGTTGAATGAATTAGTGACTAGATGGGGAGGTTTAGTTTATATTTTGGGTTAGTTTTGGGCTCCCACAAGATTTTATTGTAATATCCACTGATAGTCCTCACAATAGAAACGCAATTTCACAAGCACGATAATAAACTTGGGTGAATTCGTTACTGAGCACCTAAGATCTTATACCAGGTGCCATTAACTTACTTAGGCATAGAAAAGAGTTAGGAGTAGAAAATGTGGATAGCTTCAGACAGGACAGACTAAAATAAAACTAATCTGGGAATTCATTTATGAAAGGTGTTAAGAGTAACAAAAAGGTGTTAATCTTCTGTGTCAATGAAAAGACCTTTGGTTCTAAGAAATGTAATGGCTCTGAGTGATTTATTTTCTTCCAGAAGGTAACCTCCACTGGACATTCTCAGTGGTTTCATTTTAGAAGCTTTTTGAAAATAACTCCAAGTGGTATTAGATGCACACTTAAAATATCAAGAAATGGTAGAAGGTATTACCAATGCTCATAAAAATCCTAGCATTCATGCCAACACTGTTTAACAGAACTTCCTTCAATGATGAAAATGCTGTATGTCTGCATCGTGCATTTAATAGTAGCCTCTAGCCACAGGTAATTATTGAGCCCTTGAAATGTGGTTACTGGGACAGGGAAGTGGAATGTTTACCTTTATTAAATGCAAATATGTACATGTAATCAGTAGCTACCATGTTGGATAGTGCAAGCATATATTTTACTTGCCCTGGTGCTAATCAGGGTAGGCTAGGTTATCCTGCAGTAACAACCCCCAAATATTAGTGGCTTAAAGCACTAAAATTACATCTCTTTTTCCCAATACCTACCCACCCATCATATGTCCTCTGGGGACTCTGCTCTACATCTCTCCATTCTGGGACCATCTTGAATGGTGCTGAGTCATTCTAACAGGGGTTAATAGTAAAATGATCTGGAGGGTCCTGCACAGGCAATCAAGTGAATGCCTGGCCAAGAAGGGACACATACCACTTCCACTCACAATTCGTGACCAGCACTAATCATATAGCCCTACCCACCCACCAGAAGGCCAGGAAGTGCAATCCAATTATGGCACCTGGGAGACAAATATTAGGTGAGTAAGAATCACCAAAGTAACTAAAATATCAAATTTGAACAAAATTAAATTATGTTTTTAAAAGTCAGGTGTATGTCATACAAAGGAGTCAACAAAAGCACGGAAGGAAAATCATATGTATGCACAAACACTAGGAAAGCTCCTTTTACAAAGTCAAGGAAGGAAGATTGGAATGATGTTTTGGTGTTTTTATATATAATTTTTATTAAGTTTTTTAAATAAGCAAATTTATAAATTAAAGAAAAAGAAGAAAGCAAAGGCATAATTTATCTTCTATTATAATTAAAGAAGATAATTTTGACAATTCCGACTTTTTAAAAAACCCTTTTTTTACAATAAAACAAATCTACCCATTCTTTTAACAAGAGGATCTTAGTATAATTCCAAGTATAGTTTGTTAATATCTGTTCAAAAGTCATTATTAGACAATGTTGAAATTTGAGGGGACCTTATCGATTAGCTAATCTAAT
The DNA here is from genome assembly GCF_004126475.2 of Phyllostomus discolor. Classification (NCBI taxonomy): domain Eukaryota; kingdom Metazoa; phylum Chordata; class Mammalia; order Chiroptera; family Phyllostomidae; genus Phyllostomus; species Phyllostomus discolor. Next base: position 28,049,375 of record NC_040906.2, read on the forward strand.
CTCCAATATAAGGAACCCTCTACAGCCTTCCTCATCCTCTGGGTATGGAGGAAGGCTGCTAATGTTAGGGATATCATTCCACTGGTGGACAGGTGAAATTTTTCAAGACCTTTTCCTGCTGTATCAAAAGTAGTATCTCTGAGCTTTCTATGTATTTGTCCTGGCTCGGCAGCCACCAGGTAGAGGGCCAACCCTCAACCCTCTAGAAAGATTTTCTCTGTCCCTTGGGTGTTCTCTATTGGGCTTTTCTTCCCTGGGCCTTGGTCCCCAAGGCCCTCTCTTCTCCTAGTAGCCCTTCTTGTAGCATAAAGTACAGGGTTGGGCCTAGGGGTACAAAAAGAGAGTCTGAGCATCAGACCCTAATTATTTAAATTTGATTGTGTGTTCTTCTCTGCAAGGCAGGGAATAACCCTCACATACCTCTTAGTCTTAGGAGGATCTGTAAACTAACAGGTGCACAAGAAATTGTTACTTCACTATGGTGTTTCTTTTAAAGTGTGATGGATAGAGTTAAACTTAATAATTTCAATGTGATCTCATTAGTAGAAAGTAATCTACTTCCCCTCTCTGGAAAAACTATCTTATTGCTTCTTTTAAATCACTTAAAAGTATTAGCATTATCCTTTGTAGACAGTCAAATGTGCTATTAATTTATATTGTCCTGAAAAGTTTCAATTTCCACTAAGTCACAGGCTTACTTAACTTGTTGACATTTTAAACCTTAAGTGTAAGACATTAAATCAGATGAAATTTGATTGGAATAAAGGTTGTACTGGCTAGTTGTAAATTAGTTACTTACTTGCTTTTTTTAACACTTTATTTTTTAGAGCAATTTTAGGTTCAGAGAAATATTCAGCAGAAGTTACAGAGATTTTCCATATGCCCCTTGCCCCCACATACACAAAGCCTCCCCCATTATCAACATCCCCACCAGAATGTACATTTGTTACAGTTGATGAACCTGCATTGACACATCATTACCACCCAAAGTTCATAAAGTACATTAAGATTCATTCCTGGTGTTGTACATTCTATGGGTTTGAACAAATCTATAATGACATGTATCCACCATTATAGTATCATACATAGTTACACTGCCCTGAAAATCCTCTTGTGCTGTTCATCATTCCCTCCTTCCTAACCCCTGTTGACCACTGTTCTTTTTAGTGTCTCCATAATTTTGCCTTTTCCAGAATATCATATAGTTGGCATCATATAGTTTGTAGCCTTTTCAGATTGCCTCCTTTTATTTAACGATATACATCTAAGTTTCTTCCATGTCTTTTCATGGCTTGATAGCTCATTTCTTTTTAGCACTGAATACTATTCCATTGTCTGGATGTACCACAGTTTATTTATCCATTCACCTACTGAAGGACTTCTTGGTTGTTTCCAAGTTTGAGCTATTATGAATAGAGCTGCTATAAACATTAGTGTGTAGGTTTTTCTGTGGACATATTTTCAACTCATTTTGGTAAACACCAAGGAGTGCCACTGCTGGATCATATGGTAAGAGTATGTTTAGTTTTGGATGAAACCGCCAAACTGTCTTCCAAAGTAGCCGCAGTATTCTGCATTGCCACCAGCATGCGTGAGAGGTCCTATTGTTCCGCACCTTCAGCCACATTTGGTGTTGTCGATGTTCTGGAATCTGGCCGTTCCAACAGGTGTGTGTTGGTACACATTAGCTTTTAGCAAGGTCTCAGTCTTTTGAATCATGATCCAATACTAAGTACCAGCTGCCTCTTCAGGAATTATATATTCTATAGATTTGGTAAAGTGTGTGATTACTGAAAAGATCATCGATACCAGAGACAGCCAGCCCTGAGCTTTGTACCTTAATTCTGGTGCACTACCATGGAGGAGTTATTTCACTTCTCTGAGCCTCAGCTCCTCCTTTCTAAAATGGAAGTGATAAATTAATAATAATGGTACTTACTTCAGTGAGTTGTATGAGTAAATTGTGTACTTTCTCTAATTTTATCCAAGTGATTAAAATATTCAACCAGAATGGAACTCAGGACTGAACCTTGTACCATGCCACTATCGGCCTTTCTGTGGGTTGAAATAACTGTTCTTGGAGCTCATATACCTGCCCCACCACCCAGCTCACAGTTTTGTATTTCAGGTATATCTGCACAGGCTTTGTCAAATGCCTTAGCAAAATCAAGCGCTCAGTAAGGTCAATTTCTTTGGACTATTTATATACATTTTCCCTTCTTCCGTCTCAGATTTTGGGTGGATAGGCACTATTTTTTAATTCTCTCTTAATTAGTTCCTCCTTGTTCTTCTAAAACATATATAAAGTTCTTTGGTTTCTAGGCTACTACATTTCCTGAGTAGATGATCCTTTGACAAAGTAATTTGAGTTTCCTTGGCTTCTTTCAGAAGGAATCATTGTAGAAAAATGATACATGTGTTAGCTGAGACGAATCTCTCATTTTTTTGAGGGTTATGTGCACGCGCACATGCCTGTGTGTCTGATGGTGCAACGGGGCTTGAATTACGCCTTTGGAACTCTTTGCTCCTATCTTTCCACTCAGTATCTCTCCCATCAAATCAGAGCTTAGATTCCTCATCACTTTTGCCGTCATCACAGACGATTAGGATTCAGTAAAAGGAGATAGCCTGAAATTTAATTCTAACCAGTAGCTCAATCCAAACTCCTAAAACCTGGCTGGGGTGGGGTGGTAATGTGTTCTGATAGCAGGTTAATGAAGGAAGAAGCGCCCCCAGGAAACCATAACAAAGAATCTTAAGCAAGTCCTTTTGTTGACAACTTTATCCAAGAAACTATCTTCTCTGGAGACTGTTTTAAACTTTAGACTAATCGTCTCCTTGCCACAGAAGTCCTTTTGTTGGGAGAGATTGTAAGTGAACACAGGAGTGACAGGCTTCTGTAAGCACAAGCTCTGCTCACAGATTCCTTCCGTTGTCAGTCTCCCATCTGTCCCGTCGTCCTTCCTGCCCAGGGATCTACCAAATAATGACATGGATGGAATTATTCAGAAGTCTTCTTCTCAGACAATTTCCATCGATGTCTAATTTTTGAGCCAATCACTGTGAAATTCTGGTCAAATGACAATAGCAATAATCTTCCATTGCTTTTTCTTCAAGTATTATGTAAGGTTGCTTTGGACATAATATTTAGAACACTGAAAAATACTCCAGATCACAGGTGACGGTATAAAACCCCTGGTCCAGTGTGTAGTTAACTTCGAAGCTTCTCAGTAAGCTGAAGCAAATTAAAACTGAAACAGCAGTAATGTTGCCCTAGATGTAAATGAAGAATAAACAAAATCAAAATAATAAATGACATCATACAGACTCAGTAAGAAAAACCTGTTTAACATTATGGCAAAGTTATTGGTAGAATCATATCTACTGATAGAAAAAGGAAAAATAAATTAGAACAGAGGCAGCATCTTGCCCTGGTGGTAAGAACTAAGTAAACTTTTAAAATAATCAAAATCTATCTCTGGATCTACGAAATGCAGTTGTACCACATCACACTCTGTTCAAAACACACCAAGCTTTGAAGTAATATGTGCAAAGTGCCTGGCACGTGGTCTGCACCCAGGAAATTATAGTGTCCCTCTATTTCTCCACCGTAGACATCAGTACGCGCTTTTACCATACCTGAAACTGACATTTTGAGGATCTTTTAAGAGTTAATGTTGAGGCGCTGCTGGCAGTTACACATCCTAATGTCCCAATTTACATTTTAAATCTCCTGAAAAGTGAATATTTTAACATTAATTCCATTTAGTGGGAAAGATTTACAGGCCCCAAGTGTCCACTGATTACCACACTTGCAGTCTCTCCAGCTCTGGCACTTCCAGATTTTGCCGATCCCAAGCCATTTATTAAACGGTTTAATTGCTCTAGTTTGCCCCTTTTGTGGTTCATCTCCTACGGGTTTTATCTCTTTGCATTATTAGTACCGAGGGCCTAGGGACATCATGAGATTACTCTAGTAGAGGCTAAATCTGCCTCCTCCCTACTTCAATTGCTGGCACAGTCACCAATAACTGATTTTCTTTTGTGACCAATTCACATCTACAGGTAACAATTCTTCATGAAAAGTCACTATTGATTAGAGAGGCCAGGTCTGGTTGCTAAATACAACAACATAACAAGAGTAGAAGTGATAATAATGCTTCATGTAGCACTGCCATCTGAAACCATTTCCATCAAAGGCTTTGATAATTTTATGAAGCACAAATCCTTCACTTTATAGAATGTAGCTAAAGTAATTCTCTTCTCCTAACTAGTGGGTTTTAAAAATGGCATGATTGCACAGTAAAATCTCTGCTCTAGAAAATATTTTGCTTGGGGAATTCTACATTACTATATTGCCTGTTGTAATTCCAATTGTACGTATATTGTCAAAATACAAACTTAGGTATTTCATAAAATACTCTATGAAATAGCTATAATTCTGAGTTATAATTTCCAAATTTCTAAATACAATGATCTTAGAAGATCCAGAAAAGAGACTCCTTGATGTGTACATGTCTTTAAATATCAACAGCCAAAGAGAGGGCCATAACAAAGGGGCAAAGAGCTGAACCCTGCCCTGTGAACAAGGCTGGAGTGTGGGGGAGGGGTAGGGAGTATGCCAGTGGGGACCATCTGGGCCCCAAAAGTTCTGTTAGGAAGCACAGCCAAGCTGTGGTTGCCTAATAGGTGGCCAAGTCATAGTCTGATGTTTGTGGCTTGGGATACAGCCAGGGTCACCTAAAAAGTTGGCTGGCTGGCTCCATGCGTGGGTCCCACCTTGGTCTCCCTATTGAGATTACTTCCCCTCTGCCCACCATGGAAGGCCCAGTGTGAGAAGTGCTCTAGTAACATCCAGGGATGTCTGCACTATGGTAGCTTTTGGAGTTGTCCAACCTGGTTTCCCGTGCCTACCAGCAGAGCTGCCTTTAGGATAGCTTTGGAGAAATCCTTCACAACAGCTCTTCCTCCTCAAGATTACTTGGGGAGGCTGTGCTACCTGTGGTTGGTTGAGGAGACTCCTGAGAATAGCTGTGTCTGTGAGAGTGTGACTGGTGGGCAGCTCCTGCCTGTCCATCAGTCCCCTTTGGTTTTCTAGAACTCAGCCTGAGTGCAGAAGATACAGCCTAAGAAGCCTGTGGCAGTGATGACTTGATTCTCATAGGCCTCTAAAACCATCTCCTGGGCAGGGTCAGCTTCTGAACCAGGTCTTTTATGACACCTGGAGGCAGGTCAGGTGGGAATTTGCATCACCACAGTGACCAAACATCTGGTTTACCTGGAACTGCAGCAGTTTTAGCACTAAACATCCCACATTCCCAAGACAACCCTCAGTGTCAAGCAAATGGGGACAGCTGGTCACCCTGACCTCTGATTTTTGCCTATTGGCTGGCAGAGGAAACTTTGTAGCTAAGGAAATACAGTAAGACAGTTGTAGTCTTTTATTCTACATGTCAGCTGAAGGCCTCGCAAAGGCCTTCACATTTTGTCTTAGGAGTCTTACCACTCCTCTGGGAGTGGGACAGACAGGTGATGCATGTTGTCACCCTCTTTTCACAGCCTGAAGAGGTTAGGCGGCCTGTCCCTAGAGTGGGAATGAAGGGCCAGACGCAGAACAGAGGTGCTTGGCAGCCTGCTGGCCTCAATCACTTTTCAGTTCTGTCCGTAAGGAGCCTCTCTGTTGAAACTGCTTACCTGGAGGGAGATGGTGATGTCACCCTTTCTTTTCACCAGCATTTGCTGAACTGGGCTGGGTGGTGACCTTTCCGGTAGGAAGCCAAAAGGTCATACATTTCTGGCTTTAGTCTCACTCCTGAAACTGTAAACAAAGACTCCTCTATATGGAAAAAAAAAAAAGAGAGAGAGAGAAAACCACCAACATATTATTTCCTGGGATTTCACAGTATACTTTTTGTCTTTTTAATATTTGTCACCTGAAGAGATGCCAAAACATGAGCCACACTTACCCACCAATAACTTATACTTACTCATGGATAACTTGCTTTACTGAATCTACTCACATTTGTCAAGTGGCTCCTATTCAGTACAGTTCAGTGCATATTTACCAAATGAGCAGCTGGGTGAGGCAGTATGCTAGGTGTTACAGACCGTAAAATCGGGAACAAAATAGGGAGACACACACACTAACAAAGATCAAAAGTGAGGTGCATGACAGCCCCTCTCCTGAGTCTATTGAGGAGCACAGGAAAAGCATGGACAAGGACGCTTTGAGCCTTAAAGGATGGCTATGGCCATAGTCAAGGACTCGTAGGAAGGACATTCCCGGCTGAGGAATCGGTATGAGCAAAGGCATGGAGAAAGGAAAGTGTGTGAGAGAATTCCAAGTGAGACCCCGGCCAGGAAGCTCAGTTGCAGGGGTGTCCAACATGCTGCCTGCGGGCCGCATGTGGCCCAGGATGGCCATGAGTGCAGCCCAACACAACATTGTAAATGTACTTAAAACATTATGAGATTTTTTTGTGATTATGTGTCACAATGCATTTAATGTGTGGCCCAAGACAACTCTTCTTCTTCCAGTGTGACCCAGAGATGCCAAAAGTTTGGATATCTTTGGTAGAGCTTCATTCCAATATACCAGTGTTGTGTGTTTGAACGCCAGTCAGGGCATATACAAGAATCGACCAATGAATGCATAGATAAAGGGAATAACAAATCTCTCTCTCTCAAAATCAATTTAAAAATTTTAAAAAATAGAGAATTGCAAGTAATTGTGCATGGCTAGAGCAAGGCACACTAAAAGATAACGTTGGGAAAATGGGTTAGGACCAGATGGTGAAGGGAGTTCCCAAGCCGAGGAGTCTGAACATCTGTGCCAGTGATGATAGGCAATGAGCACCACACTGGGCTAGGCGTGTTTAGGAAAGTTTCAAATCCTGTTACATTAGATGCATTAGGAAATCTATTTAAGTAGATTCTAAGTGCAACTTTTGTAAATTAAAAAAAGTTAATATATATTTTGTAATATATATGCATATTACATTTGTCCTCTGCTTCATGCATTTGGTTAGTTCAGAGTGCTGGCAGTTTATATTGTTATAAATGCCTGTGTTTGTTAAGTGTTGTTCTTGGGTGCTTCCTGTGCTAAAGTATGAGCCAGGACCTCCAAAAGATAACATTTTAAGGGGCTTATCTGCAAAAATGGGGATAATAAAACTTCCTGGCAGACTGTGCTAAGCTTGAAGAAGATACATACAAAACATATTGGGGGGTTCGTGATACATGATACATTTTAGCTGGTAGTAGTAGTTGTTACAGCATCAGCATAGCCATCATCTGAGAAAAACAGCAAGAGGCAACAGCCACATTGTCACAAAGCATATCCAACACCTGCTTAGGACATCTTTCCACTTGGGCATTGCTCTGCCACGCTCACAGAGAGCACAAACTTAGGGTGCTTTAAATATTGCACAATTTACAAAAAGAGAAGCTTCTAGATTTGGTGCACCAAAAGCCTCAGATGCCTTAATAATATGGTTTGCTGGAAGCTGCTCACACCTGAAGGGAAGAAATCATCTTGCAATGTGAGCTCTGCCTTGCTCAGCCTAGATTTAGACACTGAGTAATCTGTGGCCCTGACTCCTTGAGCTTGGAAGTACATATCCTCTAGGTTGGAAAGGGGAGACATCAAGTTTTGTTGATTTGCATAATACATTTTTAGAGGTACATTATAATATGCAATTTTATATTCTACTTTCCTTTTAGCTCACGCCATAGCATAAACCTTCCAACAGCTAAAATAAACAGTGCAGAAGCTTCATAGATTACTCTCATAACAACTCAAGTCCAAACCATCTTGGAGACTTCCTTCAGGGAGCAGTGTCCTTCTGCCTTGGGGACAGTGGCATGAAGATATCCCTCAGGCTTCCTTGCCCCTCAAATGCAGCAGCCCCTCAAAAGCAAGGAAACAGGGAGGAGAGAGAAGGGGAAAAGAGATGGAGTGAGGGGAAGATGAAGGGGTAAGGGAGAGATGGAAAAAGTATGGAGAGAAAGAGAGAGAGAGACAGAAACAGAGAGACAGAGAGAGATGTTATCTGACAGAACAGTGCTGGGAAAGCAACCAGTTAACCAAAGGGATTCCAACCAGTTTGGCCCTGGACTGCTCGATTCTCCTTCCCAATTCATGAGGGGGAGAGGGAGAGAAAGGAAATAAAAGAAAGAAGAAAAGAGAGGAAAAGAAAGAAGGAAGAAAGCATCAGAGCAGTTCTCGTGCAGCAATCTCACAAATGCAAAACCTTCCATTCGGCTGACTCCTCATTAGCTTACTGAATCTGACAGCATAATTATCACAGCTGCTTCGCGCTTAGAATAAATAAATACGAAAGTGGGTGTTTAAAAATTTTTTGAGAAGGGATATTCAGTCATCTAGACAGTCAGTAGGACAAGTTTATTTAAAACTTTTAGATTCTTATGTATTTAGATCATTTCAGAACGAGATAATGAGATAGTTGTCTTTCAGTCTAATTGAGTTCCTAAGCTCCTGGCTGTTGGCTGTCACCCTTTCAAACTTTGCTTTAACTTTCCTTCCTTTAGAAATCTGATCCTGGTGTCTCCATTTACTCTTCTTGGGCTGAGAACCCGGTGAAGGCACAGTGCACTGGAGTGCAGAAAGTGACTTAATGGGACTGAGGAGCTAAGTAACCTTTCACAGGAAACAAGATAATCAAATCTCTTTTACTTGTTTGCAATGGCTAAAAGAGAAAGCACAGGTTAAAAAGAAAGCTTGGAAACTGAACCATCATTTCAAAAGGTCTTACAATTTCTCTTGTCACGTGCTTTTGGCACTACTCTTACACATCAGCAATCCATCAGCTGGAGTTGCTTAGTGAATTTAATTATTCAGAGTGCACACAGCCTCATGAGTACATGGTAATTTTAGCTCATGTGTATGCATATAAGTTTCATATCTTCAAAGCCCAAAGGATCACACAGCACTTTAAATTGAAGTTGCTAACTAACAAGATGTGCACTTAAAACTCTGACTAGGAGCACAGCACATACACATTTCCAATTAAAGCAGATGATCTTTCCTTTTAAAATTAATTAGTGCCTATTTATCTTTTCCTCTTCTTTCCACCCCTCATTCCCCCAGGACCAAATTTATATGAACTGTTACATGTAGTGCATTAAAAGCTTTATAAAATAAACATTCTGTCAATCTGGGATAAAGGAAACTAGCGTTAACACATTGTGCAGGTTGAGAACTTGAGGTTTATGAAGGTCAACAATGCATCTTACATGAGGGAAAAAAGAAGACAACTTGGGTCCTTTACCTCTCAGTCCAGACCTCTGACTCCCTGTACCATTTGTCATACTTCATTATTTTAAACAATAGAGGCAATGCAACATCAGTATTGAAAGAAAAACTTTGAAAAAGGAAAAAAAGTATCCACAATCCTTTCAATTTTGTTGATATGCACAATACATTTCACAGGTGCATCGTAATATGGAATTTTGTACCCTGCTTCCTTTTAGCTCATGTCATAGCACGAACACTTCCATGGTACCACAGACTCCTGTGAATTATTTGAAATGATTACACAGTATTGTGTGCTGAGTTGGTATGCCAACATTTGCTCAAATGGTTCTCCAGTGTTGAATATTTAGATTGTTTCTTTTCTATTTTGATCTGCAGTCAAATGCTCTACCCCTGAGCTATACCCCCTCTTATTTTTTCTTTTTATTTTGTAATTTTAAAAAAATTATAGACAACACTGTAATGAACATGTTATGCATCTAGGTTTATTTCTGTTCAATTGTTTCTTTGTATAATTTCCAAGAACTGAAGTAGAGGGTTGAAGGCTGTGAGCATTTGTATGGCCCCTGATATATATCCCATAACACTTTGCAAAGATTTCTCCAACTGACACCACCAGCAACAGAGAATCATTTTACCCCAACCTCACAAACACTGGGAGTCATTAAGTTAGAGAGAAAAAATAACTGATTTAACAACTATTTGTATTTATTTATTCACTAGTAAGGCTATTTATTCCATATGTTAATATGCTCTTTTCTCTCCTTTGCAAGAAATTGCTATTTTATGCCTTTGACCAATTTTCCATTGGATTCCTGATATCTTTCTTATAAAATTGAATGAATGATAGTGAAACAAAAAATAAGCTGCCATGGATTAAGAAATGGGAAAACCCAAGGGGGACTGTGTGTTAAAGAAGAGAAGAACAGAAACTAAGACAACAGGTCAGGGGTCTCGATCAAACATAAAATGGAGCCCTCTGAATAGTGAGATATTACCTGGGGTCATGTGGAATCCTTCCTGGGAAGGCTTTAAAATAAACATAGGTAGTGTGTGAGACAGGGCAGAGGTCATGGGAGTGGGAATCAAAATCTTGGTTCCCATCTTCACTTTGTTACTAAGTTCCCATGTGATCTTCAGTGAGCAGCAGTGAGTAATGAGTGGCTTGGGAGTCTGAAATTAAATCATGGCTCTCCCACTTACTGGCTGTGTAACTTTGAGCTATTTACTTAGCCTCTCTCAGACTCAATTTTCTAACAGGTAAGTAAGGATAATAACTCTAGCCTTGCCAGGTAGTGTATAGATTAAATAAGAATTTTATGTAGGCCCTGACTGGTGTAGATCAGTGGAGTGAGCATGGGCCTGCAAATCAAAGGGTTGCTGGTTCAATTCCCAGTCAGGGCACATACCTGGGTTACAGGCCAGATCCCCAGTAGGGGGCTCTCAAGAGGCAACCATGCATTGAGGTTTTTCTCCCTATCTTTCTCCTTCCCTTCCCCTCTGTCTAAAAATAAATAAATAAAATCTTTAAAAAAAGAATTTAGGTAAAGTATATGAATGTCCAATGAATGGCAACCACTATTATTCTTTCCTGGGTATCTGGGATTCACCTATGTAATGAGGATATGGAATAACAAGTCTCTAAGACCCTTCCCACTCAAAGGTCTCTAACTCTTTCCTGAAGAGTTTATCTTTGCTTGGAGATTCTTTCATGCTAACAAATTTAACCAATTTAAGGGCTTGGTGGGGCTGAGGGACTTGGTTGACCCAGACTTTTCCTAGCAACACAGCTCTATGCAACAGCTTTAAGCTATGTCTCAAACCAGCATCTCCCCTAAGGTATGGGAATGGGCTGGGGACAACTGTGAGGTGTGTAATGGAGGACACTTCCTAACTTACTTCTTAAGTACTGGTTAATGAAGAATTTAAAAGGTAGGGAGGGCGGTCTGTCCTAGAAGCAGAACAGAGTTGAGAGAGCTGGCTCAGAATCCACCACCTCTCTTCCCCACTGTGCCTAACCCCTGAAACCTGGCTTCTAAAATGACAAAATATTGACTGTTGAATAGATAAGACAATAAAACAATAAATAGAATGGTTTGCTATCATAAGCATACACAGAAGCTAGACTAAATTTCACTAATACATGTTCAAGAGTGTTTAAATTATTGCAAGAGTGTTTACATTATTGATAAGGAGTAAAAATCAGGATGAAATGTAAATCAGAACTGTGACACTATTGTTTTTGTAAAAGACACCTTCAGAACAATGTTAGATGCTAATATGAGGAGGATGCCACTCTTCTCCCTGGGTATTCTTCCTCCCCAAGCATCCAGACCCCACCATCCTTCACACTCCACTCACAAAGTGGTCCTTGATCCCCACAGCTGGAGTTAATCTCACCTCCTTTGAGCAGCCAGAGCACTTCACACTTGATCTGCAGCTGTTGAGGTAGTTGTCTCATTTCCTTAAGGGCTGTAAGCTCTTTGAGGACAGGGTCCATGACTAATTCATTTTTGCATCCCTCAGTATCACACCTAATACATGCTCCATAAATCTCCGATGAATGAACTGGAACATAATTCTCCCACTGTGTTAGGAAACTGAGTCTATGCTGAGCCCTACGCTGATGAAGGAGAGAAACAGAACCTATATCTGGGGGTGGCGGGAGGTCAAAGAAGTTCAGCCTAGAGAAATGAGCTTGGGAAAGTGATACCAAGGGATCTTCGAACATATTGAATATTAAAGAGATATTAAAAGAAAGCCCATTTTTTTTTGTTTTCAAAACAAAAAATTACTCAGATTTTACTGGGAACCATGAGTAAGCCTGCTGAAGACCTACCAGAGTACAGATAGTAGGGTGGTGGGATGGAGGGTTGAGGTAAATGCCATGCCTTTTTCCACCCCAACAAGTATGACAAGAAGGACTCTGGTAAATTGATTTTGCAAAATTACTTGTGAAACAATTGTGGTCTTTAAGTTTTAGGACTTTTCTCCCCCAAGATGCGGAAACACGTTTTAAAGGAGAAGGGGGATTTAGCCGAAGAAAGAATGGGAGATACGCCGTCTGGGATTTGGAAAGCAAAATGGGACCCACTGACGGGAGAGAGAGAGAGCCTTTGATGTCCTGAGGATCAAGGACCGGGGCTTAAGGACCAGACTCTTAAATCACGTGGCGTTTACTGCCCTAGATTAAAAAAAATACTCTTGTGGATCAGTGTCTGTGGTTCAAAATGGCAGGTTTCCAAAATCAGTCTTAACTCTCCAAGGGTGACATTTGGAAGGCCCCCTTGCAAGAACGGAGTGGGGCCAGTTTCTACAAGGGGCAGCTTAATGATTTTCTACTCCCCCCACCCCCAAATCATTAAACAGTGTTCCTTTCCCAGAGCCCAAGTTCAAGCTGAGGGCAGAGGGAATTAAACGAAGAAGCCGAAACTGCAGCTAAGATTAGGGAGTTGCCAAGGGCCTAATTTTAGGTCTTTGCTGCCCCAGCTGACGTCCTGCTCTGCTGGCTCAGGCTCGAGGACCACAAGTGTGGCCATCGGCTGACGGCTGTGTGAGAAGAGCGTCTCCCTGGCCATCTGCAAAAGCAATTAGCTTGGTGTTGGTGTGTTTTGAGAGAGACTCCCCATAATTTTTCCTTCAGCAAATGTTTCTTCAGGTGTTCAGGAGCCAATAAGGGAAAACGTCAGCGCTGGGCAGAAGTTCCCACACGCTTGCCATTCTAATATTCACGCTTCTCCACTTCAGAGTTCTCTCCAAAGGGGAACTAATCCTGGAATTCCTGGATTTTCATGGCAAGTAACCCTCTGATTTCCACTGGTCATGAGCTTACTGTCACGACCTGGAGAAAGGGTTGCTCAGGACTTCTCAGGCTTTGCGAAAATGGACATGGATGGGTGCGAGCAATTCTTGCATTTGGGGGAGAATATCTATGTCACTCCTCCACTGAGTATTAGGCTGTCCTTCCACTTTTCACATATTTCCCACCCACAGGTTTCATGCTTAAACTGTCTTCTTCAGAGGGCAGACAGTAAGAGTTGGCATCATCTCCCAGATCAAAGGGGAAACAGAATATATTTTAAAGTGACAACTTTGTTATCCTGCAACCAGAATAATAAAATGATATAAATATAAACCTCTAAATCATTCCATACTGAATTGTCACCAGAGAGCAAAATTTCTTGCATAATTATGGCAGGGAAACTCTCTTTACAAACTCCTCACAAGAGCATGTCTTATTTTTGCACAATTCTTATGCCTGGGGCAACCCACCAGGGATGAGGATATAGCTTCTGTGTCTCTACTGGTTGGGAACTACGATAACTGGTTGGTGTTCCCCGTCTGCAAAGGAGGCTCTTAATAAAGGCTCATTACCATGGGCAATAAAAAAGTACACTGGCGCTGCCAGGCCAAGGGGATGCATCCTCTAGAGCACAGGTGGCAAACACAAGGCCCGAGGGCCAAATCCAGCCCTCCACCTTGTTTTATCTGGCCCAGCACCTTGTTTCTACCCGGTGGCAGCACCAAGCTCTCCCTTAACTGTTGAGGAGTAGTTACATTTATACAGTCCTAAAATAAACCTTCGGCCCTTTGAAGGCAACCTCGAGGCTGATGTGGCCCCCAGTGAAAATGCGTTTGACACCCCTGCTCTAGTGGATGTGCCCTTGGTGAGGGCCACTGCTGTCAAGGTGCACAAACTGGCCCCAGCTGCTTCTCTCTCTTCCTCTATATTTCTTTCCAATTTTCCTGATGGATTTGCTTTCCCTGTCTACTTTGTCCCAAGTCCCATCTGTTGGTCTGTCTCTAAACCTATTTCTGCACCCCCTCCCACATGCACACACACATACACACATGAACCCCCAATCCCGCCCCCCCTTCCCCTGTCTCTTGGCACTGGCCCTTTCATCTTCTCCCTCGGGGATTTGAGATGTCGCTGCAGGAAGTGCTTGTCGGCCCAGGCAGCAGCAGCAGAGCCCCGTGGCTTTGACAAACCTCATTTAATTGGGAGGAAGCCAGGAGAATTTGAAAGACCTGAAACATCCATGAAACTCCTTTTATCAGGCATAATTTAAACTCTGCATGGAAAAACCCCTATATGTATAAAGAAAAGTCAACTTCCCTCCTGCTGTGAGCGTTCTTCGTCTCCCCCAGCACAGGCAGCCTCCTGCAAGATTCCATCTTTTCATTTTTCTAAAAGTGTCAAAGTAGATTTGGGTTCTGTGGCTGGGCGAACAGAGAAGGAATACAGATCGGTCTCTCTCTTACACCTGCATGTGTGCGCACACACGCAAGCAGAGCCCCTCTGTTGGTGGCTTTGTTTCAGACGGCCAGGAAAACCCAAAACTCCAATTTCTAACAACACATCAGTTTGGACAGCGATTATTTCTTCCTAATTACCCTTCATCAGGCAAAAGCTGATGCCCAGAAAACTTTGAAGATCCCAGCAGTACTCTGTATGTGGAATAATAGATCCTGGAGGAGGGCCAATGGGAGAAGTTTCTTTAAGTGGAGAGAGGAGAGTATGAGAGCATGAGAGAGAGAGAGAGAGAGAGAAGAGAGAGAGAGTACACCCAAGCTTGTATACTTGCCTGAAGTGGTAGTTGGAAGTCCTAAGCCTGAGAGGAGAAAGCTAACAAAGAGAGATCTAGGGGCTCAGCATGGGAAGAGGGAATGGGATGGGAGTGGTGGTGGGGGGGGGAGGGGATGAAGTGAGGGGAGAGGAACCAGGAGGGTACCAGTAAGAATTATAGGTCTCCTGGAATGCTTTTTATTCCACCCACATGCCAAACCATGTCCCTTCCCTCCTTTCAAATTCCACTCCAGATTCACCTCCAGTCTAATCCATCTCACTTGACTTATTCTGGTTCCTCCAAAGAACTGCCTTCAGCACACACACATTCTCTGAACATCTGCAGCTGATTATGCACCGACTGGAGCTGTTTAGATATGATTTGTGCTAATATGTGTACGAGGGTGCCCTGTTTCCTCTTCCTCACCCTCTTTTCCTCCCACACCGTGGGATCCTTGAGGTCAAGGACAAGCCTCTTTTTTTTCCTCAATTTTTATAGCACTTAATATGTTCTTGACACTCAATGGCAACCTAATAAATACTGATGACTGACTCTTTTCACAGGGTTAAGTAAGACACATTAACCCCAGTTGTATGATTCTCGTTATTTCTGGAGATCCTAAAGGACTCACTTTAATAATAAAATACCTTGAGAAATCACAAACTAAGAGCTTTGAACCACTGCGGGACAATGTCCTCAATACAACGTGGTGCTGCATTTGCAAACCCCCGAGACTCTGGCCAGGCCGTATGTCCCAGGATCTTGCACAGCAGCTCCCCATCCCGTTCTAGTACCTCCTTCCCAGTCCAAGTCCATAGGCCTTTCTTGTTAGCTTTCTTCTTTCTAGCTTAGGACTTCTAAAAACTGTTTTCAGTTGGATGGTGGGTGTTTTCAAAGAAACCCCACCTAAGGATAGTCCCCCACAACAGCCCGGGCCATGACCACACTGCCCACATCCTCCGCATAGCCCTTCCTGGCCACATTCTGAGAAACATGAGGAGAGCTCCAGCCACATGATCCCTCGGCAGATTTCAGATTTGGAGGATGACTTCAGGCCCAGGCAGCTAAGCTGATTTCAGGGTAACTTGTGTTTCCCGTGGGCGTCTGGCCTGGGAGGGTGCTCCCCTCCCCGCAGCGCCCCGCCCCAGTACTTCCCGTGGCAGCATCAGATTACCAATCCAGACAGGCCTGGCTCTCCTCTCTGACATATCCGTGTCACCTATCATCTTACCCTCCACGGAAAGAGAGAAGGGGGTTGTTAGAAGCTTTGGTTTAGCTTTTCCTGGCAGATGCTAGTGAAAGTAAGCTCAGAGGCAACCTTCCTCTCATCCAGTTTCTAAGTGTAAGTGTGTAAATGGGAAGTGGTTTGATCATGACAAAGAGGCCTGTGTCACCTGAATCCACCAGTGCTTTTGAGTGTTAGAGAATCTCATGAACACTCAAGCAAGATTGCGTCCCACCTTGCTTTTCCTGGGCAAATTGGCCTCCAAGCTCACATTTGGTTGTAAATTCTATGATTTGCCAGTGCTCAGAGGAAACACTTAGACTCTAAGACCATGTGTATACACACACACACACACACATACACACACTCACTCCCTCACTGACCATCAGGAAGCTGGTGCAACTGAGATGGCAGGGAGCTGAAATAATCATGAACCAGGGCTTCCTGGGCGGAGACGCGGTCTCTGGGAAAGCCTTTCAGCATTAACGAGGCCAGGTCTTCAGCTTCAGGAATTCTTCCCAACCTGAAAAAATGGAAGAGAAGAAGAGCGTTTCTCCAGAGGCCTCCCTTCTGATAAATAAAAGGGGAAAGAAGAAAAGGAAAGAAAAGGAAATGGCTGGAAGAATGTTTCAAATAGATTTTCCTGGGATTAGTCAAGTTGATAGCAAGTGGAAAAATAACCTCCACAGTGAAACTCTTACCTGTCCAGTTACTAAGAAGGGGAAAAAGCTCAGTATTCTATCATTCAATGCCTACCCCCACTCCCAGCCTCCATAGTGTCTCTGGCACCATGTATAGATAAAGGACCCAGAATTATAATTATAGAAGCAGAAATGTATAATTAAGGGTTCTCCTTGGAGGAACACAGCAGCCTCTACCAAGCAGAAAAGCCAGGTTGGAAATATGCTCCAGGGGCAGCAAGCATTGACTCCTGGAAGGGGAAGAGGGAGAGAGGCAATTTTGGAGGTTAAAGCTTGGGTGGAAAACACCCTTATGTATAGTGTTTCTGAAGCTCAATTCCTAGGGTTATTAGTGAAGATGTTCTCTTGACTCTCCTTGAGATGGAGCATAGGAAGAGAGATAATTAGGTACCCAAATGACAGTAAGGACAGATCCTCATGTTGAATTATAAATCTGGAGATACATTAAATCCATCAGTTGAGCAACTACTATGTGTTAGGAGGTGACTGGCTCTGAGAGATACAGGCGAGACTCTGCCTTCTGGCAGCTTGGTCTAGTAGAGGGTTCGGACACATGTCAACTTATCCTATAAGTGTATAAGTACAACTGTGAAGAAAAAGGCCCAGATATCTGATTGATAGTAGGGGGAGCTAGTCGGGGAAAGGCTTCCCTGAGGAAGCCACATTTGAGCTGAGAGCTGAGGAATTGGGGTAGGCAACGTAGGCAGAGATCTGTGGTGCTCATACAGACCCTGGGGTGGGAGGGAGAAGAGTGAGTTTACAGGAAGAAAGGCCAGTTGGCTGGCCTAGACAAAGAGTGGGAGAGGGGCCAGATACGAAGCTAGAGAGGGTTGCAGGGGCTAATCCTCCAGGCCTTGTGGGTCTTCACATTTCCTATGTACTTACAATGTTTGAAAGTCTTTGCTAATCTAGCGTCAATTGTTTAAGTGCACACACCCATCTCTGGAGCCCACAGAAGGGTTTACAAGTGGAAAACCACAAGACGGAAAACTGCAGGTCCCAGGAGGCAATTAACCACAGGACTGATGCTTGACATTCAGAATTAAATTGCATGGCCATGCAAATCCCCAATTAAACAGAAATAGATGGGCTGATTTAATGTCAAATATACATACCAATCTGAAGCAACAAGGAACTGATACCCTTCCCCTTCTATGATGTAGTGAGGCTGGAAGTCCTGGCTCAGAGTGGTAATTTGCCTAATTTTTGCATAGGATTTACATAAGAAACTTTCAGGTATCTCATTCCCAGGACATAAAACTGTTTCTACAAATAGGTAACTTTACCCTCAGCCTCGGAATTAATTGCTTTATAGATTTAAAGAAAAAATTTTGCAAATCCCCAGTCCTTGCAAATTTCCAGGCCAGTCAGGAGACAAGGAAATCTGGGATGGAGGCCTGTTTAGTAGCTAGGGCCTGGAGAGGGGCTGGTGGGCGTGGGTGCCCTGCCCCGCATAGGTTTTCAGGGCTAACAACATGGGGTTTGGAGTGGGGAAGCTGGTACAAATCACTAGGGCCTGGTAATACTCTGGAAGGAGATTCAGGGAAAACTTTGTGAAGAAAGTGTCATTGGTTCGCTCTTGCTATAGGGTAGTGAAGTGGCACATATGCCAAACTTGGGATCTGAACTCACTCTGTGAATTTCCAGGGGTGGGTGGGTGGATACGTGGTTGTGGTGAGGACAGAGTGATGCATCTATCAGCATCCACCTCCACCCTAATCGGTGATTTGTTCTCTCTGCACACTCCCATCCATTGGCTCATAATTGAATTGTTACAGAAATCCTCTGTAGAAGAGGCTGAGGAGCTGCAATCTGATTGGATAAGGAAGACAACGGGATCTGTTTTGAACTGGTGTTAGCATAGCATGCATGCTGTTTTTATTTAGATTGTATTTATGTTGGATGGCTGGTGAAGCCAGGAAAAGCTCACGGGGATAGCAGGGACACATAGGAAGGACAGGCCACTTTTATCAGAACATTGAAAAGAGAGTAGTAATATAAGGACTTCCTTTTTAGGACTTTCCTCTTCTAATTAACTAGTCCTCTCCCCACTCTTCCCACAAGGCTTCTAGTGGTGCCAGGATTTGTGTCAGCCCTATGGCCTCCAAACTATGACTGCCACCACCCACTTCTCCTGCTCCTTCGCTAGCAGAGGCAGTGATCAGGGCAAAGCATACAAATGAAGTCTTTTCCTTCTAAGAGCCAGCTTCATGTTGGTCTTCCCTGTGTAAGCCAAATCTGCGCCCTCCTTGAATACAAGCCTTTGCTAGCAGCTCACAGTGGGGCCTTTCAAGCTGGACAAGCATCCTAATGGTCTCTTGCTCTCGGCACATTGCACTTGTACTTGGGAGCTGAAAAAGGAGCCCCAGGGATACAAATGTTGCTTCGTTGGGCACAAATGATAATTTTTTTCTCCACGTTTGTCTCATTTTGCTTCTTTCTGCCATCTCTAGTCTTGCTTACTATGGACTACCTTTATTGCCTCACTTGTACAGTTTGAGACCCACTCCAATTCCTACTAGAACAATGAATGATTCACTGGTTACAACCTCTACTTTGGACATGAGCGTTGGCATGGAAAGTGAACACCACAAATGTTAACTGGCCTACCAGCACCTTTCCATATAGGCTGAATGTTAATAAATATTATTTGTTAGGCTTGTGATGTTGACTACCAAACATGCCTGAAGTATCTTGCAGGGTTAAGAGAATCCACCCACCCACTTAATGAGAGTCTGTTAATAGAGACAAAGAGTCCTCCGGTGAAACCCTCCTTCTAGTAACATTTCAAAAAGTGAGAAGTGTTCCATTGTTCCACTTATTGAGGAACTCTTAGAAAATGCAGAGAAAAAATTAAAACCCCTCTTTCACTCTTAGATAACTCCCTTTACTCAAAGATAATCGCCATTGCTTTCATGTTCATTTTTTTCTTCTTTAGCCCTTTATTTTTATGCTGTTTTTTCTTGTTTTACCTAAAAATAGGATCATACTCTACATGTTGTTATAACCAATTTTTTCCACCTGTCTCGATCACCTTTCCAGGACTTGGAATAGCTTCCTAGGACATGATTTTAGTGGCTGCATAGCATTCCATTATGCAGACATGCCATAACCTACATGGCCGGGCACTTATTGAAGTTGTTTCTCTTTTTTGTTCGAGTGTGAGGGGCTACTATTAAAATCATGTTGTGACAAATATCCTCAAAGAGAACTTCTTGTGTACCCGTGTGATGATTTTCTTAGTACACATTCTGAGAACTGAAATTCCCAGGTTGAAGAATATACAACATGTTAAAAATTTTTTATTAAGAACATCATTTTCTATTTCTACCAGCATCCCAGGAGAGTCCCTGTCTCTGTATGCAAGGAAAACAAACTCATTCCAGCTAACCTGAATTGCCACAGGCCCCATTGCTTATAAGAGTTGTAGTAAAGAAAGATTAAAATTGTAAATTGATCCTAAAAGATGTGCTGGGTGAGAGGACATGCACATTTAATTTTTGAAGTCCAGAATAGCAACACAAACTGGGAGAAAAAGAAAAATCAGGCTTTGGGGTGGTGCAAAGCACCACCAACCAGCTCATCACTCCACACATCTAAAATCCGGTGGTTCTCAGGAACCTGAGGCAACAGCACAACTGGTCTCTGAGTATAAAAATCTCCCACTGCCCCTGCTGCCTGGTATCAACCTTGACAGTGGAGGGGCTTTGTCTGTTTGCTGCACAAGGCTGGCCACTGAGTTCAGCCGGGCTCTTTGTTGTTTTCCCCTGGAGCCACAGGAAGAGAAAAAAGGCAGGGATAGAGTAGGCGCTTTTATTTTTCAATTTGTTTTTATTTTGAAGTAATTTTAGGTTTACAGAAGATTGCGGGCATAATGCAGAGAGTGGTCCTGTATGTTTTACCAGCTTCCCCTAATGTTAACATCTTGCCTAACCACAGTAAAATGATCAAAACCAATAATTATTATTGGTACAATACTATTTACTAAACTGCAGGCTTTATTCAAATATCTTCATTTTTTTTCCCCAAGAATGACCTTTTTGTTTGTTGTTTCAGGAGAGTGGGTACTTCTTTAATGCTGTCAATTTAGGACCCCCCCCCCAGTAAGAAATGTATCCGACACCAGGGAGAAACAACACCCAAGAAGCTGTGACACCCTAATCTGTCTATCATGTGCGTGTGCACTTGCTAGGCCCATTTCAATCGGGTCACCACCAAACCCCAGGCACACCCCAGGCCCTGGGGGCATGCATAGCCCTGCACAGATCTGATGCACCTCGGCTACAATCCCGTAGAGAAGCCAGTGACACCTTGGCTGCTCTTCACTCATCACACTTGTGACCTGACTCAACTGGCAAAGCCACAGAGCCCTGGGTACTGGGTGAATCCTGGCTCTATCTCTTAGCTTGACGACCTTGGCCAAGTGACTTCTTGGAGCCTCGGTTTCTTCCTCTTTAAAGTAGGAATGAAATTTGTGAGGAATACACGAAATAACATAGGCAGCATGGCAGACATCCCACCTAACACTAGACCCTTTTCAATGCCAGTGACCTTGCCAGAGCCAGGAATTGTGTTGGGTGATAACCTAGGCCAGTGTTATCCAATAGAGCTTTCCGTAATGATAACAATGTTTTATTTCCACCCTATTCAATAGTGTAGCCACTACTTACATGTGGCCATTGAGCCCTTGAAGTTTCACTAGAGTGATGGAGCAACTTGAATTTTAATTTTAATGAATTTAAATTTAAATAGCCACATGTGGCTAGTGGCTACTGTACTAGACCACACAGCTCTAGACATTACTCATTGCTCTGAGGATCTGAGCAAAGAGAAGCCAGAAGTCCGAACTAAGACAAAGGTATTGCTGGGAGCCCAGCAATGGGCAGAGGTGCTGGGTGTTGCACTTGGTCAGAAAAGTCAAAGGGATGTTCAGCTAATTTAAGTCCCGCTCAGCCCTAGAATGAAGGGCTGGTAGGACAATAGCCAAAGGCTGGCGGCACTTTCTCCTGTCATGCAACAGTGCCAGCAGCAGCTGCACAGGGTATTCAGGTTGTTTGCAGGTTTGTAGTTCAATGGTAAGCCGACCGTGAAATGGAAGGAAGCCACAGGACAGTGCTAAAACACAAATATGTCCGGCTCGGAGTTACCTGACTATGCAGGGAAGAGAAAGTTTGCACATTTAAAAAGAAATGATAAACAGCAGTTCCCTGGTACAGTGCATTTGAAAATAAGTATGGAGGGCGCAGACACCCTGATGGGGACAGGGGAGGGTGCCTCCCAATAAGAGATCCTTCGGTAACCCGTAGTTCTGTATTCTACTCTGTGCTGATAGGCACTCCACGTGGAGGCTTTCTGAAGCACATGAACACTAAGTCTGGAGAAATCAAACAACATGAGGCTGAGCTAAACTCTACCACATTTGCAGGGAAGAACAACATTCGAATGTTCAGTTGGGATTTCTTCCCCTTCTCCCCACCTGCAAGACTGTGTTTTTCTTTGACATTTGAGCTCGTTTCCCCTGTCTCTGATGTTTTCCTCACTGCCCTTTTTGCCTCTTCACTGAAGCAAAAAGAACAGAGCCTCGGCTAATTACTCTCAGATCAAATAATACTGGTTATTGTAATTGGTCATTGTCCGAAAACACTGAGTTCTTCTTAGCCCTGAGGTTGCCTGGCACGGCTTAGTTAGCTAACTATTCCGGGAATGTCTCTATTATCTGTTTTACTTTGCAAAAGAAACTAGGGATTTGTTGAAAGCTGGTAATAAAAGTCTGCCCTGGTCTGAGCGAGACTGCGTAGAGAGGGCCTGGGAAAGCATGACCTCCCGAATCAAGCTCCCCCCACCCCCTTCCAATAGCCACTCAATGATGCTATTTGGTTTCTCTGTGTCAGAGAATAATAAACCCACTAGGTTTTCTTGCAGAACAACACTCCCTCATTCTCAGGAACCTGGGCATGGTTGAGGGGCACAAAACAATTTTAATGACTAATCTTAGTGAATGTAAAATGGTCCATAGAGAAAAACTAACAGACTCACAGGAGGCTGGCTCTCCCAGAGGTATCTCCTGGGGGCCTGCAGACTGAGGTGCTCCGTGGCCTGAAGTCCAGGGAAATGGTCCCTTAAACCCTGCTGAAAGATAGGCTTTCAAGGTGGTGCTTACCTGTTCCAGACACGCTGAAGGCTTTGAGGTTTAGACAGTGGGAACCATTCTGAAAAGCACATACAGGCATGTTAAAAAACAAAACCACCCTAAAATCCTGTTTCCAACAATATTCAAATCCTAAATGTTCTTCTTGGCTTTGAGTAAGAGAGAATTCAGGTATCAGGTAGGCAAAGTAAACGACGTTTAAGACCTCTTTTCACTATGAATATTTGATGAGTCTGGGTAAGGTCACTACCACGCATTGGATCGTGTCTCTCTTCCCCCAAATTCACGTGTTGAAGTCCTAACTGCTCAGGATTTGACCTTATATGGGAAGAGGGTCATTGCAGATATAATTAGTTAAGATGAGGTCATGAAGGTGGGCCTTAATCCAATATGACTGATGTCCTCATAAGAAGGGGGACAGGGACAGACATGTACAAGGGAAGATGATGTGAAGAGACACAAGAAGCCAGCCATCTACAAGACGGGCCTGGGACAGACCCTTCCCTTAGAGCCCTCAGGAGGAACCAGTTCTGCCAACACCTCAGCTTCAGATCCAGCCTCCAGAACTGTGAGACAGTAAACCTCTGTGGTTGAAGCCATCCAGTTTGTGGTATTTAGTTCTGGTGGCCCTAGCAAACTAATATAGTCACTATGTTCAGGAAAAGTCAACAAACATTTATTTAGCATTTGCTGTGTGCAGAGCAGTATACTGAGTGCTTGGAGAATACAAAAGAAATGAAAAGAAATCTCTCCACTCTCTCAGAGCTTATAATTCATTTGCCTCATGAAAAATCATATGACAGATGATGGGGCAAAGTCACACAAGTGGTAAAAAGTAACAGGGAAATTTCCTATGTCACTTGCAGTAAAATTAGAAGTGAATCCTGGCTTGAATGATCCAAAATGGATGACAATAAAATTTGTAATTATGTTTGGAGCACTGGTTATAACATTTACATGTGGTTACATGTGTTTCTACTATTCTTGGTATTGACACTAGCCCAAAATAAAACCACCATAAAGGAAACAATTCCCATTCATTCAGGAAATGCTACTTGAATGCTTCCTCCATCTCAGGGCCATAGGAGAAGCGACAGGGGATATAAGCTGATGCTCCTCATCAAAGCCCTCTGTTTCCCGCTCCAGTGAGAAAAGTGTACGTCAGCTCTCATGTAAATGGATGTTTTCGCCTTATACTTTTCTTGGGCCTGAAGTGTAATTGTTTTGGTTTTAAAAGATCTCTTACTCCAGTTCCTCAGTAATGGAATATATTAAGACTGTTTACCCCACAAAGAATTTAATTGTATTTGGGCAAAAACTGATTTGCTAATGCTGACAAATTCATCTACATGAATGTACAGAATACGACCCAGGAGACTGCTCACCAGATTCTGACAGTGGTTACACAGGGCTTTCCCCTTCTTACGGGGAAACCTCTATGTTTCTTTGTCACTTCTACATTTCTAAATTTATTTTTCAATAAAAATCACATATTATTTTGAAACTTCAAAAGTAATTTCAATTAAAAATGGAATTATAGTATATGAAAGGAGAGAAGGTTAGCACCCCCCTTGACAAGGATGGAAGGGGCCCTCTGGCCTAACCACACGCACACAGTTCTGGCCTGGCCACCTACTTCGCGGCCTCTGACCACTGTTTTTGTGATGGGGGAAAGGCAGCACAACTGTAACTAAACAACAATAATTTTTTTTAAATGGAATTATAGTGATAACAGTAGTAGAATAAAAGGAGTGGTTAAAGAAAGTGATCAAAGCTGAGTTTTCAAGGTCAGATGCAATCATGCGGACCCCTCTGCTGGCGTTTGATGGTCCCGGGGGCACTAAGGGAAGCCCTTGTAGGTAAAGGCCTGTGTTCAGATGATTGTGCGTAAACTCAAATAACCAGTGAAGAGAAGAATAGCTGGCGTTTCAAATGTTTAGTTTCCAAATCACTTTCTGCTGCCTATTTGCAGTCCTTCCCTGACCAAACCAAACTAAAATGTTTCCTCGTTCAGTCACATCTCAATTTCCAGCCAGCATAATGAAATCCATTTCAGCCCTCTCCCATGCTCTGTTTTTCCCTACTTGGAGCTCTGTGTGTTGCTTGGCCGTTAGTATTTAACACTATTCCTAACTTTGGCGTTGTCCTTGTGGAACATGTGTTTGGAATAAATTGAATTAGGGTTTGAACACTGAACCGAGGGTTTGAAACTGCTGCTTCAGTTTCACTGAAACCTTAGGCAAGAAGCTTTAACCATGGCCAGCCTGTTTCCTTAACTCAGGTTGGAGGTCACATTCCCTTCAAATGATGAAGTGATTCACTGAATTCACTGATTCATTGAGATAATGAATATAAAGTACCTTCCCCAGAGCACTAAACAAAATATATCCTGTTTGCTTCTCTTCTTCTTATTCTTCCTCTGAAAAGTGATGGGTGATGTAAACCGTGTGTGGTTAAGACCCTGGACCCAGGTTTCGAATCCACACTGTGCCACTTATCAGCTGTGTAGCCTGAGGGTGCTGCTTAGCCTCATAGGACCTCAGTTTTCCCATCTGCAGAAGGGGGACAATTCTAGTCCCTACTGCATAGGGTCACTGTAAGAAATAGGATCATGAGTGTAATACAAGTAATTCCTGATGTGTTGCCTCTGTTCTTTCTGTCTTTTCTCTTGTGTGATGTACCTACCACGCTTTTCTCTCTCCTCTCAGGTATTTCTAAGTAACTCCAAAGTTTTCAAATCCATAAAATGGGAATAATTTTCCCACTTGTATGGGAGGATTAGAGATTACACACTTGATGTTTAGTAGGGGCTCAATAAATGTCAGTCTTATTCATAGCTTTTTTTTTTTTCCTTCTTGTCTTTACCTCTCATTTGAGAGAGCTAGCGTGGTCTAAGAGTGCTTCTCCAGCCAAGCTGTACATTAGCAGCCATCGCTCAGGAGAGTCTGACTCGCCAGTCCTGGGGAGGATCCAGCATTAGTCCACTGTGGTGGTGTTATTATTGTCTTTAATGGTCTCCAGATGTTTCCAGTGTGGCGCTAAGTGAGGCAGAGGAGGCTGGTGTAGCAAGGAGGGCAGGGTTGACCCCTCACCAGTGACTCCCACACACTTCTCAGTGAGCTTGTTGGGAGAATTCAATTAATCAATGTATATAAAAATTGTAGAACACAGAGTCTGACTCATATGAGGTATTTTTCAAGGATGGGAAAGAAGCAGCCTGATAAGGGAAAAGTCAGTTTGCATAAATTCTACCAGTAAAGGATGACCAGTTAGGAGTTGCGCCAGGAGACAATGTAATAACATTGAACTTGAGGTTCCACGTCTTGCAAAGACTGTGCCTGACTCTCTTCCCACATCTATTTTGTGGTTGCATGAGCTGAGATAGAGGGATTAATGTGTCCAGAGTCATTCAGGTTGCTGTTAGGAAGCCCAGCCAAAGCCCAAAGCCCGTTCGGGGCCTCCTGTCCCACTCCTATGCAGATAACCTGATGCTGAATGACCTTGTCTCTCTCCCATTGATTTTTCTGCCAGTAGTTAAGCTACAAGTGATCAATGAGAGAATGATCCACAAACAGACACACATTTTACACAGGACCATTTCAAGAGGAGTCTGTTTCTCTGGCTTCAGTAGTCTCTAAAAATCATGAGTCTGTAGGCAGCTTATTTCCCTTCCCACCAAAGCTGATGGTAAACCTTGAGACCAGATTTTTCTCCTGCAGTTCTCTTTAAAAGAGTTCGATTTGGAGTTCAACTGGAATTTGAGGTAGGAAAAGCAAAGTAAGCTACAAAAAGAAATTTTAAAAGCTGAACATTTCTCTACTAAATTTCTCTACTAAATAGAGTAAAACTAAAATGATGGCAGAACTGTTGCTACCATAGTCAAATGATGCATTTTTTTCATAAATATTTAAGAAAACTCATTTCAAGAACAGTAACCTTAGTTAACAGAGATTTGTTGGTTGGTTGATAAAATATCACCAGGACTATTCTGAGTCTTACCTCAAGGTAAAACATTTTCTAGTTACTATAGTCTTGTCACAATCACCCTAAGGTTATCTTATAAGTGCTGTCTACTGGGCTACACCTCTGGAATTTCCCAAATACAATGCATTCTTGAGATACCGTATATTTAAATAGTTGATAATGTTGTTAGCCTTATTTCACTATCTCAAGCAGTAACTTTAAAACCACACCACAAAAATCTGTAGCTCTTCTGTCTCCGCCTGCCCCCGACCCCAAATACACACATTCACACCCTCCCGGCTGCTTGCTTCCCTCTTCCTTAGGTGCCTGGCCTGGAAGCTTCCTTAGTCTTTGGCTCAAAGAGTCTAAATTTGGCTCTTCCGATGCTTTGGATTAGCAGGCTTTAGACTCCTGTTTGGGCATCACCAGGATGCCAAAAGGCAATGTTCTCACTGAGGGTGTTCCTTGGCATTTGAGCCTGGCACTCCCACACACATGTGTGGTTTATCACTTTTCTAACCCTGCATCAAAACTTTCTGTGAATTTTAAGGAAATATCTCATGCTCTGAAGCCAACCCCTAAGGTAATGATCTTGGTAGAGGAAGGGGAAGCCAGGCCTTGCTTGCTGTGGGTGGAGGGGATGACAAAGCCAGGAGTCTCTCCTCTTCGCCCAGGACCTTTCCATGTTTAATGTCTGTCCACAGCCACAGATGGTGTCTGAGCTATAGCTCGGCCACTCGTTGCTGATGGTATTTAATAATGCACCATTTGACAATATTTGCCATTTCATAGGAGTCTCAACGAATGTTTAAGGCCCACCACAGAGAGGCATTGTCCTCAGCACTGGGAATACACAGACATGATTTGAATTTGATCTTCCCTCAAAGAGATTACAGCCATATGATTTTAGTGGTATATCATCATCATCATCATCATCATTATCATCATCTGGTGTTCTGCAGCCCCTCTGGATGCTCCTTCTCAGCTTCCAGAGACCCCTTTCTCCTTTGCCTGATCCTTAGTACTGGTCCCCCAGGGTTCCAACACAGTCTTCTTTCTCTACACACTCTCCCCTGGGCAATCGAATTCATACCCAGGGCTTTCAATAACACTTTAAGCAGACGACTTCCGCTTTTGCATTTCTAGATTGGACTCTTGTAATCACAGGCTTTTATTTCTAATTGCTTTCCAGGTATCTCCATTTGGTGGCCCCAGAACTAACCTAATCTCAAAATGCCCAAACCTTATACTCATTACCTTCTCCACAAACCTGTTTCTTCCCCCTTTTATTACCTGTGCCAGAGGAAGGCGCTGCCATTCTTCCACCCACTGTAGATGCATTTCCCCTTATAGCTTAAACCCAATCAGTTACAACTTTCCTTTCACTCCACCTCCTAGATGCTTTATTGATTTGTCCCTTCCATTCTTTATCCATTGCCATGGCTCTGGTTGAGACTTCCTATTTGTCTTCTAGAATCTAGCAGGGATGTCCAACCTTTTGGCATCTCTGGGTCACATTGGGAGAAGAGTTGTCTTGGGCCACCCATTAAATACACAAACACTAATGAAAACAGATGAGCAAAAAAAAAAAAAAAAAGGTTTCAGGTAAATTTACGATTTCATGTTGGTCCGTATTCCCAGCCATCCTGGGCTGCATGCAGCCCATGGGCTGTGGGTTGGACACCCCTGAAGAGCATTGTCACAGTGCTTCTGTCCAATTTAATTCTACATATAATCTTCTAAGCAATTCTTCTAAAATTTAAGTCCTGCCATATCACTTCCCTGCCAACAATCATCCGATGCCTCTCTTTGTTTACTAGTCAAGTTCAAATCCTTGGGATGATTACAGAGCCCTTCCGCATCTGGTCCCTGTCTACCCATACAGGTGAATTCCAGCAATGTCCTACCACAAAACCAACATTTTAGCTTTCCTGAGCAATTGACCTGCTTGGTATATTACCAAACATACCTGCCTTCCTACTCCTCTGTATCAAGTGCCTTTGTCTACAATGTTCTTTTCCTCTTGTTCACCTGGAAAAAGCCCACTTAATCATCTTTGAGACCCAGCTCATACCTCTTTCTCTCAAACGATCCCTAAAATTCCCCAGGCAAACCAAGGGTGCCTTTTTTCTAGTGTTCCTAGAGATCCCCAGGGGTATTAATACTTTCTACCTTGTATTATTCATTGTTCCCCTTCCAGACTGTATGCCTTGAAGGCAAGTATCTATGTCTTATTTAGTCTTTAATCTCCCAGTCTCAACACCTAGCATTCAATAAATATTTGTCGAATGAATGAAAAATTGATGTTTAGGTAAAAAATAAAAGTGAAATAAATTTACTAAACCCTATTCTTAAAATGCAAAAGTATCTTAAGAAAGCCCACGTGTGTGTCCTGCTCTGTGTCTTACAGAGATCAGTGACACGAGGCTCTGGCCATGGAGGTGGGGAAGGAGCCTCCAGTTTGAGCCACTTTTATGATATCTGGAATCTTAAGGCTCCTTTTCTTGAACTAGGAAGAAACATAGGAGGGTTTTACTTGAAAAAAAATTTTTTAACTTGCTTTCACTCATTTGCAATTTTTCCTAATCTTAACTACTTAAAGATCATCTAGTCCCCCTCAATAAGAACTACTAATTGCCACCAAATAAATTAAAGATGAGAAAACTAAAAATAAATGTAGAAACTAGAAGAAACTATTAATGAAGATCAAAGGGGGCTGTGTATCTAAATGGATTTCCCTGACTGATCTGGGGGACGGGTTAATAAAGATGTTAATAGCAACCCCCCGGGAGCTTTCGGCAGCGCTCCAGGGTACAACAGTAATGAGCCCAGTCAGGGTTCATGGGTTCGGTGAATGCCAGTGGCTTCATTAGCTGGAGCAAGGAGTGGAGCTGGGGGGTGGCTGCTGGAGTCTCAAGTTAGGGACTCCACTCACAGTACATTCCAGAAACATGTTGCCAAGCTCACAGATTCTAAAATTGAGTCTGCGTGGAAGGACATAATCATTCAGAAATGTTTGGTAAAGTGTTCTTAGCTGGTCCCCAGTGTAGGTCATTGTTTTGCTACCAAATCATTATATTTGCGCTCTGATGGTTGGCAGGTCCTGTGGAATACTGCCTTGGAGCCCCACAGGTCCGTGTATTCTGGCAGGACACATGCCCCCTGAGCCTCAGCTCTCTTGTCTGTAAAGTTGGGGTGAGAACACAGGCCCCAAATGACAGGCCTGTTGTAAATCAAGGTAGAATAATATATGTAAAGTGTCTAACTCATCATTAATGCTCAATAGTAGCAGTTATTATTACTCAGTAATAATGTGAATAATAACTTTACGTGTGCTTTCTTGGCAAAATGGGCAAAACAGGATTTTTAGAGTCCTTGAGGGCACAGTTGGAACTAGAACCCAGGTTCTCTGACTTCTAGTCACTGATTATTTCACTTAACAGATAATTAGTGATTATTATGTGCCAGTTAGGGGACACATACAAAATATTAAAAACACTGAAAGGTGTCAGGTTTGCTCTGTAGAAAACTTCAGCCCTCTTTCCACTGCGCCATTTTTGTGGGGGGTGAAATCAGCCAGGATAACACTAATTCTATCTGTGCTTTAGCAGCCCTTACTGGAGACCCATTACGTAGCATGTAGATAACAAGGGTCCTCCCAGGGAAGAGGCCTGCAGCCGTAGAGTGCACAGGCCTCTCGCAACAGTGCAGGGGTGGGGGGAGGGGCGGGGGGAGCAGAATGGAGCCTTCACTAGCAGGAACTGCTTTCACAGGCCCTCACACTGACTTAGGTAAGAGTTTGAAAACTGCAGGTCAGCTCTGAGGGTGTGTGAATTCAAGCAATGTTTAGGCCCAAGCAAGAGAAAGCAAACTTCATTTCTGGAGCTAGGAGGTGTGCCTGGCATCTAGAAGGAAGCCAAGAATCTGAACCTTAGCAAGTCACTGAGCAGCTCAATGAACTTCCACCCTGAGTGAAAAACAGAATGACAACCAACTTCTGTTGAGCACCCACTAAAAGTTAGGCACCCTGTGCGGTGACTCGTGTTAACCAGACTTAGTGTGGTGATCATTTCACAATAACACAAATCATTATGTTGTATGCCTGAAACAAATACAATGCTATATGTCAAGTATATCTAAAAACAAAAGTTAGGTACCATGGCAGATGCAGGTTAATAATTTCACTTATTTCTCAGAACCGCACTACAACATGAGACACAGGGACACAGCTTGGTTAACAAAACAAAAACAAGATCTGGCTGTGAATTGACCCATTGCCAATGTAGGAAGTGCCTCTGTGTGGACCTGGGAGATAGCCTCAGTCCTTGGTGTAAAATCATGGTACTCCCCATCCTCCCCTCCCCGCCCACACCGACCCTGGTAGGCAGAAGTAAGAATTAGCAATTATGTATGTCCTTTGCTTGGCACATAGGGAACGCTTTTTCAAGGATTGGATTGTTCCCATTTTTCAGATTAGGGAACTGGGAAATAAGTAACTTCCACAAATGCCCCCAGGGAGTACAAGGTGAAGCTTGGGCTTGCTGGTCCATGCAAGAGTTCATGCTCATAGTTAAAGCCTCTCTTATCAGCGTCCTTCCCCTTAGTTTATCCCACTGAAAAAACTCCCTTGGCTAGTAGCTCATGTGACTGAGGGGCACTGATGCCATTCGCAACAAAGACATGCGCAGAACCCTCTGCGTCCAAAGCACGGTAGCTCTTTCCCATTCCAGTAGGGACAAGGATCATTTTGGATTTTAATAATCATCTGTTCCACAGTGGTATCAGTTGAAGTGAAGCTCTTACTCTGCGTTTCAGGTCAAAATAAAACATTCCTGGAGAAAGGCTAGATTGCTCCAGTGAAATGCTGTCTGATGTCAGCATTCCTGTTAGAATATTCCTGTCCCTGTTATTTCTTGCTTCCACCTGGTGGCCAACAGTTGAAAAAGCAGGCATACTGAAAACCACCAGGCATGAGCAAGATCCATTTGTCTATGGTTCATAGTCCATGTGAGTCTGGGCCTCTGCAGGGTTTTTAGTACCGCTTTCCTGCCTTTTGATTTCCATTAAGTTCCTCCAGTGGAAAATCTTACCATGTTCAGTGTTCCTTCCTGGGGCTGAAAGAACCAGGATAATCCCGGATGCTTCCCTGCAGCTGAGCTCTTGTCACAAATCAGGCATGATTTTCAGCAGATATTTCTTTAAAAGTTTGAAGGCCTCTGTGGACTCTATTCCCTTCTCAATAGGAACGAGCATCAAAGAGTCAGGAATAAGATGCTTTGCACGCACATCAGGAACTAATTGCCAATTTGGCAAATGCATTGACTAATGTCATGCACTGTTATTTCTAAATCCTCTCCTGTCCTTGACCCCAGTATCTAGATGTAAACTTGGAACCATTAGTGGAGAAGGATAAAGTCTTCTGGTGCCTCAAATGGAATTGAGAGGGATTTAAACTCAGCGCTTTTGAGTGTGGTGAAATGAACCCAGCAGTACATTAATGCTAGGATTTGAGCTCACACAGCATGAGTGCTTTCAAAACCCGTGTTTAAGGAAGCAAACAGAGCCACGACAGACCCTTTGAGTGGAGCAAAAGAAGTTGGATGAAACAATCAATGACACATTAAAAACCACAACTGGGCTGCAATCGTGTGGGCAGAAAAAAAAGTTTTTCTTTATCACAGGATCTTTGCATCTAATGAGATGGTGACTGGACAACCTCCAGAGGAATAAGCCCTCTGTTTACTTTAGCTGAGAAATGTCTAAATATTTAGTTGAGTCTTTTAAAAGCCTTACATGATTCTGTAGCAAACCCGTCTCTAAGGTATGATCTTATTAGCTCTAGATTGCCATTGGAAAATTTAGAGGAAATTTGGAAAAGCAAAGCCAGAAGAGATTGCCATTGAATGCACAAATGTCAACCTACTTTTTTCTCTCAATATTAACTGTTTTTAAGGTCCTTCAAATACTGAGTTTAGAACCAACACCTTGCCATTTACTACCTTATCTTAATTGACTCAAAATTGTTCTCTACCTTTCATATATGCTTTACTCCTGTTGGTTCCATTTGGACCCGAGTGCTTGAAGCTCAAAAGGGAAGGAACCCCTGAGTGCATTTTCCTGGGGGCAGGGGAAAATCTAAGAGGCAAGGGAACTTTGTAAAAATGTCTATGGGGGTCCAACTTTTAAATTCACGCTACTGTCTCGTATCAGCAGATTTTAGCCAAGACCAGTGTCTGGCTTGCTCTAAGCTTCTGGGATCCTCTGGCCTCACAGATAGGGAGCTTTCACCTTTTCTGACTTTCTGGATAGAATCCCCTCTAGCATGCTGTCCTTTATTATTGCTTCCTGTGGACTCTTATTAAGGATCACCAAAACTGCTCCCCTCCCCCACTGCAGGAGGCCCGCACAGCCCCAGCTCCCCGCCAGTTTGATTAATGTGTCTTGGCTAATTGTGTGAAAGATGGCAGTCCTTTAGCAAGTGTGACCAGCTTATTGTTCAGCCAATCACAGGCACCTCAGTTAGCATGTGAAAAGGGGGTGTGTTGCCAGGGGAGGGTGAGTGTTCTGGCGGCTGAGTCAAAGGAGGAGCATTTTGGGGGGTCACAGAGCAACACCCACTTCTTTGAGGGGATGTTACTATGCTCTACTAAACCTGTAAACCTCTTACTCAAAGGACTTTTTTTTTCTCCTCCCTCTTTTTTTAAGATCTTTTTTTCCCATGGTGAAAGCAGGCAAGACACTGGCTACTCTGCAGATGGAGTTCACGTTCCAGGGTTTTTAATATTTCACTTTTATATTTCTGTTAGAGAATGATCCTGCTGAGAGTCTGGGAATCCGTGCTCGTCAGAACCCCCTCACTGACACTTGGATATATTGCTCTGAAAGCTATCCCAGGAGAAAAGATTAAAAAAAAAAAAGGAAAGAAAGAAAGAAAAAGCAAAAAAAGCCTACTTTTCAAAGCCTACTTCTTAATCTGCCCACATCAAAATAAGACAACTGGCCCTTTGAAGTAGAGGACACAGGCTTCCCAGCCAGCTTGCTTAAAATTGGGGGGGCGGGAGGGGGCTAAAGAGATAGAAGGAAGGAAAGAAGGAAGGAAGGGAAGAAGGAAGGAAGGGAGGAAGGGAGGGAGGGAGGGAGGAAGGAAAGAAAGAAAGAAAGAAAGAAAGAAAGAAAGAAAGAAAGAAAGAGAGAAAGAAAGAAAGAAAGAAAGAAACCAGTCTCTAAAATTATACACTTCTCTTACATTGCCCA
Source organism: Phyllostomus discolor (assembly GCF_004126475.2). Classification (NCBI taxonomy): domain Eukaryota; kingdom Metazoa; phylum Chordata; class Mammalia; order Chiroptera; family Phyllostomidae; genus Phyllostomus; species Phyllostomus discolor. The sequence continues at coordinate 28,083,510 of NC_040906.2, forward strand.
GGTTTAATCAGGCACAACAGTCAGAATTGATGGCTAAAACCACCCCCAGCCCTGCTCACCAGACGAATCTTTCCAGCAGGGTCTGGTTTTGTTTTGTTTTAACCTGGACAAAGAGAGACGGTGTTGTCTTCCCAGACATAGCCCAGACAAGGCCTGGGAATGGCAGAGTGGGCACAGATGGACACTGGATGATTCTCCCAAGTTCTAAGCTCTTTGGCTCCCTCAAAATTGCTCTACCGGCTGAATTCAAAGTTTGGGGTTCTTACTACTACTTAGAATGAAAAGGGAAAGAATGGAAATCTCATCCAGAGTGGTGTTCACAGTTCTGCTCTTGTGACATTTTTCTGGCTCCCATCCCCTCTTCTGTTCCCTCAATCATTGGAGTTCAAGGGTAGCAGCAGCAGCCCAGGGATGGGGGTGGGTGAGGAAAATGGCTCAAAGAGACTTCTTGATTCACATAGGGGATGTTCCTGGAACACAGAGGCAGATGGACCTTTAAAAACATGGTCCTTATGATTGAGTTACCAATAGCACTGACCCCAGGCCCAAGATAAGCTGGACTTATCTTAGAGAAAAGATAGTAGGTGCTTAAAATTTGATTCATTTGAATTAAATTGAATGCTTACTAGGAAAACAATGCAAAGTACAAACCCTATTGATGGTGTACCTGGAGAATTTCTCTTTATAAATAAAAAATTTCACATTACTTTGACGATAGCACAATGAAAAAGTATAGTGTATTTCCCACTGTTTTATTGGAACCCAGTTACCTTATTTAGTACAGACTCCAACAGGGGACCATTTTGGCCAAGTTTCTATCATTATTGTCCTCATCAAGGCATTCTGTACTAAGAAATTGTTTATTGCCTGGACCAACCCAAGACACAAATGTTTTAAGTTTGGGGGATCAACATATGTTCACCATGGCAGTTTTGTGTTAAGAGTATCCAAATTGTTTTCTACAACCCACCAGTGACCCTAAATGATATAACATGCTTGCATCCACGTTAGAAGCCTGAGGGCTCCCATTCTCACATGGAGAAGAGAGTATAGGCAGGGTAAGGAGAGGTGTGGGTATGGTGGGAGAAGATGAAAGCCAGGCTCTCCTAGAAACCATGGCAACAGGAGATAGGACCTATTGCAGACTGGATCAAGGTCTCCACAAGAAGCCTGTTCTTTTTTCTATCTCAGACCAAAGGGAAGCCCTGTGGCCAGATAGCAGCATTTTTCTCAGGTACTAAACTAGCAAAATTTAGAAACGGCAAACTATTTGTAAATGACCCTAAAGCCATTTGCCAATGCATATGATCATTCACAAAAACTGAAATGACTTTACGGTTTGTCTTTAGCTTGCTATAAAGTTTCCATAATCATGGTTAGTTCAAGATACCTGATCCCTATATATAGCTGTTTGAGCAAAAGTATTAGATGTTACAGAAGAAAAAAAATCTCTAGTCTCCTATGTCTTTTGTTTTTTTCTTTAATCACTTTTTAATCTCCGTACAATTTCTTGCTCTCATGAAGCCCTTGCAGGATAATGTCATACCAGTGTTGGTAACAACAATTTGGAGGGGGGGGAAGATTTTTAATAATGGGACAATGTAAGAATATAAAGACTAGAAAAGGTGACTTGGGCTGTATTCGTCTTAATCTTGTCCTTATCTGTGCATATCTAACTCTCCCTTAAGCCATTCTTGCTCCTCTAGCATCTGACACATCCCTTCATCTCTGCGTGTCTCCTCCCTTCTGTCTCAGCATCCTTTTGTGAAGACTGGCTACTCTGTCACCTCTGCCATGGCCTTGAGACAATATCTCAAAGACTTCTATGGGCAGCATTTCCAAAACTTCCAAATCCACCCTGGGAGCCAGTCTTGGAGGACAAAAGGGGACAGAAAATGACCAACTGGGTGAACGCTTGTATAATCTAGAGACATCTTACCTGGCCTGTCCTGGGCCTAACCTCTACTTCCCCTCTGTTGTCTTTCCAAATAAATCAATGACAGTCATGGGCTGGCAAGTGACTATCTTTTGAGTTGTTTTCTTGAGCTATTCTGTGTTTGGAATGAGTGTGGAATCCACAGTAATAGTCATATCAAATTCTTGTTCAGTTTGCTACTTGTGTTTTATAGAGGTTGAGAACTAGTCTAAACTCAACTACTGTTTCAGTGTCCTCCTCATTAAAGATTAGTCAAGGAATAGAAGACCTAAAATTTTGTCTAGACCTATCTTTGCTGTTGAGTTAACAACAAAAGAACACACTGTGTAGCTAAATCTCTCACACTGCTAATTCTTAGAGCATTCAGAAGTTCAAACCAAATATTACCTGGATTGTAGTTAGGTAGTTTGGAAATTCCAGGCCAGGTATCCTCCGTAGGAACTCCCAGTACCTGTACATAGCCAAAAAAGACAGAGAAAAATGAGGGGGTGATGAGGTAGATGGAGTAGGTATACAGACATGAAGGAAAGATCAAGGAGGAACAGGGAAGGATTAGATGTAGATCATGTTATACCAGCTGATACATACAGGAAAGAAACTTTTGTGTTCCCATATTCGTAGTTTTCATGGGCAAAACTAGTATATTCCTATGATTCTACAATGGTTAATTTTATGTGTCAACTTGACTGGGCTGAGGGATGCCAAGACAGCTGGTAAAATATTATTTCTGGGTATGTCTGTGAGGGTGTTTTGGGAAGAGATTAGCATTTGAATCAGTAGACTAAGTAGAGAGATCCGTCCTCACCATTGTGGAGGCTAGCACCATGGACAAGCATCATCCAATCCACCGAGGGCCTAAATAAAACAAAATGGCAGAGGAAGGGCTAATTCTCTCTTCTTGAGTTGGGATGTCTATCTTCTCCTGCCCTCAGACATCAGTGCTTCTGGTCTGCGGGTCTTCAGATCCTGGGATTTACCACCAGCAGCTCCCTCAGCTCTCAGGCCTCTGGCCTCAGACTGGATCACACCACTGGCTTTTCTTCTTCTCCAGTTTGCAAATGGCATATCCCAGTCTCCACAATCATATGATCCAATTTCCACAATAAATTTCCTCTTAAATATATCTATATATCCTATTGGTTTTGTTTCTCTGGAGAATCCTAATATAGCTCCTCAGCCCGTATCTTCACTAACTCACTTGTTGTTGTGAGGCAAATTATACAACCTTGCTTAAAGTCATATTCTCATAATTTAATATCTATTGCATGACTAACATACATTAGGATGCTATGTTGAGAGTTACTAGTGATGATAAGGCCATATATAATATATATCTCTCTCTCCTGTTGCTTATGTGTGTGTGTACGTATCTTGTTCTTTGTGTGTATGTGTGTACATGTATGTGTGTGTGTGCATGTGTGTATATATATATATATATATATATATATACACACAAAAGAAACAGGAGGCACTTGACAGCTTAAATTATGTCTTAGCATGGGCATTCAGCTGTTCTGCAATGTGCTGAAATTAAAAAGGGTTCAGATTACAGATTTTTAGGCAGTGGAATGTTGGCTAAAAATGATCCCAAAACTAACTCTAGTCCTTTCTACCAAATTCATCGTACCTACTTGTTTTTTCTGTGGCCCAGCAGCTTGGAATGTGGTATTTGGTTTTTAACTGGTGGACAGTAATAGTAACAACATCACTAAATAAGATCTTATTTATACTCTGGATTGCCAAATTGAAGCTGTGGTTTTGAATTAATAGGAAAATAGAAGTCTTTGGAGTACAAAGTCAATACATTTCAGATTTTGGATGGTACTGTTTCTGTGTGTTCCCTTGTAGGTATCATCTTTCCATTCTTTTAAGATAATTATAAAAGCCCAATGTCGGTTATATCTGGGAGCTAGAATAACATTGGTTTTGTTTATTGATTTTAGAGAGAAAGGAAGGGGGAGAGAGAGAGAAACATCGATGTGAGAGACATCAGTTGGTTGAGTCCCATATGCGGCCCCAACCATAAACCTAAAACCTAGGTATGTGTTCTGACTGGGCTTGAACCCACAGACTCTTGGTGTATGGGACAATGCTCCAACCAATTGAACAACCTAGCCAGGGCTAGAATAACATTGTTTTTATAAAATATTAGTAAAATACTAGTACCTCTTATTATACCACTACAATAGAATTCTTCTTAGAAGCATCTCATGTACAAAGAGTCTAGAGAATCCACTTGTAAAACAGCAGTCCAAGTGTCATGGCAGGAAGTCAACTGGCCAAAAACTGACTTATGCGAATCCATGAGAAACACAGAATCTCAGTACCCACCAGCGTGTTGACTAGGACTCTGGCTGAAAGGTATATTTTGTGGTGCCTTTTAAGCTCGTCCTCAAACAAAAGACACTGAAGTGCTACTCTCCCTCATATAATAATGATTTTAAAAAATCATGCCACACAGTAAAATCTTCTTTCTTTGATTTATTCCCCAAACTAACTGAAAGTCTTGTTAAAAGCTTGTATGATTTTAAATGATGGCTTTTCCTATCAACCACCCTGAGCCTGAAGAACACTAAGAACCCTAGAATCCATTTTGAAAAACTAAATGGACTAATTCTTCTTTTGTAGAAATGGGCCAGAGGATGGGTAGCTAATTCCACTCTTTAAACCTACCATCTTATGTATTTGCACAGATGTGCATGTAAACAAGTGGGTGTGACTTACATGCACCCATATGTCTTCTGTTGAGTGGCAAAGTACAATGATAAGAAAGCAAAGATAACAAGGAGAAGAAAGCAATAGAGAAATAAATAATGATCACATCCATATTTTTCTAAGGCACAAGTTACCAGAATTTGTTGGTTATTTTGCATTATGTTTAATTAAATCAACAGAATGGATACCAATGATTTTTAAATATTACGCTAAAGGCTTTAAACTTGAGGTTTAAAAAGTTCAAACAAAATTCAATATCCTTTATTTGGAAATCTGATGCTGAGTTTCTATTTGAAAGTTATTGAATTCGTTTTCCCTTTAGAAAATTACTAAATCTCTACCTCACTGTCTGGGAAACTGAAAACCAAAAATTGTTGATTTATGCCCTCCCTAAAGGCTCTTAAAAAGGCAGCCAGTGAGTGCTATATTTGAAAACACAGTGGGCTGCAGGGGCTGTGTTCTGCCTGTGTTGGAATGGAAACTGAAGGCATTTTGATTAATGGATTCAAGGTCTGCATAGTTTGTTTTACTCTGATTTTAGAACCACAGCTGGGATTATTTGTTAAAAAACACTTATTGAATGAATTAGATTTCAGAAAGCTGTGACAGCTACTCAGATGTGAACACACACATACACACATTTCAGAAAGAGAGTAAAAGAAAAATTCAGGACTTCTAGTTATATCTTTATTCCTAAGAATGAGATCTCAGGATAAATGCAGAGGAAAGGTGTGTTTAGAAGTGGGGAGGTTTAGAATGGACACATTGCTTTCAAAGAAGCCATCCCTATATCCAGTATCATAGACTGGAAGTAGATTTCCTATTTTCATTTGTGTAGGCCACGTTTAGCAAAACACAAATTCAGGAACTATATGTAATGTCTAATTTTCTAACCCGTTTCAGATGGAGTGGTATTAAGGACAACATACTGCTGAGTGTGGTGACTTTCCACTTTGTCCTCAGAGTGTGAAAGTACAGGTACGATAACAAAACTATGGTCTTCCTTCAACAGGACCAAGGGGGAAATGAGATGTAATGAATCCGACCTCCTGGTTTCTGCAAAAGGATGGCTAAGCCATATGGAACTATATCCTTGACCAGTACAGATCAAAAGTCAACAATGAACTAGGCAGTCTCAAGACTTGAGACGTCTCAATTGACAAACTTGAGAAAAAAACTACCTGGGGGAGAGGGGGAATCACATTAATAGAATATTATGATCTTAAATGCTGGGAGCTATAATATTTTCTTTACATTTTGTTTTTTGTGTGTTTTTCTTTACACTTTCTTCAAAAAGTCACAATGTCATGGAGTCAGAAAACCAAATACAGGTAGTCCCTGACTTAGTATGGTTTGACTTTTGATATTTTCAATTTACAATGGGTTTATCAGGAGGTAACCTATCATAAACTGAGGAGCATCTGTAACAATTAAGACACTGGAGACCCATGTAGGTCAGTTATGTGAATTGCTTTCCCTCATAACATGAAGCTAGAGCTGGGTTCAGAATTCATGTCTTCTGACTGCAGGCCAGTGTTATTTTTAATATGTTTACTTGTTTTAAATTTGTAATGAGTTGTCATAAATGTCAAAATAAAGTCCCTTTGATTGATTGCAGTGTGATAAAGACAATGTAGAAATGAACATGGCTTTCTGGGCAAGAACTATTAGACTGATTTGTTAAGACATGTTTGTTTTTGCTGCATCACTCATGTTTTGGTACTTTATGTCCAGATTCAAGTTCAAATTCTTTCACTTAATGAATTACCTAAAACATCTTCAGATGGCCAGCATCAATCAGCAAGGCTAGTCCTGGAAATGTGAACCACTTAACTAGAGAGCCATCAGGTCTTGAGCCCATTCTTTCTGTTCTATGATTTCTAAGTGCTGTGCTAAATGTTTTTAAGAACATGATTATTTAAAAATAGTATATAATATAAAAATCAGTTTATACATAACGTTTTTAAAAGTACATTTTATTGATTATGCTATTACAGTTTTCCCAATTTTTCTCCCCTTTCTTCCCCTCTGCCCTGTAGGCCCCCACCTTCCACCATTCCCCCTCACCCCTTAGTTCATGTCCATGGGTTGTACATATAAGGTCTTTGGTTTCTCCATTTCCTATACTATTCTTACCCTCCCCCTGTCTGTTTTGTGCCTACCAGTTATGCTTCTAATTCCATGTACCTTCCCTCCTCCATTCTCCGCCCCCTCTCTCCACTGATAACCCTCCATGTGATCTCCTTTTCTGTTATTCTATTCCTGTTCTAGTTGTTTGCTTAGTTTTTGGTTTTATTTTTTAGGTTCAGTTGTTGATAGTTGTAAGTTTGTTGTCATTTCACTGTTCATATTTTTGATCATCTTTTTCTTAGATAAGTCCCTTTAACATTTCACATAATAAGGGCTTGATGATGACAAACTCCTTTAACTTGACTTTATCTGGGAAGCACTTTATCTGCCCTTCCATTCTAAATGATAGTTTTGCTGGATAGAGTCATCTCAGATGTAGGTCCTTGACTTTCATGACTTTGAATACTTCTTTCCAGCCCCTTCTTGCCTGCAAGGTTTCCTTTGGGAAATCAGCTGATAGTTTTATGGGACCTCCTTTGTAGGTAACTGTCTCCTTCTCTCTTGCTGCTTTTAAGATTCTCTCCTTATCTTTAATCTTGGGTAACTTAATGATGATGTGTCTTGGTGTGTTTCTTCTTGAATCCAAGTTCTTTGGGACTCTCTGAGCTTCCTGGACTTGCATTTATAGTTCCTTCACCAGATTGGGGTAGTTTTCCTTCATTATTTGTTCAAATAAATTTTCAATTTCTTGTTCTTCTACTTTTCCTTCTGGCACCCTTTGGGTGTTGGAACATTTGAAGTTGTCCTAGAGGTTCCTCAGCCTCTCCTCTTATTTTTTTTTTTTGAGTTTTTGTTTCTTCATTCTATTACAGTTCAATGTTTATTTCTTCCTTTTGTTCTAAATCATTGATTTGAGTCCAGGTATCCTTGCCTTCACTGTTGGTTCCTTATATATTTTCTTTTATTTCACTTTGTATAGCCTTCATTTCTTCCTTCATTTTGCAACTAAACTCAATCGTTTCCGTGAGATTTACCAGTGTTTTGAATTCTGCATCTGATAGGTTGTCAATTTCCTTGTAGCTTAGCTCTTTTTCTGGAGTTCTGATCTGTTCTTTCATTTGGACTATATTTCTTTGTCTTGGCACACCTGTTATGTTGGAAGGGGTAGAGCCTTAGGTATTTGTCAGGGTGGGGCAACCCAATTTGCTGGATTGTGGCGCTGTCTGGATGAAGGTTTCTTCTTCTTTAACTCCTTGGTTATCAGACTTCCATGCAGTTTAATTTTCCAGCATTTTTGGTTGTTTTTTGTTTTTAAATATGTTGTTATCCTTCTTTTGGTTGTGCAAGGAAGCGAAGTGTTTCTACCTACGCCTCCATCTTGGCCAGATGTCAATATACACAACTTTCAAATGCCCCAACAAATATATCTTATTTCAATATTATAATTTATACTAGTTATCTACATATATATCCTTTCATTATATATATATATATATATATATATATATATACACACACACACACACACACACACACAACTTACATTTGTTTCACATATATTTACTTATACTTCACTCTACTCCTAGAATGAGCACTGGAAAGCACAGCTGATTCAGTTTTCTTATTCCTTTTTTTTAAATAGACTTTATTGATTATCCTATTATAATTGTCCCAATTTTCCCTCCTTGCTCCTCTCCACCCCATTAATACACACATAAAGGTAAGGAAAACTCCTTAGGAAACATTGAGGAACAACCAATCGATACACTGATATTTTTCTCCTTCTCCTTCTCCCCCACCTCCCCTCTCTCTAAAAATAAATAAATAAATGAAGTCTTTAAAGCATACAATTGTCTAACCACTATGCTATACACCTGAAACTAATACAAAACAATATGGAATGTTAACTGTAATTGAAAAATAAAATTTTAAAAATGGAACCACACACAAAGCACCTTGACATCTTAGGAATTTGGTTTTGGAGGAACATAATAAATACTGTATTTCTCTCACACTAACATGGTAAAGCCTTTGTTCTTATTGAAATTCTATGAAAATTTACTTTTTTGTCATCAGTTGACAAAGATCCAGGGCCAAAAATATAGTAGAATTAGAGCTGGGGGCAGCAAGACAGAAATGTGCTTAAGCAGTAATGGCAGAAACTGCCGGGAGACTGAGACAATAATAACAGGGAACAGGTGGATTCATGGAATGCTACAGGATGACAGAGGGGTTCCTGACCACTCATTCCCAAGGTGCTCATTATACCTGTGGCAAATACCATAGTCTCCACAACCTTAATACATAGCTTAATACCTCAAAGCAGATGGACTGCTTCGTTTGTCTCAAAGGCAAATTTGATTTAAAGTTTGAAATGCAGGTATTTCTTCTTCCTAAGAGAAATTCTTCTCTTACCTCCCAGATCTTCTCCAGCTGTTCAAAGACATTGGAAACCCCAGGAAACAAAGGTTGACCCTGGAACATTTCAATAAAGATGCAGCCTGCACCCCTAGCAAAAGAAATAAGAGTCAACCTGACAGTTTCAAAGAAACCATACCTGGAAAACAATTACTAGCATTTCTCCTCCCCCAAAATATTTTGGGGACAGTTAAATAGAGGCCACATGCTATTAAAAGTCTTGGGCAAAAAAAAAAAGTCCCTTTGTCAACCAAAAATAAGAACAGCCTGCACCTTTTTGTTACAATGGAATGCAACCAGCATTTAGGAACACAATATAGATAGCAAACATTTTAGCTCATTCAAGCTCATTAGCTATCCATTTTATGAGAGGAGGGGAAAGTACTAAACCTATGAACTGGATACTCTCCCTGAATCTAAGATGCCATGATTGTAAGAGGCACCACTATTGTCTGTGCTATTAAGAAACAAAAAACCTGCAGGTAAAACTATGACATGCTCAGAATGTTTCTTTAATTCTTATTGAAATGGCTGTTATACATTTAATTAGACAGATTATTTTATCATATGTCATATTTACACATGCAAAAACTGGAACAATAAGTGAAAGAAATTGATTTAAGTGCTCCTGAAACTTTTTCACATTCAGCATTTGACTCAGACTCTTTGATGTCTGTGTTTATCCACAATATCGTCCTCTAGATCAGGAGCTTGATGACACAGCTTGTCTTAAAATAATCCATTAAAGACCAAAGAGTCATGGGTGCTGGGCTCCTAAGCTGACCTTGCAGTTACCCAGAGTTAGCCTGCTTTTGACTCCTGATTAAAGAATGTTGCTAAACATGTCTGATTCACTCCCTTTCCACAACTGTTTGGTTCCTGAGGTTAAAAAAGAAAAGAAAAAGAAGGGAAAAAAAAGTTCTTCTGTCTGCAAGACTCTTCCAAGTCACTGAGACTCATTCTGCAAGTTTTCATGCGGGCCTGTTCGATGTTCACACACTTGCAACAGTAACTGCAGCTTGGCTGTTGGGTGTTGTAAGATGCTACTGATTGTGAATTGTATCCTGGTGTAAGATGTGCCAAGAATGTGCATCTTAAAATATATTAAATAAGGTGACATATGTTTTCCTTCCTATGTAGTCAAATAAGAGGGTAATTCTTGAGAAACAGTAAGAAGTAAGATTTATTTTGCCGATAATGCACATTTTCATTCTTATAAATCTTCTGAGAGATAAAATGATTCAGGCAACAGACTACACTGATTATCCCCATGCTCCAAAACTTTCGCCCAAGTCCCTTTCACTAACACATAAATTTGCAAACTTCTGTAACCATCTTGACATGTTTTGTGCGGCATGATATAGAAGAATACATAAGTAGAAAATTTTATTATAAATCATCACATTATTAAAAATTCATGTTAAATATGGTCTTTAATATTATTCGTATGTATTTATCCCATATGATAAACTTTTACTTTTTCCAGATGACTTTAAAGGCATGCTATTTAGATTACTTTAAATTGATTGTGTAGGAGAAAGCAGATATCTTGATAAATAAGTTTAATTTTTATCTTGCATCTGGTATAGAGATAGAATATATATACATATATTTAAAAAATTGAAATTTAATTGTATTTCATTATATCTAAAGAGACAAAAGCTGTTTTCATGAGCTAATATTTGGTTTGCATTTAAAATAATGAACTGGCTTATTCTTAGAATTATACATATATGAATTATATATATACACACCATATATATGTATATATACACATACACACATATATACATATGTGTGTGTGTACACACACACATACACTACCAGATTGAGTTTTGTGAGCATATTTCCCCCTCTCTAACAACAGATTATTTTTATCTCCAATTTTTTGAAAAGTCACTTTGTATATAATTGTCACCATATTTACTTTTTACTGATTTGCTGTAGCAAAATAAATCCTCCTTTAAAACCCAGTTTACCACAACATGGATGAACCTTGAAAACATTACAGGAGACATCTTAATATGTGATACAAGAATCTTGATCACGCCCTGGCTGGCATAGCTCAGTGGATTGAGCACGGGCTGTGAACCAAAGCATCACAGGTTCGATTCCCAGCCAGGGCACATGCCTGGGTTGCAGGCCACAGCCCCCAGCAACTGCACATTGATGTTTCTCTCTCTCTCTCTCTTTCTCCCTCTCTCCCCTCTCTAAAAATAAATAAATAAAATCTTAAAAAAAAAAAAAAAGAATCTTGATCAGACAAATGTAACTTAAAAATCTGGCGAGTAGTATCTTGAGGTAAATTCTTAGAATTATTGTTATTTTAAACATTTTCATTAGCTTGTCTTTAAATATCCATATTCTTTTTACTTCTTGTCTTTAAAGCAGCAAACATAAAATGTATAAAATAAACAATATATAGAAAAGAATAAAAGCAAGGAAAAGCTGTCAGAGGGTTAGAAATCATCCTGGCTGCTGGCAATGGTCGCCTGTGAGACAAACCAACTCGGAACCTGAGCTGGCAAATATCATCAACACGTCTCTGCCCACCGCCCTGCACGCTTTCTTTGTATGTACTTCAAAGGTCTCAAACCATTTCATTTTGAAGTAAAAAATATATATACACATATGTATGTATGTTTATACATTAAACACATAGGCACTTGTTTTTTAACTGACATAAGATAGAAATGTCCTGAGGTTTAAAAGCTTGAACCAATTCTCTACCCAGTACCCTGACACCTTCCAGAAACCTCAGGGTCCCACAAACCACCAGGAGGCCTGGGCATTTTAAACCAGGTTCAAAACCATAGTCCACTTTTTCCCCTCCCTTCAAAAATGTTTCGTTGCTTATACAAGCATAAAACACTTGTTGCCTTCTGTGTCTTTTCATAATAGTGGCTGCAGGGAAACAAGAAGGAAGTCCTTTTGTTACCCAATTTCTTAGTGTCCTTTATCTTCTACTCCAGCAGGACAGTGTAAAAAATTATGTAAAATATACTGGAGAAGGCTGAACATTAAGGCCATTATGCAGGTACTATAATGTAATACAAGATGTTTGTGTTACAGAATAAAATACTAGTATTTGTTTAAAATTCTTCATTTTCATTTACATGGTTGGTATCATATAGGCATTCTCTGGAGTCTTTTTTTAAGTTTCACTTAAGAGCAGGTCAAAACCTTTCCCATCAAACAAATCTAGAGTCTAAGCTTACATATAGATAGTGCGTGTGCACTGTCTATGCATACATGCATGCATTTAGAACACTTACAAGACAAACAAAATTCATAAATCAATTATATTTTAGTACCTGGAATATCTTAAGCACCATAAAGATCAATGCATTGGTAAGAAAGTCAGTCTGTGTACTTCAAGTTTGAAAGGCAAAAGATATTTTCTAGGAAAAAGCATTGCTCTTTAAAAATGACACAATTCATCTTCCTATTTTTTTCACTTTTTCTTCAGAACTGTTCTATTTTTTATTTGCTTTGTAAACAAGTCATGTCATTTTTATATTTTTTATTTGCTTCTTAAACAAGTTATGGGGCTATCACCTATTTTGCCCACCCCAGACTAGCCTTAAGCAAACATTTTAAATATTCTGAACATTGAAGTCCGTATAGCGAACCAGCTCCTATTTCCTTTTATTCCTGTTTTGTTCTTAAATCTTTATTCCTATGGCTCTTCTTACCCTTCATATCTTTAAGCTTCTGAGAGGATTTCTGCTCTGTGGAGATACCCTTGAGGCAGCCCATGTAGATGAAGGGGAACTTCACACGCAAGGGAAAAAAGGACCCAATGGCCTCAAACAGTGAATCCTTACAGAAAGGAGGGAGGCACGGGCCATTTTATTGCTCTAACTGGGGTTCTTCAGTTAAGTCAGAGAAAACAGCTAACGTGTTTTCTGCTTTTTCTGGCTCTCTTCCTAGCCTTTTCCCTAGTCTGAGCATGAACAAATTCTTCCATAAGAGAGAAAAAAAGATTCCTCAAATTTCGTAGGCAGTCTCTGGGGAAATAAACCATCTCAGGAGTTTTGGGTCTTGGGAGGTGCAAGGAGCATATATAAAAATGTTGTTAGGAGAAATAAATCAGTATTTCATTTTTCACTATTGTAATTCATTCAGAACAATATAATGCTGTATATAGCAGTGATGTGGCATTTCCATTTGCTTTTCACCAGGCCACTCTTTACATTTGGAAGTTTGCAGGGTGAAATCTGCAGTCTCCCAGGCATAACTTTCTGTGATCCTAAAACCAGCAGCTGCCTGAAGTAAGTTTTGAATAGAGCACTTGGTGTAGCAAAATAAATCCTTCTTTAAAACCCAGTTTACCACAACATGGATGAACCTCAAAAACATTACAGTAAATGAAATAAATTAAATATAGAATGACAAACACTGCTTGATTCCATTTACATGAGGTACCTAGAAAGTCAAATTTGTAGAGACATAAAGTAGATTGGTGGGTACCAGGGACTGAGGGGAGGGAGTAATAGGCAGTACTGGTTAATGGGTACAGAGCTCCAGTTTGGGATAATGATAAGTTCTGGAGACGGGCAGTGGAGATGGTTGAACAATAGTGTGAATGTAGTTAATGCCATTGAATTGTACATTTAAAATGGTAAGTTTTGTGTTATATAAATCTTAACGCAATGTAAAAAATAAAAACAAAAACAAAACAACATGATCATCCTAAAACTTTGAGTTTTTCTCACTGAAATTGCTAATGGGATCTTTTAAAGTTTGATAAGGTAGCAGAGACAGGAAAAAATAGATACTGGGGAATAACCAATATGTCCTACTTGTTCATTTTCCAAAATCTAGCCATTTGCTCTGGGCCTCCCACTGACCCTGCTGCTACCAGGGCTCATGGTGAATAAGAAGCTTTTGCACTACTGTGTTACAATTAGTTTCTTTAAGACAGAGGTCTAGTGCTCACCACCATCATCTGCCTCCTTAAAGGCATTCAGTTTGAACCTTATGGAGTTGAATGGCCTAGCAGAATAGGAGTTTTTAATTTTCTTCCTTTGTCAATTGGAAATCTCCCTGCTCACTTTTCCTCTTATTGCTGTGAAAAGGGAAAAAAGTGGATGAAGGGGTATCCCAATGTAAACACCCAATGTCTAACAATGATGTAGAGAGTGCACAAATACAGTAAATTCAATGGAAGATGGCTACTGCTGTATTTCTACATTACTTTTAAGTCTTACTGGGCAAACAACAATAATAGTGAAATGAATAAGAGTAATGACACTAATTTTAAAGTTGAATTTTGTTTTGTCATCATTATTCATGATTAAATTAATAAAACACTTATCAATGGAATAATATAGATCCTTCTAGTTGCAGTAACAAGATAAGGGATACCTAGTTTAGGAAAGACTTACAGAACTGGGCCAAGTGACCCAGTCAGAGTCTCAGGAAAAAATACCCAGAATGCAGTGCACAAAGTTGAGTAGATGAAAACTATGAAAGAGAGGATAAGAGACAGACGCAGTCTAACAGTCTTGCACTGGTGCTCCAGAAAGTGAGAAGGGAATGAGGCAACACTCAGAAAGAGAAAAAACTGATGAAACACATGGATTCATAATTGGAAGAAGCACAAATATATACCAAGCAGGGTAACTAGAAAAGAAATCCACATTAGACAGCTTATATTGACAACTGCATAATAACAAAGGCAAAGGAAAACATCTGAAGAAAATGAGAGATCACTTGCAAAAGAAAGACAATAAGGCTAAAAGCAAACTTTGCTACAATTAGGCTAAAAGAAAATTTACAAGAACAACAATAGAAGACTAAACAGTGAAATGCTATCTTCAAAGCGCTGAGAGAAAATAACTGTCAATACAGAATGACATCCCCAGTGAGACTATCTTTCCTTTCAACAATGAGAGTTTATCTTAAGACAGACAAAAACTACCAACAATTTCAACACCTTTCACTAAGCTAAACAGATAAAAATGATATAAAGATTTGAATAACATAATTAATAACCTTGAATTTTGAACATATTGTAAAAGCCTGAACCCAACAATTTGGGAATAAACATTCTTCCTGAACACACATTAAATAACTACAAACACTGACCCTGTACTAGGCCAGCACTTCTTACACCATCTTTGGTGAAATACCAGTTTTTTCTCAATTTTTTGCTATCTTCTAATTGTTTAAATAATTTCAAGCCTAAAAGTACAAGAATAGTACCCTTCAAATAGATTCACCAATTGTCAACATTGTACTGCTTTCATTGCATATCACTGCATATCAGTGATATTGCATATCATTTTCTTTCTTTCTTTCATCTACCTACCTACATACCTACCTATGCATTTACCTCTATTTTTTCTGAAGCAGTGGAGAGTAAGTTGCAGATACCTGACTCTTCATCCCTAAAGACTTTTGTGTTTATTTTCTAAGAACAAAAGCACTCTCTTATATGACAATGGTGCAATGATCAAAATCAGAAAATTCAACATTGATCCGATACCCCTACCTATTCTACAATCCATATTGCAATTTCACCTTTTGTTCCAATAGTGTTATTCTTCAGCTCCATTTCCTGCAGGATCCAATCTAGGACCGTGCATTGTGTTTAGCTGGTATGTCTCTTTAGTCTCCTTTCATCTGGAACAGTTTCACTGCCTTTCAAAACTTTGACCTTGCAGGAACAGAAAATACCACCCCGAAATATACCACTCTGGTATAAGGATTATTTTATGTTAAAGGCAATTGAGAAAAGGCAAACACAGGATGAGCTCTCTGCCTTCCTCTATTTGCCTGAAAGCAGGGCATAAATTCCCTTGTGAAGATGTCCCCTCATCCTCCCACCCTTTCCACACCAGCAGGGGAGCACCACCTTATCACCAGAGAGAGAGATGGCACCAAGAAAAATCTACACTGAAAAACCTGCTAAGTAACCCTTATCTACTAGTAGGGTCCCCACAGATTTACCTTTCCACATTCTATGGCCCCTGAAAAATTCAGACACCTTTTTCCTCTGCCTTGTTACTTCTTGACAATGTACTGTCCTTTGTCAGAGTGGTATAAAAGCCTCCAAGCCTAACTGCTTCTTTGGGGTTTTTCTCTTCTTGTTAGGAGGCCACCTCCTCCATGCCATGTAATACTTTAAACATCAAATCTAATCTGTGTGCCTTTCTCCTGTTAATCTGATTTTCCATCAGTTTGCTTTGCAGGCCCATCCACAGAACATATGGGGATAGAGAAAATTTTTTCCTCTCCTTCACCTTTTAAAGAGTACAGGCCAGCTATGTTGCAGAATGTCTCTCCAATTGAGATTATCTGATGTTTCCTTATGGTCTCAGGTTATGCTGCCTTTTTTTTTTTCAGGAAAATCTGGGTGATATTATATCCTTCTCGGTGCATCATATCATGAGGTATAGAGTATCAGTTAGTCTCATATTGATAATATAATCTCTAATTACTTGGTTAAGGTGGCACCTACCATGTTTCTCTACTACAGAGTTACTATTTTTTCCTTTGTAGTTAATAAGCAATTTGTGGAGAGGTAGTTTGAGATTATGTAAGTATCTTATTCCCCATCAAACTTCTCCTTTAGTTTAGCATTGATGATGCTTATTTGAATCAAGTACTATTATAATATTACAAATAGTGATTTTCAAACTCCATCATTTCTTCTCCAGTTATTAGTTGGCATTCTATGGAAAGGAGGAGCTTCCTTTCTGTCTACCACCTGGCTATCTTTAATGTAGACTTATGTATTCTATTTTTTCCAGTGGGTTATAATCCATTACTCTAATCATTGATGTTGATGCTTAAATTTTACCAGCTCTGGCTAGTGGAAATCTCTTCAAGCTGCTTCCCATGTCCTTTTGACATATTTCTATCATTTTTTAATCAGTTTGTTAAAAAATTTTCCCACCCAATAAGATGTCCTTGACCTATCTTGTACTTTCTTCTGCCTTAAACTTATAATTGACCATTTCTACAAAAAGTTCTAGTTCTCTTTAGTAGGGAATATTAAGAAATTAAGATCTGGGTGGCAGACAGACATGTATGTAGGACACAAAAATAAAGTACTTTATTAAAAAAATGCACCTAGCAGAATCAAATACAAATCTCCCTGAGAGAACCCATGTCATTCAAGGTCTCAAAAAAATCCCACAGATGAAATTTTAAGGAAAACTAGCATATCACTCTCAAAACAACTAAACATGCATGGAAAAAAGATATCATATGCAAGAACTAAAAGAAACAATAAACAACAGAAATAGATTTACAACAACGATCTTTGCTCCAGTAATGTAAGATCTTAGAGAGAAAATTATAAAACTTTACTAAAAGACATTAAAGAACTAAACAGATGAAGAGCTATACCATGTTTTTTGTAAAAAAAGATTTTATTTATTTATTTTTAGAGAGAGGGGAAGGGAGGGAGAAAGAGGGAGAGAAGCATCTGCTGGTTGCTTCTGCCTCCCATTCACACCCTGACCGGGGACCGAACCTGCGACCCAGAAATCTCACCATCAACTTTTCACTTAGTGGGATGACGCCCAACCAATTCAGCCATATCAGTCAGGGCAAGGGATATACCATGTTTAAACACTGGAAGACAATATTACAAAGATGTTCGTTATTTTCATAGTATTCTATGATTGGAATGAAACTCCAGTGAAAATCTCATTTTTTATGAAACTTGATTTTTCGTGAAACTTGAAACACTGAATCTAAAATTTATATGAAAAATCAGAGGGGAAAAATAGCCAAGACACTCTGGAAGAAGAAGTGGGGAAACTTGTCTTACCAAATCTGAAGTATTACTATAAAGCTATAGGAACTACAGTGTGACATTGGTACAGGAACAGATAAACTGACCCCAGTGGGAAAGAATAGAGGGCACAGAAACAGACCGATGCATTTATGGAAATTTGATATGCGAGAGATTTGGCAGAGCAGATAGCTGAAGAAACTGGCATCAGACAATTCGTTAGCATACGCAAAAGTCAATTCCCAATGTTTCAAGAGTTAAAGCGAAAGGGAAAATCATTACAACTATTAAAACAATGCATGGGACAGTATCATTCTGACCTCAGGAAGGGAAACATTTTATAAATAAAAAGCAAAAGGGCTAATCATAATAGAAAAGATTGGCATACTCAGCAATATTAAAATTAAGAACTTATGTTAATAAAGTGTAAAGATGTGAAAACATAAGCCACAAACTGGGGGAGGCTCACTGACAACACACACAACTGATAAAAGATTCCAGAATATAAGAACTCCTATAAATCAATAAAGAAGGAAAGGGAAGGAAAGGATGAGAGAAAGGGAGAGATAGACAGTCAGAGACAGACAGAGAGACCAAAAGAAAATAAATAAAGACAAACAGGTATTTCATAGAAGAGAAAACACAAACGGCAAATAATCCCCAGGTGATGTGCAACCTCATTAGTAATAATTAGAAATTTTAGATCATAACATCATACTATTCTACCCACTTGATTAGCAAAAACTAAGAAGTCTGCTATTATAAAGTTGGTGCAGATGTGGATAAGGAACTATAACAATACACTGTTGGTGTATAAATTATTACAACCACTGTTGGAAAACAACTTGGCACTACTTTGTGAAGTTAAACATCACATGCTGTGACACAGCAGATATATTCCTAAGTACCCTTGAGAAATCCTTAAATGTAAATGCCAAGTATATTCATAATAGCAAAAACAAGCAAGACAATAAACAAACTAAATGAAATATTCATCAACAGGAAATAAAGTGTAACTACACAGATCAACATGAGTGAACCTTAGAAACATATCAAGTAAAAAAAAGTCTCAGAAAACTAAAACCAATATAACACCATTTTTATAAAAACTCAAAAGCAGGTGAAACAAAATAATCTTTTTTAGAATCCATTTAAAATGTAAAAATATTATTTTTAAAAGGGGCAAGGGAATGACATGAGAGAAAAAATTCAGAGTAGAGGCCCCTCTTGTGGGCATTAGGTTGATGGGAAAAGGACCCAAGCAGGAGTGACAGTATTATGTTCTAGTTGCTCCATTGGAAAGAGGGTTTATGGAGCTGACTGCATTACACTTCCCAATCTACATCAGTTTCTCAGTCTTCACACTGCTGACATTGTGGACTGGATACACCTATGCTGCGGGGGACTATACTGTGTATTGTAGGATGTTTAGCAGCACCCCTGACCTCTGCCCACTAGGTACCAGTAGTACCACCCACCCAGCTGTGACAGTAAAAAAATGCCTCCAGAGATTGCCAAACATTTTTGAGAGGCAAAATTGACCCTGTTGAGAAACACGTATGTAAATATATGTTATATATATTTTTGGATGTTTTAAATAATGTTCCATAATAAAACAAAG
The DNA here is from genome assembly GCF_004126475.2 of Phyllostomus discolor. NCBI lineage: Eukaryota > Metazoa > Chordata > Mammalia > Chiroptera > Phyllostomidae > Phyllostomus > Phyllostomus discolor. The sequence goes on from NC_040906.2 coordinate 28,103,022, forward strand.
TTTCAAAGTGAAAAGTAGAAGTTTCACTCTCTCTGCGAAGCACAACTAGAAAGCGATCATTAAGCGCTGAGAAAGCAGAGCCCATCAAAGGCCTTTGAAGTGACAATGAGCGCTGAGGTTCCGGGAGGGTTTTGACTAGCAGACGATACTTGCAGGAATGGCACCAGGTATTGGAAAATCAATGACTCCAGATACACTGGAGGACAATTTCTGCAACCGTTCTCAATTCTTTAAGAAATCCAAAGCCTAGTTTAGCCCTTTAAGATACTGTTTAATTTCTTTAATCCATTGTTGGTTGGAAAAAAAAAACACCCCAGGGCCCTCTGTTTACATATGACCTTTTAAGATCTTGAAAGAAGTCCACGGATTTTGTTACCTTTGAGGAGGTGGCTGTGGCTGCAGCCACCACACATCTAACCGTGGCCCCCTGATAACTGGGGGCCACAGTTTCAGGAATAGGGTCTAGAAAACACAGCACTGCTGCTCTAGGAATGTGGACTGCCTGAGATCCCACACTATCACTGTATCCCATTACTCCGAGAGCCTCCCTGACAATGTGGTTCTACTCCACAGCATCCATCTGGTTCTTATACTTGTACTGCAGGTCCATCTAACCTCTCATAGGACAGTTTGTTACCCTCATTTTAAAAAATGGGGAAACAGTCTTTAGCTGGTGTGGCTCAATGGATTGAGTGAGCATCAGCCTGCAAACTGAAAGGTTGCCAGTTTGATTTCCCATCTTGATTTCCCATCAGGGCTCATGCCTAGGTTGCAGACCAGGTCCCCAGTTAGGGGTGTGTGCAACTGATCCATGTATCTCTCGCCCATTACTGTTTCTCTCCCTCTCTTCCTCCCTCCATTACTCCCTCTTGAAAAAAAAAAAGTAAATAAATAAAATCTTTCAAAATGGAGAAGCATAGACACAAAGAGGATACGTGACTTTTTCAAGATAACATAATCCAGAGAAACTGATTAGGAGTAGAACTGGCATAAAAATCAGGTCTCCTGATTCTTGCTCTTTATGCTTTTTCACCAGGTTCAGAACTGTATTTGGGCATGTGTGATCATGCATGCACAGATGAGTGAGTGTGTGTGTGCATATCTGTGGTTTGGGAGTGTATGTGTGTTTCTCTAAGGACCAGGAGAAAAGACAAAAGACTGAAGAAAAAAACAGGAGGTGCGGCATGGTAGAAAGAGTACAGGATTCAGAAGACGCCTTGGGCAAGACCTTTCTGAGCCTCAGTTTCTTCAACTGTAAAAACTTGTAGGATGATTTGAAAAAAATCACATGAGCTATGTATTTGAAAGTACTTAATGTTTCTGTAGACAAATGTTATTGTCATTAGAGTTATTATTACACATGTAATACAAAGGATAAAGTAACTCTCAAGGGTAGGATGACATATTTCTTCATTTTTTTGGCACTAGCTCTTACCATATGTCCAGTTCAGAGGAGTATTCAGTGGCTCCCAGCAAGGCATCAGGAGGGCGGTACCAGAGGGTCACAACTTCTGAAGAGTATGTCTGGCTGGGAATGGACTTGGCCCGAGCAAGACCTGACCAAAGGGGAGAAGCACAGAACTCATCGTCCTGGGATTTCCTGGAGGACCCAGTGACACATTCTACCAAGGAGGGTGTAACTGGCTGAGTAAACAATATTTTAATACTAATACACAAACTCTGGGTGCTTTTAATAAAGCTACTCAGCTATCTTGATCCTTGTGTACTTTTTTATCAAGTGAATTTCTCAAATTTTGGCCTCCTTTGCATCTAGATGTAGCCTTCCTGGCTAAATTCTTGCCTGTGACATGAACAGAAGTGATGTGTGAACTTCCAGATCATGCACTTAATGGACAGGATAAGCGTTCCTTCCTTCTCTCCCTCCACCAGGATGTCATGAGAAGGTGGTGGCAGTCATCTTGAAATATGTAGTTGGGGTGATATCCTAGGGATGGTGGGGCCTCCTTACAAGTTCTGACTGCTTAGGTCAGATGGTATGTGAGAGTAAGTTCAGCTTCTAGCCTATTTGCACCTCTGTGATTTCGGGTCTCTGTAACAGTAATAGAACTCGGTCCATAACTAACACGGCCAGCCTCCACTTTAGTAGTGCAGAGTCCCCAGATAGAGAAAGGGTGGGGATTGCTAACCTAAATTAGTTAGTTTGGTAGGACTTCAGACCAGTCTGTTTCAAGCATTCCTCTGTGCAATCAGAGTACTTCCTTAGTCAGCTACTGATCTCACAGAATCACATGATCTATAGCTGGAAAAATATTCATTGATGAGTCACTGCTGTGGGTAGTTGATAAATGAAAGTCTGTTAAATGCCTCTCTACCCAGATGGAAGCTACTATCTCAGAATAAAGTACTGCAGCTAGAGTACAACTATTTGACATCTGCCAAACAGAAGTATGGTTCCTCAGCTCACACGGAACCAGCTTTTCAACAAATATTTATTGAGTACTTGCTATGGTACCAGGCACTAGGGATACAACAATAAGCAAACATGGACCTAGGTTGCCATCATAATGCCTCTAGTCTAGTGGAGGAGTCAAAATTGTCCCACAGGTGTGTTATGTGTGTGTGTGTATGTGTGTGTACGTGTGTGTGTGATTATAAACTGTGGGAAGCACTAAAATGGAAAGCTAGAATAACACTCAGGAGAAATCTGTATCGCTTCAATGAAAATAAAAGCCTTACGGTCACACCTGTCTAGACACATAGTTGAGCAGGAACAAGCGTCCTGGGGCCTGCATTGCAGGAGTCTGTCTGGAGCTTCACCCTGCTGTCCTGGGATATCCTCAATCTACTCTGATGGAGTTTGTATATCCCCCTAGATTTACAGAAACCTACCAAGCACAGTTCACTCTTGCAGATGTCTCTGTATAAAAAATGGCAGTGGCTAATAGGGGTGCAAAAGTTTTTAGGTCTGATTAGACTGGAATTTGATAGAATCCTAAAGCTACCATTTTCTCCTTGTGTCTTGCCTCACACTTCCTCTGTGGTAGTTTAATATCATCACAAAGCATCACACTCTGTGGGCCTCGACTTTTCAAAGGCCAGGCCTCGTCAATGCTTTAAACATGCGTACACAAAAGCAGCATTGTTCACAGCCCAGAAAAAGACTCTCGGGGCAGCTTACCAAAATCAGCCAGTTTGAGCTCTCCCAGGTGACTGATGAGTAAGTTCTGAGGTTTCAGGTCCCTGTGAAGAACGTGTTGGTGGTGGATGTACGCCAGGCCCCGCAAAAGTTGAAACATGAAAAGCTGGAAGGAATGAACACCTTATCTAAACAGATTTGAGCCACTATGTGGATTTCTCCACTAAATCAAAAACACTCATCTGTAAGAATATTGTGAAAGTGTCTCTTGAGAGTCAGGGGTGGGCGGAGGGGGGCAGAGAGAGAGAGAACATTTTATGTTTAGAGGAGGAAAAAGGACAAGGAAAGTCAGGTAAGTAGCCCATGTCCCAAACAAAGAGATTCTGGCTTTCCCTGACATCTCATTTCTTTGATACTGAAGGAATTGTCCTTCCTTAAAAATCTAAAGCAAGTTTCCTTTGGAACACTAGTTATTGATTTAGATGTAAGAGATTTAATTTTTCCCCCACTGATGAACTTGGCATATGAGATCAAAGTTGACCTGGAAATGATATACGAAGGTTTACAACTGCTTAATTTTTCCAGGCTCTCTGATATGAAACCCTTTTAAAAACACAACATGAGGAGACCAAACTGGAAAATATACCCTTAGATGGTAAAAGGAAATAAAGGAACCATTATCTTTGTAAACCTATTTTTAAAGTCTTAGGTTCAAAGTTGAAAATAAGGGAAATAAATATAAATTAAGAGGGAAGAGAGACCAAAATAAATTAGATAAAAATTCAAAAGAGAACAAGGAATAAATAGAAGAGAGAAGAAAGAAGGTAGGGGAAACAGCAGGAAAAATACATTCTGGGCCCAAATTTTAAAATGTTGCATGTTATAACAAGGCACAGAAACCAGCCATTTTTAGGTTCCCATCATTATAGAAGTTTAAGGTTAAAAAAAAAAAGAATGCTTAGTTTTCCAAGTGTCTTTTGCTATTTTCCAGTGCCACTGGCAATTGAGAATTTAAACACCAACTTTAGTGTTTACAAAAGCCTATGCCAACTGAGAACATGTTCTGGCAGTTTAGAAAAGAAAGGACCAGCCCCAGCATTCCTGGGGACACAGGCAAAGTACCAGATACAGAGCTATGCGGATAAATCCACTTTTTCCATCACATCTTGGAAACCAGGAACTTCAGAGATGCTAATCTCTGTCCTGATCGACCAATGACTTGGAGACATCATAGCCAGGGTAATGCGCAGCATGGTCTGACTGAAGCAGGAGCCTGGGGAGTCCACCTACCATAGAATAGCTGTGGCTGTGTAGGTTTGATGCAGGCCACACATCAGTTATACAAGCCATTTAAGAATGCTGAAAGTTTCTTGAGGCTTCTACTTCACATGTTCCCTGGTTCTATGAATGTTCCCAAAGCTTTATCTCCTTGGGGCTTCAAACACACACACTGTTTACTCTTTCCATTCATCAAACCACTGCGCTACCAAAGTGCAAAATTCTTGTGTCATCATTTAAACCTTCTAATTGGTTATAATGTTCATGGAAAAGACAATATAAAGAACCGACTGAAATTCCGGGTGAAAGATAAGATGCCATAGTATATGTTGTTCAGTGGGCAAGGACTCAGGACAGAGTAAAACAGGAGACTGAAAGATGGTGATCAGTGAGGAAGAGAGAAGGAAGAGAGAGAAAATATTTACTGAATGCCTATCACTTTTTATAATTCTCAAAATAACGCTGCAAGGAAGATAGGCTTGTCCTCAATTTACAGATTAAAAAAAATAGGAAACTTTAAAAATATGTCTAGAAAAAGGCAGGGCCAGGTGTCAAAATCAGGGCTGCCTGACTCCACTACACCATCCCGAGAAGCCGGAGAAAAGACAGAAAATTAAAACATGACAGGCAGAGAGGGAGTCGGCAGCTGAGTCAGAAACCGAGCTCCTCAGTGGGCCAGGCTGAAATGCCTTTCATGTCCCAAGGATGGCCTGTTCTCACTAATTAGTCACGCCTGCCTCCCACCTTCTCGCTCTCAGTCTCTTTCCTCCTGGGCTCCACATATGTCTGTCTGCAAGCATTTGCAAGCGGTGAAGCACTGTGGTGTTAAGGTATGGTATTTCACAGCCACACTTCTCAAAACTTCAGTGTGTGCTGACTAAGCTCACCACCCACTCACTCTTTAATCCTTTACAACCTGGATTCTTCCTTCAACACTGCCAAAGCTTCACCGATAATATGACCCAATTTGATGGTGTTTTTTTCAGTCCACATCAAGCCAGATCTGTGGGTGACTCTTTCCAGAGAGGCATCCCATACCCCAGGGGTTAGTTCTCTTTACAGCACAATGAGACTCTTGGGAACAAAATGTAATTCCTTTGGGCGACTGCCATCTGGACTGGAATCCCTCAAAACACAATCAGAACAGTCAGCCAACTCCTGCAGGGAAGCTTGAGTCCTTCCACTCACCAGGGATCCCTGGGGCTTGTTAAATCCAACACTGGTGAACCTCACTCTGATTCCCATGTCTCACTGTATCTCCTGTGGTCACTCCTCAAAAAATAAGCCTCTCTGACTATTCTTTTTTCTTCCCATAAGCTCATGTCTATATTGCTCTGGGCTTCCTCTTATTTAATCCAGTATCCGTGGTTCCTTCCTCATCCGAACTTTTTCACTGCTCTCTTCACTCCTCAGTCCTGGTTTAAAAACCCTCTACAACTCAACCTCTGGTGAATTTCCTTCTGGCTCCTTCCCTTAAATGGGACCTTGATTTCCCTGCTTCCCTATAATGCTATAGGGAGGTGGATGTTAGTTTTTTCTGCAGCTTACTCATCATACATTTGATAATGGGGAGGTGGGGTCAGCTGTCTCCCAACTCCTTAATACCACCTCAAAACCATTACTTCTCCACCCTTAAACAAAAACCCCTGTTTCTTGCCACCCAGCTACCTCTTCTTCTACTCCTCTTTTCACTCTCATCCACACCAGTCCCCACCACTCTCCATCATTCACTAAAGACTTGGGCTCCTGGATCACAGCTGTTGCTTCCTTGACATCAGCAGCCACATGAACAAGGTAAGCTGACCTCCTCAGTTCCAGTGATCTGCTTCTCCAATCAGCTTCAGCCTCTCACGCCATGATACTGCAGTGGGTCTTGTCATCATATGCAACTGTTTTGATCACATCATTCATATATGTATAATTTTTTTTTTTACCATGGTCATCAATGCCTTTTGCTATGGAAATCCAATGGATAGCTCTCATGCCTTCTCTTTGCAGCATTTGGCATTGTTGACTATACTTTCTTTCCTGAAGCTCTCTCCCTTGGTACTACAATCTTCTAATTTTTCTCCTGCTTCTCTGACTGCTCTTTTTATAGGTTCCATCCACTCTGAACCTCCATCCTCTTCTGATCTCTAATATATTGAAATTCCTTAGGGTGCCATTCTGACATTCTTCTCTTATCACTCCACATACTCTCTCTTAGCCATCTTATCTATTCACTTAACAACTGTATTCTGAAGATTTCAAAATCTTTATCTCCAACTTAGACTCTTTCTTGTAGATCCATGTAGTCTGAACATTCCATAATCACCTCAAACTTGGACATTCCATAATCATCTCAAACTCAGAATGGCTAAAACTTACCTCACTACTTACCTCTGAAATCCACTTTCTCCTCTCTTTTTCATTCTCAATGAATAGCACCATTATCCATCTAAACATGCAAAGTGAGGAGCACTATTGCTGACTCTTTTGTCTGTTGTGAATTCTAGCTAAGGAACTGATCACATATACCTCCACTCTCCTCCACTATCACCTCACATCTGCACCACTGTTGTCCTGATTAGCCTCAGGGTCAAGGCAGGAACCCTAACAGACACCAGCATTTAGGGAATGGGAGGGAAAGGGAGGGAATAGGAGGAAATGGGAGGATGGGGTGGGAGTAGGAAAAAAACAAGGAGAGAGTGAGGTCAAGGGACTATAACATTTCCCAAAAACGTATTGCCCTTTCCCCAAACTATTCACTACAGAGTCATCGGAGTAAGCTTTACCAAAAAAAAAAAAAAAAAAAATCCGAAGTTACCACTTCCTTGTTTAAAATCTGTTTAATGGGGCTCCTCAGATTGAATAACATGATACAACTGGGCCCTTCATGCACCGACTCCTACTTCCCTCTCAAGTCCCATCTCTAATCATCCCCAACTCTGCGAATTCCAAACCTCCAGCTTTACTGAATTATCATCAGTTCTTGGAATAGACCATGTCTTCTCTGTCATCCCAGCTTTTTCACTGCTGCCTCTACTATGGGAAACTCGTACCTACTCCCATCTGCTTTGATTGGATAACTCCTTCCTTTCTGTCTCCCTATGCCCAAAACACAACCCTCTGTTTATTGGTGTGTGCCCCTCACATATCTACATCGTCCCTGCAGTCAAATATAAGTTTCAAATGTATTCTTGGTGTTTGTGACACCCTCAGCCATACCCTCCTTGGAATTGTCTCTTCCCTTGACTTCCATGAAAATGTATGTTTCTGGATCGTCTGCATTCTTAAAAGCTGCTTCCCTTGGTCCCTGGCCATCCTGTTCCTCTTCTCAGCCTCTAAAGGCAAAAGTTCTATCATTAGTTCATTTCCCTTTGTGGATTTGCCCTTTTGGTTACCCACTCTCTTGTCTTTACCCACAAACTCCTTGTGCCCATTACCCTCAAATCTACATCTCCAGCTCATATGTCGCCCCTGCACACCAATCTCCTCTTCAGCTGCCCGCTGCTCATTTCCCTAGGAGCTCATTCTGTCTAAAACAGGACTCCTCCTCTTCTCCTAACTAGCTTCTTCTATTTCTATTAAGAGAGCTATAATTCTCCTGGTCAATCAGACCCAAAATCAGTCATGTTTGGCCCCAGCCTTTCCCTCCTCATGTCCAGTTAGTCACCATGTCCTTGATGAACTCTTCACTGTTACTGTTTTCACATCCCTTTCTGTTCTTACCTTCGTTACTATAATTTAGGCCTTTATTACTTCTTACCTAGATCCTCGATACTCAAAGTTTGGTCCTCTACTAGCAGCATCTACATCACCTGGGATCATGTTAGAAGCAGAAGCTCAGGCTTCACCCTAGACTTACTGAGTCAGATCCCCAGGTCATTCATCCGCTCACTGAAGTTTCGGAAGCACCGGGCCAGACCACATCAGTGAACTCCCAGCTGGAATCCCTGACTCCGGTTCCCCCTCTTTAATCCGCAAGCCACAGTTACATGAATTTCCTTTTGATCGTCTCATTCTCTCTCAACTCAAACCCCTTTAATGAATCTATGTCTAAGGAATAAACTCCACATCTCAGAAAGTAAGGCTCTCAGCCACCTACCCAATCTGTTTCCTCAGACTCATGCACCCTATTTCACTAATACAGTCTATTAATATATGTCAGGCCAACAGGACCAGAGATGCAATGTGGTAGGAATGGGAAAGTACCCTAACCAAGAGTCATATTTAGCAAAAGCTGGTTCATAACCTTGGGCAAAATGTTTATCCTCTCAAACCTTAGACTGCAACTCTGCAAAACAAGAAAGTTACATCAACCCATTGTTTTTTAAAGCCTCCCCACCCTGCCCCACAGCCAGCAGCCACAGTAAGAAATACATATGCACCCAGTATTCATATCCATACACGTGAGTACAGTTTCAACTGGAACAAAAGTTGCAAAAATATTTTCTTTTCTCTTCTCACACATTCCATTTCATTTTTTTAAATGTTGGGTGCTAGTTACCAAATTGATTTCATACCTGAAGACCGAACACCACTGTTGGCCCCCTAACCCTAACGACCCATAACTCTGGGATCCTCTTCCTCAAACTTGTCCTCTATTTCCCTGCTCTGTACCTTTGGTGGAAACAGTTCTTCTCTCTCTAACATCTTCCCCTATTTTAGCTTAAAAAAAAAGATTTAATTTATTTAGTTTTAAAGAGACAGGAAAAGAGGAAGAAAGGGAGAGAAACATCAATGTGTGGTTGCCTGTCATGTGCCCCCTACTGAGGACCTGGCCTGAAATCCAGGCATGTTCCTGACTGGGAATTGAACCAGTGACTCTTTGGTTTGCAGGCAGGCACTCAGTCCACTGAGCCACACCCATTTCAGCCAGGGTCTATTTCTGCTTCTTAAAGTGCCATGCATTTTTTAAAGTTCTGGCTTAATGAAATCACTTAAAATGAGAAAATACATTTTACTTATTTATACACCTACAACACCAGGTCTTATTTCGTACTTGGAATTATTCACCAATGTCCTGTACTGGCATTTATTTATTTTATCTTGTTTTCAGCTATAAGTGCCTTGAGAGCAGGACTCTGTCTTCTCTTTTTCCCTCCTTGGCATTTAGTGCAGTACGTGGTATATCAATTACATAAACCTGAAAATCTTTCTCATGGTAATTTTTTTCCTCCAACCATTCTTCTATTTAATCAACACCTCTAGTTTAATTGTTGCCTCTTCTGCTTTTTACCTATCAGGAACCTGCCTATCTTCACTTCCTCCCCTCAGTTTAGACGCCACCAACCATCACTCTGACCACTCGACATTCCCCTCAATTCTCTAGCCAGACTGTCTTTTCCTCCCACTTATCTGGCAAAACCCCAACTTTGAGTCAATCAAATTGTCTACTTTCTCTGCTCCTATATTTGAATTGCTATGTGCTGCCATTAAAAAAAGTCCCATGATCATGCAGATAATTTAATGACTTTAATTCTCATTAGAATCTTTACACACTACTAGACTTTCTTGGTTTCCCTAGTTAGTTTCCTATACCATTCTCCAATAGCTATTAAAATTTCTTCACTCTCCTCAACCCCTCTGTCCTCAAGCCTTTTCCCCTTTGTCTTCAAGAGTAGATTGAGTTCCTTATTAAGAGTTCTCATAATATTCCTATTAATATGGCCATAGCCTTATCACTTTGCTTCTCACTTCCTATTTAAGTCCACGAATCTTATGAAGCTTTAAGCACACTTAAAATAAGAAATACAACTTGTTCATTAGTAAAACCTAAGGACTTACTAAGTACTCAATAAATATTTCTTGAATGAATAAATGAATACATAAATTATTAGTTAAATGAATGAGTACATAATATACAAATCTCATGTGGTTAGGTTAAGTGCCAGTCAATTAATTAGTGACAATAAAACCTTAGGGAATGAAAAGTATAAAAGACAAATGGTTTCTAAAATTTATAACATGTAGAATTACAGCTAGGTAAGAATTTATTATTTTTTCTATTCTAATGACTGGAAAAATGGAAGCTAGTCTCATAGGTAATAGGATCTGACAGAACAGGCAGAAGGGTAACTGATTAAGATCTAACAAAAGTAGTTTGTTTGCTAATTCTAGTGGAGAACTATAAATACAATGCAAACTTTGTCAGATAACACAGTACTTTGCCCTGAAAAAGGTATTTATTTTATGATGGCCTACCTTCACTGCTTCCTTTTTAAGTGGCTTATGCTTCTGGAGACACACCTGCATGAGGGCAATGACTGACAAGGTTGGGCTGCCCAGAAAACAGCTAAACATTGCTCCATTTCTTGAGGGGCAACTTTTTGTTTTTAACTTTTCTCTAGAATATCAGTGATGGCCATCTTATTTCATACCTTGGGACATCGCTTTGCACCAGCAGTCTGTTTCCAAATTCTCCTGTTGTGGGCAAACCAGAGGTCCTGACCCGAAGAGTACTCACCCGGACATTGTGAGGATGAAGCCCTCCTGGGTGCTGAGACATGTACTGGGCCAGGTCTGTGTGCTGGACGAAACAGCGGAGAGACTGATGTTAGTGGTGCTCGGACAGCGCCCAAAGCAGAGCACAGATTTGACTGTCAGAGGCATTACAAAGTTCAGAATTTTTGAGAAGAAGGTGCAAAAGCTACTTAATCTGGTTTTGTGAGACCCTGCTGTTAAGGTCAAACACTGTGGCTTTCTAACTGGTTGCTCTTAGAAGGAAGCTTGTTTCTCAGCACAAAGAGATGCTCATCTTAAGTGACTGCCACCAAACACGGTGACAGAGGGATTTTTCACTCTTCTTGGAGGCAAGTCAAGTACACATACCTACTGATGTCTTTCTGTTAATATTTGAATAGTTTTTCCTCTCAAAAATGCTAAAATGAGTTATTCTTTAGTAAACTTGTATACAATTTTTAGAAACCTTGTGATTTATGTCAATCAAAAAATGTTGAGTTCTGATCAGACAGTGATTAAAAATAGATTTCAAAAAAGTGTAAAAGTTTTATTTAGGAGGCAAACTCAAAATCCTTATTTACTATTGCTGGTGAGGGGCAAAAGAGCAGATACAGTGGGTGAAGAAGCAAGATTAAAGAATGGGCATAAGAACAATAGCCTCTGTTAATCATAATAATGAAAATTTCCATGACACGTTCCACGTTGTAATGAAAATTTTATCATGCCATAAAATATTAACAGATTCATTATACAAGCACCAGGCTTTCCCCTCATGCTTTGTACAATGCTGGGGCAACTCACCATGTATTCAAAAACGAATGTCAGTGTCTCTTTGGTGTGGATTATGTCATGCAGGAGCACAATATTGGCATGTTTCAAACCCTTCAAAAGAGAGGCTAGACAAATGAAACAAAATGTTAATTCAGTCATTGATAATGAAAGCACTGCTTTAAAGATATCAAGCAGTATTTACTTTTTAAACATTTCAAATAAAGCATTATGGTTTTTTATTGCTGGAAAATCTCTTGTGAAATAATATTTAAAATTACAAAGAACTTCATTATTTGTTAAATGGTGAGTCATTGCATTTGCATACCTTATTTTTTTTAATAGGTTAGAGCAGTTGCAAAAAAAAATATGTTTCCATTTACCCAATCAATTTCATCAAAGCACTCAGAGCACTTTGCAAATGCTTTCCTCTGGGAATCTTATCATCTCTGCTTCAGAGTTACAGGAGAGGAGGCCTGGAGAGATAAAGGCCAAGGGATGGGGGTGGGGGCAGGAAATGGAGTGCTCTGCCTTCTAGAGCAGGACTTTGCTACATGTGACCATTTTCTAAAATTCGAAATCCCACAGGAGCTCAGCAAGGCTGGTGGATGGGGTTGGTAGAAGGCAGGGATAAGAGCATGGGATGAAAAACTGTTAAAACATAATGAAGAGTGAAGGGGATTTTTTAAAAAATATTTTATTTATTGATATTTTTGAGAGAGAGAGGAGGGGAAAGAGAGAAACATGTATTTGTTGTTCCACTTATTTATGCATTCTTGGTTGATTCTTGTGTGTGCCCTGACCAGGGACCAAAACCAAAACCTTGGTGTATCACAATGATGCTCTAACCAACTGAGCTACCCAGCCAGGGCCTGGAGGGAATTTCTTAAAGGGCGTATTGCCAACCTCTGTGGAAAGGAGAAAATGCAAACCTGAAAAAAGGACAGGGCCAAACTTGGGAGCCCAGAGGAGGAAGAGTAGAGAGGGTGGAGGACCGTCTCTTGCATCTTCAAAAGCAGGTTATTATTAGGTCAGTAAGAACAGCCCTAAAGGGGAGAAGCCCCCCAAAAGGCTAGCAAGTGGCTGACAGGGGGTTTAAAATGCTGTCTTTGGGGGTTCCGGAGATGACAAGACCAGAAGGGTAGAGAACAGAAAAGGAACAAAAAGAGGATGATGAATCTCAACTCAGGACATCCCTGTATAAAGAAATAGTGTCCTTAAGACTTAAAGGAAAGGAAAAATTAAAACTCAAATCGATGTTCTGTAAAATTAAAAACAAACTCAGATGCTCCCCTCAAATTTTAGAACAAAACTACTTCCTTCAGTAATCTTATCCATTGTAATGACCTTCTGTTGTTTTGTTCTCCTGACAGCCCTTCTCCCTTCTGGGGTGGAGGGAACCTCTATTTTCCTCTGGAGAAGCAATCGCTACTCAGTCAATGCTCTTTCTGATGCGGCTGACCCCACCCCTACCCAGGATTGGGCATGTGACCCAGGCCTGTCCAATCAGAGCACAGTATTTTTGCACCGCAGTGATTGGTTCAGAGACAGGCACAAAATTCACTCCTGGGTGAACCCTATTTTGCTGGTGCCATCAGGATAGAAATGCTTTCTTCGCTACAGTGAGGGCTGAGCTTGTTGGATTTAGCCAGGAACTGCTTTGGCCAGATTACCAATACCTGGGAATAAAACTCGGCAGAGAAAGTCAGGAGTGGATTCTAGAGACATCATTTGCTCCCTGCTAGTTTGCAGTTACCAGATCTCTGAGCCAGCGAATTTCCATCTTTATTCACCTTAGTTTGAGCTGGCAACTTTTTACCACCTAAGGAGCCCTATTTCACCTGTTAACCCTGCTTATCTCTACTAATAATACTCTAACTTTAGTTTTTGCTCTCTGAATCCTTATGAACTAAATTTATTATTTCACTCTTACAAGTGCATTGCTTTGAAAATGAAATAAACAGTTTCGCAGGCATCTGTTTAGTGTCCCTAGTCCCAAACTGAAGGCTATACGTAAATACAGGGAGTGACTTTCTCTCTCTTTCAGATGCTGCCACACCACCTAGTACAGCCCTCAGCCAAGAGTAATCACTTAATTTATCAAATATATTTATTGAGTGTCTTAACAGAGAGCTGACTGTGGAGCCAGAAGCCCTAATGTGAATCCTGGCCCTGTCACTTTCTATCCAAGTGAGCGCCAGGCAGTATCTCAACCCAAGTCTCAGTTCACTCCTCATGAAACAGAGATAATGCCTTTCCTGACTTGATTTCACAGGGTTGGCACAAGGATGGAACCAGATTCCATGCGTGGATCCCTGGCAAATGTCAAGCATCACACAGTTGCAAATTAGAATTAATACTTGCCACTGTCAGATCGTTCTTTATTTCCATGTCTCGGGGAAGGGTCAAGTTAAGGAACATGTGTAAAGGACCTGTGGACAAGGACAATGGGGGAGGGGGTAGAATTGAATGTAAGAGAAGAGGAGTGGGCAGGGCAGGGGAGAGCAATGCGGGGAAAATGGGGACAACTATAATTGAACAACAATAAAAAAATTAAAAATAAAAATAAAATTAAAACCAAAAAAGAAAAAAGAATAATTGCCCTTCCCTTTCACCTTGAACCTCACTAAATCCCCACTCCCAGATTATTATCTTAAAATTTTATTTATACCAGTTCATAATACAGAGAACATTTTGATGGATGGTGGAGTGAAAAGGAGAAGGGATGAAGGTGTGCAAATTGCCAGTTATAAAAACAGTTACAGGGAGGAAAAGCACAGTAAATGGAACTCAGTCAATAATACTGCAATAACTAGAGTATAGTGTTAGATATGGGTACTAAATGTATCCAGATGATCATTTTGTAAGTTATATAAATGTCTAATCACTGTGTTGTACACTTGAAACTAATATAATATTGTATTTATTGTATTCAATTGCAACTTAAATTTTTTAAGCTTATTTATGTCACTTTCTGCTAGAGTTCTCGATACCTTCCACACTTACAATGACTTCTGACTTCAGTTAAACATTCTCGAGTTTTATGTGTATTTTTATTTGTAAATTATGTTCATTTTCTCTTTCTCTTTCTATGCCCCCTCTCCACACACAATTACAAAATATGTGCCAAAATTAGATTTTAAAAGGATATGGCCCTGGCTGGTATGGCTCAGTGGATTGAGTGCCAGCCTGTGAACCAAAGGGCCGCTGGTTCGATTCCCAGTCAGGGCACATGCCTGGGTTGCGGGCCAGGTTCCCAGTGGAGAATGCATGAGAGGCAACCACACATTAATGTTTCCCTCTTTTTCCCTCCCTACCCCTCTTTCTAAAAATAAATAAATAAAATCTTTTTTAAAAAAGGATAAAGCTGAAATTACTAAGGATATTGTAAAGATGTTTAGATTTATTTTTAATACAAAAATTATTCTCAGTTAAATATATTACTGAAACTCCTGATGCTTATTTTTAAAACCATGGGGGCATGATTTGTTAATTATAATGGTTTAATACTATCATTTGCTAAAAAGCTCAAAGAATAATACTCACTTAGGGTAAGGCTCACTGCTAACATTAGTGGGGATAATCTTTATTTCAGACAGTTTTCTTGATAATTTCTGTTTGCTGGCTCTAGTCATATTGGCCTTCTACCTGTTTCCTGGGCACGTTTGAACACATTTCCTCCCTGGGTCTTAGCACTTACCTTTGCCTCTGCATGCAACCCTCTTGTCTAAGCCCTCTGCGTGCTTCCTCCCCCATTTCTTTAAGTCTCTGCTTAAAGTCTTGGCTTCCCTGACACCTCCCACCCCAGTGATCCCTATTCCTGTGCCCGGCTTCAGTCTTCACACAACTCATCACCCCTGGCATATTATATATATGTTTATTGTCTGTCTCCACCCTTAAGAATATAAATTCCATTAAGAGCAGGCACTTTTGTCTTTTGCTTATTGCTATATCATCAGTGTCCAGAACAATGTCTGCTCTATTATGAGCATTTACTATCAAATTAGTGGGCACTACTTGCCTAATATCATTTCTATACCTCTAATTGGTTGGTATAGGGTATTTCTGCTGAAGATGCTATTATCTCCTGTTTCTTTTAGTTGTCCTCATTAGATTATAAATGTTGTGTTTGTTATGGTCATGTCTACAACTGCTGTTGTTTGACACCCTGGAACTACTGAAATACTTACATGAAAACTGTGGTTTTTGATGATGAATAATAGAGAATTTACATGAAAAAGTGGATGATGTTTAAAGCGTTTATCTCATGGTGTTGGTATGTTGTTTGGTCCATCCACCAGAGGGATCAAAAATGCCTATGGCTTCAGTTGTGTGGGTCTCAAACCCAGAAAGGAAAGATATTTCTACTAATTTCAAGTCTGCCTCATAAACTTCACAGCAGGATGTGATGTGTTTTGAAGGCTAATCAGCTGAGGGATGCAAAGCCAACTGAGAAGGGAAAGATCTTAAAATCAGAACATTTTGATTCCTGTAAAATTATTGCTTTTATAGTTCACATATTTGATGTCTACTAATTTTCATTTCTCTTCGAGGAAAAGACACAAAGATAAATTGGGGAGTCTTTAAAGCTCCAGACAAATGGAACCACAATGGAATTTCTTTGAGTGCTTCCCAAATACTTCTATAATGATGATGATGATAATGATGATGATGATAGGTAGCACTCATTGAGCATTTACCCGATGCCAGGCATTGTTGTAAGAATTCTGTGTATATTAACTTGGTATGATCATGAGAACACCCAGAAAAGCCAAAGACAAAACTTGAAGAAAACAACATAATCCCAAAGATCAAGAAAAATGACCCATGACTTAAAGTTATTAAGCTCATTTTAAAAATGCAAAATATCTCTTTATTTCAAATACCCAAAAAGGTGTTTAATATGACTAACTGATTTCACATTACATGGCATTTAATTTGATTCTCATATATGAAAGATATTTTCTAATTTAGAAAAATGTCATTTTCATCTTGCAATTATTTGAGAATATTTTAATTTCTTGTTTTCATTAATTTCATTGGTATTTGTAGTTCAGTAAAATTTTATGAAAATTGATACTTTGCAAGAGCAGTGGGTCATAAAAATTTGATGCTCCTCTACTCTGTTCTGCTTTAGTTTAGATTCTAAAGGTTCTTGGGGGCGTCCAACATTTTGGCGTCTCTGGGCCACACTAGAAGAAGAGTTGCCTTGGGCCACACACTAAATACACAAACACGAACAAAAACTGATGAGCAAAAAACAGGTTTCGAGTAAATTTACGATTCTATGTTGGGCTGCACCCATAGTCATCCCGGGATGCATGTGGCCTACAGGCCGTGGGTTGGTCACCCCTAGTAAAAGGAAAGGTAAAAAATGATGATGACCAGAAAGAACAAGGCTGGCTCTGAAAGTTCTAGGGCACAGTCACATATAGTGAGTGCCTGGTAGTCAAAGCTCTTTCTAGGTTCTGAGCTTCTTGAAGGCATGGACTGTCCCTGTCCCTGTCTTTGCATCTCCGGTACCTAGCACAGGCTGGGCATGTGGTGCTCACTAAGTGCTTGTGAATTAATGAAGACCAGATAGTTGTAATGAGTTTATGTAGAAGTCAGCAATGGAGCCAATTCCTACCCCAGCCCCCACTGGGCATTGAATTAAGAGTCTGAAGTTCCTGATGGGACATTTTCTCTGGTTTGGGTGTCACAAGTCAAGTCAGTGAGTTCAGTTATGAATTCCAAGAAAAGAAATCAAGATAAATGTTAAGGCAAATGTTAGATAAGTAGTTATTATCTGATTCCTCTGGAATTATAATTTTATCACATAGCATCACCCTGGCATCACTTTGTTTTATAAAAATATAACTATGCACATATAGATATGCTGTGTCTATGATGCGATTTGATTGTGTCCAATGGAGAACTTCTTGTCAGCCTGGCCTTCTGCAATCTATTTGTGGTAATCAATGAGTCAGCGGTTCTAATTGGTATTCTGTACCTCACTGTATGACCTTAGGGAATTTCTTAGTCTATTTTTAGCCATTTTCGCATATATGGACTGGGAATAATTACTTTGTAATGTTTTCTACAAGAGAATGCTCTTAAAAGAGTCTTAACTAAAACTGTTTCTAATTTAAACTCTGCAATTACTGGCATTGTACAATCCATGACAGAATCAGAATTGACAAATATGCAATATTATATATTATTTTCTTTAAAAATGTTTCTTCTGCATTTTGCTTAACATTTATACAAAATGTATCATAAAAATATATTTTCATGTTTACTGTTGCTAAGAAGATATGTTTGAGTTAAGGAGTTCTTAATTTATCACAATAAAATAGACAAGACTTTGAATAGAAGAGATTAGATTCTGCTACCTAACAACTCTGATCTCTAGTTCTGAGAACTCAGGTGAGTTAACTAACTTCTCTGAGGTTTGGATACCTTCCTTTCTACTGCAGAACCAACACACTTTGCCTCCTCGGGTTGGTGTAAGGGTTTTAAAACAAGATAATGTATGTGCAGGGGAGGTTATATCATATGCCGAGTCCTCAGAAAAGGTTAGTTATATGGCTGTTTCCTAAACAAATGCTGCGAACAGGCTGAATGTCCTGGGTTTAACCCAAAAGTTTCTAATGTTATAGGAAGAAATTTAAAATAATGTGCATTGTTAAGATGTTGAGACACAGTTTAATATAACTAAGGAACATGTTCTTATGTAAAAATTTAAAATACTAGTTTATTCAAATGAAAGTGTTTTCTCCTAGTTGTAAAAATAAACATTTAAAATATAATTGTAGAGCTAGTTATGAAAGATTTTCTAAGTTGCTATGAAGGTAGCTAACCTTTTTAATTAACACAGGAATGAGGGTAGAGGGCATGCCTGTGGTGTGCACTACTATGTATCTAGTAGCCAGCAGAGTACCTGGACACAGTAGGTGCTCAATAAATATTTGTACAATGACTGCATAGAGTGCATAAATTTTTGAACCAGAGATTTGGTTTGAATTATGGCTATATATTAGAACAAGAAGAAGATGATGATCTATTTTCAAAGATTGTTAAGGGAATTTTGAAAGGGGTAACATGAAAATTATCTGGCATGGGTATTAAGATATGTTTCCCTTAGTGCTGTTCATACTTTTGCTAATTTCATAACATTACACGTTAAGATCAAATAGTATTCCAAATGAATAGATTAATAAGCTGCCACATGTCTTCTACATATATAGAAACTGTACATATAGTAACATCCTACTCAATAAATCTTTGTGGCTGATATATCATAGCTCAGCCAAAATGTCCAGGAAAAGTAATTCCTTCTTCAAGGCTTTTTAAAGAAGTCTGCATTACTTGTTCAGTTTTTCTGCACGTGGCTTTCAGTTGCCTTTTTAGCTAGTGACCCTGGATTCTAACTAATGAATTCCAGCTGTTCTTATTTTGCTTTCCAGCCCTTCTCATTTAACCTCCTGTCTCCCTGGTCTCACATCCTTAAAGTTCTTTCAGGAAAAGTGGGACAGTGCCAAAGTTTTCAAACGAGCTCTCACATCTTCTGGAGGGAAGAGGACTGCTCTAACAAGGGCTCCCCACTTTTACACTGGTGGAAAAAGAAACATTCATCGTTGGAAATTAGATGCCTAACAACCTCTAATGTGTCAAAAATCCTTTTGTGGTTTTTAATATTATAAAGCAAAGCATTCAGTAAGGTAAGTCCATAAAGGAAACCAACAAAGTCCACAGTTGAATACTAACTGTAATTGCAAACACCTGTGATGGAGAGCCAAGTCCTGGTAAATATGCAATAAAAGAAACATTTACCATACAGAACAATACTGATCCAGCTTTTCTGAACCCCGCTGAGAACCATCTATTAGCAAAACCAGTAAAAAGGTTTTGTCAAGTATCAACCCAAAAAACTTGGCTGTGGGCAAAATCTGAGTGAGGCAAACCTGAAGCAATAGACAAGTGCATGAAGGAAACACCATAAGAACGAGGTGGACTGGGGACTTTTTATTACATTCAGAAATACTCCTTAACCTATATACATCTCTGTTTAAATCTGGCCGATCTTTAATGACGACCACCAATAAGTGCATTAGTAAATGCAACCTCCATTATATTAAACACTTAAAACCATGCTTTTCTCCAGAATGCACCTGATCCTACCAGGCTGAATCCCCAGCTAACCTGATAGCCATTTGGCCCTTCTCCTTAAATTCAAAATAATACATTTCCCAGGGGCTCTGAAAGACTGTTGAAAATGGCATCAAATTCAGTTATAAACTCATTTTCTGAATTGCTTTTTCCATGCCTGTTTGCATAACCCTTCCTTCCAAGCTCTGTCCAAAATCTACTGACTCCATTAGCCACACTGACGCTAACTGGTTCTCATCTTAGTTTATGTCTCTTTTACCTCCATTATAACACTGGTTGTAACTGGAACCATCTGCTCTGGTACATCTGAAAATGATATAGAGCAAAGATCAGGCTTTTTCTTCTCATCCATCACAACACCCAGCAGTAGGCTTTGCATATG
This sequence comes from Phyllostomus discolor, assembly GCF_004126475.2. Classification (NCBI taxonomy): domain Eukaryota; kingdom Metazoa; phylum Chordata; class Mammalia; order Chiroptera; family Phyllostomidae; genus Phyllostomus; species Phyllostomus discolor. Next base: position 28,123,142 of record NC_040906.2, read on the forward strand.
GGATGTGCACAGAAAGAAGGGAAAAAAAATGACGTGGTTAAACAGGGAGAAAGTAAGGCCAAGGAAGAGCCATTTCTCTGGGTTTTTGATGAAATGGATAACAATCCTATTATCACGTTGTCTCAAATGGCTCATGTAAAAAGGTTATTAAATGGAATTTTTAATGATTTATTTTCACTATAGCGGCTTCTTGATGGTGAACAAGTCATCGCTAAGGGAAAGGAACAAAAATGGAATAATAATGGCCAGCATTTGTTGAATTCTGAAAATGGATTTTGTGATAGTGCTTTTTTAAAATAAAGATTTTATTTATTTATTTATTTTTAGAGAGAGGGGAAAGGAGGGAGAAAGAGAAGGAGAGAAACATCTATTGGTTGTCTCTCATGCATCCCAAACAGGGACTGGCCCGTAACCCAGTCATGTGCCCTGACTGGGAATCAAACCAGTGACAAACCAGTGACCTTTTGCTTTGCAGGACAACGCTCAACCAATTGAGTCACACCAGTTAGTGTTGATTAGTGCTTTAAAGCATATTCTCATTTAATCCTCATTACAACTCAAATAGGCACCAGCATTATCCTCTTTCTGCAATAAACTGAGTCTCAAATAGGTAATCTACTCACAGTCACACCACTAGTAATTGGTAGATCTAAGATCCAAACCCAAGTCCACCCTCACCCACCTGTGGTGCTGCCTGGGGCATGAAGAAAATGCAGGAACAACATTAAAAACATGTGCCTTCCCAAAGAGTTTTTCAAATGCTATCTAAACAATTTATTATTTTCAAGCAAGTTGTTTAGTCATAATTTATGGGATTATAGTATTTATTTTATCTTTTATATGGATTTTTCTGGGGTTACATAGATATAACCTTTGCAGTTAGTGTGGGACCAAATACACAGAGGTACCTTAGTAAATACTCATTGAGTTCATGGGCTTGGTCAACTAATATAATACTTTTGAGTCTGAATTCCCTCAAGAATAAGTAGTAAAATGATAGTGTAAATATGAAAACCAGTATAAAGAATAAAATTGCAATTAGAATATTACTTCTAAAAACATCAAAAGCTAGATGCTGAATGGATAGACTCAATGCATTTTTTCCCCCAAAACAGGGAATTAAAACAGGTCTGTTGGGTCCATTTTACTGATCTTACCTTCCCGGATCGCAGTAAATGGGACTCCTTCCTCCTCATTCATACTGATGACTTTTAAAGCCACTAGTTGCCTGTTTATTCTAGAAGAATGGGTGAAAGGTCACACATTAGGATGGTACATAGCAGTTTAACAAAAAGAAATTTTCCTTCAAAATATATTCTAGTATATGAATCTAGAATTTTTTCAAAATGAAGTTTTAAAAGTCATAGATATATATACCAAAACATTTTTTCTCTTTATCTAAGTGATCCATGTTCATTACTTAAAAATTTGAAGAATACAAAAATCAGAGAACTCCCCCAACTGAATCCATCCTCTTAATATTTTGATCTATCTTGTTCCTCTTCCTTCCCTTTGTGTACTTGTCTGAGCCATCCTTATTTTTCATCTGAATTATTGTAGTGACCTCCTAACAGTCTCCCTGCTTGCACACTGGTACCCTACTGTCTACTCTCAACAGAGTAGCCCGGGGCCTCCTTCTAAAGTGAAAGTCAAAACAAGTCACTTCTCTGCTCAAAACAAACCACTGTCACTCTGAATAAAAGCCAAAATCTGTGGCCTCCTAGGTGCTACATGATCTGCCCAATCCCACCATTATTTCTCTCTCTCTTCATCTCCTCCTACTCTCTACTTATTTATTGCTTTGTTTGCTGATATAAGTAAGCTAAGCACCAGAGAACTGAGAAGATTTTAATGAGAGTATAAATACATTATTTTTAATACAGTGGGGTTCATTCAGATCATATCATATCACCTTATCAATAAACTGTTTTTCCTCCATTTAACTTTTTGTCTTATTCATTCTTGTATTATGTGATATTTAATAATGGCATGATGTTTCATCACATATGCTAAAATATGTTTAGACAACTCCAAATACTTTTAAATTATTTTAACTTTTTTGACTTACAAAAATACAGTGATGATCGTATCTGTAGATCTATCTTCTCACACAGCCCCTATTATTTTCTTAGGGTAGTGGTATAATTGCTAAGTCAAATGGTATGCTGCGCATGTGTTTTTATTGTTTTAATAGCATGTTTCCAAATTATGCCACAGAGCGATCACACCATGAACTGGTTGTGAAAGTGGCCGTTCCAACACTCCCTTGTCAACACTGGGCAGAGTTGTTTTTTCTTGTTTAAGATTTCATGTTTTAGAACAGATTTTGGTTTACGGAAAAATTGAGAAGATAGTACAGGAATTTCCATATACCTCACAACCAGTTTCTTCTATTGTTAACATCATACATAGTTTGGTACTTTTTTTTAAATTAATGAATCAATGTCGATACATTATTATTAATTAAAGCCCATAATTTATTATAAATTCTTTAATTTTTGCAGTGCAATTATATTGTTTATTGTGGGTTGCATTGTAAATTGGTAAAATTTGAGGAGAATGTAGTATAATATATAGGAAAAGACATAAAACTATCATAACTATGCATTTTTCCCAATAAAATTATTTCATAAAAGTTAAAAAAATTCCTGACAAAAATATCCTCTACTGTTAGTTATAATAGAAAAAATAGAAACATCAGAAATGTCCAACAGTAGATGAAAGTTAAAAAATTTGTCATACAGCCCTGCCTGGTATGGCTCAGTGGGCTGAGCAATTCCTAGTCAGGGTACTGCCTGAGCCCTGGCTGGGCACCTGCAAGAGGCCACTGATCGATGTTTCTCTCCCTCTCTTTATGTCTCCTTTCCCCTCTCTAAAACCAAATAAATAAATAAAATAAAAAATTCAAAACAAGAAGCATTTTGCATTCATAACGGAGGCTTAAGTCTAGAAACATGTAGAAAAAAACAAAAATTTCACAATACAATAGACAATAGAATACAAAACAGCAAGCATACCATGTTTGTAACTTTAAATACAATTGACCCTTGAACAATGCAGGCATTAGCAATGCCTGCCCTGTCTCCCCCAAACAGTCAAAAATCCTTATATAACTTTTGACTCCCCTAAAACTTAACTGCTAGTAGCCTGTTGTTGATGGAAGACTTACCAATAACATAAAACAGTCAATTAACGCATATTTTGTATGTTTTATGTCTTATGTAATGTATTTGTACAGTAGAGTAAGCTAGGGAAAAGCAAATGTTACTAAGAAAATCATAAGGAAGAGAAAATACATTTACAGTATCCAAGGAAAAATATCCCTGTATAATTGGACCCGTGTTGCTCAGATCAACTGTAAACTGGGTGCATGTGGAAGACAGAATGCACATGTGCAATTTCTGTATGAAAGTGATAGGTCATAGATGTTTTTAAGTTTTAAAAATCCATTTACTATTATTTATTACCTTTTCTTTTTACTTTTATGGCACTTATGAATTATCAGTTTTATTTTAAAATGTTTTCTTACAATGACTATTTTTCTTTTTATCTCTTTTAAAATAGATGTGTAAACTTATGAAATCAATTTATCTTAGTCTTTTCTTAAATTGAGATATCATTGGCATATAATGTTGTATAAGTTAAAGGTGTGCAATGTATTGATTTGATACATTTATGTATTGCAATATGATTGCCAGGATTTCTTTAGTTTTTACCTAATGTCCTTTCCCTGTCCAGGATACATTACATTTAGTTGTCACATCTCTTTCGGCTCCTCTGGGCTATGACAGTTTTCCAGACGTTCCTTGGTTCCGATGACCTTTGAGGAGTACTGGTCAAGAATATTATAAGATACCTCTCTGTTGGAATTTTCCTTATGACTACACTGGGGTTACAGGTTTTGAGGAAGTAGAGTACCATTTCCATTACACCATGGTAAGGGTACATATCATCATAATTTATGACTTTTGATGTTGGCCTTAATCACCTGGCTGAGGGTGTGTTTGTCAGGTGTCCTCCCTGTGGTTATCCGCCCTCCACACTGCACTTACGGAAGAACATCACGATGGGTAGCTCACACTTAAGGAGTGGGGAGTTCTGCTCCATCTCCTTGAGAGTGGGTTATCTACACAATTATTTGGAATTCTGCATGAGAGATGTATCTCTTCTCTCCCAATTATTAATTTATTGAACCATTTATTTATATCCATGTGGACTCATAAATATTTCTTTTATACTTTGAGTTATAACCCAACACTGCAGCACAAAGTAGTTTATCTTGTGGCTCAAATTTTTCCACCTTTGTCCTTTGGGAACTTTTTCAGTTGGCTCCTGTGTCCCTTTGACACACCCCGTAAATGTGGGATTTGGTTTTTGAAGCATGCTTTTACCTTCATTTTGGGGGCCTGTTTATAAGTAAAAAGGATCATCACATTTTAATTTCTATTTCTTTACTTTTGGAACTGAATTTTCATAAATATATTGGTCTTTCCTCTTCTTTTGTGATTTGCCTATTCACCCACCTTTTAATTAAAATATTTTATATATCCTTTTCACCAATTTTTTTGTGCCTTAGCATGTTTTGAAATTCTGATGCTAAGAGCACCTACAATGAAGGATCACATTTAATTTTGTTCTAGGGTTCCTTTGTTAATTTGACAACAGTGATTGTTTCAATGAAACCTCTATTAAGGTGTCTCAAAACTGAGGCTCCCTAGAACATACTTGGATAGATGGGGCACCACGGACCCTTTCAATCTTCCCTTAAGGGTTTGACTTAAGTGTTCTGTGGAGACAGACCTTTTCCAACCCAAAGGTCACACACAAAGGTCTCTTATCTATTCTTCTGGTTCCTGTTTTTTTCCCCATTTAATTCTTTAATCCTGGGATTAAAGAAAATTTATATTGCATATTTTTACCTTTTCTAAGTTGTTAACAATTGTCCCAGCTCCATGTACTGGACTGTCCTCTTTTCCTTGCTGATCTGACATGCCACCATGATTATATATTACATCTTGCTAATATTTGGATTTGTGACTGTTCTGGATGTGTTAAAATCATATTTCTTTGATCTGTCTTTTATTTTTTTATTTTTAAAATTTTATTGACTTGAGAGAGAGAGAGATTTGTTGTTCCACTTATTTATGCATTCATTGGTTTGATTCTTGTATGTGGCCTGACCAGGGATGGAACCTGAAACCTTAGTGTTTTGGGATGATGCTCTAACCAACTGAGCTACTGGGCCAGGACCAATCTGTCTTTTCTTATATACTTGTGCTACACTATTTTAATTATTGTAGATTTTGGACACATTTACAATACATTAAGACTGTAAATTAGAGAATCATTGACATCTTTGCACTATTAGATGTTTGTTCTAATCCAATTATTCTTACAAGGGTTTCTGGAATGATCTATAAGACCCTATATATCCCCCCACTACAAGTGCATCTCTTTCCTGTCCTCATCTGCTTCCAGAGCCAGGCCTGCTCCTGCCTTAGGGATTTCTTACATGCTGTTCCCTCTGCCAGAAGCTCTCTTCCACCACACATGTGTACAGCTCACACCTCCCATGGCAGAGTCTCTGTTCAAGTGTTCCCTTCCCATCACTCTATTTAAAATGCCCATCCACCACCCCATGCTGGCACCCCCTTACCCTCTTCCCTGTTTTATACTTTTTCAAAGCACTTTTCACTCTTTGACAAACTCAGTATTTTACTACTTTATTTGTTGCCTATCACAATCCCACCAGAATGTATACTCCATAATAGAAAATATTTTTGTCTTATTTTCAGGTGAATCCTTATTGGCTAAAATAGTGTCTGGCACACAGTAGGAGCTTAAAAATATTAGTAGACTGAATGAGTGCCTGTATAAAAAAAACAAATGCCCTTCTGGCTTTTTCTTCATGTGTTCTATGTCCCATAATAAATCTTTGGATAAATCCTTCCCATGTGTTGATGCTAATGATTTTTGTCTTTGCTATTGTGAGAGTAATTTCTCCTACTATATTTTCTCTTGAATGGTTATTGTTAATACATAAAGACAACTTTTGAGAAGTGTGTTTTTATTTTGTAGTTGATCTTACTGTTTGTCATACTACTTTTAATAGTTTCTTAGATGATTATCTTGGGTTTTTAGGTAGACAGTTCTATAATCCACAAAGCGATATACATTCTTTTTCCCTCATTGTGTCAGCTAAAATATTAACAATAATATTTTACTATAAAAGGTATGGGCATTCTTGCCCTGTCTCAAACTTAATGGCAATATCTCTGGTATTAAACAACAAAAAAAGTATGGGCTGTTGATTTGAAAATTTCTATATCATAGTGGTAAAGTATCATCCCATTCCTGTTTTGCTCAGAGTTGTAAAAACTAGTAATTGATGCTGAATTTATCAAATGTCTTCTTGGCATCTATCTCTATGATATTTTTAAACTTGTTTTTAAATAATAAATATAATGGGTGGCTTTGTGAATAAAGTGAAAAGTTTTAGTGATCTTTCTTTCCTCACCTCAGTATCAACCACTAGAAGTATCTACTTTTAACAATATCTTGGAGATTTTTCCAGACTCCTCTATGAGTCTACCAATTTATACATGTATAGTAAGTACATTTGGGTGTCTTTTTCTAAATGAGATCATAGAGTACATATTGTTCTGTAATTTGTTTTTGTTTCTTAAAATATTGGACATCTTTTTATATTAGTAGAGATCTCTCTTATACTTTAGGTGGCTGCATATTATTTCATTGTATGTTGATTATTTAGCCAGTCCTTCATTAATGGATATTTGTGGTCACATTTTTACTTTTTTTTAAAATAAACCTCACTTCAGTGAATATAATTTACATATATGTTTGTGCACTTGGACAAGTATTTCTAATGTATTTTTTGTCCTATTACTAGGCTTAGTCCTTTGAAGGAAATCTTACATTCTCGGTTCCTACAATAGTCCATGGAAACACATTAAATTCTGTTTCTGCATAATGTGTTTAAAACATTTCCCCTAAAACCCTGTTTTAACAAGTAGAAATTATAACACAAGTACTAAGATAAATGATAAATATTTTGCCTGGTAGTATGAATATTAAAAATTTTTAATTAACCCTTAACCACTATTGAGCCATTATTTTCAACCCTGAAGTAACATAAAGAAATCAGATCTCCAACTCTTTTTTTTTTTTTTTTTTTTTACTAAAAAGCAGTGGAGTTCATGGATCTTTCATATGTTTAACAAAGTTTATTTTAGCCAAAATGGGCACTTGGCTTTTGGATTAGCAGTATTTTTATTCTTCAGCCACTTTGTCTATTTTATAAGTGTAGAAAACTGAGAATTAACCATTTTTTGCACATACCCTATTTTGTAGAAATCAGCTTCAGTTTCTTCTATGAAGGCAAAGAGGCAGAATGAGGGAGAAAACTCAAGGTTGCCATTGCAAACCTTTCTCATGTTTTAGGGGGAGGATATGAACGACACCTTATTTAGAGACATCTTACCAACTGCACTTCCCATCAGGCAAAGAGCAGTAATTGTTCTTTGGTGCAGTAGTTGAGGAAGTCTATTTTGAATTGAATAAAAAAGAAGAAAAGCTGATATCTCAGTGGGCTGATTTTAATTGGGTCAGGAAAAGTTTATTTTTCTTTCAAGGCTATTTAAATTACCGTATCTCTCCCTATTGACCATGGTGTCCTGCACAGGTCCTGAACTTCTGCTATGTGTCACCTGGCTTTACAATGTCAAATGGGGGGATGGGATCCTCATCTCCAAAGGCTCTCCCAGCTATGCATCACTTACCTGCTAATCCCCTTGTAAACTGTAGCATAAGAGCCTTCACCCAGCTTCTCCAGGTTCAAGTAAGATGAGGCTGCCCCAAAAGGGAGGCTCTTCCTCTGCTTAAGGGGAACAGGTAGGGGTGAGAGGTTGGAAAAAGAAGAAAGAGGACTGTTTTATTATTTGCCAGAGTGTACTTGGGACACTCTGCTTAGTAATTGCCCTGGAAACAGGGCCAGCCTCCCCAGACAAGCACACATTAAATCCTTGTTGATCAGCATCAGCTGCTCACTCACCCACTGCAAGCCCTGCCTCAGATCCTCTTCCTGAAAAGAATCACTGTTACTTCGTGGCCTTTTACTCTTGAACTTCCGGGCACGGACTGCCTGAAGTCCCCTGGGGTGAAATGAAGTCATGGAACAAGATGCTTCTTTTAGGTCTGTTAGCTAGAGAAAAAAAAGGAAAGTGCAGAAATAAAATTTATGCAAAGTCAAGACTTAGTGGCTGCCATAAACCATTTTTCCTTTTGTTGTCTTTTTTTTAATCTTCAAATGTTTTCTAAGCTTTGCACTCCCCAAAGTCACCTTTCCTGAAAGTAGATCATTTAAAAAAAAATCTTAATGATAGCAATTGTTGAAACACTACATTCTTTCTTCACCTAAAAATATGTCTTTAAAACTTAGGTTAACCTAAATTTCTTTGATGGATAGCTTCCAATTTTTCTCTGTTTAACTTACACTTTTTCTTCATGTCCCCTTAATCTGTCATTTAGGGGAATAACTTTCTAGTATGGCATTGCTAATAACCATGAGCTAATTATTGAAATGTTGAATCCATGGCATACAATACTGCAGCTTGTTTTTTAAGGTTCAGCTTTGTAGTTTAGTACTGGAGAGATTTCAATAGAAAAACTACTTTTGTGACTTCAGTTGAGTTTCAGGCAGCCCAAAGCATAGGATTATTTTTCCCTTTTGGTCTACAAAAAAAGATAACAATCCCAAATTTGATAACAATAGCCATAAATTCTCTGTGACTTTAATAGCATTTTCTTTTTACTGGTTTAGACCTACCACAGAAAAATCAGACCCTGCAACAGAAAGGGAGCCTCTGAACTCCTCCGCTTATCACTAGAGAAAGATGCTGCTCCTGGGATACAAATACCTCGATCGCAGCCTCCATCGTCACAGGCGCGCTCCTCTGACAGCTGTGCGCATCGCCTCCCTCCCCACAGCGATGGCAGCTGCATCCCGGCTGGAGAGTCTTTGCACACAGCTCTTGACCCATAATCTTCTAGGCTCAAGGAGAGAGCTCGCACTTGAACCTCTCCCTCTCTGTCTCTCCTGTCCTCGTTCACTCCCTTTTAGCCAGAGGTCAGTAAGGCTGGAGCTTTCGTATGACTCACATGAGGGCTCTGCTGGGTCAGCCTCATGACTTCAGCAGTTTTTCCTTATCGGTACAAGAAAGCATACGTTGGGAGGATGGCTGCCTGCACTCGTACGTGTAACTGAAAACAGGACGCTAGTACTGGGTAGAATGAAACTTGGCACAGTTTAGGTTCATATTCCAGCCACAAGTTAGTTTTATTGGTATACATAGTTTTTATGAATTTACATGGCTTATTCATATAAATAATAATGACGTTTATTAGGCTTCCCCAGTGCTAAAGTGGACACATTGAGAAGCATTTTCTCCCTGCCTTTCATGTGAGAGAATTTTGCTTTAAAATATATCTGCAACCTAGCCAACTCTTAATAGTCAGAGAAACCACAGAATAGGAAGAAAGCTAAAGATACCTACCCCATCGCTTCACCTTCGAGCAGTTGTGTAACTAATACTCCCAGAGGAGCTTGCACATTCATTCATCACTTTAAAAAACTAGCTAGTGAGCACCTGTGTTGTTCTTACTACGTAGATAGTTACCCAGTGGTGGAGAAAGAGGAGTTTGCATGAAATATATCCATCTTTCCTCTCTGTTTTCCTCTCTCCCTTCCTTCCTTTCACATAGCTGTAATTAATGTTTACTATGTTAATAGAATGCAGTGTTGAGGATCTAGCTTAAGCTACTTTGTAGTCTTTAAACAAAACTTTTTACTCTCATAGACTCCTAAGGTTGGATATTGTCACTATAATGTACCAATCTGAGTGAGACAATGCAGGATACACAAGCACAACCATTATCATAAAAGGAAAAAGTGAGTCATGTCTATTACTACAATAATATTTGTGTATATTTCCTATAGGAACTTCACAATGGTTTAAAAAGCCTTTCAGATAATTTAATTATAAGCATGTATTAAAGTCTTATTTCAAAATTGCCACAAGAGAAAAGATCTAGAAGAGGACAGTTCAAAGAGTCACTCAAATTAGAGACATGTAGTTTTTTTTTTAAGTAAGTTACATTAATACAAAAAAGAATATTTGGTTAAAGACTATTAAACATTCTTTTTAAAGATTTTTATTTATTCATTTTTAGAGAGGGAAGGGAGGGAGAAGGAGAGAGAGAGAGAAACACCAATGTGTGGTTGCTGGGGGCCAGTGGCCTGCAACCCAGGCATGTGCCCTGACTGGGAATCGAACCTGCAATGCTTTGGTTCGCAGCCTGCGCTCAATCCACTGAGCTATGCCAGCCAGGGCTAGACTATTAAACTTTTGATTGACAATCAACAGAGAGTGAGAAAAGCTAGTTTCTCAAAATATTTAATAATTCCATTAGAATTTATTATAATTAGATTATATTTTATAAAAAGTGCTGATTTTTTCCTAAAAGGATACTGTGAATTTTTTTAAAACATTTTTTATTGTTGTTCAAGTACAGTTTTCTGCCTTTCCCCTGTCCCTTCCCACCACCCCAGCACTCCCTACCTCCCTCCCCTGTTTCCACTCCCATTTGTTATTGTCCATGTGTCCTTTATAATTGTTCCTGCAAACCTATCACCATTTTCCCCTATAATCCCCTCCCCTCACTCCTCTGGTCACTGTCAGCCTGTTCTCAGTTTAAATGTCTTTTCTCATATTTTGCTTGCTTGTTCATTTTGTTGATTAGGTTCCTGTTAAAGGTGAGATCACATGTTATCTGTCTTTCACTGCCTGGCTTATTTCACTTAGCATAATGCTCTCCAGTTCCATCCATGCTGTTGCAAAGGGTAGGAGCTCCTTCTTTCTTTCTGCTGCATAGAATTCCATCATGTAAATGTACGATACTTTTCTGATCCATTCATTTACTGATGGGCACCTACATTGTTTCCAGCACTTGGGCATTGTAAATGGTGCTGCTATGAACATTGGGGTGCATAGGTTCTTTTGGATTGGTGTTTCAGAGTTCTTAGGATATAATCCTAGCAGTGGAATTGTTGGGTCAAAAGGCAGTTCCATTTTTAGTTTTCTGAGGAAATTCCATACTGTTTTCTATAGTGGCTGCACTAATCTACAATCCTACCAACAGTGCACTAGGGACTCCTTTTGTCCACAACCTCTCCAACACTTGTTTGTTGTTTTGTTTATGATGGCCATTCTGACCAGTGTAAAGTGGTATCTCATTGTGGTTTTAATTTCCAACTCTCTGATAGCTAGCGATATTGAACATTGTTTCATGTGTCTCTGGATCCTCTGTATGTCCTCCTTGGAGAAGTGCCTGTTCAAGTCCTTTGCCCATTTTTTAACTGAGTTGCTTATCTTCTTAGAGTGGAGTAGTGTAAGTTCTTTATATATTTTGGAGATCAAACCCTTGTTTGAGGTATCATTGGCAAATATGTTTTTCCATATGGTTGGTTCTCTTTTTATTTTAATGCTGTTTTCTTTAGCCATGCAGAAGCTTTTTATTTTGATGATGTCTCATAAGCTTTTGTTTGAGGCTCTGTTTCCAGAAAATCTGTGTTAAGACAAACAGCTTTTTTAAATTAGTAGTAACATTAATAAGTTATTGATAATTTCAGGCTAGCTTCTCCCATCCTACATTTTTGGAGTCTTTTTTCCTTTCTTAATTGGTGTGTATTCAAAATACAATATTTAGTTGAAAGTTTGCACTTTTCCAGTCTTTGCATTCCTGCCTTTATTTAAGGTAGGCCGATTATTAGGAATTATGGTCTAACCTTTCTAAAATATGTAGTTTTTCACAAGCACTCAACAGGTAATAACATGAGAGGTAATTTGAAGCTTTTGTCAGAAACATTAAAAATAATCCATGTACATCACCAGTGTATAGCCATAAAAGGAAGATGTAAAAAAATGACTTGCAGTGATAATCAAAATGTACTGTTAAGTGAAAAAAGCAAAATGCTTTTGTACGTTACATTTTGTGGCAAATGAGGGAAAAATAAAGTGTAATCAGTAGTTTTACTAATAGTAGCAATATTACTGTTATTATTTTGAAACTCTTACTGGTATATTTTAGGATTAAACAAGTAATTATGCTAATGTCATTAAAACTAAACTTTTCAGCATAAGAGAAAATAGACATAAATATTAAATCAAAGAAATCAAGTAAAAAGTACATGGTCTTAAATTTGATTAGGAAATATTGGATAAACTTATAACTGTTTTCCTTTAAAAAAATCTATCAACCTAAAAGACCTAGAAACAGTGACAACCCAATAGCAGTGAGCAATGCCAGTGCCCATTTGTGGTCTCTAAATACTATGTTTTATTAAAAACAACCAAGAAGCCTGTGGAGAAATAGTGGCTGAACATACGGAGCATGAAATTTCAGAAGTTATCAGGAAAGACATCTTCGGCTCATCTTAAGTATGTGGGAGTCCTGTTAAAATAACACAGGAGCCAACTTGAAGGGACTCCCATTTTGCTTAAGATGGGACAATTTGAATATTTAAAATAATGACTGTAAAGTATTGAACACACAAAATATGTAAAATCCATACCTTTATGGTGGTTATAAATAAAAATGGTCACTTGGAGGTTTCTAGTGCAGCAACTCAATGACTGTGAATATTGACAAAGGGGGGAATCATGTATTTATTTAGTCTTTTTTAATATAGATTATTTTTCTGGAGTTATTAAATAGTTAATGAGGAGAAAATTCTTCCTCACAGAAGATTTTCAGCTAGTAAAGGCAGAAGAAATGATAGAAGTAGAAATTCACTACTATGCAATCCCTAGTGCAATAATAAATCTAAGGAACAATCATCAGTGGATGCTACAATGAAATCATTAGGTGAAAGATTGATAAGGAACTTTGCAATGAAGGGTCAAGTGGATACCATCTGTGCCACTGATCAATCTTAGCTCCACTAAATCTTGGACATCGAGAAGTGATGTGCCTCCTGATGTGGTACAACAGAAAGAACACAGCACCACCTGTGATGTATTTCTGACTGAAGAAAAAATATTTAATCTGAATCTAATCAAGTATCTAGGTCTTAAACCAAATTACAAGAAACACAGAGGACAGAGGGTTATTCACTTTTGTGTGTATAATGCTACAAGGAAACAAAGAGCCAAATCAGAAAGGATGAATAACCTGATTTCTCTCACAAATAAATGGCATAAAAAAAGAAGATAATTCAGAAGCCTTAAGAGACGCGACAAATACAACATGTAGACCTTGTTTGAATCCTGATTTGAACAAATCAACTGTAAAACAACATCTTCCCCCTAGCTTTACTGAGGTATTATAGAAAATAAAAATTGTATATACTTAAAGTATACAAGATGACATTTTGATATATGTGTTCATTGCAAAATGTTTACCACAATCAAGCTAATTAACATAATTATCCCTTCACACAGTTAACTTTGTGTGTGTGTGTGAGAGAACAATTAGGATCTACCATGTGTGCATCACAGCATTTCCCTACCATGTGTGCATCACAGCATTGCTAACTATGGTCACCCAGCCTGTGCATCAGATCTCTAGCAGGTACTCACCGGGCACATCTGAACTCATATATGCACACCTTTGCCAGCACTTCCCCACTTCCCCAACTCACCAGCTTCTGGGAACCACTGCAGAACAACATTTCTGAGACCAGTATGAAAACTTACTTATGGTATTAGATGATCTTAATAATTTATTTTTGGAAACAATAATATTTTAGATGTGCTGGCTTAAATAAAATGTGTTATTAAAATAAAAAAGAATTTATTTTTAATTTTACATGGTGATTGTTTGAAAACAATCCTACAGTTAAAGATGCATGCTAAAGTATTTATAGGTAGAATGACATAACTTCTTTACTTAAAAATATTCCAGAAAAAATAATGTTGGGGGAAATAATCAAAATTGGTAAAATGATGATTGTTTAAGTGATGGCTTAATGCGGATTCACTTTTGTGTATAAGAATCTTCTAAATGAGGGGAGTTCCAGCAAGATGGAGGCATAGGTGGATGCACCGTACCTCCATGCACAACCAAGATTAGAACAACAATTTAGAAGCAGAATAACACCAGCACTGACAGAGAATTTATCTGAATGAAGTCAGACAGCCAAGAAGTTGAAGTAGACCTGTTCATCCAGACCAATAAGAGGGGTGGAGACAAGTGCATGGGTTGCAGCGTGTGGAGTTCAGGGAGAGATGGGCGCCTAAAGCAACCAGGAGCGAGTAAGCCATCTGGGGTGCACAGCGGGTGGACCCTGAGTACGCAAGCGGCAACTGGCGGACCCAGTGAGGTTGTGATTGTGGACCAGGGCAGAGCGCAAAGCCCAGGATCCCAGGGAAGGGACTGAGATCCCAGGAGAGTGGGGCTGCCGCCATTGTTCCCTCCTGCCCCCGCCCCCACATACAACGTCACGACCTAGTGACTGGGGTGCCCAGCCCCAGTGAACACCTAAGGCTCCGCCCCTCACTGTAACAAGAGCGACCAGACCGGAAAAAAAAGAGAGAGCGATGGCTCAAATAGAAGAACAAATCAGTGCCCCAGAACTCATCCTTTTGAGCCACCAAGAAATAGCTAACCTATCAGATGCACCATTCAAAACACTGGTGATCTGGGAGCTCACAGAATTGGTTGATTTTGTGTGCAAATTAGATGAAAAAATGCAAGTTACCATAAAAGAGATGAAGGAAGATGCACGGAGAACCAACAGTGATGAGAAGGAAACTGGGACTCAAAACAACAGAGTGGACCAGGAGGAAGAAAAAAGAAACCAAACAGGAAATAATGAAGAAATAAGAATTCAAAAAAACGAGGAGAAGCTTAGGAACCTCCAGGACATCTTTAAACGTTCCAACATCCGAATTATAGGGGTACCAGAAGGGGAAGAGGTAGAGCAACAGATTGAAAATGTATTTGAACAAATAATAAGGAGAACTTCCCCATTCTGGCAAAGGAAATAGACTTCCAGGAAATCCAGGAAGCTCAGAGAGCCCCAAAGAAGTTGGACCCAAGAAGAAACACACCAAGGCACATCATAATTACATTAGCCAAGGTAAAAGTGAAGGAGAGAATCCTAGAAGCAGCAAGAGATAAGGGGACAGTAACCTACAAAGGAGTTCCCATCAGACTGTCAGCTGATTTCTCAAAAGGGACCTTGAAGGCAAGAAGGGGCTGGAAAGAAGTATTCCAAGTCCTGAAAGACAAGGACCTATATCCTAGATTACTCTATCCAGCAAAGCTTTCATTTAGAATGGAAGGGCAGATAAAGTGCTTCTCAGATAAGGTCAAGTTAAAGGAGTTCATCATCACCAAGCCCTAATTTTATGAAATGCTAAAGGGACTTATCTAAGAAAAGAAGATAAAGAAAAAACATGTATAGTAAAATGACAGCAAACTCACAACTATTAACAACCACACCTAAAGCAAAACCAAAAGAAACAAAGCAAACAACTAGAACAGGAACAGAACCACAGAAATGGAGATCACATGGAGGGTTAGCAACAGGGGAGTAGGAGGAGGAGAGAGGGGGAAAAGGTACAGAGAATAAGTAGCATAGATTATAGGTTGAAAATAGACAGGGGCAGGGCAAGAATAGTATGGGAAATGTAGAAGCTAAAGAACTTACGACACATGGACATGAACTAAAGGGAATGTGGGTGGGAGAGGGTGTACAAGGTGGAGGGGAGTGAAGGGGGGAAAATGGTAAAACGGGACAACTGTAATAGCATAATCAATAAAATATATTTTAAAAAAAGAATTTTCTAAATGAGAAAGTAGAATAAAACAATATTCTTAAAAACACATTCATATGAAATCCATACATTTTGATCATTTATTTATTTCCTCATATTCATTCCTGCCTGCTCCCAATGGGGTGTGTGTGTATGAGGCTTTAGATAAAAGTACAATAGTAGCATCACTATCAAAGGGTTTCTTAGCTCCCTTCCCCAAGGTAGAAATCAGGAGAAGAGGCAAAACAAACTCAAAAGGAGAAGTTTACTGAAAACAGGATGGAGAGACAGGAGAAAGGGAGGGAGCTTGATGCACCAAGGGAGCACAGACTAACGACAGCATGGCTCCCCTGAACTGTCGCTGGCATCTGGCTTATCCAGAGCTGGGTTCTTCATGCAGGTGCAGAGGCAGCTCTTACTTTCCAGGTTCCCACAGTTGGCTGGTATCTACTGGAGGAGGCACAGGACAGAGCTTTTTGGGGAGTACCTGAAGAGAAAATTTAAACGTATCTAGGAGAGGCTTATAAAAATAACTGAAGAACATTCCCATCCATTTAACAGAGGCTCAGCCTGTCTCAGCAGTAGTAGCAATAACAGTAACAGCTTGCTCTGCGTCAGACTTCGTGCTGATCCTCCAACTCCATGACAGTGACTAGGCACCTTTACTTATCTCCACTTATGAGGGTACTGAGTCTTAGAGAATTTATGTAACTTTCCCAAGATTACTAAACTAGCAAATAGTAGAAAATAGTATAAAGCCTTCCAAAGACTACTACAGTTTTCTAATTTTATTGAATGAGGGGACAGTGATAATTGTATATGCACAAAATGCTCAAAATCTCTGTTTGGTCTCATTTCTCATTAATTATTAGGACTAGATTTAAATTAGTTACTATATTTCAGGTGAACCAGTAATAGTTAAATGATTCTGGTTCATCAATCAGAAGTCCTATGGCATCACCGTTGGTCCAAATAAAAACTACAGAATACAGTTCTTAAATCACATGCCCTCTTTCTTCTAGGAATACTTTGTTTTATTAAAAACTTTACATGCTGAGAGTGCTGTCTGCTGACAGTACTCAGAACTGCAAGCACATGGTGTCTGGGTCTCCTTTGCAACTTTAGATACATTTGTGGTCTTTCTTTACATCATATTATTATTGCATATTAGTATAGTATTTGTTTACTTGTACTTAGTATTCACAATGAAGTTAATAGTGTAAGTTCATGTTATCTTCCATTTCCACTGCCTTCAAGAAAGACTAAGATTCAAACTAATGTTACTGAAAAAATATGTGGAGCAAGATGGTCATGTTTCCAAATTTCACAAGTTCTATTGATTTAAGAGACAATTTCTAGAGCCCTTGGGAATATCTGCTCAGAAATGCCAACTGCCCCGGTTCCTAGTTTTCTAGCCTTAAATTCTGTGTTCCTGGCTGTAATATTAGATTCTGTCTCACATTCAGGCTCTCCCCACATCCTGGCCTTCACTTAGAAAGAGTAGTTTAATCCGTTGTGGATCAAAACTGTGAACTACAGATGGAACGCTCGAGTATGCTGAGCGATTCCATATGTGCGTGTCCACATTCTAAAACTACTGGGAAGCAATGGCAGGTTAAAAGAGACATTTCACAGGCAGGTAAAGAAATCTAATTGCAAGGTGTTCCTGTCACAGAATAGCTTAGCTTGTAAAACAATGCAATTATACTGAACACTACACCTAAAAATGGCCCTTTGTGTAAAACAGTATAGGAATCTTTGGGAATCTGTAGGTGCCGGGAAAACAGAAGACCCCCTATTGCCAGTATACGCAAAAAAATAAAGTTATGCTTCTACAGACCAGATGTTTTCTCTGTTATTTTCATCCGTATGACTGCTTGTTTGTTTAATTTGAGTCTGAAAGCATTCAGGGAAAATTTCAGATATGACTTGAACTGATGGATTTCTTGCCCACTGAAATGGAAGGAACCAGTTTTATATTTCATTTTCAACATAACAGCATGATATTTTAAAGATTGGTTTAAACTTTTTAATAAAGAATTAATTTGTAAATATAATATAATCAGGTTCCATGGTGAGACAACTTGTTACATATTTAGTGGCAGTCTTCTGGCTATAGGTAGGAAAAAAAGTGACAATAATAAGGGGAACACATGATTTACTTGCATTTACTCATAACAGTTCTGTAGTCAGAAGTATTAAATAATTTGCCCAAGGCCACACAAGAAAGAAGCCGTTTCAAACCAAGGCAGATCAGCATTAAAGTCCATACTTTAAATCTACTTGACTCCTTTCCTTCTTAGTACAAATTAACAATTGAGGACTGACCTGGCTGGTGTGGCTCAGTGGGTTAAGCACTGGCCTGTGACTGAATGGTTGCCGGTTTGAGTCCCAGTCAGGGCACATGCCTGGGTTGTAAGCCAGGTCCCCAGTTAGGGGCATGCCGGAGGCAACCGATCAATGTTTCTCTTGCACATTGATGTTTCTCTCCCTCTCTCTCTCTCTCTCCTTCCCTTCTTTTTATGTTTATTCTCTCTAAAAATAAATAAATAAAATCTTTAAAAAAATCTGGGAGATAATCAGTTATATCAGAGTTTCCATGCCTGTTGTTGGCCCTCCCTTTCTTTATTAAGCAGTTCAACCTAATATGGCTACCATTTTTTTTGATCTGTTCTAAACAAGCACTTCACATGTATTTTCTCATTTAAATTCTGTGACATGGTTATTTATTACCCCAATTTTAGATGAGAAAACTGGGGATTGTTCCAAGCTTCTTAAGAGTAAGTATCAGAATTTGAATCCCCTGGCATTAATTTTAGGATATATGCTCTTAACCATGTCTCCACACAGTGAGCACTCAGGTGCTTTGAGCACCCTTTTCCTTGTCACATAGTGGGTCCCTCAACTCAGCATGCTGTTCCCTTACACATGGAAGGGAATTTCATTTCTTGGTACTCAGAATGGTATCTTAACACATATGAAAGAACTTTCTCTCTGACAGGAAACATGCATCCCTGAAAGTAGAAGCTGAGGTGAATGCCTTTCTTCTGCCATTTCCAACTCCTTGCCTCTCTTTCTAGCAGCCCCTCACAGTCAGTGTACAATCAGAACAATTGGTTGGTTCACTAGAGAAATGCTCAGGCTGCTGACTAAACAATAATGACACCTTTGTACAACTTGTCATTGTTAATTTCTGTGAAATACACTGAATGCTCCATAACCTTCCTTAACATTGCCCTGAAGTTTCTTGCTCTGTCAATCAAGTGAGAGCTTGGAAACCCATCCTTCCTGATGTTGAAATGTAGCACATTCCACAGTACTAGAAGCAGTCGAGTTTTAGTACTGTTTGAAAACGTCTCCTGTAAGTTACTATTACTTTAAAATATGCATATGCTGTGGATATACCAATACAAATAATCACAACTTACAAAACCCGACTTGTAAATTTCTGAGACCCACAAACTGTGAGGCAGGCCTCTGAGACTTCCTCTCCCCATCTCCGTCCCAGGACACCGGAGTCCCTCCCGTCCCAGTTCCGGAGACTCAGCCAGCCTTGGGCCGACAGCACCGCTTGGTGGCCGGAACGGAGAACTGGCCAAACCAATTTTTCTTCCTTCCAAACTTTTTCCTTAAGAGAAGACTCCTCCCACAACCCATTCACCTCCGTTTTCTTTGGGCTTTGCCACTCTTAGCCGAGGTGATTACGCCTCAGGCAATCACTCAAGTGGACACACGTCCTTTTACAAAAATCTTTTTTCTTAGCCCCACCCAGTGACTTCACAAGTTTTTCTTATCCTTCCAACTGCCTTTATCACATACGTAAGCCTAGCAGTTACTGGGGCTGGGCAAACCAGACGTCTCTAAAACTGACAGTGTTTACCCACATTAAAAAAAAAAATAAGTATTTCAAAATCCGTGCAAATCCTTCAGGCCTCTTCCTCTCGGAACTGCCTTGCCCTCCCCAGCTCCGAGCCAACTGGCTCCTAGCCGAGGCAGAGACTTCAGTAATAGCCGAGGAAAACTGATGGAGCTGGAGACCCAAAATAAGAAAAGTAAACTTAAATAAATAAATAAATAAATAAGACAGGAAGGGGAAGGAGAGGAGGAGCGAGAGGGAGAGACAGAGAGAGGGAAGAAGGGACAGAAAGAAAAATGAGAAAAAAAGTTTAACCTGGGGGCCTCCGGTGCGGCTTCCTTCCCCACTGCCCGCCAGTGCCCGAAATGGGGTAAGGCAGAAGGGGGGACACACACACACCCTCCTCGATAACCAAGACAAATCAAAATAATAAATAATGTCACTGCAGTAATTTTAAATCAAAATTTTAAAAATTAAAATACAAATTAATGTCAAAACCCCACAATGAACAACATACAGCATCGACCCTGCGCCAAGGAAACAGTCGCTTCTAAACAGCCAGAGGTTCCGCGGAGGGCTGGGGGCGGGGGGTCCCGGGCCCCCCTCCCTCCTCCCCCCTCCAACCCCACTTCGGTCGCATGGGCGCGTTTATGAGCGTTGACCGTGGTGTATGATCAGGAACAGACTGGCAACGCGGGTTTATACGGAGAGGGTTTTCCAAATTGTAAGGCTTTTATGAACTTTTCCCGATTGATTCCAAATATGAGCGGCTACCTCCATCCGTGTACGCATAACAAGGGCGCACGTGTTTCTCGTTGCCTCAGGCTCCAGTGTGGCTGCGTCCCCTGCAGCGTCCCACTCACCTGCGCCTTCCCCTCTGCGCTCCAGAGCTCCCCAGCTTTCATCAGAATTCCTCGTCCTTGGCCCTTAAACCTGCTTTCCTTCAAGTACCTGAACCCGTGAAAAAGTACTTAATGCCAAGGGTTTTTCCTTGTCTTTTTTTAAAATTATAAAGTATTGCAAAAGTATTGCTTTCATTTCCCCCTATATTTTTCATTTCAAATGCACGTTATTTGAACATCGTAGGTCACATAACATTTGTAGTTTAATCCAGGAACTAATACGTTATTTACCTCACTGTTTCTATGGGAAAACATGTTCTAAGTTTTAAACAACTCACTTGCAAATGAATATTGGGGACACTATTTTTTATATGTTGGGCCTAAATGCTTTCTTTAAATTTTTACAACAATTTACATGTTAAACATTGTAATACACACACAAAAAAAGAGGTCCTGTAGCCCAAACTCTTTAGCCCTATGGCTCTTTATGCTTGTAATGCCCGGCTTGAGACCAGCATGCTGAGATATGTCAGAACAGTTTTGTCAACAAAACTGAGACAAGTGAAGAACAAGAGTGAGAACTGTAACATTAGTAGTGTAAATCATATAAAACTCAATATAGATGACCATATTATTTAAATATAGATATTTACATTTTATTAAAACATGCTTGCTCTGATGGTTACTTAATAATGTAGGATTTATGAACATATGTCTCAACACCTCTCATAGAGCTTGGTGCTTCCATTCTAAAAATAAGTTAGCATTTGCTTATCTGCATCTGTTGACTAGTCATTCAACCCACTGATTATTTTGGTATGAGATGAGTAGAAGCATTTCTATATAAATCATTCCCCCAAATCACAGAACATCATCAGCAGGTCTTTGCTCCTCATTTTTGGCCATTATCTTCTCCTGCATGAAGTCCAGCCACACAGAAAAGTGCTCCCAGATGTCAATAAGAGTTGGGTGCCCCCTTTCTAAAATATGAACTGCTCAGAATCGCAGCATCCATTTTTTAAAACAAAGGTCTAAGTTGTTTTTAACTACCCTTTTTAACTTAGGATAGCAATGCCAGCTAATTCAGTAACAATAACAAGTGTGACACAGACGCAGCCTCTATTTCAATGGTTAGGTAGAATGAGACACACAGACTACAAATCTACTTTGAAGTGCCAGAAGATGATTCTGCGGTACACTTTTCAAATTCCTGAGCCTGGCTTCTGACAGCCTGACTCCGTTCTGCCCCGCCCACCACAATTCCCCAATCATCCGCCCACATGTGTCTGTAACCACCCCAGTAGCCTCACTGCGTGACAAAGCTTCCTTGACATTCTGACTCAACCTCCAGGTGTTCCTCATCCGATACCTTCTACTCTTGGCTGTACCTATTCCTCCTACAAGTCCTGGCTGAGGTTCCATCTTTGCTCCGAACTTTTCCCTGCTTCTTTGATTCTCCCCACTCCTACCCCCTTCTCTTTAAAGGCTGAGCTCCTGGTTGTCTGGACTGTGTATTCTAATTACTATTTTCTCTGTTTTCCTAACAAGTTAGTAAGTACGTTCTTTGAGAGTATGAATTATATCTTACACTCCTTTCAGATTCTTAATAAATAGCTGTTAAAGGAAATAATAGCATTTACACGTGTGTGTGAAGGCACCCCCATTCCCCACACATATACACATACATTTAGAGGATGAAAGCTTACAACCGGTGTGTATTTCCTATTCATTGTGACCCCACTTTGAGCACATCCCTGTACACTGCCCTCTGTGAGTCTTATTCTGAGTTTCTAATACTGGCCTTCACTGACTCTTTTACTTCTTTTCTGTTATCATCTATCATGTCTGTTTTGAACCTACTTTCTGTCTTAGTCGTGAGCTCTCTATTCACCACCTTGGTCCAATGGGAGTTGAAGTGTGTTGGAGGTGGGGTGCGGGCAGGGAGAGAGAGAGTGAGAGTTTAAAGTTTGGAGATCTAGGTTTGGTGACCTGGGTATGAGTCCCTCTGCCACTAAGAGTAGTTGGTATAACTTGGACAAGTCAGTGGGTCTCAGTTTCTTTGTGGGTATTTTAGGAATAATTATACCTTTCATGGTGTTGTTTTAAGAATAAAATACACGTATGAAGTATTTTGCAAATAATATAAAATCTGTTATATTGCCATATTATTAGCATTAGCCCAAATATCATTACCTTCCAGAGGCTGCACAACCCACCTCCACACACATGCACACAGATACACATTCACACACTCACTCACGGATTGTCCCAGGGCAGGTAAACCATTGGCTTCAAGTCTTTTGGCCTTTGAGCACCAGAGGATCCTTGTCTCCTGACTTTTAAGAATGGGAAAGTGACCTGAGTGGTGTAACTCAGTGGATTGAGTGCCGGATTGCAGACCAAAGGGTCACCAGTTCAATTCCCAGTCAGGGCACATGCCAGGGTTGTGGCCAGGTCCCCAGCAGGGGGCACACCAGAGGTGACCGCACATTGATGTTTCCCTCTCTTTCTCCTTCAATTATGTTTCCCTTTCTTTCTCCTCCCCTTTCTTTCTCTCTACAAATAAATAAAATAAAATCCTAAAAAGTGGGCCCTGGTGGTTTGGTGGTTGAAGCATTGTCCCATACACCAAAATGCTGCAGGTCCAATCCCCAATGGAGGCACATATGGGAGGCAACTGATCACTGTTTCTCTCTCACATTGATGTTTCTCTCCCTCTAAAATCAATTTTAAAAAATCTTCAGGTGAGGGTTTAAAAAATTTTAAAAAATAAGAAAGTGGGAGAATCAATCGAAAGCCTCAAACTAGAACCAACATCAGCCAGGGTAGCTGTATTTCAACAAATCGTTAAACCGCTAGCTCTCAATAAACAATTTTATTGAACAATTGCTAAAGGACAAAGCACTGCAGTAATCTTTAAAGAACTGAAAATGAAAAACAGGCCGTTTGGGAGCTTAGAATCTAACAAGAGAGACAGAGACATATAGGTTTGCATATTAGTGTCATACACACCATTCTAAAAGAGCTTGTGTTTTTAAGTGGGTTCAACTCAGATTGTGCCCTGAGAGTACTGGGTCTATGATGATATGTAGAAAGACATGTTGGATTACTATTTTTCCCCCTGTACAGTTGGATTCTTTGGAAATAGGAAATCTAAGTTTGCTGTCATGTCAACTATTTGGCTTTTTTAAGGCTTTGGTTTGGGGTATCTATTCTATACCTTGACACCACACCCCTTCCAGCTACTGCCTGTTTTTCATTTCACTTCGCAACAAAACTTTTTGAAGATGTCTCTATTTCCTCACCTATTATTCTCTCTTTACTCACCCCAATTAAGCCTCTGTGTTTACTGCTCCACTGAATCTGCCCCTGCCAAGTCACCAGAGATTCCATCTTATCAAACCCACATGCTACTTCTCAGACCTTAACTTACTTTACTGTTTATTTGCGTTCAACACCATTTATCACATCGCCCTTCTTGAAAGCCTCTTTGATTTCTGTGAAGGGAACACTTTCTTAGTTGTCCTCCTACCTCTGTGGGGAATTCTCTGCAATCATCTTTCCTGGCTCCTCCTCCTCTGCTCAACTTCTAAGTTTGGGCAACCCAGTGCTCAGTCCTAGACCTATCTACACTTTCCTCCCAGATAATTTAATCTACTTCTCTTTACCTTTCAGTGGCACCTATGTGCAAATGCCTCTCAAATCTCTACCTCCAGCTCTGACTTCTTCCTAGCATACTTCAACTTGGATGCCAAAGACATATTACAAAATCAATGTCAAAAACAGACCTCTTGAATCATGCCAAGATACTTTTCCTTAGTCTTCTCAAGTTCAGGAAATGGAATTCTCATTAATCAGTTGCTTAGAAAGTAATGCAGGCAGCATACAAATCAAATGTTATGTCTAATCCACCATCAAATCAATCGTGCCAACTCTACTTCCAGAGAGTATCTCAGATATATTCAATTCTCTTTTTAAAAATATATATTTAGTGATTCCAGAGAGAAAGGAACAAAGGGAGAGAGAAAGAGGAAGAGAAACATCAATGTAAGAGAGAAACATCAATGTAAGAGAGAAACATCAATGTAAGAGAGAAACATCATTGTAAGAAGGAAACATCAACCTTTTGCCACCCTTACACACCCTGATCAGGGACCAAACCTGCAACCAGGGCATGTGCCCTGACTGGTACTCGAACACACAATCTTTCAGTTTATGGGATGATGCTCCAACCAACTGAGCCACAGCAGCTAGAGTGAATCTATCTAATTCTTAACTTGTACTACCGTCACCCTAGACCAAGACATCACTCATCTAACCTACTGCAGTACCTCTACTTGGTCTCTGTGCTTCTATTCTTACTCTCCTATATTCAGTTAGAATGGACTTACACAAAAAATGTGAATGTTACTAAATCTCAACCCTTGAGTAAACTTCTTTTTAATATATGTAATGAAATAGGAAGTACACGTGAAGCACTAGACAGAATTGAAACTGGAAAAGTCAGTGTTCATATTGCCTGTTACTACCAGAACTAATAAACAGAGACAAGGATTGAAGTCTTTATGGGTGATTTATTCAGATGCTGGTGATCTGATAAAATGGTGGGTTATGTACCCTCAAAAACAGTCTTAACATCTCATCTCAAGCTGACATTTTTATAAGGAGAAGAAAAAGTAAGGGTTAGAAAAAACTTAATCAGACAAGAGTTGCAGCCTGGGACTAGCACTTCTTTATTTGTTGGACAACAATTCTTTATCTGCATCATGGACATTCCCTCCCTGGAACACAATGGTTCAGATACCACATCTATTGCTTGCAGATCCCCCTGGGGCACAAAGGCTGAAGTGACTGTCCACTTCCTACAGTCACATAGGTCATGCATTCCAATTCCCAGAGTAACAGCTTTCCACATGCATTAATCACTTAAGCGTATTGACTAAGGACTAAAATCTTTAACTCTTCAGATCCCCTATCAGACTGAACTTTCAAAAACACAAACCAGATCAGGCCATTCCTCCATTAAAAGTTTTGATGATTTCCCTTGCATTTAGAATAAAAGACAAACTCGTATCCTTGCCCACCAACCCATACATGATCACTACAACCTCATTTTCTACTGCTCTTCTTTTTTACACACTCTCTGCTAGATATTTTTGCCTTCTTCCTGTTTCTAAAACACACAATATTTCCCCCTCAGAGAACTCAGCAGGATTTTGAGCTCTATCTTCCCTATTTTCTCAGTCTCTAAAAAGAGGAGTGCCCCAGGGCTCAGGGCTCAGACTGTTTCTATTTTCCTTCACAATTTACAAAGTTGTTTGTGCTGGACCTAGGTAGTGTGTCTCAGTGGACTGAGTGCTGACCTGAGGACCAAAAGGTCATACATAGTTTAATTCCGAGTCAGGGCACATGACAGGGTTGCAGGCTGGGTCCCTGGGTAGGGGCATGCAGGAGGCAACTGATTGATGTATCTCTCACACATGGAAGTTTCTCTCCCTCTGTTTCTCCCTCCCTTCCCCTCTCTTTAAAAATAAATAAATAATATCTTTAATACAAAGTTATATCTCCTGCCCTGACCATTGTCTTCAACACAAGACTGCTATGTGAAACTACCTACTTGACATCTCCATTCAGATCCTCAATAGCCATGTCAACTATAACATGTTCAAATATGAATGCTTGGTACTTCCACCCCTTATCCCCAAACACATTCTTTTTCCTAGTCTTTCCCATCTCAGTAAATGACAGCACATTTTTACCAATAACTCAGGCCTTAATGTCTCTCTTTCTTTCAAAGCTCATGACTAATCCATGAACAAATACTCCAGGCCAAACCATCATGACTGTTTGCCTCAACGATTGCAGTCACCTCTTATTGATCTCCCTGCTTCCGTTCTTAAATTCCTGTTCTATGATCTTTGTCCACTGAGTGTAAGAGTCACGCTTTTAAAACTAAAGCCAGTTTACAACACCTGCCCGAGGCCCTCTAGTGATTTTGCCCTTATCACTCAGATAAGCCCAAAGTCCTTTCCAGGGTCCAAAGGATCTGTCCCCACTATCTAATCAATATCTACCTGATCTTATCTCCTACCTTTCAACCTCTTCTCATTCAGCTCTAGCCACACTGCCCTCCTAGCCTTCGCTTATTCCCTTTGCCTGGACTGTCAGATAACCACAGGGCTCTGCCCTCACTTTCTTTCAGATTGAAACTGGAAAAACCTGCATTTGTGCTGCCTGTCACCCACCAGACCCAATAAGCAGAGACAGAGATTGATCTTCATGGGCACTGTATTCAGCCAGCAGGTGACCTGAGAAGATGGCCAGTTTGTACCCTAATAGACTGTCTTAAATTCCCTTTTAAAGTGATCCTTTTTATAAGGAGAAGAAAAGTGTAGTTAAGGGGTTTGGAATTCAGGGAAAAAGTTAATCAGATAAGAGCTGCAGCATTCTTTCACCTGTGCCCTGGGTGGTGGTCTTTATCCGTGTCTTGGGTGGTAGACATCTCTCCCTGGAGTGCAATGGCTCAGATACCATCTTGATTGCTTGCAGTCCTCCTGAGCACAAAGGTGGGAGGGACTGCTTATGGTTCCCTGGAGTCAAGGTAGGTCATACCTTCAGTTCCTGAAACAACAGCTTCTTACATACATTGATTACTAAGCTTATTAGCTATTGCCTGAAACTAAATTTTTTTCCAACATTTGAGTCCCCCCCCCCCAAGATCTCCATTCAGACATCTTAGAAGAGAGGCATTCCCTGCCCACCTTATATAAAATTGCACTCTCTTCCCTGTCTTTTCCCTTACCTTTCTTGATTGTTCATATCAACAACACTAAGAACAATATTTATATAGCACTTACGTGCCAGGTGTCATTCTAAGTACTTTACATTTAACCCTCACATTACCTTATAAATTGGGTAATTTTACTATCCCTCTTTTATAGATGAAGAAACAGAGATATGTGGAGGTTAAATAACTTATTTCAAAGTCACAAATCTAGTAAGTGCTAGGGCTAAGGTTTGAACCTAGGCTATCTGATGCCACTATGTGCTTTTAGCTACTACACTATTTTGCCTCCTTGTAGCCCTAGTCAGTACCATATTTGTTCATTATCTCTCACTCTTCCTACTTGTTTCAGTTATTGTTGCATAACCAAACATTTCAAAACTTAGTGGCTTAAAGCAATACATTATTATTTGTTGGTAATTTGGGTCAGAAATTCAGGCAGGGCTTGCCTAAGCTACTCTTCTCCACTGGGCGTTAGGTGGTGTCAATCATTCAGCTGCATTCAGCCAGTAACTGGGCTAGCCTGGAAAGCACTTGATGGCTTCACTCACATTCTGACGCTGTAATGCTCTTCCAAGTGGCTTATCTCTTTACATTTTCTCTTATCAATCTGTAATATTGTTGAAGCTTCTTTAGAGCAGGGCAGCTGGCTTCTCAGAGGGAGAGTGGAGCTGCCCGTTGTTTTTAAGAACTTAATTCGGAAGTCCCAGAACTTTATTTCTGCCACAATTTATTAGTTAAAAAAAGAAAAAGAAAAAATCACAAGTGTAGGCCATACTCTGGGGAAAAAGAAACAGATTCCATCTGTTGATGTCGAGAGTGGCACTTGTATACAGGAAGGCAGGAGTTGATGGCTGCCATCTCTGGAGATTATATCCCATGACACCAGAGTGCAGGTTCCATGAGAACAGAGACTCTTGTCTGTTTTGTTCATCACCATGTGTCTCTAGTGCCAAGAACAGTGCTTGGCATATAATAAGTGTGGAATAAATGTTTATTTAATCCATGAATTTAGGGGATGGTCTGAAAAGATCAGAAAGAGTAGGAGGAAAATCCAGAAGGAGTCTGTCCCAGGAATCTAGAAAAATAAAAGGGACAGAAAAATAAGACTACACTTTTTTTCATATTTAAAAGTTTTTTTAAAATAAGTAAAAAGTATATTCAAACTCTATTTGTAAAGTTCAAATAGTGTGATATTGCATAAATTATGTGACTTTTTCTTTCACCTTTGTTCCCAATTCTCCTCAGCATTACTCACTTTTTAATGTATCCTTTCAGAGCTAATATATAAATATACAAAAACAAGGATATATATCACACTTTTCTCTTTCTTTCTCTCTCTACAAGACACATACATAGCTCTGACTGGTGTGGCTTAGTGGGTGGGGCATCATCCTGCAAACGAAAAGGTTGTAGGTTCAATTCCCAGTCTGGGCGCATGCCTGGGTTGTCGGCCAGATCCATGTTGGGACCCTGTGAGAAGCAACTGAACAATGTTTCTCTCCCTCTGTTTCTCCCTCCTTTCCCCTCTCTCTAAAAATAAATAAATAAACCATTTTTTAAAAAGATACACACATAATGTACAATTAGTGGGTTACAATATATATGACTCAGTATCTAGCATTTTTTTCTCTTAACAATCTAATTTCCAGATCATTCCATAGTATCAACACAGATAGATTTATCCTTTCATTTAAATGGTTGCATAAAATGTTTTCATTCTTAGACTGTACCATTACATTTTAAAAGTAGGAGGCAACTACTGGTGTCTATAGACCTGAAAAAGTAGAGATTACAGTGTGGGATAAGGAAGATTGGGAGGTCAGAAAGTAAGAGGTAGAAAAGCAGGTTGCAAAGAAATGAGGACAGAGGAAAAAGAAATTAAAAGATGGGATAGGCAGGAACAGGATTCCTGTTCCTGCCTATTGAGGAATAGGAGTAACAGAAGGGTGGAGATTGAAAACACCCAAGAGTTCTTTCTTGCAGACCAGAAACTATCCCAGCACCTCTCCCTGCCTTACTATGATCCTCCCTCTGGATCCCAGGTCCTCTGGCTCACGTAGGAGCGTGTCTTGGACCCCCTGGTGGGGTGAACCCCCCCAAACCTAGTTCAGGCCACTCAGAGAGGCTGCCTTGTGCCATTTTAAGAAAGTGGAAGATATCATAGCACAAAGGTCCACCTCCTGCTTTTCACAGATAGGAAACTCAGCCACACAACAGTGGTTTATCTTATATTTTTTTGAAATTTCAATGAAAACTTTATATAAATAACATCTGAAAAATGTGTTAAGAAAGAAATAACTGCTATGCAGTTTGGGCATTAAAAACTAACATGCTAAAAAAAGATCATGCACGAAAGAGAGGGGATAATAATGGAGCAAAGTCTCTAAGGGGATTGGAAGGGATCTTTGGTTCCGGTGGAGAAATAATCCTTGAGAGGATAGAATACCTCTTATAAGAAGGGAAGAAAGGGCTGCAGGTAGATTTCGTAATCGTGTCTGGCGGGAGTCAAGGAAATTCCTTCACAGTGGTCTCATTTTCCTCAGAAATGTAGGAGGCAAAGTTTTTTTATTTTTACCAAAGGGATGGGGTAGATAGAATTCAGTTAAGATGTTAGGAGTGTGGGGGTTGAGAATAACAGGGGATGAGAATTGGAGAAATTCAGAGTGGCAATTTTAAAAGATTGTTTTAGGCTTAGCAAGATCGCCTGGGTCCCATGGAAGTCCCGACTGAAGTTGGACACTTTTGGTGCACTGGTGCAGTTCTCAGGGTTACGTGATTTCCAGCACTAGTGCAGAGTGGACTGGTGCAGAGTTGGTTGAATTGTTGCAGACTAACGGTTTTGCAGGTGAGCGAAGAGGATCAAGGGGACATTTCACTTGAGGGTGCTAGTGAACGTGATAGACTATTTATGCCAGGAGGTTCAGACCCTGACTACTGCACACGTGTCGTTGGTGGTCTGAATACAGGTTTGCAGGTTCAGCGATGGCACGCTGCGTAGTAGCAAAGAGTTCACCGCCAGTGTGCCAAGAGGGGCGACTCTGTTCGTGCTAATCTTCATTAGAGGACTTGGGTGAGAGCTGAGGAGGAGTGGGGTTGGGGCTGCGGAAAGCAGACTGTCCTGAAACTGTGTGCCGGGCAGGCAAACTGGTTTTACTCATATCGTATAGTGGGGAGCCTTGTAGGAATCGTAGGAAAGACCAGTTCATTTCCTCCAACCCTACTCCATCCTTGGGGGTCGCAACTAACCAGTCCAACCCGCACTTCAAGGCGATAATGCTATTCGCAGGGGCGGGAAGCGACCGCCGTTAGGGTACAGCCCATACGAACACATTAAAGATATGTAAGCTTTTTCGCTGTAAAAAAGTAGCCAACTCAGCCTTCTGATTCTTGCAGCGTGAGGTGGTACAAAACGACTGCAACTACCAACCACTCTCGCCACTAACAGTCACTGCAGTAGTTAGACCCCTGGCGACTCTAGGTTACGTCATTGCCCAAGTCTGCTTCAGGACAGGAGACTCCGCCCTACGCTAAGACTGGGGCAATGCATCTGAAGACTGAGCTCACCGGGCTCTACGCCTCTCGGACAATTTTGATCCATATCAGACTCCGTCGGCAGCTAACTCCACCTACTTCCCCAAAGCAGTGCCCCGCTGCCCCGACAGCTGCTCACCGCCCTGCGGCCTCCCCCGGCCGGACGCCCCGCCCCCCGTGAATCAGCTGATCTCACGGACTCCCTGGGCTGCTAGCGCGCGCCGGATGCAGACTGCTTTGCTGCCGTTGGAGCGTCAGGTGAGCTAGCGCGCGTCCATCCCCGGGGGCCCTGCGCTTCCGAGGGCTGACAGGCCGAGGCCTCCACTGTGCCTGGGAGGCGGGGTCTGGGAGGGAGGCAGAGGCGCAGGTTGAGGCCCTGGAGCGCTCTGCGGAGACTTGCAGAGAAGGCGCCCGCGTTTTCCCAAGCCGGCATCCGACCGACGGCTTCCCTTCTCCCGGGCCCCAGGTGTTTGCACTCGCCTTGTTTCTTCTCTCCCAAGATGGGGCGCCCCCGCAGTGGTCTCAGTTGCGTGAAATTCCTTCACGTCCCCCTCTTCCCGGCTCCACCCACGCCGCCTTCCACCCATTCATTCATGGGGATTTATTGAATGCTCACTCCAGGTGCTGAAACAGAAAATCCCGGGTCCCTGAGCGCCAACAGCGGTGAGTGTACCAGGCGGATTTGCCCCAGGATACAGATCGCAGTGGAGAGTGGCCCGAGGGTTTTGGTGGCTTGAAAAGGTGGTTGCGGAAAAAGAAAATGATATTAAGAGTTAGTAGTTTAGCCAAGTCCTTTGGTATTTCAGGTGGTACCACAGGGTGGTAAGTTCTTTTGAGATGCAAAGACAGGAAATTAGCAGGGGCTGTCTTGAGGAAATAGTTCTGATGCGAGGCTGGTGTTAGTAGTACTCTTGGGTATTAGGGCTGCTTTGGAGACGAGCAATTGTATGTTGGCAGAAGTGTTGTACACGAATGCATAGCCTTAAGTCTATTGCCTTTTCGATTTGTTGGTGGCTATGAATGTTCTTTGAAAGGTTTTACAATTGTGTGATGTGTACTTATTCTGAACAGGTATAAACATTCAGCAAACTTACTGGCTCAATATTTTTTCAGTTTATCATTAATATGAATGGTTTGGAGTGACTATTTGACCTTTGAGTTAATGTATACTTAAAAGAACTTAAATCTGAAAAATTTGCTTTTGCAGTAAATTGCAGTATTCTAATCTTATTAATATAAGCATAATGGTTAAGATCATAGGATTTGGATCTGTATATATATCCACTTAACATTAGGAAAGTTACTTAACTTTTTTGCTTCAGTTTCTTTATCTCTAAATTGGGGATAAAAGTACCTTTCTCATAATAATATCTTGATATTTAATGGTTCATGTATCATATATTACAGTACCTGGCACATGGTAGATATTCAATACATATTAGCTATTTTTATAGTTATTCTTCTTTCACTATACCATGAACCATACTAACATTTTTTCCTAAATGGTGGGAAAGAGAACTTAATATTTTTAGAAAAGAACTATAATTCACTTTTTAAAGTCGGGATAGTTTCCAGATAATTTTATGATACATTCTTATACTTAGAGAAAATATGATTTCAGGGTGATCTGTAGTAACTTTGTTATTCTATAAAGGTATTTTGAAGTGGAAAAGATGCTGATGGAACCTATACCTAGTTTAAATTTAGTACTTAGTTTGCAAACTAGGATTATTGACAGCTTCAAAGTTCATAATTAAAGCAAAAAAGTTCAAAGCTGTTTCACAGTATTAACATTTGAAAAGATAATGATGAAGGAAATAAAGTACCATGGCCCTGACTGGCATGGTTCAGCAGGATGGGTGTCATCCTGCCAACCAGAAGGTTGCAGGTTTGATTCCCCTTAGGGTCACATGCCTGGGTTCTGGTGGGGTCCCAGTTGGGGACATGGTTTCCAGGAATGCTGTGAGGATTTTAATGACTTCTAAATCATTTAGCATTTTTTATAACTTTGTGGAATTAAACCTACCACGTATTCCAGCTGTATTAGGGATACAGAGTTTTCTGATAGTTTTATTTAGACCTTTTTTTCTTTTTAATTCTTCTCTATTGATGACCAAACAGTTCAGTCATCAGTAATGAAAGTAGTAAATTTTATAGGATACCAGTCTTTAAGAAAATGCATGATAACCACAAGTCATATAAAAACAAACTATGACTCGGTGCCGTTTAGTATTGCATTTATTTTTCTATCCCCATCTAATGTTTCTATATTTCAATGGCGCTGTCTTATGTCTTGATGTTTGCCCATATCATGCAATTGGTAGAATGGCTGTGAGCAATTGATAAAGTAGCTGAACTAAATTGATCTATATGGGTAGAGCAAAAATATTTTAAAAATATAATGAGTACTTTTGGGGGCTCTCGTTGAATTAGTTTTTTATTGTAGAGCCCTTTTGTGGGAAAAAAAGGGACAATTCTCTCAACTTCTATGGGGAAAGAAGACTGGGCTGTTTAGTAGAGTTTTAGTTGGCTGCCAGTCTGTAATGCTTAGAGAGAAGGTCAGCTTTAGTTTCATTAATTCCAAAAATTGATCAACTTATGTTTCCCTTATTTATCACATATTATTTAAATATTTTTTTATGGAGTAATCATACAGTTCTTCCTAATACCGAGTTCACATGATCTCCATATTAGGAAAGTGGTGGTTATACCTAACAGTGGCACCTGGTGCTTTCCTTCTATAACCTGAATTTTTGTTGAGCTGAATTCTTAATTAACTTGGGACAATTGCCCAAATAAACATGTAGCAAAGACGACTATAGCAGCTCTTAAAATGGCAATAAAGTAGAACAATCCAGCCTTACTTTAGTAGGGAAATGGATAAACTATGGTTTATTCATGCAATGGAATACTATCCCCTAGTATAAATGAATGAACTAGAGCTATGCCTTTCAACATAGATACATCTCTAGGCCATAATATTGAATGAAAAAAGCAAGTTGCCAAAGGATATATACAGTGTGATGAATTTATGTAGAGTTTTAAAGTAATATAGCATACATTGTTTATTGATACATCTATATCTAATAAAAGTCCATAAAAGTATAAGAACATACAGGGAAATAAGACACATTAACTTAGGAGAAGAAAGGTTTGGACAGAGCTCCTTTAGATCTCCCATGAAAATATGCTAATATCTGTCAAAACTGATAGATGCATAGATTTGTCTTTTTTTACAGAGTTACATATGATTAAGATGGTTTATATAACTAGCACTTTAACATTTTTATTTATAATCAGGACCCTCTCCCAATATGGGCTTTCCTTATTTTATTTTCTAGTCTCAGGGTAGTTGAGAAAAATAATTATTTCTCCCTCCAATAGAAAAAGAATGTGCCTGTGCAGCCACTGTTTAAAGCTTTTCTAAAGCAAAGAGACCGACCAATTATTTAATCAATTTTACTTTGCTGTTTGACTTGTGCTCCTGGGGAAATGCTTTTCTTAGGATATGAGAAATGATCTTTCTTAAGAGGCTGCAGGGGACTTTAAATCCTAGAGACTCTTGGGAAATATAGCATATACTGATCATGAGCTCTCAAAGTATTGCAGGGCATACTGACAGGGTGACTCAGATACAAAATTACCACAGATACCACCTGGTTATGCACACTCAAAGTTTGGGTTGGTTATACATTTTTAAAAGATTTTATATATTTATTTTTAGAGAGGGGCAGGAAAGGAGAAAAAAAGGGAGAGAACCATTGATGAGAGAGAAACATCAACCAGCTGCCTCTTGCACGCACTCCCTGACCAGGGCGAACCTGCAGCTCAGGCATGTGCCCAACTTGGAATTGAACTGCGACCTTTGTTTTGCTGGATGATGCCCAACCAACTGAGCCACACCAGTCAGGGCTAGGTTGGTTACATTTTATTATAATGTGGTAAACTTCAGCTTATACTGTGAATGCAGGTGTCCTAGTTGTTGCTCAAAGAAAAAAATTCTCTCTTTTTAGGTATTAATAAGTAAACCCGATGACAGTGTGTTAAGTGGTTGAGTAGTGGAGTGAACAGTAAATTTAATAGCTGATCCATAATATGATTTCAGTATTTAAACTTGTGAGTTAAACAGTATTTTCATTTCTAGTCAAGAATACCTGTTACTAGCATATTCAAAATAAGTGAAACATATCTCCAGAGAAGTATTTTTTTGGCAGATATCCTCCCTGTTCAGTTTTGTGACCCATTGATGATCTTGAGCATTAGATGTTACTGATGGGTAAAGTAAGCCAACATGCTGGAAACTGTGTTTCTGTAATATTGCCTTTAAAAAAGTTGCAGCCATTTTAATAAAAGCATAGTAGCAAAATATTAAAGGAATAAACAAGTTGTGTCAGAATTATACTGCAACATGTAATAACAGGCACAAATTATTGCAGTACCTAGGACTTTGAAATTCAATCGCTAGTATTATATCCACCAACATGTTTCATGGGAATTTTAGTAATCTGAAAAAAATGTACTTTTAAAATATGCAGTGGGTACAAAAAGGAGCTTAATGGGCATTGCTGAGCATTTATGTTTACCTTCCACCCATGTTTACCAGCTCCCTCCATGGGTAATATTCATTTTAGAGTATCGTTTTAGTAATTTTCAAGGTGAAATTAGTAGACCATATAAAAGACTGATGTCCCTCATTGCACCAAAAACTGTCTCCAAGTAATAAGGAGAAGGGGACTATTCTTTCCTGTGTGTCTAACTGTTGTGAAGTGACATGAAATAAAAGTGTCTTTATTTTTAGGAAATACCATTAACAAATTATGTATAAGAGTTTCTATTATGAGATGACACTTTCCTTTTGTGTCTAATATTGACTTTTATTACAAGCACTAGAAATCTTCTATATCGTTTGGAAGTTTGTGGACTGGAACCTAAGATCAAAGTCTGTCTTCCACGGATTACTCAGCTTGTACCTGGGTGGTTGCTGTGTATCGGTATACAAGAGTATACCGATACATCATAGCTTCTGACCTCTAGGAGTATATAATATATTTTGAATCAATGACTTAGTGCATTATCTCATTAATAATAACATTGTAAATAACAAGTCTTTTCGGCCAGCTTACTGATTTTATTATTCAATGCATTAATTTTCTGAATCACTGAACTCTGTCTAGGTCAGGATTTAAGAGGTTGGTGAATTTCTGTAGTGTTATCAGGCAGTGTTTCTACTGCATCAGTTAAGTCTGAAAGGACTGGAATTTGAAGTGGCCTTGACCTTTGTGGTGATTGGTTTGTCAAGGCTTCACTGCAAGGTGAGTGTTTCTTGAATTTCAGTGGTGTTGGTGGAGGCTTTGGTGATAGGATATGCAGGAAATAGCAGTTGCTGGTGTTTAGATTACTTGTAAATCAGGTGGTTGAGTCAAAAGTTTTCTTAACCTGTGTGTAAACATATTGCCTGAGCCTCTAAAACCAAAACCAAAACCAAACATTTGTTAAGCATGTACCATGTGTAGAATACCATAATGTCTTAAATTATTGTTTACCACATTCACAGTATAAACTCCAGTTTACTACATTGCAATAAAATGTTGTCAAACTTTAAAAATAGAGTGTAAATGACCACATATGATCTGTACTAATTTCATATTGGATTCACTCTATGTCCAATTTTTTTTTGCAGGGCATTATGATGCAGTTTGCCTTTCTATTATTATTTTTATTGTCTTTATATCTTAATGTCTTGCTATTCAAAACACTGATCATTACTTTTGTAACTACAATTATTGCTATTATTTTACTATTTTAATCAGTACACCTCTTTTAAAATAGTAAGTGAGACAGGAGAATAAGACTGGAAGGGCCCCACTTTGCAAGTGTATGTTAGCTTTCTGTGTATTGAGGGTAGTCTGCTTTACAGAGAGTCATTCTTCTAGTCAGAAAGACAGAGTGTACTAGCACGTAAACTCTTTCAGATCAGGCACTTGTTTCTTTACATAGGCTTAGTCTGTCTGCAGATATTTATTGAGTACCTGCGATATATCAAGACTATGTTAAGTAATTGGGATACAATAGGGAATAAGATATTTTTTGGCTTCTATGACAGTTTTAGATTAGCAGACCTGGAACATAGTAGGTATAAAAAATACATGTAGTTTTAGCTATTGAAATTTAAACATTTGAAAATTCATATATTTATGACTTGCAAAATTTACCTTTCACTAAATTATTAAGGCAAAAGGACTTTGTCCAGAGAATATAGTTTATTAGAGATGAGTTTATACACTCCTACATGACTTAATTTTCTCTTTGCATTTGGGGTAATAGTCTAATAACACATTTCTCTTCCCATTTAAAAATTATTTAGATTCTCCCTTGTTCCTAAAAAAAAAAAGTTAAGGCAGTTTACAAAAATATATAAATTTGGCAACATAAAATAAAGAAACAGAACAAATGGAGCCAGGAGTGAGATTTGAGTACATAGCACACCTACTGTAAAGTCCTAGTCACTTACAGGTGTCATCTTGTGGGACTGTTATCCTCCTACCACAAAATCTTTAACACTGCCTATACCTACCTTCACCTGCTGTTTCCTTTCTTCTTTTTTTTTTAAAAAAGATTTTATTTGTTTTTAGAGCGAGGGGAAGGGAGGGAGAAAGAGGGAGAGAAACATCAGTGTGCGGTTGCTTCTCATGCATCTCTAACTGGGGACCTGGCCTGCAACCCAGGTATGTGCCCTGACTGGGAATTGAACCAGCAACCCTTTGGTTCTCAGGCTGGCACTCAATCCACTGAGCCACACCAGCCAGGGCTGTTTTCCTCTTTTTAAATGGTAGATCCTTCCTCTTATGAAAGATCAATCCCACAACACATGTTTCTGTTTCACTTTGTCCAGGACTTGGTTCTGCCTTCCATCCTTACCTCCCTTGAATCTAGGGTCAGTGTCATTGTCCTGCAAACATGTTAGATTATTTCCTCCCAAAACACATAAAAAACCTACCTTTGATCTTCACATCACAGCTATTACTTCATTTCTCTGTTTGCCATTTCAACATTTTTTGCAAGAATCAATAACATGAACTTTAATTTTATGCCCTTTCCTCTCATCCTACTCGAATCTGATTTTCAGTCCTCTCCCATATGCTGAAACTGTGTCCATGCTCAGCAGTGGTATCTGTGTTGACATACCCAGTGGGCACTTTTCAGTTCACATTCTGTGAGATCCCAGCCTCACTGACCTAATTGACCAGTTCTTCCTGCTGGAAACACTCTCTGCTGTACTTCTGTGCCCACACCTGGCTCATGTTTCTTCCATCTCTCAGGCCACTTCTCACTTCAGCCATGTTGCCTTGTTCCTCATCCTATCCAGCCCAAGTTCAGGAGCTCCTCACAGCTTGACCGTTGTCTTTCCTTTCTCATAATACACAGTACAATGATATAATCCCTTGTCTTTATTTCAAATATTATTCACATGACTTCCCAAGTTTATATCTGTAGCTGAAACCTTTTTGTCTGAACTCCATACCATATATTCATCTGCTCAGTTGATATATACTCTTGGATTTCCCACAGCCATCTTAAACGTAACATAAAAAAAATTTATCTTACTAGAATCTTAATGCCTACTTCAGAAGGCTCTCTCTTTCACTCTTCCCCATTTTAGTAAATGGTATCACCAACATAGAGTTGCATAAGCCAGAGACCTGGCTGGGGTAGCTCAATTGGTTAGAGTGTCATCTGTATACACCAAGATTGAGGGTTCAATCCCCGGTCAGGACAAATGCAAGAATTAACCAATGAATGCATAAGTGGAACAACAAATGGATGTCTGTCTCCCTCTCCCTCCTTTGCTCTCTCTCTAAAATCAACTTAAAAAACATAGTTGTTCAAGGAAGAACCTAGAGATCATTTAAAAAATATATTAATTTATTTTTAGAGAGAGAAGATGGGAAGGAGAAAGAGGGAGAGAAACGCTGATTGGTTGCCTTTGACACACCCCTCACCGGAAACCTGGCCTGCAACCCAGGCATGTGCCCTGACCAGGAATCTAACCAATGACCTTTCTGTTTGCAGGCGTGCACTCAATTCACTGAGCCACACCAGCCAGGGCTAGAGATCATTTTTGATACCCTCTTTTCCTTTATCCTCCACCTATGTCTTATACATCACAGGTCTTAGTTGTTCTAGGACAAAACACCCTTTAACTCTTCCCACCAAATTGGAGGCCTTGTCTGAAATTAAAAAGCTCAGGCCTCCTTTTTCCACCGAGAAGATGATTCAAATAAGTATAGGATAGTCTTGCAAAATTAATTTGGACACTCTATGTAAGTCTGTTTACCATAGAATTGTCTTAAAACTTTTGAAACAAGTGTAAATTGTCACCATTAAAATAAATCATTAAAGCACTTACAAAATGTCTTGTAAGCAATGCAACTTCCTATTGTAGTCTCCAAGATGAAGTTGATGTTAAAATTATGTAAAAGAAACTAATGGAAGTATAAAATAGTTAAAAGTTTGGGACCCCTACCAAAAATAATAGTTGTTATTTTAAAATACAGGTTCCTAGTTCCTTTCTTGAAACCTTTGAGGCAGGATATGTTTAAAATTCAGAATTTTTTATCTTTTTAATAAGGTGCATAAGCCACATGTAACCCCCCCCTTAATAAGGTGCATAACCTCCCCTTCCCATGGTACCTTTGGTACTATCTCATAATCATATTAATATGTCTGCAGCAAAACATATGACTATTCGCGCTACAGGGGTCAACATTAAATAACCTCATATTAGTTCAGACCAAGTTTTGCTATCAGATGAGTTCAGGTCAGATTAAATTTTACCACCAAAAGAGTTCTGAAAAAAAAACAAACGTTTAGCTTTCAGAGTGTTTTGGATTTCTGGTTAAGAAATTATAGACTTGTGCATAGTTTGTAGCTTTCTTTCTAGCAATAATTAGGACATATATGCCAGATTTTTTTTTTTTTTAGGACACTCCCAGATCATGGGGCTAAAACCTTATATATCTTCTGGATGTATGAGGTGGCTTATTTTTCAGTTGAATGTAGCAGTAAGATGCGTGCCAGTGGGATCTCAAAGTGGAGTCAATTCTTTAAGAATCAAGGTTGGCTTTTTGTGTTAAAGGGTCATCTGAAAGTTTAATTACTTTACATTTCACTCTGAAAGATAATAATTTGAAGTATAAAGTGGTATGCTTTAAAAACGAAGCTGGCTTTGTTCTGTGGCTCATAGATCATAATACCTGGAGGAGATGCTAGTCTGTTTTGCTCATTTCACAGATGTCATTGATCTCTGGAAAGGCCACGCAAGGCACAAGAGG
Organism: Phyllostomus discolor; assembly: GCF_004126475.2. NCBI lineage: Eukaryota > Metazoa > Chordata > Mammalia > Chiroptera > Phyllostomidae > Phyllostomus > Phyllostomus discolor. Next base: position 28,163,326 of record NC_040906.2, read on the forward strand.
ACCCCACATTTTCTGACTGTTGTACACAGCTCTTGTGTCAGAGCAGAGTACAGGGATCCTATCTCCCAAAGGAATGTAGAATAAGAACCTTAAAGCTCACCTGAGGAGGAATATCCCCAGAGGAATCTTCATGATTAGGCAATTTTATAACAATTGGAAACATGAAGCACGGAAAGAGCAAAAAGCAGTTTAAATGCTTTTTGAATGACTGAGGCAAGTCTTACAGATTTCTTGGAGAGGGGATCATAAAAATATTAAAAAAACAAATTTTATGTGAGGTATAATTTTATGATATAAGCTTCCCATAATATTTAGCTTCACTATTCCTTCTTAGTTATGTTTCCTTTGCAGTCTTTTCTCTTTTTCTCATTGTCGTATTTGAGTTTCAGGCAGATATTTCCTGAAAGAAGCCAAACATTAAATGCCATTAAAACAAAATGAGATAGATCTATAATAACTGATATAGAAAGATATCTATGAGATAGTGTATTAGCTACCTTTCTGTTGCTACTGTAACAAATTATTACACACTTAGTGGCTTGATATAATACAGATTTATTACCTTACACTTCTTTAGGTTAAAAGTCCAGTAAGTCTCTCCGGGCTGAAAGGAAGGTGTCAGAGGGCTGCATTCTTTCGTGGAGGCTCTAGGAGATAATCTGTTTCCTCGCCTTGTAGCTTCTAGAGGCCACTCAGTTCTTGGGTTTACCCCCTTCTCCCTGCCCAATCTTGAAACCAGCAATTGTAGCATCTCTCTAACCCTGTTTCCATCCTCACATCTCTTTCTCTCCTTCTGCCTCCCTCTTCCACTTTTAAGGACTCTTGTAATTACCTTGGGTCCACCTGGATAACCAGGATAATATCCCTATCTCAAGGTCAGCTGACTAACAACCTTAACTTCCCTTTGTGATATAACCTAACATACTCACAAGTTGTGGGCCTTAGGATAAGGGCATTTTTGCGATAGTTATTGTGCTTTCTATATATAGTAACAAAAGAAAATTGTAAATCAGTTTGGAGAGTTTTAATTCCCTTTGGATTTGAAAAAATGAGTGGTGGTGAGAAATCATATGCTGTAAGGTGAAATCCCCCTTAAAAAAACTGTATTCAAAAATAGGACACTAAAAGAGAAGAGAGTTTAACTGTTTTATGCAATTTCCCAAAAGATTCTCAACATTTTTGAATGTCAGGCAGGACAAAATTCTATTTACATACGGTTAATCAGTTGTAAAGCTTGCTCAGGCACTTCCACACCCTCCCAGAGGAGTTCTCAGGTTTCTGTTGGGTATTGTTTAACTCTAATCAAGGGAACAGTTACTTCCTGATCTCTGATAGATAAGCACAAAATAGATATAGCTTCAGAATTTCTCTGAAATATGAATTTCTCTGTATACCTCTGTACATTTTACATGAAGTCAATTACTATCACACATAAAACATAGTGTCACTTAATCATATTTATCAAATTAATAGCATTTATTAACTCTATTCAGATATATCTTTTGTTTATATAGTACCCTTCATCCAACTTTGAATGATTCAAAATAATTCTAAGAGGAATATTAGGTCGAGAGTCATTTCCTCCAAGTATACAGATGGGAAACTGTAAGAATTCACAGGCAACCTGGAGTCAGCAGATGGACCTTACATCACTCCTGCTGCTATGGGCTGTTTCCAGAGCGCAGTGACCATGCCACATCTTCTGCAGAAAAATCATACATTTGGCCCCAGTATTTTTATAGTTCACACAAAAAAAACCCTAATTGCCTTTATTTTCATGAGTTTTGTTGCCCTTAAGTCTGAGAATTTCTTAGTTGAAATGCATTGAGCATTTCTGTCTGCCTGTTTATATTTCTATCTCTTTATTAAATATTTCATTTCTGAACTGATGGGTCATGATATTTGTACCGTAATTTTTATATGGCTCCTTTCTATTCAAGGTTGATTTTCAAACATATTTCATTCTTCCCTTTGGATTAGGTTTTGAATTGAGGTTGATTTTAGGAAAATACTGCTAGTTCTAATAAATGAAAAACTTCCTGTTTTAATAATGTAATTTTTTGTGTGCATTCTGGAAAATACAAATTAAAACTACTTAAATCTGATACATTACTGAAGATATTTTAGGAATTCTTACTTAATTAGTATTTAAATGTTCATGTGTTCCAGAGGCATTTAAAAAGTAACCTCAATGTTTATGAAATGAACTTAACACATTGAGTTTTCAGATTGAACTGCCTTCTATATAATAAAAAACAGTCTATAAAGTTTGTTGCCTGACAAAGGACAACTTAATTGTAGCTATCTTCCTTTGACATTACTTTGGACAATCAACAGGCATTTTAATAAGCTCAGTGGACAGGCTCAGTCTAGATATTCCTCTTTGGCAGGCAAGATACGAAATAGTTTAAATAGTTTCACTGCATACTTATTGCCCAGTGAATGTGCACTTGTCAAAGGGCTTCCTTTTTTTTTTCTTCTTTTTTAAATCTGTGGGATAAAATAGCACAGTATTATTTTACTGTTCTTTGTGTGTTACCATTTAGGTCTTTAATTACTGTAAAGAGGAAATGATTTGGTGATGGAGTGCTCCCACTGACCCATGGACTCAAAGAAGAGAAGGTAAAACCATTCTTTTCTTCCTTTCCCGCCTTTCTAGGAAAATACAACAAACAATTCCACACATGTGTAGCTTCTTTTCACTTTAATTTTCTTGTTGATAGTTATTAAACAGGAATAGTGAGTGATATTTGTGTGATTGGTAAAGAGAGAAAGATAGTAAAATGAAGCTGATTAGTGATCAGCTTTGTTGCTAGTTCCTTTCTTATGCTTACAAGGCACACATGTCTTCATTCCACTAAAAAGCCTTTGAAAACATAGTTTTTCTCACAAATAATTTCGGGTTTTTTGAAATAGCCTTATTAATTGTAATCATCATCTATCTTTAGAAAACTAGTCATGGGTATTTTAAAAGAAAGGTTAAGTTTGTGGCTTCCCTTCCATGAAACCACGGTATGTCTAATTATAATTTAGAGAAATATCATTTAGCAAAAATTACTAGGTATTATGAAATAAAGAAAACCAAAAAAAGTTTCTGTTTCTTATTAAAATATTGGCATCAGTAGTCTATAAAAAAGAATATGAAAAAAATGTACTGTCAGTGGTGACACAGGAAAACTTTATATAACGGAAACCCAGGGTATCTTAATGTGCCCTTTTCTTAGAAGGGCTGGCAGTTAGGATGTGGTCATTGTTATGCAGCTGTGTGTTTCGTGTTCTTTGAACCAGAGTTATTAGATGGATAGATAGAATTCTTTGGCTAGAACATGAGAAGAATATGAAGGATTTTATTGGTACCTGTTATGAATTTGGTTCTTAAAAATTGTAATGGGGAGAGGGGAGTATAGGGGATTAAATAGTAATGGAAAAACATACAATAAAGATTAAACTTAAAAATTGTAACAGCAATTATACACTAAACTCAGTATAAAGTGAAATATGGATCCCTGTTGCTTCTATCTTTCTCATCAAATACTTTTTTACCACATTTAAAACTAAATTTTAAAATAAGATTTCAACTTGGGCCATGTTATAATTTTAATATCTAAACAAGGAATTAACATATTGAGAATTTAGATTCTTGACTTTTTATGTTACTAAATCATAAAACTTCAAAAAATAATCCAGGTTTTATTTGCTTCTTAGATAGAGATAAATAATATGTGGATTTAGATTATCACTGTTTATATAACTAGTTTTATCTCCACTCCTGTGTCATAACCAAAGCATAAAATAGGTGCAAAATTGTCTGACCCGGTCTCCCATGGTGCTGGTAAAAGTTACAGATCTCAGGAAAATATTAAGAACAAAAGATACAACTCTGAATTGCAGGAACATTTAAGCAATTTTTCTTGATGTCTGTAGCTCAACAGAAGCAGAAGGATCCAAAGAAAGAGGCCTGGTCCATGTCTGGCAGGCAGGATCCTGCTCTGTAACACCAGAGAGACTGCCAGGCTGGGGAGAAAAGACAGTTCTCCAAGCAGCCCTTGGAGTGAAACATGGAGTTCTTCTGACCGAAGGTATTGAAAAGAATGGCTTAACAAATACTGTCTGAAACTTAACAAATGCCTGAGTGTTTAAGAGCAGGTAAGAGAGTTACTGGATGGGTGTTTGTAATGAACTTTGCTGGAGCTTATATTCTTTTTGTTTTCGAAATATGTTCTTATTCCCTTTATCAGGAATCAGATTAGTTTTTATATTTAAGATATATCATACTAAGAATAAAAGGGAGGATAGTTTTTCAATTTTATAGTAATAAGTATATAAAAAATTAACTTTTTTGCAAGATTACCTATCCAGAGACTCTTTTGCTATACCTTTGTTCATTAAATGTACCAGAATAATAATACTAATAGTAGCTAATGTCTGTTAAACAATTTTATGTGCCATCCACTGCACTCAGCACTTTATATGTATTATCTCTTTGGGTCTTCGTTAGCTACTGTTATTATCCCCACCTCACAGATGAGGAGGCTGAAGGTCAGGGAGGTTAAATAATTCTCTAATCACAGCTGACTACATATTAGAGTGTCGGAGTCAGAACTGGAACCCAGAGTCTTAATTTCAAAGCCTGCTTTTTAAGCCACTTGGTTATACTGTCTCAGTAGTTTTTCCAGGTATAAATAACAGCTCATAGGAACTGCTAATAATAAAATCTAAAAATCTGTAACAGATAGAAGTATAGACTAAAATTTATATAGAAAGTTGTCTTTAATTTTAATGGCAGTTTACCAACTCAATTGTGGTGAATTTGATTTAGGCCAGAACTGCCATCAACTTCACTAATTTATAAATTTTTTCTCTGTAAGCATTTATTAAGTATTCAATGATGCTTTGGTATTTTCCTTGGAGACACTAAGTGAAGACAAATTCTAGGAAATAAAGCTTAAATCTGACCTTGGTGGTTTTATGGGCTTAACATGAATTTTCAAAACCTTTAAATTATTAAATAACTTTTTTGTATAATATATAATATTAAGCTAGAGTTGGGCAAAAGCCTTATTTTAAAAATGTGAACTATATTTAATACCTGCCTATGGGCTTAAAATATATAGTTCTTAAGCATATATAGGTGGAATTCTGTTATTGTTTTATTAGCCCTTCAGTAAGATATTTACGAACCTTCAAGAACATAATATCTTTAAATATGTAGAATCATACCTAAAAGGCTGGAACAATTGAGGGAAAACTTTTAAAAAATGGATAGCCTACCACTGTTTGTGTTGAAATTTTACTGTTCTGGTTTTAAGTGTCAAAGTTTGGAAAAAAATCTTCCCTGACAGAAGTGTGTAGTTTGAAATGGAAAAAAAAAGATCTCCAGTGCTATCTTTTTTTGGTGAGAAAATGGTACCGATTGAATGCTGGAAATTTTCAAGTTTCTTTGTCTCTGTTTAGTTTGACCATTAGCTATGCATAATTCAGTGAGGACACTTCACTGATTCACTATTTTTTCAAAATTGCCCGACAAATTTCTCAGAATGTATTCCTATTGTTAAGCAACAGACAACTATATATTACATATTACATTTACAAATTACACATCGTGTGGTACAACCTGAAGACAGCCACATCTTGTTAATGCTGGTGCTTTCTGTACAACCTGGAGGTATATAGCTAATTTCTTAATTTTGGCCAAAATAAACCTCTTAATATTTTTATGCCATAGCATAAATTTTCTGCTGCTCTCACTTATTGAGTAGTAGTGCATGTTATAGATATTAACGAACTTATGATTAACACATTTTATCTTCTGTTTATTTTACCTTGTCATGATCATTTTGTCTTTGAACGGTTGGACTCTGCTTTGGTACCAGCCTACAATCACTGCTAGAGTTTGTAGGATGAAGCTGAAGGAAAGGAGTAATACCCTTCATTTGAAAGTAGCATTCTACAATTTGTAGAAATTCTCACTATATTTCAGAATGTTAAAAGATGTTATTTATTAAAAGATGAATAAATCTGGAATATTATATGCTTGAACCTAATCTCTGCCCTGTGCTTAATTTTTTAAAAAATCCTATTTTGTTAAACTTAGAGGGGATTAAAAGTTTGCTGATAAAATTTCTAGTTAGTTCACTAACTCCTTTCCCCCACATTTTTTTTTCTTTTTGTTTTAACTTTCAGATGGTGCAGTCTACAGCTTTGGGAATCTTCCCTGGAGAAGTGAACCAGCAGAAATTTGTCCAAGTAGCCCCATTCTAGAAAATGCGCTGGTTGGACAATGTGTTGTTACTGTGGCAGCAGGGAGTTTCCACAGTGGAGCAGTGACAGAAAGTGGCGTAGTATACATGTGGGGAGAGAACTCTGCTGGCCAGTGTGCGGTAGCTAACCAGCCGTGTGTTCCAGAACCTAATCCTGTCAGCATTTCTGATTCTGAGACCACTCCCTTGTTAGCAGTCAGGATTTTGCAGTTGGCATGTGGCGAGGAGCACACTCTGGCACTGTCAATAAGCAGAGAGATTTGGGCATGGGGTACCGGTTGTCAGTTGGGCCTCATTACCACTACCTTCCCCGTGACAAAGCCACAAAAGGTGGAACATCTCGCTGGGCGTGTAGTGCTACAAGTTGCCTGTGGCGCGTTCCACAGCTTAGCACTTGTACAATGCCTCCCTTCCCAGGATCTAAAGCCAGTGCCAGAAAGATGCAACCAGTGCAGCCAGCTCCTGATTACTATGACTGACAAAGAAGACCATGTGATTATATCGGACAGTCACTGTTGCCCATTAGGTGTGACCCTGTCAGAATCCCAGGCAGAAAACCAGCCAAGCACTGCCATCAGCCCCACCACTGAGACCCGTGACAGCCAAGGAGAAGGATTTGAGAATGCTCTTGTAGAAAATGATCTGCCTGGAGCTACCAAAGTGAGCGTGGAAAATGTTCAGACCACAAGAGGCAATGCCATTTCCTCCCAAGTAGACATCATGGGAACGACGGAAGTGTCTTCTGCCAGAAATGTACCGTCATACCCTAACTGTCAGGCAGTAAATGAGTACATGCAGAAACTGGCAGATCACTCAAAAGGAGAGAACTCAGAGAACGCTGAAAAACCAGTGCCATCCCAGGTACCTGCTCAGTTTTATAATATAAAGCTATTTCTGGAGTTTAACCATCTGAGTATTTCTTTAGAAACTTCAAAATGCCTAAGGTTTGGTAGCACTTTTATTTTTTGAATTTGTCTATAAATCTGTCTCATAGCTCAGATATGGAAAAACCTAGATTAATTCAAAATTATACTTTATGTTCAAATTCTTGCCTTTTATGATCAAAGAGGTCATACTGAACTTGTTTTATAAGTGGCAAAATTCTATTTTTTTTCCCTTTAGTACTTTTCTCCCCATGGCTAAAGTACTGCATATTGGTGGGTCCTTGAATGGTTTAATAAAGATTCTGTTATAGTACTGAAAGAGTTAGACCACCCGGTGCCAGCAAAGCCAAACATTAAACACCAAGAACTGCAGTGGAGAAATATTGGCTATTTTACTATGAATGGCCCCATTCAGGAGAACAGGAAGCTAATGATCCAAAGCTGGAGCTCCCTGATGATGGCATGTAGGTTACAGATTATACAGGGCTGAATCACAAGACACCATGGGTTAGGAGGTTCAGGGTCATGCTGGGAGCTGGTTGTTCAGAAGTGTGGTAAGAGTAGTAAATCATTTCTTCAGATCTTGAGAACAGCTCTGAGGTCTCTTCGGGTGTTCTTCTGTCTCGTCTCATGGGAAAGTAGCCAGGGGGTGGTTCCACATTAGGGCTTGGGAGCTGGAACAAAACTTAGGTCAAGATGTTATCTTTAGCCTGCCAGAGGCCAGATCTTGTGATCATCAGTCAGTTCTGGGCTCCCTCAGGGGTTGCTGGTTATCCAGGGAAAGGGCTAGGTCTCTAGAAGGAGAGAGAGAAATATAATTTTTAGAGCTAGGACTTAAAGCTAAATTTAATCAAAGTCATAAAGACCCTTGGTTTCAATTCTTCTGACTTGTACACATTTTAGATTCTGAAGAGTAAAGTCTTTCATTATCAGAGATGATTGCTATATAGCGGTTGTAAGCAGACTTAAAAATGAAAAACTTTACTGGCATTACACTGAGCTTTTTTCAGTTATACCTTGGTCTTTACTGGGCTTTGTTTGGAGGGATGGTGGTGGTTAATATTTTTTCCATCTTATTTAAACTACTCTCATTTTGAAAACTGATAATAATTGGAGAAAAGTTACCAGTAGCATACAGTAGAGTTAGTCTCCTGATTAAAACAAATTGTTCTAAAAGGATAGGTTTTTTTCTCTTAGTGTAAGCCTTTTGATTTTGCTTTACCAAAATTCTCAGTTAATAAAACAACAACAAAAAAGAACACAAAACAAATAAAAACATCTGATCATAAAAGGAATGTTTTCTCAGGATTGTGAAATGACAAACCTTTTGGATTTTTTATTTCTGTTTACTCCCTCAGAAAGAGAACATGACTTAGAAGTGTTTTTAAAAATAGTTTTTTTAACCCTGGCTGGCGTAGCTCAGTGGGTTGAGTGCGGGCTGCAAACCAAAGCATCGCAGGTTCGATTCCCAGTCAGGGCACATGCCTCGGTTTCAGGCCACGGCCCCCAGCAACCCCACATTGATGTTTCCCTCTGTCTCTATCTCCCTCCCTTCCCTCTCTGAAAATAAATAAAATATTTTTTAAAAAATAGTTTTTTTATTTGACAGTCTAATCATTAAACCTAGTGGATGTTTGATTTTTTAAAAATTAAGAATAAGCTTTTTGGAGAAAGGTATAATAAAAATCCAAACAAAAAGAATAATTTAGCAGGAATGCATGTACAAAATTTCCAGACTTGTACGTGTTTATGAAAAAGTTTGACTTTTTAAAAGTCATTTCTCTGGCCTTGGTTGATGTGGCCCAGTGGATTGAGCACTGGCCTGCAAACCAAAGGGTCACAGGTTTGATTCCCAGTCAGGGCACGTGCCTGTGTTGTAGGCCAGGTCCCCAGTAGGGGGTGCATGAGAGGCAAGCACACATTGATGTTTCTCTCCCTCCCTGGCCCTCTGTCTAAAAATAAATAAAATCTGTAAACAAAACAAAAGAAAATACATATTAAAAAAATAGAAAAGTCATTCCTATGATTTACTAAATTGAAGATTATTTTATATAGGTTTACTTGATTATTAGATTATCATTATTCAAGCTGCATTTTTCTTTGGGCTTTTTTCGTTAAACATTTAAAGTTTTTGCTACTTGTGCTAGTTTTTTTTCTTTAGACAGCAATTTTTAAATGTATTTTATTTTTAATTATTTTTTATTGATTATGTTATTAAAGTCCCAATTTCTCTCCCTTTGCTCCCCTCCACCCAGCACCCTCCACTCTCTCGGGCAATCCCCACACCTTCGTTCATGTTCATTGGTCATGCATATAAATTCTTTGGCTACTCCATTTCCTATACTGTACTTTACAACCCGGTGGTTATTCCATAACTACCAATTTGTACTTCTTAATCCCTTCATCTCTTCACTCTTTCCCCCAGACCCTCTCTGCCCTCTGGCAACCATCAAAACATTTCTGCGTATATGGTTTTGTTTCTGTTCTGCTTGTTTGCTTAGTTTGTTTTTTATGTTCAATCATTGATAGATATGTATTTATTGCCATTTTATTGTTCATAGTTTTGATCATCTTTTTCTTAAATAAGACCCTTTATTGGTTCATATAATAATGGCTTGGTGATGATGGATTCCTTTAGTTTTTGTTGTCTGGGAAGCTCTTTATAGGCCCTTCAATTCTAAATGATAGCTTTGCTGGGTAGAGCAGTCCTGGCTGTAGGCCCCTGCTTTGCCTTACTTTGACTGTTTCTTGCCAGTCCCTTCCAGCCTGCAAAAGTTTCCTTTGAGAAATCAGCTGACAGTCTATGGGAACTCCTTTAGCTGCTTAATTAGCTGCTTTTCTCTTGCTGCTTTTCAGATTCTTTCTTTATCTTTAACCTTTGGCATTTTAATTATGATGTGTCTTGGAGTGGACCTCTTTGCATCCATCTTATTTAGGACTTTCGGTGCTTCCTGGCCTTGTATGTCTAGTTCCTTCACCAAATTAGGGGAATTTTCTTTCATTATTTTTTCAGAAAGTTTTCCCATGTCTTGCTCTTTCTCTTCTCCTTCCATCACCCTTATGATGTAAATGTTGGTATGCTTGAAGTTGTCCTAGAGGCTCCTTACACTATCATTATTTTTTTGGATTCTTTTTTCTTCTTTCTGTTCTGATTGGTTGTTTTTGCTTCTTCATGTTTCAAATCATTGGTTTTCTCTGCTTTATCCACTCTACTGTTGATTCCCTGTAAATTGTTCTTTATTTCAATTAGTGTATCCTTCACTTATGGCTGTTTCTTTTTTATGCTGTTGAGATCCTCACTGAGTTCCATGAGCATCTTTGTAATCAATGTTTTGAACTCTGCATCTGATAGATTGCTTATCTCCATTTCGTTTAGTTCTTTTTCTGGAATTTTGATCTGTTCCTTCATTTGGGCTATGCTTCTTTGTCTCCTCATTTTGGCAGCCTCCCTGTGAGTTTTTAATGTGTTAGATATACCTTCTGTGACTCTCTGTCTTGGTGGTGTACCCTAATGTAGTAGGTGTTCTGTAGAGTCCAGTGGCACAGCCTCCCCTATCACCTAAGCTGGATACTCAAGGTGTACCCTTTGTGTGGGCTGAGCACACCCTCCTCTTGTAGTTGAGCCCTGATTGGTGTTGGAAAATCAATGGAAGGGATTTGGCCAGGCCAATCAGCTGCAAGGACTGGTCGTGACCACTGACCACTGACTTCCACCCTCCATGGAGGATCTTGGAGGCCACTCCACAGGGCAGGACTTACCTCAGCAGGTCTCTAGTGCCTGCTGAGTCTACCTCTTGACTGTGTCTGTTGTGGAAGTTGTTGGATAGCGGTGATCTGACATGGTATGTAGCTGTTCACCAGGTGCACAGGCTCTGGGATTTCCCAGGAGGTGCAGGCCAAGGTCAGCCACCACCTGTGTTCTATCTGGGGCCACTTGGCATAAGCTATAAAGCAATCTGCAGATAGCTACTACTTGTGCTGGGCTTGGAGGTGGCCAAACATGGCCAGGCTGTGAACCAAGGCCAGCTGTTATTAGTGCTGGGCCTGGGGCCACCTAGCAAGAGGTTGGGGGGAGGGGGGAGGCTTGTTGAGGCCAGCTGATGATTGTTTGAGAGGATTTAGGAAGATCTGAAGTATGAGCTAAAATAAGGCATTCATATGGAAAAGTGACAGTTAAGAGTTTGGGTGGGCCCAAACTCTTGGGGTAAGTTGGGTGGCACAGAGCCACAAGGAATCACAAGGGTGGGGCAAACAATGTGAGTCAGATTGATGGATTCTCCGATATGGTGCCTCCTGCTCTATGGCTCTGTGGGGGAGGGCTCAGAAAAGGAACAGTGGCCTCTGCCAGCAATTCTGTCTGTCAGAAAGCTGTCTCCCAGCTCTCAGCCTAATGCCAGACACTGCAGCTCCTCCCCATATGCCACTGGTGCCTTTCAAGCTACTATCCTGGTCCTGAGGCTCACAGGGAATGAGTCTGAGTAGGTCTGTGCATGGGTCCTTTAAGAGGAACTGCTTGGGAATATATAATTTCTTCTGCTCACTCAATCCCCACTGGTTTTTACCACCAGAAGTTATGGGGACTTAACCTTCCTGGCACTGGAACCCTGGGCTTGTGGGGCTGGGATCCCTTGCTCCCAAGATATCCCTCCTGATGGTTATCCACCACATGTGGGTGTGGGATCAGCCCATTCTGCATCTCTGTCTCTCTGGATCTACTCCGCTCCTACCAGTGTGGATAGATGCAGGTTCTTTAATTCTGTAGTTGTGGACTTCCATTGGGCTCTATTGCTAACAGTTCTGAGTGATGGTGGTTCTTGATGTAGTTGTGTGAGGAAGTAAGGCATGCTTACCTAGGCTGCCATTTTGGAAAATCTCCCATCTGTGCTAGTTCTGGCAATGTGTGTTTATACTACATTTAATTCAATTTTTGCAAATAGTATGTGTGTTACATGGCTACTTCTAGGACATTTTTTTTTCTCCTTTGGCCAGATATAACAGAAAGAGAATCTTACTTTGTGAAATAAATCAAAGTATTTGTCAATGAAGCTTATTTTTCACTATTGAATTTCATTATTGGTGGACTGGAACTCCTAAAATTGTGTCTTTCATCAACATTGCTAGCTGTGTTTTTTTGTTTTGTTTATTTACTTTATGTATTGTTAAATATAATTAAGTAGAGGAGCTGCTTAAAAACAATAGTTTAAAGTTTATATAAGATAGAATTTTGTGACTTTTTTTTTACATAATGGTAAGGACATCCTAAAGTAGTCACCCCTAAATGCCACTGCTGCTTCTGTTAGGTGCCTTGGTAAACAAAGGGTAGAACTCATGGTGCTGGTTCTTCTGAACAATATGGGGGCTGTGTCACCAAGGAAGTTACAGGCTTTATATTGATCTTTTGTTTTAAATGGAACATTTATTTGTTAAATATAGGATTATCAAAAGTAGGTTTACAGTTGTTTGTATGGAAAATAATACAGTAATTAATAAATAATAATACAAGAATAAGCTGTGTTTCGCATACTAACCATTGTAAACCTACTTTTGCTCCATGCTGTATTTTAGTTAATGACTCACTTGCACAGAAATAGCTGTCTTGAATTTAGTATTTAATTCCACAAATGTATTGAGTGTCTGTCAAATACTGTTCTAGTCAACAGTAGTTATTTCCTTTAAGATCATCAAAAGCTGCCCTAGCTGATGTGGCTCAGTTGGTTGGAGCATTGTTTCATAGACCCAAAGGTTTGAGTCCCAGGCAGGGCACATACTCAGGTTGCAGGTTCAGTCCCTGGTCAGGCCCATAAGAGAAGGCACCCAATTGATGTTTCTGTCTCACATTGATGCTTCTCTCTCCTTTCCTCTATATCTAAAATGGGGTGGGGGGGGGAAGCCCTTGGGTAAGGATTTTTAAAAATATCTCAAAAGCCAGTGTTAAAAAATTTTTTTTTTGGTTTGGTTTTTAGTTCAGGATAAATTAAGGACTATGTATATACCCTTTGACCTTAGGGTAGCATAGGAAGCAAATTGTTTACTGTGACCTGTGCTGGTAAGTCAAAAGCTTTTGCATGTAGTTATTTAGGTACTTTTTAATAAATAATGGTGCTTGACAGTTCATAATAAATTTCAACTGATTTTTCATTAAGATATTAGAAAACTTTAGTTTGACTTTCTAATACAGCAATGAGTAACACAAAGAACATTGGTTCCAAATGTTTAATTATTAACCTACCACATTTACTCTTTGTGGTAGCAAGAGCAAATGTAATAACTTCAGTTTACTTAGCTCCTAGGTCATGGAAAATAGCTCATTAATGAAATAGTAGAAGGAGTTGAACTAAGAACATAATTTAGGGGCTGATAGGCCAAAAAATAACTTATTTTTCTTCCTATATATGTTGTATCTAAATTTATATTTATAAAACATTTTAGGAAAAGCTTTTTTACTTTATTTAGTTTTTAAAAAGATTTTATTTATTTATTTTTTAGAGAGAAAGGAAGGGAGGGAGAAAGAGAGGGAGAGAAACATCAATCTGTGATTGCCTGTCATGTGCCCCCTACTGGAGACCTGGCTGACAACCCAGGCATGTGCCCTGAGTGGGGACAGAACTGGCAACCCTTTGGTTCACAGGCCTACACTCAATCCATTGAGCGACACCAGCCAGGACAGGAAAGGCTTTTTTAAAAACGTATAATTTTTTCCTTGATATTTCTTAGAAGCATTCTATGTAAATTTTCATAAAGTGATGGATAAGAAAACTTTCATCTTTTCAACCTTGTATTTAGGGCTGTCACAGTATACTTCATATTAAAGATTATGTTTTCCACACCTTTTTTCTCCTTTCCCTTTTTACTGTGCTTAATTTTATGAAAGTATCTGAGGCTTATTTTTAAATACCATAGAAAAATACAACACTAAAAAGGAAGTACTTTTGATAAGGAACTGTATTTTGCATACTCATTTTCATATAATGTCAAATCGATAATATGTTTAAGTTGGAGATAACAGACTTTTTTATTACATTCTTGTATGTGCAAGTAGTGATGGATATAAACTTTTTTTATTGATTGCTATTGTATGAGGGATCATATTTTTATATACTTTTTTATGTGTATATATTTTAGCCTCTCGTAGAAGAAGCAATTCCAAATCTTCACAGCCCACCAACCACAAGCACCTCAGCCCTAAACAGCCTGGTGGTCTCTTGTGCATCTGCCGTTGGTGTGCGAGTGGCTGCTACATATGAAGCTGGGGCCTTGTCTCTTAAAAAAGTTATGAACTTTTATAATACAGCCCCTTGTGAACCTGGAGCTCAGGCAGGCAGTGGTTCCATAGGACCAGAAGGTCTGAAAGATAGCAGAGAAGAACAGGTTAAACAGGAATCAATGCAAGGAAAGAAAAGTTCAAGTCTTGTGGATATCAGAGAAGAAGAATCAGAGGGAGGCAGCCGAAGACTCTCCCTCCCTGGATTGCTGTCACAAGGTAAAGAAATAGCTAGGTTTTGTGAATTGACTTGTACTGAATCCAAGATGCTCCTGACATCACATGCTATATTATTAGCTTTCCAAACCATATAAATACTATCCATACTTTCCATACTATATAAATGGTATGTGGATATATAATATCCATTATATAGTACAGATACTATACTTTCCATACTATATAAATTAGCTTTCCAAATTGCTAAAGCTGACATTGAAATGTCAAAATTTATTTAATGATGGTTTTAAAAGAAAGTTACAAATAAAAGAAAGTTACATATTTGTCTGCTCTAGAAATAAGTTTAGAACCTAACTTTTTTATGATGTTTGCTCCCACCTATGAACTTTATTATGAACCTTATTTTGTTCTGGAATGTAGCAATGGCTTTTTTATTTCCTAGTTGGGGCCTATACTCCAGGTAGGTGAAGTTGCAGACGTGACCCTTGGATATATGCATAGTTACATACTTGACCTGAAAGTATAGACAATTTTAAGCATCAATAAGAGAAAACCTTCATTTTCTGAAACCACTAGCAATAAACGCTTAGAATAGTAAGAATATTATGCAGTTGCTCCTACATTTCTCCATCATTTTAGGAATCTTAGTCATGTAGACTTCTGCTTCTCAAAATGTGTCCTGCACACCAGCAGTTTCAATAGCATCTGGGAATTTGTTAGAAGTGCAGGATGTCAGGCTCCTCTTCAAACCTAACGAATCAGAATATTCATTAGAACAAGATCCCCAAGTGACTAGTGTGTGCGCTTTCAAGTTTGAGAAGTATTGCGTTTGACTAGGAGTTGGCAAACTTTTTCTGTAAAGAGTTTAAGAGATATATTTTATGATTTGCAGGCAATATGCATAGTCTCTGTTACAACTACTTAACTTTGCTGCTGTTGCTTAAAAGCAGCCAGAGGTAATAGATAATGAATGATCAAAGGTATATTCCAATAAAACCATATTTACAAAAATACGCATTGGGCTGTATTTGACCCACTGGCTATAGTTTACCAACCCTTAGTTTGCACCATTTTGTGCAAAGCTCCTATACTGTAATAAAATTTACCTTTTCTTCTCTGTCCCTTTTTCCTACACTTGTTCTGCTAAACTCATTACACTTTCTTGTGCCACTGAGCACTTAAGTTATCCTGCCTCCTAATTCTCGTTGCCACTAGATTTTTATCTACGCAAATAAAACCCATAGCCTTTATTAATTTGAGTATATGTGTATAAAGAAAGCCCATGAATTGTATTAAGTCTGAAGGAGAATATTGTGCCAAAATTTTCTTATTCTTAAAAGTCCTCTAGCATTTTATCTTTGAGACATCTTTGATCACAAATGTGGAATACTGATTTTTGTTACACAGAAATGTCATACAGAATAGGGTTCTGTGGACAGATGTTTGGAAGGGACCTGGATTAGACAGATACAAGCAGGGCTTTTAATCACAGGACTTGTCAGTCCCTTTAGTATGTTAATATATGTGTGACTTTACAGGGCTGGTAGTAGAGGATAGAGTGTAGTAGGCAGCATTTGCCAAACTCATTTGACTATTTTTGCAGAGAGCCTATAGACTATGCTTCACAAAACCATGTTAGTGTATTTCTTTGAAAATCAATAGTTTATCAGAATGATATCTCTTCCCCCTCCCCCACTCCTCATCCGCTCCCTCACCCTATCTGTGGTTTGTTTCAGTTTCCCCCAGGCTGCTGAGAAAAGCTGCACGGGTGAAAACACGGACAGTGGTTCTAACTCCTACATACAGTGGAGAAGCAGATGCACTCCTACCTTCTCTGAGAACAGAGGTGTGGACATGGGGAAAAGGGAAGGAAGGGCAGCTGGGCCATGGCGATGTTCTGCCTAGGTGAGTGCTGCCAGTATTCACTGTTAGGAAGTGACTTAAGTAACCTGTCTCCTGCAGAGGTCTCTAAGTCTTTATTTCCTCATAGAGCAAATCTGGTCTCTTCTAATTCAGAATCATTATACACTCTTAACTCTGATTTAAAAAACAGCTGTCATCTTAGTCTTGAGTTTGCTTCTAGCAATAAAGGACTTAGGTATCCATGGTGTACCTTTCCATCCCAACTTTGATGTACACGGTGGGGCAAAGGTGGGTTGACAGTTGTTCGTATGGAAAATAATACAATAATTAAGAGAGAATAATGCAAGAATAAACTGTGGTTTGTGTACTCAGTTTGTACACAACTGTACAAACCTACTTTTGCCCCACCCTGTAGATTCATCTTTAAACAGGAAAATGTGTTTGTGATAAGGTTGCATTTCATTGAATGATTCAAATTTTTAACTCATAAAGAAAGAACCAACATTGTTTTAGCCTCAAAGATATTTCTCAGCTGCTGCCAGAATAACTATAACTGCAATCTTAAACCATGTCTATCCATATAACTCAGGGAAAAACTGTTGTCTAAGGGGAACTCTTATGATATTAACAAATTAGACATTTGTGAAGGTGTATAAATTGAATGATTATCTAAAACAGTCAGTTAATGTCTCTATTCTTAGCAGAGTGTAGGCAACTGTGGCATTAAAAAAAAAAAAGACTTAACTCCTTCCTGTGGTTATATTTCATTGTGTCCTAAACATGTGGTAGAGTCTCTACCACATGTTTAGGTCTCTAAACATATGGTAGTCTCTCTACCATATGACTCATTTAGTAGTTATATGATTCTTAACATGTTCTGAATTATGGTGGTTAATTAGTGATTGAAAGACAAAGATTAAAACCATCCAAAATTACTTCCATTTAGGAGTAGCTTGAACATATATCCATCATTTTTATTTCATTGTTTTCTTTTGAAGTGTTTATTATTACTTGAAAGCACTGTATAATTTGAGAAAAGTCTTGATTCTTGCTGCAAATACTTACATTGAGTTTGTGTGTGTGTGTGCTTTTCTTTAAGGCTTCAGCCACTGTGTGTGAAATGTCTGGATGGGAAAGAAGTAATCCATCTGGAGGCAGGTGGTTACCATTCTCTTGCACTTACTGCAAAATCTCAGGTAGGAGGCAAACTATTAAAAGCTTTTCTACATTTCATGGAAGACCTGAGTAACAAGATTAAACAGTATTTATTATCTGCTGTGTGTCAGGCAACAGGCCCATATTTCACTTGATTTGTCTAGTGTTTTCTGTTGCATAGCAGTATTTCCATTTTATAGGAAGGTTTAGAGAAATTATGTAACTTGTCTAAAGTCACGCATGTGATAGTAGAGTTTGGATTAAACACTGGTCTACCTACACTGGTCAAAGAATCTTTCTATAATGTGCTTTCATGTAAAAACAACTCAAACTTTTCCAGGGTATTGGTGAGTTTCCTTAAGTAAGACACTAAAAAAGGAAAACAAAGGCATTTTTCTCTTTTAAAATTGTGGGACCTGGGTACTTCCAGTCAAGATGGCTGCATGGGCATAGATGGCTTGTTTCTTCACACAACCACATCAAAATTTCAACTAAATTATAGAACAACCATCACATCAGAAATCAAGTAGAATGGAAGTCTGACAACTAAGGAATTAAAGAAACCACATCCATCCATACTGGTAGGAGGGGCACAGATGTGGAATAGACTGGTCCCACACCCACATGTGGTAGATAAAAATCCAGGAGGGATATTATGGGAGGGAGGAGTCCCAGCCCCACACAAGACCCTGCAGCCCAGGATTCCAGTGATAGGAAGATAAGTCCCTGGCTGCAAAAACTAGCAGGGCTTGGGTCAGTAGAAGAAAACTGCTGGAACTCCAAACAGTTACTCTTAAAGGACCCACACACAGACTCACCTACTTAGACTCCCTGTGAGCTCCAGCATTAGGGTAGCAGCTTGAAAGGCACCAGTGGTATAGAGAGAGAAGCTGAAATATCTGGCATTGAGGCAAGCAGAGACCATTGTTCCTTTTGTAAACTCTGCCCCCACAAAGCCGGTAAGCTGGTGCCATATCTGAGATTACATCAGCCTGACTAACACACACCTGCCTTGGAGATCCCCAGACTCTACCCCACCCAACATAGGGGCCCATCCAAGTGGCTTTTCCATATGAATGGCTGGTCATGGCTCATGCTTCACAATTTCCTAAATCCTCTCCAACAAGCAACAGCTGGCTTCAGTGAATCCCAGGCTTGGCACTAGCAGTAGCCAGCCTAGATTCACAGGTTGGTTTCCCCTAGGAATCTCCAGGCCCACCCAGCACAAGTAGCAGCCATCTCAGATTGCTTTATAGTTCAGGCAGGGTAGCTCTGGGCAAAACACAGGTAGGGGCCCACCTTGGCCTGTACCTCCTGGGAAACCCCAGCACCCGCATACCTAGTAGACAGCTGCAAATCATGTCAGATCACCACCACCCTGCCCCTGCACAGCTGATTTTCCATGTAAGGTACAGGTTAGTGGTCAGTGGTCACAGCCAGTCCTTGGAGCTGACTGGCCTGTGTAAGTCCCTCCCATTGATCTGCCAACAGCAACCAAGGCTCAACTACAAGAGGAGGGTATACTTAGCCCACATGAAGTGCATGCCTCTAGTACCCAGCTTGGGTGATAGGGGTATGTGCCACTGGTATCCTACAGGATACTTACTACATTAGGCCATACTACTGAGACATGAAATCCAAGCAGCTCTACCTAATTCATAGAAACAAACACAGGGAGGCTGCCAAAACAAGACAAAGAAAATGACCCAAATGAAAGAACAGATCAAAACTCCAGAAAAAGAGCTAAACAAAATGGAGATAAGCAATATATGAGATGTAGAGTTCAAAACGCTCATTATAAGGATGCTCATGGGACTTAGTGAGGACCTTGGCAGCATAAAAAAAGGTCCAGTCAGAAACAAAGGATACACTAACTGAAATAAAGAACAATTTACAGAGAATCAACAGTAGAGTGGATGAATCCAAGAATCAAATCAATGATTTGGAACATAAAGAAGCAAAAAACAACCAATCAGAACAGCAAGAAGAAAAAAGAATCCAAAAAAATAATGATAGTGTAAGGAGCCTCTGGGACAACTTCAAGCATACCAACATTTACATCATAAGGGTGATGAAAGGAGAAGAGAAAGAGCAAGACATGGGAAAACTTTCTGAAAAAATAATGAAAGAAAATTTCCCTAATTTGGTGAAGGAACTAGACGTACAAGGCCAGGAAGCACCAAGAGTCCTAAATAAGATGGATGCAAAGGGCCCACTCCAAGACACATCATAATTAAAATGCCAGTGGTTATAGATAAAGAACCTTAAAAGCAGCAAGAGAAAAGCAGTTACCTATAAAGGAGTTCCCATAGGACTGTCAGCTGATTTCTCAAAAAAAAATTTTCAGGCTAGATGGCAGTGGCAATAAATATTCAAAGTCATGCAAAGCAGGGACCTATGACCAAGATTGCTCTACCTAGTAAAGCTGTCATTTAGAAAGGGCCAATAAAGAGCTTCCCAGACAAGAGAGAAATAAAGGTGTTCATCATCACCAAACCATTATATGAAATGTTAAAGGGACTTATTTAAGAAAAAGAAGATCAAAACTATGAACAATAAAATGGCAACAAACACAAATCTATCAAAAATTGAATCTAAAAACCAAACTAAGCAAATAAGAACAACAGAGACAGAATCATGGATATGGAGAACGTTTTGATAGGTGCCAGATTAGAGGGGCATGGGGGATAATGGGTGGAAAGGTGAGGGGATTAAGAAGTACAAATAGGAAGGTACAGAATAGCCACAGTACAGTGTAGGATATGGAGTAGCCAAAGAACTTATATGTGTGACTCATGGACATGAACAGTGGTTGGGGGATTGCCTGAGGGAGTTGAGGGGCAGATATTGGTTGAAGGGGGGCAAAGGGAAAAATCAGCACAACTGTAATAGCATAATCAATGAAATAATTTTTTAAACAAACTGTGGGACCTGAAAGTGACCTCCAGAATCACTTAAAGCCAGGACCATATACATAAACCCTCCTTATAAAAGTAGTTGTTTTAAGTTATTCTTAAATATATACATATAATGATTCTTCATCATTTCCTTTGTCTTTTTAGAAAAAGTCAATGAAGAATTCTAAATGCATTAAATATTTTATTTTAAATTTCACATAGCAGGCTAGCCAAAAACTAACATAGCACATATAAATAACTATGAATATTAGGAAAGAAATGGATGATTTATTGCTGTTAACATGATGAATCATCTAAAAGTCTTGAAGAGATTAGGAATGTGGTTAGTTATAAAATAAACATAATTGCTAGCTGCTTTATACACACAAAGTAAAGTAGAAAACATGCCAAGGAAAAAAGCTGTTCACAATTACAACAAAAGTATTAAGGAAATAGGAATAGTCTTTGGAAATATGTAGACCCTCTATTACACAAACTCAGGAACTCTTCTAATAGGTCATAAAAGAAGATAGAAATAAAGGGAGAGAGGTTTTATTTTCAGATGAGAAGAGTCAGTGTTGCAAAAATGCCACTTCTTCCTCGGTCATTAAATTGGTCATTCCTCGGTCATTAAAAGTACAGAGTAAATTCAATACAATCCCCCAAATATTCCAATATAATATTTACAACTTCATAAAATGACCCCAAAACTATTCTCGTAGAGTGAAGACAGGCAGTGAGCCACATAAATTCTGAAAATGAACAGAAAGGGTGGATTAGAATTAGCCATATAAATATATTGTGAAAGTACAAAAAGATAGTGGAACAGAAATATTCCTGTAGACTTGAAATAGACCCAAGTAATGTGATGAAAATGGGCATTTCAAATCAGTCAGAGAAACAAAACTAAGTGTTCAATAAGTGCTGTTGGAACCACCGGCATCTTATTTGCAGGATAAAATTAAGATAGCTTTACATATTCTACTTCTGGATGAATTAAAGACATATGTTTACAAAATAGACCCTTACATGTGAAAGAACAAATTTAGGTGATTTGTAAGAAATAACCTTAATAGAAAAAGACATGACATCAAAACCAGAAATTAGTAAGGAAAGATGATATGTTTGTCTACTTAATGAACAATCCTAAACAACAAAACAAAACAAAACAAAAAAAAACCCACAAATAAAATTAAGATACACAACAAACTGGGAACAAACATCTGTAACATACATGACAGGATATTACCTGATATATAAAGAAAAATGGTCATAGAATATTTATTTATTTATATAGAAATATTTATATTCTATTTATATTCTATTCATGAAAGAAGAAACAGAAATGGCCAGCAATGAGTGAAAAGGTAGTTAACCACTTAGTAAACAAATTGAAACTGAAATAAGAGTAACATTTATTTCCCCCTATTGCATTAGCAAGAATTGCATTTAATGCTAAGTGTTAATGAAATGTGGGGAAAAGGTACAGACATTGCTGGTGAGAATGCGTATTGGACTATGCTGGAAGACAGTTTGTCAGTATATATCACAAATCAGAAATCATATTTATTGACCCAGAGTTCTTTGCCTGGAATTTATCCTAAGGAAATAGATACACAAATATGTATACTCAAAAAAATTAATGTAACTTTATATTAACAATTTGAAAGAAATTATTAATATATATACTTACTGAGTAATTGATTAAACTGTGCTCATAGTAAGGTTCTATGTAGTTATAAGTGATGTTGTAGCTCTATGCTTATTGACATAGAAAAAATATCAAAGCATAGCATTAAGTAAAAAATACCAGGTCACAAAACCGCATTGATAATAAAGTCCATTTTGCACGTTACACTTTGTATGTACATTTTATCTAGTAGGCATTAAAATTTCTGGAAGCATATATTTGTGTGTTCCAAAAACAAAATAGTAGTTGTTTATAAGTAGTCAAATCACCAGTGGTTTTCACTTTTAAAGAAGTTCTTTATACTGTCACATTTTTGCACAATGACCATGAGTTACTTTTATAATGAGAATAAACAGAACTACTTTTATTTTACACATTCCCGCTAATCTAGTTTTTTGTTTTGTTTTAATCTGTAGTGGAGCATTGGTACTTGTGTTTCTCCATTAGTGACTCTTACATGAAAAGGCTTTCTAGTCATTCCAAAAGTGCTCCTATATACAGGGCAAAAAATCATGATTACTTTTTTTTGCAGCGCTTGGCTATATTTTTTATCACTTTCTTTGTAAGTGACAGTATAAAATAATTTCCTGGAATTAAATCCTGGCTCTGCTACTTACAAATTAGTTTTCTATCTGGGCCAGTTTGCTTATCTGTAAAAAAAAGAATTATGAGAATGAAACGTTAATTAATACACAGAAAGTATTAAGAACAATGCCTGGCAGATAGTCAACACTTGAAAAATGTTATTGTTAACCCTTAGATTCTCTCTTCCTATGTACTCTATCTACCTGTTATCTATGGTCTTGTTTAAAATAAATTTCCTTAATATCTGTTATTTTAAAGAGTAGAAAGACTAGTATAAATTACTAGTATAAGTAATTTGTGAAAGGACTTGTATAAGTAATTGATGTATAACTATTGGTATATATGTGTGTGTATATATGTATGTGTGTATATGCATGTATGTTGTTATAAAGGTTTAGAATTGACATGCCAAGTCAGATTCACAACCCTTACCTACTTTCTTGTGGTTTTCTAATAGGTTTACTCATGGGGTAGCAATACCTTTGGTCAACTTGGGCATTCCGATTTTCCAACAACAGTCCCTCGTCTTGCAAAGGTACTCTTGCGAACTTGAAGCTTCTATATCAACTTATTCCAGAATTCTAAGTTATAACACTTTATATTTCTTAATGTCATGTTGTAAAACAAGATATGAAATTTGTAACCTAAATGTATCTTGATATACTTAATTTAAAAACTATACATGAAACCACTTGTTTTCAAGCCAAATGTTACATTTTTGATGTTTTATATTTACGGATGTGTTATATTTCTTCTTAGCTTCCACTGTTCATTGAACATTTATAGTTTTCTTTATCCTTTTATAAAAGTAAAAATGATAAAGTTTTTTCTTTTAAAGCAAGTGTTTCTAGGACTATTATGTAGACTTCTGAACTTTATATACTACCAAATGCCTACTCTTTGACTTCTCACTCAATTTTGACTTTTACATAACATTATTTGGTGGTGTTATGTCTTGTTTTGGTTTCTTTCATATACATAGTCATGGTAGTAAAACCTTTTTTGAACCTTCTCGTTTTCTGTAGTGAAACAAGGTATAGATGATTTTTTCACTGCTGTGTGAATTGGTTTTAGTTTATGTAATGCTATTCAGATGTTGGTCATTTCTAGTCTCTTTGCTGCAATTCTAGAAGAATGTTTTTCAACCTTTTTTCTCCCCCAACACCCTGAAGAAATACCAAATCCTCATCAATAGTATTGACTTCTTATTCAAGAATTGTTTGGTTTTTGAGGGGTGGGGTAGTGAGTAGGCAGTGTGCATGGTGGGTAGCCTAACAGAATGGAATATGAAGCTCATGTATGTGTGATTTGATTCTGGTATCTCCCGCACATCAAGACATGCTCCCTCTACTCAAACTAATAGAGACTAAAAAAGGATAGTTAACCTCAATCCAGTGATTCATGTTAATACATAGCCCAATGATTCACCCATGTATTCAGCGTGCACTTGGATGCACCACTGTATAAGAGTTTTACATGCTGCCTTTTCTTCCAGCAGACTTAGTTTTCCTGGAAAGGAAAGATTTAAATAAAACATCAGGGAACAGTTATTACTTCTAGCTCTAATCTTAAATATTTTCATTATAAAACAATATAGTGGTAAGGTATTTAATTTCTGCTATTTTATCACAAATAAAAATATGATAAATCATTGTTCCTTGTTTTTTGTTCATTTGAATAAATTACAACATGCATTTATTCATACTTAGGAAGGTTTTATAATGTAGCCTGGAGACCCTGGAAATAAATTTTTTAGTTAACATTTTAGAATCAGGCAAGAAAGAATAGAGTTTGTTATTGGGTTGGCCAAAAAGTCCATATGGTTTTTTCTGGAAAAAAAAGACACATTTTTCATTTTCATCAATAACTTTATTGATTTGGATATTTTGAATATGTCGGCTGTCTCCCACATGGTATAACATTGATTGTTTTCGGTTGATGTCTCTATTTGATTGCTATCAACTTCAACTGGTCTTCCTGACTGTGAAACATTGTCCAGAGAGAAATCTCCAGCCCAAAACTTCTCAAACCACTTTTGACATGTTTGATCAGTCACAGCACCTTCTCTATACACTGCACAAATATTTTTTTGCATTTCAGTTGTGTTTTTACCTTTCTTGAAATAATAAAGCATAATGTGCTGAAAATGTTGCATATTGTCTTTCATCTTCAACATTAAAACAGCTACACAAAAGTTTACCAATTTTTATTTTTTTAATGCATGCTGATATGACAGCTGTCACAATACAATCTAACAAAATTGTTTGGAGTGAAATTAAAGATAACTAAGCACTACTAGAGCCATCTTAGGGAAAAAAACAAATGAACATTTTGGACAACCCAATACAAGGTTTTAGTTTCATTACTCTTTAAATGTACATACAAAGATATAGCATTAGGAATTGGCTTTTCTTTTTTTTCTTAATTTGAGGGAAGGATGAGAAAAACAACTTGAAGTCATTTTAATTAAAGTCAGGGTAGAGTGAGATTCGAATTAGTTTTGATTAGAGACTAAGAAGACTCTTCTCTGGAGAAAAAAATTTTTCTCTGCAAAAACAACAGTAAGTCACTTATCAGGAGAGCCTGAATTTGAGAAGATAGTGTCATGTGGGAGAGGATAGCTATAAAGTTGTTGAGATGTGCACACACACACATTCACTCACTCAGTCATTCATGCAATCACCTAACGTAGTATTTGGAACCTATCTAGACACAAAGAATCTAATAGAAATTTTTAATTTGTTTATCGTCCAGAGCCTAGGAGTCATGGCTGAAGTTGGGTCTGGATGTTGGGAGCAGTAGTTTTCATAGCAGAACACTTTCCTCAAATGAATCTTATGCGGAATTCCATGCACGAAACAGATACACATAGAACTACTTTTGTTGAAGAGTGGAGGGGGGTGGGGACAGGTCCCTGGCACCTGCCTTTCCATGGTGGCTCCTGAATCACTATGTGGAATCCTAAGGTTTGAAAACTATTAGTTTAAGGCATACTTTGCCATACATCAGAATCACCTGGAAAGCTTGTTAAACAGATTGCCAGGTCCCAACCCTCAGAAGCTCTGTGGCCGCAGAGTCTGCATTTCTAACATATTTCTAGGTAGTTGCTGCTGCTGCTACGAAGATTATTTGTTGTGAACCACTGGTCTAGGGGATCCATGTAAATAAAATTATAAAGGATCCTGTCTGGTTCAGCATCCTGGGAGTTGGCACATCAGAGAGGTAGTGAGTTCCAAGTGGGAAAACTGAATTTTAGCATTCAGTTGGCCAGAATGGAATTTAGCCTTGTTAGATTTTTTTTAACCTTAAGTTTTTTGCACACAGCCAAATGAGAACAGACAAAGGTGTGTGCTAGCTATCAGAATAGGGCTTCAGAAGTTTCTGGTTCTCTTGACTGTAGTACAGGCGAAGTCCTGTGAGGACTTAAAAAATAACAAAAAATCAGATCTGTATTTTTTCTTTTTTAATTCCAATTATTTAGATTTTTGTAAAAACAATCCAGTTCTAAATTTAAAACTGAACAAAGGATTTCTTCTTACCCCTGTGTCTGTTCTGCATTTGATTAAGTACATTACCAGGCACATTAGGTGTACCTGGTAAATTTTGCCCTCGGAGATATGACTGACTTTGCACCACACTTGTTTAGGTAACCTAATACTTCAGTTCCTGTGGATCTGAAGTTCTGTCTGATTCCTTCATCTTGGACAGACAATATCTTGCTGTCGTTGCAGGTAAACAGTAAAAATGGAGTCTGGAGTGTAGCTGCAGGCCAGGATTATTCCCTGTTTTTGGTGGATACAGAAGACTTCCAGCCTGGATTATATTACAGTGGCCGACAGGACCCTGCAGAGTGTGACAACCTTCCAGAGAATCACAGTGGCACTAAGACTCCAGTACTTCTCTCCTGTAGTAAGGTGAACAGGAATTGGATCCTACGGCCCACATTTTATAGTGCATGAGAAGTATTTTGTTTTTGTTATTTGTATGTTTACCTGTTGTTAAGTATCTCTGACTGCTGTGTTTAAAATTGCAAGCCCTGCCCTGGCCAGGTGGCTCACTTGGTTGGAGTGTCATCCTGTGTACTGAAAGGTTGCAGGTTCAATTCTTAGTTGGGACGCTATGGAAGGGAACGATTGATGTTCTCTCGCACATCGATGTTTTTCTCCCCCAACCCTCTCTAAAATCAATAAACTTATATTCTGCTGAGGATGTAAAAAAAAAAAAAGTTGCATGCCCTCTCCTTCATCCCTTATCTCCTTTTTCTGACTTATTTCACTCCATACTGCCTGTCACCATCTAATACACTATATAATTTACTTACTTTGTCTATTGTCTGTCCTTAACCATAAGATTCATAAGAGTAGGGCTTTTAGGATTTCTTATTTACTTTGTATCCTTGTAGTAAATACTTTATGAATGCTTGTTGAATTAACACCGTAATGTAGGAATATTAAAAAGTACATTTCACAGTGATGTTTCCTGACTGCATTTGTGGATCTCATAGAGGTGAATGTGGAAATAAGGAGAGTAGATGAATTTTTAACTATAACTGGGAAGTAAAAATTTCAGGGGCCTGACAGGTCACCAACAGTGCTCTGTTTCCCATGTCTTCCCTGTTTCTCTTAGCTTTTCATTTTATTTACTACTGTTTATCCCTTTTTCATTCATTGATCTTTCCTACTTTCGCTGTCATAAACTTAAATCATTGGCCTGTTTCTGTGTCATCTTCTCCCCCCCTACCCCCCACTAAGGTGACTCACCTCCTCAAAGTGAGATGCCTCCAGGAAATTAACCTTCAAAGCTAGTACATTCTGGATTTCTTATTCTTATTGAATAATATATCCTATGGACTTTCCCCTTTGTTTTTTTCCCCTTTGTTTTTTCTGGCTAAATATGTAAGCTATGAATGTACAGAGACAAAATCTTTCTTGCTAAAGGCAATGCTGGCCAAGATTTAGCTCTTAACCTATATATATATCCTGTTATTCCAGACATACTAATTGACTCTTTGTAGCTGTTGGCCCTGGCTCCACATTCCCCATCCAAGATGCCACAGTCCAGATAAAGGATGAAATATCCTGATGAAAAGGATGAGGCTGCAGTGTGCCTTTAGTTACAGTGGAATTTTAATAGGCTGTTGGATCTGCAGCGCTTGGTTGCCTAGCTTAATAGTGATATGTGAATGAAGACATTGAATGTTTTTATTCAGTGGTGTCATAGATAAATGAAAAAAGTATCTTTTAAAGAAAATCCCTGTATGTTGTAAAGTATTAAGAGACAAGATAATTCCCAGTCATTTGGTATTTTAATCTATAGCAGATTCCTCTCTGCTCTCATTTATCCTATTTTATGCAAAAAGGAGTCCTGAGACATGTAACCACATCACTTGGATTTTTGTCTGTTTAGGGTATATGTCTCTGGTTCTAAACACATGTAATATAAAATAAAAAGGTATTTTTGCAATAAATAAAAGTATAGTACATGCAGTTATATATAGATAACAGTGGTGTACTGGTAAGCCATCTCCAAAATTCAAATCCAAACAAGACCAAAAAGCAGTGATCTGTAGTGTTTGCCATTGGGATGGAGGGTAATTTTATTATTGCCAGTTTCAAACTACCAATGGTTTTGTTATCAACTTGCAAAATTTGTGAATATTTACCAGCTGGCTCTTGCCAGGTGATATAAGCCACCTCCAATGCTCAAACTGCTACTAGTAAGTTATATTTTATCTTTCATCTTTTTTTGTCCTCTGTTGTAGCTTGGATATATAAGTAGAGTGACAGCAGGAAGAGACAGCTATCTAGCCTTGGTGGACAAGAACATTATGGGATATATTGCCAGTCTCCATGAGTTGGCTGCCACGGAAAGACGGTTTTATTCAAAACTTAGTGATATCAAATCTCAGATTCTCAGGCCTCTTCTCAGTTTAGGTAAGTAGAGCACTCTTGTTTTCATCTGTTCTTCCTACATCACAACTAAAACCTTTGAGTTATGGTTTATCCCTTTCTTTCCATTCTCTTCTTTCTGTACACAGGCAGTCAACACCTTGCAAACTATTCCCACTTTTTCAGTAGCCCAGCTACCACTGCCCTAGCGTACCACTCCCAGAGCTCCTTTTACTTGTGGAAGTAGAAAATGGGGCTTTCCAAATATGCACGCCAGAGAAGTAGAAACAGCTTTTTGGGAAAGTAGATCCTAGGAGCTAGACTTCTAAACAACACTTCTAGCCCCACCAGTCCTAAGATAACTTACATTATACCACCCGAATTTTTCATTTTCTTTGGTTTAGCTCTTAGAATTATGTCAAATAGAGATTCATTTGGATTTACACATAGACTCTTGAAATTGTTGATAACTGTAACAGCGTTAAGGGTCTTATCCCACATTAGCATGAATTGAGTAAATCTGATTCCTTTTCTTAGCTGTAATCAGCTACAAAGAAGATCGAAAGGGAGGAGATATTACAGAAGAAATGGATTATGATGGTCCTAGACAGTGTGCTACTGCCAACAAACGCTAGGTACCTGAGGCCTCTAGGAGGTTAGAAAAGAATACCAATTGGAGGGGGCAGCTATTAAAAAATAAACTTCCCTTATTTTAAAATGTTTTCTAGGTTTGGCCTTGCACTCAGTAAATGGAGAGAAAGTATTCTTTCTCTTTCTCTTTCCTGTACTCCTTGGCCCCCTCTGAGGACCCAGAATTCAGTACTCGAGCAATTAAATACTCTAGTAATTAAATGCTACCTTGTTAGTACACCAGCTTTTCCACATTAAGGTGGCATTGGCTTTTATGGACAGGGTCATTGTTTTTAGTGGGAAAACATCTACTTTTCAAATAACTAACTTAGTGTTTCCTAATCCCCCGCATTGGGCGGACCCAATACCCCAGGACTTTGGCAAGGGAAAGGAAGTAATCCAAGCTGCAGACTTCCTGCATTGCTCTGCAAGGAAAGTGCAGTCTGCCTTTTCTCTGTCCTGTTTTCTGGTTTCTATGTTGGTCTTACCTGGTCTGCCCATCAGCCGTACTACTTGGTGAGAAGTCCTGAAGATTAGGAATTTTGGATTGGGAAAAAGCAAATAATCTCCTGATGCCCTCTGTAAAGTTTAGAGCAACCTGGGCAATCTGGTTTTTGGATTGCCCTCTCTGTACTGAAGTGTTGGGCTTGTCCAAGGGACAAGTTGAACAGAAGTCAGTACAAAAAACTGAAAATGTTAGCAAAGATATAACTACTTTGAGTAGTTATGAGTTTAATTCCTGGCTGTCAATAATTGTTGAGTGAAATTAGACAGTCCCCTTCTCGTGGCTTCAGATTACTTATCTTCAAAATGAGAGGAGAGTTGGATTAGCTCAGTGGTCCTTAAATTTGGCTGGTCTTCAGAATTACCTGGAAAGCTTTTCTTTTTAACATACCCATCCTGGGGTCTTAACCCTGGCCTACTGAGTCAGAACCCATGAGATCACTGAGAATGTGTTTTTAACAAGTTCCTCAAATGACTGGATTCTGTGATTTCTCAAGTTGCCTTCTTTAACACTGTGATTATTTGGGTTCATACATTTCATCATGCTAAATATTTTTAGAAAAGGGGAATTCATAATCTTGTTCATATGGAAGTATTCAGGTAATGAATCTTTAGGTTATGTTATCATCATCATCATCATTTTGTTACAGAAAATTTGGGCACCGCAAGTACTGTCCAGCTGTTGCAGGAGGTGGCAAGCCGATTCAGTAAGCTATGTTACCTAATTGGTCAGCATGGAGCCTCACTGAGCAGCTTCCTTCATGGGATAAAGGAAGCCAGGAGCTTGGTCATTCTGAAGCATTCAAGTCTCTTCTTGGATAGTTATACAGAGCAAGTATCCAGTCCCGTGTCATGTTCAGTCTCTGCAGGGTTCTTCTGCCAAGGAGAACAGCTCCTTAATCAGAAGAGACTAGATTAGGGAGAGTGATATAAGGTAATAGAAATTGCAAAGCAGTATTTTAATTTTAAGCCAATTATAGTTCTGCATTGCTAAAATTTTAGTTTTCTCTAAGGGGAAAAAAAGGTTTAAAAATCTTATATTTCCTTCTATATTCTAGCAGAATGATTGATAGTGTACTTTACATACAATGTACTGTAATACATATGAATATGTAACCATTCCCTTTAGAGAATTTGTTTACTTAAGTAAATTATATTAAAATTTGAGGAAATAAGTAACTAAAATTATTTTAAGATTACTGATTGTAAATACAGAGTTGTTCCAATGTCTGGTTTTTACTGTTGTGTAAAGGGAAGGTTTAAAGATCAAACTGTCTTTAAAATAAAGATATTTTCTTAATAAAACTGAGGATAGTTATCTAAGGCTCTTTTCATGTTTTTCAAGTAAAATATCCCAAATATATATGAAAATTTAAATATTTTTCTTTTTCTTAATTTGAATTTTGACATTATGATGTAGGATATAATTTAAATGTTACTTTAATGTATATTAATTTTTACTATTGATCTGAAGTATAGGTTTTCTTCTTTGACTGAATACCCTCTAAGGGCCAGTCTCTGTCTGAAGCTCCAAGACCACAGCAGCCACAGCGCAGAGGCAATAAAAAGCACCAGCCTCAAGTTCATGTTCTGTTGGTGTTCTGTTTAGGTTATTTATAGTATAAGTAATGTAGGTTTATTTTAGAAAATTATGCAAATAAAGATTATCTTTATGTCACCCATAACCTTCCATCAGAAATAACCATTGTAGCCCTGGCTGGCGTAGCTCAGTGGATTGAGCGCGGACTGGGAACCAAAGTGTCCCAGGTTCGATTCCCAGCCAGGGTACATTCCTGGGTTGCAGGCCATAACCCCCAGCAACCGCACATTGATCTCTCTCTCTCTCTCTCTCTCTCTGCCCCCTCCCTCCCTCCCTTCCCTCTCTAAAAATAGATAAATAAAATCTTTAAAAAAAAAAAGAAAAGAAATAACCATTGTTAATCATCTTAATGTATTCTTGTTTATTTAACATATGTGCACAAATAGATGTACGTGATTTTAATTCTAAGCAAAGTTTAATATATTTGAAGCTGTTGTCTGGGAGGAAAGGCCCTGGTTAGAGTCTTTTAACTCCTCATCTTTCAGGCATAATAACATAATTAGATATCAGTTTACTTTTTAAGCTAAATTTTGTTCGTGTGAAGGTTTCGGTTTTATTAGTATAATTTTTCTTTTTTGACTTAAATTCATCACAGTCTATTCTTTTTTCTTCTGTTATACTTAAGAATTTATGCTTGAAATGCTTTTTATTTTGATGTCATGGGCTATTTTTAACATAAATTATTCATATAGATGGAACAGGAAAATTTTATTTGTAAATTTTAAAAATTATTTTTAATTGTGGTAAAATACATGTAACAAAATTTACCATTGTAACTGTTTTTAACTGTATATTACCTTGGGCTATTTTTTAGCTTGCCTTCTCTTTCAAAGGCAGTTGATTCCATTTGCCAGCCCAGGAGTACAGAAAAAATGTACATGGTTCAAAGCAGTATATCAAGACTTAATCTCTAGCAGTAGATCAGTACTTTAACCAACACTTTCTAATGCTGTTTCACTCAAGTTTTTAAAACATATTTTCTTACCGTTTCATCTCTGTTCTTTATTTCTGAAAACTTAATTGGAAAACCCAAAGTGGAGATTAGAGAAATTTTTCATTAAAAATCCAACAATTTTAATCATACTTTCTCAAATTTAAGTCACAAAGTAAAATCTACCCAATAAATTCTAGTATCTTCTGCATAACTTTAGGTGTTTTTTAAATTTCCTATTATGTTAATATCTTTACTAAAATGGTGTATTTCCTCCCCTGATTATTGTGATTATTGCATGACCTGCCCTTCTATTCAGTTCTTTATAGTTCGTCAGTGTTGACTTCACAAAAGTGCTAAAACTCATTGGTGAGGTACCAAGAAGTATCAGTTCTGGATGCTTGTTCAAAATGCCAAAGAACTAATATACATTTTAACACTAATGTACATGTGTTTTCTTTTTTGCTTAAGGTATTGTACATCTATGACAAATTTCCTGGTTATGGGAGGATTCCAGCTTCTTGCTAAGCCTGCCATGTAAGCATTCTGTTATCATTCTGTTAACAAAAGATCATGTTTTAAAGTGTTTTGTGTTTTTGAGTGCCTATGAAAAGCTTTTACCTGGTTATTTTACCAAATGAATCAAAATGTAGACTCTTACTAATTCTTATAAAGTATAGGTATTAATAGCCTCTGATTAACATTGGAAGTAGTATGGTACTGAATAAGCCACAAGATCTGAGTCTTTCTTTATTGCTACCACATATTATTTCTGACAGCTCTCTTCACCAAATTGAGCTTAATTTTTTCCTCTGAAAAATGGGAATGTGTGTGTGATGCTACACAGAAAAGTGCATAGTGTTGCACAAGTATAGCATTTTTGCATTCAGCTCCTGGAAAAGTAATAAATATCAAAGCCCCTTACATAAGGCCAATCATTCTAAACTATGCAGTTTCTCAACAAGTGTTGACCTACAACAAAGGCAGTTTAAAAAAATCAGTCAAATGTTTATATTAACAGAAAACATTTAAAATATGTACTCATGTCCCAGATTTAATAGATGTTAATGTCTGCCATGTTTATTTTTGATCTTCTAAAGGGAACACTTAATATTTCACCATTAAATATGATTGCCCTAGATTTTGGGTAAATATCATTTGTAGGGTTTAAAAGCTCCCTGGTATTCCTAAAAGTTGAATAGGATTGATTTTTTTAATATTAAATATTCTTGAGTTTCAAGGTAAATTCATTGGTCTCTATGTTTTTAATATGTTGCTGGATTTAATTTACTAATATTTCAGACTTTTGCATCTTAAATGAATATGAGATGTTCTTTTCTAAGCTTGCCCAATTTTGGTTAAAGGATTGCACTAGCAATTATAAAATGAGTTGCGGAGCTCTCTCTTTTTCTATTTTCTGAAATAGTTTGCATGAGATTGCAATTATCTGTATTTGGAAGATTTGGTAGACTTAATCTGTAAAAATGTGTGGCCTTCTTGGGGTGTTTCCTGTAGGAAGTTTTTTAACTACTGATTTGGTTTCCTTTTTTTTAAGATTTTATTTATTTATTTATTTATTTATTTATATTTTAATTATTGATCAAGTACAATTTTCTATCTTTTACTCCCATCCCAGCCCACCCACCCAGCCCTCCCCACCTCTCTCCCATTTCCAACCCCCCTAGTTTTTGTCCATGTGTCCTTTATAGTTGTTCCTGTAAACCCTTCCCCTTTTCTCCTGAAATTCCCTACCCTCTCTCCTCTGGTCACTGTCAGCCTGTTCTCTATTTCAGTGTCTTTGGTTATATTTTGCTTGCTTGTTCGTTTTGTTGATTAGGATCCTGTTAAAGGTGAGATCATATGGTAGTTGTCTTTTACCACCTGGCTTATTTCACTTAGCATAATGCTCTCCAGTTCCATCCATGCTGTTGCAAAGAGTAGGAGCTCCTTCTTTCTTTCTGCTGCATAGAATTCCATTGTGTAAATGTACCATAGTTTTTTTGATCCATTCATTTACTGATGGACACCTAGGTTGCTTCCATCACTTGGGCATTGTAAATTGTGCTGCTATGGACATTGGGGTGCATAGGTTCTTTTGGATTGGTGTTTCAGGGTTCTTAGGATATAATCCCAGCAGTGGAATTGCTGGGTCAAAAGGCAGATTCATTTTTAGTTTTCTGAGAAAATTCCATACTGTTTTCCATAGTGGTTATACCAGTCTGCAATCCCACCAACAGTGCACTAGAGTCCCCTTTTCTCCACAACCTCTCCAACACTTGTTGTTTGTTGCTTTGTTTATGATGGCCATTCTGACTGGTGTGAAGTGGTATCTCATTGTGGTTTTAATTTGCATCTGTCTGATAGCTAGTGATACTGAGCATCTTTTCATGTGTCTCTGGATCCTTTGTGTGTCCTCCTTGGAGAAGTGTCTGTTCAAGTCCTTTGCCCATTTTTTAATTGAGTTGCTTGTCTTCTTAGAGTGGAGTCGTGTGAGTTCTTTATATATTTTGGAGATTAAACCCTTGTCTGAGGTATCATTGGCAAATGTGTTTTCCCATACAGTTGATTCTCTTTTTATTTTAATGCTGTTTTCTTTAGCCATGCAGAAGCTTTTTATTTTGGTGAGATCCCATTTGTTTATTCTTTCCTTTATGTCCCTTGGTCTGTGGTAATCTCTCCTCTTTCATTTCTGATTATGTTTACTTGGGTCTTTTCTGTTTTTTTCTTGGTGATCCTGCTTAAAGGCTTGTTGATTTTGTTTATCTTTTCAAAGAATAAGCTCCTGGATTCATTGATCCTTATAACTGTGCTTTTAGTCTCTATGTCATTTAATTCTGCTCTAATCTTGGTTATTTCCTTCCTTCTACTTGCTCTGGGCTGTCTTTGTCGTTCTTCGAGTTCTTGTAGACGTAGGGTTAGGTTGTTTGTTTGAAATGTTTCTATCTGATTCGGTTTCTTTAATGAATAGATCTGTTCAGGTCTTTACTTCTCAGGGCTTTAATTATTTTATTTGAATTTTTCTGAAAAATTGATCATTGCACCTTTGTTTTCAAATTTATTAGCGTATTATTCCTATGATTGTCTTAAGATATTTTCACCTCCATAGTAACTGTAGCTGTGCTCCTTATTTTTATCCATAATGTTTATTTGAACCTTTTATCTTTTTATCTTGGTCAGTCTTTTCAGAAGTTTATCCCTTTTCATTATTCTTTTCCAAAATTATGCTTTAGTTAATACTTTCTTTGTTTTTCTGTTTTTTATCTCCTGCTTTCCTTGTGTTCACCTTCTAACTTCATGAGCTTAGCACTTAGTTTGATAATTTTTCAATCTTTTTAATATTTCTCTTTTTTAATATTTCTAATGTGTTTAAAAGATTTTATTTTATTTTGGAGAGAGGGAAAGGGAGGAAGAAAGAGAGGGAGAGAAATATCACATTGGCCGGTTGCCTCTCACATGCTGCTAACCAGAGACCTGGCCTGCAACCCAAGCATGTGCCCTGACCAGGGAATCAAACTGGTGACCTTTTAGTCTGCAGGGTGATGCCCAACCCATTGAGCCACACCAGTCAAGGCTCTAATGTACTTATATAAGGTTATAATTTTTCCTCTTAAGTGTTGCTTTAGCTTTATTTTAAAAGTTTTGATGCATTTTGTTTTTATAGATTTCAGTTACAGTTTTTAAAAAAATTACCATCATGATTTCTTCTTTGATTCATATCATGTGCTCATTTATTTCCAAAATATTGGGGTTTGGCCTTCATTTTTTTAATGACAGTTTAAGAGTGTTATATTTTAACCTTATGTAGTAATTTTAAAATCCTTGCTCTTCCTATTTTGTAAATATTAATATGATGAAAATATTAATATGATGACACCATCTCTGCTCTTTTACTTTCAGCCTTTCTACATTGTATTATAATATTTTTATATATTTCTTGCAAGCAACAGATGGATGGACTTATTACTTTGGTGTTTTTTCAGTTGTCTGTATATTATAATGATTAAAAGTGTAGGTGGAATGCTGAATCTTGAAGAAAATAGGAGAAAATGAGTGCTAGAGCAGTGATTAAATGAAGCAGAAAGAAATTGAATAATTATTTTATAAATAGTAATTCCTCAAGCAAGTTTAATTATAGGAGAATGCAAAAATAGGTGGATACTTGTGGCAATTTAAATGGGGAAGCTTCTGGACTTAAAGGACTGTGGCAGTTGCTGACCCTGGTGCCGTATTGTACTTTATTGTTAACCTTCCTCTGGTATTTCAGAATTGAGTTCATAGTTTTGTATTTAAGAGTTGACCTGACTTCTTGTGAGAGCAGTTAAGTCAGATGATATAAATGAAAGGCTCTTGCTTGAGCCTGGGCGGAGGGAAAGCAATTAATGAACACTGGGTGACTCCGAGCCGTGGCAGCAGATGTTAAGTCTGGATTTGGGCAGCATTTCCCAAGCAGTGGTTTATGAACCCCAGGGTTTTACATAGCTAAAGGCAGTAATAATGTGTGTTTTTTTTTCAACTTCTACTTACAAAGTCAATATTTAAAATTATTTTAAAGTATTTATTTGAAAAGAGAACAATCAGGCCCTGGCCAGTGTAGCTCAGTGGATTGAGCACAGGCCTACAAATCAAAAAGAGAACAGTTTGAGAACCTCTAGAGACAGCTGGTGAGCCCACGTGGCAGTTGTGGATCTTGGATAATAGTGCTCAAGCTCTCATCACTTAGCTGGTTTATCACTTAGCTGCTCACTTCAGGCTAGCCCAGTGGTTTGATCATTCTCCAGGGTTAATAATAATGATGTTATTAGTATTGTAAAATATGCATAACATATTACTTAGCATTTTACCTTTCCTAAGTGTACATTTCTGTGGCATCAAGTGTATTCACATGGTTTTATGAACCATCACCATTTACCTATAAACAAAACTTTTTTTAGCATCCCCAACAAAAACTTTGTACCCATTAGACAATAACTTACCTTTCCTCTCTTCACGCAGCCCCTAATAACCAATATTCTCTTTCCTGTCTATGAATTTGCCTATTCTATAAGTGAAAGCATACATTTGTCCTTCTGTGTATGACTTATTTCCCTAAGCATAAGGCTTTCAAGTTTCATCTATATTGTTGAAAATACAAAAAGTTTATTTCATTATATGGCTGAATAATATTTTGTTGTATATAAACAATATATTGTTTATCCATTCATCTTTTGATGGGCACTTGGAAAGAGCAGTATCGCCCCTATTTGATCAAGAACTCCCAAGAGAAGAAAGAGAAGCTAAGCAAAGGATCTGGTTCAGATTTCCTTAGAGCATACCAGGACTTCTGTTGGGAAAGACTGTAGGCGAGGAAATGAGTGAGCCCCAAGAAGTAACAGGCTTCACAAGAGTTGGAACATTTCTGTCTAGTACAGGGCATTCAGGAGGAATGTGGGCAGAGGAGTGTGTGTGCACCATGTAGTACCTCCTCTTCTCAGGGGCAGGTGAGAGTGGAACACTTCTGAAAGGCATAAGGGAGTGTCCTCAGATGAGCTCAGCAGCAGAACATGGAGGTGTAAGTAGGAACATTCACACAAGCCAAGTATAAATAAAAGTCTGGGCCATGTGCCCCAGAGCACTCTCTTAGATCTCTTAATTGCATTATAAAAGAATCCAATTTGTGCCATTAAACTTTCGGGTTCTTGGAAGTTATTACACATTTTTCCATCTTTCTGCAATAGTATGTCATAATTTCTGAGTTAAACATATCTTTATTTCCTAGTTCTTTAAGGGATTATAAAATGATTCATTCTTGCCTTACAGTCTCCTTGTGTGACATTGTCTTATTTGAGGCCTTGTAGCTAAAAATTATAGTATAACTCTTGTAAAGCACTTAGGGCCTGGCACATAATTATTGCTCATTAAGTGGCAGATGCTTAATATTCTGTCACACTAATTTTTGCTTTTTTATAAAAGTATTTTGGTCTAGTGAGTATAGTGTCTGCGGGCAATGATCAGCATTAAAATCTGCAGTAAAATTTTAATGAAGAATTTATATATAAAATTGAATATAAAATTAAATGCTGGCCCTGGCTATATGGCTCAGTGGATTGAGTGCCAGCCTTTGAACTGAAAGGTCATTGGCTTGATTCCCAATCGGGGCACATGCCTGGGTTGCGGGCCAGGTCCCCAACTGGGGACGTGCGAGAAGCAACAGATCAGTGTCTCTCTCACACGTTGATGTTTCTCTCCCTCTTTCTCCTCCCTTCCCCTCTCTCTAAAAATGAATAAGATCTTATTAAAAATAACTAAATGCTGGCTTCAGCTTTAAAATGCTTTTGAAGAGCACAGCATTGAAATCTTTGCATGTTATTTGCTTTATTATTTTCTATTAATTACAGTACTGATACCTATAGTTTTTTATAACTCTTCCTGTAATAAATTTAAATTTAGGTGACCAACAATTGAAGAATAAAGGAAGAAATTAGAAATATTTTAATAGTATTTCATTCCAGTTTTGTTGGAGCAAAGAGCTTTGTATTTCCTCCAGTATTTATTTAGCACAACTGATTAGAGCAATTAGCCTTGCCATCTATCGCTGTGACTTTTGGCTTGGAAATTAATACGTAATGATGTTAGTTGGTCTCCAATTAGTCCCTGAAACTGGGGTG
Source organism: Phyllostomus discolor (assembly GCF_004126475.2). Lineage (NCBI taxonomy): Eukaryota > Metazoa > Chordata > Mammalia > Chiroptera > Phyllostomidae > Phyllostomus > Phyllostomus discolor. The sequence goes on from NC_040906.2 coordinate 28,202,298, forward strand.
CATGATTTATTTTCTAGAACATGAGGCGCAAGTCTATGGTTAACCATCTGTGTTATAGAATTACTATTGCTACACTTTGCTAGTTTTCATACTTAAAATATCTCATTATACAGAGGGAAATTGTTCTAATTATATCTGGCTTATTTTATTGTATTCATCATCTACTATTTCATAGCACCTAAAAATGTGAACAAAATCTGAAAAAGGTAGGATCTAGTAAAATGTTTTTAATCATTATCATGCATGTTGTCATTACCAAAATGATTAGCTGAATCTCTTTTTTTTTCTACCTTCAGTGATTTCCTAAATAAAAACCAGGAGCTGTTGCAAGATTTATCAGAAGTGACTGATGAAAACACCCAGTTGATAGAAATACTGAATACTTTGTTTTTCTTGCCAACCAGACGACTTCATAATTATGCAGAAGTTCTGCTAAAGCTTGCTACTTGTTTTGAAGTGGTAAGCTCCCATGGATACCCTCTTTGGACACTTGGGAAGCCAAGGATTATACTTTGTTTGTTTGGATTATGCCACCCCACAGTCTGGAACTCCACTAATTTAATATCTATATATTTTTTAATTAACTTTATTTTTCTTAATAAAGGGAAATGAAAGAAAAGCATAACTATAGGTAAACCTAGTTTTCTTTGCTGTGGATTTACTTTCAGGATGTTGTCAAGATGAATTGTACTCATTTTATGAAACTGTTTTAAAGTTGAGAGCCAAATATAAGTGCTACTCATTGAATAGTTGTCAAAGTTGATTGAGTGCACACTGAGTACAAGTTACTAGAGCTCTTTGCAACCCTGCCTTTCTGTATAAACAACACACACCTGTAAGGCAGTGGCGTTAACACCTGGCCCAGACTCAGGCTAGATTCATACCAGGTATTTGGGTCACTTTGGCATAGGCTGTGAGAAATCACAGTGTTAACAGGATTTCCCCATGTGTTAACTGGCCTACTTTCTATATAAAATTAGGCAGAAAATCCTAGAAAATTAGCTCTGCCCTAGTATGTGGGTATATGGTAAAGCAGGTCCTAAGACATTTACCTTTGAAATTGTACTGAAATGTGTAGTTTCATTTCATTTCCTGTCTGAAGGGCTCCAGAGAAGCTGTCATGACTTCAGGGTTCCGTGTAGTTTAGAATCTTTTTAATCTTTAAGTCTCTGTCTCCGTACCTGGATAGATTTCAGTCTCCAGAGTGACCCAAGAGCTGATGTGGGCTTTCCACATTTGACTGTACTCATACTGCAGCCCTGTAGGTCTTTTCTTCAGTTTAACCCAAACTGGCTTGGTTTTAGCAATGGAGGTTTGAGCTACACACATAACCCAATGAAATACAGATTTTACCTTAATGATCCTCAATTAATTAAAAAATCATCCCTCCTAGATTAACTTGGAATGTTCAAAGAGTCTGATACTGTACTATTTCCAGTCTCAAGGCCTGAATTCTGTGTAAAAAATCCAGACTCCACAATCAGATACCCATTTTTGTTTCATCTACCCTGTGTCCTACATGTTAGTTCAGATTCCCTAGAGGTGGCTCTCATATGCTTTATATTTTTTTCCTGAAACACCCCTATCTCCATCCTCTGTATGGGAATCTTTCAAGGCCTGGGTCAAAGTCATTTTTTCATGAAAATGAGGTCCTCTTTGACTATACCACACTTCCTTCCTTTCCCATCCCTTAGGAATTAGTTACTCCCTCCTCTATGCTTTGCTGCTACTTTATCTCTCCATTATTTTCTTGTCATGTTATGCCAGTGGTTCTTAACTGGGGTTGAGGATCAAAATCATCTGTTGACATTTTTTCAGAACACATGGCTATGTTCTATCACTTCATATGGTTATTTATTAAGTCTAAGATACAATTTAGACATATATGTAAACATAAGTAGGTAAAAATAATACCTAATATTTATTAAATGCACTTCATGTGTCAAGTGCTGTTCTAAGTATGTTATATATATTTATTTAATCCCCACGCCAACCCTGTGAAGTAGATATTATTATTACCTCCTTTTGCAGACGAGAGGGTTGAGGCACAGCTGAGAATTGGTAGAGCTAGAATTCATGTCCACTCACTCTGGCAGCAGAGTCTGTTCTTTTCACTTTACTTATGTTGTCTTTTCTGATAGATAATCTGTTAACAAAACCACTGCATTATTCTGGTATGCTGTGTTTTCCTATCTTCTCTGCCTAATTGTAAGTTCCCAGAACACAGACATTGTACCTTCCTTATTTTTTTATCCCTAGAACACAACAGAATATTCTCTTTGTGGTAGAAACCATTAAATGTTTCTTAAATGAATGGAAAAAAAAATATGATTGACCCCAATAAGAATTGGGGAATGTAAAATAATTACTCATAAGCATGCAAGATCATCCTTTCATCTTACCTTCTGGCCACTCCCTACAAAGCCCAGCGGTTATACCCCATCCCATAACTAGTCAAGCAGACCCCTGAGGATTCCAGAGACACTTGCAGGAGGGTCACAAGGTCAAACGATTTTCAGGACAGTGCTAAGACATTTGCTTTTCTCACTGTGCTGTCATTTGTACTGCCAGTGCAAAGTAAAGTTGAGTACAATTGCTGGCTCCCTGGCGTGAATCAAGGTAGAGGCACCAACGAATCATAGTCATTGTGTTCTCTGCTGCCATGTATTTGCAGTTAAAAAACATGCAGTTTCACTTTTTAGTTAGGAATTCTTTTTTATTTTTAAATGAAAAAATTTAATTACAGTTGGCATACAATATAATACTGGTTTCAAATGAACAACATAGTGATTAGATATTTACATAACTTACAAAATGATCACCCTGAATATTCTTGATGAAGCAGTAAAAATTAATTTTAGTTAACTTCAACCATTGAGTATACATTTTTTATTGATATATAATTGACATATCACATTATATTAGTTTCAGATTATAGCATGATGATTTGAGATATGTGTATATTGCAAACTATCACCACAGTAAGGCTAGTTGACATTCATCACCCCACACAGAAGTATACAGCTTTCTAATACTCCGCATGATGAAATGGGAAGTCCACTTACAGCAGCCCTGCTGCATACCGAAGTACGCAGTTTTCTCAAGGAAAGTGCAAGATGGTGATTGTTTGATTTGAGAGCTACTTTTTTTTGTTTAACTTGAAACAGTTAAACATTATTCAGATTTGGGTTTTTGACAAATATTTTCTCAAAATTGAGTACATGAGCCTGTCACTTCAAGGAGAAAACTGACAGTATTTGTTGCCAATGATAACTTCTGGACTTTTAAACAAAAATTAAAATATGGAAAATATGTACATATCACTGTGAGCCTGGCAATTTCACAGTACTTAAAGTGATGAGATTGGCAATATTAACTAACATGTGATTTTGTGTCAACATTTGGAAGATCTGCATAACTCAGTGAACCAATATCCAAATGTCCAATCTACATGTTATAAAATCATGCATGATTGAGAGTTCTGTTCAAAATGTAAGGTGGACCAATGGGTTTTCATGTAACAGAGTGCAAAAATTTCAGTCAATGTAGTTTCAGATTCTGCATTTCAGCTACTGTTTAAGAAATTATGGTACAAGTTTTGGTACAGTTTCAAAGGAGTCTATCCATGATTATTTGAAATAGCTATTAAAATACTCCTCACTTTCCCAACTATATATTTTTATAAAGCCAAATTTTTTTTTTCATGTATTCAACCATAAAAGATTAAATGCAGTGGCATAAATGGAAATCCAACTGTCATCTTTTAGGCCAGACGATGAAGAGATTTGGGAAAAAGTAGAAAAATGCCACTTTTCTCACTAAACATTTTTTTCTGCAAAATATAGTTATGTTTTATTTAAAATGTTACTGTATTTGAAGACATTTTTATTTCTCAACTATATCTTCAAATATGGTAAATATCAATAGATATAACCCACACAAGCAAAACATGAGACCAAAACATTTGAGAATTTCTTGTCTATCCTGAGTTCTCTGATTCCTCACTGATACTGGCCAGTTTGTTTCTTTTCCTTTGGAGTTATTTCTGTTTCCTATGTACCTGTATGTTACAGAATTTTCTGGGACCAGTGTGCTTTTTGTTCAGCTGTATTTAGTATACCATGTCTATCCTTAGGCTGGATTTCCTCTCTAAATTTAATAATATGTATCCAAACCACACTGAGGCTACAGAATCTGGACAGTTGTTTTATATTATTTTTCCCCCTTTTAATATATTGGCCTCCAGACATCTCCAGAATACCAGAAACTGCAGGATTCCAGTTCTTGTTATGAGTCTCTTGCTCTCCATCTCGGCAGGAAAAGGAAGGAAGCAGAGTACACACTGGGCTTCTGGAAGACCTTTCCTGGAAAAATGACGGTAAACCATGTCAGTTGTCATTACCTCAGTGAACAGTAGGCAACTGTCATCATTTTCTTCATTCCTCACTTGTCCATGATGATAATGCTTTAATGAGCCCCTTTCTAAGGGTGATCTAAGGACCACACTGATGGATGTTCAAAACATCAACACCTTTCCTCATTCCTAGGAATTCTCTCTGAACATGTATCTCATCTTCCTTTGTTTCTGTCTTCTTTTTAATCTCCTTTGGGTGCTAACTTTATGAAATGTTTGGATTATATTTAAACTGAGGTTTAACACCAAGCTAAGCTGTGACCAACAGATTTCTCTGAATGTGATTTGTATATTTTTCATTATCTCTTTACATATTAAGATAATTTTGATTATTTGGTTTTATATTTGTTTTTAATTCCAGGATTCCTTAAGAAAGCCAGAGCGTCGACTGCTGTGTGAAAGCAGCAACCGAGCCTTGTCTCTGCAGCATGCTGGGAGGTTTTCTGTGAACTGGTTCATTCTCTTTAATGATGCCCTAGTCCATGCCCAGGTGGGCCAGATTCCTAACCTTAAAAAAGGCACTGGAAAGCAGAGTGCTATACTTACTTAAGCAATTATACCATCAGTTTCTGTTAAAATCTATTGTGATTTTGCTGCAGTTGTTGAATAAACAAGAATGTTTAGCTTGCATATGCTATGGGACAGATTTCAGGGAGCTTTTTTAGTTTACATCTGGGAAATGAGTATCAGCCGTGTGACAGGGTCCATGCAACAGACATAGGGAGCCCCCTTAGGGTCAGCTATGTTATGGGAACTTTTTGGCTGAGATGGCGACACCCTTGTGGACTTAGTCATTTGGATCAGGTTATGCACCAGAGACCCCAGGGCCCATATGGGCTTTCTCAGATGTGTCTCCATGTTCTTTGTTTCAGTTCTCCACACACCATGTTTTCCCTTTGGCCACGCTATGGGCAGAGCCACTTTCTGAAGAAGCTGGTGGTGTGTAAGTGTGTCCTCCTCCCCTACCTCCACCCTGATTCTTTCCCTCTGTTACCCAGGTTGTTTCCTTAGACATGAAAAAAGGCTCAGGAGGCCTCCCCATTCTGCAAAATGAGGCTTACCCTTCCAGCATGTAGACAGTTACGTGGCCTATTGTGACAGTCATGACAGATCAGAGGTGGTGGAAGGCCGTCTCCATTGCTTACATCCCCGTTACTCAACACAGAGCAAAGTAACTGTGTCCTTTTTTCCACTTTGGGACCCAAACCCAGGGCATGACTGCATTGCATTTAATTGGCTTCTGCTCTTCTCGAAATAAGTTGTTTTTCGTGTTTGAGAATTAATATTGTAATCGCAGGTTGTTATACCTACTGGTATTTATCCATCTGAATGTTTTAGGAATGGCTTAAAGATAACTACACCTGAGGAGCAGTTCACTCTCATTTCATCAACACCCCAGGAAAAGGTTAGTTAATTGTAGTATTTTCTTTCAATCTTTGATGTAGATATACCTGTCTCTAATGGTTGTAAGGAAGAGAAAAAAATTATGCTTGCTTGGCTAATGATCCATAATTATGTCAGTCAAATCTCCATTAACCTAAGACTGTAGGCTTTTGAGTTTATTTTTTTTTTAATGTGACTTAATTTTAAACATAGAGCAGTGACTTCCAAGAGCCAACCAGCATTACCTAATTAATAAGGAAAGCATTAGAAGGCATAAAGATTATTCACACCGAGGAAAACTATCAGGATTTAAAGCAGTACTTGATGAGTTATTGCCTTAAGTCTGTTTGTACATTTTGCTCCTAGACAAAGTGGCTACGGGCTATAAGCCAAGCTGTGGATCAGGCTTTGAGGGGGACCTCTGATCTTCCACCTTATGGAAGTGGCAGCAGCATCCAGAGGCAGGAACCACCCATTTCTCGCAGTGCTAAATATACTTTCTACAAGGATCCTCGCCTAAAGGATGCAAGCTATGACGGACGTTGGTTTTCAGGGAAGCCTCATGGCAGGTGAAAATGTTAAAGATTTATGCCTAGGGTGAGGATGAGAGTGTAATTACTGAGAAAGAAATGGTTATCTGAGACATTAATTGACATGTGTTATTCTTTGCTTACACCTTTCAGAGGGGTTTTGAAGTGGCCAGATGGAAAGATGTATTCTGGCATATTCAGGAATGGCTTGGAAGATGGGTAAGAAAATTGTGTAAAACATGAGGGTAAATTCAACTTCAGTCACAAATAATGGTATTTTGTGTTCAAAGTTCTTTTTAAAACAAGTAGTAGATTTTTGTTTTTATTTTTTAGAAAGACATACCTTGTATTGGGCCCTATAATGCAGATGTGTGAACAAGAAGAAAGCTAGGAATCCAGGATACAGCCTTGATTTACCTAGAGCAAATCATTTACCTTGACAGCCATGTAGCCTTGAATTGCACAGCCTTGCATCTATTAGAATGGGACTGTGTTTTCTATCCATCCCTCAGTTGTAAAGACTGAGAACCTTGGGCAACATTGATGGTGAGACTGTTGAGATAGTGTTGCCCTCTTTACACAAAGGACATACAGAAATTTTCCTTTCAGAAGTTTTAAATCATTTAATTTCTGTGATTGCTAAAGGGACAGTCTCCTATGTGATATATTATCCTAATGGTACTCAGTGGTATTATTTTTGTATAAGCTAGTCATATTTTCTAACTTTTAAATATATTTACATGATAAATTTATGGCAATCAAGTATTTTGTATTATGTTAGAGAAGTAACTTATTTCACCATAAGGATTACCATATATTTAGATTGGGTAGGTGGCTTTTTGTGTGTGATAGTATAAGTTTTTGTGGTGTCTTTTATTTTTTTAATTTTTTAAATAAATATATGTTATTGATTATGCTATTACAGTTGTCCCATTTTTTCTCCCCTTTATTCCCCTCGGCCCTGCATTCCCCTCCCATCAGCATTCCCTGCCCCCTTAGTTCATGTCCATGGGTTGTGCATATAAGTTCTTTGGCTGCTCCATTTCCTATGCTGTTCTTAACCTCCCCCTGTGTGTTTTGTACCCACCATTTATGCTTCTTATTCCCTGTACCTTTTTCCCCACTCTCCCCCCACCACTGATAACCCCCCATGTGACCTACATTTTTGTGATTCTGTTCCTGTTCTCGTTGTTTGCTTAGTTTGTTTTTGTTTTTATTTTTTAGGTTCAGTTGTTGACAGTTGTGAGTTTGTCGTCATTTTACTATTCATAGTTTTGGTCATCTTCTTCTTAGAGAAGTCCCTTTAACATTTCATATAATAACGGCTTGGTGATGATGAACTCCTTTAACTTGACCTTATCTGGGAAGCACTTTATCTGCTCTTCCATTCTAAATGATAGCTTTGCTAGATAGAGTAATCTTGGATGTAGGTCCTTGCCTTTCATGACTTTGAATACTTCTTTCCAGCCTCTTCTTGCCTATAAGATTTCTTTTGAGAAATCAGCTGATAGTCTTATGGGAACTCCTTTGTAGGGAACTATCTCCTTGTGTCTTGCTGCTTTTAAGTTTCTCTCCTTATCTTTAATCTTGGGTAACCTAATTATGATGTACCTTGGTGTGTGCTTCCTTGGGGCCAACTTCTTTGGGACTCTCTGAGCTTTCTGCACTTCCTGGAAGTCTGTTTCCTTTGCCCGATTTGAGAAGTTCACCTTCATTGTTTTTTCAAATAAGTTTTCAACTTCTTGTTCTTTTTCTTTCCTTCTGGCACCCCTATGATTTGGATGTTGGAATGCTTAAAGTTTTCCCAGAGGTTCTTCAGCCTCTCCTCATTTTTTCGGGTTCTTGTTTCTTTATTCTGTTCTGGTTGAATATTTATTTATTCCTTCTTTTCCAAATTGTTGATTTGAGTCCCAGTTTCCTTCCTGTCACTGTTGGCTCCCTGTACATTTTCCTTTATTTCACTTAGCATAGCCTTCACTTTTTTCTCTGTTTGACAGCCATACTCAACCATTTCTGTGAGTAGCCTGATTACAGGTAGTTTGAACCCTGCAACTGATAAGTTCCCTATCTCTTCCTCGCTTGGTTCTATTTTTGGAGCTTTGATCTGTTCTTTCATTTAGGCCATACTTCCTTGTCTTGGCGCACCTGTTAAGTAGTAAGGGGCGAAGCCTTAGGTATTCACCAGGGTGGGGCAACCCACGTAGCTGTGTTGTGGTGCTGTATGAGGGAGAGGAGTCAGAGAGGGAACAGTGCCACCTGCTTGACTGCCAGCCCACTTTCAGACATGTCTCCCACTACCCATAAGCAAATTGGACCCTTCTGGTGCAGACTCCCAGGTAGGTGGGCTTGTGTTCATTCTAGGACCCTGTGGGTCTCTCCAGTGACCTCTTTTGTGAGGCTGGGAGTTTCTCCCGCCACTGCAACCCCCACAGATTTTTATAGCCAGAGGTTTTGAGCCTTTATTTCCCTGCTCAGGAACTCTGGGTTGCACTGTGTGTCTTGCTCCTCTGGGATATCTTTTACTAGATATCTTTTACTGGGATATCTTTTGACTAGAACTTTACAATGAGAAGAGACTTCAGATAACCTGATTTACCCCCTTACTATAGTGTTGAAGGAATGGGATACCAGGACCTCGTTACCCAAGATAATGTGGCTAGTAAGTGGCAGAGATAGGTCTAGGACAAGGTTTTCTGTTTTTCCTTGGACTTGGGATAAAACATTTAATCTCTGTGTAGTGAGGCTGATATCCTACTCCTCTAAGACTTGCCAAGTAGCTTAGGTAGTAGATACAGCTTAAACCAAGACTCCATATACCCCTTTCCTCCTGTTGGTATATCTTTTCTCTTTTCTCCATGTTACAATGTTTACAAGTGTGTGCATATAAAAGGTGAATAGGTTGTAAATGCATCTTCTGCCGTTTTTATTCTCCTTGGCAGGTATGGAGAATACCGAATCCCAAACAAAGCACTAAACAAAGAAGACCATTATGTGGGCTATTGGAAAGAAGGAAAAATGTGTGGTCAGGGAGTCTATAGGTAATAACACTGGAAAGGTTGTTGGACTGGTATTGCTTTTTCCAAGAATCATGTAAACTTAAATGTCTGTGTAGCCAAAATTTTCAAGGAGTAAATGTTACTTACTCTTCTTATGACTGAAACTGCATGAAGTCTTATTTTAAAGTTCCTCTCATCTATCACAAGATGAAAATACTAGGCTATTATTTAGTCCTTAACAAAACTGTACAAACCCTGTAAATCCTAACTGTCTCATAAAATCTCCTAAATATCTTGCCTATAAATTTATCTTATATTTATTATACCACTTTTATATGGACAAACGTATCATTTGTTTAGAGATCACTCATTTCATTTTCCTGTAAGGAACTAAATGCACGTTTTCCCCCCCATCTCACCACAGAATACCACCTGTGACATTTTAAATTTCTTAACCTCAGTCATTCAAAAATAAGATTTTGATTGGTGAAAAATAATCATATATACAAATAATTATAATTACCATGAAGACATGAGTATAATTTTGAATTTCCCAACTTTGCAAAGATAAGCATCAGAATTTAATGTGCTTGTGATGTTTCTTCATTCTTTCTAACCACAGTTATGCCTCTGGCGAAGTGTTTGAGGGGTGTTTTCAAGATAACATGCGTCATGGTCATGGTCTTCTACGAAGTGGAAAATTGACTTCCTCTTCTCCCAGTATGTTTATTGGCCAATGGGTAATGGATAAGAAAGCAGGATATGGTGTCTTTGATGATATCACAAGGTACGGTCTCTACTTCTAATCTCAAAGTTTAGTGGAACAAGCTTTTTGTAATTATACATTTTAGAGTTATCACAAAAATACATGGGGTATATGCAGATCTATGCCAGGCTGAGTACAACATTTAATTCCTGAGAGAGCTTTGCTCTAAGTAAGGTGCTTTTTCCTATCACACTGTCTTACATTTGAGGAGATGGAGTTAATCACCTGATCTAGAAAAATTGAACACATACCAACCTAAGGTGATGGTTGGTATCTTCCATGTGATAATTGCTTTTTCCTCACTTTATTTTTATCATCATTGATTTTTTTATTTCACCACTTTTCTCTTTCTGTGAAGGGGGGAGAAGTATATGGGAATGTGGCAGGATGATGTGTGTCAAGGGAACGGTGTGGTGGTTACCCAGTTTGGATTATACTATGAAGGCAACTTTCACCTTAATAAAATGATGGTGAGTCTGATATTTACACATAGTTATTATTGATATTTTAAAAGATTCTTTGTTAATTGACTTTTAAATTTGTCTGTTAATGTTCTGCCTTATTAATAGTACTGTTTTTCTTGTCTTTTAAAATTATGTAAGGCTTTGGGGATATGTATTCTTAAGTTACTCTGCATTTTATGTATTGTGATTTTTGTTTTGTTTCTTCACACAGGGGAATGGGGTTTTACTTTCTGAAGATGATACCATCTATGAGGGAGAATTTTCAGATGACTGGACTCTTAGTGGAAAGGTTGGAAACTAACTTTCTTCTTTCTCTCCCTAATACAATCTTTTACTAATTATTTCTTTACTTTTTAAAAAGGCTAACTTCAATGACTTTTTTTTAAATATACAAAATTGTACAACAATCACTGCAGTTCAATTTTGGATCACTTTCATCACCCAAAATGATTCCTGTCACCATCTCCTGCCCATTTGAGTTACCCCTCATTTGTACCCCCCAGTCCTAGAGAACCTCTGATGGACTTGATCACTCTATAGGTTTTCCTGTTTAGGCCCTTTTATGTAAATGGAATCATACAATGTGTGGTCTTGCCTGTGTGGCTTCTACACTTAGCACAATGTTTTTGAGGTCTTCCCATATTATGGCATGTGTAGTACTTCATTCCTGTTCTTTGCTGAATAGTATTTCAAAACCACACTTGATGTTTAACATATTAAGAAACTGCCAAATAGTTTTTCCAAAGTGGCTGCACTATTTTACATTCCCATCATCAGTGTATGAGGGTTCTAATTTCTCCACATCTTTGCCAATACTTTTTTATTTTCGGTTTTTTTCTTTTTTGCCATCCTAGTAGATATAGAGTGTTATCTTGTGATTTTAATTTATATTTCCCTTATGACTGATGACCCATATATCATTAAAGCACATTTCATGTGCTTGTTCATGATTCTTGTATCTTTGGTGGAGTGTCTATTTAAACATATTTTTAAAAATTGTTTTTCAGTTTATTTAAGCCAGAGAAACCACAATTTACCCATTCAAATATTCAAATATTTTATCATTTTAAGAATTAGTTTAGAGTATTATTGACTTCTAAGGATGCTTTATATATTCCAGATAGAAGTCTTCTATTAGAATGAGATTTGCTTGCAGTCTGTGGCTTGTCATTTTTAATGCTACTAGAGCCTTTTGAAGCATACCTTTTACTTTAATCAAGTCTAATTTCTCAAATAATTTTTATGGATCATGAATTTGATGTCATATCTAGGTAATCTGCCTAACTCAAGATTATTAAGATTTTCTTCTGAAAGTCTTAGAGTTTTGTATTTCATATTCAGGTCTATGATTCATAGTGAGTAACTTTTGTGTATTATGTGAGTTAAAAGTCTAAATTTATTTTTTTTTGCATTTGGGTATCCAGTTGTCTCAACAGCTTTTTTCATTGAATTTTGTTGACATCTTTGTTGAAATTAATTTATCATAAATGTGTTTATTTCTGGACTCTGAATTATATTCCATTGATCTTCATGTCTCTTATGCCAATACTGTAATATCTTTACTACTATAGATTTCTAGTGAGTTGTAAAATCAGGAAGTATAAGTCTTCTAACTTTGTTGTTTTTTAAAGTTGTTTTGGTTATTCTGAATCCTTGGCCTTTTCATATAAATTTAGAACTGACACATGTCAAAATCTTCAATAACGCCTGCTAAGATTTTGATAGGGATTATATCTGTAGGTTAATTTGGGAATTGCCTTCTAAATGATATTGAATCTTCCAATATGTGAACATTGAATGTCTTTCCATTTATTCAGATCTTCTTTAATTTTATCAGCAATGTTTAATAGTTTTCACTGTGCATCTCTTGCATATCTTTGGTTAAATTTATTTCTAAGTCTTTTTTATGCTGTTATAAAAAGAACTGTTTTCTTAATTTTATTTTTGGGTTATTTATTGCTATTTATATACAAATGAAGTTGATATTTATATTTTGTTCTTGTGTCCTGAAATCTTGCTAAACTCGTTTATTAGTTTTAGTAGGGTATGTGTGTGTGTGTTTATTTCTTAGGATTTCTTGCATATAGGATCACATTGTCTAAAATAAAGTTAGTTTGACTTCTTCCTTTACAATCTGGAAGGCTTTTATTTCTTTTTCATGTCTTACTGCACTTGCTAGATTCTCCAGTAGAATGTTGAACAGAAATGGTAAGAGTGGACATCCTTCCCTTGTTCCCTATTTTATGAGAAAAGCATTAAATCTTTCACAATTAAGTATGATATTAGCTGAAGGTTTTTCATAGTTTAATTAGATTGAGATAATTCCCTTCTGTTCCTAGTTTGTTTAAAGTTTTTGTCATAAATGGGTTTGGATATTTCAAAGGGCTTCTTCTGTGTCTATTGGGATGATCACGTGGTTTTGTTCTTTATAAATACAGTGTATTACATTGGTTGCTTTTCTGATATTAAACTGACCTTGCTTTCCTACAGTAAATCGTAGTTGGTCATGGTACATAATCCTTTTCATATGTTGCTAATATTTTGTTAAAGATTTGTGCATCTATATTTATAAGGGATCATAGTTTATCATTTTCTCGTGTTGTCTTTGTCTTTGGTATCAGGGTAATGCTTCATAGAATGAGTTGGGAAGGATTCCTTCCTTCTCTATTTTCTGAAAGTTTGTGAAGCTTTGATATTATTATTTCTTCTTTGAATGCTTTAGAGAATTAACGAATGAAATCTAAACCTGAGCATTACTTTATGAGAATATTTTAAATTCGAATTTAATTTCCTTGTATTTGATCTATTTAGATTTTCTATTTCTACTTGAGTCAGATTTGGTAATTTGGTTCTTCCTGGGAATTTTCCTATTTTATCTAAGTTATCTAATTTGTTGACATAAAGTTGTTCTCCTTATATTCCCTTCCAGTATTTTAATTTCTGTAAGGCTGGTGTAGTGTACCCTGTGCTGTTTTTTTTGTGTGTAATTTTGTCTCCCTTTTTTTTTCCTTGATCAGTCTATACTTAATTGTCAATTTTGTGTATCTTTTCAATGAAGCAATTTTTGGTTTAATTGATTTTTTTTCTCTATTTTTTTATTTTGTTTTCTCATTTCTGTTAATGTGTATTATCTCCTTTTTTCATACTTTGGATTTTCTTGCTCTTAGTTTGCTCCTCTTTTTTTAAAATTTTGTAAGATGAAATTTTAGATTACTATTTGGTCTTTCTTATTTTTTAATGTAGGCACTGCTTTAGTTCGATTAAGTTGTTTGTTCATTTTATTCAGCTCAAAATATTTTACTAATTTTTTCTGTGGCTTTTTCCCTTTTACCAAGGGTTTATTTTTACATACTCTTTTTGCACATGCATGTACATACTTTTTAAAAAACAGTTGGGGACTGGTAAAGGTTAAGTTAAAAAAGGAAAATGTTAACCATTTGGTGCTCTTTTTTCCTCTTGAATTTTTACATTGAAAATACTTTCTCTAATTTCACATTTTCTCCAACTCTGCCCCAGGGAACACTGACTATGCCAAATGGAGATTACATTGAAGGCTGTTTTAGTGGAGAATGGGGATCTGGGATAAAAATCACTGGAACCTACTTTAAGCCTAGTCTGTATGAGAGCGATAAAGACAGACCCAAAGTTTTGTGAGTAACTAATGTTAATTCTGGGTTGATTATTGAATGTTTTTAGTTGTCTTGCTTTTATCAATGCTGGTTAGTATTTTAAATGGAGAACAAGGTTTTAAAGTCTTCCTTTTTAACAAAGTGTAACACCCTTGATTTGTCAACTGACACTACTATAGATAGCTAAATCTAGAGTCTTGGTTTAGATTAAAGCCTTACAGCATAGTTGTTTAAAATGGAAGTGTGGGAATAATATGTGTGTGGGAATAATGCTGCTGTTAATGGTGCAGGTATCCAAGCTGATTGAAAGAGAGCATTTTTAAATGGAACCCTAGACAACTTGATTTTGAAAAGTAAAGATCAAGCCCATATATATGCACACTAAGTGGAATAGTATACTGTGCACATGTGGAAAAGAAAGGCAAAATATAAGTCTCTAAGTTGTACGTTGTCTTCTGACAAGTTTGTGGCACATGTATATTTTTCTTTATTGGTTGCAGCTTTCACTTTGTTTTTGTATTTTGGTAGCATCTCAAGGTTCTTTTTTCCGATGGGAGTTTGATATATTTTTTATACCATATTTATTTTTAGAGTATTTTTAGAACCCAGGAGGCAGTACATTTCACGATTCCCATTATGAGTAGTACAAAGCACAGAAAGTCCTTGTTTTAACAGCAATCAGTTTTACAGAATCAATTCTGTGGATATGTAGAAAGCAAAGGAGTCAGTTCTGATGCGCTTTGTACTTAATAAGCCATAGACTTTAGTATCTGATGAACATTAAGTAGTTAAAAACTATCTCTGAAAATTGTCTTCAGTATTTTTAAAGTACAACCACCATCAAATCTAGGAAGTTTTGTCACAGAAGCACTCTCAGTTATGTGTTAGTTTCTATTCAGGATTTTTGCACACACACCAAAAAAAAAAGGTGATTAACTAAAGTTTGATATGATTTTTTTAGTAGGAAGCTGGGAAATCTGGCGGTGCCTCCTGATGAGAAGTGGAAAGCAGTGTTTGATGAATGTTGGCGTCAGCTGGGCTGTGAAAATCCAGGCCAAGGGGAGGTTTGGAAAGCGTGGGAAAATATTGCTGTGGCCCTGACTGCCAGTCGGCGCCAACACAGAGACAGGTGAGTGAGTGAGTGCCTGCCCAGCGCAGGGCAGAGCGTGGTAGGAAGAGGAAACTTAAAATCAGTAAGTAGTAAGCAAGGCTTGCCATGTTTAACATAATATAATTTAATTTAAAAGTCAATGATGTACTTCTGTTTCTGGGTAAGAGAGTTAAAAAATGCACCTGCTTTTATCTTCTACTGAACTCAACTATAAAACCCCACAGAATATATGGATAGCTGTTAGAAAACTATCAAAAGTATATATCAGCCAGTGTATTGGGGAAGAACACCTGAATTCAGAGTGCCACTGAACCAGCCTTGAGTTTACTGGGTTTTTAAACTTCAGTATCCCTCAGCCTGAGTTCAGTGTAACCTGAACCCTTGAAGTAAGCATTGTGGTGTAGCCCTCCACTTCTGGCTCAAGTTGTGAAAAAGAGACTCTTAAAACTCAGTTAGAGTGGAGGAGATACACTGGGTTTTCTTTCTCTCCTTTTTCTCCATTTTCTCGTGCTCCAGCCCCCAGGTACTCCTGTGGCAGGGGCAGTGATGACAGCTGCTTGAGAAGCCATGACAGGAAGCTTGCAAGAGCTAAAACTCACAAGGGAATTCTTTCCCCTTTGGTGGATCCTCAGGTCCAAGAGTCTTGGCCAAATCCCGTTGCTTTTTTTGGTTTCTCTTTCTGTCCTTCTACCACTTGGCTCTTGATGTGGCACGTTGGTAGAAGTGGGCTGTTTCTGGCCAGAAGAAATAAAAGGGGGACCAGAAAATGCTGGCCAGGTCATGCAGAGAGGGAAGCTCTGGAAAGCAGCCTTATGAAGTTGTTTATGAATTCCTGGGTTCACCCCAAACTTGCACATGTGTAGATTTGATCCTAATTTGCATATCAATACTTTGAGAAGTGAGCTTATAGGGAGACTTCCACCCAGGTCCCAGATTGACCCCTGAGTGGTATACTCATAGACAGATCCAAATAGGACTACTAAGGCTTTATATTTTAAAATAAGCCTATTCTTTTTTTTTTCAATTCCAGTCACTTTTTTTAAAAGATTTTATTTATTTAATTTTAGAGAGGGAAGGGAGGGAGAAAAAGAGGGAGAGAAACATCAGTGTGTGGTTGCCTCTCGTGCACCCCCTACTGGGGACCTGGCCCGCAATCCAGTCATGTGCCCTGACTGGGAATCAAACCAGCAGACCCTTTGGTTTGCAGGCTAGTACTCAGTCCACCGAGCCACACTAGCCAGGGCAAGACTACTAAGGTTTTGAGAAGTAAACTGACACTGGAACCACAACCCAAAGCAGGCTGAAAAATACATCAGCTGTTCCAGAGACTTCCCAGATGACTGCATATTCAGGATTCGCTAGAGGGACTCACAAGACTCGACATATAGTTGTACTCTCAGTTAAGAGTCATTTCAGAAACAGTAAGGATTCACAGCCAGATCATTAGGGAAGAGGGCACCAGTTGAGTGTGGAGGAATTCATGTGCAAGGTTCCTATACTCTCTCCCTCCTGAGGGGGTTACACAGAGCATACTCTTTCCCCCAGGAGTAAAATGCAGCCACACATGTTCAGTGTTTCTGCCCAGGGAAGCCTATTAGAGATTCAGTGCCCAAGGTTTTTAATGGGGGCTGGTCATATTAGCAGCCTGTGCTTAGCAACTACCAGGATTCTAGTCCCAGAAGGAAAGAAGGTGTCCATCATAAAGCACATTGTTAGTAAAGTCTGTGGACAACAAAATACCCTTATCAGTTAGGAATGTTTCCTATCTGTGTAGGGAACTTTTAGAAAGCTTAATTCCCAGGTACCAGCGAGGTGTCAAGTTTACAAGCAGGTCCTTCTAAAGATAATAATTTCAAGCCTACTCTGTACTCTATTATGCATGTCAACATTCTCCATAAGAGATAAATAAGACTCATAACATACTCAAAGTGTCCATGATATAAACCAAAATTACTTGGAAATCAAAGAACTGTGAAAATCTTAACTTATTTGGAGAAAGACAAGCAATAGACCTCAATAACACCATAACATAGATTTTGGAATTATCTCACAAGAACTGTAAAGTAGCTAGTGTAGAAATGCTCAAAAGAGCAATCACAAACACTTTAAATAACTGTTAAGATTGGTAAGTATAGGCCAAAAGCAGAAGGTACAAAGAAGAACCAAATCAACCCCTGGTTGGTGTGGCTCGGTGGATTGAGCACTGGCCTGCAGACTGGAAGGTCATCAGTTTGATTCCCGGTCAGGGCACATGCTGATCTCACACATCAGTGTGTCTCTCCCTCTCTTTCTCCCTCCTTCCCCTCTCTCTAAAAATAAATAAATAAAATATTTTTTAAAAATCTCAATTTTGAAAAAAAAAAACCAAATCAAAATTTTAGAATTGAAAAATACAGTAACCAAAACTTTTTAAAAATCACTGAGTAAATTTAATAGCAGAATAGAGATGACAGCAGAAGAGTTGGTAAACTTGAAAATAGATTAATAACAATTATCCAAACTGCAAAACAGACAGACAAAAATAACCAGAGCTCTAAGGACCTAAGCATCTAATATTTGTGTCTTTGGGACCCCAGAAAGAGAGGAGAAAAATTGCAGGGCTGAAAAACATATTTGAAGAAATAATGGTTGAAAATTTCCCAAGGTTGGTGAAAGATCTAAACCTACAGATTCAAGAAGCTGAGCAAACTGTATCCTAAAAAATAAAAAACAAAGATATCCATGTACAAATGCATCATATTCAAATTGAAAGAGAATAATATTGAAAGCACCTGGATAAAAATGGTGCCTTGTATATAGGGAAACGGCAGTTCAAATGCCTGCACATTTATCGGTATCCTTTGGGGGCCTAAAAAAGTGGCACACCAGTTTTCCTGTGCTAAAAGAAAAATTATAGATGTGTTTTTTTATTTCTCTTTTCTTTTTCTACTTGTTCTTATTTTCTCCCCTTTTCTCCCGCTTTTCTTTTCACCGTCTGCCTTTTTTCCACACCTTTATTCCTTCACTTGGCCAGTAACTTCCACAAGATTGTTGAGCATTTGGACCTAAAGAACCTACAGTGCAGAAAGAAACTGGGGTCTTTTTTTTTCTCTGTACTTGAGATAAATGGGAATTGATTATAGTGTTTCATTCATGAAGTTCATGATATTTACCTTCTACTCTCCCTATCAGTAGAAGAAATAGAAACTTGCAGAACTGATAAAAATTGTGGACTTGCCCTTTTGTGTGATGCAGACGATCAGCCTTCACCGATAGAGCCTGTTGTAAACAGTGATGTTTTAGACCTCCAGTTGACCTTGGCTAACTGTTGTTGAGTGTTGCCAAGGAGAATGAATGAATTTGTATGTAAAACCGTGTCTCTTTTGTTTCTCTAAAATACTATAATAATAATGATTGTACACTGTTTCTAATTTCTGATAGGTTATAATCTAATGATAGGGTGCCATTACCAAAAACTACTGCTGATTACCACCAGTACATGTTTTGTCCAACTCTTCATCCAAAGCTTCCCTTTACCTCACTACCTGTTGTAGCATCCTCTCTATCTGCTTACTTCTTGAGCTTATTTTTATTTCTTTCTTTGCCCTTTGATTTAATTTCTTTTTTCCTTAGCTCTCTCTCCCTGATATTTTGTTTTTCTCTTGTCACTAACAAATCTATCACAGATTTTCTCTCCAAACTGACGTTGTAGTATCTTCCAACATCATGGTTTATATTAGAGCAGAATCTTTATCAATTTATTGTTGTTGTGAAGTATCATTAAATGCTGTTTTGGACGATGGTTACATAACTTAATAGCAGGTTCACTTGGGCCAGACACACTTTTGGGTGCTCTGTTTTATCCTTAGTTGGTGACTATGTTTTATGTGTACATTACAATTGTCTGGCTTTCTTGACATAAAATTCATAATAGGTTTTCTTTTCCCTTTTACTAGTCCGGAGATATTAAGTCGCTCACAGACTCAGACACTAGAGAGTTTGGAATTCATCCCTCAGCATGCTGGTGCTTTCTCAGTAGAAAAATATGACGACATCAGGAAGTATTTAATAAAGGTAAAACTAGAGTCACAATTATACCAGTCTTGTCAATTAATGATGCAGCTACCACAACATACCATTCAAATCTATTCACAGCTTATTTTTACCTTAAAATAAGTCTTGTTTTTGCTATGTATTTCTTTTGTTAATTCTCTAACTAATACAAGCAGATTTCTACATGAATATTACCATTTAATGACAATAGAACATTTAAGTTTTATAAAATGTTCAAGGGGTTCTTAAGAACTAGGGTCAGAGTGGCTTTTTGTTAGTAACACTAGCAAAATAGAGATTGTATAAATAAAGCAGGCTGCCTTCATCCTCTGGTTATGCTGTCTTTGCTTCCTTCTCAAATGCTGTACAATCAGCTACAGTTTAACTATGGCATGTATTGAAATGAGCTTCAGGAAGGAGTATGAGAGAAATCAAGGGAACTGAAGAATTACTGTTTCAGAGCATAATCAACAGTAATTATTTAGTTTTCTCTCAGGTAACACTGTATATATTTCTTGGGAAGCTTGAAGTATGTTAGAACCTTTCTTTTAATGATATTCTATATCAGTATATACGATATTTTCCCAAGATGTTAAGAGGATTTTTTGATTAAGATTAGGAACTCCTACTTTATATAAGTTGGGTAGACTCTTCACTTTCACAAAGTTGAGTATTTGAATTTTCCTGGTCCATAAGTTGATTCCTGAAATTTTGAAAGTGGTTTATTATTTATGAATTGTTTCTCTGTTAGTGCACAGTGACCAACTTCACTGATTCCCTTCCTGCTCAGGCCTGCGACACTCCTCCGCACCCCTTGGGCAGGCTCGTGGAGACACTGGTTGCAGTGTACAGAATGACGTATGTGGGTGTGGGCGCCAACCGCCGGCTGTTGCAGGAGGCCGTGAAGGAGATTAAGTCCTACCTTAAGCGACTTTTCCAGCTGGTCAGGTAAAAGATCTTTTCATTGAAGCCTGCAAGTTGTGGGATATTAGTTCATACTAATGGCTTGGGTATCTTCACTCTGAATCTAGAGATTACAACTTCATGAAGGATCTTTAATGTTTCCCTTTATCACAGAAATTATTCATTAAGAAAATGATTTTATGCCAGAGATCCTTAAATTGATTGAATAATGGCAATATGTTTTTACTTTATGTTTATGCTATGAGAATAAAAAGAACCTTAGTCATTGTTACTTATTTCCTTTATGTATTTCTTACTCATTATGTATAATAGAAGGCTAAAATAAATGTTATTTAATTCTGATTTTGGTATTAAATATAACAGTCTTACATGGATTTCATCTCTAGGCAAAATAATGTCTCTAAAACCTAACCACAGAGAAGATAAAGTCTAATACAAAGTTTTGTCCCTGAGTATTTATTGTCACTTGACAGCAACAACATATTTATTCATTTATTCAACAAATATTTATTGTGTGCATCTATGTGTTAGCCACCATTCTAGCTCCTGGAGGAATTTATCAGTGAATAAAACAACAACAAAATGTTTAACATCTGTACTGTCATAGAGCTTACACTGTAGCGGAACAAAACATGCAGTATGTCAGATGACAATAAATACGATAGAGGGAAAGGAGATGGGACTGAAGGTAAGACGCTGCTGTTTTAAACAGAAGGTCAAGGAGGCCTGACTAATGAGGGAATAGCTGAACAGAGACTCTGAAGGAGGTGAGAAAGTGAGCAAGTGAGCACTTCCAAGAAGAGTTTTAGGGCAGCAAGCAAATCTGGAACTAGTGAAATTCAAAGTCTTTTACTGAGTATAAAGAAAATATTATGTTAAGAAACTAGGCAAAAGTTTGAATTTGTGTCAGAAAACTTTGTTATTAGCGTCAAATTAATAAATGCATATGGACATGTTTCATGCTTTAGGGGGTATTGTGGTCTACTGAGAAGACCACTGGGTTGGCAGTGTTTCAGCTCTGACAAAGCAAGACGGGTATAATGAAGATAGGGTTCCTGACCTTAGCTTTCCCAACTATAAAATCAGGGGCAGGGGCAGGGAATAAATTTACAAAACTAGAGAAGATTGCAGACTGCCTTTAAAGAGAAAGGGTCATGGTTAAAGTCTGTAAAAATAAAGTCTTGTTCACGGTAGAGCCCACCATTTGCATATAAGAGATTGGAGATAAAATGTAGGGCACATTCAAAGCCTAGAAAAAAAGACCTCAACAATTTTGGAATGGTAGCAGCCTGATCACCTGGAAAATTTTTTCTGCAACTTTTTATATAAACACTTAGAATTATATGGCTTTTAGTAAAAAATATAATTTTACTAACCAATGCCACCCCAATACATTTAATTTAAAGAAAAAGTTTTAGCCCTGACTGCTGTGGCTGAATGGATGGAGTGCCAGCCTGTGAACCAAAAGGTGGCCAGTCTGATTCCCAGTCAGGGCACACGCCTGGGCTGCAAGCCAGGTTCCTCGTTTGGGGGGGTATGAGAGGCAGCTTATCAATGTGTCTCTCACACGTTGATATTTCTCTCCCTCCCTTCTCCTCTCTCTAAAAATAAATAAAATCTAAAAATAAGTATTTAAGAAAAAGTTTTAAAAATTTTACAATTGGGGTTTTTTCCTTAATATTTGGCATTTAAGTAATTTCTACTGATACCTATTTATATTCTGAGAAAATGGTCTCTGCTAAAAGAGTTGATACACATTGACCTCAGATGAGATTTGCCAGTAAGGGAAATATATATAATATAGATCAGAATTCTTCATTCTTAAATAACTAGACAGAAAAAAAACCATAGTACATGAAAAATTTTAGTGGTATTATTAGCTATGCTCTTAATTCTGTTTTGTAAGAAGCATCAGTTAAGAATCTCAGACAACTAAAATATTTAGTTAGTACAAAGTTTGATATCATAAGTCCTTAAGTAGATAAAATAATGGAAATGTGTTATTCTTTTAGCCACTCTAGAGGTATAATTGCATAATTATGTTTTTTTATTACTCCTTAGGTTTTTATTTCCTGAGCTCCCTGAAGAGGGCAGCACAATTCCTCTCTCTGCTCCTCTGCCATCTGAAAGGAAACCCTTTTGCACTGGGATGTCAGATTCCAGATCCGAATCGCCAGAGCCCGGGTAAATGGAGTTAGGTGGAGAGAGTGAAGAAAGGTGGTGGGGACCAAATGATCCTATCCAAAGCATCCTGGGAAAGTTGTTTTTCTAGATCTCCGTTTTCTTATTTCTAAAATGAAGTGGTTGGACTAGGTAATCTCTGAAGTTCCTTTTAGCTCTCAAGTTCGTGAAAGTACAGGCACGAATGACTGGACTCAAAGGCAGCTGAGCAAAGTAACATCATGCTGACCTAGAGTAACAATAGAGAGATCAGTCTCAAAATAGAAACCAAGTAGATTTTCAGTTAGATTTCGAGTTATGAAAAGAATTCACAGTTGGGTGCAAGGTAAAACTCTGGGGCTCAGCTCCTCATGTGAACTCCATATGTAAAAGTAGAATAGTTTTATAATTGCCTTTTTACTCAAAATTTCCCATCTTTACATTCTATTTTGATTCTGTAATTGAATTTTAATATTAATGATTTTTTTCTCTGATATTTTGTAGTTATGTGGTAACAAGTTCGGGGTTACTGCTTCCTGTGCTCCTACCTCGGCTGTACCCACCACTGTTCATGCTCTACGCCCTGGATAACGATCGTGAGGAAGACATTTACTGGGAGTGTGTTCTGCGACTGAACAAGCAGCCAGACATTGCTCTTCTGGGCTTCCTTGGGGTACAAAGGTAAGTACAGTAGTTATGAGTGGAATCAAGTGGTTTTAATTTAAAGTGAAAACAGCATTATTAGGAATTTGGTACTTTGATGTCTAATTATATATATGATTTGCAGTTTACTCATTTATTTGCCTATCTGTCTGTTCCACAAAATAGTGATATTTAATAATCTTTGAAAATGAGTATGGACCCAATTGTTGTTTGGAGTTTGTTTTTTATTTGTGTATGTACACACACACACACACACACATACACACATATTTAAATTTGAGTTCTCCCACCTGATATTTTGTAGTTCTTTAAAGCAAAATACATATATCCACATTTTCAGAAAAAGCTAATTGTATTCCGTCTTTGGCATTCTTCCTTCATTTCTCTTTCCTTCTTCCTCATCTATAATTTCCAACTTAAAAGTTTTAAAAGTGCTCTTTTTGTTGTAAGGCATTATTTCTTGTTATTCAGGGGAATATTAAGTAGTTATGCTTGCTTTCTAGTGCTGTGATAAGGCCAATCATGCCAGTGCCCAATAATTACTTATTTGTGATATCAAAAAGGTGAATAAACCTCAATTGGAACACACATTTTTTTCAGTGGAATGATTTAATAGTGAAAATGAGACAAAACTGAGTGGAGGAAAGCTTTTGGCCAATGTTGGGTCATATCTGTAATGTGTAGGGTTATTGGAGTATGGAATGACAAATTCGTTAGGGATGTGACAGAAACTTTTAAATTACTTCTGGAATGTGTATTAAAACTTCATTTGTTTGTGGAACTTATTTTAAATGGGAGACAGGGAAGCTAGTATAGCCATCACCTGTTTTTACGGGGATTTATTTACCATAAGCAACAACTTGTAATAACAAAGTATGTATTCTGTTGTAGGAAATTTTGGCCAGTGACCTTGTCAATCCTTGGAGAGACTAAAAAGGTATAGTAGATTTTAGTTTCCTCGGCAACTATGCTTTTCTGTGGAATGGGGGACTCGAGATACCAAGAAATTTCCGTCTTACTTCACTGGAATAGTACCCAATCCTGGGTTACTCACCAGAGACCTCTGCCCTGCCATCAGTGTCATCATATTATTACAGTAAAGGACAACGTTTCTCTTTGAACTTCATCAATTCTCTTTTTGCAGGTTTTGCCAACCACAAAAGATGCTTGTTTTGCCTCAGCTGTAGAATGTCTACAGCAGATCAGGTAATCTGATTTGTTGAAAAATCACATAAATTGAAGTAGTGGTTAGTCTATTAAAAAATTAATGAGATCTTAGTTTCATTAAGCTCTAAGCAGCCCCTCCACTCCTAGATGGTGACAGTCTCAGCCCAGAGATAAGAAAGGCTCGTCTGAGACATTAAGATTACTTTTTACTCTGCAGGCCCTTGCATTTTCAAAAGTGATGGTGTGCCTACCTAGAAACTTACCTATATGATCACATCTTTAGCCAAATGGAAATTAACTAAATTCTTGCTCAGAAGAACATGTATTAGGAAAGTAAGATCCTTTTAGGTAAAAGGAGATGATGTATGACTTAGTGAATTCTTCCAGGTGAATCATAGATAGTTGGGAGCTTCTTTTCTCAAAGAACCATAGGATTACAAAGGTCATCCCTTCCAGCGATTCATTATGCCTGATGTGTCCAGTTGAAGGCACATGTACCTCAGGAGAGTATACATTCAAAAATTACTATCAAATGGCTCTATTAAGAAGATTATAAGGTGTCTTTTTGTCCTTTTTTCCCCCAACAGCACAACATTTACCCCATCAGACAAACTTAAAGTCATCCAGCAGACTTTTGAAGAGATCTCACAGAGTGTCCTGGCATCACTGCAGGAAGACTTCTTGTGGTCCATGGACGACTTGTTTCCTGTTTTCTTATACGTGGTGCTACGGGCCAGGTGATCAGTCTTTCGGACTTGAATATTAGTGACTACTCATTTTAACATGTATGCCTTTTGCTTTTTTTTAAGATTATTTATTTATTTTTAGACAGAGGGGAAGGGAGAGAAGCATCAATGTGTGGTTGCCTCTTATACCCCCTGCCCCAACTGGAGGCTTGGCCCACAACCCAGGCATGTGCCTTGACTGGGAATCGAACACCTGCAAACCAATCCATTGAGCCACACCAGCCAGGGTTTCATTTGCTTTTTTTTGAACTGATGGAGGAATATATTTTTCCACTAGAAAAAAAATCTATTTTTATTAACCATTTCACTGTGGCATTACCTCTTTGTTGAGCTGTTTATTTTCCTTCAAACAGATTTTGAAGAAGGATGTACATATAAGTAGAAATAACTCAGTGTCTTTTTTTCTTATTGGGCAGGATTAGGAATTTAGGCTCTGAGGTCCATCTCATTGAGGACCTGATGGACCCGTATCTTCAGCACGGGGAGCAGGGCATCATGTTCACCACCTTGAAGGTAAGTGTATGTGTCACTTATTATTTGTTAGCTTGAAATCTGTCCTTCATTTACCATAATATAAATCTGTCATTAGCTACTTTTCTTCTTTATAAAAGTTTAATGCAAACATTTTAAGTGCCTTTAGAGCACATATTATTAACATTTTGAAATATGATAATATATTAAAGTACCAATCAGTTAGTTATTATGCATAAAGCAAATTATCCACCACCCAGTATTCTCTATAAATTGATTGTTCAAATCATTACAGATGCTTATGAATATAGACCATCCATATAAATGTAACTCTAGAAAAGAAAAAAAGAATTTTTAGTGTTAAAAAAAAGTATTAAAAAATGGAGCTTTTTAGTGGTACTAAGGTAGAAACGCAGAAGGCAGTATGCATACAATGAATATGAACTGCATCTTCTTTTTTCTTCATGTATTTACTGTAACCAACAGATGACAAATGAGGGTCCCTGATCTGGGTGCTCTCTAGGGGTGGTTGACAGTCACTTCAGTTTTCCTTGGACTATGGTAGAATCATTCTGAAGTTTATTGGAAGAACAACATATAGAAAATGACAAAAACACTTTTGAAAAAAGAGAGGGAGAATAGACCCACTCTGCCAGGTTAGAATTGTAATAATTAAGATAGTATATTACTGCCACAGGAATAGACAAATAACTATTCAAATGGAAGGGATAGCCCCCAGGTAGACATTATTGTAATAAAACTTTCACATGTGAAAATGGAAAAACCAGACACAAATAGAAAAGAGTTTTATGTAATAAATGGTCAAAGTATTGGGATAGGTCATTAAGAATTTTGGAAGGAAAGTGAAAGCAGGGTGGAATTGCCCACCTTGCAAATTACAGATGCCTTAGGGTTAAATATAGAAAAAGGAAGAGAGAAGGAAAGTCAGACAAATTAAAATGAGAAAAAAATAGAATTTAATGTCAGTTTTCTGGTTTGGGTTAATTTTTTAAACTTTTCAACATAAATACCATTTCTATTAAATAAATAAACTGAAAAAGGGTGGTTGGAAAGGAAATACCGACCACCAGTGACTTATTAACTACTTATGTTTATTGAAGAGCGTCTCTAAACGTATCACCAAGGAAGAAATCAAATTAATACATTTATATGTAAAAAGATGCTCAACCTCACTGAATATAATAGTACTGCAGATTTAAACAAGATGTCATATTGTGCTTGCTAAATTGACAAAAATGTTTTAAAATTTAACCAGTGCTGGTGGGGTTATAGTAATATCAGTATTATTCCCATATTGCTCATAATGGATTAAATTAAATAGCAGTTACCCTTTTGGAAAACAGTTGTTGTTAACATTGATATCAAAAACACCTAAAGTGTTTGTGGACTTCGCGTAGTCCCTCCTGGAGATTTGTTCTTATTGAAGAATGGAAAACATTCTATATGATTTGGATGAAGTGCTCTTTGTAGTGTGAGTGGCTCCCAGGCCTGGAAATTTTCAGAATCACCTGTGGATGCTGCTTAAAAATGCATTCCTGGAGTTTCTGACTCACTAGGTCTGAAAGGATGCTTAATCTGTATGCTTACCGAACACACCAGATGATTCCGATTTCAGTTATTTGTGTACCTTACAACGAGTAGCATACTCCACATGTCCAATTAATAGTGGCTCAGCAAATTGTAGTATTTCTACTTAGAATAATATACAGCCTGTAAAAAGTTTTGTGTATATGTGTTTTACAATTAGAGGGAAATGTGCAAAATTTTATCTATTAATTAAACTAGGCAGTAAAGACACTGGATAGGGGGCTAGAAGAAAACAGGAAAAATAAAAGCAACTGATTTTGTTGGGCTATTAGAATTCATAAGGAATTCCTTTAGTCCTAGGTGCACTGCTATGTTTATGTGAGTTCTCTCACAGTAAATTTGAAATTGTATTGAATTTTTTTTCAGGCATGTTACTACCAGATCCAGCGTGAGAAGCTTAACTAGGCTGCATAACAGCTTGACAACTGGATTATCTATGCACAGTGTTATAGCACCATCTGGCATCTTCCCGCAGTGGCAAAAAAGGATGGTCTTGAAATTAGGATGTTGTGCTATTTTGGTGGTTTTTTTCTGAACCTTACAAATGATCAGAGCCCTAAGCCCAGAAGAAAAGACTATACATTTTAGAGGTAGAGTTGAAAGGATGTAGAAATCAGAATTGACCAGTCCCTGGCCAATAAGTTTTCAAAATACCATACACCTACTGTTTGAAAAAAGAGGATATCTCTTCCTACAGTAAAGGTTATGCCAGCTTCATGACATTGCAAGAGAAGTTCTCAGTGTAGCTTCTTGCACTAAAGAAGATGATGGATAATTTGGAGTTTCTGGTCTGCCTGCAGTTACCCCAGACCCCTTTGCAAGGAGCAGATTGTACTTGAAACTGCGGTAACTGCACTATGCCTTCCTGAATGCCTTGCAATCATGTGTGCATCATGCTTCTTTGCCGAGAGAGGGGAAGAGAACTTTTAAACTACAGTTTTAACTTTTTCTAAGCTTTTCCACCATGGTATTCATCATGGGAGACATTTGATATAGTGACCAGCAAACCACAACCCCAAACACGAAATGCATCTAAATAGTATTCTGCCTCCTGAGTAAAAAAAGAACATGGGCATTTTGTTCTACAGAGTGAATACACTGGAATTCAGATACTGACCCTGCGCTGCTGTGGATCCTCATCTGTCCATGTGCAAACGCTGTATCCCAACGCCTGTGAAGAGAGCCTGAAGAGCTTTTGCATGCAGGCTGTTTTGGAGCAGGACAAAAAACTAGGAGGTGGGATAACGAAGAACTGCATCCCTCCTACATCCTACCTAGTGTTGTGGCTCTTCCCTATACCTCGCATTAGTTCACAGAGGGGAAGAAAAAGGAAACAAGCGTTGGCTTTTCCTATCTCAAAAGTATTATGACACTTCACTGTTGTAGTGTTTGTTTTTTTAATGTCCTATTGTAAGTGGTTGGTTTATACTGTATAAGTAACACTAATAGTTGTTCTGAATAACATGGGTGCTCTTCCTCATCTCATCTACACAAATGGTGAGTGTATGGAGTATCTCCCTAATTTATTAACATCAGCAGATGTTAATTTGGAAAAAGGATCATGGTTCCTGCTCTACTTTATAATCAAGACAGATGTTTATTAAAATATTGTTTTGGAATGCTGGCTATAATGTAATGGCAATTTTCATAATAAAAGACATTGATCTTTACGAGGTTGTTTTGATTACAAGAGAGATGGCACAGGGCAGCTTAAAAATTTAAAAGAAATGCAGGTTTAGCATTTTTGCTTACATTGTAATCCATGCCTCTTTGTATTGGCTTCAGAGGATCCTTTAGGATTTTAGAAATCTCTCTTTAAAATAAAGCTTATAAAACTTACAAATAAAGCTTATAATTATATCACCTTTGGTGGCAAAGGACAAATTAACTTTCTGATCCTAATAACCTGAGGACAGGGGTCTTTTTTATTTTATTGTTCATGCTATTGCATTGGTCCCCCTTTTTCCTACGAGGACAAGGGTCTTAACAGAATCTACTATTTCTTTGGACAGAAAGTATATTTTGATAGTTACTTCTCCCTCTCTCCCTCTCTCCCTCTCCCCCCCCCCCCCCCCCTCTCTCTCTCTCCATCTTCCACCCCCCAAACAGATTCAGGGAAGGGAAGAGTGAGGAGTTAAAATATTCTGGTAGAAATATTAGGCCTTAGTTAATCATCCTCCTGTTGTAATGTCTTCTCAAGAAGCCTGTCCATTTCCCTAATGCTTTGGGATGAGACCAACACTTAAAGATTAGTTTATGTTAAATACTTTACATTAATTCCACATATGACTTATAAAAGCAAATGTACTGAATGCCTTTGACCCCTTAAGAGAGAGACCCTGGGCCCTGGCAGGTGCGACTGAGTGGATTGAGTGCTGGCCTGTGAACCAAAGGGTTGCCAGTTCAATTCCCAGTCAGGGCATATTCCTGGGTTGCAGGTCAGGTCCCCAGTAGGGGGCGTGCAAGAGACAACCACACATTGATATTTCTCTCCCTTTTTCCCTCCTTTCCCCTCTTTCTAAAAATGAATAAATAAAATCTTTTTTTAAAAGTTATTTTTAAAAAGTATAAAAAAAAGAAAGGGAACTTAGGGTAATTGTGGAAATGGACAGAAACACTTGACACCCACTGAGAAATTCTCCAATGCTTGGTAGGCTGTTTCAATCCTTAAAAAAAATATATAACTCATCCTTTTGTTGGAGTCATGAGTGAAATTGCCCAGTTACTTCAGATTTTTATAGTATATTTATACTTTTCAAATAGCATATTAATGAAATTTCATTTTTCTCGGGGGAAAGCCCTAAACCTCCAGGCCCATGTCTATAAATAGAAGTGCCTAGGTCTCATGCTGCAGTGTGCAAGGATCTCACACACACGATGAATGCTTGAAGCAGCCCACGAGGCAGGCGTTCGCCCCACCGGTCCCTGTTTTGCAGACAAGGAGTGGCTGTGATTTGCTCACTGTTAAAGCTGGGACTCAGACCTAGGACTTCCTAGTGCTCTTTCTACTACAGCTGCCAGAGATGTCATTTCATATGGATTATGCATTAAAGTTCAACATGAACTTTAAAACATGAGTTGGAAATGAAAACTTTTAGTAAAATTAAGTGCTTTTGATAAAATATGCTGTGCTCAAAACATTGACAAATGTATCACATTCCCAGCTTGCATTTTCATCTACTGTGGAGAGCAGGGGAGAGCCATAGGTATGTTCAGGATAAAACAGCTGATAACCCTCTTCCAATTGCTGTTTTTCACCCTGTGCCTTGCTGTCAGCATCAGCGTTTCTCTTGTGCTTTCGTGATACCTACTTTGAAATGTTCTCTCCCTCACTGCAATGTAAAATTGTCAAATAAAGAAGTACCTCCAGTGTGAGAGAGAATGAGCTAACTACGAAGTTCATTCAGAACAGGGGCTTGGTAGGGGACCTTTCAGACCTTTCAGAAGGAACTGCTACAGGCTTCATTTTTTGCTCAAGAGTCTGTCATTGCTTTCTCAGCGTAATGTGAGAAAATGATTAAGGTTAGTAGGTCAGCTTATTCTCAGGTTTCTCCACAGTTTTTCTTTTCATTAAAATTAAAATGCTGTCCTCTCTTGTGGGTGTCTGTTATCCTGAAATACTCAACAAAAACATTAATCTTTAAGTATTAACTGTGCTGGCATTTTGAGAGAAAATACTAAAGTGACATCTAAACCCTATGTGAAAACACGAAGGTTGGAAATGATAGCAATTACTAGACTCTTCAGTGCAAGGAATATTTAAGATTTGTGACAGGAGGCTTGTGAGTAATTTAGTGGTTAGGCTGCTGTGGATTAAATCAAAGAGGATGTGCAGAGATTTTCTCTAGAACGGTGAGGTGACTTTGGCGGTTAATAGCCCACTAGTATTTCCTACGAAGCTTTTCTCTGGGTAGGAGCAACATTCCACGTTTGCAGTGTTGCAGGTAAGAGATGCTGCCAAAGGATCCTCAGTGACCCACGGTCTGTGTGTCTGCCCTTCTGTCCATTTTAGCAGTCTGGACAATCGGATTCAAGTGATTTAGTTTCATTGTAATCCAAATTATGTGGGAAATTTTATGATTTTGAAAGGGGTTTTGCTTTCAGGAGCTATTTTTAAAGTATAGAATGATGACTTGTCATGAAGATAAAATAAAATTGAACATTTGTCCTAGTCCTAATCACTATTGTGGCCCAGAGAAAACCGGCCATTTTTTACAGGCCATTTCTCACCACTTTCAAGTCCTTTTCAGGCTTTGTTTAATAGAAAGTGTCATTTTGAAAAAGCACAATAGGGGTAGAGAGTGTAGCATTTAATAGTAATCACTACAGTTTTTAAAAGTTCATGGTTGTTAAGTAATGTTTAGGACAAAACTCCTCAGGAGTCAGTGGTACTAACGCAGCTTCTCAGTTAACCGTGGAACTGGCTGTCCTTTCTGTTAATTAATCCAGAATTGCATGTGGTTCAGTATTTAACTTAACAGTCTCAAGAGTTCTCGTTCTCAAAGAAGTCTCAGACAATTGGTGCAGAAGTCGTGAAAAGGAAGACTAGGATGTGACATCACAGTTTTCTGCCAGGACCTGGTGTCTTTCAGGACTAATGGAAACAAAGGAGGAAAACATGATTCTATTGCTTGATGATGCCACTGAATACCTCTCTGAGTGTCCAGTTCCCTATCTGTAAAGTGAAGGTTGCCTTTGATTACATCGAAGGTCTCCTTCAGCTGCAATGTCAAAGTTTGATAGGAAAGGTTGAAGTCAGTATGACCCAGCAGAGGAGGAGAGGAAGGGCACAGGCCTCCCAACTACGGCTGCCTCCCGTCTCAGGGCTGGCATCCCGGCTTCTCTTGAACTCCCTGTGGGAGGTATCAGCCTTTTCCTTCCATTTCTTGGCCACCCATTCTGTGTTCCTTCCCAGCGAAAATTGGGAATATCAAGTGCTTGCTACAACCTGAGCACTGTTAGAAGTGCTGAGGCCACGGCAGTGAACAGGACAAGCAAGCTGTCCACTCCCTGACCCCCTATAAACATGACAGACACAGGGTCTGGACACTAACAGGTTAATGCGTAAGAGAACTGTGAGGCATGGTAAGTGCTCTGAAGATAATAAATCACTATAGTTTTCTTAGCTACCTGGAGGGAGAGATGGAGGAAAAACCATTTTCTGGGCATTTCTATGCATTTTTGTCTTAGTTGCAGCTGCTAGAACAAAGTACCAGGGACTGGGCAGCTTAAACAACAGAAGTGTATTTTCTCACAGTTCTGGGGGCTGGAAGTCTGAGGTCAGGGTGCCGGCATGGTCAGGTTCTAGTGAGGGCTCTTTTCCTGGCTCACAGACGGCCCCCTTCTCGCTGCGTGCTCACATGGCAGAGCGCAAGCAAGCTCTGGTGTCTCTTAGAAGGTCAGTAGTGCCATCACGAGAGCCCCACCCCAATAATCCCCTAAGTCCCCATTCCCGAATAGTGCATTGGAGGGAATGAAGGCTTCCATCAGTACATACGAATTGGGGGGTGGGGTCGGGGGGTGGCACAATTTCAGTCCATAGCAAATTTATCACAGAAACCTGAGGATGACCAGGCAGGCACAGTTTTCAGAATTCACCCAAGTTGTGGTGATGAAAATTACTGTGTATGCCTCTGTGGCTGAGAAACTAGTCAAAATGGGCCTTTTAGAGTACATGAATTATCTGTGCGGCCCTGGAGTTGGGCATTACATACCGGAGAAGTGTGGCCCACCTAATGATGCACAAACAGCGTCTGGCTTGCTTAGCCTGTACTGCCCCACCAAGGATGTGCGATTTTTGAGATGTCCTTTGGGTAACAGGTTTTAAGAGGTTGCCTGAGGAAGTATGATGACTTGGAGTCAGACCCACCTGTTTGCTCTGGCTTCGGCCTGTCTGGCAGACATTCCGTCTCCCTTTTCTGTTCCCTACCCTGGAAGTCCCCTCTAGGAAGGAGGATGAATCACGCATGCAATTGTTGTGCTAAGTGATTCAGCAGAGGCTCAAAAACTGGAACACAGGAAAAGGCAGCATTTAACCTGATTCAGTGAGGGCTGGGCAGGTAAGGGTGGTGGGCAAGGTAAAGCATATGGTATTAAGAAGCAAGCATCTGGAAGATTGTCTAAAGTTCTGTAACAACTTTCTGTGTTGCTCTTCTCACTGTCTTAGAATTTAGAGACAATAATGATGTCTTTTTCAATATAGCTTCCCTGACTCAATCCCACAATCTGTCTAGATTCTGGAGAATGGTTTTCAATCATATTAGATTCAACACCCAGTCTTTAACTACTAATTTGAAATTCTCATTTAAAAAATTGCAGATTAATTCTACATTATCCCATAGTAACAAATGCTGCCGATGCCTTACCCATGTCCCTGCTCTTCTTACAAATTGGATGCACTCTGAGCCAACCTCCAACTGCCACCACCTGCACTCACTCTCAGAAAGTACCCATGTGACTGGCTGCAAGTGCCAGAAGCAATGCTCTCTGGGGACAGCCCTTAACCAATGACGGGTAGCACTGGTGTATAGTTACCCCCACCTCCTTCTCCCTTGTTCCCCATGGGATTAAGTTCCAGTTGCCCATAGTGGTTACTTGCTTGATAAAACTTTTACTGGCTTTTCCCCTCTGCCCTGCCTCAATACCCTACTTTTCTACTGGTGTTTCTTTCTCCTTTTTTTTTTTTTAAGATTTTATTTATTTATTTTTAGAGAGGGAAGGGAGGGAGAAAGAGAGAGAGAGAGAAACATCAATGTGGGGTTGCTGGGGGCTGTGGCCTGCAACTCAGGCATGTGCCCTGACTGGGAATCGAACCTGTGATGCTTTGGTTCGCAGCCTGCGCTCAATCCACCGAGCTATGCCAGCCAGGGCTCTTTCTCCTTTTTTTAAAAAAATTTTTTTTTCATTTATTTTTTAGAAAGGGGAAGGGAGCCCTGGCTGGCGTAGCTCAGTGGATTGAGTGTGGGCTGGGAACCAAAGTGTCCCAGGTTCGATTCCCAGCTAGGGTACATTCCTGGGTTGCAGGCCACGACCCCCAGCAACCGCACATTGATGTTTCTCTCTCTCTCTCCCTCTCCCTCCCTCCCTCCCTCCCCTCTCTAAAAATAAATAAATAAAATCTTTAAAAAAAAAAGAAAGGGGAAGGGAGAGAGAGAGTGATAGAAACTCAATGTGTGGTTGCCTCTCACACTCCCCCTCCTGGTGACCTGGCCCACGACCCAGGCCTGTGCCCTGACTAGGAATCAAACTGGTGATCCTTTGATTTGTAGGTTGGCACTTAACCACTGAGCCTTATCAGCCAGGGCTTCTACTGGTGTTTCTTGAGATCACTTCCCAAACAAATCACCTCCCCAGAATCCTTATCCTGTGTCTGATTCTGGGGGAGACCAAACTAAGACACTTGCCTACACAAAACTTCAAAAAAAAATCATTAAATTTCAGTGTAGTTGATAAGACATTGCACATTACAATATGTAAATATGGGATACCACTATACCTAAGATACAAAGAAGTAACACATGTTTACACCTATAAAAAAATCCACCACAGATGCAGCAGCTTTGAATGCAGACGCAGATAGAGCGGTGTGTAGTAGTAACCCCCCCAAATAGTACCATCAACGGCATGATTTTCTGAAATGACTGGCAATTTGATAGAGTCCAAGAAAAACAAAGTAAATTAATCCCTTGGTTGTGGTAGTAATAGTCCAGAAAATGTGCAAAAATACTTTGTATTTATAAAATACGTAAAGAAAAGTTGAGTTCTAGGCTCAGATAATTATAGAGGCTTTCTTCCAGCAACATGGAGGTCCAGTGGGGTATTTGAAGGTTATACAGAGCATGAGGTGATTCTTCATTGCGGAGGGCAACTTCGTGTGGGAAAGTTCCTCAAAGAGCAGTGGGCGTATTCCCCTTGCCCTCATTTCCTTAAGCCCTCCCCTGTCCTGTTGCCCAAGATGTAGACGTGATGGCCGGAGCCCCAGGCACCACCTTGGGGCAGGAGGATAAGCACACCACATTCCAGGTGGTAAAACGATGAATGGAAAGAACCTATTCTCTGAGAACTTCATGGAGCAAGGCTGCCCGACCAGCCCTGGATTGTCAGCCTCTGGACTTCTACATGAGCAAGATATAAACTTCTATCCTGTTAAGCCACTATTATTTTGGGTTTCTGCTTCTTGACATTAAACCTACCTAAAGCAATATAGAAAAGAAATTCTAAGAGTAGGCCTCAGCAGTAACACACAGCTCTTGCAATCATGATGGACGCCATGAAGAACTGTAGGGTATGATGGGAGGGGGAAGGGCATGAGGGCATGAGGGCCAGGAAGGCTCATCTGAGCTCTGAATAATGGTAAAACCAACTAGGCAAAGAGCTGGGGAACAAACAAATAAAACATCCCTTGTGAAAAAAAGAGGGGAGCAGAGGGAGTGTTTCATGGAATAGTTTTCTCTTTCTCACAGCTGGCGATGGTTAGAAAGTAAGGGCCACAGTGCAAGAATTCTCTTTATCATGAGGACCCCAGTGCCTGACCTGTCCAGAAATGCTGTGGAAATGCATCTCAGTGCACTGGGAACTTCATGGCCAGCATGATGGAATGAACTGTGTGCTGTCTATTGGTCTACTCCCTAGACCTGAATTCCGCCTAGAAGCTCGGGCCAGGAGGATGATCCAGTCAGACAAAGGAGCAGATCCGCCGGGTACGGACGTGAAGTGTTCTACGGCATCCAGGCCAGAGAATGGTTTGTGGCTCCTGGATTCTTTTTTGAAACTAGGAAGGTCTGATAATATCACTCTGAATATGTGATCAAATGAGTGGGTAGAAATTCTAATAGATTTATTGTGATTCCTATAAGAAACTTGTACATTTTTGAGTGTCCTATACATAAGTCTAAGTAATTTTCAAGGCAGGAAGGAAAGAATTGACACAATGTTTTACTTAAACTTAGAACTTCGTAACTCACATTCAAAATATCACTGCAACAAATAGAACTTCTATGATAACACTTGTAAGAAAATCAAGCATTCGCTAAAATCTATTCAGTCCCTTCAATCAGCGGAATCCTGAGATGTGTATTTAAAAATTCACTGGGAGAACAGACTGATGGCTGTCAGAGGGGAGGGGGTAGGGGGGGCTGGGTGGAAAGGTGAAGGGATTAAGAAGAAAAAAAACCTCATAGACTCACACACAAAACTTATTGGGAGCTAGAGTTTTTCAATAACACTTTCAGTAAGAATTTTAAGAAAGGTTAAACACAAATGACTCTATGAATTAGAGAAGGAGAGTCCAGAAAACAACTAGGTGATTTTGGAATAAGCCAAAGGCTAGTAAGATTGGGGAGGAGGAAGCAATATTGCTCTCATAATATCTTACATCTGTGTACTATGATCTACCATTTCATCTAATGTTAGCGACACCCCTATGGGAAAGCTAGCACATCCTTGTTTTGCCACAAGGAAACTGGGTTTCAGACAGTTGGGTGACTTTCTGAAGTTCACAAGCAAGCAAGTGACAGAATAGGGCTTGAAGGTAGATCTTCTGGCCTTAAATCCAGGGTCATGTCCACTCTTCATGAGTGCCTGGGGCACATCCCAGATGACCTGTCCTTCACATTTATACCTGCCTTTCCTTCCACCCCCACCTGCCTGCCACGGCGGCTCTGCACTCTTTCTTTCCTAGGTCTCTCCCAAATCCTGAGGCTTGTGCTGCAAGAGCTGAATCTGTTCTACAGCCGAGATGTGAACGGACTGTGTCTCCTGTACAACCTCCTCCACTCCCCGTGGCTGCAGGCCCTGCTGAAGGTGAGTGCCCTGAAGCTTGCAAGCCTTTGCTTGCTGTGAGGGCAGAAACTGCTCACCCAACAGTGTCACTTTCGTCAGGGGGCAGGAAATTGCAACTTGGAAAAAGTTCTTAGGAGACAGTTCTCAGAGAGAGCTATCACACCTGTTAGTTTAGGAAGGAATTAATTCTGAAGCAAAGAGTATGGCAGCTCCATCCTTGTCTCCCCGAGGACCCGGGAGCACAAAGCAGACACCACAGTGGCCATGGCAGCGTTCCCGGTAGCCACCTGCAACCGTTTGTCCTTGAGGCCAACTCAGGACAAGTAAAAAAGCTTCTAAAAATGTTATTCCTTTCTGTTTCCTTTTTTAAAAATCAGGGAATGAGGTCTTACAGTTCTGTTTAGGTATCGTAAGTTTTTTTTTATCCTGAACATTTCTTCTTCTTTTAAAAATGTTGGCTAACATTTCACATACCATACACTAGCATCTACTATCTGACTATAATTTTGCTTTTCTGAACAAGTGTTAAGAAATATCCTTTGAAGTTATTTTTGGCGATGTGGGAGTTTCCTTAAGTGGGAAATGTGGTCAGCATAAGCAAAGAAGCACTCCTCACTGCACTCATTGCAGAACTCCTGATCTCTGTTCATTCATCCATCAGTGGACACTTGGGCTGTTTCCATGTCCTGACTCCTGTGAACAATACTGCAATGAGAATGGGGTGCACCAATCTCTTTGAAACAGTGATTTCATTTCCTTAGGGTATATATCTAGAAGTGGGATATATGAGGGAAGAGTATTCAGCCATAAAAAGAAGGAATTCCTCATGTTTGCAGCAACATGGATGACTCTGGAAGGCATTTTGCTAAGTGAAATAAATCTGACAGAGAAACATGAATAGTACGTGTTCTCACTGATATGGAATCTAAGAAAGCTCAATTCGTAGAACCGGAGTAGAATGGTGGCCACCACGGGCTGGAATGTGGGGCAAAAGGGGAGATTTTTTGGCCAAAGGGTACAAACTTCCAGTTTAAGATGAGTGCGTTCTGGGGATCTAACGCATGGCACGATGACTATAGTTAACAAAACCGTGCTATATACTTGAAAGTTGCTAACTAAGAGAGTAGATCTTATAGGTTCTCACCACACACACAAATTAGTACTTACACGCGGTGACAGAGGTGTTAACTAACCTTAATGTGGTAGCCATGTTAAGATCTATAGCTC
This sequence comes from Phyllostomus discolor, assembly GCF_004126475.2. Classification (NCBI taxonomy): domain Eukaryota; kingdom Metazoa; phylum Chordata; class Mammalia; order Chiroptera; family Phyllostomidae; genus Phyllostomus; species Phyllostomus discolor. The sequence continues at coordinate 28,240,369 of NC_040906.2, forward strand.
TCAAAACATATATATGTTTTTATATATACAAAACATATACATAATTATATATATACTTACATTTATTTCTTAAACTTACACAATGTCATATACCAATTATATCTCGATAAAGCTGGGGGCAACCCCACCTGATTCTTGTCAGGCACCTTCCCTCCCAGGAGTAGCTACAACGCGAGCTGCAGTGTCCCTGAAGGTGCCGCCTGTGCTCTGCACCCCCTGTACCGGTCCTCCCGCTTAGTCCCTTCCAGGGAACCTGGAGCGCTGGCACCGAGGTGGAGCCGGGAAGCGCCATCATTCCAGGCCTGGGTGGAGGGGGACCCTGCCAAGCTGGCCCTGGGTCCCGTCGCAGCATCTGTTAGAGAAACCGTATTTCTACACTCAGATTGAGGACTGCCCTATGGAGCTGGGCAGGCCTGGGTGTGCTCAGCCCAACCCTAGATCCTGGAATGGAAGAAAGTTCCCAAGGGTCAACAGAGACGAAGTTGGAATTTTTATAAATGAAGTTTTGTTGGAGAATGATGGGAGGAGAGGGAAACAAACCAAAGATAAAAGCAGAGTACAAATAAGCGTAGAGTGTGCGTGTTTTGTTCAGATCCTCTAGGGAGCCCTGGTCCCACAGCTCGTGTCCTGCCCAGCTGTCCAGCCCAGGTCCATGCAGATGTCTGGCCTCAAACCCCCACTGGTCTCAGCCCTAGATACCCCTCTCTCACTTTGTTTAGCAAAAGTAAGAGTTTGAATTTCTTTCAATGCAATCAGTTAGGGAAGACCACTGTCCAATGGCAGCTGCTGGTTGAGCCTCTGGAGCTTTAGAACCTCCAAACTGGATTTCATTGCTCTTTCACAACTAGAGACACTTTATCAAAGGCCACCACTCATGCTATTCACATTTCCCAGGCTGTTTCTTCCCACGGAGATTCTTAAATCCAAAATGTCAACAGTTCTGTTATCAACATACTTTCTGCAGGTTTATGACTGCCTCCAGGAATTTAAAGAAAAGCAACTCGCTCCGGCCAGCTCCCATGCGCAGGCGTTATGCTATGAGGTGAGCTGATTTTTGGTTCACAGAATAGTAGAGCTTTAATATGATGCCATTTTATTCTCAGTGCTAGTTTAAATGAATTAAAGGCTCCAATGGAAAAGTCAGATTTATGATTATGCATCTACGAAGTGTTTCTAATTGAGCTTTACTGGAAGGAAGAAAATTGGCCTGCTATCTCTCCCAAATTAAAACAAATAAAAATAACATTTTTAGCATGTGTTCATTCTCTCTTTTTTCTCTAAACCTTGCACTCAACTTACCCTGTGTAAACAGGGTAGTGTTGTTGTAATGATTCCCAAATCTACAACTCTGGCTGGGCTCTTTCCCTGAACTGTGGGCTCACATCAAACTGCCTCCTCCCCACCCTTTGCAGATGTTTGTGGACACTCACACTCAGTGTGTCCCATGCTGAGCTCCTGACCATCCCCACCCCCACCACAGCTACTCCTCTCCCAGCCTTTTATATCTCAGTAAATCCATCTTTGTTCTTGCCGTGCTCAGGCCAAAAATCCTTGAGGTCAGCTTTGACTTTCTCTTTCTCTCGCACCTCACACCCAGTTGAATGGAAAGTCCTCTCCATTCTAGGAATACCAGCTCTCACCACCTCCAAGTACCACCTAACAGTATAAGTCATTCTCATCTTATGTAGGTATTTGCAACATAGCCTCCTACCTGGTCCCCTGCTTCTAGTCCTGCCCCTGCAGTCTATTCCCAGCATAGCCACCAAAGCCACCCTCTTTAAGGGCAAGTCAAATCAGGTCGCTTCTCTGCTCAAACCTTTCCAGTGACTTCCCATCTCAGAGGAAAGGTCAAAGTCCTTACACAGCCAAACTGAATGCAGCCCCATCACCTCTGCGATGTTCCACCCCTGCTCTCCCCCTTGTTCACTCTGCTCCAGCCAGATTAGCCCCTTGTGGTTGTTTGAACCAGACATGCTCCTGTCTCAGGCCCTTTGCACTTGCTACTCCCCAGGTCAGAATGCTGTCGCCTGTACATTCACGATTTCCTTCCTCATCTCCCCCGGTCTCCACTCAAATGTCACCTTCACACTGAGGTTTTCCCTGGTCATCCTATCTAAAATTGCAATCCCCTGGTAGTGCTCCCTATCTACTTTCCTTGTTTTATTTTTCTTTTAACCCTTCTCACCATCAAATAGAACTGTTTCTTTGACTTGCATTGTCCATGTCTCCTCACTAGAAGGTACACTCTATGAGAACCGGGCCTTCTGTCTGCCTAACTCACTGCTCTATCTGCATCATTCCGGACAGTGCCTAGCACATAGTAGTCAATAAATGTTTGTTGAATGAAGGAATAATGTAATCTATTTTATTATCATTTGTTGCTCAACCTATATTAAAATCCAAGAACTGAGACAAAACTAAAAGGAAAAAAAGAAGAAAACTTTACCCTTGATTTCAGTAATCAGCAAGTCAAATTGTGTTTAATTGTCCAATTGTAATCCTGGTGAATGGAGGCGAAGCTTGGTGAACCGCCTGTTTTCATTTGCTGTATGCAAGGGCCCTCGACTGCTAAAGACTCCTGGGGCTGATTAAAGTCTTGAAAGGTCTATGCCCTGTCGGAGAGCAGGTCTACACCTAAACCACAGCAAAGAGATCAGAATTTATTCCGTTAAGCACTTTTCCCTTGCACAAATATTAAAATTGTTCATCAGATAATAAGCCCTAAAATATAAATTACTATTCCCATTTTCCAAAAGCAGCCTGGAACATCCCATGGGACTAAGCTACCTGAGTTCTCCAGGTATTTGGGCCTGTGCCTGGAGAACTCAGGTACCTTTACCTGCCCGTAAAGCCCTCATATGAGCAAACGGATGTTTTAGAGCCACTAGAGAGAAATTGCCTTGGAACATATAGTATCACAAAATGATGTTTGTTCTTTAGAAGCTTAGAGCCTGTGAAGTGCCAGGCCTGGGGCCAGGGGCTTTAGATCTACCCCAAATCTTGAATTCTACCTGCTGTAGCAAAGCCTAATAAATGAAAAAGGGTTGTAGGCCTTGACTTTAATGATGAAAAAGAAGGCTTACATAACAGCTTTTCCTAGGTCAATATCATGCTAGTGAGTATATCTGTTCTGCAGTCTGGGTGCGGTTAACTAGGTGATACAGATTTTAAAAAACCTCACAGCGTATGCTTTTTCCATCAACCAGGTGGTAGAGATATTACATGCAACTTCTAGCTCCCCTGAGATCCAAGAACTGAGACAAATCCTCCAGGCTCCACACTTTCAGGCAAGTGCTCGCCACCACAGACATGGCATGCCCATCTGGTGCGGAGGCAAAGTGGGGGAAAGAAAGAAACGCGATGGGAAAGTGCTCTCGGAATACATGCCCGGTTACCGTACACGGGTTACCGACACTGTGTGCCAGGACAGATGAGACTCGGATGTGAGCCAAGCCTGACATAGTTATAAAGAGTCATCTAGAACTTTCCTTATGTCCCCTCTGCAAAGCTTCTAAAATTCTGGGGCAATCAGGGTAGCATCCTTCCTTTCCATCTTGGGAATATTTTAAGTTTTGGATAAAGTATGTGAAGGTATTTGGAAACCACGGTATAATGATGGTTTTCTCTATGGAAGAGGGAATAAGTGAAAAGACATTGGATGTCAGAACAGAAGCCTACCTCTTGATACTTGCAGATTTTGAGATCAATTTATTAGCAAATTAGAACTTGAAGAGAATATCTGCATTTGGAGCCGTGGAATTTGCATCAAAAAGTTTAGTGCACAAGATATAGAATTTTTTCCACATTCCAGTGAAGTTCCTCCCAACAACCTCAGGCAGGGCTGAGGGTGACTGCTTCCCCACCCCATGCAGTGAAAAACTTAGCAGCGCGGGTCATTAGAAGGAACTTTTTGGTCATACCTTAAACTGGGGAACTGCTTTTCTCATCTGGCCCCACATGGGCTTCTGGATGTCACTGGCAGGTTAAGCCAGCAAGGTATTTTGATTACTGCCTCCCCTTCATTAGGGAAAATATCAGAAAAGTTGTTTTTTAGTTCAAAATCATAGGAGCACCATAGATGACATGGGTTTCCAGAAAGTGAGAAAGGGCTAGAAGAATACATTTTAACAGAAATGAAAGAATGCATCAGGTATAATGATACACAGAGCATGGACATGGGTTTGAATCCAGTAGGATGTAATGGCTTCAGGTCTGGAGCTAATCATGTAACCCCTCTGATCTTTATTTTCCTTATTCATAAAAGGGGGTAAAATTTACAAAATACATACAACCTCTCTGTGCCTTGTTTATCTGTGGAGTGAGGACAATAAATGTCCCTGCTTCACAGAGTTATCCTGAAGATGGAGTTAATCCACAGAAAATGCTCAGAACCGCACCTGGCGTGTACATGTTGGTTGTCCTTATTGCTGTGTCTCACGGTGCATCCAGACACTGTTTTCTAGGTGGATGTGCCCTGCATGTGCCCTATGCGTGACCTCTGTCCGCCTTCTCCTTCCCTGTCCCCAGGCCTTGCTCAGCGCCCATGACACTGTTGCTCAGAAAGATTTCGAGCCCCTTCTTCCCCCACTGCCAGATAACATCCCTGAGAGCGAGGAAGCAATGAGGATTGTGTGTTTGGTGAAAAATCAACAGCCCCTGGTAAGGAAATTGTTTTATATTTTTCTTGAGGATTATACCAGGGTCAATTGTGAACTAAGGTCACAGACAGAGTTCGAGGTATTCAGAAAATGTGGGGACTCCATCATAATAAAAGCTGAAGTGTAACTGAAAGATTTTTGCCTGTGGCTCCAAACACATTACATATAATGTTTTCACTAGGAAAGATTTCTGTTGAGTGTTTTTCTTTTTTGACAGAGCTATGAGAGATAAGACATTTATTTTAATATTTGGCTTTCTGACAAGTACATATATTTCACTCAATTCCAATGTATTTGCCTAAGTTTTTTTTTCTTCCATTAATAGGAAGCTAAGTAAAGCATTCACTTGATTTTCTGAAAATAGCCCCCACGATTAGGCTGTAATTGTGGGAGGTTTATTTATCTTTAGAAAGATGTAAGTATTCTTTTCTGTGGACGTGGTAGTTACACAGAAAACTCAGGGGCCAAGGTTGCAAGGCCTTTCCCTTTTGATGGTGCGGTGTGGCCCTGCTTGGCACGAATACCCTCATCTGAGAGACCAGAGCTGCGTTGAGGGAAGCCACCAGGAACATGGTCACCTAGCTGAAAGAGGGATTCCACTGTGCCCTCTCCCCAGGGAGCTACCATCAAGCGCCATGAGATGACTGGGGACATCCTGGTGGCCAGAATCATCCACGGAGGGCTGGCCGAAAGAAGTGGTAAGCTGGGGTGGCAGAGTGCAAGGGGGACGAGAAAAGTAAAAACCCCTTCATTGTTTAGTCTCCATTGCAGGGAAACCCCTCTTTCCCAACAAGGTTGGGGCTTTAATAAGGGTCACTGCACTGCTTGGTTATTAAAGAAAGAAGGAGTAAATATTCCGGAGAAATCCTCTTCCCCTCCTTCAGTCAGTTCCTCCATTCCAGGCAGCATATTAATGTTCTCTCAGTTTACGTTCTCATAGCAGCCTAATGAGGTAGGTATTATCATACTGCTCTATAGGTGAGGAGATTGAGGCTTAAACTGATTAGATAACTACATTGCTCAGTTTGAATCAGAGTTCAAGTCCAGGTTGGCCTCACTCTACATTTCCAACTTTCATTCTTTACTTGGTCCCTTTGCTTTCAAAAAGATGTAGCTTTTCCCCATCCTGAAACTCCTTTTGCTGGCCCTTCCTACCAGTGACCCTTTCACTGCTCTGCTAGAAGCAACCAGCTCTATGACCTGCTGCCCCTGTCCTCACTGTCCATGACCCCAGGAACTTGGCACAGGGATTTACCCAACATTCTTAGGGTCATTGCCCCCAGGATTTCCTAGTCACTAAGGCCATTGGCCCTTCCTTCAGCCTTGGTTGTATTTGTACTTCTAACACATCTGATGTTGTGGACCACACTTGTCTTGCAATCATCACGGCATCTGTGCGATGGCAGCATCCCGTGCAGCTTCCTCTCTCTGACAGTTCCACTGTTTTGCTCTGAGTTTCTCAAGGCCTAATCTTAGCCCCCATGTTTCTCCACAGTGTCTCTTTTAAGGTGTTTCCCCCCTTCCTTTTCATTGATCATTTCCTCATGACCCTGACACCTTCATGTTTAGTGTTATCTTCTTACCAGTGTTCCAGTTCCATTGCACAACAGTAGGTTAGCAGAACTAAAGCTCTTACCATCAGTTAACCCCAGGGTTGTTGAGGAAGTGGAAAAATGCAATGCTCATGCACTTTGATGGTGGTGTAAATTAGAATAACCATTTTGCTTTATTAGCAGTAGTATTAGTATTTCATAATAAAATTTGAAATATTAGAGCATGCTTGAGTTAGCGAGTTTGTTACAGTTTTGGGATAGGTACCTCTATTTTTGCCAGTATCTCCGTGCCCTTCCTTGTTTTGTGTTCCTGTTTGCTTAGGTCTGTTGTATGCTGGAGACAAACTGGTGGAAGTGAATGGAGTTTCGGTGGAGGGACTAGACCCTGAGCAAGTGATCCATATTCTGGTAACAGCCCCCTCTCGGCCTTCTTCATGACTCTGTGAAAGGCAGGCTGAAAAGGGCCCAACCTGCCCATGGCGTGTGGCTTCACTGTAATGTGAGGGGAGCCTGATCACTCTTGATGGCTTCCTCTCTCCAGACCCCGGAACTTGTCTGTCTCTGGGCGTCCCCTGCTGCCCGCCCGCTCCCCGCCCCTCCACCAACCCTTGGTAAGAGACTTACTTCCCTGCCCAAACTGCTCTTTCTGTCTCAGAGAGCCCACCAGTTTCCCCGCCCAGGGCCCTCGCTACCCGGGTTGCTCCGCTGCAAACAGCCCAAGTGGGCAGAGTGAGACTCTGGAAGAAAGTCTGAAGCTGAGCAAATCACCCCGTGCTCCCCCAACATTTTTGTACAGCTGAAATCTGCTTGAGACCTTCCTTGAGGCAGTTCGGGGGTAGGAAAGATGTCACCGGAGAGCAGCATGGAGAGGGGACATCCTTGCTGGCTCTGCCACTGTCCTTGGTGGTTTGAACTGGAAATTTCTGACATGATTGTTACCTTTTTCTCTTTTTTGGTCCCCATTCCCATCCTTCAAACAATTGCCTGAGTCACAGTCCAGCTGGCAATAACATAGCAGTATATCCCCACCCATCCCCCTCCACCATGCACACCCCAAGTGCGGGACCCAAGATTGATCACTGTGTATTAAGTACACTAGTGGTTCTCATACTGGGTTCTTTGGGGAACTTTTTAAAATTTTATATGCTCGGGACTGAGAGGAGGTATGGTATCACAAGGAGTATATCAAACACCTAAATATTGCAACCACTGCTGTAAGACTGCCTGGTGTACAAGATACTATGAAGGGAGCTCAGCGTGCCAGTCACAGACCCACAGGCCTCCTCCTCGGTCCTGGTGCTGGCTGTGGAGTTGCCAGGACAATGGGGCTGTGAAATTCTGAAGAAGAGTGAGAAAGGGGTTTTGTTCATTTCTGGATCTCCAAAGCTTGTCACAGTGCAGCTGACAGAGTGATTCTTACCTTCCCTCCTGGGCTGACAGGTTCTCTGTCTCCTCCAAATGTTTAGGGCCCCCCGTTAGCTTGGAACTTGTCAGCCCCCCCGAGAAGACTTAGGGGCCCCTTAGGCTCCCCATTAGACTGGGCTTCCTGGTGCAGAATCAGGAAATGATTACTGACTGAGGTTTGAAGAGGGAGTGGAAGGCAGAGTGGGGTGGAACCAGCGGCAGTGAGACGGAGGGTCCCTGCCAGGCCTCAGTGCAGGTCTTAGCAGACCAGCGACTCTGGAACCCCACCAGTGACTATAAAGCAGGGCAGAAGCAGAGCTCACCTTCTTCCTAATTTCCATCTCCGGGTTTCCATTTAGCTGTTGAAGCCTTGTCAAAGTCCCTGTGGAGGAAATCACCATTAGACTTGAGCATTTGAGTTGAAACACCATGTGCTGAATCCCAGTAACTGCTGAACTCTGAGATTTGTCATTCTTCCCCCTTTGACATTTTCTAGGCCATGTCCCGTGGCACAATCATGTTCAAGGTGGTTCCAGTTTCTGACCCTCCTGTTAATAGCCAGAAGATGGTAAGAATTTACTGAGCCTTCATACTCTCACACAGTATATAAAGTATCACACTACTATTCTTTATAATGTGTTGACTAAATGTTCAACACTGTGTTGTGTAGTTTTCAGTACTGATCACATGAGAGGCAAATGAGTAAATTAATACAATACAAGGATGTGACGTACCAAGAAGTCACATCAAGAATGGTGAACATTTGAGCAAAAACTCTCAGCAAAAAGAGATTATATTCCCAAAGTCATTTTTTCATAGCTCTTAGACTCAGTTCAAGAGGCAAGTTCTTTTTTGTGAGGATGGAGAGGAAAGACAGGAGCAGTAGGAGGAAGGGAGGGAGAAATCATTTTGTCTCGATGGCCCATGCGTGCACGGGTTCTTCTGATAGCGCCGTTATGCACCCACTGTCAGGTGTACGTTCGTGCCATGACTGAGTACTGGCCCCAGGAGGACCCCACCATCCCGTGCATGGATGCAGGGTTGCCTTTCCAGAAGGGGGACATCCTCCAGATTGTGGACCAGAATGATGCCCTCTGGTGGCAGGCCCGGAAAATCTCAGACCTCGGTTCCTGTGCTGGCCTAATCCCTTCTAACCACCTTCTGAAGAGGTAAGAAAAGTTACAACTCCTGGCCTCAGGACTGAGGCATAAGGAAATAGAGCATTGTCTCAGGCTCCTGCTATTGCAGTTAAAATAAGATAAAGAGAGACAAGCAGATGAACAACCTCACACACTGGTTAATAAATCAAAGTGTCAACTTATCCATATGTCGTATGCATCTTAAATACCAAATGATCATAATAATAATACCAGCTAGAAAAGAGAGAAAACATGTAGGAAACTAAATTAAACTGAAAATGGTAGTTCTGACTCCCTCTGTAAATCTTTCAAGTCTGAGTTGTTGAAACCTCATTTGCTGATTTCAACCCACTACCCTCACTTCTGTGCTATTGAGACCCAAGGGAGCAAGTAAAAGCAGAAAAAAAGATTTTAAAAGGTTGAAGCCTCAGCCCATGTTAAGAGGTCAGGAAGTAGACAAAGAACTAGCAAAGGACATTGAGAATAAATGACCAATGAGTTGGCATGAAAATCAACACAGTATGGTATTCTGATCAACTACATCAGTTGCTGTTGAGGGTACTGAGAGCTGACCGTTGAATTTAACAATACAGAGATCATTGGTGATCCTGATGGAAGTGATTTTAGTGGAGGGGCGGGGCCACCATCCTAGGGGAGTGAGATTTGAAGAAATTGATGACAATGCACACGGAAAAACCTTTGAGACATTTTGGTATAAAGCAGAGCAGAACAAATAGCTAGGGGAAAGTGGAGTGGTATGAGAATATTTTTTAGATGGGGTAAACAATACTAGTGGGAATGATCCAGTGAGAAGGAATTTTTTTATGATGGGAGACAGAGAAGAGGACTGCCTTGAACAGGCAGAAGAAGAGGGGCTGGCTTACGTGGGGCCTCAAACAGTTCGCCCACAGTGAGGGTGACAGTGGGGAGTCCAGAGAGTGCAGCAGCATTGGCGGGATATGGCAGAGCTTGCAGAAGTTCTCGTCCAACTGCTGCATTGTCTCAGTGACCAAAGAGTAAATGCCATAAGCTGAGAGTCAGGGTGGGTCAGGAGGTATGGGGAGGGAGAGGGGAGACAGCTTGGAAAGCTTCTATGAGAGCTGGAGAACAAAGGGATTAGGTAAATACAGTGTGATCAACAGTCAGGGGCCCCTGAAGGGTAAAGGCCATAAATGTGAAGTAACTCTGGTCAGTTTCCTTGGGGACAGGGCCAGGTAAGACAGGGTTGGATTTAACAGTAAGTCAAGAAAGAGCCAAGGGAGTGACTGAAATGAAGGAACATGATGTGTAAGCTGTTGAGGAGGGAGGTGAGGAGGTAAGGGTCAGTGGAAAGGTCCTAGAAAGGTCAATGGATTATAGCTCCCATGGGGTCAACAGATTATCGGGGTTGGGAAGGTAGGAGATGTTGGTGAAAGAAAGGGATGCTGGGAATTGAAATTATGGAGGAACTGCAGCTATTGGTTCTGGAAGGTTCTAGGGTATGACAGTGGGAGGCTGAGGTAGAAGGTGGGAAGGGCTTTGGGAAAAAGGAGATCAAGGAACGGAGAGGCCAGGGTGTAATAAAACCATCAGTAATTATGACAACAGTGTTGAGAGCATGAGAGCGAGCAGCAGTAATCTGGGAATGGTTACCAGGAAAGTGGGGGGAGTAACAGTCAGGAGCTGGGGATTCTAGGGAAGAGGGAGCATGGTCTGGGGATGGCCATGAGGAGCAAGGACAGGGACCCCACACGCCCAGCCCATGGGCAGCGGCGCACTGGAGCCAGCTACCAGAGCTCGCCCCGTGCGCTTCTCACATCCGTGGTCAGAGAAGTCAGCGCTGCGGCTTAAAACCAGCCACGTAACAGTACTGTCGCTAGAGAAGTTGGCAGAAGCTACACTTCAGGGCTCCCCTGCCCCAGAGCTGCCGGACCAGCACACCACTAGGAGTGGGAGACAACCCAGTTTCCCCTTGAAAGGTGCAGGGGAAGCCATGAACTCAGAGAGACCTGGGTTTTAGGTAGAGCTAGAATTTACGTTCTCTAAAGAGCTCAGGCAGAGAAGAGGCTGAGTGGAGGTCTGATTTTGCTGGAGGTTTGTTTACTGGAGTTCCAGGGGGCGTGCGAATGGGCTTCAGGGATTAGCGTGTGGAGGATAAGGGATGACCTGGGCTTTGGGGGCCGAGGACAGGAACAGGGATAAAGGCCAAATGAGATTAGTCATTCTAGGCTCATGACAGGCAAAATGCGGTGAGCATGCCCTGGTGGGGGTCCTGCAAGGAGCACACAGCAATGGCAGGTTTACTGGATTAGTGCCCAAATAAGGAACAACAGAGGGCACAGAGATCCTGTGTCTCTCAAGGAACTGTAGAGGGCATCCACAGCCTGCGAGGGAAACGGGAACATGCTACGAAAATTCTAAGGAGACCAGGGTAGCGAGCCGAGGGGGCAGGGTGCCATGGCTCCCTTCTGAAGTCTGTGGCCTGTGAACTACTGGTCACCCGCCAGATTTTCACTTTAAGTCAGTGAGGCTCCAAAAATAACCCATGAAGCAGCGGCGGGGGCGGGGGGAAGCCTGTGTATTTAGAGAAGGTATTTGACCATATGTTTGGAGAAGAAATCTTTTACACTTGGGTGGAGGCAGCAGAATTTTAGGAAAATTCTAGCCTGGAATCCTGGGTCTATTTCACTTGGGTTTACCTGGGTTGATTCTTTTCTCCTCATAGTGTATTTTCCCCCCTTAGGAAGCAACGAGAGTTCTGGTGGTCTCAGCCATACCAGCCTGACACCCACCTCAAATCAACCATCTGTGAGTGTGCCGCCCCCTCGAACCCAGCGTGTGCGCCCTGGGGAAACTGGCTCCCTCTCTCCCAAGGCTGGCTTCCTGCCCAAGAGAGGGTCTTTAAATGTCCCCACTGCCCCCCAATAACCAGACAGCCATCTGAAATCCTACCATTGACATTCATTCCTTGGACTTAGAAGAATTTTCAGGTTATGAAAATGCACATGTTCTTGTGTTTGTGACACCTTCAGGGATCACTCCACACACAAAGTCCTCTGAGATCTCTAAGGCGAGCACACGCATGCATGCACTGGCAGGCTAGGCTGCAGAGCTGCACGCCAACCTTCATACAGGTTCTCTTTAGGGCGGTTAAAGTTTGCACTGTTCAGAAGCTCTGATTAATGGTTGTGCGTGCCTTCGATGAATAAACATGGGACCGAGTAATCACCTAATGAACGTAATTTGTTTGCTAGGCAGTATCATCCAGATGTCAGGGGAGGAATGCTTAGTAAAGGGATCCATGGCAGCAAATGCCATACTGCCTCCCAAAGGGTGCTGCAGCTTGCAGAGCCCGGCTGGAACTCACAGAGTAAAGCCAGTCAGAAGCGGCCCTCACACAGGCCTCCAGAAAGCAGTTATCCAAGGGGATGGGGCGCCTGGAGGAGGGCAAGGGGCACAGAGAAGACAACTTGGCATTGGAGTCAGATTTGACCAGGGAGAATCCTCACTTTATTTTTCAATTCTCTAAGCCAGAAATCATTTTTTTTATCTTTTTTTTCTCTCAAAGAGATAAAATGAAAACTACGGAGACATATTTAAAAAAGAAAACACTCTTATAATTCTTCACATTGACTGTATTTTTATTCCACCTTCCAGTTTTGAAAATATAGTTTGCATGGTTGTAGTTAACAGCTACAATACCACTTTTTATCTTTATTTCGTCTTAACATATTATCAGAAACATTTTAAGGTATAATTTTCATAGTGATATTTTAATTGTGTCCCTGTGTTTTGAAAAAGTTTCTTTACCAAACCAGATTGAAACACTTCCTTGATTCATTTTTCTATTTCAATCCTCAAAGACGCATGGAAATGCTAATAAAGTTTCTAATCAGCACCTGGGAATTAGTCTGGCCACTGGTTTACACTTAATTTGCTCGAGTGGCCTGACTGCAATTTTTATCAGAGGTTTTGAAAATCCGTCCTGAAAAGAGCTTGCAGACCCTACTACTATCCTCACAGATCTCTGAGTCCAGGAACACCAGGGCCGGAGCCACTGACCAAAAGGGTTGCCTCTCACAGGGAGGTTTCAGATGGGGCATGATCATTTTCTAAACTATTAGATCATTTCTTTCCTTTTTAACTGTTGTAAATGATTCTGCAATAAATATAATTTTATTATCTTCCTGTTCTGCTTAAGTGTTACCTTAAGAAAGAGAAATCTCAGGAGCAGTTGACTGAGTCAAAGGGTTTAGACATTTTTAAAATCAAGAGTTATTGAACAATTCCAGGACTATGTTAGTTTGCAGATGGTTATTTAAAAGTTATTTACTGAAAGTCGGTTAGGATTGTCATCCCTTTTTCTTTCCTTCCCTCCTTCCTTCTTTCTTTCCTTTCTTCCGCCTTCTCTTCCTTCTTTCCAGTCAAGACACTAGTTTCTAAAACATGCTATACTAAGCATATTAGCTCAGAAGGAAGTAGGGTGCAATGTTTTATAGCTTATTGGGGTGAAAAGGAGTAGAATTTGCCAGAAACAAGTAGACCGCCATTTTTTAAAAACAAGGCTCATAAATATATTAGTTCTATAGGCTATTCACTTATTTTGTTATTAAATCTTTACTAAATTACTACAGAATAAGTCCAGAATATTAATTACTATAATTTTGGTACTTTGCTTTTCTTATTTTAAGTAAGTTAATCTGAGAAGCTGAGCATAGACTAATATATGCATTTTCTCTGTCTGTCTGTCTCATTCTCTCTTTCTTTGCTTCAATCATTTGTCTGTGTGCAGTGACATCTATGGAAGAAGGTAAGAAATAGTGTTTGGAAAAAACCCTCATCTCCAAAGTCTCCTAGAAATTTCCTATAGTTCTCATTCTGTTCAATTCAGTTCCGCTATTTATTAAGCTTTTACTATGTACCTAGTAGTAGTATTCTAGCTACTAATACCCTAATTTATAAAAAGATGTCATTCAAAAGAACACATATACACACAATGTAATTGTCCTAACACTGAGAGGAATGAGACAAAAGAGAACCAACACTTATGGTGTGCAGTCCCAGAGTCTAACACAGCGCATTGCAAGAATTCAACAAAAGTCATGAAATTGCTCCTCTGTTTTGTGTCAAGTGCTTTATACACATTGTTTCCAAAGTAACCCTGTAAGAAAATATTATTATTCCCATTTTATGGATGAAAAGATTGAGGTTCAGTCTTTTCAGTGAAGGTAAGAAGAGCATTGTCAGAAGTTGCAAGTACTGCAGTCTGGGTTGGAGCTTCTGTCTGTCTGAGGGCCCTGCCCCAAGGGCAGGTGGGACCTCCTGTTATTACCTCTGCCCTTCTCTGTGCTCAGATACCCCGGTGACCCATGATGTCCGTCACACACACTCACAAAAGCAAGAAAGTCAAGTGCTATCTGCTTGAGGAGAAGAGAGAGAAATGAGAAGAGCAGTCCCCTTGGCCACCATTTCATCATTCACTGGAAGGGGGACGGAGGAGCATGGGCAGGCCTTTGGAGAGGGCCGGGCCTCTGTGGTCTTGGTGGTAAAGGGCCCACTGTCTCAGTCTGCTCGGGCTGCCATAACAAGATATCACAGACTAGGTGGCTCAAATAGCAGGCACTGGTATTTATTTTCTCACTATTCTGGAGGCCAGAAGCTCAAGATCAAGGTCCTGGCAGGGTTGGTTTCTGGTGATGCCTCTCTTCCTGTCTGGCAGATGGCCACCTTCTCTCTGTGTGCTCACATGGCCTTTCCTCTGTAAATGCACAAAGAGAAAAAGAGAGAAAAAAAGAGATCTGGTGACTTCTCTTCTTTTTATTGTGTAAGACTACTAATTCTTTTGGATTAGGGCCCCAACCTTATGACCTCACTTAACCTTAGCCTTGAAAGCTGGGTGTCCAAATGAGGTTAGGACTTCAACAAATGAATTGGGGGGGAGGTGCACAAATGAGTCCATAACAGCAGCCCTAGCCACTCATGTGGAATTGCCAATTTTGAGAGAGTACAATCAGTGGCTCTATTAGCTCACAGAGCTACAAATGTGAAAAATCAGGACTACTCGTGCTGTACAGTAGACTCACTGCTGGCCTCTGTAAAACAGGAATGACAATGTAATTTTTGTTTGCCTTAAAAAAAAAAAACAAACCTCTAGTTATGTCCTAGGAACCAATGAATTCATTATTGTTATAAGTTACTAATCTGGAAAATAATCTCTAAATGAATATAAGACATTGAATGACACTGTCAAAAGTCTCAGCTAGTTGCTTGTTTGTCTGTGTCCCTACCTCTATAAAATACTATTATTTCAGAAAATCTTTCATATTGAATATTTTATTTTAAAAGCATTAATTAATGATGTGCCTTTTTAAGGTAGTGACAAGTGCCACTTTATAATATTACAGTTTATTATAGAGAGTATAATATAGACTTTTAGAACATAGATAAGACATTTATTAAACCACTATTTACTGATCACTGGGGGAGTGCTGGCCACTGTCTAGGCACAGGATGTACAGTGCTGAAATAAAAAAGATATTTTTTCAGAATATATATTCAAATCACTAATTTGATATTAAAAGGTAGCTTCAACTCAGTTTAATATATAATTAATGTGATTACTATGTGCAAGACTCTGTATGAAGGTCTGCAAAGTATGCAAAAAGTTAGACATTTCCACTTTCAAGGAGCTATATAGAAGAGTAAATAAGGCAAAGGCCCAAATGATTCTATTACAAGGTAGATAGACACTTAGTAGCAGAAAGCTCAAGGTTGTAGGAAGAAAATGCCATTCTGTCTATGGCAAGGTTATTAATTATGATCAGTGTTTGAGATGGAGTTTGAAGCATCACAGGCAAAAGGAACAGCATAAGTACAGGCACAGAGGAAGAACCAGCAATACCTTTTCTAATGGGAGCATGAGATATGTGAGGAAGAGAAGTGGACAAAAGCCCTACAGTTGGGTTTGGGTCATGTCGTAAAGCAGTGATTTTCAATCTTTTGTATCTCATGGCACACATAAAGTAGTGACTGAAATTCTGCAGCACACCAAAAAACTGATCTGACAAAAAAAAAACAGGTATAATTTTGATTAATTTACAAAAATAATAGTAATTACGTACCTTTTTTGCTCCGAAGTGGCAATTTAAAAATTCAGGTGTCTGTATTTGGATATAAGGATTTCTGGTACCAAGAATTAACCAACCAGATGCAACCTTATCATGCAGCATGATCAATAAGATGCAACTCTATTATTTGACCTATGTATTTATGGTTCAAGGCAGGGCATTCACACCTGTTGCTACTGTGTTGGCTGTTGCCATTTTTTAAATTGACAATCTAAAGGAGAAGAAGTCACTGCTCCTGACTAGATAGCCAGCTATCACATGTTTCAAAGATTCTTGCAGCACACGGGTTGAAAATCACTGTTGTAGAGTTTTCAGTATCAGGATGAATGATTTTTAAAAGTTATGTTCTTTTATTTTCTTATACATACCCAAAATAAAGGTAAAAATAGTTAACATGTATTGAGTATTTACCAGGTACCTGAACTTTTCATGCATTATCTCACTTATTTCTACCCTATACAGTAGGTATTATTACTATTCCCATTTATAGAAAGAAAACAGAAACTTAGAGGCAAATTATAATAATTTGTCCAGCATTCAAAAGCCTTCTGCTTTTCAAATTTTAACCATTTTATATCATGTAGCTTCCCATATCATATACTTTCATTTAATACAGTGGAGTCCTTTCTATCCCTCTGAGTTAGCAATGGTTGTAAGAGTATCATTATTGTAAGGTGGTCTGTGTTTTATTGGCATAAGCCTAGAGGGACGGATTTTTGAGTTCGTCCCTCTAACACATTTTGAGTTCTATTCTTCTCTATGTTCTTTTATAGAGGACGACATGAAGATTGACGAGAAATGTGTGGAAGCAGGTAATGTTTCCCCTGTAGAGTTTCTCAAGCAGAGTCAGCCAAAGGGGCCACGGGCCTTCCCGCTGGAAGAACTGTGTGAAATGAATGCCCACCCTGTCCTTGTTCCGTGGTTCTGACACTTGGAAGGGAAGCAAAGCTGTGGGAATGTCTCCAGGTCCAAACCGACCTTCTAGAAATCAGTATCTTGGAAACAGTCACAGCAACACTTAGTAACACTCAGGTGTTACATTCAGTAACATTCAGGTGGAGTATCTGGGAACCACCATGCTCTTTGTGAAATACTATAAAATATTGAGATATCAAATTTTTAAAAAGCAAAATAGGTATTTTGTTACCATTTGATGCCATGTTATAGTGGATTCTAGTGTAGATAAATAGCAGGTTTCAAATCTGAGAAATATATAAAACCTTTTTATATTTCTATACTTAATTTTTTTATAAACTGGGAAAAGATTTTTTTTATACTCAATGACAGAACTAAGATTGCCTCCAGAATCGCTTGGGTTTTGTTGGGAGACTAGTTGGAAAGCCTTTGTCTTGGTTTTATGGTGCTAAAAATCAACATTCCACCCAATAAGTCCTAAAGATCTTATTGGCTTTATTCAACAATTCATGAATTGGTGAGCATCTCACCTAGCAGATAGAAAGGAACCCTGAGGAGCTACACTAAACGAAAGACTTTCATGGACAAAAGGGAGTGAGAACAAGAAAATTACACTAGCAAAGAGTGGAAAGAGCAAAGATTGGTATGCATTTATGCAATCATTTATTAAAGAGTGGATTGGTCCCTTTCCCTTGGGGATGGCAGGGGTCTGTCAGCCATGAGAGGTCAAATTATAAGTAAGGTAAGTCTCAGTTTGGTGATGTGAGGCATAGCATGAGTGACTCCATTTTGGGACTATTGTCTTGTTTTTAACAATAAGCTAAACTAGTTTTTAGAAACTGAAGAACAACATGAAGTCTTTAAATAGTGGATATTTCAAAGGTTCACATATACTTCCTAGAATAACTACAGAATAATGCTGATATTAATATTTATTTTTCCAAGTATAAATTCTGTTCTTTAAAATTTTTCAATAATATTCTTTTCCTTTCTATAATTTCAATTTAAAACTTTTATTAAGCAATACTTTCACATATTTCAAATTCAAAAAACGCAAAACTATATTCAGTAAAAAGCTCCTCTCTTTCCCCACTGTCCCCCTCAGTTTCCTTTCTTGAGGCTGTAAATGCTCTCAGGTTCTTCCACAATCCCTCCAGACGTGTTCTGTGCATATAGAATCAGTGATGTATATATTTTTCTCCTCTCTTCCACCCTCATCCTCACCTTAAAAAAATACAAATACCCTTTGATGGTACACTACACAAACTATTCTCTTCCTGGCATTTTTACTTAGCATCATATATCTTGGAGATGACTCCATCTCAGTACATAAAAATCCACCTCATATTTTTTAAACAGTTTCTTGGCTAAGTAAGTATGCATTTATGCAATCATTTATTGGTAGATGCTTGACCCACGTGCAGTCCTTTTTTTGTAAACAATGCTACACTGAATAGCTTTGTCGATACTTCATTTCACACATGTGAGTACACCTTGCATACAGCAACGCCCCATTACAGTGTGTGCATTGGTGATGATGCTACATGGCTCAAGCTGCTCTCCATATAGAATCTAGCTTCTTTATCCTTAGTAGCTCTTTAAAACAATAACGAGTGCATTTTAACTGATGAGAAAGTTGGGTTTTATCATCTTTGTCACTTAAACAAGCCTACACACTCAAACCATTCATATACTTCTCTTTGCCACATTGCCCAGGCTTATGGGGCCCCAATGCTTAGGCAGGGAGCATCCCTCCTACACCTGCAGGCCCCCTGGAGGCGAAGCTGTGCAACATCCTACAGTCTATGGGAGCTCCCTGGACATTCCACCTTTCCCTCCCCTCTGAGCCTCTTTTTTACTTTATTTATTCTCTCCTATTGTTTGTTTGTTTGTTTGTTTATTGAAAGCTCCTGCTGCACCCCTGCTTGTCATCATGGCCCAACTTTTACCACCAGCAATCTCCTTGAAGGTTTATACATGCCGTAGAGACACCACTGACTTGGCCTTGATTCAGGAAGAAAATTTAAAAGTTGGCGTGGGTGCAAAAGCATAGGGTTAGGAAATCACACTGTGAAGATACAGGTTCAGGATGGCTAGTAATATAATGACACTTTTGGGTTTTTGCCTCCATGGAAAAGTACAGATGAAGAAACATTTGAGTCTGGTAAGTAAAAAATGAGTATTTGGTACTGATTTTAAAATGTATATAGTATTTTAGATGCTGGTGTAATTTAAACACATATTTAGGGATATGATACAATAATTGTTTAAATTTACCAACAGCTTAGTTGTGAGATGTGAATTTCACCATAACCATTAGGCCATTTGGGAACTCTGAGGGCATTTTCGGTTGTCAATTGATTATGGGCACTACCGGCCTTGAACTGGTAGGGATCTGCAATGCTAGGATCCTGCCGTCTCTGACACCATCCTGCACAATGTTCTGAATTTCCTGCTGAATGAAGCTCATTACAAATATAAGTGAGCAGTTCATTGATATACAACAGTTATGTAAGTTTTCATAAGACTAACATGAAAAGACTGGTGGTTTAGAAGACAGTTATTATAAAGAGAAACATTTGAACAGAATAAAGATATCATTTTGCAATTACTGAATAATTTATTCCACACAGTCTGTCTACTCCACTCAGATAGTAAATAAGCTGGAAAGTGAGGTATGAAAACTGAATCAATTATTTTCTTTTTCTTTAATATGTTATTTGTTATTATTGATGACACATGGTATCATCGAGTGTCTGTCCCTCAAAATAATGTCGATATCATTTGTGAAAACATAGATCCCACAGAGTAGTGGGGTCTTTCATTTGCTCCATTTCATCAGCCTATAACTGCTTTGGCATACTATCCCTAGTTCAATTAAGATGATTTCTCTCTTCCTCTTACCATATACAAATAAATGTGCATGTTCAGTTTCACCTGTCCTCAAGGGGCCAGCTGGAGATGGCGCTGTGTGCATCGGCCCAGGGAAGGGTAAGGAACCAGGAGGCTCAGGCCAGAGGCCACTGCAGCGCCTACCCCGCCTCACAGGACCGCAGCCCCTTCAGCCTCTGGTGGACAAGAAGAGTGGAGGCTCACATCAATTCCTTTCCTATAATTTATCTCTTCCAAGCCTCATTTTATGCCAAGCAGAGAGGAGTCTTCATGGATAAAAAGCTTTCAGGGAGAGTCCAGAGACGCAACTTGCAGAATAGGTCACTGTCCCCAGAACAGCAGTCAGGGCAAGTGAGTTTCTGGGGCCCCCGCTGTGTGCTGTTCTGCCAGGACTCACACAAGTTACCACTTTCTCCAAGGGGCACACAAATGGCTAACTTGTCGTTTGCCTTTATTTGATGGCTGCCTTGATCTCCCCAAAGGCTTAACTTTTTCATGTCTTTTTTTTTTTTACACTTATCCAAATATCCAGAGGAACTTTCAGAAGGTAATTGTTTTTGTTTGCTGGGTAAGTCAAATAAAGCTATGCTTAAGGTCTTTCAAGCGCCTCAAAGTGAATACTTGACATAATAAATTTTAAGACACATGATGTTAAAGGGTGAAATTAGTGATGAAATACTCAATTTCATTGAAAATATTTTTAAATAAACAATTAAAGAAATTCAGCTGGATGAATATATCCCTAAGTAAACATGTCCTTTAAAATTTACTGACATATTTCAGTTAGAAAACTGTGCTTACTTTACCAGAGATGAAATTGATAAGGTGTGTTTTCCTTATATCCAATGTTTTAAAATGTGTTTTTTAAAAACAAAAACAAAGGTTAAGAAAAAAGATTATATGTGTCAGTTCATTCTATGAACAAATGCTCTTTATGTAATTTTTCTTTTTTTTTATTTTAATCATTGTTCAAGTACAGTTTTCTCCCTTTTACTCTCATTCCAGCCCACCCACCCAATCCTCCGCACTTCCCTCTGTAATTTTTCAATGATCAGAACAAAGTTGTATAAGTGAAGAGAAATATATATTAGTAAAAAGTAATTTAGAAATGACATTTCTATAATTTTTTCCTGGAGTTTATGACAATTTTTCTGAGCCCCCAGTGAAAGCAGAGACAGGAGTTTCAGAGCCACTGGGCACAGTTTTCCTCACTCCTTATCTCACACATTCTTGGACAGTACAAAATAATTGGCAGCTGTAGAACAAATACTGATTATACAGAAGGAACTATTTTACTAAGGGAGAAAATAAAAACCCACCTCTAATAAAGAAGATAATTATAGGGCCCACAGAAATCAATATCTACAAGTTATAGCCAAAGCCAGTTTATCTGTTCTTTTTTAAAATCGGTTTACTTTGGGCATGTTTTAAAATGTGTACCCAATTTTTAAGTTTTTACCGTGATTCAATCTTTCTTATAACTTTACATAAGTCTAAAATAGGTTTTTGTTCCTAACCATGCTAAATAGAATATATTCAGTGTAATGTTACAATTCTGAAGAGTGTCTCCGTACAGTCTGGCACCCGTGATAGGGTGGAAAGTGCTTAGGACATTCCTCAATAAGCCACTCAGGGCTAACACAGCTATGCTGCCATCTACTGGAATAGCGTCACTGAGATTTGGAGATAATTTCATGCATCTGTTCTAAGTAAACTTCTCTTCCTCCTCCACCTATTCTGCTCCTGCCATTCTCTGTGTTCCAGACAAGGAGGAATTTGTTGGCTACGGTCAAAAGTTCTTTATCGGTAGGTACGGATAAATAAGAGGTGGGTCTTCATCATTTCCTAAGTTATAGTCATACCAACCTGACATTCTTCTGAAAGCTTGTTTTGCTGATGGACATTTCCAAACTTGTTCCTTGTTCTGGTTTCCCTCTATCTTTTTGCAAGGAGAAGGGCTCCCTGTTGTGATATGTTGATCATTTATTGTTATTCATCTGGTTTCCACAAGATATTTCTTATTTATCAAATATAAATCTTTTGTTTTCTTTCAGACAGTTCCATAACATGTGTATCTTACTCTAAAGACACCAATTCTCTGACCACTAAACTTAGTTTTTAGGGCCACCTTTTCATATTCTGCCAGCTGGGCAGAGCTTTCTGAAGGACTAGGCACCGCTTGTTTAAGCCTGCATTGGGCTTCCTCCTCCAGTGGGAGAGGGGCCAGGCTGCAGGGTCTGCCAAGTGCGATGTTGGTTTCCAGGCTTGGTGCTCCTTGGAATCATTGGGGGAGTTTAGAAACGAGACATGGGGCCACCTTTCTGCATCCAATCCAGAATAGTTAATCGCCAAGCCATTGGGTAGGCCGAACAGGATAGGCATCTGCACAAAGGTGGGGAAGAAACAGACTGGGATGAGGCATTGGAGCCTGAGCAGGGTGAGGAGGGCTCCTACACAGGGATGATGCAGCCTGGTGCAGGTTGTCAGGGACAGAGGACAGGGAGGAGGCAGCTGCTGTCACACTCCCTGATACTCCACAGCCTCTGCAAAGATGTCCCCCCACCCCCCAGTTTGGGCTCTGACACTTTCTGCCAGACTGCTGACACAGTCTGTCCCCCGCCCCTCTGCACAGGTGCTCTTTGTTGATATAATAAGTTAATATATTGAGGGTAATAAGTGCTAGTTTTCTTTGTTAGAGAAAGAGTTACACATATTGAAGGCGGAGGTGGGCATCCCAAAACGAAACCCGTAGTGTTGAATTGGCATTGCAGGTACTGGTGTGAACTCATGGTTTTAACATTATAGATAAAAATGTAGGTGTGTGTGTGTGTGTGTGTGTGTGTGAGAGAGAGAGAGAGAGAGAGAGAGAGAGAGAGAGAGTGTCTCTAGCTCTAACTACTGAGAGGACCTGGGAACAGCTTTGGAACTACCAGAAAGCCCTGTGGTTGGGTGGGCAGATTAAGCAGGATTCTGGGAGTTTGGAAATCATGACTAAAATGTCCAGCTCTGCCACTGAACACACAGTTGTGAGCAACCGCTGAGCCTGTCTGTGTCTGAGTGTTCCCACCTCCAGGATGTGAGTAATAAGCCTGCTCCACGATTTCCACCTTGGCCCGAGCCACTAGCCCCTCTCATCTGGGGGTAGCCCCCTAACTGCTGTCCTTGAGCCTACACCTACTGTGCCTACCGTGTACATCCCCCTTCAGCAACCAGAGGAAACATAAATCAAATCATGCCACACCCATCTCTTGACCATCCAGTGACTTCCCGTCCCACTTCGACCTCAACCTAACACTGGACCGAGGCCCTCTGTGGCTTCCCCAGCTTCCTCTCCAACCCACTTCCTACCACCAGCAGGACTGCTCACTGCCCACAGCTACACAGGCCTCCATGCTGCACCTTCCACAAGTACTCCAAGCGTACTCCTTGCTCTGCACCTTTGCAGTTGCTGTTCCCTCAGCCCAGACTGCTCTTCCCCTGATGCCTCCTCAGCTGGCTCCACTACTTCAATCAGACACCTGCTCAATGTCAGCTTTTCAGACACTTAACTGACCCACCTACCAGAAGAAGCACCTCGTCAACTCTCTAACCATCAATCCTCCTTCTAAGCACTTATTTTTGTTGTTTTTGATATTGGTCTCTCCTCCACCATAAAGTGTAAATTGCATGAGGAAACGGGCTTGGTTTAGTTGACCATCGTATGACCAGCACCTAGTACAACACCTGGCACATAGTGGGTGCTGGGTGCCACTTAGAGGTAATGTGTGGGGCGTTTTGTTATTTTTCCTTCCTATTGCTTCCTTTCTTCTAGTTTTAGACAGATGTGACTGTGTTAATAAACACTTTGGAATCTCAGTCGCTGTGCGCTCCTTCAGGTATGAAGCTGGAAAGGGTATCTCCTACCCTGCATCTAATGTTCTGTGCACTTCCGCCCTCCCCAGCGGGTTTCCGCCGCAGCCTGCGCCTCTGCCGCCGGAAGTCCCACCTCAGCCAGCTGCGCGCAGGTGTGCGTTGCGCCAGCAGCTGCAGCAGCTCACTGGGCGCCCCTTATGAGGAGGTGGTGAGGTACCAGCGGCGCCCTTCAGACAGCCACCGCCTCATCGTGCTCGTGGGTAGGTCCAGGCAGGCCTCCCCCATCCACAGTGAAGTTTTCCTTCTTGATTCACTGGTCTTGTGTTGGGTGTAGTGGTAAAAGTGGAATTCTTTGTGGATAGCCATGTAAACACCTTAAAAAAAATAAAGCTTCTGTTATGTGTGCGTTTATAAACAAAACATTATTGCATCATGCTTTTATTGTCTACAGTTAAATGTGATATGCCATAGTGCATTTGAATTTGCATAACAAGTTGTGTTGTGATGAGATTGTAGCTGATGGTTTTGTTTGGTTTTGTGTTTATGCCTGTTTAGAACTTGTTCTATAAGCATAGATGAGTGTTCTCCCAGACTGGACCATTAGTCTGTATAAGACAACAAGTTGTTAAGATCCAGTTTTCTAAGATATTTGTAAGCACTTCCTTTAGAAAAATGTCAAAAAAGTCCTGGACTGTAGCACTGGTGCTAAAGAACAAGGCAAATACAGTGCTGGGTGACCTGCTTTTTCGACCAAGATCTCCCCAAAGCTGGTTCCTGCAGCAGCAATAACCTTCACCTTACTGCCGTCTTCTCTGCGTGTTCCAGCTGTGAGCAAGGCAGGTCTGCATGGAGCAAACAACATGCCTGACGGCCAGGACCAGCTACAGAGTTTGCAGGGCACAGTGCAAAATGAAAATGCAAGGGCCCCTTATTCAAAAATTATTAAGAATTGCAATGTGGCAAAAGAAGAGCATTTCACCAAGTGCAGTATCCTAAGCGTGGGCCTTGTGAAACTGCATGGGGTTTGCACGCATGAAGTCAGCCCTGTCTCCAGTGGCACAGGTGGTGCTGACTCACCTGTCAGGAAATGTGCCCCTGACTTCTGTAAGTCATGGGACCTGCCACTGTGGAGTCTGATTTCTGGGATGTGACATGATAGAAACTTCATTTAAAGAGGAGAGGCAGGTTGTCTCAGATGACCTGAAATGAGGCCAGAGAATTCACGCAGGGTTCAACATTAGATGAAGTTTGTTGGGGTGACAGGTTCTGGCAACTCCCCACCTCATTTCTGAATGTTGAAAAAGTGTCGGTTCTTCCACAGGTCACCAGGAAAGTTCCCAGAAGTCTTCTGGGGTCATTCCAATTTGCAAGGTGGAAAGCTATGTAATTTCCCTAAGAACATTTGCTCTCAAGTGTCTTTAGTAGAAGGACTGAAATGACGATTTCACCACATAACTACACTTATCCACATCTAATGATTTCTGTATGTGGCTGTTTGTATTTAGGGCCTTCTGGTGTTGGAGTGAATGAACTGAGGAGACAACTTATTGAACTTAATCCTAACCATTTTCAAAGTGCTGTGCCACGTATGTTTCATTTTTCTTTCATCCCAATTTACATTTTGGTAAAATTTTCTTTGCGTCTACAGGTACACTGAGCTCACTTACTTATGCCATATTGTCTTTGTCATGAAAACATAAGACATGGGGTAGATCTTAAAATTTCTAACTATATGTATTTTAATAGAGGGAAATGATTTACTAATGAAGCTATCAAAGGGCAATTTTGCCCTTTTTTTTTTGCCATTTCTTAACAAACATATAAATGACCTTTCAAAAACACTAAAATTTAGCAATAATAGCTAACATTTATTCAGTACTTACTCTCTTCCTGGCACTGCTCTTGACTCTTGTTTTTTTTTAATTAAAAATTATAATATATGCACATATATAAATTTATAAGTATGATTCTACCATACCTGGTGAGAAGAGCTTGTGGGTGCTTCCCCTTTGCCTCAAGGCAAGACAGAGGAATTTAGGGAAACCGCTTAAAGAGCTTAATATGTGTTTCCTGCAATTTAGGTGTTGAACTATTCCTAAAAAATTCTAAAGGAGGAGAGGTTAGAGGAAGTGACCAATGGCTGTAGTTTGGGAAGTAGCTGCCCTTTCAGAGGCTGTCACAGCAAAAGTGTTGTGATGTTTCCCAAGGACCAGATCCAGCTGGATAGTGTGGGAGAAAGTCACCTTGAGGCTGTCTTGGTTTCTGCCCAAGAGGAAGCCTCAGCAGAGAGGGCCCAAAAGCAGACCCTCAGATACGTCAGGGTGTGGAAGAAATCACAAAAGACTAGCTGGAATAGGGATGGATCTGAGATACTCAGCAGTGGGGGTATGATGATGGCAGGGTTTGCAAAATTACCCAAACATCCCCTGGGAGAGGAAGAGCCAGATCTTTCTGGTAATGTAAATATCTGCCAAGTCTAAAGGAGCAAATGGCAGCCAGCATCCGTTACGTAACAATTTTCCTGCCCTGCTTTCTCAACCCTCTCTCTGCACCCCAGCCTTGGGGAGTTATAAAACCAGGGGAAGAGCAGTAAGAATGCCATGAAATGGAAAAGAAGTGAATGTTACTTGCTTCTCTGACTTCAGGCTCTCTAATTACAGCAAGTCTGAGCAAGATGTGGGGAGGAGAAGCCTAAAATACAAATGAAGTTTGTAATTTTAATTGTTACGTGGGGATGGACTTTAATTATTAAACTGAGATGGAGTTTTGTTATATGACTGATGGACTGTTTTTACTTTTTAGCCTAAGAGTGATCAGCAGAGTCATGGGAATGGCTCGGTTTTTATCGAGGGCCAGGGGAAGGTCTTGCTGCGCAGAAGGGCAGTGACAGACAAAGAAGGAAAATATTGCTTTATGATCACATCCCATAGGTTGTGCTTTCCAAGTACTGTTTGCATGGGCATTGATCTCAAAAACAAACACTACAAAAACAAAGCAAAAATCCTTGATTATATGTATTTTAATAGAGGGAAATGATTTACTAATGAGGCTATCAAAGGGCAATTTTGTCTTTTTTTTTCCATTTCTTAACAATCATATAAATGACATTTCAAAAACACTAAAATTTAGCAATAATAGCTAACATTCATTCAGTACTGAAGGGTGTCGCTCAGTTGGTTGGGCGTTGCCTGGCAAAGCAGAAGGTCATGGGTTCAATTCCCTGTCAGGGCCCATGCCTAGGTTGTGGGTTCGGCCCCAGGTTGTGGGTTCAGACCCCATTTAGGGTGCATATGAGAGGCAACTGATTGATGTGTCTCTCTCTTTCTCCCTGCCTTCCCCTCTCTCTAAAAATCAATAAATCTTTAAAAAAGCTACCAAAAAGTCACTGTATTTCAATAATCTGGATGAAAATAAGATGCTCACAGAACATTATGAGGAGT
Source organism: Phyllostomus discolor (assembly GCF_004126475.2). Taxonomy (NCBI): domain Eukaryota; kingdom Metazoa; phylum Chordata; class Mammalia; order Chiroptera; family Phyllostomidae; genus Phyllostomus; species Phyllostomus discolor. Next base: position 28,267,328 of record NC_040906.2, read on the forward strand.
ATGGATTGCCATCATTTAAAGTGAGAAACTGTTAATCATATTTTGCTTTTAAAATTGATTGGTTTTAAGTTTAAAATGAATACCTCAGGTTATGTAAACACCAATTCACAGACTTTAATATACCATATAAAATGCAGTTCAGTAGAAGCCAAGGAGAAGGGATTATCATGGGTTTATATTAACATAATTTACTATCACCTGAGAATGACGGTGTTTTACTAGAATTTTTTTTTAGTACAAAACTATGGGACAAGTGGCATAATTGTAGCAACTCTAAGACTCTGAAGAAAGGTGTGAATAAAGAAAAAACAAAAATGACCCCCAGATAACATTTGCTTTTCGAGCCTCTTGGATGTCCTTAACTCCTTTTATCATTTAGAACCTTTTCAAAGCTCCTACTATAGATCAGGTGTTGACTGTTTTTATCCTTAAACTTTGTCAAATGCAAATACACAAATACTTTATGAACAAGGACAATTTGTTGTAATGCAGATTAAAAGACCAGCTTTGCAGCCTATATAGGACACAGAGTTGGAACTGTGCTTTATTTATCTTTGTGTTGTGATAACCTAGCATGGCGGCTGAAACATAGACACTCAGTACGTGTTAGTTGACTAAATGGATGAGCAGACAATGAAGCCCTTTTAGGGATTTGGTGAACTCCTATGTTCTATACCAGGTGCTACTTAAGTTGAAGACTTTATAATCAAAGTGGTCATATTAACAAATTAAACTAAATTCAGACTCCACCAAACTTTCCCTTCTAGAGAGCCCTAAAACTAATCACCATTTTCACTTGCATTTTAGTGCATCTGGGCAAGATTGCAGACTGTCATTGGCTTTCTCCATTTCAAATCTGAGACAATCTGTGTTAGTAGAAAAGATTAGGCTAGGGAGAGTCAGAACACTGAGGTTCTTGTTTTCAGCTTTGCTTTTTATTAGTCTATGTGAGCAAGTAAGTTGCTCTCTAAAATCTTCAGTTAACTATGGTAATAACACTTCACCTCACTAGGAGTACGAGAGAGGAAATGAGGTCTTATGAAATGCACTATCTAAACCTAAGATATTGCTGTTATTGCAGCCTGGGAGCCTTTAGGTGTCTTAGGGTTCACGCATAATTAAGTTACTCAGAGCAACTGCTCCTGTTCCCTTAGGGCCTCCCTATCCTGGCTTAATACCTAATGCAAACTTGTCCACACCATGATCATTACATAAAGGTTTACAGGTTAAATAATTTTTCTATGAGAACTACTTTCTTATCACCAATTCAAACTCCTTTTTGGTTCTAGTATTTTATTTATCTACCTGTTTATATATTCATTCATTTACATTGATTGAACTTTTTATCCAAATGCATATTGGTAATAAATCAAAACATTTTGAAGACTCTAAAATCTTTTGGAAAAATTCACTTTTTTGACAGATACTACTCGTTCCAAAAAGAGTTATGAAATGGATGGACGTGAGTATCACTATGTGTCCAAGGAAACATTTGAAAGCCTCATGTATAATCACAGGTAAGTTAGACGTTCAGAATCTGATTCTCCCCTCCAGTTGTTTTACAGTTTATGCACTGCCCAAAGCATCTAAGGTCACTTATCTTTGTTTCTGAAGAAATAACCAAGGAAATGTAAATTGATACACTAGTACACCAATCACTGGGTTCCGAGAGGGCGCAGAAGCGAAATGCAAATTTTAGAGAATCGGGAGAAGTCATCATGATAGTCCTAGATTTCTGAGTATTTTTTTTTCTCCTGTCAAATGTCCGCTAACTGTTTTCATGTTGGCAAAGTCTGATATTTCATTTTATGCTGTTGGAGTTTAGCTTCATGCTCCTACTAATAATACTGTGCTTGTAGAGACAGTCTTGTTTTCTCTGTCCCACCCTTGCAGGATGCTCGAGTACGGTGAGTACAAAGGCCACTTCTATGGCACCAGTGTGGATGCTGTTCGCGCTGTCCTCGAGGAAGGGAAGGTCTGTGTCATGGACTTAGAGCCTCAGGTGGGTCTGTAGTAGGCTGTTTTCCATCTTCCCAAAGGAAAGAATGTATGCCATCCATTTTGCGCACATTCTACAGGCTTTATTCTGTTGCTGTAATCCTTTTAAGGATAAGACCACTTCCCATGTCGAAGGGCCAGGATATTATGTAACGGATCAATTGCCAATAGCTTGTCTTTAGTTGGGGAAGAAATTTAGTTTCTCAGGCACAATAACAGAACTGAGCAGCTGACCATAAAGAAAACGTAGAATCTTGCTTTGACCTTGATCACAAAGGCATCAAGGTAATTTCTTCTGGAGAGAGTAAGGTGTTGCTTTCCACAAGGAGGTGAGGTTCCCATATTGCCGTATCTGTAGCTACCTCTCCAAGATTGTATGGGAAATGGAGCAGGAGTGAGCCAATTAAGGTAACATAAAGAACGTACAACGTTGGTGGTGCGCTGTGAGAGCTGGGGCCCTGGACTGCGGCGGCCTGGCGGGCCCTGAGGAAGAGCCATCTCCCTCCTCTGTGCAGATTCCGTCCTCCCAGGAAATCTGGACATGACTGGATAGGACCCCCAGATAAATATTTAAACCTCCATCCCACTCATTTTTACACCCATGAAAACGAACCACCACCACAACAAAAGCTCAGAGAATTAAGACAAGAAACATAAGAATGAAACCAATAGTTCTGGGCAAACCAGAATTTGACTTTTTGCAAGAAAAAGAAGGATTATTCACTCAAGACTAAAAGCTAAAGGCCTGTAACTAAGAGCTGGATGAGGTCAAAAAGCAACATTGAATGCAAAAGAAACTATTGACTTTTACAAGGAATTTTTAAGTAAAATTTTTCAGAAGAATGTGTATTATAAATAGAGACTGGTACAATATGATTTTGCCATCACCTTCTTCATGGGAAGGGTGGCCCTGGAGAGGATTTGGAACAAGCTTAAAGTGAAACACAGCGACCAGCAGATAAGAGCCTGTGTGGACCCACCCACAGCTCTCCAATGCTTCCGAGAGAAGTGGCTGGTTCTAAGGGCTCATTTCATGAGGGATCTAAAAGCCTGTAAGTGATCCAAGTCCCACCCCTCCTTCCTGGGGCCCCTTAACCAATGTCCTTGTAGCACCCTAGAGCAGGGAGAATGTGGGTCCCGGTGTACCAGGGGCCACACGGCTCTGTCCTAACTGTGGATTCCCAGCTAGCTCTGGTTCACAGAAGTGATACAAAATAAAACCTAAGCACTGTGTGCCTGTTTTGTTGTGGTTTTGAATTATACCAGTTTGAAATAGAATATGAAAATATGAGTAAAACTTCCTTTGAAAAGTTGACTCCTCGGACGGAAATGATTTGGAAGCTGCTGCGGTGTCTCCAGTCCTCAGCAATCACACACCAGAAAAACAGCTGCCCAGGGCCACCCTGAGGACAGACTTGGAAGCAGGTGCAGCTCCTCTGTAGAGACCAGGTGACAGCAGAGGCACTTCAGGGAGCTTTCCTCTGTTTGCGCCAGTGGAGTAGTAGAGCCTCTGTTTCCAAGTAGTGTGCACTGGACTATGTTCCTCTGTTTAAATTCTTTTAAAATCAGCATGGTTTGATAAGCTTGTATGGTTATGAAATGATGAGGTTCTTTGAACTGCATCCTGGAGCCGTGTGGCATGGCAGGCCACGGCCTGCAGGAGGGGACATACTCCTCAGCAGCCTAACCAAAAGCCCCTTGGCGAGCCGTGTTTACCCCAAAATGAGGCATTAGAGTTGGAAGACCGGATTTTTTTTTTTACAGCTTATAAACTGCCACCGAATACGATTTCCAGAGAAATTTGGAGGGAGCTCATCACCCCCCATGAGCCCCTCAAGGGCTGTGCAGATGAATGAGGGTGAGCGTGAGCACCTCGTCTGCGAGTGTCCGTGTGCCGGCTTGGTCAGGTGCAGTCTTTCCTGGAGACGCTGCTCTACCTGGGGCGGGCTTGCTCCCTGGTCTGTTAAGCCCGGGAGGGGAGTCCACGCACCAGACAACATGGAACACGATTTCACGGAAATGACCCTGTATCATTCGCTCCACTACTGTTGCTAACCGCAGATTCTCAGCCTGTCACCAGCGTGTGTGACACTGTGCGCATCTGCAGAGAAACGAAGGGAAGAGTGATAACCAGCAGGGTTAGGGTGCCAGATTGGCATTCCGTGTGGGCGAGCCCAGAGGGCAGGAGCTGTTTCTTAGCTTTTAAAATCCCTCCTCTCATCCGCTCAAATTCACCGACTGACTTCAAGATCCTCATCTTCTCTCTGAGTAAAGGGACGCTGGAATAAACAGCAACTTCCACTGACTGGTATCCATTCTAATTCTTTTTGCACATCAATTATTCAGAGACCTTGACAGTGACTTTTCATAGTAACAGCAAAAGACAAGTGGATCGCCCTTGGAAAGGAAATTTGTTTTCAGAAGGTGAACTCCAGCGTGGGCAGTAAAGTTGCGCGCTGGCGCGCTCCCCGCGGCCTTACAGACCGTTAAAGAAACGTTAGACTGTTACACCGCACTGCCTTGGTGGGGAGGGAGGAGCTGGAAAGGGCGATGTGTTTGTAAACTGTGGAAAGACTGAGCAGCCCCACGAGCTGTGCTGTGCATAGGCTTTGCAAACACAGGGGTGTGCAGAAGCACACTTAGCGCTGTGGGGATTACGTTGTCTGGGGTGTTAGCCTGGCACCCAGGTAGCTTGTTGGTCAGAACATTGAGCAGATGGATCCTTCCGCTGGAGGCTTGGAGCCCACAACCTGGAATTACACCATACAGAAGAGTCTGCCAGCCATAGGCTCCAGTAGCTATGGTTCAAAACACTGGTATTAGGATGTTCACAGCACTGATTGAACTCAGTAGCAAAATGAAGGAAGAAATGAAAGCTACCCAAAGTTAAATAAAGTGAAATATATAAGGACCAACAGTGAAGAGGAGGAAACCAGGACTCAAATCAATGGTTTGGAACAAATAAACACTCAACTGAAACAAAATGAAGAAACAAGAATTCAAAAAAATGAGGAGAGGCTCCGGAATCTCTGGGACAACGTTAAATGTTCCAATATGCAAATCATAGGGGTGCCAGAAGCAGAACAAGAACAAGAAGTTGAAAACTTATTTGAATAAATAGTGAAGGAAAACCTCCCCAGTTTGGGGAAGGAAATAGACTCCCAGGAAGTCCAGGAAGCCCAGAAAGTCCCAAAGAAATTGGAACCAAAGAGGAACACACCAAGGCACATCATCATTAAGTTACCCAAGATTAAAGATGAGAGAATCTTAAAAGCAGCAAGAGGAAAGGAGACAGTTACCTACAAAGGAGTTCCCATTAGACTATCAGCTGATTTATCAAAAGAAACCTTACAGGCAAGAAGGGGCTGGAAAGAAGAACTTGTATGTATGATCCATTGACATGAACTAAAGTGGGGAATACTGGGGGGTTGGAGGGTGCAGGGCAGAGGAAGGATAAAGGGGGGAAAGTTGGGAAAACTGTAATAGCATAATCAATAAAATATACTTTGAAAAAGAGAATCAGGGGACAATAAGCTTTTTCTTACTTGGGTCAAAACTGGTTTCAGTGTGAAGAGTTCAGTGGTATCAATGGCAAGAGGTGACCCACCATGTGAGTCTGTCTCGGCCTTTGTCCTGTGAGATCGTATATAGAATCCTATTCTCAAATTTCAGTAAGGGTGTCATGGCTAGTAAGAGGAAGAGTCAGGATCTGTAGTAAGTTTTGATTCTAAAACCCCATCTCTTAATTATTAAAATCTTTTTTTAGAGGTGAGAACTTAAGGGTACACGAGAATATACTCTGGCTAAAAATAATTACTAATTTCTGGTGTTAGAAATTTGGCAAACATTCATGTTGACTCTAGGAAATTATTTTGACTTCTGTTTTGAAATGTGCACTTAATTTTTCTCTGTAGGATATTCAAGTGGCTCGAACCCATGAACTGAAGCCCTACATCATATTTATAAAGCCATCTAACATGAGTTGTATGAAAAGATCTAGGAAAAATGCCAAGATCATAACAGACTACTTTGTGGACATGAAGTTCAAGGTAAGACACAGAGGAAATGGATAAATGCACTTTTTCTCCTAGTCAAAAATCACTGTATTGTTTCCTCAGTGTCCCTTTGTTATGGGATATAATTTATTTCTAATGCATAATGCCCTTATAATTTATTTTCTCTGGATACAACTTATAAATATTAAAATAAAGTTTAATAACTGCTATAATGCTACTCTTATTTTTTCCTTCTCTTTGGGTGGTCTAGCTCTAAAATAAGACCCTCAAACCACAGTTTGCAGACCCACACAGAAACTGGGTGTGTACAAGCCTGAAATTTGTATTTAAAATGAATTATTTTACAAAAACATTTGAGAATTTACTTTTAAAATGCTTTGGTGGCCCTGAACAGTATGGCTTAGTTGGTTGGTCATTGTCCCACACAGCAAAAGGTCTCCAGGTCAATTCCTGGTCAGGGCACATGCCTGGGTTGCATGGTTCCTGGTCAGGGCATTTACAAGAATGACTAACTGATGTTTCTGTCTCTCTCTTTCTCCCTCCTTTACCCTCTCTCTAATAAATAATAAAAGCTTTAAAAAGAATAAAAATGCATTAGTGAATATACCTATCTGATCTGTAATTTGAGGTATCTTTATACATTTTTTTTTTTTTTTTTTTTTAGAGAGGGAAGGGAGGGAGGGAGGGGGAGAGAGAGAGAGAGAGGGAGAGGGAGAGAGAAACATCAATGTGCGGTTGCTGGGGGTTATGGCCTGCAACCCAGGAATATACCCTGGCTGGGAATCGAACCTGGGACACTTTGGTTCCCAGCCCACGCTCAATCCACTGAGCTACGCCAGCCAGGGCGTCTATACATATTTTTAAACATAAAACATTTTATTAATGATGATGCTAATAATAGAGGGCCAAACCAGGTGGAATTAATCAGAGAACTCTTCCTAAAATAGGTGATCCCCCTCAGTTTTATATGTATATTTTTTCATTAAATTCACTTTAAATATTTTAAGTCATAACGTATATTCAACAAGGTATATAAATCATAAGTGTACCCCTCAATGAATTTTTACACCCAGATAACCATTGCCTTAAGATATTACATCCATTTATTTTTTGTATGTGTGGTAAAGAAACTAAATAAACCACATAACATAAAACACAAAACTTACCATCTCAACCATTTGTAAGTATATAAGTCAGTAGTTTTAAGTATATTCACATTGTGAAAAATACCTCCAGAACTTTTTTCTCATCAAAATTGAAATTTTGTCACACTTGAAATGTGTGACAAATTTGCATCCTATCTGTGTATAGGGGCCCTGCCAACCTCTGTATCTTTCCAATTTTAGCATGTGTGTTGCTACAGTGAGCATGAGATACCTTTGAATTACCCTTTATTACTTTTAATCTTCATATTTTCTGATGATTGCTCTATGAAAGTCTGATTCTCCAATTTGCATTTCAGAGACTGGAGTCCATGGATATATTTTCTGAGTCTGAGTCTATGGGCATTTAAAATTAAAATTATATTCTCATGTCTATGGCAATCTAATTAACAAAATTACTTTTGGATCATGAGTATGGATACTCGTAAAGGAGTATTGCCACAAGATTTCAGTGCCTACATTTATTTATGGTTGCATTGGCAACAAGTTGTACTGTTGTAAATACAATAGTACATATAATAGTATTGTAGTATTGTAAAATACTATTGTAGTAATCGTTATGGACAAATAAGAAAATAACAGCATGGATTTAATGCATTAGTACCTAGTGAAGGCCAGATGATCTTCCCTGAATGAACATTTAACAATAGTAGAAATAGACAATATTACAGGTAAATTAAGTCATCATGAAGTATAATCTAGGTATACCAAATTCAATAGAACACGTCATACCATTCTCATGTTAAAAGTGACCATTTTATATCTGCAAAATATTGTCATTCTTATCAATTATATTCTATTTAAATGCCCACTTGAAATTTATGTTTGCCCTGACTGGTGTGGCTCAGTGGATTGAGCACTGGCCTCTGAACCAAAGGGTCACTGATTTGATTCCCAGTCAGGGCACATGCCTGGATTGCAGGCCAGGTCCCCAGTAGGGGGCACATGAGAAGCAACCACACATTGATGTTTCTCTCCCTCTTTCTCCTTCCCTTTCCCTCCGTCTAAAAATAAATAAAATCTTTTTTAAAAATTATGTTTGTTTTATTTATATTTAAATGGTAAAATTTTTTTGGTTTTATGTTGTATATATATGGTTTGAGAGCTTGAAGGGTTTAGATAATAGGATAACATCATCCAAATGGGAAGTTGAGAGGATTGGTCTGTCTACAAACCATTACTTAATTTTGTAAAACCTTGACCAGGGAGACGTATGTAAGACTAAAGATAGAAATATAGGTTTTGTGATTTAAAAGAGGATATTTATTTGACCTAATTTTTAAATAGTTTGAAAGTGAATGTAACAGCATAAACTGCATATTATTTCTACTTGTCTCATTAAGTTTGTGGTATTTGTATTTTTCTGCTTCCCCTGAAGGATGAAGATCTACAAGAGATGGAGGATTTAGCCCAAAAAATGGAGACTCAGTTTGGCCAGTTTTTTGATCACGTGATTATCAATGACAACCTGCAAGATGCATGTGCCCAGTTGTTGTCTGCAGTTCAGAAGGCTCAGGAGGAGCCTCAGTGGGTACCAGCAACATGGGTTTCTTCTGGTACTGAGTCTTAAGGGCTTCTGCTTCATGTTGGAGTCTTAACAATGTTCATCTGTTACAGAGCTCTGGAATAGCTGCAATCTAAAACAGCACTATATGCCCTATTATAATGTATGCAACTTTAAAAGTCCCAGTTTATTAATTAACCTTACTTGAAAAAAAATATTTGCATTGTATGGTTATGCAGAATTACCTATTTTCCTTTTAGGGGAAAAAACTTGTTTTTCTTTACTTTTACAGCATTCGGCAGAATATGAACAAGGTCAAGTCACTGAGTTTGAGAACCTTTCATTGGTTTCATATAGTCTTTGTACGACTCGGATAAAAAGAGCTTTCCTAAATAAAATAAGTAATATTTAATTTCAGAAACTGTATTTTACCTCATGAAACTTGTTTTATGAAAATGATTTATAAAAATTGCTTACTTGACTACTTCAGCAAGAAGTGTGGTTAATACACATAATTCACATCTAACGTCAAAATCCAAACACACCGCACTACCCTTATCATTTTACACATCAGGCTACAAGAAAAAAAGTAGTATTCTGATCAGAGCTGTAGCAAATCACTAATTTTCCTGAAAATCGACATCTACTTTTATGCCTAAATTAGGACAGGGCAATGAATTTTAGTCCTAGAGACCGATATCTGAGCAAAGCACAAGATGAGGATGTTACTCCAAGAAGTCTTGTTTTTCTTCCTTAGGACTGAGACTTCCAATCCCTTCCTGCCCTTGTATCTACTGCATTTTCTCCATATCCACGCCACCCCGCACCCTTAACTATAAAATAGAGGGCATGCTTCAAAATATTTGTAGTTTCTTATTAAAGTGAATATTATCTTTCTTTAAAAATCAAACAAAACAAAAATTAAGTCATTTTTAGTGAAACTTTGTGAGGTCAGATCTGATTTTATGTTGTGCTTCTTTGAGAAAAAGGTTTTCCAAGAGGTAAGAAATTGGAGAAAAATCAACCCCTCCCCGCCCCGTTAGTTACTGTCTTCCTAACAGTAACTTAGTCCTCCGAAACCTGGGAACTCCGGGCAGGGCGGAGGCAGGCAGAGACTCGGTCCTGGGGGCGGTGGCCCAGTTCGGAGCCGCAAAGTCCCCGCCTCCCGCTGGTCCCGGAGGCCGCGGCGTCGCGGGGCCCGCGGCGGTTGCGCGGAGGGAGCCCAGCGGGGAGAGGGCCATGAGGGACCACTCTGGGCTTCCACTGGAGGGCCACCCGGTGAGCGGCGAGCGGCGAGTATCCCGGGAGTAGTGGTCGGGGTGGAGGGTGCAGCTCTAACGCCGCAGCTATCCCTGGGGCGGGGCCGACGCTAGCGCGCTGGGATCAGAAGGGGAGAGGCTGGCTGGTGGACTTGCGCTAAGACCCCCTTCTGCGCCAACGGGGTTGGATTCTAGTCAGGGCTATAAATTCATCCCAAAGAGGAGACCCGAACTTCTGCAGCCAGGCGTGAAGTTTCCCTGGCCTGGTTGAGCACGTTGCCATGACAACGCCTCCTCTCTCCGCCGCCCTGGCCCCTGCTGGTTCCCAGCTGCCAGCGAGGCAATTCTTACTGACTCTTCCAGGAGGGCATTTGCCCGCCCGCGAAAGAAATCGCTTTTTGCCAGCGGAGACTTTTAATCTTGGTCTTCTCTCACGTTTCTCGAACAAATCACTTGGGAAACCATGGAGAAAACCGTGATACTACCCCACTCCTGGAGTCTCCCCTTCTGGACTCCTAGCTACGACACCGACGCCCCTTTTCCTGCTGGGGTTGAACTAAAGGCCAAGTCGAGAGTGGGTGTTCCCCCTCGCTCGGACGCCCTGATAGGGGGCTGCGGGCTGCGGGGCCCCGGCGGCGCAGCCCGATGACGCATTGCGCCTGCGCGCGGGGCTAGCGGGGGTGGGTTTGGTCGCTGCCGGAGAGTTTAGAAAGAATGGGGAAGAAGCAGGTGGTAAGCGAGCTTTAATTACTTTTAAGTTATGTGGATTTTGTGTTCCGTTGAACCATTCTACTTCCGAGAGGTTTAAAATTTGGGTCTTTGGATGGGTGGTTGGCGATTTTTGCGGGACTTTTGAAATGTGGAATTGAGTGAACTGAGCCTTGCGTAGAACGCTGTTCATAGCATCTTTAGAACAAAAGCACTGTCATGTAACTATCGTACGTTTCCTGTTGTAATTTTGGTTACAGGATAGTGTTAAGACAGCCTGCCTTGCCTTCTTCATCTTGTAGCATTTATAGTAATGCACAGTTTAAACGAATGGATTGCTAAATGGGAAAGCTGCAGAACTACAAGAATGTCTAAATTTTAACCCTTTTGAATTAGTATCTCTGCAAGCAGCATGAGATACTTGGAACATTAAACTAATTTCTAAGCATTAATGTTAGTGTTTTATTTTGGAAGATTCCAGAATGCTTCTTAACTATACTCTCACTGAACTGCAAACACAACTCTTCTTATTCATGTAAAGTGCGGCAAGAGTCTCCCCCTCCCCCGATTCTTTCTTTTTTGAAATGTATTCTTCATCCTGTATTCAGAGCGATCTTTTCAAAAAGTAAGTTACTGTGTGGCTTACAACCTCCATTGGCTTCCTACTGAATTAAAACATTCTAGATTCCTTCCCTCCGTCTTCCGGGCCCTTATTAATTTGGCCTCTGCCTACCTACCTCTCCTTGGGAACTGCTGCAGCCTTACTCCTTTTACCTGGAACACTCTAAATCTATTCTCCCCTAAAGGCTTTTGTATCTGCTTCCCTTTGTTAAAAATGTAGGCTCTTTTTAAAAATCAGTTTTCAGTTCAGATATCTGAGAGAGACTTTTCCTAACTAAAGTAGAAGCCTGCATCCCCCCATTTATTACTATATATATATATATATATATATATATATATTTGCAACCACTAGAATGTAAAGTTTTATGAAAGCAGGATCTCTTTGTTTTGTTCATTAATGTATCCTCATTAATGTATCCCATTAATGTAAGTGCTTAGAAAAGGGCCGGGCCTGTAGATAAAAAGGCACACAGAAAGGAAGGAATTTTATATGAAATTTAGAATAGGCAGACAAAATTTAAATATTGCCCATTCGAATCTCATCAGTACCTCCTGGATTTCACTGATGAACAGGGTAATCAAAAGATCTGAGCTATCTGATGTAAAGATGCTCTAGGCTTTTACTTACAAGTAATTTTCTTTTCTCCATAGCGTCCTCCACGAGCCCTTCCACCTGTGCCAAGGTAAAAGTAATTTACAGTAATTTTATTATTTTTTCAAATGCAACATGAATATAAAGTGAAAAATTGACTACCATTGCAAAACTAAATACTTAAGAAAAGACTTCTTGAAATTTTTAGTAAAAGCCTTCTTAACAGTTTAAAGGTGAAAAATCCCTGAATCATTAGGATGACAGTTATAGTTAAATGTTCAGTTTCAAAGCCGAATGTCAGAATAATGGATCCATTCTGAATGTTTAAGTGTCTTGTTTGTCAGAATTCTGACCTTTTGTTTGCTAGGATAGTTCCCTCGGAGTTTAAGCTGATTTTAATGAGTGACAAAGTAAGAGTTCTTAATCTGTTTAATCCACTTTATTCATAGGTAGTAGGAAATATGTACATGTAGATTCAGAAAATATTGGGGTTTTTATTTGCAGTCTTATTTAAAAAGATTATTTGTAAATAAACTAATTTGTAAACTAGCAGACTTTGTGTGAAAGCTAATTCTATTTTAGATTTGTAGTTATTTAAGTCAGTTTTCAGTCTGACAATATAATAGATTTCTAATTAATAGAGTTTTTTTTTGTCTTTGCCCTGTTAAATTTGGTCGGTGTCGTGTAAAGTGATATTAAAGGTGAGTTAGTTCACTGTTAATGTAAAACTTTCTAAATGTAGTATTTGATGTTTAAAAGTTTAATTTATTAATGTTTCTCTTAAAATTGAATATGAATGGTGTAATTTATAATACTGTAATATCTTTTTATCTTAATAATCTATGGCTGGCTGTTTTAAATGATGGTTAATAAATAACACTGTTATATGGTTGATATCTGACCTTAATAATATGATAAAAGTATAAAAGCACTCATCCTTGAATGGAGTCCCCCAGGTCATAATTCTTGGCTAGTCTGTAGTTCTGTCTTAGAGATTGCATCTTCCTTTGTTCTTTTAGTCTGGATAGACTGGATTATGTACACTAACCCTCAAATCTCAGTGACTTAATATCATGCAGGGTTATTTCTGGTTAGTGCAAAGTCCATTGTGGCAACAAATCAGGGCATTTGCCTGTTACTACCTCTTCACTAATGATGGCAGTGATTCCGTCTACTTCCATCTGTGGTTCTGCCATCTTAACATGAGGTCTCCCCAGTTGCCACACCAGGGGAAGAGAAAGCTGGAGGGTTTCTCACTGTCTCTTTCAATGCTTTGGCCTCCAAATGACACAGATCACCTCTCTCACAGCCTGCTGGCCAGAACCAATCATAGGCCACACCTAAGAGCTAGGGGGATGGGAAGTGTGGGGGGTCGGATGACTATTTGGTGAGCACACTTTGTATGTCACAGTTTCTAACTGTGTCAAAGTCTCTTTGACTTTTTTCATTTTCTTGCCTTCTTCCCCTATTAAAAGTTCCCATTTGGCTGTTCCCTTGCATAGGATTTTAGGCAGTCTTTTCTGTTGTTTTTTGTTTGTTTTATAGATGATATTCCACTTGGTCGTCCTAAGAAAAAGAAGCCAAGAACAAAAACCCCGCTAGGTAAGAAGTTGTTCTTTGCTGCATGGAATCACGAGGTTTTCCAGGACTTCAGGCACAATAAACATCACAGATCGAGGAGAGACAGGTCACTGCTGCCTTGAGGATAGAATCAGGGTCACTGTGAAGCAAAGAGGTTCCTGATGGTGGTAAGGGACAGGGCAGTGGGCAGCCTGAAGAGAGTCTAGAAGGATTCATAAAATAAAGGGTTGAGCCACCAATACTCTCACTTCCACTACAGTCTTGGACTCTTGGAAGCCTTGTATCCCTGGAAGAACATTAAGTTGTCTTAAGCTATGATTGGTTTCAGACCCTTGAGTGGGATACTGGGTGTAGAGTCACAGGTTCTTGGGTATATCATTTTAGTCAGAGAATCTCTGTGTTAGAGCACGAGTCTGGAGGCGGGACCTTGCCATCCAGGTATTAAGCTCCAGTAATGTGCAAGTTCTGTGAACTCCTTTTCATTTGAGTTATCCACTAATGATCCTGGATGTTCTGTCAGCAACTCCGACTCGCTCATTCAGGATTCATCACCTTCAACAGTAAATCAATTTTTACTTCTCGCAAATTTCTGTTAATGGAACCAACCACTCTCCAGTCACTCAGGCTAGAAATCTCAGGGTCGCCTCTCACTGGTCCCTTTACTCTACTTGCTGCTTCTACTTGCTTGCATCTTCTGTGGCATCTTTTATGTCTCTTTCTTCTTTCATGTCCACTGTCACAACTAGGTAGTTTAGCTCTAACCTTACACTGTTAGACCTTAGCTATGCTCTTCTAACTTTATCTGTCATGGTAGCCTCCAGTATTGTGCTTCTAGCTTTCTTTCACTCTCGTTGGTCCTGTCTCCACAGCTGGATGAGCTTAAAGCTCATAGCTGATCAGACCTTACACTTGGTCAGAAACTTACTTTGGCTTACCATTGATTTCCTAACAAATGGAGGAATAAATGGAGAAAAATAAAGAAATAGAAATGGATGCATAGAAAGAGAAAAAGACATAGACATAGATTAAAAAAGAAAAGAGGTGCCAAGAGACTTAGATTTACAAAGATACTGAAATGCTAGGCTCTAGAAATGCACTCACCATTAAATATAGACATGTACATCTGGACTTAGGAAGGTCCCAGGTGAAGGATGCAACAAAGACAAGAGTTTGGAGCAGAGATACTGCTCTGTCCCAGCTGCCAGCACTTTTTTGGTAAAAGCCAGTGCCCTAGTTGTAAAAGGATATGTTGCTAGGTTATTAAAACTGTTCATTTTGATTATTTCAATTTTTCACTGCTACAGTTTTACTCTAATTCTAAAATAGTGGGTGGTAGGGAAGAAGAGCCGTTTTCATAGGATGGGTTGCTAGCAGTAAAATAGTAGAGAAAGGACATATGCATTAGTAATATGATAAGATTGTGCTAAATTGCCTTCAAGGAAGCTTTAGTTATTTATTGCCATCAACAGTTTGAGTGTCACATTCACTAAATCCTTGACAACATTGGACAATATCAATCTTTTAAATTTTTTTGTCAATTTAATGGGCAAAATGTGCTTATTTTTGTTTTCATTTGTCTAAATATGAGTTTAAGCATATATTTGTTTATTAATACATTTATATTTCTTTTGTGAAGAACATGGACATGGAAATGTAGTCAAGTAAAACTCAAATCTGCCAAAATGTGTCAAAATCTATTCAAAGACTTGATGAGGGGAGAGATTGAAATGAATGACCAAATGAAGAGATTTATAAATTATCTGTTAACTCCAGTTGTCCATGATGATGTTATCATGTGTTAATTTTGTAATGAAGTACTCAACTATATAAAGGTTAATCATTCTTAAGGATAAGACAAATAAGAGAATTCTCTATGGTAACAGTTTCTATTATGTTTCTACTTGTTGAAAATTCTGAGGCAAATTCTCCACCTCTCCTTCTTTTGTTCTTTGTCCCAGCTCCCACCCCTTTTTCTTCTTCATTTTCCCTTGTTCCCTCATTTATTTCCTGTCTCACTTAAAACCTGAAGTTACAGGTGAGGAGGAAGGAAATCAAGATGTGGGGCATAATCAGTTTTGTAGAAGGAGTGATTATATAGGGAACCTTCCAGTTCCCTCTTTTTCCTCCTTCTGAAGACTCAGTGATCTCCGTTCAAGTTACCCCATTTTTTCCACTCTGTATTTCTGTAGCAAGTGCTTCTTTGGAAGGCCTTGTTCAGACTGCTGTTCATAGGCCGTCTGAGAGCAGTGAGCCACCACATAAAGAACCCAAAGAGCATGTAGAAGCTCCTGTTCCAAGAAGACAGAAGAAGACGAGGCTACCTCTTGGTATGTAAAAACAAGGGTAGGTTGTGAAAGCAGTTGTGATTTTGGGTGTATTATTAAAAACCTGTCCCTATTTTTTCCCACCCATATTCATTTTTTTTCTTTGTTGCTTAAAATTTTTATCACTAGCATAACGCTAATGCAGTAAGTTAAGAACACTTTAGAGTATCTCTTTTGATAATATGTGTGTAGATTTTAAGGGAAGTGGTACAAATTCAGGACTAAAATAGAAAGTTTAGATCTTGATGTGTGTAAGAATTTAGTATATGATGAAATGGACATTTGAGATTAGTGGAGAATGGTTGGGTTCTCTATTAACAATGATATTATAAGGCAACAGCCAACATTTATTGAGTTTTGCTATGTCCCAGGCACTGTTCACAAGGTAAACAATACTGTATCATTTATTTTGCCTGCCAAATTGGCGATGCTTTTTAAAATTTACAAAATCCAAAAGTGTTGATGAGAAATGGAATACTTGTATGCTGCTGCTAAGAGTATAAATTGGTCCAGCCTGTTTGAATTTGTAGGAATAGAAGTAACTGCAATAGCTATAGTAATTAAAGGATGTTAACTGCAATATTATTTATAAGAGTAGAAACTAGTAATACCAAACATTTGACAATGTGATCCTGGCTAAATAAAACATTTTATTCATTTAATAGAAACCAGCCCTGGCTGGCGTAGCTCAGTGGATTGAGTGCGGGCTGCGAACCAGGTATTGCAGGTTCGATTCCCAGTCAGGGCACATGCCTAGGTTGCAGGCCATAACCCCCAGCAACCGCACATTGATGTTTCTCTCTCTCTGTCTCTCTGTCTCTCTCTCTCTCCCTCCCTCCCTTCCCTCTCTAAAAATAAATAAATAAAATCTTTTAAAAAATTGTATTAGTCAAGTGACTTGCACGCCGCGCACACACACACACACACACACACACACACAAAGAAACCAAATAACCATAAACAGGATTGTTAAAGTGATACAGTAACATGGAAAACCATCAGTAATATATTGCTGAGTCAAAAACAAAGGCTATAAAAGAGTATGTGCCCTGGTTGGCGTAGCTCAGTGGATTGAGCACAGGCTGCGAACCAAAGTGTCGCAGGTTTAATTCCCAGTCAGGGCACATGCTTGGGTTGCAGGCCATGACCCGCAGCAACCGCACATTGATGTTTCTCTCTCTCTCTCTCTGTCTCCCTCCCTTCCCTCTGTAAAAATAAATAAGTAAAATATTTTTTAAAAAAGAGTATGTATAGAGAATCCCATTTTGTAAAATATGTTGTATTAATTTTTAAGGCTCCATAACAGGTTACTACAAACTGGGTGACTTAAGACAACAGAAATTTAGTCTCTGACAGTTCTGAAGGATAGACGTTCAAAAGCAAGGTGCGCACAGGGCCATGTTCCCACCGGAGGCTCTAGGAAAGAATGCATCCTTGCCTCTTCTAACTTTGGTGGTTCTTCGCAGTCCTTGGCTTAGGACAGCATAACGTCACTCTGCACCTCCTGTTCTCACGTTGTTCCACGTGTGTCTCTGTTGAATCATGCAGTGTTTTTCCATATGTTTTTGGCATTGCAGTTTCAAATCTTTCGTTGTGTGTTTAAAGGTGTAAAATTTAAAAAAATAAATGTGTAAGACGCTAAAAAAAGGATTCATCCAATTAAATTTTTTTAAGGTTCTTTTGTATTACAAAACTCTTGTACATTGCTTTTCTTTTTACATAATAGTAATTTGGAAATGTACTTTTTTTCAGAATTGGAGACTGCCTTCACCCAAAAGACATCTAGTCCACCTTTATTACGAAATGAAAATGGTATCGATGGGGAGCCAGCTGAGGAGCCAGTCATTCAAAAACCTCGCAGGAAGACGAAGTAAGAATTTACTATATCTTCTAAATATTCTTCAGGGACACTCTGATGCTTGATTTGGAGCTCCTCAACAAAAGCTTCTGATTAGGTCTTACAAATACTTGTAGTTGTATATCTCTAGGTTAAGTAGTATTACAAAAATAGCAGTTAAACCAATCTAATGGTAAATTTGAAAAGTGTAAACCACTGAGCAAAGTAAAATATTGTACTTAAATAAGAATTCTTAGGAACTGTCTCTAAAAAAGGAATAACACAAGTACAACATTTTATATAAGTAGCAAAAAAATACATAATAAAGGTATTAAAATTAAAGGTAATATTAATAAAATAGGTTATTATAATTTATTTTCCCATGTTAATTCAAATTATGACTATTTCAGCAACAAGTAAAAATGTGTATTTTAGCATGGGGAATTGTGTCAGATAAATAGAATGGCATACTTTAAAGAAGTACACTGGAATTTATATAACACTATTATTTGAATTTAGAAATGACCCTATACTTAGTAATTGGTATCTATATGAAATGATATAATTTTAAGTCTGAAAAGAACCTTACAAATCTAGTTTAGTCACTTCATTGTCCAGAGGAGAAAACTGTTGCCCACAGAAATATAGGTGACTTGCTGCACATGACAGCTAATAACTGATCTGTTGGAGTAAAATCCAGATTTTTCCACTCGAAGTCCCGGGCTCTTTTCATTCTACTCGCAGGTACCTGTTTATGTAAGTCTGTAAAAATTCAGTAATCATCCATTTTTTTTTTCTTTACATTCTCCCTGATTACAGGAAAACACAGCCAGCAGAATTGCAGTATGCCAATGAGCTGGGAGTGGAAGATGAAGACATAATTACTGATGAACAGAGTAGTCCAGAACAGCAGTCTGTGTTCACTGCACCCACTGGCATTAGCCAGCCTGTAGGCAAAGTGTTCGTGGAAAAAAGCCGTAAGTGGTTCATTGCTTTGGAACATGAGCACGTTAAGAAGTACGCTAGGATATCACTTGACCTAGGATTTATACTTCTGGAAACCTGAATTAAGGAAATAAGCAAAAACAAGGACAAAAATTTATACACAACGCTAATCATCACACTGTAATTCATGAGAACAAAAACTGGAAATAACCTAAATATAAAAGAACCTAGGAATAATTTCAGTAAGGTATGCTGTATGTATACAATAAAATTTGCATCATTAAAAATAGTATTTAGGGAGAATTTTACATTTTGTGGAGTCTAATGAAAAATAAATATGCACACACATATACTTTGATCTCAACTATAGAACACACAGGACAAAAGAAGGAAATATGCCAAAATATTAATCCTGGTGGTTGTATAATTTCTGGGTTACAGGATTTTGGGTAATTTAAAAAATCTCTTATCCTCTGCCCATTTTTTTATTCTTTGTTTTACTTTAGTAGTTTTGTGCAGTTGGTAGTGGTGTAGGTGGTGGGTCAGATAATGATATAAATGCTATAATTAAAAACAAATGAGAGAACATACATGATCATATTGCCGTAATAAATAAGAAGTACAACATTATAGCCATAAATTTGTTTGGACAACAGCTCTGATGTTATGTAGCATGTACTGGTTATAAGACTGCATTTGCACTGTTTTAAGAAAAGCTTACCGAAGTATGATCATGCCACATGCTCCTTCTGTGGATGTGCTGTGTGCTGTGAATGTCCTGTGTGCTGTGAATATCCTGCCTGAAGAACTCATCTGAAACAAAGCTTAGGCCTAGAAATTTACAATTTAGATTTTATGTAAGTTGTGTTAAAATTGTGGTTCTGTAGTATCCCATCTGAGGGACCTTTGCCAGCGAGAAACCTGTGAGCTAGAGAGGCTAACTGACTTACCCAGGGTCCCACAGTTGATTAGTGCAGAACTGGAACTCAGGCTTTCATGACTTCTAGTCACGTGCTTCTACTAGCATACCATGCAGCCATTTAATTTACTTCAAGCTGTTATCAAGCATAATCACTCAGTCGTTTTTATTCTTGCCTCCCTTAGCACAGAAACTTCCTTGCTAACAGTAACTGACCATAGAAAATACGAGTTGTCTGTCCAGAAGTTGTCTTTGCTTAGGGAAAATTATATGATGCACCTCTGGCTGTGTTCTCCAAAATACGTGGCAGCCAGGGTTGGCAAGCATGATTGAAGCAGACCTTGCTGCCACCTGAGGTCCATTTGTGGGTGGTAGATATATGAGGAGGGACCTCCTTGCTAACAGTGAAAGGGTGAAGCTCCACTTATGCAGTGTTGCAGTGCTGACACTTGAACTGATACTTTTTGCAGGAATCTTCTTAAAACAAGTTTATGAAACAACCCATTTCCTTTCTGTCATCACCGAGTACCATATACATACACTGGTATCTTTCCCTAAGAAATGTAAAGTGCTTTCAAATGTTGACTTGCCTTTATTTGGTTGACATTTGAACATTAGTACTTCTAAAATCTATAAATTAGAATATTTTAGACTTTGTCACGTTAAAGGTTGCTAGACTTTTTTTTCAGTTGGAAGTTCATTATTGTATTTCATTAAATATAATCAGTTTCCAAAACTGTTACTTCAACATCATTTTGGTTTGAGTAGAAAGCACACAGACATTGTTTATTTTTCTTTTTTTTTTAATATATTTTATTGATTATGCTATTACAGTTGTCCCATTTCCCCCCTTCTCTCCCTTCTACCCTGTACCCCCCTCCCACCCACATTTCCCCCTTTAGTTCATGTCCATGTGTCATACTTATGAGTTCTTTAGTTTCTACATTTCCCGTACTATTCTTGCCCTCCCCCTATCTATTTTCAACCTACATTCTATGCTACTTATTCTCTATACCTTTTCCCCCTCTCTCCTCCTCCCACGCCCCCCCCTGCTGCTAACCCTCCATGTGCCCTCCATTTCTGTGGTTCTGTTCCTGTTCTAATTGTTTACTTAGTTTCTTTTGGTTTTGCTTTAGGTGTGGTTGTTAATATTTGTGAGTTTGCTCTCCTTTTACTATACATGTCTTTTCTTTATCTTCTTTTCTTAGATAAGTCCCTTTAGCATTTCATAAAATAAGGGCTTGGTGATGATGAACTCCTTTAACTTGACCTTATCTGAGAAGCACTTTATCTGCCCTTCCATTCTAAATGAGAGCTTTGCTGGATAGAGCAATCTGGGATGTAGGTCCTTGTCTTTCATGACTTGGAATATTTCTTTCCAGCCCCTTCTTGCCTGTAAGGTCTCTTTGGAGAAATCAGCTGACAGTCTGATGGGAACTCCTTTGTAGGTTACTGTCCCCTTACCTCTTGCTGCTTCTAGGATTCTCTCCTTCGTTTTTACCTTGGCTAATGTAATTATGATGTGCCTTGGTGTGTTTCTTCTTGGGTCCAACTTCTTTGGGGCTCTCTGAGCTTCTTGGATTTCTTGGAAGACTGTTCCCTTTGCCAGATTGGGGAAGTTCTCCTTTATTATTTGTTCAAATACGTGCTCAATCTGTTGCTTTTCCCCTTCCGATTCTGGTACCCCTATAATTCGGATATTGGAACGTTTAAAGGTGTCTTGGATGCTCTTAATCTTTTCCTCAATTTTTTGAATTCTTATTTCATCATGCTTTCCTGCTTGGTTGATTCTATCTTCCTTCTGGTCCACTGTAGTGTTTTGAGACTCATATTCCTTCCTTTCACTATTGGCTCTCCTCCGCGTGTCTTCCTGCATCTGTTTTATGGTAATCTGCATTCTTTCATCTAAATTTCGTCCAAAATCAATCAGTTCCATGAGCTTTCTGATCACCAGTGTTTTGAACTGCGCATCTGATAGATTGGCTAATTCTTGGTTGCTCAAAAGGATGAGTCCTGGGGGAATGATCTGCTCTGTTGAAAACATATTTTTTTTTTCCCCCCTGTCTCTCCTTTTTTTTTCCCCCGGTCTGGTTGCTCTTGTTACGGTGGGGGGCGGAGCCTTAGGTGCTCACCGGGGCTGGGCACCCCAGTCGCTAGATTGTGACATTATCTGTGGGGGCGGGGCGGGAGCAGGGGTGGGGTGGGAGAAAACAATGGCGGTAGTTCCGCTCCCCTGGACTCAGACCCTTGTCTGGGCTTCTGGGCCGGGAGTTCTGCCCTGGTCCACAATTGCTACCCCTCTGGGTCTGCCAGCCGCAGCTTGCGTACTCAGGGATCACCGCTGCCTTCTTGCACGCCGGATGGCTTTTGTGCCGATTTCGCACCAAACCTTCCCCCTGACCTCCGCGCGCCGCCAGCCCCGCGCCCGCCCGGCTTGTCTTCTCCTACCAGTCCGGATGAACGCGTCTACTTCAACTTCTTGGCTGCCCGACTTCCATTCAGATAAATCCTCTGCCGGATCTGGGTGTTATTCTGATAGTAAATTATTGGTTTTCTAATCTTGGTTGTACGAGGAGATACGGTGCGTCCACCTATTCCTCCATCTTGCCGGAAGTCTATTTTTCTTAAAGATGAAAAAAGTTCTGTGTTTAAGCACCTGAAAGTAAAGAGCCTTTTGAAATAAGGACTGAATCAGGGAGGATTTTTAGAGAGAAAAACAGCAAAATTTCATACTCCATCTAAGGATTCTTAAGTCTGGAATAATAAAAAAAGGCTATCGGGGGTTCTCTTTTGTTAATTAGTGATTGTGTAATGTGTTCTTAGGGCGATTCCAGGCCACCGACCGTTCAGAGTTGATCAAGACCACAGAAAACATAGACGTGACCCTGGACGCAAAGCCTTCCTGGACGACCAGAGACGTTGCACTCTCAGTGCACCGGGCTTTCAGGTGGCTGCTTTTGCTGGACTTTTCTTAAAACAAATATTCCATATATTTTTTTTAATTTAAAGTGTTGATTGTTCAACACTGGTTAATAATCTACCTTCCGTGTAGTAAAAAGAAGACAGTAGAAAGCATGTTTTTGGTTTTTGTGAAATGGTGAATTTTACTCATAGGAGTAAAATCTTAAAATATTTTAGCTTTTTACTTCAGTAATTCATGTATAATAATAAAACCCTTTTCTATTCAGGATGGTTGGTCTCTTTTCTCATGGTTTCTTGGCTGGCTGCACTGTGTGGAATATTATTGTGATATATGCTCTAGCAGGAAGTCAGCTTTCTGACCTCTCAAACCTTCTGCAACAATACAAGACCTTAGCATATCCATTCCAGAGTCTTCTCTACTTGCTTTTGGCTCTAAGTACAATTTCAGCTTTTGACAGGTAAGACTGATGTGACTACGGGTCCCGCTAACTTTTCTTCAGGAGGAAATGTTGAGCAACATCTGTCACTGACTATGACAGTTTTCAAAACAGAATTATAGAGCCCTGGCTGGCGTAGCTCAGTGGATTGAGCGCGGGCTGTGAACCAAAGTGTCGCAGGTTTGATTCCCAGTTAGGCCACATACCTGGGTTGCAGGCCACAGCCCCCAGCAGCCACACATTGGTCTTTCTCTCTCTCTCTTTCTCCCTCCCTTCCCTTTCTAAAAATAAATAAATAAATAAATAAAAACAATTAAAGGATATTCATATTATTTGATTTTTAGGCCAGTCTGTTTTTGTTATTTTAGGAGGTTGGGAGTAGTTATACTGTAAAAGAAAAAAAATAACCAAAGTCTTAACTCATTTCAGCATCAACTCTTAAGTTCAAAATTTCTTCCAAATATAATCAACTCAAAAAGTCCCAGATGTAATCTAAATCACCTGAATCAGGTACAGATAAGAATTTGGATATTGTATCAGTTTCTTAGGATTGCTATAACAAATACAACAAACTGAGTGGCTAAAAACAATACCAATTTATTCTCTCAGAACTGGAGGCTAAGTCTGAAATCAAAGGGTCAGCAAGGTTCATACCATTACGGAGGGCTCCAAGAAAGTCTGTTCCATGCTTCTCTCCTAGCTTCCAGTGGTTGCTGGCAATCGTTGGTGTTCCTTGGCTAGAAGATGCATCACTCCAGTCTCTGCCTCTCTTGTCACATGGCAGTCTTCCCTGTGTATCTTTGTGTCTGGGCCTCTTCTCTCTCTCTTTTTTTAATCCTTATCTGAGGATATGGTTTTTATTTACTTTAGAGAGAGAGGGAGGCTGAGAGAAACAGAGAGAGAAACATCAATCAGTTGTCTCCCATACACACCCTGACTCAGGATCAAGCCCATAACCCAGGCATGTGCCCTGACTGGAAATTGAACCTTCAACCTTTTGTTGTGTGAGATGATGCTCCAATCAGCTGAGCCACCCAGCCTGGGCAATATGTCTCTTCTCTTATAAGGACACCAGCCATATTGGATTGTGGTCTATTCTAATGGCCTCATCTAAACTTGATCACATCTGTAAAGACCCAATTTCCAAATAAACTGTAGCTACCTAAGGCTTAGTAAGAGAAAATAAATGTACTAGCATTAGAATAGAGAATGAAACACTAAAGAGAATACAGTTTACAGAAGTTTACAGTTGGCACTGTGACAAGAGACTTTTGTATGTTCTAGGATTGACTTTGCCAAAACATCAGTAGCAATCCGAAATTTTCTTGCTCTGGATCCAACAGCTTTAGCCTCTTTCTGTGAGTAAATAGTTTAATTTCATGTTACACTTGAGTTACATTGTAATTTTGAACACGGAAAAGTTTAATTTTATTTTTTAAAAGATTTTATATTACTGCTATCTATAAACATTACTTATAGATGTTCAGTAGAATTTGTATTAAAAAAACGTGTTAAGCATAATTTTGATTAAATTATTTTTCAATAGAGTTGAACTAAATAACTTAAAAGTTAATTTCTTCTGTATTAAATAATATTTAACTTTTGTATTTTCTACTTGACATTAAACAGATTGAGCTGGCAATGGCATTTCAGTAATAAATAATATTTTTTATCTTTTGGATAATTTGGAATACATTTTGTTATGAAAATATTAATAAAACTAGTTTTAGGACCTTGAGTCAGTTACTTAATTTCTTAAAAAATCTTCTAGGTTCTAGTCAGTTCTAATAAAATAGTGAGCACCTCAAAAGACCATTTTGTGTTCTTGAAAAATAATCCAGCCTGTTGAAATTGATCAAATGAATTACTTTTATATCGTCATTCCCTAAAGTACAGATTATTTTTCTTCCTTAAAGTAATCCATACATTCAAAATAAACTTGGCTGTTAAAAATACATTATTAGTAACTTCATTTATCTTTTTCTCAGTGTACTTTACTGCTCTCATACTATCTCTGAGTCAGCAAATGACAAGTGACAGAATACACCTTTACACACCTTCTTCTGTTAATGGTAGTCTCTGGTAAGATCCACAATAGCATTGGCAATTGTTGATGGTAATAACAGTGACAATGGGAGTAATGATGGTGATAGCACTGATAATGGGAGTAATGATGGTAATAACGGTGGTAATGGGAGTAATAGTGGTGATAACAGTGGTAATGGGAGTAATAACACTGATAATGGCAGTAATGATGGCAATAACAGTGATAATGTAATAGATATATGTAAGAGTGGAAGGATTAGAATGGTATCATTATCTATAAAAAATAATAAAGGTCCTGTTTTTGTCTCCAAAATTGTGGCAAGAAAATATCTATTCCTTTGGTTAATGGATTGTTACAAACACTTACAAATCTGTTTTAAGTCTCTTTAAGCTATGGTTTTAAAATATGTCATTACACAATGAACTGGAAGAACCCTGTACCCTTACCCCCAATCCGGAGCCTGATACCCAAGAATAGTGATGACAGTGAGTAGCTGGGAGAGAGCAGGAAAACCAGGCAGTGCTAGAAAGAGAGCAGACGAGGGAGTGCCAGCCTCCTCAGAGCAGTGGCCAACCTAGACACTAAAAGGAGGCTGAGATCCCAGTTAGCAAAACTCAGAGGGGCAGTCTTTTTTGAGAGAGTGACTAAAAGCATGAGGTAAAGAGGGAAAGGAAAGATACTTCATGAAGAGTAGGTAACAACGTGGTTGGGAGGTAAACTTACAAAAATTTGTGGCAACACTGAATTTCTATTTATATCTGTACAAAGCACATCTGTTTAGAATTCGATAATAACCTTTGAACCTTTGTTCTCATGATATATATTTATAATATATATGGTGAATTTTATAGGGTATCATTTTATTTCACTCTTTTATCCCTGTAGATGAGGACTGCCATGTTTTTAAAGTTTATTAAATGGATATATTTAGATATGTGAACAAAAATAATGACATTAATAATGAGTATTTCTGCATCTTTAGGGCAGCGGGAGCTGAGGAACAGGTTCTCCAGCCATGGATCGTGGTGAACCTGGTGGTGGCCATTCTGGTTGGATTATCTTGGCTTTTTTTGTCCTATAGGCCAGGCATGGATCTTAGTGAAGGTATGAAAGAACAAATAGCCCTGGCTGATGTGGCTCAGTGGATTGAGTTCTGACCTGTGAACCAAAGGGTCCTCAGTTTGATTCCTCGTCAGGGCACATGCCTGGGTTGCAGGCCAGGTCCCCAGTAGGGGATGCACACGAGAAACAACCACACATTGATGTTTCTCTCCCTCTCTTTATCTCTCCCCCTCTACTCTAAAAGTCAATAAATAAATAAATAAATTTTAAAAAGAACAAATAGTATGAACATATAATGAAATCTTCTATGATGATTTTAGAAATTTTTAATGGCTATAGCTTATAATATTGTCATAGCAAAGACATAGTTAAAATAACACAAAAACAGTGACAGTAAAGTGGTGAAACAGAATATCAAGAAAAACAGGGAGGAGTGTCTAGGAGGGTGGGAATCTCAAAGCACTGGATAAGGGCCTTCTGTGGCCCTAGTGCATACTTACGAGGGTTTTTTTTTGGAACTCTTCGAGAATTTTATAGAACATCCTTGCTCTTCATTTCTCCTATTCTCCAATCAAAGTATCTCTTTATTTTATTTAGTTTTATTTTTTATTACAGTTTACTTTCAGTATTATTTTGTATTAGTTGCAGGTGTACAGCACAGTGGTCAGTCTTACACTTCACAAGGTCAAAATACCTTTTAATTTGAAATAAATCGTGTTTCATTTACATAGCCTGTCAAATGCATATTAGAGTGAAGTATTCTTACCTCTTTTTCTACTCTTAACCTTTCCTTTCTAATCAAATGTTTAGTAATCTTACCTTGAGTGTGCCCAGTGAAGTGAGATTTACTGATCTCTAGTTCCCAGACTCCTTCTGGAACCCCTGAAGGACAGGAGCCGTTAACAAACCGCTAGTCCTTCGGTACTGCTTTAGGAACTGCTAGCTGTTTGTAGTGTAAGTTGTAGTTCATTGGCAGATGTTCCACGATTACATACTCGAATCTCTGATAGTTTCTGGCTTTGATTATTACTATGTTCTTGATTATTAAACATTCTGAGCATTTAACTGGAATTTGATCATCTGATTACAAACTCTCTCAAAAGTCTTAGAAGTGAGACTTTTCTTAGCATTTCCATTTGTAAAAATCAAGACAAAAAATGTAATCTTGTGTTTTCATTTATGAATGTACCTTTTGGTATCATTCTTATGTTGCTTCACTAAATATCCTGTTGCTTTATTTCTTTTGATATATGTGAAGTATTTTTAAAAATCTTCTTAGGGTTTATGTATTTTGCTGTTTTCTTTCACTCAGTATAGTTTTTAGTCATTCAAATATATTTTTCATTGAATACTTACATCAGAAAATTTTATTAGGTTCCTGAGGTTTTCTTTTTAAATATTTCCTGGTATTTTAATAAGTTATATATATGTGCTAAGTAATAGTTTAAATATAGAAATGTCAACTAATAACATTCTACACTGTAGTTGGGATTGAGCTGGCTTATGCAGTATTTAGTCTAAATCACAAAGTGTGTGTTACTTACAAAATACTAACTGAATCCTGCTCCCTTTTAGGGGCATGGGAATTATATAACATTTTATTTCCATGAGGATAAAAAGTAAATATAAAATGGGAATGCTAATACCTCCCTCATAAAATCATTATGGTGATTAAATGAGATAACACATTTAAGATACCCTGGCAAACACCTCACTTGTTAGTTCCAGATCCTCCCTCTATATCTGTGCCCTACATTTTAGGTTGTCACGACCACTGTAGAATTAGACATTTCAGCTGTGTGACGATCCTGTATTCTCCAACTGACTTAAATTTCCTGGTGGGCGTTATTCTGTTATCTCCATTATATATTGTTTTATTTTCCAAGGATTAACAGTACTTAAAACTTGAAATTCTTTATTTTTACCTTTTGGAAAATTTTAAATGCAAAACTCTTACATTTGTCAGCTCACCTGTTAAATCAGATCTTACTATCAAGAATTCTTGTACTTGAGGATTTTCTATTGTTATATTATTTTCTAACATATATGTCAATATGTCATATATTATGTCAATATTTAAAAGGATCTTTTATAATTAATTAAACTAAAAAAGTCTTTTTGAGGTACTGGGAAACCATTTTAAATATGAAATCTGCTCATCTCCTCTTCCAGAGTTGTTGTTCTCCTCTGCTGTGGAAGAATCTCCTGATAAAGATAAAGGGATCAAAGCCTCTTCCTAGTGCCTGCTCACCTTCAGAGGAATGATAACCCAGTATTGAGAATTTTTCTCATTCTTGCTTTTAAATGTATTTTTGTAAGATATGTACAGGTGTGTTTGGAATTGATTTTTTTTTTATTATATAATACTGAAAAGATTCTCAAGATTATGGAAAATGTTGAAATTGTATCTGTAATTTATACCCATTCATTTCAATAGCATTACTATCTTAATGACAAAGGAGATAATGAGCTAGAAACCAGTAGGTGAAAGTGTTTATTTCCTGTTCTCTCAAATTAAGTGCATTTATAATCATTAGCTTAAAAAGCACTAGTACAGAAAAAGCCAAAACTTCAGTGTTACAAAAGATGTATCAGGTTTAAACATAAATTTAGGGAATAGGGAAGAAGGGGGAAAAAAGACCTTTATTATTTATTTTTGATGTCTCCTTTCTGAATGAATTGAACTACTAAATTTGTTATTTTTGAAATGGACTTAATGGTTATATATCATGTAATAAGTATAATGTAATATAATTTAGTTTGAAAGATGTTCATTTTATGGCTAATAAAAAGAAAATGTATCTTTTTCATTTGAAAAGTCTTTTAACTGAAAAAGTTTACTTCCCTTAAAACCTGTATCAGTGGTTCCCATAGCTGGTTGCACATCAGAATCATTTAGGGAGCTTTAAAAACACAATATAGCAAAAGAGAAGCTGAGTAGGCCAAGAGCTCAGGGAAATAAAGGAGAGGCAAAGTGAACTTGTTGAACTAATAATCAATTGACTTCTGACAAGAAATACGAGTAGAAATTCACTGTGCCTATTATTAAGCTCTTTGTCAGAGAGATCTTTGGTTCGTCAAATTCACTCTTAATGTGGGTCCTGCACTGGAAAAGGTTTCTTCAAAGCTGTATCCAGTGTTGCCTCAACTGACATGAAACCCTAGAACTGAAGATAATAATGCGACTGTATGGGGAAGGGTGTCTCAAAGGCTCTGGAGCGCATCAATAAAACTTGGGCCAGCCCTGAGTAGCAAGCAACTGAATGTTGTAGCAAAGAAGAGGGTTGAGAAGTTGATGATAGAGAGGGATGGCTCTGAGAATAGGTCTGAATTTGGTGTAAGCATAATAGTAGGAGTATTTTGCTGTCTTAAGGCTGGAGTTGCTGAAAAGGGAATTTCCCCTGCTGTCACCAAACTGTGAGTCCACTGGCATCCTGCCAGTTCCAGCTTTCACTGTGGTCACCGATGGTCTTCATGCTGGCAGCAAGCTGGCAATGCAAGAGTTCATGATGCCCCTTGTCAGCAGACTTCAAGGAAGCCATGCTCATTAGAGCTGAGGCTTACCACACCTGGACAATGTCATCAGGGAGAAATATGAGAAAACCAATGTAGGGGATTGTAGGCATAATAATGTCTTCCAAAACTGTCTGTGTTCCAATTCCTGGAATCTTACAATGGCAAAAGGGATTTTGCAGACGTGATTAAGGTTCTGAATCTTGAAATAGGGAAATTATCTTGTATGGTGGGCCCAGTGTAAACACATGAGTCCCTAAAAACAAACTTCCATTGTCATATGATGATGAAAGAAGGGTCAGAGAGTTCTGATGCTGATTGCTTTGAAGAAAGAGGAGGGGGCCACAAGCCAAGGAGTGCGGGTGACCTCTAGAAGCTGAGAACAGCCTTTGGCTGACAGCCAGCAAGGAAATGGATATGAGCTCCATCCTACATTTTTAAGGAATTCAATTCTGCCAACATGCCTAAAACAAGGAAACAGACCCTCCCCCAGGACTCTCAAAAAGGAACTCAGCCCTGCTGACACCTTGGTTTCAGCCTGGTGAGACTGGTGTCAGATTTTTGACATACAGAACTGTAAGATAGCAAATGTGTGTTGTTTAAGCTGCAATTTGTGGTAATTTGTTGTGGCAGCAATGGAAAATTAATATAGGGTTGAAAGGGGTTTTGCTCCCAACATTTTGGAAAAGAGAGAAGCTCTGGAGCTGCTGTGAATTCCATTGGGAAAGCTGGCTACATTGATAATACTGTGACTAGTGTAGGCATAGTTGCCTTCGAGTTTTTCAAGTCTTGGCAGTATGATTTGGACTTTAAATCTCCTGAGTAGCTGGTGGATCTGCATACATCTTCATCAGGGAATATCCAGTAATATCTATCAAAAAACCTTTGGCCATGATGATGGGGAAAGTTGGAGGAAGTTCATTGATAATGTATATTTCCACGATTGGTTCAAAATCCTAATTTTCCTCACTTTTCTCCTCTCATCAAGTATGGGTAGAGTGATATGCTTAGAAGAGCTTCTTAGGTGTCAACAGACAAGGTCCTCAGTGGGTTTTTAATTTTTTTAGGGTGCAAAATAAAGTGTTCAATAATTAATACCTACCCTCCACCCTTACTCCTCCCAAGCAGAACAAAACATATATAGGCTCCTGGGCCCCATCCCCAGAGATTCAGATCCAATAGAGCTGAGGTGGTGCCTGGAAAACTACCTTTTAGAAAGATACCCCAGGTGATTGTGATACAGCCAAGCAGACTAGCTGGCATTTGGGACTTCTGGCCTATTTGCAATCTATTATGAAACATAAAGCTTGGGTTGAAATAGACGACTTAATCTTGGTCAAATTGCTAGGTCTGTGTGAAGACAAAAACAAAAAAGCAAAACATGGTACCTGCCTTCTAGAAGTTCATAATCTAGTCGGAAGACAGGTATGAGAATTGAAGAATCTAGGAAAGTATTGTAGTTATAAATTGAATCATAGGGAGTGTAATCTTTGGAAATTAGCTTTTTCTACTCAGCATAATTCCCTGAGGATTCATTGAGGGGATGGTGTGAGGAAGTAGCGATTGATATTGTAAGTCTCGCAGAAAGAACTGGTGCAGCTGGGAGGACTTACGATGGGTTAGGGGTCAGACTAGAAAACGAACCCGATTGATTGACCACTGTGCTTAAGGAGCCTGGCTGCCCACCAGTAAGGGAAACAAATGACCCTCCCAGGTCGCTAAGCTCACACACCACCGAAGGGAGCCCTGGACAGGAGGCTGACCTACACGTGCACGTCTTGCAGTGCTGTACGAGGGTTCGTGGGGGGTTGGAGGTGGGGGCGGGGAGAGCGCGGGAAAAGACCTGAGAGGGTTGCGCCTGCGCAGTAGCCAGCCGTCGGTTAGGCGCAGACTCTCCCGGCAGAGGATGGAGGGAAGGATCCTCCCCAACAGACGACTAAGGTTTCCAACACAGCTGATAGCCACGGCCTTGCTCACGGACCCCGCACTCAGAGGAGTTCCCATACTTCCCTGGAAACCACGGACATCAGAGTTTCCTTCAGTTGGTAACTTCCAGGAGTCGGCAATACCTCGGGCCTGCGGGGGGACAGAACCAAAGAGGTAAAGGGCAGCGCCTGATGGATATGAGTGCCCCCCGCGCCCCCCCATGGGGGCCTGTCCACTACCCGACCACCCAGAGAGACAGGGAAGGACAAAGGGGTCAGTGTAGGCAAATGGGAGGGAGGGAGACCTGTCCGAAATTGGGAGGTGGCAATACCTGGGAAAGATTTTGACAATTATTTAACTTGTCAGAGCCTCGTTTTATTAACTATTAAATAAATACAGTAACTGCCTACCTTACTTATGCGTTATCTGAAGAACCAAAGGAGATAATGATATAAAGTGCTTAACAATGCAAAGCACACAGTAGAGTCGATAAATGTTAGCTGCTGTCCTCAACATCATCATTGAGATTTCATTTCTATGGCTAAAGCGCTGAACTCCAGACACTTTAGTTACCCTTGTTTTCAGTACCTGGGGTTCTTTTCTTTTTCCAAATAAATGTCCTAACATCATTTTTTTAAAATTCATCTTTGCCCTAATGACTGAAGATGTCACTTTTACACTAAGTTATCATATGTATTTTTTTTCCTGGGCTTTCTATCTGTTCCACTGATCTGTTTATCAATTTCTGTGTATTACATCAGTATAACATAGTATACAATATAAACTGTGCCTTGCTTCTTTATGTTTTTACACTTTTCTCCCATTTAGGCTCCTCTCCTACTTCTTAATTTTTCACTTCTTCAAACCCACTTGAAGTATCATCATCTCTTTCCCTAACACTCTCTACCCAACCTCCGTCTTTGCCTTGTGTTTCTGACATAGTTCGTAGGCATTCTGAATGGGGCTTGGTACTGGAATCTTACCCCCTGTTCCTCTTTAGCTCCTCTTTGTGACCATCAGTATTTGTGAGAAAGGGGGCAATCAGATGAGGAAGTAAGTCTCAGTTTTATCCAAGGCTTTCTGGTAATGAGTCTAAACTGAAAACTATTAGGCTGTCAAGTGGAGATGGTGAACCTCCTTGATTCTAAGCAGACTGTGCCCAAGTGGGCATATGCATGGCAACTAGCAGCTTAAAGCCTCCAGAAAAGGCAGATTTAGGACAGTGAGACATAATTATAGGAACACAAATGTGACTCTGTATCAGTGGTCTCTAAATTTCTTTCATTGCAGTAAATGTCAGTAAAAATCATGTGAGTATTATCACCAATCTTTGTACATTTATTTACACATTACATAACATACTGAAATTTACTGTATAAATTGTACAACATACAAAATTAAAAATAAGAAATACTGTGGAAAACAGTATGGGATTTCCTCAGAAAACTAAAGATGGAGCTACTTTTTGATCCTAGTGATCCCATTGTTGGGATTATACCCTAAGAATCCTGAATCACTGATTCAAAACGCCCTATGCACCCCAATGTTCATAGCAGTACAATTTATAATAGCCAAGTGCTGGGAACAGCCTAAGTGCCCATCAGTAAATGAGTGGATCAAAAAACTGGTACATTTACACAATGGGATACTATGCAGCAGAAAGAAAGAAGGAGCTTCTACCCTTTGTGACAGCATGGATGGAATTGGAGAGTTTTATACTAAGTGAAATAAGCCAGGCTGTGAAAGTCAAATACCATATGATCTTACCTATAAGTGGAACTTAATCAACAAAACAAACAAGCAAGCAAAATAGAACCAGAGACACGGAAATTAAAACCAAACTGACAGTGACTAGAGGGGAGGGGAAGGGAGGTAACGGGAATAAAGGAGCAGGGGCAAGTCAAAGAACATGAATAGAGGACTCATGGGCACAGACAATGGGGGGAGATAGACTGTGGGAGTGGAACTTGGATGGGGCAGGGGAGAGCAATGGGAAAAAAGGTAGGATAACTAACTGAATGACAAAAAATATTAAAAAATAGAAATTAAAAAATAAAATACATGTCTTTCAATTACAAAAAATAAATGCTTCTAAAAATGATTTTAAATTTCATTTTGTTTATTATTGGTAAAAACTCATCAAGGATCTCTATATTTGAAAAGCTTGATTTAATACTTTGTGATGTAGTGATCTGAGGTTCTGGTTCTAAGGCACATTTATCACAGTATTGTTAATGCTGTTATATTTGGGAAAAAAATACTGTCAAAGATTTGCAGTTCCAAGATGGAAGAGGTGCATCTTGGTTGTGTTTAGTAAATCACAATACTTATTTGTCATTTCTGTTCAGTTTTGCAAACTTCTAAATTCAGATTTTATCAGTAAAATATCATCTTTTCTGATTAATTAGTTCTGGCAAACTAATTGGAAGGCATTGCATTTTTATATTTAAAAGGAGAAAAATGGTCTCTTAACCTGCTGAAACTTTCACTTGTGAGATTTTTAAACAAATAAAATTGTTTCTAAGTTTTTAAAGTGTAATAGCATGAGTTTCTAGTTATAACACATTTGCATAGACAAAAAATAATACTAGATGGAAGTATTTCCAATCATTTTCAAAATTTTACCACCTTAACACATGTTTATTGCAAAGATACATTTTTTCTCTTTTTTAATTTTAAATTTATTTTTTCAATTACAGTTAACATTCAATATTATTTTGCTTTGGTTTCAGGTATACAGTGTAGTGGTTAGACAATCACATACTTTGCAGTGTTTCACCAATATTTCCAGTGCCCACCTGGCACCATACAGTGATTACAGTATTGTTGACTATATTGCCTATGCTGTACTTTATATCTCCATAACTATTTTGTAACTACCAATTTGTACTTCTCAATCCCTTCACTTTTTTCATCCAGTCCTCCAACCCTGCTTCCCTCTGGCAACTATCAGTCTGTTCTCTGTATCTATGAGTCTGTTTCAATTTTGTTTGTTCATTAATTTTGTTCTTTAGATTCCACATGTAAGTGAAATCATGTTTGTTTTCTCAGACTTACTTCATTTAGCATAATATGTTCTAGGTCTATCCATGATGTTGCAAATGGTGAGATTTCACTCTTTTTATGGCTGAGTAATACTTCATTGTATATATGTACCACCTCTTTTTTATTCACTCATCTATTAATGGGCATTTGGGGATGCTTCCATATCTTGGCTATTGTAAATAATGCTGCAATGAACATACAGGTGCATATATTCTTTCAAATTAGTGTTTTGGGTTTGTTTGGATATGTATCCAGAAGTGGAATCAGTGAGTCATAAAGCAGTTCCATTTTTAATTTTCTGAGGAAACTCTGTACTGACTTCGATAGTAGCTACACCAATCTGCATCCCCACCAACAGTGCATGAAGGTTCCCTTAAAAAGATGGTTATTTTCACATCCATTAAAATGTCACTGCCTTACTCTGAAAGGAAAAGTTA
This sequence comes from Phyllostomus discolor, assembly GCF_004126475.2. NCBI lineage: Eukaryota > Metazoa > Chordata > Mammalia > Chiroptera > Phyllostomidae > Phyllostomus > Phyllostomus discolor. The sequence goes on from NC_040906.2 coordinate 28,302,184, forward strand.
AGGAATAGATATTTTAAAATATTTGCTGGTTTACATACTGCTGACAGCCATTTGTTATCACAGAAAAGGTTAGCAAACTTGGAACATTTGTTTTTGGTACAAGCAAAATGCATGATACATCTTTTTTTTTTTAATTAAATGTATTGGGATGACATTGGTTAATAAGATTATATAGGTTTCAAGTATACATTTCTATGATACATGTTATGCATATTGCATTGTGTGCCCACCACCCAAAGTTAAGTCATCTTCTGTCACCATATGTTTGGCCCCTTTTACCCTTTACTACCCCCAACTTCTTTCCTCTGGTAACCAGCATACTATAGTCCTTGTCTATATGAATTGCAGTTTTATATCTCACATGTGAGTGAAGTCATAGGGTTCTTAGATTTTTCTGACCAGCATTTTGTTTATCATGATATTTTCAAGGACTATTCATGTTGTTGCAAATGTTGGGATTCCATCTTTTTTATGGCTGAGTAGTATTCCATTGTATATATGTACTGCATCTTATTTATCTAGTCCTCTATCAAAGTACATTTTGTGAAAATTTCTGGCCAAGATGGAAGCATAGGTAGACACACCGTGCTTCCTCACACAACCAAAAAGAAGGACAACAATTATTTAAAAACAAAAAACGACCAGAACTGACAGAAAATTGAACTGTATGGAAATCTGACAACCAAGGAGTTAAAGGAAACACATTCATCTAGACTGGTAGGAGGGGCAGAGATGAACAGCCACTCAGAGAGGACTCAGGGCAAGATGGCAGCTGGAGGACCTGGTGCAGTGGTGGCTGGTGGAATGGAAATTCTCACATTCATGTGCCGATAAACTGGGAGGAACAACTGGAGACCGAGAAAGACCTTGCCACCCAGGGCTCCAGTGTGGGGAAATAAAGCCTCAAACCTTTGATTGAAAACACTGGTGGGGGTTGAGGTGGCAACGGGAGAAACTCCCAGCCTCACAGGAGAATTCGTTGGAGAGACCAACAGGGTCCTAGAACATACACAAACCCAACCACCTGGGAATCAGCACCAGAAGGGCCCAATTTGCTTGTGGGTAGTGGGGGAAGTGACTAAAATACGGCAGAGAGTGGAGCAAGTGCCATTGTTCCCTCTTGGACCCCTCCCCCACATACAACACAGTGATGTGGGTTGTTCTGCCCTGGTGAACACCAAAGGCTCCGCCCCTTACTACATAGCAGGTGTACCAAGACAAAAAAAAATGGCCCAAATGGCCCAAAGAACAGATCAAACCTCCAGAAAAAATACAACTAAGTGACAAAGAGATAGCCAGCCTATAAGATGCACAGTTCAAAACACTAGTAATCAGGATACTCACAGAATTTGATTGAATATGGTTGCAAATTAAATGAAAAAAATGAAGGCAATGCTAAGTGAAATAAAGGAAAATGCACAGGGAACCAATAGTGATGGGAAGGAAACTGGGGCTCAAATCAATGGTGTGGACCAGAAGGCAGAAAGAAATCCGCAAAAGAATGAAGAAACAAGAATTCAGAAAAATGAGGAGAGGCTTAGGAACCTCTAGGACATCTTTAAATGTTCCAACATCCGAATTATAGGGGTACTAGAAGAAGAAGAGGAAGAGCTACAAATTGAAAATTTATTTGAACAAATAATGAAGGAGAACTTCCCCAATCTGGCAGAGGAAATAGACTGCCAGGAAGTCCAGGAAACTCAGAGAGTCCCAAAGAAGTTGGACCCAAGGAGGAACACACCAAGGCACATCATAATTACATTTCCCTAGATTAAAGATAACGAGAGAATCTTAGAAGCACAAGAGAAAAGGAGACAGTTACCTACGAAGGAGTTCCCATCAGAATGTCAGCTGATTTCTAAAAAAAAACCTTGAAGGCAAGAAGGGGCTGGAAAGAAGTATTCCAAGTCATGAAAGGCAAGAACCTACATCCAAGATTACTCTATCCAGCAAAGCTTTCATTTAGAATGGAAGGGTAGATAAAGCGCTTCTCAGATAAGGTCAAGTTCAAGGAGTATCCTGATTACTAGTGTTTTGAACTGTGCATCTTATAGGCTGGCTATCTCTTTGTCACTTAGTTGTATTTTTTCTGGAGGTTTGATCTGTTCTTTGGGCCATTTGGGCCATTTTTTTTTGTCTTGGTACACCTGCTGTGTAGTAAGGGGCGGAGCCTTTGGTGTTCACCAGGGCAGAACAACCCACATCACTGTGTTGTATGTGGGGGAGGGGTCCCCTATTATATGAAATGTTAAAGAGATTTATTATATGAAATGTTAAAAAGATTTATCTAAGAAAAAGAAGACAAAAAATATGAACAGTAAAATGACAGCAAACTCAGTCATTAACAACCACACCTAAAACAAAACCAAAAACAAACAACTAGAACAGGAACAGAACCACAGAAATGGAGATCACATGGAAGGTTATCAGCAGGGGAGTGGGAGGGGGAGAGAGGGGGGAAAAGGTACAGAGAATAAGTAGCATAAATGGTAGGTAGAAAATAGGGAGAGGGTAAGAATAGTATAGGAAATGTGGAAGCCGAAGAACTTATATGTTTGACGCATGGACATGACCTAAAGGGGGGGGGGGGAATGTGGGTGGGAGGGGGTATGCAGGGTGGAGGGGAATAAAAGGGAGGAAATGGGACAACTGTAATAGCATAATCAATAAAATATATTAAAAAAATAGAATGGAAGGCCAGATAAAGGGCTTCCCAGATAAGGTCAAGTTAAAGGAGTTCATCATCACCAAGCCCTTGTTACATGAAATGTTAAAGGGACTCATCTAAGAAAAAGAGCATCAAAACTATGAACAGTAAAATAACAATAAACTCACAACTATCAACAACTGAACCTAAAAAACAAAAACAAACTAAGCAAACAACTAGAACAGGAACAGAATGACAGGAATGGAGATCACATAGAGGGTTATCATTGGGGATGGATAGGGAGGAGAATGGGGGAAAGGGTACAGGGAATAGGAAGCATAAATGGTAGGTACAAAATAGGGGGAGGTTAAGAGTAGTATAGGAAGTGGAGAAGCCAAAGAACTTATCTGTACAACCCATGGACATGAACTAAGGGGTCGAGGGGGAATGCTGGAGGGAGGTGGGTGCAGGGCGGAGGGGAATAAAGAGGAAAAAATGGGACAACTGTAATTGCATAATCAATAAATTATATTAAAAATTTTAATAAAAAACCCTCAAAGTACATTTTTAAGAGAGAGAAACATCAATGTGTGGTTGACTCTCACATGGCCCCCACTAGGGACCTGGCCCACAACCCAGGCATGTGCCCTGACTGGGAATTGAACCAGTGACCCTTTCATTCACAGCCTGCACACGATCTACTGAGCTATACCAGCCAGGGCTCCATGAAACCTTTTATGGTCAATCCTCATCTACTTATAAAGTAGACTAAATGGTCTACTACTTAAGCTCATATAATTGGTCAGTCCAGCTAACTAGCAAACACAGTACCCTGAAAGCATGAGGGCACTCATATGAAGCCCTCTGAACATGAAACACACACTTTTCTTCAGATTATTTGCATACTGCTTAGAGTCAGCTGTATATGCATACTTTTTTACTTGTTAAAGAAAACTGCTAAATTCTAATATTTTCTCTTGCTACTCCTTGGGTCTTGCTGTGAGTGTCCTTATTTTGGGGGGACAGAAAACCACAGAGGGTGAAAAGAATCCATTGCTCTTGAGCTTAAGCAGGGAAAAAGAGGATTAAAGCAAATCTTTTTTAGAGTTAATAGCTCCATGTACCTGTAGCTTGCACAATGAATATCAAGATCTGGCTAATCAAATCAGTTACTCTTTTTCCCATGTAGAAGATCTGCGGGGAAAGAAAGAGTAAAGACAAAATCCTCTCTTCTCAGCAATTAATTTTCTTATAGTGACACTATAATTGTTTTCCACCTGCCTGTCTTCAACACTAGACTGAATTTCTTGAGGACAGGAACACTTCAAGCCAGAATCAGCACGATGCCATGCAAACGGTTATAAAAGATGTATAATGTAAGGATAGTGAGGTATCCATTAGGGCTAGGAAGTAGGAATTTCCTAGGGAAAGCATGTAGGCTAGTGGTTTTCAAAGAAAACTGGAATGGAGGGGAGTGGGTCAAAACGGTCACTGGAAAAGAAGTGCAAAACAGTGTGAGTGAATGTATGGACTTTTTAATAGATGTGCCAAGGGACTTTTATTCAGGGGATGGCCAAAAGTGACAGAGATGATAGAATTAACTAAAATCAACATTCTCAGGTTCAGGGGAAATTCTAGGTGGTGTCAGAAGGATATGAAACTGATTTATAGAACTTTTGTTCAAAGTTCCAATAGAATTTTGGCAAATAATTGGTTTGCTCATGTTGCTCTCATTGAAGAGCTCTTTTCTCAGGTGAGGAAGGAAAAGTAAAAAGGTAGTAAAATGAGGGGGAAGGTGGAGTTTTTGCCAGTTTGTTAAGGATAAATTGAGCATCAGTATTTTAAAGGTTTTTTTCCTAATTTAAGTTTGTTAAGAAGATGCACATTCAAAAAAGTAATAAAAGTATATTCAAAGTAGATGTCCATAATAAGGTTATCAAAACGTTAGAAAGCATGAGGTTCCACATTAATTATACATATAATGTACCACAGTTTGATATTTTTGTGACAGTGTAGTAATTGTCACTCAGTTATCTTAAAGTACAAATTAAATCATGTACAGGGTGGGTCAAAAGGAGATTTTAAAGTTTTAAGTATGCAAAACACAGAATTTATTCTGGTATTATTATTAATTATTGTATTATTTTCTACATGAACAACTGTAAACTTACTTTTGCCTCACCCTGTATATAAAACACATTAAGCCAGTTAGATGCAACAATGACAAATGATCCAAAATATGTGAAACAAATTTTTCAACACAACTAAGGTATCATATACTTTAAAACAAAAATTTCAGCATAACTAAGAATTTCTCATATAATTTAAAAATCAAAGAGTGATTCTTGGAAGACACAACAAAGATTTTGGGGAAGTTAATGATTATAAATAAGGTCATGTTAATTCAAGTTCAGCAAAGATTGGGGGTAAATATACTTTTTTTCAAGTTAGATTTTTAAAATTAAATTTATTAGAGTGACTTTGGTTAATAGGATCATTTAGGTTTCAAGTGTACAATTCTGTGATACATCATCTGTGTATTGTATTGTATGCTCACCACCCAAAGTCAAATCTTTCATCACCATATATTTGACTCCCTTTATCCTTTACTACCCCCTACCCCTTCCCTCTGATCACCATAGTTGTCTGTGTCTATGAGTTTGTTTTCCTTGTTAATTTTTTGTTTTCAGTTTCATGTCCCACATATGAGTGAAATCATGATTCTTAACTTTTTCTGTCTGACTTATTTCACTTAGCTTGATTTTTTCAAGATCCATCCATGATTTTGCAAATGGCAACTTTTAAGTTACATTTTTATTTTTTAAAAGACTTTATTTGTTTTTAGAGAGAGGGGAAGGGAGGGAGAAAGAGAGAGAGAGAAACATCAATGTGTGGTTGACTCTCACATGGCCCCCACTAGGGACCTGGCCCGCAACCCAGGCATGTGCCCTGACTGGGAATCAAATTGGTGGCCCTTTGGTTCTCAGCATGTGCCCAGTCCACTGAGGCACACCATCCAGGGCTTAACTTATGTTTTTAATAGGCAATTTTTCTTTATTCCCTTTGCCTCTCCCCTCCATCCCCCCTTCCCCTTTCTCTTTACTTTTAAAAACTATATTAAAATGTCTTACAGTTTTTAAAAGCTAACCATTGTGTGTAACAACTAAAGCCCTTAGAACAAAGTTAAATAGCAATCCACTAACAACTAAAACCCCCAAACCATCTGTTCATTGCTTCATTCCAGTACACTATTACAAAGGATTAAATTCCAGTTCTTTTCTTGACTGATAAGGGAAAGAATATTGGGATAACTTGCACGTAGAATCACTACATTTGTAGGATACAGTACCTAGTCCACATCAGGTTAACTGGAATGTCATAAGAATGGTCTTTTTTTTTAGTTAGCAAGAACTCATTGTGCTACTATGTACTTTTCTCCTTTGTTTCTCTGCTAACTTATTGATAAACTTATTGAGGGTAAGGATGAGTTTTCTAATCATATTAACATCCCACTTCCTAATGTAGTACCTAATACTTACTAGATGCTCAGAAAATTGAAGTAAACTTTTAGTTATGTTCTTTGCCTTCTAAAGTCTTAATTCATTTACATTGTAGATGCTGAAAAAAACTCCTAAAGGATCTGAAAGTAATGAACTGAAAGTAACACCTGGAACAGCAAATTTAGTGCCTTTTGGGGATGTGGTATGTATGACCAATCCTTAATAAACCTGTACAAGTTATTTCTTATTTTACATTAAGACTAGTTAATGTTTATTATTTGGTAGTGAAAAAGTATGTATAAAAACTGGTACTCACTGATGACATATTCATCAGTTTTTCATTTCTATGAATCAGAAAAGCATTCTGATAATCAGTGAAATTATGGAAACCATCCTGATTCACAGAAAAAAAAGCTTTCTATATTAGGTATTATTTGGGATTTCCAAATTCAAGTTACATAAGAATCACCTGAAATAATTTTTAAAATCATTGATTCTTGGGCCCAACCTAAGGTCTGCTAACTTAGAATTTGAGAACAGGGTGTAGGAATCAGTATTGTTATTGAGCTCTTCAGGTTATTGATTGTATTTATTGTCAGATTTATGAACCTTTGAGCTATAGTTTGAAAATTGACCCTATACCTGTCTTTCATTTAAAATACAATAAACCAGCCCTGGCTGGCGTAGCTCAGTGGATTGAGCGTGGGCTGCGAACCAAAGTGTCGCAGGTTGATGCGTGGGTCACTGGCCAGTAGTGATCACGGAACGCTGTGGATGGCTCATTGAAAACACGAGAGAAAAAACATGCACAGAGACAAACTAGTTTCTGTGGAGAAGTAGGGACAAAACGGCCACCCCGTCTAGTGGGGAGCACGCCAATTTACCATCCAAACCTGCTTTTATTGAGCTCGTTTTGCATAATAATTTAAGTACAGTACTCATTACGAGGAAGTAAGGAACCATAGAGAACAAGGAACTCTGCCGGTATATTTTGAGTCGGGGTCAAAGAGCTGTAAGACTTTGAGGAACAAACTAACTTCCTCCTTGGACCCCTCTCATTCAACTGAGAGCATTCTAAACAAAGGAGGTTTCACAGTAATTTACATATTCTTTCTTAGGCCTGATCACCCGGGGAGTCCGCCCTTTTCAGCACAGAGCTGCGCCACCCTGTCATTGTTTCAGGCTTAGGTGGAGCACAGGAACTAAGGCAACCAAGAGATAAGGGGATTTTCTCCCAGACGATGAGAACTCAGGGTATGTCAAAGCCGAGGAGCAAGGGTCCATCACCCCCTTTTGCTGCAGCCCCCAAAGTCCTTCTTTTGGGGGGCCTCCCAAGTGATTGTGCCTGTCTTAGGCCGTTCCCCCCTTGGGGAATCTTACCCATCTTTGGCCAACCGACCAAGCTTTGGGGCTCAGTTATGAATGAAGCAGCAGAAGCAGTGTTCCTGCTAGGGAGATAAGCTTTTGTCTCCTTGCTGGCTTACGGTTCCAAGGGCATTCCCTTAGCCTTAGCCTAGGTGGGGGTTACAGCTTCTGATACCAGGCAGGGTGGTTCCCAACAGGAGGTTCGATTCCCAGCCAGGGTACATGCCTGGGTTGCAGGCCATAACTCCCAGCAACCGCACATTGATGTTTCTCTCTCTCTATCTCCCTCCCTTCCCTCTCTAAAAATAAATAAGTAAAACCTTTAAAACAATAAAATAAAATACAATAAGCTTCAGAAACAAAAATCAAACACATACACAAAAACACCCAGGTAGGACCTAATATCTAGGCTGAGGACCAGACCTAATATCTAGGCTGAGGACCAGAAAAATCCATTTTCTCTTTTGGGTGCTACAGAGCATAGGATGTGAGGATCTGTGTACATTTAGAGCTTTCGAATACTGTGGTATTGTTTTATAGTTATCTTTTTTCTCTGAACACTGTGAGAATAGTAAATGGCTGTGAAATAAGAGTTTCTCTTATTCTTCTTCTCTAGCTCCTATCATATACTAACACATTCTCTTGATTAAAAGCCATGATTAATTTAACACTTCCTTTTGGGGGAAATAGTAAGGCTATATTAATGTATACATTTCTGTTTTTACAAAATGGTCATGGTGTGCATTTATCTATATAATCATGTAACTTTTTCTTTCTTATATCGCAATCAAAATTAGCATATAAGTCTTCACTGTTGGAATCTAAACTTACAAACGATTCTTTGAAATCATTTTTGTCCATAAGCAATTATGCATGTCATTATGTTGACATACTAATTTCTGTAACCCATACTCTTGAATATGACTTCTATTACTTTTTAGAATTGACATTTTGAAAACCATTCTGGTTTCACTTTCTAACTGACATTTTGAAAACCATTCTGGTTTTACTTTATAAAAGTTAAACTAACTTTACAGTTTGTATTTTCTTATTTGAATTACATGTTGCTAGATTGAAAAAGCTTCTCTTAAAGGTCCACTGGAAGTTTTTTTTTTTTTTTTTAAGATTTTATTTATTTATTTCCAGAGAGAGGAGAAGGGAGGGAGAAAGAAAGGGAGAGAAACAGCAATGTGTGGTTACCTCTCGCGTTCCCCCAACTGGAGACCAAGCCTGCAACCCAGGTGTGTGCCCTGATTGGGAATCAAACCAGCAATCCTTTTGTTCCCAGATCAGCATTCAACTCACTGAGCCATACCGGCGAGGGCTCCACTGAAGGTTTTTGACAGAACAATATTTGGCATGTAACTGATAGATCTTCCCAGTGCAGGATTTAGTCTCACCATTTTCTCTTTGAAAGTTCTGTGATTTCTTATGATGTATTTGTCAAGGTTTGCACATGTGTAAACAATGATAACTACATCACTACCCACTACTCCTGTTTCTATTACTTACATCTTATTTTCAGGAAAAAAAAATGTGAAAAGTCTGTGTCCTGAAATTGGACATAAAAAAGTGCTTTTGTGACTAGCTTTCTGGGTGCTTTCCTGTTTTAAATGTTTGAGAGTGTTGGGGATTGACATGGCTATTGCTTTTGGCCGCAGATGGGTCTCAGATTCTGTGGCAATATTTGTTATCTACAGTATGTGAAAGGTCGTTATTATATTTTTTAGTGTTAAATTTTTTTCTATATTTGAATAGAAATTCTCTTTTCTATATTATATAAATATATTATGTAAAAGTATAAAAAAGTATTCAAATATAAGGAAAATTAAGGTTGCTGCCCATGGCTTCATGTTGAGATACTTTGCAGGCAGGCAGTGATTTGCATTGGATAGAATTATAGCCATACTTTCTTGTTCTACTGTCCTATGTACAACCCAGTTTTAAGAAATAAACAATGATTTATGGAATCACCTATGGCAATACCACTTAAAATCCTTCCCAGATTGTATAATAGGCATTACTCCCCCCAACTTTGAATCTGAAAATCTTTCAAATTCTTTCCTTTACCTTAATATTTCATACTTATATTTCCTTAAGAAGTAGACCATAATATTTTCTTCTTTAGGATTTCATCATTCAGATACAGTATTCTTTTAATTAAATAGTGAATGCTAACCTCTTTTTCTGTATTGTTATCAAAACAATTACATTTAAAAATACTGTTGGGCCACTTATTTTGTTTCATAATGCTTAATATAATATTGCTGTTACTTTACTCTTTAAAAAAAACAGACATGGCTAAACATATTTGGCTAATTGCATATTACTTTTAAATGTTTCTGTATTCACTGTATATTTAATTTAATGGTTAAACACAAGACACAATTTTCTCTAACATTTAGAAACACCTTGTATAAGAGAAAATGAGTATTTCACAGTCCTTGGCATATTATAGTCAATGAATGATTGTTGAATGAATAAAATGGTTTTAAGACACTGGATAAAAACTCTTATCTCAAGGAAGGTATATTTCTTTTTTTTTTTACTTTTATTTATTTATTTTTAGAGAAAGGAGAAGGGAGAGAGGAAGAGAAGGAGAGAAACATTAACGTGTGGTTGCCTGTAACATGCCCCCTATTGGAGACCTGGCCCACGACCCAGGCATGTGCCTTGACTAGGAATTAAACTGGCTACCCTTTGATTCGCAGTCTGGTGCCCACTCCTCTGAGCCACACCAGCTAGGGCCATATTTCTTATTATTATATGTAAAATGCTACATTTTACCACTTCTAACCTAATATAAAATATAAATACTTCAAAGAGTGATTATGGATTTAAGTTGGTAATGAACTATTGTTTTGCTTTATAGTCTTTTTTTTTCATTTTAGGTTTGTTTTAAACAAACCCTGCCTATTTTTCTTCTGTATTTCTGCTTTCTGGTGTTTTCCAATCATTAGAGATTTCTAATGAGAAACAATATTTCTAATGAGAAAGACTAACAAAGTGAAGCTTTTAAAAAATATGTAGTTTGTTGTAGAGTAAAATAGAAGTAAAGTTAACTTAAAAAATTCAATTCACTGTGTTTTTATTTTGTTTGTTGTAGGTTGGCTGTCTGGCTATTCATCTAAAGAGCTGCAGACATTTTGCACCTCATAGTATCCTTTTTTTTAAATTTAAGAACCATGCTATGATCATCTATCACTGTTTCAGTTACATGTTACTGCATTACAAGACACTCTCTTAAGACTTAATGGCTTCAAACATTAACTACCTCATTATTAATCACTATCTATGCATTCACTAGGTAGTACTTCTGCTTCATTATGACCACTGAGGTTCAGAGAGCTGAAATATCTGAAATGGCTCATTTATGTGTCTGGTGCTTCAGTAAGACTGCCTGGGAGACTGGGCTCAGCTGGTATACCGAAATGGGTTGACCTTTCTCTCTTTCCATGTAGTCCCAGGGTCTTGACTTTTATTATTTTTTTCTGTACTCATTTTAATTTTAAAAATATATTATATTAAAATATTATTTATTTTTATTACCGAAGTTTTTGGTGTCCCTTTAAATTTTGCACCCTGGCTAGTGTCTCTCTGACCCCTATCCTAGTCCCAGCCCTGGTCATGTCCATTGTGTGTTTGAGCAGTCACAGACCCAGCCAAGGTTTAAGAGCAGAGGAAAATAAACTCCACTCTATGATGTGGAGAATGATAAAAGATTTTCAGCCATCTGTCACCCACCTCGGTCACCATATAAGTTAAGGGAAAAATATGTACCTTCTTGGAATATATAGTGCTAATTTATTTATCAATAATAACAACTGTGCTTCTCTTAAACATTATGTAAAGGATTTGTCTCAGGACCTTCAAATAAGCTTAATACCTATAGATTTATCACCATGATAGATTTATCATGGCATTAACCCAGCCTCAATTTGAAGACTTGGTGTTCCTTTTTTATATAAATTAATTAGTGAAGAGAATTCTTTATGAAGAGATTTTTTAAGATAGTTAGATCATAAAAACAAAATTGTTTTAATGCATAGAGTGCTATGAAAGGTAAAAATGCAGGCCAATATAGTATAAATGAAGTACATAGTGAAATAAATTAGAGTGGAATGCTGCTTTAACTTTTGTTGTCTTAAAATTAAAAATAAATTATCTTCAAATGACATATTTTTGAAGTTCTATATAATTATACTTAGAAAAAATTTTTCACTTATATTGTAAATGTTAATTCACCTTAAAATATAGAAAAATTGCAAAAGATTTATAATGGAAACATGAGGATAAAAATATGATAATTGATCTAAGGAAAAACAACCTTTTCCTCCTTATATTATAGCTAACTGAATTGATGGGCAAAAATATATTTATCATAAATGAATAAAGCTCAATAATGAACTTTTTCATTATTTAACATGCTCTACAATTACCTGTCTATTTATTTGGTTGATTCTTAGGTTTTGGCCTGCATTATTTAATGGATTAATTTTATAATGTGCTATTGTTCAATTACAACAAAATTTGCTTCCTAAATACTTATTTTTTTCAGTCGATTTGCAGCATTGCAATACTTTTTGCATTCGAATCTTTATAAACAATGTTGTGAAATGTACAAAAATGTCTAGGTTGATATCCGAAAAGACACGATTTAGCAATGATAAAAAGAAAACTATAATTAAGTTTGATGAAGTGAAGTATTTTTCTGTACAGGTAATGTTAAAGTTCTCTTCTAGATATAAGAATAAATTTGTTTCAAATATGCTAATTAATTGTATCATTTGGGGGGATAGGAAAGAAACAAAAGGAGTACCTATTTACTTGATATTTTACAGTATTCTATTTATGTATTTTAAACTAATTAATGTTCTTTTTAAAAAATGAAGAGCTTACTATAAAAAGCACACTCTTATTGGTCTTTTTCCCTGAGATCTTACTGTCTCTTGTTTATCACACATGCATTTTTCTCTGGCTTGCTCTTCTTTTCTCATCTACCATCTCCACCTTGGCTTAGTCAGTTTGGGCTGCTATAACAAATTACTGTAGATCAGGGGCTTAAACAACAGAGGTTTATTTCTCACCTTTCTGGAGAAGGGGAAGCAAGATCAAGGTGTTGGAAGATCCAGTGTCTGGAGACAGCTTGCTTCCTAGTTTGCTAATAGCCATCTTCCTATTGTTACAGTGATATGGCAGAGAGCAAAGAGAGATCATCTTTTTTGTGTGTGTCTTCTTATAAGGGCACTAGTCCAAATTACCTCCCAAACACCCTACCTACAAATACCATCACATTGGGGATATAGGATTCAACAAACAAATATTGAGAGGACACAGACATTCAGTTCATTGTACACCATTTCTTTTTTCTTATCTTCCCCCCTCTCCTTTTTTCTCATATAAAATCTCTCCAATTATTTTTGCATGGATTAATCTCTTCAGTCCTTATAACAATCCCCTCAATATATACACTCTTATTAGCATCAACAAAATGAAAGCACAACCTACAAAATGGGAGAAAATATTTGCAAATCATATGTCTGATAAGAAATTAGTATCCAAGTGTATATAAATAATAAAGAACTCATACAATTTAACAAAAAAGTAATCCAATTAAAAATGGTCAGAAACTTCTGGCCAAGATGGAGGCATAGAAGGTATACTTTGCATCCTCACACAGCCAAAAGAAGAACAACAACAAATTTAAAAACAAAAAATGACCAGAACTGCCAGAAAATCAAATTGTATGGAAGTCTGACAACCAAGGAGTTAAAGAAGAAACATTCATTCAGATTGGTAGGAGGGTTGGAGAAAGGCAGCTGGGGCAGAGAGGAAATGCAGCAAGGTGGCAGCTGGAGGACTGGGCATTCCCACACTCGCATGTGGATAAACCAGGAGGAACAACTGGGGAGCGAGACAGACCACACAACCCAAGGGTCCAGTGCAGGGAAATAAAGCCTCAAAACCTATGAGTGAAAAAACCTGTGGGGGTTGAGGCAGCAAGGAAAACTCTCAGCCTCACAGGAGAGTTTGTTGGAGAGACCCACAGGGTCCTAGAAGGTACACAAACCCACCCACCCAGGAATCAGCACCAGGAGGGCCCACTTTGCTTGTGGGTGGTGGGGGAAATGACTAAAAGCCAGCCCAGAGCCCATCAAGCAGCATGGTTCCCTCTCAGACCCCTCCCCCACATACAGCACCACAACACAGCAAAGTGGGTTGCCCAGCCCTGGCAAATACCTAAAGCTCCTCCCCTTACTATGTAACAGATGCCCTGAGAAAAAAAAATATGGTCCAAATGAAAGAACAGATCAAAGCTCCAAAAATAGAACAAAGTGAGGAAGATATAGCCAAGTTATCAGATGCAGGGTTCAATACACTGGTAATCAGGATGCTCACAGAAATGGTTGAGTATGGTCGCAAAACAGAGGAAGAAGTGAAGGCTATGCAAAGTGAAATAAAAGGAAATGTATAGGGAACCAACAGTGAGAGGAAGGAAACCAGGACTCAAATCAATGTTTTGGACCAGAAGGAATAAATAAACATTCAACCAGAACAGAATGAAAAACAAGAATTCAGAAAAATGAGGAGAGGCTTAGGAACCTCCAGGACAATTTTAAATGTTCTGACATCCGAATCATAGGGGTGCCAGAGGAGAAGAGGGTGAGCAATAAATTGAAAATTATTTGAAAAAATAATGTAGGAGAACTTCCCCAATCTGCCAAAAAAAAAAAAAAGACTACCAGGAAACCCAGGAAGCTCAGAGAGCCCCAAAGAAGTTGGACCCAAGGAAGCACACACCAAGGCACATCATAATTACAGTACCCAAGATCAACAATAAGGAGAATCTTAAAAGCAGCAAGAGAAAAGGAGACAGTTACCTACAAAGGAGTTCCCGTGAGACTATCAGCTGATTTCTCAAACCTTGCAGGCAAGAAAAGGCTGGAGAGAAGTATTCAAAGTCATGAAAGGTAAAGACCTACATTAAAATGATCTATACAGCAAAGCTATATTTCATTTAGAATGGAAGGGTAGACAAAGTGCTTCCCAGATAAGGTCAAGTTAAAGGAGTTCATTATCACCAAGCCCTTATTACATGAGATGTTAAAGGACTTATCTAAGAAAAAGAAGATGATCAAAAATACAAATAATAAAATGACACCAAACTCACAACTATCAACAAATGAACCTAAAAAATACAAAACCAAAAGCAGGAGCTAAGATGGCGTTGGAGTAGGAAGGAGCAAATTCGGCTTCCCTCTGCTAAGGGGAGAAAATCCTGACTGACCTATGGAGTAGAGAAGCAAGCAACCAACATACTTCAGCATATGTGAAAGTAGGGGACCAAGAATTGTGGCAGAACCGAAAAACTGGACCCTAAGAAGAGTGCTGCAACAAGGTAGAGTCCCAGGCACCAGCACAGGGTCCAGGGGCTGCAGCCCCAGGCCCAGTGCACGCTGCTGGGTTTGCCACAGAGTCCTTGGGAGACAGCGGGACAACTGCTCCCTCCCCAGCCAAACAAGGTCTGAGCAGCACTGGGAGGAATCCAGGTGCTAGCAAACACACAAGGGCTGTGAGCACCTTTGGAGGCTGTGGACACCGGAGGGGCTGGGTCGTGCAGTAGGCCCTGATCCCCGCAGTCACTGGTCTGGCTGGAGAGTTTGGCAGTGGGAGAAGCCAGGCCACTGTGTGGAGTGGCAGGCTTCAACAGGAGGAATTTCTCAAGAGGAAGGAGTGAGTAGACAGACACTGTTTGGGGAATTCTTCTAAAGTGATCAGTCACTCCAGCCTCCCTACTACCCAGCCATGGGCTGAGTGCGCACATGCAGGGAGACCATCCCCACACCCCAGTCCACAGCAGTAACCCTGGGGAAAGACCTGATTCCCACACCCAGGGCACAAGGCTGAGGAGCCACGTTAGCTTCCCAGACAGCTCGGTAGCCAGGGCGAATGCCACTGACCGGAGGAAGAAAAGCCATACCAATCACCCCTCAGCCTGATGCAGCCAGCAAGAGCAGAAAAACCGGTTTGGCCAAGAGGCTTTTTAATTTGATTCTATTTTTTAACAATTCTTAATTTTTAAATTTGTATTGCTTTTATTCTCTTTTGACTTCTTTTTTCCTCTTGCTCCTGATTTCTTGTTTTATTCCTTCCTCCTTCCTTTCCTCCAATTTTATCTCTTCTTTCTTCCTTCATCTGCCTTTTCTATTTTTATTTTTTTTAAATTTTTTCTAAATACCTAAAAGTGAGACAAAATCCTGGATCTGTGAAAAGACCAAAGTTGAACCCAAAGAAAGGGCATCACAACAGATGGGACAGATTTCACTCTGCTATTACAGAGAACCTGCAAGTTATTGCATATTTGTATTATTATTATTTTTCTAGTATTCTTACATCTTTTTAAAATAGTATTTTTGTATCCCTCTTCTTTTTGTATAGTCTGCTTTGCTAGGCTGGATATATTGTATGACCTGACAGCTTTCCCCTGATATCTCTTTCCATACTGTATTGCTAATCTACTGTCCTTTAACTCACCCGTGTCCCATTAGCACCCTACTCGAGGTTCTGTACTCCCTATTCTTGTTACCTAGATCTCATAGATTCTGTCATATGATTGTTGCCCTAATATTATTGTAAATAATTGCTGTTCCATGCAATTGTAATTACTTCACAACACCCCTCCCAGATCTTAGACCATTTCAAAGTTTCCTGAACTCTATTACTGTAGTGGTTAACTCTATTCTCTCACACACTACACCTATTTACTATCCCTTACTCTCACGTTACCTCAGAATCTGACCTCCCACAACCTCCCTGCTTTATAGATCCAACTCACAATCCTTCCTTTCCCAACAAGAGTCTTATCTTCTTTCCATCCTTTTTAAAAATCAGCTAGCTGGGTGGAAAATCACAGTTAACACTATACATAGGCAAAGGATCTCCTATCTCTTCTCTACTTGCTGCTACTGGAAATATCATAGAATACTCTCTTGCTGTCTTAAACCATTTTGCCTTCCCCCTCCAACTGATGACAAAAAAGAATAGGTGGAGGCGGTGAACACCAGGATACACACTGGAAAAGGAAACCCAACAACAAAGGAACCACTAACAGATAACAACAGAAGAAGGTGAAGGAGGGAGTGGTAACCACACAAACCTCAATCCAGGACCTATCTGGAAATACAACTAAACAGTAAAGACAGTACCCAATACAAACAACTGAACAAGAGCAAGAGAGAATTCTTTAAACCTTATACACACGGAAGAACCAGCTTCAACACAACCTGACCTCACCAGCACAACAAAATACAAGAGGTGGTGGTCAGAGTGACCCTCATTTAACCAGCTGGTGGGAAGGAACCACCAAAGAAAGACACAACAAAAATCAAAACCCAAAGGCAAACACAAAGCCAACTTAAATGACAGCCCAAGACCAGTGAGCTTGGGAGATCAAGGAAACTGGACCACTGAAACTCATTGCTATTCTACTAAAGAAGTTCACACCACAAACCCAGGGGGCCAGAACAGATCAACTTAAGAAGCTGAGGTTAACAAGAAGACTCCCACAAACAATGAGAAAACAAACAAACAATCCCCAAATGAAGGGAAAGGAGGAAGCCTCAGAAAGAATGCTAAATGAAATAGAGGCAATTCAACTAGCAAATATTGAGTTCAAAGCAATGATTGTCAGGAAGCTCAATGAACTCACAATGAGCTACCAGAAACTACAGGGAAGCTACAATGAACTCACTGAAAACTACATCAACATGAAAAAGGAAATAGAAACTCTCAACAAGGGCCAAGAGGAAATGAAGAATACAATTTCTGAACTGAAGAACACAGGAGTAAAGGAATGAAGAACAGGACTGATGAAGCAGAAGATCGGATCAGCGAGCTAGAGGACAAAGTAGAAGAAAACACCTAGAAAGAGCAAGAAAAGGAAAAGAGGCTCAGAAGGAATGAAGAGGGATTAAGAGAAATGCAAGACAATATGAAACATAATAATATCCATATAATAGGGATACCAGAAGGAGAAGAAGAAGAGCAAGAGATAGAAAACCTATTTGAAAAAGTAATGATGGAAAACTTCCCTAATTTGATGAGAGAAAAAGTCACACAAATCCAGGAAACACAGAGAGTCCCAATCAAGAGGAACCCAAAGAGGCCCACCTCATGACACATCATAATTAAAATGGCAAAATTTCAAGACAAAGAGAGAATATTAAAGGCAGCAAGGGAAAAACAGGAAGTAACATACAAGGGAGCCCCAATAAGGCTAACAGCTGACTTCTCAATGGAAACACTTCAAGCCAGAAGAGAATGGCTAGAAATATTCCAAGTAGTGAGAACCAGAGGTCTGCAACCAAGGCTACTTTACCCAGCAAGGCTCTCAATCAAGATAGAAGGCCAAATAAGAAGCTTCCCAGACAAAAGAAGTGTAAAAGAATATACCTCCACCAAACCAGCTCTGCAAGAGATGCTAAAGGGACTGCTTTAAGAAAAGAAAGGAAAACAGAGAGAGAGAGGAACACATGTACATAAAAGGCAATGAATAAGTACCTATCAATAATAACCTTAAACATAGATGGATTAAATGCTCCAATCAAAAGATATAAAATAGCTGATTGGATAAGAAAACATGACCCACACATATGCTGCCTACAAGAGACCCACACATATGCTGCCTACAAGAGACCTCAGGATAAAAGATCTGCACAGGCTGAAAGTGAAGGGCTAGAAACAAATTTTCTGAGCAAATGGACAGGGAAAAAGAAAAGCCGGGGTAGCAATACTCATATCTGACAAAATAGACTTCCAAAAAAGGGCCATAAAGAGAGACCCAGAAGGTCACTTCATAATACTCAAGGGAAGAATCCACCAAGAAGACATAAATATTGTAAATATATATGCACCCAACATAGGAGCACCCAAATACATAAAGGAAAATCTTAGAGGACTTCAAGAAAGATATGGACAGCAACACAATTATAGTGGGGGATTTTAACACCCCACTATCAAAAATGGACAGATCTTCCAAACAAAATATCAACAAAGATATTGTAGCATTGAACAATACCCTAGATGAAATGGACTTTACTGATATATACAGAGCCCTCCATCCCAAAGAAGCTAAATACACACTCTTTTCTTTTTTTTTTTTTAAAAGATTTTATTTATTCATTCCTAGAGAGGGAAGGGAGGGAGATGAGAGAGAGAGAGAGACAGAGAGAGAGAGAGAGATCAATCATCAATGTGCGGCTGCTGGGGGTTCTGGCCTGCAACCCAGGAATGTACCCTGGCTGGAATCGAACCTGGGACACTTTGGTTCCCAGCCCGCACTCAATCCACTGAGCTACGCCAGCCAGGGAGACACTCTTTTCAAATGTACACAGATCATTTTCAAAGATTGACCACATGATAGGACACAAAACAAGCCTCAACAATTTCAAGAAAATTGAAATCATACCAAGCATTTTCTTGGATCACAAGGGACTGAAGCTAGAAACCAACCCCAAGGAAAGAAACCCAAAACACTCAAATTCATGAGATTAAATAGCATGCTATTAAACAATGAATGGGTCGAGAATGATATTAGGGAAAAAATCAAAAGGTTTCTGGAAACAAATGAAAACGAACTCACAACAACCCAAAACTTATGGGACACAACCAAGGCAGTCCTGAGAGGGAAGTTCATAGCAAAAGAGGCCCACCTAAAAAAGTTAGAAACATTTCAAACAAACAACCTAACCCTACGTCTACAAGAACTCGAGGAACAACAACAAAGACAGCCCAGAGCAAGCAGAAGGAAGGAAATAACCAAGATCAGAGCAGAATTAAATGACATAGAGACTAAAAGCACCATTCTAAGGATCAATGAATCGAAGAGCTGGTTCTTTGAAAAGATAAACAAAATCGACATGCCTTTAAGTAGACTCATCAAGAAAAAAAGAGAGAAGACCCAAATAAACACAATCAGAAATGAAAGAGGAGAGATTAAAACAGATACCACAGAAATACAAAGGATTGTAAGAAATTACTACACAGAACTGTATGCCAAGAAATTTGAAAACCTAGATGAAATGGACAAATTTCTAGAAAAATATAATCTTCCAAAACTCAATGAAAAAGAGGCAGAAAGCCTGAGCAAACCAATAACAGCAAAAGAAATTGAAGCAGTAATCAAAAAACTCCCAACACACAAAAGCCCTGGACCAGATGGTTTCACAGGAGAATTCTACAAAGCATTTAAGGAAGAGCTAACCCCTATCCTTCACAGACTATTTCAAAAAATCCAAAATGATGGAAGTCTCCCAAACTCTTTTTATGAGGCCAACATCATCCTAATTCCAAAACCAGATAAAGACACAACAAAGAAAGAAAACTTTAGGTCAATATCGCTGATGAACATTGACACTAAAATCCTCAACAAAATACTGGCAAACTGCATCCAACAATACATTGAAAAGATCATACACCATGACCAAGTGGGATTCATTCCAGGGATGCAAGGATGGTACAATATTCGCAAATCAGTAAATGTAATACATCACATAAACAAAAGCAAAGACAAAAACCACATGATCATAGCAATAGATGCAGAAAAGGCATTTGATAAGGTACAGCACCCATCATGATAAAAACACTCAGCAAAGTGCGAATAGAGGGAGCATTCCTCAACATAATAAAGGCCATATATGAGAGACCTATGGCGAACATCATACTCAATGGGCAAAAATTAAAATCTTTTCCACTAAGATCAGGAACAAGACAAGGCTGTCCACTTTTACCACTTCTATTCAATATAGTACTGGAACTTTTAGCCACAGTGATCAGACAGGAAAAAGAAATAAAAGGCATCCAAATTGGAAAGGAGGAAACAAAACTGTCACTGTTTGCAGATGACATGATAGTGTACATAGAAAATCCTATAGACTCCACAAAAAAACTGCTTGACCTAATAAATGAATTTGGCAAAACAGCGGGATACAAAGTCAATATCCAGAAATCAAAGGCATTTCTGTACACCAACAATGAAACAGCAGAAGCAGAAATCAAGGAAAAAATCCCATTTGAAATAGCAAAAAGAAAAATAAAATACCTAGGAATAAACTTAACCAAGGAGGTAAAAGACCTGTATTCAGAAAACTACATAACCCTGAGGAGAGAAATCAAGGAAGACACAAACAAATGGAAACATATACCGTGTTCATGGATTGGAAGAATTAATATCATCAAAATGTCCATACTACCCAAAGCAATTTACACATTCAATGCAATTCCTATTAAAGTACCAATGGCTTATTTCACAGACATAGAACAAACACTTCAACAATTTATATGGAACCATAAACGACCCCAAATAGCTGCTGCGAATTTGAGAAAGAAGAGTAAAGTAGGAAGGATCGCAATACCTGACACTAAACTATACTACAAGGCTGCTGTAATCAAAACAGCCTGGTACTGGCATAAAAACAGGCACATGGACCAATGGAACAGAACAGAGAGCCCAGAAATAAACCCAAGTCTCTACAGTCAATTAGTATTTGACAAAGGAAGCAGCAACATAAAATGGAATAAAAATAGCCTCTTCAACAAATGGTGTTGGGAGAACTGGACAGCTACGTGCAAAAAAATGAAACTCGAGCACCAATTTACACCTTATACAAAAATAGATTCAAGGTGGATAAAAGACTTAAATATAAAGTGTGACACCATTAAAGTCCTAGAAGAGAACGTAGGTAGGAAAATCTCAGGTATTTCACGCAGAAAGTTTTTTACTGACATGTCTCCTGGAGCAAGGGACATAAAGGAAAGAATAAACAAATGGGACCTCATCAAAATTAAAAGCTTTTGCACAGCTAAGGAAAACAGTATCAAAATAAAAAGAGAACCAACTGTATGGGAAAACATATTTGCTAATGATACCTCAGACAAGGGTTTAATCTCCAAAATATATAAAGAACTTACACGACTCCACTCTAAGAAGACAAGTAACCCAATTAAAAAATGGGCAAAGGACTTGAACAGACACTTCTCCAAGGAGGACATACAGAAAATCCAAAGACACATGAAGCGATGTTCAATATCGCTAGCCATCAGAGAGATGCAGATTAAAACCACAATGAGATACCACTTCACACCAGTCACAATGGCCATCATAAACAAAGCAACAAACAACAAGTGTTGGAGAGGATGTGGAGAAACGGGGTCCCTAGTGCACTGTTGGTGGGACTGCAGACTGGTACAACCATTATGGAAAGCAGTTTGGAACTTCCTCAGAAAACTAAAAATGGATCTGCCTTTTGACCCAGCAATTCCATTGCTGGGACTCTATCCTAAGAACACTAAAACACCAATACAAAAGAACCTTTGCACCCCGATGTTCATAGCAGCACAATTTACAATAGCTAGGTGCTGGAAGCAACCTAGATGCCCATCAGTAAATGAATGGATCCAAAAACTATGGTACATTTACACAATGGAATTCTATGCAGCAGAAAGAAAGAAGGAGCTCATACCCTTTGCAACAGCATGGATAGAGCTGGAAAGCATTATGCTAAGTGAAACAAGCCAGGCAGTGAAAGACAAATACCACATGATATCACCTTTAACAGGAATCTAAACAACAAAACAAAACAAAACAAAACAAAAAACTAGCAAAATATAACCAAAGACACTGAAATAGGGGATAGTCTGACAGTGGCCAGAGGGGAGAGAAGAGGGAATTTCAGGGGGGAATGGGTAGGGATTACAGGAACAAATTTGGAGGACACATGGACAAAAACTAGGGGTGGGGGGTAATGGGGGGAAGGGGGGAGGGTTGGGTGGAGGGGCTGGAACGGGAGTAGGGGGGAGAAAACTGTACTTGAACAATGATTGAAATAAAAAAAAAAGAAATGAAAAAAAAATTAATTCAAGGTGGATAAAAGACTTAAATATAAAATGTGACACCATTAAAGTCCTAGAAGAGAACATAGGTAGGAAAATCTCAGATATTTCACGCAGAAAGTTTTTTACTGACATGTCTCCTGGAGCAAGGGACATAAAGGAAAGAATAAACAAATGGGACCTCATCAAAATAAAAAGCTTTTGCACAGCTAAAGAAAACAGTATCAAAATAAAAAGAGAACCAACTGTATGGGAAAACATATTTGCCAATGATACCTCAGACAAGGGTTTAATCTCTAAAATACATAAAGAACTTACACAACTCCACTCTAAGAAGACAAGCAACCCAATTAAAAAATGGGCAAAGGACTTGAACAGACACTTCTCCAAGGAGGACATACAGAAGATCCAGAGAAACATGAAAAGATGCTCAGTATCACTAGCTATCAGAGAGATGCAAATTAAAACCACAATGAGATACCACTTCACACCAGTCAGAATGGCCATCATAAACAAAGCAACAAACAACAAGTGTTGGAGAGGTTGTGGACAAAAGGGAGCCCTAGTGCACTGTTGGTGGGACTGCAGACTGGTACAACCACTATGGAAAACAGTATGGAACTTCCTCAGAAAACTAAAAATGGATCTGCCTTTTGACCCTGCAATTCCACTGCTGGAACTATATCCTAACACTAAAACACCAATACAAAAGAACCTTTGCACCCTGATGTTCATAGCAGCACAATTTACAATAGCCAAGTGCTGGAAGCAACCTAGATGCCCATCAGTAAATGGATCAAAAAACTATGGTACATTTACACAATGGAATTCTATGCAGCAGAAAGAAAGAAGGAGCTCCTACCCTTTGCAACAGCTTGGATGGAGCTGGAAAGCATTATGCTAAGCGAAATAAGCCAGGCAGTGAAAGACAAATACCATATGGTCTCACCTTTAATAGGAACCTAAACAACAAAACAAAGAAACAAGCGAAATATAACCAAAGACACTAAAATACAGGACAGACTGGCAGTGACCAGAGGGGAGAGAAGAGGGAATTTCAGGGGAGAAGGGGTAGGGTTTACAGGAACAAATTTAAAGGACATATGGACAAAAACTAGGGGGAGGGTGGTAATGGGATGGAAGTCGGGAGGGTTGGGTGGGTGGGCTGGAATGGGAGTAGAAGGGAGAAAACTGTACTTGAACAATGATTAAAATTTAAAAAAATAGGAAAAAAAAACAAAAGCAAACTAAGCAAACAGCTAGGACAGGAACAGAAACAGATATGGAGATCATGTGGAGGGTTATCAGCAGGGAGGGCAGCAGGGAGAATGGGGGAAAGGTACAGGGAGTAAGTAGCATAATTGGTAAGTACAAAATAGATAAGGGGAGGTCAAGAATAGTATAAGAAATGGAGGAGCTGAAGAACTTATGTCTATGACCAATGGACGTGAACTAAAGTCAGGGAATGCTGGTAGAAGGGGGGATACAGGATAGAGAGGAATAAAGGGGAGAAAAAATGGAACAACTGTAATAACAAAATCAATAAAATATGTTGATAAATGGGCAGATATTCTGAATAGATATTTTTCCAGAGAAGGCATCCAAATGGCCAACATGTACATGAGAAAGTGATTGTCACCAGTAATGATCAGGGAAAAGCAAATCAAAACCATAGAGATTGCCTCACACCTGTTAAAATGGTTGTGATCTGAAAAACAAGAAATAGCAAGCATTGGCAAGGATGTGGAGAAAACAGAACTCTTGTGTACTATTAGCAAGAATGTTAATTGGTACAACCACTGTGGAAAACAGTATGGAGTTTCCTCAAAAAAATTAAAAATAGATCCTATGGTTACTGGACCATAGGATACAGTAACTCTACTTGTGGGTTTTTATTCAAGGAAAACAAAAGTATTATTTGAAAAAGATATCTACACCCCCCATGTTCATTGCAGCATTTTTTACAATAGCCAACACATGGGGAAAAAGAAACAACAAAAGATAAGTGCCATCCACAGATGAATGAATGCATTTAAACAATTTTAAAAATGAAATGTTATTCAGCTATGAAAAGAAGGAACTCCTGCCCTTTGTAACAACATGGATGGACTTTGAGGACATTATGCTAAATGAAATAAGTTTGAGAAAGGCAAATACTGTATGATCTCACATAAATGTGGAATCTAAAAAAAAAAAATCCCCAAGCCTCACTCATGTATACAGAGAACAGATCGGTGGTTGCCACAGGTGGAGTTTTGGGGGTGGGTTAAATGGGTGAAGGTGGGGGAAATGTACAAACTTTCAGTTATAAGATACTGGGTTGGCCAAAAAAAAGTCTGCTTAGTTTTTTCCACAAAATAAAAGACACATTTTTCATTTTCACCAATAAGTTTATTGATTTGGATATATTGAGTATGTCAACTACCTCCTGTGTAGTATAACATTGATTATTCTCAATTAATGTCTTGATTTGATCACCATCAACTTCAGCTGGCCTACCCAACTGTGGAGCATTGTCCAACTAGGAATCTCCAGCAGGAAACTTTGGAAACCACTTTTAACATGTTTGATCAGTTACAGCACCTTCTTCATATACTGTTTTGTTTTTTTTCAAATTTCAATTGTATTTTTGCCTTTCTTGAAATAATAAAGAATAATATGCCAAAAATGTTGCTTACTTTCTTCCATCTTCAACATTAAAATCGCTACACAAAAATTCACCAATTTTGATTTTTTAAATGCATGCTAATATGACAGCTGCCACAGTATAGTCTAACAAAATTGTTTTGAATGAAGTTAAAGACAACTAAGAGCTACTAGAACTGTCTTACAAATGAACTTTTTTGACCAACTCAATATGTTTTGGATATCTTTTGTGCGGCATGGTGACATAGTTAATAATACTGCATTGTATATTTGAAAGTTGCTAAGAGAGTAGATCTTAAAACTTCTCATCCAAGAAAAAAATTATAACTGTGTGGTGATAGATGTTAAGTAAACTTATTGGAATACTCTTTTTGCAATATATACAAATATCAAATTACTATGTTGTACACCTAAAAGTAATGCTATGTTACATGTCAATTATATCTCACTTAAATTTTTAAAAAATACACTTAGAATTTTTGGGTGGGGAGGCGTGAAATTTATTTCTAATAAGCAAGAGTGTATGGACTTTAAAAAAAGATTTTATTTATTTTTAGAGAGAGGGGAAGGGAGGGAGAGAGAAAGGGACGGACAAAGACAGAGAAATGGTTACCTCTTGCACACCCACAACTGGGGATCTGGTCAACAACCCAGGCATGTGCCCTGATTGGGAATTAAACTCGCGACCTTTCAGTTTGTGGGACGATGCCTAACCCACTGAGCCACACCAGTCAGGGCAAGAGTGTATGAATTTTAAAGGTGACATCAATATGGTATTGTATTACAGATTTCAAACTTCCAAGTTGAGACAATGGTGTACATTTTATCAAAAAGTTAAAGAAAAAGGACTGAAATGGATGTTGGGTGTCTTTTGGTATTAAATGTTTGGATTAACTAGATTATTTGGATTGGATATTGGATTACCTTTTATATTACATTTTCAGTAGAGCGTTGAAACCATACTTCTGTGCAGAGTTTAAAGAGAGAATGTAAGCATGGGTGTTTCAAAAAGACCGTAATTGACATTAGACACAAACAAGATCCTGATTTTTGTTGGCATCAGGGTATATGTGACTCTGAGATTGAAAAAGTATAAGCTTAATAACATGAAAACTAATCATTAGATATGCACACAATATAATATAGCTTATGGATGTACAAGGCCTGTCCAGAAAGTATCCAGCTATATATATATATATATATATATACACATATGTATATATATACATATATATATATTTTAAATGGAGACATTTATTGAAGAATATGCAAGATACAAGAAACATTGTACATAGGACAATGATGTCTCAGACCCCTTCAAAATAGGCACCCTGGGACCTCACACAGTTTTCCCAATCACCATCAGCTGCCCGCTCATATTTTCCAGAATCTCATCAATAGTCTGAAATCTTTTCCCTTTCAAAGTTGATTTTAGTTTTGAGAAAAGCCAGCAGTCAGAGAGCAACAAATCTGAGCTCTACGGGTGCTGAGTCACCTGGGTGATTTGATATTTCACCAAAAAAACTCTGCAAGAGACGTGATGCATAAGAGGGCACATTATCATGATGCCCATCACCAGATAGATGCCCATAGCTGCAGTCTTCTGAATCATCTGAATAGTTTCCATGGAGGAATGTTCAAGCTTAAAGCAAAATTTGATGCAGATTTATTGCTCTACTCAATCAGTCATTTTGAATGCAACAGCCATACAGTACACATGTTCACTCAACAGCATCTTCTGCCCCAACTAGTACAGTGAAGTCATCATTGTTCACTCATGCACATTCCAGTCCACTCTCCTTGGCTGACAGGTTACACTGATGTTGTGCAAACCATTCTCATAGCAACAATGGCTAGACTTTTTCTAGACAGACCTCGTATTTATTCAGAAATTATATATGAAATTCATACTGAAAATTTAATGCTTTTTTGTATGTATTTGAATCAAGGTTCCCAGACGTCAAGATGATGTGCGAAATAATATTTACTTGGATCTAATGCAATGTGACAGTGAAAACAATTATAATACCATGTTAGGGTGTGTTCATATACACCTTTATGAAATAATTCAGGTATGTATCAAAATCATTTTTTATTTGGTATCACATTATCCAGTTGGTGTTTATTGTTAAGGTTTATCTATACCTGATGGATTCCTTTCATATATTATCTGGTTTCAAACTCATGTGCTCAAGAAACAATATCTGCCCCTGGCTATTTAAAAAAATGATTTGGTTTATAACAGCGTAATGTTCTTGAAAATTTATTTTCTGGAAGGTCAATGATACAACCTGAAAAACTAAGGATGTTTTATTATGTTTTATGAAATGTTTTAAAACAAGACTCAAAACCACAAACCCTATCTCTTAGTTGGCAGGATAAATTTCAATTCTTTTCTCCTCACCTGGGCTGCTTGCTCTCTGCCCTGTGCAGTATTGTTTAGGGCTCACCCAAAGTTTTGGGCAGAGTTTATACACAGATTTTGTGATCCCTTCTCTCTTGCTTTCTCTTTCCTAGGAGAGTTCCCCACACCCCCCCATTACAAATTTTGAATGAAGAAAAACCCATGAATCCTTGTTGACCTGAGAGAGAGAGAGGGAGAGGGAGAGGGAGAGGGAGAGAGGGAGAGCATGCGCACATGGGAAGGAGAAAGAAAGGTTTTTATTTTTAAACAGAAGACTGTCAGATCATAAATGTAGAAGGAATAATAGAATTACAAATTCAGCATTTTTGCAACATTATCTAGTGAACAATGATTCAGTCACAAGCTAGCAATGGTACTAAAAACATTAGGTGAAAGGTGCTCAGACAATAAGGTATTTGCATGGTGCCACAGGAAGAGCCCACAGATTATTACAAAGTGGAAAATATACCTGTACAATAGAAATATGTAGTAGTTACCATTTTAACCAAGAGCTTGGAAAACTTAATACCTAAGGTGGTACAATATGTTGTACACAACATATGAATTACTCTCATCAAAAATGTTTAACCCAAGTCTAACCCACCTGAGTCTAGAGCTAACTTTTAGGGGATAGGGAAAAAGTTAAATAGTGCCATGATGACATGATAAGGTAAATACATAATGTGACAAAAACCAAATTTGCTTCTTCAAAAAGCTAAGGTCATTGAAAAAAACAAAAACGGAGCATGTTCTAGATGAAAAGAGATACAACAACTTTGAGTACAGGTTTGAAAAAGTTACAAAAGACATTCTTGTGAAAATTCAGAAATTTTAAATATATACTGAATATTAGATAAAATTCTAAAATTGTTAATCTTCTAAAGTATACTAATATTGTGGTCATGTAGAAGGGTATCCTTGTTTTATTATTTTTAATATAAATTGATTATGCTATTAGAGTTGTTCCATATTTTTTCTCCCCTTTATTCCCTTCCACCCTGCACAGCCCCTCCCACCAGCATTCCCCCCCCTTAGTTCATGTCCATGGGTCATACACATAAGTTCTTTGCCTTCTCCATTTCCCATGCTATTCTTAACCTCCCCCTGTCTATTTTGTACTTACCAATTATGCTTCTTATTCCCTGTACCTTTCCTGCTATTCCCCTTCCCTGCTGATAACCCTCCCTGTGATCTCCATTTCTGTGATTCTGTTCCTGTTCTAGCCGTTTATTTAGTTTGTTTTTGGTTTTGGTTTTGTATTTTTTAGGTTCAGTGTTAATAGTTGTGAGTTTGGTGTCATTTTACTGTTTGTATTTTTTATCATCTCCTTTTTCTTAGATAAGTCCCTTTAACATCTCATGTAATAAGGGCTGGGTGATGATGAACTCCTTTAACTTGACCTTATCTGGGAAGCACTTTGTCTACCCTTCCATTCTAAATGAAATACAGCTTTGCTGTATAGATCATTTTAATGTAGGTCTTTACCTTTCATGACTTTGAATACTTCTCTCCAGCCTTTTCTTGCCTGCAAGGTTTGAGAAATCAGCTGATAGTCTCATGGAAACTCCTTTGTAGGTAACTGTCTCCTTTTCTCTTGCTGCTTTTAAGATTCTCCTTATTGTTGATCTTGGGTACTGTAATTATGATGTGCCTTGGTGTGTGCTTCCTTGGGTCCAACTTCTTTGGGGCTCTCTGAGCTTCCTGGGTTTCCTGGTAGTCTTTTTTTTTTTTTTTTTTGGCAGATTGGGGAAGTTCTCCTGCATTATTTTTTCAAATAATTTTCAATTTATTGCTCACCCTCTTCTCCTCTGGCACCCCTATGATTCGGATGTCAGAACATTTAAAATTGTCCTGGAGGTTCCTAAGCCTCTCCTCATTTTTCTGAATTCTTGTTTTTCATTCTGTTCTGGTTGAATGTTTATTTCTTCCTTCTGGTCCAAAACATTGATTTGAGTCCTGGTTTCCTTCCTCTCACTGTTGGTTCCCTATACATTTCCTTTTATTTCACTTTGCATAGCCTTCACTTCTTCCTCTGTTTTGCGACCATACTCAACCATTTCTGTGAGCATCCTGATTACCAGTGTATTGAACCCTGCATCTGATAACTTGGCTATATCTTCCTCACTTAGTTCTATTTTTTCTGGAGTTTTGATCCATTCTTTCATTTGGACCATATTTTTTTTCTCAGTGCACCTGTTACATAATATGGGGAGGAGCCTTAGGTATTTGCCAGGGCTGGGCAAACCACTTTGCTGCGTTGTGGTGCTATATATGGGGTAGGGTCCAAGAGGGAACAATGCTGCTTGATGGGCTCTGGGCTGGCATTCTGTCATTTCCCCCACCACCCACAAGCAAAGTGGGCCCTCCTGGTGCTGATTCCCGAGTGGGTGGGTTTGTGTACCTTCTAGGATCCTGTGGGTCTCTCCAACAAACTCTCCTGTGATGCTGGGAATTTCTTCTGCTGCAGCTGCCCCCACAGGTTTTTTCACTCATAGGTTTTGAGGCTTTACTTCCCTGCACCAGAACCCTGGGTTACACAGTTTGTTTTGCTCCCCAGTTCTTCCTTCTAGTTTATCCCTGTGTGTATGTAGGACCACCTGTTTGCTAGCCACCACCTGGCTGCAAGTCCTCTCTACTCCAGCTGCCCATCTCTGCCCCTCCTGCCAGTCTGGATGAATGTTTCTTCTTTAACTCCTTCGTTGTCAGACTTCCATACAGTTCGATTTTCTAACAGTTCTGGTATTTTTTTTTTAATTTTGTTGTTCTTCTTCTTTTGGTTGTGCAAGGAGATAAAGGGTATCTACCTACTATATCCTTATTTTTACAGTATGCATGGTGACATTTAACATTTTGGAGTGAACTGACATGATGGCTGCAACTTATAAATTGACAGTAAAAATATATATGTTTATATATATGTAAATGTGTGTATACACACGCACACAGGTAAAGCAAATGTGGCAAAATGTCAAAACAGTTTTAACATTTCTTAAATTAATGTTTGAATATGTTTAATCCATGTGAAGTGTATATTGGTACTTATTGTTGTAGTCTTTTGAATGATCTGTGTGTTTGAAAATTTTCACAGTAAGAATGTGGTGGAAAATCCAATAGTTTTTCAATATGTTAGCAAGAGGCATGAGATGAAGAAGAAAAACAAATAGACTACTATGTAAGAGTAAGCAACTGAGTAAATAACAAGTTGGAGAGGTGGGAAAGAAAAAGGAACCCTCATTCATTGCTGGAGGGAATGCAGACTGGTACAGCCACTATAGAAAACAATGTAAGGATTACTCAAAAAATTAATAATGGAGTTACCATATGACCCAGTAATTCCTCTTCTGGGTGTCTGCCTGAAAAACTCTAAAACATTTACAAGAGGAGTCCCCCCAAAACTGGAACTATCTTCTGGAGGGTGGGCCTCTTATAGCACAGGCTTCCCCAGCTAGGGGAGTGTTCTTGGAACCCATCCATATCATACCAGCTGGCATTGTTGTGAGAGGCTGCATTCAGTTTCAGTGAATGTTTTTTGAAGACTCTTTCAACACATTTGCCCATTTCATGACGGGTGATTTGCGAGCACACCTACCACATCACTCTGAGTGTTCAGCAGTTTTTGACCTAAAACGGCATGAGCCCCCCCCACTTCTATTCACCTGATTTCACCTGGAGCAACTTGTTTTTGTTTTCCTGGATTAAAAAAAGTCCTCAAGAGAAATGTTTTGCTGATGTGGAAGAAGTGAAAACAAAAAACAATAGAAGCACTAAAAAACATCAAAACTAGTTCAAAAACTGTTTTGAGCAGTGGAAAAACATCTCAATCAGGTGTACTGCATCAAATGAAGAGTACTTTGAGGGTGACTGAAGTTTAAACATGTAAAAATAAATACACAATTTTTTGTAAATAAATTCTGTTTTGGGGAGGTTCCCCCTCATATTTGCAAGATATATGCATCCTTATGTTTATTGCAGCATTATTCACGGTGGCCAAAACATGGAGACAACCAAAGCATCCTTTGATAGAGGACTGGATAAAGATGTAATACATATGTACTGTGGAATACTACTCAGCCATAAGGAAAGATGAAATATTGCCATTTGTCACAACATGGATGGACCTTGAAAATGTTATACTAAAAGAAATAAGTCAGAAAAAGCTAAGAACAAACGATTTCATGTATATTTGGGATATAAAACTGAAACTCATTGACACAGACAACAATATGGTGGTTACCAGAGGGAAGAGGGATGGGGGAAAGGAGTGGACAGTGGCACAGCCAAATGCATGGTGACAGAAGATGATTTGACTGTGGGTGTGGGCATGCGATGCAATATACAGATCAGGTATCATAGAAATGTACACTTGAAGCCTACATGATCTTATTGATCTGTATCACTCCAATAAATTTAATTTAACAAAAGAGTAAGCAACTGAGGATCCTCAGAGAAATTTGGGGAGGAGGACCTTGGAGATGACTAAAATTCCTTCTATTACATGGCAATTTAAGCATCAGAAAAATGTGACAATATTCATTAGTCACATTTTGTTGAAGGAGCTAGGACATTTTATATGTAAACACTTCAGATTTGTTTTTGTGAGGGCAAATTTTTTAAGTGAAAAATAACTCCTACCATCCCATAATTCTAATAGAGCATTTCACTGATCAGAAATGACTTTAAATTCTTTTCCATAAGCATAAGAAGAAAAATAGAAAATACAAATTAAAAGAACCAAATACAAAGTCTAGAACTGTAAAATTCAATATCTGAAATAAAAAATAACCAGATGGACTTGGCAGAATAGAGATAGCAAAGGCAAAGCTATTCTTTTCTTCCTAATTTCTTTAAAATATATGACTATTCAAAACAAAAACTATAACATTGTCTTGTGGGGTTTATAATGTTTGTGAATGGAATGCATACAAGTACAACAGAAAGGACAGCGAAGGGGGCTGGAGTATAAAGGATCTATAAAATTACAAGATTTTTGTATTTCTCCCCTGATTGTAACATTTTCCAAAACTGTAGTAAAACATCACAATGAAGATACAGAATATTTTCATTTCTACCAGGGTATCTCATGTTTCCCCTTTATAGCTACTTCTCTCTGACCCCCACCCCTCTGAACCCTTGGCAATCACTAACCTATTTTTCATTTCTGCAATTTTCTAACTTCAAGGATGTTATATAAATGAAATCCTACAGTATATAACCTTCTAGGATTGGTTTGGTTAACTTAAAATACATAACTCTCTGGAGAGTCATCCAGGTTGCTTGCATGTATTGAGAGTTTATTCCATCTTCATTATTGAGTAGTAGCCCATGGTGGAAGGTGCCACAGTTTGATTAACCATTTGCCCACTGGAGGACATGCCCACTGGGTTGTTTTTAGTTTTTGGTTGTTGTGAATAAAGCTCCTATAAACATGCATTTACATGTTTTTGCATGAACATAAATATTCATTTCTCAGGTAAATTTCTGGGTGATAAGGTAGTTGCATGTATAGTTTTTAAGGAAGCTGCCAAACTGTTCTCCAGAGTGGCTGTGCCATTGTACATTCTTACCAGGAATGTGTGAATGATCCAGTTTCTCAGCATCCTCGTCAGTATTGCCATATTCTTTGTTTTAGCTAATCTGATAGGTGTATGGTGATATCTCATTGTGGTATTGATTTGCAATTCCCTAATAGCTAATAACATTGAGCATATTTTTATGAGAGCTTTTAGATTTATTAATTATTCCATGTTTCTTGAAGTGTTTATTTAGGTACAACAAGATGCATAGGTACTGCACAGACTCTACCACAGCTGTATAGTAAAGGGTCAAGGGCAGTTTTGTCAACAAATTTATATTGATCTGTATATTCTATAAACTTGAGCTGTATCATTTGCTGTTTGAGCCACATGCAGGGATAGGTTAAAGACCTTCTGTCTTAGTTCTAGAGCTACTAGATCAGTGGAAATCCTCATGGATACTGGTAAAATCTAGTTTTGAGTGAAGTGGAAGGACCTGGCGACCAGACCAAAACTGCAGATCATGTTTGGAAGCACACTGATCTGCTCTGGTATCCATGGGGAGGACATATATGTTTATTTATAGCTACCAATTAGTATCAACTGCTCTCTGAATATACTCAGCCTGATTATGAAGGACAAACACCTTGAATTGAATTGAACAAATCACATGGTAGGTGTTGAATAGCTTTATTTAGAAAAATTGATGTGTGGCTTAAATCATTGATTCCTAGGTCTTTCCTATCCCTGATACATGTGAAGTTCCTTTGAGGTTCTGGGAGAAACCAGAAATATGAGCTAATTATTAAGACTTAGAGTCCAATCAAGGCATATCAGTCAGTGTATTGGAGTCTATAATATTGCTGTATTGATTATAAAAGGAAAGGTGATTATTACATTTGGGATGCATTGTAGTACTATTTGCATTTATTGGTTTGGCTCTACGATCCTTCCCAGACGAGCCTAAGATTAGGTGATAAATTCAATAGGCAGATCGATAGCCACTGTAATTACTGGATAAAGGTAATAGAGAATTCAAAGGTATGGAATATTGTTAAAGTAATGCCCCCTATAGAATCACATCTTTCTGTATCTGTACCTTTGAGTTTACAGGTTTCCCCTCCCCACTAAGCTTAGCCATGAAGCTTGATTTGGGCAGAGCAGAGCCAAAATCAAGACAGGGAACCAAATAGCTCACTGTCATTCATTGAAACTCACCAGAGGAGCTGAGTGAAGGCAAGCCTAAAACTCAGTGGATTTTAGTGAGGTGCACATTCAGGATGAATATTTTAATAGGCTCCAATGAAGGAGAATCAGTTGGGCAGATCTGTGTGGGATCTCCAGAAATAACTCAAATATTTTTACAATAGGTTGAGATATTTGATCAAAAGTAGAGACAAAGAGTATAAAAGTGAAGAAGAAGGAGAAGGAGAGAAATGCATTCTTAGAACAGTTAGATAGTTCCCCACCTCCACCCCACCCCCATTTTGGAAAAGGGAAGTTATCAAGAGAAAGAAGCTATAAAGGGTAGGTTGACAGAATCATTAAGAGAATCAGCTTCAATTACTTATGAATTTTCAGAGAAATCTTGTTATTTTTACATGAAGAACTTATAGCAGGTCCTCAAATAACATTGTTCTGATATGACATTGATGACGTACTGTAGGAACCTAACTCTTGTTTTATCAATTAACCTATGGTCAAATTAGTATCATTATATGTCATTTTCTTTAAAGATGCATAACCTATTGGCATTGAGTGAGGACTTGCTGTTCAGGATATTCTAATTCTGTGTGATGTCTGCCATTGTAACTACTTGTTATTTCCCTTGCTGTGATGTTTTACCAGGAATTGAGAGGGCACATGTTAAATAGGTTCTCATGGATTGTCATGTTTTGGGAATGAGGAGTACAAAGGACATGGGAACCAGATACCAAACTTTCCACCAATGAGAATTAGTGACTACAATGTCTGGAAGATGTCCCACATCTACATGGGAGCAGCAGGAGGGAGTGTGGAGGGTGTTATTCCACTTCTGGACCTTGAAGTATATGGGCCTTCACTTGAGTTTATAAGGGAAGCAACATCCTTAGTAGTGAACCAGGCTCACGTAAAGCAAAGGGGGGATGTTTAGTGGATCAGTTAAAGATGTAAGATTGTTTGTTAATCATGGAATGGGAATTTCACGAGCTGCAGTGGGAAATGCTGGGAAGAAAAGGAACTGTGGGATGTTGGCCTGGTTGGGAGAACTGATAGCACAGCAGAGATGACCAGAGATGGTGACCAGGATACCACAGGTTTACCTGGTTTAAGGATCCCAACAGTTCCCAAAATTGAAAGAAGCCTCA
Source organism: Phyllostomus discolor (assembly GCF_004126475.2). NCBI lineage: Eukaryota > Metazoa > Chordata > Mammalia > Chiroptera > Phyllostomidae > Phyllostomus > Phyllostomus discolor. Next base: position 28,337,496 of record NC_040906.2, read on the forward strand.
GTTCTGTCAGGAGTCAGTTTATCACGTAGAGTTATGTGTAGCGACACTATAGACACTAACTACAGACATGATTTCTGAAAGTACTGTAGGCAGTTCCTCTAAGAATTCAAAAAGGAACTAGCAAGGACATTTTTGCCTAAAATATAAATGTAAATATTAACTTTTATTTTTGATACAACCTGGAATTTCTATTTTCTTTCAAATATTTATTTTATCTGTGTTTTAGCTACTAAATATGTACATTAAAAATCATTACCTGATTTTTTAAAAATGTATGAAATACTTTAGATTATATACATGAGTGAGTCTATATTTAAGAATTTTATTACTTATTTGTTGTAGAAGGGGTGCTTTACTGAAGAATTTCAAGTATTGAATAAAAACACAGTAAGAACTTTACTGAAACTTCCGAAGTTTTGTGCCTACACTTAACATTCCATATAACTTTACTCCGATATTGTTTTTATTTTTTGTTACCCTACTAGACACTGTTTGAATTAATGGAAATATATTAACCAGAAAGTACATATTTACTCACAAAACTTTCATCTCCACTTTTAAAAAAATTCTCTGTCTTACTGCTAAATAGTGAAAAAGAAATTTAGAAATTTTGGGGTAGGAGAGTAAAATGCCTCTTAGACTGCACAGCCTCAGGATCCCCACTTGGCGAGGGAATATTTTTCCCCTTGAGTTTCTAAAGAGTTGTTTACAAGTCCTACTTGAATTTTTAAGTACTTAAAAATTATTATCTCGATTAATTGATCTTTATTCGGAGAGACTTTTGCTGCCAAAAGCCAAAACAGGGACAAGGAACTTAAAAAACAAAATGATGGACATTTGAGGTCATAACCTCTCAGACCCTCCTTCATCTCACATATAAGCAAGTTGGCTTTGGAATCTAAATCAAAATAATATCTGAAAATGGGAGTGGAGGTGGGAGAAGTGTGAGTAAATATTTTAAAATGTATAACTCATATACATGTATATGAATATATACACACATATATATGTATCTTATAATTCTATTAACAATTATAAATTAATATTCTTCACATTTTTAGTCATACAATATTCCTTAACTTAAACATAATTTTTTTTAAAGTTCGGGAACTCCACGGATTCTTCTATAGGAGTTCCTTGTATAATTTTTTTTAATCGGGAGATTCGTGCTTTGGTTTTATAACTTGACAGATTAGTGAAGTAAAAATGTCACTCGCCCTTCTTTATTAAAATATCTTTCTGATCAAATAATAAAATGAGTTTGCCACGTGTTTAGTTTATCTGCAGGATGGAGGTGGAATTTACGTTCTCCTATGGAAATTTTGGCTTTGGATTTTCACATCAGGTTAGTTCCCTTTTAAAAATTGTTCTGCAGTTCTTCAGTCAGTCATGCCTCTCTGAGCCTCCATTCTTCCCAGTTGGATAGATTCTTTGAAGTAAATATTTTAAAAAGAATGCTGTTTTTCTGCAGCCTTAAGAAAATGAAACATTGCTATTATTTGCTTATCCACTTTAAAATAATAATCTTTTATTCAAAATATCTATTATAAAACTTGTTCATGTGTGTGTGTGTGTGTACACATACTTACATAATTTAAAACAAAATTCTTTTTTTTATAATTTTTTAAAGATTTTTTATGTATTTATTTTTAGAGAGGGAAGGGAGGAGGGAGGGAGAGAGAGAGAGAGAGAGAGAGAGAGAGAGAGAGAGAGAGAAACATCAATGTGCGGTTGCTGGGGGTTATGGCCTGCAACCCAGGAATGTACCCTGGCTGGGAATCGAATCTGGGACACTTTGGTTCCCAGCCCGTGCTCAATCCATTGAGCTACGCTAGCCAGGTAAAACAAAATTCTTTTAAGTATTCAAGAAGTGAGTGGATTTTTATATATAGAAATATGTATTAAAATGGATTCATTGATGTCATTCAGATATTGTCTGTGCTCTGATCACACATGCTCCTTTCCTCCAGGGTTACTTCAATATCTGGTGCTATTGGTATCTTCCTTGATTCATCCAGAAAGTAACATTCCCACAGAAGATGTCTTCCTAGCTTTGGCCCGCCCTTTTAAATTCACTGCATGTATCTACGTTGCAGTGAAAGTTTTTGTACATTAACATATGTCTTTTCATTGTGCCCATAGGTTATATTTCTAGAATGGAAATTATTGTACAAAACAATGAACTTTTCAAGGAATTGTTCTAGAAAAGTTGTACCAACATACATTCTTATCAAATGTATGAAAGAATTCTTGATATCCCTAGGCATTATCACAGCTTTGGGGCATTTATAAATCCAGTCATATTAGTACTGCACTTATATAGGGGAAAGGACCCCTGTATTTTGCAAACAATCTTTCAGTTTTAGTTTGCACTGTTTTTTATAGTCTTGGTTGTTTTTTAATTGCAAATCGAAAGTGGGTAGACTCATTAAAAAGTCTGCCATTTTGTTAACTGAGAAATTGCTGTAAAATGTATTTTTAAATTTTGCCTGTGGTAGATAATAATGATTTTTAATGCCTTTTTCAGTTAGAAGTAGGTAATATAGAAATGAAGGCCAGTAGGCACAGTTTTTTCTTTTTTCTTTCTCTGCTTTGATTTTTTTCCCCTTCTGCCTACTATCCTTTATTATCAGTTAGGTCTTATAGGGGCCCCTAATTGTTTAGCTTTTTTTGGTGACAGTCACAGTTTATGAGCTTCAACCTCAGAGGCAGGTTTTGTGTTAGAATGTAAGTATAACATGTAACAATTCCATTCTTAGGGAGAAATAGCCTTTCGAATAAAACTGGACAAGTATTGTTTTATGTAGGTGGACTCTACTAAAAACAAGGAACAAAGGTATTGTGTAGAAACTAGTGGGAAATTTAAGAAAAGTTCAACTTGACTTTCTGTCTATGAATTTTTCAGTAATATAGTTCCCTACTTACCTATCATGATAATGTAAAAAAAAAAGTACCACATTGGGGGCAGATAAGGCTGCATTGAAATCCTAGCTCTCTTGCCTATTGGGCAACCTGGAACATGTTACTTATCTCAAGTATTATCTGTAAAATAGGCACAGTTATCTACCACATAGGATTACTGAGAGAATTAAATAATATGAAAGAAGGTTCTTGGCAGATATTTAACGCTCAATGAATGTTAGTTCTTTCCCTCTTATGTATTACTTAAGGCCTGTTTTATAGTCCTGGAGCATAGTAGTATTAGGGTGAACTCTAACCGTCATTAAGCAGTGTTAAAATATACTTACCATTTTCTTCAGTTAAAGCCTCTTCAGAAAGTTGTGGAGCCATCCATGTTTATGAATGTTGCACCACCTCCAGAAAGAACAGACCCTGTGACGTAAGTGTTTGAAGTCTTGGTAGCACAGTCAGATCATGTGGCCTTTGAAACATTTCACCATTTGATGGAGCATTTGGTTGTGTTAAGACATTGACCAGAATGGGTTAGACCAGGGGTGTCAAACTCACATTCGAGGGGCCAGATGTCATTTCAGCTCCTTAACAGTTAAGGAGTAGTTACATTTATACAGTCCTAAAATTATTTTGGACCTTCAAAGGCAATCGCAAGGCTGATGTCACCCCTGGTGAAGATGAGTTTGACATCCCTGGGTTAGACTATAAACAAAGAGAGCAGTGAATTGTTTTGCTTAAAAAGGGGGAGAAAATTTGAGTTTCTGGATATAGCCCTGAAGAGACCTGCTGGTGGGGGTGGGGTCTGGAGACAAGAACAGTAAAGGAGGTGGGTGCCAGCTTCATGGCTGAAGGCAGGAGGGGAGGGGTAGCCTGATGAGGAAAGTTGGCCAGTGAGATATTCCTTGTGTAGAAAGAAGTGAGGACTTTTTTTTTACGTTTATTATTATTTTTATTTTAATCATTGTTCAAGTACAGTTCTCTCCCTTTTACTCCCAATCCAGCCCACCCGCCCAACCCTCCCCACTTTCTTCCCAATACCACCCTCCTCCTAGTTTTTGTCCGTGTGTCCTTTAAATTTGTTCCTGTAAACCCTTCCCATTCTCCCTTGAAATTCCCTCTTCTCTCCCCTCTGGTCACTGTCAGCCTGAGAAGTGAGGACTTTTAAGATCAAGGTGTCCAGTAGTTTTTAATTCTCTGCTCCACAGTACAGTAGTGTTTACCCAACTTCCACACACTCCATATGTTATTTCTAAATCCAGCCAAGTCTGTCTATGGTCAATAAATGTTGTTAGGAAAACAAAAATAATGTAAAGTATAATATGTCACCAGTCTTGAAATTTCAACAGTAAAAAATACATCAAAGAAAAATGAGCACCTGAGAGAGACATTTTAATCTATAGTGTTAAGAATAAGAAATAGAAAATATCTGAAATGGATTAGTGAATTAGGTATAGGATAGGAAATTACATTCTGAAGTATTTATTGTCTTATAGCCTCAGCAACACTGGGTATTATCATTAAAAATAAATTTTGTCCATTTGATACTGGTGATTTGTTGAAATAGTAAAGTGGAATGTTTATTGATTGATATTTCCTTATCCACTTGCTCATTGATTCAACCAACATTTCTGAATGACTACTATACCCCAACACACTGCAAACATAAATATAAATGAGGCCTGGCCCTTGCCCTCAAGTAACTCGTGGTTTAATGAAGACGTAACCTGTAAAAAAAAATTATTAAAGAAGATAAGGGCTCCTCTAGAGGGAAGCATAAAGAACTATGGGTCTTGGCCAAGGAACTTTTCATACCCGTTCTTGAAGAGCTCTGTGACTGCTCTCTCTGTAGTCCAGCCTTTATGATGGGAACTGCAGTCACTGACCTGGGAAACCTAATGAGTTGGGAGTAACTGTATCCCAGCATGGCAGGAACCAAATGATGGCACTCACCTGCCAAAGGCGAGGCGGAGTGGTTACTGTAATGGACAACAAACTCAAAGCAGCACAGAATAGTATGACTCACACAGACCTACGACACGGGCTAGCTGATCATGATATTCTTAGAAAAAATATATAGGAAGCCTACCAAATTATTACTTGATCTGTAGAAGCAGAAAAGCTCTAGGTAAAGTGAACAAAAGTCGAACCTTAAAAAAAAAACGGAGTCACAGCCCCTCAGTGAATTCCCAGTCCGAGCCAGTCTCCCTTAAATGAGGAGGAGGCCTGGTCTCTTGAGGAGAGAATCTGGCGCAGGTTTATAATACCAAATTCTCCCCAAAATTCATAATGTTAATTTTTCTTCCACCATTTTATCAGGGTAACTGTGTACTAGGGAAAAGGAAATAATCCAAGCTTGCAGAGGCTACTGGGCACTGGCTCTAAACTGACACTAATTTCAGAAGATCCAAAACATGACTGTTGTTGACCACGGTAGGGGCTTATGGAGGTCAAGTGATTGATGGAGTTTTAACTGTGATCCATCCCACAGTGGACCCAGTGGGTCCCCAAACCCATCCTCCAGTTCCCTAATTCCAGAATACATATTTGGAATATACATATTCAGCAGTTGGTGAATTCATACATTGGTTTCCTGACCTGTGGAATGAGGGATATTATGGTGGGAAAGGCCAAATGGAAACCACTAGAGCTACCTTCAAGGACTTGAAAGATCCAGGAGGTGATTCCCATCACATCTGCATTCAACTTGCTTATTTGCCTGTGGGTAAAACAGATGGCTCTTGGAGAATGACAGTGGATTGTTAATCCACTGTTAGCTTAACCAGGTGGCGACTCCAACTGCAGCTGCTGTGCCAGATGTGGTTTCACTGCTTGAGCAAAGTAACACATCCCCTCCCCTCATACCTAGTATACAACTATTGATCTGGCAAATGCTTTTTTCTCTATGCTCCTTAATAAAGACCATCAAGCAGTTTCCTCTCAACTGGCAAGACCAACAACACACCTTCACTGTTCTCCCATTCCCTCATTCACTGTTCTCCCATTCACTATTCTCCCAATGTTCTCCCAGGGGTGTATCCATTCTCCAGTCTTATTTCATTTAGTTCACAGGAACCATCACCTTTCTTTTATCACATGGCCCTTCATAGCGATGACATCATGCTGATTGGATCAAGTGAGCAAGAACTAGACTTTTAAGAGAAATTTTAGTTTCAAATGTACAGAATAGGGGTTAGACAATTACATAGTTAACAAAGTGATCCCTCTTATAATTCTAGTACCTTCCTGGCACTATATGTAGCTCTAGACTTACTAGTGAGATATTTGCATCTCAGGGTGGAAAGTAAGTCTGACAAAATTCAAAGACCTTCTACCACAGAGAAATTTTAGGAATCTAGTGATATGGGGTTTGTCAAGATGTTCCTGCTAAGGTAAAGGTTAAGGTATACCTGGGCCCTCCTAAACCAAAAAAAAAAGATGTACAATATCTGCTGGGCTGCTGGATTTTGAAAGCAATGTATTTCTCATTTGGGTATGCTACTCTGACTCATTTACCAAGTGATCTTAGGGAAAAATACACACACTCACACATAGAAAATACCTTTATTTTCTTTCCTCTTTTCTTATCATTTAACATAAAATATTTTGATGTTACATCATAATATTTAAGTTATATCATAGTATTTAGGTTTCAGGACACTGAGGAGAAGAATTAATACCCAAGGACTTTACGCCTCTGCTGGGGAATGGGATAGTGAGTTTTGGTTTGTGCAGGACAGTTGTAGGAGGATATGACCTTGCTATTGCTTTCATTTGGAGGTTAAATGTGTTTTAAGGAAATATGAATGGATGCCAAGTTGACAAAGGGTGGACTTAAGGTAGTTAATTTTATGTGTCAACTTGACTGCACCATGAGATAGAGATTTGGATCTAGTGATTGGGAGAGAAATCTGGGCTCAAACACTTTCAAATTCCCTTTGGAACTTTAGGTTCTCTCCTTTCCCATTTCTGTTGCCCATAATCTTAATAGTAAGAGTACTCAAAACAACACTTCTCTCAGGATTTCCGTCTTCCGTTGTCTTTCTTAGTTCTGTTCTCTGATGGTCCAAAGTGGATAGCTGAGTTTACAGTGTAAAAAGGAGAGTGATTCAAAAGTGCTAGCTACCACTGGTTTTAGATATGCACTTATGTATGATTTCAATATTTAACTTTATTACCTTTTGCAGGAATGTTATTATACCACAGTCCATAGGATATCCAACATTCTTATCCCCAGACTTGAATGTTACTGTCGGGAAGCCAACCTTAGTACCCCAATCCAACCAGCCCTCTGTAGTGCAACTTGAAAAACTTCAGCAACGACCTCGGGAAAGGTAATAAACAAAAACAAAATGTTCTAAAATCTTATTTGTGTGTTGTTTGTATATTAATTTTTTTCTTTGAGACATGGGCTTGCTGTATATCCAGAAACCTTCATTGTGGTTATATTTCATGGTTTCAGAGGTTATTCCTGAGTTTTGCTTATTGTACTTAGGTGTGTGTTTCAAAAAGTCAGTACTATGGCAAGAAAAGAGGTGAGAACTCATTTATAAGGTAATGTCAACAAAATAAAGAGATAAACTCAGGCAAGCTCAAAATTATAAAAAGATGAATTTATTCGGGAATAGCAGAGGAATTGCAATTCAGGACATGCAAGCTATGAGTGAATCCATTGAGGGTTTGGGGTAGGCTGTATTTGTGGACAGGGAATGTAAGGAGGGGACAGTTCAGTTAGACTCTGTTAAAATAAGAAACAAATGGAGACCAGCTTTGAAGATTCCTTGAGGTGACAAAACCAGCCAGCCAATCATACAAACAAAGCTCAATTTAGCTTTTATTTTAATTCTCACTTCTGGGTATGTATACTACTTTTAGAGAGAAATGAAGAGAGAGGGAGGGAGGGAGAGAGGGAAAGAGAGAAAGAGAAACATCAGTCAGTTGCCTCCTGTCTGTGCCCTGACCAGGGATCAAACCCACAACTTAGGCAATTGCTCTGACTGGGAATCAAACCTGCAACCTTTTGGTATATGGGACAATGTTCCAACCAACTGAGTCACCCAGCCAGTGCTGAATTTAGCTTAATTTTAAAAACCAACTTGCCTTGGGTCATTTCTTGTTCATGACCTAGAAACGGTAAACAAAACTTCCTGAGGTTGATTTGAAGCAACCCCTGGCCAATTCCCTATCATTTAAGAAAATTCCAGTATTTTCAATTTTCTGTAAATTGGAGATTTATGGGAAATCAGGTTTTCAGTTCTTAAGTTTTGTTTTTCTGAGGTCACATGTATGAGATTTTCCATTTTATATCCTCCAGTTCTATTTCAGATTGAAATTCTTTCACAGGAGAAAGTACATTTGCTCTGCCTCCTGACTCAACAATATATTCTATAGGTCTCTCATTCTCTGCTCTGTATATCTTATTTTTTTCTCTATAGTTCAATCTAGACATTTCCTTCTGACCTATTTTATAATTCACTGGTTCTTTCTTCCTAAGCTCCACCTGCAGAACCTTGACTTTTCTGGCTCACAATGACAGCTGTGGTTTTTGCTGGGCTTTCTTTTGAGCAGTGATACCACTCGACTCCCTTCTTTCTAGCAGAATCGGTCACAGTGAATCATCATCTTCGCTTTCTGTGGACTGACTCACATGTATCTTTGTTGTATGCTTTCATAATCTTGAGGTGTCATTCTCCCTGTTCTTTTTTTTTATTGTTGTTCAAGTACAGTTGTGTCCATTTCCCCCCAACTCCCCCAACTCCAGCCATCCCTACCTCCCACCCCTGATTCCACCCCCCCTTGGTTTTGTCCATGTGTCCTTTATAGTTGTTCCTGAAAACCCTTCCCCCTTTTCCTCCATTACCACCTCCCTCCTCCCCTCTGGTTACTGCCAGATTGTTCTTAATTTCAATGTTTCTGTTATATTTTGCTTGCTTGTTTGTTTTGGGAATTTGGACCTGATAGTTTTCTGTTGCTCAAGTTTATATGAAATTAATTTTCCTGGTTTTTGTAGGAGACTTGGTTTAGAACACTTTCTTAGCTTCACAGAGCTCCCACTCCTGATGTTTTCATCTGGTGTTTAAAAAATATAATGAGCTGATATCTAAGATTTTTCTGAGGCCCTGTACTGGAGTAGAGACCTGGTCAGTCAGCTTTGAGCACTCATGGTAGTTAAACCGCTTCAGTTCTTTTAGTTCTTACAACGGATCCTTTGCATTCACTCACTTTTTGAATGAACAAGCCCCTCCCAGTTTTAATTGCTATTCTGAAATTGGCCAGCTGTGCTGTCCTGTGACGAATGTTAGTTATTTGAGGTTTTCTTATTCTCAAGTTGATCAGATATTCCTTTTGTACTGGTTACTTTCTCCTGTGTATACACTGTACCACAAAGATGTTATGTACAGGGTCCAACACAAATAACACCCCTTTTTATTACACAGTCTTTTATTACAAACTCATAAGCATGTAATTCTGTAACATAACAATATCACACTCAAGTACACCATATGACATTTTAGGTGAAGTGTTCAAATTAAAACTATAAATTATTACACCCATATTATTACCCTACCAACCACACCCAAGAAGGCCTTACTTCTGCTGGACCCCTATATGTGCTTGGGAGCTCACAGGAATACCTTGTCACATGATTTTGTTGTAAATGTTGCCTAATTTACATTGACTATAAATGTAAGTTTGGGGGATGCTATCTAGATACTCTGAATATTTTATTTTGTTTTATTATTTTTATTATTAAATATATTTTATTGATTTTGCTATTACAGTTGTCCCATTTTTTTCTCCCCTTTATTCTCTGCCCTGTATCCCTCCTCCCACCATCATTCCCCCACCTTAGTTCATTCATGTCCATGGGTCATACATGTAAGTTCTTTGGTTTTTCCATTCCCGTACTGTTCTTAACCAGCCCCTGTCTACTTTGTACCTACCATTCATGCTTCTTATTCCTGTGCCTTTTCCCCTGTCCCCCTCCCTGCTGATAACCTTCCATGTGACCTCTATTTCTGTGAATCTGTTCCTGTTCTAGTTGTTTGCTTAGTTCATTTTTGTTTTGTTTTTATTTTTTTAGGTTTGGTTATTGTAGATACTCTGAATATTTTTATGTAGATGTTTGGAAAGATTCAAAAACTATGCTACCTCTGCTGCCAGTATCTTTTTAGAAATTCCCTTTGTTGCCATATTTCACATTTATAAAAAAATTTTCTGTAGGGGGAATTTATTTAAACAATCATCTACAACTAACAATTTTGTTTCTTTATTCATATTCTTTACTCTTTAATTTTGTTTTGTCTTACTGTCCAGACAGTCCAGTCAGTGTCTGATATAAACAGCAGAGCATGGGAGGAGAGGAGATATCTTTGCTTTGTTTATGATCTTTAATGACAATGCTTCTAGCATGCAAGAGTCAAAAGCATTATTTACATGTTTTTTTGGTAGATATCCGATACCAGCTTAAGTAAATTCTTTCATTGTTTTCTAGTTTTCTAAGAGTTTTCTTTTTATTTTACTCATGAGTAGATATTGGATTTTGCCAAATGCTTTTTCTCTCTTAGTCAATTAAATTGTATTTAAATTATATTTTTTAATGTTAATGTCAAAATATTCTTGTGTTTGTGGAATAAACCCAATTTGTTTATGGTATAATATCTTAAGGATACTGAAATTTTTGTACTAAAATTATGTTACTTGTAACATTTGCATGTACATTCATGAATAAGATTAAACTAATTTTCCTTTTTTGTCATGTCCTTGTTAGGGTTTATTATCATAAAATGAATTGGGAAACATTAACTCTTTTTCATCTGATTCTTGCCAGTTGTATCTTTAAATTTTTAAAGCCTTTGGATTAAAGGCTTATTTCTTGGATTATTTCTTGGATTAGGAGCTGAAATCTTATTTTTAAATTTATTTTACTGTGAAAGATACCATATGTATATTGAATAATTTGTAAAATATGTATATATAGTTTAAATAATAAGACCAATATGTATTGAATAATTTTAAAAAAACATGTATGTATGGCTTAAATAAAGGTAAAACTATTGCCTACATATTTATAATTCAGGTTAAGAAATACAATACTCTCAATATCAGAACTGTGTTTCATGTGCCCTCAGAAGATTACATCTCCCTCCCCAGCCCTCCCAGGTAACTACTGCCCTGCTTTTTGTTGTAATTATTCCTCCCTCTTTGACTATATCTTTAAACAATATATTCATTTTTGAGCCTTTTAAAAATGGATCACTGTATGTATTCTTTTGTGACTCTACCATATATATTTTTCTTGCTTTTTAAATCCGTAACTCTGTGTTTTCTTTCTTTAGGCTGGAAAAAATGAAAAAAGAATATAGAGATCTGCATACATGGAGAGAAAAAGCTATGTATTTAGAAGGAGTTCTTGCCTCCAGATTGCAAGTTAATGAACTTAAGGTAATTAACATAATATGTTCTCCCATATGTAGCTTTTAATACTTTTTATTTTAAAAGATTGTGATAATTAAAAGTAATGATCAGATATTTATATTTTTGATATATAAAACTTTACTCATGGTTCATGCACTTTATTATTTTGGTAATGTGACATTCAATAAATAGTGATTGATAATTTATAAGATTTAGTTTTTTAACAGCTTTGTTGAGATGTAATTTGAATAAATATAATTCATCCATTTAAAGTATATAATTCAGTGACCCTTATTATATTCAGACTTGTGTGTTCATTGTTACAGTTAATTTTAGAACATTCTCATTACCCCACGAAGAAACCCCCCACCTTAGTTTATACCCTCCAAATGCCCATGTCCCCCAACCCTGCTCTCTGTTTCTATAGATTTGCTTTCTCTAGACATTTCACATAAATGAAATCATACAATATATGGTCCTTTATGACCTGCTCCCTTGACTTAGCACAGTGTTTTCAAGGTTTATCCTTGCTCTAGCATGTATCAAACCCATTGTAGTGTGTGGGGAGTGGTATCTCACTGTGGTTTTGATTTTCATTTCTTCAGTGACCAGTGATGTGAGCATCTTTTCATGCGCTTACTGGTCATTTGTGTGTTTTTTTTATAAATATTTACTTAAATCAATTGCTGATTTTTAATTGGATTATTTGTATTTTTATTTTTGAGTTGTAAGAGTTCTTTACATATTTTAGATACTAGACCTTAATCAGATATATAAGTAAGATTTAATATTTAGAAATGCAGTCTAACCTATACATTTTTATCTGGCAATAAAAGACTTAGGGATTTCAGTAGATAGATAAAACATTGAAATGAAATGGTATTTATAACATATTGATATATTCATAATTTTTAACTTCTTTTATTATTATTTTTTATTGATGTTCAAGCACAACTGTCTCCATTTTCCCCCCACCATGCCCCCTCCAGCCCTGCCTCCCACCCTTGATCCTACCCCCTTTGGCTTTGTCCATGTGTCCTTTATATATGTTCCTTGATAACCCTTCCCCTATTTTCCCACATTATCCCTCTCACCCCTCCCCTCTGGTTACTGTCAGTTTGTTTTTTATTTTAGTGTCTCTGGTTATATTTTGCTTGCTTGCTTGTTTTGTTGATTAGGTTCCACTTATAGGTGAGATCATATGGTATTTGTCTTTCACTGCCTGGCTTATTTCACTTAGCATAATGCCCTCCAGATCCATCCATGCTGTCATGAAGGGTAGGAGCTCCTTCTTTATTTCTGCTGTGTAGTACTCCATTATGTAAATTTACCATAGTTTTTTGATCCATTCATTTACTGACAACCACCAAATTACACCATACACAAAAATAAAGTCAAGATGGATAAAAGACTTAAATATAAGTTGCAACACCATAAAAGTCCTAGAGGAGAACATAGGCAGGAAAATCTCAGATATTCCACGAAGCAATATTTTCAGTGATATGTCCCTTAGAGCAAGGAACATAAAGGAAAGAATAAGCAAATGGGACTTCATAAAAATAAAAAGCTTCTGCACAGCTAAAGAAAATATCAGTAAAATGAAAGGGGAACCAACTGTATGGAAAAATATATTTTCAGCCCTGGCTGGCTTAGCTCAGTGGATTGAGCGCAGGCTGTGAACCAGGCATCGCAGGTTCGATTCCCAGTCAGGGCACATGCCTGGGTTGCAGGCCATGACCCCCAGCAACCGCACATTGATGTTTCTCTCTCTCTCTCTCTCTCTCTCTCTCTCTCCTTCCCTTCCCTCTCTAGAAATAAATAAATAAAATCTTTAAAAAATATATATATATATATTTTCAAATGATACCTCAGACAAGGGTTTGATCTCCAAAATATGTAAAGAACTCACATGACTCCACTCCAGGAAGACAAACAAACCTATTAAAAAATAGGCAAAGGACCTGAACAGACACTTCTCCAAGGAGGACATATATTCATGATTTTAATGTTTCTGCTATAATTGGACAGAGTTGTGTTGCTATAGAATAATTTAATTAACATACCAAACAGAATTGATATTTTAGGGAAAATTTAGGGAATCCTTCGTTAATGGGACTATGGACTTTGGGTTCTTATTGAAAGATCAGTATTCTATAAGAGCCAGTGATCACTCTACCTTATAATTCTTCTTGGAATTTTGTAAAGAGCCATAGTACTTTTCAACTCATAAGTCATAATGAATTTTAATAAAAAGATAATCCTTCCTGGAAGTATCCTCATATAGGCCTTGAGATTACATTATGTCATTTATCTTATAATCTTTTTCTCTTACACATCCATAATTTAAATACCCTACCAATTCTTAGGTATCCTTTTCCTAGAACTTCAACACCTAGCCAGGGAGTTGAAAAGGTCATGGGAGGGGAGGACTGGATGAAAGGAGGGGAAAGGATTAGCCAAAGAACATATATGCACAACCCATAGACTTTTTAAAATAGTGCTGTTTGGTTTGCTTTCTTCACAAACACATATCCTTCTTATCTTCTGTAAATTTAAAAAAATATATTAAAAGTTATGAAGGCAAACAAAAATGTTTTAACTCTTTAAACATTTCACCCAATATATTTTGATATATTTTTCTTTCTTTTTATGCTTCTAGAAAAGTAATACCAACGAGACACTTGAAAGCCAGTTTGAAGAGACACCTGAAAGTACTATAACATCAGGTTAAGAAACTAATTTACTCTTTGTATTTATTATTAAGATAATTAAAAACAGAGTGGTTGTATCACAAATATAAAATTAGTAATTTTTTTAAGTGGATTTCATATTTTGATAGGAAATACATGTGTGTTTCATTATAGTTTGGTGCATACTATTTATTTTGTAACACTTCAAAGAAAAGGCGTAGACTTAATTCAGAGTCATTCTAATTTTTAATTCTCCTTTACTCCTTTGAAGTCAAGAAAAAGGTTAAATTTTAACTATGAGTTATGAAAAGGTGTTTTTTGGAAATAAAGAACAAATTGACAGTGACCAGAGGGGAGGGAGAGGGGGATAATGGGGGAAAGAATGGGAAGGGACAAACAAAGGAACATGAATAGAGGACTTATGGGCATGGACAATGTGGGGGATTGACGATGGGAGTGAGGGTAGGAGTAGGGGAGAGCAATGGGGGACAAGGTGGGACAACTGTAACTGAACAACAATAAAAAAAGAAATAAAGGTATTTTTGTTAAACATTGTTATCTGTACAACTGTTGGTCTATCATGTAGATATGTGTGTGTGTGTGTCTGTGTGTGTGTGTGTGTCTGTGTGTGTGTGTGTGAGAGAGAGAGAGAGAGAGAGAGAGAGAGAAAGGGGGCAGAGAGAGACAGGAAATTAACATTAAATTTGTAAGTATACCACAATTATCAGTAAGACTTTTTCCCAGTAACAGAATTTTTTTTCTTTATTTTTATCGTCGACACTATTACAGCTGTCCCCATTCTTCCCCCACCACCTTTACCCACATCTACCCAGCCCCCACCCCCCTTCTCTCTGGCCATTACCACACCATTGTCTGTGTCTATGGGTTATGCATATATGTTCTTTGGCTAATTCTTCCCCTTCTTTCATCCAGTCTTCCCCTCCCCTGACCCCTTTAACAGCTGTCAGACTATTGCATATGTCCATGCCTCTGTTTTTATTTTGTTCATCGGTTTATTTTGCTCATTATATTTAATTCATAAGTGGGATCATATGGTATTGTGCCTTTCTCTGACTGGCTTATTTCACTTAGCATAATAATCTCCAGGTCCATCTGTGCTGTCACAAAAGGTAAGATCTCCTTCTTTTTTATGGCCATGTAGTATTCCATTGTGTAAATGTCCCACAGTATTTTTATCTGCTCATCCAATGACAGGCACCTGGGCTGTTACCAGATCTTGGCTATTGTAAATGATGCTGCTGTGAACATAAGAGTGCATATGTTCTTTTAAATTGATGTTTTGGGATTTTAGGATATATGTCCAAAAGTGGGATCACTGGGATCAACCAGCCTGGAATAAC
This sequence comes from Phyllostomus discolor, assembly GCF_004126475.2. Taxonomy (NCBI): domain Eukaryota; kingdom Metazoa; phylum Chordata; class Mammalia; order Chiroptera; family Phyllostomidae; genus Phyllostomus; species Phyllostomus discolor. The sequence goes on from NC_040906.2 coordinate 28,352,875, forward strand.
TATTATATCTTTAGCCTACTCTTCACCTGAAAAATTCAAGTTTTAGGCATAGGGTAATCACATTTACTACTTCAATATTATTTTTGAAGATTGTAAGTTAACCTTTTTTGCTCAGTGGTAGTGGCCATCTTTTCCTTTTTTGATTTATATTTTTTCACTTATCCAAAAAGTTCATTTAAGGCCCACTGGATCATCTAGTGACTTCCTTACTTTTGGTGTTCCTATGGCCTCCTGTAGTTATAGCTAACATCTATTGATCACAGTGTTCCAGGCACTTGACTTGGGTTCCATAAATCAGTCCTCACAGCAGTCAGGGGCACTGTTATTATATACCCACATTTTTACAGATGAGAAAACTGAGGATCAAACCAATCATGGTCACGCAATCATTAAATGATGAGGGTTGAATTTGAGCCTAGTCTGTTTGACCAAAGAGTTCAAACATTGAACCATATTGATGCTCGCATCTTACATATACTTGTACCATATCTATGAGATGCCATTAGCCTCTTTTACATATGAGAAAAACCAAGGCTCAGAAAAATGAGCTAACCACAATCATGTAGCTGATAATGACCATATAAATTTTTTTACTAAACGTACACATTCCTTTGTATCTCAATTCTTCATTTGCTCTCTTTCTTTTAGGTTTTCCTTTTCTATGTGCTAAACATATATTCTTTGTATTTCTAGGAAAATTTTACAAGTGTTTTAATTAGCTTTCCTTGAATGGTCCTTTTTTCATTGGTTTATTCTAATCTCTTTTTCCAGTACCAATCTAATCACTGACCCTCTAGGATTTATTTTATTTCCTCTTTACTTTTGACCAAATATACTCTACACCTGGTTTTGTGTCTTAATTGATGGATCTAAAATCTCATCACTTTATATGTTTTCATTTTATCTTCACTCTTGTACATTTACTACTCCTCCATCTTCCGAGAGATCACCAGTCTGTTTTTACTAAATAGTGTTTGTTTGTATAGCTGCTTTGATTTAATTTTTCTTTGTTCTTGATGAGAAAAACTATAGTAATAATTTACTAATATATATACATATAAATAACATGTTTGTTTTATATATAATAAAGTACTCTTAATTTGTTAACAGATGTCCCTTTTGTAAATGAGAAAGCTGAAATTATTTCAAGTGAGGTAAGGGACCTTGGAAGATGACTTCTAATATCACTATTTTATGAAGGGATGAAATATTTACAAATGGAAAAATATTTATACATGAAAAAAGCACTCAAGAAGTTATTCAGGTTATCCTGGTTATTTTTGTTGTGGCAATAAATTTACAGTTGCATGATTTAAGTAAAATTACACACTTCACAAGGAAGTTTCAGCATAAAATAGTAGCATTTAAAAATATACATATGAAGATGGGGTACAAAAAGAGTTGATGAAGACAAGGTGGAAACAAGTAAAACAAAAGCATAAAGTTCTGCACAATGATCTTAGAAATGGATACCACAGATCTGACCACTTTCTTTACTTTTTCTTATGGAATGCTAATCTATTTTTTATAATACAAATAAGTAAAAATAGAGTTCAGATGATATTATATGCTTTTTATCTAATTTTCCAGAAGGTACATTCCATATAATAGTGAATCCCTGTATAAACCAATAAAAAAATAAAGGGTTCTTCTATTATCACTTGACAAGTGGGACTTAATGATCTCCATCCTTGGGTCATTGGCCTCCAAATACCAGGTGAAGAGTCATATGTACTGTTTTCCCCAGTCCTAGGAGAGAGCAAAAAAAGACAATATAGACAATTTTTCACAGAGCTAAGTTTATTTAGCTTAACAGTCTGTCTTTTATAAGATACCATTCTTTGTAATATTTTCCTATTAAAATTTCCTTTGTGGTATAGCTGTGATTTTTTGATATGTGCTATTTGCTATTAAAATATCCTTTATTTTATGATATACTGGTGGTAGTGTAACAATAAAATATTAGACCCCTCAATCTTCTTTTTTGAGACCTTGCAGATTTGTAAAATCTGATATATGAGAACCACTGATTTATAAAGTAGTCTAATCATTTTCATGAATAATAGTCCATGGTATCAGGAAAGTAGAGAATTGCTCAACTCTTTTAATAAGGACTGTAATGGGTTACAAATGTTTATTGTAACTTGTTATAATAAAGGATAATGGTAAAATGATTTTGAGTCCAGTTTTATCAATTTTATATATTTTGTAGTCAGTAATGATTAATTGATAGCTTGTTTTATTGACATATTTTCTAGTTACTGGATAATGATAAGAAGGGCCTGACTCTACCAGCTTTGAACCAGGTGGATCGAGATAATTCAAATGCTGTTGCTCCTAAAAGTGATGAATCGAAAAAACAGAGAGATACTCCATTGCCCATTATTCCTAGCCTGACAATAACAGAAGAGAACAAAATACTACCTTTAGAAAAAGACGAAGTAGAACCTGCGACAGACAGAAAACTGAGTAATGTACACTTTCAACCACAAGCACAATTAAAAGATAACCATCCAAGTATTTTAAGAACAGACTCATCTGCATCAGAGGTAATGTTAAAAAATATTCCTAATAAATCCAAGTGTAATAAAGAGAAGGAACTTAGATTCATCTCCAACAAAAATTAAGAGGCAAAGTAAAAACCTAAGCTTAGCTAGAAGGAAGAGCACTGTTTAGTTTCCTCAGATTCAAAATCAAAAGGTAGCTTTCAAAGCCAAGATCCAAAGCAAGACACTGAACTAAAGGTATTTGCCCACATATTAGACACAGAAGACTAGGGAAAACAAAATTAATTCACTTAACATAAATAATTAAATACAAGTAAATTGAAAATGCAATTAAATGTCTGTAAGTGGAAATGTGTCTAAGTGTATTAAATATTCCTACCCTATTTATACTCATCAGGTAAGGAGGAAAGACCTTAAAGGAAAAAAGCAAAGTGATCAGAAATACCATTAATACAAGTTACTGTCATTGGTTGATGTAAAATTTAGCTGAAAGTGTAACAACAATAACAAAATGTAAATTCAAAGGAAATTTAAAAGCCTGGGAAGTTATTTCAGTGGAAATTTTTAATAAAACTGTTATACTGTAGGAAATAACATGTCCTCCCTATTATAAATAATTTTATAGTTTAAAATAAGAATTGTGTGAATGTAAATATAAAGGTACACCAGGGTAAAGCCTTTCTCAAGATGACAGTTACTATTTAGATCTTTACATCTTATTTGAATTACTATTATAGGTAGCTCATAAAACAGTATAAAAATGTGTACTGGTCAGTGGGTAAACAATTTGATGTCTAAGTGAGGCTCTGCCTCTAAGTACTTCAACAAGCATGGGCACTTAAATCTCTAGGCTTATTTCCTCATCTGTTATATGATGGATCATACTAGGTCATTTCTAAAATCCCTACCAAGTTCAAAAAGATAATTTCATTATATATCTCTAGTTGGGGAATTATTCATAATTACCTACATCAACAACCCAACCAATGTAACTTAACATTCTGGTTTTTACTGTATGTGGAAGTAATATTAGTCATTACAGAAAATTTTTAGCATTACAAAAGGCTAATTATAGTTCAGTCTGTTGGAAAAATAGGGCTGCTAGCCTTGATCAGTGCAGGGTCTCAGACAACAGTGTAATGATTGTGGGGGGCAGAGGGGTGAGTGCAGGTAGAAGAGGGCACAGGGGGATAAATGGTAATAGCAAAAGTACAATAAAAATAAACTGTTAAATAAGAAAAAATGAATAAGTATTATAACTCTAGAACTTAGACTGTCCTCCTTCTCCAGAGGATATTATTGTTAATTTTTGAGGATGGCAGTCATCTGTTTTTTTATGACTTATCCAAACTATTTTGGAAAAGACTGTATTCCTTGTCATTTCTGGTCAGTCACTGAAGTCTTTGTTCCATTGTCTTGGTAGCCAACTAATGACCTAATGGATTTCTTAACATACCAAAATTTAGCTGTCCTTTAAAAATTAAACAGTCCCCTGATACTGTAAATTTTGTATTATATTTTGGAGTTTGAAATAATTGATCTGTCAGCCTCTGACAATTTCTACTTATTTCAGTAGAGGGACCAATTCTTTGAGCAGCTACTCCACCATCTTCTATAACTTGTCCCCTTTTGATATATGTTTTCTTTGATATTAATCTTGTTTTTATTTTTATCTTCTACATGAGTAGTTTTTCCCCCTTAGGCTTAGAACAAGAAGAGGGCAATGATATGCAAAGTAATCACATGCACAGTTTTTGTTTGTTTGTTTTGGTTCTTGAAATGTCCTCAACAACCTACTAATACAAAATTTCAGCCATGCAAGTTACCTCAACACTTTCGGTTGCACTGGTTAAATTGTAAATGAATTCTTATTCTTATGTAAGATAAAGCCAAATGATAACATTGGATTTCATTTTTTTATTATTTATAGTCATAAATAATGCTTAGTTTAAAATTAATGGTGATATGTAATTATTGTTTCTATTAACATTTTCTGGTGTTTTATTTCAGGGTTCCTATTGTTCCTTTAGCACATTGAATGAATATGTAAGGGACTATGATCATATAGGTATGTTATTATTTATGTATAGTTGTAATTTTCAAATATTCAGTGAAATTGAAAACATGAACTGATATAAAACAATGATTATCAAGACTTTCAAAGTGTAAATCACACTATTTTGTGATAGCTGGCGTGAAAAATCTTTGGAATTACAATATTAGTGGGAAATCAAACAAAGCAAAATACAGGTGGCATTAAAATCCTACTTTATTTTTTATGTATTATAATGTTACTTAACCATTTATTATGTTTATCTGTGTTTATAAACAATTTGGCTATGCCGGAGATCTATCTAGTTAAGTGGTTTTTCTAAATCAAGGAATTGTTCTGTGATATCATTATGAAGATATTCAACAAATCAGTAAACCCAAAGGTGATAATCACAATATTTAACAACTAGTACAGCAGGAGCATGGACTAACCAAATCAGACAGTGCTGCTGGGTCAGAGGTCTGGAGGTTTCCTGCTGTGCCATATGGGTTGAAGGGAATTGAAGAATCCTAAGAGAAGATAGCCAGGGCAATGAATGTAAGATAGGCACGTGAGTATTTTTAATCAGCAACTTTTTCCAAATTAGTACAGAATTGTTTGAATATTTAATAGTTGGAAGAGTCATAACTGTGTCGTGACTGAATATCCATCCAGAGGAGACTGCAGTAATATGATTAAAATAAGAAGATAACCAGAACACTTGACAGGGAAGATGAGCAAGCAAACGTGTTTCTTTGTAACATGCAAGCATCCCTGGGTTGTAGAGAGTATTCTCTGATTATTGATGTATGGGGAAAAGTATCAATGAAAGTGTAATTGAGAAGTATATTTTTATTTTATAATTTTTTAATTTTATTTTTTAATTACAGTTGACATTCAGTATTATTTTATAGTAGTTGCAGGTATATAGCATGGTGGTTAGACAGTTACACAATTTACAAAGTTATCCTCCTGACAATTCAAGTACCCACCTGGCACCATACATCATTATTATAGTATTATTGAATATATTCCCTATGACAATTTACATCCCCATGACAATTTTGTAACTACTAATTTGTAGAGAAGTATATTTTTAGAACAAAATACCCAGAAGAGAAATTTAGTGTATCTTGAATAGTTGAATAGTTGAAAACAAAAATGATTAGAAATTAACCATGTTTTTTGTATTTATACATATATACACATATGTATATGTACTTACACATCTGTTCTATACAATGATAGCAGTTCTAAAAACATTTTGGGGTTTAGGAAGTAATTTTGGAACATATGATGTCGGTTTCAGAACTAATACTTTAAATGTCAGGAAAAATTGAAAGTATACCTAAGTTACTATTTATTCTATCGTAGAAGAAAAAGTGACCATTGTGAGTAACATTCAATAGTAATACAGCATCTTGGGAGGTTGGGATACTCGGGGAACCACAATATGATTTCTATAAAACTCTTTTTCTGATATCCTCTGGATTCTTCTAACCCCAGAAGAACTTTGGGAGCAAATCTAACAGAACAGCAAGCAAACTCCTTATTCTGTTATTTCCAACTGAACTATTAATGAGGATATAAACTGGTTCACAGACTGGCACTCAATCCACTGAGCTACACCAACCAGGGCAATGAGGATATAAACTGGATCTCACCCCTGCTTAGCAACCAAATACTTCCGTGACCTTAGGCTATCATTGGCCTTACAAAAGCCTTAATTTTCCCATTTTAAAAATGAAAGAGTGGAACTAGATACAAAAAAGTATTTGAGCACTTCCTGTGGTTGCCTTATATTGCATTATTTACTGACCATAACTTTGTAAACACTTTACATATATTAATTTATTTAATCTTCTTACAACCCTGTGAGATCAACACTACTATGCCAGCTTTACAGATGAGGCAGCTGAGGTATGGAGAGGCTGAATAATTTCAAAATTCTGTAGAAAGCAGGGGAAACAAGCCAGTAGCCCAGTCTGCACTGCTGAGTGAAGAGCCTTTCTGTGTAAGCAGTGTCAAATCAAATGCAGATTTGGAAGGAACAACCGTGGTGTGTCTTTTTTGTTGTTGTTTTTTTAAAGCAAAAGCCTATGGTGGAAAACAGAGCTCCTTTTCTTACTGTTCACTCCTAACTTGCTCTTAGGCAGGCCATTAACTTCACTGGATTTTTTCTCCTTTTTAAAATGAGATAGCTGGTTTTAAGACTGTGGGATCTCCTACTTATCTAAAAGTCTACCTTCCTGAACATAAACTATTTAAGATTTCTAATACATATTTTAAATGTTTTTTTGTGTGCTTTGAATTGTTCTTTTCAGTTTACTCATGCAGACCAGTCTTATATCATCAACCTAACACTTCTTATATTTTATATATTGTGCAGTCACATTAAAGACTTTACTTAGTAGGGTTCATATAGCACTCCTGTTGAATTCATTGCGTTATCTTACCTATAAACAGATTAACAGCTTGCACCTAGCTCAGTTCCTTCGGAGCTGCTTTCATAGATACTTTCTGAGTCCTGATGTTTATGCACATGCATTTTCCTAGAACCACAATTCATGAAGACTATGGTCATTCCACTCCATACTTTATAAATGCTTTTTGTTTATTACATAAGAATTTTCTCTAGGGTCATGAATTGAATTCTTAAGGAAATGGCAGTATTATTCACTACAGCTCTCTAGAATGTAGATTACTGTGCACACAGTTTTACAGAGTGGGGTAGTATAACGGATGTATGATGGAAGATTACCCTAGGGACTGCTAAAGGACGGGCTAAAATAAGGCTCCAAGAAGGATGAGTAAAGGCAATCTTTTACGCATTCAGTCAAGCACAGCTTTGAGTAACATGCTTCATTTTTTTAGCTTTATTTTTAAATATATTTTATTGATTATGCTATTACAGTTGTCCCATTTATTTCTCCCCTTTATTCCCCTCTGTCCTACACCACCCCAAACCAGCATTCCCCCACCTTGCTTCATGTCCATGGGTTATACATATAAGTTCTTTGGCTTCTCTATTGCCTATACTTTTCTTTTTAAAATATATTTTATTGATTATGCTATTACAGTTGTCCCATTTTTTTCCTCCCCTTTATCCCTCTATGCCTTGCAACCACCCACCTCCACCTGCATTCCCCCATCTTAGTTCAGGTCCATACATTTTCTCATTCAGGTCCTTAGTTCAGGTCAGAACTTGTACATACAAGTTCTTTGGCCTCTCCATTTCCTATACAATTCTTAACCTGCCCCTGTTTATTTTGTACCTATCATTTATGCTTCTGATTCCCTTTACCTTTTTCCCCATTCTCCCCCTCCCAACTGATAACCCTCCATGTGATCTCCATTTCTGTGATTCTGTTTCTGTTCTAGTTGTTTGCTTAATTCGTTTTTGGTTTTGTGTTAGGTTCAGTTGACAGTTATTAGTTTGTTGTCATTTTACTGTTCATGGTTTTGATCATCTTTTTCTTAGATAAGTCCCTTTAACATTTCATATAATAAGGGATTGGTGATGATGAACTCCTTTAACTTGACCTTATCTGGGAAGCACTTTATCTGCCCTTCCATTCTAAATGAAAGCTTTGCTGGATAGAGTAATCTTGGATGTAGGTCCTTGCCTTTCATAACTTAAAATATTTCTTCCCAGCCTCTTCTTGCCTGCAAGGTTTCTTTTGAGAAATCAGCTGATAGTCTTATGGGAACTCCCTTGTAGGTAACTGTCTCCTTTTCTCTTGCTGCTTTTGAGATTCTCTTCTTATCTTTAATCTTGGGTACTGGAATTATGATGTGCCTTGGTGTGTGCTGCCTTGGGTCCAACTTCTTTGGAACTTTCTGAGCTTTTTGGACTGCCTGGAAGTGTATTTCCTTTGCCAGATTGTGGAAGTTTTCCTTCATTATTTTTTCAATTTCTTGCTCTTCCTCTTCTTCTTCTGGCACCCCTATGATTCAGATGTTGGAATATTTAAAGTTGTCCTAGAGGTCCCTAAGCCTCTCCTCATTTTTTGAATTCTTGTTTCTTCATTCTGTTCTGCTTGAATATTTATTTTTTCCTTCTGCTCCAAATTGCTGTTTTGAGTCCTGGTTTCCTTCCTGTCACTGTTGGTTGCCTATATTTTTTCTTTATTTCACTTTGCATAACCTTCACTTCTTTCTCTATTTTGTGACCATACTCACCCAATTCTGTGAGCATCCTAATTACCAGTGTTTTGAACCCTGCATCTGATAAGTTAGCTATCTCTTCCTCACTTAGTTCTATTTTTGGAGCTTTGATTTGTTGTTTAATTTGGGCCATATTTCTTTGACTCAGTGCCTGTTACATAGTAAGGGGTGGAGCCTTAGGTATTTGCTAGGGTGGAGCAACCCAGGTCACTTAGTTGTGCTGCCACCTGTGGAGGAGGGGCCTGAGAGGGAACAATGCCGCTTGCTGGGCTCTCAGCTGGCCTTCAATTACTTCCCCCACTACCCACAAGCAAATTGGGCCCTTCTGGTGCTGATTCACAGGTGGGTGGGTTTGTGTACATTCTAGGACCCTGTGGGTTTCTCCAGTGAACTCTCCTGTGAGGCTGGGAGTTTCTCTTCTTGCTGCAACCCCCACAGGTTTTTACAGTTAGAGTTTTGAGGCTTTATTTCCCCATGCTGGAACCCTGGTTTGCATGTTCTGTCTCACTCCCCAGTTTTTCCTCCTGGTTTATCTGCACACAAATGTGGGACCACCCCATCTGCTGGCTGCCGCCTCCCCCACTACAGTCCTCCAGCTGCTGCCCGCCATGAGTCCTCTCTGCCCAGCTGCCAGTCTCTGCCCCTGCTACAGGTCTAGATGAACATTTCTTCTTTAACTCCCTGGTTGCCAGACTTCCATACAGTTTGATTTTCTGGCAGTTCTGGTTATCTTTTGTTTTTAAATTTGGTGTTGTCCTTCTTTTGGTTGTGTGAGGAGGCAAAGTGTGTCTACCTACATCTCCATCTTGGCCTGAAGCCCACATGTTTCATTATTAACAGCCACAAAAACATTCAGAACTACCTAGAGTACAATGATGAGTTGTTTGTTTGTTTAGTTTTTACTTTATTTTTTTGAGCTGGTATTAAGAGCCAGAAAAGTAGAAGTACTCAATACAAACATTTACTATAATCTGACTAAAAGACAATCTTTCATGTACATGAAGACACAGAACGTGATGACATTTATTCTAATCACCTGTATGAACTTGACAATACTGTTGAAAATAGTAATTGGAGTTATTAGTGACAAACCGAAGGGTGCAATGTGTCAGGGATTAGAGTAAAGGGAGTAGTGATGATGGTAACAGTAACAATAAAATCGGTATTCATTTTGTGCTTATTATGAATAACACAACAACCCATGAAGGAGAATCTTCATTGCTTGACTTATAAGGAAACTGAGAGAGTCAAGATAACTTGTTCACAATTAGATGGTTTGTTACTTGCAGAGACTATCTGACAACGGGTTGTCTGTCTGGCTCCAGAGCATGTGCTCTTAATAGCTGTGCTACACAATCACTGGTTAGAGACTTTGTAGAACATGTTTGTCAAATGCCACAAGGCCCAGCTTACTTATATAATTATTAATTTTTTCCAGATAATACCTGTGGATGGCTAAATACAAATAAAAAAGGAAAATTAGTAAGTAGACAATATATCCTTTAAAACCATTATTTGTTTTAAATTAATATTTCATTTTACATCTATTTTATCATTTATTATAAATGTGTAGGTTATTATAAGGCAATGTAAATATAACATTAACTTTAGCAGACCACACTATTGAATTCATTACTTCTCCTTTCCCCAAAATAGCTATTGCTTAATAGGCCACTCACAATATTACCAGGAAACCATAGACTCTTTCTGCCATCTATTGTGATATGAACCATTTTAAAGGGCCATTTTCCTCATCCCAATTGCCCATTAATACTTGAAATTAATTATATTGGATTCCTTTCTTTGAAAATTTCTGATTGTTCAAGATTCAACTGTCTATATGCCAGGCTACCAGCAGTATTTCAGAAATGGAACAGGGCTTGTGAGGCTTGTGATGAGGACCAGGCAAGAAAGAAATACTGAGATGAAAGGTGAGAAGAAGAGAAATCAAAGCTGTTCTACTTCATATTTTGTACTCAGTAGATAAGAACTGTGCTCACACAAGGGAGAAAATTCTAAGCCCTAAAAGAAGCATCAGTGCTTTTCCTTGCAGTTTTTAATGACTTAACTGCACTAACAGTTAAAGATGATCCGGCTAGAGATTGGGCTTGACTCCATACTAACTATGGCACCTCAGGTGATTTGGCACCAGAACAGTATCCCATCCTTTATAACTGATTATGTGACCACAGCCTTTACAAATTTTGGACAAGATATTTATCTCACTCACCTATCTATCTTCTGGCACCTGGCACAGTGGTATAAAGTGGTCACCTGATAGATGTATTTTGTCTATTTGCCATTTGGCTTATTGCATCACCACTAGTAGTTTTTGTGAATCAACTGCCCTGTGACTTTCCCTGAAAGGCATTGGAAGTGATGAGCAAATGCTCACAAGTATGCTCTATTTTCCTACTCCCAAATACACTATATTCCTCACTCCCTCTAAGATAACCTGCTGCCAAGGCCAAAGGCCACCTGTGGGTGTGGGGAACTGCACCCCATGACTCTACAAGGACCCAGGTTGTAGGTGTCAGCGCTCACATAGGGAGGAGGGTGTTCAACTCAGCTAAAACCCTGCATGTGATGGGTATAAAACACACACAAACACATACACAACATCTACATAATTGGTATATGAAAGTTTACCACTTTAAAATACATGCAGAAGAAGAAAAGATAGATGAGAGATAAAGGAAAAAGAGGTACTTACAGCATTAGGGAGAAGCACAGCGGCTAATGAAAGAGAAAGGACAGCCTTCACATATACCAATAGAATAGGAAGCAAGATGAGATCTCATTCCTAATGACATCCCAATGAAATAAAAGTGCTAAAGAAACCTATGAATCCTCAGAGCTTTTTATTAAAATATAAGGATACTTCAGTTCTGCCAAGATGGAATAGCCCTGTTCCTCCCACGTCTATGGGATGGTGCTCCCACTGAGCCACCTGTCCAGGACTAAGGTAGATTTCCTTTAAATGACAGCATTTCTTGTATGAAGTAAAAGTCACGGAGTTTTCACTCCAAGGACAAATCAAGCATAATTTTGGCATTTCTATTTCTTTTCATGAGAAAATTAGCAAAGCTGTTCTCCAGGTGTGGCTTGAGAGGTCTACATTATAGTACATTTAATACCAATTGTAAAAATAGCAAATGAGACTACATCAAACTTAAAAACTTTTGCACATCAAAAGGAACAATAAATGGCATGAAAAGGCAACCTATGCAGTGGGGGAAAATATTTGCAAGTCATTTATCCAATAAAGATTTAATATCCAGAATGTATAAGGAACTTCTATAACTCAACATAAAAACAAGTAACACAATTACAAAACAGGCTGAGGACTTGAATTGACAATTCTCCAAAGAAGATATACAAATAGGCAACAAGTGTATGAAAAGATGCTCACCATCACTAATTATGAGAGAAATTCAAATCAAAAACAGAATGAGATGTCATCTCATTAGCTTTTACCCAAAAAAGAAAAATATTGCAAGAATGTGAAGAAATTGGAACTCTTGTGCACTGCTGGTGAGAATGTAAAATTGTGCATCTGATATGAAGACAGTATGGAGGTCCCTTTAAAAACTAAAAATAGAGTTACCATATGATCCAGCAACCCCATTTCTAGGTATATATCCAAAATAATTCTAAGCAGAATCTCAATGAGATATTTGTACACCAGTGTTTATTGCAGCATTATTCACAGTAGCCAAGAGGTCAAAACAACCCAAATATCTATCATAACATGAATGGATAAAGAAATATGGTATAAGCAGACAATGGAATACTACATAGCCTTTAAAGAGAAGGAACTCAGATCACATGTTACACATATGGATAAACTTCAGGAACATTGTGCTAAGTGAAATAAGCCAGTTGCAAAAGGACAAGTATGTATGAGTCTACTCATACTCCCATATACCTCCCATCTTGTCATTTCTGTGTATAATTATCTCTCTATATATTTAGCTAAATGCAAGTTTATGTTGATGTTTTTGACTCTATTCCAGTATCACAGAGTTCATTGTAGCCTTCCTTTCTTGTTTGTCTGTAATGTAACTTCTCTCTCCAAGATGAGAAATCTGGATTTCCTTATTCACTGTCTATTTAATTATTTATTCAACCCCAATATATACACAAAGCATTTTCAGAATTACTAACTTGTATTATACTCATGAAGAACAGATTTACCTACTAGAGTATGTACAATATTTATGTGCAGTTGATTTTATGTGTAGCCTTACAATTTCCAGTCAAAACCTCCATTACCAAGGTCCATTCCTTTTTTCTCCTATTCCCTTCAGTGTGGCTATATTTTACATTTGTACTAGACTTAGATTCATTTGTTACTGTCCACATTGTTTGCTGATCCCCAACATCCTTTTTTATTGTTTTGAATTTAGTTTACATATATTAATGTTTCCTCCTTGTGAAATAGAGTTCAATAATTTTGACAACTGCATAGTCATGTATTTTAGTTATTAAACAATTTTTTAAATAATGTCTATTTAAGTTTTTTTCATTCTACTTGAGTCAGTTCTACAAAAAGACTTTCCTGTGTGCCACCAACATTTTTCCAGACTGTGTATCATGATTAACCATATGGTTCTGCATCTTAATTTTTCACATATTGTCACATTGTTTATACAGCCTATATATCTACTTCATTATTTTAAATGGCTAAAATGTTTTTATTTTAATAGTAATTAGCCAGTACTTTCATCGTAAGTTACTATAAGAGTGTCTTAATGTAGTAACTTATTAAATCCTCACAACAGTCCTGTGAGGTAGATACTATTGCTATACGTGTTTTATATGTGGGAAAATGATGGATGGAGGGGCTAACTGGTTATCTAAGGACACCTAGCTGTCAAATGGTCAGTCTGGGTTTGGAGCACAGATAGGCAGGCTGGCTATGGAGTCTGTGCTGCAGACCACTGAACTCTGCTGTCTCTCATTGTGAGCCTGGACAACAATTATGCACTCAGTGCCCTACTAAGAATGCCTTTTATTATTTTTCACATATTTAAACCTTTTTAAAAAAATTAAAGCTATGCCCACACACTCCCCCCTGCTCAAATTCTGTCTGCACAGAAGGGTATAAAATAAAAAGTGAAAGTTGTCTTTCCCTACCTATAACCACACTTCCAGTCTCACTTCCCCAAATGACTAAACAGTTTGCTTTATAGTTCTTCCAACTGGTTTCATTATATTTTTAAATTATGAAGTTGAAACTCTATTTGATTTTTCAACTTATCAACTTCAGGTAGAGTGTGTTGATACCACACTTGGAAAGATAAGTAATTTAGAGCATTTGTAATATTTCAAACCTTCCCTTTATAATTTTTCTCTATTTTATTAGACATTACTTTTTTTCCTAATGGTTATCTATAAGGCTTTAAGAGTTATATTTAAAATATTTCTTGGGCCCCAGCTGGTGTAGCTCAGTGGATTGAGCACCGGCCTGTGAACCAAAGGGTAGCTGGTTTAATTCCTAGTCAGGGCACATGCCTGGGTGGCAGGTAAGGTCCCCAGTAGGGGGTGTGCAAGAGACAACCACACATTGATGTTTCTCTCCCTCTCTTTCTCCTTCCCTTCCCCTCTGTCTAAAAATAAATACAATCTTTAAAAATATATTTATTGGCACGTAAACCAATAAACATTGTCTTCTGGTTTCTTTCTGTGAATAATGAAAAATACTTTTAAAAAGAAATTTTCCTGTCTCTTCCATCTACTACTTTTTTGTTATTTATATATTATAATTTCTTTGTCAAGGTTTCTAAGACTTAAATTATGTTATATTATTGTAGTAAAATATCCCATGTTTTGTTAACACATTGAATGTATTTTAAATCTAAAAAATTCATTTATAGATTATTATAATTTAAATATTAATCACCACTGAGCCAAGTATAGTAGATCCATGGAAAGTAAATGTCACATCTCTGCTTCTAACCAAGATGGAGTTACAGGGACCTGATTTACCTTTCTGCTTAAAAAAAAAAAAAGCAACCTAGAAAAAAGTTATGGCAAAGTGGTTTTCAGACATTGCAAAGAAGGCAGCATAAGACTGTGACTTCTTATAGAAGGAGACAAACTGAGCCTTAAAATTGCACCAATTTGTTCCTTGAAGGCAAAAGCCCCAGGAGGGGGAACCAAAATGGAGCTTCGAGTTCTCATTGAGTGGAGCACATAGAGATTGGATTTTGGTGAGCAGAGGCAGAATTTGTAGAGTAGAGTACCAAAGAGAAAGGAATTATAGAGCAAGAAATCTCTAGATAACTATGAAGGAGTTCCATTTAAATCTCTGGCTGAGTACCGATCTGAGTGGTGGACCACTAGAGATAATGGAAAAAACAAGCAAGAAGGATTAAGTAGAAAATTCTGGGGATTCACGTAGCTAAAAATGTTATTTTCCCATATGCTAGAGAGGAAAAACTCATAACAAATGTGATAGTAAGTAGAAAGAGTCCATTTGTAGCTGAAGTCCATTTTGTAGCTGAGTCCATTTTGTCTCTCATTGTGAGCCTGTACAACAATTATGCACTCAATGCCCTATTTGAGTGTACAATTCCTTAGGAGAGAAGCTAAGTCAGCCCTACAGTAAACCACACCCACCAATAAGGCGTAAAAGTAAGCTCAGCTGATTACAAGTAATTTAAATGTGCATCAGAATAAAATCAAACACTATATTAGAGAAGAAAACAAAATCTGGCAACCAAAAATGTAAAATTCACAATTCTAAACATTAAGTAAAAAATTACAGGCATAAAAAAGCAAGAAACTATGATTGATGATGCAGGGAAAATCACTCAATAGAAACAGACCTCGAATTGATGGAGAAAATGGAACTAATAGAAGATGATGTTAAAAGAACTATTATAAATACAGTTCATGTGTCAAGAAGGTAGACTAAACATGAACATAATGAGACAAATGGAAGGTATGAGTAGATCAACTGTAATTTTTAGAGATGCAAAATAGAATGTCTGAAATGGATTAAAACCTTTATGGGATTAATAGCTTATTAGATGCTGCAAAAGATAAGGCCAATGGATCAAAAGACAGAAGCTATACAAAATAAAGCACACTGAGAAAAGAAAGATTTTTAAAAAACAGAGTACCAGTAACTTGATTGAAAATACCAAGTGGTGTAACATACATGTAATTGGAGACTCATAGGGAGGGGAAACTGAAAAATGTATTTGAAGAAGTAATGGCCATTTTTTTCATTTTGATGAAACTTTAAACTTACAGATTCAAAAAGCTCAGTAAACCCTATGAAGAATAAACTAGAGAAAACTATGCTAAGGCATATCATAATCACATTGCCAAGAATAGATGGTAAAGAGAAAGCCTTAAGACACTTGATGCGGAGTGGGAAGCAGAAGGTACATTTATTATAGGATGGGGGCCCCCAACTCCTGGGCTACAGACCAGTACTGGTCCATAGCCTGTTAGGAACAAGGCCACACTGTAGGACGCGAACTTGAATGTAATGTGCTTGAATTATCCTGAAACCATCCCCCCCCCCCCACCCAGGTCTGTGGAAAAATATCTTCCATGAAACTGGTCCCTGGTGCCAAAAAGGTTGGGGACTACCATTATAGGTGACCAGATATAAGAACTACAGCAGACTTATTGTGAGAGACTATGCAAGGCAGACAACTATGGAATGATATCTTCAAAGAAATGAAAGGGAAAAATGTCAACCTACAATTTTCAAACCACTGATAACATCTTTCAAAATAGAAGGTAAAATAAATATCTTTGACAAACAAAAGCTGAGAGAATTCATCACTGCAGAGCCACCACATGAAATTTTAAAGGGGAGTAATGTCTACACAATGGTGGACTAAGAAGCTCCAAGTTCTTGTTCCCCTGAAAAACAACCAGAAGCTGTCTGAACCAACTTCTTAGGGTCTGTGGAAAACAAATGTTTACAGCGACCAAGCAAAATACCCAATAAATAAAAAGCCATCTTCAAAATGGTAGGAAAGGTTAATGGCATTTGTACTCACTGTTGCTCATTCCCCTTCCAGGATGGCAGTGCTCTTGGTCTTGAGCAGTGGCAGATCAGTACCCTTACTGAAGTGGAGAGAGCACAGCAGACCTTATTTGCAAATTATTCTGTATGTGTTCTAACATGTGTTCTAACAGGATAACTGAGGGACTGACTGGTTCATCTCTTACAAAACTCGAATGCAAATGAAAAAGCTGTCGACACTGGTCCTACACCCTACAAAGAAACTATGAAACTGCAGACACTAGGGTTAAGAGATTCTGGGTAAAGGTGCACAAGACACTATCCTAATGTCCAGAGGAGTTAGCTTTTCATATACAGATTCAGCTTTGTATTTGTCACAAATCTATTCAGATTGTTTGTTTCATCTTGAGTCAGTTTCAGTAGTTTGTCTCTTTTAAGGGATTTGTCCATTTCATCTAAGTTATCTAGTTTGATGGCTTTGTGTCAAATGCTAATAGTATTCTTTTATAGTCCTTTCTACTTCTGTAAAGTTGGCAGTACTATCTCACTTTCATTTCTAGTTTTAGTAATTTGAATCTTTCCTTCGTAGTCAATCTAGCTAAATATTTGTTAATTTTTTTCATCTTTTCAAGCAACCAATTTTTAGTTTCATTGATTGTTCTCTTTTGCCTTTCTTTTCTTTAATTTATGTTCACTCTAATTTGTATTATTTCCATCTTTCTTCTAACTTTGTGTTTAGTTTGCTCTTCCTATTTCTGTAAGGTGTAAGTTAGGTCGTTGATCTGAGATCTTTCTCTTATTTTTTTAAAGATTTTATTTATTTATTTTTAGAGAGAGGGGACGGGAGGAACAGAGGGAAAGAAACATCAATGTGTGGCCTCCATGGCCTTTGCTAGGGACCTGACCTGCAACCCAGACATGAACCCAGGCATGTGCCCTGACTGGGAACCAAACCGGCGGCCCCCTGGTTTGCAGGCTGGCATTCAATCCACTGAACCACACCAGCCAGAGCAGAGGTCTTTCTCTTATTTTAAAGTAAGTGTTTACAACTATAAATCTCTCCTTAGCACTGATTTCACTGCATTCCATCAAGTTTTGGTATATGGTGTTTTCACTTTCATTTGTGTCAAGGTATTTTCTAATTTCCCTTGAGATTTAGTCTTTGACCCACTGGTTGTTTAAGAATATCTGAAATTTCTAAATATTTGTGATTTTTGTTTTTTTCTATTTTTGATTTCTAACTTCATTCCATTATGGAAGACTTGGTATGTATGGAAGTTGTTGAATCATTTTAGAATTATGTTTAGTTATGAGTAACAAAAACTTATAAACAGTTCCTTAAATAGTGGTGCAGTGGTTTCATGATGTCATCAGGAGCCCAGATGTCCTTTCTTTTTGGATAGCTGTCCTCATCACAGGCATGTTGCTGTAGATAATACAAAATGGGCTCTGTACCTCCAGGCAGCACGGTCTATGAGTCCTGTCCAGAAAGTGTCCAGCCACGTAACAGAAAAGGAGGCATTTACTGAAGAGGATACAAGATACAAGAAACATTGTAGACAGGACAGTGACCCCTCAGTTCCCTTCAAAGTAGGCACCTTGGGACCTTACACAGTTCTCCCAATTGCCCATCAGCTGCCCTGTCGTATTTTCCTGAATCTCATCAACAGTCTGAAATCTCTTCCCTTTCAAAGGTGATTTTAGTTTTGGGAAAAGCCAGAAGTTGCAGGGCTCCATGTCTGGGCTGTATGGGGACTGAGTCACCTGGGTGATTTGATGTTTCACCAAAAAACTGCATGAAGTGTGATGAAGCTGCCAATCACCAGTTACCCATAGCTGCAGCCTTCTGAATCATTGAAATAGTTTCCGCAGAGGAATGTTCAAGCTTAATGCAAAATTTGATGCAGATTTATGGCTCTACGCACTCAGTCACTTTTAATGCAATTGCCACACAGTACACATGCTCACTCAATGACATCTACTGCCTTCACTGACTAGTACAGTGAAGTCATTACTGTTCATGCATGTGCATTCCAATCTCCTGTCCTTGGCTGCCAGGTTACATTGATGTTGTGCAAACTCTTCTTGTTATGTTAACAATGGCTAGGCATTTTCCAGACAGACCTCATAGTCCAGACAGGAAGAAGGAAAAGGAGGATTAATCAGGTACCTGTCACCTGAATCTGCCTTTGTTACAAGATTCTCTCTCTCAGAAGCTTCTCCCAATAACATACAATTACATGTCATTGGCCAGAACCTGGTCCTATGGCCACTCCTATCTTCAAAGGATGCTGGAACATGTAGCTTTTTAGCAGGGGACATTTCTGCCCCCTAAAAAAATTTAAGTTTTTGAGATGATATGAATTTGGGGAATGGCAACTATCAGTCCCTGTCACAGGGTACAAGAGACTAGTTAGAAGACTGTTGTTTGGAGAGATGAGGGTGGCTTGTATTATGGTGGTAGTGGAGTTGATGTTGAGATGTGATTGGATACTTGATATATTTTGAAGGCAGCAGCCATAGGACTTGCTGGATTTGATAGGGAAGGCAGGAGGAGGAGAAAAGTAAAAGGTAACACTCAGGTTTCCTGCCTAACAATTCAGTAGATAATATCACTATTAACTGAGATGAGTAAAAATAGAAAAAGGCTGAGAGTTGTGAGTTTTTATGAAGGAAGGGAAGCACAGTGGTAAACTATAATACTATTTTGTTTACATTACATTTGAGGTGCCTGTTCCAACTAAGTAGAAATCAACACTTTTTTGAATATCTCCGAGGATACCATTTAGATTCTTTTCCAAGGGCTACCCTCCCTCTAGCCACATCCCTCAGAAATATCTCTGTTTACTCTGGAGCTAGTCCATTTGTTCTTACAGATTTTTCATTTAGATGTATTGACTTTCTTCATGTATCTGGTGAATTTTGTTGACTCATATTTGTGAATGAGGAGTATGCCAACTGTATAGGCATGCTCCGTGTGGCAGGCAGGCTCACCTGGAGGATGTTTGGGATGGGAGAGGGCAGGCAGATGGCTGGGCACCCTACAGCATTTCCAAGGAACCAATGTGTTCTCTACCAAATGGAACTTCCTTTCCTTTCTTTTTATCTCCCTTCAGTTATCTGATGTGGAAATGTGAGTGACAGCAAGTTCTACTCTGCTTCTTTGTAGAGACGCAAAACTCATATAGGATCTCCACCTGGACAGAGGCACATATTCCTCAGAGAGCAGTGTTTTTAGGTTTGGGGGAGGTGCTGCTGCCAGCAGTGTGTGCTCTGTGGGCACTGAGAAAGTGTGGTACTGGAGAAGGGGCCAAGCGATCCAGCTGTTCCAAATTCAGCTCTTTAATTAATAACTGTGACAATTGCACCATCATCTGATTTGCTTTATATTTTTGGACTTTGAATTTATTGCTTCTCAGGCCTGCCTGATTTCTGCTGTTTAAGGCTCTGATGTTCTTTCTTTCTTTTTCTTTTTATTGTTGTTCAATTACAGTTGTCCCAATTCCCCCCCCCCAGCTCTCCCCTGCTCTATCCAGCCCCCTGCTCCATCCAACCCCCTACTCCCAAAGACAGTCCCCACCCCACTGTCCTTGTCCATGGGTTCTTTGTATATGTTCCTTTACTTGACCTTTCCCTTCTTTCCCCCTTATCCCTCTCCCCTACCCCTCTGGTCACTGTCAGTTTGTTCTTTATTTCCATGTCTGTGGTTCTTTATGGCTCATTTGTTTGTGTTCTTTATTAGGTTCTGCTTATAGTTGAGATCATATGGTATTAGTCTTTCACCACCTGGCTTATTTCACTCAGCATAATACTCTCCAGTTCCATCCATGCTGTCATGAAGTATAGAAGTTCCTTCTTTCATTCTCCCATCCGAGTACTAACCAGGACTGACCTTGCTTAGCTTCCGAGATCAGACAAGATCGGGCATGTTCAGGGTGGTATGGCTGTAGACTCCTTCTTTCTTTCTGCTGCATAGTATTCCACTGTGTAAATGTACCATAGTTTTTTGATCCATTCATTTACTGATGGGCACTTAGGCTGTTCCCAGCACTTGGCTATTGTAAATAATGCTGCTATGAACATAGGGGTGCATAGGTTCTTTTGAATTGGTGTTTCAGGATTCTTAGGCAGTGGAATTGTTAGATCAAAAAGGCAATTGCATTTTTAGTGTTTTAAGGAAATTCCATACTGTTTCCCACAGTGACTGCACCAGTCTGAATTCCCACCAACAGTGCACTAGGGTTCCCTTTTCTCCACAACCTTGCCAGCACTTGTTGGTTGTTGATTTGTTTATGATGGCCATTCTGACCTGTGTGAAGTGGTATCTTATTGTGGTTTTAGTTTGCATCTCTCTGATGGCTAGTGATGCTGAGCATCCTTTCACATTGTCTCTGGGCCCTTTATATGCCTTCCCTGGAGAAGTGCCTGTTCAGGTCCTTTGGCCATTTTTAATTGGGTTGTTTGTCTTCCTGGAGGGAATGCATGTGAGTTCTTTATATATGTTGGAGATCAAACCCTTGTCTGAGGTATCATTGGCAAATATGTTTTCCCATACAGTTGGTTCCCTTTTCATTTTGCCGATGTTTTCTTTTTTTAATACATTTTATTGATTATGCTATTACAGTTGTACAATTTACCCCCTTCATTCCCCTCCACCCTGCACACCCTCTCCTGCCCAAATTTCCCCCCTTTAGCTCGTGTCCATGTGTCATAAGTTCTTTAGCTTCTGCATTTCTCATACTATTCTTGACTTCCCCCGTCTATTTTCTACCTACCATCTATGCTACTTATTCTCTGTACCTTTTCCCCTTTTCTCCTCCTCCCACTCCCCTGTTGCTAACCCTCCATGTTATCATGTGATCTCCATTTCTGTGGTTCTGTTCCTGTTCTAGTTGATTGCTTAATTCATTTTTGTTTTTGTTTTAGGTGTGGTTGTTAATAATTGTGAGTTTGCTGTCATTTTACTGTTCATATTTCTTATCTTATTTTTCTTAGATAAATCCCTTTAACATTTCATATAATAAGGGCTTGGTGATAATGAACTCCTTTAACTTGTCCTTATCTGAGAAGCACTTGATCTGCCCTTCCTTTCTAAATGAAAGCTTTGCTGGAGAGAGTAATCTGGGGTGTAGGTCCTTGCCTTTCATGACTCAAAATACTTCTTTCCAGCCCTTTCTTGCCTGCAATGTCTCTTTTGAGAAATCAGCTGGAAGTCTGATGGAAACTCCTTTGTAGGTAACTGTCTCCTTATCTCTTGCCGCTTCTAGGATTCTCTCCTTCATTTTAATCTTGCATAATGTAATTATGATGTGCCTTGGTGTTTCCTCCTTGGGTCCAACTTCTTTGGGACTCTCTGGACTTCCTGGAAGTCTATTTCCTTCACCATATTGGGGAAATTCTCCTTTATTATTTAATCAAATAATTTTTCCACTTGTTGGTCTTCCTCTTCCCTTTTTGGTACCCCTATAATTCAGATGTTGGAATGTTTAAAGATATCCTAGAGGTTCCTAAGCCTCTACTCATTTTTTTGAATTCTTGTTTCTTCATTCATTTCTGATTGGATGTCTCTGTCTTCCTTCTGGTCCACTCCATTGTTTTGAGTCCCAGTTTCTTTCCCATCACTATTGGTTCCCTGTGCATTTTCTTTCATTTCACTTATCATAGCCTTCATTTTGTCATCTAATTTGCAACCAAATTCAACCAATTCTGTGAGCATCCTGATCACCAGTGCTTTGAAATGTGCATCTGATAGGTCGGCTATCTCTTCATTGCTTAGTTGTATTTGCTCTGGAGCTTTGATCTGTTCTTTTGTTTGTGCTATTTTTTTTTTGTCTTGTCGCGCCTATTATGTATGAGGGGTGGAGCCTTAGGTGTTCACTAGGGTGGGGCAACCTAGTCACTGGGTTGTGACACTGTATGTGGGGGTGGGGTCTGAGAGGGAACAATGGCACTTGCTCTGCTCTCTGTTGGACTTCAGTCCCTTCCGCTGCTTCCCACAAGCAAACTGCGCCTTTCTGGTGCTGTTTGCCATGTGGGTGGGCTTGTGCACATTCTAGGACCCTGTGGGTCTCTCCAACAAACTCTCCTGTGAGGCTGGGAGTCTTCCAGCACCTCAACCCCCACAGGTGTTTTCAATCAGTCTTTTGAGGCTTTATTTCCCCCACACTTGAGCCCTGGCTTGTGTGGTCTGTCTCACTCCCCAGTTTCACCTGGTTCATCTGTGCATGTGAATGTGGGACTGCTTGGTCAGCCAGCCACCTTGCATGCTGTGCCCTGCTTCACAACCACCACCTTGCTGGGTCTGCCTGTTGCTACCCCACACTGACGGTCCGCCCACCACTGTCTTGTGCGCCCAGGGTTTGTCAGCTGCTGCCTTGCACGCCCAGTGCCACCTCTTTTTTTGCTGAGACCCCTCTCTGCCTGGCTGCCAACTCCATCCCTCCTACCGTTCTGGATGAATGTGTCTATTTTAACTCCTTGTTTGTCAGACTTCCATACAGTTCAATTTTCTGTCTGCTCTGGTTGTTATTTTGTTTCTAAATTGTTGTTGTCCTTAATTTGGTTGTGCGAGGAGGCACAGTGTGTCTACCCATGCTTCCATCTTGGCTGGAAGTTTTTCTGATGTTTTCTTTATCTGTGCAGAAGCTTTTTATTTTGATGAGGTTCCATTTGTTTATTCTTTCCTTTATGTCCCTTGCTCTAGGGGACACTAACAAGCCAAGCAGTGAGAGACAAATACCATATGATCTCACCTATAAGTGGAACCTAATCAACAAAACAAACAAACAAGCAAGCAAAATTTAATCAGAGACACTGAAATAAAGAACAAGCTGATAGTAACCAGAGGAGAGGGGGGAGAGGGATAATGAGGGAAAACAGGGGAAGGGACATCAAGGAACATGTATAAAAGACACATGGACAAAGCCAAAGGGGGTGGGTTCGAGGATGGGAGGTGGGAATGAGTGGGGTGGGGGGGCATGGTAAAAATGGAGACAACTGTACTTGAACAACAATAAAATATATGTATTATTTTATGTTAATTTACTTCATCCTTGGGAGGTTAGAAAGAGTAAATCCACCTGTTCAGTTTACCATATTGAAACTCCTGCATTGGTTTATTGTCCTTCCTATCTTCCTGAGATGAACGCCTAGAGCATTTCCCTCAAGTATAACTGTACTGGAGTTTTTTATTCATGAAAGTATTGCATGTTTATCTAATTAACAACACAGAGTTTAACAGTGAAAGTTAATAATGTTCTCTTTCCTCTCCTCCAGAGTCACTCCCTGGAGAAAATAATGCTAGCATTTTATATCCTTTCACACATTTTTCCAGGCTTATATGAAGGGGGAGTTTTTGGTTGTTTCCTGTTTTTTATAAAAATGACATGTTTTGCTACTAGTTTCCCTTGTACTTTCTTGTCATACATATTTATTTTTAATTTATCTACTAATTCATTTAAGTCAATAAACCTTCAAATGTTAGACATTAAGGGAAATTTGGGGAAATTCAAACAAAATGAGAAAAACAGCAGATGTGGAAATGCATGAGCTGTATTTAGAGAATTCTGAGTTAGACACATGTTCCTGGAAGAGAGAAACCATGGTTTCTCTCAATATAATATCAAGAAACTTGCAGAGGTAATTTAGAGTCAGTGTGTGAGGGCAATGAATAACAGCAAAAGTTTGGAAGCCACTGAAGATTTAAAAATAAAGCCATGTTATTAATTGTTTAATGTTAATGAACACCTGAGTGTTCGGTACTGAGGGGTGGGAACTAGACCTTTGGGGGTGAGCATACTATGAGCATATACAGATACTGCATAAGAATGTTGTGCCTGAAACTTATAAAATGTCACAAAGCAATGTTACCTCAATAAAAAGATACAATGTTTTAAAAAGTGTTTCTTACGAAAACATTATTCATTGAATTGTTATTTCAACTAACTTGATATATAGTGGACCCCCTAGGGATGGAAGGAGATAATGTGTAGGAAGTGGCAGCAGTGTGTGCTGTGTGTGCACCGGAAAAGAGAACGGTGTTGAAGGGTCCAAGGATCCAGCTACAAAGCATTCTACAAAGAGATGGAGTCAAGTTCTCTCTAGATGACTTGGTCGTGTAGAGGCTCATTATGATGCTTCCAAAGCACCATTCTCCCTCACTGAAGTCCTGATTGTATGGTGGAAGGTTACTTAGGATTTAGGTTTCTAATCCTCTGAGTAACTTGAAGCAACAAACTCCAATTTCAGATTCTTGCGTAAAACAAGGAGTAGGACTGAATTCTCTTAAAAGTGCTTTCTATCCCTAAAAACTCGATGGGTCTGTGATTCTATAATTTTTTCTATAAACCCTGATTTAGCAGCAAGTGCTTTCTTAGAACGTGTTAAGTACTCATTTAACAATTACAGGCTGAGAATCATTGAAAATGCTGTTTCAGTATAATATCAGATATTATTTGTTATCTAAAGCATTTCACAATTTTTTAAAGATTTTATTTATGTATTTTTTGAGAGGGAAGGGAGAGAGATAGAGAGAGAGAGAGAGAAACATCAATGTGCAGTTGCTGGGGGTCATGGCCTGCAACCCAGGCATGTACCCTGACTGGGAATTGAACCTGCAACACTGGTTCACAGCCCGGCATTTCACAATCTTTTAAAATTAGATTACGATTTGTTCTGACAATTCTGTTTTCTACTTTTGTTTCTGCTTGAAGTTATGTGCATTGTTTTGAATTTTACAAATTCAATAGAATAAATATTGCAGTATCAAGGAAGCTAAGATTATATAGTATGTGTATTTGTATATACTGATTTATTTTGATACTTGGAAAAGTATAGTAGTTATGAGAAACTTATTTAGGTTTTAAAATTTTTTGTATCTTTAATATCTATTGAAAGAATAAAATTATTTTGGGGAAATATCCTTTTATTACAAGCAGTCAGAAATTAAAACCTCTCTTTTTATAAGGTGGCTTTTCCACAAAAAGGATATGTGGCACCATCTTTAAGGCCAGAATATGCAGAATTCAAACCAAAGCACCAGGTGAGTGCTGAGTTATCCCATCCCAATACTAATTACATGAGAAGGACCCCCCAATCCAGAACTTATTTATTAAAAAATTGTTAATTCTTACATGTTTAAATTTTAGTCACCTTCAAAGTACTATCCATTTGATGCAATATGCCTATAGAGATGTTTTTCCCACTGCACAAAACAGTTTTTGATTTCATCCATTTTGACGCCTTTTATGCTTCTACTGTTTTTTGTTTCACCTCTTCCATTTGGGCAAAACGTTTCCCTTTGAGGACTTTTTTCATCTGGGGTAACAAACAAACAAAAAAAAGTCACTGCGGTGAGATTGAATGAATAGGGAGGGTGGGGCACAGGGATCATACTGTTTTTGGTGAAAAACTGCTGAACACTCAGCGCGGTGTGGGTAGGTACACGTGGAAATCACCCATCATGACATGGGCAAATGCATTGAAAGGGTCTTCAAAAAACATTCACTGAAGCTAAATGCAGCCTCTTACAGCAATGCCAGCTGGTACACTGATACAGATGGGTTCCTAGAACCCTCCCCTCACAGGGAAAGCCTATATTACAAGGGGCCCACCCTCCAGAAGATAATTCCAGTTTTGAGGGTTCCCCTCATACTTAAATACTAGGTTTCTCTAATACGTTATGCAATTCAATGGCCCCAAAACCAAATTACCCTTTAGAAACACCAGGCTGTCTTTTAAAAATACACACTTCCAGGTCTCACCTCTGACCAAATGAATCTCAGTCTGGAAACAGAGCCTAGGAATCTGTACTTCTCAAAAACCCAAGGGGATTATTATGCTGTCACCTGGGTATCAGCTGCCATTTAAATACCAGTTATAATGAATTGTATCCAATAAAATGAAGCTTGAATTACTAAGGTGAAATAAACTAAAACATATTCTAGGCTGGTTATTTCACAATTTCTGTTTTCAATTGTATAATGTAAAAGTTGTATGAACAAAGGGTTTGAATAAGAGACTTCATTTTGAAGCTATTTCAGTGAGAAACTAATCTCAGAGCTACAAAACTACCTATGGATATTATACTGAAATTTCACTGTAACACAGAAGTTTATATACTGCTATCTCGTAACCACATTTGAGGCATATATAGTATTCATCAAAAAGTAAGATTTTACTGTGCTGTGCTAAGGATGGAATGGAACTCATCATTGTTGAAATTCTCAGATGATATATGTCCCAAGTCAGCCTTTAAAGAATATTTATGATACTTTTAATTATGCATATTATACTTTGCATTTTTAAAAAAATTTCCTACATTGATGCTAAATGGTAAATATTTATGTGGAGAAGACTTAGATCCTGATGTTAGCCATTGTCTAAGTGGATGCAGCCAACACTAGAAATTGAATTCTTTAAAAAACAATTTGTGAGTAACTTTTAATTATTTACAAATATTCCAGATAGCAAAAAGCATTTGGACACAAAATAGTATTAGAATTAGGAATTTGAAAGTTTTCCATTAAAATATATATTTCAAATATTTAAAAAATAAAGTTAGTTTTATCTTCATAAAGGAACAAGGATGAATAGGTAAATCAACAGATTGCTCAAAGAAAATTAGATAGAAAATTTCTTATAAAATCAAAATAGATGTTATAGAATATCTTACTTTTTTTAACATTACAGAATTTCAACACCAGGGACGGTTTTGATCCTTTTCTAAGGAATATAAACAACAAAATGCCAGTCAGAAAAAGGAAGGACCAAGATATGTTTGCATGTAGAAACACTTTAAGTACAGAGGTTATAGAACATGAAGACCAAGATCCTCCTTACACAGCACATTCGGAGATTCCAAGACCCACAGATGAAACCTGGCCTCATGGCAGTGATGCTAAGGAAACTTTAACCTGTGGCCCTGATATCATCACAGTAAACACTTCAAACGCTAAGGATAATTTGGCTCATGATCCTAGTATCCCCACAAAAAAGAGTTTAGATATTAAGAGTAAGTTAAAGGAAAGACCACCAAATATATCCTTACCAAACTTGGAAAGAAAACCATCACTAACTGGAAATGGGAACGTACATACATGTCCCTTCTCAAAATCATTAAGTCTTACTTCCCACATAGAAAACTTAAAACAGTCAGTGGTGCTCAACTCAATTTTACATAAAAATCTGCAAGACCTTTCAGAGAAATTGCTTTCTAAACCAGAAGTCCCTACAGACACTGAAGCAAGAAAGAAAAGTCATGGTTCTCTAAGTGTTCCTGATAAACCACCTAGTAGTTTGGAAGACAAGATATCTGAAAAAATCCAAGATTTAAATAGCCGGCTTTCAAAAGGAGACATTTTGTATTCAAAGTCTCTTGTAAATGCAATTATTAAAGATGTTCCTGCAGTTTCACTTTCAGAAGAGGGGCCAGGAAATTCTCCAGAGGTAGAAAGGGAACTTGTCTCTGAAAAACACTTAGAGGCTGGTGAGAAAGGTTTCCCAATGAAAAGAAAGAGTAGTTTCAAAAAGAAACATTTAGAATGTGACATACCTATTTCTAGACCAGGTTCCAGTGGCATTGCACAGGATTGTGCTATAAAGCAAATATTCACTGCCGAAAACTTCTCCACATTAGGAATGGGAGTGGAAGAGTCAAGTGAGACACAGATGGACTGGCAGAACCAGTTACCCACAGGTTGGGAAAATTTATCTTCAAATATTCTAGTTTACTATAAAGAAAACGATGAAGTAGATTCGCCAGGGGCCGAATCTGTCACAAGCCAGAAAATGCAAGCATTTCCTCTAGATACTCTTTTAGCATCTGGGGAAATCAAAGTGATAGAATTAGATAAAGAATACCAGAACAGTTCTTTGCTGGATACAGAGGCAGCCTTTGCTGAAGAAAAGCCAAAAGATTCCATAGAGGATTATTTAGAAATCACATGCAAAACAAATTCTTTTTCAGAACAGAATATACCCATCATTCCCAAAGAAAGCACCTCTTTAAATAGTGTCGAATTTATAGATGAAGGCCAAAATGTATCTCCACAATATTCAAAATATCCATCAGCAACAGATAGCAAAACAGATTTGCCAAGTAGTAGTCAGAGGCTTGACAGAGAAGAAAGTGGTCTAAATTCTACTTTAGAAAGTTTAAGTAATTTGTTAATGGATAAACTTAATAAGTCAGATGTAATAATGTTTAAATCCTTTTTCAAAAGCATATTTAATGTTTTTTTAAAATATAATCAGTCTGAAAAGAGGAGACAACCAGAAAAAGAATTAGAAAGACTAATTCAACACCCTTTTCCAAATAATACAGGAGACCTTAAAGGAATTAAAGATAATTTTGATAAAGCAGACGAATTAGATAGAAAACCTAGTTTGAATCCAAAGCTGCATGTATTTCTAGAAACACTCTCAGAGTCAGAAATAAAAAACCTAAAATCTGAATTAAGTAAACACGTCCAGCATTATCTTGTAGAGAGACTTTCAGAATCAGGACATATTACCACAGAGGACTTACCAAAAATCTATCAAAATCTGTATTTGATGAATGAGAGAGTAGAACCAAAAGGGCAAAATGTTTTTCTGGAGAAATATTCAGAAACTGTAAAAGAAACTGTGTCTTTCATAAATAATTTTAATCATTATTTCATAAATAAGCACTTGGAAATAAGGCTGAGATCTTTTTTGAATGAAATTCTTCAAAACTATTTCCTAAAAAACCTTTCAGAAAGCAGTTTATTTAAAGAGACAGAATCTGAACCTATGCACTCAAACATATCTTCTCCAAGAACTAAAAGTGCTTCAGTATCTTTTCATGAGTTACAAGATATTTCAAAGGGGAGTTTTGGTAGAAGGCTTGAAATAAATGTGAAATATCCTTTAAATAAATCTCTGCAAAACGATCTCATAGCTTTATCAGAAAATGAACTATTAAATCTAAAAGGTGATTTAAGCAAATACCTCCAGAGGCTTTTTATAGAAAAACTTTCAAAATCAGGGCTAATCACTGAAAGGCAATTAGAAGGAATAAGCAACCATATGAATTTGATTAATTCTAGTTCCACATCATTAAAATGTATAAAGCAATATTTATCTTTTAGAGATGAAAATCAGTTTGTGGAGGAGCATTCAGGAAAGCAAAATAAATATTCAGAAATTGTTCATAATGCCACTTTACCAAAGGTTCCTGAGAATAGAGTTGTAGACACAGAACTGACCAGAAAGGAAGAAAAGGAGTATCTTCTCTTACAGAATATTAAAGAAAATCCATCAACAATTAGAGAACACAAAAGATGTTATTCTAAAGAAGGAGCTAAAACACTGACTTTAGTAAAAGTACAAACTACTTCCAACAAAAATAGCCAAGCAATTCCGTTAAAGAAGTCATCAGAACGACCTACAGACATAGTGCCTAAGAAACAAAGGAAAGAACATGGTGTTATGCAGCTTCCTCAAGCAGAAAATTTGGATTTTAAATCAGAAATTCAAGACCCAGATAGTGTGAGTGGTAAATCAAAACTAACTCAATCAAATGCTTCCTCTGAAAGGACACTAAAAATGAAGACCCTTGGAAAAAATGGGCATAACAACATGTCTAAATCGGTGGTACCGGAAACACCTGAAGCCATGTTGTCACCATATCCTAGAATTCCTTGCTGCAAAAAGCCAAATGAAGATGAAAAATGCATAAATAAGTTCACTTTTCCTTCCAGGCAGAGTAACACTGTAACTCATTTCAATTCAGAGGCTGGGGAG
This sequence comes from Phyllostomus discolor, assembly GCF_004126475.2. Lineage (NCBI taxonomy): Eukaryota > Metazoa > Chordata > Mammalia > Chiroptera > Phyllostomidae > Phyllostomus > Phyllostomus discolor. The sequence goes on from NC_040906.2 coordinate 28,383,338, forward strand.
ATCTCAAAATTAGAAGTCCAGTTTTGTCAGAGACTGAAAGGATATAATAACAATAATAAAAAACAACATTTAGTAACATTTGCACGTTACAGAAAAGAAATGCAAGCTCTTTGTATACAACCAAGTGAAGTTTGCAATGAAAAGTATGCCAAGGCCCTTGAATCACAATTGTTTAAAGTTATGGAAACTAAGAAAAACGCAAAACCATCCCTCTTCCCAGAAGTAATAAAGAGAGGAAATCTAAAGCCCAAGGTCCAGAAAGAAAGAGACCATGTCAACAAACAAAAAAAGTCACTGAAAATAGTTAAGATCCTACCAACCACACCGCCCACCACAGGAACACTAAGGAAATCTGTTCCAAGGAGAGTGCTTCATTGGACTGCGAGAACTGCGATACATGTAATAATGTTTTCCTAAGTCTTCTACCTCTGTGTTTTGCAAAGTTCTGCAAATAATCTAATTTAGGATACACACACACATACCTGCATGCAAATGTGTGTGCAACCTTCATTAGTTTCAAGTAGATATATCTTCCAAATTTAAAAAAAAAAGTCTTCTGACATTCAAGTATCACCTTACCTGATTTAAAATGCAATCACAAAATCGGGGGACTGTTAACACGCTGAATACTTTCGTATAAAATAGATAAAGGGCTCCCCTTCTGGATTATGAATTAGAAAAAGACACCCTTTCCTTTAGGACACAAGTGGCACAAACAAGGCCTACAGGCTGAATCCAACCCTCCACCTGGTATCCAGCCAGGTACCTTGTTTCTACCCAGTGGCAGCGCCAAGCTCCTTGCCTCTAGTTAAGGAGTGGTTACATTTATACAGTCCTAAAATTACATTCGGCCCTTTGAAGGCCACTGTGAGGCTGATGTGGCCCCTGGTGAAAATGAGCTTGACACCCCTGCTCTGGGAAGAGTCTGCAGGCTCACCCAGCCTGGAGCCAAGAGTGTACGGCCCCATGTGGGATTTCAGAGCCAGGGGCTGTTGTACAACCTGTACAACCAACCATTGGCAGTGTCTGTATACTGTGGAAACACAGCTGGGGTTTTTTTTTTTCATACAGATATAAGTATAGAGTCTTTTTCAGGTCATTGAACTATCTGTTTCAGTAAACAAAGATATTATGTGCCAGTTGATCTGCTAAGCACTAGGAAATGTAAAATTCACAATCGGATCATGAACTGCAAAATTTAAACTTAACTTCTACTCTTCTTTTCCCCTAACCCCACTGCTATATTGTGTGCTGACAAACTTGGGAATTCAAATCTATTTTTTAGTATTACATAAAATAGATAGGTGAATCTCCTACTAGACATCATGCAAACCATTCTAAAGAAAATTAAAATCTGGGAATGGAAGGACCATATTTTTTTTCCAAAAATTTTTCTTTAATAAAGATTTCACATATCATGGGTTTGGTAGAAAATAATTAAAATATTATGTAAATAGTCCAGTACATAAATTACTATTTATATTTCAGATCACATAATTTTTCTGCAAAATCTGTGCATATTCTCGTGATGTGTTCAAAAGGAGATCTTGACATGAATTTGCCTCATCAGTTGATGCTACAGGATAAGCTCTATAGTCTTCAGCTTCAAATTCAGCAGCATCTTCTTTTAGTTCTCTAGTTAGAGTGTTTTCAAACTCCTACTGCATCTTGATCAAGTAAGTCCCCATGCTCTTACTTGAAGTTTGTGGCCTTGAGGTAGGAATCACCAAGTTTTCTCCTGGAGTCAAGTTTCCATAGAGTACCGAACTACTATTAAGATTTCCAACACAAGGCATTTCCAGGCCTGGCTTTGGATGAAGAGTGCCGAGTAAAATCTGTTCTGCCGTTTCTGCAGGAGAGGTTCAGTGCTGAGCTCTGCTAGCCTCTCGTTAGTCTTGTTTAGTATGTTTGCTAATGACTTTCTACTTTCTATTTCTTCCAGGTAGAGTTGCTTATATTTTTCCAAATTTTTTTCTTTACAATTTTGAGACATTTTTATTTTGGAGAGTTCAGATTCCAGATCTTTAATTCTGAGTTCCAACTGACTTCTTATTGAAGCATTATGATTTTCTCTTAACTGCGCCAGATTTTCTTGAGATGCTGCTTGTGTCTGTAAAAATAGATTGACTTCTAATTTTTCTTCTATATTCTGTCTTGCTCTTTCTTCAATCTTCCATTTATACTGTTCTAATTCATTAAATTCTATCATATTCATTTCCATATGTGTTTTGAGGTTTATTTCTTCTTGTTTCCACTTCCTTTTTTCATTCTTTAGATTTTTACATTTTTTGGTAATGCGTTCATGGGTAATAACTCCTGTTGAAGACATTTATTTTTTTCATCTACATGTTGACATTTTGAAGATGCAGTTTCTAGTTTTGCTGTAAGATCATTGTTCTTATTTTATTTTAATCATTGTTCAAGTACAGTTTTCTTTCTTTTACTCCCAATCCAGCCCAGCCAACCAACCCTCCCCACTTCCCTCCCATTACCACCCTCCCCCTAGTTTTTGTCCATGTGTCCTTTAAATTTGTTCCTGTAAACCCTTCCCATTCTTCCCTGAAATTCCCTCTTCTCTCCCCTGTGGTCACTGTCAGCCTGTCCTCTATTTCAGTGTCTTTGGTTATATTTTGCTTGTTTCTTTGTTTTGTTGGTTAGGTTCCTGTTAAAGGTGAGATCATATGGTATTTGTCTTTCACTGCCTGGCTTATTTCGCTTGGCATAATGCTTTCCAGCTCCATCCAAGCTGTTGCAAAGGGTAGGAGCTCCTTCTTTCTTTCTGCTGCATAGAATTCCATTGTGTAAATGTACCATCGTTTTTTGATCCATTCATTTACTGATGAGCATCTAGGTTGCTTCCAACACCTAGCTATTGTAAATTGTGCTGCTATGAACATTGGGATGCATACGTTCTTTTGGATTGGTGTTTTAGTATTCTTAGGATAGAGGCCCAGCAGTGGAATTGCTGGGTCAAAAGGCAGATCCATTTTTAGTTTTCTGAGGAAGTTTCATACTGCTTTCCATAGTGGTCGTACCAGTCTGCAGTCCCACCAACAGTGCACTAGGGACCCCTTTTCTCTACAACCTCTCCAACACTTGTTGTTTGTTGCTTTGTTTATGATGGCCATTCTGACTGGTGTGAAGTGGTACCTCATTGTGGTTTTAATCTGCATCTCTCTGATAGCTAGTGATAATCAACATTGTTTCATGTGTCTTTGGATTTCTGTATGTCCTCCTTGGAGAAGTGTCTGTTCAAGTCCTTTGCCCATTTTTTAATTGGGTTCCTTGTCTTCTTAGAGTGTAGTCATGTAAGTTCTTTATATATTTTGGAGATTAAACCCTTGTCTGAGGTATCATTGGCAAATATGTTTTCCCATATAGTTAGTTCTCTTTTTCTTTTAATACTATTTTCTTTAGCTGTGCAGAAGCTTTTAATTTTGATGAGGTCCTGTTTGTTTATTCTTTCCTTTATGTCCCTTGTTCTAGGGGACACGTCAGTAAAAAAGTTTCTGAGTGAAATATCTGAGATTTTCCTACCTATGTTCTCTTCTAGGTCTTTAATGGTGTCACGTTTTATATTTAAGTCTTTTATCCACTTTGAATTTATTTTTGTATAAGGTGTAAGTTGGTACTCAAGTTTCATTTTTTTGCATGTAGCTGTCCAGTTCTCCCAACACCATTTGTTGAAGAGGCTATTTTTACTCCATTTTATGTTGCTGCCTCCTTTGTCAAATATGAATTGACTCCAGAGACTCAGGTTTATTTCTGGGCTCTCTGTTCCGTTCCATTGGTCCATGTGTCTGTTTTTATGCCAGTACCAGGCTGTTTTGATTACAGCAGCCTTGTAGTATAGTTTAGTGTCAGGTATTGCGATCCTTCCTACTTTACTCTTCTTTCTCAAAATCACAGCAGCTATTTGGGGTCGTTTATGGTTCCATATAAATTGTTGAAGTGTTTGTTCTATGTCTGTGAAATAAGCCATTGGTACTTTAATAGGAATTGCATTGAATGTGTAAATTGCTTTGGGTAGTATGGACATTTTGATGATATTAATTCTTCCAATCCATGAACACGGTATATGTTTCCATTTGTTTGTGTCTTCCTTGATTTCTCTCCTCAGTGTTATGTAGTTTTCTGAATACAGGTCTTTTACCTCTTTGGTTAGGTTTATTCCTAGGTATTTTATTTTTCTTTTTGCTATTTCAAATGGGATTTTTTCCTTGATTTCTGCTTCTGCTGTTTCATTGTTGGTGTACAGAAATGCCTTTGATTTCTGGATATTGACTTTGTATCCCGCTGTTTTGCCAAATTCATTTATTAGGTCAAGCAGTTTTTTTGTGGAGTCTATAGGATTTTCTATGTACACTATCATGTCATCTGCAAACAGTGACAGTTTTGTTTCCTCCTTTCCAATTTGGATGCCTTTTATTTCTTTTTCTTGTCTGATCGCTGTGGCTAAAAGTTCCAGTACTATATTGAATAGAAGTGGTAAAAGTGGACAGCCTTGTCTTGTTCCTGATCTTAGTGGAAAAAATTTTAATTTTGCTCATTAAGTATGATGTTGGCTGTAGGTCTCTCATATATGGCCTTTATTATGTTGAGGAATGCTCCCTCTTTCCCCACTTTGCTGAGTGTTTTTATCATAAATGGGTACTGTACCTTATCAAATGCTTTTTCTTCATCTATTGATATGATCATGTGGTTTTTGTCTTTGCTTTTATTTATGTGATGTATTACATTTACTGATTTGCGAATATTGTACCATCCTTGCATACCTGGAATGAATCCCACTTGGTCATGGTGTATGATCTTTTTAATGTACTGTTGGATGTGGTTTGCCAGTATTTTGTTGAGGATTTTAGCGTCAATGTTCATCAGCGATATTGGCCTGAAGTTTTCTTTCTTTGTTGTGTCTTTATCTGGTTTTGGAATTAGGATGATGTTGGCCTCATAAAAAGAGTTTGGGAGACTTCCATCATTTTGGATTTTTTGAAATAGTCTGTGAAGGATAGGGGTTAGCTCTTCCTTAAATGCTTTGTAGAATTCTCCTGTGAAACCATCTGGTCCAGGGCTTTTGTGTGTTGGGAGTTTTTTGATTACTGCTTCAATTTCTTTTGCTGTTATTGGTTTGCTCAGGCTTTCTGCCTCTTTTTCATTGAGTTTTGGAAGATTATATTTTTCTAGAAATTTGTCCATTTCATCTAGGTTTTCAAATTTCTTGGCGTACAGTTCTGTGTAGTAATTTCTTACAATGCTTTGTATTTCTGTGGTATCTGTTGTAATCTCTCCTCTTTCATTTATGATTATGTTTATTTGGGTCTTCTCTCTTTTTTTCTTGATGAGCCTGCTTAAAGGCTTGTCGATTTTGTTTATCTTTTCCAAGAACCAGCTCTTGGATTCATTGACCCTTAGAATGGTGCCTTTAGTCTCTATGCCATTTAATTCTGCTCTGATCTTGGTTATTTCCTTCCTTCTGCTTGCTCTGGGCTGCCTTTGTTGTTGTTCCTTGAGTTCTTATAGATGTAGGGTTAGGTTGTTTGTTTGGAATGTTTCTAACTTTTTTAGGTGGGCCTGTATTGCTATGAACTTCCCTCTCAGGACTGCCTTGGCTGTGTCCCATAAGTTTTTGGTTGTTGTGAGTTCATTTCATTTGTTTCCAGAAACCTTTTGATTTCTTCTCTAATATCATTCTCGACCCATTCATTGTTTAATAGCATGCTATTTAATCTCCATGATTTTGAGTGTTTTGGGTTTCTTTCCTTGGGGTTGGTTTCTAGCTTCAGTCCCTTGTGATCCAAGAAAATGCTTGGTATAATTTCAACTTTTTTGAAGTTCTTGAGGCTTGTTTTGTGCCCTATCATTTGGTTAATCTTTGAAAATGTTCCATGTACATTGGAAAAGAATGTGTATTTAGATCCTTTGGGATGGAGGGCTCTGTATATGTCAGTAAAGTCCCTTTCCTCAAGGGTATTGTTCAATGCCACAATATCTTTGTTGATATTTTCTTTGGAAGATCTGTCCATTTTTGATAGTGGGGTGTTAAAATCCCCCACAATAATTGTGTTGCTGTCAATATCTTTCTTGAAGTCCTCTAAGATTTTCTTTATGTATTTGGGTGCTCGTATGTTAGGTGCATATATATTTACAATATTTATGTTTTCTTGGTGGATTCTTCCCTTGAGTATTATGAAATGACCTTCTGGGTCTCTCTTTATGGTCCTTTTTTGGAAGTCTATTTTGTCAGATATGAGTATTGCTACCCCAGCTTTTTTTCCCTGTCCATTGGCTTGGAAAATTTGTTTCCAGCCCTTCACTTTCAGCCTGTGCAGATCTTTTATCCTGAGGTGGGTCTCTTGTAGGCAGCATATGTGTGGGTTATGTTTTCTTATCCAGTCAGCTATTCTATGTCTTTTGATTGGAGCGTTTAATCCATTTACGTTTAAGGTTATTATTGATAGGTACTTATTCATTGCCTTTTATGTACATGTGTTCCTCTCTCTCTCTCTCTCTCTTTTCCTTTCTTTCCTTAAAGCAGTCCCTTCAGCATCTCTTGCAGAGCTGGTTTAGTGGAGGTATATTCTTTTAGACTTCTTTTGTCTGGGAAGCTTCTTATTTGGCCTTCTATCTTGATTGAGAGCCTTGCTGGGTAAAGTAGTTATGGTTGCAGGCCTCTGGTTCTCATTACTTGGAATATTTCTTGCCATTCTCGTCTGTCTTGGAATGTTTCCATTGAGAAGTCAGCTGTTAGCCTTATTGGGGCCCCCTTGTATGTTACTTCCTTTTTCTCCCTTGCTGCCTTTAAGATTCTCTCTTTGTCTTGAAATTTTGCCATTTTAATTATGATGTGTCATGAGGTGGGCCTCTTTGTGTTCCTCTTGATTGAGACTCTCTGTGTTTCCTGGATTTGTGTGACTTTTTCTCTCATCAAATTAGGGAAGTTTTCCTTCATTACTTTTTGAACTAGGTTTTCTATCCCTTGCTCTTCTTCTCCTTCTGGTATCCCTATTATACGGAAAATATTACATTTCACATTGTCTTACATTTCTCTTAATCCCTCTTCATTCTTTCTGAGCCTCTTTTCCTTTTCTTGCTCTTTCTGGGTGTTGTTTTCTACTTTGTCCTCTAGCTCGCTAATCCGATCTTCTGCTTCATCGATCCTGCTTTTCATTCCTTCTACTGTGTTCCTCAGTTCGGAAATGGCATTCTTCATTTCCTCTTGGCCTTTGTTGAGAGTTTCTATTTCCTTTTTCATGTTTATATAGTTTGCAGTGAGATCGTTGTAGCTTCCCTCTAATTTCTGAAAGCTCATTGTGAGTTCATTGAACTTCCTGATAATCATTGCTTTGAACTCACTATCTGATAGTTGAGTTGCCTCTATTTCATTTAGCATTTTTTCTGAGGCTTCCTCCTTTCCCTTCATTTGGGGATTGTTTCTTTGTTTTCTCATTGTTTGTGGGATTCTTCTTGTTAGCCTCTGTTTCTTAAATTGATCTGTTCTGGCTCCCTGTGATTATGGTGTGAACTTCTGTGGTAGAATACCTGTGAGATTCAGTGGTGCAATCTCCTTCGTGTATCCTGGTGTTCACAGCTTCCCCCTCCTCTTTTTTGTGATCAGTTGGAGGAGTAAGACAAAATGGTTTAAGACAGCAAGACAGTTTACTATGATATTTATGTTAGCAGCCAGTAGAGAAGAGATGGGATATTCTTTGGCTACTTATAGTGTTACCTGTGATCCTCTACCCCATTAGCCACGTTTTAGAAAGAATGGAAAGAAGGTAAGACTCTTATTGGGGACGAAAGGATTGTTAGTTGGATCTAGAAAGCTGTGAGGCTGTGGGAGGTCAGCTTATAAGGTAGGGTTGGAATAAAGATTAGTAAATAGGAGTAGTGTGTAAAAGAATAGAGACAACCCCCACAATAATATAGTTCAGGAAATTGCAAAGTGGGCTGAGATCAGGTACGGGTATCGAGTAGTATTTACAGTTGTATGAACTAGGTCTTATTTACAGTAATATTAAAGCAACAATCTTGTGGCAGAATATATGAGATCTAGATAACAAGAATAAGGAGTATAAAACCTTGAGAGGTGTACTAATGGAACACAGATGAAGGATAGTAAATTATCAACACACTGTGACTGGGATACCAGGGGGAACCTATCAAATGACAGTATAACCAGCCAAGCAAAGAAGATTATACAGAAAGAAAAAGAATACCAAAATACTATTAAAATAAAAAAATCTCAGAAAAGTGAGAAAAAGATAATACAGATTTGCAGTAACTTGCAAGCTCAAAATAAAAAAGGGGGGAAAAGCAGAAGATAGAGTGCAGGAGAGATAAATTTGGAGTGGAAGTAATAATACTAGGATGAATGGAAGAGAAACATAAGGGATTGAGAGATATAAAAATAATAAGAATTGAACAATAAAAAGTCGCTTAAAACACAAGGTAAAATCAATCAACCAACAACAGCCAAACAAAACAAAACAAAACAAAAAAACCTCTTGTTGGTTTCTAACTGGCCAGACCAGTTTTTCTGGTCTTGCTGGCTTCAGCAGGCTGAGGGGCTTATCACTCTTCCCAGTCAAATCTCAGTAAGTCTCTCGGGTACTGTCCCCAGGGCCAGCAGGGCACTCTCCCCAGAGCCAATCTGACTTTCCCCTACAGGACCCTGGGCTCTTCCAAGCACGCTCTCCAGAGCTCACTGCAGCGGTCTACCAGGCTCCGGGGCCCCACAGGGCTCCTGCGTCTTTTTGGTTTCACGATGCAAGCTCTGGGGATCACAAGGAGACTCACCCTTCCCCCAAATTTCATCGCAGTGGGTGCTATGTTCTCGGGAAGCACCCGCAAATTTTCTGGATTCATGGTGCAATCTCTGGGGATCGTAAAGGGGCACGTGCATCCACCAGTTTTGGGCTCTAGGAACGCTGTAAGTGCCACATCCCTTCCGGGTTCACAGCGTGAGAGTCAGGATTCCCAAGGGGGCGCAGGCTTCCACAGTTCAGCGCCACAGGCTCCAGAAACCTGAGAACGCCTGCACCCTTTCCTGGATGGTGGCTGCAAGGTCAGGGTTTTCCACTGATCCACACTCCCACCGGGCTGGGGGTACAGGCACACTTCCAGGCCACCCCTCGTCGTGCCGGCTGGAGGCACTCACTTCTCCCAGGGCTATGGGTGGGGCTCGCAGCCCCTGCATGATTGTCTCCCAGTCCAACTCCCCTCTCTGTGCCTTCAAGCCACAAGGTCTCCCCTGGTGTTGTTCAACCCCCATTATCCAAGGAGGGAGCAGCGACTCCACTCTCCTGGGTGCCCTGAGGCAGACTCGGGAGCACAGGACCTGGGGACTGCAACACCCCTGGTCCCCGTACTGATCCCTGGGTTCCTGTTGTCCTGATGCAGTCTCTTTACTGTTTGGTTTTTCAATGTCCGCTATAATTTTTGATGTCCTGTTTTCAAAAATGTTTCAGTAACCTAGGCCACTTGCTCTGTTCCTCTGCCGATCCACGGGTTTCCCTCCCCTGCACAGAAGCCGAGAATCATTCTCCCTGGAGCAAAGCTGCCATCTTTCCTCCTCCTGTTCTTATGTTTTAACATATTAATCTGAATATCTAGTTCAATTTGATTTGGTTTTAAATCTTCAGGGAAGCTAAGCTCTCCATTTTCATATTCATTTAGCTTCCTTTTTGTAATTTTTAAGAGTTTCTTTTTCTAATTCACTATTTTTCTTCATTTCTTTATCCAACCTATATTCCACAGATTGTTTTAACTCAATATATTTCTTTAATTGTTCCCTTTCATCCTGAGATGAATTTGTACCTACCAGGACTGTCTGAAGCTGTTCAATTTTCAGTGATTGCTCTTTGATTGTAACTTTTAAGTTGGCATTTTCAATTTCAAGCTTTTGCATGTGATCTTGTGTCTCCTCAGCACATCTTTCAGCCGCTGTACATTGATCTTGTGCTTCTTGTAATTGACTTCTGACTTGACCTAATTCTTCTTTAAATCCTGTGTCTCTTCTACATCCGTACGATAATGTGATGTAACCTCCAGTGAAGCCTCTGACATAGATTGTTTTTTTAGGGTGTCAGCCAGCTCTTGTTGAAGTTGTCTCACCATTGCATCTCTTTCTACTTTATCATTTTCATGCTTATTCATTCTTTCTTTTAAATGATTGCATTCATTGATTAACTCCTTATTTCTTTCATTCAGCATAAGAGCTTGTTTTTCATTTTTGGCTTGAAATGTTTTTGTGATATCCTGAAACTGATCTTGAATATTAATTACTATCTTTTCTTTACTGTCAGCTTTATTGTGAGCATTATCCAGCTGTTGTCGAAGCAACACATTTTCACTTTGTAGTGAGATAGCCTCTCCTCTAAGGAGCTCTGTATTTCAATGTATTTATTCACTTTACCCCATTCCTTTGATACATGTGTTCAATTTCCTTCTTTTGACGCTGTGTTTGGCTTAGATCTCTCTGTACACCTTCTAAAACCAATGTCCTTTCTCTGAGAGCATCTCTTGTGTGATGAAGCTCAATTTCTAGGCTACTGAATTTACTTTCAGCTTTAAAAAGTTCTTGAGAAAGAATCTCATTTCTATCTTCCAGGTCAGACATATCACAATTCATTTTGTCCCGTAAACGAAACCATTCATGTCTTGCTCTGTGGAAGTCACATTGCAGGTCTCTTTTTGATGTCTCACTTTGCTCATGATCCTGTACAGCAGTAGCCAGTCTAGACCGATATGATTCAATTTCTGTTTCCAGTCTTTCTTGTTTTGATTTTCAGTCTCCAGTTTAGACTTTAGTATTGTATTCTCAGCTGTCAGAACATTAAGCTGCCCATTATATTGGGATACTGTTTTTTTAAATGTTCCCTCATTCAGTTTTACTGTCTTTTGAAGAAGGTTATTGTTTTCTTTGACAACTGCAATGTCCTCTAAATATTTTTTTCCATTTCCTGGTTCTGGTTTTTTGCTGTGTCTATTTCCAGGCTTAGCATGACAATTTCATCCTGTAACAAATGGTTTTCATGCAACTTTTTTTCCTTTTTCATAATTATCAGAAACCTGATTTAGATTCTTTTTTATAATCTTTGATTTCATCTCTAGTGTTCTAAGAGTGGTTTCAAGTAGTTGGCTCATTTCAACTACTTTTATATACTGCTTTTCTTTTTTTCTTAACTGCTTCCTTATTTCATCATATAACACATCCATATTTCTTCTATTCTCTTTTTCTTGTTCTTCATTTTTTTAAATGGTGTTAATTTACTTTAAAGGCAGCATTCTGGACTGGAATGCTGGACATGAGTTCACTTCTGCCTCTAAATTGGTGACTTTTTTTTTTTAGATTTTATTTATTTATATTTTAGAGAAGGAAGGGAGGAAGAGAGAGAGAGAGAGAGAGACATCACTGTGCAGTTGCTGGTTGCTGGGGGTCATGGCCTGTAACCCAGACATGTACCCTAACTGGGAATCAAACCTGTGACACTTTGGTTCGCAGCCCGCACTCAATCCACTGAGCTACGCCAGCCAGGGCTCTTTTTCTTCTTTTAATATAAACCTCAAGTTGCAGAGTTTCCCATTCCACTTTTTGATGCTCTGTGATTTCATTTCTTTTGTTTCTGATAGCCCCTTTTATAGTTCACTAACCCTATTTTCCATTTTTTAAATTTTTCCTGTAAGTATTTTCACAGTGATTTTTCTTAAGTTCTATTAATCTTTCATAGGAAAGAAGTGTGTCCTGCATTTTCAGTAAGCTAACAGAATCAAGACTTTTGCTACTTTCAGAACACATTTTAGGTCTCCTCTCTCCTTTGTATTCAGAAGTTAGTTGATGATTGCTTGTTTCTTGCTTTGATAATTGCCTTGTTACAAGCAGCTTTGCTACTATAGCTGTATTTGACCAAGCACAACGTGGTGGAGAGCAGTGTTGCCATCCATGTCCATTATATTGGCGTTGGCACCACGGTCTAGAAGAATTGTTGCATGTTCCTCTTGCTGGAATTGTACGGCCTTAATCAGAACTGTCCTGTTTTCACTGCCACCAAGGTTCAACAGGCATTTTCTATCAGCTAGGAGAGTGACCACTCCTGCATGGCCATTGGCACAGGCCAAATGTAGGGCATTCAGACGCACACAGTACTTCCTTCTCCCTCTGTCCTAGTCTGGTGTACCGTATCTCAGGAAAAGAAGTAGAAGTCCATGATTCAGGCTCCTGGCACCATCAGCTGTGTTGCCACCACAATCTCCAGTCAATCCAAAGCCATGTGGCACCTTCTCATGGCCCACCACCAAGAGTCCTTTCACCCCTTTTCTTCCTGGCAAAGTGTCTCCTGCTGCCTAAGTTGCATGGCAAAAAGGAGCACCCCAGAGCCATGTGGTCCTGACTCTAACCCAAGCTGCAGGGTCCCCACTCCACCAAAGCCTCAGGGTTCTCTGAAAGGACATTTTAATTTTCTTGATCACTGCTTTTATCTGTTGGTATATATAAACAGGCATGGCCTACAATTGGAAAAATAATACATCCTAAAATGATATAATGATAATTTGATATGCATAATTCTATTTTTTAGAAAATACATCTAATTTCAGAATAAACTTCTATAGTAAATTGATTTTCCATAATAAAGCATATATTTAGCTATAGTTAAGCAAATTAGTAGCAGGGTAAATATTAATATAGCTTACACCCTCAACTTTGGATTCCTCTTTTCTAAATTCAGTAATTTAGTATCCAATAAAGGAAGTTTTGTGCTCACTAGGTGTAGAAAGAAGAGGGATTTATAGTCTTTAGGAAAGACATTGTGAAGTTCCTTCAAACAAATGGAATCATTAATACACTTTTAAACAAAACAAGAAATTGTGTTTGTTATGTGATATGAGATTATATAGGATCTCAGAATTCTTATCCTAAGAGCAGGCAAGGGAGATAGAGTTATCTTTATTTCCCTCTGTTAAACCAGCAGTACCTAAACTTTTCTCTAGTGACACTTGGCAACAGAGAATTGTATGGTGAGAGGGAGTTTTTCAGATCATCAGAATGCCTTGCTCATCTGATTCTCTAAAACCCAAGAATCCCCCAAAGGAATCGAAACAGAAGACTGAGAAACCAAATTGTAGGAGCATCCAGAAAAATAGCCAGTGGGTGGGTCTCTGTGCACTTCCACTGGAACTCTAGCAATCTGTTACATGTACTGTAAAGCAAAAATTATGTATTGTTCACCAGTGTAACAGAAATTCCCTTAGTAATCTGGCTTACCTAATTGCTCTGTGTATATCACAGGGAAGAGGAAGAATGTTTCCTTGTCCTCTGCAACTCAGCAAAAAATGTAAAGTAGGTCAAATTTGTCTTTAGACTCTTAATACCTCCTGTTCTATAAATCTTCTCTTTATTGCTCTCTAAATATTCACAGTGCTGCTGAACTTCCTCTCACCCTCCAATTCTAATAATCCATTTCCACTCTCTCTCCAAACGACAGCAGCCCACTCCTTGGCTGTGGCCATCTCTGTGAAGTGTTAAGAGACAAACTGCTTAAACTGCAGAGGAAACTAATTTGAGAATGACTAATAGCTCCATATCTTCTTATGGGCAACCATCGATTATTATATTAGTAAAATATAGTCATATTATAAAAAATTTAAAGATAAAAGGAAAACAAAGCTCATAATCCCACCACGCTAACACGGCTACCAATTTAAAAAATTATTTTTGGTGTATGTCTTTCAGTTATTTTCTTGAATGTTTTACTTGTTTACTTTCAAAGTGTACATGAAAATTTTTATTATTTTAATATAAACATAACCATATTCTTAGATGCTGGGATCTGTATGTGTGTGTATTAAAGATGTTTATTAACTTCTAAGGAATGATCATTTGGATGATATAAATAGTAAAATATAAGAATTCATAATTTATACTTAGGGTTGGGAAAGATGTATTTTGGAGGAAAAGAATTATAGAATAGGCTGTCGGCTTTGCCTAGGAGTCTGACCCCTGAGGACAGCTGCCCTAAATTTATCTGGTTTCAAGCTATATATCATCTTTCTCTTTTGAAATAATGGATCATTTGAAACAATAACTTTTTTTTCCAAAAGCATGATTTCTATAGTATTATAGTTTTCAATGGGAGGTATTGGGTGTAGGGTCTGAATTTACCTATAAAACATTTGAAGTTATCACTTTTTTCTCTTAAACTGTTTATATTACATACTTTGGTCCTTATACATTTAAAATACACTTTTCAAATTAAATCTTTATTGTATTTTTTCTATTACCATTTAGTCCCCTTATAACCTCCTTCCCCCAGCAATCACCACACTGTTGTCCATGTCCGTGAGTCCCTTTTGCTCTCCACCCTCTTGTCCCCACCCCGACTAGCTGTCAAACTGCTCTCCATCAGAGGCCTAACTCACCAACTTGACCTTTTATTTTAATATTTAGGATTGTTTGGATAGATTTGAGGATTCACCTATGACCTCTTTTCAGCATCTTGAAAAATTGAAATCAAGAGCAAGCCTTTTAGGAAAGAACCCAGATGATAGCCATGATCGGTTAAAACACTCTGCAAGGCCGTTTACTGCTCCAGAGGTTAACAAACGACGAGAAAACCACACTGGAAAAGTTACAAGTCCTCGAATGGTTTCAGCAGGCTTAGTTCATTTAAATGATACAATCCCAGATTATGATATCCATAAAATGCAGCCAAAAAAAATGTTCGCTCATTCATGATATTATCCAACTGTTAAAAAAGAGTTCAGAATGACATGTGAGGCCAACAGTTGGAATACCATTTCTCCAATTAACAAAATGGTTTGGAGATCTGTCCCTTTGTGTGATAGAAGTCAGCAACCAAATTTCACCTTGTTAGAACCATTTTGTTTTAATTAAAATGAAAAGAAACACTTTTTGATGTAAATGTGTTTTTGTTTCCTTCAGGAACAAACCCAGAAATACATATTCAGTTCATATTTATTAGCAAAGTTGTATTTCCAGTTTTCTTCTTTTTCACTGTGTAACAATATCATTCCAATTCATAGTTCTGTTTTCTTACATCTTTGTTATGCTCTAAATTACCCCTGCCTACCTAGTTTTCAGGTTCTGTATTTGCAGTTGTTTAGCCTTTTACTCTTCAGCTTTAGTTATACAGGGTCCAGCAGAAGTAACGCCTGCGTGAGTATGGTTGGTAGGGTAATATGGATGTAATAATTTATAGTTTTAACTTGAAAATTTCACCTAAAATGTCATATGATGTGCTTGACTATGATATTATATTACAGAATTACATGTTTATGATTTTGTAGTAAAAAATTTTGTAATAAAAAGGGGTGTTATATGTGCCGGACCCTGTATTTCTTGATTCAAAAGAATACAATTCTCTAGACCTATAGAACTCGTTAATTTTAATATCAGATATTACAACTTTTTATGCTGTAAAGATAACAAAGAACAGATTTAATACTAGTTCCTGAAGCATCTCTTACACTATAGTTACTTTCTTACTTGGAAAACTATGCAAGGGCCTCTTTAATAACACAAAACTCAAGAAGCTGAATAAAATTACAGAAATTGTATAAAAAGTTATCTAGCTAAAAAACCTAGGATTTAATTCAGAGACTTCTGAGAATTGGTTCTATTCCCATCAAGTACAATATTTGGATATAGTTGAACTTTGGTTCATTCTTGAGAAGCAAAAACTTCAATTCATAGAATTTTTGTCAGTTTCAGTTTTTCCCCCACACGTCATAACAACTATGGGGTTTAAATACGTTGGATGGTAGAAAACCTAATTCTTGATCATTCATTTAATGGTATAATCAAGGTAGCAATTTTTTTTTGAGACCAAGATTTTCTAGTAATCTTCAAAGTTGTACTTATTACAAGTCACAGTGTAACAGGGAAAACATAACTCTGGATTTTCATGTAGAAGGAACACAGGGAACTGGTTTCATGAGTGATGGAGTCAAGGATAAGAAACCAAAAGGGATGGTGAGTCAATCCAGAAATTAGCAAGAGCAGGAAGTGCTACTACCCCTCACATGGAAGAGACAGCAAAAGCAAGTGGTGCCACCAGAGTCCTAAAGTCAAAAGACAAAGAATACAGTCACTGCCGGAGACATCACAAGAAACAGTAGAGTGTGGGAAAAGGGTGAGAAATAGCACGTTTCTCCCCTCTTTCCCTGCCCTCTGGTCTTCCACTATTTCCTCCTTGGAAACCAGAGAGTGAGGGTGCATGGGAAATGTATTGCAGTTCCCAGTGAAGCAGAGCCAGGAAGAGTGGAGAAATGGATTTAAGAGCTAATAGGCAATTGAAAGAAAAAAGAGGAAATATTTACTACATGGGAATCTCAAATCCCTTTGCCTCACTTTAACTCTTAGTGGCAATAATATGACACACAAAGAGTGTAAAATTTCCTATGGAATCTCAAATTTTCAAAAGTTATTTAAAATAAAAAATTTAAAAAGCCTCAACTTTTATTTAACGCTGAATTCCTTAAATATTTATTAAATGTCCATAATATGCCAAGCACTTTGCTAAACACTAGAAATATTCTAGTGAATAAGACAATATTTTCAAGGAGTCCACAGCCTGTTAGGGACATACACACAGAAGTAGTTAGAGTTGTATAAGCACTTTTTGGGAAAATACTATAGAAGCTCATAGGAAGGCATTTTAGCTAAGGCGACTATGCTAGCTTGGGTCCTTCACAAAGCCAACACTGAGATGACTGGACAGGTGTGGAAGGCAGAATAATGATCTATCCACCCTACTTCCAGGAACCTGTGAGTATGGTGACTTGCATGGCAAAAGAGATGTTGCATCGTGATTAAATTCAGGGTATTGAGATGAGATTGTCCTGGATTACCTGGGTAGGCCCAAAATAATCTCAAGCATTCTTAGAAGGGAGAGGCAGGAGGGTCGGCATTAGAAAAGGTGTGATTGCTGAAACAGAAGTTGGAGTAATGCTGGCCCAGGAAGCAAAGGGAGGCAGGCAGCCTCTAGGAGCTGGAAAAGGCAGCAGATTCTCAAGCCTCCAGAAGGAACACAGCCCTGCCAACCCATTTGAAGTTTCTGACCTCTAAAACTGCAAAAAATAAATGTGTTGTTTTAAGCCACTGCATTTGTGGTAGACTGTTACAACACAATAGAGAGTAATACAGCAAACAAGGAACCTGTGGTACAAAATTTAAGACATTCTTAGGGTAAGGCTATCAGTGAAGTGTTGTTCAATACAGTAGCTACTGTGATGGTTCATCTCACGTGTCCATTTGATGGGGCTGCAAGGTGCTGATATTTGGTCAAGCATTATTCTGGGTGTTTCTGTGAGCCCTTTGGGACGAAATTAACATCTAAGTCTGTCGACTAAACAAAGCAGATTGCCTTCCTTGATGTGGGTGGGCCTCTTCAGCTCAAGGCCTGAAGAGAACAAAAACACTGACCCTCTCCTGAGGAAGAGAACTCCTGTCTGAGTGCCTTAGACAGGGGCATCAGCTTTTTTCTGCCTTTGGACTCAAACTGAAACACCAGCTCTCCCTGGGTCTTCAGGCTGTCAGCCTTCAGCCTGGAACACTACTGGCTCTGCTGGGTCTCCCTCCAGCTTGCCCATTCACCTTGCAGACCTTGGGACTTGTTCGCTTCCCTAATGGTGTGAGGCAATTCCCTGTAATACATCTCCTACTGCTTCCGTTTCTCTGGAGAACAGTAATACACTCACAGGTCTGAGAGGCACTGTTTCACAGTCTTCACAGTCCATCTTTTGCACTACATGTATCAGTGCCCCACCCTGCTTCAGGAGAACCTCCTCAATGGTTCCTGTGAGCCTCTCATACTGAAGGGAAATTTAGAAGGAGGTTAGAGAAATACTGTAGCCCCCAACACTACATGTGGCCTAAGGGCCTCTGCTGGCACTCATCTCCTCTCCCTCCTCTACCTGGGCAGGTCTTTGTGGCTTGCTTGATGGAGGGACCTAAACATTCTTGATGGGGGCTGGCTAATAAATATGAAAAGGTTTATGTTTCTAATTGTCTATTAATTTACACACTATCTAAATGGTTTTTAATTTTTTAGTCTTAAGACAATCATTTAAAAATAATTTTAATGGAATGTTAAATAAAAGTGTACAGATTAAAATCCAGAGATAGGTCCCAATTTACCACACTTCAAACCACGTACTCTTTGAGACACAGCATCTCTTTTGCTATTATGGTAATACCATGCATTAAGATCTCTATGTCATTATATGTTGCATCACCTACAGGAGCAAGAATAATCATTTAAAGGACCAGAACATCATCTCCCTCCGTTGAATCAAATACCAGGTTGTCCCTTATTCACAGGTTATGTAAATAAATCTATTTGTTTGCAAACTGGTTTTCCTTGGCAAAACAAATTAGAATCTGTGTTTTAGGTTCATCAAACCACACAACCAAAATAAATAAATGCATAAACTCAATTCAATAAATCTTTATTAAGCTCCCACGGGGTGCATGAATTTAGGATCTATAATTTACATAAGTAGAAAAGTGTTACTTTAGCCCCTTAAAAAAAAAACACAACTTCTCTATATATTTCAAGTGAATCATTTAATGTGAGTGAGGCTCAGTTTGATATTACCATATTAGCAGAAGAAAATGGGAAAGTAACATTCTCCCTGTTAACAGAAAAGAGTTTGATTGCCAGGATAAACTAGCCTGTTGGTCTAACAATAGCTGATCAAAAAGGCTAGAGAATCTGGAAGTAAAAAAAAAAAGTACTTGGAAGCACTGTCCTTTGAAGGGTTCATTCCCCTGAGGGCAGCAAAATGCCAAAAGAATTAACTGGCTCAAAAGCTATATTGAGAATTTTTAAAAAGAAGATTTAGTCACAGCTTTGGGGGAAAAAATTTGAGAATAGGTGACACTAAATGTGACTGGATTCATAATTCTAAAGTTTCCCTGGAGTTATAACAGCACTCTGAGCTAACCGAAGGGGCCACAGACTCATGCTCCTTTGAATAGAGTGGTTTTAAATGATAGGCTCTCCAGTGCACCAACTGTATTTTCAAGTATAATTCTAGTATTTGTACCTAGCAATACAGAAGCAAAGCAGCAGGGAGAAAATGTCAAGTATATAGGACATAAAAGGATTTGGCAGCCCTAGAATTCCCAGTTTGAGTCTTTTTCATCAGGAAAATCACATTCTAGCTCAGTCCAAGGTGATGCTGGAGGCAGTGCAATTGGTGGCTCGTGAGAAGCAGGAGGCAACAGTGAAAGCAAGGAATCCTGGCTCTCCTCTTTCATCTGTTAAAGAGACTCAAAATAAGGCTGTTGGTACGTAAGTTCAATATATTAGCTTTGTTAGCAATAAATAACTTCCAAAGACATCGTTAAAAGTGTTTAAAATTGTTTTCAGTAAAAATGCCATTGATTCTGGTCATCTGAAAACAGGAAGAAGTGATAGCCAATAAGCTGATTTTTATCAGAATTATTTTGTCTTTAAGTCATTTCTAGATAATATAGAAAAAATAAAATATCT
Source organism: Phyllostomus discolor (assembly GCF_004126475.2). NCBI lineage: Eukaryota > Metazoa > Chordata > Mammalia > Chiroptera > Phyllostomidae > Phyllostomus > Phyllostomus discolor. The sequence goes on from NC_040906.2 coordinate 28,402,852, forward strand.
TTAAATTAATCAAAGTATAAACTGAGGATATAGTAATGTATGATGATATTCCATTTGTTTTTACTTCATTTTGCAAAATGGATGTATTTTAACAAGTCTGTAACTGAATTACCAAAATGTTTTCTTGATTTTAACTGTATTTTGTAAGAAAGTTATTAAGAACCTTGGTAACCAAACTGCCCCATTAAGCCAACAAAATGAAGTGACTTTTTAATAGTATTTAAAAACATCATTCTAGACAACAGAAAAAACATCAGCTTACCTGTTTGAAGAAAACGTGAGACAATAAATTGCTTGCTGATGGCCTGAAAATTTTTTAAAATTATAAAGCAACAGAACCTCATATTAGAATGTAGATTTTCAGATGTAAAAATATATTAGAAATTAGGTTTAGAGCTATAAAATCCAAAACTAAAAATTAAAAGGAAAACTAATAAATGTCAGGAAGCCTAATTCTTAGCTTCATCCTTGACTAATAAAAATTAATTCTAGAGATACCCTTCAATTAGCCCATAATTCAACATTTACTGGGCACTTACCAATAATAAGGAGCTTATGCTAGGCATAAGGGGCTAAAAAAAAGATAAGACATACATCTTATTTCCAAAATACTAATGATAATGTATAGTTACCTATGATGATAATATATATATATAATTATAATAGCAGCAACTAACATTTTTATACTGATTGGAAATTTCTAAAATGTCTTAATATAAATGCAGTAATTAATGTTCAGAAAGATTAACTGATTTTTACAAGGTGACTTGGTTAGGAAATAAAACAGCTAAGACTGGAGCCAAGTTTTCTGACTTTGAATCCTGTATTCTTCCCATTTGCTCACTGCCTCTACTTGTTTTTAACATTGATACTGTCTAGAATAGACTATAATTTTTTTATTAAAAGAGTGATTAAAAATTTGAATTTGATGGAAAGGGACTATCATAAAGCTTCTATAAAATATAAAACAAATATGTTTTATGTTAATTAGAAGAAGTAAATATTACCTTTTCTCAGGATCTTGTTGCAAACACTGCTGTACCAAGCTAAAGAAGGCAGGTGAAAAAGTTTTTGAGGACGGTGTTTGCAATCTGTCACTATTTACTGTGTGAGTTCCACTGGAGACAAGCACACTTTCTCCAATCCCAGAGTCTACACCTGATCGGGAATTCTTCATTCTGGATTCTGACTGAGGGAAAATACTGATATCCAATGGGCTATAAGGAGGACCTTTCAGTTTCTGTAACAGCATCTAAAAGAAAACTTTCCTTCAATCCTTTTCAGGCAAAATAGTAAAACATCAACAATAAAGATCCTAAGAGTCTTACAGCAAAGATGTTCAACAGATATTATCTAGAATATAAAAGATCATATGAAGGAAGGTAGTTCAGGGATTTTAGTAGCATTTACCTGAGTCCTATGCATGTCCTGGAAAGGTACCTGCCCACTGGCCAGTTCACATGCTGTAATCCCAACACTGTAAATATCTGACTTTACGTTATATCCATGTAAATCCTGTAAACAATTAGTTGGAAGTTCTTTAGTGTAAATAACTTTAAAAGTTACATACATGTGCTTTTTTGATAAAGGATGGTGAACAATCATGGGAAAACAAGAAATCAAACTATACCTAATATATGGCACACATTTAAAAATTCCTAAGATGATAATTTTGACAAGAAAAAGAAAAACGTCTTGCAGTAGCAGTCCATTCACCAATCCAAATATAAAGTCACAATTGTCCTTTATAGTCAAGCTTATAAGACACTCGAGACGCACAGACAACCCAATGCAACGGCCACACCTGACCTGTCTCAGCAGTTCTGGACTCAGCCACGGCTGCACTGATGTGCTGAACTGTGGGAAATCATACACAGCCCTATGCCTCTGTCCGTGCTTAACCAAACTATGCAGATGGGACAGGCCAGAAAGGGTCACTAGGCCATCACCAGAAATGAGGATATGGCTGGCTTTAAAACTCCTAGAACAAAAAGAAACAATCCTAAATGCTAGGAAATTGGCCAATGAAGAAAGAATAAAAATCTGGTCAGAACAAATCCTTGTATCCTCTTGGAAATTAAATACTCTTTATAAAATAGCAGCACACTGCTCTGTATATTTAGGAAATGTTTAGGAAATTAAGGAATCCTTTCAGCTGTTTAACATAGCATTAGGAAGAAGAAATATATAACTGACAGCTACATGTTTGGAAGTGATAATATTTTCTTCAAACTTGGAATGGAATCAAATGATTAATTTCACTCTTTTAGGATGCTATTGCAAAATACCCAAGAAGTCTAAAAAAAATCAACTAATATTTAAAGTATAAAGTTAAATGCAATATTATCTAAAAAAGACAGCCTTTCATGGTATTAACACCATTTATAAAGATATGTCTCATATAAATATTTCCTTTGTCAAATAAATTATAAAAGAGCCTTGTTTTTCCTCCAAATCACTGGATTTGGAAACTAACAGTTTCTAACAGACTAATAGAGTAGGATGACCAATAAATAGTCTGGTAAAGTATAATAAAATCTTAAGTAATTACAATACAGTCTGTAATAAATTCTCAGTTAACTAGAATGCTGCTAAAAACACCAAATAGTAAGAATAAAAGCTTTAAGGAAATAGAAAAAAAAACAATAAAAAAGCTTATTTAAAAGTAACTTAATTAAAAAGGAAAACAAAAGCCCCTGTGTATCTTAGAACAGCACTGTTTTTTAATATTTAGCCAATTTTGCATCTACAGTTGCTAACAAGAATTGATATTTAGTATGAAAATTTCAAGATGCTGCAAAATATTTAAGAAATCAAAGAAAGGTTTAGTTACAATTTGTACATGATATAACTTGACTTAAAGACGAAAAACAGATAAAGGAGCTATTTGCTTAAAAAGAAAAAAAAAAAAGCTAACTAGGATCTCACTCCCTAAAGCTTATATCCCTCACTAGACTGAGACTTGGGCTGCGTGAGGGCCAGCGCTCCACCCCAGCACGGAGCACAGCACCTGGCACAGAGAAGGTGGTCTGAACACTGGGGCAAATGAACAAAAATGTGAACATCAACAGTAGCAACTGGCCCCTTCCTCCCTCAATTTTTATTTACAAGTTTCCTATTCCTCCTTCTGACACTCAACTGCTCCTTCCTTCCTAAAAGCTCCCTAAAAAAATGTCTTCCACTAAAATTCTTTCATTTTGCAAAATACAAGTAAGTAAATACCTGTGAATACAGCCATTTTGGTGCAGATAATTCAATCCTCTCACAGCTCCAAAGAGAATGTTTCTTATTAAAGTTTCACTCATTCCTTCAGGAAAGTAAGTCCTCAAGAGTTGACTTGCTGAACCTGAAAGAAACCCCTGAAATCTTTAAATGAACACTGAAAGTGATTTTGCTTCTAGATATGTTTTAAATGTTTTTTCAACCATAAATACACATACATGCCCCTTTGTTACATTTTAGAGTCTAACCATTTTCCTATGCTAAGGTAATTCTCCTTCAAGAATATATTTTAAAAAAAAGACTTTTCTAATGATACTCTAAAGATCAGAAAAGAAAATTAACAATTTTCAATATTACTAAAAAAATACTATGTGTATAGACATGTGTATAAATATTTTTAAATCCAGAGACAATTCACAAAAGCTGTCTTAAAAATCAAAGTTCTAGAACATTCATTTATGCAACACACTTATTGAACACTACTTTGTGCTAGGTGCTATAGGAGTACCCAGGTACCCCATATGATAAATACATACATAATCCTGTCTTTGAGAAGCTCAAATCCAGTGAAGGAGCTGGGTACATACGCAGATGTTTCTAATACAGTGAAAAAGTTTACCACGCAGAGAAACAGGGATGGGGATGATGTCCCTGAAGAGTAATGGAAGCTCTCCACTGAGAGAGAAAGAGGGAGGGAACTGAAGGGAAGAGACATCTGGTGTAAAGGCCTGGGCTTCCTGGAGAAGCAGTGGTGGTTCGCTGATCATCAGATCTATTCTACTTTTGTCTGAAGATTAAAATTTAACATGAATCCAGAATAGAAATATATCATGAAATTTGGAATTGAGTTAATCATAAATCTAAGATCCCACTCATCCTTATAATTATAGCATCCAGGCAAAAGTATGAGTTGTTTTACCTAGAATGAGTTTTCTTACCATAGGCCATAAATGGAGAAATAACCCAAAGCCAGCTGCCAACAGTGAAAACAGTCCAATAAGTTGTAATATTGGGGTGCTGGAAAAAGTGGGACAGAATCACAGCTCTCTAGGAAAGACACACAAGAGAGAAGACATCTGAAAACCTTTCTCTTCTGTTGATGAAGGCAACAGCAGCAGTGGCAGCCAATACTCAGTAAAACTTACTAATACCAACCATGTGTTCTTAGTGCTGTCATCTCTTCAAACCTTGCAACCACTACACAGCGCGATAGCATGATTACCATGTTACAGAAGAGGACACTTGGAAATAAGTGAGAAAACTTGCCCAAGAGCTCATAATTAATAAAAGTGAAAGTACGATTTGACCTTAGTTTGATTCTAAGGTCACACTCAATGATGCTATGTTCTTAGTATAGAAACATTTAAAAATACATACATATTTGAAGATAAAAGTCACTGCTAACATGACATCACAGAAAAAAACACTATTAATTTCCAATCTTTTCTGTGCAATATACATGTGCATATATAAACATTTTTTACAATATCAAAATAAAATCTTTTCCCTCTATATCAAAAATGATTAGTGACAATGAAAATGGTATTATAATATTCCTGAAAGGCAATTCTATTAAAATGTATCAATTTAGAAGTGAATTTTACTTAACTGGATAGAAAGGAAACTGTTTGCTTCTGTATTTCCCTTTCTCTGTGTGACTACATGTGATTAGACAGACTAGGGATATTGTAAATCTTCAGACCAGCATCTCAAATATAATATTCATTTGAAGGAATGTATAGTAGTGACCAAAGTTTGAATATATTTGTTCTTTCAGGAACTGGCTTTCTAGTATTCTTTCCAAATCTGTAATTGCATGTTTACTAGAACCCAGAAATCTACTTTTCTCTAACAGAGCGATTAATTTGGAAGAAAAGTTTTTGCAGACGTTAACTCCTCAGACAGACAGTACTCTAAATGTATTATTTTTTTCGTATTGTTACCTGTAAAGCTTTCAGACGCTCTTCAGTGCAGTTTTCCAGATTTGTAATTTTTATAGTCACCAGTGTACCTGTAGGAGTGTGCCGTGCAAGATGGACAGAAGTCAAGTTGTCAAATCCTCTTCCTATAATCAGACATAAAACTTGTGTTAGAGGCCAGAGGGGAAAAAAATGGATAGTTTGGACTTCATCAAAATTAAAAACTTCAGCTTTTCAAAGGCACTTAATAAACATTAGTTTCCTCTCTTTTACTAGTCACCAAATTCTGCCACTTTTATCTTTAAAAAAGATATTAATCTCAAAGTCATCCTTTCCTCCACAGTGTCAGCATCACTGCCTTAGTTCAAGTCCCATTCTCTTTCCCTGGAGAGCTGCAGTGACTTTCTCACTATGCCCTCCGTTCCCAACCAGGCATGCATCAACATTACTGAGGAAATTACTTCAAAAGCATATGCCTGGCTTCCATTCACCAGAAATTTTGATTCAATAAGCCTATAATGGGATATAGGAATTGTAATTTTTAAAAAGACCCAGGTGATGAGGATCATACTTCCTCATAACTAATCTACTACACCTTCTAGAACGCTGCCTAGAATTGCTAGCAGTTGTCCTTCCAAATTCAGCATTTTATCAATAGGAAGATACTACAGTGCAGCAGCTGAGAGCTTAGATCCTACAGTCAGAAAGGTCTGCTTTCAAATCTCGGAGCTTCAGTATTCTTACCTGCAAAATGGGAGCAGGAAAAGGGTAAAATGAAAATTCCATATAAAATGTTCAAAATAATGCCTTATTTGGATGCTATTATTACCATCATCGCTATTCTACAACGTCTCTTCTGTGCTACAACGTCTTTCTAGCACAGAAGAGAAATCCTAAATTTCTGCCTTAAATCCTTTGAGTAATAAAATGGATAAATTGTGGGGGCTGACACAGAGTCTGAACTTCTAAATACACCACGTGAAGTCTTTCACAATGTGTTCCAAACCTCCCAGATTTATCTCCTGCCACTGCCTACTCTCCTCTTGTTCCCCCCTCTGGGCAACTGTGTGGTAGCCTCTTCCTAACCATCCTTCCTCAGTTTTCTATTGAAGTAAATATTGGGTTGGTCAAATAGTATGTTTAGTTTTTTCCATAAAATAAAAGACACATTTTTATTTTCACCAATAACTTTATTGATTTGGATATTTTGAGTATGTCAGCTATCTCCTGTGTAGTATAATGTTGATTATTCTCAATTAATGTCTCGATTTGATGACTGTCAATCTCAACTGGCCTACCCTACAGAAGAGCATTGTCCAGAAAGAAATCTCCAGCAAAAACTTTCCAAACTACCTTTGACACATTCCATCAGCCATAGCACCTTCTCCATACACTGCGCAAATCTTTTTTGCATTTCAGTTGTGTTTTTACCTTTCTGGAAATAATAAAGCACAATATGCCTAACATGTTGCGTATTTTCTTCCACTTTCCACATTAAAATGGCTATACAAAAATTCACCAATTTTGATAAGGTTTTTCAAATGCATGCTGATATAATAGCTGTCACAATACAATCTAACAAAATTGTTTCAAATAAAGACAACTAAGAGCTACTAGAGCAATCTTACAGAAAAAACAAATGAACTTTTTGGCCAAGCCATTATATTTTATCTTTTTTGAATTGACACCATCTGAACCTCCTGTCTAATATTAGAGCATTTCCACTAGTACTATTTTAGAAAAGGTCAGATCCTTATTCTCTCTTGGTCTCCTTGACCCTGGCATGAAGGGTCAATGACCTAGGCTTGTCCAGCCAGAGTACGGATTGAGTGACATAAAGAAGCAGCTCAGTCAGAACTCACTGCTGCAGGATCCCCGGCTGCTGTAGGTACCTACTAGATACTACACGACCTGGGCTGCTCCTATGACATGGCCCTGGCAATGGCTCCAGTCATGTAGCTTCTCTTGGCTTCTTCCAAGCCATTTATTTCTCCAGCCAATAATTCTGTGAGTTAGCAATATTATTTTAAAAATTTCTCTTCTGCTTGTTATCCAAGATTGTTTTCTGTTGTTTGTAACAAACACCCTGACTAGAACATTTAGCAAACTCTTCCTAATTCTTCAGGATCCAGCTCCTTTTTGCTCCATCTTCTCTGTTCCCGTAACACTCAGCACACCTCTACTATAGTAGCCTCTAGTGGATAAAGCAGATAAATCTTATGCATTCATTCATCTTTCCAGAGAGAATGCAAGCTCCTCAGGTGTTTTACATGGCTTTGTATCCCTCACATGTAACATAGCAGCTGTTTGTAGTGCTTAATAGATGTTTCTGAATATTCAGAGCAAATGTTTCACATGTTTAAAGTTGTAAATAATACCCATCCTGTTCCAAACTTAACGGAAATAGATTTCTACTACAAACAGGATTTTAGGCAAGTTTTTAAGCTTAAAAAAAGTAGTGTGGTTAAAGGACTATGACTAAAAACATCTTTTTGTAATCAATTTCATTTCTAACAATGAAGGATTAATTATGTGAAATCCATGATTATTACCTATTTCCACTTGGAGTTCATAGTGAGAAATGTTGGTGGAACAGATCACTTCACTGTGTCTAGGGAATGGAGGCAACCTGGAACGTGGTGGCTCATCAATCTGCGTTGTTTTAGAAAAGATGAAAACAAAATAGGTAAATACCTTTCTGGTCCCCCAATTTGGTACCCTGCCCCATTACAAAATACAGATATGGTATTTTCAGACACACAAGTGCTCATTAGAAGGACACACAGAAAGGTGACTTAAGACACTATTTTAAGATCTAAAAAGAATTTACAATTGCTAATAATTGATGCCAGTTAGAAAGTTTTCAACCTATAAAGGAGGAGAAGGTAGGAAACACAGGTTCACAGGTAGCAAAGAATATTCTCCATCATAATTCCCAGTTAGCATTTTTAGGAGTTGTTAAGAATGGTTATTAATTCTTCAAGGTAGGTAATGGATAAATATATCAAAGGAAGAGTCGTGGGGACCTGTGAGTAACGTCCTCTGCTTGTGCTGCTGCTTCAAGTGATCGCAAGTTGTGTCCATTGCGCAGACAGGCATATCCTCAGCTAGTGGACGTACTGGTAGTCAGGGAACAATGTCCACACCCTAGTCCATTAAAATTGCTGAAGATGTTTTTCACAAGATAAAATGAATCAGAAGAGAGATCAGAAAGAAAAAAGAAACAATCAGACATCCTGTGTTAATGACCATGGCACAATATGGCGTGGCTCACAGGGTGCTCCAGAGTCAGAGTCCTAGCTTTACACGGATCTCAGTGGCAGTGAAACGGGCACACAGGAGGAGGCTAATGCCACTGGTGTCATATGATAGCCACAAGGCTCTCCCAAAGGACACCAATGCTCCAAAAGACTCTTAGGAACTTTACAGGCACCAGCAGGTGGCCAGAATCTTATTACTGTTTCCAAGGCAAGGAGAAGAAAGAAAGGGGTTAGAAATTATATTACTATGTGCCAGGAATTGTGTGAACTACTTTTTATATCCTTAATGCTATACGTTCCCTAACGTTTTAAGAGAGTGAAAAAAAAAGTAATTATAAGCTCATGGCTAAAGATGAATAAAGGTGAATATTGTTAACAAAAGGTGAAAGATTATAAAAAGAAATTCTACTATACAACTGGAAATAATCCCAATTTTTAAAAAAGAAGAAAAAACCAAAATAAATCAATTTAATTTCTTTAGAACAGGTAGTCTTCAAATAAACTGAGATTTAAAGAACACATGTAAAAGACAGAAAGAAGAGCATACAATAATTAAAAAATGTTTTAAGTGACAACCTATAAACCAGGCAGGCAGGCTACACCACAGAGCGAACTGAGGCTTACAGCTTACTGGTTGAAAAAAATGGCATCAAGTTGATGAGATGAAGTCAGATGGATAACTGGTAGTTTGCTTTCATCTTCTCCATTAGGGAAATAGTCTTCTTGAAACTAGAAGGGGCACATATGTTGTGAAAAACTAGCTGAAGCCCAAAACAGGTTGTTTCAAATAGGTTCAAACCTCCAGGCCAAAGACAATTAAATCTAGGATATTAATTCTGCAGACATAGTAGAACTCGAGCAAGAAACCAGAATGGAAATAGTCAAAATGCTGAGCCAATTTTCCAAATAAGGGAGAACACTATGAAGGGGATAGTTTGCTGCATTTACCCAGTCAAGTATGATATCAAATTACTAGATAAATGAATTATGAACACTTAAGAAAACAACATGGTAATAATAAGAAGAGAGCATAGGTTTACTAAGAGCAAATCATCCCAAACTAACCTCTCTTTTCTTTTTGATGTGATCACTAGTGAGAGAATTAGAAAGCAAAAAATGAAGGTCTTGAAGAGATATCTGTATACCCATGTTCACAGCAGCATTATTCACAATCACTACAATGTGGAAGCAACCAATGTTCATCCTTGGATGAATGCATAAGCAAAATACATACAATGGAATATTACTCAGCCTTAAAAAGTAAGGAAATTCTGAAATATGCTGCAACACAAATGAACCTTGAGAACATTATACTAAGTGAAATAACTCACTAACAAAAAAAATACAGTATGATTCCACTTATATTAGGTACTAAGAGTTGCCAAGATCACACAGACAGAAGGTAGAATGGTGGTTGCCAGGGGAATGAGAGGGAGAAGTAATGGGGACATACTGTTTAATGGGTAGAGAGTTTCCATTTTAAAAGATAAAAAGAGTTATGGGGATGAAGTGGTGATGGCTGGACATTATGAATGTATTTAATACTACTGAACTGTACACACAAAATGCTTAAAATGGTAAGTTTTAAGTTACATGTATTTTAGCACATATAAAAAAGGCAGTGCATGTAGAAGTTTCCTGAGTTCTAGGCTTCTTTCTTGGCAACAGATGCTTCACTCTCTGAACGCTACCTCAATCCAAAGGGTAATTTTTTAAAAAAAAGATTTCATTTATTTACTTTTAGAGAGAGGGCAAGGGAGGGGGAGAGAGAGAGGGAGAGAAACACTGACGTATGAGAGAAACACCAATGGGTTACCTCTCGCATGCCCCCAACTAGGGATCTGGCCTGCAAACCAGGCATGTGCCCTGACTAGGAATCGAACTGGCAACCTTTCGGTTTGCTGGAAAACACTCAACCAACAGCCACACTGGTCAGAGCAGAAGGGTAATACCTGAATGAAAACTAGGATTAGACACTACATCCCATTGTACAAAAAGGCAGGTGCCTGAAAGGCTTTAGAGAATTAGTGGGTAAAAAGAGAAATGACAAAAATGAAGACAACTGAAGACAGAATCAGGAAAAATGTATAAACAAGATTAAATGGGATTACCTTATTTTGTAAGAAATAAGCCATTTGCAAGGCAGGTCCTTTTGTAGTGAGAATTACAGTATAAAGTCAGGATTCAGGAGGGGAAAGAGAAGTATTTATTCCCAAGTGTGTTTCTTTAAATATCATTCACATCAGACATTGCCCATGGGGAGACAACAATGAGAAAACCAGGATGCCTCTGGTGTATACATCAATCATTTTGAGATACTACAGTCAATGTCATTTTATACACATGGGGCTGTGTAAGATTTGTAGGAACATAATAAAAGGTACAAGAGGAAAGGCTTCAGAGATGTGATATTTGAGCCAACTCTTCATGAATGAGGAGAAATTTTAGAAGCAGAAAAGGGAGAAGAGTATTTTCAAGCAGAAAAAAGAGTATGTGCTAAAACTCAGTAGCAAGAAATAAAACTCAAAAATTATACCTATCCATACCACTAAGAGCCCCTATACCATGCTAGGTAGTTTAGGCCTTCCCCTTCACTTAGCTAGAACACCTCTATTAGTATCCCAAGTCTCCTAGTGATATCTCCTGTCCTCGACTCATTAACCAATTCTTCCTCTGGTGGATACAGTGGTGCACGGCCAGATCCCCTTTCAGAATGGAGGCACCTATCTTCCCAACTGCAAGGACAACTGGGTCTTGTTCAGGAAATTGCCCTCTTCAGAAAGAAGCTGTGCTGGCCAGATTATGCCACTTTCCTGGGGGCAGCCTGTATCCAAGGCTGATGGATACAGGAGTACAAAAACCCAGGGTCCTTGGACAAGTACGACAATCGGGTAGAGCCACACCAGCTCCAGACATGCTCATGGGAATGACTAAGATCTCTCTTCAGATTTCTTGGGTATAACCAACTCTGCCCCCTCCACCCCTCACAAGTGTTGGTCTGGAAGGAACTTCCCAATAAACTTCCTACATGAAAAAAAAAAAAAGTTTAGGCTTTACCCATAGGCTTTTGGAAACCAATGAAAACTTCAAAGTTGGAAAGTGATACAAGCAGATCTGTACTAGTAACAGTGCTGAATACTGGTCTGAGTGGTGAGAGGAGGTGGTATGTGTGTCTAAGAAACTAGAGGCAATGAGTCTACCTCCAATAGTCCAGGTGAGAGATGATGAGACTTGAGTATCACTGGTGATCAGGTAAAGGAGGGGCACAGACTCAAGGGTATTTCAGATACAGATTCATAAGACTTGGTGTATAACTAGATTTGGGAGCAGAGGAAGATACAGTGTGAGAATAATTCCACAGTTTCTAGTTAGGATGACTTAGTCGATGGGTTTTTATTAGCCAAAGCAGGAAACCCCATGTGTTGGTGAAGTCTGAAAGATTAAGGTTTTACTCAAACTGTATAATGATGCCTTCGAAAATCCTAATCTGAGGTATTCAATAGACACCTCTGGTGCCCAAGAAAGTGCCAGGGTGGTAGGAAAAATTTCAAAAATCATCAGTTCTGTTTCATGCCAGGGTTCCCTCTTTACCTGAAGGAAAACCTGAGGCAGCTCCGGGATAATCTGAAATTTGAGCAGCTGAAGCTATAGGAATAGGTGAGACTGCTCAAGGAGAGATGGTTTAGGCAGAGGCCAATTATAAACCTCTAGAGAAAAGCAGGAGTAGAGGAAGGAGAAATCATAAAAGACACTGTAGATAAGAAGAGATACAGGAGAACCCGGAGTGAATGGTATTACAGAAGGCAAAGGAAGAGCGTTAATTGTACTCAATCATTTTCTTACCAAGTTTTGATGGATACCAGTTTCAGACTGTTTTTCAGGTCTGAGTGATTCGACTTGTGTTCGTGAAGTACAGAAGCAATTCTGGAAATTCAAAAATGAATTACATAAGTGAAAAATCAGCCACAAGACAAGCAGGGGTGCTGTGTGGATACACACAGTTCTAGTGACTGGAGTGGGGGCAGAGGGAAAGGGTAGCATGCAGGGACCGGGAAATGAAGCCAGTGTTCATACCGTGGAGGTACTCAATATGGGAGACAAGGGAGAAGCAGCTGCCATGTGCAGAAGACAAATTTCATCTGTTATCATCCTACTTGGCACTATCTCTGATCCTTGTCCTCTCTCTGGAGGTCGTGGTATGAATTCATTTTTACAGCTGGTGTTGATATCTAACACTTCCATCATCTCTGCAGTTTTCTCCTGCATTTTAGCTAAAGATTATTCTGCTGTACTCATTATAATCATTTTTATTTTGATCCTCCGATTTTTTTCCTTAAGTGTAAGAACCATTTTAATCCACATTAAACCACACATTGAGTATATCTGGAACCACCTTTGTTTCTTAAAGTGAAAAACATCTTTAACTTCAATTCAAAGCAAATTAAGAGACTTAGTTCCATAATCACGATTTACATTTCCTGCATTTTAGCTCATGGTCCTAGCATCACATATTGCCAATAAAGAAATGTGACACCTATATGTGATTTATCACATCATCGATTAGTGGGTTGCAGCTGACCTTATACTATTTAGAAAGACAGGACAAAAGAAAAATACAAAGAAATTCTGTGAAAGAGATTTTCATAATAAATTATTTTCAAGCATCTCATGAACATTCATTTTTATATGCACATTAAAGTACTAACACCAAATGGGTCTTTATAAATCCACTTATTAATACTTTGTGGTCAGTTACTAATGAGTAATCAAACTTCCTTTCTTTTAAAATATGCCAGAATTTCTCACTGATCAAACTAATCATTTTCTCACTTACCCTTAATTACGTATTTTTTAAAAAAAGATTTTATTTATTTTTAGAAAGAGGGGAAGAGAAGGAGAAAGAGAGGGAGGGAAACATCAATGTGTGGTTGCCTCTTACGTGCCCCCTACTAGAGACCTGGCCTACAACCCAGGCATGTGGCCCTGACTGGGCCTTTGGTTCACAGGCCCGTGCTCAATCCACTAAACTATGCCAGCCAGGACGAATTATGGATTATTTTAAGTTGGATTCCTACAGCTGGCATACCTAACAATCTTATCACAATGATTTGATATATATCCCCACTGTTTTAAGTAAATTTTGCCCTTGAAGAACAAAAGCTAACAATGTCAAGATAGCTGTAGAATCATTTCCTTTGCAACATTTCTATTGATCTGCCTACGATGAATAAACTTGACAATACCATTTTGGAAGATACTTATTACTGTTGCTCATATAGAAAATAACCATCAGTTAGATCATTTATATATTTGATATTTATGCATTTTTTTGCAACATTTACTCTGAAGTTTTCACAGTAATAAGTAACTCCATTGTGCAGAAAAGAGTGAACACAGCAGGCCTAAAACTGCTATCATCAGAAAAGGCTGGCTTATAAGTTTGACCCTTAGTTGGTACATAGGAATTTAAATTTGGGGAGAGTTCCCACCATTCCCTGATAAGAATGGCTCACAGTGCCTAAAATGTGCAAACGATATGATTTATGCTGAATGCCTGCTTTATTTCTGGGAGTCTGGAATTAGTTACCTGCTAGCAGAAGGTACCTACATGACCAATCCCCAGTAAAAACCCTGAAAATGAGTCTCTGCTGGGCTTCCCTGGTAAGCAATATTTCACATGTGTTGTCATAACCCTGTGGGAATAAAGCCCATCCTATGTGACTCCACTGAGAGAGGCTTCTTGGAAGTTTGTGCCTGGTTTCCTCCGAAATTCACTCCACGTACATTTTCCCTTTGTACCTTTGTATCCTTTTGCTGTAATAAATCGTAGTTGTGAGTATGTCTATATGCTAAGTTTTACAAGTCCTCCTAGCAAATGACCAAACCCTGAAGTGGTCTTGGCAGAGGTGCCCCTCTGACACAACTATCATAATACATTCAAGCATATAAAAAGAAACTTTCTCTCTAACAAATGCCCATCACTGTTTTAGATGGAAAAGAACTTAATTTAAGATATATTGGGCATATTTTTTAAAACTTAAATGGACCCTAATTTATTTCCAAAATAAGAATCATGAGCCATGTTTTTTCAGTTCATAGAAATATGGAAACCATTTTATAAACTAACATAGTAAACTTACTATGTTTTATAAAGTTTTATAAACTTACATTTCATTATCTTTATATAAAATTTTCACAGTGGAAGAAAGCTGCCCAGGTTACAGAACAAAATCACAAAATAATCATATTTTATTCTTAAAAAACATTTTTATATGTGCATTGAACCAACTGAATGCTGCTGAATATAACAGCATGTGAAAAATCTATACATGAATATCTTAGGCAGTATAATGATATAAACCATCCAAAATATTTTTTAATGTAACTTATTTTTCATTATCAGCTAAGTGAAAACAGCTAAGTGAAAAGCAGTTAGCTCTGTAGAGACCCTAAAAGGAAACTATATTATTTATGTTGTTCCTTTGAAAACATCATTTTTTAACTATCAAACAGAGGATAAAACTTAAATGGGGAAGAGTCCTTCATAAGTAAAAATATCAATTCTCAGTTGCACAAGTATCTCATTGAGGAAAAAACATGAATATTTTGAGTCAAGGGATTCTAAATAGTTCATCATTGCAGAAAGAATATCATTTAAAGTAAAATTATTAATAAATTAATGACTGTAAATCACCCATTATCATATCTATTATTTTTCACAAAATCCATAATTATGGAATAGATTAAAATATTCATAAAATAAATATCTATAAAATATCCATAAAATAAAATATCTGGCCCTAGCCAGGTAGCTCAGTTGGTTAGAGCTCATCTGGATATGCCAAGGTTGGGTGTTACATACTCTGTCAGGGCACGTACAAGAATCAATCAATGAATGCATAAATAAGTGGAACAACAAATCGATATCTCTCTCTCTGACTTTCTAAAATCAATAAATTTAAAATCAATTAAAAATATATATCATTTTCCTAAAATTTAGAAGCCCTTGTAACCGTACAAGCCTCTCAATCTCAGGATCTTTATCAAATGCCCTTTTACATCTTAAGTAACCCTTTACAGCAAGGATCAGCCAACTATGGTTAAACTGACCCACAGACACATTTCTCTACATATCGCCTACGGGTTGCTTTCACACTGAATAAAGCAGAAGAATAATTAACAGAGACCATACAGCACACAAATACTATCTGGCTCTTTACAGAACAAGTCCGCCGATCCTTGCTTTGGAAAATGAGGTAGGTATCTCACCTCAATGTATTTTCCAGATATATAAATCTCCCCATTTAAAGTAGAAAACCTATACTTTAAACATAAAGTAAATGCATTCTGTATTTTCTATATAACTAATAATACCTTCTCCTAACTACTTAGTTTTGCCTCTTAGACTTGGCAAATGAAGGCGTTGATTGGCAGATATGAGTTTGAGCCTTAGCTCTAATTCTTTGCAATCTTGGGCCAAACTCAAAATAAGGATTATACCACCTGCCCTGCCAATCACTCACAACTTTGAAGGCTGAAAGAGATATAATGTATAAAAGTTTTCTGTAAACTACAAATCCTCATACAAATATATCCATCACTTTTTAAAAGATCACTGCTTTAATATATGACATGATGCAAGTCCTAAAACTACTTAATCTAAAGTAGATGCCAATATCTAAAGTACATTAGACATGGATTTAATATTAATAGAAAACAAGTTGGTATCTATACCTCATATTGCACATTGATCCAAATGTTTCTTTTGTCTTGTTAAGTCAGGGGCTTAAAAATTTTTTTTCTTTGCCTTTAGTCAGATGAAAATTTGTAAGAGATTTTTGAAAGATTTAAAAAATACATCATAGCTAACTAGATGAGAGGGGCACTTCCAAGTGCAGCATGTATATAAGGAAAAGGGTATGGGTCAAAGAACAGAATAATGAGTATATCAGAAAAGTATAGGAGAAACTCTTTTCTGAAGAAACAAAAAGTCAATGAGAATTTAACTCATTTCTTAAAACAATAAGTCATTCAAATCAAGATAACATCTCAGAGTAAAGAATATCTCAGCAGAATATGCCTTTTGTTATGATTCTGCAATAACACTGAACTACTCTGATGTCACAAAATTAGATCCATATTAACAAAAACTTACCAGAAGAGACATTGAATCGCTTTAGTTCACAGAAAGTGACAAAAATCCATCTATTGCAGAGATTTTTGCTTTATCTTCAAGGTGCAGAAATATCCTACTATAAAAAACAAAAGCAAAATAATTTAGATTTACATAAAAGTTTCTTGAAGAACTAATTGCCATAAATCCACCCAATAGTTAGGCAGCTGCTCTTTGACACAAGGACTAGATGGAAACATTACTGGAAAGTGTCTTTGAAGAGTACTTCTGTTTACTGAACAATATTTGGGATCTGACATCACAACAGAAAGGTAGAGGGAAATTGAAGGGAGGTTCTGGATATTTTCAAAGCCTCAATACACCTACATCTCTCCTTCCCTACTTTTTCGGTACTTTTAAAAAGAACCCTAAGCAAATGTGAAAATAATATGGAAATACAATATTGGACCCACTTTTGATATAAATCATGCCCCCAGAAGTCCACTTATAAGTGAACTTTGAAGCTTCCAAAACTTCCTGATC
This sequence comes from Phyllostomus discolor, assembly GCF_004126475.2. Lineage (NCBI taxonomy): Eukaryota > Metazoa > Chordata > Mammalia > Chiroptera > Phyllostomidae > Phyllostomus > Phyllostomus discolor. The sequence goes on from NC_040906.2 coordinate 28,419,909, forward strand.
AGATTAATTAACTTTTAAATCATTTGGGTTCCCTTACTAGCAAATTTGAAAGAATCAGGATTAGTAAAAGACTAAGAATTGATAATATTTTCTTGTTGCCACACATTTAAAAAATTATTATTTTTTTGGTTTTCATGTGATAATAACATTTTTTGTAGGTTGAATATTTTTAATCTTATTTTTAGTTCTCAATTCTATTCTTGGAATTTACTAACAGATATAAAAGATATGCAAATTATTATGCAAATGAGTCCTATCCACTTTCACTAATAGAGTATTAAGCTCAATAGTTTATGAAGACTCTGCAACAGATTCAGGTATTTAAAAGAGTGACTTTTTCAGATTCAAGGAGCTACAAAAGCATCACCAAGTTTCATATCTTTCCTAACAGAAAGGGTAGTAATGTTCTAAATTTGCTAGTGCCTGGCTGTTTCCTTATACCTAATAAATATTGCTTCTTTCATATTTTATTGCTAAAGAAAGATGTGAACTTATTCAGGATGTTCACTACAAACCAAAGATGTAGGGAGGAATAAGAACCTGAAAGTGTACAATTACTTTGTCATCTGTCATTCACTGTAACAATTTCAGGTGCTGGAAGTTGCTATGTTACAAAAGGAAGAATGCCCACCTTCTAGGGTAACTGAGATCAAATGAAATACTTCTTTTGAAAGTACCCATAACTACCAAACACTGTATCAATATAAGAGCTCCAGAGGGTGCTCTGAAAGGCATACTTAGACATACCAGCACAAAATGGTACAGCTCATTTGGATAGCTAGTTGGCACCATTTTGATACCATGAAAATATTCATACATTTTGACCCAGTAAAATTCTCACTTCCAGCAATCTATTCTAAGTAAATATGCAAACAAATGAAGAAACCACATATACATAGAAAGTCATTATGCTGTTATGTGAAACAGCCAAGTATTCATTCCACAATTGTTTAATACATGGCTACTATGAACTGGGCACTGTGCTGGGCATTGGGGACACTCAGTACCATAGGGCAGATAAGGTCCTGACCACTCTAACTTGTAATTACCTTTCCACAAGCAGGAAGACATGGGATGTCAGGATGAACTGAATTTTCTGGTTATTAAGATTTTGTTTCCTCCTTTTTCCACTTAACATCACTAGGTCCTTCCTTAACAATGACAAAAACTTTAAGCTTCACTACCTTACCTACTTTTCAGGAAAACTGAGAAGAAATGTAAACAATCTGTGAGAATTGTTAGTACTAAAGGGGTTGTCCGCATGGGGTAGTTTAATCCTAGAGGTTTTTGCTTTAGATATGCCAGTCTATTAAGAGAATTTTACAAGGCATTTTGAGGTCAAGGCAGCAGCTGCACCTAGAAGCTGTCAGGGAGGTGTGTGTATGTGTAGGGAGGTGATGTGCTGTCATATTTTTCTCTACATCCTCTTACACTAGGTATGAATATAAATGCTTTTTAATGACAGTGATACCTCGGACAAGGGTTTGATCTCACAAATATATAAAAAACTCACATGACTCCCCTCCAGGAAGACAAACAACCCAATTAAAAAATGGGCAAAGGACTTGAACAGACTTTTCCAGGAGGACATGCAGAGGCCCCAGAGACATATGAAAGGATCCTCAGCATCACTAGACATCAGAGAGATACAAATTAAAACCACAATGAGATACCAACTCACGCCTGTCAGAATGGCCATCATAACCAAATCAATAAACAAATGCCAGTGAGGTTGTGGAGAAAAGGGAACCCTAGTGCACTGTTGGTAGGATTGCAGACTGGTGCAGCCACTGTGGAAAACAATATAGAATTTCCTCAGAAAACTAAAAATGGAACTGCCTTTTGACCCCACAATTCCACTGATGGGACTATATCCTAAGAACCCCAAAAGGCCAATTCAAAAGAACCTATGCACCCCAATGTTCATAGCAGCACAATTTACAATAGCTAAGGGCTGGAAGCAACCTAGATGCCCATAAGTAAATGAATGGATCAAAAAACTATGGTACATTTACACAATGGAATTCTATGCAGCAGAAAGAAAGAAGGAGCTCCTACCCTTTGCAACAGCGTGGATGGAGCTGGAAAGCATTATGCTAAGTGAAACAAGTCAGGCAGTGAAAGACAAATACCATATGATCTCATCTATAAGTGAAACCTAATCAAAACAAACAAGCAAGCAAAACATAAGGAAAGACACTGAAATTAAGACCAGACTGACAGTAACTGGAGGGGAGGGGGAAGAGATAATGGGGGGAAAAGAGGGAAGGGTTTTTAGGAACATGTATAAAGGACACATGGACAAAGGCAAAGGAGGGTAGGATCAAGGGTGGGAAGTGGGGATGGCTGAGGTGGGGGAAGTGATAGCAGGAAAGTGGAAACAACTGTACTTGAACAACAATTAAAAAATTTGAAAAAATAAATGCTTTCTATAAATTCATATTACAGAAACCCAATTTCCTAAATGTACTCACAAGTACATCGATGTGGTCCCTTGCACTGGTATCCAAAAAAGCTAATTAGGATAAAGCTTCATTAATGATTTAAATTTGTTCTATAATAGAATGGTAGTCCAAAGGTTTTAAACTGAAAGGTTGACACTTTCAGTAGCTGCGTCTTTTTTACAGAACTCGGGTTTTGAGTCAGTTTTAGCGTCCAACAGTCCATTGTTATAGGGAATGCAAAGAGAAAAAAAACACCACTCTCTTTGCTAAGCTTTAAAATTACTGTAATTTTCAAAGTCATCTTGGGAACCCATAATATCTTAAAAACTATAGCGACGCACAACTCAGTAGAATTTTCCAAACTTAGTAACGTGACTCATGCTTTCAAAAAACATATATTGAACGCCTACTATGTGCTCTGTGCTAGCTACGTAGGCGTTGTGTCACAACTCCTGATCAAGATTAGAGGAAAAGGGTACCTGACAAAACAAACCCACGAGGGAAAAACGCAACGCTAAACTTAAATACTGAAGATAAAACGAAGCTTAGAGATTTACTTTTGTAAAAAGTTCTTTCCTAGTCTTGCTTTTTCGGGGAAGGGAAGCGGGCCGGGCTTTGTATAGTGCACTCGCAGAAGGTGGCACATGGAGCCCGGGTCAGAGGGTATCTTCAGTCCGGAAACTGTGCCAGGCCCGCTAGCGCGGCCAAAGGTGAGAGCTGGGGGGAGAGAGTTTTGCGGCCAGCTCGACCCCGCGCACCTGGCGCCCCCAACACCAGCGGGCACCGCCCACGGGAGCCGCAGGTGCCTCCGCCACTGCGTCGCCAGGGGATCCTGGCAGAGCCGGGGCTACGCTGGAGGCAGGGGCCGCGCTCCAGGCTCAGTGGCGAGTTAGCCTGCGGATTCCCGTGTCGTGCGCGGACCCAGCCGTCCTCCTTCCCGTACCGGACCGGCCCTTACACTTTCCCCTCCCGGGCTGGCCTCCCCTCATTACCCTGGAGGTGATCACAGCCAGTGGCTCTTCCTCAGGCGGCCAGCGGTGCGGGGCCTGGGCAGGCGTGAGAGCCGGGTCCGCTGAGGGGCAAGCAGGCGCTCAAGGCCCGCTCCCAGCGCGGGCCGCGGGGCGCAGGAGGCCAGCGCGACCCGGACTGGGGCGGTGAGCCAGGAACTCTGCCCCAGTCCCAGGCTATCTGTCGGGACGGGATTCGCCCCACCCCGACTGGGGTCGCGGCCCCGCCTCCCGCCACCCGGGCTACGGAGTTAGGGGCGTGGCCTTCGAGCTTGGGGGCGGGGAAAAGGCAAAACTACAACCCTGGAGGATGTGCGGGCAGGGTCGATGGGAAACTACAATTCCCAGCAAGCCGTAGGCTCTTGCCGTGGGGGCTGCTGGGAGAGTGGGGCTAGTTTGCTCTTCTCCAGATGCTTAGTGACTGCCATTGACCCGGTGTCGCTGTAGAACTGAAGTCGCGGAATAATGATGTGAAGTCGCCCGCCCTTCCCAGCCACGCCCGGGCGGTTCCAGGCGTTGGCAGTCGCTCGGCTGCAACTCTGAGGCTGCCGCCGCTTTAGAAGCTTTTCCTTGAGGAAACGGGAGCGGAGGACTCCGAGCCATTGCTGTGAGTAACCTTCCCCGTGCACGACCCGAACTTGCCCTTGCCAGCTTCCCTTGAAAACAGAGGAGCCCTCCCAACCCGCGTTCTTCCCCGGTCCTCCGAGGTCACGCACGGACACCCAAGCCCGAGGCTAGATACTGGAGGGCAGGGTCTCACCGTTTCCCCGACCCGGGAAATGGTTTGTTTCCCAAGTGTGGGTGCGAAGTGATGGGCACTGTGCCCCGGTTTCCGGGTGCACCCCACTTCTGACGTTTGGCAGCATTCTTATCCCCAGCGGGACATTATCCATCGAAGCCCCCAACATTGAGAGTAGAACGGCTTTAGTGTCTGGCGGTTAAACCTTAAGCCTCGGTCGCCATCTGTGATGTGAGCGAGAGGAGAGGGTATTGGAAAGAGCTCTTTCTATGTTGAGTTGAATTGGACTTTTCTTGGGATTGATTTTGAGGCAGATACCACACTTCTTTTCAAAGAAACGGTTGACTTGAATTTCAAGCGCAAATAATGGATACTGGCAGGTGTCCTTTTTAGTGCTGGCATAAAGATAACCTTTCAAACACTTAAAAGATTTCTAGGTCATAATAGTGGTGAACTCAGTTACTTGCTCAGAACCCTTTCATTTAAACCTGTAGTTTCTGCGCCGTAGGGAAAACAAAACAAAACAAAACAAAACAGTAAGCGTTCACTGGCAATTCATCAAGCTGGAATGGACCATAGGAATAAAATGAAATGGACTCCTTCAGTTTTTAAAAAATATATATTTCAGTAATTTTTTTCTCGACCTTCAAATCGCTGCTGTAAAATTGGATGCCTGAGCTATAATGGTCTCCAAATGGCATGCTAATGGTGGTGACGTGACACCTCAGAACAAATTGTGAAGGACAGTTGGTGGTAAGAAAGGACAGGGATGAAGATACTTTATCGTCTCAACATTCATCCAGCTTTCTAGTTTTAAAATTAAGTAATGTGCAACAAGTCTCAGATTCAGCAAGCATACATTTTATGAAAGACACTGTTTTGTTACTTTACAGGTTTTTATTCATATGATGGAAGGGGTGGGAAAGAACAAACATTTGAGTACTTTCAATCTACCAGGCACCCCACTTAGGAGCTTTACATACATTCTCTCACTTAATCACTGTAATAACTCTTTGGCACTAAATCTGAGGCTCAAAGACAATAATTGGATATTCAAACCAAGATTTGCCTTGCTTCGAAGTTACAGGTCAAGTAACTTGTATCTACTTCAGAAATTATCTTAAAGGCATTATTCAGTATTATTTCCCAATACTGTTTTCTACACTTTGGACATCTACAGTAAGTCCAAACCCCTGCTTTAGTGCTTTTGAACAAGTTGTTCTCTCTGCTTGTGATTTCTGTCTCCAGAGGGTTGCTCATTAAGACCCTAAAAGTGCTTTCCAGACCAAGCACTTTTCAGTTTACTTATGTAAAATGTAGGATTAAATTTTTCATCTCAAGGGTCCTTTCTGGTTCAAAGTTTTAGTGAATTTGCAGTTGAAAATATGAGCCAAGGAGTGTTATTCTCCACTGAAAATGCTTAATATCTGTAGATGTTAAGAGTAGAAAAGCTTGTTTCTTAAAAATTTTACTCAATATCTATCTATCTACCTACCTACCTACCTACCTACCAACCAGTATCAGGAAAGAGACAGATATATTATTTCATGTTTATTTTGAGCTCTGTTATCTGTACCAATTTTTGAACCTTTGTAGTTGCCACCTTGTTTAATTGGTAAGAGATCAGAGGAATTAAAGTAATATATTTTAAATGACTTAGTATTGAAAGAACTAAGTTATTCGTGGTTTCCAGTCATATTTGTTCAGACCTGCCATGCTCATGAAATAATAGAAAACATGTATAATGCTTACTATGTGTTAGATAACCATCTAAATGTTTTACCTAGATTAACTTACAGAAATACATGAGGTGCTTTTTTTAAATTATATGTATTGGTTAGTAACATTATATAAATTTTAAGTGTACAACTTTATAATACAGTATCTGTATACTCTGTTGTATGTTTACCACCCAAAGTTTAGTATCTCTCCATCACCTTGTATTTAACCCCCCATACCTTCTTTGTCCTCCCTCCACTTCGCTTTCCCTCTGGCAATCACCACTCTGTTGCCTGTGTCTAGGAATTTGTTTTGTTTTTTCGTTTGTTTTTGTGTTATATCCCACATGTGACTAAAATCACATGGTTCTTGGTTCTTGTTCTTTTCCATCTGACTTGCACTAGCTGTAAGGGAAATGCAAATCAAAACCACAGTGAAATGACTACCTCACACCCATCAGAATGGCTCTTATCATTTAGACAAGTAAGTGTTGGAGAGAATGTGGTGAAAAGGGAGCCCTCATTACCTGCTGGTAGGAATGTAAGTTGGTACAGCCACTATGGAAAACAGTATGAAGGTTCCTCAAAGACTAGAGCTACCATGTGACCCACCAATCCCTATTCTGGGTATTTGTAAAGATATATGTACCCCTGTGTTCATTGCAACATTATTTACAATAGTGTAGACATGGAAATAACCCAAGTGTCCCTCCACAGATGATTGCATAAAGAAGATATCACACACAAACACACACATACACACTACTCAGCCATAAAAAAAAAAAAAGATGAACTATTGCAACTGAAGCGGAGGATAAGTTAACATACCCAAGGCCATTCAGCTACTAAGTGGTAGAACTGGGTGTCAAATTCGGGCATCTCAGAATCTTTACTCTTAATATTTACTGAGAACCTACTGAGTGCCAACTCCACAACTAGATGTTTTTTATTATAAGTAAGTCATTTATCTGAACAACTACCTTATGTAGAAGTTCAGCATTTAGTGCCTTGCCCAAAGCCACAAGATAATTAAATGGTAGAGCTAGGATTTGAGCCCACATTTGCCTTTCTTCAAGTTCATGGGATTTTTATACTTTCTCTCAATAATCAAATCTTTATTAAATACATACAAGAAACCAGATTAAGTACTAAGTGCTAGAGATTTAGTCTCTGCTCTTAAGAAATACAGTCTGAACAGGGAAAGAGACAATTACAATAGTGTGGTAATAGGATAGCAGCATGAGACACCACCATACAGAAGAACTGTGGGAACACAGAGAAAGGGCACTGAAATCTTCCTGGGGTGGGAAGGCTTGGGCCAGTTTGGAAAAACAAATGGTAATTAGCCTGGACCAAGAAAAGGAGAAGGGGTTGTTATGGGCTGAATTCCGTCCCCCCAAAACTTTTGTTAAATGTCGAAACCCTAATCCAGATGACCTCAGAATGTGACCATGTTTAGAGATAGGGCCTTTAAAGAAGTGATTAAATTAAACGGAAGCCTTTAGAGTGGGTCATAATCTACTTTGACTGGTGTTCTTATAAGAGGAACTTTGGACACAAAAAGAGGCCCCAGCAATATGTGTACAGAGAAAAAGCATGTTGAGAACACATGGGAAAGATAGCCATCTGCAAGCCTCAGGAGAACCAAATCTCTCAACAGTTTGATCTTGGACTTCTAGCCTCCAGAACTGGGAGACAATAAATTTCTGTTGCATAAACTATCCAGTCTGTGGTATTTTGTTATGGCAGCCCTAGCAGATTAATACAGGGATGTTTAGACAAACGAAATGACAAACAAGCCTTTTAGGTGTGTCCAGGTAATTAGGTTTTGTGGTAAGAAGTGTTGAAAGATGAAGTTGGAAACTAGGCTGGGGCCATGTTAGGACAATTTTGTATGAGATGTTAAGCAGTTTAATCTTTATCTTAAGGGAATGAGATGAAGAGAGTTTGTAGCAGTGGAAAAACATTAGATCTGTGTTTTAGGAAGGTTACTCTGTGAACCTTGTGGAGGATAGATTAAAGGGAATAAGACTGGAGGCAAGGATACCAATTTAGGTGTCTATTGCCACAAGAAGCTGAACTAAATATTTTCTTAGAATGTCAAATGTCAAACTAAAACAGAACCATTGTTAAGGAAGATTTTAAAGGGCACAGCTAACCTTTAGGGCATAGATAAGATTTAGGAAGAATTTGTATATACGTGTTTTGTACCTAGAGACTAGCTTTGCTTTTGACATTTTGCTTTTCATAAATAGATCTTTACTCAGCACTCAGTATATTCATCGTTTTTCTACTGTACCTAATAGACACCTTTATGGTGCTTGCACTGTTCTAATCCAAGTCCTCTGACAGTCAAATGAAATATCTGCTATTACTATATCCATTTTATACATATAGATATTGAAGTTTAGAGAGATCCAATAACTTGCCCATGGTCACATAGCTGAAAAATGGCAATGTTAAGACCCAGACTCAAGCTACCTGTCTTCAGAGTCTGTCCTCTTAGCCATTATACTCTGCTGTTACCATATATTATTAAGATCTTCAACTACCTATGAAAGGAGGAGGGAGGAATACAAAAATAAATCGGGTATGTTTCCCATAGGGAGTATACAGTTTATCAGGAGAGGTAAGGAACAATCATAAGTTTTGTTTTTTTTTAAAGTGTTTTAGACAAGAGTATTGAAAAGCAATGATTACTGGGCCTTCTGGGAAGCTTGGTGGAAAAATGCCCATTTAAACTAGGGTGTGAAGAATGGCTAGACTTTGGAGAGAAAGAGGACATTAAAGGTAGAAACAATAGCATGAATAAAGTTACAGGATTGGGAATTTCTTGATGTGTCTAGGAGAGTAGTAAATACAGTTCTTTGTTTTGGCTGGAGTATATTGCGTGGTTGGAGAAGCCAGTTTGGGGGCTAGGAAAATAGCAGATGTCTGGGAAAGAGAACTCTTAGGGATTGAGGAGCAAGGAAAATTGTGAGGTTTTAAGTCAGTTGATTGAGATGTATACTAAATGTAATGATCTTTTAAGAGAGGATTAAAGTTCACCTAGTCCCAGCTCATCAGTAACAAGTGCTGTCTTCACTGTTTCCCAGATCACTTTCCATTCACCTTATGATAAAATTCTGTAATTTTTGTCTGTACTCTCTCCATTCCTGAAGTTGATCCTCTATTCTGACTCTAAATTTATTTTTCAAATGTCACTTTCCATTTAGAAATTTGTTCCTTGTTGGATCAAATTTAGAGTTCTTAATCTGAGCTAATCAAATTTAAAGCTCCAAGTACTTTCCTCAAAATCATTCCCACTTAAATTGGCCTGTATACTCTGCCAAGCTGACTGTCTGCTGTTTGCTTTGGGGCCTGTTTTTATTTTGTCTTTATCTGCCAGATTCCCCCATTCTCACTATCCAAATCTTTCCATCCTTGAGGAACACACCTAAATCTTACTCCTATGTGAAGCTAGACCACTTCACTTAGAAAAAAGCTTCACCCAACCTCTACTGACATAGAGTATTAAGTTCTGACATAACACTCTACTATCAGGACAGAACAGTTCTGTTATAATACTCATTAAATATTTAATAAATCAGGTGGTGTTATCTTATTTTCTTAGATTTCTTTAGATTATCAGATCTTAGATTGAGTGTAAATCATAGAGATCATTAGAGCTCTTGCCGTTAGCTCTTAGATTTCTTAAATCTTAAATTTCCCATAGGGCAGAGGCCTATTTTTTATCTCCTTTCAGTATTTTTAATTTAATTCAAGAGGCATTGAAAGCTGTCCAATAAAGAGCTGATTGACTGGTTGTTAATTGAGGTCATTTTATTGAAAAATTTTTTTATAACTTCTTAATATGTAATGTTCTGATTTTATTACTGTGGACTCAAGTAACTGTGGGCATATCCTATTTGATTACTCTGTATTATGGTTTATTCATGCATAGAAAATGAGCATCAAAGTCTACTCATGGTATAGAGGTGGAACTAATTCATGTTGTAAAGATCATTGAGGTCTTTGAAACTTACCTATATATCTTTGTTGGTGGTTGCCATACTTTGAGTTTCTTCTCTTCAGAAAGTTTTCTGACAAGTCACAAAGAAGGAAGGAATGGCTCAAATAAAGTAGGGCTTAATGGTGTTACACCATGTTGTGTAACAATGGAGTTGATAAATTATGCATGTTAATGGTGAAAGAATTTGCCCACCAGTTCAATTGATAGTTCAACAACAAATATTTATTGAGTTGCTTGAGCTCCTGCCATTACATTGCCATTCTGATCAGCAAGGAGAAGGAAAGGAAAAAGAGAGCATTCCCCCCCTTCCTTCCTGGAAGTAAATTGTAGTATATGTTGTAACAGAAACAAATTAGATTCTGAGTTAGACAATTAAGATGGCAGAGGAGGCTACTTTAGAGCCTACAGAAGAGACTACAGAAGACTGGTAACTTCTCCCTTACGATGACTTTTCAACTGAGACCTGAAGGGTAAGACGTAATTACCATGTAAAGAACAGGAAGGAAGAGTATTCCAGATACAGTAAACAGTTACAAAGGCCCAGAGATAAGAGAGTGTGATGAGAAAGTGAAACAATTATAAAAGACACAGGAACAATAACAAGGGGGGGGGGGGTGGAAACAGGGGAAGGAGGCAGGGAGGGCTGGGGTGGTGGGGAGGTTTTGGGGGGAAAGAGAGAAAACTGTACTTAAACAACAATAAAGAAATGTTAAAAAAAAAAAAAAAGGAATGACAAAAGATCTGTGTCTTTGTGGCCGAGCAAGGAGGAGAGTGTTGCAAGAAGAAGGATGAGTCGTCAGAGACCAGACTAGGCCAGACCTTGTAGACCGATTTGAAGTGTGGATTTTATTCAAGGTTTTATGGGAACCCTTGATTAATTTTTTAAAGGGAGCTTAGTTTCAAAAACATGATTCTTGTCACCTTATGGAGAATAGAGAGGAATAAGAGATTAACATGACATCTTGTTAGGAGTTGGATCATAGTCTAAGAGATGACGATGACTTGAATTAGGATGGTAGAAGAGGGTTTGAAGAGAAGTGGGTAAATTTGAGATACATACTGGCATTTGCCCGCACAGAATTTGGTAATAGGCTTGATGTAGCAAGGTGAGAGAAAGCAGGCATCTACTGTTCAGTGGGTCAGTTTAGGGGATCATAATCAGCCTGTGAGAAATCTGTGGCGCTCAGGAAGAAGGCTGGTCTAGAGCCAGACTGGGAGTGATAAGAAGTAGTTTAATCTGTGGCAATGGCTGGTTTGCAGAAAGGTAAATGAAAAACAGGAACAATAAAGACTGTGGTCGCAATTGGAACTCTGGGAAATACCAACATTACAGATCAAGGGGAAGGAACTTGGTGATCCAATGAAAGGATTTGAGAAAGTATTCATTGTAAGAGAGCCACAGCAGGAAAGTTGAAGTAGGGAGTCATCAATAATAATGGGCCAGAGATGCCATAAGATAATAACCAAGAAGGTATTATTGGCTTGGTTAGCAGGAGCCACTGGTGACTAAAGGGAAAGTGGTTTCAGGAAGATTGATATTGTCGCCATGGAGTTGAGGTACGAATGAGGGATGGGGAAAAGAGAATGAGCGTAAATAAGCCTTATAGAAGCATGGCACAGAACAGAGGGCAGTAGTTAGAGGGGGAGCCTTCTTGAGGAATGGAGCTTTTTGAGATTTTATTATCTACTTTTAATGAAATGGACGATTTTGAACATGACAGTAGGCCATGGGAAAGGTTGAAGCTGGGGGAGGATAAGGGATAACCAGTGGAGCAAGGTCTAGAAAAGGCAGGAATAGAGACTTTTAATTATCATCACATATTTCATTATTTTTTTTTACTGGGTGGACATATACACATGGTAGAAAAATTGAAAGGTATATTTTATGAAAACTTAAGTTTCTCTCCCCCCTCTGTCTTCCATCCACCCGTCTTCTAAAAGGATTGCTAATTTGCACTCCCATCAATAAGCATGCAAGTGCAAGATTGAGATTATGTTTGTAATTAATTCTCAGAGTTCGGAGAGAAGACTAACTATAGATGTTGTGGATTTATTGATGGGAGGAATGAGAGTAAATGGAATAGAGAACAGAGGTTCAGAGATGAGCGAGAATGGCATGGCATGGAGTTGTCTCAGAAAAGGACATTTAAGAGGACAGTTGGGGGCATGCCTGTGGTGTGAGGCCCCGGTTGATGGCTGAGTTTGCAACAATCCCATTCAGGTGGTTCTGTGACCTTTTCAGGAGAACTTAACTACCTCTTCATATTTCAAATGCTTGTCACCTTAGAAATTGGACTTAAAAATTCATCACTTATGTAAGGTACAGGTTTGGGGTCCAAGCACCGAAAGCTCTGCTTTCTGTTTTATTGCTTTCAGTCACAGGCATGTTGTGTGTGGTGCTTTGGGGTTATTCAGGCCAGTGGTATAAATCAAAACAAAGAGAAGTTTGTTGGTTAAGAAAGAGCAGTCTCTGTCCGAAGGAATAAAGGAAGAGACTGGAAGCCAGCTAAGACGTCTCTGAGATTGTACAACTGTTCCTAAAGCACGTGATTCAACAACTTAACCTTTTTCCCCATTATTCTCATCTTTTTAGCTAGTAGTAGTCTAATCACTGTTTTATTTTTAGTCACAAAAATCGAAAGACTGCAAAAGAGACTTATATAAGCCATTGTGAGTTTTTAAAGTAGATATTTGTTCATTTCTTATTTGATGTGGGACTTAATTTTAAATGCAATTCATAAACAGCTGCAAATGCTCTTAGTGGCAGACATGATAAAACTAAGCTGTGAGTCAAAAATTCATTTGTTGTTCTCCTATGAAATTGACCACCACTTCTTTTTAGTTATTACAGGAAAAAGTAGGTCTCATGTTATTGCTGTAAAAATGATAAATCACACTTTAACAGCAAACTCATACAGTTTTTCATAAAGCAAAAACAACATTTTCTTTCAAATATTCATTTTTGCCTTAAGATTTTGTTTTTCAAGGCAATTCATTTAGTTGATGTTGGACTGAAATGTGTTAATAAGCAATTTTGTTTTTAAAATTATTCTATAATTCCATGTATTGACATTTTAAATCATTAATTTTGTAGTTAAGAAGGTATTGCTGGCCTACTCTATGTCAGCTGTCTTTAAGTTTGGGGCATAAAAAAATAAGATACCTTCATTCAAGGAGCTCACAGTGTAGTGAGGAAGACAGTGAGCACATCAACATTCTGGGAGCATTCAGGAGGGGAGTCTGTAAACACTGATTGAGGAACAAAATCACATGAAAAATTTTAAGGTTTCTTAATTTTTTCCATGTTTGTAATGTGCTCTACATTTCTCTATAACAATTAACAGTTAAAGTCCCACAAAAGAGGAGGGCTTAACACTTTTCTTGGGAGACAGTGAAGAAAGGACAAAGTGTATTCATAACCAGCCTAGGGAGAAGATCACCAGCTGAGAAAAGCACTTGGCAGCAGTGCCAAAGAAGAGAAGCAAGCCAGCTAAATCCCTAGTGCTGGAGGCATGAAAGAAAGGTACTTGAGGAACCAGCCAAGGGTCAGAAAAACAGATCCTAAGGTTCAGCCTCAAGCAGACACCTTCTGGACTCTCTGATAACCTGCTTATCTGGCTTCTCAGCTAACAGCAGACTAGAAAGGGGAGAGGCACACTGGTAATAGTAAAGTGTAATGGTTGATTGCCTCACAGTGAGGCAGAAAACAAAATTAGAAGTGGGCTTAAAATCTCAAAAAAAAATAGTAATTTGAGATGATTTAGTGTAGGGAAAAAGAGCTCTTTAAAATCTTATAATCTTGGAGGATACTACTATAGTCATTATATTATACAGTAATTGCTTAGTCATCATAATGACCTTGAGTCATCAACTTCGGTCAGTCTTTTCTATCTCAGGACTCTACCCCTCTTCCCAGCAGTTTGTTGGACTTTTGTCATTACCATGTCTTAACTTTAGTAGAGAAACATCTTACTACCAATTTTTTTCAAATAAGAAAATGGGGGCAGGGGCAGGAATTAAAGATTTGGTGGATTTTGCCACAGTGTTTTCAGAAACATCTCCGCAGAGAATGTTTGCAACTTCATTGTCACTGATGGGCTCAATTGGTACAGCCCTGTACATACATACACTCACATCTCTTACTGAAACCCATGAGAGGCCTGTATAGATTTTTGTAAATTGGGCTAAGAAAGCCTTCAATTTTCAAATGCTCTAACAATGAAGTTTCTCGTGTAGTCTTGTTTTTGTCTCTACTAGAAATTGCAAGAATGTAACCTATCAATGGATTTATTCATTTAACAGATATTTATTGAATATATGGCATTTGCAAGATACTATGATATAGGTGGACTTAATTTATTGCAACAAAAATTTGTTTTGATCTGTATTCCACTTATATCTAGCAGCTGAGAACAAGTGACAGGATTATTCCCCATTTACAGTAATACATCTATATTATCAGTATTTTCTCAATACTGTTGAGAAAATAAAACAAAGAGAAGTTTGTTGGTTAAGAAAGAGCAGTCTCTGTCTGAAGGAATAAAGGAAGAGACTGGAAGCCAGCTAAAACATCTCTGAGATTGTACAGCTGTTCCTAAAGCACATAATTCAACAACTTAAACTTTTTTCCCCATTATTCTCATTTAATGGCAAAGTCAAACTCAGATTTGGAATTGTCTTACTAAAGAAACTAAACATAAAAACACAGATCACTCTGCTTCATTGTAAATAGAGCCAACTTTGAGATTAGATGACTCATTTTTTTTCTAAAAGAAAACATTAATATAAGCCACATGAGAAAAAAAATAGGGAGCACCCCGACTGGTGTGGTTCAGCTTGTTGGGTGTCATCCCACAAAGCTAAAGGCTGCTGGTTCGATTCCCAGTCAGGGCACATGCCTAGGTTGCAGGTTTGCTCTCATATTGATGTTTCTCTCCCCCTCTTTCTCCCTCCCTTCCTCTATCTAAAAATAAATAAATAAAACATTTTAAAAAACAAATTGAGGGCTTATTTGCCTTTTTTATCCTCTTTCAGTAATCAATGTGTGATTTTTACAAAATGGAGTGGAGAGATAGGATTGTTTTAGAATTATCTCTGAGACTTTTTCAAACCACAGACACTTCCAGTCCCCCACACTCTCAGTCTCTCCCCATAGTGCTCAGAGGTGAGAGGCTCCAGCTGTGGAAGAAGTGCTGGGTTTGATTTCTTGGCTTTTAGTAGCTTGGTTCTTATTAACCTCTAAGCTTCAGTCTTCTCTGTCTATAAAACTGTGACAGTAATACCCACAGCATGGGGTTGTTGTAAGGATGAGGGGAGGATCATATACATAATGCAAAAGCATTTCATGGGAGAGGAAGAAAGTCAATACCTAGCACATAGTAAGTGTTCTCTCAAGTGTTAGCTATGTTTAGGAAAGACTGATTTAGGAACAGAATTGAGAATCTGTTTCTCTATCGTGTATTTTCCATTTGAAATACAGAACTCTTCTGTCCTTATTATCAATTGTAAGCCAGTCTCAGAAAACTTTGTAATGCTAATAGTTTTATTGGGCATACTGTACAGTAAAGTCATGAATTTAACAAAGAGGTTTCGGTTTTTGCTCTCAGTGTCAAAAGAATTCAGGAAAAGTTTCACAGGGTAGTGGTGTCTCTTCAGTTGTTCAGGTCTAGAAACTGAAGTTTTCTCTGGGTACTCAGTTGATGCAATAATTAAATTCACTGAAGAATGATAAATAGGCCAGAGTGCCTGTCCTTAAAATACAGTAGAACTATCAGATGGACCACATGTTTTGGTTCCCATGGTTAGTATATTTTTTCCCTTATAGGAAAATGTGCGTGAGAAACCAAGTTACCAGAAGGTATTTTCCTGTGTGTGCATTTAGAGGTGGAGGACATTTGAAGCTAAGGGGATGGGGAAGGGTGGGCTGAGTCAGCAGTATGCATTCCAAGAACCACAGTAGCTTAGAGTGAGAATGAGGGCTGAGGTGGGAAGCTGTTGCAGTAGCCAGGGACAGTGAGGAGTGCTTGGTTAAGGCCATAGCAAGAGGCTTGGAAAATACATTGACAGTAACTGGTAACTACATGGAATGCAGGGATTGAGGAGAAGAAAGATGATTAAGGTTTTTAGCTTTGCTGATCAGGTGAATTGATGATAGATATTAGCTAATTAGTAAAGCAAAAAAAAAACATTTCATGAGAGGATAATGAGTTCAGTTTAGAATGTGGTAAATTTATGGTATTAGCTGTAAGTTGATGTCGAGAGTTCCATTTTAAAGTCAGAAAATGCCAATTTGGACTGAAGTTAGAGATTTTGGGAGTAATTATCACATAATTAGAAAATAAGGCCTTTGAAGTAAATGAGATTTCTGAGAAAGGATAGGGCCCATGATAAAATCCTAAAGAACAGGGGATACCAGCTATTAAAATTAGAGTAGATTCCTAAATTTCATCAGCCACCTAGTTATCGGACCCATCAAGCTTATTTAAGAATCTTAATCATCTCCTAAATAGCAGGTAGCCAATACCCATATCTCAACATTTTTATGTTCTTATTTGGTTCCTGAATTTCATTAGCAAACCAAAATCATTCATTACATGGCAATTCTCCCTCAAAAGGCAACTTTATCATGAAGTCGTGGAATTGATTGTGACAACTGGTTTGGAAAATAATGAGTTTTATGTCTCAACCATAATATAATTTGAACACTTTTTTTTTGCCCAGTAAAATTATATTACTAAAATGGTTACATATCTTAGATATACAAAGTTCTAGAGTCATTTTAGAATTATATGTGTTTATAAATATGTTTATATAATAAACATTCGACCCTGACATCACTTGCTCCCATTTAGAGTTACACCCTGTTCCTGGTCATTTAAGATTGCAAGTGCTGGTGCCACTGATTACTTTGTTGATCTGAAGCGCTATATTGCTTACAGTTTTCTTTTGGCACCTTTTGGAAACTTCTACTTCTGAAAACTTTAAGTATTATAAATTTAAAATAACAAAGATTTAGCATCCTCATAAGCCAGCAAAAGCATGTGTACACTTGATTGTTATATGTAACAAAAAGAAATGAAGATATAGACTTTCTACCTGTTAAAATATTTTTTAAAATTTGTACTTACTGGCATGTGAAAGTGCTGCTTCAAGGGGTCTTCTTAACTATTTGATTTGAAGATAAATCCTGAAGAGCAGATTTGCACAGTAATCTTAAATTGGCCAGCATAATTACATCTGTTCAGTTTGTGTCCTTTTTTCCCTATTGCCATTTAGCCCCTTTTACCCCCCTCCCAGTTTATTTCTTAATCTGTGAAGTTTTGTAGTTTTTAGGTGATGGTGTCTCTTGATTTAATTTACTACCTAAATTTCAGTCAACAGTGAAAAAAACAGTGCCTTCTAATTTGGTGGGAAAGAATTTTTTGGTCCTAGAAGTATAGTACGTACTTCAATACCCACAGAATCTATTGTATAAAATGCCTCTGCTCAAGTCACACTCCTCCCCATTTTTGGTTAAGAGAGCAGAAAGTCCACAGACTCTATAATGCCATGTACTCTGCATTACTCATTTTTGAAGACATGTAATTGTCTACCCTCTTTTTTATCCAGTACTTCAGTTAAAAGGGCATAATTTTCTATGTTTAGTTTATTTTATTTTTTTCCTCATGAAAATTTCTAGCAAAACAGATTCAAAAGAGCCTGTATGGATGATTACTATTTTTTTTTAGGTTTTTTTTTTTCAATTTTATTTAAATTGTTATTGCAGTACAATTATCTATGTTTAAAAATATTTTAAAATATAATAGTTATGATTTTGTTAATATCCTGGAATATAAATTGTTGATAGCAGCTGCTCTTGTGAGCAGATATTTTAATATGTCAGCAACCCAAAAGTCAGCTGAGTGTCCAGACTTTAAATACTAAAAAGTTGTCTTAAACCTTCAGTTTCATGTTACAAGGAAGCCAAAACCCTCCGTAAGATTTCTGCAAATTCCTGGTGTTCTTGTGGCTTCTGAGCTATTGCCATCTGGATGGGACTTCTTTTTCTTCCCTTCTCTCTCTCCCTCTCCAGAGACAAACAATGACTTCCCTAGTCTGATGCAGAGGATTTGGGCTTTTCCTTTGATGCTACAGGCCTCACATTCCACCATAAGTGGGTTTTCCATGTATTTTCCCAAACAAAAACATTTCTTTCCTCAGAGGAGCTCTGTTGTCCTATATTAAGATGATGAAATGTGCACCTTATTTGATATAACTTGATAATGATAATCCTTTAAGTAACTATTATTTTCTCCATTTATCAAACTTTCATACATATATTTAAATAGTTCATATTAAACTGAGTCTCCATTCTTTAGAAGTTACAGGAAAACCCTATCTTAAAAGCGTTTGCAATGTCAGGATTGAATATACTTTATAACACTTTGTAACCTTTTGGCCAGAGGGTTCGGAGGAGATAGTGCTCTCTTAAAAGGATACAGAATTTCAGATAGGGTTTAAGTATCAAGCTGCTCTTTCTCTTAGTGAAATAAATCAAGACTATTTTGTGAATGTGAAGCTGAAGTCTACTACCCTTTTGAGGTTTGCATTTAGTATTTTTGAACTATTTTCTATTCTGTTTCTTTGACTAAACTATATTATGTGGCATCACTAAATTATTTTGACTGCCAAATAATAATATGCTTTGATTTTCATATTGCTAAGCCAGTCAGGATCTTTTCTAGAAACAAGTTTGAAACGCAAAAGATGGAATTCCTGTCTAGAAGTAGTTTTGAAAAGATGTTGATGTTTCTTATTTGGCTATTTGTGGTATTTTCTGTAAGAGTTTAATATTGTTGTAGTCTTATTCTGTGATGCAAAAATACCATGATTTAGGGCACAGGCAGCAAACACAAGGCCCTTGGGACAAATCCAGCCCTCTACCTTGCTTTATCTGGCCTGTACCTTGTCTCTACCCAGTGAGCTCCTTGCCTCTAGTGAAGGAGTAGTTACATTTATACTGTCCTAAAATTACATCCGGCCCTTTGAAGGCAACGAGGCTGATGTGGCCCCCTGGTGAAAATGAATTTGACATCTCTGATTTAGGGTACAGACTAGAGGTCAAGAAACTATAGGTGGGCCAAATCTAGCCAGTTCTGATAGTTAAGAATGTTTTTTACATTTTTAAAGGGTTGGGGAAAAAAAGGCAACAGAAGCCTTATATGGCTGCAAAACCTAAAATATTTACTACTTGCCTTTTTACAAAAAAGTTTACTGACCCTTGTTATTGATTCTTGAGTTTTAAAGTGAATGAATAACCTGTTCATTTTTATAAAGTCCCTAAAGGAAACTATCAGTGATTATATAATTGTATATTCTAAATATTATAGCACATAATAATGTGCTATATGCACATTGATGGCACATATTGATAATACCTTGATACGGAAGGATAAGTGAATAGGCTGATAAACACTGTGTTAATATTCTGCTTCCCAGTGACATCTGGTAAAAAATTACAACTGGCTTTCATTTGTGCTTCATATTTATCTGCCATATTATACTGCCTGAATTTTTGTAATGAACATATTACCTTATTTATAATGAGAATCAAAGGTGCATACATGCATGTGTTTGTGTGTTTTAAAGAGAAAGAGAGAAATTGAATGAAAATTTCCAGTTGAGCGTGTTGTTTATTATATACCACTTTTAAACTTTTGTAATTTTTTAACTTAAACATTTTCCCTTCAAAGCTTTTATGAGATAACCAAACACCTGAAAATATCAACATCGAAGCTTCATCTCACTTGTTTTTTTTTGTTTGTTTTTTTGTTTTTTTTACCATTTCCTTAGTTGAAATCTAAGTATACTGCTTTAGAGGAGCTAGGTAGTAATGTAAAGCAACATGGCTTTTTAAGAAATTGTCAGGAACTGTGTCCACATAGTTTGCATTGCTGAGATTGCTAGTTCTTCATAGATTGTCTCTAGCAAATATTTCTGTATCCAAGTTGGTGATCAGACTTTAAGGATTGAAGAGATGCAATAATTATATAATACATAGCTGCTAAAAAAAAAACCAGTGAATTTCCATAGCTTTTTAAAATTTCCCTTTTATCACCATACTTTGCTCCAAATTCCTCCTCACTTCCTTCCACCTAAGACAAGCATTTTCATATGTCTATAAATATAACACACAAAAATTGAATTTATATAAATGGCATTGTGGTATCTTTCTTATTTGCTTCTTGTGTTATTCCCTTAGGACCGTCTTTGTGCTATGTTGCTCATTTTGCCTATCAACTCTCCAGGGAGTAGGCCCTCACTTATCACAAACAAAAATCCAGGCGATAATCTCAGAAATGTCTGTTCGAGGGCTGATATGAGAATTTCTTCGGGGTACATATACCCAGGAGTACAGTTGTTGGGTCTTAGGGTATACATGTACCTAATTCAACTGCATAGTTTCCAATGCTTTCTTTGAATGGTTGCACTGGCCTGCATTCCCACCATGGGCTTTTTGTTTGGGGAAATTTTTGTGAGTTTCTCTAAGACCAGTAAGTAGATAGTGCCACGAAAGGGTTACCTTAGGTAAGAATAATTGTTAGAACTCCTGAATTATTGCTAGGAGGCAGCCCCAGATGAGATATATAGCATACTTTTTATAAGAGCATGTGCTCTTTGAGAGCTAGAGCTGCTAACAGTGTGGAAGGGTAGTAATTTATGAACTTTCTGGATAAGGATAAAGGATGCTCCAAACCAAGGGATTCAGCTCTGCTAAATGACCATTCACCAACAAATGGTCATTTTCAACTCAGCCACCACTGTTATTGATGGTATGTTTGTTTTACATGTGTATAGCTCTGAGGTATTTTATAGGTATTACAAAACTTTTTTCTCTAAAAGCGGGGCTATGATAAATTGATTTCTATAAAAGTAGAAATAATGTAAAAAGTGAAGGTGAGAAAATTACACATATTAAATAAATGATTGGACAATAAGAATGAAAAAAAATGTATCTGTGCAATCGACAGTCGGCCAAGGATGAAGGCAGGCGAATGTCTGAAATGGTTTTAGCAGAGGATCATTGTTAAAGTGGGGATATCTTTTTAGTCAAAGGTGAAGGTTAAAATTAGGCATTCAGGAGCTTAACAGCTAAGCACAATGAATGGAAGTGCAGCTGTGGGAATTTATCAAAAACCACAGTTGGCACCATGGGTTCGAGGCCTTTTCTAATCTGCAGATGTGGATTCCTTAGCTGCCAGAGGTTCCCTCCCTTCTCCCATTGGTAGAGATTATGGCAGGGAGGGGTTGCCTACCTCAGCAAAAGTTCATTTTAAACATAACAGGGCAATTTTTTTTAATGTCCAAAATATCAGGAGAAAACACGGACCCTCTAAGGCTAAATTTCACTCACAGTTTGGGCTTTTAAACTAGTGGATTTTGCTGCCTTTGGAATCCAACCTGTTTGTAAGTAGAACTGCCTCCATATGTTTCATATTCTGAAAACCTTACTAACCCTTACATTGAATGGTACTAAATAAAGAGAGGCAAAATATTTGCTGGGCAGAAATCCTGTTTCCTCGGGATGCACTTCACAGTTGCTGGTAGAATAGCTGTGCTCAGTGTAGCCAGTGTGGCGTACTGCGGCTCGTTGGCCCACCTGGGCTTGGGGTTGGTGTTTGGTCTCGGCCTTTGTCAGGTCTGCCGCTCACTCTCCAGGGTGGGTTTTGTTGGTGGTTTCTCCCCACTTTTCTTTCTTTTCAGCTCCTAACACTGAAGCCATCATGTAGTCTTCTGTGGTTCAGTGTCTGGTTTTAAAATTATTGTGTGTTTTTTTTTTAATTTTATGTATTTAGTATAACTTTGATGTAGCCAGAGACATTAAAATTAGTGTGTCTCTATAACAAATTTATTATTTAATGTAGGGACAACGTACATTTATTTTTTAAATTACACAGTTTATTTTTTGTGTGGATTAGGGCTGCCACTGCCTAAAAAGGCTGCTGCTGGAGTTGGTGATTGGCACTGTTCCTACTTGTGTATCGTGATCAGCAGCCAACATGTATTTTAAATTAATCCCTAAAGTATTATTTGTGCAATAAACTTTAATTTTACTGTACACCTGCACCCCTGTCAAGTTTCCCTGAGTTATTTTAGTCTTTCTTGAAGGCTATTTTGACCAGGATGTGTTGAGGAAGTAGCAAGATTTTTTTAAGGCGCAGAGCCTATATTTAGGCCCTCACTGTTGACCATTAGTTTCCATGGCTAGGCTAAACTAAGTTATTCACCATGTTGTTTTCTGCCAGCAATATTTATATCAATGTCACGTCTTGGTTGTTCTTTTTAAAGTCTTATTCTTATTAAAATAAGTCACTTGGCTATTTTACTTCATTTTCTCCTAAATGTATGCAAGTTACAAAAGCTGGCTTCTTGTTAATAATGCATGCTTGACTGAATGTTTTATAAAAATGCAGCAAAGTTGTTCCTAAAAGGAGTGACTAGAGATCCAGCATAGAAAGTAGATGGTACTCAAAGAAGTACTTAGAATATGTGTATACAGAGTAGGAAAGACACTGAAAATGTGTTATTTGGCTTGCCAGAGTTTAGTTTCTGCTACATTTAATACTCTGATTCTGCATGCTTTCTCTTTATTCATGTATCAGAGTAGAACAAAAATGATTAATGGCTCTAAGTGTCACTTGTCAGAGGGCAGGAAGTAAATGGGACTTCTGATGTGGAGGGAAGCTGCCATGAAGGAGTCAAGAGTAGGGTTTGCATTGTGCTTAACCTTGTGTAAAGTACAATAACAATACTGACGATGAAATAGTACTAACTGGAAGTAATAGAAATAAGTAATATTTGCATAATATTTACTGTTTCTAAAGTGTTGTTTTAAGAGCTTCACATGTATTAACTGATGTAATTCCCTGATGGACCCTCTGAGGTAGGTGCTATTATTTTCCTCTCTCAACTCACTT
Source organism: Phyllostomus discolor (assembly GCF_004126475.2). NCBI lineage: Eukaryota > Metazoa > Chordata > Mammalia > Chiroptera > Phyllostomidae > Phyllostomus > Phyllostomus discolor. The sequence goes on from NC_040906.2 coordinate 28,442,785, forward strand.
AATCTCCATAGCAACTTCATAAGGTAGACCTCATTATTAGATCCATTTTACAGATGAAGAAATGAGGTTAAGTAATTTGTCCAAGGTCATACAACTAGTAAGTGGTGAAGATGGGGTTCAGATATTAGCAGTCTAGTTCCAGAATCTGTGTTCTTAACCACTGTTGGTAGGGTGAATAATGGTCCTCAAAGATACCTAGATCCCATCCCCTGAACCTGTAACTATTACTTATATGATAAAAGGGATTTTACAAAAGAGGCTAAATTAAGGATTTTTGAGATGGGGAGATTATCCTGGATTATCCCATCAGGCCTTAAATGTAATCACATTTGTCCTTAGAAGAGAGAGATAAAGGGAGATTTGGCAGAAGGTGCAGAAACAGAGAGATTTAAAGATGTTGTGCTGTTGGCTTCAAAAATGGAGGAAGGCCTTCTTGAGCCTCTGGAGAAAGCACAGCCCTGCCAATACCTTGATTTTGGTCCATTGAAATCATTTCATCCTTTGACACCCAGAAGTGTATGGTAATAAATTGGTGTTGTTCTTAGCCACTAAACCTGTGGTAGTTTGTTGCAGCAGCAACAGGAAACTAATACTGCCAGTGTGCTATGGATAGTGGTACCAGTTACAGCTAAGAATGTTATTATCAGCAGTCCTTGCCAGACTCCATGAAGAAATAAGCTTCAGTAATAATCTCCCTCAGTAGTCCCACTTTATGGCACTTGTCTCATCATTAATGACACAGTTTCTCAGTTCTTACCTGTTTATGAAGATTATTCAGACGTAATCTTTAGACTGTATCTGTTCTGTACTCAACCAGGGTAGCCATTTTGGGCTTAGAGTTGGCTGTTGAGTCAGAAACTTAAATATTAGGCTGAACACATCATCTTCTTCAGGCCCAAGTGAAATGGGGAAACTGAAGGGAACGAGCATTTTAGTCCTCATGCCTGATCCTCCCTATAAAGAGTAAGTACCTAATTATAGCTCCTATCTTGACAATGAAGAACTGTTAGATAATGTACTTAGAGTCAGAAAACAATAAATAAGATGAAAATTCAGGCTTGCCAAGTTATAGACGTTTTTCTATACTCGCAGTTGCTACTCCAGACTAGTCCTCCTGAGCTCAGATCTTGACCAGAGCATAATCAAAGAGTTTATTTAGTTCTAAAGAGTCACTAGGAAGAACATATTTCCAAATCATCCCTGACCTGCTCTATAGTCTGCAGGTTGGGTAGATTCTTGGATTCCCCCAGAGGCCTAGCTTCCTCCTGTGTGACTCTGGACATAGATTTAGGCCTATGTTCAGCCTGATTTTCTCTGTTCTTGTATGCAAGAGCTAAGACGAAACCATTAACAAAAAAGCTCCAAAACTGATCTAGAAGCAATTCTCTAGAGCAAAGACCTAGAGTCCATGATTCAGATATATATAGGGTTTGTGTGTGTGTGTGCATGTATGTGCTCATATGTAATATATGTAAATATAAAAACACAGGAAAATAGGAATGGTAATGTAAATATAAGATTACAGCAGCTGGTGTGAACCAGAGTGTCACACAGAAGGTCTCAAGGTTAACATTAAATTTTCACAATGGTCTTTGGTTAAAATACGATTAACAACCACAGTTCTGTTTAAGAACCAGTTTGGACCCATAAGAGAGGCACTTGGCTTTTATCCTCTCCCTCTTCACCCTCCTCCTTTCTCTTTCCCCCCCCTCTCCTCTTCACAAGAAAATTTGGCTTATTTTTTAAAATGCTTTCTTAGACATCGAAAATAACTTTAAATATACATGGAGGTATAAAAAGAAGTTTGTTCTTTAGTTTACTGGGATTCTTCTAGGGGTAGTGATCTAATTGCAAGGATGTAGATATAGGGGGAACCTTGTTTAAGAAGTGCATGTAGGAAATCATGGATTCAGGCGGGTGGTTATTTGATATCTGAAGTATAATACTACTAGATCAGGGATTGGCGAACTTTTTCTATAAAGAGTCAGACAGTAAATACCATACAAAGCACATGACAGTGTATTATCTGGCCCAAAATGTCAGTAGTGCCATGGTTGAGAAACACTGTTTTATATTATTCCATTTCATCTCCTTTGTTGGTTTATTATCTGTAATTCTTGAGTTATTTTATTGGTTGCTTTAGGGTTTATAGTATACATAAACTTGTCACAGCTTACCTTCAAGCAATATGTTACTATTTTCAGGCTATATAAAAGATTACAACAATATATTTCCATTTTTCTCCTCCTGGCCTTTGTACAATTGTGTAGTACATTTTACTTCTACATTTATTATAGGTCCCACAATATATTATTTTAACTCAAACACTGAGTTATCTTAACATTTTGAAATAGCTTTATTGACTCTAATTGACACACATTATAGTGCACATGCTTCAAGTGTACAATTTAGTAAATTTTGACACATATATACACTTGTGAAATCATCACCACAATCAAAATAATGAATATATTCATCATCCTCAAAACTTTTCCCCTGCCCCTTGATAATCCCTCCCCTAACCCCAGGCAGCTGCTTATCTGCTTTCTGCCATTATAGATAAGTTTACATTTGCTAGAATTTTATATAAATGGAATCATAAACTATATACTCTTTCTGTCTGACTTCTTTCATCCAGCATAATTATTCTGAAGTGTACCATGTTGTGTGCATCATGAGGGAAGCATTCTTAATGACAAACATGGTAGGTAATTCGACTGCTGTTATTAAAGAGCATGCTGATTCTCAAAACCCCTTGATGTGTTCTTTGTTTTAGGTTATGACTGTCCAAGGCATGATAATGAGCTGAGAGCACTCATTGCTGCAGATATCTTTTGTCTCATCAGAAAAAAATCTGGTTAAAAGAAAATATCCATACAACCAGATCCATTTTTTTATTGAATGGCTTGATGGATTTCCTTTGCTTTAATTCATACCAAAGCTGTCCTTCTCAACCAAAGCAAAAAAGGATCCTGCATGAATCAATCCCAGAATGCCATTTTTACATCACCAGCGGGTGACGAAAACCTCATGAACAGCAGTCACAGAGACTCAGAGAGCATCACTGGTGAGTCCAGTTTAATAAATATTGAAGTTCTTACAGCATGTAATTGAAATGCCTTAATCCAGTGTATAATATCCCTGTGATGAAACACTGGCTTCCCTTTCCAGCCTCCTCTTCTCAGAACTTAATTCCTTCATCCCCGAGTCTCCTACCATATTATCAAAATATGCCTTGTGTGCCATTCCTTGTCTGTGTCTGACTCGCTGTACCAGATGCTTCCTTGGTCAGCAGGAACCGTGGTATTGGTCTTCCTACCTCCAAAGGTCAAGAACAGAATTGTGCTTGTGCTTGTATACCCTGCAAGCACCTGACAAAAACACTTGGCACATAAAGAGTAATCAGGACACACGGCGTGTACAAATGTAGGTGAAGACCTATATGTCCTGTTTAGCAAGACTAAATAAAAAAAAAACTCTGAACACACAAAATGTTTTCTAAACTTTGGTTAAACTCATTGGTCCACAAAACCTGACCTGTTTAAAAATAGCTATTTCTAAACCTACCTCACTTTAGTTTAGATATTTATGTTTGCTGAAAGTGTATTAATGTGTTTAAGTATGGGGTACTGCTGAATAACCAGGTGGGGATAATAACAGGTAGTAGATGCACAGTACTACTTTACTAAAACTCAAAAAAATTATGAAACCCATCTAAATCCAAAGGTTGTTTTCCCATTTTTTTTTAATTTAGCTTTATTGAGATGTCTTCATGACAATTCATTCAAGTGCACTCATTTTATATGTACCTTTTGGTTTTCACATACATACACTTATGTAAACCCCAGCACAGTCGAATGGTAGAACATCTTTATTACCCCCAAAAGTTGCCTCGTTCCCAGAACTCACCACCCTTTACCGCTGACTCGAGGCAACCACTAATCTGCTTTCTGTTACTATAGATAGAATTTGCTTTTTTCTAGAATATCATATAAATTAATCGGTATCTGTCTTGTATCATTTTTGCCTGAAGAATTTTTTATACTATAGTTCAGCTGGCAATAGATGGTTGCGATTTTTCGTTTGTCTGGAAAAGTCTTTTCTTCAGCTTTTTTGAAAGGTGTTTTCGCCGGCACTGAATTCTAAGTTGACTTTTATATGTACTTTAATGACCTTCCATTGTCATCTGCTTTATATTGGTTCCAATGGGTCATTTTTGCCTCATTCCCTCAAATGTAATGATTTTTATTTCCCTTCTCTGCTTTTAAGATTTTCTTGTTGCGTTTTCTTTGTGTTTATTCTGTTTAGAGTAGTTCCGCTTATTTAGCTATGAATTTATAGTTTTAATTAAATTTGGAAGATTTTGGCCACTATTTTTAAAAATATTTTTTCTGTTCTTGCCTCTTTCTTCTTCTGTGACTCCAGTTGCATGTCTGTTAAACTGCTCGACCTTGTGATACAAGTCCCTGATGCTCTGTTCATTTTATTTCCCAGTCTTTCTGCTCTGTACTTCATTTTAGATAGTTTCCATTGCTGTGCCTTCAAGTCTACTGTCCTCCTTTTCTGGAGAATGTTTAATTTTATTAATGTTATCAAGTGAACTTTTTATTTTAGATAGTGTGCTCTAGTTCTGTTCGGGATTTTATAAATATAGGAGTACCCTCTGCTTCTCTTTTTATCAAGTCATGTTTTCCTTTTAAATCTCTGAGCATATTAGTAATTAGCATATGTGTACTAATTTTCTCATCTTTGTCATTACTGGGCCTGTTTCTGTTGACTCTCTAATTGCTAATGGATTTCAGTTTGCTTATCCTTTGTGTATCTAGTAATTTTTTATTGAAAGATGAACACAATGAATATTACATTATTAGATGTTTGGATTTGGTTGTCTTCCTTGGAAGACTTAAAGTTTGCTTTGGCAGATCCTTAAGTTACCTATTGATAAGGTGGATCCTTTTGAAGCTTGTTTTTAATCTTTGGTATGTGGGACTCTAGATCACACTCTTAGACCATACTCCTGCTATGTTTTATTCTAGCGTTAATTTAGCCGTACTACCGGTAGGCATGACTCTTCTAGAATCTTTACTGATTGTCCCAACTGTTCATTAGGTTTGTCTGTTGTGGCTAGATGATATTCAGACTTCATAGCCTTGTGGAGGAGAGTGATGTAATTAAGATATGAAGATGTGGAGGAAAGTCTGAGTATAATGAGACTAGACCAGTTTGGAAGCCATATTCAAAAGAAACAAGAGGAGGCCTAGCACCTAAATGGAGGCAAGGTGGCTCAAGTATTCATGTGAAAGAGACATTTGAAGAATACAATGGCAGAGAGGGGGTTGTTAAGATTGGACAACCAGGAGAGTAACAAATAGTAGATTATCAGAAATACAGAAGTGAAAGGAAGAACCCGTCTGAAAGATACGTAGTTTAATCTACTAAACTGTGTATTCTCATTATTTAAATTACCTTTTAGAAATAGGGAATTTTTAGCCTTGAATTTTCATAGAATTTCATTAATCCTTATTAAAAGAGCATTTCTAGGGAATAGTAGCTTTTTAAATGTTACTTTTGTTCTTCATTTCCATCATACCATTGAATGCCTAACAGTCCTTTCTAGCTCTGCATGCATTTTATCAACTTCTCTTCCTGCAAATGTTACATTGACAACCTGTATGAGATATATTTATGGCAGGAAAAATTTGGATTACCACATGGAATTCATAGAAATAGAATTTGATGTAGTTTTAGGGCTCAGAATTGAAGAAATCTTGCTAAGAGCCTCTTTAGAACAGTATTTAAGGTTTTAAATGTATCTCATCTTTGTGGTTATGGAGCCACAGCATGGCCTTCTAGGTAGATAGGGTAGTTTGATAGTTATCCTCCTTGTAATTGATTTATTCAATTGATATTGTTAAGTTAAGGTCAAGTAGGAGAAAGTTACTTTTTTAGGGCATGTTTTCACTCTGTTGTTCTTTGTCAGAGTTAGGACATGTTCCTTTATACAACCCACAAAGGAAATACTAGATCTCTTAAAAAAGTGAGAGGGTTGGTGTGACATCCTGTGTTTTCTCTATTTTCAGTCCTAGTATTTTAGGCATATTACAAGGGATAACTTTCCCTTTCTTGTAAACAGCTAAATTTAGGAGGTGCTAAATGAAGGGCATTATTTGGGACAGAAAGCCAGGAACAAACACGCACAGGCAGAGAGGCCCAGGTGTCTTCAGAGATACGTATGTGGTGGGGGAGGGGAGTTAGAGGAGTGCAGGTGAGTAGGGATGTGAAAGGTATTTGGGACTTTAAATGTACCGCATCTTTCAAAAAAAATGAACTACTTAGTCCAGTACCAGTGCAGGAACACTTCAGTGGAATGTTAACATTAATGGTTAATAGTTAACCAGTATATGTTAATTTTTTTATATCTACCTCTTGTGAAAATATACTAAGATATAATTTTTCCGAATTTTGGAGATTCTTCCCACAGAATTCAAATTCTGTTACTAGAGAACATGTAGTTTTACTTCTTTAGAACTATCTTATGCTGGTTATTGTGTGCTGCCTTCTTTTACCCAAGCATATAAGTTATTCGAGTTCAGATCCCTTTTAACCAGCACTAAACAGATTGATAAGGAGGAGATAACAAATCTGTCTAAATTTATTTTAAACTTTAAAAACATGTACACTAAGCAATATATTTTTAGATATTAATGGTATTATTTTTACTATAGAAGTTCTCAAACCAAACCCAGAGAAAGACCAACTATAGTGCCAGTAGATATTAATAAAAGTCAGTGGAAAACTGATCTTAGCTAATGTATCTTTGATTTTTCTACTTTTGTAAAACTCATTTCAGTGATCTTTCTCTGTAGCCTAGTAAGTGAAATATATTGGATTCATTTACATGGACTCCTCTTTAGATGTCTGCTCCAATGAAGATCTCCCTGAAGTTGAGCTGGTCAGTCTGCTAGAAGAACAGCTACCCCAGTATAGACTAAAAGTGGACTCTCTCTTCCTGTACGAAAACCAAGACTGGGCTCAGTCTCCACACCAGCGGCATCATGCATCTGGTACCCTCTCTCCAGTCCTTGCTGAAGAGACGTTCCGTTATATGAGTGAGTATTTTTTTTTTTACCTTCTTAGAATTTGCCCATTGAAATAAAAATCATGACTATCTCAGTGTTAACTTTCAAACTGTTTGGCATCCCTAGCCATTGTTCAGTGTGTGCTGACTTTAACTGAACTAATTTAACAACACAAAGTGATGATTCTAATTGTGTTATGTCTGAATGCAGAAAGTTTTGTCATTCTTAGGACTCTGAATGTCATGTCCAGGGTTGCAAGCATACTCAGATGTTCCCACTTCTCTCACCTTTTACTTGATACTTCTTCAGACTGAGTAGGAAGGAAAGTGGTTTTTTTTTAAAGCAGTGAAATCATTTAAAAGTTTAATATTCATTTATATCTCTTAACATATATTATCCCAACAGTTTGATATCCTAAGCCATCTGCTTTTCGATTCTTTATCTTCCCTATTAAATACAGTTATAGGAACTATGTCAGTCATTAATAAGCATAGTCCTTAGATACATAAGTAGTTTTAATAATGCCAAAAAGAAATTAAGTGTACATTATACAGTAAACTTCATTATTTACTTAAGAACTCATAGAGAATATTTCAGTGAAAGGCTAAGCCAAATTTGTCCTGAAAATAAGTCTATTTACACCAAGCTCTGAGAAATGACAATTAAATAGAATGCTGTTTAAAGTATGGAGATATTTTTGCTTTTGACCCCTTTCCAAAGGTCTGTATTCAGGCTGGGCTTACTTTATTTCTTATTCCTTATACAAATATTAAGTGTATAATACCTATTATAATATATAATAAAGATCTCGATAAGTTCAGCGTTGATATGTTTGTGAAATTCTTTTCATTTGTATACAGTATGAGGTTGCATCAGCTCCTAGACATCTTCCCAGTCAGTGCTTCAGTGTTTTTGAAGATTGTGGCTGGAGAATGATTGTGAAATACTCATGTTCATAGTAATCATTAACTTGCTTTTGATAGTAGTTTTCTAGAACAAGGTTATTCACTGCTCAGAAAAAGAATTCTAAACATTGCTCAAACTTGAATTTGAATAACAGGAAGTTCAAGTAAAACTGTATTTCTGTCCTCAATAATTTTTTTAAATAGCTAATAACTCTTAAAGTTTTCTTAACTTTCTAGTTTGAGAAGTTGCTTCCTTGAAGTTTTCTAGAAAATGCTTTTTTGAAGGAATAATGTTTTTGATTTCCATTTCCCTTTGTTCCATGAGTTTTTAGATTTGTGAGAAAGAAATTTCAAACTGAAATTTTATCACAGGAAATTTAGTTTGTGATTATTTTGATGAAGTGGCACAGAAAGTACCCCTTAGTTTACTTGTTCGTGGTCCTGTAAATCATGAGGTGGGATGGGGAGGAACTGTAGTTAGAAAGATGTCTTTGATCATGATTTAATGGAGTTATTTTTAGGACAAATTTTATATTAAAAAAAACTGGAAAATAAAAGATAAGCAAATTTTTTAAAACTTGGTTTTTAGGACTTTATACAAAACAAACCATAATGTTCAAGGGAGCAATTTAAAATTTAAGATTAACTATCACTGGTGTGGCTCAGTGGATTGAATGCTGACCTGCAGACTAAAAGGATGCCAGTTCGATTCCCAGTCAGGGCACATGCCTGAGTTGCTGGCCAGGTCCCCAGTTGGGGGCTTGAGAGAGACAACCAATTGCTGTTTCTCTCACATATCATGTTTTTCTCCTTCCTTTCCTCTCTCTAAATAAATAAACAAAATCTTTTTAGATTTTAGATTTACTAGATTTCCTCTCTAAAAATAAATAGTCTTTAAAAAAAGAAAAAACATAAGATTAATAGAATGATACAGATTCATCCTTCTAGGTTCTGGAAAACTATCCTGTTCCTTTAGTGGAATGGTACTGTTTTCAGTTCAACAATTTGAAAATTAAATTATATACTGTATGTTGATATACCTAAGATCAAGAAGCAAATAAGCTGGGATTATAATTGCGCCATTAATACTTTATCTTTGTACTGTACTTTAATTTCACTATTATTTTAAAGGTATGTATTCTTTGGGTTAACAGTGTACTCAAATATAAATAAATTTCATTATGAATTTGTATCTTACAAGGTAAAAAATAAGTGATTTATTTAGCAAATCGACCAAGGTTTTAAAAAGCAAGATAGAAAACATTCTCTTACCCTTTCCCACAGTTTCCTATCCCCTTGATATTTCAAGATTTGTGGTTTTAAGTAATTATTATGTACCCTGGCAAGCACCCTGGTGCTACTTCAGCCCCTTCTTATCTCTACTCCCCACACATGCCAGTAGATACTGTGATCATTAAAATGAATTTTCACAACTAATAAAGGAGGTGGCATGTTCTCTCTTATAGAATGTAAAGAAATTGAAAGAGCCATGAGAAGAAAATAAAGAAATTTAGAAGGAAAAATGAGCAAGGTTTTGGATTGGGAGCCTGTCTCACACGAATGAAATGATACTGGTTCTTCACTGAAGGCTAACCAAAGAAACCAGAAAGAGGTTGTTTACTTCTAAAATAGAACAGAAGAGCAATGGATGGGTCCAAAAAAAAATTCCATCTTAGTCCCCACTATACATAAAGTTTAAGACACTCAAAAGGATGTTTTGTATGCAAAACAGTCACTCCAGGGTTTTTCTTAGTTTTATTAAGAGTGAGACCCAGAGTGAGCTGTGGGGCAACCAGTGCAGTCGGAGCTCACGTGACAGAAAATAGTCTTTGTTCGTGTAAAGGCTCAGAATAGAAACCTCATCTACGTTTCAGGATATTTTTTATTTGGAAATGAGGAATCACCTGTACCACTTCCTAATGCATAAGAAAAAGGATGGGAAGAATGATTGTATAAGTTTTATTTAAGGTGTCAACATCACCTGGGAACTTGGACAAATCCTTGGGCCCCCACCCCAGTGCTGTAGAATCAGAAACTGGGGGTTGGGCATAGCAGTCCATTTTAACAAGTCCTCCTGATAGTGCTGATGCACACTCAGATTTAATCACCGCTAATACAAAACTTTGTCAAACAAAGCTAAATGGCCATTACACAATGACATTAATTTTAAGATTAGGAATACATTTTTGTAGAAAAATACATTGTAAAAATTATTACTGCTGGTTGATAGTTATATTTTTCCTTAATTCTGCCCTCTATTATTGGCCTGTGTTTGCAGGAAAGGAACTATAACTGATAATGTTCAGGAAGCATTAACCATAGTCAGATCATGGAGATGAGTAGATATATAATTCCTTAAATCAGCCTTCTCAACCAGTTCCAGAAAAGAATTAAGCCATTTGCCCTAAAACATCTATGTATAACGGATTACTTGATCACCTGTGCATCATGCACTAGCTAAGTATTATCCTTGAGAGAACTGAAAAAAATGTCACTCAAATCATTATCTGTAGGGCTTAATTCCCCCTGGAACCCTGCTGAGAAAGGCTGCCCTGGATGGTATACTCTTGTATATCATCAGTCTCCTTTTTAGTCTGTCTTAGTTCTTCTGAAGGCAGTTTTGTTGCATTGCAGAAATGTGCTCTGTGTTACAACAGCAAGAGCTGCAGTTACTTCTTTGGGGTTGAAACCTGAAGGCCTGCCTGTAGTTGTCAGGAGTTATTGCAGCTTTTATGATACCACGTGGGTGGTGGTTTTGTGTTTCATGTTTGTTTCTTGTTGATTTGTTTTTGTTTTTTTGGTGTGGAAGAGTTGGAGAGTGATGAAAGATTAGAAGTCTTTTTAAAATGTAGTTTTTGTGGCAAAAACTCTGAATCTTGAAAAGGGGATATCTGAGAAAACAATCAGACATCATCTCATATAAATAACAGAGATATCAAAATGGATTACCATTGACATTTCTTATCCTGAAAAAAGAAGTGCTTATATGTATTAGCACCCCCACATATAAAAATATATATTATACATATATAAGGAATATTAGATACATACATATTTTAGGAATATTAGATTCTCTAAATATTATACCAAAAATGTTGAACATGAACTAACAACCTTTCAAAACCAAGTTACAAAATTGTTATGTAAAAAAATGTTTATCCATATATGTCAATTATATTTCAATAAAATTAAAAATAAATTTTTATCATCTCCCCAGTGAGAGAATTAGGTTAGGGAATTTCATGTCTGGAAACATGCAAGAGTCATTGCCAATTTCTGTACCATTTGACATATTTCTATTTTAACAGCTGAGAACTGAAGGGAAAGTAGGATTTGATAGGACTGATTATAATAAAGTCAGCCTGCTTGACTCTCTTCGTCCCTGGTTACAGAATTACGGTGAATAATCAGTCTATGGTTTTAGAAGCATTTAATCACAATGCCTAAATGCCAAGACAACATATAAGAACTTTGTTCTGAGTACTTTTGAAATCGTCCCAAGCAACTTGTCCTTATCAGGAGTATTGTAGTAAGGACGAGAAGACAGAATTTATTAGGCTGCAGAGAAGAATCCAGTTCCTTACTCTATGACTGATACCAGTTCAGGACTCTGTAACTGAACTGGCTCAGCCTGTGGGGCTTGGTAGCATATAGCCTATTTCACATATGACATAGGAGTTAAAGAATTCTGGTTGTATTATCTAACTTCTTTGCCATAATATTTAAGCATTTTAAAACTTATTTTTGCTTTTTGAAACCTCTTAACGAGAGCTTCTTTTTTTTTATTGTAAAATTAACATTTGTTCTTCATGGAAAACCAGCAAAAAACTGAAACAAAAAGCAGATCAACTATACTCCCTACCCAGAGATAACCGCTATTAATATTTTAATGTATATCCTTCCAGTCTCTCTTGTATGTAAGTATGTTCACACTTTAAAGAACAAAACTGGGATCTGTGCTGTTCTATAACAGATGGGAACTCTAGTACTTCATCAGATGCAGGCCTTTTGATCTTGGCACTGTGGCAGAAACAGCAGGATGATGTCAGAGCCCCTTAGTGGGAATGAGCAGACCCAAGTTTTATCTTATGACCCTGTGAGGGTTGTTATGACCCTGAAAGCCAGGATAATAATAGGGTGATAACAACCTATTATTAGAGGCTTTGCCTCTAATTGCTCGCTTTGTGGTATTGGACGTGTCATATAATTCCCCTCAGTCAAAATTCCTCATACAAGAAAGTGAGATCATTAAATGTGATTAACTTCTTAAGGTTCAGCTTTAAATTTCCAGACTATGACAGATGGTAAGCATTTATAGGAAGTACATTTTAGTTTCACCTCACTAAAACACGATTTATTCTAAGTATTTCTTTTATGTATTACTGTGTCCTTCATTTTCTCTTCTCTTTCATTATGTGTGACTTGTATGTAGCTCACAGCTATTTACATCCTTAACTTACTGGCTTTATTTCAAATTAAATTTGCTACTTCATTTTCACCTCTGATCAGTCATGAAATACAAGCCATGCCATGTAGTTTTTAAATTAGTTGTATAAAAACTGTTTTTAACTGAGTCTTGTTAATCTGAAAAAAAGGCCAAGGTAATAAGAGCCAGTCAGTGTTTATCTGAGCCCTGACTGGCATGGCTCAGTTGGTTGAGCTTTGTCCCACAAAGCAAAAGGACAGCAGTTTGAGTCCCCGTTAGAGCATATGCCTGGGTTGCAGGCCAGTCCCCAGTGGGGACTCATGCGAGAGGCAACCGATCGGGAGACCAGTCAATGCTTCTCTCACACATTGATGTTTCTCTCCCTCTCTTTTCCTTCCCCCTCTCTAAAAATAAATAAAGCTTTAAAAATAAATAAATCAAATTTAAAGAATAAGCATTTATTTGCTGTTCAGAACCACTGATTCAGGAAGACACCCAAACGGTATTCCAATTATGGGGCGAAGGCAGGGGTTTTTATAAAAAAGGGAAGGAGAGTAATTACATGCATAGAAGGAAGAAATGTCTGTAGGTACAAGTAAGCTTAGTTATTCTTTAGCTGTACCTGGTGGTGCTGATTCTAAAGGATCTCCTTAAATTTTCAGTTCTGTAGTCAGAAGGTCTGCTTTCCTGATAGCTTTATAAACAGTTATTTAGAAGAAAACGCTGCTCTGGCTCAGTCCATCCCAGTCCAAAGGTTATTTTACCCGGTTCAGACATTCCAAGGAGTAAGACATGAATGCGGTTCTTCTGGAATGGCTGCCCTGGCTCCACTTTAAAATGGCCCCACTTACGTCAACCTTTCACAGTCTCCAGAATTCCTGGTTCTTGCTTTCAGTGTTGATCCTGGATCAGTGGTTTTCATCCCTAGCTCCACATCAGAACACCTGGGATCTTACTACCTGCACCCTGGGTTGCCTACAAATCAATTAAATCAGGATCTGGAGTTGACACCCACTGCCCTAGGTTAAATTTGGTTTTGTAGCTATTGGCTGGTTTTCTGTCATTAGTTTAGAGCATAGATAATATGACTTGATTTTTTTCACCCTCATCTTATTATCAAGACCAGAAGTAGGAGACCACACACTGTGTCTGCCTTATTTTTTTTATTTTTTGACCAATCTAGCAATTTAATACTGTTACTGCAGATGCACTTTTTTTCTTTCTTTTTTGCATTCTTCCCTTTACTGCACCAGCTTCATCCCAGGCTGTGCTTCCCCTCCTGATGTTAAAAAAGCTGCAACAGTTCCAGGCTTTGCATCTGCATACCAGTACCAGGCCCCATCAATATCCTAAGCAAGAATCCTGAAATACACCTTAATCCTGTGTTCCTGCTATGCTACCAGATTAGACTGTGAAGATTTCTTAGGCCCGAAAGCCTGTTCCCCTATCCCTGTGGTTAAATTATGGAGCCAGTTTCTCTAAATGTAAAGTGTTTTGGAGTAAATGTTTCTTTTGGAGTAAAATGTTTCTTTTTAGTTTTTTGTTTGGGGTAGTTTCTTTTTGTTTTGTTTTGTTTTCTTATATTTGGTTTAAAACTTTCTTTAGCCATCTCCCTATACCATCAACCCCGGCATTTTGTTTTACTTAAACTAGGAATAAGATTAATGTTAATAATTAAGGTCTAGGTAATTCCCAGATTCATTTTTAAAAATTATGCTAGGAAGAAAAATTAAAAGCTCAGATAAAAGTACAGTATGTCTATTGGTATCTTTTGGGCAACTTCAAGTGTTAAGATGGGACTAAAGAACTACAAAGGACTCAAATTGTGGTATCTGCTGCCAATTCAGTTAATTATTTGCAGAGAATTTAAAACCAGGGCTATTTTATATATACCAGTTGTGTTTAAAGAGAATAACTGTAAACAGTTGGATGATATTAAGCCATTTTGCTCAATAAATTATCATATTTAAACCTAATGACGTTGTGAGGTGAATGTTATCACCTCCATATTTTAAATATGGAAGCTGGATCTCACAAGGGTTAAGTGATTTGTTTAAGGTCACTCAAATATGTGAATGCAGCTTTTCTACTCCACTCCAAAGTCTGTGTTTTCTTTAAGACAAACTAGTAAATGTCTAAGTCAAACACAAATCTGTTTCATGTAGTGCACTTCAGAGTCAAAATGTTTCTTTTGCAGCCCTGTCTGGGTTACTCAGTTGGTTGGAGCGTCATCCTGTACACCAATGGTTTAGGGCTTGATTCCTGGTGAGAGCACATACCTAGGTTTCAGGTTCAAACCCTTGTTGGGGCACATACGGGAGGCAGTCAGGTGATCTTTCTCTCTCACATCAGTGTTTCTCTCTCTCTCGCTCTCCCCTTCCCCCTGTCTGTCTCTCTAAAATCAATAAATATATCCTCAGATGAGGATTAGAGGATTTAAAAAAAGATTCCTTTTGTATTATGCATCATCTTTAGCTTAGGTAGATATTGCTTGTCATGATTGTAGAATCACTGGAGTCATATTTCTGCTTCTCTTTGCAGCTAAATTATTCAAGTGCATTGGCAGTTCCTGAGTTTATGAAGTCCAGAAGTACTGGGCTTGGATTGTGCAAGTAATGATGTAGTATACAATTTAGTTTATAGCGAAGGCATAGATATGAAGTTTGTTATAAAGGGTTTTTAATGATGCTAAAAAGGATTATGGTTCATAACAGAACTACAAGAATTCCTACAAGTTCTATTCCTTGTTTATTAATATTAACTCAAGTGATAGGTGATGATAATCGAGATAATCACAACAGAATTCTAATTGAATTCCTTAGTAACAGCAAAACTAGCCCCTCAGTAACTTTAATGTAGATTAGGATATAAAACAATAGTGATTTGCCCCCCAGTAACTTTAATTTAGATTAGGATATAAAACAATTGGTGACTTAATGCCTTCTCACACTCGCCAGTGTGAGTGGACCAAAGCTCTAATTTTACCAAGGGAGGAGGAGATAGTCAGGAGGTGACTGCCTTGTGATCATATGATACTTTCTTAATTTGTTGCATGACACACATTTATTTGTAATAATTAATCTATTTCCAGATTGTCTAATGAAACATTTCTTTCCCTTTTCATATATTTTTTATTCTTCTGAATGGCTTTTTGTGAAAGCCTGGGTTTATTGTTGTTGGTATCTTTCAGTTCTTATGAATAGTTAAAATTTTCTGTTATTTCTAAATCCTATAAACACTTTTTAACTATCTTAGTTCTAGGCACAGACAGGGTGGAGCAGATGACCAAAACTTATAATGATATCGACATGGTTACACATCTCCTGGCAGAGGTAGGAATATACTTTTTCTTTCCGTAGTACAAAAAAACTAAAACTTAAAGATCATTTGGAATCTATCAAATTCTTGTATTGAGTGAAACCTGATGCTGTCTTTGCGGTGGGTTATTTAGTATAAGGTTGTAACAGTTGGAATGACTGGCATACCAGCTGGCATTCCAAAGCAGAATGGTTCCTGAAGTTAATTGTTATGAAATTATAGAAGGTTTAGGGGTTTGCATATTTGTTTGCTTTTTGTTATCATGGTGCTGGCCAGCCTCCCTATCCCAGAAAAGTAAATGTTACTCAGTCTGGAGCAGAGTTGCCTGTTTAAGAAACAGTTCCATTGAAAATCTACACCTGCAGTTTGGAGAATCTTCCAAAGATTTTTGCTCTGCTTGGGTTATTTTTTTACCTCACTTTGTCCATGACATTTTTAATATGTATAATGTATCTTTTCCAACCTGCAGTCATAGGGAAAAGACCTTAGACTTCCATTTTAGTTGATCTTATGGAAGACTGTCTCTCTCTCTCTTTGAAGTACTCCTTCTCCCTCTCCACCCCAGCTCCCCAGAATGATTTTGTATATGCCACTTAGCCTGCATTAAAAATAAGTGGGCCTTAAGTTTTGGAAATAACCCATCAATTTGTTTTCGTGGACTATGGAGTAAAAGAACAGAAGCTTAATTTTATTTTTAGTGATTAACGTAAGCAGAACCCATAATTTCCCATCCTATAGAATATAGTCGGCACCACCACCATGTAGGTGGGATTTCTGTGTTCCTAGAAAGAGTAACTCTTGCTTTGCTTGGCTTTTCTGTAGGCATTCCTGCATCATTACCACCAACTTCTTTAGACTCCTTTTTTTTCTAAACTCTAAGCAAAACCTTGTAGCTTCAAAACTTTCAGATCTTTGTCCTTGCTTTATTTCCCATCATCATTCTTGCACCAGTTGACGGTAGGATTCTTGACTGTTTTCCTCTAAGCCTCTGGCTCTCAATCCATGTAAGTTTGCCCTAAATGAAACTTTTTAGCATACCTACCTGATCCCTGTATCTTAAATACCTAATTCTGTATCATTACCATGCTTTTTTTCTTTTGTCTTTTAAATATATTTGATTGATTATGCTATTACAGTTGTCCCATTCCCCCCCACCCTTGTCCTCCTCCACCCTGCACTCTCCCTCCCACCCACATTCCCCCACCATAGTTCATGTCCATGGGTCATACATATAAGTTCTTTGGCTTCTACATTTCCTATACTATACTTAACCTCCCCCTGTCTGTTTTGTACCTACCATTTATGCTTCTTAATCCCTGTATCATTACCATTATAGGCAGATGCATTCAACAAATATTTGTTGGGCTTTTACAGGATCTGTGTGCCAGATCCTGTCCTCAGTTTTAAAAACTACATTGATTTTTCTAATTCCCCAAAGTTGTAAGTTTAAAGGTTGGGTTGCTACATTCTAATTAATAAGATTGATTAATGAATAGATCTCACTTAATATCAAGAAATGCCCTCTTGCATATAACTGCCCTCTTTATAACTGCAGCAGTTATCCATTTGACCAACATATACAGGAGTAGGCAAAAGTAGGTTTATAGTCATGAGTATGTGAAACAGAATTTATTCTTATATTATTATGTACAAATTATTACGTTATTTCTATTACAAACTACTTTTGCCCACCCCTGTATTAAATATCACCTGTGTGCCAGGCCTTGTGTTTATTTGGTATCTGGGCATTAAAATGAATCTTGATGCTTCCTAGAACATTGCTTTTGTGTTTAGCAAAATTTACTGCAAAAATCTCTAAACTACCATTTAATTTTGTTGGAACTCAAAGAAAAGTGTGTTTGGTATTTTAACAGAGGGATCGTGATCTGGAGCTAGCTGCTCGAATTGGACAGGCACTCTTAAAGCGGAACCATGTCTTGTCTGAGCAGAATGAAGCCCTGGAGGAGCAACTGGGACAAGCTTTTGATCAAGTGAGTGTTTGATAAGTATTTGCAGCATGAAATAATTAGGTCTTGCACAGTGGAGGAATTTCTTTTCCTGGGTGTCCCTGAATTGATGACAGTAAGTTGCTAAATAATACCAGTACATGTGGACTTTGTTTGTAGCCATGGAACTAACCAATAGAGAAATGAAATGATACTGTACAGAGGATGCCTAGGTGAGTCTACCTCAGTCAGTATAAGAGCCTGCATTCAATGCCTGTCATGCTTGTGGCACCCTGCTTAGATTCTAACATTTTATCCTCACCCCTTTGTGTAGACTTTGTGTGTGATCTTATCTTAACTTTATTTTTCAAAAATATATCCCTAAATAATAGATACCCAATGAAGTATCTTTATTCAAAAACCCAAAGAGAAAAGAAATTTTTGAAAATGTATTTATTAAACAGTAAATATTTTTAGTGAAAACTGATTCATTATTGACTTTAATGATTAAATTTCAAATTCTCTGTGATTTGTTATTTTTATCTAGCTTCATTTATACTTAATATATGCATTATATTTAATAACATTTGAACCTTCATGTCGACAATATTTATTCCCTAGAACTAAAGTGGTAATGCAGAGTTATACAGCTTAAAAGTACAAGCCTTTAGGATGAGAATTTAAAGTAGGGATCTATTCTGATACTTAGAAGTTTCTTCAGTTTTTTTTTTGTTTGTTTTTAACTGCAAATGCATCATTATCTTATGTGGAAATTTCCTCCTATATGTCTGTTACATAGAATGTGAAAATTGGCTTTCCTTCTTACCTACTACAGAAAAAGCCGTATTTGTTGAGTTAATGCTCAAAAATTGTAGCTCAGGAAGTATCTGAGGTTTATTATTCTCTTTTTAGCACTTGCTACTTCAGTCAATGAAATCTAGCAGCTAATCATATTACTTTGTTTTATGGTGAGAAATAATTGCCTCATGAATTAGAAGTTATATTACATATATTATATTAAAGAATGCAATATAAAAGACATCTTGTAAATCAGGCCCTTTTGCTGTGCAGGTTAATCAACTGCAGCATGAGCTGTCCAAGAAAGATGAGTTACTTCGAATTGTCTCCATTGCTTCTGAAGAGAGTGAAACTGATTCCAGCTGTTCTACACCTCTTCGGTTCAATGAGTCCTTTAGCTTATCTCAAGGCTTGCTGCAACTGGACATGCTGCAAGAAAAGCTTAAGGAACTGGAAGAAGAGAATATGGCTCTTCGATCCAAGGTACATTCAACCTAATTCCCAATTTCCTTTCACGGTTTAAGCCCAGGTAGCGTTTAGGTGAAATGTGATATAACTAAGGATTACAATTGACATTCCAATGAGGGAGTGACAGCCAAGACATATGTATTTATTGCCATCTGTTGTTTCTTAGATCCCACTGAAAAGTGGGCAGTAGCAAGCTGACAGATGAAATAGAGAAAGCGACAGCATAGAATATATATCTCGTGTCATGTAAACAAATAATTAAATAAATACAACTGTGGTAAGAACTATGTTGGAAAATTTCAAGGTTCTGTGAGCTTGTATGATGGGGGTGGGGATCAAAGAAGTCCTACTTAGGCAAGTGATATTTTAGCTGAGTCTAGGGATTAAGCCAGACAGAAATGTATGGGGGGGGGGCTACGGGTTAGAGAGATAAATAGGCATTTACAAAGGCCCTAAGAGGAGTGAAGGGGAAATGTTTTTCATATCCTTTTCCATACCTTTATTTTATGGTAGAAAAAGCTTTATAAGTGATTAACTTTTCAAATGAGAATTAAAAGGTTTTTTTTTAAGTTAATACTGTAAAACAATTAGAAGATATCACATACTATTTTTTTTTTCTTGAAGGCTTGTCACATAAAGACAGAAACTATTACCTATGAAGAGAAGGAACAACAGCTTGTCAATGACTGTGTTAAAGAACTTCGTAAGTATTAACATATTCTGTTTGCCTTTGGGCAGTTCTCTGGCACACTATCTCCAACTCACAAATTAAATAGATGGTTTTAGTAGAAACATCTCAAGAAACAGTATTAAATAATTACTGAAGATCTTGGAATATCACATTGAGCCCACAGCTGTAAATAAAATACCATATATACTTCTAAGAACTATCTTTGTTTCAGTTGCCATCATCATTAAATAAAGACCTAGTTTTCTATCAGTTATAGCATGTTAAGAGTGAAAGAAACCAAAGCTCTTTACTCTGTTGATAAGAAAATAGTCCTGCAGAGAATGTGATTCGCCTGAGTCAGAAAACGATAGGTAAGTGGCAAAGCCAGGTCTTACATTCCATGTGTAATTTATTAAGTGCCAACTGTGTGTCTATAAAGGAATATATTTTGGTTTGATGTAATGTTAACTAAAATAATTTTTAAAATAAATTATTTGGAAAAAGATCAGCTTTACTGGAGAAAGATACTCAATTTCTCTATAAATGTATAGCCTTTTATGTTGAAAGAGAAAATGTAGCATCACATCAGTTCACTTGGGCTGTGGACCTCAGAATGCATTAACTTAGAATAACAGAATATTAGAGAACCAGAGGGAAGATAAATTGAATCTTCTCCATCTAAATTGTCATTGCCCACCTTTTACACTTTAAAAATCAGAGAAGATACTACTTGCCCAGGAGCTCAGATCCTGGTCTCCTTCCTTCCTGTTGCCATCCTATGAAAACGTTGTTGGCTTTCTGTCAATTAAAAAATAGTTTTATATGACACTGAGAAATGGTTCTGCCACTTGTGTTTAGATGTAAAAATTTTTATATGAAATAAAGATTTATTTCCCCAGTGGGATTCTAAAGTTTTTATTTCATGTGTATTCAAGAATACTACCCTGTAAGAATTGCTTTAGAGACCCTGTTCAGTTTCCCAGGTATCCCAGAAAATCTCTCTCCTACAGAAGCATCTCAGTAGCTTTGTCAGTAGGTTTAAGGGGCTGTGACTGTTCCATTATGGAAATGCTCTTTTGTTAAACTTGTTAATTTTCATTGCTTGTGGGAGTTTATTCACACCCCTGAAGAGTTCTCACAGACATAAGTGAGATTATGTCTTGGCACTTGCAAAAAAATATAATTCACCTATATCTTTTCAAACTTTCTTGTCCTTCATGAAGAAAAAGATTTAAGTATGTGTCTTTTTAATAATGAAAAGATTGAAGCAAAACTTTTAGCTTGCCTTTACAAGTCATCTCTTTTTAGCTTTATTGCCTCATATTCAATTCCTAAGATTAGCCTATTTCAAAAGAATCTTTATTTTTTAAGTTTATGTTAAAGAAAAAGGTATTTGTGATAGCTTAGTGCTTGCTATAAAACAGGATTTGACCCACAGGCCATAGTTTGCTAACCCCTATTCTACATTTATATTAATTTTTAAAATTCTTATTTATTTTTCAGGTGAAACAAATGCTCAGATGTCCAAAATGACTGAAGAATTGTCTGGGAAGAGTGACGAACTGATTCGATACCAAGAAGAGATCTCCAATCTCTTGTCTCAGATTGTAGATCTTCAGCACAAACTTAAAGAAGTAAGTTCATTCTTTCATTCAACAGATGTTTGTCAAGCCCTGACCTAGAACCATGCACTGTGCTGAGTGCTAGATTAATCAAAATAAACGGGTCCCTGCCCTTTTACAGTGGTCACTGTTTTAGTCTTCTCTGTGACATGAAGTGTGGATAACTGCTTTCAAGTCACTATTTCTCTTCTTAATGATACCAAACCCAAGGTTGGCTACCCACAGCTCGAAAGCCAGTGATCAAGAGACAAGGGCTGTTTGTTCACCTTCTGCCTGAGAAGATGGCAGACTCCCGTCACAAAGACCATCTTAACAGTGGGACACGGGCAGGGGTCTTTGTAAGGAGGGAGAAGGAAGGAAAAACAACCGAACAAAGGAATCATAAGAAGGGTGTTGAGAGTTCCCCATTGAGAGGCCTACAGGCAAGCCAACAGTCTGTGCAGATGACTAGTTTAAGGTCAGCAAAGCTCCCAAAGCTGGAATGTCTAAAGGTTGAAGTCTGCTTCTTTTGAAGTTAGTTCCTAGAATTCTTAAGCAAATAGGATGTTTATCTAAAGTCACCTATTAGTTAACAGGCCATCATTTACAGAAATAGTGTTAAAAGAATGGTGGGGCTGGTTACAGTAAAAGGGGGTTGGATCTTCCTCAGGAAGTTGGGGTGTGAATTACTGACTCCGTGCTCATTGTCCTCTGATCACCTTGATGGATTTTGTATTCTTCCCATTTTATTGCTCTTATTTGACTTTTGGAAGGTAAGCTTTTTATAGGCCTCAACATAGACTATACCCCTGAGGGGCACCCTTAAAGAGAGTAGCCTCTATTTTATATGAGAAGGCTTCACATGTCTCTTATCATATGTTGTTAGCATGTGATTGAGAAAGAAGAACTGAGACTTCACCTACAAGCTTCCAAGGATGCCCAAAAACAACTGACAGTGGAGGTAACGAAATCTTCCTTTATTTTGTGTAATACAGGATAGGCAGGAATGAATAGTTTCTTTCATCTTTGCGAATAAGATTTAAAATAACAACAACAAAGAATCAGGATGAAATTATGAGAGTTAAGAAGTAAAGCATTTAAAAAATTCTATCCCTAAAACTAATAACATGGCAACATCCTTATTGACTAATGGGGAAAACCTTGACTTTTATAAGATTCTTCAGGAATAAGTGACCCTTTTACCTGTTTACCTTAACTAGCCCAGTAGTTTTTAAAATATCAGAAAAATAGCAAAAATTGCTTATTTGGTACTTACATAAAAATTCTATAGATTAGCTATAATTTAGTAGTTCTTTAGCAAGTGTAAGAATCACATGGCAGGGGGAGTTTTGAATGGAGATTCCCAGACATCATCCCCAAAAGTAGCTAATTCAGTAGGTCTAGAATGAGGGCCTAGAATGTGCATGTTTAATAAGCATCCCCAGCCCTGATGATGCTGATAATACAGTCCGCATACTATACTTGAAGAAATTTTTGAAGTTAAAATGTACTGTGAAAAGCATGTATCTTTTAACATGCTTATGAATCTAACAATAAAAACGGCTCTAAAACAAGGGAGAAGAAACTACTTGTTTAGGATGATTGAGCACTCCGAAGTCTTATACAATATTTTGTAGACTTGGTCTTACCATTTGTAGACTTCAGAATAATGTTTAAAATATGTATATCTAACAGTGTGCTAAATCTGACTTAACCATAACTATTATATTTCCTCTATAAGATTGTTTAAATGTATGAAACATTAAATATTGAATTGACAGTTATTGTTGTCCCAGCTACATTTTGGAATTTTAAGAAATCATGTTTATATATAATTCTGGCCAAGACTCCCCTAATTCTGGCAGCTTGAAATATATATCTACTCTCCTTGCTTAGTTTGTTTTAGAGTATTTGTAAAATGAATTATATTCATAAACTTAGCTAGCCCTCTGAATAAAATTAATACTTATCCCAATGGGTTTTTTTCCTCCATTGTCATTTTAGAATATAATAAACTGAACTAATTACCATCCTTTCTTTCAGCTGCATGAGTTACAAGACAGGAATATGGAGTGTCTAGGAATGTTACATGAATCCCAAGAAGAAATAAAGGAACTTCGCAGTAGATCTGGCCCTGCTGCTCATCTCTACTCCCAGTCATGTGGAGCTTTTTCTGGGGTAAGGAACTGAGAAAGATGTTATATATTTAAGGAAATTTGCTTAAAATCAGATTGTCCTGAAAGTGGTACAGTTTCTGATGATGTGAAGCATCTTAAGAAGAGATAACATGGATTGTCCTTTGATTTAGGCCTTAATTTGCATGCCTACATTTATCTTAATGACCATCCACATTTATTCTAATATATGCAATGAACCCCAGGGAGATTAGGTTCAGGTGTATACCTTCAAGCTCCTTAAACTTGAGTCATCCTTACCCTAGGCCCACTACATCCCTCTTATTCAAATAGTGCTCTGTGCATCTAAAATCTTTTATAATAGATCTTGAGTTTCTTGATATACTTAACTTCAGTTAGAATATAGGCTCTATGGGAACAGGGAATTATGTTTATTTCATGAAAACATCTGAGTTTATGCCAGAATTTTTAATGTTGCTTCAAAGACTTATTTTAGCAATCTAGTTCTTAAACATATACATGTAATCCTGTGAAATTTTTTAAAAGATGTAAACTAAATCATAGTAGATTTTCTGAAGAATATTGAGGGCACATTTTTGTTGTTTCACTTTTTAATTTTGAAAAAATCTTAAATTCAGAATGAAGTTCCAACAGTAGTACAAAAAACTCTCATATATGCTTCACTTAGATTCCTCCATTTTTAACAATTTACTATTGCTCTCTTATTTTCTTCTGGACCATTTAACAGTAAGTTGTAGATATGCCCTATTTCCCCTTAATACTTCAGTGTGTATTCACTAAAAACAAGGGCACTCTCCTACATAACCACACTACCACCATCAATGTCAGAAAATTGACATCGATATGATACTGTAATTGCCAGCCGGTGATTTTCTAATTTCATCGTGTTTTCCACATTTATTAATTATCATTCTTTTGTAAGTCAGAGCTCTTTTGTCTCACTTATTCATTTGTTCATTAAGTTATTTCAGTGTGGACTCATATATTCCTATTTTAGTCCATTGATTATACCTCATTTTATTCCAGTTGTCCCAGGCATGGCCAGGGGTATCTCCTTCAAGCTTATCTTGCCTTATAGAATGATTTTTCTATATTATAAAAGCTGTAAATGTTTTATTATAGAAAGTTAGAAATTATAGAGAAGCTCAAAGAAATTGTAAATACCATCAAATCCTGCCCTCCACAGAATCACTATTAACATTTTGGTTTATAATCTTTAGTATCTTTTATTTTTGTGTCTGCATATGTAATATTTTCTGTTTATCATATTGGTTTTGTCACTGCTTTCCCCAAAAAGTAGTTGGTTTTTGTTTAAAAGTTACATTTCTAGGGAGAATGTTTTCCTTCGATATTTATTTGAATTTCTTTTATTATAACACTGAAAGTTCTGGATTCTGGAGACACTGTTAATTAATTTAAGGACAACTCATTTCTCCAAGCAGGTTTCTTACATAATTATTACAGGAATCTCAAACTCTTCTTCTTAGGAATCTCTGGCATCTGAGATTGAGGGGACCATGCGTAAAAAGTTGAGTTTGGATGAGGAATCTTTTCTCTGTAAACAAAAGTAAGTACAGATCACATACATGTGTTGTTACTCAACCATTGGGATGGAACTTTAAAAGAAGCCACAATCCAAACTGATAGATAGGTATTACAAAATTCAGTGGTAAATCTGCTCACTTTACAGTTTTTTTCCTTAATACTCACATTTGTGAGAGTTCTCTTGTTCTGGGTTTTATTTTTTAATGATCTCTCCTAACCTTTAGAGCCTTTTTGGGGTGGCGTTATTTTTTAATGAATTACACACACATGTCTCTTTTCTAAAGCGCTCCAGCAGTAGGGAGTGGCAATAATGAACACTTCTTTTTTAACAGAGCCCAGCAGAAACGGGTATTCGATACTGTCAGGATTGCCAACGACACACGGGGCCGCTCTGTCCCACTCCCAGCTCTGCTAGCCATTCCAGGCTCCAACCGCTCAAGTGTCATCATGACAGCAAAACCTTTTGAGTCTGGCTTACAACCAACAGAGGACAAAACACTGCTGAACCAGGGGAGCAACTTGGAGGAGGTTCCAGGGTAAGACATAGGTCATGGCAGTGGAAAAAAATCTAAGTTTTATGGCATGTTCCTCGTAGCATCGACATAACAGATTCACATACCCAATTCTGGCATCGCTCTGTGTTTTCCCAAGGAAGTTCTAGAACTGTCAGTTCTACTCCGTAATGATGCCATATGTCATTGGTAAGACTGATCGTTGATATCATAAAAGTTTTTTAGAGTAAAAAAGCTACATTTAATTAAGTATATTCAAAATGGATCTTGCATTAAACTCTGAAATTCTTTTCTACTTTCTTCTTTGGTGTGGCAAAATTTAGGTTTAAATCTTCATATTCAAATTCAAATTTGTTTGAAAGTGCTTGGTCACTGGTAGTTATGCATGGTGTCACACAACACCTCCTCATAACCCATGTTGGTAATCTCATCTGCTTTGGTGCCTTTAGGATAAACAGTAAACGTGAATACCTATTGAGGAAAACTTAGCTTGCTCTTAATTTCCTATTTGTTTAAACTTGGATATTTTTCCACTTTTCATTAAACTGAGTATGTAATTCAGTTCACTGAAGTACACATAACTAGAAATTAAACAGCAATGACTGGAAGGTCAGCTGAAAGCTTTTGAAATGTAAATGTTTGGCACCTAAGAGAAACCTTTCCCTACATAGAAATCATTACTCTGGATTTTCAGTTGCATGGTCTTCTCTGTAGTGAGCATGTTCTGCACCCACAGTAGCTTTATGAATTAATACTCCCTTACCTTGGGAGGCTGAACCAACAGATCTATGTGAACTCACACAGAGCAGCCAGGAGTACCTACAACACAGCCTGTTACTCCTTCTTTTGATATTGAATTGTAACATACCTCTAATTTTAAAAATGGTAAAAAGTGAAAAATGTGTCATAGGACTATGAAAATACAGTATTTATAACTCTTGTTCTTTGCTTTTTAAATATTCTATAAGATTCATAGAGGATTCATGGCCTGAAGCAGTTTTTTTGACACTTTAATATTTTTGAAATTGTTTTGCAGCTAGTGGCATGTCATAGTTTAATGGGTAGCATTTTTTCTTTCTGAGTAGTACATAAATAATGTAGTACATAAAATAATGGTACCTTTTGTAATCAATGGTATTACAGATTCAATGGTATTACATATTACACATAAATGGTATTACATATTACATTATGATATTTACTTTTTTAAAACTGAATTTATAGATGGTCATATTTCATATATCAAGTAAAATAGAAAAGTTAGTGAACACAATGTAATATGTATATTTTTGCCTATCCACAGTCACTTGAAATGATCTATAAAAGTGGTATGTAATACTAATGACTTTGATTTGTTGTTACTATTTCTATAACTGTTTATTCCAGATATCTAAGAGAAAGTACTGTGTTTTTGAGATCAGTCTTTTGAGCATTCGCCATTATAGAAAGGAGAAGCCTAGGTTGTGTTCTTGGCCCTTACAGACCTACTCAGTGAATGTGACTTTCCCATAGGAACATTCAGAAGGTGGTTCAACCAGAACCCTCTGGAGATAGTGACTTGGCTACAGCACTGCATCGCCTTAGCCTGCGGCGACAGAACTACTTAAGTGAGAAGCAGTTCTTTGCTGAAGAATGGGAGCGGAAGATCCAGGTTCTGGCTGACCAGAAAGCAGGGGTTAGTGGCTGTGGCACCCCCACAGAGAGCCTTGCCTCTCTCTGCACTGACCAGTCGGAGATCACAGACTTCAGTAGTGCCAGTTGCCTTCGGTGTTTTATGCCTGAAAAATTACAGATCGTCAAACCCCTTGAAGGTAATAAATCAGCAAAGGCCATTTTTCAGCCATGTTCCTTATTGGCCTTTCCTTCCCCTAGAATTGAGATTTGTATTGTAATTGTAATAGCACTATGTGCAGAAGATATCTTTATTATCCCTAAATACCGCTGTTTGGGTGACAGTGCTTTGCAGTGCTTTGTTGAAAATGAATGAAGAGATAGATCTGCATTCTCCAGGTCATCAGCCATCAGTTCTCTTTTACTGATTATTTTTTTAATATAAAGCTGAGGGAGGAAGAGTAAGCTTTTCTTGTCCTTTGCCAAGGAGTACCATTGATGGCAGTTTTTATGGTAAGATAAATGGGATATGATAAGTAAAAATAACCTAGATGTAATACTTCACCTCTACCTTCCTTTTCAAAAAAGAGTTCTTTACCCCAATAATGTCATCTACTTAGAGGTATATGTGCCTCTATTTTTCTTCTCAGGTCTGTTCATTTCAGTTCAGTTTCTGTTCTCTCCTAAGACAGAACTTGAATTCAAAATAAATTTTTGTTTTATAGAAAATGACGGTCTTCAAATGATTCTCTGCTGTTATCATGAGAGAGTCTGTATTAGATAAAGCTTTGTGTAGGAAACCTATGAAGACCCCCTCAAACTCAAAGGTTCTGTATCTTAGTTTTATTTATTAATGATCAGTGCAAGTATTTGTCAGAGTTGCCATTTTTAGGAAGAAATGACTTATACTGTCATAATTAGACATTGCATCTGGTACAAATTCTTGGGATAATCGTTCACCAGGGCTATAGACAGGAACCACGGAGTGACATCCTCTGAGGCACATATCTTCCTTCTCATCACTGCTTCTGATCTGATTTCCTGTTAAGGGTGTTGTCTTGTTTTTTCACCCCTGCTTTAGATGTCCTTTTACAAGTTAACTTTTGAAATAGAAAGATTATTATTTGTATCTTCAACTTAATCAGTCTTTCACAGAGAACTTCAGTTTCCAAATTTTACCAACATACTAGGACCAAATAAGTAGTTTTGTTATTACATTCTTTTCAATATATTTTATTGATTGTGCTATTACAGTTGCCCCATTTTCCCCCCTTCATTCCCCTCCGTCCTGTATACCCCCTCCCACCCACATTCCCCCCCACCTGTAGTTTATGTCCATATAAGTCCTTTGGCTTCTACATTTCCTATGCTATTCTTACCCTCCCCCTTTCTATTTTCTACCTACTATCTATGCTACTTATTTTTTGTACCTTTTCCCCCTCTCTCCCCCCCCCCACTCCCCTGTTGATAACCCCCCATGTGATCTCCATTTCTGTGTTTCTGTTCCTGTTCTAGTTGTTTGCTTAGTTTGTTTTGGGTTTTGTTTTAGGTGTGATAATGACTGAGTTTGCTGTCATTTTACTGTTCATATTTCTTATCTTCTTTTTCTTAGATAAATCCTTTTAACATTTCATATAATAAGGGTTTGGTGATGATGAACTCCTTTAACTTGTCCTTATCTGAGAAGCACTTTATCTGCCTTTCCATTCTAAATGAAAGCTTTGCTGGATAGAGCAATCTTGGATGTAGGTCCTTGCCTTTCATGACTCAAAATACTTCTTTCCAGCCCCTTCTTGCCTGCAAGGTCTCTTTTGAGAAATCAGCTGACAGTCTGATGGGAACTCCTTTGTAGGTAACAGTCTCCTTTTCTCTTGCTGCTTCTAGCATCCTCTCCTTCATTTTAATCTTGGGTAATGTAATTATGATGTGCCTTGGTGTGTTCCTCCTTGGGTCCAACTTCTTTGGGACTCTCTGAGCTTCCTGGACTTCCTGGAAGTCTATTTCCTTTGCCAGATTGGGGAAGTTCTCCATTATTTGTTCAAATAAGTTTTCTACTTGTTGCTCTTCCTCTTCTCCTTCTGGCACCCCTATAATTCAGATGTAGGAACATTTAAAGATGTCCTGGAGGTTACTAAGCCTCTCCTCATTTTTTCTGAATTCTTTTTTCTTCATTCTTTTATGGTTGGATGTTTCTTCCTTCTGGTCCATACCATTGATTTGAGTCTCAGTTTCCTTCCCATCACTATTGGTTCCCTGTACAATTTCCTTCATTTCGCTTAGTGTAGCCTTCATTTTTTCATCTGATTTGCAACTGAATTCAACCAATTCTCTGAGCATCCTGATCACCAGTGTTTTGAACTGTGCATCTGATAGGTTGGCTATATCTTCATCACTTATTTGTATTTTTTCTGGAGCTTTGATCTGTTCTTTCATTTGGGCCATTGTTTTCTGTCTTGACGCACCTGTTACGTAGTGAGGGGCAGAGTCTTAGGTGTTAACTAGGGTGGGGTAACTCATGTCACCAGGTTGTGACCTTTTATGTGGTGAAGGGGTCTGAGAGGGAACAATGGCACTTCTCCGCTCTCTGCCAGATTTCAGTCACTTCCCCCACTTCCCACAGGCAAATTGGACCCTTCTGATGCTGATTCCCATTTGGGTGGGTTTGTGTATGTTCTAGGACCCTGTGGGTCTCTCCAACAAACTTTCCTGTGGGGCTGGGAGTTTCTCCCGCTGCTTCAACCCCCACAGGTGTTTTCAATCAGTGATTTGAGGCTTTATTTCCCCACACTGGGGTCCTGGCTTGAGCAGTCCATCCAGCTCCACAGTTGTTTCTCCTGGTTTATCTGCATGTGAATGTGGGACCAGTCCTCAATCCGCCACCTCCCAGGGTCCACCTGCTGCTGCCTTGCCTGCCCTGCTCCACAATCCGCTGCCTCACTGGGTCTGCCAGCCACCAGTTTGCCGCAAGTCAGTCCTCTCTGCCCGGCTGCCTGTCTCCGTCCCTCCTACTGGTCTGGATGAATGTGTCTTCTTTAACTCCTTGGTTGTTGGACTAACATACAGTTCGATTTTCTGTCAGTTCTGGTTGTTTTTTGTTTTTACATTTTTGTTGTCCTTTTGGTTGTGCGAGGCAGCACAGTGTGTCTACCTACACCTCCATCTTGGCCTGGAAGTCCCCTCTATTATTACATTTTTTACACATATATTTTTAGCTTCTGCTTCAAGATTTAATATTGTGAGAAATTCATAACATGCCTTTTATTTATTTGTTTGTTTATTTATTTATTTTTGTCTTCATATTCAGGATCACAAACTCTGCACCACTGGCAGCAGCTTGCTCAACCAAATTTAGGAACCATTCTCGACCCACGACCAGGTGTAATCACTAAAGGCTTTACCCAGTTGCCCAAGGATGCCATGTATCACCTCTCAGATTTAGAAGAGGATGAAGAGGAAGGTATCACTTTTCAGGTTCAGCAACCTCTCCAAGTAGAACAGAAACCTCCAGACCCCAAGCCCGTTACAGGAATCTTTCTACCACCCATTACTTCAGTAGGTGGTCCAGTTACAGGTGAGAGGAGTGCTTGAATATAGTCTAGTTAACTAGTTGTACTTTGCATCCTGACTTACTACATGGTCAGCTGACTATCTCTACTAAGTCTGACTACATTGTACATAGTCTTGTAATATAATGTAAGATAATAAAGATCTATAGCATTTAGTGGCTTTTCTAATTCTACTTTATCTTAGCCAGCTCACATAAATAGATTAGTCAGAGAGAGAGATCAATTCAGTCTCTGGTTTGCAAACTTTCTGGGCCCCATCTGACCTCTTTACATTCTTAAAAGTCATTGAGAATTCCAGAGAGCTTGTCCATGTGGGTTGTGTCTACTGATAATTACCATATTACAAATGAAAACTGAGAAAGTCTAAAAGTATTCATTTAAAAATAATAATTACATGTTAATACAAATATGTTTTATGAAAAAAGCTATTTTTTAAGTAGTGGGAAGGATGGTTTTCTTTTACAATTTTCAAATCTCTAATTTTTGGCTTAAAAGAAGAAAGATTCTCATATCAGCTTCCACATTCAATTTATTATAATTTGTTGTTTTTGTTAAAGAGTGCAAAGAAAATGCAGCCTCACACAGATATGTAGTAGGAAAAAGAAATAGTATTTTAATGGCCTCTTCAGGTATTTGCAGACATTCTTTAATTTTTCACCAGAACGTGATAAGTGGTAGTTTAAGGTTTGTAGCAATATGGAATCTATTGGATTCAATATTGTAGCAGTATGGAACCCTACCAGTGAACTTT
The DNA here is from genome assembly GCF_004126475.2 of Phyllostomus discolor. NCBI lineage: Eukaryota > Metazoa > Chordata > Mammalia > Chiroptera > Phyllostomidae > Phyllostomus > Phyllostomus discolor. Next base: position 28,474,137 of record NC_040906.2, read on the forward strand.
TCATACTTTGTTGTGTTAAAATCTATTGGACTATCCTACATTTTTAATGCATTTTTCCCCATGCATGATTTTGTAACATTACGCATTGGTCATTTGGAAAACATTGATTCACTGCATTGTGCAGATTTTCCAAATGCCGGCACATTTTGTTAAATAATATATCTTATCAGATTAGTCTTTTAGTATTAGGAAGCTTTCAAGCTCTCAGTGGTAGATATGAGTTTTCCAAAATTGCACACACAATACTAAAAAGATTCAAGAGCCCTGGCTGGTATGGTTCACTGAGTTGAGCACTTCCTGTGAACCAAAAGGTTGCCAGTTTAATTCCCAGTCAGGGTACATGCCTGGGTTGTGGGCCAGGTCCCCATTTGGAGGCACACGAGAGACAACTACACATTGATGTTTCTCTCCCTCTTTTTCTCCTCCCTTTCTCTAAAAATAAATAAATAAAATCTTTTTAAAAACTAAATAAAAGAAAAAGATTCAAGAGTCATGATTTAATGAATAATTTTTACTGCTTCATCAAGGACATTCTTATGTGAATTTGACATTTTGTTTTGTTGTTGTTGTTGTTTTAACATTTTTTTATTGTTGTTTAAATACAGTTTTCTGCCTTTCCTCCCACCCCTCCCCACCACCCCATTCTTGTTTTTTAATACTATGAGTAGACAACAGTGAAGAATACTAGTACAACTTAGTGCCATTGCCTTGATTTGTGCTAAGGAGTCAGCAGTCTTACCCCACATTGCTTGAAAGTAGTTTTGATCTGTAGCCTCCTGCAACAAGGAGGCTACAACCCTGTAAATCTTGAGAACCGCTGGAGTAGGTAGTTTGGCTAAAAAGATTGAATGACTAGATCTTGGTTGTTGTTGTTAATGTATTTTTTTTTTCAGAATGGGTTTTTCTCTTAGTTCTAAGTTATTCTTAATCCTTTTACATTACAGTTTAACATTATTAACCTGGTCTTTCAATTTTGTGTTTGATTCCCTAAAGTCTCTACTTCAGTTACAACCTCAAACCCAGGAAAGTGTCTGTCATGCACAAATTTGACATTCACCTTCACCACCTGTAGGATATTATATCCCTCTGATATCACTCAGGTCACCCCCAGGTAGGTCTGGGCAATTTGAGGCTTTACTTCTTTCCTCAACTATGTTTTTATGAATTTCTTTTAAAAATTACTTTCATTTTAATGAATTTTAATTAATGTTCTGTGATCATTTGTCTTTAGAATATTTTCACATTGTATTTTCTCATTTGATCACTATAAGTCTTTGAAGTAGGCAGGGAAAGTGTGTATGTGTTGTGTAAACAAAGAAAATGAGGCATAGAAAGCTCATGTGACTGGTCCAGGGCAGACAGGTAGTAAATGGCCCAACAGGGACTATGCCCAAAGTTAGCCAAACTGTCGGAGTTGAGGGACCAGTCCTCTCCACACCAGAGTATCCTCACTTCTGACAGCACCTGCAAGGTCAGGGGATTCCCAAAACTACTCTCTGGTTCGATTAATTTGCTAAAAGGACCCAGAACCCTACTGAATGCTGTTATACTCATGGTGACTATTTATTACAAGGAAAGGATACAGGTTAAAATTAGCCAAAGAAAGAGACGCATAGATCAGAGTCTGGGAGGGTTTCACTTGCAAAGCTTCCCTTGTCCCTAGGATTCGTGACCTCCCGCATTGATGAATGATAGTGCACACAGAGTATTGCCAGCCAGTGTCCAGATTTTGTTTGAAGCTTCATTGCATAGGATGATTGGTTGATTAATTGATTACCTACATGGTTGAACTCTCTTCCAGGTCCACCGACCCAAAGCCACCACCCTAATTCAAATGGTTGGTCTTTCTGACATGGCCAGGCCCCTACCCTACAACTGCTGGGTGTGTCCAGCCCACCCCAAGATCTCCTGTGGCCAGCCTCCATCCTAAATAAAGACACTTCTGTCAGATATGGCATAGATTGCCTCCCAGAAGCCGAGAGCAAAGGCCAGACCCTTCTAGACAAGGCCAAAGTATTTACAACACAGGCAAGAGCATGGATATTCCAACATGTAGTTGCGGAATCTCAACCTAAAAAGCCATATTGCTGCTATTCCTATCCTAGCAACTCCCGAATAGAATCTAAGGTAGTCTTCAAAAAGATGTATAACATTGCAGTGATACTATTAACTAGAAGGAGAGAAGAAAAATAAAGCAAAGAGTAATCAAGAGTAAGGCTATAAAATGGATAGAGGAATAAAGCCAGTGTGAAAATTGTACCATAAAGTTTTATATACTTGCTAAGGTGAGCCCTGTATTTGAGTCTTTACCTTCCAGCTACCAATATGGAGGGAAATAACATTATGATTCACAGCATCTATTAGACAGAAGCAAATCAGTTGTTTAGGGAAGCATCTGGGTGATATCCAGCGAAGATCTCAATAAAATCTGTAATGAACAGATATATCTGCAATCTTTCTGCATTGTTCCTGTAGTCAACAAGATAAATTTTATAAAATTGGTTCCTGAGGGGACTCTCAACTCAGGTTGTTGCCATCATATGAAGTGTACAACTTGGGAAAGAACAGATAAATTCTACTGTAAAGTAGGGACAAGGGGGTGGGACTCTGGCAGGATAGTGTATGGACCTCATCAGTTCAGAGATTTTTAGTTTAACCAAGCAGTCAGTTGTTTGTATTTTGCTTATTTTATACTAGTTAGTTCTTTGGAAAGTTTATTTAGTAATTCCAAACTTGCATTTTGTTCATAATCTTTAAAAATCTTAGTATCTTCATATACTGAGTATTTTCTCTTGAAGTGAAAGTTCACCTATTAAATATGATAACATTGGAGGAGAAAGTGACTAAAGAAATATCCTCTCCATTCTATCAAGATTTCTTGCTTAATGTTTTTTCATTGTTAAAAAAAAAAAAGAAGAGGAAAAAGAAATATTCTAATAGGTGTTAAAGCTTTAAGTTTTAATTGTCCAGAAACATATGTTCTAAGTTAAGGTTGAGACACATTTGTTCCATGATATCCTTATACTACTATTGTTTGGAATTAATATTTTTGAAAATTGAAATTTAGTGATTAGAACTTTTTTGTTCTCAGTAATATAAAATTGAAAGATTAAAAAGAAATAAATTTCTCCTTTGAAGAACATCTTTGATTTAATTATGAAAGATTGTGTTTTCTAAAATGTTAATTGTTTACTCATAGGTTATTGTCTCTTAGCATATTTCACTTTTTGGAATGGATATAGTAATAAAAATTTCTAGAGGTTACTGTCTTTAATATTTAAATTTCTTTGACTTCTGTCATAAAATTTAATTATATTCTCACAATTGTATAGAGTTAAAATTTAGGAATAAATTATCTAAGAGTATAGTAAACTTTCATATCCTATGAATTGTTTCAATACGTTTATAACTAAGTTACAAATTACAAATAATTAGCCAATCATTGAAGTAACATCAAAATTTTCATTCCACAGATCTCCACCACAGAGTTGAGTTACTGGCCTATTCCTCTATATTTACTGGGGATAACTACTGTAATTACTTAAATACTGACTTGGAGATGGCATTTTATTTTAAACTGTCTTTCCTGCATTTTTTTTTAAGCTCTGGATTCCCTTCATTATCCTGTGGAAGTAGCAGTAGCAGTTCATCAAACACGGCGGTGAATTCTCCTGCTATGCCCTATAGACTCAGCATCGGTGAATCAATCACCAACCGACGAGATTCCACTGTAACCTGCAGCAGCACCATGAGCTTGGCCAAACTTCTACAAGAGCGAGGCATCTCTGCTAAAGTGTACCATAGCCCAGTTGCAGAAAACTCCCTCCTTCAGCCTCTGCCTAAAGCCCTGGCTATCCCTTCCACACCTCCAAATTCGCCATCTCACTCACCCTGCTCTTCTCCTTTGCCCTTTGAGCCTCGAGTACATCTTTCTGAAAATTTTTTGGCCTCCCGACCAGCTGAAACATTCCTCCAGGAGATGTATGGCTTGAGACCTTCCCAGAACCCTCCTGATGTTGGCCAAAGGAAGATGAACTTAGTAGACAGGCTGAAGAGACTGGGGATAGCCAGAGCAATCAAGACCCCTGATGCCCAGGAAAATGGAAGAAGCCAAGAGGCAGAAATTGGTCTTCGGAGACCAGACTCTACTGTTTATTTAAAGTCAGGTAGTAATTTATTGAGTGGATTGAGGAGGAATCAGAGTCTTCCGGTCATGATGGGTAGCTTTGGCACTTCAGTTTGCACATCCTCATCCAAAATGGATATCTTGAAGGAGGACTGAGGTTCGGCAGATAACTGACCTCTTATACAGATAGCACATGAAGGATAGATTTGCACTGATACAGGTAGTCTGGTCTGATGGACAGAAAAGGAATGTTGCAGATGGGTTGTGAATGTGGAAAGAGGAAAGTGAAAGGTTGGAAACAATTGGGATGAGCGAGGCCTTAATGAATGAGGTCTAACAAATTGAAAGTATAAATGAATGGGTCATAAGTATTTGGAGACAGAAAAGGAAAAAAGGTTTAATACACTCCTTCAGTTGGGTTTTCTTGTCTTGAAAATAAAAAGTGACCAGAAAATAAATTAAGTAATATTGACACACACCAGGAATACTTAATTGACTAGCACATTGACTTTTTGGTAAGCGTAGGCATAGAACACCCAGGTTAGGAGGAGGTGGGAAGAGAAAAGGCGCAGCTTTGCTGCTGAGAGAAAGCTGTTCTGGAAGGTTGGTGGGGTAAGCTCAGTCTGTTACTGAGAAAACAGTGAAGTGGCTTTTATGTTTTTCCCCTGTTGATGTTTCGCTAAATTATACTTCCATCAAATGGCAGGCTCACAGCATTGGCAAGCAAGGAATTTTACTTTTTTCATAAAATCAGAGTAGTGCAGACTCTCATTTTGCTTTCTATTTTCAGGCCTTTGAATCTCTGGGAACCCAAACACCACCCAAATTCCTTTTGTACTTGTGATTAACAAAAGTTCATTTTTTAAATTTATATTTTTATACAACATCCTAAAACACAACATGTGTGGAAGTAGGAGGAATTTGTTTTAAGAAGGAAATATGGGCAAATTAGAATCAAGTAAACTTGTTTTCAGAATATTTGTCCTGGGTAAGTGTCGTGGCCAAGGAGTATGAACATAATTGAATTTCCTTGGAGGCTGGACAGGGTTAAATCAGAAGTACAATCAGTAGGAATTAGAGATTGTTGTCTATGTATGTCTGTACATTTTTTAATAAGGAAAGTTGGTTGCAACTTAGCTTTTTTGAAAGTGTTCTATGCATATTTTTAATGAAAGATGATATATATTTGCACAAAAATTCTCAGGCACATTAACTTATTTATTTAAGCTGAAGTAAAAACCCAGGTGCTTGCTTTGAGACTTGTGTTTTAAATGTAAAATAAAATTAAAACACATCTGCCTTTTTCTAGATATCTGTGAATTTATAGAATGAATTTTTTAAAGGGAGAGTCAAAGCTCTTGCTTTTACTGTGGTTCTTTTTGTTTGTTTTACAAAATATGTGAAATAGCAAAGTGAGTCTTGAGAAATTAGGTTTCAGCCTTGTGACAAATTGGCTGTGAATTGGGAAGAAATAGATCTGTTTTCTGGGTGCTTGACGTGGCTTGATCTCGACAGGGCCACTCAGGAAGAAGTACCGTTATGTGAAAGGCATGGTGGAGAGAAGATGAGGAAGGGGGTTAATTCATTTTTGAAAATGGGAGGCATTGACTTTTTGGTGGTTAATTTGCAGATCTTTTGCTCCTTTGTTGTTACTTGACTGAATTTTCTGAATTAGTCTTGCTCCTCTGGTTCCCACCAAAATACTTATCCCTGAGTCAAAGGAGTTCCCTTTCTCTTTCCTCCTGAGGTGCCTTTCCTACATGAAGAGCTATGTGCTCAGAGGGGTAGAAAAACCCACATGCATGTAGTGGTAAGAATGTGTGCATTTTCCATGCTTTTTATAACCTTTTAACAAAGCTTTTCTAGATAAAATTCTTAAAAACAGAAAGTGAAAGTATCCTCCCTTTGTCTCTTCTTCTCTCAGTCATACTGAAGTCAGCAGACGGTACACGTACATGTTTAGAAAAGATTTCATCAGATGTATCAGTGAATTTAAGTGTCCCTGGATGTGGTAGGCATTGGACGGAAGAATTCCTGATGTTATGTTTCCAAAATATCCCAATTCGCTTTTTTAAAAATAGTATCTGAGTTTTTACTTCGTAAGTAACTCTGGGGTGCTTATTTTAGCTGATTCTTAAGATTTTTTATTTATTCTGTAAGAAAGTAATCTTCCTGTTGCCAGTTTCTAAGAGACATCAGGAAGTAAGAAAGTGTAGGACCAGAGAGTAATACAAAATGTTAAATTTTCAGATTCATGTTTATTATATAAATATAAATTAAATATCTATAAGATTCTGGAGTATTCTGTATAATTAGTATACTTTTCTATAATCAATGCTAAAATGATCAATTTGGAGGCAGGGCAAGGGCATATTCACACCAAATAAAGCACATCTGATTAAAGAGAACCAGACTTAAGTTTTTGAAAATTAGATTGATGTTGCCATTCCACCAGAAACATGATCATTGTGTACTGGTGCATGCTTGTCTCTAGAAATGAATTCCATCTTGAACTGGATTTTACTGTTTTCTGAAGTTCCCACCTAAAATCATTTTTGGTACAGCCTGAGAATCTCTATTATAACAAACTTGTGTGCAAAGTATAGTAAGAACTGGAACCTTGTAGCAAGTTCCTCCTTAACATTTTAGTTTTTCTATATCAACTGTGTATGTACTACTATGCCAGTATAGGAAACACCAATCTTTTTTTCCTCCTTTAAGGTGGTTTTCAGTGATTATATCTCAGGTATTTCTGAGTATCCTATGATATAGTATTCCTAAGCTCAGAATTAGAGGTTTTCATGAATTGTGATGATCCTCTGTAATCTTAGCATGCATCTTAGGGAAAAGTTATTGATCATTGCTAAAGTAATTTTTAAAAGAGTTTTATACTATATGTCTTCAGTTGACACAAATGAACAGACTCTGTCAAAGGGGAGAAATAAGTTAGAGACAGCTCATGAGAGCCACTTCTTGAGGGTGTATTATGTACAGTATTCAAAGCCTGTTTTCTTTTTTTATGACCATTCTAGTACATAATTAGTAGTATTTGTTATTACTAACATTGACTTTTGACATCTGAACTAGGGCTCTTGCGTGTTTAATGGTCCACTCCTTTGATGCTGGGTGCCTGCAAGCTTGTATTCCAAATGCAGCAAGTGTCTATACTGAGTGGTTTGCATTGCACAGCACAGCTACCTAGGTAGGAGTGGCAAAGTGCTCTGTGGGGCAGCCGGGGAAATACTGATGTTTGATATCTGGGGCTTGACTTTGTCAAACAGCTCTTTGTTGCACCTAGCTTTGCTTTGTCAAATGTAAATCAGATAATAAACATGAGTATCTTCTTAAATTTTCATTTGTCTTCCTGTATATTTGTCCCAGTTCTTTTTACAGATAGTCCTGCATAAAGTCTTTTCATTACAGTTTTTTTCTGTACAGAAAACAACCTCTATTTACCAAACCAACAATAGTCATATATAGTAAACAAATCTTATTATATTTTCTTAAGATATTTTAAAAAAATAGAATAGAGTGAGTGTGAAACAGTTCTTTTCTTGGTGTCCTCAATATACTGTTGATATTCTGTAACCACAAAAAAGCTTCATTTCTTTAGCAGAAATTTTCTCCCTTTCCTTTTCATTCAAACTGGCCTCATCAAGCATCTGACTCACTGGCTTCCTCCTCCCTTGCATGTCCACTTCCTTAATCATTAAGCCCTCAGGGCAGTGAGATTCTGATGAGCATCAAATAATTTTAGGAATAAGAGTGACCACAGAGACAAGAGTTTCCATCAAACTAGAGATAATACTAGGTATCTGTTTTGTTTCAGCTCTAGGCCTAGAAAAGTGGCAAAACCAGACTAAGCAAGGCCACGGCTGACAACGGCACTGATCAACCACCCCCTACCCTAGTGTTGATCAACTGTAGAGACCATGACCATAACTCTCTTAGTCATCACGATTAATGATCTTTCCCCTATATAACCCATCTCCTGGAAGCCATCAGGGAGCCAGGTCTTTGAGCATTAGCTCACCTATGACTCAGCCTGGTCCACTTCCAAATATTAAGCTTGCTTCCTTTGCTGGAAGGTCCTGTTCATGTTTTTACTGGGCTTTGATGTACACAGGCAAATAGACCCCTTTAGTGTGGTAAAAAGTTTTAACTATTTAGAAACTTTCCAAGAAACTAAATTTGAAAATTTAGTAGACTGCAACAGGAAAAGTTATTTGATGTTCTCTTCTGTTTGTCACAATTTAGTTGCAGTATATTTTTAAAATTCATTTAATATCCATTTAGAATTGTCAACGTTTTGTGAAGAGTAAATGAAGTATATGGGTCTCTACTTCTTTGATAAAATATTTAGAGATACTTCCAGCATCTTTGTGTTTTCTTTCACAAACCATTTTCAGTAGATACACGGTCAGTCCAATAGTCTTTTGATAAGGGTAAAGATTGGATACTTTCAGCATCTCATTGACTTCGATCTCTGTTTTTATTAAGTTTGAGTTGTGCTAGTATCAAGTTTTGTTTTTCATTAGTTTGTTTTTTAAATAAGAGCCAAATGCCATAAAATTTTCAAATGAACAGATGTGCAGTTTTGGCAAAGATGCTATAAAATACAAGGCTGTGTTACCAGCAATAACTTAGAGTGTTTTGTTCTTCAGTGCAAGAAAGTATGAGTAAAATGCACCAAAGGTGACGTGAGATTAGAGAAAAAATACAAAAAAGTTAAATTATAAAAATCAAAGTATTATTTCATAAAATGTATTTGCCTTCTCAGCAAAATCACTAATGTTAGTAACATCAGTCCTCTTTCTGGGTCTTTGGGGAAAAAAGGAACCTTTAATGCAATGCCAAAATATTCCTAAATTCAACCAAAGAGAAGAGCAGTTTACACTTAGCCCCTGCAAAAGCCTTTCTTTCTTTCCTGTCTGCCATTTAGAGCTGACAGAGTTGTACTAATGTCTTAAATGAGTAAAGGAAGAAAAAACATCCCCACATAATGGTAATTAGTGCTAAGCCTTGGCCAAGCCAAGTGGCTGGGGTTTTCCTTCAAAAACTTCATCTTTGTTTATATCCAGTGATCACATAAGGCCCAAATCCTACTTTTTAAATCATAAAGAGCATTTAAATATAAAATTTAACACAATAAACAGACTCAAACATTTGATCTCTAGCTGGAGATGGATTTGACTAGTCAAATCTGTCCATCGTTCTCTTTATAACGTCTTTCCCTTGCTTCTAGCTTTTAAAGTCTGTCTCCATCTAGTCTGCTCATGGTGCTTGCAGTTGTGGTAGGCAGACATACATGAGCAGAGCAAGGACAATGGAGCAGGTACAGGAGGGCACCACAATGGAAAGCCCCAGGTGCAAGGCAATGGGCAAAACTGGGAAAACCAGGACCTCGCCCCCAGGGTAACCTTTCCTTCCCTAGCATATTGCTGGTTGTGCAGCTTAGGCCCCCTGACCTTTCATATAGCTGGTTATGCAGTTCTGACCCTCCCCTGACATTTCCTCCCTTGGCATGTTGCTAATCATGTGGTAGACCCCCTTGGAAGAAAAACAGGGCAGAAGAGTGGTCTCATGCCACTCCCATTCAGGCCCTTGCACAGCCACTCCCTTAAGCATTAACCCCTAGGGATAACATCTAGGCCTCAGCTATGTTTCAGCTCTAGGCTCAGAAAAGCAGCAAAACCAGACAAGTGATGCCGTGGCTGCCATCAGGACCAGCTGCACTGACTAGTGACCCCCTGCCCTGGCACCCATCAGTCAGTGGAGACCACAGCCCTGAAAGGGCTCACCTGGAAAGCTGATGAATGTTCTATTGAGATCCTCCTCTGAGACCTCCCCTAAAATCACCAGCCTTAAAAGCCCTTAGGACAGAAGACCCAGTGTGCATTCCCCCTTGGGAGCATGCCCTTGCTGTCCCCTTCCTCTTTTTCCCTCCTAAGCTCCAAGGGCCCCTTCTTTTGCCTCTGTAACTTGTTTCCTGAGCCGATTTCTTCTACTGCTCACTTCAACATCTGTGACTTTCTAAATAAATTTTCTCTTACAGTTTGAGTCTTGGCTCTGAATTCTTTTCTAGCCAGAACGCAGGTACCAAGGTTGCTGAACCAAGGTCTGGTCTGACTCCACCCATCTAACATCTGGTGCCACTTGCCTCTGCCAACACAACCATAACTACCCTCAGTCAACACACTGAGGTCGGCATGACAGAAAAATGAAAAAAAAAAACCCAAAACAGTTCTTCAGTGACATTGCTGAATATGCCTGAACTCTGGTAGCACTGCCTCCTTACTTTGTAGGTCATGAAATTAATGAACCTCTTTGATTTAAGCCACTTCAAAGATCTGGCTTTAAATATCTACTTCGGAAAACTCCTAAAGTGTTTTTAGCCCAGACTCTTCTTTGGAATTCCCAAACATGTAATAGACCACTTGGATGTCTCACTGCCAGTCAAATTCAACATATTCAAGCCTGAAGTGAGCTCTTACTCCCCTCAGCCCATTTATCCCTCAGACTCTCCTATCTCAATAAGTGGCACCACCATCTACTCAATTGTTTAAGTTAGAAACCAAGGAATCATCATTGCCTCCTCCTTTCCCTCACCCTGACATCCAGTTGATCAAGTCCTGTTGCACACTGTACTCTCCATCCCACTGCTGCTCCCTTAGTTTAAGGCCACCTTTGTGCCTCATTTGACCACTAAACTGGTTTCTCTGCTTCCTGTCTTGGTCCCTCCAATTATTTCTCTACATTGCAGTCAAAATGATCTTTCTAACATGCAAAACTAGTCAGAGCCCCTCTCTGATTAAAAGTGTTTGTTGTCAGACTCATTAGAAGAGAAATTCCTGCCACACATTCCCATTGCATCTAGTAAGGACCTTAATGTAAGCTTCATTGTGCTTTTATTCAATTTATTGTGTTTCCCCCACTAGTCTCAAAGCTCTAAGGAGCACTGAAACTGATGTACAAGGTCTGTCCAGAAAGTACCCCGCCACGTGATATGAAAAGTAGAGATATTTACTGAAGAAGATACAAGAAACTTTGTACGTAGGACAATGATGCCCCAGTCCCCTTCAAAGTAGGCACCTTGGGACCTCACACATGTCTCCCAATAGCCATCAGCTGTCACATCATATTGTCCTGAATTTCACTGTGATGGTCTGAAATCCATCCCTTTCAGAGATGATTTTAGTTTTGGGAAAAGCCAGAAGTCACAGGGTGGTAAATCTAGGTGGTAGGGGGGGCTGATTCACCTCGGTGATTTGATCACCAAAAAACTCCATACAAGATGTGATTCATGACTGAGAACATTGTCATGATGAAGCTGCTAGTCACCAGGTGCTCATATCTGCAGCCTTCTTTCTGCAGAGAAATGTTTAAGCTTAAGGCAAAATTTTCTAATTAGTCATTTTCAGTGCCACAGCCATACAGTACACATGTTCACTCAGCAGTGTCTACTGCCCCCCACTGACTGGTACAGTGAAGTCATCATTGTTCACACATGTGCATTCCAGTCCATTCTCCTTGGCTGCCAGGTTACATAGGTTTTGCGCAAATCATTCTTGTTATATTAACAGTGGCTGGACTTTTTCTGGACAAACCTTGTGCATCCCCACACCTGCATATTATTTATGCAGTAAATAATAATCTGGAGTAGAATGAATGGATGAATTTATAAATAATGTTTGTAAACTATGGGTTGTAACTCATCAGTAGATCCTGAAATCAATCTAGTGGATTTATAATCAGTTTTCATTTTAAAAGAAAACAGATGAGAATAGTATATAACAAGGGTATTATTTCATACAACTTTTTATTATAAAGTATGTAAAATATATTTCTTATAGTGAGTTTCAGTAAAATATAATGAAAGCCACTAGTCTATAGTAAGTATTTTCTCCTATAAGGAGAAAAAAAAAAAACAGCCTTATTTAGGAAAAAAAAAGTCTGAGCTCCCAGCAACTGAGACTCCTACTCTTGGGGATTTGCACTTTCACAGATTTCAAAGCTTGAAATTCAAGGAAGAAAGTGCCCACTTTCAAGTTTTAGGTTTCTGTGGGCAAATGACAGAAGCTTAAACTCCATCACGGATTCCATCTGGCAACTGCTGCCATAGGCCAACTAGACCGAGGAGTACTGCTTAATTCTATTTCCTCTGAAAGTATAGCTTATGTGTATTTTGTCTTACATCTTAGAGAATTTGTTAACTGGCTGCTCTTCCAGTCTTTTTAAGAGCAGAATGCCTCAGCAAATGAGGTGCTGCCATTCTGTTTCCATAGCAATAAAAGAAACAAACCTTTGCCAACCTTCTACCAAGGACAAACCTCACAACTCAAGGCCCACATCAAGAAAGTCTGAATAGAGGAGTGACTTTCTCCCCTACTTTGACTTTCATTGCACTATTGGAAGATTCAAACTAGATTGTCTTTTGAAGGGACATCAGTGTTCATGCCAATTCAGCCTTTATAAAAGCTTGTGACGATTCACTGGAAGTCTGTCTCTCTACACTACACATACTCTGTAATTTCTGCTTTGGAATTTCAATCACTTGGAATGACCACTAGAGTCTTAAATTCTGGGACTTCTGGATTTGACCTAAAATGAATTCTGATTTTGTGTTGACGAAAAACAATTTCTTTATACCATTGTGATGTCTTTAAGACTCTGGATATGGGAAGAAATCACATGGGAAAAACAAATCTTCGGGCAGTCCCAAGGTAAGCTCTTTGGAAAGGATGTTTTATATAATTATTTTCTTCTGATTATTAATACTAACCAGTGACTTTTCTGAAGGTTGGCTCACTGATAACCACCAGGTGGCACATTCAGTCCACTCAACCACAGGTAAAACCATCAGGAAGAGGCAGGAAAATAATGGGGAGAAAAAAATCTTAAAACACACGCATGCGTGCACACACATCCTTGTAATCTTAGAGCCATATAATGCAATATCCACCACTGTGAATGTATTAGATCTATCTGTGCTAATATGGAAACATCTACTAGATAATCTCACGCAAAAAGAGCAAGGCTGGCATAGGGCATAACGTATGCTCTAATTTATGTAAAAATGTTAAAGATTTTATATGGACTATATATATATATAATTTCTGGAAGGATACAAAAAAAAACAGTGGTTACTTCTTGGGAGAGTACGTAGTCAAAGGCTAATGTTTAGCTGGTATGCACGTTATTGAAATATTGAAGTACTGCCATACTAGTTGTAAGTACACATTGTCCAAGGCCCTCAAATGTCCTCCCTGTCACCTGGGTTGCCCAAGTCTTCCTCCTGGCACCCCCAGACTTCCTCATGATTCAGTAACTAAGAGGTTAATGCCTAGCATATGGGGTAGAAGTGGAGTCCTCCAGGATGCTCTTCCAGCCTTGTAGCCCATGTCTATTCTGATTATTTGATAACCTTGTCTTACTGGTTGTTAAATATTTTGAGTATCATCTTCATGGGTATTTGGAGGGAGAGGCCTTTACTTTTTGAGCAAAAGAATACACACCATGGCACAGTTTATAATAGGAAAAAAAGGAAACAAAACTTTCATCAATAAAACTGGCTTAAAAATGTAAATGGGGAAAACTACAAAATGAAAGAAAAAAGCAAAGAAAAAATACAAAGAGTCTGTTCCTGTTTATGGACAATTATGTAAATCTATTTCTTTAGACTAGAAAACATTTTAGAAGACCCTAATCAAAATATTTTCAGTGGTCTTTTCTAGTTAGTATTTTGAATAAATTTTACTTCCTTCAGATTATAATTTTCTTTGCAATCAGCCTATTTTAACACACACACACACACAGAAGGTAAACCTATTCTCCGCCTAAAGTTAGAAAGAAAAGCTTCTGTAAACAAAATACCACCAAGGTTCATTATATTCCTAAACTCAGTTATCAGGTTTTGAAAACCTAATGTGTGCAAGGCAGTGAGCCAAGAGCTTTGCTGACATGGTCTCATTTCGTGTGCAGGTTTGCCCAGTGAGGACTGAACTCCCATGTGCCCATTTTCCAGAAGAGCAAACGCAGACTCCGGAAACAGTTCATTTCTTGAGGTTCCACAGCTGGTAAGCAGAGGACTCGATATGCAAAGTCAGTCCCACTTAACTCCAAAACTCAAGGAAAATTTTAGTAAACAATGTTGTGGAGGAAGAAAATCATAATCCTGACATTCTAGCCCAATTTGTCATTTTAAAATACATTCTTCTCTAACACTTTTTCGTGTAGGCACATACTTTTACATAATTGTATCCACTGCATACATACCATCTCATACCTTTGTGCATGAGCATTTTTTCATGTTTCCACAGGCTTTCAGGTGATTAATTAAAATCTATGTAAAAAAACTCCATTGATTGTAACATTTTGGCTTTTTCATTCCTTTTTTTTTTTTTTTCGGCTGCCCTTCATCACATCACGCTCCCTTGAAGGGGCACGTACCCACGCCGTTCTCCCACTAGCCGTTTCACTAGCCGTTTCACTATCCAGTGCACGAGGCGGCTCAGAGTATCCCAACAGGCTCGAAGAGACTGGCGCGCGAGGGGAAAGTACGCGACGTGCGCGTACGGAAAGACGTGCGCACGCCGTAGGCCTGTGCCTGTGCAGACTCGCAAGGCTGAACCCCGCGGCCAGCGCGAGTCCGCCAGGCTTGTTCTAGCGGAGGTCTCTGCGACACTCCCTGGAGTTTCTGTGTCAGGAGGCGGGACTGGAGCAGCCCCTCCTTGAGGCGCAGGGCCCGCAGGCGCTGCTTCAGTTCTATCCGCAGGTTCTGCTAGGCTCCGCTCACAGACGCCGCCGACTCGGCGGATGTGGGCGGTCCCGAGGTCCTCTCGCAGCGCTGGTGGTGCTTCGGCCTCTTTTAATGTTAATTTTTAATATTATCTATAATATTGTAATGACCGTTACATTTTTGCAGTTTCATATTTGGATCAGTTTGTCCTGGTTGAGCTGGTCCCTGTGGTTATAATCACCCAGTTTGTAATCCAGCAACAAATATTTATCAAATAGGCGTTTTGGACAAGTTGTTTTGCCAGGCCCCGTGAGGGCACAGAGAATGACATGGCAAAGTCCAGGCCTTCAAGAATGGCACAATCCGGACAGGCAGGCAAGAAATGGAATAGGGAGGGCAGTTGGTTGCTGGGAGCTGGCCAGCCTTCGCCTGTCACTTCCTGCCTCAGGATTGGCCCCCGCCCTCACGGGAAGCAGATACCACGTCCTAAGCGGAAGCAAAGCTACTGTTTTGCTAGTGTTGCAGCCTCCTTTCAGATTGTCACCTCAATTCTAACCCCTGTGGCATTGTCTTCTCACCTGGGGTGCTCCACCCCATCTGCTTCCCTGATCTCATCTCCCTAAGATCTCCTGGCTAGGGCCCCAAACACCAGGGAGCACAAACAGATAAGGCGGCCCTGTCATCTGATGTTTAGGTCTTTGCTGTTTATCCAGCCTCTTGGCCTCCTTTCTAGCCCTAATCTCCACTCCGTACCCTGGGCTCAGTCCACCTGCACATCCTACCTTTCCTCAAGGCATTGTCTCTTGTCCTGGCTCCACAGCTCACTCAGTTCCCTTCCTGAGACGACCCTAGTACCTGCACACTTTTCGAAGGCAAGGTGCAAAAGTTCAGTATCCCCAGCATCTAGCATGGTACTCACAGCAGGAGCTGTAAGTATGTGTGCTCTTAAGTGAGCATGTGTAGGTGTCCCAGAGTCACTTCATGACTTTGAGCCTAACTTTTCCTCATCTGTAAAATGTATTTAACGTTACGGTCCCATTTAGCTCTAACTGGGTTTCTCAAGCATCAGTCACGTTAGAAAAAAAGGTTTTTCATTTTTCAGCTGATTCTTAAGCAAATTTATTTCAGTAAACTAATGGAAACCAGTCACTGACAGAAATTTGTGTTAAATCTATCATTATAATGCTTCTGTTGGTCTCTTGGCTCTCATAGCATTTTTTGTGTTAATTTTCATTTTTATCAAATAATCCACAGACATTTAAAAATAAAATTGTACTAAAAATTCATTAATGAAATGTTACAATTTCTTCCCCACCCCTCTTTTTGGTTCTATTCCTCAGTGCGCTCTCTAGAGATTCACTAGAGACAACTATTTTCAACTCTTTTAGCTATTTATTTTGGAACTTAACTTCATGCTTCTAAATAATTTGTCTCTACTCTGTTAATTTTTCAATTTTAAACATTCTCTATTGACTTCCTGCTATTAGTAGATGAGGATTTCACACATTCATTCGCCTGCCATTGCCCTCCCGCCAGTTGTAGTCACAATTCACTTTTTAGTTAAATCAATATATATTTACATAAATATGTGTGTATGTACCTTACTATGATTATATCTGCTTTCCTATACAATTTTTTTAACCTGGAGTAATTATATAATTTTTCTCTTCTTAGGTTTTTATGTTTGTATTGCTAAATTTTCTGTTTTTTATTACAAATGCTCTGTGACAAATTACCACAAATTTAGTGGCTTAAAACAACACCAGTTTATTATCTTATAAATCAAATCAAGGTGTTGATAAGACTCTAGGGAAGAATCATTTTCTTTCTTTTCCGGTTTCTAAAGGCTGACCACTCTCTGTGGCTCATGACACTTTCTAGATCACTTCTACCTGACCATTTTCTGACTGACTCTCCCACCTTCCTTTTATAAGGATGCTTGTGATTACCTTGGGCTCACACTGATAATCCAGATAATCTCTCCATCTCAAGATCTTTAACTTAATCACAGCTGTAAAGCTCCTTTGGAACAACAACAAAAAAATCTATATTCACAGGTTCCAGGGATTAGAACATGGATGTTTAGTGGGGGAAGGAGCATTATCTGATTCACCACAGGCTCCAAAAGATCTGTGAAATGCCTGTTAGTATTATTAGATGATGTACCAGTGTCAATTTCTGAGTCTTGGGGTCTTGCACATGGGATATGGTTCCTTCTAGTACATACACATAGGCTGTAGCCTTTTATGGTATGTGAAGGGAGGAAGCTATTGTGCCAAACATGTATTAATGTCACTTGGGCAGTACTGTCTCCTCTCTCATTCTCTTTATGAGATTAAACCTCTTTTAATCTTGAACTCTGATTTTAGTGGGGTTCTGGAAAGAAAAAGATAATCAAGTGTGATCATGTTTATCTGGTAGTTGTCTTTCATGCCAATTTATAGGGGGTTTTGTTTTTCTTTTTATGGCGCCAAGAAGGAAGAGTTTTGACTGTAATTCAGGCAGGTGGCCAGGAATGAAAAACTGGGAGAGCCAGTTTAATTTGAGTAATAGAGCTAATTTTCCAGAACATTCTGTGCATGACCTGCTGTAGGAATTTCTCTTCACTTTAGAGAGAGCTAGTGTGACCTGATGGAGGAGCAAGGGCTTAGGGGTCAGGCAGACTTAGGTTTGTTCCCAACTCTGCAACTTGCTATCTCCATGACCTCTCTGATCCTCATTATCCTCACCTGTAAAATTGGGATAAGAATAATTGATTACTTTTTGTGTGCCTGGCTCACAGTAAACACTCAGTTATGACAAGTTTTAATGCTTTCAAGCCAAGCCTACTGGGTGGCAAAAGATGAGGTGTGATTCTGTAATCAAGACCCTGTACCAGATCAACAGCTGCCAGAATCTACCATCTGTGCTTTGGGCCTTCCCTGGGTTCTTCCCAATTTGTCTCTAAATATTGTTGCTTTGACTCTAAATGGTGTAACTCTCTGTTTTTTTCCCTTGATTCATTGAGGGCCTCCTGACCTAGAAGCCAAGACTGCCCCATATTCCTGCCATGTACCCCAGCCCTCTCGTCTACTGCAGCTGCTGGGACCCTTGCAACTTGGGACCACGGAAGCTAATCAAGACACCTCAGCCACCAAGAAAGACCTCCACAGGGAAGCCCAAGTAAGGATTACCTGGGATAGACTATGGCCTGGAGACTTGGGGTCCATCGACAGCCTTCTTTCTTTCACAAGATTTTCAAAACAATTTGGTAGCAAAAATCCCAAGAGGGCCAGAAAGCCTAGTTTTGCACAGCTTTCCCTGCCAGCGTGTTAGCTGTTCATTGCTCTTGCCAGTCCTGCCTAGGTTTAGTGTCATTGTAAATGAGGGCGTTGCAGAGTTAGTTGAGCAGAGAAAAGGGGGCTTCCAACCAAAGGGACCCATGGAAGCTACCCCTCCATGAGGGATGAAAGCTTTGGGAACTGGAAGATGATCTGTGCCACCAACCCAGGGACCCCCCAGAACAGTGAACAAGTGCCAAGGCATTCAGCCTGAGGCTGCAAAAAGACTGTCCATTATCAGCCATGTATTCCAATTTTGGGTCTATGGGCTGATGTACCTACTAAAATAGGCTTCTGAATTTCCAATTTTCTCTCTCTTTTTTTTGCTATTAATTTTTTCCTTTCAGGCTAACTCTTCCTCCAGCTTCAAAAAAACAAAATTATGTCCAACCAACAACGAAACCTCTTGTCTCCCCAAAGTAAGTATTGCACATCCATGGGTTGGGAATGATTTGAAGTATGTGAATACAACAATCTCTCTCCTTGGCCTTCACACCCTTGCCTGACTCGAACTAATTGCTGACAGGAAGGTCAGAGAATTGCCAGAACCTACTGTACTTTTCCCCTAACCTCAGATCCTACATATAGATTCTATGACCCTCTGTACTCACAGCATTCAAAATCACTACAAATGAGCTCTCATCTGAGGTACCCTGACAACGGTTTCCCCAAAAAGGTACACTGCCTGATTCCTGTCACAGGCAAAGAACCTCCCTCCCATTGGTGGTGTTTATCCTTTTGCTGATTACTTTCCTCTATCTAAGATTTTATAGAAATTACAATTCTATGTTTACTTATGTATTTAAAATTTTGCCCACATTTTATAAACTCAGAAGTTTAACTTAGTTTTATGTCTTCCATGAGTCTTTGTATTCCCTTGTTTATTTATTTGGTAAATATTTATTGAGCATCTATTATTTGCTAAGCAGAGTTTCAGGTGTGGGGAACAGCAGTGAACACAACAAAGGCTCTGCTTTCTTGGAGCTTACAGTTATTTATGTATGGAGATCAGGGAAAGTCCCTCTATAAAGAGGGCAGCAGAAACCACACTGACATCTTGGCCAAGTACTTCTGGCAGAGGAAGCAGCAAGTTCAAAGGCTTTGAGTGGGAACTTGCTTGGCACATCTGGCCTATTCCAGGAAAGCAAAGAGGCCAGTGTGGTTGGAATGGAGAAAGTGAGGATAGAGCGGTGGGAGATGAGCTCAGAGAAGTAACAGAGACGTGAATGTGTTTGGCAGAATGATGGTCTCCCAGAGAGCTCCATATCCTAATCCCTGGACACTGTGACCATGTTCTGTTACTTGCCAAGGGGAAATTAGGATTGCAGATGGAATTATGTTTGCTAAACAGCAGACTTGAGGTGTTTAGATCATCCTGGATTATCTAGCTGGGCCTCATGTAAACATAAAGGTCCTTATATGTGAAAGAGGAAGTCAGAGTGTAAAAGGAAATGTGACAACAGAAGCAGAGGTCACAGAGATGTAATTACTGGTTTTGAAGATGGAGGAAAAGGCAAGGGACAGATTTTCTCTTAGAGCCTACAGGAAGAATAAAACCCTCCCAACACCTTGATTTCAGCCCAGTAAGATGACTTTGACCTCTAAAACTGTAAGATAAACTGATATTGTATAAATCAACTAAACTTATAGTAATTTATTACTGTAAGTTTATTAGCAGCAATAGGAAATTTATACAGTGAAGCCTGCTGGCCATTGTGAAAGGACTTTGGCTTTTACTCTAAAAGGGGTGCTGTATCATCTGGTAGTGTTGCCATAACAACAACAAAAAAAGATTGGGTGGCTTAAGCAACAGAAATTTATTTTCTCACAGTTCTGGAGCCTGGAGTCAAAGACCAAGGTGTTGGCAGGTTGGTTTCCTCTCAGGACTTTCTCCTTGGCTTGCAGATGGCTGACTGCTTGCTGCCTCTTCACATGGTCTTTCCTTTGTATGTGTCCATCTCTGGGTCCTCTCTGTGTATCCTCATATCTCTTATGAGAACACCGTTAAGATTGGATTAGGGCCCATCCTAATGGCCTCATTTTATCTAAAGGCCTTATCTCCAAATAGTCATATTCTGAGATATCAGGGGTTAGGGCTTCAACACATGAATTTGGGGGTGTGGGACACAGCTTAGCCCCTAACAGCTGGGAAGCCATCAGAGGATTCTAAGAAGAGTAACATGATCCAACTTGCATTTTTGGAAAGACTAATTTGGCTAGTGATGAACACTTCATGGATGTTTTTAAAATTCTCTATCAAAGACCTGCTGATTGTATCTATAACTTTCCAGGAAGATCCTTCAAGGCAAATTATTCCCTGCCATCTTCTAAAACCAATTCAAAGAACCTACTCTTGGTCGTTGTAGTCTGTCCTGGGCTCCATGTCAGCCGGCCTCCAAGTTCTGCCTAGGTAGCACTTGGGAAGGCCAATGGAGCAGCCAGGCACAGGAGGGCCCACTGCTCTCACTCTTGGGAAGAGGTTCAGGTAGACATCGACATGACCTTCAAATGGGCATAGGAAGAAACTGCTCACCAGTCAACTCTTAACTTGGGTCTGTCCTCAGACATGCCATCTCAACTCTCTGAATTACATCCTGTTTGTGAATCCTCTAATTTTCTTGCAAACATATAATATGCTTTTTGTATAAAGTTTTCAATTCTTAAACATGAACTATAACTCACCTGTTGTAACCATGTTTCAGCAGTTCTTGGGAATTTTTGGTTTTGTTTTTTATGATATCAGGAGCCTTGAAAAATGGCAGGAGCTGGATGTTCTCAACCCCTGAGAGACACAATTAGCAAATCACTTTATCTGCAGTTCTCTATGGCACTTAACTCTTTTTCCTCTATTTTCAGTGTTTAGGTGCCTTTTTCTCTCTTATACTCATTCCAGTTCTCTTGGTACAAAGCACTGTGGTTTGCATATATCAACCACTCATTGAATTCATTAAATGAGAAAATGTTGATTGATGTCAACAAAGTGTCAAAATTAGGTCAGTGTAATTGGAATAATGTGAGTAAGAGGTTCACAAAGGACAAAAAGAGTAAAGAGGAGTCAGTCTGGATTGATCTTACCTTTTACTTTTCAATGAGAGAAACCCAATTATCTGACAAAATGAGTACCTATGTAGTCACACTCTGACCATTCCAGAAGTTCTAAAGTTAATGCAATGCTGTGGAAGGTCTCAGTTTGCTCAATGAGATTTACTACGAGCAAAAAAAAAGGACATAAACTAAAATCCATGGTCAGCTTTTTAAAAGAGACCCAGTGGTTCCCATCAAGGCTTTCCTAAATTCAAAGAAAACAGACCAAATTATCATTGTAGACATTTGAATTGGGAACATATGGTTTATTTAAGTTGCATTTAAATGGTTCTAACTCTTAAATTACATGTTGACCTTGCTGTATCATCAGTGTATATTGCTTACTCATGATCATTTTTTAACACATAGAATCTTTTTTTTTTTTTTGCCAGTGAAAGTTAAACTCAAAGGTTGGTAGTCACATCTAAGGAGCCAAATCCTAGCAATGGTTTCCTCAAGAGAGTCCTGAGTGCCTCTCTGGAGGGCCCCTGAGGTCTAAACCAGACTGATGGTTATTGACTAAGATGGAACTGCTTCCACCAGGAAAAATCCTCCCAACCCCACTCACCACATCCAGAGTCAGCCACAGATTGTGAACCTGTCCCACCCTGGCAACCAACTCCACAACACTTAATGATACCGTGGTAGTTTTGATTGTGGGTAAAGGGAACATCTAGAGCAGGTTTCAGTTGTCTATACCACAGCAGCTGCCTATGGCAGGTGTACATGTGTCAGTACACCAGTATGTTGATGCCAAGGGGAGAGGCCTCAACATCATATACCTAGACCTACCTGTTTTTGTCAGCACCTCAGAAGGTAGTTACTCTTATACTCTTTCAACCTTCTAGATGAACTTCCTTATAAATACTCTTTTGGTGTTTGGATACCTGATATTATGCTCATGTTTCTGTACCTGAAGACAAAAATTCATTATGGTCAGAATTAGCACCAGATCTCAAAATAGTAATACTTTGCTTATCCTGAATCCTTAACTTATCCTTATCCTTAACTTAACTGGCTATTTCGGAATCCTAGAACACCAAATTCTGGTGCACATTAGAAGAAAGGCAGTTGTGTAGACAAAGTACGTGTCATTAAAAAAATGTGTGCATTTGAGATTATGCACCACTTATAGGAGAGCCCTTTGGATCTTCACTCCAAGTCTCTTGGCCCTTATTTTAGAAATGGTTCTACTATTAGACTAATGACTAGTTGATTTCCGACTTTTTTACTACCTGCCATTTTATCACAGCCTGTGTACTAATGATCCCTGGACCATTAAATATTTTCTGTTTTCCCTGGCTAGCATAGCTCAGTGGATTGAGTGCAGGCTGTGAACCAAAATGTCAGAGGTTCAATTCCCAGTCAGGGTGCATGCCTGGGTTGCTGGCCATGACCCCCAGCAACCGCACATTGATGTTTCTCTCCCTCTCTCTATCTCCCTCCCTTCCCTCTCTAAAAATAAATAAATAAAATCTTTAAAAATATATATTTTCTGTTTTCTAAAGCATAATATTTTGAGAGCTGAAAGGGGCCTCAGGGATCATCTCAGGAATGACACTTTTTACAGATGAGTGGTGGGGTTAGGGCACAGCGCCTGAGCTTGGAACTTCTCTTTGTTCTCTGGTTGCTTCTGAGCACACCTTTCTCTTACAGTGTGAAAAGCCATTTAGGAAAACAAGAGGAGAGCAATAATTTACCTTATGTGAGTAAAAGTGGAAAGAGGGTGATGGGATTACCAGTTATTGAGTACCTACTGTGTGCGAGCATGGGTCCTTTACACATACTTACATCATTGAATCTTTGCAATGATCTTATGAGGAGGTGCCATGCCTTCCTCATAGTATGTGGCTGCTAAATATCAGGACCAGGACTCAAACTTGCCTCAGCAAGACCCCAGAGGGAGTGTTTAATTACCTCTCTACTGCCTTGTGTAGGGCAAAGAGAGTGTTCCAGGGAAACCAGATGGTGGCAGTCAGTCCAGGCTGGGGGGCAGCTTATACCCAGATGCAGGGAACCCTCTGCTGCACTCAGAAGTCTACAAGTGAAGGGTGAAGGGCCCTCAGGGCATGTAGGGGAGTAGGAGCAGGAGGTTCTGGAAAAAGTGATGGGGACCAATCCCTGAGGGACCTTGACACCTGCCTAGAAGTTTGGACCTGATCTTTTTGGTATCTAGGAGCTTTTATGGGTCTGACACAGGCATGGGACCAGGTAAGATTTACATTTTAGAAAAAAAAATCCCTTTGGTGGGATATAATTGGTGTGTTTTACAACTTTCTGCTTTTATCTATTTTTTTTCTTTCTCCCCCAAACCTCTTAGAAAAGGATCATGTAATACCTTAATGGTAAGGAAAAAAATAAACAAAAATGTCATAGCCTTCCAGGAGGAGAGGATGATGAATTTAGGGGCACCAGACTGAAAGCAGAGAGACTCACTGGGAAAGTATCTCCAGAGCTAAAGAGACAGACAGTGGTGGCCTCAGGCTATGTCAGGGCCAGGGGTGTGAAAGGATAGAATGAAGATGAGAAACATTTAGGAGGTAACAGTGGCAGGTCTTGTATCCTGCAGGGCTGTCCTGCACAACTCTAGAAGGCACAGTTGTTTCTGGGTTTGTGACAGCTGGTAGCCCTGCCCAGATTTGCTGTGACTTAGCAGCTAGCAGGGGACAGAGAAAGAATTAACTTTAAAAAAAGGGGTTTTTTAACTGTGCTAGGCATTTTCTCATATGTTATTTTGTTTTATTATCACTAATCCCTTTGAGGAAGTTATTATCCTTATTGTCTGAAGAAAAAACTGGGGCACAGAGATGTTGAGTAACTGTGGTTGGTGGCAGAGTTAGGATTTAAACTCAGTCCTGTCTAATTTTGAAAACTGAGTAATTTCCACAATACTCAGCTACCTCCAGGCTCCTGGCCATAATGGAGAATATAGAGGAGGAACAGGGCTAGGTGTAGAGTATGGAGTGGGTGTCAACGGTTATGTTTTGGATCCAGTTGAGTCTTGCAATTGGACCTCAGGAAAGAAATCTGGAGATACGAAGGTGAGTGGAAACTGGGAGATAGCATAGGAAGGACTTGGGTGCTGGACTCCCATCTCATCTCTGTGTTTTTAGATGTGAGTAGGGCACTAGCAGACTTGAAGGAATCTCAGCATGCTGCAATATTATCTTACCTTCCACCTTGATACTCAGGAAGTAATCAACGTGTCACCTGGCTATCGCCTCTTTCGGAATAGAGAGCAAATTTCCGTCACCTTGGGAGATGAGATGTTTGATAGGAAAAAGCATTTGAAGTCAGAGATCATGGACAAAGTCAAAATTTCCAGGTAATGTCTTTGGACCAACATGCAGCTCCTCAGACCTATCCTTGCCTGGCTGGGCCTGGCCTCAAGGATAAGCCCCAAATGTCCACTCCCAGTTGCAGAGTCCCTGTTCTGGGGGTTCTGTAGCGTCAGTTCATGCCTCAGCCATAAGCCCGCTCCTCTCCACACTGCCTCTCTGCTCCATCAGCCTCATTCTAATCAAATTGAAGGTCAGGTCAGTCAGCTGATCTGGAAAACAATGGGTGTAGTGTGATTCATACTAGAGAGCAATTTTTCCTGAAACTAATGGACTGATGAAATATTTATAAAATAATCCAAATGTGTTGGGCGAGAACTCAGAGTACAGTCAGGGGTCCTGGGAAATCCAAGTACGCCTCCCTTTTTCATTTTGTACAAAGGTATCACTCAGTTCTCCCTCTGGGAGATGTAGCGTGAAAGAGTCTGGCCTAACTCCATCCCAGCTGAGTACACTGTCATCCTTTCTGTTACTCAGGTCCCACCCACTCTCTATTCTATAATGCCATGTAAAGGCAGTCCCCACATCCTTTTCATTCTACCTCCAAAGTCTCTCATACCTTCTCCATCCCCAGCTGGTAACTTCCTTTCTGCACTATCACAATGGCCTCCCAGTGAGTATCTCTTCCTTGGGCTTTAAATTGCTGTGAGAAAGTATTTTTTCATGACAGAAATTTAAAAGATCAATAACAACAACAGAAAACACACACACACAGACTAATCGCCTACCTATTTGTAAGTATGCAGAAAGGATACTGCCAAACCATTAGCAGTAGGAAGGGATTTGAGAAGGGATTCAGACTGGGGATAAGCCCACTATTGAGAGAGGTCATGTGTGGAGCCACCCTGATCCGATTTGGCCTAGAGAAACAAACTCCAGTCTCTATCTTCCCTCCAGTGGGAACATTCAGGCGTTGTTTTCTTTGCCCTGCTCATCCAAGGCCCTCTGCAGGAGGAGATGGGCCATGTATCCATAGTCAAGGCAGCACTCTCAACCACTTCTTGGCCTCAATAAGAAAGTTGTCACCGGTTGTGGCATAACAAATTACATAATCCATACTTGCTTTATTCCCTGGTAAAGCTGTGAGTATTGTTTGCATTGAAGATCATGTTATCAGTCCCCTATTGTTCAACCTTCTCATACCCTTTTTTCTTCCTCATACTTTGAGGCCCTTTCCTCCTACATCCTTTTGTTTTTCTAAGCCTCTTGAACCAAGGACCTCCTCTCTGCTGCACTGCACACAGCATGGCTTACCACCCTGTTTACTCCAGGTCAACCAAATACAGCTGAATAGTCTTAGACATCATGAAAGCTCCATATCCAAAAGCACAAAAAACCCTTATCAAGTCTGAAAGCCACTCTTAAATCCCCTCCTCATCCAGTTTCTGGCCCATTTTTGTGTCTGATTCACTGTCAGCATCAATTTTATTCCTTACCTTTTAATTTCTTAATTTTTCTGAAATTCTTCCCCCTCCATTTCAACTATCATTACTAAATCAAGGCCAAACCCTAATAGATTTATGACATATTCCTCTTTCCCTTCTATTCAATAGGCAACCAAACCACCCCACTCAGTTCTGACTAGCTTAACCAAAAGCATCATGTTTAAGGCTCAACTACCCTACTGCCAAATTCCTTCTCCCCACTCTTCTACTCCTCCTCTCCCACTCGAGTGATGGTGGAGTAGGTGTAGAGCATGGCTCAGCTCTCACCAGGCCACAGCCATTCATGCTCAGGAGGAGGCCTAATTTGCATGAAATAGAAGCTCTGTGGATGATTGAAGAACTGCTTATCCCATAGGACTGATATCATTGCTGACCTAGAAGAGCAGATCTCAGAGCTGACGATGATAATAGAGCAAATGAACAGAGACCACCAGTCTGCCGAAATATCGGTGAGTGATCCTTAAGTTAGCTGACATCCCTATGGGTATAGGAAAGGCCAAGATTTTCAGATCACCTGCCATCTGTCAAGCATGATCCTAAGAATTTAACTCATGGAAGTCATGTTGTCCAGGCAAGAGCTCTGAAGGTAAGTCTGTGGTTACCCAGTGGTCTTTCTCTGTCTCATCTTCATCCATAATTGCAAGAACTCAAGTTCTTCCTCAAGTCCCAACTCAATTTCTGGGAGTTCTCCCAGTGCCTCAGGTGTGTTCAATGCCCCTGTCCTCTCCACGTTAGAGGATGCCAGCCATTTCCTGCCTAGTGGTAAGATAAGTTTCAGAGGTTGTGAAGGCTCTTGCTTGGGGCACCAGCACGGTCACTGCTTCCAGTGTTGCTCAAGAGCTACCCAGAAGCCTCCAGTGACCACTTCCTGTTGCTATTGAAACTACCAAAGCCCACACTTTAGATTCTGCTGATGTCAATTGCACTCTGTGTTACCTGGGGATTTTGGTGACACTTTCTTTAGATTTTAACATCTATTTTATCATAGTCTCTTCTTTCCCCCTTTGAGCAGGTGTGGCAGGTGGCCTGGTCTGGAGTGATAATCAGAATCCCCCACCATCTTTCCTGTTGTTATTGAAACACTCTTGTAAAGGTTGAGTTCCCAGCAGGCTCACCCCTCACCCTCTATCCCCTCCCAGATGCTTCTGAATCCTACAGGGACCCAGCTTGTGACTCAGACTGAGCCCTCCCCTATTATTGAGTCATTACTATATTTGCCTGAACACACTGCCATGTTTATGGTTTCTTTCTACCAAAAGAACCTTTATTGGGCAAAACACTCATTTTCACTCACTGAAGCATCAGTCCTGCTGAAAACATAGTTAGAGATTATTTCCATGGAGGGATGTTAGATTGTGATCCTTAAAATTCTCCCATCTAAAAAAATGAAATAAAATTCTCTTACTTCTGAACACCCCACATTGTTGTGTGACCCTGTGCAAGGGAGGAGTGCTGGTGCCACTGTTTAGTCAGAGAGAGACAAGAACAAGCCCTGAACTTGTCTCAGATGGCAGCGGATGCTAACTAGTTTGGAAGTGTGCATTCCCACTGAGATAGTGACCAGAAGGTCTCATTTGTTAGAGTGGAAGTGAGCAAATCCTGCCTGCTGGGATACAACCATTCTACCAATGAGGATTTATTAACACTGATTTACAGGTCATTGAAGGCAGGGTCTGTGTCTTAAACTTCTTTGGCTTTTCCAGGCCAAGCCCTTTGTTCAAGAAATGATTGTTCAACTGAGTTATGTATCCCAGGGTCCAAAGGCCATGCTCTTACAAAGAGATTACAGCCCAGCAGAGGAGACCAGACCTGCTCACAAAACCTTGTAGTGACAGAGATGGTTTCCGTGCACCAAAACTATGAACTGATTACATGCCAGACAACATAGAGCGAGGCAGGAGTTGTTCTGTTCCCTCAGTAATGTTGGAGAAACTCGGGGAGTGGAGTGTTCCCCATGAATGAGAAGGCTTCTCAGAAGCTGCAGACTGGAATGGGAGTAGAGTCCTCAATCCTGTGTTGCTAATGATGGCCTCATTTCTAGCTCTCCAATGAAATGGATCTCCGCTGTGCTGAAATGAAGCAGAGCTTTGAAAACAAGAACAGGTATGTTTTCTAGCCCAAGCCCTTGTATACTGGAAGCTTAAAGTCCTCTGCATCCTTGTGGGATTTTATTTCACTGCGATTTCAGACAGAGTCAAATGGGATTGGGTGGCAAGGGGTTGAGGGAGATAGTATACATGTCTTTGGAGAACAGGATGGTTTGATTTGAGGTCACTGAAATGTAGCACAGAAAAGGTTATTCTTGGTTTTGCACTTTCTCTCCCAATTATTTATTTCCATTATAATCTCCCTTTTTGCTGATTGCTGAGAAGAGCCAATTTTTATTCTATATGGGATTTCCGTGATAAACAACTATCGTCCTCAGCCCAGCCCCCTCCTCTTCTCCTCCTATTTTCACTACTGCTACATTAGGGCCTGGGCAAAATGAGAAGAAGGTACAGTATAGGAGGGGCAGGAGCCACAGCCCCAAACACCTACCAAGGGGAAATAATGAGGTGTGTTGTCTGTGTGGGTAAAGACACTCACAAAATCCCCTCCTTGCTACCTGTTGGGCATCAGAGTAGCCACAGAAGCCCTGGCAGAGAGAAGTCTTCCTAATTGAGTCATAAGCTTGCTTTTTTAAGCAGACATTTTAAATTAATTAATTAACATTTTTAATTTAATTAATTAAACTTATTTATTTTATAATAGACTTTATTTTTTAGAGCAGTTTTAGGTTCACAGTAAAACGGAGTGTGAAGTACAGAAAATTCCCACATACCCTCTTGCCCCACACCTTCACAGCCAATGCCATTACTGACATCCCACACTACCATGGTGCATTTGTTACAATGGAGGACCCTGTATTGACAAATTATTAGCACCAAAAATCCATAGTTCACATTAGAGTTCACTGTTGGTGTTGCCAAAAAACACTATGTGTTTCTTTAACTTTTTTTATTGCAGTTGTCCCATTTTTTCTCCCCTTTATTTATCTCCACCCTGTACCCCTTCTCCCATCAGCATTCCCCCACATTCGTTCATGTCCATGAGTCATACATATAAGTTCTTGGCCTCTCAGTTTCTTATACTGTTCTTAACCTCCTCTGTCTGTTTTGTACCTGCCATTTATGCTTCTTATTCTCTGTACCTTTTCCCTATTTTCCCCTCCCCCTCCCCACTAATAACCCTCCACGTGATCTCCATTTCTGTGATTCTCTTCCTGTTCTAGTTGTTTCCTTAGTTTGTTTTTTGTTTTGTTTTGTTTTGTTTTTTTAGGTTCAGTTGTGGATAGCTGTGAACTCGTTGTCATTTTACTGTTCACATTTTTGACCATCTTCTTTTTTTTAGATAAGTCCCTTCAACATTTCATATAATAAGGGCTTGGTGATGATGAACTCCTTTAACTTGGCCCCACCTGGGAAGCACTTTATTTTCCCTTCCATTCTAAATGATAGTTTTGCTGGATAGAGCAATATTGGATGTAGGTCCTTGCCTTTCATGACTTGGAATACTTTTTTCCAGCCCCTTTTTGCCTGTAAGGTTTCTTTTGAGAAATCAGCTGATAGTCTTATGGGGACTCCTTTGTAGGGAACTCTCCTTTTCTCTTGCTGTTTTTAAGATTCTCTTCTTACCAATGGCATATTTCACAGACATAGAACAAACACTTCAACAATTTATATGGAACCATAAACGACCCCGAATAGCTGCTGCAATTTTGAGAAAGAAGAGTAAAGTAGGAGGAATCACAATACCTAACACTAAACTATACTACAAGGCCACTGTAATCAAAACAGCCTGGTACTGGCATAAAAACAGGCACATAGACCAATGGAACAGAACAGAGAGCCCAGAAATAAACCCAAGCCTCTACGGTCAATTAATATTTGACAAAGGAAGCAGCAACATAAAATGGAATAAAAATAGCCTCTTCAACAAATGGTGTTGGGAGAACTGGACAGCTACGTGCAAAATAATGAAACTCGAGCACCAACTTACACCTTATACAAAAATAGATTCAAGGTGGATAAAAGACTTAAATATAAAGCGTGACACCATTAAAGTCCTAGAAGAGAACGTAGGTAGGGAAATCTCAGATATTTCACGCAGAAACTTTTTTACTGACTTGTCTCCTAGAGCAAGGGACATAAAGGAAAGAATAAACAAATGGGACCTCATCAAAATTAAAAGCTTTTGCACAGCTAAGGAAAACAGTATCAAAATAAAAAGAGAACCAACTGTATGGGAAAACATATTTGCTAATGATACCTCAGACAAGGGTTTAATCTCCAAAATATATAAAGAACTTACACGACTCCACTCTAAGAAGACAAGTAACCCAATTAAAAAATGGGCAAAGGACTTGAACAGACACTTCTCCAAGGAGGACATACAGAAAATCCAAAGACACATGAAGCGATGCTCAATATCGCTAGCCATCAGAGAGATGCAGATTAAAACCACAATGAGATACCACTTCACACCAATCAGAATGGCCATCATAAACAAAGCAACAAACAACAAGTGTTGGAGAGGATGTGGAGAAAGGGGGTCCCTAGTGCACTGTTGGTGGGACTGCAGACTGGTACAACCATTATGGAAAGCAGTTTGGAACTTCCTCAGAAAACTAAAAATGGATCTGCCTTTTGACCCAGCAATTCCATTGCTGGGACTCTACCCTAAGAACACTAAAACACCAATACAAAAGAACCTTTGCACCCCGATGTTCATAGCAGCACAATTTACAATAGCTAGGTGCTGGAAGCAACCTAGATGCCCATCAGTAAATGAATGGATCCAAAAACTATGGTACATTTACACAATGGAATTCTATGCAGCAGAAAGAAAGAAGGAGCTCATACCCTTTGCAACAGCATGGATGGAGCTGGAAAGCATTATGCTAAGTGAAACAAGCCAGGCAGTGAAAGACAAATACCACATGATATCACCTTTAACAGGAATCTAAACAACAAAACAAAACAAAACAAAACTATCAAAATATAACCAAAGACACTGAAATAGGGGATAGTCTGACAGTGGCCAGAGGGGAGAGAAGAGGGAATTTCAGGGGGGAATGGGTAGGGATTACAGGAACAAATTTGGAGGACACATGGACAAAAACTAGGGGTGGGGGGTAATGGGGGGAAGGGGGGAGGGTTGGGTGGAGGGGCTGGAACGGGAGGACACATGGACAAAAACTAGGGGTGGGGGGTAATGGGGGGAAGGGGGGAGGGTTGGGTGGAGGGGCTGGAACGGGAGTAGGGGGGAGAAAACTGTACTTGAACAATGATTGAAATAAAAATAAATAAATTAATTAATTAATTAAAAAGATTCTCTTCTTATCTTTAATCTTAGGCAATGTAATTATGATGTGCCTTGGTGTGTGCTTCCTTGGGTCCAACTTCTTTGGGACTCTCTGTGCTTCCTGGACTTCCTGGTAGTCTATTTCCCTTGCCACGTTAGGGAAGTTCCCCTTCGTTATATTTTCCAATAAGTTTTCAAATTCTTGCTCTTCCTCTTCTCCTTCTGGCACCCCTATGATTCAGATGTTGGAATGTTTAAAATTGTCCTGGAGGTTCCTAAGCCTCTACTCATTTTGTAGAATTCTTGTGTCTTTATTCTGTTCCAGTCAAATGTTTATTTCTTCCTTCTGCTCCAAATCATTGATTTGAGTCCCAGTTTCCTTCTCTTCACTGTTGGTTCCCTGTATATTTTCCTTTATTTTACTTTTTATAGCCTTCACTTCTTCCTCTATTTTGCAACCATACTCAACCATTTCTGTGAGCATCCTGATTACCAGTGTTTTGAACTGTGCCTTTGATAGTTTGGCTATCTCTTCATTACTTAGTTGTATTTTTTCTGGAGCTTTGATGTGTTCTTTCATTTGGGCCATATTTATCTGTCTCGGTGCATCTGCTATGTAGTAAGGGGCAGAATCTTAGGTATTTGCCAGGGTGGGGCAACTCAGGTCACACTGCATATGTGGGGGAGGGGTCTGAGCAGGAACAATGCCACTTGCTCAGCTCTCCAGCTGGCTTTCAGTCACTTCCTTCCCTACCCACAAGCAAATTGGGCCCTTCTGATGCTGATTCACATGTTGGTGGGTTTGTGTATATTTAAGGACTCTGTGGGTCTCTCCAACAAACTCTCCTGTGAGGCTGGGAGTTTCTCCTGCTGCCTCAACCCTACAGGTGTTTTCACTGAGGTTTTGAGGCTTTATTTCTCCACATTGAGACCCTGGATTGCACAATCTGTCCCACTCCCCTGTTTTTCCTCCTGGTTTATCGGTACACAAATGTGGGACTACCTGCTCTACCAGCTGCCCCACCGGCCCTAGTCCTCCAACCACCAGTTGCCCAGCTGCCTGTCTCCACTCCTTCTGCCAGTCTATATGAATGTTTCTTTAACTTCTTGGTCATCAGACTTCCATACAGTTCAATTTTTTGGCAGTTCTGGTTACTTTTTGTTTTTAAATTTGTTGTCCTTCTTTTGGTTGTGTGTGGAGGCAAAGTGTATCTACTTATGCCTCCATCTTGGCTGCTTTAGAAAAATTTTTATTTATTGATTTTTTAGAGTGGAGAGGGTAAGAGAGGGGGAAGAGAGAAAGAGAAACAGAAACAGAAAGAGACATCAAGTTGTTGCTCCACTTATTTATGCATTTACTGGTTGTTACTTGCACGTGCCTTGACCAGGAATCAAACCCACAGTCTTGGAGTATTGGGACAATGCTCTAACTAGCTGAGCTAACACCCTGCCCAGGCACATTTTATGGGTTTTTACAAATGTATAATGACATGTACCCACCATTATAGGATCATACAGAGTAGTTTCACTGCCCTAAAAATCCTCTGTGATCCGTCTGTTTATCTCTCTCTTCCCTCTAACCCCTGGCAACCACTGCACTGATCTTTTGACTGTCACCATAGTTTTGCATTTTCCAGAACAACAAATAGCTGGAATCATACACTGGCAGCCTTTTCACATTGGCTTCATTCACTTACTAATGTGCATTTAAGTTTCTTCTATGTCTTTTCTTGGCTTGGCAACTCATATAGCCTTTCATTTCAACACTCACCTTAGGAGCTAGTGCAGCCCACAGTTTCAAGACTGTGTTCTTAGGGACCATCTCTGGCACCCACCATCTCCATTCAAAATAGTTATTGGTGAAAACAAGAGTCCTTTCCCCACTTCTGTGGATAAATGCTAAGAGAATGCATCAAAAAGTGAGGGTCTCCCAGCCTGCCCACTGGCTTCTTATGTGAGGGAGGAGAGATGGGATCAGGTGAATATAACAGCTCAACTCTGGACTTCTTTTCACTGATGACTGTGGCCTTCTCCTGGGGTCCCACAGGGAGCTCAGAGAGGCTCACAGAGCAGAACTCAAAGAGATGGAGAACAACTACAAAGCAGCCTTAGAAGCAGAGAAGCTGGCTGCTGAGGAAAAACTAGGTATGTTCAGGACCTGGAAGAATGACCATGGTGAGGGGCAGGAGGCTGACCTTGTGGGTCTAGGGAATTCTCATGGCCACAGATGGGCTGTAGCTGGACTTTCAGAGCTTCCTCCTGAAGCTCAGGGAGAGGAAGTGATTGAGAATGAAACTGAAAACAGGGAAGCCATGTCTACCAATGTCCTTCCTACACCTGGAAGATAGAAAGACCTGTGACCAAGTTTTGAGATACAAGCAAGTTGCTTGATATCAAGTCTCAGTTTCCCCATCTGGGAACTGAAGACAATAATACTTTTCATTATCAGAATGAGAAAGCACTTTTTAAAGTATATTTAAAGTTCTGCAAATATAATACTACTCTAATTCAGTAAGTTTCATCACCTGTAAAATGATGACGTTTTGTTAAATTCTAACTGGTACACTATAACCTGTGTTGGCCATTTATCCCATTGTTTATGCTGCCCTTGAGAAGAAGAAAGTGTGTCTTCTTCCAAATTCTGGGTTTATAGTCTAATCTCCAACAGAGAGAAGGAGAAATTGTATAACCTTCTCGCTTTCTATTGCCTTTCATTTTTTAAAAAATGGTATTTATACCTTGCTGATTTCCCAGTTTTTAAAAGAGACCATGCATTGTTTTTAAAATCAATGTATACTTGGAAATGTTATTTTAAAAAGAGAGAAGCAGGTATGTGCTATAAGATTTTGCTTCTCTTCTCCCAAAGATTCAGGTTTACCCTTGGACTTAGTTCTCTGACTTGGTGCTATGCCTGAGAAGCATATTATCGACAGATACTGGACCTCCTCTGAGAGCTCAATTCAGTAGATTGGGGGTGGGGGGGGGGTGCCCAGGCACTTGAGTTTCTAATAAGCTTCCAGAGTGATTCTTGAGGCACACCGTGGTTTTACCTCCTAAGAGATGAGTTTGAAGTGGGAAGGGTATGCAAGAGAGCTCACATTTGAATTTGAAAGTGTGCATTTCAGAACAGTAAGGATGATGCTGTTGTTTTCCTTTTGTCCAGAGGAAATGGGAAAGGAATACAAGTACTTGAAGACTATGTTTCTTATGTATCAGGTGAGATTCAGAGCTTCTTGTTGGATTATGAGAGTAAGAAAAGCAAGGCTCATGCTCTTGCTTGATGCTGTTGGGATGAATCTAGAGCTCTGACCCAGAAAACAATTCCATTAAATTCCCAGCATCCTTGGACCTAAATGACATACACTAACTGAGCCCAGAGAGAAGAGTGAACCTTCGGACTGTGACGGCTTCCATGTGTGACAACTCAGTCACCCCGACCCTAAAGGAACCCATTGAAAAATATGTTTGTGATTACAAAAGTAATACCTGCTCCATGTTTTTTAAGGAAATATATAAAAACCAACAACAGCAAAAACAAAAAGAAAATACTATTACCACCCAAGACAGCAGCTGTTAATATGTGTACTTTGTGATATCTTTGATTGTAGTAAAGTGCTGGGTCAGAAGGAATAACCATTGTAAAGCCCTTCAATACAGTCATCAAATTGCCATCCAGAAATACTGCACTACTCCCACTAGCAGAACATGCGGATGCTCTAGTCATCTTAGAACATAACCCATTCACTTCATCAGCTAATTCAATTGAGGCCCAGGGACAAAGTTAGGGCAGAGTTTCTTCCTAGGGGGATGAAAAATGGAAGATAGGGAGTGGACAGGGAAGGGCTGAGGCACCAAGCCCTTTGGTGACCAGCTAATCCCAGTTTGCCCAGGACTTTGGGGTTTTAGCACTGAAAGTCTGAAGTTCCAGGAAACAATTCAGTTCCAAGCAAACAAGGATAGTTGATCACCCTGTCCAAGGAGGAAATCAAGTTAAGCACCAGTACCCCACCTCTGAAATCCGATTATCCACTCACAGGTTAAGTTTGAGCTTGTATTTCAAACTCATTTTTCAAGATGTACCTTGATACAGTTAGGGAAAATGTCATAGACCAGAGCCTAAGAGAAGTATCAGGTTGATAAGCAGGTAAGCTGTCCCAGTTTCCTACATATGCTTTGTATTTGCTTTAAGCTGGGCCTCTTCAGAAAGTGTGATGTCTCTGGAAACTGAGCTGCCTACCAGTCTTGAAGATGATTGGGGAACCTCTATTTAAATGGTCACAGTTACAAGTGAGCTCTGATGCCCGGGCCCAGTATGAATTCTGCCACTGACCTGACAAGGAAGGGAGTCAATATTCTGAGACCTTATTGGCAGCATCCGGGGCATGGGCCTTTCCCCTCCTGAGGTCTCACCAGCATGAAGTCTGAGCCAACGCACAGGGGCTGACATCTGGTTAGGTTTATTTAACTTCAATCACAAAGGAAGTTACATTTGCCGAGGGAAATGGACACTCTCTGAAAAACATCCCATTGTTTTCTAAATGTTCAAATTAACTTCTAGGAATTTCCCTTGTTTCTTTATGTGCTATTTATGAGTGATTTATGCATAATTGAGAAGAAGTTGATTTGTGACTCCTCAACACAGGGAACCCTACCTGTTTTGAAAGGAAGCCCAGTCCCAGTGGGCAAATACCATGCAGCCTGACTTTGAGGCTTCTCTAGCTCTCAGAGGGCTGGGCTGGAATTTACTTTCACCAGTCACCCATATAGGGCCCTGAACTGCTCCCCTCCTGACCCCAGCAAGGGTCTCAGGTGAAGGAGGCTACAAAGGGCCCAGTGCTATGCCTTGGGCCAGTGTGCAGTCTTTTTCAGGGGCCTTTTCTGCATGAGTCCTTTGTGCTTCCACAGGACAGCATTTATGATGAAATGGAAGATAAGTGGTCAAGGAAGAAGGCAGAATGGGAGAGGGATGAGAAGCTGGAGCGGGAAAAGATCCTGCTACAGCAAAGTGAGTACTTCTGACTTCTTGATGATAGTTGCACCAAAAAACTGCCATTAAGCTTAATCTCAACTCAAGGAAGGCAGCCATGGATTCACTAATGGTATGAGCCGCATGGTTAGACTCCTGAATGGTAGGTGCCTGGAGTTCTCAAGAAAGTGACAACAAGAATGGAATGTTTTATGAAGTTCAGCCGCCTGAGGTTCTAAGCCTATACCTTCCAAAAGTCGCTGATTCCAAGTTTGGCCATAGTAGGCTAGAACAAGCTTTGGGACATCTGTAAGAATGTGGGCTTGTTATCTAGATACAGGTTGGCCCAAAAGTTCCAGAAAAAAAGTTCTTAAATTAGGTTTTAAACATTCAGTTTCGTGGGGAGGGGCAATACAATCCATCGTACTGAATTGTATTCTATACTCCCACCCCCCCTAAGTAAGCCATGTTTGGTACATATATATGGATATAAATATATATTAAATTGAGATATAATTGACATATAATATTATACAAGTTTAAAGTATCTATTGATTTGATGCATTTATATATTGCTATATATTTTTAATATTTCCAACACTTAGCACAGAGTTGGGATCATACAAAATACTCTGTAGGTGAGCTTCCTACTCAGCTGAGCATCTTCATAAATGGAAAAGGAAGAGAGGCATTTGTGGAGATTCTCTTGCTTAGCCTAAAGGACTAGTTGAGGTAGGAGTGGGGCCTCTACAAACCTATTCCACATCCTACCCCAACCTAATTCATATCAAACTTAGTTGATTTTAACAAATTACTCATTTAAATACAGATACTTCCTGGGAAAGTTAATTATTAAGGCCACTCCTACCTCGGTAGGGATGCTGGACCACTAGAAGTTAGCACGAAGACCCAGAGTTGAGGCTGGGAATGAAATGTGGAGCCGCTCCTGTTTGAGGCTTTGCCTAGAATCCTGGTGTAGCATAGCCCAGGTCACCTCCCAAACTCCTAGCTACTCATATTACACTCATTCCATGTTGTCCAAGTCCAAGTAAAGATGAGACGACCAGTTTTGGAAGACCAGCTTAGGCAGCTCACAGTGGAGCTCAGTCCAGACTTTCCTGTGAGGCCAGGAGTTGACTTCTTATCCATCCCCAGAACCGTAATGCTGAAGAAGAAATTTGTGTTAGCCTCTCATTTCTTGTTCCTCCTGTTCAGTGTAGATTGGGTCTCTGCTGACAGGTTCATTTGCACCTCCAACCACTCCCCCCACCCCCGCCAAACCATTTTAAGCCTAGCTCTACCCAGAGCTAAGTATAGAATTAAATTTTATTGCTGGAGAAGTCATAGAGCTGTACTTAGAGATAAGATATTCAAGAAAACATAGTGGTTACTTCAGCAGAGAGAATAAACAAAATAATAAGCAACTGGTCTAAAATAAACTATACAAAAAGAACAAGCCACATTAGAGGTAAATCCCACACAGCTGATGTGAGTGAGAGCCACCACCATGTAGGCCTCGCTCCCAAGTCTCTCCAGGTGTGCATCAGCCTGAACACCAGGCTGAAAGCACCTCGGCTTTGACCCAGTCTGGACTTTCTGTTATCTATAGATATGCTGGTTTTCTCTCTGCACCTGTTTTTTCCCACATTTACATCTCTATGTGACTTCCTCTCACCTCCACAGAAAATAAGATGACAAAAAAGTTTGAGCTAGAGTCAGAAGAAGAAAAGAAGAAAATAAGCGATTCCTACA
Organism: Phyllostomus discolor; assembly: GCF_004126475.2. Classification (NCBI taxonomy): domain Eukaryota; kingdom Metazoa; phylum Chordata; class Mammalia; order Chiroptera; family Phyllostomidae; genus Phyllostomus; species Phyllostomus discolor. The sequence goes on from NC_040906.2 coordinate 28,512,249, forward strand.
GTGCTGTCTTGGAGAACCTCAATCAAGAGAAGGAGGTAACTCAGCCCAAAGCCCATCCATGGGTAAATGTGCAGTCTTGGTGGGACATCCAGTTCCTGGGTGTGCCCCTGTGATTAGGCAAGCTTTTGTCTTTCCAGGAATATTTCTCCTTTCCCAACTACCCTGGAAAATATGCCAGTAGACTGACAGTCTTACTGTCCTTTACCTAGATAACCATAGCACAGGGCTGTTGGAATGAAAATTATAGTTAACAAGAAATAATAGAATGTGAAACATAGAAACTAAAATCCCTGTTTTGCCATGCTGAATGTTCTTTTCATTCTTGACTATGGCTGAAGAGAAAGGGTATTGTTGCAAATTAAACTAAGCAAATCTGGTCGTGTACAACTCTTAGTAAATAAGGGCAGCTACCTAAAAGCTAGAAGATGTGAGGGTTAGCTATTCCTGTGAGTCACTCCACTGAAACCTTGACACCGATAGCAGGTTATAATGAAAGCAGATCTCAGACCACAGATCTCAGACAGGTGGGCATGTACTACACAAATATGTGTTTGCCAGCAGATTCAAGCAGTTATGTCACAGTTCTCCGAGTTATTGGGTGCATGAGATTCATCATAGGTGTATGTGATGGTATTACAGAAGTAGGCTCCAGTGATTATTCTGTAACCATTGTAGTCAGCATCAGGCAACCAGAGCTCCTCCTCAGCAGGACACAGAACCATTTGGGAGTCAAGTCTTAGACCCCATTCCTGACTGTACAAGCTATAGGCTTGTTAGACTGTTGTACCCATTTCATGCAAAGTGGAGAGTATCTCTAAAATGTGTTAGATATCTTGAATATTCCATTTTAAGAGCCTATTTCAAACTGCCATGCTAACTGAAAAGCCACTAATTTCACCAATAAGAGCCCATGCATGACATTCACTATATTACTGAGCAAAACAATAATGAGATGGGGTGTGTTCTACAATAGTGCTTCTAGGGTCTAGAGAGCTCAGACGTCTGAACAAGCAGTAGCAGTTCCTCTTAGTGGGAAGAGATTTTATCATCTGTGTGCCTCTCTTCCTGTAATGACACTGACCATGAATCTGTAAATGGGTGTTCTCTTTTTCTCTCTCTCATATATATGATTTACACTTACAAAATGCACAGATATTAAATGTACATTTTGATGAGTTTTGACAAATGTATATATTCATGTAACCAACACCCAAATCAAGAAAGCACGCCAGTATTCCTTTCCAGTTAATCCCTATCTCCCTCAAGACTTGCCCCAAGCCAACTACTCCTTTGATTCCTACCACCAGAGATTATTTTTTTTATTTTAAACTTCATATGAATGGAATCATACAGTATATGCTCTTTTGTGTGTAGCTTCTTTATCCTCAGTATAGTATTTGTGAAATTAATTCATCTGTTATTCAATCAGTTATTTCTTCCTTTTTACTGCTCAGTGGTATTATTCCTTTATAGGAGTGTCACACAATGCATTTACCATTTTCCTCTTGGGGGAGATTTTGGTTGTTTCCATTTTTTGACTTTTATAAAGCTTCTACAAATATCCTGTACAAGTACTTTTGTAGACATATGCTTTCATTTCTCTTGTGTATACCTAGGAGTGCTATTACTGGGATCTAGGGTAGTTTTAAGTTTAACTTCATGAGACATTACCAAGCTATTTTCAACCACAGTTGTACCATTTCACTCTTGCATCTTAAGTATATGAGAATTCCAGGTACTCCATATCATTGACAACAGCTGGCATTGATAATCTTTTAATTTTGGCCATTCCAATGGGTATGAAGTGGTATTTCATTACAGTTTTGTTTTCCCTAATGACTAAATATGTTGGACAGTTATTTATATGCCTATTGGACCATATGTGTGTCTTCTTTTATGAACTATTTTGTCAAGTCTTTTGCCATTAAAAAAGTGGGTTATATATGTTTTTATTATTGATATGTAGGAGTACTTTTTGTACTTTGGATACAAATTTTTTGTCACCTATATGTGTTCCAGATTGTGTCCCCCAACCTGTGGTTATAAATATTCTGTACAAGTACCTTTTCATTTTGTTCATCTTCTCTTTCAATGGGAAGAAGTTTTACATTTTAATAACAGTCAACTTATCAATTTTTTTCTTTTATGGGTACAGCTTTTTGTATCTTATTTACGAAATTGTTGCCTATTCCAAGGACATGAAGATATCCTATTTTTTAAAAAAATCTTTATAATTTTAGCTTTCATGATTCTATGATTCATTTTGAATAATTTTCATATGGAAGGTAGAGGTAATAGATCATTTTTTCCCAGAATGACACCCAGTTGTTCCAGAGTGATTTGTTGAAAAAAAAACAATAATACTTTTCTTTCTCCACTGAGTTGCCTTTGTGTCTTTGTTATATTTGGGAAGGGGCGGGGTGGATTCTCCATTCTATTCAACTATTTACCCTTAATTAGGCCAACACCACATTGTCTTAATTACTGTAGATTGAAATCAAGAAGTAAAAATCTTCTAACTTTGCTCTTCTTTTTCAAGATTATTTTGGCTTTTCTATATTCTTTGTATTTCTATATAAATTTTAGAATTATGTTGTCAAGAAAGCCTGCTGGTATTTTGTCTGGAATTACATCAAATATAAAGTGCAATTTTTGGAGAATAGTATATTTCACAGTATTAAATCTGTGTACAGGCAAGAAAAGCCTTTGACAAAAATTTTTTAATATTTGTCAGTGCAGTAACATTGAACATGAATGAGGTTTCCATTATTTAAGATCAACATGTGATGTCATTAGTTTATAACATGTGCTTCATGAAACCAATGTCTAACTTTTGGTGAATATTATGTTTCTCAGTCCTATTCTGGTTTTCCTAGTTTTTGAAAGAAGTTCCAGAACCCCACTGTTGACCTTTCCAAAAAAAATTATTTCTAGGAACTCTTGAAACAACATGAAAAGGACACCTTGCTATTAGAGGAGCTAAAAAAGACCAAAGAGGTAAGCTTTTTCATTTTTTCCATGGAATTAGCATCTTATAACTACATCAGTAAAAATTATATGAGGTCTGTCCAGAAGGTTTCCAGCCACGTAATATGAAAAATAGAGATGTTTATTAAAGAAGATATAAGAAACATTGTACATAGGACAATGACACTTCAGTCCCCTTCAAAGTAGGCACACAGTTCTCCCAACAGCCATCAGCTGCCCTGTTGTATTTTCCTGAATTACATTAATGGTCTGAAATCTCTTCCCTCTCAAAGGCGGTTTTAGTTTTGGAAAGAACCACGGGGCACCAAATCTGGGCTATAGGGATGCTGAGTCACCTGGGTGATTTGATGTTTCACTAAAAAACTTTGCACGAGATGTGATGCATGAGCAGACATCTTGTCACGACAAAGCTGCCAATCACCAGTTGCCCATAACTGCAGCCTTCTGAATCCTCCAAATAGTTTTTGCAGAGGAATGTTCAAGCTTAAGGCAAAATTTGATGCAGATTCATTGCTCTACTGGCTCAGTCATTTTGAATGTGATGGTCACACAGTACACATGCTCACTCAAAGGTGTCTACCACCCCCACTGACTAGTACAGTGAAGTCATCATTGTTCATGCATGTGCATTCAGTCCACTCTCCTTGGCTGCCAGATTGCATTGATGTCACGCAAACCATGCTTGTTATATTAACAATGACTGGTCTTTTCTGGACAGACCTCATATATTCTCAATCAATGAAATCAATAATAATTTCCCCAAAACTGGTTAAAAAATAGAAAAGCTAAAGATGAGTTTGCTGTAATTAGTAAGTCAAAAAGAACTTTAGAACTATCTGTAAAACAAAGCTATTTGGTATCTTTCTAGAGCCTGATTTCAACAAATATGTAAGCAATATACTAAGCGATCTTCAATATCAAATGTCTTCCATTTCTAGGACTGCTCAAACTATAAAAGAGTCTTAAATAGTAAAATGCCAGATTCTTTCCTTTAACCTCTGAAAAGTAGAATACTGCCACCTTGGAATTCTGACTCTAATCCTGTCCTTAAAACTCTGAGTGTACCTTATCCCCCAGCCTCCTCAAGGAACTTTCTCCTTCTGAGACTTCCATGTGGGAGACACCTGAAAAGAAACTGTTCAAACCCACAAAATGTCTCATGGTTCCTCTTCCACTGAGAATTTGGTTTAGATCCAGAATGGACATGTTTGGGAAATGATCAGCCATTATGACAGCGTGGAATGGCCCCTTAGAATCCAGGCAGGGCTTCCGTACTGTTGGTCAAACAGACGACAATGTCCTACAAAGTAAAAGAATGGGTTTGGGAGCAAGGTAGGTCCAGTGTATTCTTATAACTGGTTTGCTGATTCTCTCACTTGTGTCATTTCTGGGTCTATTTCTATGAATTGATTAAAAATATTTATGGTCATAACTTTTTGCTTGTTTGCATACCTGATAATTTTTTTCTTTAAAAAAATTTATTTTTTTTCAGTTTTTTAATTTATTTTTTAATCATTGTTCAAATACAGTTTTCTCCTTTTTTACTCCCAATCCAGTCCCCACTCCCACCCCTCCCCACTTCCCTCCCATTACCACCCTCCCCTTAGTTTATGACCATGTGTCCTTTAAGTTTGTTCCTGTGAACCCTTCCCACTGTCCCCTTAAATTCCTTCTACTCTCCCCTGTGGTCACTGTCAGCCTGTCCTCTATTTCAGTGTCTTTGGTTACATTTTGTTTGTTTCTTTGTTTTGTTATTTAGGTTCCTGTTAAAGGTGAGATCATATGGTATTTGTCTTTCACTGCCTGGCTTATTTTGCTTAGCATAATGCTCTCCATTTCCATCCATGCTCTTGCAAAGGGAAGGAGCTCCTTTCTTTCTGCTGCATAGAATTCCATTGTGTAAATGTACCACAGTGTTTTGATCCATTCATTTACTGATGGGCACCTAGGTTGCTTCCAGCACTTGGCTATTGAAAATTGTGCTGCTACGAACATTGGAGTGCATAGTTTCTTTTGGATTGGTGTTTCAGGGTTCTTAGGATATAATCCTAACAGTGGAATTGCTGGATCAAAAGGCAGATACATTTTCAGTTTTCTGAGAAATTTCCATACTGTTTTCCATAGTGGTTGTACCAGTCTGCAATCCCACAAACAGTGCACTAGGGCTCCCTTTTGTCCACAATCTCTCCAACATTTGTTGTTTGTTGCTTTGTTTATGATGGCCATTCTGACCTGTGTGAAGTGGTATCTCATTGCGGTTTTAATTTGCATCTCTCTGATAGCTAGCAATATTGAACATCGTTTCATGTGTCTCTGGATCCTCTGTATGTCCTCCCTGGAGAAGTGTCTGTTCAAGTCCTTTGCCCATTTTTTAATTGGGTTGCTTATCTTCTTAGAGTGGAGTCATATGAGTTCTTTGTATATTTTAGAGATTAAACCCTTGTCTGAGGTATCATTGGCAAATATGTTTTCCCATACAGTTGGCTCTCTTTTTCTTTTAATACTGTTTTCTTTAGCCATGCATAAGCTTTTTATTTTGATGAGATCCTATTTGTTTATTCTTTCCTTTATGTCCCTTGCTCTAGGGGACATATCAGTGAAAATATTGCTGTGTGAAATATCTGTGATTTTCCTGCCTATGTTCCCTTTTAGGACTTTAATGGTGTCATGACTTGTATTTAAATCTTTTATCCACCTTGAACTTACTTTTGTGTATGGTATAAGTTGGTGTTCAAGTTTCATTTTTAGGCATGTAGCTGTCCAGCTCTCCCAACACCATTTGTTGAAGAGGCTATTTTTACTCCATTTTATGTTGCTGTCCCATTTGTCGAATATTAACCATATTGACAACAGAGACTTGAGTTTATTTCTGGGCTCTCTGTTCTGTTCCATTGGTCTATCTGTCTGTTTTTATGCCAGTACCAGGCTGTTTTGATTACAGTGACCTTGTAATACAGTTTGGTATCAAATATTGTGATCCCTCCTACTTTACTCTTCTTTCTCAAAATTGCAGCAGCTATTTGGGGTCGTTTATGGTTCCATATAAATTTTTGAAGTGTTTGTTCTATGTCTGTGAAATATGCCATTGGTACTTAATAGGTATTGCATTGAATGTGTAAATTGCTTTGGGTAGTATGGACATTTTGATGATGTTAATTCTTCTGATCCATGAACATGGTATATGTTTCCATTTGTTTGTATCTTCGTTGATTTCTTTCTTCAGTGTTGTGTAGTTTTCTAAAGTACAGGTCTTTTACCTCCTTGGTTAGGTTTATTCCCAGATATTTGATTTTTCTTGTTGCTATATCAAATGGGATTTTTTTTCTTGATTTGATAATTTTTATTTGGATGTCAGCCATTGTGAAATTTATCTTGTTGGGTGCTGAATATTTTTTGTATTCCTTTAAATATCATTGAGCTTTGTTTTGGAATTCAGTTAAGTTACTTGGAAACAGTCTGAGCTTTTTAAGTTTTGGTTTTATGTTTTGTTAGGCAAATTATAGCAGTCTTTAGTATAGGGCTAATTTTTCCTCACTGCTGAGATGATACCCCCCCCCCGAGCAATCTACCCAATACTGTGTGTATTTAGAAGGGTTGTCCTGCCCTGGCTGGTGGGGATGTGAACTATTTCCAGCCTTGTGTTGGTTCTAGGGATTGTTCTACCTACTCCATGCTGGCAGTTCTTTCCCCCAACCTCATTCCCTTTGATTTGTTCCCCTCTATCATGCCACTCCAGTGGCACTGGACTTCTTGCTATCTCTTTAATAGGCCAGGATGCTCCTACTTTGGAATCCTTGCTCTTGATTTTCTCTCTTCTTGGAATACTCTTTGCCAGATATCCACATGACCAACTTCCTTACCTCCTTCCAGTATTCACTCAAATGCCACCTTCTCGGGGCCACCAAACAACCTGACACTTTCTTTTCCCTGTTTTATTTTTTCCACACAGACTTATAGCCATCTAACCTGATAAACTCAATGAGGGCAGGGATTTTTGTCTGTTTTCTTTACCATTTATCCCCGGTTTCTAGAACACTGATTGGCACATTTCAGACATTCAGTAAATAGCAACTGATTTTTGTAATGAATAAAAAATGAAAAAATTGCAAAATGACATGCTTTGTACAATGCAGTTACAGTAAATGAGGGTACTTTTGAAGTTTATGCACAGTGTGAGGGGGCTCATTACATGGATAGAGCTGTAAGGATCGGTAAGAGTTAAATGAGGCTGACACCTAAAAGGTGAGCCCCATCTGGTAAATGTTACAGTTTCTTCAGCATCTTTCTGAAGTAGATCTCACACTTATGCTTTCCCATCACTTACACTGCATCCTCCACTTGCATCCTTAGTTTGTTTTTAATTTATTATTGTAATTATTTTGTTTACTTTTATTTAATTTTTTAAATATTTCCCTCACTAGAATATGTCTCCATAAGAGCAGGAGTTATATTTCTCTTGTTCATCATAATATTCCTAGTGCCTAATACAGTAGTAAGGGTTTTTTTCCTAATCAACAGCCTGTTTTTCAGAGCACTGTTAAGTTTACAAAAAAATTAAGCAGAGAGTACAGAGATTTCCCACACATTCCCCACCCCCACACAATTATTAATATCTTGCATTTGGTGTGGTACATTTGTTATAGCTCATAAACTAATATTAATACATAATTTTTAACTAAAATTCATAGTTTAGACTAGGGTTCATTCTTTGTGTTGTACATTCTACAGGGTTTCTCTGATCTAAAAATCCTTTGTTCTCTACTGCTCTTCCCAACCATTGGTAACCACTGATCTTTTTTACTATTTCTATAGTTTTGCCTCTTCTAGAATGTCATGTATTTGGGATCCCTAGTAGACATTTAATTAATACTTGTTTAATAAATGAATGATTGGTAGTTTTTGTGATGACCCATGTGAGCTCCAGTGGGGCTGGCTCTGGGGCAGTGGCAGTGAGGTTATAGGGAAGGGTATACATAGATGGGTGAGACATAGAGGGGGTAGAAATCACAGGACACAGTGACTGAATGGTGCAGGAGGAGGAGTAGCTAGAGTTAATGCTTCCCATTGTAGCCCAGGGACCTAAAGAAGAGAATAAATGGGTAGATACCATCATGATATCCCCAAACAATTTCTTCTTACACAGATCATAGAGGAAGAGTTGCTTGCTCAAGCTAGTATCCTAGAATCACTTAACACAACCCTCTACCAAACCCAGATAGAACTCCAGAGAGAGGTGAGTCCTGGCTGGAATGGGGATGGGAGATTGTGGGAGGATCCCAGACCTCTGTGCAGTTCTGCCATACAGCTCTTGTTTGGGAAAGATAGCTATTAAAATTTACATGTCTTTCAGAAAGCTGCAGTGGGAAATCTGGAGAAAACACTCCAGACCAAGCTTGCTGAATCTGAAGAGAAGTTTAAACATACCATACAGCTCTTGACAGAGGAAAACATTCATCTGAGGTGTGAATGATGCACAAAAACATGACTTACTTGTGTTTAGGAAGTGAGAGGGATTTGGGATGAGGAAGAGGTGAAGGTGAACCCAGGCAAAGCCACTTTCAGGAGGAAGATATTCTCTGTGAGCCTGGTGACAGTATTTGCCTGCCGTGGTGGAACAGTTCATTTGAAATGGTGCTGGGAATGTGTCTAGACTCCCTTACCTACATCTTAGTCTTTATACAAAGTTACATGTGAGATTTATCTGAGAATCTCTAAGTGTATTCAGTCTTGTGACTAAAGGTTATTTTTAAATCCATCTCCCCTGAGGGTGTAGGGGTTTGGGTGTTAGTGGTTTACCCTTAGATGCAGCTGCATTTGCTTCCTGTGGAAATTATCTTCAGGTCAGAAATTATACTGCTACCTGAAGATGCATCTTAAATCACTGAACTAAATTTTGGTCAATACTTTGATAAAGGGAAGTTGTTCCTTGTATTGATTTAGTAGAAAAATTCCTCATATGAGCATTTGGTCACCCAAATATCGTATTTCAGTAAAATCAAAGCCACTGCAAGTAATGAGTGAAACTGCCTCCAATCAAAGAATGAAACCACATTTCTCTCTCATTCCCCTTTCTACCCTTAGAACCTATTGTGATACATCTTCTTTTTCTTTATAGGCAAAAGATAATTGCCAAGAATGAAGAAATATATGAGGAACAATCTGGGAGATCAACCTGTATTACTATTTATGAGGATGATTCTGAGACTGTAGAATATAGTGACAACAAAAGATAAGAATTGTGAGCAGAAAAGTTGTTCTCCATAATTGGAGATGGTAGGAATACCATCACTGTAAGCCTAGAGGACTCATGTAAGGTTTTCTTGAGAAACACATATGATGAGTTTGGTTTGGGGTTGCCTTGATTCTACTTCTGTCTTTTCAACATTTGCTTTCCTCTGAGTGTTTGGGATTGTATTGATTCTCATCTCAACTACATAGATTTTTCATGACACTTCATTGTGAAAAGTGACGTTCTCTATACCTAGAGCTGAGCTTTCTCTGGGTGTGCCATTTTCTCTTCCATTTTAACATATTTCTTTGTGAAGACAGTGATCTGAAAATTTTCTTCCTACTAAATGTTGACTGTATTTTGGACTATACCTTTTGCCCCCCTGGGGCATTTAGCTAGCAAGAAAGAATTAATTGGTTTGATTACAAAAACCTTTCTTTTTTACATGTGTTCCCCACTCTCCCACCTCCCAATCAGGTTTCCTGAACTATGATTTAGGAAGAGTTTCTGATGATTCTCACCACCTTCTCCAAACCATTGTTAGAATTCAAGTGCCTACAGGGCAGGCAACATAAATAAGTGAAGTGGGCTGGACATTTGGAAAAACAATCCCACAGATGCACTGATAGTTGGTAATTGGCAGCAGTTTCAGTAGAGGAGATTGAGGTGTCGGGGCAGTGAGAGAACTCATTCCATTGCTGCCATACAGGAGCATTGGGTCAATGTGGTTAAATATTTCGATTTTTCAAAAGAAAGTATTCTGGTTTTTATGTGACATCTCCCAATTTTTAAATATGAACAACCCATTTTTAAAAAAATACAACTGTGTGAGTCAACATTGGGAGGCTCAAGCGAAATAACTGTGATTTAGATATTTTCTACCTGTGAGATGCCATCAGCTAAAAAACAAAACAAGGAAAACAACATCCAAGGAGCAATAAGATTAAATTATATTTTATTAAAAAGATTTCAAGTAAATTGAAGATATAAATTACAAATTTAAAAGCATGGAAGAAGCACAGCATTACTAGCAAAAAAGAAAATCAAACATTACAGAAGTACGCGTATATTATAAGAGCAATAAGAGAAAAGGCTGAACAGGGAGTTTGGAAAAAGAGTATAGCAAATCTGTAAACATATTTTTAATTTTAATGTAAGAATTTCTTACATTAAAGCTTTTCATGTAAGAAAATCTTCTCCAATTTGTATTTTAAAGCAACTTTCAATGGAGTTCAGGGAATATTAATTATTTTGAATTAAAGTTACTTGAGAAGTTACTGCAAGATGGACATTCTAATCCTTTTTTATTCCCCCTGAAAGCTGACATTAAACCTACTATATGAAAAGCACCCTCCATGTGCAAACACGGTAGAAGCCACTGTATTACCAGAGATAGGGAATACAGGCTAAGAAGGCTTCGTAAACAAACAAAAAAAACCCCTCTGTTGCTTCTTTTCTAATTTACTACTGGAAGCCCAAACTTCTTTGTCTTGTAAATTCTTCACAAATTTATTGTTATACTGTCTAAAAATAAAATCTGCCTGATTTAATCATTTCTTGGAGTCTTAGATTTTTCTGCTATCCTATATGTATGAAAGTTAGTTTTCCTTCTGTTCATTTATTTTATGCCAATTTAATTAACAGATAAACCAAAGAACCTAGGTGAATAAAAAGGAAGACTCTTTTTCACAGCTTTGTAAAGTAGTGCAAACAATGGCTTGGAAAGAGAGGGACTGAAAGTACAAAACAAAATACTTAACAATTTGAAGGGAATTAAATTGAATGATTATGGGTTGAAAGAAGATGAGTGACTTCTGAAATACATCTGCCACTGTTTTTGAACCATTATGATGTTACTCTTCTTTTAAACTTACTATACTTTTTGTATCTACTATAGTTTTTAAAAGCTTTTTTATCAAATTAAAAGTATAACTAAAATCATGACTATGGTTATAAATATCTAGCTATTGTTACAAAGCCAGATATTTGGGCTTGATTTACATACAAATTAAATTGTCTTGACTCCCATTCTCTCCCCTTCCTACCATCAAAAAAAAGGAGGAGCAAGGCATGGCAATATTAAATTAAGCCTAGTGTTATGCTAGTAAATATTAGCATAAAGTAGAAGCATAACAGCAGCATCTTAATAAAATATTAAGCATAGTGTTATACATCAATTAAGAGGGAAGAAGAGTTTTTTTGTCAGAGTGAAAGTCGGCTGTGGCATCTGCTTCCCCATATTTTTCTTGTCATCTTTATTGCTCACTTCAAAGTTCACCTCTGTGAGGATGGTGAGAATATCATCACCCCTGAAAAACATAACAGTGTGACCATCTGTTAGGAAAACAACTGGTAAACCCTTTTACCTGCTGTGCTTATGATAGTTACTGATCTAAAAACACCAGGCATTTGAAGTGGTAAGTTGCTAAACCAAGACCTACCACAGCTTCTCAGATAAAGGAGTTGTTTCAGAGCTCAATAACTTATCTTTGGTTTACTCAGGATCTCTAAAGACCATCAGAAACCTCAGTGTTAACATCAGATTTGGTTTCTTCCCTTCCCAGTCTATACTCACTCTACTCCATGTACTATGTTACCAATGTCCATAATCACCTCAATGACCCATAACATCCTCTGCCCCAAATTGACATTGCTTCTGTGGGTTCATCGATGATGTAACCAAACTCCAGGCACGTGAAAATCAAATGTCTCCTGCTGTCGCCTCACCTCTTTTTAACCAGCCTCTAATCAGTTTAACTGGGCAACGTATTTATCCACCTATGAAAATAGGCCCCCAAACCTTATAGGATTCACAGTCTGAAGCACAAAATGAAAACATACTGTTGAAATCATGGTTCACTCCTTTATCTGCCATAGAAAATTCTCACTCTTCATACACTTAAAACATAACAATGTATAGAACTAGAAGGAACCTGCAGAAGATTGCTTCCTATCCGTCAGTTGCATATGCATTTGGGTGAACTGTGACACACAAAACCATCATTTAGCTAAAGGAAACACAAGATATTTAAATGAGAAAAGGATATTTTCCTACATTTTGTGGCTTCAGAGCAGGCTCAATAACTAAAACTATACAGGGTTTCTACTCTTTGGTATTTTTCTCTCACAATACACCAAGAAGGTTTGAGGATGGTTAGCTGTTATAGAACTTCTGACAGGGTTAGAGAATGTTAAACATCAAAATGGGTTATAGCCTTTTTGGAAAACTTCTTGGAAGTTTTCCAGTTGAATGGTCACAGTCATGTTTCTGCCTAAATACAGAGCTGCACTATATGACTTCACCATCCTTCCTAGCAACATGATACCCTGATTGTCCTTTGAGGTGCTAAAAAAGGAAACTCCTCATAAGTATCTCACTTTTTTCTATCTGTAAACTCAAGATTTGTCCACTCTCCAACTTGGCATCTGACCTGGGAAGTACAGCTACATGATCCACAGCTAGATATTTATGGATGAATGAAGGGTTGGATAGGCAAGAATTACCTGGGACATCTTTCTTTCAGGCTCTGGCAAAGTGACTGGATATACCAGGTCCCCTCCATGGGGCTTCGGTAGGAAACACAATTATTCACAGTGGCCATTCCCAGCAGAAAGTCAGCCTCATCTGGGATGTATCTCTTCTGAAGTGTTAAGTCCATTTCTAAATAGTCTTCCTTTTCTTCTGAGTCAGTCTCTACAGCTATACCTTTTTGGTAGTTATCCCCTTGACAAGCCTGGATGAAAAAGATTTTGGGTTTGCCTGCAAGGGAAGGGCACTTCGAACTAGTGAAGAATGATGTCAGCTCATGGATGGGGGCTTCCTGCCCATCAGAGCCATAGATTATGCCCTTGTCTCCATGGGAAAGGATGCAGCAGATGAAGCAGTCTTTGTTATTGTGGTCCTTGCTTTGATAGCCTTCCAGGGTCTCATAGATTTTCTCTGCTGTGAAGTCATTGTGCTGCACTATATCAAAGTGAAGCATACTAAAGGTGGTACGCAAAGCCTCTGAAAAGTGAAAAACAAAGACTCATATTATACCACAATAATACCCAGACCACAGCCCAGAGCTAAAGCGAACATTGATCAGATAAAAATCTGAACCAGACCTTAAGAATAAGACCCTTTATATTAGTGGCTGGATCCATAAATTTCTAATAGTTATTGCCACCTACTGAAAAACCTTCCGAGTCTTGAGGCAAATACAAAAATAAAAAGGTAAAAAGGAGAGTATTATTGTTGACTTGCTGTTTTAGCTCAACTACTCTACAAGATGAGTAAGCCATTTTTTAGGCTTACTACCAAACCAATTTTTAAAAAATGTTAATTAATTAATTTATTTTTAGAGAGAGAGGAAAGGAGGGAGAAAGAAAGGGAAACATCAATGTGTGGCTTCATCTCATGCATCCCTTAATGGGGACCTAGCCTGTAACCAGGCATATCCCCTGACTGGGAATTGAAGCAGTGACCCTTTGGTTCACAGGCTGGCTCTTAACCCACTGAACCACACCAGCCAGGGCACCAATTTAAAAAAAAATTATAACTTACATAACCAGAAAACAAAAACCAAAAGAATTTTTGAACAAAAGATCCATACTTATTTTATTCTGAACCCTCTCAAAATGGTTAAAATACAATACATGGACTTCCAACCAAGATGGAGGCATAGGTAGAAACACTGTGCCTCCTCGCACAACCAAAATAAGGACAACAAAATTTAGAAACAAAAAAACAATCAGCACTGACAGAAAATTGAACTGTTGGAAGTCCAACAACCAAGGAATTAAAATAGACACATTCATCCAGACTGATAGTAGAAACAGAGTCTCTGGCTGGAATGGCTGAGTGGAGAGGGGTCCTGGCAAAAAAAGCGATGGCTGGTGGACCTGGGCATGCAGGTGGTGGCTGGCAGACCCCAGGCACCCGGGGTGGCAGTGGGCAAACCCAGCAAGGCGGCAGATTGTGGAAGGGTATGGCGTGCAAGGTGGCTGGTGGACCAGACAGTCCCATATTCGTGCTCAGATAAACTGGGAGAAACTGGGGAGCAAGACAGGCCATGCAACCCAGGGCTCCTGTGCAAGGAAATAAAGCCTCAAAACACTGATTGAAAACACCTGTGGGAGGTTGAGTTTCTGGGAGAGACTCTCAGCCTCACAGGAGAGTTTGTTGTAGAGACTCACAGGGTCCTAGAACATACACATACCCACCCATATGGGAATCAGCATCAGAAGGGCCCAGTTTGCTTGGGGGAAGCAGTAGAAGTGACTGAAATCTGCCAGAGAGCAGAGCAAGCACCATTGTTCCCTCTCTGACCCCTTCCCCACATACAGCATCACAACCCAGCAACGTGGGTACCCTGCCCTGGTGAACACCTAAGACTCCGCCCCTCACTGTGTAACAGGCGTGTCAAGACCAAAAAAAAAACCAAAAACTGGCCCAAACAAAAGAACAGATCAAAGCTCCAGAGCAAATACAACTAAGCAATGAAGAGATAGACAGCCTATCAGATGCACAGTTCAAAGCACTGGTGATCAGGATGCTCACAGAATTGATTGAATTCGGTTGCAAATTAGATGAAAAAATGAAGGCTACGCTAGGGGAAATAAAGGAAAATGAACAGGGAACCAATAGTGATGGGAAGAAAACTGGGACTCAAATCAATGGAGTGGACCAGAAGGAAGAAAGAAACAATCAAACAGAAAAGGATGAAGAAACAAGAATTCAGAAAAATGAGAAGAGGCTTACGAACATCTAGGACATCTTTAAATGTTCCAACATCTGAATTATAGGGGTACCAGAAGGAGAAGAGGAAGAGCAAAAAGTGGAAAATTTATTTGAACAAATAATGAAGGAGAACTTCCCCAATCTGGCAAAGGAAATAGACTTCCAGGAAGTCCAGGAAGCTCAGAGAGTCCCAAAGAAGTTGGACCCAAGGAGGAACACACTAAGGCACATCATAATTACATTACCCAAGATTAAAATGAAGGAGAGGATGCTAGAAGCAGCAAGAGAAAAGGAGACAGTTACCTACAAAGGAGTTCCCATCAGACTGTCAGCTGATTTCTCAAGAGACCTTGCAGGCAAGAAGGGGCTGGAAAGAAGTATTCAAGGTCATGAAAGTCAAGGACCTACATCCAAGATTGCTCTATCCAGCAAAGCTTTAATTTAGAATGAAAGGGCAGACCAAGTGCTTCTCAGATAAGGTCAAGTTAAAGGAGTTCATCATCACCAAGCCCTTATTCTATGAAATGTTAAAGGGACTTATCTACGAAAAAGAAGATAAACATGTATAGTAAAATGACAGCAAACTCACAATTATTAACAACCACACCTAAAAAAAACAAAAACAAAAACAAACTAAGCAAACAACTAGAACAGGAACAGAACCACAGAAATGGAGATCACATGGAGGGTTAACAACAGGGGAGTGGGAGGAGGAGAGAGGGGGGAAAAGGTACAGAGAATAAGTAGCATAGATGGTAGGTAGAAAATAGACAGGGGGAGGGCAAGAACAGTATGGGAAATGTAGAAGCTAAAGAACTCATAAGTATGACACATGGACATGACTAAAGGGGGGGAATGTGGGTGAGAGAGGGTGTGCAGGGCGGAGGAGAGTGAAGGGGGAAAATGGGACAACTGAAATAGCATCATCAATAAGACATATTTTAAAAAATACAACATATGAAAGTTTCGAAAGTCAAGTAGAACTAAAAGAACTTTGCAAAAAAACTATCCTCTCTTTGCCACTCCGTATCACCTAGTCATGTTCCATGAAGGTAACCAATTTCAACTTTTAACTACTTTTTTTGTAATTAACCTCCATTTTGTAATAAATTTGGGTATATTGCTATTTATTCACTGATAATGTTTGATTTTTGTATTGAATTACTATTATGGGTGATGAGCTTTTGGTGCTCTTATATAATTATTTACCATTTACCATTTTTAGTTCAATCATTAGTAATGTTTGTATTACTAGTACTATTTAAACATAGTATTATTTAATTATGCTTCCTTTCTTATTAAACTTTTGTCTTTCATGGAATTAGCAATTGCACTATTTTTTTTATTGCTTTGTTTCCTATGTGCTTAACATTTTCCCCCACCCCCCCAAATGTGCTCATAGAGCTAGTCAAAGTCTTTCAATATCTTCTGGCTGCCTGTCTGATTCCTTTAAAAAAAAATAAAAATTATATATGCTTAAGGTATACAACATGATGATATACATAGTGAAATGATTCAAGTAGACAAGCTAATAACGTATCTCCACTCACATTTACCGCATATATGTGTATGTGTGATAAGAGCACCTGAAATAATCTCCCAGCATATTTATGGTATTCAATACAGTATTATTTTTATTGGTTCCAGAGAGAGGGGAAGGAAGAGAGAAAGAGAGGAAGAGAAATGTTGATGTGAGAGAGAAACATCGATCAGTTGCCTTTTCCATGCACCCTGAGTGGGAACTGAACCCACAATCCAGTCTCGTGCCCTGACTGGGAATCACACCTGTGGCCTTTCAGTTTGTGGGACCACACCCAACCAACTGAGCCACACCGGCCAGGGCTTAATACAGTATTATTAATTATAGTCATCATGTCTATTAGATCTCTAGACTTACTCACCCTATATAACTGCAGGTTTGTACTCTGACGAAGTGCCAGAAATACAATCAAGAATTATTTTAATAAATGTGTTTTAGTAGTAAATGAATGGAAATCAAAGACCTGAAACCTTTTCTTCAGTGCCAAGATGTGTGGTGATAAATTTTGTAATCAATGGACTCATGCTCTGTGGCTTTTTAAAATTACAGAATAGATTTGCTTGAATAAACAAATGTTAATAGAGAACTTTGGCTGATTAAAATCAACCTACCTTACTTTTCTAAATTTTACTCAACTTAAAAAATAAGTTCTTACCTGATGTTATGACTTTTAAAAATTATTTGATCAAGCAAAAATTCTTAATATTACAATGGTTGGGTCAGATTATTTAGGGGGGGGTATTTGTTTTTAATTGTTGTTCAAGTACAGTTTTCTGTCTTTTACTCCCATCCCAGGCCACCTACCCAGACCTCCCCACCTCCCTCCCATTTCCACCCCCTTAGTTTTTGTCCATGTGTCCTTTATATTTGTTCCTGTAAACCCTTCCCATTCTCCCCTGAAATTCCCTCCCCTCTCCCCTCTGGTCACTGTCAGCCTGTCTTCTATTTCAGTGTCTTTGGTTATATTTTGTTTGTTTGTTTTATTGTTTAGGTTCCTGTTAAAGGTGAGATTATATGGTATTTGTCTTTCACTGCCTGGCTTATTTCACTTAGCATAATGCTTTCCAGTTCCATCCATGCTGTTGCAAAGGGTAGGAGCTCCTTCTTTCTCTATGCTGCATAGAATTCCATTGTGTAAATGTACCCTAGTTTTTTGATCCATTCATTTACTGATGGGCACCTAGGTGCTTCCAACACTTGACTATTGTAGATTATTTCTATTATTACTTTTAGTTGTAGCCAATTCTGTGTTCACATACTGCAAATTAGTTTTTCATTTAACTTGTCCACTCTCAATCTTAGCTGAGATAAGCTGAGCAAAATAATTTCTGTCTAGTTTAACATTTGCAAAATGCTATTTCTATTGAGGACTTACAATTGCCGCAGTTCTCTGTTATAAATGCAACTTCTATAAGTGGGCATGATAGCAACGCAATGTTTCCACACATTGTAAGACTTGACACATTCAACAGAAGCACTACCCATTTAGTTGAATTAAAAGTGAAACTTCTTGCTGCTTTCTAGTATAAGCCTTTTAATAAGATTTAATATTTCACCTATATATACATTGCTTCACTTTTTAAAATTAAGTTAAAAGAGAAAAGGCAGAAAAGTAGCAAAAATATAAGAATGTCCTTTACCTCCACAGGAAAATGTGGCTATATCCATTTTATTTGAAACATATGGCCCTGTTGGTATGGCTTTTGTTCTCCCTTTTGATACAAATGTAAGTGTTAGAAATATTTTACTTCTTTTTTGGTTCTACTATACCTGCATCCAAGTGTGTTCCATTCCTGTCCTTTATGTTGTGAAGCCTCGGCACGCTCTCCCTTGCCAGGCTAAAGTCATAATTGTTAAAGATCACACAGTACCCCCGCGGCTTGCTTGTCATTCGGTAAGTTTTGTCCAATGTCTGAAAAACAAAAATGCAACCCAGGAGCTGACTCTGTGGGTCAAACACGAGACATAAATAAACAACTCCCTGGTTCAAGGTTAGGCTGTCCCCCAAGCCAGAGCGGGCTACAAGTGCTCATTCCACAGCTCTGACACAAGGTCACATTGTTTCCCTAATGAACTAGCTAGTTTCTACCTATTCTTCTCAGACAGGATCCTCAGACTTCTGCTCCACTGTTAGTGTATAAAGTCAATGTCCCAAACTTGGGTCTTGAGAGCACTTTGCACTTATATTAGTATTGTCATCACAATGTATTATGTGTTTGCATTTTTGCTCAAGGCAGATGACATCTGTTGTTCAGGAGCTAGGACTTATCAATTTGTGAGAGCTCAGTAGGGAGTTGCTCAAAGAATGGATGTCTTAGGGTTCTCTTTGGGCCGCCGTTCCGTGACCTTGTGTGTGATTTCCTTGGCTATCTCTTCAACTCATCCATGCTTTCAGGCTTACAGCTGAGAGCCTGCTCTTCACACATGACAAAGTGTCCCAGGACTTTTAAAGCTGATAGATTAATCTGGCTCTCAGGACCACAGTGAAGGTGAGAGATGCAGTGGTCAGGCAGATCCTGGCTGTGCCGCGGGTTACAGTGTTCAGACTCTAACATCTGACATTCACAGTTGGTGGTGGCCCGAGGCTGCCCTGCTTCTCCCAGGGCTGTTTCAGAGCTCAGATACTCAGCATTTTTTGGGAAATTCATGCAGCTTCTCTAAGCAGAGAAAAGGGCTCTGAGCTGGGGTGGGGCATGGAATTCTTGGCTCTATACATTAAGTAACCTTCAAACTTTGATCGAGTTACCTAATCTCTCTTGCACTCAGTATTCTTTGCTGTTCTTTGGGGGCAGCACTGGTGGCGTGCTTTACTTGCAAAGTGCTACATGACTTTGGTTGATCCTTGATTTTCAGACTGAGAGAGGTCTGGTAATGTGCTCAGAAGCCCACTCGTAAATTGTTTCTCTCAAGCTTAATTTCAAGCCTCCCCCTGGACTCTTCTGCTTCCCGCCACAGAGAGGAGTGAGTGGGCTAATGAGTCAGAATGTGTTTGGTGAATTGCTGAAGGTTACATGAACAGAAGTGATTATGTCTAGAAAGGCAATTCCTGTACCAGCTCATTGAAGTGAGAATGCAGGGATGGCTAGATCATGAGCATTTGTCACTCACACCTAACACAAAGGAGAAACAGTTTTGAAATGTCAAGCTTGGCTTTTTCCAGGGCTGCTGGACTCCTCCCCCAAAGCCCTCTCCCATTCAGGCTAATGCAGCCACTGAAAGGATTAAGTCGGAGACTTCTCACCTCTCTGCTGTCCAACTGTTTCTATGTCTTTGTCTTTGGTTTTAAAACAAAAATTTAACACATAAGAAATTGAAGACATCACATATTTTTAAATTAAAAAGTCACCCTTTAAGCTTGTCCTTTTGTAAAATTTTTCTGCAGTTCTCAAAACATTCACTAAGTATTGTTCCCTTACTAGTTTGTCTGGAAGCTAACAAGGCTAACTAGAATCTGCAGTGTAAAGGAAAGAAGTAATGGGAGGGTTCCTTGTACCTGTTGTGACTCACTGTCCTCTTTAGAAGATTCGCAGTCCTGTTCTCTTGAATTGTCCGACACTGACAGCATACTAAGTGACACCTTCTCCTCTACAAATGATGGAGACACATCTAGAATGACACATGGCAGAGAGGATACTTTAGGAAAGAAACATGTAGCACCTAGGACAATAGAAAGTCTCATTTTAAGGAAAATTCACAGACTGCCTTGAACATAATATCCTTGAATCCACAGAATAAGTAAGATTCTCGCTACTGTCTAACTCTGCACCTATTTCAAACTTGCTGGCCTGAGGTCACAGTCTGGGTCTTCTGACACATCTTTTAGTGTATAGAGCAGGTGACAACAAGTAGCCACCAAGCTTTCATCCTGATTAGGCAGCAGATCCATTAAAATGTGGTTATAAATGGTAGAGGTTGTAAGGAGGAAGGAATGAGTATATCAAAGAGTAAATTAGCTAAATAGTTCTTGAAAACATCTCAGGGTATTACCACTTGAAAATTCATCTCAACTTATTTCAAGATGTTAAAATGTAAAAAAAAACCTTCCTGAGCAGACAAAATCAATTTAATCATACAAGCAAAGCTTAATTTAGCTTATGTTGCAAGACTAATTTGACCTTGCTCTTACACCTCTGAAAATCATGAGCAAAACTTGAACTTTTTTCATATCTTTTTTCAAGTTTGATATAACCACTGGTCAATCCCCTATCACTTGAGGAGATACTAACATAACCAATCACGGTGAAGAATAAATAGTCACTGCTTTCTCACTCCTGAGCCTCATTCCATGTTTTGTTTTGAATACTTCCAGTTTGCAAACTTTTTAGTGTCTTTTTAAAAATACAGCAATAAATTTGTATTAATTACTACAATGATTCATTGATTTTACTCTGGCTATTTATGAACCTCTGAACTGAAACAGAAACATAGCTTTTATTTAAAACACTGTGACACCCCTGGCTGGGTAGCTCAGTTGATTAGAGCATCATCTCAATACTCCAAGGTTGCAGGTTCAATCTCTGGTGAGGGCACATACAAGAATCAACCAATGAATGAATCAATAAATGGATAAACAAGTGGAACAAAAATGCCACCATTTTCTTCCCTCCCTCTCTCTCTCTCTCTCTCTCTCAAAAATAAATAAATAATTTTTTTCAAAAAAACACTGTGACATAGGGAATTTGTCAATTTAAAAATACATTTTGCTGTTTCACAGCTATCAGGCTGTTTCTACCTCTGCTTAATTCTTCATAATCATTGATTTTCTTCAGCAGGCTCTTGTCGACTTGGTTACAGATTCGTTTTAGAGTGTCCAAATTTCTTTCCCCAAGAAGGACCCTCTTCTCCATCTCCATGAAAATATCAAGCAAGTTCTAAAGGGAGGAGAGATAAAGTTGGAAGATGGAAATGGGCCATATTGGCTTTTAGATTAGATTTTTTTTTCCTTTCACTTTCTCCAAGCCAAGGTCCACCCTAGCTTCCCAAGTAGACCCTCCTGAGAAGACATGTTGGTTTTACAAAGCCGGTACACTACTAGGGAGGTAAGTGTGTGGTTTCTGGCCCATAAATACAGAAGTGAGAAGATAGAGAAGAAGCCACATCAGTCCCCAGGACCCAGGCTCTGTACTAAAACCACCTGTGGACACATTTACATGAAGGCTATGAAAGAGCCATGGTCCCCATGGTGACAGCTTCAGGAACTGCCTCACACCCTACATTTCCTCTGGCAACACACACACACACACACACACACACACACACAGTTCCAAGTTGTTTCAGAAGTGGGCAAAACATCTCAGCCACCTCCACAGGGTCCCACATTGGGTTGTGCCCCCACAACCAGCCTTCTAATAATTAATGTGAGCAGCTCTTCACAGTATACTAAGGAATCACACCTACAACACTCCTGCCTAACAGCGTTCTTCTTCAGCCTAGGTTTTTAAAAAAAGGAGAATTCAGGTTGCTTTTACTGGAATAGCCTCCTCTGCCATCTCGGAAATCCCCTCTGACTGACTCTTCCTCAGGACTGAGTCCTAACATGACCCCAGGTCTTACCACGTTGTCATCCAGTTTACTTTTGGAGATCTCCTTGTTCAAAAGAAATTTAAAGGATGGTAATTCTGATGTTTTTACATCTTCTGAAATCTGGAATAGCATAACCCTGTGGTGGGAAATGGAGACACTTGAGAAATGCTTTCTTGAATAATTTCCCATTTGATAACATGCTTTATGAGTTGAGTCCTTGAAAAGAGGCTAGTATAGTGACACAGAAGACTATTGACTCATGCCCGACACCCCTACCTTTAACAGAATGTAAAGTTCTGCTAACTTGGTCCATCAGTTAATTTCGTTAAGTGAATTGTGATTTTCCTTTGTCTTCGCTATAAAATCAAGATCTTGTTGCAATAAAAAAAGTTTTGATTTTAGAAATTATGCTTTTCAAAATACAAATCAGATCATCACTTCCTAATTAAAACTTGTCAGTGTTCTCCCAGTCATCACCTTCAGTAGGAAGGCCGAACAAGTTCAGGAATACAGACCTCAGTGAGTTGAGCTCAGCCCACCTCCTCATCTCAGCCACTCTCACTACCCTCCCACATCTGTTCCCCAGACACACCCGGCTGCCCTGCCCCCACCCTTTTGTGCTGTGCCCCCACACTCCTATTCCCTTAGCTATCTCCAGACAACCACTAATCCACTAAGAGCTCAAGCACTACCTAAGTAACCTCAAGCACTGCATTCATTTCACTGTGCCTTTGGATTGCCCAAAGGTAACACATACAATTGTCTGTTTACAAAGCTGCCCAAGTCCCCTGAGAGCAGAGTCCATGCCCTTTTTGTTGCCAAGAGCTCAAAAGATTGTGAGGTACAGTGAGTGTCCAAATGCAGGGGACCCAGACCAACAATGTTGGAACCTTGGTTCTACCACCTATGAGCAGTGTGACTCCAGAAAAACTGCACATTTTTTCTTCATTATAGACTGCAGATAATTCTATATCTAAACCACTGGAATGTGTTGAGGATTGCATGAATAGGTTTATCTAGAGTGCTTTAAATCAATCTTTGGCAACACAGTTAGTGCTCAATATGTGGCAGTATTATTTTCTAACCTGCCATAGGCTTTTGGGGTATACTTGTTCAATGAACAAAGGAATGTTTTATAAGTCAGAAACCTTTATATTATTATAATGTAAAGCAAATAACTTCAATACAAAAACACATTAAAGTTAAATTATAAAATTAAAGGTCTGAGCCCTGGCCGCTTAGCTCAATGGATTGAGTGCAAGCTGCGAACCAAAAGGTCCCAGTCAGGACACATGCCTGGGTTGTGAGCTAGGTCCCCAATAGGGGCCACACGAGAGGCAACCACACATTGATGTTTCTCTCTCTCTCTCCCTCCCTCCCTTCCACTCTCTAAAAATAAATAAATAAAATCTTTAAAATAAAAGGTCTGAAAATAAAAATAGTGTAAGAAGAAGTTACTCAGTATTATCATCTGTTTTACCCTTCTTCTCATGAAATCTCTACCCTAGAAGAATTTCATTACAGCTTTCTCACTTTGGCCAAGACTGGGTCCAGTCAAAAGCTGTTGCCCCTTTTAACTTTATTATAAGGTATTTTGCCCTCTCACTTTCCTTATTACTAAAACCTTCTGGTTTTCCTGTAGCATCATTGTCTAGAAATAAACCTGGATAAGTTAGAAGATACTTATTGTATAAATAGAAATTATAATTTGAAAATTTTAATGTCTAACACAGGGGTGTCAAACTCATTTTCACTGGGGGCCGCATCAATCTCGTGGTTGCTTTCAAAGGGCCGAATGTAACTTTAGGACTGTATACATGTAACTACTCCTTAACTAGGGGCAAGGAGGTTGGTGCTGCCACCAGGTAGAAACAAGGTGCCAGGCTGGATAAAACAAGGTGGAGGGCCGGATTCAGCCCTTGGGCCTTGTGTTTGCCACCTATGGTAACGTTTTCTTATAAATGAATGCAACCATGCTAGTGTGTTTTTTATTCACTGGCTAATGACCAAAAGTGATGAAGCAGCAGCAGACTACACTTGTGCTGACTCTTCTGTTACGAAACTAACATGCTGAATGTGGTAACAGAAAGATCCTGCCTCGTTAGGGACTCTCGACCCACCCCCCGCAGGCACCGGCAGTTTGTCTCAGTCTGACTGCCGCGGCAGTCTAACTCAGCCTCCAGGAGACCCAGACGGTGGGCACAAGATGAAACCTCCCACCCTTCCTAGTTCTGGGGCTGGTTTGGGGGTTTGTTTGTTCGTTTGTTTTTGTTTTTAAGATTAATTGGTGCCTAATTTAAAATTCCTTAAAAGAACTTCATAATCTAAGGTGCCCTCTTAGCACGGTAGGCAGCGCGTCAGTCTCATAATCTGAAGAACTTCACAATCTTATTAAACCAAAATTGCCCAGTATTGAATAGTATCCACCTTCCCTACCCTTCCCAATTCACCTTCACTCAGAACATGTCCATGTGACCTTATTTAGGAAAAGGGCCTTTGTTGTTGCGACCTCGTTAAAATAAGATCATACTAGATTTGAGTGGGTCCTAATCCAATGACTGGAGCCCTTATAAGAAGAGGGAAATCCAGACAAACACAAAGGGAAGAATAGAGGCCAAGATTGGACTGATGAGTCTACAAGACAAGGAACACCAAGGATTGCCTGTAACCAGCAGAAACTAGAAGAGAATGAAAAGGATTTTCCGTAGAGACCCCAAAAGGGACCAACCCTGCTGACATCCTGATATCAGACTTTTAACCTCCGGAACTCCGAGAGATTAATTACTCCACTGTGTTACACCATCCAGTTTATGGTACTTTGTTACAGCAACCCTAAAACACACATATACCCCAAGTCTCTCTCTTGTCATTTAAAATCAAAATGGTCAAGTTTCAAGCAGAGAAACATATCACAAGGAACATGCCAGAATCTCAGGTCTCTGAAAATAGAAAGACTAAGGCATTAATAGGCCAGTCAAGTAGAGAACAATAGTTTTCAGCCCTGACTATGAGGACTTCATGTTGCACACACTACAGATACTGCGAAGCAAGCAGAGACAGTGAAATGGGCCATAGCCAATGCTTGAGTAGAAGTTTTCTGAAAGGAAGCTAAGAATAACTTTAAGGAGTGTCTGAGAACAGGGGACGTTGAAAGAGAGAAGTTGGTAATACACCTCTATATTTAAAGCCTTAAGAATCACAAAGATGTAACTGAATGTAACTAGTCATCACACCTAGCTTATTCACTCTCCCACAGGTGAAGAAAGGCTGAGCTGCAAGGCCTTTGGCAGAACTGACCCCAAGTCACCGTGTTCTCTCAGCAGCAGCCAGCCTCACAGGGGCTAAGCAGGTACTCGGACCTGGCCAATCCTGAACAACTGGCAGCATACGCCTCATTGAAGGACTTTGTAGTGCAAGTGTGGATACAAGCCTGAAACTCCACTGAGAATTTCCACACTCATCCACAAGCAGGTGGAAGGAGGATTTCAGGTGAAAAGTAGAGATGCTTTATCCAAAATAAACAAAGTAAGCACACAATGTGGGCATCAGCAAAGCAGAAACACCAAGATAATAGACACATAACAGAAAGAGAGTTAGAACATTTGGAAAAGTCTATTTTAATGTCAGCATACTTACAGGTAATGTTTCACTTCAAAAATTTTATTTTATGGTTTTAGTTTTTTTTTTTCCTGAATTATACACCAGGTCTCTAAATTTCTTAAATTGGCCCTGGTCAAACATCTTCCCAGAGCCCCCAGAGTCATAGTACATCGACAACCTGCATTCAACCCTCCCACAAAGATGCATCCACTCCACCCACCCAGCCCTGTGCTCACATTCTGGAGAATCTCCCCACCTGTATGCAGAGATCTGAGCCTTGCCCGGTATCTGAAGCTTCTTCTTCATCTCTTCTTCGCTGGTGTTCAGGTACTTTTTCAGGAGATCCAGTCTCCCAACTCGAAATAGAAGCTCTTTCAAGAAGGACAAGTTGTTTTCCTCCACCATTCTCTTTTCCTGGAGTCTCTGGAATAACATTAAGGCATCTTTGATGTGTTCCTGCTTCTTTTGTGGTATGTAATCCAGGCTTAGGAACTTGAGGAAAGCCACCTCATCACTGGTTAGATTCTCCGCAATGTTGAACAGACAATTGTTGAGATCCATACTTGTCCAGAATTAGTGGAATGTAGTCGTAGCCTAGGTCAAAAGACAACATTATATTCAGATGAAGAAGAAAAGTACCACTAACAGGTTTGTTCCCACATCTAATGCCATTGCATCTATTACAATACATGTCAGACATTTTGCTGTGGATACAGGGAATTAAAAACAAGCAGGCCAAGCTCCTGCCCTTACATAGCTTCCTGTTTGGGAAGGCAGGCGCACAAACTAGTCCAGGGTCAGAGAGTTGTGAGCAGGGTGCAGCAGGAATAATAGATGTGAAAGTTCAGTTGGTAGCAGTGGTTTTCAGACTCTTTGCAAAGTTGAAGAACTGTTTGTTGAACTCTTACTCAGGCTCTCCCTTAACTTAGGAGGCGGTCCTGGAGAGATACCGTTTGAGAACCTTGAGCTAGGAAACCTTTAACTTCTCATCCAGCTTCATCTCCTTGACCCCACAGACTCTGTGCCTTTGTCACTCCCCTTAACCTCAAACGACCTTAGCCTGTTTGGACCTCTTTCCTTCCAAAACAAAGCTGATAGGAGCCTTGATCTTTAAAACTCCCTGAATTTACTAACATTCTTGAATGAAAACACAAATTCCAACTATTACTCAGAGGTATTAGTCAGAGGTAATGAGCCAGGACCCATATATTTTGTTCATATGATGTTAAAATAGAAATATTTTTAACTTGGACATTAAGATGAGCTTTAATGAATTTTTAAAGTGTCCAAAAAGCTTTTGAAACTTTAAAAAAAAAGAAACAAAATTTCCTGTCTGTATTTGGATTATAAAAACAATGTGAATATTTAAAATAAAGTTTCAACAATAAAATTTTTTTATCCTCCCCAAATAAAATAAATTATACCATCAGTTCAGTTATCATTACATACAGCACGCATGCACACACACACACACGTAAAAATTAGAATCAGGCTGCATAACTGGGTGCGCACACCTGTTTTTTTCCCACTTAATATTTAAAATAAAATTATAGTCCTATAATTAAATATTCTTCTTTGGTATATTTTTAATGTTTCTGGATTTTTCAGCATATGAGTATATCAAATTTTATTTTAAGCAATTTCTATTTCCTTATTGTTAAAAATAATGTTGCGTTCAGAGGCTTTTTCATATATCCTATACATATCTCTGATTATTTTCTTCTTAGAACTGGAATTATAGGGCAAAACCTTTTTTCTCCCTTTTAATTTAGAGCTTACAGCATTGTTTAGGGAAGTTTTCTTAATTCAGGAAACTGAAGAGACAGTGTCTTAGAAAGATACACTTTGCATTGAATTCACAACGGCTGCAAAGCCAAGATCTTTCACTGCAAAAAGCGATCGATTATCATGAAAATACCTTTACTTAGGAAAGATATCTTAAATAAGGGGTCAGCACCTAATAGCATATATTCAAAATGCAACAAACAAAAACTGCTGGATATACAAAAGGACAAACTAGCTAGCTCATTCCTCAAATTGCACTCTATAGAAACACACCTGTGTGCTCAACAGGGTATGTTCATGGAGTCTCATCACAGCATGATGGGTAACCCTGAACAACTAGAAGTATCTTACATGTCCTGTAATAAAAGGATGGTTAAATAATCTAAGGTATAGTCATACTACACAATATTAGAGGTTAAGGAAATGCATTCCTTCTGAAATAAAAGTGGGTAGAGATTCAAGATATCATGATGGCAGTGAGGAAAACAGGTTGCAATATAGCAAAAAAAATACATCTACTTTTTAAAAATATTCAAAGCAATACAATTAGATTTTCAGTGATTACAGACATCTATGTAAAAACAAGGTCTAGAAAGAAACTTACCAAATTTATAAAGTTGTTCCTTCTGGGAAATGGAGGAGAAAACTACAACTTGGGGGTGAAGGAGTCAAGAAAGGGGGTTACCTTTTCCTGTAATGTGCTAAAGAGAAACTATGCAGCTATTATCTGTGTAAATAAAATTAATGTTAAAATCCTAGCTTGAGTGTGTTCCGTGGTTAAGGGAGTGAACAAAGTGAGTGAAGGAGGGCAGGAGATGAGCCTCTTTGGGAAGCTGAGGACAGATATCACCAGGCGAGGATATCACGTCATGGAGGAGTGACACAATCACATCTGTGTTCCTTAAGGAACACAAGGATGTCCCTTCAAGATGGCAGCATAGGTAAACAAGGTACTTGTCTCCTCGCACATTCACATCAAAATTACAACTAAACTACAGAAAAACCATTATTCAGAACCACCAGAAATAAAACTGAATGGAAGTCTTACAACTACAGAATTAAAGAAGAAACCACATCAAGACTGGTAGGAGGGGTGGAGACAAGGGGTGTGGCAGATAAAAATCAGGAGGGAAATCTTGGGAGCCAGGGGTCCCAGCACTACACTAGGCCCTCCCTGTCCAGAGATCCAGTGCCAGGAAGATAAGTCCCCATAACTTCTGGCTGTAAAAACCAATGGGGTGAAGGCTGTGGAAGACAAACTGCTAGAGTCCCAGGCAGTTCCTCTTAAAGGGCTCATGCATACCCTTTCTCTGACTCAGACTCACTCTCTCTGAGCTCCAGCACAAGAGCAACTGATTGAAAGGCACCAGAGACACATGGAGAGGAACTGTATTGTCCAGTAACAGAGCAAGAGCTGGGGAGCAGCTTTCTCCCAGACAGAAGTGCTGGCAGAAGCCACTGTTCCTTTTCTGAGCCCTCCTCCAACAGAGTGGGCAGAGGGGCACCATATCTGAAACACCATCAATCTGGCTCACACCATTTGTCCCACCGAAGCTGTTTCCAGTGGTTTTTCCATGTGAATTGTTGTCTTGGCTCATGCTTCAGATTTTTCTAAATTCTCTCAAGCAAGTAGCATCTGGCCTCAGCATGCCCTGTGCCTATTGCTAAGTGGCCCCAGTTCAGCACTGACAGCAACCGGCCTTGGTTCAAAGCTTGGACTCCCAAGGGCACATTCAAACTCAGCACAAATAGCAGCCAACTGCAGATTGCTTTGTAGCTCATGCCAGTTGGCTCCAGTCAGAACACAGGTGGTGGCTGACCTTGGCCTGCACCTCCTGGGAGTTCCCAGAACCTGCATACCTGATGGACAGCTTCAGACCATGTTGGAGCACTACCACCCAAACACCTCCACAAGCAACATACCCAAGGGGCAAACTCAGTGGGCACCAGAGCTCTACTGAAGTAAGTGCTACCTCGTGAGGTGGACCCCTGCACAGCTGATCCTCCACAGTGGTCAGAGGTTGGTGGTCAGGGGTCACAGCAAGTCCTTGCAGCTGATTGACCTGAGTAAATCCCCCTCATTGACCTGCCAACAGCAATCAAGGCCCAGCTACAAGAGGAGGATCTATACAGCTCACTTTGTGGGCACACCTCAAGTACCCAACTTGAGTGACAGGGGAGGCTGTGCCACAGGACCCTATATGACACCTACTACATTAGGCCATGCTACCAAGACAGAGAGTCATAGAAGCTCTACCTAATACATAGAAACAAACACACAGAGGCTTCCAAAACATGGAGACAAAGAAACATGGCACAAATGAAAGAAAAGAACAAAACGCCAGAAAAAGAACTAAACAAAATGGAGGCAAGCAATCTCTAGATTCAGAGTTCAAAACACTGGTTATAAAGATGCTCAGTGAACTTAGTGAGAACTTCAACAGCATAAAATAGTCATGGAAACCATAGAAAAGAACCAGTCAGAAATGAAGTATACACTAACTGAAATAAAAAATAATTTACAGAAAATCAACAGTACAGTAGATGAAACTGAGAATCAAATCAGCAATTTAGAATATAAGGAAGCAGAAAATGCACAATCAGAACAGCAAGAAGACAAAAGAATCCCCCAAAATGAGGATTCTCTGGGACAACTTCAAGTACACCAACATTCACATCATGGGGTTGCCAGAAGAAGAGAGAGAACAAGAAATTGAAAACCTATTTTAAAAAATGACAGAAAATTTGCCTAACTTGTTGAAGGGAATAGATATACAAGTTCAGGAAGTACAGAGAGTCCCAGACAAGATAAACTTCAAAGAGGCCCATAACAGGACACATCATAATTAAAATATCAAATGTTAAAGACAAGAGAGAATCTTAAAAGCAGCAAGGGAAAAGCAATTACCTACAAGGGAGCTCCCATAAGACTGTCAGCTGATTTCTCAAAAGAAACTTTGCAGGCTAGAAGAGGTTGTCAATAAATATTCAAAGTGATGAAAAGCAAAGGCCTACATCCAAAATTACTCTTCTCAGCAAAGCTAACATTTAGAATCAAAGGATGGGTAAAGCACTTCCCAGATAAGAAGCTAAAGGAATTCATCATCACCAAACTACCATTATACAAAATGTTAAAGGGTCTCTTCTTTAAGAGAAAGAATAAGATCAAAAATATGAACTACAAGATAGCAATAAATACATATCTATCAACAATTGAATCTAGAACAAAATAAACAAGGAGAACAAAAACAGAATCATAGATACAGAGAACTTTTTGGTGGTTGCCAGATGGGAGGGGAGTCAGGAGGATGGGTGGAAAAGGTCAAAGGATTAAGAAGTACTAATCGGTTGTCACGGAATAGTCATGGTGATGTAAAGTACAGCCTATAGTAGCCAAAGAATATATATACATGACCTGTGGATATGGACAATGGTATGAAGATGGCTTGAGGGAATGGGGGAGGGATTGAAAGGAGGGAAACAAAGGTGTAAAAATTGGGACAACTGTAATAGAATAAATCAAATATAATTTAAACA
Organism: Phyllostomus discolor; assembly: GCF_004126475.2. Classification (NCBI taxonomy): domain Eukaryota; kingdom Metazoa; phylum Chordata; class Mammalia; order Chiroptera; family Phyllostomidae; genus Phyllostomus; species Phyllostomus discolor. Next base: position 28,543,173 of record NC_040906.2, read on the forward strand.
AATTAAAAAATACAAAAAATTAGAAGAACTTAAACTTTCAAAAGAACTTTAGTGAATTCAAAGAACTTACTTTTTCCAAAGTAGCATGAATCTTTCACACATCTCTCTCAGAGACTAAAAAATCTAGTACAGTAACTGTAAGAAGACTATAGCAGATCTGTGTAACACAATTGACAAACTCTGTCTAACAAGCATTTCCTCCCAGTGGAAAATACACATCCATTCAAACACAAACAAAATATTCACAAAAACTGTCCACAAAGAAAATCTTAACAGATTTCCAAAAAGCAGAAACTATATAGTCTGTGTTTTCTGGCTATTAGAAGTTAACAATAAAATTAGAAATTAATGTATTAATTAGAAGTTAGCAATGAAAAAATGGCCAAATCAAACACACTATAAAAGAGGTTATCCACATTTAGGTGGCTTTTAAGCACATGGTGTTAGAACAAATGAGTAGACTTCTAGAATAAGCTGAAATTAATCCTAATGAACTCCTTACATCATAATAAGCTGCAGTTGGATCAAAGATTTAATCCTTAAAATTAAAATGCTAAGGCATTCCTTAAGAATTAAGAATTTTTAAAAATAATTTTACAGAGGTGAAGAACCTTTCCAAGTATAACAGAAAACCTGAAAGTCATTAAAGAAACATTGATAAGTGTCTTTAAATAATAACTAAAATATTCTGCAAACAACAATTTAAAAACAAATAAATCTTGCACTGGGAAATATGGACAGTAATATGATGTATAATAGAAAAGGAATCAGTTTCTTAAAATAGGGGTCCTAGAAGCCAGTTTAAGAAAAGAGAGTGTCAGACCAACCATCCAATGCACAAACAGGCAAAGATCATAAGCAGAGAGTTCAGAGAAAGGTAAGAACCAGTAGCTTTATATTTTTATAACAATGGCTTTTTCACATTTGAAAAGATGTTCAACATCATTCACAATAAATTTTTAAAAACAAATTGGAATTACAAAACACCACTTTCAGCTACCAAACTGGTGAAATACAAAACTTGTAATACACAGTATTGTGAGACAGTGAAAATAAAAATAGAGAGGTGGGTGACTTGGCCATATCTATCAAAACATAAAGTGTGCATATCCTTCGACCCCACAAGGTAGCTTCCACGTGTTTTTCCCTACTTTAGCTTAAACATCAGCATACCAAAACATATGTGGAATGTTATTCATGGCAACATTGAGTAAAATAACAAAGGAGCAGAAACAACTGTTTAATCAATATCAGAAGCATTAAATAAGCTTTAACCATCTGATGGCGCTCTATTCAACTACTAAAAAGAATGGAAAGAACAACATGGTTGTATATGTGTGATCTATATAATGTAGTATTGAGTGGTGCATAGGTTTGTATAGTCACAGATCTTTGAACAAAACACACAGGAAGCTGCTCAGTAGTTGCGCAGAGGAGAGGAAATGGAGGCCTGGGGGTGAGTGTGGGAAGGCCTAGGAGTAAACAGGAAAGTGAAACACGTTTCCCCATTTAAAATTTTTACCATGCACATTAGAAATGTACATATATCTAAATTAAAATCTCCACTTAAAAACACACTTTCACTCATATACTGCAATGGGTCTAAACCAGGTCCAGCCCTATTTGGTGCCATTAGGTTCAGTGTCTTTAAAATTTTAAATCAGTTCTAATCATTGTTAAAACTTTATTTTATAGCCCTGGCTGGTGTGGCTCAGTGGATTGAGCACTGGCCTATGAACCAAAGGGTCGCCAGTTGGATTCCCAGTCAGGGCACATGCATGGATCGCAGGCCAGGTTCCCAACAAGTGGGGCATGAGAGGCAATCACACATTAATGCTTCTCTCTCTCTTTTTCTTCCTCCCTGACCCTCTCTAAAATAAATAAATAAATAAAATCTTAAAAAAAAAAAAACAAGCGAGAGTCACACGGGCCACTGGGAGCATCCAATAGAGAAAGTTTACAGAACAAGATATGTAAACCTTATTTTACAGAATAAAATCAACCAAATAGTCTAATGCAAGCAGCATTTTCTTGTTTTCCTCCACAATTATTTTTTTCTGATGATAACAACCCTTACTGTTTTCAGTTTAGAAAATACAGAAAAGATTAAAATTAAAATGAAAATTACCTAGAATTTCATCATCCAACAATAAGCACCTAATATTTTACTGTCTTCCCTACCAAATATTTTGTGTATATAAATATATATATGCATGTATATATGCCCTTAAAATTGAACATACCATATTTCTGAGATACAAGTGTATTTTTCTACTAGTAATATTGAACATACATCTTGACGTCTTAATTTTTTCTTCTACAGTATGGATTTCAAAATCCATAATGCTGTAAAGCATCTACTTGTATGAATGAGCCATAATTTATGTAATCAGTCTCTGGTTATATTTAGGATGATCTTAACATGCAAATCTCCTTATATGCTCTGATTATTTTCTTAGAGTAATTGCCTAGTAGTAGTATTACAGAGTCAAAAGGAATAAACATTTTTAAAGTTTTGTTCAATAGTGTGTACATGTACATATATAAAAATATTCATTTGAACATTTTATATATAATGCATTAAAGGTGGAGGAGAGGATGGGAATGGAAACACTTCCAGGAAGTTTTATTTTGCTTTTGATTATCTATGAACAGCATTGGTAAACAATGAATTTACACAAAGATATTTGCATTACATAATATATAAGTACATTAAATATTTTATAACATATAATTATATTAAATAGTTTATAATATATTTATGCCCAAAAGAATATAACTATAAATAAATGTCCATGTTGAAATACATGTTTATAAAATATAATCCATATGAATATAAAAATATTTTTTCTTGTTTCATTTTACTACAAGTCTCTGATAAAATTGCAATTATCATCCTTACTTTACTATTGTGAAAAATCAGTCTAAAAATAAGTCAGTAAGAAATGAGTCAGACTCAGGTTTGAGTATTTCACTCGAGGTTTCAATGACAGACTCTGCAAAGATTATGATTTTATTCTAATTGCAGTTGAAAGCCAGTGAAGGAAAATATATAATCATAATATTTTTAAAGATTAAAATTATTTTAAAACATTAAAAGACCAAAACCTACCCTGAAACACAAAAACAGAAATTCTTAACAAATCCACTATAGCAGAGAGAGGGTCAGAACTTTACAAACCAAGCTAGCATGTGCTGTAGCCTGAATGTAGACCCCAGTGTCTAAATTGCAGAGTCATAGCTCCACCACTGCCTCATATGCCATGATTTAATGACAAATAAATTTCACCTAGTCACAAACAATCCTTCTAGTGATATTCTAGCAGCATCCTAGTTCTTCTAGGGATATGGATAACTGGGGAAAATAAACCCAAAACTTACATTAATCTTCTGAGACAAAAACCTGTATCCCATTCAAAGATCAACAGTACTAAAATGGCTCTTAGGCCCAACCCCTAATAATGTGCAATTCCCTCCCATCCAGGATGACCACACCAAAGGCAGGACTCCCTCCGAAACTGCCAGACGTCCACTCTGCACACAAACACTGTTCACTCCAGGGCCCTGAGACCACGGCTTTCACACAGCCTAGTAAAAGTGTCCAAATATCAACAGAATGTATAACCAACCCTATCAATTTCAAACTGAACAAAATTCATAACTTCACCCATAAATGCTTAACCCCACAAGTATGGTCTCAAATTTTGTCAGTTTATGCTTGTCATTACATTATTCTCTGTACTGCTTTATACTGTCCTAATTTCTCAAAAAATAAATAACTGAATTATTAGGACTTGTGCATGTCATGTGTGAGCTTGTGTGTGTGTGTTCATGTTAGTGTGTATATACATGTGGGTGGCTATGTATTGACGAAGGGTTAGCTGGAGCAGCAAAGTCAGTTGAGATTTAAATTTTGGTTTCTATTCCTCGACAAGTTTCACCAGCATAAGGATGAGACCTCCCTATAGAGCGCTGTACTTGGAGCATTCCAGAAAAACACCCAGGAAGGCATCGCCCTAAGCTAGAGCGGCCTTCAGATCTAGAATCTGTGGGTCTAGCGGCTCTAGAGGGATTGTTCATGGTTTTCCCACCTACGCTCAAATACAAGACTCACTTCCATGGGTCCAGGACACCAGATCCCAACCTTAGCAGCCTAGAAAACTCTAGAATCAAAGGTGTTCCTCCCAAAAGGCCCAAATGACTTACCGAAGGCAAATCCTGGGACCCTCACAGCTGGCTGGTTTTGGCCCGTGCAGCTAAGGGAAATGTACAAACTGAATGAAGGATTAAGAGCACTACTTCCTGTTTTAAACCAAGTTGCTCCTCCCACAGCTGCTAGAAACATAAAACATGTTTGGCTCTGGCTGTGTGACTATGGGTGAATCATTTTATTTCAGGGGCCTCATTACCATATCCCAAAACTGGAAAGTTGGATTGAATACTAACTAAAAATGCTTTATTTTCATAATTCAGGAATTTACAGATTTTTCTGGTTTTATTATTGATGTTTTCATTCAATAAATATTGATTGAGCAATTCTGAGAGATATTGAGATCTGGAAATGATGGGGTCTCTCACTACAGCTCACAGAGGGTCTACTAACTCCCACCACTAACGCTCAGTTTTCCCATTGACACTCAAATACAATGACCAGTTCCACGGGCCCCAAAGCCACCAGATCTCACCCTCAGTGACTTAGAAAACCCTAGAATCAACCAGCCAGCCTTACCAAAGAGGCAAATCCTGGGGCCCTTGTTATGGTCTGAGCCAGGGAGGTACAACAGTGAACAAAACACACATTAGCCCTGCCCTTTTGCTATGAGTCGGTTGAAGTGTTTTCTGGTGGTAAAAGTAGAAAAAACATCAACAAAAAGATCAAACACCTCTCTTCTTTGAAATTGCCTTTTTTCTTTGCCTAGATGGAATGAGCTTTCAGGGGACATAGACCCATCTTCTAGCTAATAGGATAAAGTGAGGTGCCTGGAAGTGCCTCTTCCCCTGTACAGGGCTAGGTAAAGGTGCCACGGTTACATCGAGGTCCTTTGCTGCCACTTGATTCTGCTCACAAAGTCTGAGTGAAAACACAGCAACAGAATGAAATTCTGTTAGTGGCTAAGTCCCAGCCAGGTGGTGTCCCTAACTCTTTCTTGATGCCATTGGAGCCTCCATCCCAGCATTTGTCCCACCATTTTGTAACTAGTTCTTGTCCTAGGCTTTGAGCTTCACAGGGCAGAGTCTGCATTTTCATGTTCGTGTTCCCAGGACCTCTCGTGGGGCTAATAATATCTAGAACATGTTTCCTGCAAATCGACAAGAAAAAGAAACCCTGTAGACAGATGATGGATATGGAGTTCCCTGATGGGGTTACTCAAATAGCCCAAGTGTATGTGGTGATGCTCCAGCTTGTCAGGAACGTGGGAAATGCAAAATAAAGCAATGAGATCCCCACTTCAGACCTACCATGTTGGGAAAGGTTTGCAGGCTGGATCAGGCCAAGGACTGGAGGGCACGTCCTCATGTAGGACTAGGGAGACTGCCCACCATGCAAATACTATGCAGCGGTTAGAAAGTAGTGCCTGGCAAAATACACAGAAAGCGAATATACAAAGTGCTTACTTTAAAGAAAAGAAAAGGAATGAGGAACTAATACAAGTACTATGTTTGTAACAATAATTGGTAACACTTTTGGGTACGGAGCCAGTCACCGTTGAAAGCGGTTAAATGCACAGCTCACATCCTCACAATCTCCTCACGATGAGGCATGAACCTCGTTTAATGAAGTGGAAACAAGCACAGAGAAAGTACTTACTTGCTCCAAGTCGTATAGTTAAAAAATAGTGTATACACACAAAGCAATGATACATTTTTTTGCAAAGATACAGATCAATTCAGGGATATGTATCAAAAGATTCAAAGAGTTGTTTTGGGGGGAGCCATCAAAAGGAGTAGGAAGGGGGGATCAGGAAAGTTCCTGGATCAGGGCAGGGGGAGGAGGGGACTGTGGGCCTTAGAGACTGAGGACCACGGGCACTGGGATGTGAGAAAAGAAAGTTTCACTCAGCCCTCTGTCCCAGGACTGAATGGAAAAGAAAACAGAAAAAAATAAAGCCTTGGGGAATCTCCACACTGATCCGGCAGGAGAGAGACACTGTCTACACTTGTGGCCGCTGAGGAGATTCTGAGGAGACTGAGACAGACATGTAGCAGAGGAACTGGAAATTTCCAGAGTTAAGAAGTAGCAAGGCCGGTGGCTGTGGTTCCAAGAGAAACCCCACTCGAAGATCCTGGCAGAACCCACAGGTGTCCTCGCTCAGCAAGTCCCAGCAACGTGGAGTCCAGAAGCTGCTTCTGCACCAGGCACTCACCTGCTCCACCCTGTCCCAGCAACATCACAGTCACCAAGTTCCCGATGCCAAGATGCCCCCGAACTGCCTAATTCCACATGCTCAAATTCCTAAGACTTGTCCACACAACCAGAGAAAAATCCCTTAAGACAGAGCAGGAAGAAAGGGGAGAGAATGGAATTGCTCCAAGAAGTTTTCTTTCACTTTCGATCCTTCTACAAGGCTCCTCTGCCTCTTCCAAAACTCACTTCCTGTTTCTCTGTTCTGCACATTCTTAATTTACCAGCAAATTCAGCAGGGCTTGAAAAAATCACAAGAGAAAACTGTGAAAGCATTTCCCTGCTGCAGAGGGGCAGAATCTGGTGTTCAGTGAGAGAGAAGGAAAATTCCTCAACATTAAGAGCTAGATAATAAACTTTATTTCTCAGACAGAACAGAGGTGACTTCACAAGAAATGTTTCTTATTTAAAGGAACAGATGCCCAATTTCCAACCATTCAGAAGAGAGTGACGACAACCAGGAAGCTGGACATGCTTTATTGGAAAGCAGTTATGTGGACTACATTTAGCATTAATAACCCCTGTAAATCTTAAAGACAGCCTTCAGAGTGCCTGAGGCAAGTAAAATGCCATTTTCCCTTGAAAGGGGTCTGGGGAGAGGAATTGTCCCTCCGCATAGTAGCTCAGATCTGCACCGAAGCCCTGGGTCAGCTCCTCAGATTAGATGGCAGGGGCTCTTCTTGGGTCAAAACAGGGCTGTAGCAGAAATGTGGGAAGATTCTGCACAAAAAGGCAAGGGTGGGTCTGGCCTAGCCCCAAGTAGGGATAACAACACTGCTCGCAATCCTGGCCACGCTCTTAGCTTAGTAGTCACCAGTGCCTGTCCAGCGCCAAGCCCGGGAGGTGCTAATGTGGAGGCGGTCTGTGACCCAGGACCCTGAGCTCCAGGCCTTCCCCGGCTTTCCTTCATTCTTTGTCTGCTCCTCATGCTCTGCCTGTTTCCTGTTTGAATTTTTGAAAACATTTCTCTTTTTGTTCACATCTTCTATATTTCATAAACAAAACACTGGCAATAGTGCAAAACCCAGATGTTGTGTCCTTTGCACAAATTATCTCTAATTCTCACAGCAATGCAGGGTTTTGTTATCCCAGGTTGTGGATGAGGAAACTGAGGCTCAAACAAAGATTCAACTCAGTCCTGTTGGACCAAACACAGGATTTTCCCACAATAACATACTAGCCTACCTTCCCCCGACAATTAGGATTTGAAATCAATAATGTGGCTGGAAAAACAATGAATTTAAACTAATTGAGAATGACCTATGCACAAAGGTCAGAAGGTCTTCGGATTCTCAGTCACCTAAGTAAAAGGAATTGGCCTAATGGTAACAACTAACATTTATCAAATATTGTATGTGTCAGAGTCACCTCGACTAGCTCATTTCACCTCAGAAGTGGATGCTGTTTTTGTTCCCATCTTGTGGATAAGAAAACTGAGGCCTTGGAAGGGCTGAAAGACTTGGCCAAGTGAGCTAGTCAGTGACAGAATGAGGTCTGTTTGTTGGTGAGACCCTGAATGGTTAATCGCTGTCTAAATGTTAACACTCAGCCACGGTTCTCAACTTGACTGGAGAGATTCTCAACTAACTGGAGAGGTTTCAAAAATACCAGTCTTCAGGCCCCAGCTGTGAAAGTCCTACCTGAGCACAATTATGGGAGGTGAAACAAATTAAGCACTTAGAGTAGTGCCCGGGCTTTCCACTATCCTCAGTAAACATTCACCACCATTGTTACTTAATTCACATCTTAAGGTGGCTATTTTAATCATTAGACATAGTGTACAGATGAGGAAATTAAGTTCAGTGTCAATCAGCTGACACATGGCAAGGCCTGTGAATAAACCCAAGATCGTCCCACTCAAAAATTTATGCTCATCCTCTAGTTCACACCTGGGCCCAGCCTGGCAGAAAAGGATGTGCCACTGGAAGTGTGAAAGTTAATAAACAGAAAACTCAGTTAAAACAGAGTCGGGAGGATAGAAGAGAGAACTCTGAGGGGCGTGCCATTGTCCTCACAACAGGAAGAGGAGTACCTTGCATTTCAAACAGGAAGTGGTACTACATGACTACCTCTGCAGGAGGAAGAAGAGATTCCTCCTTGCCCAGTAACAGCTCAGCCAATGGGAGACTACCATAGCTCAGCCAATGCACAGTCATTATACTTTGAATAGTTAGTTTGTTTTGCCAGACTTCTTTACACCAGCACCTCCCAAGTCCATAACACAAAAAGGAGTGTGCCTGTCCTTTGTTCTCTGGACTCTCATGCAATAGGCCATTAGACCACATGTCCTGAATTTCAGTTCTTTGCCGTTCCTGAATGAAACCATTTCACTGGAGAAATATCTGGTTATCTATTTGTTAAAGGTCAACAGAGGCATCCAGGGGCCCATGCTGTGGATAAGTGAGGAAAAAGGGGGGTGTCTTGGGGCTTCATCTTCTGTCATTCGTAAGGTATTGATCCTAGGCTCCCCTGTCTTATTAACTCTTTTAAAAAAGGAAGATGAATAATTAATTAGTGAGTCATGAACCTGAAGTTAAATTCCTATTGTGATTCGCAAGGATCATTATTAAGTCTCTTGCTCTAAACGGTTTCTTGCCTCAATCTTGAGTTATATGCCTGTGTCTGTTTATTATTGAAATGAATGGCCTTTCATCCTAGGGTAGCTAGAAAACCTGGAGGTGTTGCAGTAGCAGCAGGATCTAGTGCAGGGCAAGAACAGCTTGGTTTGACTGAATCTCCGAGCACTTTCCAAACCCTGAATCTCAGCTCCCACCTGAAGACCTGCTCTGGAGATTCAGATCTACCAATCTGCTAAAAGCATCTGTAAGCCTCCCTAAGACAGCCAAGCAGGACTAAACCTTCTCTCAACTCGCTGCAGCACACCCTTCCCGTTCATCTGAATTTGATCCACAGAACAATAGTCAAGGATAAATGCTGACAATGAAACAGAAATCTTCTGAACGTGCATGTTTTTTGTTGCTTCTGCATTAATTTGCACATAACTGATCATAAGCCCTGTCCCCACCCTTCTTTGACTGTAGCAGCTGGGCTTGGTTCTGGGCCTTAGACACCCTCCAGGAAGTGGGGACAAAAGGAAAAAAGATTGCATTCCAATCAATCTATTTCACCTCCTCCTGGGCCTTGCTTGAAGAGACTCAACTAGTTGTTTAAAAGTTTTTAACCACTGGGATTTAAAATTTTTTTAATTTTTGTTTTGGTATTGAGATGATTAGGCAGTCACCAACTTCAACACGTATGTTCTACAACTTGCTGGTGGCCAGGACCTGCCCCCTCTACTTACCAGAAACTACTGCAGACAAGACCTATACCACTGATCTAGAAAGGAGAAAACTGAAATAATTGTTGGGTTGCAATACCAATATTCCTGTCACCAATCTAGCTTTTTCAATATTTTCTTGAAGGTCTGAACATAGACAAGGTGAGAGTCTTGTCTATGTTCTTCATGTTCTTACTTTACTGTCTGTCCCTACCCAAGAAACAGAGTACCTCAAACCCTAAGGACAAGTATAAAGAGTCATTTAAAAAATTTTTATAACAGTAAAATATACATAACATAAATTTTATCATTCTAACCACTTTTAAGTGTACAAGTCAGTGGCATTAAGTACATTCACACTGTTGTGCAACGGTCACCGCCATCCAAGAGCACTTTTAATGATATAATGAGAACACTTTCATTAAGCAGGGTAGATTTTTAAGCATCTTTATTGAGATATAATTCATATATCATACAATTCAGTGGGTTTTCACATTTTCACAGAGTTGCGCAATCACGTGCAGGACATTTGCATTATCTCCCAAAGAAACCCCGTACCCCTTGGCAGTCACTCTGACTTTCCTCACAGGCTCCCAAACCTAAGCTATTTTCTACCACTAATCTACTTTCTTTTTTCAATTTATTGATTTTTAGAGAGAGAAAGGGGGAGAGACAGAAAGAGAGACATCAGTTTGTTGTTCCACTTATTTATGCCTTCATTGGTTGCTTCTTGTCTGTGCCTTGACCAGGGGGTCAAACTCACAACCTTGTCATAGCAAGACAACACTCCAACCAACTGAACTACCTGGCCAGGGCAAACACAATACAGTTTTAAAACATTTTCCCTACTGTGTCATTTGGCCGTCATTGGTAATTACATTTTTTAGTCTAAGACAGGTGGGGCAGGTGTTATGAAGACATTTAGGAAACCAAAGCTCAGAAAGGTGAAGTGTCTTAGCTGAAAGAAAGGATAGTCTTTTCATGAAATTGAAACTGGTATAACTGGACATTCACCTGTAAAACAAACAAACAAAATCCTCAAAACAAACGAAAAAACAAAGAACCTAGACCCTGACCTTACACCTTTCACAAAATTTAACACAAAAAGGATCTCAGATATAAATGTGAAACACAGACTTCTAAAACTTCTAGAAGGTATCACAGGAGAAAACCCAGGTGACCTTGGATTTGGTGATGAGTACTTATGTATAACATTGAAAATACAATCCATGAAACAACATAATTGAGTAATCAGATTTTATTAAAGTTAAAACATCTGTTATTCAAAAGAGAATGAAGAGACAAGCCACAGAGTAGGAGAAAATATTGACACATCTGATAAAGAACTATTATCCAAAATATACGAAGAATTCTTAAAACTTAAGTTAGAAAACAAACAACCCAATTATGAAGTGGGCAAAACAGCTGAATAAACACCTCACCAAAACAGATACACAAACGGCCAAAAAAAAAAAAAAGGAAAAGATGTTCAACATAGTATGATTTTAGGGAATTGCAAATTAAAATGACAATGGAACATTGTCATACACCTTCTAGAGTCAAATAAAATTCAAAACATTGACAACACCAGATGCTGGTGAGAATTAGGAGCAACAAGAACTCTCATTCATTATTGGTGGGAATGAAAAATGGTACTGCCACTCTGGAAGACAGTTAGGTAATTTCTCACAGAACTAAACATATTCTTGCCATACAATCCAGCAATAATGCTCCTAGATATTTGCCCAAATGAATTGAAAACTTATGTCCACACACAAAACCTGCACATGAATGTTTATAGCAGCTTTATGCATAATCCATAATTGGCAAAACTTGCAAGCAACCAAGACATCTTCCAGTAGGTGAGTGACAAACTATGGTGCATGCATACCATGGAATATTATTCAGTACTGAAAAGAAATGAGCTATCAAGCCATGAAAAGATATGGAGGAGCCTTAAGTGTATATTACTGAGCGAAAGAAGCAAGTATGAAAAGGTTATATGTTATATGATTCCAACTATATGACATTCAGGAAAAGGCAAAACTACAGAGATAGTAAAAAAAAAATGGTTGCCAGAGGTTAGGAACCAGGGAATTTTTTTTAATATATTTTATTGATTATGCTATTACAGTTGTCCCATTTTCCCCCCTTCACTCCCCTCCACCCTGTACACCCTCTCCCACCCATATCCCCCCCTTTAGTCATGTCCATGTGTCATACTTATGAGTTCTTTAGCTTCTACATTTCCCATACTATTCTTACCCTCCCCCTATCTATTTTCAACCTACCGTCTATGCTACTTATTCTCTGTACCTTTTCCCCCTCTCTCCTCCCACTCCCCTGTTGCTAACCCTCCATGTGATCTCCATTTCTGTGGTTCTGTTCCTGTTCTAGTTGTTTGCTTAGTTTCTTTTGATTTTGCTTTAGGTGTGGTTGTTAATAATTGTGAGTTTGCTGTCCTTCTACTATACATGTTTTTTCTTTATCTTCTTTTCTTAGATAAGCCCCTTTAACATTTCATAAAATAAGGGCTTGGTGATGATGAACTCCTTTAACTTGACCTTATCTGAGAAGCACTTGATCTGCCCTTCCATTCTAAATGAGAGCTTTGCTGGATAGAGCAATCTGGGATATAGGTCCTTGTCTTTCATGACTTGGAATACTTCTTTCCAGCCCCTTCTTGCCTATAAGGTCTCTTTTGAGAAATCAGCTGACAGTCTGATGGGAACTCCTTTGTAGGTTACTGTCCCCTTATCTCTTGCAGCTCCTAGGATTCTCTCCTTCATTTCTACCTTGGCTAATGTAATTATGATGTGCCTTGGTGTGTTTCTTCTTGGGTCCAACTTCTTTGGGGCTCTATGAGCTTCCTGGATTTCCTGGAAGTCTATTTCCTTTGCCAGATTGGGGAAGTTCTCCTTTATTATTTGTTCAAATACGTGCTCAATCTGTTGCTTTTCCTCTTCCCCTTCTGGTACCACTATAATTCGGATGTTGGAACGTTTAAAGATGTCCTGGAGGTTCCTCAGCTTCTCGTTTTTTTTAATTCTTATTTCTTCATTCTTTCCTGCTTGGTTGTTTTTTTTCTTCCTTCTGGTCCACTCTATTGTTTTGAGTCCCAGTTTCCTTCCCTTCACTATTGGTTCTCCGTGCATCTTCCTTCATATCTTTTATGGTAACCTACATTTTTCCATGTAATTTGCACCCAAAATCAACCAATTCTGTGAGCTTTCTGATCACCAGTGTTTTGAACTGTGCATCTGATAGATTGGCTATTTCTTAGTCGCTCAAAAGGATGAGTCCTGGGGAACTGATCTGTTCTTCTGTTGGAGACATATCTCTCTCTCGATCTCTCCCTTTTTTTTTTTCCCTGTCTGGTCACTCTCCTTGCGGTGAGGGGCGGAGCCTTAGGTGTTCACCGGGGCTGGGCACCCCAGTCGCTAGATTGTAATGTTGTATGTGGGGGCGGGGGCGGGGGTGGGGGTGGGGGCGGGAGGGAACAATGGCGGTAGCTCCATTCTCCTAGGATCTCAGTCCCTCCTCTGGGATCCTGGATGGCGTGCTCTGCCCTGGTCCACAATGCCGCCTCACTGGGTCCGCCAGCCACCGCTTGCATACTCAGGGTCCATGCTGCAAACTTGCGCATCCCGGAAGGCTTACGCATTCCTGGTTGCCTTTTGTGCCCAGTTCTCCCCAATCTCTGTGTGCCACGACCCGAGCCCGCTCCTCCTCTCCTCCCCTCTTACCAGTCTGGATGAACAGGTCTACTTCAACTTCTTGGTTGTCCGACTTCCATTCAGATAAATTCTCTGTCAGTTCTGGGTGTTATTCTGCCTCTAAATTGTTGTTCTAATCTTGGTTGTGCGTGGAGGTACGGTGCGTCCACCTATGCCTCCATCTTGCCGGAAGTCGGAACCAAGGAATTTTTAAGGGGCGGTGAAAATACTCTGCATGACACTGTAATGGTAAATATATGATATTTTGCATTTGGCAAAAGCAAGAGAGCTGTAGAATGCAAAGAGTGAACTCTAATGTAAACTATATACTTCAGTTAATGATAACAATGTGTCAGTGTTGGTTCATCCATTTGAACAAGTGTACCACACTAGTGCAAGATGCTAATAATAAAGTTTGAGGAGAGTAGTATACAGGAACTCTACTTTCTGCTTAATTTTTCTGTAAACCTAAAACTATTGCTTTAAAAAATTCTCACACATATAATATCACTTTATAATGGATAAAAATGGCATTGCAGTGAAACAAAGAAACAGATGGTCTTTATAATAAATGACAGATTGACTTCCGGCAAGATGGAGGCGTAGGTGGACGCACCGTACCTCCACGCACAACCAAGATTAGAACAACAATTTAGAGGCAGAATAACACCCAGAACTGACAGAGAATTTATCTGAATGGAAGTCGGACAGCCAAGAAGTTGAAGTAGACCTGTTCATCCAGACTGGTAGGAGGGGCGGAGAGGAGCAGCCGGGCACGAGTTGAGGCTCGCAGACAACATGGAGAACTGGATGCATAAGGCATCTGGGAGTGTGTAAGGCATCTGGGGCACACAAGATCGCAGCGGGTGGACCCTGAGTATGCAAGCGGCAACTGGCGGACCCAGTGAGGGGGCGATTGTGGACCAGGGCAGAGCGTGCAACCCAGGATCCCAGAGAAGGGACTGAGGTCCCTGGAGAACAGAGCTACCGCCATTGTTTTCCCCCAGCCCGCCCCCGTCCCCACCCCCACATACAATGTCACAATCTAGCGACTGGGGTGCCCAGCCCCGGTGAACACCTAAGGCTCTGCCCCTCACCGTAAGGAGAGCGACCAGACCAGAAAAAAAAAAAAAAGAGAGAGAGACAAGTCTCAAATAGGAGAACAGATCAATGCCCCAGGACTCATCATTTTAAGCGACCAAGAGATAGCCAATCTATCAGAGGCACAGTTCAAAACACTGGTGATCAGGAAACTCAGAGAATTGGTTGATTTTGGGTGCAAATTACATTAAAAAAATGTAGCTTACCATAAAAGAGATGAAGGAAGATGCATGGAGAACCAATAGAGATGAGAACCAATAGGTTGCCCAGGGCCAGTCACAGGCAGCATTTGACATAGGTTTGCACAACAGTCTTTGCAGATCTACCTAATACATAGAAACAAACACAAAGAAACAGCCAAAACAGGGAAACAAAGAAAGAGGACCCAAATGAAAGAACAAGAGAATTCTCCAAAAGAAGAGCTAAATGAAATGGAAGCAAGCAATTTATGAGATATAGAGTTCAAGGTAATGATTATAAGGATGCTCAACAGCATGAAAAAGGACACAGAAACAATAAAAAAGTACCAGTTAGAAATAAAGAATGCAGTAAATAATACACTAGAAGGAATAAACAGGTTATATGAAGCAGCGGAGTAAATCAATGATTTGGAAGACAAGGTAGAAAAAAACACCTAATCAGAGCAGAAAAAAACACCTAATCAGAGCAGAAAAAAACACCTAATCAGAGCAGAAAAAAAAGAATTTAAAAAATGAGGATGGTTTAAGGGACCTTTAGGACAACATGAAGTGTAACAGCATCTGCATGGTAGGGATACTGGAAGGAGAAGCAAGAGAGCAAGGGATCAAGAGCCTATTTAAAGAAATAATGACCAAAATCTTCCCAACCTGGCGAAGGAAAAAGACACACAAGTCCAGGAAGTACATGAGAGTCCCAAACAAGGTGGGCCCAAAGAAACCCAAACCAAGACATATCATGATTAAAATGTCAAAGATTAAGGAAAGAATCTTAAAGGCAGCAAGAGAGAGACAGTGACTTACAAGGAAGTTCCCATAAGACTGTCATTTGATTTCCCACCAGAAACATTTACAGGCCAGAAGAGATTGGCATGAAATATTCAAAGTGATAGAAATCAAGGACCTACAACCAAGGCTACTTTACCCAGCAAGGCCAGCATTTAAAATTGAAGGAGAAATAAAGAGTTTCCCAGACAAGAAAAAGCTAATGGAGTTTGTTACCACTAAAGCAGTATTACAACAAATGTTAAAGGGTTTGCTTGAAGAAAGAACAAGAGAAAGAAGAGGAAGAAGAAGGAGGAAGAGAAGGAGAAAAAGAGAAGGAAACAAAAAAAAAAGAAATAAAAGAAGAACATAGTTTAAAAAATAAAATGGCAACAAATACTTGTCTATCAATAATCACTGTAAAAGTAAATAGCTTAATGTTCCAATCAAAAAGCATAGAGTATCTGAATGGATAAGAAAGCAAGACCCATATATATGCTGTCTTCAAGAGACCCACCTCAGAATGAAAGATACACACAGACTTAAAGGGAAGAAAAAAGATATTTCATGCAAATGGAAAGGGAAAAAATCTGGGATAGTAATACTTATATCTGACACAATAAACTCTAAAACCAAGGCTATACTAAGAGACAAAGAAGGACACTACATAATGAAAAAGGGAACAATCTAACAAAAGAATATAACCCTAGTAAACACTTATGCAGCCAACATAGGAACACCTATTTATATAAAGTCTTGATGAATATTAAGGGAGAGATTGATAATAATACAGTCATAATAGGGGACTTTTAACACCCTAGAAACATTAATGAATAGATCTTCCAGACAGAAAATCAACAAAGAAACAGCAGTCTTAAGTGATATACTAGATCAAATGGATGTAATTGATATCTTCAGGGCATTCTACCCCAAAACAGTAGAATGTACATTCTCTTTAAGTGTATATGGGACATTTTCCAGAATAGACCACATGTTAGGACACAAAACAAGTCTCAATAAGTTTAAGAAGATTGAAATCATATCAGGCATCTTCTCTGACCACACTGCTATGAAACTAGAAATCAATCACAAGAAGAACACTGAAAAACACACAAAGACATGGAAGCTAAATAAGATGTTACTAAACAATAAATGGGTTAATGATGAGATCAAGGAAGAAATAAAAAGATATCACTTAAAAAATGAAAATGATAACACAACTACCCAAAATTTGTGAGACATAGTGAAAGAAGTACTAAGAGGGAAGTTCATAGCATTGCAGATCTATCTTAAGAAACAAGAAAAATTCAAATAAACAACCTAATTTTACACTTCAAGGAATTTGAAAAAGAACAACAAACAAAGCCCAAAGTGAGTAGAAGGAAGAGAATAATAAAGATCAGAGAAGAAATGAATGAAATAGAGTATAAAAAAGGCAAAACAAAAGATCAATGAATCCAAGAGCTGGAAATTAAAGAAGTAGCAAAAAAACTCCCAACAATCAAACCTCTGGACTGAATGGATTTACAGGTGATTTTACCAAATACTCAAAGATCTAACACTTCTTTTTCTCAAACTATTCCAAAAAATTCAAGAGGAGGAAAATCTCCCAAACTCATTTTACAAGGCCAGCATTGTCCTAATTCAAAAACCAGACAAAGACACCACTAAGAAAGAAATTTATAGCCCAATATCCCTGATGAACATAGGTGCTAAAATCCTCAACAAAATATTAATAAACCAAATACAACAATATATTTAAAAGATCATACAACACAATCAAGTGGAATTTATTCTGGGGATGCAAGGTTGGCGCAATACATGCAAATCAATAAACATGATAACCACATAAACAAAATGAAGAATAAAAACCACGTGATCATATAAATAGATGCAGAAAAGGCATCAGATAAAATCCAGCACCCATTTATGTTTAAAAACTCTCAGCAAAGTGGGAAAGGAGGAAACATACCTCAAAGTAATAAAGACCATATATGACAAATCCACAGCCAACATCATACTCAATGGGCAAAAACTACAGCATTTCCTTTAAGATCAAGAACAAGATGGGGATGTCCACTTTCACCATTCTTACTTATTTCAACATAGTACTGGAAGTCCTAGCCATAGCAATCAGACAAGAAGAAGAAATAAAACATCCAAACTGGGAAGGAAGAAGTAAAACTGTCATAATTTGCAGATGACATCATATACTGTATATAGAGAACCTTAATCATTCCACCAAAAAACTACTAGAACTCATAAGTGAATTAGATAAAGTAGCAGGGTGCAAAATTAATACCCAGAGGTCAGCTGCATTTTTATATGCCAATAATGAACTATTAGAAAGGGAAATTAAAAAAACAATCCCATTTACAATTACTTCAAAAAGAATAAAATACCTTCGAATAAATTTAACCAAGGATAAAAGACATGTAGAAAATTATAAGACACTGAAGAAAGAAATCAAAGAAGACACAAATAAGTGGAACCATATACCATGTTCATGAATAGCAAAAATTAACATCATTAAAATGTCCATATTATCCAAAGCAAGCTATAGATTCAAAGCAATTCCTACCAAGATACCAATGGCCTATTTCACAGAACTAGAAAAAAATATTCCAAAAATTTATATGAAACCACAAAATACCCCACATAACAACAGTGATCTTGAGAAAGAGTAACAAAGTTGGAGGAATCACAATACCAAATATCAAACTACACTATAAGGTCATAGTATCAAAACAACATGGTTCTGGCATAAAAACAGACATATAGCTCAATGGAACAGAATATAGAACCCAGAGATAAATGCATGACTTTATAGTCAATATTTGACAGAGGAGGAAAAAACATACAATGGGCTATAGATAGTTTATTCAATAAATAATGTTAGGAAAATTGAACAGATACATGAAAAAATATGAAACTAGACCACTTTCTTAAATCACAGACAAGAATAAACTCAAAAAGACTTAAATGTTAGATTTGAAACCACAAAAATCCTAGAAGAAAACATAGGCAGTCAAGTATTGGATATTTCTTGCAGAAACATTTTTTTCTGATGTATCTCTTTGGGCAAGGGAAACAAAGAAAACATAAACAAATGGGACTACATCAAAATAAAAAGCTTTTGCACAACAAAGAAAATCATCCATAAAATGC
Organism: Phyllostomus discolor; assembly: GCF_004126475.2. Classification (NCBI taxonomy): domain Eukaryota; kingdom Metazoa; phylum Chordata; class Mammalia; order Chiroptera; family Phyllostomidae; genus Phyllostomus; species Phyllostomus discolor. Next base: position 28,561,800 of record NC_040906.2, read on the forward strand.
AAAGACAACCCACAGAATGGGAAAACATATTCACTTATACATCTGATAAGGGGTTAACTTAATATTCAAAAATTATTTAAAAACTTTTAAAACTAAGCACAAAAAAACTCCCAAACATTCCAATTAAAAAATAGGCAAAAAATCTGAATAGACATTTTTCCAAAGATGACATCCAGATGGCCAATATACGTATGAAATGACGCTCAACATCACTAATCATCAAAGAAATGCAAATTGAAACCACAATGAGACATTACCTCATGCTAGTCAGAATGGCCATCATCAATAAATCAACAAGCAACAAGTGTTGGTGAGAATATGGAGAAAAGGAAGCCCTCATGCCCTGTTGGTGGGGATGCAGTTTGGTGCAGCCACTGCAGAAAGCAATATGGAGTTACCCAGCAATTCCACTTCTGGGAATTTACCCAAAGAAACATGAAACATTAATTCAAAAGAATATGCACCCCTATGTCCATTGCCACATTATTTACAATAGCCAAAATTTAGAAGCAGCCCAAGTGTCCATCAGTAGATGAGTCAATTAAATAGCTATGGTAGATTTACACAATGGAATACTACTCAGCCATAAAAAAGGAAAAACTTTACCCTTTGTGATAGCATGAATGAACCTGAAGAATGTTATGCTAAGTGAAATAAGCCAGAGAAACATAAGTACCATATGATTTCACTCATATTTGGAATCTAATGACCAAACTGAACTAAGAAGCAAAAAAGAGAAAGACTCATAGATAATTGAGAGTGTTTGGCAGGGGTGATTAAGGGAATGGAGTGATTGAGCAAAAAAGAGAAAAAAGAGAAAGAACTCATGGAAAAGGACACCAGTGTGGTGACTGCGGGGTGGAGAGATAAATGGTAATAGAGATAGTACAATTAAAAATTAATTAATTGGCCATGGCTGGTATGGCTCAGTGGATTGAGCACTGGCCTGCAAACCAAAGGGTGGCTGGTTTGATTCTCAGTCAGGGCACCTGCCTTGGTTGCAGGACAGGTCCCCAGTAGGGGGCACATGAGAGGCAACCACACAGTGATGTTTCTCTCCCTCTCCTTCGCCCTCCCTTCTCTCCTCTCTAAAAATAAATTAATTAATTTAAAATGTCATTACAATGTTTAATAAACAAAGACTCTTAAATAGGATGCAAAAAGTGCTAACCATAAAAGAAAAGATGATCAGCTGTACTGCATTAGAATTAAGAGCTTCTTTTCCAAAGATGATATCATTAAGAGAGTAAAAAGGCAGGCTAGAGCCCTGACCAGTGTGACTCAGTTGGTTAGAACATTGTTGTGTAACTGAAAAGTTGTGGGTTTGAGTCCTGGTCAGGGTACAAACCTAGGTTGCGGGTTACATCCTAGTCCCTGTGTGTATGATCCTGGGTCCATGTGCTTATGGAAGGAAACCAATAGATGTTTCTCTCTTGCATTGATGTTTCTCTCTCTCTCTCTCTCTCTCTCTCTCTCTCATCTCTCCCTTCCTTTCTTGCTAAAAGCAATGAAAAAATATCCTCTAGTGGGGGTAAAAAAATTTTTTTTAACAAAACACAGGCCAGAGAACAGGAGAAGAAATGTGATGACATGGAGCAATCTCCAAGATGTGTTGGTAAGTGATAAAATGACAACAAACTCTCAACTACCAACAATTGAATCTAAAAATTAAAAACAAAGACAAACTAAGCAAAAAACCAGAAAAGGTACAGAATCTTAGGTATGGGCATCATGCAGAGGGTTATCGGTTGGGAGGGCAAATGAAGAGGATGAGGGGAAATGGTGCAGGGATCAAGTAGCATAATTAGTAGGGACAAAACAGTCAGGGTGTGTTAAGAATAGTACAGGAAATGTAGCAGCCAAAGAAATTACGCACGACCCATGGACATGAACTAAGGGGGGAGATTGCTAGAAGGGGGAGTGCTGGGCAGAGGGGAGCAAAGGGAAAAAAATTGGGACAACATAATCAATAAAATATACTTAAAAAAAGATGTGTTGGTAAATAACAGTGATATTGGAGAACAACAAAGCTAGAATGACAAATACATACATACATAAGGGACTGCCACTAGAAATCACAGAATAATGCCTCCTCTGCATTCCAGCTTCTTCAATATCATGGCTCAATACCTCCAAAGTGAAAAACCTACAAATGACTTTCTGAGGGAAAATGTGCATCTTATTTTGAAGTGAGTATTAATTGAAACATGCAGTGTGAAAACCTAACCTGATAATGTCGCCACTTTAGAATGTGCAAAATGGCCACTTCCGTCAGCCATGTTCACACCAGATCTGAGTCATTTACTTAGCACACAGAGCTCCCCTAATACAACCCAGCATGCTTAATGCAGAAGGTAATGTTCCCCATGACTTTCTTGCCCTACATTTTCTATAATACTGTTCAGGATATAGTTTTTCAAATCTTCACCCAAGCACGTCACATGCTTATTGATTTTAAAGAGAGAGGAAGCGGGAGAGAGAGAGAGAGAGATACATTTATGTGACAGAGAAACATCAATTAGCTGCCACTTGCATGCAACCCAACCAGAGATTGAACCCACAACATAGGCATGTGCCCCAATTGGGACTCAAACTTTCAGTTTACAGGACAACGATCCAACAAACAGCCACACCAGTCAGGCCTGGGTATTTTTAGCTCATTAATTATGTAAATGGTAGGAAAAAAGAGAGCATGAATTACCATGATTAAGTAAGTAGGGTGTTTGGAGCTCAGAAATTGAGACTGTTATTCATTAATACATTGTGGTTGAGTATTCTGAGAAATCTAGCCACCCCTGCAAAAAAGCAGAGCCGAAAGTTGCAAGGAACCAAACTTGTAATTTATATGATTATTCAGTTAAAAAAAAAGTATTATCTAGATGCCCTAGTGCCTCCAGCTTAAACAATTCCAGAAACAAATTGATTTCTCCTCAAAATTCTAGAAAAATCTTACCAGTGGGCAAATGCAGATACTTCTTCCTGGAAATGAAAGTCAAATGAAGAACACTCGTCTAGTGCAAAGGACTTCTGGAATTTCCAAAGCTGGACTAGACTCTGACAATCCGTGTGAGAGGGTGGGGCTCTGATCAGGAAATGAGACACTATTTTCTGTATCATGGCTGCATGCAGAGCTCAGCAGAGAGGACAGGCCCAGAAGTGAAGTACCCAGGCTTGTATCTGGGCTGGTCAACTTAGCTCTCTGTCAATTTCCATATTGCAAAGGGAGGGAGTTAGATTAGACAATCTCTAAGATCATTTCAGTTCAAATACTTAATTAATGCAGGGTGATGTGCTCTTTTTTTCATTTAGGGTCTCAATTTTTCTTCCAGATTTCTAGTTAGTACGTTCATTCGTTCAAATATGTGTAGGGGTTCACCACCCTGGAGGATGGATGAAAGGTGTAACTCTTGCTCATGGTGTGGAACAGATTGCCCACCTACTGTTCATAGGGAGAGGCCCATGCACCTGACAGGATGTAAGCACCTTTGGACCTGTGAGCTTGGTTGTGGGGAAGGGGGAGGTAAGAATCTAACCTCTCCCCTCTCTCTCTCACAGAGTAACCTGTGTGATTTGTTAATCATCAAATTCATTCACATCCTGTCCCAGAAATTGGCCCTGGCCCTGTATTTGACAAACTGCTGTATGTGTTACCCACTACCCAACCCCATAGATAAATATCTGATTGTGTTGCCACTAAATATTACAAAAGAACAATTCTCTAAACAAGGACCGTTCTGGTACTTCACCTACCCCAACCTTATTATTCTGGATCCAATGTGTTGCTGAAATTGGACTCTGACAATGCAAGAGCAAATGTCTTTCTAGGTGTCAACTTGCTCCTGTTGGAGATGAGGGCAACTGGACCTCAACAAACAATCATGGAGTCCACCTTCAGGGCTATTTTGATCCTCAGTAGTGAAGGCTTTCTCCTCCCCTTTACTTGCCCGTGTCTCACGCCGACTTTTCTATTTCACTCAAGGACCCTGCCCACTAGGCCTGACTTTGGGCTGGTCAACTCTGATGGCAGCAATGATTTTTACACTCTCAGCCATATGTGTTTCTCTGTGGAGTGTTACCATTTTTAATGAACACAGGCCTTCACCTGCCTTCCTTCTAGCAATGTAACACATGTATATGGGGCATTAAGAAGAGACTTCCAAATACTCAAAACAATCTTCATCCATCGAGTGTATCTCACTGCACTGAGTAGGATGGGAACATCAAAACCAGGAGGACCCTGTTACTAAGGAGAATTGCCGGGTGGGGATGGGGGTATTACCAAGTCCAGGGAATTATTTCCACTGTCAGAGTCCTTCAGTTAGAAAGGGCTGTGCACAACCTGCCCTGGACTGTTGCTGAGACCATTCATGGCACCATTCAGCTTTGGAGGCACAAGAGGCAAGATTCAGTTCCTGGGCCCAAGTAGTGCTGCCTGCACAGCCCTCGACTCCCTACTGTCAGCCAAGGTGGAGTCTGTGCGATTGCAGACAATTTGTGTTGCACCAGGGTCAATGAGACTGGCAAAGTGAAAAGCCCACCACCAGGCTTAGGTAAAAAAGTTCCTGGATCTCTAAAGCACACCCAGGTGGACTATCAAACATCTTTTTCTGACCTGGCCATCGGTGGGGCTCATGGTTATCTTCAATCTGCCAGGCAAGTCTAATCATCCTACTGGGAGTGACATTGATTATGACCTCAAACTAATTACCTGGTTCTTGACACAGTCTCTCAATGTCTGACCTATTCAGGTTGGTGATGGAGTAGCCTATGCTTCTCCCTTGAGCTCTGAAGAAATCAAAAGATGCTGTTGAGAGTCTGGCTCCAGGCCACATCCTATGTGTGACTTTTCAGGCCCAGCCATAGGCAATTACAGAGGCTTCACCTGGCCAACCTCATAGGTAAGCTGCCCTCAACATGCCAGATATACAAGTTAAATTTACCTGTTAAGCTGTATAACATATTAAATTGGCCAGGACCTCCAAAACAGTCTAGAATAATAGCAGCAATAACAGACAACTTTGAGTTTAATGAGAATACCTACAAAATTTCCCTAATAAGTATGACTTTTGATTTAGGTTTTTGGTGGATATTTTTATCAAGCTGCAGACTCTTCCATCTTAGCTCCATAGCATTTTTTTTTTAAATCACAAAAGGGCATTAAATTATTTAAAAATTCAGAATCTTTTAAGATGATTATAGGATTTCATAAAAGTAATTGAGCTCAGTTTCTTATAAGTAAATTGCTTGCATTGTGCTTGTGGAGTCAGGACTATATACACCTCACCAAACTACCTGGGAAATGTCTTTTTCTATGTTCTGTTACTGCTTTAGTAGCATAAATTTTCTTGTGTATAAATTGACTGTTCATATATATATATATTAGATTATGAGAAATCTTTTTTTTATTTTAATCATTGTTCAAGTACACTTTTATCCCTTTTACTCCCAATCCAGCCCACCCACCCAACCCTCCCCACTTCCCTCCCATTACCATCCTCCCCTTAGTTTTTGTCCATGTGTCCTTTAAATTTGTTCCTGTAAACCCTTCTCATTCTCCCCTGAAACTCCCTCTTCTCTCCCCTCTGGTCACTGTCAGTCTGTCTCCTATTTCAGTGTCTTTGGTTGTATTTTGCTTGTTTGTTTTATTGTTTAGGTTCCTGTTAAAGGTGAGATTATATGGTATTTGTCTTTCACTGCCTGGCTTGTTTCGCTAAGCATAATGTTTTCCAGCTCCATCCACGCTGTTGCAAAGGGTAGGAGCTCCTTCTTTCTTTCTGCTGCATAGAATTCCATTGTGTAAATATACCATAGTTTTTGGATCCATTCATTTACTGATGGGCATCTAGGTTGCTTCCAGCATCTAGCTATTGTAAATTGTGCTGCTATGAACATTGGGGTGCATAGGTTCTTTTGAATTGGTGTTTTAGTATTCTTAGGATATAGTTCCAGCAGTGGAATTGCAGGGTCAAAAGGCAAATCCATTTTTAGTTTTCTGAGGAAGTTCCATACTGATTTCCATAGTGGTTGTATCAGTCTGCAGTCCCACCAACAGTTCACTAGGGTCCCCTTTTCTCCACAACCTCTCCAACACTTGCTGTTTGTTGCTTTGTTTATGATGGCCATTCTGACTGGTGTGAAGTGGTATCTCATTGCGGTTTTAATTTGCATCTCTCTGATAGCTAGCAATATTGAACATCGTTTCATGTGTCTCTGGATCCTCTGTATGTCCTCCCTGGAGAAGTGTCTGTTCAAGTCCTTTGCCCATTTTGTAATTGGGTTGCTTGTCTTCTTAGAGTGGAGTCATGTAAGTTCTTTATATATTTTGGAGATTAAACCCTTGTCTGAGGTATCATTGGCAAATATGTTTTCCCATACAGTTGGTTCTCTTTTTATTTTGATACTGTTTTTTTAGCTGTGCAAAAGCTTTTTATTTTGACGAGGTCCCATTTGTTTATTCTTTCCTTTATGTCCCTTGTTCTAGGAGACATGTCAGTAAAAAAGTTTCTGCGTGAAATATCTGAGATTTTCCTGCCTACCTTCTGACTGTTCGTTTATATTTGTCATTTATTATTGTGCATGAATTCTTGCTACAAGTTTTTTAAGCTTTTATTTATTTCCGTAGCATCCTTATTTTTCCAATTCTGTAGTTTTCCTTTTCTTTATTGCAAGAGAGAAAGTGTATGTGTAAACACATACACTTTTAAATCCTTGGATATTCAAAATTATCTATTTTATTTGTAGTATTGGTCTCTGTTTGGTTAGTAGGTTGGTCTGTTTGGTATATTTGGTTTTTCAAGTGTACCAAAAACGCTTTATCTTTATAAAATCATACCTTTCCATATTACTTTGTCAATTTCTCTGCTTTTAGGCCTCGATAAATTTTTCCCACACAGAGATAAGAAATCCAATATGTTTGTTTTACTTGTTTTCTATTTTAAATTTAAATATCTGATCTAATGAATTAATTTTGCTGTACAACTTGTGTGTAGGTCCAAGTAGTTAACTAGTTGTCCCGCTCTACTCATTTAACATTCCCACACTCACTGCTCATTTTTGATACTGCTTTGCCCATATCACACTTTCGTGTATTTTAGGGACTGTTTCTGGGCTTTCTACTCCGTTCCACTTTTCTGTTCATATAGCTCTTCTCTTAACAAATGTATATCCTAATTATTAAAAATGTATAGTTTATCTGGTCAACAGAGAGTGTAAGTTTAATTTTTTTCATGTATTCTTTTTTCCCTGTTTAGATAGCCAGCTTGAGCTGTTTCGCCAGGTAAATTAGAGTGCTGACAGGAGGCCTCATGATATGCTGCTCTTCTTAAGGGTGATCACAATGTTTCCTGGAAGTGGAGGGAAAAGGAAGAGGCAGAAAAATGGAAGAAAATGTGAGATGGGCTTTCAAATTTGTCTCTGTTCTTTATTGTTCTTTAAGACAGTGGCCCTGAAGGAGAAGCGCATTTCTGGGTCAAATCTGCATCTCCATGATTTGATCCATTTGGTTGATGAAACTGCCAGTCTAGGCCTCACTTCCCACCTGCTAGATGTGTCTTGTCTTCAATAACATGGCACTTCAAGAACATTTGGGAAATAATTTGAGGTCGTTTAGTATAGACTCACCTCTCAGGAGAGCATGAGTGACAGGTGAACAGGTAAATAAAAGAGACCAAAAGTTCCCCCAAAGCTAAGATTAGGAGCTCCCCAGCATTAGGAAAAAATGGCAAAGGCAAGCCAGGTTTCATGAGCTAGGTTTAATTTATCAACAGGCCAGTGCTGCACCAGGTCACATCCGAGGCCACCAGGGGCAAGGTCAAAAGTTTCATGATTCTGCTGCAGTGGGAGCTTCTCAGGAGCAACCTCACAGACAATGGGGCCCATCACCAGTGACACCTGAATTGGGAAGATTTCCTTGCACAAAAAAGGATGGAAATCATCACGCAGCAGGGAAGGGAAACTGAAGGAAGTCATCCCTAAGGGAAAGCAAATGAACCCAAAGCACAATCAGTCTGAGAGACCTGAGAATTAAAGAGGAAACATTAGAAATGTAAGTTGATAGGGGACTATTTAGGCCTAAAAAGGTTTGTTATTAATCAAAAAATAGAAGTCAAATCAGGCAACAAAATACCGAAATTAGATGAAGACACCTAACAATGCATTTTGGAAGAGTAGAGAGAATGAAAGTTTAAGTATCTCCTATGGTGGGAGAGGAGGTTACTACTCCCTGAAATTATCTCATAAACAACTTTTAGAAATTTTAAGTGGCATCCCATATATTCAAGGTATATTTCTTCAGATAGAGCAAGTTCTCCATTTGTTCCAAAATAGTCTTCTCAGAGCTCTTTTCTAAAGCATCTCAACTCCAGCTCAGCTTTGGGTTCCTGTTAACAGCATGCTGTTCCACTCAGCTTTTTCCTCATTTGTTCCTCATTATCTGTTGTCTCCGCTGGGAATACTCTTTCCAATGTGATACTCCAAAGCGTGAATCCACACAACACTGCCCACTTCCTCCAGGAAGCTCACCCTGACTACTACAGCCTAGGATATCTCTTTTGTCCAAGTTCTTCTTATACATTCAGTCAAGACCCCACCACTGCTCTCCATTTGCCAACAGCCTGTTTCCAAAAGTTGTTTGATGAGAATGCAAAATGCCTCTTTCTGTTGTTCTCCAGGCTAGCTTTTTAACCCCTCATTCCTGACATGTAAGGCTAATTATCACATAAGGCTGGCCCACGGGTGGCGTTGGCACCATACCAAAAAAACTGACTACTCTCAACTCTTAACTTCTTTCTGAGCTCAGCCAGGACGAAGCCAGAGGACAGGATAATTGATATTCAAAGTAAACTAACGACTTTACAAACCAGCCTGTTTTCTTGGGGCAAGAATGTGTAAGACCCTGGGTTTAGGGAAGGATAAAAGAAGTGAAAAAAAAAAACAATCTAAAAGTTTAAATGTGGTTCATGTCACACTTACAACTTGTGCATTCTTTACTACTTCTATAATATTTCAATTAAAATTTGCATTAAAAAACAGTATGGCTCATTTCAGTCTCCTGGTTAGCCTTGCTACATGTTTTCATAAAGGTAGAGAAAAGGATTCTATCAGAGAAAAGAAACGTACACATTGAAAAGACTCCAAAAGTTTAGAAACTGATGAAGAAATCCAAAGACTATGAAAATTTAAGGGGAGGGTAGAAATTCCTGATGCTGTTTCAACTAAATTTATTTTTGACTGAAAATCATGTCATACCATTCTTTTTATTTGTCTGTTTTGTATATTTTTTTAAATATTTTAACTCTGAAGGAAGAGCGTGCCCTGAAAGAGATCTAGGGGAGCATTTGAGATTTATTTATTGGCATCATTCCCTCACCTTTCCCCTGGTGTTTAACCATGCACTGTTTGATAGTCATGCTTGACAGAATCGAAGTTCAGTAACTGTTTTTAGTATTTTTGCTCTGGGAAGGAAAGCTGAAGGTTGTTTAAAAAGCCAAGGCCCGTTTATGTAATTTAGGTGAGTTGCTAAATTCCCTTCATTGTCAAGTAATTAAAACAGAGTTTGTCATGAGTGTCTTTATTCTGCTCCAAATTGCTTGCATTTATTAAACAAATATGCCAGTTCAAAATATATTTCAAAATGGCCTCGGTTAATTTAGAAAAAAATAATCCGCCATTTGCGTATGAGTCCTTTTGGCTCCAGTACATACTTCTTTTCGGGCCCCCCACCAGTGAGGACAGGGCCTCCCTCTCTTCCCCTGGGCCGCAGACCCCGGCGCCTGCCTACCCCACTATGGACGTTTCAGCCAAATCAGACACAGTCTCTACGCCTGACTCGGAACCCTGCCTAGATTCCTACCCTTCTCCAACCCACAAGAAACAATTAAGTCTTAATAACCTCATTCAAAATTTTTGATCATTAAAGTTTTTTTCTGATTATAAAAGTATTACATACCTCAGACAATTTTAAAAATGCCAAAAATAGGAAGAAGAAATATAAAATTTGGCCTCAACTCCTTTATCCAAAGGCATCATCTTTGGGTATACATGTATTTGTAAGAACTAATGCATTGTAATGTCAACTTTCTCCCGAATTTTACCCCAGCCTCCTTCACCACTACCTCCTTTGAAGATTAACCCTGAGCAGGGTCCATTCCGCCAACTTCCATCTCTCCTCATCTGCGTTGGCCCATCTGCTTGACTGGATCAAATAGGATGTTTTAATAGAATTTTCAAATGTTGATTCACTGGCCTCCAATGAGTTTATTAAAGATTTACTCCACACATAGTGGAATTCAGTCTGGCAATGACCACAGACATAAAATACCTGTGGTTTTTGCATATCGTCCTCCCACTGGGTAATAGGATATCTAATGCCATGGGGTCAGGAATTTGTTATTGGCCTGGACAACAGAAAAATGTTTGAACATTCCAATACTTGGAAACTGAATAACATACCTCTAAATAACCCATGGGTAAAAAAAAAAAATCAAAAGATAGTTAGGAAGTATCCTGAATTGAATTAAAATAAAAACAAAACATAAAAATTTTGGTATGTCACTAAAGCATTACGTAGGGAAAAATTTGACAGTACTAAATGCCTAAAAGAAGCAGGAATGAGGAGGAACAGGAAGGCAGGAGCCACAGGAGCCACAAAGGTATACTTTGGAGGCAGTGGATATGTTCGCTATCTTGGTGGTTTCACACGTGTATGTACATAGGCCTTATCAAATTATACACTTCATGTGCCATTTGTTGTTTATTAATTATACCTCAGTAAAGCTGTTTTAAACAGACATGTGGCTAGTGGCTACATTATTGGACAGTGCAATTTGAAAGCAATTACTAAAAGGAAACTAAAAGAAATGTATAATTAATGAGCTAGTGAAAGGGTGAGATGGACTTTTAAAAATTACTCCAAATTACTTAGTTCATTGAAAGGAAGTCAAGAAAGTGGAGAAAAGTAAACTGGTGCCACAAGTAAAAAAAACAACAAGAAAGATATTAAATTCAAACCTAATTGTATCAATAATTACATTAAACAAAAACGAATTAAATAGCCTTATTGTTAAAGACCAGACTGGATTTTATTTTATTTTTTTCAAAGCCAACCGTATACTGCATGTAACAGATACTTTTCAAGTGTAAGAACAACTGACACACTGAAAATACAATGTGAGGAACGATATACCGACCGATATCATTATACTAATATCAAACAAAACAGACATAAAGCAAAAGCGACCAGAACAAAATGAGAAAGAGACCATCCACAACCCTGGAATGAGATATTTATGCACCTCGCTCAGTAACTGGCAAGCAGTAGAGCTATAGGGGATTTCACTAACACAATTAGCAATGTATCCTAAATGACAAAACTGGTTAATGGAGGAACAGCAGTATAAGCATTTTATATACAAATATGGAATTAAATATCAAAAGAAACACCTTTCAATGTTCAAAGTGGTACCACAGCAGAAGGACTGGGAGGTGGGTGTCCCCCTGGTAAGCAATGTCCACGCCCGTGCCCCGCAAGGACAGCCACCAACTTCTGGTCAGTCGTTAGTGATCCATTGTTTTCACACTTCCTCATTTTCCGAGATTGAAAAAGCACATGTGCAGTGAGACTCAGATATAAAAAGAATTCCTTAATGTCGTCCTAAAAAGAACTCATCGCTAACCAAGGCTCATTCCAGAACATTCCCTCAAGAGTCTGGGCTGCTTCTGCACAGTTTGTTCCATGCTATTTATAATAATGGACAAACTTAAATCCTTATTTGAAACATGTAGTCTTCCTAGATGTTTAAAAGTACACAACATATGTTTAAAAAGTAGAGTGTTAAAATAACATCCCTTAAGTATTTTTTTTTTCTGTTAATTCACAGGAATGGGTGTGGTTTGGGAATGGATTTGTTAAACCTGATGTCTCGCAGAGTAGGCTGGCCGCTCGCAGGGCGATGGAGGAGCGGGAGGGAAGGAAGTGCAGGGAGAACGGCTCTGTGCCCATGAGTCTTTAGACAAGTTCAGACTGTCGAAGCATTGTTACATATGTGCATTTTAGTTAATATTGCCACGTATTCAAGGATAAACAAGTTGTCAAACCCCAGGTATATTAAAAATAGAAGTAGTAAACTAATCCTTTTACAAGTGTCTTTTTGTTAGTCTTCTGTAAGTGTCTTAGTTAACCTGCCTTTGGGAGCTAGATGTAGTTCTGCGCATTGTCACTGGAATGGCAGAGGAGGGAGAAGAGGGAAGGTGAAGGGAAGGGCTCCCGGCCAGTACCTCCATTTCTAGAAGCCAATTTTAGATTAGAGCCGTAGGTCTATACATGCATTTTTGTCAAGTATCTGCGTTTATTGTAGACAAGGTCCGTTCTTTATCTGCTTTTGAGTTGTCCTGAACACTAAGTGTGACAATGTTATGATAAAAACAAAACAAACAAAAATAAACAAATGTAGAGCTAGTGTATTAATGAATTTGTAAATGTTTTTTTTTGTTATAAATGATAGAAAAGAGGCATCTTGACATGGAATTGTGAAACCACCTCTGGGAAACGGACGTCAGGACTGCTCAGTAAGCTGGGCAGGGGGAAGGATAGCGGGAGGGGTGTGTTCACATTGCATTGTGGAGATAACCGTTGACGTGTGCACCTTTTTTGGCTGTACTATAGGAATACATTAAGTATATCAGTGGCAAACTGCTAATATTTTTAAAGTATGGATTATAATGAATTCTCTTAGAAGCGTAATGCTTTGTGCACTCCGTTGTTTTGTGCCTCATTTTTAACTGAGCATCAGGGAATGCAGTATTTTCATTGTAACTAGGCTAATGCCATTATCTAGAGGCTTCTTGCTCTTTCTGTGCTTTATGAAATTTTTGTCACCAAGAAGGGCAAGATTACAATTTTTTTTCCTTCCAGACTGAGGTGGTATAGTGCATTCTTGGTTATCAAAATAATCGTATAACTTTAGGTCTTTGCAATGGTAAACATTCATGGTGTCTGGGAAAGCGTGATTCATAACCGTATGATCTTAATCACATAAAAATTGGAGCTTCGTTGTGTGAATACACACAGGGGACCTAGAAGGACGTGTCACACTGAAAACTGCTTGTGATTGTGGATGACTCTGTTCTTTGTTTCTTGTGCTTCTCAGTTTCCTATCCTATGGACATGTTAATTTTTTAAAATAAATGTTAGCCCTGGCTGGTGTGGCTCAGTGGATTGAGCGCTGGCTTGCAAATTGAAAGGTTGCAGGTTCAATTCCCATTCAGAGCCTATGCCTGTGTTGTGGGCCCAGTCTCCAGTTGGAGGCATGTGTGAGAGGCAAGCATGTATCTCTCACACATTGATGTTTCTCTCCCTCTTTTTCTCCATCCCTTCCCCTCTTTGTAAAAAAAAAAGTAGATAAATAAAATCTTTAAAAATAAATGTTAGTTTAAAGCCTAAAGAAAAATAGTTTGGACTTGCATAGCTGAGTCATGAACTAGGTACTTCAGTTCTGTCTCTCAACAGCGCGGCCTTCAGCATGAATGGCAACAAGTTGTCCATTTCAGTCATTCCTGGATGACTGACAATTTTTATCATATTCCCTACTCACTTATTCTTTTATTTGTCTAATGTTTATCTGATTCACTTTCTTTACTTAAGTAAGAATTTACATAAGTAAATGTTGTTAAAAAGAAAACTTTATGTTGCTACCATAAATGGAAAAACATTACATTTGCTACAAAAAAAGGAGTTGTGAAATAAATAAAAAGAAAATGTAACACTGTTACGAAATTTAAGCTAGATACTATCGCGTACCCTCTCCTTTGTCAAAAAGGGAAGTTAAGATGTTCTGAAACACAGTAAAGACATATTAGCATTGGCTGTGAATTCCCCCCACCCCCACTGGTGTAAGAAAATTATAAAGAGGAAAACTTTACACTGTATTACCCATCATTGTCTAATGCATAATGTCTGTGTACTTCCCAGTATCCCTGGTGGTCCTTCCTCTGCTGTGGGGCCCCACACTATAGGGGAACACAGCATTAGCTCATAACACAAGTATCAAGAACTTGGCTGAATACTGCCCTCCTCCACCCGCACACCCGCAGGTAATAGCAGCAGACTAATAACCAAGGAGAAGGTGGGTAGACCCCAATTCGCCGTGGCTCCAATCCGGTGTTGGACTGAGCACAGCAGTGGCGCTCACCACTTCCTCCAACCTCCTCTAGAAATTCCAGGTTCACCTCAATGTTCCCAAGGAGCGAGGGGCCAACTGTGCTCAGGCTACCCAATCCCAACCCCACCCAGTATGAAAGTGGATGTAGCCCAAGGGCTGCTCCTAGAAGGAGGTTAGACATGATGCTGAGTTGAAAGTCAATGTCAGCACCTGTGGCTTGGCTCTCCCCCTACTGACACCTTGACCTACAGCCTCTGGGGAAGGATCTAAAGTTGCTGGGCAACCACCAGGGTCAGGCTTCCGGAAACAGGAGACCAGGAAAAGCGGTCTAGCCCCTTACTATCTGGAAAGCAGCTAGGTGTGGTAGCTGAGCTTGAACATTGGGATCAGACAGATCCGGAGACAAATCTTGGCTCTGACTCTTGCTGGGTGCCTTCTGTTGCTTCGCTGGAAAATAGAGATAATAATGACTGCTTGATAAGGTTGCTGCCGGAAGTAAGGCAATATCCATGGTGCTTGCACATGTTACCTTACAGAAGGCAGGTGCTCCATCAGTGCTAATTCTCTTGCCCACTGGCAGCCATTCCTTCAGGCAGCCGTTAACCACCTTCTCCCTGAAGCTGTTGGGGGGGGGGGGGGAGGGCAGGCTGGAAGCTCGTGTGGATAGCCAGGCACAGCTCAGACCAGACTCAGTGTGGATGGGAAGACAACACCCAGAGTGTGTGACTCACCCTCTTGTAAAGCTTTGCTCTGGCCGCTGCCTCTCCCCCACCCCAGGAGCCCCCCTTCCAGGGGTTGCTGTAAGGGTAGGTTTCTGTCGGACATTTGTTTCTCCCTGACTGGCATGGGGAATTGTTACTTTTTAATTACCTCAGCTTGTTCTTTGCAAAATACTCCCACAAACACCCCACCCACATATACAAAAACAAAATTAAAAGCAGTGGTTTTATCACTGTATGTATTTGAAACACTGGTTAAAAAGTGAGAGCTTCTCCTGTGGCCTCTTCAGTGCCGCCTTGAGAGCTCACCGCTATTAACACCTGTATTCTTTTCACCTTTCTTCTGTGCTTCCAAAGCCATAATGTTCCTTGCTCTGCCACTTACTAGCTGTGTGACATGGAGCAAGTTACATAAAAACTCAGTGCTTCCTCTATTCATATTATTCATAAGTAGAAATATTAATAATTCCTGCATTTGAAGGTTAATCTGAAAATCAATAACAAGTTAATAATAAAATGAGTTAGTACATGCAAAATCTTTAGAACAGGTTC
This sequence comes from Phyllostomus discolor, assembly GCF_004126475.2. Classification (NCBI taxonomy): domain Eukaryota; kingdom Metazoa; phylum Chordata; class Mammalia; order Chiroptera; family Phyllostomidae; genus Phyllostomus; species Phyllostomus discolor. Next base: position 28,577,227 of record NC_040906.2, read on the forward strand.
TGGCACGCAGAGTAAATACAGAATAAGGAACAAATAGTAGTATAGCACCTATGCACATACATTACAAACACCATTTCTTTCATTCACAAAAGCAGGACCAGTGTGCCCTATGCCAGTATCAGTCAATGTGTTGTCTCTTCTCTCAGTTCCAAATCTCTTCTTTATCCTGCTTGGTGATACTGGAGCTGCATGGCAGAAAAATGTCTCCCTGGCCGGCTGGCACAATTTTCAGGCTTTGTTAGCAGAGGACGCTGGAGGGACAGCACAAGGCAGGGCAGATGCCCGGCTTTGCTTCCTGGCTCAGGGTGCTCTCCTCTCCCCTCTTCAAGCACAGCTGCCAGTGGCTTGCAGAAGACTCAGTGGTGCTCACCCTCCAGAGAACTGTGCCCCACGCCCTCCTGCCCCCTGGCTGCCGCTTGCTGACTGCAGACCTACTACTCTGGCTCTTGACACCTCAGCGAAACGAACGTCCCCACCGTCAGAGGGCACAGCCACACCTTCCCCAACCAGCTCTGATTTCCCAGCAAGGTGGGTGGGGAGGAGTCTTCCACATTCCTTTCGTAACTGGTACTCTTCCTCACCCCAGAGGGATTTTGCTTTCAGTAGTTAACCTTCTTTTACTAGTTCGTGACTCTTCCTTTTAAATTTTCCCTTTTAAGTGGCAGGTGTGCTTCCCATCTCTAACTGGACACTAACTGGACTTTATATATTGTATATACAAGGAAAGTGAGCTGCAAACCATATGTTTATGTGATTTACTTATCAAGATATAATAGGCATCTTTCCAGGTCTCTAAATACAGTCCTAATTCAATGTCTACTATATTATTATAAAGCTTGTAAATTTTATTTAGTCATTCCCCTACTTAAGGAAATAGTGGTTTCTTATTTGGGGCTATTACACACCCTGCAGTACTGAACATGAGTTTTTGGAAAGATGACTATAACTGAAGAAAAAATTCTAGGAGAATAATTGATGGGGAACTCAAGAGTTTGAAAATTTTAGTTTAGGTAACAGCTAATAAGCTTAGTAATCAATGCATGTAAAAGCCGTTGTTCCAGGAACTGGAGGTGTGACCCACCTCGACTGCAGGAGACCAGAAGCAGTCCCACCTTTGTGCTCAGGAGGACTGCAAGCAATCAAGACGGCATCTGAGCCACTGTGCTCCAGGGAGAGATGCCCACCGCCCAGGACACAGATAAAGACCACAAGACACAGTGGAAAGAATGCTGTAGCTTTTATCTGATGAACTTTTTCCTAGAATCCCAAACCCCTTACCTAAACTTTTCTTCTCCTTATGAAAAGGGTTGGTTTAAAATGGAAATTAAGACTCTCAGTGTACATAATCCACTGTCTTCTCAGATCACTGGCCACCTGAGTAAAGCACCCATAAAGATTCGATCCAGCCCTGGCTGGCGTAGCTCAGTGGATTGAGCGCGGGCTGCGAACCAAAGTGTCGCAGGTTCGATTCCCAGGCAGGGTACATGCCTGGGTTGCAGGCCATGACCCCCAGCAACAGCACATTGATGTTTCTCTTTCTCCCTCCCTTCCCTTTCTAAAAATAAATGAATAAAATCTTAAAAAAAAAAAAAAAGATTCGATCCCTGTCTGTGCTTATTGGTTCTGGTAGCGACAGGCAGCCCAAACACTGGTTTTTCTGTTATCACATTGAATTGCTCCATTATAGGGTTGTACTTTTTTTTTTGAGAGATGTGAATTGCTTTCCCTAAAAAGCTGCACAATTTATATGACCAATAGTACTTAAAAGTGCCCACTTCCCCCTACCTCTGCCAATCTCTTTTTCTTTAACTTTTATTAATCTGAGGGATAGTATCTCATTGTTTTAATTTGTTTTGTGCAATTACTAAGATTGAACATCTTTTCATAATTTCATTTTCCAGTTTTATTTCTTCTTTTGTGAAATCTCTGAGGGGATTCAAAACACCAGAGTTGATAATTTCCTCTGTGGAAGGAGCTGGAGGTTTGGGGGATAGGAATAGGTGTGAAATTTACTCTTCCTTGTGTATCCTTTTGTACTATTTTAATTTTTTACCACCTACTTGTGTTATAGTTCCAAATAAAATAGAAAATTTTAAAAGATATTTACAATGATATGAGGAAGACACACACATATATATGTATATATATTTATATATGAAATATATATATTTATATATACAAATATATACAAAACATATATATTCATATATATATGAAACAAAAGTATGAACACAGAGATGTAGATTACAGCATAGGGAATATAGCCAATAATATCACGACAATTATGTGTGGGGCCAGGTGGGTACTTGAAATGTTGGGGGGACCACTTTGTAAAGTACATGAATTTTTTTTAACCACTATGATGTACGTCTGAAACTAACATAGACTAATACTGAATGTAAACTACAATTGAAAAATTAAAGATAAAAAACAAAAAGTGTGAACCATAAGATAGTAAAAGTGTGATAAGTTCAGAATTCTAACAGTGGGGCTGGAAAGGGACCAGGTTTACTTCTTGCGTCAGGGCCCTGGGAATCTCGGGTAGCGTGGCTGCAAGGTGAAGGGAGAACCAGTCTCTGGAAGGGACTGTTAGACACCGCCCGCCTGCCCGTGAGCTGGTGACTCGTCTGAGCAAGGGCGGACCTGGGAAGGGAGGTGGCAGAGTGCGTCCGGTGCCCCTGCGTGTATTCTCTTCCTGCTGCTAAATTAGTTTCATTTTTTCCCCCCAGAATCTATAACCCCCTTACTAAACACAAAGAACAAAAAAAGGTTGTGGGGAGGGTCTGGTTGAAGGGTTTGTCACATGAAAACATTCCAAACCCAAAGCATCAACGTCAAGGGCCTGAGGAGCTCAAAGCCACCCAAGTCTTCTATGGAAGGCTGTGCTTTCGATTCCTGGCAGAATGAGTCACTTTTCTCGTAAGTAACAGAGCTTCCTCCTTTAATATTTTATCGCAGTCTTTAATCTGGCCAAGCCCATTTCTCATGCACCTGAAATTGTTGATAAAATTGGCTTGTCCTTGACACTAGGGTGAAAACTCAAGTGGAAAGGCCAAGCTTCCACCACCAGGACTGGGGACCGTAGCCACCCCCGCCCCCACTGTCCCGCAGGAAGTACATTTACAAGAGCACCGAGATGCAAACAGGAAGCACAGACCTCTGGACTTGGATGGGGATAAGGCAAATGAGGTTCAAGTTTGGTCCTTCCCACTTTCTAGCAGTGTGAAATTATTTATTACTTATCTTCTCTGAGTCTTGATTTTCTGATCTATAAAATGGGGCAGTAACACCTCCCTGTCACTCTCATGGAGTCACCATTTTCGGCACCAGCAAGCGGCTAGACCCAAGGGCTGGAGTTGTTAATGTGCCAGCAGCATGACACCGCTAGCCCAGACTGGCTCACTGGCCAGAGCTGGGATTCAGGAAGGCAGGAGTGTGCAGGGGGACGAGGAGACTCTTTCAAGTGATGAAACAAGCAGCAATGTAGAATGACCTGACATCATACTGAGCCTCTGCACCTGGGAATAAAGAAATGTCCGCAGCCAAAGGGGAGGAGTCAGGGGAGGGGTGGGTCCCGGGTGAAGCAGGCTGGGTCTGCATTGGAAGCTATGACTAACTTATCAGTACAAGTTTGGGGTGCTCACAGGCATGACCGGGCAGATTCCCAGGGTAGTTACTTTGTAACAAGGATGGCCCTGGGCAAAAAAAGGAAGTAGATGCTCCTAATCCTTATTTGGGCAACGCTAATTATATCAGCACCACAGAAATAACCACCTCCAGAAATACAGACCTGTGCTAAATTGAAGGGACGTCCTCTGTTCCGACCAAGAAAGAGGACACAGCCACCCACACCCCCTACCTGGCCCATCACTCAACAGTTCACACACTGAGAAATCACCCCATCTGTTGGCCAAATGACGTTAATCACCGTTGACAAGCAATGAGACTCTAGAAGGAAGAGAATACCCACAGACTCAGCAGCCAGCTGAAGAAATAAAACATGAAACCCCTGCGTGACTCTTTCCATTACATTCTTCTCCCCGACTTCACAAACCCTAGCCCCACCCCAGGTGACCCTTACTCTAAGCTCTTCATTCATCACCCACCTGCATCTCTTCGTATTTGGACAATATAGGTACGAATCTATAAGCAATATATAGGAATACTGTGTGTGTTTTAACATTGTGTAAATTGTGTCACATTGTATTTATTCATTTGCTCAAGACTGTGTTTCTTTTTTTACATAGACTTTCTATTTTACTTACCATTTAAACCACATTAAAGAGAATACTTCAGCGGCATTGAGGAGATTCACTATGTTCCTATCACCATCCAGTTCCAGGAAGATAAGTGTCCTGGTACATGTATTTGAGCCATATGAAATTGCCAATATATGAGTCTTTCTGACATAGAGGAAGGGTAATGTCATATGGTTCACTCTAATAACTCTAGTTCACTTTCTTCCACAGTTCGGTAGTGTTCCTTGTGTGACTACAATTCATCTAACCTTCTATATTTAGGTTGATTAGGCTGCTTATGTTTTTTGTTTTTCTTACAGACAATGTCACTCTGAAAATTCTCCACGTCTCCAGGCATATGTGCAAAACTTTATTTCAGGCCACAGACCCAGAAGTGGACTGGCTGGATCATACTGTGTGCAGGTCTTCAACATTACGGTCATTGCCAATTGTTCTCTAAGGTGGTTGTGTTGATTGACATTTCCCCACGCAGCGTCGCAGAGGGCTCTTTGTTCCATCTCCGCACCAGCGCCTCCTACTGACAGGGTTGGAAGTGTTGTCAGTACAGTGAGTGTAAATAGCATCTCACTGCAGCTTTGTTTTCACTGTTCTCTAACTAGAGAACTAGTTACTAAGGAAATAAGTTGTGTTTTCATGTTTATTGTTCTTGCATATTCCTTTTCATTACTGGTTCATTTTTTCCATGTTTAACTGGATTTTTAGTTATTCTATGCAATTGTAGAATATATGTTCTGTATTTTTTGGGTGTTGTTTTTGATATTTTGAAATAGGAGGTGAAAGGGTGTTTTTACTCGGATAATTCACAAATGACAGATCCATAGTGGGTTGTTAAAGAAAAAGGTGGGGCGTTTTTGGAAATAACTCTAACTGTTTAGGTTGGGGTCATAGAAAACTATTCCACAGCATTCTGAGCTCAAGGGTACACTGATCTTACTTGGTGTACATTTTTCATGTTCTTTTGTCTACATTAGGGTTTTGGGTGATCTGGAAGGAGCTGGGAGTGGGAACAGAAGGGGCAGACACTCTGCAAATACAAAAATGATCAATTCTAACCTGGCCTTTCAAGCCATCCCAAAGAGGTTTATTGGGTGTTTATATTTGTACGCATCGTTCATGGACTTCCAAGTTTACTGCAGCCCCAGGCCCTGCGCATGTGGGACAGGCATGAGGATGGGTAACGAGTGGGAAGGTGAGATGGGGGTCAGGAGGAGTGTAGGGGTGCTGTTGGTACTCCCAGCAGATCTCTTCTGATCCTTCTATGTCCCCCTTGCACCGCCTCTCCCCCTGCCAGCTTATAGGGGTTTGTGTGAGGGGACTGTGTTAGGGACTGGCCTCGGACCACCGGAAGTTCCCTGACCTGAGACAGCTCTTAACCAAGGGTGGAGGGGTGAGGGAGAACAGGCACCCAGTCCCCTTGCCTCCCGTGGAATGGAACTCTGAACATAATGTTCTCTCCTGAGCACTCCTGCCAGGCCAGGCTGGGATGACATGGGTGGCTTCAGCCTCCCCTGCCTTCTCTTCCCTGTCCTGTACCCAAAGAGCAATTCCTGAACAAATCACTTGCATAAGAATCCTCCTCTCAGAATCTGCTTCTGAGTACCTGACTGAAGATGGGCATTTGGGGGGCTTTGTTTCCGTTTGGTTTGGTTTGGTTTGGTTTTGAAGGAAGGGGGGATCACAGCATATTTTGTATGCTTAGGGGGAGATCTGAGGGAGAAGGGGAAGTTAATACAGCAGGAGAGAAGGAGGGCTGCGGGGGTGCTGTCCTTGAGTAAGCAGGATGGGATGGTCTCTGCACGGGAGGAGGCATGGACTCGTGGGAGTGGCACAGACTGCTCACCCATTGCTGACAGGAGAGAAAGCAGCAAATAACAGTTAAGTGCAGGTGGAGCAGGAGACTCAGTGATGGAAAATGGAAGTCTCTCCAGATTGCTTCCCTTAGTGAGTGAGTGAGTGGGACCATCCAATGAAAGTGAGGAGAGTGGAGGAAGACAGGGGTCTGAGGAGACAAAAGAAGCTGAAGAAGTCCAAGAGAACAGAAGAGTAATACAACTAGGGAAAGTACCACAGGACTGCCAGGAACCAACGAAAGCCTGTTTGAGGTTTGTAGTCATCGGTTTCAAATGAGACCCATCTGGAACAGTGTATGTTTTCACAGTAGCCACAGCCAGGACTTCGGGAACAAATGTGGTGTTAGCGGACACATGACATTAACCAGAGTTTGGATTCTGCCCATGAGTAGGAACGAGGGAAAGGCAAGGGTGTTTAGGGTGGTGCAAGGGAATTTAATGACACATGGACTGTAGCTGGATAAAGAGGAAAGGAGGGATGCAGGGAGGGAGGGAAGATGGTGTTGACACGGGAAAGACTGCAGATAGGGTTAACGGACCAATAGAAGCCCTGGGGTGGGGCGGGCACTGGAGACTGTGGAGGCAGGGTCCTGGAGGAAGGCAGATGGAAAGGTAGCAGGTGGCTGTCGGAGGGGGAGGGGGAGGCTCAAAATTGAGCCTTGGGTGAAAGTACAGATATTGATCACAGCAAAGTTTACTGGTTGTGTGATTGGGAAGACACGGAAGTTAGTGAAATAATGGCAAAGTGCTTATGAAAGGGGAATTATAAATTAATTAACTTTTTCCTTATGTGTTCTTGTATTTCCCCAATACTCCACAATAAGCATACATTACTATGTAGGCAGGAAAAAAGTTATTAAGTAAAATCAAAGTTATTAAAGGAAAACAGGGAAAATCACTTCACTTATTTGTAAGTCAATTACTACTATTTACAAGGATTAGTCCACAAACCTCATAAAGTAATTCCTGTTCCAGAATTGCACAAGTATTCCCAAGCATCTTGCATAGAATCACTTAAAATGAGACCAAGTGAGAAATGTGAGTTTCACAGTATAGGCACTCTGCTTCAAGCAAATTCTGTTTTAAAATAATACATATGTGTATTTGTCATACTTGCATTAAGAAACCTATACATTATTTGCGAGATGAGGAGGCAGGAGGACTGGGTGTACAGTAGACAGAACTGGAGGTGAGTCTTTTCTTGGGCACCTTTTTATATTTTCTTATGTTTGAACAATGTAAAGATATTACCTGTTCAAAATAAGTTAAAAAATTCAGAATACAATTTTAAAATTTTAATAGAAAAACTCTTTTAATAAATCATATATGCAAAGTTATATTAAGAAATGATTGTTTGTATTGACAAATGAATCTTCCTCTAAACAGGGAATTTCCCCTAGTACTATTTAAAAAGAGGTCTCATTTGCAAAAAAATTAGTTCCTGTTCTAAGTTACAAATGTGTCACTATATTCTTAACACAACCTTGAAAGAAAACTGCAGAGTTTGACAACCCATACTCTCCCAGAAAGAAAGTTAAATAACTTTTCACAATATACAGGGTCTGGCACAAATAATGCCCATTTTTTATTACAAAATCTTTTATTACAAAATCATAAGCATATAATTCTTCTGTAACATAACAATATCACACTCAAGCACACCATATGATGTGTTAGGGGAAACGTTCAAATTAAAACTATAAATCATTACACCCATATTATTATTACCCTACCAACCACCCTCAAGCAGGCCTTACTTCTGCCGGACCCTGTATACCTCCTAGAGGATAATTACACCTGTTTGATATGGCTCAAGAGTTTAGAATGAGAACCAGTGGTTTTAAGCACATTCTAAGAAGGTGGATTCAAACCCAACAGAGAGAAGAACAATGAAAGCTGTCCCAACGTGAAACCAGGAGGCAGTTTGCAAAGCAGTAGATACACAGGACTGCAAATCCTCCACTAACAGCTGCGAGAATTCAGCAAGTCACTTAACACTCTGAAGGCTAGACCACAGAGTCTCTAGGGTTTTATTAAGCTCCCAAATCCAAGACTGCACATGGTTTGAGTTCCCTTTGTGCTGGAAGAGTCGGGCAGAGGTGGAGGATAATGGAAGAGTTGCAACCCTGTCACAGGTGAGAGGATGGGTTGGAGCAGGTTTCAAATAAATGAACCACCGGCACCTGACAACAAATCTGAGGACCCTCAGCCATAGGCCCTCATCCATGCTACATTAAGAAGTTCAACATACGGGCACACAAGGCAATATACAGATCATGTGTCACAGAAATGTTCACATGAAACCTATGTAATCTTATCAACCAATGTCACCCCATTTAACTTTTTTAAAAGTTCAACATAAAGTTCATCACTTTCTGTGGACACCAGGATGTGAGCACAGAGACTATGGCAGAACTCAAGTATAAAGTGGTCATAACAGAAAAGCCAGGATGCAGTTCTACTGACTTGTAAGATGATACCCAAAAGGAATTACATTTAAAAGTGAAGGTGGAAGACTCAAAGACCATGAGAATAAATCCATAAACTCCTCTGGGCCCACGAATTCCATGTTAAGAACTTGACTAGATCACTCAGAAAGTATCTGACCTGGAAGACTTTGTGAGTTAGATATGGTGCAAAAGTTATCTATAAAATGAGCTAAACTTCTAGTTTGGTTGACCTCGGTGGAGACTTCATCACTGAAAAGGCTATTATTCAGCCACATTTACCAGTGTGTTATACTGGTCAGTGTCTATTCTGATTGGTCAGCATCCACAGTGCACCAGTTGCTTATATGTTTGAATTACCTGAGCCTTGGCAGAATATAATGTATTGCTAAGGGGCATCCCCGTGATATCAGACCTGCACATCATCAAGGTAAGTCCCCATAGTAGAGGCCAGTAAAATGCTGTGCTAATGACTCTAATAATAATAAATAACTGTAGCACCATTATTAGATAACTAACATTTGCATAATACTCTGCCAAATGTTTTTGTGTCTTATTTTGTTTGATAGAAGCTAAACTTTTGAAGAAGAAAGAAGGGAAAGAAAGAAAAAATAACTACACATTTTATAGGTTGGGCAAAACTAAACAAAATATACAGAAACATCACACAGCCCATTTCCTTCATAAAAGTCTGGACAGATAATGGCTATAGCCAAACAGCTGTGACCAAGTCACCTCCTGTTGTTCCTGGACTCTAAATTTACATACACACACACACACACACACACACACGGGACAAGTGTGTACATGCTCCAGTGAAGAAAAGTCAACCGAGAATAACTTCATTCCTGGTGTTTGTATACACACCCATGACCCACAGGCATAAAGGCCTGGTCACTCCTAAGTGCTGGCCAGAGACTTCAGAAAAGAAAGCTCGTGGAGCACTTGTGATTCTAGAATTTAATCTCACACATGTGCTAAGATCCAGCAAAACAGAAATATGAGAGAGACCTGGGGCCCAGGCCTCAAACATCAAGCCCCAGGTGCCCCTGATGAAGGAGAGTCCATCAGCAGTGCTTTTTTCCATCTGGACTCAGAGTCAGGAGCTGGCCTGTTGCTGCTGGAGACATTGTGAACCAGTGAGGGAAGAGCCAGCTCTTCACTTGCAGGATGGCAGTAGGTATTACTAGTGTTGGAGTGCAGCTAAAAGTCAGCTGGAATCAGATGTCAAAGAACTCAAACCCTGCTGTTTCCATTTAGGTTACTACCAAAGAGTCTGCCATCTAAATGCCTTATATGCGCAGCACTACAATTAAATTTAAATGGATATATACACATATATAGCTATCTCTGTTTAGCTATCTATATATCTAAATAGATATCTCTAGGTAGCCATTAAATCTAAAAGCATATATAGAATGGGGCAAAAATAGGTTTACAGTTGTTCGTATGGAAAACAATACAATTAATAAATAGTAATACAAGGGTAAACTCTGTTTCACATACCAACAACTGTAAACCTACTTTTGCCTAACTCTGTGTGTGTGTGTGTGTATACATATATATATATAAAATCCTTAATCTCCTCAACAGATAACATTTTCTCTACTTCATAGATAAGGCTCAAAACAACTCATTTGTCTTTGAGCACAGGAGTTACAGGGCCAAACAGAAACCCAAGGCTCCCATCTCCAGATGCTTTGCTCTTTCCTTTGTACCACACCATGCGTCCCTTGCACAGAGGACTGTTGAATGGCCAATAGCTGGGCATATCCAGTTGAACAAAGACTATGACCATCAGCTGTTAGCTTTGACTTATATGAACAGTAGTTTTGGAAGACCATCCTGACCTATGTATTTGATTCATTTCCTTTGCCAATCTACATTTAAACACGTGTGACTACTAGCTACATTATAACAAGGTTCTTATGACTATTTTTCATAGAAAGTTCACTATAAATGAATTTGACTTTCACAGAAATAATTGACAAAATCAGACATCACCAAGACTTTTCTTCATTCCCTGACATCTTTCGTGAGCATCTGCATATCCAAGGACATGTTCCTCAAGTCCTGTATGCCCCACGACACTCCAGTTCACTTGCATGGGAAACAATATCAGGTAAACAATAACTGGCTGAAAGGCTGTAGCCAAATGCCCTGCCTCCTGGGCCCTCAGCTTCCTCATCTATGAATGAAGGCCATAACCACGGCACTTTCAATTGCCCTCTTTCCAGGAAATAAGAAAGAAAAATTTCTCTGAAATTGAAAAAAAAGAGTTCACATATGTAAAAATGTTCAAAACCTAAATTTTAAGTGTCAAGGCTTCCATCCAGAGCCACCCTACCCACAAGGCATAGCCAGACACCTCTCTGGCTAAGGAGAGAGCAGCACTCCCTGTGAACAGCTTCAGCTCCTCAAGCTGCTTCTCTCATCCTTGGGGCTAGAGGAGCAGAGGTGTGTTTTGATGGAGACAGTGGGGGTGGGGTGGGGGGAGTGGCTGTTGACTGCAGTCAGCACAGTGCAGCTGCCAATCCTGCAGGCCCTTGGAGAAGAGACAGATGCTATACTGAAGACTGAGTCCGATCCACGCCTCACTGGAAGCCAGCACTACACATTCGTGTTTTCAAGTGAAAGATGCAATCAGTTCTTTGCTTTAGTCAGTTTGAGTTCAGAGGTCTGTCACCAGTGTCTAAAAGGTTCTGACCAACTGGGAAGTAACGTCAGATTGTAAAGTTTCTGCTCCCAGAGTAGCTGAATGTGTGTCTCTCTTTACACAGAGTTGTCATCTTCCTAGAGACATCCCAGTTCCCAACCCAAGAAAACCGGTTCCTGCAGGAACACCTGCCCTAGCACTAAAGCAGGAAATGGGCAGGGCATAAACCAAATTCCCCTGCCCCCAGCAGATGTGCTGAAGGGAATCCTTGGGAAGGGAAGAGCAGAGGTAGGGTCAGTAAACCATAATCTTGTCATCAGCCAAAGCCCAAAAAAGACCATGCAAAAGGGACACAGAATTATAACAAGGAGTGGTCATTTCTTACAGAAATCTAAGAACATTGGTTCTTAGAGCGAAAAGGAACCTTAAAATGTTCCTGGTCCCACTTTTCACTTTACAGATACACAAACCAAGGCCAATTACTTTTTTCTCAGGGTGCACAGCTAAAATCAAGACTATAAGCCAAGGCACCAATAAAAAAGTTTTGTAATATTTAGACTTGTTTAGAAAGGAGGAAAGGAAGAACAGCATTTACTGTGTCAGAAAATAGAGCATTTCTTATTACTAGACTGACAGACTGGAGGTCAGCTCACTGTTTGTCAATGATTTCCTATGCGATGTTGGAAGTTGGAAGAAAAGGTTCCTTTCACGTCTAAGAGTCAATGAAAACTCTCTACCATAATAAAAGTTCTTTCTGTGGCACAGGGAATATGACTTTTTTACGTAGTGTGAAAACTGGTTGAGGCATCTGTTTCTTCTCTATGTCCCCTCGTCGACTCACATCGTCATTGACGGCAGTGAGGATGGTCAAGATATCTTGATGCCTACAGGCAGAGAACAAAATACATTTTCAATCAGGAGACAGAAATCAGGTGCCAGGTCTTAGAAATAAGACCCTAAAACTTGTGTCTTCTTCCCAGCCTTACATGCCCAGATTCTAACTGGAATCTTGCCAAATATAAAGAAATACTTCTGAAATTGAAAAACAAATGCTAAATAATATAAAATTTTCAATTCTATATTCAGCGTTTAAGAAAATTGTAATAATTACACCTTGCATTTTAACGTATTTAGTCCAAGAGAGTTTTGTCTCTCGTGTTAACAGTGGTTGTCCCTCTAGTCCCTGGCTCAGTACCCAGTATAGCAGGCATACAGTATCCCTTTGAAGCCATAGACCATTGGCCTCTGTTGGTTTTGGTGGGGATGTAGAGGTTGGTAAAGAAGAGGAGAAAGCTTAGGTAACTCAAGGCTCCAATTCTGATTCTCTGTCTTAAATTCCCAGAAGAGTATTGTGGCTATTTCTAGAAATGGGGCTCAGTAGTAGAAGTTCCTGGAGAGGGCTGAGAAGATGAATTCAGGCCTGTTCTTTGGGTTGTAAGGTCCAAGGGCAACACAAAAGTAGGACGTCTGGCAGGCTTGAAAAGATGTGCGAGACTGACCTTAAGAATGAAGTTGACTTGATCAGTCATTCATTGGTCCAGCAAATAGTTATCAAGCTCAACAATGTATCAGATACTATGCCAGGCACTCAGGATATAAAATTGAATGAAGTTACTCCTCCAGAAGCTCAGAGATGGTAATTTGGGAGACATTTTTATGGAGGTTCCAGTGGCCTCCAAGTATAGCTAAAACTGCCAAGAGGGGCTACCGAGAGACAGCAGAGAAGGAGGCCCAGGCCTTGGTGAAGGGCTCATTTCCAGGGTACCAGGTAAGGAGCATGTGGCAGAGACAAGATGGAAGCTATCAGAGCAGAGGCTAGAATCCAAGAATATGGTCCGAAGCAGCACATAAGCACTCAGTAAATTTGAGTGACTGATAAATGACTAATGGAAGGAATAAGTAAAAGGCCCCCATGCCTTTATTCACACTGTTCCCTCTGCTTAACACATCTTTCACCCCAATTAGAAGTTTTCCCTGATCCTCCAAATCTGGGTGAGGTACTAGTTCTGTGTGTTCCCATAACACTCATGCTTTACAATATGTATTTACCACTGGGGGATGCTCTTCCCACCTACTTGTCTGTCCATCCAGATTGTGAGCAACTTGAGGGCTGGGACTATGTCTTTTTTTTATTCCATATCTTCCTTTCCAGTTATATGCTGGTGTTCAGTCCAGCTTTGTTGGATGGATGGATGGATGGATGGATGGATGGACAGATGTTACGATAGAGGGATGCATGGATGGGTGGATGCATGAATGTATGCATGGGTATGTAGATAGACAGAGGGATGAACAAGAAGGTGGATAGATGGATAGATAAACAGGTAGGTGAATAGAACAATGTGAAACTCTTACCTTGGGACACAGTCCTTCAAATAATTACACAGAGATTGAATGTACCAGCTGCCTTCTGTGGTATGACGAAAGGACACATAGCCAGGGACAGTGGCCAGGCCGAGAAGGAAATCTGCCTCAACAGGAACACAGTCCTGAAGGGGAGGGTGTGTTGACTCGGCATTTACAGCATCTACCTCAACGCATACAGAAGATTGTATCTCTTCACCTTGACAGGCCTGGATGAAAAAGAGTTTGGGTTTGTTAGCCAGACCACGGCACTGATGGGCTGTGAAGTGAGACGTGATGTATTTAATGGGAATGAGGTCCCCATCTGAAGAGTAGACAGCTCCATATTTCCCATGGGTCAGAACACAGAACACAAAGCAGTCTCCTTCAGCATGGCCTGGATGATTCTGATACATTTTCAGAAGCTCCTCCAGTTGTGGTTTAGTCACATCAACATGCGTATGTACCAAGAACCCAAGCCACTGAAACACGTGCTTCAGGCAGTCTGTCAAAAGAGAGAGAGAGAGAGAGAGAGAGAGAGAGAGAGAGAGAGAAAAGAATGGCATGAAATAAAATGGACTGAAATGAAATAAAATTAATTGGTCAAACAATGCTAATAGTTATAAAAATTGCACAGCAAATAGCTTGAAGCTTTGGAATTTTTTTTTACTTTCCTGACAGTAAAATTTTATAAGTAACCTGACTTTTTATAGCACCCACAGAGCTATCACAATGGTCCTGAGGGTCAGCAGAAGCCAGACTTCATTCTGTATCATGGACGAGGGAGCAGGGGTCCTGTGAGTCTCCCTCGGCCACAAACCTGGTTAGCGGTGGAGCCAGAGCTCAAATGTAGGTTTTCTCACACTGACCCAGCTTGGTCGCCCCCAAACCACAGAATCGTAAATGGTCAGGGATCCTTTTCACTCCTTACGCCGCTTGGTGACACCCCGGGTGCTGTGGTCTCAAAGTGTATGTCTCCCCCAAATTCATATGTTGAAATCCTAACCCTCAAAAGAAGGGTATTAGAAAGTGGGGCCTTTGGAAGGTGCTTAGGCCATGAGGAATGAACGTGTAAAGAGACCCCAAAGAGCTCTCTTGCCTCTGCTGCCAAGTGAGGTTAGAGCAGCAAGAAGGTGTCCATCTAGGAAGCCCACTCTCACCAGACACTGGGACACCAGAGTCCTGATCTGAGACTTCCCAGCCTTCACAACTGTAAGAAATAGGTGTTTGTTGTTTATAAGCCACCCAGTCTTGGTAGTTTGCTATGGCAGCCTGGATGGAGTAAAACACTAGGGCTTAGAAACATTTAAAATATCATCCTTACATTTAGTGGAAGATAAAAATTACCCCAAAAAATGTGAAATAAAAAATTATTTTAAGATCCCCAACTTGCATTTGTCATACTCTTAAGGCCTTTCTTACCAGCATCTTTTTGGGTCCCCTGTCTTTTTCTCAGTGAGGTAAAGTTCTGGTTGTTGATAACAACACAGTGGCCTCTATGTTTATGATCCATCCTATACGCAGCTTCCTCCTTGAAAGAAGAGATAAAGCCACTTATTAGGGAACCCTCAATTTAAGAGTTTAATGTTTCTAACCAACCACCTAACTGATCAGAGAATTCTTAACATCCTGGCCCTGGTCTGGAATTAATCAATTGCCAGGCCCTGATTAAAAATCAGACTTCACCTCATTCAATTGCAGAATGTCAGTTCTTAGTGTTACATAACAGACTATGTACTTTAACTTTGGAAAACCCAGGGTTTATACAAAAGCATCTTCCTTTTTGGATTAGCAAGGTGAGGAAACCATAAGTAAGGATCTAACAAGACAACAAAACTATCAAACGATAATTTTTTTTTGTCAGATGGTAAGATTCAGAGTGATCCAATTCCTCTAAAACCAGAGAGATCTCTCTGGTAGAGATCACAGTGGGAATTGTAAAATATATGCAATTATTTCTGAAGGCTATTGTAAACAGTATATGATTACAAATGATCTGAGTTGACTTCAGCAGGGCCTCTGTGTGGCTAAAATGATCTGAAAGCATGGTACCTCTTGAATCCAAACAGAAAAGAAGTGTCATCAGTCAATAAAAGAGAAATTTCCCTTTCTCGAAATAATTAAAGGGGAATAGCATTCCCTCCACAGCCCAACGCCAACACACTCTGATGGTGATAGAAAAATATGGGAAAGAAAGATAACCACAGAGAGTGGAAGAAGAACCAACACAGACACAAAGAACTCTGAGCCCTCAAAGTCATTAACAGCTGGACCCCAGCTAGAGACGCCCTGAAGACACTGCCCAGACTTCTGTGCTGGTTTCAGAAGCTAGAATGTAAGCAGATGGTCCCTACATCTCCATGGAGACCAGGGTTACTCTGTCACCTAGAAAGAGAAGTACTCAGATTCTTCAAATATCTTTCCCCAAACACTTAGATGGCCTCACACAGGATGAGCTGAGAGTCAACATCACATGGATCAGCTCAAATGCTTCTGGAATAAAGCTTGGTTAAGTGGAATCAGCATTTATCTGTCACTGGCTAGAGAGAGGCTGGCCAGATACAAGGAGAAGAAAGAGGGAATGAAAAGCCCAGAGACTCTATCTGGGAAGGACAAAAATCAGTCCATAGCCCTGGGATTACTTAGTCATGCTTTTGGTATTAGCTGAGGATTGCAGTGTTTTGAAGGGTTTCTGCAAACTCCTGATTCCTCTAAATCAGAATCCATCATAGACAGGAAGCCAATGACAAGCTATTTGTCATATGACAGTAACAAGGCATTTCTCTTGAAGCTTTTCTTCTCCCGCCAGCCGGTTTTCAGTAGAATCCAGCAAGCTCTGCCCTCGTCTCTGAGGCCTGAGTTAGTGATTAACTCTGTTAAGGGTCAGTCCTGGGTGCTCAGCTCAGGCTGAGCGAGTCCAGTATCCCACAGACCTGAAAACACACCAGAAAGGACCAGAGCTGCAGTCACACAGAGCACCTGTACACTCCTCCTCACCTTGGAAGAAGGTAACACTCCAGGGAAGCCAGGCCCAAACTTTGAAACTGCAGAATTGCAAAACTGAAAGAAACTTGTTTATTTTTCAAGGAAGTGAAGGCGCTGCCTAAGCTCCTATAGCTGCCGAGCAGTACAGCCAGCCTCAGAGTGCGAGCTCTGGAGTCAGACTGCTGGTTCAAATCCCAACTCCACTCCTTTCTAACCACATGACCTAGAGCAAAAGGCTAGACTTGTTGGGTCTTGGTTTCCTCATTATCAAGTGACAATAACAGTGGTAACTGTGTCCATGTGATAGGAGGGTTAAAAGAGATAAGCCCTAGAAAACTCTTAGAACAATGCCTGGCACATGGTAAGTACTCCATAATGGTAACTCCCACCAACATCATATCATGTGACCTCCCAGTTAAGAAAGAGAGAGAGAGAGAGAGATTCCCAGGAAGGTGGAGTGTGTTGGACTCTGAAATTTAAATTTGCAGAAAAAAAAAGAGAAATCAGATCTGTTAAACTTTACGCATCACAGAGAGGCAACATCAAAAACCTGCTTGTCTATAAGCAGGTTGGCCCAATGGCAGGTTCTGAAATGTTTTCCTGAGGTTGTGGTTTCTGGGCAAGGATTCAGGAAAGTAAACACACCAGTGCCAAGTCCCTCCCTCCGGCCTCTGCCTGTCTTCAACCAGCGTGTGGAGCCATGCCACCGCCACCGCAGATCCTCTCTCAGACTCGGCACTCCCTCTTCGCTCACTGCTGGCCCCGGGCTTCAGCCCTGCCAGGCATTCCTTCCCTCTCTGCAGAGCAGCCTAATTCTGAAGGGTTGCCTCTATTCCCCAGAAGCTGCTACGCTAGGCTTTCAGAGTAGAAACCATCTCTCCCTCTTCCCATAGAAAAGGCTGGTATAATACATGCCTTCAGTAGTTTGCTCTGAATTGAAATAAGAAATGAATTCTTCACTAATTTGTAACCGGTCTCCCATGTCACCTTGAATAACTTGTTGTCAAATATATCTATTTCTGCCATAGTGACCCAAGTTATAAAAATTGTGTTAGGAACATCTACCATTACTCCTTGCAGGTTCATCTTGCCAGGGCCCCTCCTGTTGAGGAAACAGGATATGTGTGACATTCGGGAAATTCACAGTTAGGAGGAGGGTTGAAAATCTAGACTTGAGGTGATGTGCCCTGAGAAGGTATGGGAGCTCCCTGCTAGTTCTCACTCCCATATCTTGCTCCATGGGTCTCTTCCATATAGGATGGTCCTGAGTTGTATCTCTTATAATAAACCTAAAAAAGTAAACTGTTTAAAAAAAAGTTGACTTGATGCAGAAAAGGAAAGATACCTAATCCCCAGCCATAGAAAATGTCACTGGCAGGTGACAAGAAGAGAATCAACTCCCTTCTTCCAAAGGGGAATGTTCACAAAGGCACAGTGGCAGGAACATGATATGACACATGCACGAAGATATTTAGTCATTATACTAACCACTAGAAGTAACTCTAATGTCTGCCAACAGGGAGCGGTTGAAAGAACTATGGAAAACCCACACAGTGAGCGTAGGATGCAGAAGGCAATCCCTATTAACTTCTCCAGCAGATACTGTTACATGAAGGAAGTAAGGTGAAGAACAGTATTTTAGTGGGATACCTCTTTTAGAATACAGGGGAGATATGGGTTGGTTTTCTTTTTCAAAACTAAAAATAGGGTAAATCAGAAAACTAAAATGGTAATCTGTGGGGGAGGGGCAAGGAGACAATCCAGACTTCTCTGTATATACTCTATCATAGTTTTTACCTTGGGCCTACTTAAATGCTCTATATAATTAAACACAAAACTGAAACCGTCAGCTTTTCTGCATCTTCCTCCCCAACCACTCTACCCCCAGCCCTTAGTCTGCAGCAGAAAGCCCCAAAGCGGACATGACTGAGGTGATCTGGGGAGGGGCTGACCCTGCCACTGGCTGTGTGGTGAGCAGCACCAGGAGCCCTGTTTAAATCACTTCCAGGTCACTGAGGGCACCTCCCTGCTGAGCCCACCAGGCTTCTGGCTACAGGAGGGCGACTTATCTTCAACTCAGACTAAAGGTTCATGACCTCACTCTCCAGGTGCACAACAGCAGGATTCCCCAGCCCTGAAAGTACAAACGCAAAGGAAGTTTAGTTTCACTTTGGAAGACTTCCTGCCTTTCTTTCTGCAAGACACATTTCCCTTTCTTTAAAAACCTGGAGTCCCTATTAGCAATATTCAAAGGCCTGGAGGGGTATTTCCTGCTTGTCTGGATGGTTTTAAAATCAGTTCGGCAAGTTTCCTGGAATTAGGGGAATCACGGTTGCAGAAGCGGGCTCTGCCCAGCATCTCCAGACCCCAGGTTTCCTTGATTTGTCTACTCCCTTGTGCTGATAAAATCATCCAGAACAGGGATGGAAAACAAGCTTTAAGGTCTGCCTGGCTCTCTTTCTCAGAGAATGCTGCACCCTCTGTTGGCACCTACCAAGTCTTTGTGTCAGAGAGGAATGAATGAATGACCCATTGCCTGGCCATGTTTGGTCTTTCCAGTTTTTTTCCAGGATGGTTCAGTAAGAAAATTCTACACCACACCTGAAAAGATTGACTTGCTTTTGGAACCAATTAGGGGACACTGCTTGAAATACAGTTTTTTCTCATTAAATGCAATGGTTCACAGAGCTCTTTTATATAAGAAAACCTCACGAGTGCATATGAACCGTGAGATGATTTTCCAAGTGTTATTTTATCTCCCACTTTATACAGAGGGGCACAGTTACCTAGATAACTTGTAATACGTCTTCCAACCCCAAGAGTGTATGAGAACATATGTAATGTTAGGTGCCACCCCCTAAAGCCTCCTGCCCTCCCAGCACCTGACAATGATCTTCATCTTCATCTGCCGGTGGCCAGAATCCTCCAATGTCAGCAAGACAGCAGCACTTAGAGACCAAGGCTGAGCCTCAGCCCTTAGGAACTACTGAATTCCTAAGAGCCAAAGAGCCAAGTCTCATGTGTGTTTGTTTGTGTGTATGAGTGTTGTACACACACATCAGTATCTGAACACACACAAAAATACTTGAAAGAGTAGGGGAGAATTCAGTTCGGTGGGCAAAAGAAATTGTGAGGAAAGAAAAGGGGGCTCTTGCTTAATGTATAATGTTAAATGTTGACTTATAAGCATAGAGAGGATACAGGAGTTTGAGAATCATCACTTTTCAATCAACATAGTAAATATTCAATCACACAAGAATGATCAATGGATGCTCCATCTAGAAGAAAATTTTGATAGAAAGTAGTACATTTGTTTCACCTTAAAATGTCTCCCTAACAGTTCTTTATTAATTGCAAGGAAAACAGTAATTCTATAAAATTAACTATATAATGAACAAATCAGACAACATTTTGACCACATAATGAAAGTGAGCATCAGAAACGAGGAGCAGATGGATACCATTGTTTTCAGATATAATGTTGAGAAATGTACATCATTTATGTACAATGCTAGCCAGAACACATAGCTTGAATCTGATCATGAGAAAACACCACACACATCAAAAATGAGGCAAAGTCCATCTTTTAATAAAAGATGGTGGTGGAGGTGACTGTGTTCTTTTAAAGTGTCAATGTACCACTGAAACCTATATAATTCTATTAACCACTGAAGGGTTAATAAGGGATGAAATTCTATCACCCCAATGAAGTCAATTAAAAATAAATAATTAAAAATAAATAATTTTAAAAATAAAACTCCCACAAACTACCTAATTTGAAAACAACCCATTTCTCCAAATAACAAATACAAATGGCCCACAAACACATGACAGGACGCCCAACGTCACTAATCATTAGTGCTGTACCACAATGAGATTCCACCTCACACCCATTTGGATGGTTACTATCAAAAACCAGGAAAATACGTGTTGGTAAAGATGTGGAAAAATTGGAATGTTTGTGTATTGTTGGTAGAAATGATACAGCTGCTGTGGAAAACAGTATGGTGTTTCCCCAAAAAAGAAAACACAGAATTACTCTATGATCCATTAGTTCCACCTCTGAGTCAATATCCCAAAGAACTGAAAGCAAGGTCTCGAAGAGGCATGTGTACTATGTTCAAAGGTGGGAGCAGCCCAAGTATCCATTAATTGATGAATGGATAAACAAAATGGAATATTATTCAGCCTTTAAAAGAAAGAAGATTCTGACATGGATAAACCTTGAGGGCATTATACTAAAGAAACAAGCCAGTCACAAAAAGACAAATACTGTATGACTCCACTTATATGAAGTACATAGAGTAGTTAAATTCATAGAAACTAGAATGGTGTTTGCCGGGAGTTGGTGGGGGCGAGGGGGTAAGCTGCTATTGTTTAGTGGATACAGAGTTTCAGTTTTGAAAAAAAAAAAAGAGATTGGGGGCATAACCATATGAATGTACTTAACAGTACTGAACTGTACATTTATTTAAAAAGTGGTTCAGATGATAAATTTTATGTTATGTGTGTCTTACCACAATTAAAAACAAAAACAAAACTTCCCAAGGCCAAGCTAACTTCACTGATGCTGACAGAGGCTGGCAAAATAGGACTGCCCGAGTCTGCGGGGAAAGAAACAAATCCCAGGGCAGAATGTCATATGTCTTCCGGGGACGATGACCATGCTGTGAGGAGCAGGTCGCAACGTCCCCCGATGTTTCCCTCTTCTTTCCACCCTTCCTTTCCTGGGCACGACAGAAACTCGGTTCTTGTCGTCTTGGGAGGACTAGCTACACAATTTGTGGAGCTCAGTGTAAAACAAAAATTCATACATTATTAAGAATTTCAAACCAGCACCTGCACAGGCTGTATGCCCACGAAGCCAGCCCTGACTGAACCCCCAAAGAGAAGAACAGATGACACAGAGTGGCACAGTGGAGTTGCCTCAAACTAGTTAGAGCCATTGTTAGATTTTCAAAAACTCTGCAATACAGTTGATATCATATTGGTAACTTGAAATCAGCCATTGAAATCAGTCTCTCTCCCTCTCTGTCTCTCTCTCCCTTCCCACTGCCACCTCTTTTTCTTGGGGGTTGGGGGTCGACAATGGAGAGAATGGTTAAACATTTTCCAACACACCAATGAACCTACCGGTAAGGCTTGAAGCAACTGCTGAACGTCTGAACCAGAAAGTATTTCTTCCTTCGGGCCCCCGTTGGCTTCCTCCACCACTGGGACACACCCTTTGAAGGCTGCTACTTTGTTGTCCTGCAGCTGCCTTTGCTTAGCTTCTGCAAAAGGAAAATATTTGTTCTTTTATCTATGTCTGGCTATGTTGGTTTTAAGAGTTTGCCTGATCAGCTGGTCAATTGATCCATTCAGCAAAGCTTCTATTTAATATTTTCTGTGTTGGGGAGATTGGAATTGTAAAATCAATGCTGATTAATATACTGTTTAATACTAATTTTGAAGACCATGAATCCTCACATTTTACCCACGTGTTAGGCTTAAAACTCAGACATATGAACTCCAAGAAAGTAATTTTCAATTAGAATGGGCCATTGTGAGTACAGTGGGATTTGGTGACTGAATGAACAAAGAGACCTACCAACATATAGTGACTACATAAATGGTCATTTTGATACCTGTCTCCAAGAAGAACTGAAGAGTAAGCATTCTCTCTTTAAATACCACAATTCTCATATCCATGTGTGCCTCGACTTCATTTCACCAACAAGGCACTCTCTAAACACACTTGATCTCTTAACCAT
This sequence comes from Phyllostomus discolor, assembly GCF_004126475.2. NCBI lineage: Eukaryota > Metazoa > Chordata > Mammalia > Chiroptera > Phyllostomidae > Phyllostomus > Phyllostomus discolor. The sequence continues at coordinate 28,599,519 of NC_040906.2, forward strand.
AAAGAGCCTTGATAGTAAGGTGAACATGGTGCCAGTGATTGCCAAAACAATTTCAATGTCTAATATACTGAATTACAGAAGTTTAAGATAGAGCTCCTGAGTGAATTGGTCAGCCATGGCCTCCAGATATACCAGTTCCCAACAGATGATGAAACTATTGCTGAAATCAAGGTTTTAATGAATGACACTTGCTATTTGCTGTTGTAGATGCTGTAAACTCTGAGAACTAAGAATGGCTCCTGGGGGCTAACTGGGCTCAAATTTTTAAAAAGCAGGGCCTAGTAGCCTTCTGCACAGGAGCCTCTCATACAAATTGCACTTTGCAAAGAAGCTTCTGCACTAACTTCCTGCCTCTGTGCTGAACTGCCTGCCCACACAGTTTCTGCCATTTATTTGAACAAACCCTCATAAAAGTTTCCTGGAACCCTATTTCAGCCAATAGGATAGAGGCTTTACAAATCCAATCAGAGCTGCATAGCTCTGGCCAGTCAGGACAGTGTCTTTGAGCCAATCAAATTGTGAGGATAGAGTCCTCATTTGCATGAGGACGGATCAATCAGGGACCAGGGGCAGGGACTTCTGTCCATATAAACCAGTGCCTCTCTGACTCTGGGAGTGCACATTCCACCAAAGACTGAAGATTCCATTTCCTAGGCTAGAGTTGAAACACCAAAGATGTCTGGCCAGAGCAGAACAGACCAGCGCAGAGTGGAACAGACCATCTTAGAGTTGCCTATCTGAAGAGAGCCCTGACCCCAGGGCCACCCGGCTCCAGGGGCAGCCTCAGAGCCTTGGGGTTTTAACAGCTGTGGTGTAGCACTATTTTCATAGCCATCACTGTTTGCACTGAATAAAGTTTCCTTCTTCACCACATCCCGGTTTGGGGATTCCTCTTGGCCTTGAACTGGCACCAATGATCATCAGTTGACAGAAGTACAGATAAGTTAAAAGTTGGAAATAAGAGGGCCAAAACTCACCAGTACCTTTGTGGAGCGGTACAAGTGGAAACCGAAAACCGCTGTGACTTTGTAAAGCTCTGGGAAATACTCATTTGTACGTACATGAAGGATCTGGGAGAACAGACCCACACTAAGCACTATGAACTTTACAGGCTTTCAAACTGGAAGAAATGGGCAAGTGGGCCCAGAAAATAAGCAGTCCTCAAGAGACCTACGAAACCAAAAGACACAAATTTTATGGGGAACATCAGAGGAAGGAAGAAACGAAGCAGATGTTTGTGCAGTGAGTAAAAGAGAAAGAAGCCATTCTGGAACAAGCTAAAAGAGAAGTACAGGCTAAATGTGAGCATCTTAAAAGAGTTCACCAAGAAGAGAGAATGAAACTTGAAGAAAAGAAAAGACTCTTGGAAGAAGAAATAATCTGTCTCTAAAAAGAAAGTTACCTCTGAGGTATACCAGAACCAGACTTCTATGGAAATGAGTAGCAGCCTGAAGATGGACAAGGACTGCAAGAACTCCAGTTTTAGGTAAAACAAAAGTTCCAGATCACAGAAGATAATTACAAGCAGAAGTTATTAAAATGTTAGGAATATGCTGTGATTTTCTTGCTGCTTTTATTTGCTATATCACTTATTCTGTATCTGGCAAATGGCCACATATGGCAAATGGGAGCTTGTGTCCCAGTTGGATACAATGAACTTTGTCTTTGGCTCACACTCACTTACAGAAGTCTAAAATCCACATAGCTCCTGTCTTTTCAGTCCTCTAGTCCCTCATTCTCAATGGCAAAATTAAGCCCAAACTCATAGGACTGTAGAAAGTCACCATTAAACTATCAATTGACACCTATAATATAATAACAAATATATATTTGGCCTCTGCTCCCTTTCCTGGCACACAGCTCCTGAAATCCTCAGACTCTCTGAAGTGATGCCTTTCATATGCCTATGAGGTGACCAATGGTTGGAGGCTCCTGGGTAGACTCAGGATGGGGGCAGGTTGCCAGGAGAACTAACCATGTGATTGGAAGAATCTTCCTTTAGACCTCTAGAAGAAGAGAGGGGCTAAAGGTAGAATTAATCATAATGGGCAATGATTTAATCAGTCATACCTACAGTTGAAGCCCCCATAAAAATCCCTAACTGGAAAGGTTCAGAGAGCTTCTGGGTTGGTGAACGGGAGAAGGTGTGGGGAGCATGAACTGTCTGGAGAGCGCCTGGACGCTCTGTGTTCCTTCCTCCACACCTTATCCTACGCATCTCTTCCATTTGGCTGTTTCTTTTATAATAAACCAGTAATCTGGTAAGTGAACTGTTTTTCTGAGTCTCGAGTCATTCTAGCAAAATATTGAACCCGAGGGGGCAGATCATGAGAACCACCAGTTTGTACCCAAATAGGACAGATGCTGTAATTTGAGGTCCCACTAATTGTAATTGGTGTCTGAAGTTGAGGTCAATGTTGGGGTCCTGAGACCTTAGGGTCTGCACTAACTTTGGTTAGTGTCAAAATTTAGTTAATATAGGACATCCAGTAGGTGTCTGCAGAGAACTGGAGAATTTTTTGGTGTGGAAATACTCACACACCAGGGATCTGAAGTGTTCTAGAAGTGTTGGTATGACAGTAGTAGAGGAAAACAAGAGTTTCTTTTTTTCTTTTTCAATATTCAAAGAAGATCACACAACAGGTAGGTTGTAGAAAAGAAAAATCAAGATTAGAATTCTTCTGATACGAAGCTCAGTCCTCAAGACTCATGGAGGCATTTACTACATAAAAACTAGAGTGATTTCTGTGGACTTCTGATATTCAAAATAATCTGACACCCTACCCTATGTTTACTTTGTGTGGGTACATTACAGGAAAATGGCAATGTGTGTAGGAAAAAAATTCAGTGATCAGAGTTCAAGTGAGGATTCCAAATATACTTTCGACATCAACTTCCTGCTTTTTATTTCACTTGAAACCTTGATGGTTAGAAACCTTTTTTTATTATTCATAACTTTACTTAAATTACACATTTATTCATTGCTTTAGTTATAATTTGAGATTTCAACAATTTAACAATATATTTTGTTCTACAATTCATTTTGTGTTTGTAGAATTCGTAGAGAGAAGTTTCCTTTTGGCTAGTTTCATTTTTAAGCAGAGAAATCTGCACACTAAGTTGACTCACTGAACTAAAATATGGGTGTGGTTGCCAATAGCTCTTGCTTAACAGTGGAGAAACAGTCATAAAAACACAAATTTTTGCATATTGATATTTGGTGAGGCAGCCAGGTTTCATATCTGCTCTGTGTCATTACCTTTATATAATCAAAGCAATACCACTTTTACAAAACAGACTAAAATAATAGTAATAAATTTCTTCTCTGACAGAATTTCTGAGCATACCATATGAAAGTTTTCATGACTTTCTTCTCTGATAGACATTTCATACCAACATGTATTGAATGCTTTACTTTGTGTTAGACATACATCTTATATGAATTATCAAATTCATACCTTGAAAAAACCCATGAGGAGAGTACTATCATTACCCCCATTTTATAGGCAGGGAAAGTGAGACACAAAAACGCTGAGGAAAGGACCACTGCACCACTAATAAATGGAGTCCTGGTGATCTGACTCCTTAGCATAATCCTTCTGCTGTTCTGCCTCCTTTATCGTTATTTCATTCTAACCAATATCCTATACTCTTGCTCTCATATAAGAATGAAAAGATATTTGTCTAAGACTACTTTCTCCCACTAGAATATAAGTTCCTAAGAGGGGTTACTAAAATTGTGTCTAGTACAGAGTATGCATTCAATAAATGAGGATAAACAAATTCAGGAGAGTTCTGGCTTTCCCAAGAGAATGCTATTAGACTGACCAATTACAACATGATGGATTAGTGTAAGAATTCCCATGGTTTGGAGCAGCACAGCGATGGTAACGGTGGTGCTTGCTGTTCTGAGTCATTGATATGCCTCTGCAGGGAGTTGGTAGTGCACATGGCTTGCATGGACACTAGCAGTGGTGGCCATCCTGCCACCACAGCCTCAGTGTCCTCAGCACAGCAGGTACATTGGAACACCCTAAGGCATCCTCGGGCTCCAGCCCTATCCCCAGAACCTCATTTCCAGTGGGACCTGCTGTGTCTCTTGCATTGTCCATATCTCCTCACCTCCTTGCTGGTCTTTGGATCTGGATCCCTGTCATCACCCCTCATAAAACATGACTCATGATTTTAAACCTGGAAACCTCATCTTTGCCAAGATGAAAGGTTATCCTCATTGGCCAACTTGAAATTGAAAGAGAAATAAAGGGGACTTTTGGCCAAGATGGAGGCATAGGTAGATATACTTTGCCTCCTTGCACAACCAAAAGAATGACAACAAATTTAAAAACAACAAGAACCGCCAGAAAATTGAACTGTATGGAAGTCCAACAACCAAGGAGTTAAAGAAGAAACATTTGTCCAGACCAGTAGGAGGGGCTGAGATGCACAGCCGGAGCAGAGATGATGGACCCCAAGGCAGTGGTTGGTGGACTGGGTAGACTGGCCGGTCCCACATTTGTGTGCAGATAAGCCAGAAGGAACAACTGGTGAGTGAGACAGACCGAGCAACCCAGAGTTCCACACAGGAAAAGAATGCCTCAAAAACTTTGTAAAAATCTGTGGGTGTTGCAGTGATGGGAGAGACTCCCATCATCACAGGAGACTTCATTGAAGAGACCCATTGGGTCCTAGAATATACACAAATACACCCACCCAGGAATCAGCACCAGAAGGGCCTAATTTGCTTGTGGGTAGCAGGGGAAGTGACTGAAAGCCCAGAGCAAGCAAGCAGCTCGCTTATTTCCTCTTGGACCCCTCCCCCACATACAGCGTTACAATGCAGCAATGTGGGTTGCCCCACTCTGAAAAATACCTAAAGCTGTGTCCCTTACTACATAACAGGCACAGAGAAAAAGAAAAAAAAAAGAAAGAAAAAAAGAAAACATGGCCCAAATGAAAGAACAGATCAAAACACCAGAAAAAATAGAATGAAGTGAGGAAGAGATAGCCAACCTATCAGAAGCAGGGTTCAAAACACTGGCAATCCGGATGCTCACAGACTTGATTGAGTATGGTTGCAAAATGGTGCAAAAAGTGAAGATTAAGCAAAGTGAAATAAAGAAAAATACACAGGGAACCAACAGTAACAGGAAGAAAACCAGGACTCAAATCAACAATTTGGAATGAAAGAAAGAAATAAACATCCAAGTGGAACAGAACAAAGAAACAAGAATTCAAAACCATGAGAAGCTTAGGAACCTCCAGGGCAACCTTAAATGTTCCAATATCCAAATAATAGGAGTGTCAGAAAGAGAAGAGGAAGAGCAACAAACTGAAAACTTATTTGAAAACATGATGCAGAAGAACTTTCCCAATCTGGCAAAGGAAATAGACTTCCAGGAAGTCCAGGAAGCTCAGAGAGTCCCAAAGAAGTTGGACTCAAGGAAGCACACACACCAAGGCACATCGTAATTAAGTTACCCAAGATTAAGATAAGGAGAGAATCTCAGAAGCAGCAAGAGAAAAGGAGACAGTTACCTACCAAGGAGTTCCCATAAGACTGTCAGCTGATTTCTCAAAAAAAACCTTGCAGACAAGAAGGGGCTGGAAAGAAGTATTCAGATTCATGAAAGGCAAGGGCCTACATCCAAGATTACTCTATCCAGCAAAGCTCTCATTTAGAATGGAAGGGCAGATAAAGTGCTTCCCAGATAAGGTAGATGAAGTTCCCAATGGAGCTGTAAAACCACCCACAAACAAACTACCCATTTTCTTTTTTAGAACTTGTGGGACTGCTTTTTTAGCACCAAAGAATATATTTTCTTACTCAGAAAATACGGAAAAGTATGGAAAAGCAAATAAACTAAAAGACTTTAATGAAGGTTTATGGGAGATAGATAACAATCCAAAAGTGAAATTTTCAAGTCAACAGGCATCAACTAGGCAATCAAATGCATCAACTGATGTTGAGGCGGAAGAAAAAGAAACTAGTGTTTCAGAGGAAGATACTGACCACAAAGGAAAAGCCAGCGATGAGGATGTGACTAAAACAATTGACATAACCACTCCAAAAGCTGCCAGAAGAAGAAGAAAGAGGAAGGCAGGAAAGCGAGTAGAAACCGAGGAGGCAGGAGCAGTGACAACAGCAACAGCATCTGCTGATCTAAAAGTGAGTCTTAAAAGAGGACAACCTGCAGCTACAGAAGTCAAGATTCCAAAACCAAGAGGCAGACCCAAAACAGAACTGTCCTTCAGAGAGTGACATTGTAACTAAAGAAGACAAAAGTAAGAAAAAAGGGCAAGAGGAAAAACAACCTAAAAAGCAGCTTTAAAAGGATGAAGAGGTTCAGAAGGAAGAAGATAAGCCAAGGAAAGAGTCAGACAAAAAATAGGGGAAGAAAGAAGTTGAATCAAAAAGGAAAAATTTAGCTAAAACAGGGGTTCCATCAACCTCTGATTCTGAAGAGGAAGGAGATGATCAAGGTGAGAAGAAGGAAAAAGGTGGAAGAAACTTTCAGACTACTCATAGAAGGAACGTGCTCAAAGGCCAACATGAGAAAGAAGCAGCAGACAGAAAATGCAAGCAAGAAGAACAAATGGAAACTGAACACCAAACAACATGTAATCTGCAGTAATAAGAAATATATCTCATTGTGGGCTCAAAGCATTAATCCAGTTACTAAAAAGAAAATGCAAGTGGAACAAACAAGAGATGAAGATCTTGAGACAGACTCATTGGACTGAATTTTCCCCTCTCGCCCTTTGATGGAAGAATGTTCCAGATTCTAAATTGAGGACTTTGTTAATGGCATTATTTCTGTGTTATGATTGTCAATTTTCTGTAAGATACACACTACACACTAAGGTCAGCAAAAGTTTTTTTCCAAGCTTAAAATGAAGCTTCGTGTATGAAAATTAGAATGAGCTGAAAAGATGGTGGTTGTACACTATTTCATTCAGAAAATATAAAAATTAATTTTGTTTTGAAGTTAGATGTTAAACTGGAATAGCTATTATACCCCAGGAAAGGGGGTAGTTGTGCGTTTCCCTTTACATTCCTTTGTTGTTTAATTCTTTAGAATCTTATTTTTAATCCTGAGAGATTAAACATAGCCTTGTTAAGAAAACAAAAATGAAACTGTAACCAAAATTTTCAAATAAAGTTTTTTTACTTTGTTTTAATTTATTTTGTTCACTTTTTCTAATTTTATTTTAATCATTGTTCAAGTACAGTTTTCTGTCCTTTACTCCCATCCCAGCCCACCCACCCCTCCCTCCCCACCTCCCTCCCATTTCCACCACCCCCTAGTTTTTGTCCATGTGTCCTTTATATTTGTTCCTGTAAACCCTTCCCGTTCTCCCCTGAAATTCCCCTGAAATTCCCCTGAAATTCCCTCCCCTTTCCTCTCTGGTCTCTGTCAGTCTGTCCTCTACTTCAGTGTCTTTGGTTATATTTTGCTTGCTTGTTTGGTTTGTTGTTTAGGTTCCTGTTAAAGGTGAGATCATATGGTATTTATCTTTACAGCCTGGCTTATTTTACGTAGCATAATGCCTTCCAGTCCCATCCATGCTGTTGCAAAGGGTAAGAGCTCCTTCTTTCTTTCTGCTGCATAGAATTCCATTGTGTAAATGTACCATAGTTTTTTGATCCACTCATTTACTGATGGGCATCTAGGTTGCTTCCAGCACTTGGCTATTGAAAATTGTGCTGCTATGAACATTGGGGTGCATAGTTTCTTTTGGATTGGTGTTTCAGGGTTCTTAGGATAAAATCCTAGAAGTGGAATTGCTGGGTCAAAAAGCAGATCCATTTTTAGTTTTCTGAGAAAATTCCATACTGTTTTCCATAGTGGTTGTACCAGTCTGCAGTCCCACCAACAGTGCACTAGGGTTCCCTTTCATCCAAAAATTTTAAATAAAGTTTTTTTTAAATAAACAAACAAAAAAGAATTCCCATGGTCTGGTGCAAGCAAGCATAAGTTAGTTACCTTTCTCTCTTTTATATATTTTTATCTTTTCCACAAGGTTAGGTGCAGCACTTGAACAGAGATTCTCCAGTAACGTCAGATTATCTGTATCTATTAGAGCTTGTTTCTCCAGATATCCCAGGAAACTTAGAGAGGTCTGCAAGAGAATCAATGGAGTCACATTTACTTGCCTACTGATCATTCATTCATTCATTAAACACTACCTGCATAGCCACCAGGCACCAGGTTTTGCATTGATGTATAAGGTAGGTTGTTTATCCCAGAGGAGTTCAATAGTGTGGGAGAAGAGGTATTACCAAGTAAATCTCTATACAATCCATATAAATACCAGATTTTTTATACACACACACACACACACCAGATAGTGCAAAAACTCAGTGATGTAGATACCACTGTAATCACCATTTTAAAAATAAAACAACAGAGGCTCAAAGAGATTCAATAACTTGTCCAAGGTCAAAGCGCTAGTAAGTGGCAAAGTTGGTATTTGAACCCTGGCAGTCTGATGTCAAATCCTTCTTATTAACCATTAAGCTATACTGCTTTTAACTCACAGCTGTGGATGATGTAATAGATTAGAGCAGCATCAAAACAGAGGCACCAAAGAAATGAACATAAAATGTTCTAAAAGAATTTTACATTTGCTATTTTAAAAGAAAAAAATCTCTTAAGTACTCCTAGAAAAAAAACTGCAAATTGGTATTATTTTAATACTGAATTACATATGGGGTATAAGACATCATAATCTTTTCAATGATTAGAGCTTTCCAGTGTATTGGGCTGGTTATGAAAAAACATATATGAACAAAATTATATTAGAGCCTGCAAAAAAAAGAAACTACTCAGAATCTGAACATTATCAGCAGAGTGGGATATGGGGAAGAGGTCTCCAGGCATGTTGAATGGTTGCAACGTTGAAAAAGGACAGTGTGTTCAGGAACATGGAGAAGAAGGCTTCGAGTATGAACCTTGGGCAAGAAAGCTAGGTCGCCGCAGGAGCGGTGGGCTCCTATCAGGTGGTGAAAAAATACACACACCATGTGGTAAGTTTGGGCAAGTGTGCCATGGGTCAAGGGGTGCCAGTAGTAGCTTTTAAGAACAGTAACATGAACAGATTTGTTCTTAAATAGAAGTTTTAGGGATAGGTTGGAGGAGGGATGGATTAGGGAGAAAATACTGGCGGAACAATTACATACTTTGGTGAAGAGACAAACAAGACCTAGTGTAAAGCTGGTGGTGGAAAAGCAGAGGAGGCACTGGGTTTGAGAACATTTCTGAATTATAATTTGGTGAGTTTTGAAACTCAATTTGAAGTTGGGGAGGGAAGAGTCAAAGATGACTTAAGCAGTGATACCCCTCATTTATTTGTCATCTATTCAACACAGCAGGCTTCACACAAGCTGTGCAAGAGGTGATATTTGAATTGCATCTTGGAGGATGACTAGTCCTTCCCTGAAACATGGAAAAGGACACTCAAGGTGAAGAAAACCATATGGGGAAAATTATGAGAAACTAAAAATCTGTTTATGCGCAGGTTTGCAGTGGCTTCAGCAGAAACAGTTTAATCGGAGTGATGAAAGCCGAAGCCATATTGGAATGCACTGGAACATGATAGAGAGTTGAGTCAGTGGAGAAAGAGTGTGTGTAGGCTCCTCTTTCAAGAGGCCTGGCTGTTAGAGGGAAGGAGGAAGTTAGAGCAGTAACATAGGAAGAAAGAGGAAGAGTTTATTACAGTGTGTGGATGCACGTATGTGTGTTTTAAAAGAAGTCATTGAATGTGGAAGGTGCGGGGTGGGTAGGACAGGGCAGAGTAATGTAGGGGATGGGGAAATCTATCATTGAACAACAATAAAAAAATATTTGTAAGCTCAACAAAAACTATGTAGAGCAGCAATGAAAAGTATCACATAAATAAAATGAATTTGAATAATGTTGAAAAATAAAAAAAGTCACTTGAAAAAATGCTCAACATCACTAGTCATCAGAGAGATGTAAATTAAAACCACAGTGAGATATCACCTCACACTTGCCAAAATGGCTATCATTAATAAATCAACAAACAACAAGTGCTGGTGAGGACATAGAGAAAAGGGAACCCTACCACACTGCAGGTGGGAATGCAGACTGGTGCAGCCACTGTGGAAAACAGTATGGAGTTTCCTCCCAAAACTAAAAATGAAACTGCCCTTTGACCTAATGATTCAACTCCTGGGAATATCCCTGAAAAATCCTGAAACACCAGTTTCTAAAGAATTTATGTACCCCTATGTTCATAGCAGCACTATTTACAACAGCCAAGATTTGGAAACAGCCAAAGTGCCCATCAGTAGATGAGTGGATAAAAAACAAACAAACTGTGGTACATTTATACAATGGAATACTGTGCAGCAGAAAGGAAGAAGGAATTCCTGCCTTTTGTGACGGCATGGATGGAACTGCAGACTATTATGCTAGAGTGAAATAAGCCAGTTGGTGAAAGACAAATAGCATATGATCTCACTTATAAAAGGAACCTAATGAACAAATAAACTAATGAGAAAAATAGAACCAGAGGCATAGAATCATACAACACACTGACAGCTGAAAGAGGGGAGGGGGCAGGTGGTGATAGATTGAAAGAAGGTGGACGGAATAGTCAAAGAACATATATGAAGGACCCATGGACACAGACAACGGTGTGGGGACTGACTACAGAAGTGGGGATCAGGCTCAGAGGAGCGGGGCAAAGGGGGAAAATTGGGACAATTGCAATACCATAAACAATAAAATATATTGTTTTAAAAGAAGTCACTCAAAATGCTAACGACCAAAGGAAAATCCAGAATTACATACTCATCTGATCAAAAGAGGCATTGTAAATTTCCAAGAAATTCCAGACACAGGTATAAGACCCAAAAAGGCAAAGAAGTATGTGTGGCCCCACAAACGGAACCCACAGCTTGGCCAGGGAATAAAGCAGGAGAGAGGAGAGGGTGAAGGAAGATTCATCCAAAGCCAATCTGCTAGGCAAAGGGGTTGGGGAGAAGCCCACGCAAGGTGCTGTGGTCGGTTATGTACAAATGAGCTCTCTCTGAACCTCAAAACAGATGCTCCTATCTAGACAGCATCCTACCAGGAGAAAAAAAAGGGATTAAGACATAATTCCAGACAAAGTATATTTCGTTACACTTTGTAGAAAGTATATTAAATGTTTATTAAATGACAACTTCTACACACACAAATTTAAATGGCGTCTCTACACTAGTTTAAGAACACCACCTTGTGACAAATAGTTATGAGACTTATTATGGTAATCACTTGGTAAGGTATATAAATGTTGACTCATTATATTGTACACCTGAAACTAATAAGAAATTATATGGCAGCTATAATTAAAAATAAATTTAAAAATTAAAGAACAACATTTTTTGCATTGCCTCTTTCCTAAAAAGCTAGTAAATTTGGGTATGGTTTCCTTTACATCATTCTATATTGATTGCTACACTGAGAATGGATTTCCTGAAAGTTGAAGGCAGCTCTAGTGCCATAAGTGTGTATGAAAGCTATCAAAGAGGAAACCTAACACACTCTACAAAGCTTGTGCTAGAGGGATGTGTGTTCCTCTAGCACAACTGTATCAATTTAGAATCCTTCCACTCTGGCTGGTGTAGCTCAGTGGACTGAGCACCTGCTTGCAAACCGAAAGGTTGCTGGTTCGATTCCAGGTCAGGGCACATGCCTGAGTTGTAGGCCAGGTCCCCAGTTGGAGGCCTGTGAGAGGCAACCATTTTATGTTTCTCTCCCTCTCTTTCTCCCTCCCTTCCCCTCACTCTAAAAATAAAATAAATAAAATCTTTTAAAAAATAAAAAGAATCCTTCATTTTGGTTGAGGGTCATTCAGGCTCTCCTCTAGTGGCTGGTGACAAATTTATTTCTGTGATCAAATCTTTTGCAATTGCAATCACAGATAATGTAGCCTTATTCAGCCCTAATATGGAAACTCATCTGGGCTGCTTAGAGATTGTCCTTTACACACTTCAGAAAGCTGACCTGATCCCAAAGTCCAACTGAGATCAACCTGGATTATCTGAGGTGTATAACTCAACTACAATTCTTGGGTGAAGAACTAGATTTCCTTCGAAATAAAGCTGAGATCATTTGGAATCCAAGAGGGCAGTACAGTTTTCCTGAGTTTGACCAGGTTATGCTACAGTTCTATGCCACATCTAAACATAGCAACTCCTCCTGATACTGTTGTACCATGTGAAAAAAACAAACATAAAATCATTTGGCTACTTGCACATGAGCTTTTGGTGATTTAAAAGCTAATTTAGCAGGGGAGAGATGTTTGGAATGCTCCTGACCATAAGAATGTTTTGTAGCTGCAAATGCCTTCAAGCATGTGTCTAAATCCTGCAGAAGCAGCTGGGGAAGAAGAAATATGGTCCCTAGCTATTCTTAGTGGATAAAATCATTGCTCAGTATTGAGCATATCAGAGACTCCTTTTATAAAGCTCCTCATCTTCCACCCAATTGTAGGGAGTAAGTACTTCTGTCCATGGCATAAGGAGAAGTGTAAAAATAGAACGCGGTCTCATTTTTTTTTAAACCCAGAAACTGGAAAAATTGCCAAAGGATGTGCAAAGCTGGGGTGTGCAAAGGATGTGCTAGCTATACTAACAGAATAACCTGGAGAGCTTTCAAACTACAGAAGTCTCCTCTAATGTTGAGAAATTCTGCATTTAACTTAAATTCTGTCACTTGAATAGGTCATTGCTTTGAACAAATGCAAATACAAGCATATTAAAAATTATAGTCTGAAGAAAATCCCCCAGTTTTTTAATTCTCCAAGAACTCACAGACCCTTAGGATATATGGTGTATGTGTGTGTGTTATACATTAATTCCCCCTTATTTGTGGTTAAATGCATTCCAAGTTCCCCCCTAGACACCTGAAACCTTGAAAGAGTAGCTAACCCTTTACATACACTTTCTTATACATAAATACCTATGGTAAAGTTTACATTTCTAGATTAGCACAGTAAGAGATAAACAATAAAAGTGAATAATAAAATAGAACAATTCTAATAATATACTGTAATAAAAGTTACGCAAGTGTGATCTCTCCCAAAATATCTTATTGTGCTCTTCATTTGATTCAATACACCTATCAAGACATTTCTTCCACTGCTCAAAACAGTTTTTAAGCTTGTTGATTTTGATGCCCTTCAGTGCTTCTGCCATTTTTTGTTTCACCTCTTCCACATCAGCAAAATGTTTGCCTTTGAGGACTTTTTTTCATCAGAGTGAGATCAGGTGAACAAGGAGGGTAGGGCATAGGGGCCATACCTTTGTGGTCAAAATCTGCTGAACACTCAGCAGTGTGGGCAGGCGCACTCATAAATCACCCATTATGAAATGGACAAATGCATTCAAAAGTCTTCAAAAAATACACTAAAGCCGAATGCAGCCTCTCACAACAATGCCAGCTGGTACACTGATACAAATGGGTTCCTAGAACAGTCACCTAGTGGGGGAGGCCTATACTACAAGGGGCCTACCCTGCAGAACATAATTCTGATTTGGGGGAGGTCCCATATATATACAAAATGGAGTCTTATTAAACCCTGGTACAGAAACTCACCTGGGTTTTCATACCAGGGATTAATAAGGCTGCATTATTTGAGGTTGCAATTGCAAAAGATTTCATCACAGAAATAAATTCTTTACCAGCCAGTGGAGAAGAGCCTGAATTCCCCTCATCCAAAAAGAAAAGGTTCTAAATTCATATGGTTACTCTAGAGGGACAAAAATGGTGTTTGTAGGGTGCTCTAGGTTCCCACACATATATATTTACTTGTAGAAAGAGAACTAACAAAGATTAAAAACTTCAGTAAGGATAATAATTGCAATGGACTGAAACCCATCAGATATGTTTAAATCTATGAATTCAAATTTATATTTTGTAATGTATAACTTTCAGAGAATGACAGAGAAAACCACTCAATTATCACAAACACTGGGCAAATAAAAGAAAGAATAGAACATTTATATATAAACTGTATCACCAGGTAACCAAATAATAGACAAGGGAGGGGAACAAAATTATGGAACTTAAAAATCCCCATTTTGTAAACACCAAAGAATCAATATATAAAATATCAACAGCTGCTAAAATAATTTTTTTTTAAAAGCCAGGAATTGTGTACATCCCAATGAGAGACTGCAACACAAGACCACTATGTTCTTGCCAAAAGGATCTAACCTGAGTCTGACAAAGCCTCTGAGTTCAGCTGCCAATTTGCAGGAAATGCAGAAGACGGAAGAGCATGCTGAACTGCACCAAGCACACACCTCAGCAAAACCTAGATGAGGGGAAATTCTAGGGGCCAATTGTCCTAGAATTCTTCAGCAGATAAATTTTAAGCAAAAGAATAGGATTGTGGGAGGGGAGTTTAACCTAATCTATACTAAGGGTTAAGGGAGTTTAACCCTTAATTTATATTAAGGGACACTCAAAAGAAAAAAGTGTTCAAGACTAAACTGAGGTCTAGAGATGCACAGGAAAATGATAAAACCATAAAGAAACATAAGAACCTAATTACTATGAATGCCAGGACAATGGTTACTTCTAGGGGGTGGGAAGGGGCTGTGATTGGGATGGGACAAATGGAGGGGTTTCTGGAATGACGGATGAAATTCAATTTCTTGACCTGAGTAGTGATTTCAAGGGTACTAGCCTTATAATAATTCATTTGGCTGTATGTTTTTTTGTGTGTCATCTTCTGTACTATATTTTGGTGCTTTCTTTCAAGAATAAAAAAAAAAGAAAAGGAAAAAGTGTAAAAAAAATAACAGGAGGACATGAAAACTTCCAGGAGCTATCTAAGGAAGAAAATTAATAGATTCTGACAAAAGGCAACAACGATGACAATGTTATATCTTTTCACATCCCCATTGTGGTGGTTTAGTTCATCCTGCCAATCCCCTTACTTATTCATTGTAAAATCACATACTCAGAAAGTGTTTGTACCTTTTTTTTTTCCAGAAAGAAATAGAAAGAAGTAGATTGTATCATCCCTCTCTTTCACGCTTTTATCCACAGTATCATTTGTAACAGAGTCTGCAAGATTCTGGGGCTATAATAATGAGTAGACTCAGTCCATCCCCAAGGAACTCACAACCAATCTTTGGGAGGAAGGGACCTCTAGAGATGACCAATCAAAGGATACAAAAGGCTAAAATCCCTGAGGGTTCTAAAAGGGGGAAGATAAGGTCTCAAAGAGTGTGGCCAAAACAGAGAAATAACTTTTTTAGGTCTACAGATCTGACACCAAGAAACATGTTTAATGAATTACTAACATGGTCTTCATTTGAACTACCACATGTAAAGCAGTTTCCCATTCCTTAGTTATGATTGGGGGGGGAAAGTTGTCAATATAAGTTGACTGGAGAGAATGTGATATAGGAAGGAGGACTACACGTGTAGGCTCAAGAGCATCAGTAGGTTCTCATTCATAAGTTGGATGGAGGAATTTATGGCTGTTCACTTAATGCTACATTTTATAACTTCCATATGTTACATGTATTTTTTGTTATAAAACCTTATATAACTTAGAATCTAATAAAAATAGTGGTTGAATAACACAATGAAAGTCACGTTACAGGGTAAAGTTTGAAAACTGATATTTCTGAAATTAACTAACTTGCTTGTCACAAGCTGCTGTTGAAGTCAAAATAAAAATATATATGGTATATAAAGTTTTGAGGCCTGGAAGAGAGACATGCAGCTACTTTCCTGCCAGTATAGCAAAAATAGTAGCAATTTCTGGTCAAGATGGCAGTGTGGGAAGATATGGCTTGCCTCTTCACACAACCACATCAAAATTACAACTAAAACATAGAAAAACCATCACTCATAGCCATCAGAAATCAAGTTGAATGGAAGTGTGACAACTGTGGAATTAAAGAAACCACATCCATCCAGACAGGTAGTAGGGGCACAGACATGGAAGGACTGGTCCCTCACCCATGTGTGGTGGATAAAATTTGGGAGGGATATCTTAGAAACAAGGAGTCCCAGACCCACACCAGACTCCCAAGCCTAGGGTTCCAGTGCCAGGAAGGTAAGTCCCTACAACTTCTGGATGCAAAACCCAGCAGGGATTGAATTGGTGGAAGAACCTTCTGGAGCC
Source organism: Phyllostomus discolor (assembly GCF_004126475.2). Taxonomy (NCBI): domain Eukaryota; kingdom Metazoa; phylum Chordata; class Mammalia; order Chiroptera; family Phyllostomidae; genus Phyllostomus; species Phyllostomus discolor. Next base: position 28,615,677 of record NC_040906.2, read on the forward strand.
CCAAGCAGTTCCTCTTAAAGAACTGACACACAAAATCACCTGTTCAGATTCACTCCTTCTGAGCTCCAACAATATGGTGGCACTTGAAAGACACCAGTGGCACATGGAAAAACTGAATTGTCTGGCATCAAGGCAAACAGAGGCCATTGTCTCTTTTTTAAACACCCTCTACACACACACACACACACACACACACACACACACAGCTGGCAAATTTTGCCATCAACCTGGCTCACACCGTCTGCCTTGGAGGTCCCCAGAGACTCTTCCCCACCCAGCTTACAGGCCCACCCATGTTGCTTTTCCACATGAATGGCTGGTCTTGGCTCATGATTCACAACTTCCTAAATCCTGTCAAACAAGTAACAGCTGGCCTCAGTGAGCCCCAGGCCCAGCACTAGCAGCAACCAGCCTAGATTAAAAACTTGGCTTCACTTGGGAATCTCCTAGCTTAGCACAAGTAGCAGTCATTTCAGCTTGCTTTATAGCTCAGGAAGAGTAGCCCTGGGCAAAACACATGTGGTGGATGACCTTGGTCTGCACCACCCAAGAAACCCCTGGGCCAGTGTACCCAGTGGACAGCTACAGACCACATCACAGCACCACCACCCTGCCCCTGCACAGCTGATCTTGCACAGAGGGCTGAGGTTGGTGGTAAGTGGTCATAGCCAATCCTTGCAGCTGACTGGCCTGGGTGAATCCCTCCCATTGATCTGCCACCAGAAACCAAGGTTCAACTACAAGAGGAGGGTGGACTCAGCCCACACAAAGGGCACACCTCAAGTACCTTGCTTGGGTAATAGAGAAGGCTGTGCCACTGGACCCTACTGTATATGTACTACACTAGGCCTCAATACCAAGACATGGAGTCAAAGCAGCTCTACCTAACACATAGAAACAAATAAAGGGAGGCTGCCAAAATGTGGAGACAAAGAGACACAGCCCAAATGAGAGAACAGATCAAAATTCCAGAAAAAGAACTAAGCAAAATGGAGATAAGCAATCAATCAGATGCAGAGTTCAAAACACTGGTTATAAGGATTTCAAGGAACTTAGAGAGGACCTAAATGCTTAGAACAGACCCAGTTAGAAATGAAGGATTCACTCATTGAAACAAAGAACAATTTACAGGGAAACAACAGTAGAGTGGATGAAGCTGAGATTCATATATATGATGTGGAACATAAGAAAGCAAAATACAACCAATCAGGACAACAAAAAGTAAAGAAAATCCAAAAAAAATGAAGATAGTGTAAGCAGCCTGTGGGACAAGTTCAAGAGGTCCAACATTTGCTTCATAGTGGTGCCAGAAGAAGAACAAGAAATTGCAACTCTATTTGAAAAAATGATCAAAGAAAACTTCCCTAATTTGGTGAAGGAAATACACATGCAAGTCCAAGAAGCACAGAGAGTCCCAAACAAGGTGGATGCAAAGAGGCCCACTCCAAGACACATCATAATTAAAGTGCCAAAGGTTAAACACAAGGAAAGAATCTTAAAAGCAGCAAGAAAAAAGCAGTTATATACCTACAGGAGAGTTCCCATAAGACTGTCAGCTGATCTCAAAAGAAACTTTGCAGGCTATAAGGAATTGGCAAAAAGTATTCAAAGTCATGAAAAGCAGGGACCTACAGCCAAGATTGCTCTACCCAGCAAAGCTATCATTTAGAATCAAAGGGCAGATAAACAGCTTCCCAAACAAGAAAAAAAACTAAAGGATTTCATCATCACCAAACCATTATTATATGTAATGTTAAAGGTACTTATTTAATAAAAAGAATATCAAAACTTTCAACAATAAAATGGCAAAATATACAAATCTATCAACAATTGAATCTAAAAACAAACTAAGCAAATAAGAAGAAAAGAGACAGGATCATGGATATGGAGAGCATTTTGATGGTTGCCAGATGGGAGGTGGGTGTGGGGGTATGGGTGAAGAGGTGAGGGGATTAAGAATTACAAATGGGTAGTTATGGAATAGCCACAGGGATGTAAAGTGCATTATAGGAAATGGAGTAGCCAAATAACTTATTATACACAGGACCCATGGACATGAATGGTGTGGGCATGAATGCCTGAGGGAGTGGGGAGTGCTGGGTGGAGCGGGGCCATGGGGGGAAAATCAGGACAACTTAATAGCATAATTAATAAAATATAATTTAAAAGAATATTGGCAAATGTTATCAATGTAGTAACAATATTAGCAAATAACATGATTACGTTAATATTAAAACATTACATCTACACAGCCCTTTACAAAGTCCATCCTCAAGCTGTCTCATTTGAGTTTCACAGAACCCTTACATGGGAGACACTGCCAAGTCCACTGAAAAGGACACACAATTCCTCAGACATCTCAATTATTGTAGATGGCAATCGACTAATCACCACTCTGCCATTATTTCCCACCTTCTCATGTCTTTGTTGTGCCCTGATCATTTCTGTATCATAAAATGTGGTGGATGCCAGTGGCAGTTAATCATTTACTGCATGGCTACTGTGTGTCAAATATAGGCTTTATGATAATGCTTTATGAACAGTATTTTCTCTAATCCTCCCAACAGTCCTAAAAGAAAATGGTGTGGCATATGAGAAGATGGAGACTCAGAAATGTCCAATCACATATGGAGCTGGTCACAGAACCAGCACTAGAACCCAGGCCAATTGGACACCAAAGTCAATGTTTCTAAACATTGGATGATACTGTCTCCTGCAAAACAAACAAACAAAAAAACATCTTGAAAACGTTTCCAGCTTCTTCCCAAACACCAATTAGGGCAATGTTCACAAAGATCCCATTCTATATGACCCACTCACCAGCTGGACTTTGGGTAATGATTCCTTCACAATGAAGCTCATTTCCTTTAAGATATCCGTGTCAATGCTTTCGGACAGTTCGTAGAGCAGGTTTCTAAGACAGACACCCAAAGAGACAAATGAAGTCTCACACTTGCAGAGGGCAGCACAGTAAACTGAGTGCTTTTACTGATGCTCCCTCCCACATAAATGATCACAACCCTGTACGTAGACAATTATTAATCCTACTCTATAGACCCCAAAACTGAAACTTTGAGCTTCAGTGTGACCTATTAAATTAGGATAACAGAGTAAACAGTAGAGACAGGCTTTCTGATTCCAAGTCTAGTGCTAGAAAAACATAAAATACAATTATGGCCTTTCACCTGCAACTCCACTGTAGAAATGATGCCAGGCAATGTAGAGTCTACTATTGAAAAAGGAAGGACATTCCCCCAACTTATGGATAGCCATATAATGAATGACCAGACAAACTGAATATTTTATTCATACACTAATGCCTCTATATGCCAGAGACCATTCCTTGGTCTCTGAAAAGTCCGTTGTTTAACAGCGAAGTGGAGAAAAAAAATGATTTCCAGAATCCCCTCACTGACCCAAGGGTAGCTCAGGTTTTGGAAGCCAGTCCGAGTGTTAAAGCCTAAAGAACATAATTGCCCAGGCAACTAAGTAAAATAACACTTTGAAGGCTCCTCCTTGTAAAGTTCTCCTTAGGTACTACATCGGTGGACAATTTAAAACTGATGTCTAAGGTCTGACCATGACAGGCCTGATGTCTATATTTTAGCTCTCTGTGTTTCTCCCCCAAAATGTAACTGGACATGGCATAAATGATATTCCTCTCTACCCTAGAGACATTGTTTTCACTTTGCTTATTTTGCTCCAAGGTTGCATTCTTCTCAAATAACTGAAGGCAGACACACCCCGTGGCTCACAGAAGAAAGGATATCGGAGACTGGAAAAGAGAAAAGTATAGGCCTGCTGTGCTTAAGTAAGCTTCCCTTGGCAGCGAGAAACAAAACTATGGGAAGCCACTGAGAGGCCCAGAGAGGCCCAACCTCTCTCTCTTATTAGCACCTAGAGCTGAGAAATCTAGTGTAAATCACTGTAAGATCCAAAGAGGTAGATAAGAAAGAGATCTTAATCTCATTCTCCTTTCAAAGCCCAATGACCTGAATGAACACAAAATGGAAAACCCTCTTGTCTTGATTACAGACCCCCTCCTCACCTGAACGGAGAGAGCTTCTTTAGAGTGGGCAGCAAACTCCGTACTTGCTCTTTCCTGTAACTGAGGTACTTCAGCAGTAAGTGCTGCTTCATGGTGTAGAGGAGTTCTGCTAGGAAGAAGGGGTCTTGCTCACTCAGCAGCTCTTTTGCCATGAGATGATCAAAAACATCCAAAGCTGAGCTGGACTTCTCCAGCTTCTTCTGGGAGATGAAATCTTGGCAGAGAAACTTTAATTGTTCTACTTCTTTATCTCCCAGCTGTGAATCAATAGCCAGTAGCCTTCTGCGAAAGTTCTCACTATCATTAGCAAATGAACTGGGAATGCAATTTTGACCTTGAAATGACATGGCCAGTCTGAAAGAGACGGAGAAGTGGGTAGTGTGTTAGAGAGTGAGAACACGAGGCACCTCAGCTTCCCGGGCCCTCTCCGGGTTTCAGCCTCCTCTGTTCCAGGCATCATTAGACTTTCCCAGAAGTGCTAAAAAGTAAAACTTACTGAAATAAAAGTTATTGGGCAGTTACTTAAAAAACCAATAACCCAGAAAACTCGACTCCAGTACTTGTATGTTAACTCCTTAGGAGGTGTGGAGAGAGATTTTCTTGGGACTCATTTACCGTGACTTCTCTGAAATGGAAATGTCCACCAGAGAAGCTGGTCAAAATGGAGGCCAACTCAGCACAGCAGCTCCTGGGTGGGGTCCCGGTTGGAGCTCTTAATTCATTCCCACCAAATGGCAGAAATGGCACTTAGATTTATGCCCTGTATTTTAGAAATAAAACAATCTGGAGGTTTACATTTCTGAAGTGCCTACCAACCCAAGGACAACGAGGTAACATCGTTAACCCCAACAGGACAGGCTTGTAACCCACAGAAAGAGCAGCCATCATCCGAGACCCCAGAAATAAAGGGAAGTTTTAGACGAGAGTTGCTCAGATCAATGTAGAAAGTCACAAATTAATCAATATTTCCACATGACCAGTTCATAAATCATGGTATTTTCTACACTGAATTTTATTCTAATAAGAGGAGCAATGAACTGATAAAAAAATCAGTGTAGTATTATTCATAATATAAGGACAAGGTACATGATCACTGTACAAGACTTGGTTATTCAGAAATAAGAAACTACTTTCTAAAGTAAAGAGAACATAGCAAAAACAAAACATCAATAACAAAGAGTGGTTATATCTAGCCGGTATAATTACATAAAATATAAATTTTTTTTCTGGGATCCTGTCTGAGTTTTTCAAATCTTGTGCAATGAACACATATTACTTATATTATTAGAAAAAAATCCCATTTTAATGTGATCACCCATAGGGTCTTGGTTTCTTGGAGACATCTTCCTTTTCTAATACATCATATATTTGCCTTGAAGTTTTCTGAAGAACCTAAAGCTTTCAGCCAACTTCGTCTCTTGTTTGCAGATTAGCATATTTCTGCCAGTAAAGGCTATGCCAGAGCCTTCCTGGGACTTTTTAAACTTTCATTTTCCCTGGGAAGGCTGATAAATCCAGGAGGAAAAAGCACCATTACTGAAAACAAGAGCTTCTGCAAGTTTCTATGACATAAAGCAAGGGAAATGCTGGCGTCTAAGACCCCAGGGGGGAAAAGTGTTAATTACATACCTTCAAATGAAATTCCACTGATCCCCTGGAGGTAAGTGGTTCTTAGGGATATTGCCTGAGAACAAAGTTTTGAAGAAATTAGAATCCTCTGTGTGCTCCAAGTTCTAAGAAAGTTCCAATTTACTTGGGAGAGAACTCAAGACTTGTTGCTGGCTATGGATAAAAACCCGATCTCAGGCTTGAGATTGATTTCCTGCTGATGTCATCATCACTGCCTTTCCCTTCCCGCCCCTGGCATTAGGATGATCCTGATTAAACAGCGCCTTCTAAAGGCTTATACACAACTTTCCCACAGTAGAGCTCAGGACCTCTTTCCCTGGTAAAGGCAGGTTCTCTTACAAATGAACTCCTAGAAGGCACTTGTGTTCTGACCTTTCCCTTTGGTCACTCCCCTCTATCAGTCAAAGAGAAAAGTGTCATTTTTTTCAACCACCTCCTTCCCAGATTCACTTAAGCTTTAAAATAAAACCCAAAAGCCCATGAATAGTAGTAAGCCATCTTAATCTTTTTTCAATAAGTCCAGGTACAAATAAACAAAAAAAAAAATTAAGGCAAAAAAGAAGAGGAGGAGGATCTGAAATATACCCCAATTTGAGGTATGTGCAAGGAACTCAACTAACAATGGGCAAAATTAATGAAGTCTCTGCCCTCATAGCACTCAGTCCAGCAGGAAAGAGACTTTAAAGACGTTATTTCTAAGAATAAAAACAATATACCTAACACATACCACAATTACTAGATGCCAAGCATGCTTTATTCACTTAATCATCCCAAGTTTCTAAAGTAAATATTATTACAAGGCCCCCTTTTCTTGTAATCTTGCCCAAGGATATGTTTATTGATTTTAGAGAAAGAGGGTGGGAGAAAGAAAGAGAGAAAAATATCAATGTGAGAGAAAAACATAAATTGGTTGCCTCCCATACACATGCTGACTTGGGAATGAACCTGCAACCTAGGTATGTACCCTGTCGAGGAATCTTTCAGTGCATGGGATGATGGCCCAACCAACTGAGTTGCCTGGCCAGGGCCATGACCTCCCTTTTAAGACATGACAACTAAGACACAGAATGGTTAGGTAATTTTTCAAGATCACAAAATGAGGCTAGTAAGAAAGCCAAAACTTAAAACAGTAAGTTTGGCTGTAAGTCACTGCACTGCATTTCAGCTAATTCAAATGTGCTAAGTCTGGGAAGAAATATAGAATCTTAGAAAGATATTTTATCTCTGAATAAAAGTAAAAATTATGATGTTTAATTAGCAAATGTGTTAAAGTGCCATTTCTGTATCCTAGGTATCATCCAGAGAACTTCAGTGTTTAAGAAAGACAAACCCCCCCCGACTGGCATAGCTCAGTGGATTGAGCGCGGGCTGGGAACCAAAGTGTCCCAGGTTCGATTCCCAGCCAGGGTACATTCCTGGGTTGCAGGCCATAACCCCCAGCAACCGCACATCTCTCTCTCTCTCCTCCCCTCCCTTCCTTCCCTAAAAATAAATAAATAAAATCTTAAAAAAAAAAAAAAAAAAAAAAAAACCAAGAAAGACAAACCCTAGTGGTGATGGTTGCACAACAATGTAAATGCACTTAAATCCATGAAATTGGTAGAACCCTCCTATTACATGTCAACAGCAATCAAGACTCAACTACAACAGGCAAGGATACACAGCCCACACAGGGTGGGGGTGGGATACCTGGAGTCCAGCTTTGGTGATCAGAGAGGCTACGCCACTAGACCCTACAGAATACCTACTACACAAGGCCACTCTACTAAGCCTGGGAGACATAGAAGCTCTACCTAATAGATAGAAACACACACAGGGAGCCTGCCAAAACAAGGAGACAAAGAAACAGGTACCAAACAAACAAAAAAAAACAGGAGAAATCTCCCAAAAAAAGGAAGTGAATGAAATGAATGCAAGCAAACTACCAGATACAAAGGTCAAAACAATTTTTATAAGGATGCTCAAGGAATTTAGTGAGAACTTCAACAGCATAAAAAAAGACATGGAAACCATAAAATGGAAGTAGTCAGAAATGAAGGCTACTTAATGAAATGAAGAATAATTTATAGGGAATCAAAAGTGGAGTAGATGAAGCTGAGAATCAACTCAGCACTTTGGAATATAAGAAAGAAAAAAAAAACACCCAATCAGAAGAGCAAAAAGAAAAAAGAATCCAGAAAAAATGAGGATAGCGTAAAGAGCTTCTGTGACAACTTCCAACATACCAACATTTGCATCATGGGAGTTCCAGAAGAAGAGAGAGAGCAAAAAATTGAAAACCTATTTGAAAAAATGACATAAATCTTCCCTAACATGGTGAAGGAAGTACACACACAAGTCCAAGAAGCACAGAGTCCCAAACAAGATGAACCGAAGAGGTCACACCAAGACATATCATAATTAAAATGTCAATGCGTAAAGACAAAGAGAGAATCTTAAAAGCAGCAGGCCAGAAAGGATTAGCAAGAAATATTCACAGTGATGAAAAGCAAGGACCTACAACCAAGATTACTCTACCAAGCAAAGCTATCATTTAGAATTGAAGGACATATAAAGAGGTTCCCAGATGACAAAAAGCTAAAGTAGTTCACACTAAATGTTAAAGAGCCTTCTGGAAGAAGAAGAAGGAGAAGGAGAAGAAGAAGAAGAAGAAGAAGAAGAAGGGGGGAAGGGAGGGGAGAGGAGGAGGAGGGGAGGGGGGAGGGGGGAGGGGAAGAGGAAGAAGAAAATATTAAATGGCAATAAATACATATTTATCAATAACTGAATCTAAACAAATGAAATAAATGAACAAACAGAACAGAAACAGACTCATAGCTAGATACAGAGAATATTTTGATGGTTGCCAGATGGAGTGGGGGTTGGAGGGATGGGTGAAAAAGGTGAAGGGATTAAGAAGTACAGATTGGATGTTACAGAATACTCATTAGTATATAAAATATAGCATAGGAAGTATAGTCAATAATATTCTAATAACTATGTATGGTGTCAGATGGGTATAAGATTTATCAGGATGATCACTTAGTAAGTTATGTAATGTCTAATCACTGGGGTGAACACTAGAAACTAATATAATATTGTATGTCAAATTTAATTAAAATAAAAATGATTTAAATTTTAAAATAATAAAGAGAAAATGGATATAACAAGGTCCCTAAATACAAAATAATACATATATTTTTTAAATCCCAAAGGTAGGTTTTGGACAAAGATTTAGAGAATTTCTGATTCCATGCACAATAAATATCTGTATGCTTCTTGCATATAAAGATGAAAAATGGTTAAAATGGTAAATTTTATGTTATGTGTACACTAGCATAATTGGAAAAAAGATATAGACAAGACTTCACTCTTAGTCTTCTATTCAGTTGTTCAACTATAAATATTTCATTCCTTGGGCCATATCAGGAGGCAGTTTGGTGAAACTGTCACTTCTTAACTTATTCATAGGTTTTTCAATTATTTTAAACATTTAGCAAGCTCTTCTTATGTGTAAAGCACTGAATTGGGCACAGTTAGAAAGCAAAAGTGGGTAAAACACAGTGTCTGCCTTCCATAATAATTATTATTACTACCATTTATTGACCCCTTGTTTTCTGACAAACTGTCTGAAGTCAGCAGTATTTTCCACATTCAATAGATGAGGAAATCAAAGTTCAGAGAACAAAGCATCTTGCCATCATCCCAGAGCTAGGAGGAGGTGGGAATTCAGGATTCACACCTGGGCCTCTCTGATTCCCAATCCCATGCTCTTGATCCCAAGGCTATTTATGATATAATGTAATGTCTGTCACTATTGGGGAGGGTGATGCTGCAATGAGGCTTCACCCAAGTGCCACAGGAGACTCAAGGAGCAAGGGATAAATTTAGATGGGGCTGCCTCGGAGGAGGAGGTAGTTGAACTAAGCCTGAAAGGCAGAGGCAGAATAGACACCTGAAGTAAACTTAAACTTTTATCCTAGTACTCCTAGTACTCAAGGGAAACCCTTGAACCAAGTTACAGAGGCGAGATTGCATGCCATGTGATTTGTATTTGGCATGTTATCCTTCCTTCCATTTAGAACATAATTACTGAGGACATGCTGATGGTGAGCTGATGGAAAGAATCAACATTTCTTAGCCCCTGTTTCCTGACTGGGTCCACAGGAAAAGCCAATCACAATCTTTATAGTCTCATAGTGGTGGGAGTCCACCACTGCCCTGGTGACAGAGGGGAAACACTGGACCATTTCTCTTTAGTTCTGCTTTGTCAGGGGACAGCGGTGGCAGTAGCTGGCTTTCTTTCATGCCCAGACTCTGGTCAAATTCCCCACCCTCAAAGAATATAAAGGGGACACATGGCACCTCAACTTCCCAGGCCCTTTCCCAGTGTCAGCCTCCTCTGTCCCAGGCATTAGACTTTTCTAGAAGTCCTGAAAAATAAAAATTACCGTGCAGTTACTTCGGAAACCAATAGCCCAGAAAACTCAACCCCAATAATTGTAAGTTAACTTTTTAGGAATTCTTGGGGGAACTTTCTTTTGGTACTCACTTAACCTGGTTTCTCTGAAATCTAGCCATAGCTAGACGACCCTATGGCTTGGAGGTGGGCAGGCAAACTATTCTTCCCTATTACACTCTTAGTCATTTTATTCATGCCTATTTTTATCTGGAGTCTGCTGAGCAAAGGTCGGGTTCTGAGGCTAAAACTTTCAAATGACCCTAGCTCTAGCATAGCTTTCTTCAGTTTAATCAGTAACTTTTATAGCACTCTGCATCTAGTTCTATCATTTTAAATGATCATATTCAAATTCAAATTCAAAGGAGCCTTGAGAAAGTCATGTAAGATATTCTCCCCTCCTGTGAAAATTCTTAAGGGGACTTTTGAAACTTCTCCCCCAAAGGTAGGAAAAGCAACAACCAAAAAGTTACCATTCCTTCTGTGACAGGACATAGCTGAGTAGTAGCTTCTTAGGTAGGAGCTGACCAGCAGCCATTCCCAGACAGCAGCCTTTCCCAGATAAGCAGTTATCTCAAGGTCGTACACTAACCCCCGTTTTAGCAGTTGCACTCCTTCCCCTCCTCCTTCTGCCTGTGTAATAAGCATATAAAGAAGCCTCCAGCTTAAGCTCATTGCCCAGAATTTGGATTTTTATCTCTTCTGGGTCCGCATGCATGAATAAACCCCACTTTGTAAACTCCCAGGCCGCCTAAGTCGTCTTTTCCATAACATTTTGGTTCCCTGACTGGGAAATGACTCACACGAGCAGGCTGTTGCCTCCGATGAAGGTGGCCTTGGGACGGCTGGTGGGGCCCAGCGGTGATAAGGAATTGCGCACAGCCCAGTGATTTCAGGTCCTGAACATCCCGGGATTTGCAGCTTGGCCCCGGACCGCTCTTTGACCCAGGCTGGCGGGGTGCAAACTGGTGGAATCTGGGAAGGTGCCAATCTGGTAAGTGCTCTGGGGACCAGGTGCCCGAAAACAAGGCCCACTCTTGGAGTGGAAGGAGGGACTGACCACCCCTCAGGGCGGAAGGCCCAGGCAGGGCTCCCACAGTTCGGGCGGGTGGGAACATAATAAACTCGGTGTGTTTGTGTGAATGACTGTGTTTGTTGCTCCACGGGTGGAAGCCTATGGAGCGTGAGTGAGCCCTAACCTGCGGTTCCTCGGTCTGCCATACGGCATAACAGCTGGGAGTTTAACCCAAATTCTACATGGGCAGCCTTAGCTAAGATGGACCCTAAGTGCCCCGAGAGGGGAGAGGCCAGGCAGGTGACCTGAGAGTCCCTTCCCATGTCTGTCAGCGCCAATAGGGAGAATTCATCAATGCCTGGGGGGGGGGGGGGGTCCTGCCACAGTACTATATTGCATGTATATTGGAGATGGGACAGCAAGCCATGTGGGCACGCGCCATTTTGGGTAAAATGGAAGACGAGCCACGTGAGTGGCCCCCCATGGAGGGTGGAGCGTGCATGGTTGGCCTCATCTTGGATGACGGGTCACATGAGAGCCCCTCCATCTTGGAAGTGGGCAAGGTGCCAGGCTAAGGGCGCTCTTCGGATTATGGGCTGTGTGCTGCTGCTGTGTGGGCACTGCATCAGTCTGGTTCTCTGTGTAACTGGTTCTGATAAGAATGGCTCTGGTTCTGAAGGACATGAACTGAGGTCCAAGGGTGAGCATCTGACCTATAGGGTGTTTGCAGGGTCTGAGCTTCAGAAAGCTGCAAGATGTCCCTGCAAATCTAGGGAATTTTAGTGGAAGGTACCTGCAGTGCCAGGGACTTTTGGCTGCCACATGCTGAGTTTAAGTATAGTCCTTCCCAGAGTGGGAAAGGAACCAGGATTAAAAGAGAATGATGGTTAAATCTGAATGAGTAAAATTATGTATAAAGAATGTAAAAGTTTTAAACCTGGAGTAAACAAAGCCTCAGCTATTTGTTTTCTGGTGTTGTGGGAAAAGGGTGAATTTCTAACATTGGTGTTGTTTCTGACCAGAAACCCTCTGTACTTGAAGACCTGTTTAAGGTCACCTGTAAGACCTAGGGGAAGGTCGCCTGTAACCAGTTGGGGAGAATGCCTTTGCCACTTGGGACCCAGGAAGGGTCATTTGGGGCTGATGAGTGCTTCAGCCAGAGGCAAAGCAGTGTGTCTCTGCCAAAAGACTGAGCCTGAAGGAGCATGTCTCTGCGAGGCACCGATGGACGCATTGGTGCATGAGAATGCCCCTACGTGTGTATTGTTCTGGAACTCTGTGTTTTGGATTTTGCTCTGTATCTGCTCTAAAAAGGAAATTGAGGATTCCAGGGAAGGTTGAAACTTCACACTCTGTAGGAAAGTAAATAAAAAATATAATATATATAAATGAATAAGGTCTGTGGGAAACTGCAAAAATAAATGGAAAAGTAAAAGTTTTAGGAAGGTATTACTTGGTGTTAGTTAATAATAGAAGGTATAAGGCATGCAGATGCAATCTTGGTGGATATCAGAAGCTGTATAAAAGAAAGAATAGAGGCTTTGTGAGTATTGCAGAATGTCTGGAAGTAAAGGTTTTGAGAAGCCCGGTGGATATCAGAAGGGAAAGGATTTTCCTTCACGCTTTGTATTTTTTTCCCTACCTGATCCCTCCAGAATTTGGCATTCTGAAGGAGTGAGCAATAATATAAGATTTCTTTGCATAAAACCAATAAGACCAGTCATTAATAGTGGTTTTGTTAACCAAGGTTTTAACTGGAATGTCACGTCTGAAGGAGGCATGCCTGGGTTCTGGTTGTCACCAGAAAGCCCTGAGGAACTGGGATTGACTTGCGAAGCTAGTGTAAACCCATGAGAAAAGCCTGGTACTTTGGTTGGTTGTGCGGTTCATGGCAGTCTTTCCAGGGAAGGAACGAAGGTTGCTTTCATGAAAGATGGCCAAAAAGAAACCTGTGGGCACAATGGAAGCCTCAAGGATTTGAGTGAAACAACTGGTACAGGTGAAGCCAGATGGCGGATGTGTGGCTCTGCTTCTGTGCCCTGAGGGGCAGACTGAGAAGTCAACCTAAAGGTTCCCTGTGTGAGTTCCAGCAAAGCGGAATTAAAGATCATAAATGATCCAGGCTGCTCTTGGTGTGTTTATGCAAATGAACAGTCAAAATGAAAAGTGGAACTCAAAGTAGTCCCTTTAATAACAGTGAGGGTGATCTTAAGGAGAAAAATTGTGGTTCAAGGAAAATCACAGTGCTCAGTATTGGACATCAGAATGATGCAGCTGACTGTCCTGAAAGTATCTTTTCGTTTGAAAGTTGAAACTGGTTTTGTAATATCATCAAAGATGTACAATTTACAGGTATGGAGAACCTGTCAAATTGCCATTGTTGAATGTCATTGCAGGGAAGACCTTGCAACTGAATGTCTTTCCAAAAGACAGTCTCACAGGCACAGAGACTGGTTTGGGGACTATTGTGTGAATTAACCTGTGTGTCCTTCTGTTTTCATAGGACGTATGCCTATGACTTCATTACCTGAGTGATTGGTTGCGATATAGGCCTCACTTAAGGAGCTCATTCTTCATCATCACCCCCTGAAACTCAACATTTTGGCTGAACTACGTGGTTGGGTTGGTGAAAGGTTCAGGCCATCTGTGGGCTTCACTTTAGAACTGATTTTCCCTTTTCTGTCTTGATGGTTTGAACAGGAAGGGTTCAGAAATCTGAAAGGAGGGAAATCCTAATATATTCCCCTCAGCCCGAGTGAAATATAATGGACCACAAGAGTTTTGGATAGGTGTAGCATGCCTTGTACACCTTTCTCCAGATAAGCCATTCTTTACCTAAGCCCCTGCCTTTGTCATTTAGTGGTTATGATTTCATTGTGCCTTCCAACTCTGTCCAAATCTGTCATCTCCAGAATATGACCAGGATGCCAATGGTCCAGTAATGCCAGTCTTTGGACACCAAGCCTGAGACTTTTTGGTGACAGCCAACTGACCAGGATTCTGTAAGGTCCTTCCCCTTACAAGAAGGACTCCCTCTGTGCTGCATCCACCCCCTTCAGGGCACCCCTGACCCACGGGTAGGTAGGACAACATCCATTTCCAGCCAGAAGTAGTTACAAGAAGATAAGATCTTCATCCATTGTCCTTTAAAAGAATTTAAAGTGGGTGTATATCTGAAATGAGAGATTGTTACAGGGTGCAGCCAAGAGAGGGGACCCCAAATGGGCATTTGGGGTGGGGTCCAGAACTCAAGGCATCCAGGAGATTTTGAGATGTATCCACCCCTTCCCCCACAGGTGTGAGTTGGAGGGACACACGGAGCAAGAACATGCAGGGCTGTTTTGTATAGCAACAGCTTTGCGGTTAATCCATGGCATAGTCATTTGACATACCTATGGCCTTCGGCTGGTCACTTAGATATGCTGAATGGCTGTGGCCATGCTCTGGGCCAGGGAGAAAAAAAAAAGACTCTCCCCACCCAAGATGTGACTGGGAGGCAGGTCTCCCCGAGTTGCAGCACCTGCGTGGGAGCTCAGAGAGGACTGGCTGCATAACATGGGGCCACACCTGCCCAGACCCATGATGGCAGCCAGACGGGAGCGGGTACGGGCCCATCCACAATCTGCGGGCCGTCAACAAAGCAGCCGTCACCCTCCACCCGGTCGTCCGAAACCCGTACACCCTCCTGAGCCAGCTTCCCCCAACAGCAATGTGGTTTACCTGCCTTAATCTGAAGGATGCCTTCTCCTGCATTCCTTGGCACCTTCCAGCCAACCCATTTTTGCCTTCAAATGGAAAGATCCACACACAGCGGTCAAGACTCAGTTGACCTGGACTAGACTGCCCCAGGGGTTTAAGAACTCCCCAACCTTATTTGGGGAAGCCCTAGCAGGAGACCTGAAGCCCCTCGCTAAGGGGGGCTGGACCTGATGATTCTGCAGTACATGGACGGCCTCCTCCTGGCGGCCCCATCCCAGGAACAGTGCTGGGAGGGAACGCACACGCTGCTGAAGTGCCTGGCTGAATTAAGGAAAGAACACCAGAAGCACATCCTGAACACACTCCTGCTCTTCACGTCAAGTTGCAGAGGGCATGTGCTGTGTATCTGAAGTGCCCCCACAGCCGCCCGCACAGTCTTCTGTCATGGCCCTTCACGGTGCTCCCTCGGGTTCACCTGCCCCAGCAGGCTATGAGCTCCTTCAGGGTTCTGGTGCGTCACCCAGTGCAGCACTCAGCAACCAGGCTTGTCGGAAGTACTCAGAGTATGATCAGGGGCATGGGTGGAAAATGGAACCTTAGCTAAATTCTACCAGGAAACTGGACTGCCCTGGATAGACTTGCTGCTGCTAGCATTGCCTAGGTTGCAGGAATTACCCCTTGGATCCACTACAGCTGGGCCAAAATAGCAGCAGATCCCGAGGACCCGAGGACTAGGCCTGCACCTAGAATACCCATGCTGAGGCACTGGAGGACGCCAGCCAGTAAAGAAGACACCAAGGAATGGACCATTGTTCCGCAGGGTACCTGACTTTAACTGGCACCTGCGCAGGAGCATTGGGAATTGGACTAGTGACTGTGACCCCTGTGGAATGGAATCTCGCAGAGTGGATCACCCTAGGAATAGTTTATCTCTGTTTGGTCTCTGCATTTGGGTTTATTGTATGCTTCGCTTAACAAATGTGGCGTCTCAGCCCCAGCCTGCAAATGTAATACCCCTGGGCATAGGATTATGCTCAGCTGTAGAGTGGTCTCTTACTATCTCCAGGGTCAGCTTTCAGCTCCTCCACTGACAAGCCATAAGGTTGCATTCAGCCACAGCAATCCCTCTGCACTTGGGGAGGGAAGGTATACCAGACTGGAGTAATATCCAGGACCATGGGATACCAGACCCAGAGGTGTCAGGCATATGGGACCCTGCATCCTCCGGACCTTGGTCCAACACCTGGGGCCACAGTGACTCGTAGGGCAGCCGCCAAAGTGTTAGCCCTCCAGTGGTACCAACACCAGTATCAGCAGAGTCCCAGCAGAGTCATCAGTATGCAACCCTCCCAAGGACCTCAGCCATATAGCCAGGTATATAGTGATGCTAAAGGGATAAAAACACCTTATAGCATCAAAGGGGGGATTGTGACAGGACATAGCTGAGCAGTAGCCATTCTTAGGTAGGAGCTGACCAGCAGCTGTTCCCAGACAGCAGCCTTTCCCAGATAAACAGTTATCTCAAGGTCGTACACTAACCCCCGTTTTAGCAGTTGCACTCCTTCCCCTCCTCCTTCTGCCTGTGTAACAAGCATATAAAGAAGCCTCCAGCTTAAGCTCATTGCCCAGAATTTGGATTTTTATCTCCTCTGGGTCCACATGCATGAATAAACCCCACTTCGTAAACTCCCAGGCCGTCTAAGTCGTCTTTTCCGTAACACTACCACTGCATGACTATGACGGTTACTGTCACGTGGAACCTGTACTTCCCAAGATAAAATTCAAGAAGGATGAAAGTCTGTGGACTCCTATAGTGGGGGCGGGTGGTTACTTCAGTTCCTAGTACCCAACAGTGAATGGGCGAGAGTTTGGGGATGGCAGGGTAAAGACGTAGGAATTGATCTGAATATCTGCAGAGGGAGCCGAACAAGCAGGAAGTCTTTCAAAGGAAAAGATAGGAAGCAAATGGTAAGTTTAATAGAACAAGTCTGAAATCGGAAGAGATGACAATGCCAAACCTTAAAACAAAGTTTGGGAATCAAAGTGGAAAGGCAACCTAAAGAATGGGAGAAAATATTTGCAAATCTTATATCTGATAAGAAACTAGTATCCAGAATTTATAAGTACTTACAACTGAACAATAAAACGGGTGATCAATAAAAAATGGGGAAGTATTTGAATACATGTTTCTATAAGGAAGATATACATATGGCCAATATGCACATGAAAAAATGTTCAACATTACCCTGCCTGGCGTAGCTCAGTGGATTGAGCATGGGCTGCGAACCAAAGTGTCGCAGGTTCGATTCCCAGTCAGGGTACATGCCTGGGTTGCAGGTCATGACCTCCAGCAACCGCACATTGATGTTTCTCTCTCTCTCTCTCTCTCTCTCTCTCTCTCTTCCCCTCCCTTCCCTCTCTAAAAATAAATAAATAAAAAAATTTTAAAAAATGTTCAACATCATTAGTCATTAGGTAGATGCAAACCAAAACCACAATGGGCCCTGGCCAGGTGGATCAGTTGGTTGGAGCATCATCCCATAGGCCAAAATGTTGCAGCTTTGATTCCTGGTCAGGGCACAAACTAGTCTACAGGTTCGATCCCCAGGTGGGGCATGTACAGGAAGCAACTGATCAATGTTTCTCTCTCACATCAGTCTCTCTCTCTCTAATCAATAAACATATCCTCGGGTGGGGATTTTAAAAACCATGATGAGATACCACTTCATGCCCAGCAGGATGGTTATACTAAAAAAGACAAACAGTAACAAGTGTTGGCAAGAATGTGGAGAAATTGGAACTCTCACACACTGCTGGTGGGAATGTAAAGTAGTGCAGCCACTTAGGAAAGCTGTTTAGCAGTTCTCAAAAAGTTAAATATAAAGCCATTATATGACCCAGCAATTCCACTCCTACATATGTACCCAAGAGAATTAAAAAACATATACCCACAAAAAAACTTATACATGAACACTCATAGCAGCAGCATCTGTAATAGCCAAAAAGGTGGAAGCAATTCAAATTTCCATCAATAGACAAACAAAATGTGGTATATCCACACACTGGAATATTATTCAGCCATAAATGAAACTAAACTCTGATATATTCCACAACATGGATGAATACATTATACTAAGCGAAAGAGGTCAGACACATAAAGTCTTGTGTTGTATGATTCATCTATATGAAATATTCAGAATAAGCAATGCAGGAAAACGAAGTGGATCAGTGGTTGCTAGGGACTGGGAGCAGGATGAATAGGGAATGGTGACTAACAGGTGTGGGTTTCTCTCTTTCTTTCATTCTTTTTTGGAGTGTGGGGGAGAAAAAGGGAGACAGAGACAGAGATTGTTTGCTCCACTTGATTATGCATTCACTTGTGGACTCCAGCATGTGCCCTGACTGGGGACTGAAGCCCAACCTTGGTGTATCTGGACAACATTCTAGCCAACTGAGCTACACAGCAGGGCAGTATGGGGTTTCTTTTTAGGTAGATGAACAAGTTCTGAAATTAAATCATAGTGATGACTGCACAAGTGTAAATATACTAAAAACCATGGAATTGTACACTCTAAAAGGATGAATTTTATGATTTGTGAATTATATCTCAATGAAAAAAGAAAAAGAGATTTAGGATATGCCAGAATCACATGTCACAACCTGTGATAGCTCATTTTATTTATCAACTCAATGACTAAGGGATACCCAAAGAGCCAGTATGTATTATCTCTGGGCATGTCTGTGAGCGTGTTTCAGAGGAGATAAGCACTTTCCATCAGTAGACCAAGTAAAGAAAATCTACTTTTACCAATGTGGGTAGGCAACACCTAATCCAAGAAGGGTCCAACAAAAAGGAGGAAGGGCAAATTCTCTCTTCTTCTTCAACAAGGATGCTCATCTTCTCCTACCCTGATACTAGAGCTCCTGGTACTCTGGGCCTTTGGACTCCAGAACTTACAAGGGCGGTTCTCTCCATGCTTTCACTCCTCCACACCATCCCTCATCCCACCCTCCAACCACAATCTTACTGTGTATGCACTGGAAAATCTTTTTTTCACGATGTTATTTATTTATTTTTAGAGAGAGGAGAAAGGAGGGAGAAAGAGAGGGAGAGAAAATATCACTGTTTGTGAGATACATCGATTGGTTGCCTCTTGCACTCCCCCAACTGGGGGACCTGGCCTGCAACCCAGGCATGTGTCCTGACCAAGAATCGAACCAGCAAACTTTTGGTTTGTGGGATGACTCCCAACACACTGAGCCACACCAGTCAGGGCTGCACTGGAGCATCTTGAATGTTTTAAGGAGGGAAGTGACAAAGCTGCATTTTAGGGAGATTCTTTGGGTTGCCATGTATGAAATAATTGTAGGATTGAGAAGCTAGGGGTAAGATAAGTGAGAAAGCTGTTACCTTGGTTCAATGAAGAGGCCCACTATGTTTACTGCAGCATTATTTACAATACCCAAGATGTGGAAACAACCTAAGTGCTCATGAATGGATGAATAGATAAAGATGTGGTACATATTTCAATGAAGAGGTAATGAAGGCAGGGAAAGTATACTGACAGAGAAAAATGAAAAAGACATTATAGGTACAAAACCAATGTGATTTGGAAAATTGTTGGATGTAGAAACACAAGAGAAGGTGGAGGAGGGTGAAACTGATGTTCTGAGATGTGATTAACTGAAACTGGCAACAGGAAGAACTATTTGAAATAGAGGCTGTTTGTTTGCTTGCTTGCTTGCTTGCTTGCTTGTTTGTAATGTTTGGAGTAGTTTGAGTGTGAGGTGACAGAAACTCAAGTGGAAACATCTGCTAGAAAGTTGAAGGGTGAGATTTGAACTTAAGAGACAATCTGGGCTAGAAAGATAAATCCTGTTAGAGGCATAGAAGTAGTAATTTAAGCTACAAAGTTGTCAATAGAGAAAAAGGAATGATCCTTGGGAATATCCACATTTAGAGATCAGGAAGAGAAAGATACCAAGAAGACTTGGCTAGAGAAGTCCTTGATACAACTTATATAGTAAAATACCCTGGAGGAGTAGAAAGGGGACAATAACCCCGTAGAATTCAAGGACCACTGGTTTGGTAGTTAAAGTCAATGCCACCCTTGGATCTTGTATATTTGGTAGAATGATTAAGGTGAAATCCAGATAGCAGAGAAGTATGAGGTAAATGGGAAATGCAGAAGTGGAAGAAGTAGACACTTGCCTAAAATTTACATAAGACAGTGGTTTAAAAGAGAGAAACTCCTGGCTGGCGTAACTCAGTGGATTGAGTGCGGGCTGTGAACCAAAGTGTCGCAGGTTCGATTCCCAGTCAGGGTACATGCCTGGGTTGCAGGCCATGACCCCCAGCAACCACACATTGTTTCTCTCTTTCTCTTTCTCCTTCCCTTCCCTCTCTAAAAATAAATAAATACAATCTTTTAAAAAAATTTTTTTAAAGAGAGAAACTTTTCTTGACAGGGGAATCAAATCTTGGCTAGACTGAAGAATCAAAGACAAAGGGAGAGATTAAAGTTACAAGACAGTTTAAATAATGCTCAGTCATGAAAGAGGATTGAGGTATGCCAGAAGAGGGACTAAGAAGGGAATGGGATTCCTAGGTCTAGGATAGGAAGTTCTTACCAAATAAGGGGAAAAAATAACTTTTTCATATCATCATTTAATCAGTGAAAAACTGAATGACTTAAATATCATACAAAGACATAGAGATACAGATATAATTCAAATATGAGAGAACACTATTAAAATAGTATTCTACTTATGTGTGAAGTAAAATAAATATATTGTGTTTACATATATTAGAAAATAGAACCCTTTACAATAATTTTTATTTTTTTAATTACAATAATATACTGTGTATAAAACAAAATAATGCAATTAATACAAATAATATCTCCATATTCCCCAAAGATTGAGCACTTCAAGCCTCTTAGCATTCTAACCACAGCATCTTCTACTTCCAGCTCACCACTGCTCCTTACTTTCCACTCCAACTAAAAGTTCCACTCAAGGTTTCTAGAACATGCCTTATATTTCTCCTTTCTGTTCTTCCACTTGATTTGTTTCCTCTCTGGCAACATATTCTCTTCTCCATTTCAACCTGCCAAAAGCCCACCAACTTTTCAAGGTTTGGTTCAACATTTCATATAATAAGGGCTTGGTAATGATGAACTCCTTTAACTTGACCTTATCTGAGAAGCACTTTATCTGCTCTTCCATTCTAAATGAAAGCTTTACTGGATAGAGCAATCTTGGATGTAGGTCCTTACCTTTCATGACTTGGAATACTTCTTTCCAGCCCCTTCTTGCCTGTAAGGTCTCTTTTGAGAAATCAGCTGACAGTCTGATGGGAACTCCTTTGTAGGAAACTCTTCTTTTCTCTTTCTACTTCTAGGATCCTCTCCTTAATTTTAATTTTGGGTAATGTAATTATGATGTGCCTTGGTGTGTTCCTCCTTAGACCCAACTTCTTTAGGACTCTCTGAGCTTCCTGGACTTCCTGGAAGTCTATTTCCTTTACTAGAATGGAGAAGTTCTCCTTTATTATTTGTTCAAATAACTTTTCCACTTGTTGCCCTTCCTCTTCTCCTTCTGGTACCTCTATAATTCAGATGTTGGAACATTTAAAGATGTCCTGGAGGTTACTAAGTCTCTCCTCATTTTTTTGAATTCTTGTTTCTTCATTCTTTTATGGTTGGATGTTTCTTTCTTCCTTCTGGTCCACACTATTGATTTGAGTACCAGTTTCCTTCCCATCACTATTGGTTCCCTGTGCATTTTCCTTCATTTCACTTAGTGTAGCCTTCATTTTTTCATCTAATTTGCAACCAAATTCAGCCAATTCTGTGAGCATCCTGATCACCAGTGCTTTGAACTGTGCATCTGATAGGCTGGCTATCTCTTCATTGCTTAGGTGTGTTTGTTCTGGAGCTTTGATCTGTTCTTTCATTTGAGCCATTTTTTTTTGTCTTAACACACCTGTTACTATGTGAGGGGCACAGGCTTAGGTATTCAGCAGGGCGGGGCAACCCAGTCACTGGGTTGTGACGCTGTATGTGGGGGCAAGGTTGAGAGGTAACAATAGCGCTTGCTCTGCTCTCCATCAGATTTCAGTCCCCTCTGCCACTTCCCACAAGCAAATTGGGCCCTTCTGGTGCTGGTACCCGGGTGGGTGGGCTTGTGTACCTTCTAGGACCCTGTGGGTCTCTCCAACAAACTCTCCTGTGGGGCTAGGAGTCTCTCCTGGCACCTCAACCCCCAGAAGTGTTTTCAATCAGTGCTTTAGGCTTTGTTTCCTGGCGCTGGGTCCCTGGGTTGCGTGGTCTATCTCACTGCCCGTTTTCACCTGGTTTCTCTACACACAAATGTGTGACTGCAGACAGCCACCTGCCTTGCGTGCCTCACTGGGTCTGCTCATTGCCTCCCCATGCCCGGGGTCTGCTAGCCACCACCTGCGCACCTGGGGTCTGCTAACAGCCGCCTGTGCCCTGCATACCAGAGTCTGCCAGGCACCGCTTTTCCTGCTGCAACCCCTCTCCTCTGGCTGCTGACTCCGCCTACTTACCAGTCGGACTTCCAGACTTCAGGACAATTCAATTTTCTGTCCTGGTTGTTTTTTTGTTTCTAAATTTTTGTTGTATTTAATTTTGGTTGTGTGAGGAGGCACAGTGTGTCCACCTATGCCTCCATCTTGGCCAGAAGTCCTCTAGCAGTTTCTTCTACCAATTCAATCTCTGCTGGCTTTTGCAGTCAGAAGAGTCATTGGCTTTTCAATTGCAGGAGAGAATGAGTTCTTTTCTCAGGGTATGCTGCAGACTGACGTAGTACCTCTCTTTATCAGACACTCCTCTGTTCCAGTTATATACACTGTTATTCAGTTCAATGTGGAGTTCCACAAGTGGTCGTCTTCTGGACAGAAGGAGAAAGGCAAAGATTAATGCCATGCAAATACCAAAAACAAGACAGACTGTCATTAGGATGAAATGAGCCAAATGAGGTGAAAGTGCTTTGAAATTGCTCATTTCTACTCTACACGCTGCTTCATGAGTGATTCAAACAAGCTTGTAGCACTTTGGCCCAGTGACGTTGGTCCCCTCCCCAAGGGACCACTGAGTCTTACTCTGGGGACACACCAGCTAAACGACGACCCACCTGGATTGTCTATGCAAATGCAAGACTCATGTAAAAAGCCACTGGCCCACCGAGCATCTATCTTTGAAGACGGACTCAGTTGCTCCTGCTCTAGCACTCCCTGTACTGCTGAACCACCAATGAGGGGCTGGGGGCTGCAGGCCACGACATCTATTCCTGGGGTCCCCAGAGCTACAACGGAATGCACTTCACAGATGGCTCAGAAATATCACTCTAAGTTGTAACTGGGAAGTAAGTGAAAAAAGATTGCTAATCTTACATGTGAGGTACAGGGTGGGTCCATCAGCTTCAACAGAGATGAGGTTACTAACATTTCCCTTAAAAAAGTATTCTTGCCCATAAATATCAAAAACATCTATACAATAAAAACTTGCAGACCTGAACAGTCAGGTACCATTTTTTACTTATCAAATTGTCAAGACTTGGGAAAATATAAGAGCACGCAGTGTCGATGAGAACTTGGGGACGCAGGCTCTCTCAGACAAAGCAGGGAGAACTGTACTGGGGGCCAGTCTGAGAAGAGCATCAAAGGCTTTAAAAAATGCATGTCATTCAACACAGTGATCCCATTCCTGGGAATATTCCCAAGAAAACAAAGATCAACACAAATACTGAGCTAGAAGGATATTAATACTTTCTTTTTTGTGAAAGCTTGACACAGTTCAGTGACTTAAAGATTAAACAAGTAAATTATGTTAGAGCCATATCATGGGTTACCGTGCAGACATTAAAACAATGCTGTAGAAATGTGAATACTGACATGTAAAAATTATGATATACTGTTGCACAGACTAAAAGCAGATTATAAAGTAATAGTAGGTGATGATTCTATTTTGGCCTTTAAAATATTAATATATGGTTGTGCGGGTATCCAAAAAAGATCAGGAAGGCCATATACCAAGATCTGGTTAACAGAGGTTGGTTCTGAAAGTAGGACTATAACTGCTTCTTACGTTCTGTTTTCAGCCTCTATTTTTAATGACTTTTTCCAATATGGAGTATGTATCACTTTTGTAATTAAGAAAAAAAAACAACGTTTTTGAAGATAAATATCCAAACGATAAGCTGACTACTAAGTGACCTCCTAAAGCTCAAAGTGTTTATACTCTGTGCAGGGTCTGTATCATACTCCTAAGGCAACTCCAACAGGGAATAAAAAATCCTCTTTCCTCTCTGCCAAGAGGGGCACCTCTGTATCAGTAGCAGGAAAATAAACGAGTGGTCTAGGGGTCAGCCATGGCCTGCGTGGCTCACCTTTCTTGCCACAGTTTTTTGGCGAGAAACTGCAGGTACACGGATGGCGAGATGGAGGGCCGCTCCAGCAGAGACACGTCTGCTCTGCACAAGCTCCAGAGGAAGTCAGCTTCTCGGTGAACCATGCAGGGCCCAGGCTGCCTTGCCTTGGAGTCCACGTTGTTCACTGCTGGCCCATCCACCTCCAGGATGCCACAGTCCTCCGGATGGTACTCTGTCTTCACATAGTTCTGAATGAAAAAGAGTTTTGGCTTTCCTACCAGATAAGGGCATGTGTCTCCCATGAACATCCTCCTGATGTGATCTAAAGGTAACCCTGAGGGAGACGGGTCCACACCAAACACGCTGTGGGAGTTCCCTCGGCTCATCAGGACACACACGAAGCTGTCGTAGTCTTGGTGTCGAGGCATATGGGCAACTTCGCGGAGAATCTGAATTATGTTTTCCATAGACAGAAGCAAGAAACACCGGACTTCATAGCCCAGGGAAGTGAAGGTATTCTGAAGAAGCTCTGGGGGAAAAAAACCAGACAAGTACATAAGAATGGATACATCTGCAGGGCTCAGATCCAAACCTAGATCCAAACAGCTGCAGAAAGGGTGGCATGGGTCACGAGACCCCCTGACCGCCACCTGCTGCGGGACGATCTGGAGGCCCTGAGTCATTTCCAGACTCTCCAGTTCCTTCCTCTCATGACCTGTTTCCCAGTGTAACCTCCAACTACGCAGTGAGAACGCTTGGTCAAGATTTCCTACAGTGTCCCCAGAGCTTCATCTAGTTTCCAGGAATCCTGGGCTGACTTTGACTCCAGAAGCTGTAGAACGCAGCAGAAAAAGGAGACGGAGTCTGCTGACCTAGCCACACAGGGGGACAGCGTGATCTTTAGGAAGCAGGTCTTCCTAACTCTAAATGGAAGCAGTGATACCCACCCTATGAGAATGCCATGAGGACTGAATGAGATAATACAAATAAAGCTCCTGGTGCTCAATGAAAATGAGTTCCTATTCTCTTTTCTAAAATGTTTGTGTCTATATTCTAGAAGTCTCTATAGCCTTGGAACCCCAGACCCTCTGCGAAGTCTACTTCTTTCCCGTCTTCTTAGCTTACCTTCACTGGAGAAATAACACAGCCTCCTGAATTATTTTATCTTTCTAACAGTGGAGAGACATCTTCCTCTCCATCACTTGAAAACTCCACACTCTTTTGACCCACCCATTTGGTTTCTGTTCCTTGTCTGAGAGATGCCTCCAGATTTTATTCATTTGCAGGGCAAAAAAAAACACAAAAAACAAAAAAACTGTTCTGTCCAAAGCCCAGAGGCTAAACAAGCATCTCCTAATTCAGGTTGTCACCCACACTATTAGCTCATGAACTTCTCTGGGTTTGTTTCCGTGTCTTATGATTACGAGCCCATCTCTCTTCTTCCCCTGGGGAAGGGTCTTCCAGAAGCCTATCACTGCATTCACCCCAAACCTAACAACACAATAGTAATTAGAAGAGACATTACTTCCCATCTTCCCTTCCAGGACAAAGGGATCCCATCTCCCACTAGTTTAGGCATCACAGAAAAGCATCAAGAGGAAATATATAAATGAAGGTACCGCATAAAAATATAGAGATATTCCTTTTTCTTGAATGTGAACCACACTTGGTAACTCGTTTCTAATGTGTGGAATGTGACAGGAGGCATACTCTGACTTCCAAAGCTAGATCCCGAGAAGGATGTGGCTTCCACCCCATTCTTTCTCTCTTTTGAACTGCTCACGCTGGGGGAAACCAGCTGCCATGTCCTGAGAACACTGAAGCAGTCCCGTGGACAGCCCACACAAAGAATGAAAACCTTGCACCAACTCCCCAGCCACATGCGTGACCACCTGAGAAGAAGATCCCCTAATCCCACTTGAGCATCAGATCACCTGGGCTGACATCTGGACACTTACTCCTGAGACAGTATGGGCCAGAACAGCCCAGCTAAGCCACTCGACGCACAGAAACTGGGAGAGATATTAGTACTGGTGTTCTATGCCGCTAAATTTTGGAGTGGTTTGCACACATTATTAGATAAATAAGTTATCAGCTCAATCCTTTGGTCTCTCCTGTCAGGAAAAGGGAATGGCAATAACCAAGACTTAAGACTATAGTGGGACTACTTACTTTTCTCCCCTGCCTAGCCCACAGGTAAAGCTGAAATAAATTAATTATGTATATCACATAATAATGAAGAAATATAAAGAAGGTGCCAAGCTCCTTAAAACCCTATGTTAAATAAGTGTCATCAGGGAAATAAAAGACCTGATACATGGGTTGCTGATATTCTATTAAGTAACTCGCAGGTCTTCACAGAACCTCAGTGCAGCAGAAGAGGCTCCACAGCACTGCCCCTGGCCAGGGCTCCAAGGGGCGGGGGGCAAGGCCTCTGTTCCCAGGGCTGCCTTCAGGATGAAACCCAGGAGTGCACATCAGGAATACCTGGACTAGGTCCTCAGTTCCATCATTGCTGTTTCATCCCAAGCGATTTCTTTCAGGACTCACCTCTCTCTAATCATGGAATATTTTCTCCTCTAGGGGGCAGAAGCAAATAGGGGAATACTAGGCTCAACGCTTTGTTTGTTATCTCAGAACGGTTCACTTTCAAAACCCTCTCTTGGCTGATAGATTTCCTCCCTTATCAAAGTCCTTGAAAGAAAGACAAATACCAAATGATATCATTTATAAGAGAAATCTAATGAACAAAATAAATTAACAAGGAAAACAGAACCGGAGATATGGAAACAAGGAACAGACTGACAGCTGCCAGCGGGAAGGAGGGTGAGGGATAATGGTGGAAAGAGGGGAAGGGACTAGTCAAAGAACATGCGTGAATGACCCACGGACATGGACAACAGTATGGGGACTGACTGTGGGAGCAGGGCATGGGCTGGGTGGAGGAGGACAAAGCGGGGAAAACTGGGATAACTGTAATAGAATAAACAACAATAATTTTTAAAAAAGAAGTACAAATGGGTAGTTTCAGAACAGTCATGGGGATGTAAAGTACAGCACAGGAAATATAGTCATTATGATTGTAATAACCATGTATGATGTCAGACGGATACTAGATTTACTGGGCTGATCACTTGGTAAGTTATATAATGTCTAATCACTCAGTTTTACACCTGAAACTAATATAATATTGTATGTCAAGGGTACTCAAAAAACAAAAAATTATTTTTTAAAAAAAGGCTAAACCAAGCCCTGGCTGGCATAGCTCAGTGGATTGAGTGCGGGCTGTGAACCAAAGTGGCGCAGGTTCGATTCCCAGTCAGGGCACATGCCTGGGTTGCAGGCCATGCCTCCAGCAACGGCACATTGATGTTTCTCTCTCTCTCTTCTCCCTCCCTTCCCTCTCTAAAAATAAATAAATAAATCTTTTTAAAAAAAGGTTAAACCAAAGAAAGAAAAAGGAAGAAAGCCACAGTCTGTCTTTCCATGCTGACACACAGAGGAACTGTCAGCACATGACAAATGCTGACTTGTGCCTTCCACCTCCTCACTTCATCTGGCTCCCTGTTCTGGCAGGTTCCTGCAGGAGGAGCAGCTGTCATGCGGCAGTGAGCAGGCAGCTGCATAGCACAGGGCAAAAGAGGAACCAGTCTTGGAACTGACAGATCCGAGTTTAAGTCCGGCTCTTCACCCTACTTACTGAGTCTGAACTTTGCCTAGTCCTGAAAGAGAGCAGCTTACATCAGCAGAGGGGCTGGGAATCTGAGGTCAGGGCACGAAGTCCTTACCACATAGAACAGGAGAAAAAAGGCTAAAGCTGGAGGTGAAGCCAAAACCCATACAGGTCCCCAATGCCAAGAATAGGACAATAAGAATTCAAATCTGGATGGGGCCTCCGACTAAGACAGAGCATCCTTTAAATATCCCTCTGGAGAGAGTCATTCAAGAGACCTGCCTGAAACCATTGAGGCTGACATTTCCCCTTAATATCACACCTCTCCTCTATCAGACAGTGAGGCAGCGTGGTGACTGATGTCAGCTAGGAACTGCAACGTTCTTTGTTGGGCCAGCAAGAACGCAGAGATAGTCCAGGCTAGTTCACAGGATCAAGAGGGTAGTAACAGCGTGACAAGTTACAACCTTAGTTTACTCATCTATAAATTGGGATGAATACTAATGCCTACACTATGTTCCTCAAAAGGTGGCTGTGAGGACCCAATGAGGTTTCTGTCAAGACACTTTGCAAACTGTGAGTGCTTACAACCATAACATAACAATTTTAAAGAAAACAAAGGCAGCCATTTCAAATCACAAATCGCAGAGCCTGCAGGGCACCTCTCCCACGGAACCCAGAGAGGTCTCTGTATTGGAAACTAAAAAGGTTCAGAGCAGTCAGATTCTGTGTCCTTTTATAGCATCATGACCTTGTCCTTTCTTTCCCACAAATAGGGAAGAAAAACTCGGGGGCTGAGGAGAATAAAGCTTCAACAACTGCAGTTCTCATTCTACTGCCCCTGGAAATCCCACTCCCGACCCAGCCCTTTCTTTGTTAACTTGAACTGTTTGTCAGAAACCAACTTTCTAATATGATGTGGGGTTTTTCAGGCTGTGCAGTGCAGTTAGTACAGGTCTGGTAAGTGAAGGTGACGGGGGGGGGGGGGGGGGGGGGGGGGGGGGGGGGGACTTAAGAGTTGGAACACTTTAGTTTGAGGTAAATAGTTAATAAGTCTAGTAGGTAATGCATATGTTAAAACTGTTGTTTCAGGAACTTCAGATTTGCCCCACCACTCCCAGAACAGACAGCTGACCTCCTGGGGCACCGCCAGATTTTACTGCATGGGGAACAAGTGGAGGCATCCGGGCCATTGTGTTCCAGATGACAACCCACCGCTGGGAACAGCTAACTGCCCAGGACGAGAATGCTACAGTTTCTTTCACCTAATTTTCCCTGAATTTCAAAACCCCTCACCATACCTTGTTTATTCCCTGTTATAAAAGACTGACTTGGAAAGAAAATATAAGATGGTTTTATTAGAGTGCCAACCCACCATTTTCTCAGATTGCCAGCCATCCCAATAACCACCCATAAAGATTCAATCCCTGTCTCTTACTGAATTTGGCATGTGACAGGCATCACGAACCCTGGTATGTTTTCCTGTTTCAAAGGGTCAGCAGCATCTGCAAAGCATCTCAGCAAACTACCTCTGGGCTTTCACATTTCCTGCTGCTCTGTTAGAAGACGAAGTTTATTTATTCAAGATTTACAAGGGAAATAGCATCTGCTAGAAAAAGCAAAGTCTTTGCTTGGTTAATAAGTGCAGAAAAATCTCCAAGCTTCTCAGAAAGAGTGGGGGAGGAGAGAGAAGAAAAAACACTTCCTAATCTGCAAACACCATCGTTCATCCAGGAGCCTACAAACCAACCAGAGCCCGAGATCAAGGCCCAGAGTCCATCTGCCTGTGACGCAGGACATTCACTCCTCCATTCCTGACAAGATCAAAAGCCAGCACTATGTCAGGGCACTGCAAGAACCAGGACGTGACACAGGCCTCGTTTTGCAAGGTCACTGACACCGATGACACAACACCAGGACTCGTTTTTTAATTCCACCAAACTCAGAGAACTGGCCCCAAATCCCTAAGCCTCCACGTCTGCTCCAAGGAGAGGTTACTAACAAGCCACTCCAAAAATCACCTTCTCTTTCACAATGTGGCTCTAAGAACAGACTCCATCTGATTGCCTCCATATTTGCTTCACATAGGGCCTAGCATGCTATTCTGCAGCTAGTAGGTCCCCAATAAACCTTTATGACATAAAGGAAGAATAAACTTATAAATGTTTTCAAGACCTGCATACTCTCTGGGTAAAAGTCTCTCTTTTTTTTGAGTACAGAAAATAGGTATAGGAGAGTCTGCTAAACTCTGCAGATACAAAGGAATGGCTTTAGAAACACACTGAGATTACAAGCACATATTCCTTCATTCATTTTCCCACCAAATATGTACTGGGCTCCAATGTGCCAGGCACTGTTTCAGGTACTGGAGACACAGTAAAAGGGATGGACAAGCTTCCCACCCTCATGGAACTGACATTATAGCAAAGCAGCTGAAAGCAGAGGCTTTGGAGTCAAGCTGTCAAACCCCAGCTGTGTTAGTAGAGAAGTTAGGAAGGGAGTTCTCTGGGCTCTGGTTGCTCACCTTGAAAATGGGGATAACAGACTATATAGTAAGAAGCTAGGGAAATTCCTGGGCAAGTGGAATGAGGAAACGGAGACTTTTTGGTTGTTTGAAAATTAAACAAAGCCAAACAGTTTGAGCAATTTACAGCCAGCTGGTAAATTAGAAGACCTTATCTTTCCTAACCAGAGAGCACGTAACTTCTTGCCCATTAACCACAGGCGTGGGGGAAGAGAGGAATTCTAATGCAAACAGAAAAGATAAGATCCGAACAGAGAGAGCCAGCTTGGATGGAGCTGCGTGAATCCCCTTTCAGCTTCCCCTCCCAAGACAAACAGCAAGTCTGTGCTTCCCCCTGGGTAGTTCCCCCTCCCAAATTCCCACTTTCCCCCCATACAAACTTGCTTATGAAAGCTCAAGGTAAAATGAATGTTAGGGTTTTTACCTACCACCTTCTCAGACTGCTGGTCTCTGATATTAATAAGAGCGCAATTATAACCCAATCCCTGTCTCTGCGTTTTGGCTGAGTGGTGAGAGGCAGCATGAGCCCTCTGGTTTCAGTAGCACCTATCTTACAGTATTATTTATGAAGATTAAGTGAGAGTCCATGTAAAGGAATCAGCAAAGTACCTGGTAATAGGACAAAATGCCCCCTTTTCAGGCCCTCTTTGCCAGAGCTGACTGGACCCCATAAAGCATGACTGACCCTAACTGTTTTATGAGTCTTTATCCCCAGGACTAGGACATTACTGGAAGTGCCCTGAAAGCACAGATGCTCCGGGAACTTACAAAGCAGGATACACCAGGACCCTGCAGCTGAAGATAATATCCAGACAAGCTGCAGCCCAGCTGAAACACCCTGCTCTACAACGGCCCCATCACCGCCCATCACAGGATGAGAGCCCAGAGCCCTAACCCCTCAGGGCCGGTGCAGTCTCCATACCTAGCCCCTTCCCTCTCTTGGAAAAGTAAAAATGAAAAAAACTTTGCTCTCTGAACTTTCTTCTCTTTGTGAATTCTTTCACAGCCCTTGTCACCAACCACCCTAACATCTGGCACATGGTAGATTTTTAAATATTTTTATACTCTAATCACTACCACTCCCAAAGTCAGTATTATCGTATTACTGTTAGTTTCTTTCAGATCCCTTGTTTCTCTTGGCAATAATGTTTATTCCCAGACTCCTGCAATCCTCCCAAATGGTCAATGTTAACGACATGACAAAGTTAACTAGGCAAGACAAAAAGAAGCCCCACATAATCACTCTAGATAAAGCACCCCCTCCCCCCACACTGTTTAGATGGAAATACAGAGTACGGGGGTAATGAAGACTTCTGCCAACCTAGGATCCCAGGGCTCAGCGAAAAATCACCAGGAGGGTAGCTGGAAAATGAAGAGCCACAGGCCTAGAGAGAGGGCACGAGAGGAGACTCTGCCTTCCACTTTATATTAATTAGCACTCCCCTGCTGTGCTGAGTCTCAGCTGGGCCTGTGATGGATTTGAGACCCCTCGGCATTCCACTTTAATGCCCATGATTCACACCCATGCAGCCGTATTATAGGGTCCAACTCTAACCATACTGCTAAAATGCAGAATTATACAAATATTCATTCAGTCCTTGCTGGCAAGAGTCCCACAGCCCAGCAAGGGAAGCAAGCAGTGACAATGGCTTTTAGCCACAAATTCACAGCAGCCCATGTGGCTTTATCTTTATAATTCTCTTTATACAACAGACATACATCTTGCACCAGGGAAACTATAATGAGTAAAACAGAACTAATTAAAATAGAAAGTAGAAGTCAATTACATAGTCTCTTTTAAAGCAGGATATTACTCATTGAGAAAATATCTTCTCTTCCTTACATGGGTACTAACAGCTACCAAAGAAAGGACGCTTATCTATAGCTAAGGAAATGGCATTTGTCATATTTAACCAAAAATAAGGACATGAGAACAGGAGATCATAATGAAATCAGCCTGGGACTTTCAGCCTAGTATTTGCTAATTTGATATTCTGTTAGATTCTCTTTCCCATAAATCTCACCATGATAACATTTTAAATAAGCCTAACAGACACCTCTGACTCATTCTCAGAAAATGTTGGAAGATTAGTTAGGCCTCAGAAAGACAGCGTCCTTGGAGCAGGCAGAGCATCCAGGTCAGACAAACTTCTCCAGGCACAGAAAACGTGATGCACTGAGAGCCACTGATTGCCACAGCAGTGAGGTTCCTACAGAATTCCCGTGTCCACCAGAGCCCACTTGAGACCAGGAGAGCATTTCTTAGGAAGAAAGGACTTCTGGTCAAGATGGAGGCATAGGTAGACATGTTTTGCCTCATGCAACCACAGACAGAATTACAACTAAACCTCAAAACAAATAATACCCAGAACTGTCAGAAAATCAAACTGTATGGCAGTCTGACAGCCAAGGATTTAAAGAAGCCATACTCATCCAGACTAGTAGGAGGTGTGGAGACAGAGACGGGTGGAGAGGTGGTGGTTGCAGAACGGGCGGTCCCACACTCACATGTAGTAGAGAAAAATTGGGAGGAATAAACAGGGAGCCAGTGATCCCAGCGCAAGGCCTAACTGTACAGCCCAGGGTTCCAGCACCTGGAAGATAAATCCCCATAACTTTTGGCTATAAAAACCAGTGGGGGTTGGGCAGAGGAAGAAATTATGGGATTTTCAGGAGACTCCATTTAAAGGGCCTGCATGATCTTAGAACATATGCAAACCCACCCACTCTTGGATTCAGCACCAGGGCAACAGCAAGAAAGGTGCCAGTCACATATAGGGAGGGGTAAAGTGACTGGAAACAGGGCGAGTTCTGGGCAAACCTCCAGAAGCCAGGCAGCAGCACTGTCCCCTCTCCAAGCCTTCCTCCCAAACAGAACCACAAAGTGGTGAAGCAGGTTGCCCTGACCTGCCCTGGAGATTACCTAAGGCTCCACCCCACACAATTTACTGGTGGCTTTTCTACAACAGACCATGCTACTAAGGGAGTCAAAGCAGCTCTACCTAATACACAGAAACAAAGACAGGGAGGCTGCTAAATTGAGGATACAAAGAAATATGGCCCAAATGAAAGAACAGAACAAAACTCCAGAAATGTATCTAAATGAAATGGAGAAAACAAACCTATCAGATGCAAGCTCAAAATATTGGTGATCAGGATGCTCAAAGAAGTCACTGGGTACAGCAACAACGTAAAGGAAGAAGTGAAAGTTATACTAAGTGAAATAAAGAAAAATCTACAGGGAACCAACAGTGAAGGGAAGGAAGCCGGGGTTCAAATAAATGATTTGGAATGTAAGGAAGAAATAAGCATTCAACCAGAACAGCAAAAGAAACAAGAATTCAAAAAACAATGACAGTATGAGAAGCCTCTGGGACATCTCCAAACATACCAACATCTGAATCATAGAGATGCCAAAGGAGAAGAGGAAGAGCAATAAATCGAAAACTTATTTGAAAAAATAATGAAAGAAAACTTCCCTAATTTGGTGAAGAAAGTAGACATACAAGTCCAGGAAACACAAAGAGTCCCAAACAAGTTGGACCCAAATAGGAACATATCAAGACACATCATAATTAAAATGCCAAAGTTTAAAGATAAAGAGAAAATCTTAGAAGCAGCAAGAGAAAAGCAGAGTTACCTACAAAGGAGTTCCCATAAGACTATGAGCTAATTTCTCAAAAGAAACTCTGCAGGCAAGAAGGGACTGGCAAGAAATATTCAAAGTGATGAAAAGCAAGGAACTACAACCTACATTACTCTACCCAGCAAAGCACCCATTTAGAATGGAAGGGCAGACAAAGTGCTTACCAGAACAGGTCAAGCTAAAGGAGTTCATCATCACCAAGCTGTTATTACATGAAATGTTAAAGGGACTTATTTAAGAAAAAGAAGATAAAAAATGAACATTAAAATGGCAACAATTCACAACTATTAACTACTGAATCTAAAAAACAAAACAAACCAAGCAAACAAGCAGAGCAGGAACAGAATGAAAGATATGGAAAATTATCTGAAGGGTTATCAGCTGGAAAGGGAAGGGGAAAATGGGGGAAAAGGTGCAGGGATTAAGAAGCATAATTGGTAGGTACGAAATAGACAGGCAGATGTCAAGAATAGTATAGAAATGGAGAAGTCAAAGAACTTGTTCTTTGACCCATGGACATGACCCATGGACATGAACTAAGTGGGGGGATTGCTGGAGGGGAGGCGGGTACCAGGTGGAGGGAGGCAAAGGGCAAAAACTGGGACAACTGTAATAGCATAATCAATGAAATGTATTTTTTTTAACTGTTGAAAAGTTGAAAGGAAACAGAATGATCAGCCTCTTCAAAGAAGAGATTAATAATTAAACATAATTAACCACATACCACTTATCTAGATTCTTCTCATTGTTCTTTGATGCATCACCAGTGACTGATTTCATCTGAGTCAGACATCCAACCACAATTGGATAAAAAGATCAATTCAGATCCAAATAGTGACATACAGGTAGCAGACTCTGGGCAACAGCCCAAGTACAGGGTGGCACAACTAAGTGACACATTGCCTCTAAGAGAACACTCATTTATCATACCTTTAATGCACTCCAGAAAAGCTTCATGGTCTATGTGGGTGAAATGATGAGGTATCTGGTAATACTGAAACCAGAAAGTCTTCCATTTTAACCACTCCCAGAGGCCCAAGACTCCTCCCTGCCATGGCATCCAGCATGAAAAGACAAGACTCACTAACTTTCACAAATCATGCCTTTGTGCCAGACAAAAGGGTCTGTGTTCCCCTCTTTCAATTTCCTGCTGACACACAGCTAGACTAAGTTCCTAGTCCAGTGGGGTTAGATGAGGCCACATGAGTGAGTTCTGACTGGTAGGATATGGGTGGAAATGATGTATACCACCCTGAGGCCTGGTTCCCAAATGTACGTGAGATCATGCACTTCCTTCATCCACCAGCTAGATCTAGAGGATCCTGTAGAAAACTCTAAGGCCTCAGATGATGAAGCCACTAAATGACCACTGGGAATAAAGCCCCCTCTAGCTCAGCGATTTTCAACCTTTTTAATTTCATGGCACACATAAACTAATCACTAAAATTCTGCAGCACAACAAAAAATATATTGTTTACTGGTCTGACAAAAAAATAGGTATAATTTTGATTCATTTATACCAGATGGCCATTATGTTGGCTGTTGTCATTTTTAATTTGATAATTTAAGGGAAAAGAGGTCAATGCCCTGACTAAATAGTTGGGTATAGCCCAGTCCACAGTAGGCTGTGGTATAAATGAAATTTCCCCTTTGTACAGACTGTGGCAGTGGTTTGTTACAGCAGCATAGTGGTCATCACACTGATGAATACAACTTGACTGTGCCACAGTCTCACTGTGGAGGGATCAGTTAATCTGCAGCAGACACACCTACCTGTGTCATTGCCGATGCAGTCAATTATCAAGCAGATTCCTAAGGGTTTGCTCTGCATCCTGTATCTTTCTTCTGGTATGTGCTAGGAAAGAAAGCAGAGACTGTTAAAGACTCTGGATACTGCTGTTTCCACAAGGTCCCACCTATATACCATCTTTTCTTTTGGATTTTCTTAAACATTCCTTTGGCAGGTAAGTCAGTCAAGAGACAGAGCCTGAAGTCATCACAGATGACATTTCCCATTAGTATAAAAATTTTTCTCTATTCAGGTAATACGCATAAGACAACAAGCTATTTCAGCTTTTATTTAATTTTAATGAGAATTGCAGTCTCTTTACATGTGTCTTGGCTTTGCAGGATACAGAGATTTTGAAACAAACAAAAAAGATAGATCACCTTTTTTCTTAGTAACCTGAGTTTGTGCAAGTGAGATCTTTCCAAACTAGTACAAAACGAGGCCTTCTATTGCCTCTCCTTACAGAGAGGTTATCAGCCTATGAAAAAGCCAGAACAAGTCAAGGTTCACTGCTCGCTAGTATGTTCAGTAATCACTCAGCTGTAAAGAGAAGTGCCACTCTGGAATTTTCCTGCATTCCACTAATGCAATCCATTTCGTTGCTGCAACCACGGTTCCCTTTTAGAAAAGTACTCAGGAGAATAACACTCTCAAAATCCCATTGTTGTCACATAAAAACAATTCTTAACTGACAGATATTTTTAAAGAAGTCAGTATTCTCCAGAGATACTGTGCACACAGTACAATACCAAATCAGATAATTTATTCTGTACCCGAGGCAAAGATGCTCCTGATTCTTGAATGGATGTCTTCACTGGTTCTCCTGGAGAATAAGACAGAAATCATTTACAAAGCTGAAGGAGAACTAAGCCCACTCCCATTGCTGGCTGCATTTCCTCATTTCACAATTGTCTCTTCCTCTATTTTCTTCCCCAAACTCCTTTCCTCAGCTATACTCAGCCCCAAGGTTCTAACCTCGCAGTGAAAAACTGGTAAGAAAACGCAAGTCTCCATGTTAAACAGGGGCTATGGAAAAAACTACTGAAGTAGCAAGTGAAGGAAGGCTCTTCCTTGCCCTTCTCCAAGTGAAACCCAGGTGACTGGTGAGCTTTTAACCTGATAGGGAGAATCCAACAACTTCACTGCAAACAATATCAGTATTTCCTACATGTACTCTAGCTGTGGACAACACCCAAGGGAACAAACAGCTTTAGCGACTGAACAGATGGCCATGCTTCCTTAGTCCAGTGATACTAGGAGATCATAAAATGAAATGTCAATGGCAAGATAAGGGACACTGAGCTTAGCAAGTGTAGATGAGCCTTTAGGCTTTAGGCATTTACCATTTTGTTAGATAAAAATGGCTATTAGCCCAAGGAGGCAGAGAAACCACCAGTTGTAAAGCCATGGAGGGCTGGCTCAAACCCCAGCCCATCACTGGCAAGTTTTGTGATCTTGGGCAAGTTTCCTCCTGCAGTCTCAGGGCTCCTTTTAATCCCTAAGATGAACAAACTAATACCCGCTTTTATGATATTGTTGCAAAAATGGGATATAATGTCTAAAGACAGGCAAAGATAATGTCCAAATTGATAAGATTTGGGGGAAATGAGCACAAAGCTGTAAAAGTCAAAACAGCCTTTCTGAAAAACGACTAGCAACACCCTTTAAAGCAACATTCTGCTTCTAGAAGTTTATCCAATGGAAATAATAGAGCAAGTGTGCGAAAATGTCAAGGGCATCTACTGAATGACTATTCATGATGGCCCCAAACTAGAAAGAAACTAAAGGTCTACCAAGATGAAACAGGGTAAATAAATTATGGTATATATAATGGAATCCTATGCAATACTAAAAAGGATAAGAGAGATCTTTATGTATTTGACATGAAAAGATACATAGGCTATATTAAGTAAAAAATGGATTACTAAATAATACAATATTGATCCAACGTACTTAAAATACATATTTATTTGTGCTCATATATTTACACATCCACATGTGAAAAATAAGAGCCTCAGAGGCATATAAATCAAACATTAATGGTAGTTACATCTGATACTTAGAATTAAGAGGAAATCTCACTTTATCTTTTTGAATTTTGGCAATCATAGATAACAGATTAACAAATCACAAAATCTATGCAATATATCTATCTATCTCAGTTTAATGCACTTGGTAAGAGCTTAATAAATTATAGTTATCATCATCTTCATCATCATCCAGATGAAATCTCTTTAGAAATCCAAATTAATATAAATACTTGGTGTGATTATTTTAAACTTCTGTTAGATTTTGGTCAAGTTATCAGAATGTTTTCTTCTTTTACTAGCAAATAAATCATGTCCAGGCAAAAGCAGGTAACTAGCTCCCCTAAGTATCATCAAGGGTGTGGGGAGCCTCAGTTACCTCGCCTGTATCATTCCAGTCAAG
The DNA here is from genome assembly GCF_004126475.2 of Phyllostomus discolor. NCBI lineage: Eukaryota > Metazoa > Chordata > Mammalia > Chiroptera > Phyllostomidae > Phyllostomus > Phyllostomus discolor. Next base: position 28,653,964 of record NC_040906.2, read on the forward strand.
GGTAAACCTGCCATTAGGGAACATGATGGAAAGAACTCAGATTGTTTTTAATTCCTCTCCAAATCTACCAGCTCTCCTATATCCCTTTAAATGGCTTCCAGAATGCTAGTTCTTTCCACCTCACCAGTGTTTTAAAAAATGCTGTAATTTCAGGAATTAATTTACTCCTCAGTAACTTTTCCTGGAGAGTGTAAGTTTAGGTAGGATATGACAGGCAAGAGCTTCACCATCTGGCTAATCTGGGCAAAATGCTTCTGTTTCCAGGTGTGAGTAGGCAGCATACAGGCTGCCACACAAAGACGGCGCCCATCAGGCCACTGCCCTACTACAATGTTCATGATCTCCGCTGCACAAAGGACAAAGTGCAGGCTCCCCAGTTAAGACTGAGCAAGCCCTGCTTACCTGCCTGTCAATCTCTGCCTGCCTCTAGGAGTTCTGAAGCACAACCATCTCCACTGCAGAGTCTCAGCCTTAAAGGAGGACTCAAGACAAGCAAAAGAAATACACTTTTTAAAAAAAGATGAGAATGAGTATTGATATTTTAAGAGAGATGAGATAGATTGTACAGGTAGAAATAACTAGATTTTTATTGTACTTTTTCTTTTTTTTTTTAGGGGAGGTCATCTAGAGAGTACATAAATTTATTAAATGGGCTTATAAAAGAAGACCCTAGCAACCTTTCTTCTTCCTGCTCTGATACTTGGTTTAACATGGCTCATTATCATGGCTAGCTTAATGATTACCATGGCCTGGTTACTGTTCCATTTCAGGTAGAAATGTCACATTTCTACAAAATATATAGCTAAGATGTTGAAGCTGATAAAGTAAGAGGTGTTTAGATTCAAATACTGTACGTGAATTCAGTAAATAACTAGAAACGCCCATGAATACATTTTAAAAGTCTAACTGCTTTTTATTTTTTGAGGGCTTTTAATTAGAAATGTATAGATAAAGAAAATGGCCAACTCTAGAAAACAAAACGTTTTGTACTGGAATTGTCAAGCACTTATAAAGAAGGAACATAAAGAGAAGCCAGTCTTACTTTGAATGTCAGGCTGTCTCACCACGAGTCTCTGTTCTTTACTTCTCCCATTCTGAAGCTTCAAATATAAAGAATAAGGTCATAGTCTCTGTTAGGTTTTCAGAGTCACATTACAGTACACAGCTTTAAATATCTCAGTAAGATTTTTACCCCGGGAAAAGAAAATATCATATCCATTGTCAAATTACCTAAAGAAGAATAGCGAGAGCCATTAACTCCATGAGTCCTATATCTTGTAGCCAAAGAACAAGGCAACTCTTTTTCAAGAAGTGAATATACAATTAATGTGTACATATGCTAAACTAGCATATCAGAATGTTTCACAACAGCTCAATGAAGTCAGATGTTATGGTAGAGTTACTATAAGAACTCCAAGACTGAACAAGTTGTTAGAACATGCAATTTACCTTCAACCTGATCCTTTAACATAGAGGCAATGTATGTATAAGAGTGGGAATTCTAGCCCAGACAAACCTTGTTATAAATCTCAGTTCTGCCATTTACTGGCTATGTAACTTCAAAAAAGTTATTTAACTTCCATATGTCTGTTTCTTGTCTTCAGAATGAGGACAGTAATAGTATCTACCTTATAAATTTGGGGGGAAAGTTAAATGGATATGAAACACTCAGGACAGTGCCTAGCACATGGAAGTGCTTAATAAATGTCCAGTTATTGTTTTTCCATCACTGCCAAGCTATACATAAGCCACATGTGGGCTTGATTCTTGATAACAGCTACCACTTGTGAGAGCTACAGTGGGATTAATCAGAGAATGAAGATTGAACGAACCCTTTCTCTTCTTAGATGACAGGTCCTGTGTAAGGTACACATATCACATACTGTCAATCATTTGATACGCTCAGCTTTCAAATGACAGTTCTCCTCTGAATCTATCCTAGCCAAAAGAGAGAAGTAGACTGTTCATTAAGCTATGACTTTAAGTCTATGTGTCTAAATTAAAGAAAAACATGTCACTTCCTTTTATCCCTAGTAACCAGTGACTTAGCCATAGGTTGATGATACCAAATAGAAGTTCAAGCCCCATATGGATATGAATTCACTTTTACATACTATTAAAAACATATAACATTACATCAAAGTTACATTTTAAAAGCATTATATTGCAAAAAAAATATCAAATAAAGAGCATTCAATTCTATAATATGTTGGTATCATGTGTCATTTAATACCACTGTAACTTTTAAAGCACTTTTGCAGCCTTGTATGAGTTAATAGCCAGGTATTCAGTTCCTAAATCTTGTGAGAAATTCATTGAATTCACATGCTATGGTGCCTAATCACTAAATGAATGAATGATCAGGGTCACAGATTAATACACCAAATTTAAGAAGTTTACACACAAAGCATCTGAGTTCTCAATAGGCTACACAGACAATGAATACTTTCATTAGCAAAACAGAAAGGCAATAGTAAAAATATGACAGGCTTTTAACTAAGAATGATAACATAATTCATATTAGATAGACAGTAACAGAGGAAGCTCAGAAAAATCCAGGTCTGCATCCTAAATCAGTTTTGTCTCATGATTCGTATCACAAAGATTCAGAAAGATGAAATCATAATTGGTTCTTGAAAAATGATACCTATATCTAAGTGATGGCATGTCTAGTATGCAGTTTATTAAATACACCACAGAGTAGAGGAAGGAGCAGGGACTGGGCCCAAATCGGGTGATAGCTGGAGGTGGGTAATCACTTAATGTTCTGTAGGACTGTGTTTTCTTATTTGTTCAATGAGGGGCCGGATGGTATAATCCTTAACAAACATTTTAGCTCTGATTTCCATTGCTCAGTGGTATCCCTTATAGCTCATGTTCTTCATGAAACTATTTATATCACAGGAGTAGTTATGAAAGTGTTTGTAATTTAACCATGAAATTGCACCGTGGTATAAGTCCTCACTACAGATTCCATATATTTTTATATAGGGATGAGGATGAGATTACAATAAGATTAACTTCTCAGAACAGAAAAATTAACCAAAGAACAATTCTGAGAATGCCTTGCACCATCTACTATCACAGAAACCAGAAGTGACTATGTGATATTTATGTGTACAAAAATCAGTAACATCTCTCAGTAACAAAAACACATGTGCCGAAGTCATTAAAATAAGCTCAATAAAAAGCAAATGCCCAGAGAGGTAAATACAAAGGTATTTATTTTGAAGCACTGTTTGTATTAACAAAAGATTGGAAATAATCTCAATACACATACATAAAAAAAGGTTAAACGCATTGTTATACATCTAAAAGTAGAACCATGTGTAACCATTAAAACAATGATCAAATACAAGCACAGTTACATAGGATCATATGGAATAATTTCCAAGAATTCCCAGATCAGGACAATGCATAAAACAAAAATGAAATTTGATATGTGTATAGACTATCTTTGGATGGTTAGAGAAGAAAATAGTTAATTACAGTTGCTTCTGAAAGGAAATATACTTCAAAAAGACTTTTGTACCGTTTTGAATTATTTTTGTCCATGGGCATGTCCTGCCCAATTTTATTTAAAAAGCTAAATTTTCAAAGGAACAAATGAACAATGAAAAAATGTTTGGTTATATATGTAATACGCCAAAAGATGTACAAAAATGATTAGAGAGGAACATAATGAGAATACAGTGGTTATCTGTGTATTGTGGGACAGAGGTAGTTTATACTTCTTTGTTTATATTTCTCTGTGTTCTTCAAATTATCTCAATAAACATGTGTTTATTATCATAAGAAGTTACACATATTTTATTAAAATAAATGCATATTTCTGTCAAAATTTTTCCATATACATGTGAGAACATGTATATTTCAATTAACTTTCTGAAGTTGTTTCATGCTGGGATTCCACAATATTGCTCCAGACTCACCCTTAGGTTATAAGAAGGATCCTTAAGACTCAGGTTTGGGAGAGAGGCCTGGAGAGCATTTATATAATTTGTTCCTGTTGCTTGAGCTGTAAGCAGAAAAGAGGTTCTGAGTTAAGGTTTTTCAATTATTATCAAATGAATCTTCAACAATGGCTCAGTCCAAGGCCAATCTTCATCTTTGAAAATACCCTAACCTTTCCAGCAACCTCCTTAATTCAAAAGATCAGATCAGATGACTCTTCTACCAGTGTCTTTAAAACTAAAAATGCTACTCTTACCATTCATTTGGGGGTGGGGATGGGTGGGGGAGAGTCTATGGATCACTGGGTGTCAGCCACACTCTTTAGGCTGTAACTGGTGGCAGTGGACTGCTAACAGAGCCCAAGCTGATGCTGAGTCTAAAAGATAATGGGGGAGGGGTGGCATGGAAGAGAAGGCCAGTGTGAATCTGGTCCCCTTTACCAAGGAAGGGGTTATCAGCAGAAAAGACACCCTTTTTCATGAAAAGGTTTTGTGAAACTCAGAATACATGAAGGGCAGCTCTGAGACCCCAGTCACAGGACAGATGCCACCCAGAATCAGGTGGTGGTCAGGGCAAATGCCGGAGCAAAGCAGCAGAGCTCGGCATATATCCGAAAGCCCTGAATGTCCACAGAACCTCCCCCTGGTGCAGAAAATGGGAGTGTAAGCTCTCTCTTGGAGGCGGGAGTGTTAAGAACTGCTTGGTGGCACGTTGGGGAAGGCCAAGATTCCGTGGTCATGGGCCTGAAGTGATGAAGTCGGCAGATCTGGGCTACGAAGGGTATAAAGGGATATGATCTCTAATTACAGGCTAGCGGGGGCTGTGACTATTCAGGTTCTGTTCCATCTACCCAGCCAACAATGAATATTTACCAACCCAATCTACCATGCACAGGGTACTTAGCCACCAAGAGGCCAAAATCCTACTTACCAGACTGCTTGTATTTCTGGATTTTTGTCTTCAGGTCTATTCTGTGGATGGTCTTTAGGCATCTTTCTAATAAATCCAATTGATCTGGAGCAACCAGACTTAGTTTCTCCAATTCCATCACAAGATCCAAGAAACTCTAAGAGAGGCACCAGTAAGAAATAAATGTCAGTAGGGCTGACTATTAAGTCCCAGACACAAAACTTCAGGCCATGGTTCATAACAGCAAGAAGAGGTAGCAAGGGGAGCATCTTCAGACTTTCAGGGATCCTAAACCAAATCTCTCTGTTTGATAGTACCTCCAAGGGTGGATGCTACACACTCCTGAATTTTACTGAGCAAAGAGGTAGTGAGAAGTCTTTTGGGGGCCAACCTGTACCTAGGCTGGAGATGGACACTTGGGCCATTTTGTGTCATCGAGGAATATGGTGAGAGAGGCAGGCCTAAGAATACAGTAAAACCCTCCTGAGTTTTTTCTCTTGAAAATCAAGCTGGTATTCTACTGAAACACTCTAAGGGCTTTCCTGAAAAAGTAAGAGAGAAGGTAGTTTGGGGAAAGTTCTTACTAAAAAAATCCCAACAATACGTTTTAATCAGTGCTGGATATTCCAATTCATTCTGACTCAGAGCATATGAGGTGGCAAAATCTCAAGGTTAGGGCATTTTGCTATTCATTTACCCCAGGCCACAGCAATTGTGAAAGAACTATATTGCAAAAACAGGCATTGCTTCTGGTTTCATTTCCCTTCTGTTTAACATTTCTTTTCTTAAGTGCTATTTATTTTTAAATATAGTAACCATAATTAAATCCATATAAATGATTGAGAGGTAGGTTGATTAGAGGACACCAAAAAGAGAGTTCAATTTTTTTTCCTTTTCCTTCCTATTTTCCATTTGATGGTGGGGGAATACAATCACTCTGCATTCCTGGATTTCAGAATCTGTAATTATTGAGAAACATGAGGAAATCCCCAAGCAATGACTTACCCTCAGAAGCAGGTCCCTTATGGATGTACTGTCAAATACTAGAGGCCTGAGCTCTTCCTGGCCTGTCCTTAGGTCAGCAGTACCATATAAGGCCAGCTGGAATTAAAATACTTTCCTAGAAATCACAACATCCCTGAGATCTTCACCCTCTACCTAGTTTTCATTCCCAAGTCTCTACTCATGCCATTCCGGATGTATTAGTCATAAGGACATATCTCCACATGCAGCCTAATGACTCCACGCTGACCTTGAGCTGGCTGAGGAGGAAGACATGTAAGTAAGAGAACAAGATGAGAGTGGATTAGCACTTCTCACCTGTTTCTACTCAGCGTGAGCAGATGAAACTACCTGTACACCAGATGATCTGTCAAACTGGGAAGAAAACTGATGTATAACCCAGGCCTATGAATTTAACACAAGAATAAAATACATGGATGAGAGAAACAAGCAGGGCCACATCAGAAAATATCACCTTGTTTCCTCTCAACTTATAAGCCAATTTTCTTACCATCATGCTATTATCTAAATAAATAAATAAATAAATAAAACCAATGTCCTAACCAATGTGGCTCAGTTTGGTTTGGGCATTATCCCTCAAACTGTAACAGGGTGCAGCCAAGAGGGGAGCCCCAAATAAGATTTGTGATAGGGTCCAGAAGAGCTTGGAGATAATTGGCTCCACAACACAGGCCACACCTACCCAGGATGCTGGCAGCTATGGCCAATTGTGAGAGGAGCCAGAAATGGGGCTGCAGAGGAAGATTGGAGCTGGGATGTAGATGGAGGCAGGGCAGCCATTGGGCATCTCTCTTTTCGGGACCATGCATCTGTTGAGGACCACATGGCTTTGGCGTCTTGGTTGGGACCACGAGGCTTTGGAAGTGTTCCCTTTTGACACCTGCAGGTTGCCAGGAGGACTGTATGCATTTGTGGGGAACTTTAGGGAGCAGAGAAGTGAAATGGTTTGGTTGAAACATTGCTTCTGAACACCATTTTGGAATAATGGGGTTGTGGATAATGGTTTGGTTAGTATCCTGCTTCCAGGTTTCCCCCGTCTTCTCAGTTTCTCGGTAAGCCCACGTGGCACTAAGGGAACCTGTACTCAGGTTTGTGGAGGAAGCAAACCCCTCAGCTCTGTAAGCCGAGCCTGCGTGTATGGTGGGGATCAGACAGCAAGCCATGTGGGTGCACCGCTATTTTAGGTAAAATGGAGGACAAGTCACGGGAGTGTCTCACCGTGGAGGGTGGGTCGTGCATGGGCGTTGCCATCTTGGACAATCCAGTGTGCATGGGCACCACCGTCTTGGATTATGGGTCAGGTGAGAGTCCTGCCATCTTGGAACTGGGCAAGGAGGTGGCTAAGGTTCTCTTTGGATTATGGGCTGTGTGTTGCTGCTCTGTGGGCACTGCACCAATCAGGTTCTCTGTGCAACTGGTTCTGACAGGGAGGGCTCTGGTTCTGAAGGTCATGAACTGGGGTCCAAGGGTGACCATCTGATTTATAGGGTGTTTGCAAGGTCTAAGCTTCAAAAAGCTGCAGGATGTCCCTGCGAATCTAGGGACTTTTAAGTGGAAGGTGCCTATAGTGCTGGGGACTTTTGGCTGCCACATACTGAGTTTAAGTATAGTCCTTCCCAGTGTGGGAAAGGAACAGGGATTAAAAATGGATTATGGTTAAATCTGGATGGGTAAAACTATGTAGGAAAGGTTGTGAAAGTTTTAAACCTGGAGGAAAGGAAACCACAGCTACTCATTTTCTGTTTTTATGGAAATGTGGTTTCAATTTAGTTTTGTTTATCTGAACAGCTAGGGAAGGTCACCTGTAACGGGTTGGAGAGAATGTCTTTGCCGATCTGGACCCAGGAAGGGTCAGGGCTGATCAGTGCTTCAGTTGAGGCAAAGGAGCATGTCTCTGTAAGTAAAGACCTAGGAAAGGTCACCAGTAACCAGTTGGGGAGAATGTCTTTGCCGATCTGGACCCAGGAAGGGTCAGGGCTGATCAGTGCTTCAGTTGAGGCAAAGGAGCATGTCTCTGTAAGTAAAGACCCAGGAAAGGTCGCCAGTAACCAGTTGGGGAGAATGTCTTTGCCGATCTGGACCCAGGAAGGGTCAGGGCTGATCAGTGCTTCAGTTGAGGCAAAGGAGCATGTCTCTGTAAGTAAAGACCTAAGAAAGGTCGCCAGTAACCAGTTGGGGAGAATGTCTTTGCCGATCTGGACCCAGGAAGGGTCAGGGCTGATCAGTGCTTCAGTTGAGGCAAAGGAGCATGTCTCTGTAAGTAAAGACCTAGGAAAGGTCACCAGTAACCAGTTGGGGAGAATGTCTTTGCCGATCCGAACCCAGGAAGGGTCAGGGCTGATCAGTGCTTCAGTTGAGGCAAAGGAGCTCATCTCTGTAAGTAAAGACCCAGGAAAGGTCGCCAGTAACCAGTTGGGGAGAATGTCTTTGCCGATCTGGACCCAGGAAGGGTCAGGGCTGATCAGTGCTTCAGTTGAGGCAAAGGAGCTCATTTCTGTAAGTAAAGACCTAGGAAAGGTCGCCAGTAACCAGTTGGGGAGAATGTCTTTGCCGATCTGGACCCAGGAAGGGTCAGGGCTGATCAGTGCTTCAGTTGAGGCAAAGGAGCTCATCTCTGTAAGTAAAGACCTAGGAAAGGTCGCCAGTAACCAGTTGGGGAGAATGTCTTTGCCGATCTGGACCCAGGAAGGGTCAGGGCTGATCTGTGCTTCAGTTGAGGCAAAGGAGCTCATCTATGTAAGTACAGACCTAGGAAAGGTCGCCAGTAACCAGTTGGGGAGAATGTCTTTGCCGATCTGGACCCAGGAAGGGTCAGGGCTGATCAGTGCTTCAGTTGAGGCAAAGGAGCTCATCTCTGTAAGTAAAGACCTAGGAAAGGTCGCCAGTAACCAGTTGGGGAGAATGTCTTTGCCGATCTGGACCCAGGAAGGGTCAGGGCTGATCAGTGCTTCAGTTGAGGCAAAGGAGCTCATCTCTGTAAGTAAAGACCTAGGAAAGGTCGCCAGTAACCAGTTGGGGAGAATGTCTTTGCCGATCTGGACCCAGGAAGGGTCAGGGCTGATCAGTGCTTCAGTTGAGGCAAAGGAGCTCATTTCTGTAAGTAAAGACCTAGGAAAGGTCGCCAGTAACCAGTTGGGGAGAATGTCTTTGCCGATCTGGACCCAGGAAGGGTCAGGGCTGATCAGTGCTTCAGTTGAGGCAAAGGAGCTCGTCTCTGTAAGTAAAGACCTAGGAAAAGTTGCCTGTAACCGGCTGGGGAGGATGCCTTTGCCGATCGGGACCCAGGAAGGGTCATTCAGGGCTGATGAGTACTTCAGCCTGAGTCTAATCAGCGTGTCTCTGCCAATCTGCTCTACAAAGGAAACTGAGGATTCCAGGGAAGGTTAAAACCTCACACCCTGTAAAAAAAAATGAACATGAAAAAGTGTAAAATATATAAAAAAATCAGAAGAAAAAGGATTTTCCTTTGCACTTGATATTTTTCTCCCTATCCGATCCCTCAAAATTTGGCATTACATAAGGTTTCTTTGTGTAAATCTATTAAGACCAATCATATGGTGATTTGTTAATTGAAATTTTAACTGGAATGTCATGCCTGAAGGAGGCATGTCTGGGTTCTGGTTGTCACCAGAAAGCTCTGAGGACTGGGACTGACCTGTGAAGCTAGCAAAAGCCCACGAGAAAAGGCCTGGTACTTTAGTTGGTTGTGTGGTTTGTGGAAGTCTTTCCAGGGAAGGAACAAAGGCTGCTTTCCTGAAAGATGGCCAAAAAGGAACCTGTAGGCACAATGGAAGCCTCAAGGATTTGAGTGAAACAACTGGTACAGGCGAAGCCAAATGGCAGATGTATGGCTCTGCTTCTGTGCCCTAAGGGGCGGACTGAGAATTCAATCTAAAGGCTCCCTCACTGGCATAGAGACTGGCTTGGGAATTTTTGTGTAAATTAACATGTGTTCTTCCTTCTGTTTTCGTAGGGCATATGCCTAGGACCTAATTACCTGAGTGACTGGTTGCAATATAGGCCTTACTTAAGGAGTGCATCCTCATCATCTCACCCTGAGACTCAATGGTTTGACTAAACTAAGTGGTTGGGTTGGGGTGGTCTGTGGGCTTCATTTTAGAACTGATTTTCCCTTTTCTGTCCTAAAGGCTTGGACAGAAAGGGCCCAGAAATCTGAAAGGAGGGAAATCCTAATACATACCCCTCAGCCCAGGTGAAGTATAGTGGGCCACAAGGGTTTTGGATAGGTGTAGCATGCTTTGCTACAGATTAGCCATTCTTTACCCAAGTCCCTGCCTTTGTCATTTAGTGGTTATAATTTAATTGTGCTTCCAACTCTCCTTCTAAATCTGTCATCTCCAGAATACGACTAGGATGGCAACTGTCTGTCCAGTAATGACAGCCTTTGGATATTGAGCCTGCAACTTCCTGGAGACAGCCAACCGACCTGAATTCTGTAAGGTCCTTCCCCTTACAGAAAGCAGTCCCTCCATGCTGCACCCTTCCCACCCCCTTTCAGGATACCACTGACCCAAAGGTAGGTAGAACGACATCCATGTGCAGCCAGAAGTAGTTACAGGATGAGACCTTCATCCACTGTCCTTTATATGATTATAAAGGCGTTGTATATCTGAAAGGAGGGATTTGTAACAGGATGCAGCCAAGAGGGGAGCCCCAAATAGAGATTTGTAATAGGGTCCAGAAGAGCTTGGAGATAATTGGCTCCACACCACAGGGCCACACCTGCCCAGAATGCTGGCAGCTGTGGCCAATTGTGAGAGGACCCAGAAATGGGGCTGCAGAGGGAGATTGGAGCTGGGATGTAGACGGAGGCAGGGCAGCCATTGGGTGTCTCTCTTTTTGGGACCGTGCATCTGTTGAGGACCACGCGGCTTTGGTGTCTTGGTTGGGACCATGAGGCTTGGGTGAGAGTCAGGACCATGAGGCCTTAGAAGTGCTCCCTTTTGCCACGTGGAGGATGCCAGGAGGACTGTGTGCATTTGTGGGAAACTTTAGTTTGTGTTATTTCAAATAAATAATAAATTCCTTTCCTTTTCACTGATCTCTGGTATTAAGAGACATCCTTCTCAGGGGGCAGGCAAAACGAACCCAGTAGGTTGGGAGGAACCCCTGGAGAAAAAGGGGGGGGGCGTTTTATATCATTCAGCCCTTCCCTCCCACCCCCGCTCTGTAACAAAACCAAAAGGTCACCAGTTCAATTCCTGGTCAGGACGCATGACTGGGTTGTCGGCCCAGTCCCCAGTCAAGGAGCATACGAGAGACAACCAATTGATGTTTATCTCTCTCTTGTTCTCTCTCCCTTCCCTTCTGAGAATAAATAAATAAAATCTTTAATCATTTTTTAAAAACCACACTCCTCTCACTTTCTGCCTTCATCCCCATCTTGGGCCTCCCTGCTGAAATGCCTGCTTCCCTCTCTTCACACTGTAGAGAGTATCCTCCAACTTCTGATAGGCTCTTGGGAATATGAACCAAGAAAAAAAAACTCACCTTATCTTTGTTCTTGGCTGTCTTGCTTCGGCCCATATAATCCCTCATGAGAAAAATTAATGAGGACATATCTGAGTTATCCAAATTGTCACCAATCTCAGTCATCAGTACTCTGTAAAACAGACAAGTTTCTTTAAAATTCAGATACGGGTCCCAATGAGAACACCCAAAGCCTATGCCTCCTCTATGCCAATAATTGGTTAAAAGACGAATTCTTGGACTTCCAGTCAAGATGGTGGCATAGGTAAACACGGCTCGACTCCTTACACAAACACATCAAAATTACAACTGAACTGCAGAACAACTATCATTCAGAACCATCAGATATCAAGAAGAATTGAAATCCTATAACTATGGAATTAAGGACTGATCCCACACCTATGTGTGCAGATAAAACTCAGGAGGGACATCACAGGAGTGAGAGGAGCCAGCCCTATAATATGCCCTCCAACCCAGGGTTCCAGTGCCAAGGAGATAAGTCTCCATAACTTCTGGCTGTATAAAACCAGCAAGGAATGAGGTTGTAGAAGACAGAAACTGGTGGAGTCTTAGACAGTTCCTTTTAAAGGGCCCATGCACAGACTTACTTGGACTAACTCCTGAGCTCCAGTGCAGGGAAAGCAGACTAAAAGGCATCAGAGACAATATGGGAAAACATCAGGGAAGTAGCTGGGAGGCAACTTTTCCTCAAAGAGAGGTGCTGGCAAAGGCCATTGTTCATTTTCTGAGCCCTCCCCTAACAGAATCACAGAGCTGGCAGGCATGCACCATTATCTGAGACTCCATCAAACTGGCTTACATTGTTTTCCCCACCCTGATGACTCCCTGAGGTCCTGCCCCACCCTACAGGGCCCACCCAAGCTGTTTCCAGTAGCTTTTCCATATGAATGGCTTATTTTGGCTATGCTTCAGGAGAGAATTTTCCTAAATTCTCTCAAATAAGCAGCATCTGACCTCCCCGAGCCCTATAACTCTCGCTAAGTTGCCCCAGGTCCAGTACTAGCAGTAGCCAGCCTGGGTTCACAGCTTGGCCGCTCCTTGGCACCTACAGCACAAGTAGCAGCCATCTTCGGATCACTTTGTAGCTTATGTTGTATGACCTGGGACAGAACACAAGAGGGTGGCTGATCTTTGATGTGCCAACAGCAATCAAGGCTCAACTACAAGAGGAGGGTATACACAGCCCAGACAGTGGGTATACCTCAAGAACCCAGCTTGGATAATAGGGGAGGCTGTGCCACTGGACCCTATAGAACACCTATTACATTAGGCCACTCTACCAACCCTAGGAGATACAGCAGTTGTACCAAATACACAGAAACAAACACAGGGAGGCTGCCAAAATGAGGAGACAAAGAACCATGGCCCAGGTGAAAGAACTGAACAAAACTCCAAAAAAAGAACTATACAAAATGGATACAAGCAATCTACTAGATGCAGAGTTCAAAACGCTGGTTATAAAAATAGTCAATACACTTAGTGAGGACCTCAACAGCATAAAAAAGATTCGGTCAAAAACAAAGAATACATTAATTGAAATAAAGAACAATTTACAAAGAATCAACAGTAGAGTAGATGAAGCCAAGAATCAGATCAGCAATTTGGAATACAAGAAAGCAAAAAACAACCCATCAGAACACGAAAAAGAAAAAAGATTCCAAAAAATTGAGGCTATTGTAAGGAGCCTCTGGAACAACTTCAAGTATAGTGATATTCTCATCATGGGGGTGCCAGAAGGAGAAGAGAAAGAGCAAGAAATTGGAAACCTATTTGAAAAAATAATGACAGAAAACTTCCCTAACTTGGTGAAGGAAATAGACACACAAGTCCTGGGAGCACAGAGAGTCCCAAACAAGATGAACCCAAAGAGGCCCACACCAACACACATCGTAATTAAAATGCCAAAGGTCAAAGACAAAAAGAGAATTTTAAAATCAGCAAGAGAAAAGCAGTTACCTATAAGGGAGCTCCCATAAGACTTGTCAGTTGATTTCTCAAAAGAAACTTCAGCCCAGAAGGGACTGGCAAGAAATATTCAATGTGATGAAAAGCAAGGACCTATAACCAAGATTACTCTACACAGCAAAGCTATTATTTAGAATTGAAGGACAGATAAAGAGCTTCCCAGACAAGAAGAAGCTAAGGGTGTTCAACACCACCAAACCAGTGTTATATGAAATGTTGAAAGGTCTTCTTTAGGAAGAAGATCAAACATATGAGCAATAATTGGCAATAAATACATATCTCTCAAGAACTGAATCTAAAAACAAAATAAACAAGCAGAACAGAAACAGACTTATAGATACAGAGTATGTATTTTTCTTTTTAGATTTTATTTATTTATTTTTAGAGAGAGGGGAATGGAGAGAAAAAGAGAGGGACAGAAACTTCAGTGTGCAAGAGAAACATTGATCAGTTAGTTGCCTCTGGCATGCCCCCAACTGAGGACCTGACCTACAACCCAGGCTTGGGCTCTGACTGGGAATTGAACCAGAGACCTTTCCATTCACAGCCTGGCAATCAACCCAGTGAGCCACACCAGGCAGGGTTACAGAAAAATGTTTTGATGGTTACCAGATAGGAGTGGTGTCAGGGTAATGGGGAAAAAGGTGAAGGGATTAAGAAAACTGGTTGTTACAGACTAGTCACGGGGATGTAAAGTGCAAGCATAAGGAAGAGAGTAGCCAAAGAACACATATGCATGACCTGTGGACATGGACATTAGTGTGGGGATTACCTGAGGGAGTGCGGGGGGCTTCATGGAAGGGGGCAAAGGGTGAAAAATTGGGACAACTTTAATAGCACAAGCAAATAAAATATATCTTTTTTAAAAAGACTAATTCTTGCCTTGGCTGGTGTAACTCAGTTGATTGAGCGCCAGCCTATGAACCAAAGGGCCTCTGGTTTGATTCTAGTCAGGGGACATGCCTGGGTTGTAGGCCAGGTCCCCAGTAGGGGATGCGCAAGAGACAACCACACATTGATATTTCTCTCCCTCTTTCTCCTTCCCTTCCCTGCTCTCTAAAAAACAAATAAATACAATCTTTAAAAAAAAGACTAATTCTTGCCTCCATTTCAATGTACCCCCCATAAGACTGAAAGCCTAGATCACCCCAAAAAGAGATCTTAAGGAAACTCATTTTTTTCCCACTTTTCAATAGGAGATAGTACCTCTCTTTCCACTAAGTGCTCTGAAAATAACTCAGAGAATAAAAACTTCCCTGAAGATCCCCTAGCTCCCCCAGAAGTTGTGAAGAAATAAGTAAAGAACCTGAATGACTAAGACGAAGACAAAAATAGGACTGAAAGTGATCTTGTCTTCTCTGTTTAACAAGCTCCCAGGTGGTGCTGATGATGACCCCATGACCATCATTCTTTGAGTCACAAGATTCTAAAGCAAAGTAACACCTGGGATATTCCAGCCCACTCTGAAACTCAAAAGGCAAAGGGCATGTAGAGTCTTGAGACTGTAGTTGCAGATGTATTGGTCTAGAAAGCCCCTCCTGACTCAGTCACCTCTTTCCATTCAGAGCTTCCGTCACACTTTGTTGGGGCTCAAAGGACATTTCATGATTACCGTTAATACCCTAAAACTGTCCTAACTGCTTAGAGGGCTGTTTTCCCAATTAGACTCTCAGAGTCTTAAGGATATAAGAGTCTTCATTCATTTTGCTGTAGCACTTCCCAAATACCTGGCACATGTCAACCCACAAAAACGCCTACTGAACAGATGAGTAAAGGAATTTAGCACTCACCTCCCACTGCCTGGCCTTTCTGCCCAGCAGCCTCTAGAAACTGCTTCCACTCATCATAGACAGGAAAGGCAGGGAGTGCCCTCTAACCTATTCATAAAAACCCAGTTGGTGCCTCCCAAAAGGTTGATTACAGATATATGTTGGTTGGAGAGGTGGAAGACAATCAAGAATAACAGCATCAACTACATTTTAGAGTGCTTCATAGTTTTAAAAGGTACTTCACATGCTAAATTATCGCAATTGATCCTCACAAACAAACTTGTGAAATTATATTATTCTTAGCTTTACAAGTAGGAAAAAGAAGGCCCAACCAATGTTAATGGCTGACTCGGCCTATGAGGCTTGAATCAGGCCTGCAGACCTCCAGTCTCAGTCACTTTCCAAGGCCCACACTGCTTTCAACTCTCTTTAAAATAGTTTTAATAATGTATAGCATCTCAAAAGATTCACCATGGATATAACTAAGGCTGATGGGCTGAAGAAAAAGGAACTGCTAATTTAAGTTCTCTTCATTTCCCCAAAAACAGCCTTTCTGGTGGCTTCTGCGCACCCCAGAAGCTCCAAGAGAGTACTGTGTGAACAGAAGGAAGGAACAATTTAAAGGCGGTCTGAACTAAAAGGGACTCCAGCAGACATTCCTGTCTGAACTGAAGGGGGCTGAGAGGTGGTTAATCGCAGAGGTGTTCAGTTTGGCTCCCCAGAGTCTCAGGGTGCAGGAACTTCACAAGAAGGAAACAACTCACTGGCTACCTCAGCAACGGAAACACCAGTGGGGATTTCCAGGGGATCACAGAGTTCTACAGTCAGGAAAAACACTCCCAGACAGACTTCCTTTTCTCAGTCAGGAAATTGCCAGGTCTGACATCATAGAAAATCAAGCCAGCAAAGGCCACTGCATATCTCACAGAGTTGGGTAAGAATTACTGAGGTCTTTAGTCAATTCCTATCTTGCTTGTTATAGCCATCAGACAAACACATACCATCCATCCCTTCCAATTACTTTATGCAAATACAGTCTAAGAATTCAAAGAGTTTGCCCTGACAGGGGTGGCTCTGTTGGGTATCATCACACAAAGCAAAAGGTCACTGGTTAGACTGCCAGCCAGGGCACATGCCTGGGTTATGGGTTTGGTCCCCTGACAAAAAGCATAGGACAGGCAACCTATTGATATTTCTCTCCCTCTCTTCCTCCCTCCCTTCCACTCTCTCTAAAAGTAAATACTGGATTTTTTTTGGACCATAACACACACCTAGGTTTTAGAGGAGGAAAATAGAAAAAAAAATTTTGCAGCAAAAATGTGGTAAAATATTTAATAACATAAATAACATAGGCCACTGTGCTCCCCCCGCCCCCACATACACACTGCAAGCCAGGTAAGCTACATTCGGACTATAAGATGCACCCCCCCACCCCCAAATTTGGGGGGTGTATGTCTTATAGTCCAAAAAATACAGTAAATAAAATCTTTTAAAAAATGCAAAGAGTTTAAAGGAAGGAAGCAACTTATCAAGCAGCTAGATTAGTGAGCAGAGACAGTGATGAGACTACTTTTCTTACTGTCCTTATTTCTCTTACTCAGAAGTCTAGACTGCCTTATTCCCTCCCGGCCTTAGGATTACCTGTAGTCTGAAATGAGATGAGGGTGCCTGAGCAGGTAGGCCTCCACGGTCATTTTGTCCATCTTCAAGATCCTCTTGAGCAAGTCAAACCGCCTTACTCTGTAGAGCAGCTCAGCCAGGCCCATGACAGTCAGGTTTCCTCTCTCATTTAAACTATCCAAAAGGTCCCTGACATTACATGCAGTCACATCTACAGCAACATCCCGACACAGAAAAAGAAGCATCTCCTTCTCATCGTCATCAAGTGCCTCTTCAATCTGATGGATGACCTCAGCCGACATCGTGTTGGTTGTGTAGAGGGTCCTTTCAAGGAACTGCAGAAATGAGACTCCAGTCCAGTTAACAGAAGGCCATGAGGCTACTAACTTCATTTCTGATGGCTTTCTTCATTTCTCTCAGAATCCTCTCCAGTGAAGGTGCTCTGTGGTTAAAACGGAATTTTTAAAAACCTCTTATCAACATAATTTATGCCTAAAATTCAAAATATGGGCTCTTCCTTTCTTGCTGGACTCTCAAATCCAGCCAATTAAATCCATACTGTGTTAAGTCTACAGCAGGTGATCCTCAATTGACAAAGAAACTGATACAAAACCAACACAAAGAAACTTACATTTTAAATGAAATGAAACCAGAGCCAATTTTTTCCAAAAAAAACCCCCCACCTACTTTATCAGAAATTAGAACGTATAGTATCACAAAGGGGAAATCACACTGAAGGAGGAAAAGCCCAATGACTAAGCAACCAACTAGGAAAAAAAAACAGTGACCTTGCCCAGGTCACAGCAAAAGGGACCCTCTATGGAATACAAAAGTGATAGGAGAAAGAGGCATCTGTTCCTACCCCATCCCTTTTTCCAGTGTTTCTCCTACTTTACAATCCCTCGTTCTACCTGTAAGCAGAAACCTTCACTGCCATCCCCCCAAGGTCCCAGGCCCTTCCCACAGCTTCATCACGAATGCTTAGAGGGCCTGCCAATCCATCAAGAGGGCCTTGATGGATTTTGATCACCTCTTCAAACCAGGAGCACTTCCCTCCTCCCTCAAAGTGCCAGAAGCCCCTGCCTCTCAATGCACTGCTGCAGGGCCACAGTTACCAGTAGAGTTCCTGATGGTACCAGTGGCAGGAAGGAGGTGGAACAGAAGATCTGGGGGAAGACCCCAGGCCTGGGCTGGGGTCTGGGTGGGAGCAGTGGGAAGGTCATGCTATGGTGTATTCTTAGCTTCTTCCACTGGAAAGCAAATGATTTTCTTTCAAATTTTAAGCTGCGAATAACAGTCACTATCTACTCTAAAATTTCAATTTCATTTCTGTTTTCCACTTTAAAAAATACTAGTGTTCTGGGAAAGTACCGTGTCTGTTTCTATCAGAGAACATGTCAGGTTAAAAGTTAATCGTAGCAAATAAATAATTGGGAACACAACCCAATGGGCAAATTGCTAACTACTGCTACATATTTGCATACAAGTATATTTATATATTTATCTAGCTATATTTAGTGAGTGGAACCCTAAATCTATTTTATTTATAAATAACTTTTTATTTATATATAATCTCAGTCCAAAAAAGTTTTGAGGCATCTTAAACAAAAATACATAAGTAGAAAAAAGGTTTTATATGAAAACAAAGGGACGATATTAGGTTAGAAAGTCAAAATGGGTAGGAGTGGAAGAGTGATAGGCCAGCCTATCAACAAGAGATTAAATAAAATGCTATAGTCCTTTAATGGAATACTATGCAGTCCTGAAAATGAACCTGAACTACATGAATCTCACAAACAAAAAGCAAACAAAACAAATATTTTTGCTTAGGCAAAAAGCAAATTGCTAAAGCATACATTAAAACCCTAAATGTTTCAAAAATAATACCATACAAGGTGGGACAAAAGTAGGGTTACAGTTGTGAGTACGTGAAACACAGAGTTTATTCCAGTATTATTTATTATTTATTGTATTTTCATTTGAGCAACTGTAAACCTACTTTTGCCCCAACCTATATATTATTGTTTAGGGAGTTTGTGTATGTGTATGTGCATGTAGTGAAAATATTAAAACATAGGTAGTAATAATAAATACTGAATTGTTTCCCATAACTGGATGACTGGAACATGACTAGATAAAAATGCAGAGGGGAAAGGACTGACTTTGTAATATTTTGCTTCATAAGCTGGACAATAGGTATACAGACACTAAAATATTCCTCACACCACATTCTCTGACCACAGTATAATAAAATTAGGAAACAACAGCAAGCCAAAGGGAATCTTTATAGGTTTTTTTTTAAATATTTTATTTATTTATTTTTAGAGAGGGAAGGGAGGGAGAGAGAGAGAGAGAGAAACATCAATGTGTGGTTGCTGGGAGTTATGGCCTGCAACCCAGGAATGTACCCTGGCTGGGAATTGAACCTGGGACACTTTGGTTCCCAGCCCGCGCTCCATCCACTGAGCTACGCCAGCCAGGGCTTCTTTATAGGTTTTTAAAATTAAAAATTAGTTTCTGTCTCTTCCATACTCACATCTCACAGTATTCAGAATGCTTGTAGAGCATCCTTGGTGTGTGTACAGATAAAGCTTAGAACAAGAAAGCCTAGAGGCATCCCAAAGTTATCCTCAGAAAGAACACATCAGATTTTAATTAACATGACTCTCAAGAGATAGGGCAGAGAGGGTGAAGAAGGGTGGTAGCAGACAGAATGAGTTCTTTAGAGAAAGGACACTGTCCACCATTCGAAACTCCACCCTGCTAAAGCTGCCGAAGCTCAGCACCCACTCACCTCCTCTGGAGTCGCTCCGGGGAAGGAGAGAGGAGCTATGTGAGCCCCAGTCTTTTTCTTTCCTGCTTCCAAATGCCCAGTCCTCCTGATCGACATTATGTTGGTTTCATTTCACTCCACTATTTTAAGCCTTTTCCAGCCAGACACAACTGGCATCTGTGTGACTATTTCAAAATTCTTTAAAAATTCCTCTTGTCTTCCCCCAGGCCCTCGACTGTTAGCCAAACTTCACCTGAATGACTATGCTTCTCCTTTTTTCTATACCCATACTGCAGTACAAACTGTTTCTGATTTTCACAATTGAATTACTTAAAATCTAAGACCACTTCCAGTTTCATTTCTGAAGGGGAAGTCATGGGAAGGTCCCAATTATCATTTAAACAAAGCTGCTCTAAATCATCAGAGTTAATTTCTACCAACTGCCTAATAGAAAGGGTGCCAGATATTAGAAACAGAAATCAGGTATTTTCATTAGAAATGCTTTTAATGCAGGTGCTTACAACATTGCTGCAAGGGCTGCAGGAAGGGGCTCTCGGCTGGGCTTCTGAGAAAGATTCCTGGGACTATCAGAAAGGCAGAGTCTCAGCCAAGACAGTGGAGAACCAGGAGGCTGGCTGCCACAGGGAGGACTGAGCTCAAGAAGACCTGCAGTGAGCCCTGGCCTTGTTACTTGGTTGGCTGGAGTATCATCCCCTACACCAGTAGGTTTGGGGTTTGATCCCAAGCCAGGGCACGTGTCTAGGTGGTGGTTCAGTCCCCAGTCAAGGCAGACAACTGATGTTCCTCTCACATCAATATCTTCTGTCTCTCTCTGTGTCTCTGTGTGTGTCTCTCTCTCCTCCTTCTCTCTCTAAAATCAATATTCTCTGGTGAGAATTTAAAAAAAAAAAGAACACCTGCAGTGATCCAGAGACCAGAAGGTAACCCACCACCACACCTGCCTCCAAACTCTCCAAGTCTAGAGATTGGACACCAAAGTGCTGCTGCCCAAATCCCCAAATCACCAGAGCCTGCTTGCCAGCAGAGAAACTAAGGAAAGCAACCAGCTATTAGTCTCTACCTCACTTCTGCTTATAAACTTTGCCTGGATGTACCTAATTGGCAGAACTAAATTCACATCCTACTTGTAAAGAAACCGGGGAGATACAGTCTGCCATTTTCCCCTCTCCGGACACAGGTGAGAACAGGTCCTGAGGACCAACTGACACTAGCCACCACAGGACAGTCCATGAGGGCACTGATATCTTATTTTTGGTTAAATCTTCGGCATGGACCCCAGTGCCTGACTCATAGTAGGCGCTCAATTACTATTTGTTGAATGAATGAAGGAAGGAAGGAATGAATGAATTTTCAAATTATTACCAGGTAACAGTTTCACTTCCCTTTCTCCCCAGACTGGACCTAGAGCATATGCCACAAACTCTCTCCACCTGGCACCCTCCCTTCTCTTGCTGTTTTGCCTCCTGACCACCAACTCTGCAACACCTTGAGTGACCAACTGGTCCCAGTTTGCCAGGATTGTCCGGTTTTAGGACTGAAAGTTCTGTGTCCCAGAAAATTCCTCAGTCCCAAGAAAGCAGGATGGCTCATCGCCCCAGCACCCCATCCTCAATGACGAGCTTCCTCCATTCACGTCTAGAGTAGCAAATCTTGCTGACAGGATGGGAAAAGGTCACACCACACTCAGAGGTTTTCAACCTCAGCAGACCCCTTATTGCTGATCCACAACTGTTTTTATAAGACCTTGGTCAGCTTCTCACAAGGGCTCCACCTTTGCTGCTTTCTTCCATCCTAACACCACCCACGGTGCCCTTTTGCATCAGATGATTTCTCATCAAATGACTTTGCCACTTGTGAGGAGCAAGCACCCACAACTTTCCACATTCCCACTGTGGGGCTGGCACCTGTTGTCCCTGGGCTTGCCCAGAACCACCCACTCTCCCTGTGCCCTCTTGTCTCCATGAGTGCCTACTCTTTCATCAATCTTTCCCTACCTGCAGGGACTCCTCCGCTCATCTAGTAAGCAGGTGCAAGTCCCTTCCATCTTTCAAAAAACCCCATAAGCCTGAGATCCCCTACACAGACCACCCTTTCCATTTTTTTTCTTTCAAGTGAAGCTGTGCCTTTATAAAGGAAGAGTCTACCCTCCATGCTTCAATTACTTCAGTTCATTCCTCAATATGCCTCCACCTGTATCCTCCCTCCCTGCTTGTCCTTTGCACATTGACACTGTGCAGAGCCATACTAGGCCCTAACAAAGGAAAAATGAGTAATTCTGATGCTGTCTCTGTTTTAAATTCTGATATTTTGTTCATTATGGATTTTTTGCACTAATGTCAATTTTTTTCAAAATATCACATTAAAATATTATTCATCTTGATTACTGAGTTTTTAAGTACCTCCTTAATTGTTGTACCAGAGGTGAGTGCCTCCCTCTTCTCACCCTAATGTCCCATTCCTGCTGATACCGCTGGTGTATCGGCCTTGCTGACCCCCCAAGGGCCACATCTAAGACCTGCAGATTAACCTCTCACTGAAGCCGTCCTCCCTTGGGTGACCTCACACCTCTATATCCTGTGCAGTCCCTCTAACCTCTGACTCTCCTCAACATCCTCTTTCTGCACCTGCTCATTAAATGAGGCTGAGCCCCACCACCCATTTCTCACCCAGACTGTTCCCCTGGCCTTTCTGTTCCCCCTGCCTATGGCTTTCGCCCTCTCCAAACCAATCTCCCGTCAGAATAAACTTTCTGAAGTTCATGCTTGAACCATGTCACTTTCCTAATTCAAACCTTCCAATAGTTCCTCATCTCCCATTGCAAGTTCCAATTTTCTTTGCATTCAAGGACTCCTGTGGTCCAGTGCCTCCACTCATCTCTCTTAACACACCTTGCCATTTGGCTTCAACCAAACAAGTTCTTCCCTATGCATACTCTGCGCCTTTGCCCGGATTTCCTCTTCCACTTACCTGCCGAGCAAAACCCTTCTCAGCTTTCAAAGCCAGCTGAAGAATCTCCTACTGTGTAAAGCTTTCCTGGGAAGGACTCACAGACTAGGTCAGTAACACCTTCTACCAAGCACATAACTCCCTAGCATCCAGCATTACTCTAATTGTTGATGGTAAAACGTGGTTCACTTTAGTCAGACTTCTCCATCTTTCTCAAAGAATGTAAACTTTGCCTCCAAACCATCTGGTATCCAAAGCACACAATGGCCTCTGTAATCAGTAGCATAGCAGCCAGCATAACTGGTTCCCATCATACCTTAACCTATCCAAAGACATACATACATACCTAAGACTCCACTCCTTATATAGCTTGTCTACCTGAAGCAAGGTCATGGCATGGCATCAAAGCAAGGTCATGTCCACCGAGCCACAGCAGGGAAGCAAATGTAGTTTCCAGAAACGTACCTGCTTTGCCAGCTGCAGAAAGCAGCATGTAAACCTGCAACTTTCAGGTGTCTGGGAGTACCCACTGAGATATGAACATGAAGTCCCTGAGGGAGTCACCCAGAAGTTTCTGAAAGGTGTGCCCTGGCCAGGCTGGGTCAGTTGATTGGAATGTTGTCCCACAGCCCAAAATGTTTTGGGTTTGATTCCCTCTCGGGGCCTATACCTAGGCTGTAGGTTCGATCCCCGATCAGGGTACACACAGGAGGCAACCAATCAATGTTTCTCTCTTTCTTTCTCTTTCTCTCTTTCTCCCCACCCCCACTACTCCTCTCTAAAAATCAATAAACATATCCTCAGCTGAGGATTAAAAAGAAAGGAGAAAGTGTGACAGGACTCTGTGGGCAACACCGAGTGTGGCCATCTCACAGGAGCTCTGTGCACTCACCCTGAACATAGCAGAACCCGCCTTCCCTCTCCATTCGTGTACAGAACCGGGGGGTCGGGGCTGTGTGTGTAACAACTCAAGCAACTAATGTGGTGAATCCATCTTTCCTCCTGCAACTGTGAAATATCATTTTGTGCTCCACCCCCAAATATTTAAAATGAGGTCATTCACCACAAGGTTTCTGGAATTTCTGAAATGCGTGTATACACCAAACAGAGTCTCACAGACCATGTACTTAGTCTGAAGCATAAACACATTTCAATTTGGGATGTTACTAATCATTATTAGGCATCAGTAGCTAAAAATGCTCATCAAAAATTATTTGGCTTCACAAGCAGTGCATTTCAATTACAGCAAATTGCCTGCAAACAACAGACAATCTCAATTATAAAGTGACATAAAATTAGAAGGTTTATTTTTATAAAGTTCCTTGATGAGGCTCAGCCCCATGACTCTGAAGGAAGCTCCCACAAATTCCAACTACATGACCTCCAGTAACTCCCCTGGTTCCCAACAGCAGCATCCAGGCTGGAGAAAACAAGGGAATGAAAGAATCGCAGAATGAAAGGATCTAGACCAAAAAGAGATCGTGAATTATCAAACAATGTAGGAACATGAGAAGGGTCACTAGGGACATTAAAGCTAAATCCATTTAACATAGTGGCCCACTCCTTCTTAACCAAAGTTAAATTTTCACCAGGGCAAACTTCTCATACAGAACCCAAACACCTAACAGTTTATCCCACCTCTGCCCAGCCCATAGACAGCTCAAGACAAATAAAAATTTCACTGTTCCCCGGACAGTGTTTTTCTGTCCCAACATCTTTGCTCAAGTCTTTCCCCCCATTTGGAAAGCTCCTTCCCTCTTCTCAGTCTCTGCCTAGTAAAATTCTATCCCATCTTTCCAGGCATCTCCTCCTTAAGCTTGTTCTGATTCCCAAGTGAGGTCATCTCCTCCTTTTTCATAGCGTTGTTTTACTCTTTTCTGTCATTTATCTTATTCTAGTTGGATCCCTGTCATATGCAGTTAACATCCTTGAAGATAGGTTAAGTTCTTACTCATCTTCATTAGGCTGTGGTAGCCTGGCCAGGCCTGCCAAGCTCACTCTCCTAGTCCTTGAACCAACAAACTGGTCATCAGTACATAGCTTCAGCATGCCTACACATGTGTAATGCCTACTCATTCTTCCACAACCTGCAATAAGGCAAGATATAGCTTCTGGTGGAGTCAGGTATCTTACTTGGAATTTGGTTTTTAGATCCAGGAGGCAGAGCTTATCAAAGAAAGCTTTTACAATTATATGGGGGTAACCATGCTGTTGTTTGAATGTATGAGCTAGTGAACCCCCATGCAGGGCATCTTGGGAGCTGGTAGAATACAATGTCTCCAGCCAAGCTCACCAGACATCCTCTGGCCTTTAAGCAAAAGGTACATCTCCCCATAGTTTTAGCTAAAAATTTGTCTTTTGCACTTATCACAAATTCTAAAACTGTAAGATTCATGTGTCAAAGTTTCCATATTTCCCAAACATCCAGGCCAGTCATCCCCATGCAGCATAATTTTCCTAAGATGAACTCAAAAGTGCTGAAATTTAAATTTATTTTAAATTTATTTTTTTCTCAAATAGGATAGTCTTCTGACATCCTCAAAATTACTAATACCATGTATAAGATGGTATAAGTTTAATATACAACTAATCTTCCATGAGCTATCGCTGTATTCACTCACATTATTGAGAAAAACCAGAGAAACCATGACATTTATTACATTCATCAATTTACTATGAGAATTTAATTCCTTGGCAAAAAATAAAGCAACTTCTCTGAATTTAAGTAATATTTGTCTCTTGCCTACTTTTTACTTTTTTAATATTTTATTTATTTACTTTTAGAGAAGGAGAAGGAGGGGGAAAGAAAGGGAGAAAAACATCAATGTGTGGTTGCCTCTTGTGCACCACCAATTGGGGATCTGACCTGGCCCACAACCCAGGCATGTACCCTAACTGGGAATACAAACCAGCAACCTTTTGGTTTGCAAAACAACACTTAATCCACTGAGCCACACCAGCCAGCACTCTTGCCTACTCTTTAAAACAAAGATCACTGACTTTAAAACTACTTTTGAATGCTTCAAGTAAAAAAAATAAAAGATTATATAAGCAAAAGGGAAAATGCAAAACAAAGTTCAAGAAAAAACTCTAGAATTTCACAAGTAGATAATGAAGCTTTAGTTCCCACTTGTAAAATCAGATGCTATTACCCTAGGAAATATTTTAAACCTTAGAACCAGTAGCTATAAGAGAGGTTTTCAATTACTTTGAAGTAAATATAAATAATAATTATAAAAATTGATATATACCAAATATGTAATATATATTTATAAAATAAAATATAAAGTAAAAATATATATATAATCAGTTAATGTCTCCAATTGAAGAGTTTACTGCAGAAGACATAAACCATCTTGAGTATGCAGGTAAATGTGGTATCAAACTGGTGGAGTTAGTTCTTTCACAAGTACTGAATTTCTAAAGATGACAATCCAGTATCTAGAATAAGAGGAAAATAATTAATAAATTTTCTGTCTGTCCTGCACTAAAACTTAAATGATCAAAAAAGACAAAGTGACTAAAAGCAGAAACCACCAGAGAAACATAAATACTGAACAAAAGGTACAAAGTGGGGGTGAGAGCAAAGCAGTTTTATCTGGAAAGAAAACATTCAGGAACATATATATTTTATATATTCACTTATTCATTTGTATGTGCATGGGGTCAAAGAAAAAATTATTTCTCTAAACACAAAGTTGAGGAAGAAGAAAAAAACATTTGGGCTTCTGAACAAGCAGATTAATGAAATATAAACTGTGGATACACACATTCTTAAGAACAAGAAAAGTGGTCATTAGAACAAAAAAAATTTTTCATTAAAACACTGACGCCAGAGAGGAGTGAAATTACATGTGAGAAGAGCAGAGATATCAATAGAAAAAGAAAAAAAACCCAAGCATCTATGAAATGCAATGGTAAAAATATCATACAAAATAAGGAAAAAAACAGGAAATATTTTTTTTTAAAACTTAAAAGATTGTAACCTTTGGCTATCTTAGGCAATGCACTCCTGGGGACTTCCTCTATTTACTCTGCATGTATTTTAACCCAGATAATTATAATACAATTTGACTTAGAAATTTTTGGAAAAAATTTTTGCTCTGGCTGGTGTGGCTCAGCCGACTGAGCTCCTGCCTGAGAACCAAAAAGTCACAGTTTCCTTTCCCAGTCAGAGCACATGCCTGTGTTGCTGGCCAGGTTCCCCAGCTGGGAAGGAGTAAAAGGCAACAAATTGATGTATCTCTTGCACACTGATGTTTCTCTCCCTCTCTTCCCTTGGCTCTAAAACATACATAAATAAATAAATGCATACATAAGTAAATAAGTAACTATGACACTACAGGGAGTTAAGTGCAATCCTATTAAGTGCAAAGATAGCCACTGAGTATATGAAAGTATAGAGGAAATGAACCCACTGGGTGGATTGTGAAGTCTTCCTAGAGGAGGTGACAGGAGCTGAATATAAAGGAGAAACAGGGCAATAATAATTGTATTTCTTGTCCCTGTGGTAAGGAAAACAGGAACCAAGTTCGGATCCATCTTTGCGTTCCCAGCACCCAGAACTCTGCCCTGGTCCAGAGAAGCTTGATAAATATTGGTAGGATTATAACGAATTAAAAGGAAAGGAGGCATTTCAGCACATAAACACGAGTTTAATTAATAGCCTTTGGGACCTCCACAAGGAAGAAATATCCAAACGGAATCCATCTTGGGGATTTAAAAAAGCGACACACCAGGCGACTAGGAGTGCTGTTTCTGCACTATCGGGGTAGAGTGCCCTGACACCCCGAGTCCAGGGCGATGCCAGCACAGGGGCAAAGGTCGAAAGAAGGGAGGTGGAGAGGGTTCTCCGTCTACTCACGCCGGGGCAGCCGCCGGCTCTTCCAGCTGGACATCCGCTGGGAAAGGCACCCTCAAACCTGCCGCTCCAAAAAAACAAAGTTGAAAATTCGAGGAGCTGGGGGCAGAGCGTGGGAGATGGCCTCTGGGGTAGGCGTCTGGCATGTGTGGGTGCTGACTCCCCCCTGTGCGCCACCTCCCCTTCAGAGAAGCGCCGCCCACGAAACCATCTTAAAAAATCCTGCAAAGGTCACACTAGTTTTCGGGAGTCGTAGACTCTGCCCGGCGCCCGAGGAGGTTACCTGCAGCAGATGGAAAGTGAGTGGGCGCCGCTGCTGCGCCCCACCGAGCCCCGGAGGGCCCAGGCGAGTGGGGCCGGGGCGTCTCTAACAAAAACATACTTTCGTTTCAGCTTCCGGCAGGCTCCTGACACTGGTTAAAAAACAAAACTAAAAAACCAGCCCGGGATTCCCCAGGGCGCAAGTGGCACCCAGTTCCTGCGGATCTGCCGGTGGAATCGCCTAAGAAAGCCGGTTATGTAAGAGTGGGTGTAAAAATAGTTAAAGGAAGAGCAAATGTCAGATACAAACAAGACGAAACATGAAGTCTTCTAAAGCGCCATTTTTACCGAACATCCAACCTACAAGCTGTAAACAACACAAGTGTTAGCATAAAAACTGTCAAGTCCAGTATGGCAAACAAGTTTTGGGTTTGTTCGTTCGTTCGTTTGTTTTGGAGTTGGGTAAAGTTTTTTGCTCTTCTTCCCACTGAAACTGTTCCCAAGATTATGTAAACCACCAGAGGGAAAATACCCAGAAGTCTGTTCCTCTTACCCGAAATCTCTTACTTAAGTAAAGCAGGTTGGGCCAGTCAGAGCCTGTTCCGGCTGATCTCAGACTATCCGGACACGCCCGTTGTCCCAAATGCTTGAGCCAGGCTATCGCCCTATTAACACTTCCTCTCGTTAACTAAACAAATTTCAAAGTCAACAAATGAAAATGTTCTCCAGAGCTTTCAGCGGCCTTGAACTGACTGTCGGTCCCTTTAACTTTCTGTTCCTTGAACCAAAAGCTTAGTCTGAATTTCAATGGCCTTTGTTCTGTTGCAACCCACTGTAAATATTTGAAAGAACATGCCGTGTTTCCAAATCCAGATACCATGAGGCAAGAACATCTTGAAATCAAGTTTTATCCGAGGCTTTACAAAACTCTCATAACGCCGAACTTTCCCAGGGCAACTTTCTCTTGCAATTTTCCAAAATACCAGTATTACACTGCTTTGAGACACTTCAGGCTATCTCAAGAGAGTGAAAATTCCGGCCAGGCCCCGCTGCTCCTCCACATAAACGCAGGCTGGCGCACATATTACTGCAGGAAGTCTTTGTCAACTTCTCGCAAGGAAAACGACCAAATCTTTTGAACAGTTGCCCCAGGGATTGAGCAACGCTCAAAACGATCATAAGCAAAGTTTACAGGATGCTGGCGAACTGCCACCAAAACTTCCGGTCTGTTTCTGCTTCATTGGGCCCAGGATTATTTGGTGGGGTGGAACGGGTGAACCTCCGTGGGATCCCGACAGCCTCGGGCAGCCCATCTGAAAATCGGAGGTGCGGGGAGAGCCAGATGAGGTGCGGGGAGAGCCCAGCAAGGTGCTGGGAGCCGGGTCGGATTGGGCGGGGGCGGAGGGGGGGCTCCGCCCCCGCCAGTGCCCAGGGGCAAACCAGAGATAAGGAATGTGCAGGACTGAGTCATCTGCAGAAGGCCCACCCCTCTCCAGACCCTTGCCGGCACCCCACCCCACTTCACCCCAGCCCAGGGCCAGTTCAGGAAGTGCGAGTTTGGAGAGCTTGGCGAGCGACACGACAGGGGCAAGCGGGGCCCAGGGTAGGCGACACTGACACTAAAACCTAAAATTAGGTCTGAGAGTCTGAGGAGGGTTGGAGCTGCGGGTTGAGAGGGGCCACGTACCGTTTCTGTCTGCCGCAGTATGTCCTACCGCGTTGCGAGCTTTCAGGATCCCTTACCCCGGAAGCTTGAGAAGCACAGCAACAAAACAAAACCGAAAAAAAAAAAAAAGCGAAACCCTTGTGCAGACGTGGCAGCACGCAATGCCCACCCACATCGTCGTTATGCGGTGGTCTATCCTTTAATATTCATGCATCTTCCACTTTAAGTCACTGAAAAAAGAAAAGCAAACTAAACCTCAAGCAGGTAGAAGAAAGTAAATAGTGAAGATTAAACTGGAAATTAAGGAAACATAGAAGAGAAAAGCAATAGAGAAAATCAATGAAACCCAAAGCTGTTTTTTTTTCAAAAGGGGAACAAAATTATAGCCTTTAACTAGATTGACCAAGTGGGGTGGGAAGAGACTCAAATTACCAGTCAGAAATGAAAGATGGAACATTACTACTAATCCTACAGAAATAGAAAGAATTACAAAAGAACACTATGAATAATTGTGCACCAACAAATTAGATAACCTAGATGAAATGGACACCAGCTACCAAAACTGACTCAAAAAGATATGGACAATATAAGTGCACCTATAAAATAGTGAAGAGATTGAATTAGTAGTCAAAAATCTACCCACAAAGAAAAACCCACCCAGGCACTCGTGAATTCTATTTTTAAAATTTTAAGAAAAAATTAAATCTAATTCTTCAAAAGGTCTTCCAAAAAACAGAAGAGGAGTTTATTAGGGTTGCCATAAGAAAATACCATAGACTAGGTGGCTTAAACTACAGAAATGTATTTCTCAGTTACGGATGCTAGATGTCCAAAATCAAGTCATCATCCAGTTTGGTTTCTCCTGAGGCTTCTCTCCTTGGATTGCCAATGGCAACTTCCTTCTGTGTCTTCGTGTGGTCTCTCCTCTGTATGCACACATTCTTAGTGTCTTTGAGTGTATCCAAATGTCCTTGTCTTATAAGGACACCAGTCAGATTGGATTGAGCCATCCTAGTAAGCTCATTTTAACTTCATCGTCTCTTTAAAGACCTCATCTTTAAATACAGTAACATTCTGAGGTACTGGGGGTTAGGGTTTCAACCTATGAATCTGGTGGGGGCAGTGGTGCAAAATTCAGTCCAGAACAAGGAGGGTACACTTCCCAACTCAGTTTATGAGGCCTTGTTATCATGATACCAAAACCAGACAAAGACATCACAGGCAAAGAAAACTACAGTAGACCAATTATCTTAAGCATATGGATGCAAATGTTCTCAATAAAATACTAGCGAGCCAAATTCAGCAATATATAAAAATAATTATACGTCATGACCAAGTGAAATTTATCCCTGGAGTGCAA
Source organism: Phyllostomus discolor (assembly GCF_004126475.2). Classification (NCBI taxonomy): domain Eukaryota; kingdom Metazoa; phylum Chordata; class Mammalia; order Chiroptera; family Phyllostomidae; genus Phyllostomus; species Phyllostomus discolor. Next base: position 28,684,603 of record NC_040906.2, read on the forward strand.
GATTGGTTTAACATCTATCAATTAATGCCGTACATCATATCAATTAAATAAAATAATAAAATTTACATGATCATTACAATAGATACAGAAAAAGTATCTGACAAGATTTAGCACCCTTTAATGATAAAAACACTCAGCAAACTAAGAATAGAAAGGGATTCCTCAACTTTACAAAAAGCACCTATGAAAAACCAACAACTTACTACATACTTAATGGTGAAGGACTCGGTGCTTTCCCTCTAAGATCAGGAACAAGACAAGCAAGTCTGCTGTTCACAAAGAAGTGCTGGTGAGGCTGTGGAGAAAGGGGAACAGTTTTGTACTCTTGGTGGGAATGCAGACTGGTGCAGCCACAGTGGAAAGCAGTATGGAGTTACATCAAAATATTAGAAATGGGGGCTGGGAGGTTAGGGGGAGGAGGGATTGAACAAAAACAAAAAAGGACTCATGAACATGGACAACAGTGTGTTGATTGCTGGAGGGGGGCAGTTATAAGGGAACTAAATGGTAATGGAAAGTTAATACAATAAAGATTAAAAAATAATTAATTAAAAATAGATCTGCCTTTTGAGCGATCCCACCTCTGCAAATATATCCGAAGGAACCCAAAACACTAATTCGAAAGAACATAGGCACCCCTATGTTCATTGTGGCATTATTTATAATCACCAAGACATGGGAAGCAGCCCAAGTGTCCATCAGTAGGTTAGTGGATAAAACAAGTATGGGGCATTTACACAATGGGATACTACTTAGCAGTAAAAAAAGAACAAAATTTTACCCTTTGTGACAGTATGAATGGATCTGGAGAACATTAAGTGAAATAAGCCAGTCAGAGAAAGACAAATACATGATTTCACTCATATGTGGAATCTAGTGAACAAACTCAACTAACAAGCAAAATAGAGACACACAGAGCAGGATGACAGCTAAGGGTGAAGGGAGCAAAAAGAAAAAGGACTCGTGGATATGGACAAGAACATAATGATGGGGTGGAGGGTATAAGGGGATTAAATGGTAATGTAAAATATACGATATAAAAAATCCTGCTGTCCTCCCTTCTGTTCAACATTACACGGGGGTTCTAACCACAAGAATGAAACAAAAGACATCCAGATTGGAAAAGCAAAAATAATTCTATCTGCGGATGACATGATCTTGTATAGAGAATGTGCCCCCCCAAACCATTAGAATTAATGAGCAAGTTCAACAAGGTTTCAGGATATAAGATCAATATACACAAATCCGGCTGTGCGACCTCCCAGCCCCGCTCCCGGTGCTAAACGCAGAGGCGCCGCAGGGTGGCAGGAGTCTGAGTTTGCCTTGGAGCCTTGGAGGCAGGCGGGGCGAGGGGCGGGGTAGGGGGGGCGCGGGGCGGGCGCATTGTGCAGTTCCCCCGCCAGGCGGGCTGCGGGCTGTGCTGCCTCTACTGACTTAAATGCTGCAGCTGTGGGCGCCCCTGCGCGGTCGTGCGTATGCCTTCCACCACAACCTCTTCCTCTTCTGCCGCTGGCCTGCTGCTGCTCAGGCCTGAGCGTTTTAAGAAATCAGCTACGGAGGGAAAAATTATTTATTCACAGGAGGATCCTCCTCCAGAGACGGAAGAATCCGTGTGCCATCAGTTCAAGTCCGGGGCTCCATCTCTGCGGGGTTTGTGGCTGTTCAGGCCCCAAGATGTGCTCTGGATGTTACCAGGCACATCTCTGCAGTAAGGAGCACCAGACTCTGGACTGGAGATCGCAGCATATGCAGGCTTGTAGACAGTCAGATAATTTGGACAATAGAGTTCCAGACCACGACTTCCTTCTTCCAGAATTTGAAATCGTCACAGAAACAGAAGACAAGATTACACCTGAAGTTTCAAGGAGGGAAAGGTGAAGTGGAGATGATAGGAAGCATGGGTGAAGCACCTGAGGACGAATTGGATTCCACGGCAAAATGTGAATCCAGGGAAGATAAATTTTTCCAGAAGTTTAAAATTAAAATAGCCCTGGAACAAGAACAGATCTTAGATAAGACAGAGTGCTTGCCCCCATCTGGATCTCTGGATGAAAAATACCCCCTGAGAAAACGATATGCTGGTGGTACGTGTATTTGAATTCCAGGACATGTCTCAGCTGGTCAGCTACCTAAAGGCCGACAGACTGAGCCGAGTGTCCTGACTGGCTTCATCTGTGCTGAAAGCTGTAGCCTGGGCACTCACTGGCTACACAGAGGAGTTTGTTTGGAAGCCGGATGTTAACAGATACACCATGAAAACAATCTCTTAAAGCCTTAAAAATGCTCATAATCTCTTAAATCTTGCAATTACATTTTTAGGGCTTGATCCTAAGGAAATAATTATACCAGAGAGAGAGGTACAAAGATGTTGTTTTAGGTACTGTTTACTATGTCTAAATATTAAAACAAAAATGCCAAGTAACAAGGAATTACATAAATTTTGGTGTATCTGTCCAGTGGAAGGCTATGCAGTTTTAGTGATGCCAGCTTGTATGCACACCCAATAAGGTACAGACCTGAATTCACACGAAGACACCATTATAGATGAATTCCTAGTATAATTGTGTATTTTTAAAAAATATTTGAACATAATGCACGTGCACAGAAGGAAATCAAGAAAGATACATACTAGGTGTGAACTGGTTAACTGAATTGTGGGCTAAGTGAAATGATTTTTTATGTGTATATTCATTCCTTCAATAAAAGTGGGTTATATGCTTAAGTCAAAAATCAATATACAAAAGTCAATTTTATTTCTATACACTTGCAATGAACAGTCTAAAATGAAATCAAGAAAACAATTCCATTTACAATAGCATCAAAAAGAATAATACACTTAAGAATAAACTTAACAAAAGGAGTATAAAGTACTGTGGTACTGGCACAAAGATAGACATGTAGATCAATAAAATGGAATTAAGGGGCCAGAAATAAAATCACGTATGTTGTCAACTGACTTTTGACAAAAGAGTGCTAAGATTATTCAATGGGGAAAGAATAGTTCTTTCAACAAATGATGCTGGGACTACTGATTTCCACATGCAAAAGTGCCGTTAGCCCTGGCCAGGTAGCTCAGCTGGTTAGAGCATCCTCCCTACCTGCCAAGGTTGTAGGTTTGATTTCCTGTCAGGGCACAAACAAGAAGTAACCAAATGAATGCATAAATAAGCCTATCTCTCTCAAAATCAATAAATTAAAAAAAATTAAGAGCACAGTTAAACCACTACCTCACACAATAAAAAAAAAACACCTCAAAATGGATCAAAGACCTAAATGTTAGAACTAATCCACAAAATTCTTAGAAGATAACATAGGAGTAAAACTTAATGATATTGGATTTGACAAAGGATTCTTAGATATGACTCAAGTGTGAGCAACAAAAGGAAAAAATAGATAAATTGGACTTCCTCAAAATTAAAACCTTTTGTGCTTCAAAGACACAAGTAAGTGAAAAGACAACTTACAGAATGAGAGAAAATATTTGCAAATTCTATATCTGATAAGGAACTTGTATTCAGATTCTATAGAGAACTCTTACAGCTCAATAATAAATAGAAAAATAAAATAATTTTTAAATGGACAAAACATCTGAATAGGCATTTATCCAAGGAAAATAATACAAATGGCCAATTAGCACATGAAAGATGCTCAATATCACTAGTCATCAAGGACATACAAATCAAAACTATAATAATATACCATTTCATACCAACTAGACAGCTAATTGTCAAAAAGTCAGATAATGTGTTTGGGATGTGGAGAAGTTAAAACACTCATTTATTGATAGTAGAAATGTAAAATGGTGCAACCATTTTGAAAAACAGTCTGGCAGTCCTCAAAAAATTGAAGAGAGTTACTATATGAACCAGAAATTCCACTCCCAAGAGAAATGACTATATGCCCATGCAAATACTGGTACACAAATGCTTACAGCAGCATTATCCATAATAGCCAAAAACAACCAAAATGTCCATCAATTGATGGATGTCTAAACAACATGTGGTATATCCATAAAATGAAAGATTATTCAGCCATAGAAAGGAATAAAGCACTGATATGCCATAATATGGATAAACCTTGAAAATACTATGTTAAGTGTGTGTGTGTATATATATGTGTGTATATAAATATATATATATTTATACCTCAGTATTTGTTGACTTCAGATCTCATCAAACCCTGTACTCATTGTGTTTTAATGAGAAAAAAATGTTTCAGCACTTGGCACTTACTTGGGACTTGTTGTACTTGCTAGAACTTGTATGAGTCACAGTACCACCCAGCAAGAGAAAATGCTTCATCATTTGGTACTCATCGGTTTTGGCACTTGTCATGAGTTCCAGAACTAATTAACAACAAGTACCAAGGTACCACTGTGTGTATATGTGTGTGTGTGTGTGTGTGTGTGTGTACATATATAAGGAATTTGTATATAAACTACAATAAAAAAAGAAAAATATATAGTAAAAAGTTTGTGAGAAAATATATAAAGAGGCAATTCCCAGAAGAGCAGATATAAATGGCAAAAAAAATTTGAGATTACCACTCCTGTTTTCACTCTTCTCCCCCAAGATGGATACTCACCACAATCTGCTCAGGCCCTGACACTTCATACAAAACAGCCATTTGCTTGGCTTCTTTTTTTGCCTTGCCCCATATAGTGGCTTTAAGGCTGGGTTATTAGGAGGGGAAGGGGGAAGGGAAGAAGGAAGGGAAACTTTAAAAATCATGATTGAATGCTGAATTTATTTATTCATTTTATTTAAAATGTTATTTATTTATTTTTAGGGAGAGGGGAAGGGGGAGAAAGAGAAGGAGAGAAACATCAATCAGTTGCCTCTCATACTGTATGCCCTGACTGGGACCAAACTCGAGACTCAGGTATGTGCCCTGACCAGGAGTCCAATTGTTGACCTTTTACTTTGTGAGACAGTGCCCAACCCACTCAGCCACACACTAGTCAGGGCAAATGCTGAATTTAATAAAATGCTTTTTCTCCATTTAGTTCACCCCTCCCCAGAGGTAACCTATCACTTCTCTTAGATGATTATTGTATTTGTTTTTCTGAATAACATGCCTATATTGTTACTTCTTGATTATTTTAGGTTTGAGACTATAGCACCCTTTTTCCATAACTTTTACTTTATGTTACTCCAACCTTTTTATCTCACCATCTTTCCAAGTGCTTGTAGTCTGATTTTGATTAGAGCAATCTTTAGTACTTATACTGCTATAATCATGCAAACAATAGTCACAGCTAAGTCATGTACCAAAATGATGACCTGTGCAACTTTTAGTTTTCCCTGGAGTTAATAATTGTCTTGTTTGGTTTGGTTTTCTAAATAATTTGACCCTAGCTGGACTCTTTGTCAGTTATCCAAATCTTGTCTCAATTTATTGATACATAAGGTATATTATTAATTTCAGGCTCCTGAAGAAGTGACTTCTAAAGCTGTTGGACATGCTTCAGTCTGGACTGGTTCACTTCTGCACAGAGCATCTTGCCGTCATCTGGGATCTCAGTAAACCATTAACCTGGCAATTCCCTTTACCTCCTTTACATATGGATCTTCTGTATCGTATACCCCATGTCTTTCTCTTTCGTGATTTGTTCTTTCATTAAAGTCCAGCAACATCCCCCAGAAGTTTCCTGAGAATGGGTAAGAATTAATAGTGTGTAAATGTCTTTATTATTCCCTCCCTGGGATAACACATGCTAAATTCGAAGTAAGTTTTCTTCAGAATGTAGAAAGCATTTCTCCCATTGTCTTCTTTTTTGATTATTCAAAACTTTTATTTCATCTAGTTTCATAAAGTATACATGGGAGAGCAAGATAAGTTGTTTGTAATTTTAAGTGCCCAGTCCCGTTGTGGTGAAGTGGTTTCTTATGTCTGTCCTTGGTTATAAGGCTTCTCTCCAGCTGGTGTTCAGTTGGTTATTCTGGATGATTTCTCTACAATTTAGTTGTGGTTCCGGATTGTGGTCCTGGGAAGAGGTTAGTGCAGCTTCCACTTACTCCTTCACTATCTTGGACCTCCAGTCTCTCATTGTCTTCTAACAATCAATTTTCCTATTGAATCGTCCAAAGTCATTTTGACTCTTATTTTTTATGTGTGAACTTTTTCCCACTTTCCTCTCTGGAAGCATGATGGTGAATTTTGTGTGCCAACTTGACTGAGCAAAGGGAAACCCAGAGAGGAGGTAAACCATTATTTCTGGGTATGTCTGTGGTAGACTCACCTAAAGAGATTAACATTTGAATAGTTACACTGAGTAAAGAAGATGGCTCTTCCCTAGGTGGGTGGGCATCATCCAGTCCTTGGAGGGCCTGAATAGAACAAAAAAAGGAGGAGGAAGCATGAACTTTATCTCTGCCTTAGCGGGGACATCTGTTTTCTTCTGCCCTTGGATATTATTGCTCCTGGTTCTCAAGCCTTGGGACTTAGCCTGGGACTTGCACCATTGGCTTTCTTGGGCCTCGGTCTTTCAGACTGTGGGACTTGTCAGCTTCCATAATTACATGAGCCAATTCCCCATAATAAATCTCTTTTTAAATTATTTCTATATATCCTACTCATTCTCTTTTTTTCTGGAAAATTCCAATACAAGAAGTGTGTAGCATCTTCTCTGTGTCCTCAATATTCTGAAATCTCACAATGTTGCCTTGCACCCACATTTCGCATTCACTGTGCTGGACACTCAGGGTCTTCAGTCCTAAAACACAACCATCAGTTCCCAGAGATTTTCTTTAAGTATTTAGTTGGTGGTTTATCTCATCCATTTTTCATACTCTCTCTCTCTCTTTCTCTCTGTCTTTCTCTTTCTGTCTCCCCCACCCCTATAATGTTTTGCCTTCTGAACTTATTTTGTGGGTTTTTTTCCTCCTGTTTCCTCCTTTTTTCTTTGTCTTTGAACTCTACTTTCTGGGACTTTTTTCTTTCTATTTTCCAATGTTTTTATTGAGGTTGTTTGTGCTTAATCATAAAGAATTACAATGAAGCTAGAGCTTTTTGAATTTTTTTCCAAATTGTAAAATGTAGAGAATTCAGTAAAGTGCATGAAACATAAATACATACATTAGTGAAGAATTTTTGATCAAACATGCAGATAATCATCATCTGAGGTACAAAATAGAAGCATCTCAGAGGTCTCCTGTGGGCTCCTCCCTTATCATAACTCACTTCTTCCTCCTAAAAGTAACCACTATCCTAACTTTAGAGATAATGATTTCCTTTATAAGTTTTACCACTTATGTGTGCATCTCTAAATAGTGTAGCTTAGTTTTGATGGTGTTTTCACTCTTTGTGAATGAAAAATGTTATTCTTTTGGTTTTCCTTTTTTGCTCAGCATTATGTTCATGAGATTCATTGTATTATATGCTGGTACAGTTAATTTTTCATTGCTATATATTATAAAATTCTTAGAAGAACACAGGAGAAAAAGTTTTTTAACCTTGGGCTGGCACAGGTTTCTTAGACAGGACATGAAAGGGCGCTAACATAAGCAAATTTATAAATTGGTATCCACCAAAATTTTTTAAATCTGTTCTTCAAAGACCACCATTAAGAAAATGAAAAAGCAAAACATAGACTAGGAGGAATTAGTTCTAACACATATTTCACAGGGGACACAAAGCTTGAATATGTAAATAATATCTATTCTGAACAATAAAACAAATGACCTATTTTAAAAATGGGCAAAAGAGCAGGAACAAGTATAAAGGACACATGGACAAAAACAAGGGGGGGTTGTAAATGGGAGGGAGGGAGGTGGGCTGGGATGGGAGTAAAAGGCAGAAAACTGTACTTGAAAAACAAATTTAAAAAATACCATAAAAATAAAAATGGGCAAAAGATTGGAACAGATACTTACACAATAGATTATACAATGGCCAATAAGTATATGAAAATGTATTCAATATCATTACTTGTCAAAATGTAAATTAATATCCTAACAGAATGGCAAAAATAAGAAAACACTGACAATATAAAGTTTTAGTGAGAATGTAGAACAACTACAACTCTAACACATTGCTGGCAGAAATGTCAAATGGTACAAAACCTTGGAAAACAGTGTGGCTATTTGTTATAAAGTATACTTACCATATGACCCCCCAAAAATCACTCTTAAATACCTACTCAAGAGAAATAAAAGCACATACCATTACTAAGACTTGTATCCAGACAGTCTTAGCAGCTTTACTCATAATAAGCAAAAAAGCCAGAAATAACTTAAATATTTATTAAATGCAGAAGCCATCATGATATATCACACAATAGAATACTTACTACTCAGTAGTATAAAAGAAAAAAAACAATTGATTTGTGCAACAACATGAATAATTATGCCTGATGTGTATGCTAAAATATCTAGGGGAAATATACTGATATCTTTAAAATACATAAAAATATAAGATGGAAAAATAAGATGTGTTAAAGCAAGTGTAGTAGAATCTAATGATATAATCTAGTGGTAAGTATATGGATATTCACTGTAAAATTCAGCTTAGCTCTATGATTGAACATTTCTATAACAAAAGGTTTCAGAATAAAACGTTGTGCTCAATGAAAGAATCCAGACACTGTGGTTTATTTATTCAAACTTCTGGAATAGACAAAACAAATCTATAGCAACAGAAAGTGCATCAGTGGTTCTAGTGAGAAGCGCTGATTATAAAGGGACATGAAAAAAATTTGGAGTGAGGGAAATATTCTATATATTGTTTGGTTTTCATTTTATTTTTTTGTTTTTAAAGTGTATTTTATTTATTATGCTATTACAGTTGTCCCATTTTTTCTCCTCTTTATACCCCTCTCCCCTGCACTCTCCCTCCCACCGACATTCTCCCCCACCCTTAGTTCATGTCCATGGGTCATACATATAAGTTCTTTGGCTTTTCCACTTCCTGTACTATTCTTAACCTCCCCCTGTCTATTTTGTACCTACCATTTGTTTCTTATTCTCTGTACCTTTTCCCACATTCTCCTCCTTCCCCCTCCCCACTGATAACCTCTATGTGATCTCCATTTCTGTGATTATGCTCCTTTTCTAGTTGTTTGCTTTGTTTTTGTTTTTGTTTTGGGTTCAATTGTGGATAGTTGTGAATTTGTTGTCATTTTACTGTTCATAGTTTTGATCATCTTCTTTTTCTTAGATAAGTCCCTTTAACATTGCATATAATAAGGGATTGGTGATGATGAACTCCTTTAACTTGACCTCATCTGGGAAGCACTTTATCTGCCCTCCCATTCTAAATGATAGCTTTGCTGGATGGAGTAATCTTGGATGCAGGTCCTTGCCTTTCATGACTTTGAATATTTCATTCTAGCCCCTTCTTGCCTATAAGGTTTCTTTTGAGAAATCAGATGATAGTCTTAAGAGCACTCCTTTGCAGTTAACTGTCTCCTTTTTTCATGCTGCTTTTAAGATTCTCTCCTTATCTTTAATCTTGGGTAATGTAATTATGATGTGCCTTGGTGTGTTCCTCCTTGGGTCCAACTTCTTTGGGACTCTGAGCTTCCTGGACTTCCTGGAAGTCTGTGCCCTTTGCCAGGTTGGGCAAGTTCTCCTTAATTGTTTTTTTTTTTTTTTTTCAAAAAAGTTTTAAATTTCTTGGTCTTCATCTTCTCCTTCTGGCACCTCTATGATTTTGATGTTGGAATGCTTAAAGTTGTCCCAAGGTTCCTACACCTCTCCTCATTTTTTTGAATTCTTATTTTTTTAATTCTTGAACATCCTGTTCTGGCTAAATATTTATTTCTTCCTTCTGCAAGTCATTCATTTGAGTCATGGTTTTCTTCCCATAACTGTTGGTTCCCTGTACATTTTCCTTTCTTTCACTTTGCATAGCCTTCACTTCTTCCTCTATTTTGTTACCATATTCAACCATTTTTGTGAGCATCCTAATTACCAGTGTTTTGAACTCTGCATATGATAGGTTGGCTATTATCTCTTCATCGCTTAGCTGTATTTTTTCTGGAGCTTTGATCTGTTCTTTCATTTGGGCCATATTTCTTTGTCTTGGCACACCTGTTATGTAGTAAGTGGCAGAGGCTTAGGTATTCGGAGGGCAGGGCAACTCACATCACTGTGTTGTAGCGCTGTATGTAGGGGAGGGGTCAGAGAGGGAACAATGCCATTTGCTCGGCTCTCACCTCACCTTTAGTCACTTCCCCTGCTACCTACAATCAGCACCCCCACTGGTGCTGATTCCTGGGTGGGTGGGCTTGTATATATTCTAGGACCCTGTGGGTCTATCCAACAAACTCTCCTGTGAGGCTGTGAGTTTCTCCTGCTGCCACAACTCAGGATTAGACCCAGAAATGCCAATATAACTAGCAACAGATTAGATACGTCATCTGTTGTATCTAGAAGAAAAATTAATTGGTTCATCAGAAGACAGAGCAACAGAAACTATCCAAAATAATATAATTAGCAACAGATTAAATACCTCATCTGTTGTACCTAGAAGAAGAAAAGATTAGTGCATCTGAAGACAGAGCAATAGAAACTATCCAAAATAAAAAACACGGGGGGGAAAAAGACTGAAAGAAAATAAATCAACCCTATTAGGGAAACTGGAATATGACTGCAAGCAGCCTAATATACATGTAATTGGAGTCCCTGAAGGAGGGTGTAGAAGACAGAAAAAATACTTGGAGAAATAATGGTTGAAAACTACAAATTAGATAAAAACTATCAAAGAAGCTAAAAAAACCTGAAGTATAAGACACATGAATAAAACTATATCAAATAACATGATAAATTGCTTAAATCTAGTGACATGCCCCAGAATATAAATGGCCTGTTAACCTGACCCATAATTTTCCCTTTGCACAGGAACTGACTGAGTTAAAGAAACAGTATCCTTGGAACTTTGCCAGAATATAAAGTTTAGTGTCTGTTCCATTCCAGACTCTTTAAATGAATTTTGATCATCCCTAAACCATGAGATCCAGTCTCAGGCAATACCAGATGTCAGTAGATTTCATCAAACAACCTGCCATTTACTATCTAGAATTGTTCCACTTATTATTTTTTTTGCCTGCCTGGCTTGGCTGTCTTTTTGAAATTTAATCTATGCTCATGTCCTTTTTACTTGCACAATCTATTTGGACAGGATTCTCTGGCTTTGGGTCTCAGTATTCTCTCCAGACCTGATTTATAAATGCTCTCTGCCTCAACCCTCACACCACTTTTCCTACAGTATTTGTGAAAATTTTCCAAGAAATTTTAAGGGAATGTGGGGAAATCAGAAAAATAACCTGGGCTTAAACCAGTTGCTAGATTGTGAGCTTGGACTCCTTCTGGCACTAAAGCTAAATCCTGTGGTTTGTTGGCTTAGTGTACAGATGTTTCTGTATTTCCTGTGGCCTCCTTTGGAGACTGTAGGATCTGGGAACAGAAGAGAATGGTTTGTGTAATGTACACAACCAGGTCAGCTTCACGCTATCATGTATATACTCAGGCCACCTCTCATACAGCCAAGACAGCCACACAAACCACTACATTTCTCCACAAAGTTGCATGGGAAAGCCACTCAGTTTAGATTTTGTCACTTTTTGGAATTACACATTTTATTACCATTAGTAATAATAATCAATTGACTTTAAAGGACAGTTGAAAAGGAGAAAAGAATGAATTACTTAGTACATGAAGCAAGTATAATAAATGCTTGTAAGTAGATAAAAAGGAGAGGAAGTGAATGTATAACTTAGATAAAATTATCACATTTGATAAAGAGGGAGATTTCTGATTTAAAAGAGTGGTATACATGGAACAGAAAAATCACATATTTTAAAACCCTTTTAATATCTGATGGTTATATTTTTATTTTCTTAGTTATCTTTTCTTTCTTTCCTTTTTTAAAAAAATTCACTGATACAAACTATAATTTCAGATCTATGTTCCCATGAAAAAAATATATAGTTGGCAAAATATACTACATGTGGACAAAATGTTTCTGGTACCTGCTTGGTAGTGACAAGTTCCGCCATTAGTCAGCATCAGGGAAAAAATGGTATCAATATAATAATATATAAAAAAATAACAGCCCTGGCTGGCGTAGCTCAGTGGATTGAGCACGGGCTGGGAACCAAAGTGTCCCAGGTTCGATCCCCAGCCAGGGTACATTCCTGGGTTGCAGGCCATAACCCCCAGCAACCGCACATTGATGTTTCTCTCTCTCTCTCTCTCTATCTCCCTCCTTTCCCTCTCTAAAAAATAAATAAATAAAATATTTAAAAAAAATAACAAGTACATAAGTAGCAAAAGGAGAGAAATGTGTTTGTTTTGTTCACTGATATATCCTTAGGACCATGAAGATCCCTACTACAAAGGAAGTGCTCAATAAATATTTAAGCAAATGAATAGAATTTGAAAAAAAAGTTGAGATGTCTGCCTTTATTCTAGTTGCAACTCCCTGGAGCTCCTCGCCTTGGACCTTGGAGGCAAGTTGGGCAAGCATGCCCCATTATTTGCATGCAGGGATTCTGTTTCTTGCAATTTTGATAAACAGAACAAAAATGATGAATGTGTTAAAGGAGAAATATTTATTGCATGCACTGACCATAGAATAATTGGTTGCTTTTAGCAGAAACTTGGTCTGGACCTTTGATAGTATTTTATCACTAACTCATCAATAAGTAGGGAAGGTTACATAGGACATTCAGGAAGCTTAGCCTACCTTAATTCTACTGTCCTTGGATTGGAACTGGGGAAGTACCTTCTAATCTCAGGAATATTACCCAAGTACACATTATAGGTGTTTTGTAAATAGTCTCAGTTTCTAATAGGCAACTGGAGTTTCAAGAAGCCCCTAACACTTTGGAAAATATGTCTTTCCAATCCTTCTTCCCACTAAACCTTTATAGATTAGTAAAGGAGGTGTTAATCTGTGACAAAGAATCTCTTTCATCACTTGTACTTTTAGATCTTTCATTATTAATTCGTTTATCAGGGGCATCCTAAATAGGCATTTACTTATCACACAGGTACACAGGCATAGGCCTGTTTTCAAAGAGGCCATGGCTTAATGAGAAAGTCAAACAAGTAAGTGAATAATCATGATGCATTATGATAAATGCTATAATAGAAATTTATCTCTTAAGGCTGTAAAAATTCCTTTAATTTACTTATAAGTGTAGAAATTGGTATATCAGAATTATAGTTGCTGATAAACCCAGATCAAATACGTATAAAGAAGCATTTATAGGTCATGAATTAAGAAATGAATACCCTGAAATACCTTGAGTTTAATCCCTGTGTTGTTCAATATATGAATTGTTACATGTTTCCTTGTTGGAAGTTATCTAGCATCTATAAACATAGTTTTAGCTTTTAAGTATGTTTCACTAGAAAGTTTGGTCTAAATATATGCCTTTATATTTGTATTAAACCCTCATGCTCTTGTATTATGTTACTATCAAGTGGGATTCCCAGGTCCAGGTGATACCACTGCCTGTGAACCTGATTCTTCCTCAGTAAGAGGATCCTATCTGTGCTGACACAAGCACTCTTTATTTTTAGGACAGTTATTGCTATGGTTACTGTTAACCACGGAGTTGGCCTTCAGTATTGTCCTGAACAGTTAGTATTTCCCATGGAATTCTGTAGCAAGAGGATAAGTGAAATAAAATACATCCTAAATACAGCACAAGAAGAACTGTAATCATAAAACACTCACTTAATTGTGCAATTCATTTAAATGTATACTGCAAAGACTTTAAACAATTTCTTAGCTATTCTATAAAAGATAAAGATGACCAATGTATTTAAAATAAGTAAATTTAGAAAGATGTTTGATTAATTATCAAATCAACAGAAAAATATAAATTAAATGCTATTATTATTTCCAAATTTAGTTTAGGAGCTGAGTAATTAAAATTAGAGCAGAAGGTACTAAACACTGTATTTACAATGAAATTTAATATTTACAAGTACTCTCACTGATACAAATCTCAAAAGCCCATAATTTTTCTCTTTTTAGCCATAATATGCTTCAAGAGCAACTGGAACATTATTAAGAATTATTCATTCAATTTTAATTTTAAACAGAAATGAAATAGGTGACATTTCACAAATGGCATAAAAACTTCTGATTACATTTGAACTATCAATACATTCTTATTTTGTACTTGATTACCAGAAACATGTCTTTAGCAACATGCAAAATGCTTTTCAGTTAGTTTTGTAACATTGTGAGACATTTCAAAAGAGTTACTTTCATACGTCTGCCCTGACTGCTGTGGCTCAATGTGTTGGGCATCATCCCACAAACCTAAGGTCAGTTTGACTTGGTCTAGGACATCTTTTGGTCAAGGGGACAGCCGGGTTTCAGGCCAGGCTCCCTGGTTGGGGAGGAGAATGGGAAGTGGACAGTCTCATCTTTGTTTCTCTTCCTCTTCTCTCCCTCTCTTCTTCTCTCTCTAAAATGAATAAATAAAATTTTACAAAAGAGTGAGTTTCATCTTTTGACATGTGAGATTAAACAGAAAGATGTACAGAGCTTGAGACAGAGAATTTTGTCTTTTTTTAATTTTGTCTTTTTCTAATGGCTAAACCCATGTTTTAAATTGTTTATATGTAACAAAGGTAATTAAATCAAGTATGATATGAAATTTAACCTTTATATGAGCTAGCATTTGAATAATTGCTAATTTTTATATGTATAGGCAAAAGTAGGTTTACAACTGTGAGTACACAAAATAGAGTTTATTCTCATATTATTATTTATTATTGTATTATTTTCCATACCTACAACCATAAACCTACCTTTGCCACACCCTGTATTTACAATATGATAAGGTAATACTATATAAAATAAATTACAAAAATATATTTATATTTAACATAATACAAAAAATTAAAATAAACCTCCTCTTTGCAGCAGATCCTTTCTCATAGAATTATTGGTAGGCAAATGCAATTTCCATTGCATGCTTTAGTCTCTGAGTCTCTGAACCTGATGTTCTGATCCAAAACAGCAACAAAAACAAAAGCAAAATGCCAAAAACTCATATAAACCCTAACCCACCCCCATTCCCACCCCCCTGCAAACTAATATTGAAGGTAAACCAGGACTCAACTAGAAGATTCCATCTCTTCAGCATATCTATTTGAATTTGAATACTTTGCAACTCTAGAGATTCCAAGAACCCATGAAGATTACACTATGAAACTTTGAAACTCATGTTGACAACTGAGTGAGAAGCCATATAAAGTAACATTTACTTTTTTGTTAATCTACCTGGGTTTTAACATATATATAAACTATACATTTAAAAAACACTTTACAATCTGATGAGTTCTCTTGAATGTTATTTGTAACGACACTGAATAGTGTGAGGATCACATTAAACCCTGATCTTTGTCTTAACAGTCTATATGTAATATGTAAATACTATCATCTGCATACTCTAAGAATACACAAACATAGAAATTAAAGGTAAGACCAAAACTTAACAAACATTTAAAAAATTTTACTTATTGATTAGAGAGACAGAGAGACATAGCCACTGATTTATGTTCTACTCACTCATGCATTCATTGGTTAATTCCTGTGTGTGTGAGAGAGACAGAGACAGAGGCAGAGACAGAGAAATTGATTTGTTGTTCCACTTGTTTATGCATTCATTGGTTGATTCTTACATGTGTCCTGACCAGGGTGTAGCCCATGACCTTGGCTATTGGGATGACGCTCTGACCCAGGCAGGGCTAAATAAACATCTTTCAATGTTTCGCTGAACATGATGACTATATGTTATCATCAGTTAATACATCAATCAGTACACTCTTAGGGCAAGGTTCATTGTACTCCTGATAGTGAGTCCAAGTCCATATTTCAGTCTTCTTATTTTTTATTTTTAGAATTTTTATTTATCTATTTATTTTCAGAGAGGGAAAGGAGGGGAGAAAGAGGGAGAGACATCAATGTGCGGTTGCTGGGGGTCATGGCCTGCAACCCAGGCATGTGCCCTGACTGGGAATTGAACCTGCAACACTTTGGTTTGCAGCCGGTGCTCAATCCCACTGAGCTACGCAGCCAGGATGTTTCAGTCTTCTTGATTATTATTATTAGTATTATTTTGCTTGACTTTTTTTAAATGATGAGATCATTGTTTTTGCCTGGTAATGTTGCTGACAAAGAGTTTGTAGCTCTTATTTTCTTGTTTGCCTGTTCTTGCATTAGCAGTATTAGCTTCAATTAGCAGTTTTTTTTGTAAAAATCTTCTTAAGCTACTTATGACTTCATGAAAGTTAGTTTTGTTAAAAGTAGTGGATAACAGATTCCAGGAACACATATCAAGTACAGTCTGTAACAATTTGCTGAGAAGTCCTTTGTTCTCCTCTGTGACGGTAGAACTCTCATTTTCCCTTCGGAATATTTTACCTGCCACAAATTCTATGTGACCACTTGTTTTCCACCAAGTGAAGGAAACTCCCGTTTTCAATCTGTATGTTAAACATTAGCAAAATTGAATTCATTTTTGTTAAATAGGAAAATATATAAACAGAAGTTTGAATATTTTTTTCTTTTCACTCCAATGGGTGGGCTTGCATATTCCCCAAGTTATATGTTTCCATCTGTAGGATCACTGTGTTAGAAAAGGAATCTCTTCTCTAATAACCAAATTCTTATGAAGAAAAATGGCAAATATGATCAGTATCAACAAAGACAAGAGAAGAATGAAGGTTAAGATATTTAATTTATTTTCTACCGGAATACTTCTACCTAGCTTCTATTCCAGTCTGCCCTTGCCAATGTCCTCTCTCTCTCTGAAGTTTAAACAAATTTCACATTAATATGCAGACTGACTGTGCATTTCCTTTAAAAACCTAGTATAAAGCATCTTCCTTCCCCCAGTATCGTTTAAGTCTACATTTGATTGAAGCACAAGTGGATGGCTGTAAATACTCCCTACTGTGTACCAGACTGTGCTTGTCTCTACTCTTTCCATCATGTCAGTATCCTGTGACCCATTTTTTACCTTTTTTATTTTCTCCTAATTTGTTTCTTCCACCATATTAACTTTCCACATGAATAAATTCCTAGTCCTTTCATGTTTTGTATCTGTACATGTTTTTAATGCCCCTGAATTCTTTATGTTTACCTTTAAAAAAAAGTCTGAATCTGTTTCATTCAGTATGCCAAACCACAGTTCCTTCAAAGTATAGGTATACAGTAAACTTATGTACTCATATTTTCTCTTTTCATGAAATATTACATGCTGTACTTTAGATTTTAAAAATTCTTACTGGTTATATCAATCATAATTAGAAAGTATGTAGTTCAAGGAAAAGATCCGAAGGGGCAGAGGTGGTTTATAACCCATTTTGTAGCAAGGAACTGATGTAACCTGGAATCATAAATCATTTCTTAAATATGATTTCATAATAATACTTTAGGTTTGCAATGCTTTGAGCTTGTAAGGTTCTAGCTGATGCACTCATCCAGGTCCTCTGATCTTCCCCTGTAACACACTCATAGCTCACAAAGATGTGTTTTAATATGAGGAAATATTCCTGTTGGTTAATAACCGAACTAGGAATTAAATTTATAGGCTCCTGAAGTCCAGTCCTTCATTTCTTTAAGCCATATTGCTTTTCCTTAGCATACATAAGGATTGTGGACATAGAGTAGCTTTAAATATAGAGTTCCTTTGACTTAAGGTATAAGAGGTGTTAGATCTAACCAATTTTCTGACCAGCATTCCTGTGCCTTTAGCATTTTTCCATAATCTTTGTACTTGGCCTTATGAACATTCATAGTGTAAAATGTGCTCAATTGATCTATTCTGTATCATACAAACTATCTGCTCATACCAGATATTGTTACAAAGACGAACTGAAAATACAACTTTTCCCTACAACCCCTCCCCACAAAAAGATCCAAAGGATAATTTGGTGGCATCTTATATAGCACTTATCACATATGACATGATAGTGTAATATAGTGGTTACTATGGGTTGTGGAGTCAATCCTGAATTCAAAATCTAACTCTGAACCTTACTAGCTATGCCATGTTTGGTTTTGTTACTTTACTATGGACTTGCCAAGTACAAACTGGGGCTAACACACACACACACACACACACACCACAATCTACAGGGCTTACTTTGAGCCTAGCAAACACATAATAAGCATTATTTTCTTATTGTAATTTAATCACAAATCTTAAGAACAAATAATTGCATTAATTGCCTCTAGTCCAAGTAATGGCAACAGTTGCTAGTGGTTTGTGTGTTTTGGAGCTCCTATGAAGTTCAGGCAATGATTTGCAAAATAACAAAATATAAGAAAGACTTCATTCCTTGCTTCCAGCAAAGTTACGATGGGTATTGAAAAATTAGCTCTAAGATGGGAGAGTAAAACTACTGTTGTTCCCCACTATCAATGCATTAAGCACTGCACTTCTATCTTTTCTCTACCAGCCCAGCAAATGAGTTTATTCATGACTATTCATGTTTCTACTTCTTGTGTGAGCTTTAATTTGTCTTTTTAAGGGACATTGTCAATTGCATCAAAATTTATTGGCATAAAGTTGTTTGTAAAATGCCTTTATTGTTCTTACTGTCCCTAGAATTTGTAGTGATGTCTATTCTTTTATTACTAATATTTCTGTTTTATATTTATTTTTCTTCATCAGTCTAGCTAGAGGTCAATTTTTTAAAAAGATTTTATTTATTATTTTTAGAAAAAGGAGAAGGGAGGGAGAAAGACAGGGAGAGAAACATCAATGTGTGAGAGACATATCAATTGGTTGTCTCTTGCATACCCCCAGCTGGGGAACTAGCCTGCACCCCAGACATGTGCCCCAATGGGGAATTGAACCAGTGACATTTTGATTCACAGACTGGCACTCAGTCCACTGAGCCACACCAGTCAGGGCTAGAAGTCAATTTTATTAATGGCATCCCACAGATTTTTGTATTTTGTTCTCATTTTATTGAGTTAAAAATATTTTCTATTTTTTTGTAAACTTTTTTGAGCACAAGGTATTTATATGGGGTGCTGTCCAATTTCCAAATATTTGTAGATTTTTCAGATGATATTTTAGTCTAAAATCTTTGTGGTCCAAGAATATACTTTGTGTGATTTCAATCCTCTTAATATATTGTATTATGGCCCAGAATACACTATTGTGGTGAATGTTCCAGGTACACTTGAAAAGAATGCATGCTGTTTTTCAGTGGAGTAACCTGTAAATATTACATCAAGCTAGTCTTCTGTGATCTTGTTAATTTTTTATCTACTCATTCTATCAATTACAGAGAAAGGAATGTTGAAATCTCCAACTGTAATTGTGGATTTGCCTGTTTCTCCTTTTAGTTCTTGTTTCATATATTTTGGAGGTCTGTTGCACATACACTTAAGATTTTGGTGTTTTCTTATTGAACTGACTCCTTTATATTATGAAATGTATCTCTTTATGACAGTATTTATTCTAAAATCTATTTTGTCAATATTCTTTTAATTAGCATTTGCACAGTATACCATTTTCCATTCTTTTATTTTTACCCTGCCTTTTTTTTTTTTAAACAGAAATTTATTTTCACAGGAAACCGTAAGTCCAAAGTTGAGGTGTCAGCAGGGCCATGCTCACTGTGAAGGCTTTTGGGAGAAAGCCTTCTTTGACTTTTCCCAGCTTCTGGTAGTTCCTGGCAATCCTCCATGTTCCTTGGCTTATAACTGCCTCATTTCAATAGTGAGCAGTACCTACTCACAGAGTCGTTTGTGGATTAAGATGAGATGTAATGAATATGAGGTAGGCATAGGGTCCGGCTGCATACATGATAAAATTCTTGATAGTATTAACTATTTTTTGTTGCAATTATTGTTATGCTACCAGTCTCCTCAGATATATGCCCTGTGAGGAGGCACTGATTTGAAATGCTAACAGCCAAAGTAACAAGGGCAATACATTGCCAGAAGATAACGTTTGTTTCTGACAAGTGAATGCCTAAAGTTAATTTAATTACAAGAGGTAATTAGCATGTTAATCTAGGTTTCACTCTCCTATTTGATGTCTTCTTTTTAAAAAAAAAAAAAAGAATGACAGAATTTAATGAAAACAAACTAAGCAAACAACTAGAACAGGAACTGATTCAGAAATGGAGATCACGTGGAGGGTTATTAGTGGGAAGGGGGAGGGTGGAGAATGGGGGGAAAGGTACAGGGAATAAGAAGCATAAATGGTAAGTACAAAGTAGTCAGGGAGAGGTTAAGAATAGTATAGGAAATGAAGAAGCCGAAGAACTTATATGTACGAACCATGGACATGAACTAAGAGAGTGGGAGGGGGATTTCAGGGCAGAGGGGAATAAATGGGAGAAAAAATGGGACAACTGTAATAGCATAATCAAATGTATTTTAAAATATAACAGAATTTATTATAGGGTAATTTACTTACAGGGATATAGGGTCAGAGCAGAAAGATGACCCAGCAATTCTGCACAAATTATTCTTCACTACCAGAAACCTGTTTAATACTGTTTACTAGTGTACCTTAGGTGCTAATGATTGACAAGACAAAGGGACAAAGAATGCAGTATGAGCTGGAGGCCATACCTCCTGGTTGTCTTGTGATGGATGATTGTTTACGGTTGGTGCTAGCACCATTTTTATATTTATCATAGTTGTCATGCCACTGTGGCCTTTAATAACAAAAATATTTATGACTACAGTTTATGGAACATAGGTAATCATCAACTAGAAGGCTTTCATGTTTGCTAAGGACAGTGAGGTTAGTCAAAGGTCACAGCATGAAAGAAGTCTGAGACACAAAGATGGAGCTGATTTTCTGTTCACAGCCAGATCTATTCAGTGAGCTGGACGGGATCATTAAAACCCCAGGTTCTCTTCACCTTCCCTCTTAGCAGTCCACAGAATTGGTTTCATGAAAGGCCCATTCCCCTCATGATCACAAGTAGCTGCCACCCCTCACTGAAGTATGTTGATTGCCTTCAAATGTCTGAGGATATTTTCACACCATTGCTTCGAGTTCTTTTTTCCTGGATAAAGGGCTCTAATTCCTTAGTCCACTTGTCATGTGGCACATCAGTCTTCTTGTCTACCTCTTACACCTAGATCCTGGCGAGGGTCTTCTAAGACTGTGGTGTCAATGTATGAAATATCCAAACCTGTACAGAATTCTTATGAGTTTATCTGAGCCAAACTGATGAGCGTATATTGAGGAGCAAGACCTCAAATGTTCCCACTGTCTTTAAAGGGGGGTTCATGTAAACAGCTTATAATTGGGCCTTGCTTTTGCCCAAGTTGACAATCTTTATTTATTTTTATTAAGATGTGGCACCTAATATATATGATGGAATACTACTCAGCCATAAAGTGAAATATTGCCATTTGTGATACAGATAGACCTTGAGAGCATCATGCAATAAAAAACACAATTTATTTTGTATTGATTTGAGACAGCAAGGATGGGGGGGTTCAGTAGAGAGAAAGAGACGTATCAATTTATCGTTCTACTTATTTATGCATTCACTGGCTGATTCTTGTATGTGCCCTGACTGGGCATAGAGCCTGCAACCTTGGCCTTTAGGGATGATACTCTAACCAACTAAGCTACCTGGCCAGAACAAGACAATCTGTCTTTTAATTGGAATGTTTTAGGATTTAAATTTTAGACCATTTACATTTAAGTTTAAATCTACCATCTTGCTATTTCTACATGTTCTATTTTTAAATTATATTTTATGCTACTAAGTTGTTCCAGGTTTTCCCCCTTTGCTTCCCTCTACCCAGCATTTTGTTCCTTGTTAAACTCTTTCCTCATCTTCTTTCAGTCTTTTTTGATTGCATCTTACCACATTCCATTTATGACTATCAGCTTATTAGGAATTCCTGACTCATTTATTTAGTGCTTTCTCAAGTTTATATTTACAAACAAAAATTTACAAAGAAAAAAACCCTCATTTTATATTAGCTTTGTTATTCAAGCAAAATATAGTAGCCCTCTTCAAAAGTTTTAAGACTCAACTTTAGAGATTTAATTAAAAATTTAAAATTCAGTGATGTGGGGAAAATGCCTAGTGTATTGTTAGACATACAGAAAAAAAATGTCAAACTTTTCACAATATGGGAAAGAGGACTAAGGTAAGAGTGAAAATATCACAAGGCGAATGAACATGATGCTCATAGCAGCTAAAACGCAGATGTAATCCGAGTCTACCAATGAATGAATGGCTAAGCAAATTTGACATGCACATACAATGGAATATTATTCAGCTTTAAAAAGAAGAGAAATTCTGACACATGTTGTGCTATTGTACAACATGGGTGAAATTTGGGGACATTATGGCAAGTGAAATAAGCCACAGAGACAAATACTGTATGCTTCCACTTATATGAGATGGTTAAAGTAGTCAAAATCACAAAGACAGAAAGTACAACAGTGGTTGCTGATGGGAGAGGGAATAGGGAATTATTGTTTAATGGGCGTAGAGTTTCAGTTTTAAAGGATGAATAGTTATGGAGATGATGGTGATGGTCACACAATGTTATGAAAGTACTTAATACCACTGACTGTACATTAAAAAAGTTAAGATAGAAAATTTTATCATAATTTAAAAATTAAAAACATCCTGTTAGAAATATCCATTTGTTCAAATATATGCTGGCTGCCTGCTATATGCAGAATACACTGTTGCTTGTACTACTCAACCTCCATGTGTTCCAAAGCAAATCTGAATGGCTGGAAACACTTTTTTTTTTTTTTTTTAAGAATGACAAAAACAGACTGGCATATGTATTCTTTATTAAATCTTACAAGTATTCTTTAATGGACAAACACGTAGATGAGTAGGCTACAGTAAAGAAATCTTGTTTTTATGAGAGTTAAGTACCACTAAGGTACTTCCAGATATTATCTTCAGTGATGCTTCTTATCTTTATTCTGGGACCCTAGGTAATATTCAGCCCCTACAGCTACGACAAATGCAGCAAATCCCCATTTGAATCCTTTCAATATTGCACCAACAAAGGAAACATTGTTTGCAAAGCCACCCATGTATCTCCAGGCTTCATTACTGGAAGAAAAGAAGGAAAAAATTATAATCACACACAACTATGTACATTAATTGAATAAAATACATTTAATTTTCACCTTTCTTTTTAAGATTTTATTTATTTTTAGAGAGAGGAAGGGAAGGAGAAAGAGAGGGAGAGAAACACCAATGTGTGTCTGCCTCTCATGCACCCCTTACTGGGGACCTGGCCCAAAACCCAGGAATGTGCCCTAGACTGGGAATCGAAACTGGCAACCTTTTGGTTCGAGGCTGGCACTCAATCCACTGAGCCACACCAGCCAGGGCTAATTTTCATCTTTCTACACAGATGTAAATGCAATCTTGTAAGATAATCTAAGTGGACCACAACAGGAATCTTTCTGTGGAATAGGATAGTTACATCTATATGCCCATGTTTCACATATAAAATAGAAGAAAAAACACTTGATTTCACATTCACAATCATAATACTCAGGATTTTACAAAATTTTCAAATGTAAAACTTTCTTTGGCCCTATCCATCACAGGTCAGCTGTGTGGCTTTGCCCATACTAGTCATTACAGCATCATGGAGAGAAGTAGTTAGAGGGTATTAATCTTTGCTCTGCCACCTATACTAGATTAACACTCTTTTAGGGTGAGCAAGTTACTTAACCTGTCAGGACCCGTTTCCTCTCCTACTCAATGATGATAACTATCCACCTTACAGCGTTGTTATAAAGAATAAACAGGGTAATGATTGATATACTTTGGCACAGACAGTACGTAACATTTGACATTATTATCACTCCTAATAAATCTTCCCTGTCATAGCAGTTTGAACTTTAGAAGACTGATTTCCTACTCTGGCAACCATTCTTCTGAGTACCCCTAAATAAAGATATATAAACAGATGTCAGAGACCTTAGTGGAACAAAAAAAACTTTTCTCTCACAGGTGGGGATAAGTGAGTGGAAATAAATCACGTTATGAAGAATAAAAGCCTCTTAACTCTAAAAAACCCTGACTTACTAGAAAATCTGAGAGCTAATCAAACATCATTTAGATACCAAAATCAGACAAAGACATTGAAAGAAAACTATATCCCTCATGAACAGACTCAAATATTTTTAACAAAAATTTTAGAAAATGAATCCAGCAATATATGCAAAGGATAATATATCCAGATGAAATAGGATTTACTCCAGGAATTCAAGACTGGTTTGGAGCCCTGGCTGGTGTAGCTCAGTGGATTGAGCGCGGGCTGGGAACCAAAGTGTCCCAGGTTCGATTCCCAGCCAGGGTACATTCCTGGGTTGCAGGCCATAACCCCCAGCAACCACACATTGATGTTTCTCTCTTTCTCTCTCTCTCTCTCTCTCTCTCTCTCTCTCTCTCTCTCTCCCCCTCTCCCTCCCTCCTGTCCCTCTCTAAAAATAAAATAAAAACAAAAAAAAACAAAAAAAAAAACACTGGTTTGGTTTAATCTTTGAAAATCAATAAGAGTAATTCATCATATTAACAGAATAAAAAAACTATGTGAGCATCTCAATAGATGCAAAAAAGCACTTAACAAAATTCAATACCCACTAACAATAACAATAATAATAGCAACTCATGGTAACCTATGAATAAAAGAGAAATTCCTTAACTTGACTAAGAGTATCTATGACCAGCCTACAACTAAGACTATGCTTAGTGGTGAAAGACTGAATACTTTCCACCAACTAGGACAAAAGCAAGAATGTCCATTTATACCACTTTTATTCAACATTATACTAGCAGTGTTAGCCAGTAAATAATGCAAAGAAAATAGAAATTAAAAGTTTGTAAATTGAAAAGGAAGAAGTAACACTATATTTGTAACACAAAATGATCATTTAAGAAGTCTAAGGAATCTACAAAAAAACTGTTAGAACTAAAAAGTGAATTTAGCAAGGGAATATGACACAAAGTCAACATATAAAACTCAACTCTATTTTTATATATTAGCCAGAACAATTGGTAATCATTTACAATAGTATAAAATATGGAATAATTCAGAAAAAATTTAATAAAATATGTATAAGACATATATAAAGCAATACAATAAAACACTGCTGAAAAATTAAAGAGAGTCTCGATTGTCGATGAACTAGAAAATTCTACAGTGTTAAGACATCAATGATCTTCAATTGCACTATAGATTCAATAAGACCCCAAATAAATACATTTGTAAAACATATCTGATAAAGGACTTATATATTAAAAATATAGAGAACTTTCATAATTCAATAAAAGACAAACGCCTTGATAAACAAGGTATGTAACCTTTGATAAAGAAATGGGCAAAAGATCTGAGCAGCCACTGTGCACCCCCCTACACAAAGCACAAATGACAAACACTGGGAAGATCGTTATGATCATCAGTCTTCATGGAAATGCAAGTTAAAAGCATAAAGAGGTATCACATTCACTAAAATGGCTAAAATTAAAAGACTTATAATATTAAGTGTTGATGGGGACATTGAACAACT
This sequence comes from Phyllostomus discolor, assembly GCF_004126475.2. Lineage (NCBI taxonomy): Eukaryota > Metazoa > Chordata > Mammalia > Chiroptera > Phyllostomidae > Phyllostomus > Phyllostomus discolor. The sequence continues at coordinate 28,710,128 of NC_040906.2, forward strand.
GAAATTCTTGTAATATTGCTGGTGGGAATGCAAAATGGTACCACCACTTTGGAAAATAGTTTGGCAGTTTTTTAAATGAACATACACACACTTATATGATCTAGAAATCCCACTCTTGGTATTTACCAAGAGAAATAAAAACATTATCTTCACATAGACTTATATTTGAATGGTTATAGCACATTTACTCATAATAATCAAAAACTGAAAACAACCCGAAAGGCAATTAATTGATGACCTGCAAACAAAATGAGGTATATGCACACAATGGACATTACTCAAAATAAAAAGGAACTACAGATATAAGTTAAAAACGTGCATAAGTCTCAAAGTCATTATATTACACGAAAGTGGCCATGACAGAAGACTACATACTATATGATTCCAACTGTATAAAGTTCAGGAAAGGGCAAACTATAGATACAAAAAGCAGATTAATGGTTGCCAGGAGCCAAGCGTAGGATGACACTGAGTGGAAAGGGGGCAAGAAGGAACTTTTTGGGTTGACACAAATAGACTCTATCATGATTGTGGTGGTGGTTACATAATTGCATACATTGTCAAAACTCATGGAATTAAACACTTTAAAATGGGTGAATTTTACTGTATGTAAATAGTTCAATTAAAACTGATTTCAAACTTTAATGTAAAAAACGGAAATACATTAAAAGAAACAGATACTGATTTTTCTATGATAAATTCTTTAAATTTAAATTCTAAATTATTTCATTATTCTTACCGGGCCCATGGATCTCTTAGCCCTCGTGCAGCCAGCTTCTCCTGTACAATTTCTAACGGCGTCCCTTCTATCTTCCATTGTTTATAATCTGGAAGTTCCATTTTACTGTGACCATGTTCATGTCCATGTTCATGTCCATGGGCCATGTCTATAGAAGATTAACACGAGAGAAATATGCTCATTGTAGATATTAAATAACCAAGTTTACTATTGTTTTAAAAAGAGAGCCAATATAAATACTTGAAAATCCTGAATTAAGAGATTTTATAAAACAGCACTATTATTACTTAACTAGTGTATGTCCCAGAGGTTCCTTACACTATCTTCATTTTCTTAGATTCTTTTTTCTTTTGCTGTTCTGACTGGGTGTTTCTGGCTGCTTATATTCCAAATCACTGATTTGATTCTCAGCTTTATCTATTCCATTGTTGATTCCCTGTAAATTATTCTTCATTTCAGTTAGTGTATCCTTCATTTCTGATTGGTTCTTTTTTAAGCTGTTGAAGTTCTCACTAAGTTCCTTAAACATCCTTATCACCACTGTTTTGAACTCTGTACCTGGTAGTTTGCTTGCCTCCATTTCATTTAGTTCTTTTTCTGGAGATTTCTTCTGCTTTTTTCATTTGGGACCTGTTTCTTTGTTTCTGCATTTTGGCTGCTTCTCTATGTATTTTTTTATGTATTGGGTTAGAGCTGCAATCTCCTAGACTTGGTAGAGTGGTCTTGTATAACAGGTGTCCTGTAGGGCCCAGTGGCACAGCCTCCCCAGTCACCCAAGCTGGGTGCTGCAGGTGTGCCCCTCTGTGGGCTGTATGCACTGTCCTGTTGTAGTTGAGCCTTGAATGCTGCTGGCGTCACTTGAAGAGATTAATTCCCAGATCAAATGGCCGGGAGGACCAGCTATGACTACAATAGAGGAGCTACTGTGCTGGAGGTGATCCTATGGAACAGGACTTGCTTCAGTGGGGTTTTGGTGCTCATGGAATCCACTGCCTGAGCGTGTGGCTTGTGATGGTGGTAGTTATAATACTGCATGGTCTGAAAGCTGTCCACTGGGTGCACCAGCTCTGGGGCCTCCCAGCAGGTACAAAGTTAGTCACCACCTGAGTCCTGCTGGGGCAACCTGGCATGAACTACAGAATGGTCTGCAGATGGCTGCTATTTGTGCTGGGCTTAAAGGTGCCCAGGAGCGGCCAAGCTGCAAACCAAGGCCAGCTGCCTCTAGTGCTGGGCCTGGGGCCACTTAGCGAGAGGTGTGAGGTACACAGAAGCTAGATGCTGCTTGTTTGAGAAGTTTTAGTCTCTTCAAAGTCTGAAGCTTGAGTTAAGACAGGCCATTCACATGAAAATCCACTAGAAACAGCTTGGGTGGGCCTGCAAGTTTGGTGGAGAGGTGTCTCAGGGATTTTTCAGGTTGGAGCAAACAGTGATGGCCGATCTATCAGATGCACAGTTCAAAACACTGGTGATCAGGAAGCTCACAGAATTGATTGATTTTGGGTGCAAATTACATGGAAAAATGTAATTACAGAGCCGGCAGGATGGCGTCCACCTGCCGGCTCTGTGGGGGAGAGGGCTCATCAAAAGAACAATGGCTCCTGCCAGTGCTTTTGTCTGGGAGAAAGCTGTCCCTGGTGCCTTTGAAGCTGTTATCCCAGTGCTGGGGCTTAGGAAGTAAGATTTAGTCCATGTGTGAGCCCTTTAAGAGGAATTGCCTGGGATTTCAGCAGCCCTCTGTCTAGAATTCTCGCTGGTTTTACAGCCAGAAGTTATAGGCACTTCTCTTCCCAGCACTGGAACCCTGAGCCTGGGGGCCTGGTGTGGAGATGGGACCCTTCGCTCCTCAGGGGGTAACTCCGTGGCTGAGATATACCTTCTGATTTTTATCTGAGGCTTGTAGGTGTGGGACCAGACTGTTCTGTTTCTCCATCCCTCACACCAGTCTCCATGTGGCTTTTTATTTAATCTAGTAAGACTTCCATTCAGCCAGATTTCAGGAGGTCTGAATGGTGGTTCTTCTGTACTTTACTTGTAATTTTGATGTAATTGCAGAGGATGGGAATATTGCATTTATCCATGTCCCCATCTTGGCTGGAAGTGCCTCCACTTCCTCTATTTTAAACATCTTACTAGCATTATTTTATAGATAATGTAAAAATAAACTTCAGCTTAGTACCCAGTTAAACTGCTATGAATTTCAAATTAAGGGGGAATAAATTAATAATGCTACACTGTAAATTTATATAAGGTTAGCAGTAGCAATTCTATAATCACTGCAGTCCAGAAATAAAGCCGAACCAAATAATTATTACCATTTTGTTTGCATTTATAAATATGAACAGCCCAATAATAAGGCAGGATTCTTAAACTGCATTTTAGAACACAGTGGCAATTATTAGACAGTGTATACTAAAGATACATTATGTAAAGTGCTCATTTCATTAAACAATATTTCCCAGAATACAGGGAAAAACTGTACATACTAATTCTGACAAATTAGTATTTAATATTTATATCGAAAGACATCTTAAGATATCACAAAACCTTACCTTGATGATTTTCACATTTAAAAGAGAATAAAAACCAATATCCAACAAACACAAGTTAAAACTACAACATTCATAACTTGAATGAAACATTTAATCAATTACTTCATTTTTATTCAGTAGATTCAATAATATAAAGGAAAAAATTAGTTTTAGATTTCAGCCTGACCTTTGAAATTCAATACTGTATTACAAAAAACTTTTAGAATGGTTTAATAACAATAATAATGTCTTAGCTTCTTCAAGCCATGTTTTAAAAAATATTTTTTAAGCAATGTTTCATTCCAAAAACCTTTGAAGAGATTACAGTCCAAACCCTTATTCTGGCAAATGTCAATTCTAGAATATTAACCCTAATTGAATATCAATGTACTTAGAAGAGAATACAAAACAAACATAAAATTTTTTTGACAAAAATAGTTTGATTTTGAAAATAAAAATCAAAACATTACCATAGTGTGTCTCAATTTTATATTACTATGCTCAAAATATTAGGTAATTTGAAGATAAATCTTTTGAAGAAAACATGGAAGTATACAAAATTTTTCCTAAACAAATTTCCTTTAATAAATGTAATGTGTTTTCTCTTATATCTAATTAAAACATTTCAGTACTAAATAGAATATTCCAATGACCTTTCAAAAAGTTGAACAACACTATTTCTAGAAAACTTTCCACTTTCTTTAAAAAAATTATTTCTACTTCAGAACAGCCATAAATCAAATAATGATTTATCCTTACCACTTGATGGACAAGTTTGGGATTCTGCTTAAGTGCAGACTTTGGTGCTGTACAGATCTGGCATCAAAACCTGGACGCACCACTAACTGCTGTAAAATTCAGGGCAAATCATTTAATCTCTCTAAATTTCGGTTTATTCATATAACATGAGGATAAAAGCTACCTTGCAAATAGTGTGAGAAACAGAGAAAGCACATCGTGATGTACCTTTCACTTTCACACCCTGCTGGTGAGAATATGACTTAGCACAACCCCTCTGAAAAACTGGCATGACCTAGAAAAGCTGAGTGAACATTTGAATACCTTATGGCCTAACAATTCTACTCCTAAGTATACATATTCTAAGTCTGCACTGTCCAGTATGGTAGCCACTAGCACTTGAATGTGGCTAGTGCAATTGGAGAACTAGACTTTTTATTTCACTGTAATTAATTTAAATTTAAAAATGGATTCTCAAATTAGTTATTGGAAAATATATGATTTACTTTATCAACATATCAACAGTAAATTTAATAAAATATACACAGATCAAGTGTTTATATTTGTGAAAACAGCATACAAACATATTCTGCAAGTATAAAATACATGAACTTGAAAACAGTATGAAGAAAAAATATCTTCAGAATATCTTTTAACACTGATTACATTTTAAGATATTTTGATTACATTTTAAAATATTTTGCATATACTCACAAATATATTATTAAATTAATTTTGTTTCTTTTTACATTTTAATATGGTTACTAAGAAATTTATTCCTTTTTTTTTTTTTTTGAGAGAGAGAGAAAGTAGATGAGAAAGAGTGGGAGAGAGACATTGGTGTAAGGAACATCGATCGGTTACCTCTCACATGCACCCTGACCAGGACTGAACCTGCAAGTCTGGCATGTGCCCTGACCGGGAATCAAACCAGTGACCTTTCATTCTGCAGGATAAAGTCCAACTGAGTGTTGGTTGGTCAGGGCAGTTACTAAGAAGTTTTAAATTACATATGTGGCTTGTAGTACATTATTGTTGGGCAACACACTGCTCTAGAGAAATTCTTGCATGTAGATATCAATAGATATGTTTTATAAGAATTTTTTAACCACACTGTTGATGCTAGCCCCAAACAGTAAACACCCAAATATCCAACAATAACTGATTATTAAATAGTCCCCCACAGAATATTAAAAAATGAAAAACAACATGCAACAGTATGAATGCATCTTACAACTAAAATAATGGGCAAGGGGTGAGTCATAAAAAATGCATATACTTTTATCCCATGAATATAAATTGAAAAACCTAACAATTCATTTTTTAGGAATGCATCAGATGGAAAATTAAAGTAAAACAAGTGAATGCTTATCACAAGTCAGGATAGTAGCTACCTATTGGTGGAGGACAGAAAATCAGAGCTCTACAAAGAGCTTATAAGGCAGGGTTTTTCAACCTATTTTTAATTCTTGTACCCCAAAGGAGCTTTTCCTGGACAGTTGTTTTCTTGGACAGTTGTTTTCCTTATCACATTCTCACCCACCTCTCCAACGAAATTTTAATGCCACAGACATATTGTATATATGCTTATGTATTATGGCTCTTTGGAAGGGCATAAATCATTGTAGTATCAGAAAAAAATGTAGTACCTTTTTTTTTCACTCCCCTTCCATCCTCGCAAAACCAATTTTCACCTGCTTGAAAGTCAATTACTTCTTTTGAGAATGCATGTTCTAAGTTATAGGCAATGCTTTATTTCCTAACCTGAAAGGTGGTTTACACAAGCATTTGCTTAATCATAATTCTTTAAAATGCACTTATGTTTTATACATCCTTCTGTTATGTATACTTTACAATAAAAAGTAAAATTAGATAAAGTGACAAATTATGCCAAGGACTCAATAACAGGTGATTATTTCCAGTTCAGAGCTGTTCAAACAAGAATAGCAAGGAATTAGTTTAAAAAATAAAAACCTAGTCCTGGCTAATGTACTTCAGTGGATTGGGCGCAGGCTGCAAACGAAAGGATCGCCTGTTCCATTCCCAGTCAGGGCACATGCCTGGGTTGCAGGCCAGGTCCCCAGTGGGGGCCACGTGAGAGGCAATCACACATTGATACTTCCCTCCCTCCCTTTCCCTCTTTCTAAAAACAATTAAATAAAACCTTTAAAAAGAAAAAGAAACCCATGTAATCATGAAATTTTAAAAAGCTATCTACCTATGTTTGGCGCGAACGTGTAAGTTTCGTGAACATCAACCTCCACTAAAAGGGGCTGGAATCCCTAAGAAGGAAATAAGAGGATAATGCCACTTACATTACTTGTAATTTTATGGTTTACCACTCAAGTATATATCTCAATTTCCTCTCATTTTTAAAATTGTGAATACTATTAGAGCATTAGAAAATAAAAGACAAGTGAACTTCTAGTGTCTCTTCAGGTCCCTGCATCTATGTACCATGCAACTTTAAAACAGTAAAACTTTTAGAGTTGATTTACACTACAAAAATGAATGTGACTTTGGATTCTACTTTTTTCATTTTAACGCTGTGCCAAAAGCATTCCTACCAGAAAAATTTTACTTAAAACTACGCATATTTGTGAGGCAGACATTACAATTATTCCTACTTTACAAATTTTTGATATGGGGCTTGCTCGGCCTTTATTCAATTCAAAGGTAAACCAAAAAACACGAGGTAGGGGAGGTAGTGCTGGTGGAAGAGAAGGGGAAAAAAAACCCCAAAACATCTGGACTTAACGACCACAGTAATTCTGCCAGCATCGTTTTACAACCACCCTTCACCATCCCGGGACTTCATAGTTCTCTCCCGCTAGTTCTTCAACCTTCTTCCCTCTGGAGCGTACTCCCGTATCATCCTTCTTTATTTAGCCTCTCCCTTTCTAAAGTCCCCAGAACAGAGTCTCATTCTTATTCCCATTCAAATGATGTCCCACCGACTCCCTTAATTACCTGACAGCAATCTGACCTCTCAGGACATTCAATAGACAAGCCTCCAGCCGGAGCCAAACGGAAGCGGAAGTTGTCATCTCGGGTACCTTTCCGCAGGAAAGCCAGAAAGTCATTTAACGTTCCGGTAGAGGGTCACAGATTTATGGAGGTGACGCGAAGGGGGCTGTAAGCCGACAGTGTTTCCGCACATCTGTGTATCCATAGTCTATCTTCAAAAAGAGAAATTGTGGAGGGCAGAAGGGCGGGAGAGAGGCTCTGTTTTCCGCGCTTGGAGACCGGAATCCTTAGCCACCGAACAGAGGGGTGGGCCGTGGACATCCTGCAGCCAATAAGTGAGGCTGTTGTTAAAGCGTGGACTCACCCAGTGGGTGGGCTGGTTATTGCGCTGCAGTGGGCTGGCGGCTGCGGGAGGCGGTGGCGGTTGGAAGCCAGAGACAGCGGGGTGACAGGTAGGCAGCTACGCTGTCTTTGGCGGACGCAGAGGGCTTCCTCAGGAGGGATTTTCAGCTTCTCCGGCTGCAGATGGGATCTACATATATAGAGGGGATCTGACGAGGGTGGTTTGGGAAGGTGGTAGCTGCAGTGTTGGTGGTTCCGGAACCTGTCGTAGACCAGGTAGCCGCTTGGGAGGGTCGTGAGGAGGAGAAGGCAGCTGAGGCGGGTGGCGGCTGAGCCCAGTGCGGCGACGCTGGGGGCCTAGGGCGTGGGGGGCTGCGGTGGCCCAGCAACCAGAGGAAGGAGGCGGGAAGAAGACAGTGTCGTGAGGGCTGGAGGAATTTTATGCACGAAGCTCAGATAAAAGGATGCGGCATTGCAGGCACCCGAGAGAAATCCTAGGGCCTTTTTGGGGGTGGGAAGGGGAAGCAGAGAAGAAAGATATTTACTGGCCGTCAGATCCTTGAAACTCTTTATAGCTACACAGTACATTATATAACCCTTGGCTGTTGTATACCCTAAAAACTAGGTTGTCTCTTTGGAAAAGGAGGTCCGGTAACCTATTGATGTGTCAGAATAGTTTTTTCGTTGGTTACAGAGAGCCTCGCAGGCTTTATAAGAGTAGACGTGTGAAGGATAAGATAGTCACGAAGACCTTATCCCAAATATGGACTTGGGTTGAGAGACTCGTTAGTTTGAGATGAACGTGGCCAGGTTCACGTTTTGTAGTTCATGAATTTATTTGTTTTGAGGGTCAAAGCTGATTACAAATACTTCTTTTTTCTCATCTTCAGGAAAGTGGAGAGCCTCAAAAATCTATAGTGGGAGGTAAGTGCAGATTGGAAAATGACTAGAAATTTCGTTGTTAGATTTTTACCCCTAGATATTGTGGATGTTAGAGGTCTGAAAATAACGTGGTGGTTTAAATGGAGAAGGGGGAATACAAAAGTCATCCTTTAAGTAACTTGCTGTGTAAATCTGAGAAACTAGTTATGGATTATTTATTAGGTTTAAAAAGCATACTTTTTAAACCTCTTGACTCAGGTAAAATGTATTTACAGGCATTAATAACTGAATTATGTTTTTTTCCTGGGTTTAATAATTCACTCTTGCACAATGAAATGTATAATTAATATAAGAATTTCATTAAGTATGTTATGGAAAGGCAAATTACATTAAAAACTTGGTTCCATAGTTCACTGGAAAACAGTTTTCAAAGAAGCATTATAAATTGTTAAAATGTAAGCTGATTGAAACATTGCCTTTTACTTAGAATATAAGGACTAATGTAGTATTAGCAAGTGTACTATAATTTTCATTTTTCTGATTATAGTTTATATTAGTATATACCAGAACCTAAATAAGAAATTCATTTATTTGTGTAAATATCATTTGGTAAGGAGAGGTGGATCTTTGGAGCTTATTTGTTAGTTCTGAAATGTTGGGAGTACTGTGATATTTATCAGTGTTTTAGATTAAAATTTTGACACTGGGTGTCTCGTTGCCTTTTTACTTTTTTGCAGGGATAATACTATCTCTCAGTCACAAAGAATAGTTTCGCTTCTATTTTAATAGTGTGAATACCTGTGAACAAATCTGCTTCTATGTAGTGGGGTGTGTGTGTGTGTGTGTGTGTGTGTGTGTGTCTTGTTATGTAATCAGCCTACTAGAGCTGTCTCAGAGAACTAATGGCTGATTTTGAATGGCCAGTAGGTGTCATTGTAGAATGCAATAAAGTTGAACAATTGAGTAGGAAATTATCAAGTGATTTAAGAAACACTAGTCCAAGTTAAAATATAATAATTGGCTGATTATTTATACATAATTAGAAGTCCATTTTTCTGACACATTTCAGTATTGGAGCTCTTATAAGGAATTTGAAACAGTGGCTAAGAAAGTATAATTGTTTGCCCTAAAATGGACCTTGAAAGCTTGTTTTTAAATCCAACTCTTAAGCCACCTTCACATGCAATAGATTTAGTCTATTTGATTGTTTTTAATACAGTTTTGGCATCTTATAGTAGTTTAATAAGTTTTAAGATAATTAAGATTTTCAGTCTGACTGAGCTTTATAATAGAAAAACAGATGCTAAATAATAAAAACCTAAAATGATGAAACATGAGCAGAAAATAATGAATCCAAAAAAGTTATCAGCTGCACCAAATAGTACTTTGTTATTGTTCTTTCAATGCAAGAACAAATGAGTTCTTATGTTTCAGTGTATATGACTTCTTAGTTTTTTTGATACCCAAAATAGCTTCTTTTTTACATTTTTGTCTGGCTAGTAGACTATGTGCTTTTCTCAGAATGATGAACTGAACATTTGCTGTTGTCTAAAATGTGATACAATGGATTCTGGAGGGAGCTGGCACAGAAAGCTCTGAAGGCGGCTTACAGCTGGTGTGAGTACAGCCCCTTAATCTGCAGAGCCTTCTACTGAATCCTTGTCACTTTGTAGCTCTGCTCCTTTTGCCTGCTATTGATACAACGTTAAAGTAGAGTTGGACCTAATTCAGAAAATCTCAGTGAAAGTGGCGTTTATAAATATATTCAGAATAATTGAGGAGTTTTTTTAAAAAGGCACACACACATCATCTCCATGACCTTTCAGAATATTAGTGGTAGGATGAATGTGAAGGAAGGTAGATATACATATTTTGAAGAAAAAAAGTCTCCAGATGATATGGTTCGTCATTGACTTCCACTTTCAAATCATTGATCTAATTCAAAGCTCTCTTACTCGTGATATGAACCAGTAACAGTAGTTTCTGCTTGAGAGAAAGGGCTGCCAAATCTACCAATATTTTTATAGCTCAATAAATTTTCACCCTTAAATGTCATAGCTGGGATAGATTTTCTAGTTAGGAACTAAAGTTGCCAGAAATAAAAATTTTGCTGAATGTTTTGGTTTAGACTAGTTTTTACTTGGCATTTAGCTGCTTTCCATAAACCAAGATAATTTCTTTCATGATTCAGACCTGTGCTAACTTGCACAGATATTCACTTATATCTTGTTCTTTCAATGTGTCTGAAAGCTATCTAATTCTAGAATCAAGCTACAATTGGAAAATAAGAATTGGAAATTTTCTCAGTTAAAGGTCTTTTTGCAATATTGCAATGATACAAAGAAGATATACATTTAGCTTTTGCATAAACATTCACTCAGTGATACATAGTAAAACTTGGAATTGTGAATGTGTTGACTTTGACGGAGGCCCTGTTGAGAAATTCATGGTTCATTTTTATGTATTCTAGACTTTCTATTTGAGTATCTGCCTGCCACAAAGACAAGTACTAGAAAAAGCAAATGTGTATACTTTAATTTTGGAGAAAGGAGTAAAAACTCAATTATGTCATATATTAAGAGGTGTGATTTTGATTGTTTATAGAATTACAAATGTTACCAATGGGGGAAACTGAGCAACAGGTACATGGTACCTTCCTGTCTATAATTATATCAAAATTTTAAAAAATTTTAAAGGGTTGTTTAAGGAATAAATAAGCAAGTATATGTGAGTTTCTTATTACAGTACTTGGTGCATCATAATACATAGTAAATAGAATAGCAGCAGCAGTGATATGTCAGGCCTCTAACTTCTTACTATGCCTCTCGCTAGGACCATTCTAACAGTCTTCTTATTGGTCACCTTACTCTCAGTCTTTCTTCCCTCTAGGCCACTCTATAGTGCAACCAGAGTGCCTATCACATTTTGGTCACTTCACACAAAACTCTTTTAACGTCTCCCCATTGTACCTTCATACATTAATTTCTGTTTTTTAATCATAGTGGAATGAAGCATTGGAGTCAGCATGACCTCCAGGATATTATAATAGGTCAATCAAGGATAAAAACAAAAATCTCAAGTAATTTTTCTCAACTTCAAGAAACTATTAAATATTGTTTTAGAGTTTGTTTGGTATTGCAGCCTTACACACCATCCCAAAAGTTAATGACTTAAGACAAAAAGATTTGTTATTTTTCATGATTCTATAGGTTGGCTGAACAGTTCCTCTGTTGGTTTCATTTGCCTGTCCCATGCAGTTGAATCTGCTTGGAGAGTTGACTGCATTGGAAGGTCCAAGATATCCTCACTCACATGTTTGTAGTTGGTGTTGCTTGTCTGTTATTAAAGTGCTACAGTCTTCTCTGTGTGGCTTCTCCTCCTCTAGTAGGCTACTGGCATTCTTATAAAGCATTCTCAGGGTAGTGTCCTAAACAGGTGAAGGTGGAAGCTGCATGGCTGCAAGGTTGCAAGGCCTGTTTGAGGCTTAGGCTTTGAACTTATGTTAATATAATGGCCTTTTACCATATTCTGTTGGAAGGACCTCTGTCTCAACCAGTTTGGGCTGCCATAACAAAGTACCACAGACTGGGTGGCTTAAACAACAGACATTCATTTCTCACAGTTCTAGAGGCTGGTAAGTCCAAGATCAAGGTGCCAGAAAATTGTGTGCCTGCCAAGGGCCCACTTCCTTATTCTGTGATGGCTGTCTTCTCACTGTACCACCACATGGCAGAAGGGGTAAGAGAGCTCTTTGGGTGCCTCTTTTATAAGGGCACTAATCCCATTCAGGAGAACTCTACCCTTATGACTTAATCGCCTTTCAAAGGCCTCACCTTTTAATATAATCACGTTGCAGGTTATTATTTCAGTATATGAATTTTGGTGGGATGCAAAAATGTCCATAACAGTGGTCCATGTAGAGATGGGACTATTTTCTGTTTTCTTAATTTAAGGATGAAAAACAGTCCAAAAATGACACAATTGCTATAAAAATTTGTGAAAAGTTTTGCTGAGGCTTAATAGTAGAAACAAATACCCAAGTACAAAAGACATTAAGTGGCAAACAAGGTGAAGCATTTGGAAATCATGAAGTAGTCTGCATGATATGTAAGAGAATCAACCTTATCTGATTGTTGTGCAATAGCAGTGTTTCCTGAAAACTTGAAGAAGGTTAATCTGAAGAAAGGTCATTCATTTTTTTATTTGAAAAAGGTTTAAACTTAACCTCTTATTTTTATACAATTTGGTCTTTATGATCATAGTTTTATGTGCCAAATTACTTTTCTAAAACAAAATTCCCAAATGTTGGCAAGAAGTTACAATACTGTATTATGAAAGCTTGTCAGTGTACTAAACTACAGTAACATCCCTCCAACTGGACTCTAATGGTGGTGTACATTCACAGAGTACAGGCTCTTTGTTCAGGCTTGCCTTCTACTTTACTCCCATTTCTGTGGAAATACCTTACACTTTATCAGACTGAAGCATAGCTGAGATGGCTGTTGGTATCTTAGACCACATATTTGTTGCCGGAGTCTCTTTCTTACATTATTAGTCAGGAATTGTGGTTGGCTACTAGAAACAAAGATAACAAATAACCATTGCTTAAACAAGATAGTAATTTAGCTGGTGTGGCTCAGTGAATTGAGTGCCGGCCTGAGAACTGAAAGGTTGCCAGTTTGATTCCTAGTCAGGGCACATGCCTGATTGGGTTGCATGCCAGGTCCCCAGTTGGGGCCATTTGAGAGGCAATCGATTGATGTATCTCATGTACATCAATGTTTCTCAACTTTTCTTTCTCTCTCCCTTATTCTCTCTCTAAAAATAAATAAATCTTAAAAAAAAAGAGAGTAATTTATTTTGGGCTTGTGAAAAAACATTCAGAAATTGGCTGTGTAGGACTGATACAGCAACTCTAGAGTTGTCAGAGACTCAGTCTCCTCTCTTTTTTGCATGTGGCTTCCATTTTCAAGATCAAAGAATGGTTATCCAGTGATCACACTCATGTTCTAGGCAGAAGGAAGGAGAAAGAAAGGCAAGGGACAAAAAGGGCATGCCTTATACTTTTAAGAAACATTTCTAGAATTCCCCATACAATATTTCCTCTGATCAGATTGATCAGGACTTAAGTCATTTGGCCATAAGTAAGGTTCAGAAGTGACTTTTAGCTGAGCGTATAGACTAGAAAGAACAGTGGGGTCTGGGGTGGGGATCTGTATTAAATGGGGACTAGTGATCTTTTGGGAGGTAGAAACTTTGAAAATTTATTAATAAACAACTTGTGGTTAAAGAGAAAAATCACATGGTGGAAATTTTGTAATTGAATTTATTGGGGTCATATTGGTTAATAATATTATATAGGTTTAAGATACACTGTTCTATAATATATCATCTATATATTGTATTGTGTGTTCACCATCCCAGCTCATGTCTCTTTCCGTCACCATTTATTCCTCCTTTACCCACCCCTTCCCCATTTCCCTTCAGTAATGACTGTACTGTTATCTGTCTATGAGAGTTTTGTTTTGGTTTTGTTTTGTTTTTTGCTTAATCCCTTCACCATTTTTACCCGGCCCCTACCAACCCCCCCTCTGACAGCTATGAGTCTGTTTCTATTTTGTTCATTAGATTCCCCATATAAGTGAGATCGTATGGTACTTGTGTTTTCTCTGACTGGCTCGTTTCACTTAGCATAATACTCTCCAGGTCCATCCATGTTTTCACAAAAGGCAAGATTTCTTTTTTTCTTTTTCTTTCTTTTTTAAAAATATTTTCTTTATTTTCAGAGAAAGAGAGAGACAGAAACATCAGTGTGTGGTTGCCTCTTGTGAGCCCCCAACTGGGGACCTGGCCCGCAATCCAGGCATGTGCCCTAACTGGGAATCAAACCGGCGACCCTTTGGTTGGCAATCCAGTGCTCAGTCCACTGAGCCACACCAGCCAGGGCTCCTTTTTTTTTTTTTAAATGGCTAAGTAGTATTCTACCACAGCTCTTTTATCCACTCATCTACTGATGGGTACTTGGGCTACCTCCAAATTTTGGCTATTATAAATAATGTTGCAATGAACATAGGGGAGCATATATTCTGTCAAATTAGTATTTTGGGTTTTTTCAGGTAAATTCTCGAAAGTGGAATCACTGAGTCATAAAGCAGTTTTCTTTTTTAAAATTTTTGAGGTAACTCCATACTGCTTTTCACAGTGGCAGCACCAGTCTGCATTCCCACCAATGTTGCATGACTGTTCCCTTTTCTCCACATCCTTGCCAATACGTATTTGTTGGTTGACTGATGACAGTCATCCTGGCAGGTATGAGGTGAAATACTGCGGTTTTAATTTGCGTTTCTTTGATGGTTAGTGACATTGAGTACCTTGCATCTTTTCATGTGTCTATTGGCCATCTATATATCCTCCTTGGAAAAGTGTCTATTCAGATCCTTTGCCCATTTTTAATTGGATTATTTGTTTTTTTGGTGTTTTTTATTAGTTCTTTATAAACTTTGGATATTAACTCCTTATCAGATATACTGGTGAATACATTCTCCCATTCTGTGGATTGCCTTTTCATTTTGTTGATGGCTTCCATTGCTGTGCATAAAATTTTCAGTTTGATGTCCCATTTGTTTATTTTTTCTTTTTGTTTCCTTGCTCAAGGAGTTATGTCAGAAAAAATGTTGCTATAAAAATGTCTGCAATTTCACTGCCTATCCTTTCTTCTGGATTTTTATGGTTTGAGTCTAATGTTTACATCTTTAATCAATTTTGACTTCATTCTTATGTGTGGTGTGAGAACATGGTTGTCTAGTTTTATTATTTTGCATATATCTGTCCAATTTTCCCAACACCATTTATTGAATACACTGTCTTTACCCCATTATATGTCCTTGCTCCCTTTATTAAATATTAATTGACCATAAAGGTATGGGTATTTACTGGGCTCTCTATTCAGTTACATTGGACTATATGTTTTTATGCCAGTACCATAATGTTTTTTTACTTATATTTTATTGATTATGCTATTACATTTATATCAGTATTTCCCCCTTTGCCCGCCTATACCCAACAACCCCCATCCCTCAGGCAGTCCTCACACCACTGTTCATGTCCATGGGTCATGCATATAAGTTCTTTGGCTACTTAATTTCCTATACTGTATTTTATATCCCCATAGCTGTTCTGTAACTACCTACTTATACTTCTTAACCCCTCACCTCTTCAACCATTCCCCCACAACCCCTCCCTCCTGGAAAGCATCATAACCCTCTCTGTATCCATGATTCTGTCTCTGTTCTTCTTGTTTGCTTAGTTTGTATTTTAGATTCAATTGTTAGTAGATATTTATTTTTGCCATTTTATTGTTCATACTTTGATCATCTAATTTTCTTAAAAATCCCTTTAACATTCTCTATAATAATGGTTTAGTGATGATGAACTCCTTTTGCTTTTTCTTGTCTGGAAAGCTCTCTATTTGCCTTTTGATTCTTTTTTTTTAAATATATTTTATTGATTATGCTACTGCAGTTGTCCCATTTCCCCCCTTCACTCCCCTCTACCCTGTACAACCTCTCCCACCCACATTCCCCCCTTTAGTTCATGTCCATGTGTCATAAGTTCTTTAGCTTCTACATTTCTCATACTATTCTTGCCCTCCCCCTGTCTATTTTCTACCTACCATCTATGCTACTTATTCTCTGTACCTTTCCCCCTCTCTCCTCCTCCCACTCCCCTGCTGATAACCCTCCATGTGATCTCTATTTCTGTGGTTCTGTTCTTGTTCTAGTTGATTGCTTAGTTTGTTTTTGTTTTAGGTGTGGTTGTTAATAATTCTGAGTTTGTTGTCATTTTACTATACATGCTTTTTATCTTCTTTTTCTTAGATAAGTCCCTTAAGCATTTCATATAATAAGGGCTTGGTGATGAACTCCTTTAACTTGGCCTCATCTGAGAAGCACTTTATCTGCCCTTCCATTCTAAATGAAAGCTTAGCTGGATAGAGCAATCTTGGATGTAGGTCCTCGCCTCTCATGACTTGGAATACTTCTTTCCAGCCCCTTCTTGCCTGCAAGGTCTCTTTTGAGAAATCAGCTGACAGTCTGATGAGCACTCCTTTGTAGGTGACTGTCCCCTTATCTCTTGCTGCTTCTAGAATTCTCTCCTTCATTTTGACCTTGGCTAATGTAATTATGATGTGCCTTGGTGTGTTCCTCCTTGGGTCCAACCTCTTTGGGACTCTCTGAGCTTCTTGGACTTCCTGGAAGTCTATTTCCTTTGGCAGATTGGGGAGCTTCTCCTTTATTATTTGTTCAAATAACTTTTCCACTTGTTGCCCTTCCTCTTCCCCTTCTGGTACCCCTATAGTTCGAATGTTGGAATGTTTAAAGATGTCCTGGAGGTTCCTAAGCCTCTCCTCATTTTGTTGAATTCTTGTTTCTTCCTTCTCTTCTGTTCAGTTGTTTCTTTCTTCCTTCTGGTCCACTCCACTGCTAAGAGTCCCAGTTTCCTTCCCATCACTATTGGATCCCTGGGCATTTTTCTTTATTTCACTTAGCGTAGCCTTCATTTGTTCATCTAATCTGCGACCAAATTCAACCAATTCTGTGAGCATCCTGATCACCAATGCTTTGAACTGTGCATCTGATAGGTTGGCTATCTCTCAGTTGCTTAAAAGTACTGACTGTGAGGCTTTC
The DNA here is from genome assembly GCF_004126475.2 of Phyllostomus discolor. Classification (NCBI taxonomy): domain Eukaryota; kingdom Metazoa; phylum Chordata; class Mammalia; order Chiroptera; family Phyllostomidae; genus Phyllostomus; species Phyllostomus discolor. Next base: position 28,727,011 of record NC_040906.2, read on the forward strand.
AATTCTGTTTGAGCCATCTTTTTTTTTTTTTTCCTTTAGTCTGGTTGCGCCTGTTAAGTATGGGGGCGGAGGCTTAGGTGTTCACCAGCGCAGGGCACCCCAGTCGCTGGGTTGTGATGCTGTATGTGGGGGTGGGGTTCAAGAGAGAACAATGGTGCCTGCTCCACTCTCTGTGGGATTTTAGTCCCTTCTGCTGCTTCCCACAAGCAGATTGGGCCCTTCTGGTGCTGGCTCCCAGGCGGGTGGGCTTGTATACTTTCTAGGACTCTGTGGGTCTCCCCAAGGAGCTCTCCTGTGAGGCTGGGAGATTCTCCCGGCATCTCAACCCTCACAGGTGTTTTCAATCGGTGCTTTTAGGCTTTATTTCCTGGCGCTGGGTCCCTGGGTTGTGTGGCCTGTGTCTCTGCTCATTTTTGCCTAGTTTACCTGTGTGTGAATGTGTGATTGTGGAGAGCCAGCTGCCTTGATCACCTCACTGGGTCTGCTCATTGCCTCCTACGCCCAGGATCTGCCACCAGGTCCATCAGCTGTCCCCGCGCGTCTGGGGTCTGGCAGCTGCCGCCTGCGCCCTGCAAGGCTGCGCCTGCCAGCCACCGCTATTTCCTGCCAGGACTCCTGAACCCTCTCCATAGGCCTCCAACTCCGCCCCTCTTACTGGTCTGGATGAATGGTTGTCAGACTTCCATATAGTTCATTTCTCTCTATTCTAGTTGTTTGTTTGTTTTTTTCTAAATTTTTGTTGTCCTTAGTTTTGGTTGTGCGAGGAGGCACAATGTGTCTACCTACACCTCCATCTTGGCTGGAAGTTCCTGCCTTTTGATTATAAATGATATCTTTCCTAGGTAGAGCAATCTTGGCTGTGTGTCCTGCTTTTTATGACTTTGAATATTTCTTGCCAATCCCTTCTAGTCTACAAAGTTTCTTTTGGAAAATCAGCTGACAATCTTATGGGAATTCACCTGTAGGTAACGAATTGCTTTTCTCTACTGCTTTTAAGATTCTCTCTGTATCTTTAATCTTTGGCATTTTAATTATGATGTGTCTTGGAGTGGACCTCTTTGCATCCATCTTTTTTGGGACTCTCTGTTCTTCCTGGACTTGCATATCTATTCCCTTAAGCAAATTAGAGAAGTTGTTCTCCATTATTTTTTCTAACAGATCTCCAATTTCTTGCTCTTTCTTTTCTCCCTCAGGCACCTGTATGATGCAAATGTCTGAATACCTGAAGTTGTCCCCCAGGCTGCTTACACTATTCTCATTTTTTTAGATTCTCTTTTCTTCTTGTTGTTCTGATTGGTTGTTTTTTGCTTCCTTATATTCCAAATCATTGATTTGTTTCTTAGCTTCATCCACTCTACTGTTATTTCCCTGTAAATTGTTCTTTATTTCAGTGAATGAATCCTTCATTTCTGACTGGATCATTTTTCTGCTGTTGAGGTCCTCACTAAGTTCCTTAAGCATCCTTAGAAACCAGTGTTTTGAACTCTGCATTTGATAGATTGCTTATCTCCCTTTTGTTTAGTTCTTGTATTTTTGGAGTATGTTTTATGGAGACTGCCAGCCAAAATGGAGACGTAGGTAGACACACTGTGCCTCCTTGCACAACCAATAAGGGCAACAAAAATGTAGAAACAAAAAAAAACAACCAGTACTGACAGAAAATTGAACTGTATGGAAGTCCGACAACCAGGGAGTTAAAATAGAAACATTCATCCAGAACAGTAGGAGGGGCGGAGTCTGGAGGCTGGGAGGAGAGGGGTTGTGGCAAAAAAAGTGGTGGCTGGTGGACCCTGGGCATGAGGTGGCAGTAGGCGAGCCCACCGAAGTGGAGGATTGTGGACGGGTGTGGTGCACAGGTGGCTGGCGGACTGAGCAGTCCCACATTCACATGCCGATAAATGAGGCAAAACTGGGGAGAGAGATGGACCACACAACCCAGGGCTATAGTGGAGGGAAATAAAGCCTCAAAACACCAATTGAAAACACCTGTGGGTGTTGAGGTGCCAGGAGAGACTCCCAGCCTCACAGGAGAGCTCCTTGGGGAGACCCACAGAGTCCTAGAAAGTACACAAGCGCACCCACATGGGAATCAGCACCAGAAAGGCCCAGTTTGCTTGGGGGAAGCAATGGAAGGAACTGAAATCCAGCAGAGAGGGGAGCAAGCACCATTGTTCCCTCTCTGACCCTGCCCCCACATACAGCGTCACAATGAGCAGCGATGTGGGTTGCCCCACCCTGCTGAATACCTAAGCCTCTGCCCCTCACTACGTAACAGGCGCATCAAGGCCCCCCCCCCCCCCAAAATGGCCCAAATGAAAGAATAGATCAAAGCTCCAGAGCAAATGCAGCTAAGCAATGAAGAGATAGCCAACCTATCAGATGCACAGTTCAAAGCATTGGTAATCAGGATGCTCACAGAATTGGTTGAATTTGGTCGCAGATTAGATGAACAAATGAAGGCTACGCTAAGTGAAATAAAGAAAAATGCCCAGGGATCCAATAGTGATGGGAAGGAAACTGGGACTCTTAGCAGTGGAGTGGACCAGAAGGAAGAAAGAAACAACTGAACAGAAGAGAAGGAAGAAACAAGAATTCAACAAAATGAGGAGAGGCTTAGGAACCTCCAGGACATCTTTAAACATTCCAACATTCGAACTATAGGGGTACCAGAAGGGGAAGAGGAAGGGCAACAAGTGGAAAAGTTATTTGAACAAATAATAGAGGAGAAGCTCCCCAATCTGCCAAAGGAAATAGACTTCCAGGAAGTCCAAGAAGCTCAGAGAGTCCCAAAGAGGTTGGACCCAAGGAGGAACACACCAAGGCACATCATAATTACATTAGCCAAGGTCAAAATGAAGGAGAGAATTCTAGAAGCAGCAAGAGATAAGGGGGCAGTCACCTACAAAGGAGTGCTCATCAGACTGTCAGCTGATTTCTCAAAAGAGACCCTGCAGGCAAGAAGGGGCTGGAAAGAAGTATTCCAAGTCATGAGAGGCGAGGACCTACATCCAAGATTGCTCTATCCAGCTAAGCTTTCATTTAGAATGGAAGGGCAGATAAAGTGCTTCTCAGATGAGGCCAAGTTAAAGGAGTTCATCACCAAGCCCTTATTATATGAAATGCTTAAGGGACTTATCTAAGAAAAAGAAGATAAAAAGCATGTATAGTAAAATGACAACAAACTCAGAATTATTAACAACCACACCTAAAACAAAAACAAACTAAGCAATCAACTAGAACAAGAACAGAACCACAGAAATAGAGATCACATGGAGGGTTATCAGCAGGGGAGTGGGAGGAGGAGAGAGGGGGAAAGGTACAGAGAATAAGTAGCATAGATGGTAGGTAGAAAATAGACAGGGGGAGGGCAAGAATAGTATGAGAAATGTAGAAGCTAAAGAACTTATGACACATGGACATGAACTAAAGGGGGGAATGTGGGTGGGAGAGGTTGTACAGGGTAGAGGGGAGTGAAGGGGGGAAATGGGACAACTGCAGTAGCATAATCAATAAAATATATTAAAATACATAAATAATAATCAAGTTTTAAAAAGTACATTTTATTGATTATGCAATTACAGGTGTCCCAATTTTTTTTCTTTATATCTCTCTCCTCTCTGCACTCCCCACTCTCCAGCTCCACCCCCATCCAGCACCCAGTTATGTCCGTGGGTCGTACATATAAGTTCTTTGGCTTCTCAATTTCCTATACTATTATTAACCTCCCACTGTTTATTTTGTGTTTACCTATTTTGCTTCTTATTCCCTGTACCATTCCCCCCGCTTCTACCCTACTCCACTGAGAACCCTCCATGTGATCTCCATTTGTGTGATTCTGTTCTTGTTCTAGTTGTTTGGTTATTTTTTTTTTTTTTTTAGGTTCAGTTGTTTAGCTGCAAGTTTTTTGTCATTTTACTGTTCATGGTTTTGATCATCTTTTTCTTAGATAAGTCCCTTTAACATTTCATATAATAAGGACTTGGTGATGATGAACTCCTTTAACTTGACCTCATCTGGGAAGCACTTTATCTGCCCTTCCATTCTAAGTGATAGCTTTGCTGGACAGAGTAATCTTGGATGGAGGTCCTTGCCTTTCATGACTTTGAATACTCCTTTCCAGCCCCTTCTTGCCTGCAAGGTTTTTTTTGAGAAATCAGCTGATAACCTTATGGGAGCTCCTTTCTAGGTAACTCTCTCCTTTCCTCTTGATGCTTTTAAGATTTTCTCCTTATCTTTAATCTTGGGTAACTTAATTATGATGTGTCTTGATGTGTTCCTCCTTGGGCTCAACTTTTTTGGGACTCTGAGCTTCCTGGACTTCCTGGACATCTACTTCCTTTGCCAGGTTGAGGAAGTTCTCCATTATTTTTTTGAATAAGTTTTCAATTACTTGCTCTTCCTTGTGTCCTTCTGGCACCCCTATGATTCAGATGTTGGAATGTTTAAAGTTGTCTCAGAGCTTTCTCAGCCTCTCCTCACTTTTTTGAGTTTTTGTTTCTTCTTTTTGTTTTGGTTGGATTTTTATTTCTTCCTTTGTTTTAAATCAGTGATTTGAGTCCTGGTTTCCTTCCCTTCACTGTTTGTTCCCTGTATATTTTCCTTTATTTTACTTTGCATAGCCTTCGTTTCTTCCTTCATTTTTGTGACTGAGCTTAATCAATTCTGTGAGCATCCTGATTGCCAGTGTTTTGAACTCTGCATCAGATTGGGTGTCTATCTCCTCATTGCTTAGTTCTTTTTGTGAAGTTTTGATCTCTTCTTTCATTTGGGCACTATTTCTTTGTCTCGGCACACCAGTCTGGATAAATGTTTCTTTAACTCCTTGGTTTTGGCCTCTCCTATCACCCAATCTGGGTACTCATGAAGCATCTTTTGTTTGGGCAGAGTATATCTGCCTCTTGTAGTTGAGCCTTGAATGCTGTTGGCATTCAAGATCAGTGGGAGGGATTTACCCAGGCCAGTCAGCCACCAACCTCCACCATCTGTGAAGGATCAGCTGTGCAGGCACAGGGTGGTAGTGTTCCGACATGGTCTACAACTGTCCACCTGGTGCACAATTCTATGGTTTCTTGGGTGGTGCAGGCCAAGGTCAGCCCCTACCTATGTTTTAACCCAGGGCCACCCTACCTGGGCTATAAAGCAGTCTGTGCTGGTTGCTACTGGTGCTGAGCTTGGTGATTCCAAGGAGAATATAAACTGTGAATGTCGGCGGGTGCAGCTAGTTCCAGGCCTGGGGCCATTTAGCAAGAGGTACAGGGGTTGGGAGCTCACTGAGGCTGACTGTTGTTTGTTTTAGAGGATTTAGGAAGTTGTGAAGCCTGAACCAATCATAGTTATTCAAATGGAAAAGTCTCTGTAACAACTTGGGTGGGCCCATACGTTGGGTGGGACGAAGAAGTCTCAGGGGATCTCCAGGGGAGGGCATACAGTGTTAGTAAGTTGATGGAGTCTCAGATAATGGTACCCTTCTGCCAGCTCTGTGGCTCTGTGAGCAGAAGGTTCAGAATAGGGACAGTGACCTCTCTGTCTGGGAGAAAGCTGTCCCTTAGCTCTTGCCTTAATGCCAGACCCTTCACTTCCTTCCTGTATGCCACTGGTGCCTTTCAAGCCAGTACCCTGGTGCTAGAGCTCAGAGGGAGTGAGTCTCAATAGCTGAGTCCATGTTTGGGTTCTTTAAGAGGAATTGCTTGGGACCAGCCAGTTCTGCATGTCCTCCCTCCCACCAGTCTGCATGGATATGGTTTCTTTTTTTTTTTTTTTTTTTTTTTTTTTTTTTTTTTTTTTTTTTTTAGAGAGGGAAGGGAGAGAGTGAGAGGGAGAGAGAGAGAAACATCAATGTGCGGTTGCTGGGGGTTATGGCCTGCAACCCAGGCATGTACCCTGGCTGGGAATCAAACCTGGGACACTTTGGTTCCCAGCCCGCGCTCCATCCACTGAGCTACGCCAGCCAGGGATATGGTTTCTTTAATTCCATAGTTTTCACACTTCTATTCAACTGGATTTCTGATGGTTCTGAGTGATGGTTATTCTGTAATTTAGTTGTAATTTTGATGTGGTTGTGCGAGCAGATGAGCTGTGTTTAACTATGCTGCCATCTTGACCAGAAGTACCATGCTGTTTTGATTACTATGGCTTTATAGTATAGTTTGATATAGGTAGCATGATTTTTCCAACTTTGTTCTTCTTTCTTGAGATTGCTGTGGCTGTTCAGTCTTGTGGTTCCATATAAGTTTTTGGAATATTTGTTCTAGTTCTGTGAAATACACCATTGGTGTCTTGATAGGAATTGAATTGAATCTATAGATTGCTTTGGGTAGTATGGACATTTTAATGCTGCTAATTTTTCATATCTATGAGCACAGTATATGCTTCCACTTATCTGCATCTTCTTCAGTTTCTTTTTTCAGTATCTTACAGTGTTCTGAGTACAGAACAGTGTTCAGGTTTTTTATATCCTGGTTAACTTTATTACAAGTTTTTTTTTTTTTGATGCAGTTGTAAATGGGATTTTAGTTTCCCTTTCTGATAACCGTTATTGCTGTATAGAAATGCAACTGACTTCTGGATATTTTGTATCTTAGTACTTTACTGAATTCATTTGTCAGTCCTAGTAGTTTTTTGGTGGAATCTTTAGGGTTTTCTTTTTCTTTTTTTCTTTTTTTTTTTTAAGATTTCATTTATTTATTTTTAGAGAGGGAGGGGAAGGAGAAAGAGAGAGAGAGAGAAACATCAATGTGCGGTTGCTGGGGGCCATGGCGTGCAACCCAGGCATGTACCCTGACTGGGAATAGAACCTGCGACACTTTGGTTCATAGCCTGCACTCAATCCACTGAGCTATGCCAGTCAGGGCAGGGTTTTCTATATAAAGTATCATGTCATCTGCAAATAATGACAATTTTACTTCTTCCTTTTCAATTTGGATGCCTTTTATTTCTTCTTGTCTGGTTGCTATGGTGAGGACTTCCAGTACTGTGGTGAGAGTGGACATCCCTGTCTTGGGGAACTAGTAATCTTTGCCATACTTGCCTCCTGACTTCTCTGCTAAGTCTGCTACTGACTGACCAGTTGTTGCTGTTAAGGCATTTATTCAGTAGACATGAATTAGTGCTAACCATGTGCTAGGCCCTATTAGGAACTAGAAATACAAACACAACTGAGAAATACTCCCCACTCTAGAGAGGTTTAATAATAGGAGTAATAAACTTGTATACAGGTTTCTGAGAACTGAAGATATTAAGTACTGTAGTCTGTTAGACTAGTTAGTACTATGATTCTGCCAACCTCAATAAATAAGAAAGTGAGCCGCTGTGGTTGGAGTAAGAAGTCCTGACACATCTTTAGTTTGAAAACCATTGAATTTAATGATAATTAAATTTCAAGAGAATTTTATTAATGTATTTTTTGTATTTAAACAAATCGCATTTTATTTAATGAACATATTTTAAAATGTTAATTTTCTTTTGGTGTTTTAGATTTAAAGTTGTGATACAGTTTTGAATCAAAGAGGTAGAGCATCATGTAATCAACAACTACATGCAAATAATTATCAGTTTGTGAAAAAAAGTATACCATTAGCAATTTGAAAATTATTCTCTCTGGTCAAAAAACTTTTAACTTTTTTGTACCAAAAATTCAAGTAATAGCATTTTCTGTGTTCTTTTTAAAATGATAAAATTTTAAGTTCTTAAAACTCACGTAAAAAGATTTTATATTCATTAATACTTAGTATTTAAGCTTGTTTTTATACTGTATGTTAAAATTTTCTTAAAAGATTTTATTTATTTATTTTAGAGAGGGGAAGGGAGGGAGAAAGAGAGGGAGAGAAACATCAATGTGTGGTTGCCTCTTGCACGCCCCCTTCTAGGGACCTGGCCCACAACCCAGGCATGTGCCCTGACTGGGAATCAAAGCGGTAACCCTTGGATTCCCACACCAGTGCTCACTCTGCTGAGCCACACAAGCTAGGGTGTAAAAGTTTTAATGATTGTTTGCACTCGTGTGTGTGTGTGTGTATGTGTGTGAGAGAGAGAGAGAGAGAAATCACTATACTACTGGATTCAAAGAATTATTAGTTGGATATCTTAATTTTCTAGATTAGTTAAGCGAGGCTCCAGAAAATTTAAGTAACCTGCTCAAGGTCTTACAGATAATTAACAACTAATATGAAACTAAAACTCATACTTCATTTCTCTAAATCTAATTTTTTTTAATTGGTTTGGTAGTGGCACAAAAGTATATGCTAGTTATTATGGAAACTTTTGAGTCCCTAATTATTTTTTAAATTAGATAAACTACATTATAAATGTCTTACCAAAATTATTCTTTCATCTCTGTATTACATTCTTGAGAATATTTCACAATATTTTACAGTTTTCTGTTTTCATTTTTTATAGGGTTGGAAAATATTTAAGTCTCAACAAATGAATTCCATACTTGAACTGTGCTGCATTCCTGTGCCACCTCCTCCTTTAGAAAATTGATCTCAGAACAAAGGTAAAAATTATAGAATTGAACTTTTTAAAGGATAAAGCATGAATTTCCCATACAGTTAGACATGTTAGAATTTTGGGTAATCTTTGGTAGGTATCTTCTATTTTTAAAGCAATTTTACCTAGGAGAGTTGAAATAATCACATCTTAATGCATTTTGAAATTTACTTTTGAAAGTGTTTTGTTTTTAGTAGTTGTGTATTTTAATCTTTTTGTGGCTTAAACTGTACAGTTACTGATTTATCAAATTTACTCAGTGTGACTGTATTATTTAGCTATATCCAGATTCATGTATAATTTCCATGATGATATCTGTGTTCTTTATCTGTGCAGTCCAGTATGGGAGACACAAACCACATAAAGCTACTGAGCACTTGAAATTAATATAGCTAGTGCAACTAAGTAATTAAATCTTTAAATTTTATTTTATTTTAATTTAAATTTAAATAGCTACTTGCAGCTAGTGCCTGCTATATTGGATAGTATAGCTGTAGGTTTTTCCTTAGGGAACTTGGTATTTAAAATAACAGCACATTTTACATGTTTAAATTTCAAACTTAATCTAAATAGTCTTTGACCTAAGTTTGAAAATCTATAGTAGCGAATTCACTTTTTACTCTTATATGTTGTCCTGATAGCTTTGTTTATTTAAAATTTGGTCCACCAGAAACCCTTAAGAAACCCTTATAGTTAGTTTTACTCACTGATATAATTTATTTAATCTTAAAAAAAAACCAACTTTGACATAGGTACTTATAGTATCCCCATCTTATAAAGAGAAGCTAAGTACGTGTCCCAAGGACACATAGCTGGTAGGTCATGGAGCTAGAATTCAGACTCTAGCAGTCTAGCACTGAACAGAGCCCATATTCTTCAACCATTTGGCCGCACCATCGCTTACATTCTGATTCTCTGTAAATTGGCAATTCCTAAAAAGTTATGTGCTGATTGTCAGCTAAGACAATTTTTATCCATGTAGGTAATGAAGAGCTTATCATACTACTATACAAGTACTCTGAGTTTGCTCCCCAGCAATTAGTTATTGACCTCCTTCAGATCATGTTCCAGCAGTTCATTATTTTGTTCATTATATTTTATTAGGGCTGGCTAATAAAGGTCGCCATTTCCATGGTCACTAAAAAGAAAATTATCTTCCGTGATATCCTCTTTACTTTGCTATACACTCTGGGAGTAAAGCAGCATTTACTGAATTGAGCTGCACGTTGGAATATCAGCTTGATTTTTGCTCTTATAGAGAGTTTTTATATATACCAGGTGATGGAATGGGTGTGCTATAAAATAGGAGAAATGATCTTCAGAATTCTGTGTCATTTGCTTAAATAAAGTTTGCAGTGTATTTATACCTGTGTTCCTAGCTTCCTCCGGGTACTAAAAGATACTGAGTCTAGTTAAGAAATACATATTTAAAAGTTTTTTCTATAACCAGTACTATTCTATTTTTCAAATGAAGGTACTAAAATATATTTATAGGATTTTAGATTTAGAAAGTAACTTATCATTGTAGAAAACAAGCCCAAAGAGTTTAAGTGATCTGTGGAAGGTCATGGAAGAAGTGTGGTTCATTGATTCAACAAATATGTGTTAAGTACCGGACATAGGTCCTGATACCATAGTATGCTTGTTACTTTTGAGTGCATAGTGAATACTCAAATGTGAAAAAGCAGAAATGGACCCTGTTCTCATGGAACTTACAATCTGATGGAGAAGATAGACAATAAGTAATAAGTTCTAATAAACAAGGTACAAAATCCAAAGCTCTGGAAAGGAAATGAACCATATTTGTTGGAATGGAAAATACTGTAGAAGGGACAAAGAACTGCTAAGGTGGTCGAGGAAGTTCTTCTGATACTAACAGGATTGAAAGTAGCCACCTATTTAAGGTGTGTATGTATGTATGTATGTATGTATGTATTTTTAGAGAGTGAGAGAGAGGAAAGGAGAGAGAGAAACTTTGATTTGTTGTTCCACTTATTTAATGTATTCATTGATTTGGTTAATTCTTGTATGTGCATGGACCAGGGATAGAATCTGCAACCTTGGTGTATTGGGACCACACTCTAATCAAGTGAGCTCCTCAACTAGGGTGGGAGCCACCTATTTAAATAGCATGAGTAAGATAGCATTCCAGTCCTAAAACAATCTACCCAGAATCCTGGGGTGAAGATGTGTGTAAAGTCATAGAGAAACTGAAAGAAGGGTATGGGCAGGACATAGAAGATGGTGGGGGGAATAGTATGAGCTATAAGAAAGGGGCTGGTTTAGTTTTTTCAATCATAGGCTTCACAGTAGGTGTTAAATTCAAATCTGAATTCTGCCACGTAAACTGTGTTACCTTGTGTGGGTCATTCAACCTCTTTACACTTTAATTTTCTTATCTATTAGCTGGAAATAACAGAACCTATTATATTGCACATAGTATCATGAAGATTAATTATATAACACTTGTAGGAAATACTTCTATGGTGTTTACCTTCTGATAAGAACTGTTCCAAGTATGCAGTACAGTACTGCTATTATCTCTCTTTTTGAAATGAGAGAAATGAAGTACAGACAGTTTAAGTATAGCTGGTAAGGTAAGAGGATTTAAACATAGCTAGAGGAAGGGACCTTAAACTTCGTTTGGCTCCAGAGTCCATGCTCAAAATGCCCTGGGAATCTGTTATGTAGGTCCATGGCATCAAACTTATTTTTCATATTAATACTTGGGTAGTGTTTGCCTTCTTTACTGTCATTCTCTGATTAATATAGTCCTACAGAAGCAATTGCAAGATTTGGGAAAAAATGTGAAATGTTACTTTTTCATGAAATTTGTTTTTGTTTTGGAAAAGTAAATTTTCAATTTAAAAATATTATTTATGTTAACATGTAATGGGCTTAATTTTTAAAGTGAATTAATAAACTGTTAAAATGTAAGACTGAAAGGTGGTCAGAGACAAAAATTTGAGAATTGCTGCTCCAGACTACTAGATTCTGTTGTTCTGTTGTCTCTCATTAAATCAGATAAAATACAGAAAACAGCTGATACAGTGTTTATGCTTGATAGGCTCATTAATAACTTTTAAGACACTTTTTTCACATTTTAACATTTTTGAAATAAGAATGTGTCTTGTCTGAATAAACTTTTCAGCAACCAGGCACGTGAATTGTGAAATAGCAGTAAGTCGTGCCCTATTATGTATTTCGAGACTTTAGCTTTATGTATTCATTTGTTCAGTTATCATTTCAATTGATATTAGTAGTGCCACATAGGGTTGAATTTTTAATTGCATTTGCATCCCTAATTGTTGCTTAAAATGTCTACAAAATATCATAGTATAATACAGATTTGTGATGAACAATTAATTGTCCCAGCAGATTGCCTGACACATACCAATTAATTCAAAGACAACAAAATTGCCAAATATCTCAGTCTCTCAGTTTCAAACCTGGGCAAGATTGGTATGACTGATTCATGTGTCTGGGAGAATATCTACCTGTCAAAGTTTCTGAGTGATTTTAAAGAAGCTGTTAGCTTCTGTCTGTATTTAATTTGGAAAAATAAAATTATTAAACTTCAGTCAAAAATGCAGGCAGAAATCTCAGGTTTTGTTCTGGCCAAAAATAAAACTGTCGTTGAGTTCATGCGTACAAGTAATTAAATGAATAGATGTTTGAGTACCTGCTCTCTGCCTAGCACTTTTGGTATGGCACCTGTCCCTATGAAGTGCAGATTCTAGTGGAAAAGACAGACTATAATAACTAAGCAATAAGCAAAATAATTACATATTTTGCCAAATGCTATGAAGGAAATGAATGGAGCAATAAGGATTGGAGGAAGGAGGAACTAGGGGGAGACAATTTAAGTAGACAGGGAAGGCTTCTCTGAGGAGATGGCATTTGAACTGAGTCTGTTCCAGCCATATGAGAGCTGGGAGAGTATACCAAGTAGCTAGTTGAAAGACCAAAGATGGCTAGAAACATAAAGGATAATTTTTTAAAATTCCTATGTGATTTTACTGATAAGCTTACGCTCTTGTCCTATAGTTAGTATTTTTATTTTTAATAATTGCTTTTCTACTTACTTAAATTTGTTAATAAATTACTGTCTTAAAATTAGTAGTATCAAAGAACTCAAGAAATATGATGGTGTTTTGATTTTATTTGTTGAGGTGACATTGGTTAATAAAATTATATTAAAGTTTTAAGTGTACATTTCTATGATAACACAATCTGTATATTGCACTGTGTGCCCACCACCCAAAGTCAAATAATTATAATTATTGATACCATTATATTTCTTTAAAAGGTATTGAAGTCACAGTCATTTTTTAATGGTATTGATAGAAACAAAAGTGATTTGGTGCTCCAAAATTTGTGGTTATAGGAGAGATGCAGGTAGGAATTTAAAATAAGACATTTCACCTGGATGTAATACTTTTTTTTTTTTTTAACTAGAGGGTTGTCATTAGGATTACTTGGGGAGATTTTTCAAAATATGTGTTACAGGCCCTATTACACTTAGGGATTCTGATGCAGTATATATCAGATTAAAAAGATTTGTGTTTCTGGGGTTTCTCTTTTACTTTAAAAGCAATTGATACTCTTTGTAGAGAATTTGAAGAAAATCAGTAATTGTAGTTGCTTTTTTCCCCTTTTCTATAAAATAGTGGTGTACATTTTAAAAATGCTCTAATTCTTTATAGTTAGCAAAAAGATAACTTATTAGTTTATAAGTTATTCCCAAAACAGAAATCTTGATTTAAAGCATTTCATTATTGGGTTAGCCAAAAAGTTTGTTTGGTTTTTTCCATCCAGTGGCTCTAGTAGTGCTTAGCTGTCTTTAACTTCACTTGAAACAATTTTGTTAGATTGTGCTGTGACAGCTGTCATATCAACATGAATTTTAAAAAATACTTATCAAAATTGGTGAATTTTTGTGTAGCCATTTTAATATTGAAGATGGGAAAAAATATGGAACATCTTTGGCGCTTTATGCTTTATTATTTCAAGAAAGGTAAAAACACAGTTGAAATGCAAAAAAAGATTTGTGCAGTGGATGGTCTTACATATATTTTTAACAATTGAAACGGAACATTGTAGAATACTGTATGATGAATACATGACTGTATTTAAACTATATATACAAACATTTTCATACATGCATTCATATATATAAATGTATATCTGGAAGAAAAGTACATACGAAGTAGTTGATTCTGTATTTCTGTTTATCTTAGTGGGTGGCATAAGTAGTTGGGCTTTCTTAGTGCCTTTGTTTTATAGGCATATACTATTTATAATAAATATTTTTAAATTATTTAATAATTGAATATCAACTACTAATTTATATCAAAGGCATTTGTGTACACCAACAATGAAATATCAGAAACAGAAATCCCATTTGCTATAGCAACAAGAAAAATAAAATACCTAGGAATAAACCTAACCAAGGAGGTAAAAGACCTGTACTCAGAAAACTACACAACACTAAAAAAAGACATTAAAGAAGACACAAATAAATGGAAGCATATACCGTGTTCATAGATGGAAGAATTTAACATCATCAAAATGTCCGTACTACCCAAAGTGATTTATATATTCAACACAATCCCTATTAAAATACCAGTGACATATTTCACAGATATCGAACAGACATTTCAAAAATTTTGTATTATTTTCTTACCACAGGACCTTTAGGCTGTTCCCTCTTTCTAGAATGTTCTTTTCCTACTTAACTCCTACTGATCTTTGATATCTCTATTTAAGCACTACCTCAGAGAAGCCTCTTTTGCTTTCATGAGCGTTAGTTTCCTTTGCTTTATGGTTTAGTGTGTCGTTCCTTTGTGTGTCTTTACACATCTCTTTGCAAAAATATAATCTCCTCCAGTAGACGAATACTCCAGTAGAGTGGGTCTACATCTGGTTTTGTTTACCATTGTATTTTCAGCTCCTAGCATAATAGCTGGCATATAATTTGTACTTAAGAAATATTTATGGAATAGATCAGTGAATTTCTGACCAGATTCTCCTTTGCTCAGATGTCTGCTTAAGGTTTGAGAAGCTTCCAAGGCAACTGCCTTAGCATATTTAGACAGTTGTTCAAACTGGAAATTATACTGTATGGTGAATCCATGCTTGTTATTTTTATTGAGATATAATTGGTATAGAATAAGATGCACAGTAATCATAGTTATATCAAACTTCATTTTTAGGTGAAGACCGAGGTTTTAAAGAGTATTTAATACCACTTAATATTTGAAAGGGAATTCTGACAGTGATTTGAACAGTCATTGTAATTAATGAATGAACCTGATAAAATTACTTCATTGAAGGACATTATCATTTGAATGTGTAGTTGTACTCTGTTTTGTGAAGTTATTTTTAAGAGTCTTATTTCTTCAGCAAGAGTTTTAACATGGGATCCATGTCTGCTATGGCTTTACTATATCTATGAACTCCCTAAAATTATTTGCAAAATCGTGTACATATGAGCATCATACTTATCTTTTTCTGAATTAGAGATCCATAGTTTTGTTCATATTTTAAAGGGGGAAAGGGTCTGTGACTTTCTGCTTTTGCCTCCTCAAAAAGATTAAGAACCATTGCTTTATATCTTATATATCATGACTTATATGTAGAGTTAGTTCATCAATTCTTTATTTTTTCTTACAGTTCATTGTGGAACATTTCAAACCTGTAACAAAGTAGAGAGAATAGTGTAATGAAGCATAAGTGTCAGTAAGCGATTACTCAGTTTCAGTGGCTATCAACTCATCATGATCAGTCATATTTCATCTATACCCATTGCACTGTCCTTTGGCTCTCCCCTCTGTCCCCGATTATTTTAAAGTAAGTCCCAGTCATTATTTCACTAATAAATATTTCAGTATGTATCTCTGAGACATAAGTACTGTTTTTGAAAAGGTATGATATAATTATCAAATATAAAAATAACCTATAATCCTTAATTTAATATCATTAAATAATCTGTCATGTTCAACTTCTTCCACTTGTCATGCTCTTTTTAATTGTTTGAATTAGAGTCCAAATAACATTCACACTTTGGTTATTGATTTTTCTTTTTATATCTCTTTTAATCTGTAGGTTTCTCTATCATCTCTTTTTCAGTTTCAGTTTATCGGTCTACAAAACACTTGCTATTTGAAAATAAGGATCATGTATTACTCCTTTTTATACTCCTTGCTTACATAGTATTTGGTAGAGTGCATTATATAGGGATATTTTTATCCTTTTGGGATTGAGGGGGCAGATTTGGAAAATCCAGTTTCCTTTCATTAGGTAGAAATTTAGTGTGCAATTTGACACACTCTTAGGAAATAATTGTCTTTTTAGTAAACTTGAAGTTGCTTTGAAGACACTTCACTCCTCCCACAAGAAGTTCTTTAGTTCTTCTAGTTGTTACCTTTTGAGCCTTAAATCAAAAACCACAACTTCTTATTATTTTTTTCACTTTAAAAAATAATACACGCCCTGGCTGGTGTGGCCCAGTGGACTGAGTTCCAGTCTGCAAACCAAAAGATCACCTGTTCGATTCCCAGTCAGGGCACAAGTCTGGCTTGAGGTCTAGGTCGCCAGCTGAATGTGTGTTAGGGGCAACCAATCAATGTTTCTCCCCCTCTTTTCAAAAATAAATACATAAAATCTTTAAAAAAATAAAAATAATACGTGCTTATTTATTTTTTTAATAATTCAAAGTTATATAATTAATACATTCTCAGTAATCCTTCCTTCAGAGGCAGACACTTTAAGTTTGGTGTATATAGAGGTAGGCAGAGTGGGTTTACAGTTGTGAAATGGTTTATTCTTGTGTTATTTATTTATTAATTATGATATGATTTATTTGTATTATTTGTATTTTTCCATATGAATAACTGTAAATCTACTTTGCCCATTCCTGTATATGCTTCCAGGTTTGTTTGTTTGTTTTTATATTTTATGTAAATTTTTAAAAGAATTATAGTTTACATACTATTGTATAACTTACTTTTCTACTTGGACCTTTTTCCATTTTATAAAAGAGAAATCTGCCTTCTTCAAAGGCTTTATTTTGTGTAGTATGTATACATTTATAATCAATTTGCTAAATTTATGACCCTTGATTTCTAGCATTTTTACCTTTGACATTTATAATCTGTTGCATGGTTTATTCTGTGATGCATAACTTATTCCAGACTGTGCATTGGATAATGGAAGTTCAATTTCACTCAATAAACTTGTTTTTGCCACCTTAAAGTATAATTGTTGTGTGAAACATAAAAGCATTAGGAAAATAGGTTTCAAATGTACCATTAAAAATAGGATTTCTCTCTTTAAAAAATTTAGTTTAACTGAATTTTGTTCTAAAGGTAAGCCTCCTCTTCTAAAATATATACTAAACGAGTTTCTCCTTTAGTGAAAGGTGCACATCTTTTACCTTTGGTAGTTTCTGTAAATAGTATTGCTCTCCTCAATTCAGTGTTTTGGTTTTTTTTTTCTTTCAGAGTTAAGAGTAACAGAAGGTAGAAGAAGATGCTGGGATCTGAACGTGGTGTTGTGGAAGAATGGTTATCAGAATTCAAGGTAAATTGGCTTGGGGATAAGAATGTATCATATGATTCTGTATGTCAGTAATTCAGACAGTGAATGTGTGTTCTTTGGAGAAACTGAAATATGACATGAGGTAGAAATGGCAAAATATGAAATAACATTTCTATAATTGCAACTCTTCAAAAAGTCACTAATGTGAATAATGATTAGAGATAATATGTAAAAATTAAAATAGTTATTAGGATTTTTGAGAGGATATAAATTTTAAACTATTTGAATAAAAGAGGGGAAGCCTCCAAGTTTTAATAAGGCTTAGAAATAGGACTTTTGCCTTGTATTTTATTTCCTGTAACTTAAAATCATTCTTTGAGTTGATTGAAAACTATAATTTATGAACAATATGGAAATGAGGGTTTTGTAAACATAACATAGAAGAACTGGAATATATCCTACACTACGTTTTTAGAGTAGATTAGGTTAAGATGAGACATTTCAGCAAATCTTAGCATAATATATGATTTCTAATCATATTTATGGTTGAATAGTTAGAATCATATAGGGTGGAACAAAAGTAGGTTTACAGTTCTAATACAAATATATAATATAATAATAAATAATAATACAAGAATAAAATCTATGTTTTGTATACTTACAACTGTAAACCTACTTTTGCCCCACCCTGTATATCTTAATTTGTTTTACTAACATTCATGGTTATTTCTTGTATTAATTAATTTTTTCTTAGTTGGCTCTATTACAAATATTTTTAAGAAGAACTCCTTTAAAATAAAGATTCTGACTTCTCAAATATTAAGTTCACTTTTATTTTCCTTTGATGTTTTTTTAGGCATTACCTGATACTCAGATCACCAATTATGCAGCTACTTTACATCGGAAAAAAACACTGGTACCAGCCCTCTATAAAGTTATTCAAGATTCAGATAATGAGGTAGGAGAGTTTATGAGAAAAATAACTTCAACATAGTAAAATGAAATATGTGTACTAAAACACATATATTTAAATTTTGTAGTTTTCCCTACTCTTTTTTTCTCTTTTTTAAAATCCTTCTTAAGGAACTGGAAAACTTTCTTT
Source organism: Phyllostomus discolor (assembly GCF_004126475.2). Classification (NCBI taxonomy): domain Eukaryota; kingdom Metazoa; phylum Chordata; class Mammalia; order Chiroptera; family Phyllostomidae; genus Phyllostomus; species Phyllostomus discolor. The sequence goes on from NC_040906.2 coordinate 28,745,141, forward strand.
CTGCTGTTTTTCATTCTGATAGTTGCTTTGGCTTTCCCCATGCCTTCTCTCTTCATATTTTTATATGTTTTGGTCAAATTTTATTGTCGAGGAGAGTATGTTTTGATTCTTCACCTGAGTGGCCATCGCTCAGATTATTTATTTAATTTGAAACTCTTCTCTCTTTCCTGTTCTATAATGTTTTCTTTTCTGGAAGCCAAATTTTAACCATGCACTGGTTAAGTTTTATTTATTTTTAAGTATTGTTTGCAGTTATTTTATTGACAATATAGAACTGTGTATAATCACCTAACCAGTGAACTTAGACTGGTAACATAACATGATACTGCTAGTAAATTTAGCTTGAAAATGATCAGAGAAAGCACTTTTTAACCTAAATAGTGAAGATTTAAAAACTTAGAATATGAGTGTCCTATTATTCAGTTTTGACATAAGAGGAAAAATGCAGCTATTGAATCTATTTGTTAATTTATGCAAAACACACATTATCTTTTCATTAACACAATAGTATGACACAGTTTTATCACCACTGGATTCATGTATGATTTAAAATGAAAATGAAAGGAACACACAGGAAAGTAGCTTCTTATCTTCCCAGATACAGCCTCCACGAGTGCCTCTGCTGTGTACTGGAGTGAGTTTGAAGAAGTTCAGGTAATCATCTCCTAACCAGCAGCTTAACTTAAAGTGCATCTTCATTTTTGTCCTATCACTAAAAGCTTGCTTATTGACCTCTTTCTTTCCTATCTCCTAAACTTGGATTGGCTCTCAGTTAGACTTGCACCTGTTGCTATTTGTAGCAGCAGTTGCAGGATTCCTTTGCTTTTTTTTTCTCTCGCTGTGCATTTATGAATGTTTTATAACTTTAGATGTGGTAATGTACATATATGCATATCCTTGGTCAGGAGTTTTCAAAATTCTGTTTGAATAATGAATGTGTGTATTCCCCACCCCTAGTTTTGTACTGTCTTAACATAAACTTTTAAAATTTGTTTTATGCTTTCTCTTTAGATTGTAAGCTCTTCATGGGCAGTGGTCATATATTCTATATTTGCTACTTTCTAGAACCTACTATTTTATCATGTACATAATGAATACTTAATAAATACTGATTAGAAGAATAGTGAAATACAAAATGTGATTCTAAAACGCTGTCATTTTCATTGGGACTCAACAAGTGTATAAAAAGTACCAGTTTTCTTTCTTCTGTTATACTCGGAAGCTATGACATCAAAAAAAAAGTTATTCACATTATTTTACTTCAAAATGTTAACGTGTCAGACCTCATCATGGATAGAAATGGAAAAATTACAACTTGAGAGATTCAAGGTTAAAACTCAGCAGTCATTGTAATCAACGAGTTGCCAGAGTGGGTCTGTCTGTCCATTCTTTCTCCTCTCAGGTCATAAAGTTCTAACCATGTGTTCATACTTCAGAAAAATTTTAAGCTCTATAGACTCTCAAAGCAATTCTGGACTTTAGTCCTAGAAGAAAGGCCCTTTTAATTCTGATTTTGTTATATTCTGAAACATAATCAAATATTTAGTTAATGGGAAGTTATTTCAGAAAAATGTCACATGCCATATATAATATTATTTGAAACTTATGACACTCTTATGACAACCATTTTTACTTTAATGGCCATAACAGTTTTTAAGAAAGTTTTTATTTCCTAGATGTTTAATATTACATATCATGGCCAGCTTTACTGCCACTTAAGTTTTAATCTCTAGCTCTGGCTAGTGTAGCTCAGTGGATTGAGCACTGGCCTGTGAACCAAATGGTTTCTGGTTTGATTCCCAGTCAGGGCACATGCCTGGGTTGCAGGCCAGTTTCCCAGTAGGGGACACATGAGAGACAACCACACATTGATGTTGTTCTCCCTCCCTTCCCTTCTCTCTAAAAATAAATAAATAAAATCTTTAAAGAAAGTTTTAATCTCTACACCAACAAATTGTTTTTCTTTTCTTCTTTCCCTCCTTTCAGCTACCTTAGTCACTCTAGCAGTTCTTCCACTTCGAGGAGACCTCCGTCTATCTGCACTTTAAATGCAAGACTAACAATCTCTTGCTGTCTTACTTCTTTGGTATACTCTCCCACTGTTCATTTTACACTTCTTTTCTCATACTTTTACCCTCCCAACTCATCTTCAGCTTACTTTTTATGTCATTAAAAAAGAATAAGAAAGTAGTTGGGAGCTCTCTTATTTTCCCATTCAAATGTATATACCACTGTACCAGCATCTCTACCCATCCTCTCCTGCCTTTTCTGCTATTCAGTGGATAAAGTATCCCAGGTTGTATCACAGGCCATCTCTTTCCCTTCGGCCTAGAGCCCATCTTCTCTAGCACCTCAAAGATTAACCCTGCAATTACCTCCTCTCTTCCCTCCATGATTGATTTTTCCTTTTCTGATGAATATGGTAAACAATCATTCTATTTTTTAAAAAGCTTTTTTGTTTTGCCTCATTTTTTATTATCTGTCCCATTTTTCTGTCCCTCTTCATAGGTGAACCTTACAAAGTATTGCTTATTTATAGTCTCTTTCTACTGACCCCTTTTTCTCACCTCACATTCTCTCTTTAACCCAAATTGGGCTTCAGTCTCCATTTTTCCACCCAAACTGTCTCAGTGTGTTCATCAGATAGCCTGTGTCTTAGTAATTATCACATCAAACTGTTTGCTAAATTTGGGTGTCAGTTATTCTTAAGCTTTTTTTTAGCCAGAGGATAATATAACGACTTTAACACCTTTTGACGTGGGTGATAGTGTCATTTAGGGAAGGTCAACATCATTTATGATACTAAAAGTTTAGAACACAATAGCCTGATACATACTCTTAGAATTAAAGATTTTTAAGAGATAGCATTGGCAAGTTTTTGACAATCTAATTTTGCAGTGTTATTTCATTAAAAGTTACTGGATTGCCAGACACCCTTCTTCCCACTTTTTAAAAAAGAGTGATAATTTTTCTCACTCTATATTTCTTTGTTATGCTTACTTAAAATATAGTCTCCTACATGCCAGTGCAGTTCTCGTTACTGAGGAAGGGAAGTTAAGATCCTTATAACATGAACAAATCATAATTGTTCCATGGATAATAACATTTAGAGAAGGCAATTTTAGAGTCTTTTACAAAGAGGAAAGTCAATTTAAAACCTGTATATATTTTTCAATAAATAATGAGAGCAACGCTCTTTAATGTCCTAAAAGACCAAATATTATTGTTAGTACTTTAAAAAGATGCCAGTAATTGACCATTTTCAAAAGTTTATGACTTCATTATTGACACTATGTGGAATATACTATTTGTAACTAAACAGCTCTCACCTCCTACTCTACCTTGACTCTAATAAAAGAAATGGTATATTAGGAACATCAGCTTGGTGTTGGGAGGGAGACCTGAATTCTAGTGTCTTTCTCCACCACTAACTTCTGTGACTTGGGCAAATTGTATGATTTAGACTTCATTGTAACAGGAAAGCTGAAATGTTTTTTAAGACTTTGAATGTAGTGATAGTAATTTTACATAAAAGGATTAGAAGTTACTAGACTAGGATGTGTGTGTATAAACTTTTTTACCTGTAGAGTTGTTCCTTAACTCATCTATATATATAACATGTACAATCAACATAGAATTTGTTGACTTTTAATTTACAGTTGTGAAAATAATGACTTTATTCTAGAGTGTTAGATTATTACAGATATATATAACTATTTCTAACAGATTTCCAAATGTATATGTATTACATTTTAAAAGTAATTTTTATAAAGTTAAATTTTAAAAGTTATTTTATAATTTCTTGTCAGTGTTTTGCCTGCATTTTAAAATCATACTTCTGTTTAGTCTGCAGTTATTCCAACAAAACTATTCTAAGTTGGCAGTACATGTTTAGAGAAAGGGGGAAGATTTATTTAAACTCATTTTTTTCGGCTTTCAAGGTTATGAAGTACCTCATGAGTCATGTTGTGTGATATCATATGAAGAATTACCCAATTAAATATTAGAAAAACTGTTTCTGTATAATTTCTTCCTTTTCAAAATGTTTCAAATAAATACAATTCATAGAATTTGTCAGTTTCAAACATAAAAGTAATCTGTTTTATTTTACATATTAGCTAGCATTAATTTAAAATACTAGCTAGCATTTTGGATATCCAAATATTATATACCAAAAAAAAATCCCTTTCTCTATTGAGTGGTATATAATTTGTTTAAATCATACTCTTAAGTCAATATTTAAAGTTTATTTTCAACAAGATCATTTGAAATTATTTTCTTCCAATAGAAACTTTTAAAAACGGGGTATAAGCCTGACTGGTGCGACTCAGTGGATTGAAGGCCACCTTTGAACCAAAGGGTTGCTGGATCGATTCCCAATCAGGGCATATGCCTGGGTTGCAGGCCAGGCCCCCAGTAGGGAGTGTGTGAGAGGCAACCACACATTGATTTTTCTCTCCTTCTCTTTCTCCCTCCCTTCCCCTCTCTCTAAAAATAAATAAATAAAATCTTTTTTAAAAATGGGGGATAAGTACGGGTTGGTAAGAAAAGGGAGCTCATTAAATATAAGTGTAGTACCTTGGTTAAAGAACTAATTATCTAATAATTTGATAGTACAGTGTATTAAAAGTTATGTTGATATTAAATGGACACAAGGTACTTTTGATAGTATATTGGTCAGTTTAATATGTAGTCTCCATACATAGAGATTAAGGTTTTCATTGCATTGATTCAAAATATGCAAGAATTAATGTTGAGAATTTAGTTTGAAAACATATATGTACCTTTAATAAAATACAGTTATAGCCAAAAAAATGGAAATAACTAATGCACTTCATTTTTCTTTTAGCTCCTGGAGCCTGTCTGCCATCAGCTGTTTGAACTCTATCGTAGCTCTGAAGTTCGACTTAAGAGATTCACACTGCAGTTCTTGCCAGAGTTGATGTGGGTGTATTTACGGCTCACAGTTAGCCGAGACAGACAAAGTAATGGTTGCATTGAAGCACTTCTGTTAGGAATTTATAATTTGGTAAGTTGAAAATGATAATTTGGGGGTTTTTTGAAGTTCTCTGAACCAATACTTAAGGAATATTTAGAGAAAAAAATTGAAATATCTACTGAATACTCTATTTGAGTTAATTAAATTGAGTACAGAGGTGCTTAGTAAGTAATTGCTAATAATATGTTTTATAAAATAGGTACAACTATTATAAATGATAGCATTGTTAACATGTTATGACATTGCTTGAAGTTATTTTACTTGACCATTATTTATAAATGCTATGCATTTAAACTTGTTCAAATTTGTTTTTAATAATTATTTGATAATGTAATGTAATGTAATGATAAACGTTTGATACTACGTTGTTTATGAAACTTTTTTCAGAGGAAATCTTAAGTACCGTAAACATTATTCTTCTGTTTTATTTCTCATGGTGCCTATTTTAGAACATTGGTATTGAAACTGCCCTTTGAAGTCTTATATTTTGTGTATTCAGTATTCCTTATAAACAAACACTCCACATAATAAAATAAAGGTTTTTAATTGAGCCCTGGCCAGTTGGTTGAAGCATCATATAGTTGAGAGGTAATAAAGCACCTCATAAAATATTGAGTCTCACAGTAAATAATACTCCTCTGCACCGGTGCTTGCTCCTCTAAGTGTTATCCCTTAAAAATCATTATAAAACAGCCCTGGCTGGTGTGGCTCAGTGGATTGAGTACAGGCCTACAAACCAAAGGGTTGCTGGTTCAATTCCCAGTCAGGGCATATGCCTGGGTTGCAGGCCAAGTCCTCAGTAGGGGGTGCATGAGAGGCAACCACACATTGATGTTACTCTCCCTCTTGTTCTCCCTCCCTTCCCCTCTCTCTAAAAATAATTAAATAAAATCTTTTAAAAAAATAATTAGAAAACATCTCCATCACTAGGACATATATCTGAAGAATGGAGCATGCACGGCCTTTGGAGTCACTTTATATTTTGTTTAAAACCAGGCCCTGCCACTTGTTAGCTGTTTTAAATTTGGGCAAGTTACTTAATATTTTGACTTCAGTTGCCTCCTCTGTAAAGCAGAAATAAAACATTGTTGTAGGATTAAAAACAATTAGAAAAATCCAACATCATGCCTGTGGTGTTTGATAAACGTTTATCATTATTTGCAGTAGTATCAAATTGAAGTGAGTTTTTAAAATAAAAAGCTGTTCTAGGTATAAAATTATCTATTTTGCTAATTTTTCTCATTGTTTTTTTATTTAAAAGCATTAATTTTTTTTCATATATCACTGTGTCTTCTCTAGTGCTTAGCACAGGTTACTTAGTAAATGTTTGTTGATTTAATCATTGAATTTAGTGTTTTAGATTATGTTTACCATTATGCCGAAATTTTTATTAATTTGATTAATGTAATGAAATTCAGTAGTGGGACAAATGAACCAAAAATATTTTGTATAGTAGAAGGCTTGACAAGTTCTTGACAGTACTTAGTGCTGTGGTTTAATTATCTTTTGGTATCTCAAATAGAGTGATTATTAAAAAAAATGCTCAATTATATGTCAGAAATGGAACCTCGGGATTCTGTCTTTTAATTCATTTGATATCTGTGTTCTGTCTTCTCTGTGGTTCTCATTTTTTCTTATCACACTGGTTTTCTTTTATATATTCATTTCTGTCTTTTCTTTCCCTCCCTAGCACTTGTTTGTTTAAGATAGCCTCAGGAGAGTTTTATATTGCCCTCAGGTTAAACAAAGTTCAGAACACTCTTCTCCACAAATACAAATGTACATCAAAAGTATTTGGCTTAATTAAAAATTTATGAGTAAAAATTAAAAATTTTTTGCCTAACTTAATCAACTTCATTATCTTAGCTAGCATAGACTTTCTGTGAGGCACAATGGCCCACATGTGGTAGTAACTGGTGTGACTACAAAGTAGTTAAATGATCTCTCTAAGGAATTTTTAAACCTTTTTTCCTGCCAGAATTAGAGGTAGGACCATTAATTCACATATAATTAGTACTGTCCTATAACATACAAAACTCAGAAATGAGCCCTATAGGGATGTCCTTCTGGGTTTGTGTTTTGGTGACGGTAGTTGTTTTTGTTGTTGTTTTCTTTCTTTTATGTTGTTTAACTCCTTAGTCTCTCTCTGACCACCTTCCTGCCAGGTCTAGTAAGGACAATCTTCTCTATGAATTGTATGCCCATTATGTATACTAATGTGAGTTGTAAAAGAAACATAGAACTAAAATGAGGCAGTAGAGAAAGGGATTGATGGAGGAGGAGCATTTCATCCCTTTAATTGTGGGTGCCTTAGGCAGGTTTTTATTGATACCTGTAGAAGTTTAGAGGTGCCAGAGACTGTAGAAATGAAGGACACCATTGTCCTATTCAGTGAAAGCTAAAGTGCTTTTAAAATTCACAAGAAGTCTCTTCCAGTTCAGTAAGAATTATGTACCTAAATGTGAACTTATTTTTAGTCACTTGGACTAATAGTGGTTATCATGATATATAGCTTATTTCAAGTCATTAGTTTAATTGATGAATAATTGTAGGAGTTATTTTTAGTCAAGAGTCATTCTATGTTAGAATAATTTGTTTTTCTTATTTCAGTAAGTGTGGATCTCTTGGCTGAGGCCTTTAGTTTTAATATAACTCAGCTATGTTTCTACTGAAAGATCTAATCACTTGTACTCTCTCTGACCTGTATATAAATTTAACATGAAAATTGATGTATGTGCCTAATTTATGTCTTTGCTGTCGTGTTGTATTTGATTTACTTTAGTATTACACTCAAATCTCTCAAAGAATAATTCAGCTACCAAAGTGTACAAATTTGCCAATAGGTTAGCAAAGATACAGTAGAGTAGTAATATTTTTTAATATATTACTTTTCTAAAAATTTTCCTCAGTTACCAATGATATATTTGGCAAATTCAGAAAGTATTATTTCTTAAAGTCTTGTGATTATTTCATTATCTTTGTATATTTCTTTAACTATAGGAAATTGCTGATAAAGATGGAAACAATAAAGTTCTGTCTTTTACTATCCCTTCCTTATCTAAGCCTTCAATATACCACGAGGTAAGTAAGACTGAAAAGGTAGAATTATTTAAAATTATACTGAATAAAGATAAAATTCAACTTCTTACTGGAGATAAATATTTCTAAGACACCTTTACTGATATTTACTTCCTAAAAGTAAATGTTTACGATTAGTGATATAAAGTTGAGCTGTTGTCAAGAGAGACAGAAAGTAATTAATGGAACATTTTCCTCTAGTTCTTGTTTATTTCTTTGTATTCTTCACCCATATCATTTTCAGTCTTTTTTATTAGTCTTTTTTGAATTTTCAAAAATGTTCCTTAATTTTTTAAATTTAAAGCACTTTATTTTTCAATTACAGTGGACATATGATATTCTTTACTTTAAAAAAAAGTCTTACATAACATATAATTAGAAATCATGTTAGCAAACAATATGATAAATTGTTTAGGTTTTATTATTTTTAGAGAAAATGGCTACTTAGAAGAATTTTATCCCTATAATCATTTTATTTCCATTTGAAGGACTCTAATTGATGCATTCTAAGCTGTTCATTAACATTACACTTTTTAAAAAGATTTTATTTATTTATTTTTAAGACTTTATTCATTTATTTTTAGAGAGAGGGGAAGGGAAGGAGGAAGAATGAGAAAAACATCAATGTGTGGTTATCTTTCACGTAACCCTTATCAGGGACATGGCCTGCAACCCACGCATGTGCCCTGACCTGGAATCAAACCAGCAACCTTTGGTTTGCAGGCCAGCACTGAATCCACTGAGCCATACCAGCCAGGGAAGAAAGTGGCATATAATTTTTAGACTACTCATAAAGTTTCTTTAAATGCTTTCCTCATGACTTTATGCACTAAAAGCCCCTAGAGACCAGAAGCTTAATTCATAACATATATTGTTTAAAAGAAGATGCAGAAGGAGTTCAGCTCAACAGGAGTCATCTACCTATATGACAATCAGTGTTTTCACATTGTTCAACCAAATAATATAAGCAAAAATCAGAAGTGTAACATTATCCCTGGCTAGTGTGGCTCAGTAGATTGAGCACCATCCTACAAACCAAAAGAATACTGGTTCAGCTCCCAGACAGGTCAGCTCCCAGACAGCTACCAGGTCCCCAGTAAGGGGTGTGTGAGGCAACCACACATTGATGCTTCTCTCTCTTCCCCTCTCTCTAAAAATAAATAAATAAACATCTTTAAAAAAAAATTGTATGCCATTTTCTTGTCAACAATCAGTGTCCTCTTATAGCTCTATGCAGCTATTTTTTTTTTCCATAATAAAGCCCTCTGGGACTTCGTTTTGTGTTGGAAATAGAGTACCTCTTATTTAGCCAGGACTCATTCTAGCACAGAATATTTCTGAGTAATTTAATTTTAATTAAGTTCTGTGTATCATATTATGAAATAAAATGGAGGATAGTGAAACATTTATAAATGGATGGTTCTTCTAACTGTAGAAACATGAAGTCAATTATGTCACTTTTAAAGAGACATTTGATCATAGCCTTCAATATTGTTTGTGTTTTATAATTAGAACTCTCTGCACCTTGCTATCTTCATTGTAGAATGAGATTGATGGGAGTACTTACCTACCTGAAGTTAGTAAAACTTCATAGTTTGACTGTGCAGTCCCCAAGACTACTTGTTTTCTAGAACAGGGGTCCCCAATCTCTGGGCTGCAGACCAGTACCAATCTGGGTTTTTAGGGATTGGGCCGCACAGCAGGAGGTGAGCTTGAATGTAATGCATTTGAGTCATTCTGAAACCATGCCCCCCAACCTGGTTTGTGGAAAAATGTCTTCCACTGAACCGGTCCCCGGTACTAAAAAGGTTGGGGACCACTGTTGTAGAGGACAAATTAAAATTGATGTATTTGTAACCTTTAGTCTTTTTAGCAACTATTCTTATCTGTGCCCTAAATACAGATTTATTTCATAATCTTTCAAAAATTAAATCAGTATATTTTCAGTATAATTTTCAAAAAGAGCTGTAGAGTTCTGGCCGGGTAGTTCAGTTGGTTAGAATGTTGTTACAACATGCGAAGGTTGCAGGTTCCATCCCTAGTCAGGGCACATAAAAGAATCAATCAATGAATGCATAAGTAAGTGGAACAACAAATCAATGTTTCTGTCTCTCTCTCTCCCCCCCTTTTCTTCATCTCCCTCTAAAAAGTAAATAAATAAACAAACAAACATATCTAGATAGATTGATAGCTATAGAATAGAAAGGACCCGAAAATCCCCGGAATTATCTTCTGGACAGTGGGTCCCTTGTAGTACAGGCCTCCCTCACTAGGTGAGTGTTCTAGGAACCCGTCTGTATCAGTGTACCAGCTGGCATTGTTGTAAGAGGCTGCATTCAGTTTCAGTGAATTTTTTTTGAAGACTCTTTCAACTCATTTGCCCATTTCATGACGGGTGATTTCTGAGTGCACCTGCCCACACCACGCTGCATGTTCAGCAGTTTTTGACCCTATTTGTATGATCTTGCCCCATGTGACTTTTTTTTTTGTTTCCGTGGATTAAAAAAAAAAAGTCTTCAAAGGGAAATGTTTTGCCGATGTGGAAGAGGTGAAACAAAAAATAACAGAAGCACTAAAAGGTGTCAAAATCAATGAGCTCAGAATCTGAGCAGTGGGAAAAGTGTCTCCACAGGTGTACTGCATCAAATGGGTAGTATTTTGAAGGTGACTGGAAGTTTAAACATATAAGAATAAATACACAATTTTTGACAAATAAATTCCAGTGTTTTGGGGTCACTGTTCATATAACTGAAAAGTGGAAAGGGTTTTTTTAAAAAAAAGAAATGGTCTGAAACTGCCTTTTGTTGAAACAAAATTAAATATCATTATTTGATACATACTTTTTGTTCATTTTAGAGACACAGTCTCATACTTTACCTTATTTTTATAGCCCTCAACAATTGGATCCATGGCTTTGACAGAAGGGGCATTGTGTCAGCATGATCTCATCAGGGTTGTTTATAGTGATCTTCATCCTCAGAGGGAAACATTCACTGCGCAAAACCGGTAATGGTCAAAACTGTAGAGAGCAATAATTATTAATTTATGCTTAATAGTTAACTCTAATTACTTTGGTTCAAGTTTGATGTGAGAAGAGGCAAAATGTTAAATATGTGATACTAGTGAATGCATCATAGCAGTAAAATACCCATCCATCCAGTGCTTGGTACTGTGTTATGGTCATGTGTAAAGCAATGGAAAACCTAAAAGTGTAGGCATGAAGTCAGCCAAACTTAGAAGCTTGCCCTCAGGGGCAGGTTATCTACTCTCTACAGCTTGCTCTTTTCATAGTAGAATGGGTTAATGAGAGTACCTACCTACTCGAAATTAGACAGACTGCAAAGTTTGAATGCATAGTCCACAAGAATACCCTCACATCTGATAGCAATTACAAGGTTGGGTGGGGCATTCCTGAAATTACCCTATTACTCTTAGGTTTGATAACTCACTAGAAGGACTCACAAAACTCAGTGAATGAAAGCTGTTATTTTTACAGTTATAGTTTATTTCAAGGAAAGGGTAGAAATTGAAATCAGCCATGTCCTCACCAACACTTATTTTTTCATCTTTTTTATTATAGCCCTCTTACCCCTAAGAGTGATATCTCATTGTGCTATTGTTTTGTTTTTGCATTTGTTTTAATTTTTTTGTGCAGTCAACTATATCAGGAATATACACACTCATATATATATGTGTGTGTGTGTGTTTCAAAGTTAAATATGCTCTAATTCTACACAGTTTATTATAAAAAACTGCATTCACCAGCTCTGTCTCCCATGTCTTCTTTCCCAAATGTAATGCCTTTCAACAAAGGTTCTCAACCAGGGCAGATCTGGACCCATCACTCCTGCCCCAGGAACATTTGGCAATGTCTGGAGACTTTTGAGATTATCACAACTGGGTTGAGGAGGGGCTACTATAGGTATCTCATGTGTAGAAGTTAGGGATGTTGCTGAACATTCCACAATGCCTTGGTCAACCTGCCATAACAAACACTTATCTAACCCAAAATGCCAATAGTGCTGAAGTTAAAAATCTTGCTTTCAACTGACTCTCTTAATATTTATCTCCACATCTTTGAGTAACTTGCTAATTCTTAGTTTTTCTATTGTAGACATTTATTAACATATCTCTAAGAAAGATAATGATTTAGTTCATTACCTTTCTTATTCCCCTATATTTTCAAGGTAGTTATGTTGTAATTGTGGGGAATTCATTATTCAGATTTTTCATTATTATGAATGACCATGGTTCATTCAGAGCTAGCTATTCAATGCTGAGCTTTGTGATTAACTGGTTACTTTTCCTTTCTTTTATGCCTTTTTTATTTTCCTTGGAGTTCATAATTGTTTTCTTTGTTTATTATGTGCTTTGTAATCCAATCCCTGCAAATTCTCTATCTATTCTCATAATTTCCTTTCAAGTCTTCATTCACATTGGTCATTCTCTCAGTTTTATTTTCCTGAAAAGGGAGCTCCTAGAGCCTTTTTACTTACTCCAGTCTGGGCTGTGTTACCCTCTTTGCTTGGTACATACTTATCTTGGCATCTCCTTCCTTCTTATGCTGGAAATTCCCTTTGTGTTTTTCCTGTGTGGATCTGTTGGTTGTATCCTAGACTCTCCTTCTTTGTTCCTGGTGTTCTGAAATTCCACTGTGATATTGCTTGGGGTGGGTTTATTGCCTCCATTGTGCTGAGCACTGAGTGGACTCCTTTGATTTGGAAATTTATGTCTCTGAGGCTGAGAAATTTTTTGAATTATTTTTATTAATTAGTTTGGCCTGTCCATTTTATCTGGTCTTTTATTATCTATCTTCTGGAGCTTTTATTATTTGGATGTTGAAACTCCTGGAGTGGTCTTCTCTCCTATTTGCCATCTCTTTTTTCTTCTACTTTAATTTATTTACATCCTCAACTTCATTCATTGGTTCTTTTGTGTGTGTGTGAGTTTTTAATTTCTGCAGTTATTTTGCATATCTAAAAAGTTTTTCTTGTTTTCTGAATGGTTTTTAAAATAGATTCTGGTTTTGCTTTGCTGGGCATTTTTTTTTTGTGGAAACATCTCAAATTTTTGAGAAAATTAATGGTAATTTGCTTCATTCAAAGGTTTTTCTCTTTGTATATTATGTTTCCTTCAAATTATACTTTTTTTCTACTTTCTTATTTTTTATCTTGTTTTCATGTTAGTGGATTTCCTCAGGTATCTTTTCTCTCCCTTAAATTTAAGTGTAGGGGAAAGATTGAGAAGTTTTTACCATGTTAATAGGGCTGGTTGACCATGAACTTCATAACTGCTCTCTGGGCCATTCACTTGGGGAATTTTCTAAGCCCATATCTTTAAATCTTTCTTCTTAGGGTGGTGAAATTCCCTAAAGAAAACTCTTGTAGTCTGTTAACTAGAGGGCTAGCTGCCGGCACTCTGGTGGCCAGGTGGGGAAGGAGAGCATGAGGTCCCGATTTCGAATAAGGTGTGTTTCACTTAATACTGCTTTTTTCAGTATGGTCTCTTTCCCCTCCAACCCCCACCCCAAGCCACAGTTGTGCCTGGTAGTTTCTAGGTAGAAGTTTCCTTTTTATCCTTTCAGAAAAAAATTTTAAATTTCAGAAAATAAATATTCAGTAAACCAAACGATATAGGGAAGAAGGGACCTGAACATGACTGCTTCTGAGTCAGACTTTCAACTCAGTTTTTTCTAACATTTTTTGTTGTTGTTCAAGTACAGTTTTCTGACTTTTCCCCCACCCTTCCCCTCAACCCAGTTTTTAGCTTTTCATTTTGAAATAATTTCAGACTTGCAAAAATGGTACAAATAGTTTCAATATACTCATCACCACCTATGTATGGGAAGCTTTTTAGAAGCACAAATTCCCTAGGGTTCTGCCCACAGAGATTGTAATGGGTCAGTCTGGGTTGAGACACAATAATGTATTTTTCCAAAAGGTCTTTAAATAACTACAATGTGCATTCAGGTTTAGGAGCCACTGTCTTAGACATTGTGTATATTAGGAAGTCATTCATATATTCAATAAATATTTATTATAATATCATAATGTATTAGACACTGTGTTGGATACTAGAGATAGAGATGATAAATCAGGGTCTCTACCCTAAAGTTGTTTATTACCCAATGGGTAAAACAGAGATAAAGACAGAGAATTATGATTTAGTGGAATAAATGCAGTATTAGAGCTACACAGATAAGGGAATACTGTATTTTGCTGAGTATAATGCACACCCACATTTTTGTGAGCTTTATACACGGGCTTATTATGCACATGCTATGTAATCATTATACTCATGTATAATAAACATCCTTATTTTTTCCTCAAAAATTTGGGCAAAAAGTGAGCATTATACATGGCAAAAAATGGTAGTTTCCTTCAGCTGGGGGAATTAGGAACAGCTTTATGTCTAGGGTAAAAATTTGAGCTAGGACTTGAAACCTTAGCAGGAGTTTCCAAAGTATGTTCTAGTAAGAACAGCAAGCATAGAAGCAAGTTGTTATGAAAGGTTATGGCATATTCGTGGAGTAGTAAGAAGATCTATGTAATGTGGTAGTCAGCAGAGGGAGGGTAAGGTTGGAGAGGGAGGTTGACGGCCAATTGTAAAGGGCCTTGTATGCCATGGTGAGTTTGGATTTCATCATTCAGTCAGTAGGAAAGGGGACTGATGTAGATAGGGGAGTCAACTGTTCAACCATGATGGTTTATTTCTTGAGGAAAAAAATATAGGTGACAACAAGAGATATAACCTTTAAAAAGGCAAATGGAAATGGAAAGCATTGAGGAAGAGACTAATAATCAGACTAAGAAATCATGAAAGTCAATATTAAGGCATTGCTGTTATAACCGTCCAATGAAGAAATCATTTACTAGAGTCTCTAGTAGAAGTGATTGTTTAATAGTCCTTTCCCCTTGTTTTTGTTTTTTCTAGGTTTGAAGTCCTGAGTTTTCTCATGTTGTGTTACAATTCTGCTATTGTGTATATGCCTGCTTCATCTTATCAATCTCTTTGTCGGATGGGCTCCAGGTGAGAGTAATAATTGTCATTACCCTTCATATTTATTTATTTGACAAATATTTATTGAGCATATTCTCTGTGGTGTAAGGACTGTTATAACTTCTGATGACATAGCAGTGAATAAAACTCATGGAGCTTATATTCCTGTAGGAATCCTTATTATCTTATGTATCAGGACTTCTTGAAAATATTTCAGCATTAAAAAAGTATTTTTAGTCTGAACATCAAGTTCAGCCAAGGTGTCTTAAGTTTAGGGTGGTTTAGTGATATACCAATTTTCATATGTAAAGGAAGTCTTAAGAAATGTGAACTGGTTTCTTTATTTTACAAATAACTATCACTGCTTTGTATAAGAAAATTAGTTGTAGTACTTGTGTTTTGTTTTTACTAAAGCAAAATTTTTAATACTTTTGACAGATCTGGGCTGAAATATCCACTATACAAAGACAATTTAAGTAATAGAAATCAGTTTGGAGATGGTGGACATTTAGAGTCACAGAATTTAGTTACAGAAGGAACCCTGAGTTCATCTTGTTCAACTTATTTTTACTTGAGGAAACTGAGCCCCCCAAAGTGTTAAATACTATATTAGTTTTCTATTGCTTCATGACAAATTACCACAAACTTAGCACTTTAAAACAGCACACCTTTATTATTTTATAGTTTCAGTGTGTCAGGAGTCATGACTTGGTTCCTTTGCTTAGGGGGTCTACAAAGCTGCAGTTATGCCATTGGCTAGATTTGCAGTCTTATCTAGGCTTGATTGAGGAATTACACACTTTTGTTGACAGAATTCAGTTCCTGTAGTTGTAGGACTGAGTGCTTCAGTTTCTTATTGGCTCTCTGCTAAAGACCAGTCTTAGTTCTTTGTCATGTGGGCCTCTCAACATAGCCTACCTATAACATGGCAGCTTACTTCTTCAAAGCAGAAGAAAGAGCTGCACTCCATTCTTAAATAACATAATCAAGTACACATAATCATGGAAATCATATTACCTTTCTCATGTTTTATTGGTTAGAAGCAAATCACAGGTCCCACCCACACTCAAGAAGAGAAAATGACAGAGGGCCTGAATGCCAGGAAGGAGAGATCATAGAGGTCCCAGCCCCCAAGGGAGTCTGTTCACCACAAATTCTTTGTTCATGTTCATGTTATTGTGCTACTGGGAAGAGAGTGTGGTGCTGTTGATAATAAAATTAAAATTTGCTAATTGGAGGAAGGCCAATCCAAATTAGCTGTAAATTTGATTTTATGGATGATCTTAAAATAAGTATATTATTTTCACTTGCCTGTAATAACATGATTAATGACTAACAAAGTTCTTGTCTCTGACCTAGATGCCGTTATCAAGAGAATACACTGTTTAAGCACTTACTGCCTATCTACAGATAAACTTATTTATAAGTTACTGTCTTTGGTTTACTAAAATAAACTGCTGAATCTTTAATTGGCAACACTATTGTGGCATTTAAGAAAGTTTCCTAAGAACAGAAGTGATGGCAGAGTTTAATGGTCCTCAAACTTTTGTTCACACATCCCCTAAATAATTTTGAAAAACTGTATACCCCTTGTATATTTTTAAGTTAACATTTAAATTTTTTCATCCTATCTTAAATAGTAGAAATTGATATTATTTCTAATATGTAAATATTAACATTATAAGACAACTAGTGGTTGGGACAACTACTAGTGGTTGGGTCAAATGTGTATAACATGAATATTGCAGTGATCTAATGCTCACCGCATCCATTTGAGGAATAACTGAACAAACTTTTCTTTAATAGTCTGACATTGTAGAAGGTGGGGCAAAAGTAGGTTTACAGTTGTGAGTATATGAAACACAATTTATTCTTGTATTATTATTTATTAATTATTGTATTACTTTCCATGCAAACAACTGTAAATTTACTTTTGCCCCACCCTTTATTATTCATTCCCTTCCTGAAATTGAATTTCTATTATATTTTACCAATGTATTTTATAGTAATATAATGCTGTTTTATACTTACAAGTCTTTTATTGATCACCTAATTATACATCTCTGCTAAAAACATGTGTATATATAAACTGAAATTTGAAAAAAATTTCTGAGACTGTGATGCACTAAAAATGAAAATATATCTTCTGGACTCACCATTGCAGTTTTTCTAATAAATTAATTGATTAAAATAATGTAGATACAACTTTTTATAACTATTAAGCATAATTTTCTGGAAGCATCTTTTAAGAAGATGAATGGTAAAGGATTGTTTATAGTACTCACATCAGTAGTTTAAATGTCCTTTTATTTGCTTTATCTCCCACTAATTTGTCCTGATAAAATTTGGGTTGCAAGAAAATTATGCATTTATTTTTGTGAAGAGAGAAAGATGAATTTGAAAGACTCAGCTATTTGAAAAAAAGTTGTTTTATTGATATCGTCGACTAGAATGTATGTTTATAAGGGTACAGATTTTATTTTTATTTATTTTTCCTTTTTGTCTCTTCACAACTGTATATTGAGGCCCAGGACAGTTACTAGAATATGGCAGGTATTCAGTAAATATTTGAGGAATTTATAAAAGCAAAAATATCTGATTCAATGAAACAGGAAATCACACATGATAAATACTATATTTTCCTAGGGTTTGTGTGAGTGGGTTTCCACGGCAACATGAAAAACAATGGAAAGAACTCTGTGGTCGAATAGTATTGGATCCTGAATTTATGGTGCAACTTCTCACAGGGGTTTATTATGCCATGTAAGTAGGTGGACTATGAAATTGGGAGAATTCTTCCTAATGTTTAGAAACCTAATATCTCTCTTTTTTTCCTTATCACTTGCACAACACTGCGTTTTTTTGCTCCATGATGGACCCATTATCTTATTTTTCTAATATGAACTTGTCTCAGTACTTTTTCATTTTTATTTTTTTTATTATTTAAAAAAATTCTCTCTTGAGGATATGTTTATTGATTTTAAAGAGAGGATGTGGTAGACAAAGAGAGAGAAACATCAATATGAGAAAGAAACATCAATTGAAGTTTAGTTAACATCCTTTACCACACTTGTTACAAACTTTTTTTTCTTAAGATGAGAACTTTTAAGAATTATACTCTTTGCAATGTCTGTATTCTGTGCCATTGATCTATGTGTATTTTTATGCCAATACCGTGTTGTTTTGATAACCATAGTTTAGTTTGAAATCAGGAAGTGTAATGCCTCCAGCTTTGTTCTTCTTTCTCAAAATTGCTTTGGCTGTTTGGGGTCTTTTGTGGTTCCATACAAATTTTAGGGTTGTTTGTTCTATTTCTGTGAAAAATGCCATCACAAATTAGATAGGGATTACATTGATTCTGTAGATTGCTTTCAGTACTATATTTTAACAATATTAATTCTTCCAGTTAATGAGCATGGAATATCTTTGCATATATTTATGTCCTGCAATTTCTTTCATCAGTATCTTATATAAAAACTGTAAGTGTACAGTGTACAAGTCATTTTCTCCTTGATTAAACTTACTCCTAGGTATTTTTTTTTATGTAGTTGACTATATTCCTAATTTCTCTTTCTGACAGTTTGTTATTAATGTACAGAAACACAACTGATTTTTGTATATTGATTTTGTATCCTGCTACTTTACTGAATTTGTTTATTAGTTCTAACAGCTTTTTGGTGGAGTCTTTAGGATTTTCTTTTTTTTTTTTAAGATTTTATTTATTTATTTTTAGAAAGAGTGAAAAAGAGGGAGAAAGAGAGAGAAAGAAACGTGTGTAAGAGAAACATCAATTGGTTGCCTCTCACATTCCCCAACTGGGGACTTGGTCCACAACCCCGACATGTGCCCTGACTGGGAATCCAACCACCGACCTTTCAGTTCATAGGCCAATGCTCAAGCCACTGAGCCATGCCAGCCAGGGTTTGCCTAATTGCTCTTACAAGGACTGTCTAGTACTATGTTGAATAAAAGTGACTGGAGGAAAAGCCTGTTTTTCACTGTTGAGTATCATGTTAGCTGTGGGCTTGTCATATATGGCCTTTATTTTGTTGAGGTACATCCCCTCTATACCCACTTTGTTGAGAGTTTTTATGGTGAATGGATGTTAAATTTTGTCAAATGCTTTTTTGCATCTATTTAGGTGATCATATGATTTTGTTAATATGGTGTCTCTCATTGATTGAATTGCAGGTATTGAACCATCCCTGTATCCCAGGGCTAAACACCACTTGATCATTGTTTGTGGTCTTTTTAATATACTGTTCAATTAGGTTTGCTAATATTTTTTTGAGGAATTTTGCATCTATGTTCATTAAGGATATAGGCCTGTAATTTTCTTGTAGTGTTCTTGTATGTTTTTGGTATCAGGTTAATGTTGGCCTCATAAATTCAGTTTGGAAGTATTCCCTTTTTCTCTGGTTTTTGGAAGAGTTTGAGAAGGTTTGGTATTAATTCTTATTTAAATGTTTGGTAATGTTCATCCACAAAGCTGCCTGATCCTGGACTTTTGTTTATTGGGAAGTTTTTGATTGCTGATTCAGTCTCATTACTAGTAGTAATCAGTCTGATCAGATTTTCTATTTCTTCATGATTCACTCTTGGTAGGTTGTAGATTTCTAGGAATTTATCCATTTCTTATATGTTGTCCAGTTTGTTGGTGTATAATTTTTCATAATCCTTTTGGTTTTTTAAAACAGCCAAAATATAACATAAGAAGTTATTAAATTGGAGTCTAGAAATTGTTGAGGTTTCCTTTATGGAAACTGTGTCTCTCTGTGTAGTTTATAAGCCAGTTTTTCACTAATGCAATAAACAAAGTACCCTAAATATGAACACATGATAAAAAACAATTTATTGAAGAGACATCTGTAAACTATTTTAAATGTTAATATCTGAAATCTTCATTTTGTTCCTGTAACTAAAAGAGGGATGATTTAGAAATGGAATGATGTGAAAATTGTTGTTGAAAATCTTGTTTCAGAACCACAAAAATAGGACATGGAACAATAAAAAGGTTGTTGTTGAATATTAGAGATATTTGCTATAGATAGTAAACGATCTGCTTTTCCTTAGGTATAATGGACAGTGGGACCTTGGCCAGGAAGTCCTTGATGATATTATTTATAGAGCGCAGCTAGAACTCTTTTCTCAACCACTATTGGTAAGTGAAAGTGTTTACTTTTTATTGAACATAACTGTGTCTGTTGAGGGTAAAAATATTAATATGTAACATGAGGCAATCCAAATCACTGAGGAAAAAGGTTTATTCCACAGTAACAGTTGGTTAACTGTTGGAGTGAAGACAACGTTGGTTTAGATCTGTCCTCACTGGTGTGGCTCAGTGGACTGAGCACTGGCCTGTGAACCAAAGTGTCATGGGTTCAATTCCCAGTCAGGGCACATGCCTGGGTTGCAGGCCAGGTCCCCACTGGGTGGGGCATGCAAGAGGCAACACATTGGTGTTTCTTTCCCTCTCTCTTTTCTTCCCTTCCCCTCTTCCTAAAAATAAATAAATAACATCTTTTTAAAAAGTTGGTTTAGAACCTATCCTTTTACCATATATATTATCAAAATAAACTTCAAATTAATTAAAGAATTACATGTTTTCCTTTAAGGAAGGAAAAAGAGAGGGAGAGAAACATCTTTAAGGAAGGAGAGGGGAAAAGGTTATAAATATTTATTCAAATTTCTACAGGAGGAAGGACTTTCTAAGCTCAAGTGATATATATGACAAGTCACTAAAAAAGGTTGATGATTTTTTTGACCATATAAACATCTAAATTCAAAACTATTAGTGTCTTAAAAACAAAATTAATATGCAGTGCATAAAATATTTTCAACAAGCATGACAAGAAAGCCAATTAATATTTTGTTTATATGAAAGATTTTATACTCTGCCACAAAAAATAAATATATCTCCAAAAGATAAAATGATCCATCTAAAACCAAATGTAAATGTCCAGGAGTGGGCTAAGGAAGGTGTTCTTTATGTTCCCAGTAGCAGTGTAGCGCAACTCCAAACACCCCTCTGCAGAAGCCGTTCTGCAATGAGTATTTGCTTTGTTTCACCCACTATCCCATGTCTAGCAACATATCCCAGAAAACTACTTTAAATATGTTTAAAATGTGTTGTAAGCACAGTATTAGTGTTATTTTTTATTTCAAAGAAATCAAAATGTTTACATGTTCCACAGCAGAGAATAATTAAGTTACATGATATTTTCTTGATGAAAATATGTATTTGAAAATTTATATTAAAGAAAGATGCTCATTTGTGTTAAGATGTAAAGCAGTATACAACTATTTTTAAAATCTAGATGGGACAGATGAAACATACAAAATGCTAATAGTTGTCTAAGTGATTCAACTGTGGATGATTTTTTATTTCTTTGCAATTTTCTGTTTTCTAAACTTTGTATAGTATTTTTGTAACAGTATTTTAAAAATATTGTTTATTTTTACTTGCAGCACTTTAAAATAACACTTTTTATAAAAGCTATTTTCTTTATTTTTTTATATTTTAAATTTTTATTGTTTTCTAAGTCATCATCTCTAATTTTAATCTAAGGGTTACATTAGAACAAATGGATAACAAGATTTTTCAAATTTATAATAATACCTTGTATTTGTGAAGCTCTTTAAATTCATACTTTTATCTTTGTAACTAAATTTATTTTATAAATTAAGTAGAAGGGGCATTTCCAAGGCAATGGAGTTAAAGAGATTAGTACTCTCTAGGCCTGGCATGGTTCTTTATTATTGGGATCTCTGAGGAACCCAATAAATAACACTCTTCTTCTCTATTCAAATCTAGAGCCAGATGAGATAAGTAGATAAAATAGTTGGCAGAGAAACAAACATCATCTGTAGTACTAATAATGGCTAAATTGAAAGACTTACTCCCTACCCCTCAGTCTAGACCTTGGAACAGACCCCAGGACAGAATGTCTGAGTTGGTAGAGAAGGCTTGCTACATTCCACTTGTCCTTGTCCCAGTAGAAGAGGGAGAAAAATAAACACTTCTGTTTCAAGATCTTTGCCAGATTAGCACTACCCAATTTAGAAACATAAACAAGTAAATGACAGTTACTCTAAAAAGTGATGAAGGGCAAAAAGTGATGGGACAAAATGCCAGACATATTTGGGGAAAAGTTCTTAATGGAAACCAAGGAGTAGAGAAAAGGCTAATTTTTTTATCAGAGATTAGATTTTGTGTTATTTATCATCTGAAGAATCGGAAACACTATAGTTTTTCTTATGTCAGGGTTCAAATGTTAAACAATTTTTTTTTCCTTTGGAATGTGTTTTTTCTTTGAAAGTCAGCAACTTCAAGGAATTGGTAGGATGACTGACATTTTTTAAAATAAATTCTCATTTGAAAAGCCTGCCTAGAAGAATGCAGAACAATAAAGATACAAATATTTGGACACATTGTACTTTTATATTTTATAGTACAAGTTTTAAATACATACTCAAAAAATCATTGACACAAAGAAGTGTAGAAATAAGTACAAATTGTATATGGGGTGTAAATATGTATAGACTTAAATTATCATTTTAGGTTGCTAATGCCATGAAAAACTCATTACCATTCGATGCTCCTGATTCTTCACAAGAAGGCCAGAAAGTACTTAAAGTAGAAGTCACTCCAACAGTGCCGAGGATTTCTCGGACTGCAATTACAACAGCTTCCATCCGTCGCCATAGATGGAGGAGAGAAGGTGAGTACAGAATCCCTACAGCTCACTCATGATTCAAGTAAGTTTATCACTGTTGTTATAGACTATATTAGAACATAATATTGTAGTTGTCTTTATAATTTAAGTAAAATTGTTCAGTTTTTAAAAATAGCATTAGAAATTTGGTTTAAATGCCTAAATGTACTTTAATACAATTTTTAATAAAGTAGAAAGATGTTATTTCGAATGCTCTATGAATGTTAAAACAGAAAATCAAGTTAATTTTTGTCTTTTTTTGAACTAGTAATAACAATAGGAAAGAAATTTCTTTAAGCCTCTTACTATAATGGGGAAAAAAAGGTGCATGTGTGAGCATTGTGGGAGAACACTGTGTAACTAGCCAAACTCATGGTATAATGCAGGCTATTCATGAAATCATACAAAAAGTTACTATTGTTTTTTAGATTCTTCTCTTTGCTTTTCCTGTTTTAGAAGTGCTGAATCCAGCAGTATTACGTAGTCATACGGTACTTGGATAGTTAACCTGTCTTTCCTAAGAGATATTAATTACCATTTTAATGATCCCTATTTTTCTATCCTATTCATTTGCAAACCTCACATTGTTCATCCTCACATGTGCCTTATGTGTGTGTATGCTGTGCACACACATGTAACTATATAAGTAGCATTTGTGTTTATATCATATCCATATATACATTCTCTTATCTGCCTGGGTCAAAATGCTCAGAAAAGAAGAGAGGAGCATAAAAGCACTAAAATTTTATATGTTGAATCCCAGATGGCTTTGACTTCTCAAACGAGGCTGACTCGAGTATTCCTGGCTCCCCGATCCAACACGGCTCCACTGACCTAGGGATCAAACGTGTGCAAGAGGGGGAGGTGCTGGTGCGCAGGACCCCTGAGCATGGCTCACCGGAGCCCAACTCAGCAGCAGCCACAACAGAGGGTAGGACAGAGATGAGGAAGCAGAAGTCAGTGAGGCAGTTGCTGGAGAAGGATCCTGGCTCTCTAACTCCAAGCAGAACATCTTTCCATTCTAGTGTGTGTTTCTACTACCCCAGAGTATATTAGCTCCTCCTTGCAAAGCACAAATCCCCATATGCCTAGTGCCAGGTCAAGTACAATCTTCAGTTACCATTTGTGCTGGCCTGGAGTCTGCATCCCTGTGTAATAAAAAAATAGCTTGGCATGGCTACTAACAAAGCAGAGGCCTGTCTCCGAAAGGTCTGCAAATGCTTGGAATTTTCTCATTACTGAGCATGTTTATTCTAACATTAGGGAAGGAAAAATGCACCCAATGAACATGAGCCTTACTAGTCAATATAAGTTGATTTAATCCATACAGCAACTTATTCTTTAAAAATATGTACGAAGAATTTCAACACATTAATACATTATCTTTGAGAAATTGGACTAAAGTGGAGCCGGCAATTTATCTCTAATCCCAAGGTTGTCAATTAACAAGAATTTCTTATCTCTTTAAAAAGTGAACTAATGTTGATTGGCTTTTTATAATCTGCAGGTCAAATTGCCTGGGTCTAACTAGTGAACTACTTACATCTTTCCTCTATAAATGTACTAGCCTGGTGCACACTACATTTAACATTTACTGTAAGTAATGATTATCTTACATAGCTCCCAAACAGAATTGAAATGTGTTATTTAGCGGTCAGGTATCCAATAGATTCTTGTTTCTACAATGTAGGAATCTCAAAATGAGAGTCATCTCTCCTTTTCCAAACTCCCCACTGTCCCATCTCCTCCCACCACCACCACCACCGCCGCCACCACCACCACCACTATCTGTAAAAGAACACTTCTGCCTTATAGGAAAGTATTGATTTGCTGCTTTACATGTGATGCCGTAGGAGTTGGCTTTGTAAAAGAGGGAACTGTAGCTTAAGCATTTTTTCACTACTTAATATATTGCTATTGTGGAACCTTTACACTAATTTATCAAATATAGCAAGTAGTTTTAAAATAGGATACAAATTTTTACTTCAAGACCAAACACACATGAAGCAGTTACTTCCATCTTAAGGAAGTTTCTTGCTCTTTGGTGCATTAAAATTTTGAGCATGCTCAGTAAGAATCTATTGTAAATCAACCCTTTGTTCCCTTGCCCATTCGCCCATATTGACCTTACGTCCTTTACCGGTGTTGCATGTGCATGATCTAGGGACCCAAAGAGTTGGTGCTGTTTTACAGAGATCCTGTGAAAAGTGCAGCCTTCCCTTTTCATTTTTTCTGTATCTCTTTGTTATCTCTGGGAGTCAGTTTTAACTTGTATAAAGGCATAAAAATAAGTGTATGAATAGATGTTGAACTCAGAGTTGATGTAAATTGAACAACATCCTATTTCTTAACATTCTTTTTTTTCCTTTTTTTAAAATTGAATTTATTGGTGTGATATTGGTTAATAAAATTATATAGGGTCTGGCACAAGTAACACCCCTTTTCTATTACAAAACCATAAGCATGTAATTCTATAACATAACAATATCACACTCAAACACACCATATGACATTTTAGGTGAAATGTTCAAATTAAAACTATAAATTATTACACCCATATTGTTATCCTACCAACCACGCTCAAGCAAGTGTTACTTCTGCTGGACCCTGTATAGGTTTTAGGTGTTTCTCAACATTCTAGATGACTAAATGAGCCACTTAATGTGTATGTCCTACCATTTTTAGATTGTTGGAGTATTTGTGCTAAATATAGCTATGCCATATTAACACTTGATGATATTCTACAAAGTGTGGGATAAGGTTGAAACATTTCTTACAGTTCATCAAAAGTCATATACTTTGAAAAAGGAACCAAAAAGATAGTTCCTTTTAAATATTAAAATATTCTATTTATATATATCCTATCACTAGTAGAAAATTTCAGTTTGTGAAGGTGGAGCATAGCCACAAGGAAAGAAGAATGAGTTCCTTCATTGTGTTTGAAATTTCTCAAAAATTATTTTGCCTTTATCTAGATTAATTGCAGTTTTAAATCAGTATTAGTAGATACTACATTTAAAAGGAGAGGTAGACATAAATGGAAAAGTTCATTAAAAATCCTTTTTGGTTGTCTCTCCTTTGGACCATCAATAGTATTGTTATCACTCAGGAAGAAAATTAGAAAGGAAAAAAGTTATGAGGCACAATTACCTTTTGTTTTGTAAAGTTTTTCTTTAAACAGAAGGAAGGAAATTACTAAAACCCATGTAAAGTTTTAGTAATTCTGAAGTTTGCTGGACTTTTTGGATAAACATTGAAATTGACCTTTAAGAAAAGAAAATCTGTTTTTCAGTATGTTGTTTTAAATAGCTTTACAATTAAAAGTGTATTTACTGTATGTTGAAATTGAAGGGAATATGTGCCTATCACCTGCCTTTATCTTGATTGTCAAGTAACATTTTATTTGTGACTTTTAAAGCTGGATTTAAAATTATTAAATTGAGGACGCCTGTGATTAAAGTATAGTCAGTGTTCTGCTATACTGAAACAGCATTTTTGGTGTATAAAATATCTGTAGATTCTCTTGCATGGTGGCTTTTATGTTATTATCATCTCTTCTATGGCCATGTTGCTTATGCATCAGATCTGCATGTGGCAAAATTCAGAAGCTAGCACTAAGTCTCTCAGTCTCCTTTCCTAAGTCTGTGTGTACGCAATAATACATTTCTCTTCACTCCTGGTTTTATATTATTGATATTAATTGTGAACCAGTAACTATCTTTTCTTGGGCACTTGAGAGTTTTTATATTAATTGTAAGTAAGTGGCTGAGATGATATCATATGAATATAATTTAAAGTTTTTGAGATACATTATATACTGTTGTTTTGAACAAGGGGTTGAGAGAAGTGGTGTCAGCCGCATTTTATATGGCTTTGCATGATGATTAAAGATTATTAAACTGCTGGATAAAAATAACAACATGCCTTTTGCTTTAAGGATAGCTTATTTCATTTTTCTTTTGAAGGAAGGAAATAAGTAATCCCTATGAGGAAATATAATTAAGAAAATATTTTTAATTTTTCAGGTACTATGTTAAATAAAAATTGTATTTAAATATTTCATGTATAGTTTAATTAGGTAACCCTATCTCAAGGTAATATTTATTTAGATTTCTTTCCTAATGTTTTAACTATAATGGTGCTATCTGTATGTAGATTCAGAGTAAACTTCTCACAGTCTGGTTAACATACTTAATGTTGTAGCAAACTGCTATCAGATTTTGAAAGAAGCAAATGTACTATTTTCTAAGAGAATGTTGTTCATACTTTCAGTGAGAGAATTGAGCTTCCTGGAAACCCCAGACTGAATGTATAATATGTGCTTCTCCCTTTCTTAAGAAAATCCCAAGAAAAGGACTCTTTTGTTAACTTCAGTTTCTGCATGAAACATAATTGGACATTATAGTATTTTGTGATTATGAAAATTATACATCTCAAACTAAAAATTTTAAATATTATAGAAATACATAATATAGAAAGTAAAAATCCTTCTTAAATATTCCTGCTGGTTCCCTAGCTTGCCCTCTGATAACCAAATATTTTCTTCACATTAATTGGTCAAGAACATATGGAAACCAATGAGTAGATATGCCCATAAGACAAAATACAATTAGAAAGTAGCTTGAAATAATGTGAAGATTTTTTACTTTTGGATTAGAAAATTTACTAGCTCCATGTTAAAGGTTTTAAAGCCAATTAGAAGCAGTTAGCTGTTGAGGAAATATTAATTTTTATTGTAGTTAAAAAGGATTTGGCATTTTAGGGATAAATGTTTTTGGCATTATTCTGGGTGACTGAAATTAGATGTCTATTTTATTGTGGGTTAAGGAAGATAGGAGGAAAAATTCTTGTTTTTTTTTTAAATAGATATGGTCACTTCAAATTGATATGGATATATTATAAATATTTATGATGACAAAATGTTGTGTTTTACCTAAAATTGTTTTGTATTCCTAAATACTGATAGTATATTAAGTTCATTTGTGGATAGTTTTATAAAAGCTGGACTAATTAAAGCTAAATAAACAGAACAAATAACATTAGAATTCTGTGTAGATTAAGGTTTCTTCCCTTAAATTATTTAGGGGAAGTGTTGATAGCAAAGCCATTGCCAACCTATAGCAAACATTACCCAAGAGATAGTCAGTTGAGTTGTTATTCACAGCTACTGCTTATTTAATTTAGGTATTGCTGAGTCTTTCTGATTTGTTTTTTAGGTGCTGAAGGTGTAAATGGAGGAGAGGAGCCGGTAAACCTGAATGATGCAGATGAAGGATTTTCATCAGGGGCTTCCCTTAGCAGTCAGCCAATTGGGACCAAACCATCCTCCTCTTCTCAGAGGGGAAGCTTAAAGAAAGTAGCAACTGGGCGTTCAGTCAAGGATAAAGAAACAGCCTCTGCCATCAAATCCAATGAGAGCCCTCGAGATTCAGTAGTCCGCAGACAGTATGTACAGCAACCTACTGATCTTAGTGTAGATTCAATTGAGCTGACACCGATGAAGAAACACCTGAGCCTGCCTGCTGGCCAGGTGGTGCCAAAAACCAATAGTTTAAGTTTAATCCGGACAGCCAGTGCTTCCTCAAGTAAATCATTTGACTATGTAAATGTCAGTCAAGCAAGTACCAGCATTGGGGTTGGCACTGAGGGAGTTACTAATTTAGCAGCTAACAATGCTAATCGATACTCGACTATCAGTCTACAGGAAGACCGGCTAGGTCAAGCTGGAGAAGGTAAAGAGCTCCTCAGCCCAGGGGCTCCCTTAACCAAGCAGTCTCGATCCCCAAGTTTCAATATGCAGCTAATATCCCAGGTGTAGTTTTGACATCCTCTCTTATCGTTCTGCTTACCTTTTAAACTGAACATTTCATTGTGCAAGAAGAAACTTCATCCTACATTGTGAAAATATTGGTCATTGTAGTCAGATTTGATTTAGTTTAGGTATGTTCATACTGTATTTTGTATGGAAACAGCAATAAGGTTTTCTTTCCCCTCCTTCCTCTATCTTCTCTTCACCTATTCCTTGTAAATGTGTTTGTGAAGCAGTATAAAATGTCTGCATTTCCCATGCCTTCCTTTCTCCTTGGGTGATGTGCAATCCATTGTAGGCTGATCGGTCCCATTTCAACACTGTGAGACTGAGGATATGTTAGAGGAAATGGTGTATATGATCCCTATGAAATGATTCTTTAGCTTTCTTAAAAAAAGAAAAACGGGTTTGTTCTCATAATCTTCTATAAACTATGATTACTGGGTCATATTTTTTTCTCTCTTAACCAGGAGTGCCTCAGAGATTCTGCTATGACTTTGGACTTCTCTGTGTCTGTGCAATCATTTTCTTGAGAAGCATGGGGAAAGGTGATAGACTGCTGCACTTTTTCATTAAAATGAGAGTGGCTCTTTTTTTCCCATCTCCTTTATCTCGAGGACACAAAAGTTTAGTTACTGAGGCATTTAAATCAAGTTGTGTCCACCTCCTTTGGAGGGCAGGGCTCTAAATTGATTGTGTAATTGATAATGCACTTTCTCAATGGCTCTATAGTCATTAACTTGTCTTCCCTCTCCCCTACAAGGACATAAGGTCATTTTTGTCCTTGACGTTTGAACAACTAACAAATCAGAGAATCCAAGGGGCATGTTCTATTTTCCAGGAATGACTGACACTTTGGTGCTGGGGTTTTGTGGAGGGAGGGATGGTTTTTGTTTAGCTTGTGTGGGATTGTGTATGTGAGGGGAAGTTTTGATTGGTTTTCTTTCTTTTCCTTTGTGAGTTGATGACTGAAGTAGAACAAGTACGTCTTCAGGTAAAGAGAGGGATTTCTCAACCTACTTTCTGTGATGTCAGACTATTGGAGAAACCCTTTCAGCTGCTTTCTAGATGTACCTAAGTTCAGTCAGATATTTTGGATTAAGAAACCTGAAGTCCTGACATATTATATACTCCAAGGAAATACATCAGGGACAGATAATTGGCTGAAAACACTGACGCTTCAATGTGATACATTTTTATAGAACATTTCTACCAGGGGGTACTGACTTGATTTCTCCTACAAGGACCACACTGCCTTTGTGTTTAATGTAATGCAATTTGTGTACCTTCTAATCATATATCTGACAAAGTTTCTCATTTTTATAAAACTTTGAAATCATGCCAGTAAGGTAAATGTTGAATGTATGTAAAGTAGCATTTGGTAACTGTGCTACAAAAATGCATTATTGGTTAAAAAATTCTGATTTGGTTGGTTAAGATTTCATTATGACCTTTTCTGGGTCTCAGGTTCTAATACTTGATTGAAATAGAAAAGAATATATTGGTTTTTGAAAATCAGTATATTGTGACTTGAACTGCTATGTGTTATCCTTCCACAAAATACATCAGAATTATTAGTGCTTTGTACATTTAGACATTTTTATTTTATTATTGTGAAAGAAAAATATACTGAATTTATAGAAAGCAAGTATTCTCCTAATTAACAAAGTTTAAAATTTCATCTCTACCAATTAAAATTACAATAGATTTTGATAAATAAAATTTAAAAATGCTTCATTTTTTCCATACCTATAAATCTCCCTTTTTTCAATTGTAAGGTTTTTTGTTTGTTTGTTTTGCTTGTTTTTTAAGGGATTTAGAATCTTTATAAAGACAGTGAAATGCTTGTTTGAATTTGGTGGTCTGTAACATTTTTTCAGCTCATATTAAAATGGAAAACTAGAACCTGAACTAGTGTCTACGAAATTGCCAAAGTCCAGCATAAAGCTAAAAGTTGAGAGAGCTTTACTGATTTGTTTGTGTGTGTGTGTGTGTATGGTGTGTATATGTATATATCACAAAGACATATTTTAGGTATCCCTTACTTCTAATTTAACTAAGAGATGTCAGATAAATGAATTTAAAAGTAGCCAAAATAAAGATCTGTAAAGTGTAAAGATCTGTAATATAGTAAGGAAAGCAAAGCTTAAGTATGAAAGGAAAAGAGCATTTTACTTACCAGGGAGTGAGATCTTAGCCATGGCTGTAGGTCAGTCACTTTTATGGCAGAAATGCCCAATTGATTTAGGAGGCTGAAGAAATGTTTGTATCTAGTAAGTTTTAATTAAAGCACATACACAAAAAAACCTAATAATATCAAATTACAGGAAAAGCTGTAATAAATATTATAAGATCTCCCTTTGGTTTGTTAGAAATCTTTACCTGCAAAGTTGGTTTGAAAACTTTCAACTTAGAAGATTTCACTTATCTGTGTGTATATGTATATATTTTCTACGTATACATAACTCATTAATGTTGCATGGCCTTTAACATTTATGTTTCATTCTCTTAAGAGAGATGATTTGGCCCCAATGAAGAAACACTTAATTTAGTTGAAACTTTACATTCAGGATTTTACAACAGACTTCCTGTTATTTAAAGGGAATGAGTTGGCTTAAACAAACCATAAGTCAAATTTTGTAAGAGTTTTGATATTCATTTGCATTATTTATTGGATTTAATAAAAAATAGTTTTCAAATATATAATACTTGTTAAAATATATGCCAGCAATATTCATATTTTATCATTTAACATCCTTTTGTCTTATACTTCCTTTTTTAAGTCTTTTTTTTTTTTCTTCTATGGAAAAGCTATTTAGGGAGAAAATACTTGTTTTCTATAATAAAATAGTTTGATACCATCTGTACCAGGTCGGATCAAGAGATATCTGAAGGTTTTGGGAACTCTTCTCTATGATATTAATCTAAAATCACGTTACTAAAAGCAAACTAGAATCTAAAGTGAGTAGCTAACTTAGAAGTAAGGTTTTTAAATAAAAAATACTTTAGAAGCTGGAGGGGTGGTTGTAATTTGATATCCTGACCCCTATTCTCCTAATTACTCTTCTGTGCCTATTTATTATAGAGTCAGAATTTTTGTGCTAGCCGAGACCCTAGAGATAATCTCAATAGTCTCTTTAACACCCACTCCTCCCACCCCCATATCCATCCTCAGGAAACTGAGGCTCAAAAAGATTGTGACATAATCAAGGTCACATAACTAAGAAGCAGAGCCAGAATAAAACTCCTGTCTGCTGTCAAATGCATATTAGCACCCTACTGCCTCCCTTTACTCGTACTATGGTAAATGTGTCATGTTCTGCAGTTCTCCTCCTCCTGCAGTTCTGTACAGTTTTGGACTAGTATTGGTGAATATTGGACTAGTAGTTGGTGAATATAGCACATTCAGGAAAGTATTAAATCCAGAAAAATGTAGAGTACTAAACATAGATGGGGAAGTGTTAGAAATGTAGGTATCTATACCATAGATGTAAGGATAGATACATTTTTCTTATTCTAATTTATGCCTTACTATTTTCTGCCACATAACAGTGTATGCTGCCATTTTATAGTTGATTATATTGCTGGGGATTTATTTAAGTGCAAAAATAAACCCAATGAAATGGCTTCAATCAGTGTTTCTAGCTATTTTAAAGTAATTTTTGAATCAGCCAGCTTTCATAGTCACCTAGATAGCAAGTTAATTGTATTGCACAATGGAGTATTGCAAAGTAAAGGTGAAACTTGATTCCATTAGTTTCTAATGTCAAAAGATTGTGCTTAGAGCAGATAGATGAAAGCAACATGTCCTTACGTGGTTAAAAAAGGTTTGTAGTGCAAAGCTCATGATGTGTAATGGAATGGTGACCATCATGTTATTCAGAGTGTATATACCATATAAAATATCTTAAATGTGGTAGTTTCAGCTATATAAGCTCAATATTTTCAACCTATATTCTTAAATTTCACTCAGTAGCTTTAAATTAATTATAATTATTTATTAGACACTGGAATACTGAAAATAACTTTTCAGATTGGTTTGTTTGCACTATATTTGTGAATATTTTAATGAAGTAGGGTGTTTTTCCTACCTCACTTGGTGAGGTTTGTCATGGGTCCATTTTTGAGTACTTTAGTTGTTTGACAATCAGTTGTCTCATTTAATGCTCTGCATGTTCATTTGTAAATAAAAAAAATTAGTATGTGTCTCGGGATAGCACACTATTTATACAAACACTGGCAAGGAGGATCCCTCCATTTCTGACATTGGATTACAAAGTAAATTTTGTTTTATGTTTTTTTAAAATCAGCATTTCAGTTACATGTTTGTCTTTCAGTTTAAAAATATTTAATAGGTCATGCCAGTGGTTGGAAAATCTATAAGAATTTTAGAGCAACTTTTCTATACTATGGCTATGTTAAACAGTCTGAACATGATGTTTTTTATCTCTCAAGTTGAATGATTATTGTCGGTTGAGACCCTTATTTGTAATACTTTTAATTTTTTCTAAAGTGCTTTTTAGAAACAAGTTGTCTAAAAACAACTAGATCTTATTGATAACTGAAATTCTAAATATTAGCATATTTGCCAGATTATAAGAAGATGGAATGCAGTATAAAATTGTTAACAGTGCAAATAAAATCATAATGTGTTACTAGATTGGTACGATTTTCCGTTGCCAAGGTGTTTATGTTGATTAATGAAAGACATAAATTTTAGGTATTACCTATGTTATGTACCTAATGGGTATATCATACTGGCACTGAACATGCATAGAAAATACTATTCATAGAATCATCCAATGTGTACGTACACCGTACTGGGTTTTTGACAGCGCCAGAAATTTGTGTGGTGGTCCCAAGCCATGAGAATCAGGGGAGTCATCATCACCTAAACATCTCCCGCCCATGTAGGCACATTTCTTCTAAATTTGACCATAAAATCACAAAATTTTGGTGACTTCTATCCCTTCAGTATTTTTGTAGTCTTAACCGTTGGTCACAGGAGAAATTTATGCAAGACAGACAATTCAGGATAAAAGTTAGCAAGAAGCTAGGAATGATGTGAGTGAAATACCTGGCAGCATAGTGCAGAAATGCAGGTTCTGTGTTTTGCTTCTGGATTTTGAGAAAATGTTTACAAACTAAGACACATTCAAATGTTTGCTATTATATTATTATGTTTAATATAGACTTTACCCAAAAAATATAATTAGGTGTATCTTAAAGTATAAATGAGTCTTTTTAAAATAATTATGTATCTGGAAGTAGGTAAAATACAGATTTTTTTTAATTTTCAAAGAGAAATTAACTTAATTGGACAGTCTATCCCCAACTACAGAATTGATATCAATCTGGTTTGCTATATTTGTGTCAACAGCTTAGTGTTAATTATATCGGAGGAAATTCTTTACATCTTCATTGATTTCAACATTTACCAAAGAAAATGTTTCAACCAAATATAATTTTAAAGTACCTAACTGTTAAGGAATAAGATGAATTTAACCTGAAGGATGGCTTTCTAGCCCCGAGG
Organism: Phyllostomus discolor; assembly: GCF_004126475.2. Lineage (NCBI taxonomy): Eukaryota > Metazoa > Chordata > Mammalia > Chiroptera > Phyllostomidae > Phyllostomus > Phyllostomus discolor. The sequence continues at coordinate 28,779,274 of NC_040906.2, forward strand.
GAAATAGATATTAAAATATTCTTTGATCTGGAACATAGATATATAGTACCTACAAGATTCCATTTGAGGTTCTTGTTATGTTAGTAAAATGTCAACATTTACACTCCCAGCAAAAGTACCAGTGAAAGATTAAGTCAAAATATTACTGCTGTGGCACATTTTCATGTCTCCTTAACTCAAATTAAGGATTCTGTTCCATCAGTATTGAAGAAAAAAGTGAGCAAGTTCCTAAAATTAGTATATTGAATGATATTGTGACTTTTTAAAAGTAAAATTGAGGGGGAAATTATAGAGATGCCCCTTTTCAAGTGGGCAGTGGCAATTATTTCTAGTAAGTATGATATGGGCTAGAATGGTATGTTTACATAATATGTATATGATCACTCTGGGTGTGTTTTTACTTTGCAGAAAAATATGATTGGATTATGAAAAACTGAAATACTCCTTTTTAATATATAAACCAATAAGAACTAAAAGATTTACTTAAACTATTAAATAATGATGTCTTTGGAAAATATGAAGTGTAATTATATATTAACTGATGTTCCAAACAGGTTCTATGTATTATTTTTTCCATATCAGATGGTAGTTAAAAAATAATGATGTATCAGTCAGCTATCTTAGAAAGAGAAGAGTGGCTTTCTAACAATTACTAATGTAGTTTTGTGGGGTTTATCATCCAAACTGAGTTGGGAGATAATGCTGAATGCCCCTTTTGTTTAAAATATTTGTAATAAGTACATCAACTACTTTACAGTAAATCTTTTTTTCTTGTTCTAAAAATTATGCTGGCTTTACATTATTTAAAGTGGTTAAGTAAAACAGTATTTATGGTGCAATGATTCTCCCCATAATAATTGGCTCTTATGCTACAATTTCTGAAGTTTTACTGCCTGAGTATTATGTAGTTTGATCTCTGTGCAAATGGACAAGTAAAAAGGAGATAACCCACTTTCATATGTTTGCTTCATAAAAGGATATGGAACGTACGGATCAGCTCTCTTTAAAGGAAAAAAAAAAACAGCATCAACCTATTTGGTATAATTTCCCAAGTACTCAGAGAATAGTGCTGGTGAAAATTTAAATATGATAGGCATGAAGAAAATATGATTTCTATTGACTGATATCCTTTCAACCTAGGGCTAGTGAAAGCCCTTTTTTTTTCAGAGCTGAAGAAAAAAACCCGCACATTTAAGATCATATTTATTGGTGCATGTAAGCCATTATCTTAACTGTCTTACTGAACTGGTTAACACTGTTGATTGTTGAAATGTGAAATGTAGTCACTGTTGACCTGTAAATATCTTCCAGAGATGAAAAAATATTTTAAGGTATTGTAAATAAAGATGTATAAAATTCAATATCAGTCTGCAATGCAGAAACATATCTAAGATGTTAAATATTGTGTTTCTTGAGAGATGTGTAATTTTTCCCTAGTTGTATCTAGTTACATTAAGAATGTAAATTTTCTTTTGTACAGTATAAAAATACAGCTTTATTTGCTTTTGACTGGATTTCTGAGTTGATTTTATATCTTAACCTAAATTTCATATCTTAAAATGATCCTTCTTTGCATTTTTACTGCATGTTTTCACAGCAGTTTATTTTATTTATATCTGAACCTTTTATTTATGTGACACCCTATTAAATAAAGGTAATTTATAAAATTATTAGGGCAATATATAAAACTACATTTAGCACTATAAAATAAGTAAGAATGAACATGAAGGCAAAAGTAAAATTAGTACATAAAATATTGCCATAAGTTTCTATATGTTATTGAGATACAAATTTTATCTCTGAATGTTAAAGTAGCTAATTGCAGAGAAGTACAATTAAGTATGTGATTTCCATGTATTCTTAAGATAAATCAGTTTTGCATGTGAAGCACAACTGTTTGTGTTGAAATGTTAGAAAATTTTCTTTCATGGGCTCTTATAAGTAGCCATCATTACCACAGTACCACGTACATTCTCTTCAGCAGTGTATTTTGAAAGTGCCTATTTCCTGTCATCATTACACTTCATCTTCCCTACATTGTGTTTTCTAATGTGTACTTTAGCCTTCCCTTGGAAAATGGTTTAATGGAGGGCTGAGCCCCAGACCCTCTTTTCCTTTCCCTTTCATGCACTTCCTAGAAAAATCTCTTTTGGGCTTTTCCCCCTGTGACTATTAATCCCTACTTACAGACCCAGGCTTTGTTCTCTCTTTTATTCATATTTAAGCAATACAAAGTACATTGGGTTTCTTTTCTTTTATGATCCCAAAGAGAGAGGAAGGGAGGGAGAAAGAAAGGGAGAGAAACATCATCGGTTGCCTCTTATACACACCCTAGCTGGGGACCAAACCCAACCACCCAGGCATGTGCCCTGACCGGGAACTGAGCTCTCAGCCTTTCAGTTTGTGGGATTATGCCCAACCAACTGAACTTACTGGCTAGAGCACGTTAGGTTTCTTTATATCTGTCATGGATTAGCAGTCCCAGAAAAGGATGGAATTACACAACCCACCACGCTTCTTTTCTCCTTGACTGTGGATCTGTGTTAGTTAGGAAAATTACATTTCACCAGTTGACAGTTTAAGATTTTTCCTTTTATTAAATATGTAATGGGCCATGGCTGGGTAGTTCACTCAGTTAAAGCATTGTCCTGATACATCACAGTTGCAGGTTCGATTCCTGATCATAGCACATAAAGGAATCAACCAGTGAGTGTATAAGTGGAGCAACAAAAAGATCTCTCTCCTTTCCTCTCTAAAATCAAGAAATAAAAATGTAATATTTGCTCATTTTGAAAACCTTAGGAAATGTAGAGAAAATACAAAAAGAAGAGGCACTAAGATATTGTAATAAGTAGTGAATATTAATAAGATATTCCTCCATATACAACTCTGGTTCAGGTCACAGTATTTTATGGTCCAAAGATTCTTTTCCATGTGGATTACACAATAACAACTAATATTAATTGGGTGCTAGGATATGTCAGGCACTGTTCTAAACACTTTAAAGAACATGCATTACTTCAATAATTAATACAACAATATCCAATAAGTACTATTATTCTCCTTTTATAAGAAAAGGAACGTGCATCTGTCTAGGGTCACAGAGCTGGTAAGTGGTAGAACTGGACTTGAACCCACTCAGGCTCATGGACTTGTGCACTTAACCTCATAAGATACTGCTTCACACAGTGTTGACTTTTCTCAAGTGTTAGTACACTTGCCCTACAGGCCAAGGCCCCTGGGAGGGACAGGAAGGAAGAAGATTGGATGTCAGTAGAGTTAGATTGCTAACAGGCAAACTAAATCCATGAAAGAAGCCCTGAAACTCCAAACCTATACACATAAACAGTGGTTCTAGGACTTCCGGCAAGATGGAGGAATAGGTGGACGCACCGTACCTCCTCGCACAAGCAAGAATAGAACAACAATAATTTACAGACAGAATAACACTCAGAACTGACAGATGATTTATCTGAATGGAAGTCGGACAGCCAAGAAGTTGAAGTAGACCCATACATCCAGACTGGTAGGAGACAACGAGCCGGGTGGGCGCGGGGCTGGTGCGGGTAGGCAGCGCGCGGAGGTTGGGGGAAATTTGGCGAGAAATCAGCACAACAGCCATCCGGGGTGCAAGAGCGCAGCGGTGATCCCTGAGTACGCAAGCTGTGGCTGGGAGACCCAGTGAGGCAGCGATTGTGGATCAGGGCAGAGCTCGCAGCCCAGAAGCCCAGAGAAGGGTCTGAGCCCAGGAGAATGGAACTACCGCCATTGTTCCCTCCCGTCCCCGCCCCCACATATAACGTCACAATCTAGCGACTGGGGTGCCCAGCCCCGGTGAACACCTAAGACTCCGCCCCCCACCGTAACAAGAGCGACCAGACTGGAAAAAAAAAAAAAGACATAGGGAAAGACATAAGATATGTTTCCAACAGAACAGATCAGTCCCCCAGGACTCATCCTTTTGAGCGACCAAGAAATAGCCAATCTATCAGATGCACAGTTCAAAACACTGGTGATCAGAAAGCTCACGGAATTGGTAGACTTTGGGCGCAATTTAGTGAAAGGATGCAGGTTACTATAAAAGAGATGCAGGAAGATACGCGGAGGAGAGCCAATAGTGAAAGAAAGGAATCTGAGTCTCAAAACAATACAGTGGACCAGAAGGAAGATAGAATCAACCAAGCAGGAAAGCATGATGAAATAAGAATTCAAAAAAATTGAGGAAAAGCTTAAGAGCATCCAGGACACCTTTAAACGTTCCAACATCCGAATTATAGGGGTACCAGAAGGGGAGGAGCAACAAGTGGAAAAGTTATTTGAACAAATAATAAAGGAGAACTTCCCCAATCTGGCAAAGGGAACAGTCTTCCAAGAAATCCAAGAAGCTCAGAGAGCCCCAAAGAAGTTGGACCCAAGAAGAAACACACCAAGGCACATCATAATTACATTAGCCAAGGTAAAAACGAAGGAGAGAATCCTAGAAGCAGCAAGAGATAAGGGGACAGTAACCTACAAAGGAGTTCCCATCAGACTGTCAGCTGATTTCTCAAAAAAGACCTTACAGGCAAGAAGGGGCTGGAAAGAAATATTCCAAGTCATGAAAGACAAGGACCTACATCCCAGATTGCTCTATCCAGCAAAGCTCTCATTTAGAATGGAAGGGCAGATAAAGTGCTTTTCAGATAAGGTCAAATTAAAGAAGTTCATCATCACCAAGCCCTTATTTTATGAAATGCTAAAGGGACTTATCTAAGAAAAGAAGAGACATGTATAGTAAAAGGACAGCAAACTCACAAATATTAACAACTACACCTAAAGCAAAACCAAAAGAAACTAAGTAAACAACTACAACAGGAACAGAACCACAGAAATGGAGGGCACATGGAGGGCTAGCAGCAGGGGGGTGGAAGGAGAAGAGAGGGGGAAAAGGTATAGAGAATAAGCATAGAATGTAGGTTGAAAATAGATAGGGGGAGGGCAAGAATAGTACGGGAAATGTAGAAGCTAAAGAACTCATAAGTATGACACATGGACATGAACTAAAGAGGGGGAACGTGGGTGGGAGAGGGGGTAAAGGGTGGAGGGGAGTGAAGGGGGAAATGGGACAACTGCAGTAGCATAATCAATAAAATATATTAAAAAGAAACAAAAAACAGTGGTTCTAGTTGTGTATTATCCTTAATTATGTACTATTCTGGGGAGAAATGAGAAAACAGTTGTTCTATGGTTCATATGAGGAACCTCAGTTGAGAAAAGCTACTTTAGATCATAATAAAGCAAAGTAGACTCCCCAAAATAAAAAATATTTTATAGGCCCTTGGCCCCAACCACCCCAGAAAAAAAGCTTCTAGATAGCTTGGGAGGAAATCAGAATTTTGTTGGACTTGCAATTATTTTATGATTTAATGTTACTTTAAACTACATGGGAAAGGGTAGAAAAGTCATTTTTAAAGCTGGCCCTGGGCCATAATCCAAATATTTAGGATGGATATAATCCGTGGAAACAATCCTTGTTTTGTTCAAGATGTTACTTTAGAAAGGGGTGGAACTAGACTAAAACTCACTGGGTGAGCCAGTCACTTCTGGCACTTTATCTTAAGGAACAATGTTTGATACACATTAGGAATGGAAACATTTTTTTATGGCCAGGTCATGCTGACTAGTACAGGTTTAGGAGTTTTTTTGTTTTTGTTTTCACACTTTTTTTTATTGTTGTTCAAGTACAGTCTCCATTTTCCCCTCCACTCCCCCCAACCCCAGCCATCCCCACCTCCCACCCTTGATCCTGCCCTCCTTTGGTTTTGTCTATGTGTCCTTTATACATGGGTTAATACTTTCTGTATTAGGGGGTTCCTGAAAACCCTTCATATAATTTAACTAAAAACACTGTTACAGTCAAAAAGATTTTTCGTTCTCTCCAATATTGAGAAGGAATTTTCCAAACATAGGTTTCCCATCTTCTTAAAATAATTACAGAGTTTTAAATCATCTATAGATAATTAACTTATTAACAGCTGTTACAGTTTGAAAATAGAGCCAGGTGATCAAATGTGTTTTGTTTTTTAGTAAACTAACTTTATAATATATCAAAATAAGATGCTTTGAAATTTAAAAACAGCTGTTATAATCATGGCTTTTAATGTACACTAAAACTTTCTGTATTAAAGATACTTTCTGTATTAAATCTAGTTTCCCAGAATTTGAATTAGTATGTGTACATTTTTTAAGGCTTACTTTGCCAAATCTTTCACTAATTTGTGTGTCCTATATGAGGGCCTCATCACCTCTCATACCAGAAAATCTGGGAGAAGCCCTGGCCAGGTAGCTCATTGGTTAGAATGTTGTCCTAATACACCAAAGGTACAGGTTCAATTCCCAGTCAGGACACTTACAGGAATCAAACAGTGAATACATAGAGCAGTGGAACAACAAATCAACATTTCCCTCTCTAAAACAATTTTTAAAAATCCTGGAGTAAAGTGGGCTCTGGTTACTGTATTCTCCTTTACTTTTAGATGTTCAGACAGAAATAATCACTTCTCTCCTGAGTATCGTTGAAATCAAATTGGTATCTTTTTAAAAATCTCTGAGTAAAGAAAAAAGAAAAGGAATAAAGAAAATCTGGGTAGAAATTATTTGCTAAGGCATTTGCTTCAAGTATGTGTTTAATGTATAGCATCTAGGTCATTTCATATCTGACAAAAATTTTTTTTTAGATTTTATTTTTTTCTTTATTTTTAGAGAGGGGAAGGAAGGGAAAATGGATGTAAGAGAGAAACATCAATCAGTTGCTTCTCAAACATGCCCCGACCAGGGACCAAACCCATGACCCAGGCATGTGCCCTGACTGGGGATGGAACCGGCGACCTTCCACTTTGCAGAACAACAACAGCCCAACCAACTGAGCCACAGTGGTCAGGCCATATCTAACAAGAATTTTTATTGTCAATTTTTCATTCCCCCTAGCTCAGTACTTCTCCCTAGCTGCACATTAAAATCATCTGGGGGATTTTGTTTTTTATATTTTCATGACCAGGGCACATTCAGACTCTGGGATTGTGATCTGGCATCAGCAGTTTTTTAAAAACTCCCTGGATAATTCTCATATGCAATCAGCATTGAAAACTCTCTTTAATCCTTTAACAATCTCTGGCCTTCATACCTAAGCTTTCCTTTTTCCTGTGTAACAATATAAGAAAGAGATATTAATCCATTCCATAAATATTTTTAAAATAGAGTAATTCTCACCAATGCTGAAATCTGCTTTTGTTATTCCATTACTGAACACTATACACATCAATACAATTTCAGTTGGCCCCAAATTTAAGCTCCCAACACTTTGAGGTCCTTGAATTTCTTGGCCTGCCCTTTTTCTCATTCCCTTCGGTTTCTGTTCCAATCCTTCATCACTTTATGTACCACTTTCTCAGCAGCCTCAACTCCATGAAATGAAGGCCATCAAGTTAGGATATTCTTAATTTCCTGCTCTCCCCTGCCACGTCAACTATTTCTACAACTATCCTCATCCCCTTATTACCTGTCTCAGAAGATAGGGTTTCTTGCTTCATTTCTTATTTTACTTAATATCTGTGGGCAGTTCTCATTTTTTCTCCTCTGGTTTTAACTTACATGTTGATGATCCCCAGATTTCTCTTTCTAGGTCTTGACCTCTTGAATGAATTTCAAACTCATATCTAACTGCTTGTAGGATAACTGTATATCCCTCGGCCACATCAAAGACAAAATGCCCCAAGCCAAACTCAGTTCTTCTCCTATCCTTTCGCTGTATCTGTAATCTCTTTTACAGCATACTCTGATATCCAGGCAACCCAGCTAAAAGCCTGGGGATTATTTTTCCTCTTCCTTACATCTATATTCAGCCTCCAAATTCTATTAATTTTGTCTTTTCTTCAAACCCATCCTTACCTCTCCACTTTCACTAGTACAACTACAACTTGTGTCTTCATCTTCATATCCAGATTGCTGCGATAACCTCCTTACTAGACCCCTTGTTCCTCTCAAATTTATGTTCCTTAGTGTTTGATATAAAACACCTATCAGTCTCCGGGTATAACCATTGAACCATTATTCAATGGTTCCATCAGAGGATAAAGTCTATGTTCCTTAGTCTAAGACTTACTTCACCCAGCCCATTTCCTCCTATCATATTCTTACTTCACTTAAGGTTGAAGTAACATCATACTGCTTTCTACTACCACACCCATCCAGTTTGTATTACCATACTTTCTTCCTGAAATCCCTTCCCCACCCCATTTTCTATCTTTTGAAGCTGGATATGTCTCACCTCTGCTATCCACCCCCTTACCATCCACCTGCCAGGCTGAGCTAAGTGGTAGTTGTCCTGATAGTTCTCAGGAAATTCTATGATTGCACTTAACACCTTACTGCATTGAAATGATCTGATTCTACCAGCTAGAATCTAAGTTCCTTAGGGGCAAGGGATATACCTGGGTACTATGTCCTGAGATAAACCTTTTACTATGGAAGGTATAGGCCTGAGAAGTGACAAACCGTCATGATCTGCCCACTCTTTCATCCACAGAGGCAATGCAAATATCCATAAGCCTGCCTCATCCATAAGACCTGCCTCATCCTGGTTGTTTAAAGATTTTATTTATTTATTTACTTTAGACAGAGGGGAAAGGAGAAAGAGAGGGAGAGAAACACCAATGCGTGGTTGCCTTTTTTGTGCCACCAACTGGGGACCTGACCCATAACCCAGGAGTGTGCCCTGACTGGGAATGGAACCAGAGATCCTTTGGTTTGCAAGCCAGTGCTCAATCCACTGAGCCACACCAGCCAGGGCTCATCCTGATTGTTTAATCTAGATCTTTCACTGACATCTATCTATACAGCTGTTTAGATTATTTCTTTTTTATTGTCAAGATTTTATTGTCACATATTGCAAAGCTTAGAACTGGATCACTTGGCCCTTTCTCTTCTTATCTCCTCCCAGTTCGAAATGCTGTGTCTCTTAATAACCATCATTTTCTTAGATTTGCAGTTAGACTCAACGCATTCAAGCCTCCACATATTCTTTGTAGTTTTAGGCTTTTTTCTGAAAATTGGCTTAGTCTGCCCACCATAGCCATTCTGTTTCCTGTCATAATGCCACTGTCCCCATGGATACAAAGAATCCTTGCCCTTCTTGTACTGTGTTACTTTGTGGGGTTGATGCTTGCCACACTTCTTACAGAAAGTTCAGCGAGTTTTATGATCATTCATCTTGTTTGTGAGAGTGCTATTGTCACAGAAAGACTGGACTATATTTCAATTTGGAACATATAAACATATTTTAGAATTCTATCATATAAAATATGGGTAAAAAAATCTTGTTTGAATATAAAAATAGTAAAACTTGAAAAAATGATTTCACATTTTTAACTCAGTCATCTCCCGGAGAAAGATACACATGCGCGCACACACACACACAAGACATTCTGATTTTCTTCATTGTATTGACAGATGAGATTACTGGTGCAGAAAAATGTGCAGTTGATATCTTGATGTTGCAGTCTGCTGTTTAAAATTAACTAATTGCCATGACTCGGTTGCTCAGTTGGGTAGAGCACCATCCTGATATGGCAAGGTTGTGGGTTCCTGATGTCCCTCTCTCTCCCCCCACTTCTTCTCTCTTCCTCTCAAAAACATTAATTAAAACTTTAAGAATTATTTTTCATTTAGTCTTTGAGGAACTACCTGGGACTCCAGCAAATCATAATTTAAAAGTGTAAATTTGATGACTCACATTTTTTACATTCTTTGTTTTATAGATATAAAATCTTTATCTATGAGATTTTTCTTTTTTAAATATGTTATTGATTATGCTATTACAGTTGTCCCATTTGTCCCCTCTTTTCCCTGCTGCCTTGCATCCACCTTCCCACCAGCATCCCCCCTCCTTAGTTTATGTCCATGGGTCATACATACAAGGTTTTTTGGCTTCTACATTTCCTATACTATTCTTAACCCAGTCTATTTTGTACCTACTATTTATGCTTCTTATTCCCTGTACCTTTTCTCCCACTCTCCCACCACACCCTCACAACTGATAACCCTCCATGTGATCTCTATTTCTGTGATTTTTCCCTGTTCTAGTCGTTTGCTTAGTTTATTTTTATTTTTTATGTTTGGTTGTTGATAGTTGTGGGTTTGTTGTCATTTTACTGTTCAGACTTTTGATCTTCTTTTTCTTAGATAAGTCCTTTTAACATTTCATATAATAAGGGCTTGGTGATGATGAACTCCTTTAACTTTACCTCATTTGGGAAGCACTTTATCTGCCCTTCCATTCTAAATGATAGCTTTGCTGGATAGAGTAATCTTGGATGTAGGCCCTTGCCTTTCATGACTTGGAATACTTCTTTCTAGCCCCTTCTTGTCTGCAAGGTTTCTTTTGAGAAATCAGCTGACAGCTTTATGGGAACTCCTTTGTAGGTAACTGCCTCTTCTTTTCTTGCTGCTCTTAAGATTCTCTCCTTATCTTTAACCTTGGGTAACTTAATTATGATGTGCCTTGGTGTGTGCTTCCTTGGGTCCAACTTCTTTAGTACTCTCTGACCTTCCTGGACTTCCTGGAAGCCTGTTTCCTTTGCCAGATTAGGGAAATTCTCCTTCATTATTTTTTCAAAAAAGTTTTCAATTTCTTGGTCTTCTATCGTCCTTCTGGCACCCCTATGATTCAGATGTTGGAATATTTAAAGTTGTTCTGGAGGTTCCTAAGCCTTTCCTCATTTTTTTTTTTTTTTAATTCTTGTTTCTTCATTGTGTTCAGGTTAAATGTTTATTTCTTCCTTCTGGTCAAAACTATTGATTTGAGTCCCAGTTTCCTTCCTGTCACTGTTGGTTCCTTGTGCATTTTTCTTTAAGTCACTTTTTATAGCCTTCACTCTTTCCTCTATTTTGTGACCATACTCAACCAATTCTGTGAGCATGCTGATTACCAGTGTTTTGAACTGTGCATCTGATAGGTTGGCTATCTTTTCATTGCTTAGTTCTATTTTTTTCTGGAGCTTTGATCTGTTCTTTCATTTGGGCTTTTTTTTTTTTTTTTTTTTTTTTTTTTTTTTTTTTTTTTTTTTTGTCTCAGTGGGCCTCTTAGGTATTAAGGGGCAGAACTTCAGGTATTCGCCAGGGTGGGGCAACCCACATCTCTGTGGTGTGGGGCTGTAAGTGGGGCAGGGGTTTGGGAGGGAGCAATGCTGCTTGTTGGGCTCTAGGCCAGCTTTCAGTCACTTCCCCAGCCACCCACAAGCAAATTGGGCCCTCCTGGTGCTGATTCCTGGGTGGGTGGGCTTGTGTACCTTTTAGAACCCTGTTGGTCTCTCCAATGAACTCTCCTGTGAGGCTGGGAGTTTCTCCTGCTGCCCCAACCCCTGCAGGTTTTTTCAGTCAGAGGTTTCGAGGCTTTATTTTCTGTGCTGGATCCCTGGATTGTGCGGTCTGTCTCACTGCCCACTTGTTCCTCCTGGTTTATCTGCATGCAAATGTGGGACTGCCCACTCTGCCAGCTGCCACCTTGCCCAGTCTGAGAGCTGGTGCCTCCAGGTCCTCCAGGCCCCACCTTGCTGCAAGTCCTCTCTGCCTCAGCTGCCTGTTTCCACCCCTCCTACTAGTCTGAATAAATATTTCTTCTTTAACTTCTTGGTTGTCAGACTTCCATACAGTTCGATTTTTTGGCAGTTCTGGTTGTTTTTTGTTTTTAAATTTGTTGTTGTCCTTTTGGTTGTGGGAGAAGGCAAAGTGCATCTAGCTATGCTTCCATCTTGGCCGGGAGTCTCAGTCCTCTCTCCGAGATTTTAAAAATTAACCATTTGGAATACATTCTCTTCTGGGTTCCACATATCCTGTTTGCTCCTTTTTTATTTGTTTCGTCTCTTTCAGACTTAAGTATTCAAAAGTTGGTGATGCTAAAATTGGTTGGAAGCTCTGCCTGCAGTGGAAAGACTTATCAGTAGTAGGTTTCAGTATGGACCAATAGGTTAACTGGCTTTCTCAGTGGGGGTCTCCCATCTACCTGACTTCTGATTAGCCTGCCTGGAGAGAAGGTGTTTAACAACCAGGGGATATATGACTAATTGCCATTGTTCTAGGAGACAAAAGAGAAGTTTCCTAGTTTTCCACATAATCTGTCCAATCCCATCCCTCCCCAATTACAGTTTGACTTCTCATTCCTACTCTGTTGTGCTGTGTCCAAGTCCTCTGTAGTTCATCTTGTAATTTCCTGGCCCCCTGCTAAGTAGGACAGGAGATGTGAGAACTAATTGTTCCTTGTTTCTGATTTTAACCTACCCTCCATTTCTCAGCCCTATACTGCTCTTCTAAATTTCCTGTAGACTAATTCCTAAGACCACCTGAACTTCTGTGACAGAAATAGGCTTCCTATTTGCATCCTCCTTTGCAGACCCGGGTTTTAGCTCATTCAGTTTTGCCTAATCACTATACATCTTCCAAAATTTTGTTATTTTATCTCTCTTCTTTTCCTGTTCTTTAAAAATTTTTTTTAAAAGATTTTATTTATTTTTAGAGAGATGGGAAGGGAAGGAGAATGAAAGGGAGAGAAACATCCATGTGTGAGAGATCACACTGGTTGCTTCTCACACACCCCTAAATGGGAAACCGGGCCCACAACCCAGGCATATGCCCTGACTGGGAATCGAACTGGTAACCTTTAGGTTCACAGGCTAGCACTCAATCCACTGGGCCACACCAGCCAGGGCCTGTTATATTGTTGTTTATACTTTGTTAAAAACAAACAACAGACCTGAATGGAGTCACCTGTGCTAACTTACATCAAGACTTAATACCCAACCTAACTGCAGTTTCAGCCACTCCCAGGAGTAGGATTTTAAACCAATCAACCTGGAATTTCCTGGTGAGCACTAGTGAGGTAATCTGCTTGATAAGAATCCTGCCCCCCCCCCACCCCCAGCCTCGTGGGAAATGTCAACTTGCCTGAAATAATGGACTCCTTTAACTTCCCTGTCCCACCATCTTTCTGCCTGTAAAAACCTTCCATTTTGTGTAACTCCTTAGGGCAACTTACTGTTTGTTAGATGGGATGCTGCCAGATTCATGAATCATTCAATAAAGCCAATTAGATTGTTCAGTTGAGTCTTTGTTTTTCAACAACTTAAATTTTTTTTGTTGTTATTTTAGTTGCATTTCAAGAGTGTTCAATTCACCATGTTTAATCAGATTATATTAGAGTCTTTTAAATCCAGGCCCTAAACTTCAAACCTGAAACCAGAAAAGCTGGTGTTTGTGCTTCCTGTCACTACCAGAACCAATAAGCAGAAATAGGGATTAAATCTTTATGGGCACTTTATTCAGATGGTCAGTGATCTGAGAAGTCGGTGGGTTATGTACCCTAACAGACTGTCTTAAATTCCATTTTTAAACCAATCTTTTTTATAAGGAAGAGAAAAGTGTAGGTAAGGGGTTTGGAATTCAGTGAGAAAGTTATCTAGGCTACCATCATTTCAGTTTCTCAACTGGATGTCCTGAACAGCTTCCAAAATGGTCGTACCTCCACCTCTTTTGTCCCTCTGCTCCCACTCTTACCCCCTTTATCTAGTAATCTCTCAGTACAAATCTGACTAGTAATTTTTCAGTACAAACTAGCCCTTCATAACAACAGACCAAAACTTGGCACTTGCTTCTTGGTACTTTATGCACTTGCTGTATTGATTTGGGCCTTCTACCTGGAAAATTTTATTCCTTTTGTTTTCCTGGCTCAAATCTATTCAACTCTCAGGTTTAGTTTAAATATATCTCTTCCTCCAAGGAAAGTATGATTTCTTCTATCCTTTAATTAGATATTCCTGCCACACTATAGTCTAATAAAACACTGGACTTACAATATCATAGCATTTTTCTCACTATTGTGTTTTCATTATCTTCCAATATAGTAGTTACTGTGAGGACAGAAGTTATGTTGGCTCACTTAATAGTGCACCTTTATTATTTGGTAGGTTTTGAACTCAAAAAGAGTCTGGTGGTGGCTTTGGCTAGAAATAATGAAGATTTATTCAAGGGTTTTATGATTTGCAAACCATAAGCACAACTAGGTCATACCCAGAGTCATCCACAGAAAAAAGCTGAGTTCTTACAGTGAAAAGTACATTTGAGAAGAATTGGTCCGGCATTTAGTCTCTAGACAGGTCCAAGACGATAATCCTCCAGATCAGAGGTCCCCAACCTTTTTGGCACCAGGGACCAGTTTTTCCACGGAAGCGGCGGTGGGGGTGGGTGGCAGGAGTGACAGGTGGTGGAGCTCAGGCGGGGGCGGGGTGGACAAGGAGAGGGACATGGCGAGGAGGCAGAGCTCTGGCGAGCTTCTCTCCTGCCTGGTTCCTAACAGGCCTGACTGGTACTGGTCCGTGGCCGGGGCAGAGGCAGTGGGGGTGGTGGACGAGAGTGGCTGGGGACCCCTGCTCTAGATGACTAGTGGTCTGGATAATGGTTGTCAAGTGGCCTAAACATGGGAACATTCTTTCCTTAGTCCAGGGAGTAATCAGAGGGTTATATGAAGGTTTGATGTATATCCAGACATTGACACAAGACTGAAAAGTTCAAAAGTTTAAGTACCCAGGCTATTTAAATAAAAATGGAACTGTTTCCTCATACCCCCAACCTACTTGATTTTAGTAATTTAGAGGCTTGGCTATAGTGACTCTGACTCTTTTATTTCTACACGCTATTCGTCACAGGGAGCTCTGCAGTTTTGTCTTGAATGAATGACTGAATCCAAATGAATGAGCATTCTGTTAGTTGGTAATACTGTGTCCCAGCAGGTTCATTCCTTTCTTCCTCATTACCTCCTTCTATGCCTGATCCTTGTTTTCCCTGTCTTTTCATTCCATTAGCAGTCTCATCCTAACTCCATATTGAGTGTCGGGGCTCTAATTCTCTTCTTTACAGAGAGGAATTTCTCCCCTCCTCCTAGCCCTTAACCTTTGAGATCCACGGGATCCTACATTTCACGCCAAAGGAAGTAAAGTTTAAACAAAAACCGCAAATTCATTCCCATTATATTTTTTCCTCAAAAGAAGGTATGTAGAGAAACTAATGAACACTTTTAAGATCCCCTCAAGACAGAGAAACCGCTCAGCGTACTATACCTCCGCAATCTTCCTGGGATCTAACCAACACTTCCTTCTTCCTTCCCCGGAAACGGAAAGAGGAAAGGCCCCAAATCTAGCGCTTTGGGATTAGCTTTCCTCAAGTTTCTTGGCGGGCAGGGCGGCCCGCAGGTCTGCGCCGGGTGGCCAGCAGAGCCTTCGCTCTCGGCCTACGCGGCTTCCTATTGGTTTTCCGGGGCTCCGCCCACTGAGCAGGGCGGGAGATTCGGTGTGTACTAGCAGGCGTCCCATCCCCCGCTAGCCGCGCTGCAGTCTGTTTCCGTGCAACCCAGAGACCTGGCTTCTGCACCTCTTGCGAGATTTTGGCCTTCCCCATCGGGCCGAAGCCGCCTTCCCTCCGCGACCACTCAGCGGGGTAGCATCGGGCAGGCAGGAGGCAGCAGGAACCGCGCCTGGGGGACACCTAGCTGTGCGGGGAGTGGCGCGCGTGCAGCCTGCCTCCCTTTCCTGCTTAGCTCCAGCCTGTGAGGTGAGGTGCGTCCTGCCCAGCGATCGAGCAGGGGTGACCGTGTCCCGGGCTTCCCCTTGGCACTCGGGGCAGGGTCGCTGTGTCTCCCCTTTTCCTTCCCTGGGCTGTCCCCCCTAGCCCTGTGGTCCCGAGGATCCCTGGCGGGCGGAGCGCAGACAACTAGTGGTCAATGGTGCGAGGCCCAGACTGAAGTCCGTAAATACTTTGGGTGACAGGCTCCCTTTAGAAAGACAACCTTGGTCGGTCTGTCCATTAGTGGTAGGCCTTCTGTGCAAAGGATGCCTGTTAACAACATGCCTGCTTCCCGGCGTAAGGAATCTTTTGATTGCAAAGAGAGAACTGCGAATATCTGAAACGGGGCCCAGCGAAGTAAAAAGTGCCCTGGGAGAGAAGCAGGTACGACGAGCGCTGCGGAGGAAGCGATTTCGTCCCAGAACTACCACTGGAGCGATTTCTTCCCAACCTGGAAGCCCGGCAGGAACTTTAATTGAGCAGTCTCTGGGGACAACGCTTGGTTGTAAAGTGTCAATAAGTCAGGCTCTTTTGCTAGAGCTTTTTAAACTAAAAGGATGTTGATGCGTCACTTGTCATTTTACAACTGAAATCCTAATGGAACCATCACATCTTTCCCTAGTTAAATTGCAATCTGAAGAAAGAGCGTGGCCCTACAGCTTTGTGTCAAGGACCGCTTTTATTCAGTGTTTATTCAGCCCTTTTTCTGTCAGATGGGATATAGAGAACTACAAGAGAGCTGCATGGTTAAGTCGAAGTTAAAAGTAAAAATACCCATAATAGGGAACATTTAATTAGCATTTTCATGTGCCAAGCACATGGTTTCATTTAATAATCACAACTTTGTGCAAAGCCGCAGTCACACAGTTAGTGTGGCGTTAACATCAGAACCAAAGTTTATCTGACATTAAAATTGGTGCTTAGGTACTAATCTATACCCCTTTTAAAAAAGGATTGTGTTTTTAAAATTTGCAGCCAATGCTTTATTTGCTTTCAGAGGCGAGTGTTGCTGTTTTAACACTCACTTGGTGCTGCTATATTACCTTGTTAACTCCTTGAAAGGAATCCACTTAAAGTAAGTGCTTAAGACAGTGCCTTTTATTGTGATTTGTTGGGTAGAGGGTTTTTTTTGTTTTGTTTTGTTTTCAGAAATTCTTGGAGAAAAAGCAAGGAAAGGTTTCTTTCAAAGTCTTTGTAGAAATTTCTTCATTTTGATGATTCGATCCTATATAATAGATAATTTAAAAATCTAGAAAGGGGCCCTGGTCTTGTGGCTGTCTAGGTTGGGGAGTCATCCTGTAAATCAGAAGGTTGTGGGTTGGCTTCCGGTCAGGGCACATTCGGTATTGTCCTGGGGGGAGCCCCCATCCCCGCCCGTACTGGAGGTCCCTGCTCCTGACATCTAGGAGCCTAGGAGAGGCAGCCTATTGATGTCTCTCTTAAGAAAACAAACAAACAAAAAACTAGAAAAGGAAATAAGACCAAGTTAGGCTACCTCTGTCCAGACAATTCTTAAGTAAAATGCCATAGGGAAATTGCCTAGGAAAATATTCATTGTCTGGAATATTTGTTTTTAAATTTTACTTGAAAATCTTTTTCCCTCCTGATGGAACTACTAAACTTTTGCTAATGAGAATTAATGTACTGGAAATTGACTTTCCTCCATTTTCACTTTGATGCTAGGAAGCTTAAAGCTAAAATTCTTTTTCATCTAATTTTTACTAATAAATATATTCTGTTTTACAACGTAACAGTTTGCCACTGATGAAAATGAAAGATATAATACAACAAGAGTTAATGGGAAGCATTGAAATAGACAAAAAGCCAAAATTCTTTGTATGATTTTATTTTCTGCTTTGCTTTATCTTTTCCCTGATCCAGAACTCCCTATTAGTATTATAGTTTATCGTTATTTTATTGCATTTGCTTATTATCACTGCTTCAAATCCTTTATAGAACACAGCAGTATACAGTTTTAAATAATGTACACTATGCTGAATCTGACCATGCTTTTAAAAGTATGCTTGGTAGAACTAGTGATGTTTGACATAATGAACTGGAAACCTAAAGGAGCTCTAGATGTCTTTGAATATTTGTACTGTCCTATGGGAAAGTGATTAAACATATTGTGAATAGTTTTCAGATGTCAAAACAGGCATTTAGGATAACAGATTTTATTTAATGGCAGAAGTGCATGGTTGAACTGAATGATTGGAGAGTTTGTAATTAGGCAAACTTGAGTTTTAGCCCTAATTCACTTTCTAATTGTGTGAATTTGAATAATTTAATATTTAACTCAGTTTGCTTATCTATAAATAGGGGAAATTATATATATTTTACCTCAGTGAATCTGAGGATTAATGATCTGGTGTACATAAAAATGCCTGAAACAGAACCTGACAAATAGCCCCTCAAAAAGACTGTTTTATACAAACATAAAAAAAATCTTAAGTTTATTTTATACAAATGTCATGTAGATGTAGTAACCCTTTTCTCTGTATACCTGTATTCCCATAAATAAGCACTATTGTGACTACAAAGATAACTCAAAAAGATATATTGTACTGGCAATGGTCATATTAATTATAAATGAAGTATTGTCATTATATACAAATAGAATCATTGTGAAGATTAAATGAGAATACATATAGAATATTCAGAACTATGTCTAGCATATAGTAAGTACTCATATTTTGGCTTCCTCCCTCTATTCTCTCCCCAATCCAGATCTCAGTTTCTAAAGTTTCCTGGCTAAAATGGTACTGGTTATTTTACCCTTTACTGTAAATAATAACTACCATAACAACTTCAGCTTTGTAAGAATCAATTTATCGATTCATTTTGTTTGTTAAAACTCATGACCTTTGGTTGCTTTGGTTTTCCTATTAGCTGATGCTGACTGAGTTCTTTTTTCAATTACAGGTGGCTCTACCTGAATTTTTCAACTGCAGAATATGCAGTGCCTTTAAAGGTAAATGAAAACTAAGGCAAGTCATTTTAAGTGCTAGTTACAATATCAAGTAAGTTATCTGCATGTAGATAGCTGACTCATGAGGGGCACAGTTAGTAGTTCCTCTTGTCAGCAGAAAAGGCAAAAATAGGATTAATAAGAGAAATCATCTTTTGGGGTAAAATGATTAGCTGGCAGCTAGTTAGAATCATCATTAATTAATTTCAGGCTATTTGTATTATAAGTTATGAAGCTAAATTTTGTCAGAGTGGCTAGAGCTGATTAATCTTTTGCCTGCCAAACTCATGCTTGTTCAGTGAAGAACTGACTATAAAGTATTGAAAAGATTTATGCTTATTATTTAATTGCCAAGATGCCAAGAAAGCCATATTCATATTTTTAAAGTTGTTTGGCGAGCATGCAGTAATACTAAAGGGAGGTACTTGAGGATTATTTGATCCAGGCTTGGTATACCAGTGAAGCACACAGACTTCTCCAAATGGACTATATCTTTCTAGTGAGCAGAAATTAAAATCCACCAAACCATATTCTTTGTTTGGTTGTACCTTTTCTAAATTCTCATGTATTAACCATTCCCTTTCTGGTAATGTTGTTCTGTAGATTGATTAGAGCTTTCTGTGTAGGTGGACTTATTTTCTTGTCAGTACCATAGGGAATTTTAGTTGCCTTGATTGGATTTGGCTTTTTTCTAATCTGAAACACTCCTTCCTCTTTTTATCAAAAACATTACGTCAATACAATAATGCATAATATAGTCTTCATAATTAAGAAAACTTTTTTTTCTTCAAGAAGACTTTTTAAAATGTTGAATATGAATACATATACATGTATTCATTGTGTGTATGTTTAATTTATTTGGCTGTTGATAGGAATTTTTCATCACTTTTGAGTGCTTTATTCCTTTTGTTTAGGTTGGCAAGGATGAATAAATTGAATTTAAAAGAAGACAATATGCTGGAGGTTCGGTTCGTGGGAGATGATGATGTTCTTCATCATATTCTTGATAGAGAAGAAGGTACTAGGTGTTCATACAATTTTTATAATGGTTATGGATTTTTTTTAAAAAGACTTTATTCATTTTTAGGGAAAGGAGGGAGAAGAAGGAGGGAAACATTGATTGGTTGCCTCTCATACATGCCCCAATTGGGGACCAAACCTGCAACCCAGGCATGTGCCCTGACCAGGAATGGAACTGGTGACCTTTAGCCTGTGTGATGACAACCAATCAACTGAACTATAAAAGTCATGGTTCATGACTATGTGGCTGGATTATTTCACTTTTAAAATATCTTAACCTTCTATTTTGAAAATATAGCACAAAGTAGTTGATCTAGTAAGACTCTGAATAAAAACTAATTTTTCGTTCATTCCTTTCAAACTTTATTGAAAATTAAAAATAAGCCTTTTCCAATATGAAATGCTCAATAGTGTTGGTAAATAACTACCCATTGTGATAGAAATGTAGTTATTTTGACCCCTCAAAATACATACTTTCAAGGTTTTTCTATTTTTTTTAACATATAAGCTGTGGAAGCTTGGATGTGTTCTTTAATCAAAGAGAGTACACTGAATTTTTTTCCATCTTTTTGGTAATAACAATATAAGTAGTGCAATTTATTTACTTAGAAAGAATTTATACCTTTCATGTTCTGATTCTTTTGATGTTCTTACAGGAGTTAAATTAAAAAAGGAGCGACCTCAACTTTTGGTCAACACAAAAAAAATAATAAAGAAGACAGAGTATGATTTGGAGGAAGATGGCCAAGAAGTCTTTAAAGATAAGAACTATGTGGCAGTTTTAGGACGAGATGTTCAAGGTACTTGAGGAGGGTGAGGGACTGTATATTTATAAATAGTTAGAATTGCTTTGCAGGATACATAAAAGTAGTCTGTTAACTTAGGCAGTGGTGCGCCATATTATTTTTTCCAATTTTTCTTTTACTGTAAATATACATTAAAATTTTACCATCTTTACCATCTTTAAGAGTACAGTTGAGTTTGTTCACTTGTATTAAATATTGTGCTACCATTACCACCATCCATCTGCAGAACTCTTTTCATGTGGTGTGCTATCCAATAATTTCTCATTAGAAAAGCAGCATTGCTTCAGGTTTTATTCTCTACAATTGAAAAGTTTGGAAGTACTGAGTTTCTACTCCAGGTTTGTTCTCTACAAACAACTAGTCATCTTAATTACTTTTAGAAAGACAGATTGTATAGACTAGAGACTCCAAAGTTATTTTTTAAGACGTTTTTACTTTTAACCAATCTGAAATAACTTCATAAAGCCAGTCACTTCACTATTACCGTGATCTTCTTTACAGATAGAGAAGAACATTCCAAGAAATAATGTCATTTTAACCTACCCATGCCAAATTCCTGACAGATTATACTTACAATTCTTTAGGCTTGAAAAATATCAATGTGAAAGAAAAACATTGATCAGTTGCCTCCTACATGTGCCCTGACTGGGGATCAAACTTGCAACTTAGGTATGTGGCCTGACTGAGCATGGAACCACAGCCTTTAGGTGCATGGGACAATGTCCAAACCAACTGAGCCACCTGTCCAGGGCAGGCTTGAATTATATTTAATTAGGGCTCAAGGAGCACAGGTTTATAATAGGGTGCAAGGAGCACAAGTCTACTCAAGTTGGCTAAAAAATAGAGGTCAAGGAACGAAATCAGTATTGTTGGGCTCTAGGAGCATCAGAACTGGTACCAATTAAAAACTGAGACTTTGCTTTTTCATGGGTTTCCTAGTCTCCCTCATGTCTGTGTATCTGTTCTGTTCTCTCTGTGGCCTCTGTTTCCCTCATGTACATATTTTTTACTCTCTTGTATTTGGCTTATAAATAGCCATTATGACTACTACTCCTGACCTTTTTTGTTACATTTTGAGTCATTGCTTTTGCTTTTGTTACAAGTGTTAAATGGCACGATACAGAAAGTGACCGCTGTCCCTTAATAGGCTTAATGGGCAGGTTGGATTCTCTGAAAAGTGTTCCCAATGGAGAGCTGACATTGTTAAGGCATGTTGTAAGTACAACTTAGGATTCTTGACTACCTACTATGCTAGATCTAGGAATAGATTGAAAGCAGTATTTTTAGAAGTATTTTCTTAAAAATTGTTTTTTATCATCTGTAGTAGAAACTCAGTGCTTCCAACCTTTTTCACCTAATAGCACCAATAGCAAATAATATTTGGAAACATGCTAGAACAAATGGAGAATGGCCCAGACCAGGGACAAATGCCCTGCGGCTTCTGACCCTTATTCCCACCCAACCTGTAGACATCCTCAAAGCCTAATCAGAGCAATACTCAGCTCACCTGTAACCCAGACCTTTAATTTCTGCAGACTGGTGGGGAAATTTTGCTTTAGAGCAGTGTTTCTCAACCTCTTTTTTTAAAGAAAAATTATCATTCTCCAGAGAGTGCTTTTAAGTGTTTTCTCCTAATCACCCCCATCCATGAAATTTTAATACTACATATATGCTGTATATCTCTTTATGTGCTATGACCTCTGGAGGGCCACAGACCATTGTAATATCTAAGATGTTTTTCATACTTCTCCTCCTTGCACCTAGAGCCAGTTTTCATTCCATCAGAAGTAATATTATTCCTCTTGAAAATTCATGCTTTAGAAAACCTGGAATTGTTTAACAATTTGCTGTATATCTTCTCTTTGGTGTATATCTTCTATCTATTTGTACATGCATGTACACATATAAGCTTGTATCAACAGTCTCTCAGTCCAGGAAACGGAGCTGTTCATTTGGCTATGGGCATGTACAGCAGAGGAGCCCATAACTTATAGTTAAATCTTGTAGACATGACTCTTCCTGTTTTTTCTTGTTTGCCAAAATGTGTATAGGGGTGGAGCGTGGTGTTTCAGATAAGCTATAAGAAGGAGAGTTTTCTTTTCTTTCTTTTTAAAGATGCTATCTATCTATCTATTTATTTATTTATTTTTGGAGAAAGGGGGAAGGGTGGGAGAGAGAGAGAGAGAGAGAGAGAGAGAGAGAGAGAAACATCAATATGTGAAAGAAACATCCATCATTTACCTTACATGTACCCGCTAACCCAGGATCTGGCCCCGACATAGGCATGCGCCCTGACCCGGAATTAAACTGGGACCTTTTGGGTTGCAGGAACATCACCCAACTCACTAAGTCATACCAGTCAGGGCAAGGAAACTTTTCTTTTATTGTTTTTTCCAGGGAAGGAATGGTGACATATATCATAGTCTTCTTTAACCTTACTTTAGATACTGAATAATAAAGCTTCTGTCTTGTCTTCTATTATAAACAGAAAAAAAGTGAGCTTTTAAAAATATTTTTATTGATTGATTTTACTTATTTTTAAAAACATATAGTTATTGTCCATATATAGTTTTTAAAAATATTTTATTTACTTTTAGAAGAGAAGGAAGGAAGAAAGAGAGGGAGAGATACATCAGTGTGCAATACTATATTTTGTCATGTGTAATGCACACTCTATTGACCAAATTTTTGAGGGAAAAATAAGGATGTACATTATACATGGGTAGTACCTAAGAAATACCTCATATCTGTTCTTATGTTTTGTGATTATTTGTTACATAAAATTTGTTCAACAATAAATGCTAAAATTCCTTTATAACATAAAAAACAAGTATCTAAATATAAATACATAAATAATTTAATTAAAAAATTAAAATGAAAGTTTATTTTCCTGAAAGTTTGGGAAAAAAAGCAGGCATGCATTATACACAAGAGCACATTATACATGGCAAAATATGGTACATTGGTTGGTTGCCTCTTGCATACCCCCAAATGGGGAGTTGGCCCAGAATCCAGGCATGTACTCTGACTGGAAATTGACCCAACAACCTTTGGGTTCACAGCTGGCACTCAAGTTTTATATGTACATAAATACATATAATGTAAAGCCCTCTTGGCCAGTGTGATTAGAACCATTGTTAGTTGGTCAGTCAATCAAAATGTCAGAATCAGGAAATCATAAAAATAATTTATTTCCAAAAGAAATTAATGCAGAGGGCATTGTTTTACATTTTTGCAAATCTCTTCAATGTCTGACTTAGTAGAAGACAGCTGGATTTTTCTATGTGCTTCTTCACATTCCAGTAGCCAACAGGGTGGTGATGTCACCACACATCTTGTAGTCTCTGGAATACCTCACTATACACCCTTGATTGAGAGTCAGAAAGTCAAATTATGTTTGTGTTATTAAGAGGTAGTTTTGGCCTGAAGGACCTCAGAGACCTTTCAGACCACACTTTGAGAACTGCTGTGCTAAAGAGCAGGCTGCTAGCCGTGAGTGTCCAGTACGTTGTAGGTAGCAGTTGGGACTTAAAAGGAAGATTGAGAAATGAAGATAACTCAGGGTCTTGAGAGTAAGAGCTTTTACCATGTACCAACTGTGTCTAAATTCAACCTCAGTTAGCAATTGTACTTTGCATCTTTGCTTCAGGAAGGAAACGTAACTAATAAAGTCACTTCTGTGCTTCCTCCACAGGGGCAGCTACTATCATGAATTGAATACATAGCCCTCTAGTGTGGAGGGTTTTTGTAGTGGGCTTTTAAAAACAAATTTTATATATGTATATATTTTTGTGTATCTGTGAATAAATTTTTTGTGTTTTTTAAAATTTATATAAACAGTATCATAGTCTGTTGTGTATTTAAAAATACTTTATGTATAAATGTATTGATTTTTTTCCGGTTAATTCTATTTTTTCTAAATGCATATTGTATTTTCTCTTTCAGAATCTTTGAAAAATGGCTCTACTACTGTTGGTGGGAATAAAGTTTATTCTTTTCAGAGTAGAAAACACCCTGAAAAGATGGCTAAATTAGGTATGTTAATTTTCTGATTTCTGTAATTGTTATTCACCTAAAGAAAGTGTCTTTAACCACATTCCCAATTGCATTCCCTAGAATGATAAAGGATGTCATTTCATATATTATCAAGTGTACTTAAAGTCAGTAGTTTTTGTTTCTTCATGCTCAGATGTCTTCTGTTCTCAGCTAGGTTAGAAGTTTCTCATAGTAGGAACCCTGTTTTCCTTTTTTTCCCACAGTATCTTAGATAGGTTCTTAACAAGTTTTTGTTAAGTAAATGAGTGACTTAAGTCACAAAGGTATGTTCTGAAATTATTGCACAAGAATTTTATACTATATATAGAAAACTATTTATATAAATTTTGGGGAATGGGCTGTTTTAATATTTTCTTACTCAAGTTAACACTTATACCAATTACACATGAGTTACTGATTTTCAGAGAGTTAGACTATAATAAATTACATATAACATTAAAATTAAACTAGTAATTTAATTCTTTGAAAAAATTCAGATAGCACTATATTTGGATCCTGTGGTATGAGGGGTTATCACTTTTGAAAGCTTTGAGGAAAGAAAATAACATGTGAAAGCACTTTGAAAATTAAGGTAGTCTATAACTATTTGAAGGTTTGGGAATACTAAAATGTCAGGAACAATAGAATAATAATTACTACCTGGTGAGAAGGCTTATAACCTATAATTATAAAGCACCAACATATATTTCTTTTTTAAACAGATTTTATTTATTTATTTTTAGAGAGAAGAGTGAGGGAGAAAGAGAGGGAAAGAAATGTCAATGTCAGATCAAAGAGAAACAGGGTCGGTTGCCTCTTGTACATGCCCCGACTGGGGGTCAAACCCACAACCTTTTGGTGTACAGGACTGTGCTCCAACCAACTGAGCTACCCAGCCAGGGCAACATATATTTCTTAACTGGTATATTTTTAAGCAATCATTCTAGCCAATGATCCTGTAAATGTTCAAGGTCAAATGAAAAGCACTCTTGTTAAGTGTTGACACCGAATAGGAACATATAAGAAGTAATTATAAGACCTGTTTCTGAAAATAATATGATTCAGTCAATTGCAAAAAAAATCAGTTTTTCTGAAAAGTATAATATCAAATATAATCATTAATTTTGAACCTAATATTGTATATGCAATAATTTACATTAATTGATATTTCTTATCTACATTAAGAAAGTAAAAGTTTTTTGATCTCTAGAAATGACTGAATTCTGTGTAGGATATCTGAGAAACCAGAGAAGAAATACTAATGTAATTATTAGGGGGAGGATCAGATAGACACCAAGACCAAAAAGAAGCCACAGGACAATGAAGCAGGACAAAGAATGTTGGAGAAAGAGGAGAACTAATAGTGAAAAGAGTGGAACCCCAGAGAAGTGATCAAGTAGAAGTTCTCCAAGTAGATCATCAACATGCACAGAACCGAAATGATATGTGTCATATCGGTGTGTGCTGCAGGAAACTTAAATGTTGTTATGGTGTGCATTTTCATCATCATGCCTGAAAGAAAAATAGAGTCATGGAAAGATAATTTTCATGTTTTAATATAAAACCAACATGATCCCAGCTAAGATGTTTTGTACTTCAGGTCTTTTTGTTGATGTGAAGTTTTTTTCAATCCTGTGGATCAGCAGCCTTTTGTCTAAAAATGGTATCAATATATTGTTCAAGTGTAACGAGAAGGCCAAGGCCTGAGCCTTAGGCATACCTACAGGTAGATGATTGGGGAGGGCGAAGACAGTGAAAGAGATGGAATAACTACCAACAGGAGCCAGGGGACCAGGATAATGTTACTGAACCGAAATGGAGCAGTAATGTCAAAGAAACATTGAAAAAGCTCTAGTGAATGATACAGAGAACCGAGGAGGTTAAGAAACAGAGAAGAAGCCAGTGCTTTTTCGGGGACTCTCATGAGTATCTTGGGTCAGTTTCAAGATTGGAGGATAAAACTGTTTAAAATAGGTTAGAAAGAGTTTGAGTCAGTCAGTGGTTTAATTTACACAAATTCAACTATATTTTCTCCCATTTAAAAAAATGAGAGACATAATAGTAGCAGGCATGTTTGTTTGTTTTTTTTAAGAATTTATGTAAGTGAAATAAGGCTGTTTTCCCTCTTTATCTATTATTGTCCATTAAGAGGTAGTTTATATATTTCTTCTGTTTACAGCTTCAGAACTAGCAAAAACACCAAGAAAAAATGTGTCATTGAATTTGAAGAATGATCCTGAAATTATAAACATTCCTCAGTGTAGCAAGGGTAAGATTTTACCTCAGTTCTTTGAAGAGGGTTTTCATAATTGCTTTAGGTTATACAATAGTATGAGACTTTTCTTTCCTTGTCATAAGTACATTTTTATATCTTTTATTTTCTCTTCTGCAAATTCATTTAAAAAAATGCACTTAATACCTGAAACTGCGTGCTTAGTACACCAATACTTAGCTATCAATAAATATTTCTGCTGGTTGTAGTTGTGCAGATTGATAGGGCCAACTAGAAAGAGGCTTAAATTCCTGTTGTCATTTGCTTAAGGTAGCCACGTGTTCATGGAATATTTGCTTTGGCTAGTAATATTTGATATAATGCTTTGGGGGTTTGAAAGTCTTACAGTTTATGGAGAATTGTGGAGCATTTGTTTTCGAGTGACCCATTCTAACTAGGTTGAACATGAGCTTTTAAATAAAGAAAAGGGCTCCTTTTTTTTTTAATGAATGCTACAGGAATGCAGGACATTGCTGTCACTAATGGGAGTAAACGTGTAATTAATAGTGACAATTCAGCCTGCAGTGGAGATGCAGTTAATTGAGAATTCAATAATATGTGGTGGCTTCTGGGTAGAAACTGCAGCTTTGCTTGTAATAAAACTAAAGTGTGATGAAAAGTGAGGTATTCATAGTAAGTAATGGCTTTTCGTTTCATTCTTTAGGGCATTCAACTTCAGATGAAGTTCAGTCGAAGGTAAGCAATTGACTAAAATAAACAAGCAAAAACTTTAGTATTATAAAGTAAGACGTGATGACAAATATTGATTTCATCTTTTAATTTATATAGTGCTTTATAGTTTACAAGTATTTGCCAATTAAATACCTAACTTACAAATGAAGAATCTGAGGTTCAGAGAGGTGGAGTGACTCGTCTAGGTTCACCTAGCTAGGAGGGAGAACAGCTGGGAAATGAAGCCAGGTCTTTTGGACCCCACTGTCGTGCCTCTTTTGTGTCAGGACTATCCCTGGATATTTACAGCTTAGTAGACCTGCCCTGGAAATTGCATGTTTGGTTTTGTTTTGCTTGCTTTTATATAAAATATTCTGTTGTTTCTTGGGATTGATCCCAAGGTCCATTAAGTCTATTAGTCTACCCTTTTAGGAATTACGTTTGAAAATTAAGTTGGCTTTGGTTAATTCATACTAGAGTAGATTAAAGGAATTGACAATTTTTACTTTCTCCTCTGTGTTTTTGTGGTTTTATTTTTTTCATTATGCCTTGCCCAGTGGCCCCGCCTGAATATGGGCAAGCCCAGATGGGCAAGGACAAATCCATGATGATGAATATGTGAGTGGCGAGTGTGTCAGGTCTGGGAGGCTATAGATTTAGATGTGCCTGGACTTGTGTACAGGCTAAATTCACACCTTTTATAAGAACGTGGATATTCAGCCCTGGCTGGTGTGGCTAACTTAGTTGGAGCCTTGGTGTGTAAATTGGAAGGTCTCAGGTTTGATTCCAGCCAGGGTATATGCCTAGGTTGCAAGTTGGGTCCTCGTTAGGGGCACTAATGAGACAAAACCAATTGATGTTTCTCACCCTCTTTCTCGCTGTCTTTCCCTCCTTCTGAAAATCAATAAACATATGCCTCGGGTGAAAGTTGAAAAAGAAAGATTATGAGTGAATATTCAGGGCCATGGTTATGGCCTGTGTGGGAATGTCCTGCTTAGTTAGGCAATCCAGGTGTGTAATTAGACATGTCACAGTCTCCTTTGTCTTTAAAAATGCATCTTTCCTGCACTATATCTTGTATATATTATCACTACAAAAGAATAAAACTCATTTCCATAATCCAACCAATAATTTAGATATATTAGCAAATTATTTTTTTAAGTTGTGGATCATTAACACATTAGTGGATCATGCCAATTCTCCAAGCGACCATTAGAAAACCTGTTAATAAAATATTACACCTACCACAGTAAGAGACAACATCACTGTGACAGAGTCTTAGGGCAGTGTCTTAGGTGGGGGAGTTCAGGGGCAAATATGTGTAAGTCTTGAGGAGACCTGGACTCGGGAGGCTTAAGACACATCTATCAAAATGGGGAACTGATCTATATCAGACAAAATTCATGACATGATATTTGAGGATTGGTGGACACAGGGAGAAGGAAGTCTTGAACTAGGTCTTGGGAAGTAAACTACTCTTTGACAAACAAAGTCTTTACCCTGGTGAGTAATCTGTTGTCCTGATGGGAGAACAGGTTGGCCAAATGAACAGACTGTTAGGAAACAGTTATTTTGATGCAGGTATCCTCAGACTTGATAATTAAGGTATGTGGATGGAGGCTGCCTCAACTCTTGATCTTAAAATTAATTTAGTAGGACATGATGTGCAGTCTAAAAAATGAAATAGAATAAAACAGAAATTTTCTATTTTGTAAGTATTATAATTATCTTAGTTATATATATACATATGTACTGGATCAACATAGCAAAATATGAAAAAAATTTTGAGGATGTAGATCACAAAGGTTTTTTTTTTTTTTTTTAAGATTGTATCTATTTATTTTTAGGGAGAGCGGAAGGGAGGGAGAGAAAGGGAGAGAAACATCAATCAGCCGCTTCTCACATGCCCCCAACCGGGGGACCTGGCCTGAAACCCAGGCATGTGCCCTGACCGTAAATTGAACCAGGGACCTTTCAGTTTGCAGGATGATGGCCTCACAGTGAGAGTGTAGATCAAAAAAATTTGAAATGTACTATACTTCATAAATCCATTGGAACAAACTCACTTATTGTAGTACTATTATTATTATTATTATTAATGTTTACTTATTGATTTTTTAGAGAAAGGGGGGAAGAGAGAAACATTGATTTGTTCCTAACCTTATTTATACATTCCTTAACCTGTTATAACCTTATTTATGCTTGATTCTTGTATGTGCCCTGACCGAGGATTGAGCCTGCAACCTTGGCGTATTGGGACAATGCTCTAACCAACTGAGCTACTCGGCCAGGGCTATAGTACATTATTGATATCCCAAATAAGAATTTATTAACATTTGTAACTAGCACCAACAACCTATCACAAAACAAAAGACTTAAATTTTTTTTTAAGATTTTATTTATTTATTTTTAGAAAGGGAAAGGAGGGAGAAAGAGAGAGAGAGAAACATCAATGTGTGGTTGCTGGGGGTCATGGCCTGCAATCCAGGCGTGTACCCTGACTGGGAATTGAACCTGCGACACTAGAAGACTTAAATTTTTTGTCATATTTTTATCTTGACCCAAAACAAAGGTACTTTATCTTTTTATCAGTACCATTAAAAATTAACATGTAAACAACAGTGGGCATTTTAATGGGTTAGTATTGTAATGGTGTTAAAATGTTAAATTCTCTGAGAAAAAATACTTTATACTTTTGTAAAGTGCTTACAAATTTAAAAATACAAAAGCAAAAAGTATGAATCTCTGCTTTTTTCCTCACCGAATGTCATGCTTTAACACCAGTAAATTTCCACCATATTAAAAGGCCCATTGCCATATGCACAGGAGTGCCCATTTCCCTGTTTATTCATCAGTAGTGGACATTAATACGTTTTTTAAAATAGTCTGCTAATCTAGTGGGTGAAAAGTGATTTAAAACGCTAATATACTTATGTTTTTTCTTTACATAACAATAAAAGTACATATATACTTTACAGATGTCTGGAATACAATTTACAGAATCACTCTAGCAATCCTTTGGAGTTTGTTATATCATTTTTGTTGTTTTTTCCCCAACCAGTGTGTTTGTCATTGTCTTCCAGTTCTGGGAAGTATTTCTAATGTGGCCTATTGAAAACAAAATATTTTTCTTCTTTTCTAGCCTCTTTCACTCAGATCCATCATGAATTTCCATGTCATCATTATTTTTTGGTTAAACTATATTGCTTTTTTTATGTTTAAACAGGACAGTGATAAAAGTGAATTTCTGTCAACAGCACCTCGTGTTCTAAGGAAAAGATTACTAGGTATGTATTTCTTTTTACACTGAGTTTTTATAAAAAGAGGCATCTAAACAAGGGCAGTAATGGTTACGTATACAGGTTCTAGTCTTAGACTGCTTGCTTTTTATCTTTGGCCAGCCATTTATTAGACGCTTCTTTATTCCTCAGTTTTTTAATTTGCAAAATAGATAGAATAACGGTACCAGCCCCAGAGCTGTTTTGAAATTAATTGAAATAAAGGATGTTCAAAGTGCTTAGTGTAGTGCTTGACTTTGATATGTGTGTAACAGGTGTTAGCCATTATTATCTTTTATTCTTATAACTACTGATTTCTATTTTCATGAAAGGCAAGATATGTTCATATTCCCAATTAAACTGTAGATTCCTTAAGGGCAAGGACTATATCTTATATTTTTTGCTCCAACACTTAGCATTGTATCTTTCACACTATAGTCAGTGGGTATTGAGTTTAGTTAAAATGTTTCTCTAATAAAATAACAAGACTTAGTTTGTTTTGGAAGTACTTCTGTTAATTTATTAAAAATTTTATAGTGAAATAGTGTTAAATATTCATAGTTGTATGGAATGCTTTACACAGCCAAGTAAACAGACATGGGTCCTACCTTCTGGAAAATTAAAGGTGGTTTTTTATTTTTAAATATTTAACTTTGAGGTAAATGATTTATTTACCTTTATATTTCAGAAAGATGTCAGCTTCCTCCTTGGGGTTTACTTCTTGACAATAATATTAACTAATGTCAAATTCATGCTGCACCCCTTCCTTCTCAAAGTATAGATTTCATAGAGCTACTATTACTATTGTATTTTTAATCAACATAAAAATGGCAGTACTAAGTGATTGGATATCTGAGGCAATAAAAGATGATATGTGCAACTGTGATTGTTATTATTTTGTGTCAAATATATCTCAGGTCTTATGTTTTCTCCTTACCCCACATAAGAATCCTTTTTAGAGAAAAGATGAATTTCCTTTTCTATCTCAGTCATCAGCACCGAATCCGTATACTTACATGTATGGTGTGGATCTGCTATAGATGAAGCAGAGACATTTTCTGGTAGCTCTTACCACTTCTAACCCATGTGTCTACCATGGGCAGCAGCAATCTTTGCAAATATGAATCTGCTCAGCTATATATGCCCACAGAGTCAAGCCTTTATCCCCCTCTTTTAATATCTGTATTTGTTATATGCTGACTCTGGATATTATGAAATATATCTATTGTTCAAAACAAATATACTGATTTGGTTAAAGTCATTCATATTTTTGAAGTTAACTTTTTATAATAGTTTTATACTTTGTTGAATGTAAAACTTGTTCTATCCTGACTTTATGAGTGTAAAACTAGCTTTATTTGGGGGAGGAGGGGACTTCTATAGTTTATTTTAAAATGTTATTGTATCAATTCTGGAATAGAGTATACCTGTGTATTAGTAGTACTTACAATGGCAACTACCATGTATTGGGTGCGGTATCACTTAGGATGACATTTTCAGTAGGCAGCTTAAACCGTAGACATTTAATTATTTCACATCATAAGAAGCCTAGGGATATAGAGTTCCATCATGTAGTGACTCAACAGTGTCATGAAGGACCCAGGTTCTTCCTATCTTTTTGCTTTGTCACCAGCATTTTTCATCGTTAGGTTTGATACTTCATATTGCAGAATGGCTTCCTTAGTTTTAAGCTATTGATATAAACAAGGGGCTTTCCTTCTTTAAGCAAGGTGAGTCTTTCTCAGAGGCTTGCAGCAAATTTCCCCTCAAGTTTCATTGGTCAAAGGGTTACATAGCCAACCCTAGCTGCAAAGAAGTCTGAGAAAGCAAGTATCTGACAAAGGAAAGGACCATGATTATTTATCCCTCTGGGTGGAACACATTGCCACATTTTTCGAAAGTGGAGTTCTATTAGCAAGGAAGAAGGAAAGAGGTATTAGGTATGATTGACAGTTTCTGTGTGTCAGGCAGTGGTAGTAGTTCTATATACACTTTACTGTAATCTTCACAACAGTCTATTAAATTAGGCACTATTAGCCTCATTTGATAATTGAGGAAACCAGTGCTCTGAAAACTTACATAACTAGCTCTGGTGAAATCGTCAGCAAGGAATGATAAAACCAGAAGTCAAATGCTCTTGCTTCAAAGCCCACGTTCTTTTTATTACCTCACAATGCCTCTCTTGTCAAACTGTCAAATTTTCCCAATTGTTTTTCCCACCACAGTCCCAAGTTCTCATTCTGAGAGTGAAAGTGAGTATTCTGCTTCCAACTCGGAGGATGATGAAGGGGTTGCACAAGATGAAGAGGACACTAATACAGTTATGTTGAGCTCAAAGATTCAAGCTCAGAATAGAGTTTCAGCTCCTGTTTGCAAAGAAACACCTTCTAAGAAAATGAAAAGAGATGAAACAGTAAGTAAAGAGAGAGACTTAAACCTTCAAGAAAAATTGTGTAGTATGTCAAAGATATGGTACCCTAAGAGAAGAGATCCAAATGGGGAAATCAGCATAATTGTTTTTCTTCATTTTTCTATATTTTGTCAGCCTCTCACATTAATTCCCATATATGTTATTTTCTGGACTTTCTGTCTTGGCCGTCTGTATCCCTATTTATGTAATAATACTATAATATATGCTGAAGGTGATATTTCAATTCAGTGTGTAAAAATGAGATTCTAATATAAAAATACATTGACTGGATAATTGGGGGCAAGACTTCTCAGTGTATACCTTCTTATGTAGTTTTATTTTTGTAATGTTGATGTATTCAAGTCAATATAACTAAGTAAATAATGTGGCAATGGATCCATACAACTCATGCTGAGTTGTATGGAAGAACACCTTAGACACTATGAGTAGAGAAAAGGCTAATTATCCTGGCATTCTGTGAAAAGATTCAGAGCAGTCTGGGAAGCATGCTACTTGAATGGCTTCTCATCCCTTCCAAACTACTGTGGAGGTTATCCCTGCCCCGCATCAGTGGAACAAGTGTAAGCCATTTTATTGGATTAATAGTAAGCAAATCTTTTTTTTTTTTTTTACCTTGCTGTTGATATCCTCCTCATTTTCACAGCACTTCAACTGTACTAATATTAAAAGATGTGCTCAGACTGTGAGGCAAGATAAAGGTTCTGATACATAAAGTCCCCCTGTTTTAAGTATAAATGGAAATTATATGTTGAGACTTGGGGATTATTTTGGAGAATAGACTATTCAATCTAGTCATTTCTCTAACTTTTATGATCTTAAGAGTTACTCAGTTTTATCACTACGATAAAATCCACTTAGTCCAAAATCTGTTATTGCTTTAAATAGAAAGTAGTGACTGACCCAAAAAAAAGCATTACACATATTTTCCACTAATACTACTGTCTAGTTTTGATATGAAAGAAATAACTGAAACTAAGAACTGACTTTGTATTTTCAGACTGACTTAGAAGAATATTTTGAAGCGCACAGCAGTTCCAAAGTTTTAACCTCTGATAGAACACTGCAGAAACTAAAGAGAACTAAACTGGATCAGGTAGGTTGCAAGGAATGTTACTTCTTAAATTTTTCTTATTGTAAGCTGAAAATTATACTACATAAGTACCAAATTTAAAAAGTGCACATAAGCAGAATTATTGTCCTGATCAAATTAAACACAAATTGACATCACTTGCATATTTTATTATATTAATGCTGAATGACTCACTGGATTAGAAATCTATTTGGCATACTATATATACTTTTTCCCCCTCTTATTATTTCTTCAGGATCTATAATAATCATTAGGGTCATAGTTTATTTGATATCCATGTACCATTAATCTCTGTTATTCATTTAACCCACATATTTATTGAATCTCACACTAATCATAAAATAAGTGACCTGACTCTCAGTTATAAACCTGGCAAAAAGCAAGAGGGTATTTTGCTTCTTGCTATTATGGAAACCATGTTCAATGCAGTAATGTAACAAGTTACTATATACTAATAGTTCCATTATCTCATTTTATTGGAAATACCATATAGTGACACTTGTTGAGGTTTTGATTGATACCTCTTCAAGAGAAAAAATCTTTCAAAGTGGGGTTGATAATCTAAGAATAAAGAAATTATTATTGGCTCAAAGAGTATTAAGCTTTACTATTCTCCACAGGCCAGATTGTAGTGTACTTTTCTAAGGTATACAGAGATTTGACAAGAGTTTTCAATCTGTAGAAAAGTCTCTGTGACTTGGATGACATGGTGCTGTGTGGTTGGTTTTGTTTCGTCATCCGGCCTATTGGTATGGAGACTTAGATCAGGGAGCAGCTGAAAACATGTATCAAGAAGCCAAATGGTTCCAAGGAAGTGATGGCATTAACATCTGCTTAGTGCATATATTTTTATCCAGGGGTGGGCAAAAGTTGTTCATAATAAATATACAATAATTAATAATAATACAAGAGTAAGCTGTTTTGCATACTCACAACTATAAACCTACTTTTGTCCACCCTATGTACAACGTAAGTAACATAGGAGAAGGATAAATAGGTCTAGGGTCAGAGGAGGGCTACATGGGACCTAGAGGCTGAAAGACCTCTAGGAGGGTGAAAGAAACACCTGTTACCAATAGTGAGGAAAGGGAAGGTCTTTAAGTTATTGTGGACATAGCTAACCAATGCAATGTCAGTAGCATGTGTCAGTAAGCA
This sequence comes from Phyllostomus discolor, assembly GCF_004126475.2. Taxonomy (NCBI): domain Eukaryota; kingdom Metazoa; phylum Chordata; class Mammalia; order Chiroptera; family Phyllostomidae; genus Phyllostomus; species Phyllostomus discolor. The sequence continues at coordinate 28,814,646 of NC_040906.2, forward strand.
TTTATTTCTCATGTCTGGTGGGTCAGCTGGGGGTTGGCTAATCTAGCATTTGCCCCATATATTTTTATCTTCCTCCTTGGATTAGCTGGCTAGCTGAGGCATGTTCTTTTCATGATAATGTTAGAGAGGTAAGAGAAGTGGAAAAACACAAGCTTCAGTGTGAAACTGGCTCAGTGCCACTTCTGCCTTATTCTGGTGACCACAGCAAATCACATGGGTGAGATGCAAAGTCAAAGAGCAGGGAACTAGACTCCACTTCTTCAGTAGGAAGGACTGCAAAGTCACATGGCAAAGGGAATGGTTATAGAGAGGGTGGAGTTTGGGGACCAATAGTAGTTCTCCCACTATTGTGATTCTCTACAGACAATATTTGAAATGAAAGTTCACAGATGAGATAACATTCCAGAATTCACACTCAAGTGTCAGCTCTGATAATCCATAATAAGTGGAGATTTTAAAAAATATTTTAAGATTGTGATTTTATTTTTTTAAAGATTTTATTTATTTTAGAGAGAAGGTAAGGAAGGGAGAGAGAAGAAGAGAAACTCAATGTGTGGTTGCCTCTCATGTGCCCCCTGATGGGGACCTGGCCTGCATCCCAGGCATGTGCCCCGACTGGGAATCAAACCAGTGACCCTTTGGTTCCCAGGCCAGCACTCAATCCACTGAACCACAGCAGCCAGAGCTAGAAATTTTTCAGGGCTCTAAATTTCAGAAGGAGTGACAGAAACATCCTAATTTCTCTTTAAGTATGTGGTTAAATAAAAACTGTATAGGCCAGAGTGCCTGGAATGTTGATTACAGCTGCAGTCTTCAGTGTTAAAAGAATGTTTTGCTTAGAAGGTAGAATCAGGAAAACATGGTAGTGCCTGGGTAAACATGCACTTAAGGCTTTTTGCTAGAGTTTCTATTTCAAAAAATGAGCTGATTTACCAGCATGAATTTCCAAGTTTTGAATGCAGGGCAATATATCTTCCTCAATTTATTTATATTATTGTTTAAAAAGCTATTGAGACACTTATCAAAGTTAAAGAATTCATTAGAAATAGCTTTTGGAATAGGAGCAGTGATAAAAGTTTATTTTACTAATAATAATGGTAAATTATAAAGAAACTTGAATGTTTTCTGAGAATCAATGTTGAACTGTTACCTTAAGCTTTTAGATTTTTTCAGATTCATCGGTTTTTAAAACCCTAGATTTGTTGTCAAAGCTGGGAAGCAGGTTTAAATATCTCTTTATGGTAATGATCTTTTTAGAAATTAAAGCCTTATATTTCAAATTTATAATTATATAAATGGTTCCAGAAAAAATCTTAGCAAATTCTTCACTGCTATCACATGTTTGAACCAAAAAGAATGTTAAAAACTTTAAGAAAAAAATATTTAAATCATATTTGAAACATTATGTGTATTTAGTTGACGCATTCATTACCAAACTAATGGCCTTTTCAAACTCTACATGTAAGGAAATATTTTTAGTTTGGATTGATTTGATGTATGTGGTTTGAAAGTAATTTTCTTCCCTCTCTCTTCCCTTTTTTTTTTAAAGCAAACTTTGTGTAATTTATTGAGCAAGGTTTCCCCTACCTTTTCTGCTGAACTCAAACAACTAAATCAACAATATGAACAATTATTTCATAAATGGATGTTGCAGTTACAGTAAGTACTGTCATCATTGCAACCCCTTGTAAAATAAAGAATAGTATATATGCGTTATTATCAAAGTAATATAACATTTAATTTTCTTTTTGCAACAAATGATAATTATTTTTATTTGTGTATAGAATTTGAAAACAGGTGTTTTTTTTCAATTTTATGATGCACATTTAGAAATGTTATTATGTGGCTCTTAGATATTCTCATTTTCGAGAACTTTGTCTTTTCTAAGTTTAATAGATGTGAAAGCCATTTGTAAGATAAATAGCCTTTCTTAAAATTATAGGTTATTATTCATAAAAACATTTAAACATCTGATTTGTCAGGATATATCAGTTATATTTTTAATACAGTTTTTCATAGTAAAGTTCCTAAAATGAAAGAATATGTATTTCTGTTTTAATCTCATTCTATATACATACTGTAGACCTTTAGAATTTGGTGAGATCTGTCCTTTGAACATTATTTTACTATTTCAAAATTATTTCTTACAATATTTTTTTCAATTATATCATTTTTCAGATACCTCATGTTGAATTTTAAATTTTCATTAAAATAGCCCTGGCTGGCGTAGCTCAGTGGATTGAGCACGGGCTGCAAACCAAAGCATCGCAGGTTCGATTCCCAGTCAGAGCACATGCCTAGGTTGCAGGCCAGGTTCCCAGTGGGGGCATGTGAGAGGCAGCCACACATTGATTCTCTCTCTTTCTCCCTCTCTTCCCCTCTCTAAAAATAAATAAATAAAATGTTTAAAAATTTTTTTCATTAAAATACCTAGAAAAATGATTAAAATAAAAAACTATTTTTTTAACTATAATTACTTTTATACTTGTGTTTAAAAGGACTTTAGTATAATGAGATTAATAAGAAGGCAGGGCCACCAAGCAGTAGGAACATAGAAATTGCCACACTTTTCCCTAATTGATTATGGTGGTTTTTTGTTTTTGTTTTTCCAATAATAGGTCAAAGGGTTATAATAAGAAGAAAGTGATTGTCTTCCCTGCTATGGCCTTAGCTCCTCTCAGTAACTCTTTGTGGTTTGTTTATTATAAATTTCTAAAGCAGCTCTTCACTCTATTCCCATTCCCCAATCCATCAATTATTCCTTCTTCCAGTATGTCAACTTTAATAACTTGATTTGCTTTGCTTCCTAGCTTGTACCTTACAGTCAATTACTTGCTAGCACTTTGAATTCCCTTGCTACTTTTTTTTTGCTGCTTCTATCTTGCTAATCTCTACCTTTGGGGTTATCTCTCTTCTATTTTTCTATTTCTAGGATATCATGCATTGTTACAGAGCATCACATAAATACTGTTTCTGACTGACCTCCATACATAAACATGGAGTTGAACTTCAGTTTGACCTGTAGTGTGCCATATTCTGCATCATCTCATTCATTTTCTGGGCCTCAGTTGCTTTTTGTATGTGAATAACTCACATAACTGTATCTCCAGCCCAGCCCAGCCCAGATCTTACTCCCCAAGGGCAGACATGGATATCTGAATACTGAATGCCCTATAAATAATTTGGTGTACATGAAATTTACATTCCCACCCACCCCTGCTGCCTCTCACAGTGAATGCCACCCCATTCATGGAAAGATGCCTATGCCAAAAATTGAGTTATTCTTCAATATTCCCTTTCCCATGCCTCCCACTTCTAACTACCTTCCAAATCCTATTGATTTGACTTATGAAGCTATTGATACCTTACATTTTTTTCCGTGACACCTAATTCAAGTCATTTTTGTCTCTCCTCCTTATTCATTCCTCCCACTCAGCCACTGTGATCTTTCTAAAAAGATCATGTTACTTTCCTACTTAAAACCTTTCCGTTAAAAACTGACTAGTTACTAATAAATGCTCACAGTCCTTGGAATAAAATCTAATTGTTTTAGTTGACTTAACAAGACCTTCGTGACCTGGCTCATTTTAATCTATCTTCCCAACTTAATCTGTCAATTAAAACTCTGCTTCAGCCTGTAAAACGTTTTAGTACCTTGTACCAACCATGTTGTCCTTTTCCCTCCAGGCACCTGTCACCTAAATGTAATATGAGCTGGAGAGAAAGCTACTAAAATTGGAACTCTAAGCTCCAACTTCATACAGATAATAAAATTGTACTTTTACCTTGTATGAGTTAGGAATCAATATAGTTATTTAGCGTCAGTTCTTCCTGTATTCTTCTATAAGCTTAAATTAAGGAAACTGGGTTGACTATAAAACTGGCGATAAGAGGTACTGAAATTTAATTCCATGAATGCCATCTTTCCTAACAGCCTGGGGTTCAACATTGTGCTTTACGGTTTGGGTTCTAAGAGAGATTTACTGGAACGGTTTCGAGCCACCATGCTGCAAGATTCCATTCATATTGTCATCAATGGTTTCTTTCCTGGAATCAGTGTGAAATCAGTAAGTTTCAACAATATTAAAAGGAACATCTCCTGCCAATTTATACCCCAGTGTTAATGAGGATGCTACTTTTCATTTGCATGTATTCATTATTTGTTTCTAGCCTTCCTACTAGTAGGATTGCAGAATGCCTAAGTTCATGTGCTTGGGCTCAGAAGGTTCTAGCTCTGAATCCCCATCTTTGAATTTCCTGCTTTGTAACTGATACTGTATTAAATCTTAGGGAAAAGTTAGCTTTGTGTACTGCACCAACTACCAACAGTACTTTCCTGAAGGACAGGATAATGGGGGACTTGCATAAGTTTATTTTATAATGCTTTTATGTCACTTTGGTACTCTGAAAATAATAAAAATATAAGTAGTACTTTCTAGTTTTATAACACATCTATAGATCATTTTTACTTCAAATGCTTGTATTTCTTCATCATTTGAAAATCAATATAAACCTTTTGGGTGCTGGGTATTTTTTTCCAAAAGTGTTCTTAATGTTTGTGTACCGTTTTCTTTGGTCTGTAGTTTTCTAATGTTTCTCATATTGTTGGGTTTTGTGGGGGGGATTTTTGTATCCCTCATATATTATCTTTGCATCTTTGTTGTTCCCTGTTTTATTTCTTTTAACCATAACTTATGTAAAAAAGTCAATATAGATATATTTAAGTACCAGAATTTTTAAAGTGATTTTTTTCATATTTGGTTGGAAATCCACATTTATTTTTAATTTATAAAAAAGGATTGATTTGCTGGTTATATTTATCTTATATGATAGAATAAGTTATAATTGATGTACCTCTTGTGCTTTTATGATACAGATCCTGAATTCTATAACAGAAGAAGTCCTCGATCATACGGGTACTTTCCGCAGTGTGCTGGATCAGCTAGACTGGATAATAAACAAATTTAGAGAAGGTAACATGAAGTAGATGCCCTGGTTTTAGGGTGAAGCTAAGCATACACTTCTACTTACTTGTGTATCAACGCATACAAAAATGAGGGTTATTTTAATAATGTCACTTTTCTCAGTGCTGATTTAGATTGCTCTGAAATAATTTGTGTTTTCTTTTTATGTGAACTTCACCAGTTAACTAATAGGAAAGAATTGTTCCTACTACCTTGAATTTGTACAACAAAAGCTTCTTATTTCAGAATAATTTTCAGGTTTTATTTGGCAGTTGTGAAATGCCTCCAGCTGATTGGTATACTTTGTCTGATATTTTTATATTTAATATTTTTATAAAACATTCTTATTCTGAGTAAATATCACTGCATTTCAATAATTTCATATACTAAAATCTGGAATAAAAAACATTTTTCTTTTGGTGTGAATGTTCTGGTTATATGAGCATTTCAAAAAAATTAGAAATAAAGTTATTTAGGCTTTAACAATGTCATTTAGTCATTGTTTAAAAATTGAAGGCTCTGTCTGGCGTAGCTTGGTGGATTGAGCACGGGCTGCGAACCAAAGCATCGCAGGTTCAATTCCCAGTCAGGGCACATGCCTAGGTTGTAGGCCACAGCCCCCAGCAACCGCGCATTGATGTTTCTCTCTCTCTCTTCCCTTCCCTCCCTTCCCTCTCTAAAAATAAATAAATAAAATCTTTTAAAAAATACTTAAAAAAAAAGAATTGAAAGGAGTGTTTGATTATGCTTAACTCATTCGATGGATAATCTCGATATTTTTGGGTGCTCATTAAAATAGATGCCTGTTATTTCATATATGTCCATATACATATAGTATATGTATTATATATGCCATACATGCTATATATGGTATATACATATAGATATATGTATATACTATATATATCATATGGCACACATATATTAATAACCACATATAATTATATAAGATAAATAAATACAGCATATACTATTTATATATAATTTATATGTTTACTTATATATAATTTAAATACTATTGGCTGGTGGCTTCTAGAATTCAAGGAACCTTAGACTTTCAAAATGTGTCATCTCAGAATCTTTGTCACTATATTGTCTCTCTTGTTCTTCTATCCCCAGTGTAAGAGAAATTTACTTATTCTCTCCAAAAGACTCATCCTCCAACATAACTGCCAAATGTCCCATTTCTTATCAACCCCTAAGAGACTTACAAATAGTTTTTAAAAATGTAGAGGACTTGTACCTTAAAAAAATTTTACCTTATTGTACTGCCCTTCCATGCTATTTTATTCGCCTGTTTCAATGTAATTTTAGGGTTTTTGAAGCTGTGTCCTGCCTTCTGCGTTTTATTTATTTCCTTAATTTCTTGCTCCTGTGTTACCTGAACTGTAACTTGCTGATACAGAGATGTGAGAAATGTCGATTGATTATTGTTAGCATGGTTGGTGGCATGGGCTGTGAAAGGATTCACAAAGAGAGAAAGTGTAGAGAGTAAAGTTTTTATTCACTCTCTAAGAACGGAGAGGGCATGGTGTGGAGAGATACACCAGCCCAAGTTCTTTTTTTTTTTTAATAAATTTTATTTATTATGCTATTACAGTTGTCCCAATTTTCCCCCCTTTGTCCCCCTGTATCTGGGACCCTCATCCCCTCTGGCAAGACACCCCTCCTTAGTTCATGTCCATCGGTCAGGCATATAAGTTTTTGGCTATTCCATTTCCTGTACTGTGCTTAACATCTGCCTGTCTCTTCTGTACTTACAACTTTATACTTCTTAATCCCTGCACCTTTCCCCTCATTCCCCCTCTCCCACCCAGCAGATAACCCTCAAATGATCTCCATATTTATGATTCTGTTTCTGTTCTGCTTGTATGCTTCCTTTGTATTGTTGCATTCAATTATTAATAGTTTTGAATTTATTATTGCCATTTTAATGTTCATAGATTTGATCTTCTTTTCTAAATAAGTCCCTGCAACATTTCATATAATGATGGCTTGGTGATGATGAACTCCTTTAGTTATACCTTGTCTGGGAAGCACTTTATCTGCCCTTTGATTCTACATGATAGCTTTACTCGAGTAATCTTGGTTGTAGGTCCTTGCTTTTCATCACTTTGAATACTTCTTGCCAGTCCCTTCTACCTATAAAGTTTGTTTTGAGAAATCAACACAGTCTTATGGGAACTCCTTTGTGGGTAACTCTCTGCTTTTCTCTTGCTGCTTTTAAGATTATCTCTTTATTTTTAACCTTTGGCATTTTTAAGGTTTTATTTATTTTTAAAGGGGGGGAAGGAGGAAGAAAGAGAGGAAGAGAAACATCAATGTGTGGTTGCCTCTCACGTGGCCCCCACTGGGGACCTGGCCCACAACCCAGGCACATACCCTGAGTGGGAATAGAACTGGTGACCTTTTGGTTTGCAGCCCACGCTCAGTCCACTGAGCTACACCAGCCAGGGCTAACCTGTGGCATTTTCATTATGATGCGTTCTTTGGGCCCATCTTGGGTCCATCTTGTTTGGGATTCTCTGTGCTTCCTGGAATTGTATGTCAATTTCCTTCACCAAATTAGGGAAGTTTCTTTCATTATTTTTTCAAACAAGTTTTCAGTTTCTTGTTCTTTCTCTTCTCCTTCCAGCACCCCTATGATTCGAATGTTGATTGTCCCAGAGGCTCTTTAGCCTATCCTTGTTTTTTGAATTCTTTTTTCTCCTTGCTGTTTTGATTGATAGTTTTTTTTTCTTCCTTATGTTCCAAATCATTGATTTGATTCTCAGCTTCATTCCACTGTTGGTTCCCTGTACATTTTTCTTTATTTCACTTAGTGTAACCTTCATTTCGGCCTGGGTCTTTTTTATGCTGTTGAATACCCGATGAGTTCTTTGAGCATCCTAATAACCATTGTTTTGAACTCTGCATCTGATAGGTTGGTTATCTACATTTTGTTTAGTTCTTTTTCCAGAGTTTGTTCTGTTATTTCTTTTGGGCCGTATTTCTTTTTTTATTTTATTTTAATTTTATTTTATTTATTTTTAGTTTTATAGGGAGGGAAAGGGAAGGAGAGAGGGAGAGAAACATCAATGTGTGGTTGTGTTTCACACAACCCCTACTGGGGATCTGGCCCACAACCCAGGCATGTGTCCTGACTGGGAATCGAACCAGCAGCCTTTTGGTTTGAAGGTCCACGCTCAATTGTTTCAGCAGCCTGTGTTTGTTTCTGTGTATTAAGTAGAGCTGCTTTGACTCCCTGTCTTAGTAGCATGGCCTATTATAGAAAAGCACACTGGCTAGTTGGATGGGGTGGAGCCTCAGGTAATCACCAGGGTGGGGCAACCTGTGTGAACCAAGTTGATGGGGTCTCAGATTCGGTGTCGCCTCTCTATGGCTCTGTGTGGGAGAGTGCTCAGAAAGGGTCTCTGCTGCTGCCTGGGCTCTTGAGTTTTGTTCTAGAGGAAGCTGTCTCCTGGCACTTGGCCTGATGCAGGACACTTGAATTTCTCCCTGTATGCCACTGGTGCCCTTCTAGCTGCTGCCCTGGTGGTAAAGCCCAAATGGAGTGAGTCTGAGTAAGTCCTAAGTTCATTGTGGGCCTTTTAAGAGGAGACTCCTGAGAATCCTGCAGTTTCTTCTGTCACCACAACCCCCACTGGTTTTTATAGCCAGAAGTTATGGGGACTTATCTTCTTGGCACTGAAACCCTGGCAGGGTGGTCTGGTGTGGTGCTTGGATCCCTGGCTCCTGAAGTATCTCTCTACCCATTCTGTGTCTCCAAGCCTCCATCCTTCCTCCCTGTCTGGATCAATGTGACTTCTTTAATTCCTTGGTTGTTGAACTTCCATACCACTTGATATTCTGATGATTCTGGGTGATATTTGGTTTGTAGTCTGGTTGTAATTTTGCTGTGGTTGTGCAAGGTGAGCTCTGTTTACCTATGCCATATCTTGACTAAGGGTCACTGTTCTCACTTTCCTGATTCCTTGAGCAATGTCCTAAACCCTTCTCCTCCCATTTTTTTTGTCTCCTTTGGCTTTTGTGATAATAAGAGTTTTCTAAATTAACTCTTGATTTTTAACAAGAATACTCTGTCTCTTTCTGTGTGTATTTCCCTTCCACTCCCACATTGCAATTCAACATGCACAGATTCACCTCCAATCCAATATGCATCTTAAAAAAACAAAAGATTTTCTTTATTTCTTTTTAGAGAGAGGGGAAGAGAAAAAGAGGGAGAGAAACATCAATGCACAAGATACATTGATTGGTCACCTCTCACACGCCCCCAACTGGGGACCTGGTCTGTATCCCAGGCATGTGCCCTGACCAGAAATGAACCAGCAACCTCTTGGTTCACAGGCTGGTGCTCATTCCACTGAGCCATACTGGCTAGGGCATCTTGGTTATTTCCTACGTCTTATTTACAACTGCTTTCTTTATGGTCTGATTCAAGTGCTAACCATTCCAGTGAAGTCTCTAATCCTTCTAGTCCCTATTGATTTTGGATGAATTTTATTTTTGAAGGCTTTAATACTGTCTTGCCTATTTTATGAATAACTGACATGTCTTCTCAAATAAATTGTATATGCCTATGCAATAGTTACTTTGTCCTGTCCTATATTCTTTAATCCATATTGTATGTGGTAGGGAATTCACAAATACTCATTGAAAATGATAATTGAATTCTTCTTACTTTTAGATTCTTCTTTAGAACTCTTCCTTCTCATCCACAATTTGGACAGCCAAATGTTGAGAGGAGACAAAAGCCAGCAAATTATTGGACAGTTGTCATCTTTACGTAACATATACCTTATAGCATCTATTGATCACCTCAATGCTCCTCTTAGTAAGTTAAATATTACTGTTTTTCTTTCCTGAGAGAGCAGTCTTAGAAAATTGTCTTAATGTTGTCATAACATTTTTACTGCTTTTTAGTACAGTTTTAGTTCTTTTGTTGCATCTTTAAAGATACAGGTTTCCAAAAATCTAGGTGTCCTCAATATGATTTAGAACATTGTTGGAAATAAAAATTCAGGTTCTAAAGGAGGTGTTTTACAACTAAAGCTTCATGGAAGAGAGAAGACCCAACTATTATTTTGGTCTTTTCCTGCTCTTTGTGGTATTGCAACATTTGTTTTATGCAGTTTAATTCAGAGACTTATTGAACAAAATGTTAAATTATTAAAAAGAATGCCTTGGTAGTGCTAATATATTTTAATTTGTATTTAATATACCAAGGAAGATTAGATGTTGATTGACAATGAAATTAGATTGTCAGGTACTGATTTGGATGGGGAAAATGGCAAAAATGGAAGTTTTCAAGATTTGGTTTTCACTTAATGCTTTCTTATTCTTCCCTAGAGTGGGATTTAGTAACATGACAATATGAAAATAATTAGTAATTTTTTATTTCTTTGATCATGTGCTCTAGTGTGGGATCATGTAAAGCAGAGTCTTTATAACTGGCTCTGGTATGAAACTACTACATACAGCCCTTATACTGAAGAAACCTCCTATGAGAATTCTCTCCTGGTTAAACAGTCTGGATCCCTGACACTTAGTTCCCTGACTCATGTCTTACGGAGCCTTACCCCTAATGCAAGGTAAGAATGAAAACTATTGTTTCTTTTTTTTTAAAAAAACTATACATTTAAAGACATGTACTGTTATGTTTAATGGCAATACTAAAGTTCCTACTTAGTCTGAAGGATTAAGAGAATAGTAGTCATAATAGTTGCTAGTACTGGATTGTGTAATAGTCAGTAGTAGTCATCTCAGTAGTAGTCATCTGTCAAGTTGCCCAGTAATAAGCAGGAGTTGCAACATTTTTTTTCATAATAGACTTTTTGTATTCTGAATAAGAGCATGTTAGCAGTCATTGTGGAAGAATTTTGATGGACTTTACTTAAATTTGATGGTTATTTTTAATGATACATGAATATTATGATTCAAACACAGGTTCTTTTACATGGAATAGTTCATTTGATTTTCATAACTGCCACTCTAAGGTAGATATTAGTAAAGGGCACAGAGATTTTGATTCAAATCCTCCTGGCTGTAAAGCTCATGCTTTTAAATACCTTTGTGTGGTGTCTCCAGTGAAGTAATTTCAGCAGCCTAACCAAGAGGTTAAATTGTATATCTGAGTTTATACAATCTAAGAAAAGCTGGATATAGCACAAGCCAGCAAAAAAAATAAATTGTAAGAAAATTAACCTGTTGAAAGAGCCTTTTAGTAGCAACCTACCCCCCAAAGCATAGAATCCTAGAACTATTTTTAAGCAAATGTTGAGAATAAAGATTTGAATAAATATTATGTTCTTAGATGACTGGAACAACTGTTATAAAGGTAGCTGTTCCTTTCAAGTTAGAAATGTATTAGATCTATAAATTAATCAAATTTTAAGTGATTTCTGTGCTTGGAATTAAAATACAAACATCTTTAGGAATAAGCAGGTGAGACTAACAAAGTCTTTTTTTTTTCTTTAAAGTGTAATGAGGGAAGTTACAGAGTAGTCCCATATATGTAGATTACAGCATAGGTAATATAATCATTAATATTGTGATAACTTTGTATGGGGCCATGTGGGTACTTGAAGCAGGGGAAGGCCACTCTGTAACACGCCTGCTTTTCTAAACACTTCACCACACATCTGAAACTAATACAGAATAATGCTGAATGTAACTGAAAAATTAAAAAAATTTTTTGAAGAGCAATAAAGGGACACTTGTATACAAGATGGCACAATACTTTCACACTTTAATTCATCTCCTCTTGGGCCAAACACACTGCATAATAGATTAAATATAAAATAACAAAAATAAAAGAGACAGCCTCACTCTGAAATATGAACATCTCCTTTAGGATGGGCAAAAGTAAGTAGGTTTACAGTTGTGAAGTATGCTAAACAAAGTTTATTGTATTATTGTTAGGTAGCAGCTAGGAATGAGTGGCTGGAGGGGAAATAAAGCAGGGCCCCCGCTATTACAATCTAATAAAGAACGTAAAACAGGAGGCTAGAAACAAAAGGGAGTCATGTCTCACCTGCTGACCCAGGAGTCCTGAGCACCGTCTCATAAGATTGCCAGGTGTCCCAAACATCACAAGCAAAACTATGATAGTGCAGGAGGAGGGGAGCCCTTGAAATTCTGTGTGTATCGTGTCCACTGGCTGGGAAAGAAAGCCTTTGTAATTGTCCCAAGGCAATTTGCTTAAAAATAGTTCTAGGATTCTATGCTTTGGGGGGTAGGTTGCTACTTAAAAGCCTCTTTCAACAGGTTAATTTTCTTACTATTTTTTATTTATTTATTTACTTATTTATTTTTGCTGGCTTATGCTATATCCAGCTTTTCTTAGATTGTATAAACTCAGATATACCTCTTGGTCTGGAAGGGAAAGGAGGAGGGGGGACCTAGAAACTGGCTAAAGTATATAACCCCTGAATCCCAGTAGTCAGTGCACTCAGATCAGATAGGTGCCCACTTGTAGCCAGGAGCTCAAGTGTGTAGATAACAAACTTACTAACAACTTTATTTTCTCTGTCTGTGGGACATTCAGATTAGCTGGGTACCTGCTTGCAGCTTTATGCTCATATATGTTTCCTAAATAAACTTGCTATCTTTTTTCCACTGTACATGTTTCTCTCTCACCTGAATTCTCTCTTGTGAACAAGATAAGAACCAAGTACAGGTAGCCCCTGACTCGGGTCTCCTCGGTAACATTATTATGTATTAATTATTGTATTATTTTCCATAGAAACCACTCTAAACCTCCTTTTGCCCACTCCTGTATATATGTGTGCACACACACACACACATAAATAAAAATTTTAAATATAGGTGGATATGAAAAATTCCTAATTTAGAATAGTACCGATCCTAGGAAAGAAGGAAGGGAAATAGATAGGAGACTGGGGTATACAGGAACTTTGAATAGATCTTAGGGGGTGTTTTTGTTTTTTTGCTAGCAATTTCTTGTCCATTTATTTGTTTTCTTTGCTTTTTAAAAACTTTTTGTTTTGAAATAATTACAGATTCACAGGAGGCTGCAAAGAAATGTACAGGGAAGTCCCAGCACCTCTTTCCCAACTGGCCCTCAGGCTGACATGTCACACCAAAGTGCAGTATTAAAACCATGAAACTGACATTGGCCTGATCCATAGAGCTTGTTTAGATTTCACCACTGATGCATGCTCCCATTTGTGTTTGAGTGGGTGTGCATGCGTGTGTGTTTACTTCCGCAGTTTTATCATGGGTAGCTTTTGACAACTACAACCAGAATCAAGATACTCAACTGTTATCATCACAAGTCTCCTTTTATGTTAACCCTCAAATGCCAATGAATACTGTTATTTATAAAGCTGTTTTTGTTTCCTTGAAATAAGATTAGCATTGTGTTAATACTGAAATAGGTATTAAATGGGTATCTACTCAAATTTTTGATGGAATTAGGAACAGAAAAATCTTTATTCAATTTTACTATTAGGCTTAGTGCTGATGGACTACTGCAAGTTGCTATGTATGAAGTTGAGGATCTGTGCAATATAAATACAAGACTAAATCCTGACACTACACTAAAGCAAATATTTTTTAGTTGGCATACTTAAATATGTGCTAGCCTGACACTTTTTAAAAAGTATATTTAAACTACTATGAAATTTTGGTTCCATCTGCAAACTCCAGTATCATTTAGTCTTTACTTTGTATGAATGTGAATGATCAAAAATCTTAACCAAATGTAGCTGTGGAGTTAGTGGCAGTACTGTTGACCCTTGAACAACAGGGGTTTGAACTGCACAGGTCCACTTTTTTACATTCAGACGTTTTTCAATAAATATATAGTAAGCCCTCTGTATCCCCTTGTTTCGCATCCATGGATTCATCAACTACAGATCAATAATAGTATTTTTAGTTCATGGTTGGGAATCTGCAGATGCAGAGGACCAACTCTATGTGGTTCTTCCCCATTTCATATGAGGGCACTGAGCATCCTTGGAGTGTGGTATCTGCAGGGCGTCCTGGAGCCAAATCCCTGGGGATACTGACGGACAACGGCTACTCAAAAGTTACACGTGGATTTTCAACTGCTTGGGTGGTTGGTGCCCCCAATACCCCCATTATTGTTCCAGGGTCAACTTATAAATTATAAAGTAGTCATTTAGATAATCCAAAATATGCTTATAGTAATTATTTTATAGATTCTCACAAAAATGAAAACAGAGGTTTAACATTTTTGCTCTACCAAGGACTCCTGGGAATCTTAGTTTGTATAGCACTGCTTCTAACACCATAATTCCACTTAGTCCACTCTCCTACAGAAATAACTCAAAATCAGTGAAAAAGTGAGGTGTAAAATAGCATATATACCATATATAAATGCATGAATTTATGTATTTCCATCCTATCTCACTCTACAGGTTTCTAAGGTTTTAGAAAGCAGCATACACAAATATCTCCACATCAAATGCTAGTGGTTATTTTAGGGCTATGGGACTGATATTTTCCTCATTAGATTTTATTATATATTCCAAGTTTTCTACAGTGGACTAACCTATTGACTTAAAAAAAATAGTCTTAGATTTTCCTTAAAAGGAAGTAAAGAAGCTTTTCCTTTTTATATAGGCCAGTATATGATGTCCCTTGGAGAAAGGAACAGAAGTTAATATAGACAAGCCAAGTGTTTCACGTTCTCTTCATGTATTTTACTACCAGCTGTTATCTTTTGATAATATTTTGTATTTTAATTCCTGTTTGTTTTCTGTTTTTTTCCTTAGGGGGATTTTCAGGCTGCTAATAAAGCATCAGCTGGGTAGCCAGGATAACCCTTCTTACCTTGGTATCCAATATTTATGATATTAAATTGTGTGACTTTTGTTTCACCTCATAAATTCCTTTTTCTGGAATCTAATAATAGCACTGCAGCTTTTCACTGCAGTGAATGGTTTGCTCTGTGATCAGTGTGTGTGCCACATAGCAAATGTTGGAACAGCCCTGCAGATGCACTGCTGAGCAGGCTGCTTGTTGATGTGAATTGAAAGGCAGCCCCAGCTTGCTTTGTAAATTTCTTATGCTAATTATGGATATATGTCTATCAATTACTATTTCCTAGATTGGGCATCTTAGCAGATTTTCCTCTCTTTGAGTAAAAATAATGTAAACATTTTAATAATCGTTCAGCTCTCATGGCTTACCAGTTCTTTTTAAAAGTCAGTTTTATTTAAAACTGCCCATAGGGTTATGTAATAACTTGATCACAGTTGACTATTTTCAACCAATCAGTTTTGTTTAAAAAATATAAGCCACAGTATTCTTTAGTTTTGCTTTTTCCAGAGGACTTTAAAAAAAAAATCAGCTGCAGCTGAGTCAAATTCGGGGCCTGCTGCACCTGTGGCAGGCCCTGGCTCCGCAGGCTGCCACAGAAGCAGTGTGACTCATGGGCCCTGATCCCCTGCTGGGCCTCAGGGATAAATTTAGTCACAGACACCAAGAAAAAAAAAACAATACTTAGTCATTGCTTTGAAATACTGTGGCCACAGCACTCTTCTGTGTGCTTTGGTATGGGTATCCATATGCAGGTCATGTCTTAAATGCTGACTTATGTTCAAATCTCCTTTTGAACCTTCAGGACTTTCTTTTCAAGATTTCTACCAGCAGTGTCGGGAGGCATTCCTTGTCAATAGTGATCTGACACTTCGGGCCCAGTTAACTGAATTTAGGGACCACAAGCTTATAAGAACCAAGAAGGTAAGACTTTGCTACTATGGCACTGTATTCCAGGACTAGCATATCTTGGACAAGTGAGCCTTTGACTGAGATCTGATTATGAAACTGAGGTTCTGTGATGGATCACAAGGGTCCGTTTAGGCAATGTGCCATTTGAGTTCTGTAGAAAGAGACAAGGTAGAGCTACTTGGTTTTAGAGCAAAGCACAAAACCTAAGAGTTCAAGGTCTAGAGTAACAGGTCATTAGAAATATATTATGAGTCAGATCATCCTATTTCCTGCTCCCTCTCTTTATTCTACCCCATTCATTAATCTGGTCTAGTTTTATCGGACACTAACTATATATTTTATATTGCACTAAATATTAGGATATAGTAGTAAGAAAAAAAAAACCGTTTCTCATAGAACTTTAATTCTAGTGGAGATGGATGTTCAGTAATCTGACACATGTATAGTTTTACTGTGATAAGCCCTATGATCAGAAGGTACATGGTTCTGAAAGAGCATATTAAAACAGTTGGATTCAACCCAATTGTGGATATCAGAAGCCCTGAGCTGAGATCTAAAGGCAGACTAAGTTAAAACTAGTCAGACAGGGAAGAGAAGAGCATTCTAGGCAGGAACAGCATGAAAAAGAGACCCTGGAAGAAAAGGGTAGCCAGCATAGCATAAGATAATCCTGAAAAAGTAGTAATCTAAGGACTAGACCATGTATGACTTTTGGGCTAGGGAAAAGATTTTAATCTTTATTCAACGGTGATGGGAAGACATTAAAAAAAATGTTCTGACTCTGGCATCAGAGTGGAATGGGGAGTGCCCAAAGTCAGTGTACCAGGACCCGCAAGGATGGTGTCAGTGGTCTGGGTGAGATGATGGTAACCTGGACTAGGGTGAAGGGAAAAAAGTGGTTGGATTCAAGGTATACTTAGAAGGCAAAATTGACAAGAACTGATGATAGATTGGATATTGGAGCCAAGGGAAAGTGTCAAGAGTAATTCCTGGTTTCTGGCTTACATAACCAGAGAGATGGTGGACTCATTGGATGAGAAATGGGAAGGCAACATTTTAGGGGAAACACATCATGAGTTCATGATCTTGGTTTGTTTGGACTTAACTGTGTTTGAGGTTCTGAGATTTCCAGGTGGAGATGTCAGCTAGAGAATTGGATTCCTGGGACAAGAAACCAGAGGAAAGATCTGGGCTAGACATACAAGATTATGATTCCTATGTATTTAGGTTGTGACTGAAACCAGGCATTGGTGGGGCTACCCAGAGAGAAGACATAGTGATTAGAGGGCCAGGAACTAGTCTAGAAGTGTGACATTTAATGGCCAAGTAAAAGATAACCCTGCAAGCTGAGAGAAACAGCCAGAGTCAGGAAGAAAACCAGGGTATGATATTACAAAAGCCAAGAAAAGCATGTTTTAAGAAAAAAAGAATGGTTAGCAGTGTCAGGTGCTGCTGAGATGACAAAAGAGGACTAAAAATACCTATTGGATTTATGGAATTCCTTGGTGATAAGCCAGTGATTTTCAATCGATGTCATATCTGACTACTTAGTCAGTGGCACAGCCTTTTTTCCCTTAGATAGCCAAAAAAATGACAACTGCCAACATAGCAATAGCCATCAGGTGTGAATGATTCAAAATTATACCTATTTGTTTTTGGTCAGATAAGCAAAAAATATGTTTTTTGGTATGTGGCAGAACTTTAGTAATTAGTTTTTATGTGCCATGAGATGAATGAAAATCACTGGTCTAAGCAAAAGCTCACTTGGGGATATGAAAAGGGTGGCGGTAGCTAGGCGGGACTGGGTTGAGGGAAGAATGAGGAGATGGAGACTGTCAGCTACTCTTCTGGAAAGCTGCAGAGGTTGAGTGATAACTGGAAAAGAATGAGGAGTCTAGTGAGGGTTACTTAAAAATAGGAGATACCTAAATGTATTTTTAAAACCAGTGGAAAAGTTTCAGTTGGAAGTGAAATAAAAGAACAGAAATCAACAGCGTTAAGATCTAGAAAGAGCAGGAGGATGAAGAAAATAACCCTTTATTCACCCTCTAGTCTTCTTTTGTACTATGAAGTGGCTTAACCATAAATGTTGTGTATTTAAATGGATATATGTGTCTGTGTGCCCTTTTCCCTTAAATTTTATCTATATATATGTTCATTTTTTATATGGACTTTATATATAAAGTCCATTTTTTAACCTACAATAGGATTCAAATTTATCTCTTACAGATGACTAACATCCAGGGTATTCTTGTATCTTTTAGGGAACTGATGGAGTGGAATATTTATTAATTCCTATTGACAATGGAACATTGACTGATTTCCTGGAAAAGGAAGAGGAGGAGTCTTGAAGCTGTCCTTTATTTTTGAATAGTCTGTGGAAAGGTTGTTACACTCCAGCTGCCACTCCTGTAGTCTAAAGTGTTGTGTTTACTTCCAACATCAGACTTTTTCCAGTGTATAAGATTTAAAATTGCGAGGGCGGAATGTCTTGAATTAGAACCTTGCTTAGCCTGGCTAGTGTACCATCTCTAGTACTGTGCTGTCAGTGGTCCTCAAGTTGGAGAAAATGTGCCTTTCATTCATTACCTCTCTGGAGATTCTTGCTGGAATGGACAGTGTGCTCAGGGACTCTGGAACTGAATGTTTTTGAATTCTTTTATACTAGAGATGATATTACTCCTAGTTTTTTGAGGGCCTTTTAACACTCCTGGAGCTGATTGTTTGCAAATGTGCTTGTTCCAGAGTGTGGAAGTACAAAGACATTGGCATCACAGGAATTGCTTTATTTGTTGTTCTTGTGTTGGAACTGATTGGTGAAATGGAGAAGGCAGATCATTTGTTTCTGAAATGCCTTAACAAAAGGTGTAAAATTGGGGAAAAGTGGGTGATTCAGCTTTCTCCTTTTGGATTTAGGCTATGTAGTGGGGTAGGGGAGGGGACATGACACTGTTCAGTTGGGATAGTGGGAAAAACTAACACATATATAAATAGGGTATATACCCAGCCTAGACAGCACATAAAAAATAATAAAACATGATATTCAGAACAGTTAATGTGCCATCACCTTCATGACACAAGTGAGAAACCAGGCTAGAGAAATACATTTCTGAAATACATTTTAGTCATTATTTTCAACAGAAAATAAAAATTTAATTATTCTTGTATATTGACATATTTTTCTTGTCTTGAATAACATGCAGGTAAGTAGCATATTAATGGCTGGCTTTAAATTAATCTTGATTTCTCTATCAAGTACACCTAAAATGCTAAGACTTTTTAAATCATTTCTTTGTACCATGTAACTAATCAATTTTATGTTAAATTTGTACATTAAAGGTTTAATCTTAAATACAATTATCAAAATATTTAAGAATTTTGTACATGAGTAACTCTAAAATATTTTAAATTGTACCAAAGTCTTTTCAACGAAAAGCAGTTTCTTTCCTATTCCTGATCCAGTTCCATAGGCAATCACTGATAGTTTAATCTTCCAGAAGTGGTCTATGCACATGTAAGGGTTGCTGACTATATTTTTTCCTTTTAAAAATAGAAATGTTAGCATATAGTTGCTGGTTTGCACCCATTTTTTGCGCTTAATAAATCTAGTTTATAAATAACACTTATAAAAAGTATACAAAATCTTTAATGACTTAATGTGCAAACTGTACATTTGCCCTTAAATATCTACTAATTTATTTTTGTGCCTATACTTTTTGAAAGCAGTATGTGTCCAGTCTTTACTATTAATAAAAAGACAATTTGGGTGGAATCTCTCATTTATAGTATTTTTTTATTAAAAACATCTTGAAATTCCTCAAAAACGTTAAGTGCATCTTACAAATCTGATGGTTTTAGTAGAATTACATGTTCTTCATTAATTTTTCCAGCATCAATGTGCTTTAAGCTCTATCAGAGTTTGACTACGAAGGCTCCAATTTTTTAAATATTTTATTGATTGTGCTATTACAGTTGTCCCATTTTACCCTTCACTCCCCTCCACCCTGTACACCCTCTCCCACCCATATCCCCCTCTTTAGTTATGTCCATGTGTCATACTTACAAGGTCTTTAGCTTCTACATATCCCATACTATTCTTACCCACCCCCATCTATTTTCAACCTACCTTCTGTGCTACTTATTCTCTGTACCTTCTCCCCGGCTCTGCTCCTCCCACTCTCCTGTTTCTAACACCGTGTGATCTCCATTTCTGTGGTTCTGTTCCTGTTCTAGTTTGCTTAGTTTCTTTTTGTTTTGTTTTAGGTGTGGTTGTTAATAATTGTGAGTTTCCTGTCATTTTACTAATATTTTTTATCTTCTCTTAGATAAGTCCCTTTAACATTTCGTATGAGGGTTGGGTGATGATGAACTCCTTGAACTTGACCTTATCTGTGAAGTACTTGATCTGCCCTCCCATTCTAAATGAAAGCTTTCCTGGATAGAGCAATCTGGGATGTAGGTCCTTGCCTTTCATGACTTGGAATACTTCTTTCTAGCCCCTTCTTGCCTGTAAGGTCTCTTTTGAGAAATCAGCTGACAGTCTGCTGGGCACTCCTTTGTAGGTTACTGCCCCCTTATCTCTTGCTGCTTCTAGGATTCTCTCCTTCATTTTTACCTTGGCTAATGTAATTATGATGTGCCTTGGCGTGTTTCTTCTTGGGTCCAACTTCTTTGGGGCTCTCTGAGCTTCCTGGATTTCCTGGAAGTCTATTTCCTTTGCCAGAATGGGGAAGTTCTCCTTTATTATTTGTTCAAATAAGTTTTCAATTTCTTGGTCTTCATCTTCTCCTTCTGGCACCCCTATGATTCACATGTTGGAGCATTTAAAGTTGTCCCAGAGCTTTCTCAGCCTCTCATTTTTCTTTGAATTGTTTCTTCATTCTGTTCTGGTTAGTTATTTCTTCATTTTGTTTCAAATCTTTGGTTTGAGTCCCAGTTTCCTTCCCTTCACTTTCGGTTCTCTGTATATTTTCCTTTATTTCACTTTGTATAGTATAGCCTTTATTTTGCGACCAAACTCAATTATTTCTGTGAGCATCCTGATTACTAGTGTTTTGAACTGTGCATCAAATGGGTTGGCTGTCTCCTTATTGCTTAGCTTTTTCTGGAGTCTTGATCTTTCATTTGGGCCATATTTCTTTTGTCTCAGTGCACCTATTATGTTGTAAGGGGCAAAACCTTAGATATTCACCAGGGTGGAGCAACCCTTTTTGCTGCATTGTGGCACTGTCTGTGAGTGAGGGGTCAGAAAGGGAACAATGCCACTTACTGGCTCTGCTCTAGCCCTACTTTCCGTCACATCCCTCACTTCACACAGGTGGACTGTGGCCTTTCAGATGCTGATTTGCAGATGGGTGAGTATGTGTACATTCTAGGATCCTGTGGGCCTCTCCCATAGACTCTCCTGTGATCCTGAGAGTTTCTCCCACTGCCACAGCTCCCACAGATTTTCACATCCAGAGGTTCTGAGTCTAGTTTCCCATGCTAAAACCTGGATTCTGCGGTCTGTCTCACTTCCCAATTGTTCTTCTCAGTTTATCTGCCCATGAATGTGGAACCAACTGGTTCACCAGCCACTTCCTTGGCTGTACCATTCTCTCTACCCCAGCTGCCCATCTCTGCCCCTTCTACCAGTATGGATGAATGTTTAATTCCTTGGTTGTCGGACTTCCATGAAGTTTGAATACCTGGCAGTACTGTTTTTTTTGTCTTTAAATTTGTTGTTGTTCTTTTGGTTGTGCAAGGAAGTAAAGCGTTTCTACCCATGTCTCCACTGTTGCCGGAACTCCTGGGCTGCTTTCTCCAAATCCCTGGCATATCAGTACATGAGCAGATCCTTTATTTTGTTCTTCATAATGAATATTTGTACTTTAATGACATTACATTATAGTTTTTACCCTAAAAACCATAGAACATTTGGTGAAAATTAACAAACCAGAAATGACAATATATATTCTAAAATGTTCTTCCAGAAGGATACAAAGTACTGATACATGTTGTGCATTTGAATTGGGAGTGAGATGATCTGTAGATTGTCATTCTGTTCCTGTATGCATTATACCACCTGAAGAGGGTCTCTGTCTATTTCAGACAGGATAATCTTAACCTTATTCTCCAAATGAGCACTCAGCATATCTTGAAGATCAGAAAGAAAGCCTCGTTCAGTGTTGCTATGTTCACAGAGGATAACATTTATTCCTTGGGAAGCAACATCTAAAATGTCATGATGGGACATCTCACCTGCCAGCAAAGGAAAGAGCAAATACTTAAAGATTAGACACAGAGCTGGTGGAATGCTGAATCATTCTGTGTGAAGCAAATGTAATACAGCAGAACTTTACATATAAATGTAGAAAGTTATGTATGGTTTCTTACATGTCCTCCAATTTAAAAAAGACAGACATACTGAGAATTCTAAATTCTTTCTCCTTGGCAGATGCAAGACCAGTATCCAAACTTGCATATCCAACAGTATCTAATACTGCCAGAACTAGACCTGTAAGAATGCCCACTCAAATTGTTTCCACAAAATAGATGACCTGCTAAATAAAATTGGGCTTCAAAAAGTTTCTTTCCTATGTAACATTAAGTAACAACTACTTCAAGAAAATCCTAGGCATACTTTCCAGAAGACTCCTTTATGTTTTGTGAGCACCAACATTTTTAGGATCAACCTTAGTCTACGTCATAAAGATGAAATGAGCTTCATATTATATCTAAATTAAAAATGGTATTTTCCTTTGATGCAGGCAAAATTCCTAGAAATCTGTTACTGCTGGGAAAGCATCTCATCTTTTGCAAAAAAGTTTTGGGAAAAAAATGTTTTGAATTTTTATGATTTTTTATTTTATTTTTTTGGAGAGGGGAAGGGAGGGAGAAAGAGAGGGAGAGAAACATCAATGTGTGGTTGCCTCTCACATGTCCCCCACTGGGGACCTGGCCCCGCAACTCAGGCATGTGCCCTGACTGGGAAATGAACTGAAGACTCTTTGATTCGCAGGCCAGCACTTAACTAGTGAGCCACACCAGCTAAAGTGAATGTTTTGAATTTTTAAAAACACTATTTATGAATCAGATGACTTCTAATTTAAGAACAAAAATATTTTGTGCAAAATTTGGCTTGTTCATAAAATGCATAGTTTTAAATATAAAGGTATAAAAAATAAGAGGAAAAGGTTCTTAGAAAAAAGGGTCCCCCCCCCTCAGAAAAGAAGTGTTTTTTAAAAAATCTTCACCCAAGGGTATTTTTTGTTGATTTTAGAATGGGAGGGAGGGAGAGAGAGAAAAATATCAATGTGAGAGAAACATCGATCAGGTGCCTCCCCGTATGCACCCTGACTGGGATGAACCTGCAATCTTCTGATGTACAGAACAATGATTAACCCTACCAGCCAGGCCACCCCACCCCCCAAATTTTTAATTGCCCCCATATGTGTCATTTCATTATAAAGAATATTTTTTTACTCAAGCACCTTTTAAGACATCTTAATCTATAATAATAAAATAAAAAGAGAAAAGGACACCAAGGTGGCCCAGTTAGAAGCCATGCTTTAGGAAAGGCAAGTTGGCTGCCTGGGATTATTATAAGTGCACTGGCTGCAAAAGGCAAGAAAGTGGGAAAATCCATGAAGACCCTACAGTAAGAGCTGTAATAAAAAGCAAAGGAAAGAAAAACTTGGCACAGTGGTGGGAAAGAAGGCAAGTGAGAATTTATGCAGCATCTACAAGAAGCAAGTTCCCCATCTCCTGGTCTTTCTAGGATATCCTTAATAACCTAATTCCAGGTCAAGCTCAACGGAAGGGTGGGGAATAGCAGCAGAGGTCTATATTTGTATATTTGGTCTTCTGATTGGTGCTTCTCATTCCTAGAGTTATATTTGAAGTGATGCTTCACAGACTATAGACATCTAAAGTGAGGCAGATATGAAGATCTTTTCTATTTCCCCAAGTAAACAGGAAGGACATCTCAACATTTTGGAACTGTGTGAATTTATCTGATGTACATATTGCTTTATAATTTAAAAAACGTTTCAAAAGTCATCATTTACAAGGAAACAATCAGACACTTCAAACTGAGAAATATATACCAAAGCAAAAGGCCTATGCACTTCAAAAATGTCAATGCTCTGAGGATAAGCTAAGGAATTATTCCAGATGCAGTGTGTGATCACTGATTGTATATTGTATATTGATTAGAAAAAGAAATGCTACAAATTTTGATCAGTTAGCAAAATCTGAATATAGAGTTATATATATAAAATATATAACATTTACATTAAATAAATGTTTTAACAATATTAAATTCCTAAGTTTTAAAAAAAGATTTATTTATTTTTAGAGGAGGGGGAGGGAGGGAGAACAAAAGGGAGAGAAACATCAATTAGTTGCCTCTTGCAGTCTCCCAGCTAGGTACCTGGCCTGCAACCCAGGCATGTGCCCTGTCTGGGAATGGAACCTGCAGCCTTCTGGTTTGCAGGCCAGTGCTCAATCCACTGAGCCACACCAACCAGGCTTAAATTCCTGAATTTGATCACTGTTCCATGGTCATATAAGATAATGTCCTTGTTCTTAGGAGATGTATGCTGAATTATTTAAGGGTAAAATGTCACTGTACCTGCAATTTACTACAAAACAGTTTTGGGGGAAGTATATATATTTATTTATACACAAATATATAATATGTACACAGACAGAGACAATGTACAAACATGGCAAAATATACCCATTAGTAATCTAGGTGAAGGCATACAAAAGTTCATTGTACTATTCCTGCAGCTATTCTAAAGCTCTTAATTTCCTTCAAAGTAAAATGTTATAGTCACACAACATGCTATAAATTATTCTGTCAAATTGCCTACACATTAAAAGTTTATTTCAATCTGGTACAAGATTGAGGGCTTATAAAAATGTTGTATCTTCAGAGAGAGAGAAAAGAAAGCAGATAATGTTGTGTATATTTTCAGTGGGTTAAGAGCAATTACATCAGGCTTGCTCAGATGCTGCACCTCTATGCTTCTGGATGTGACAATATTCCAAGTATATCAGCCTTTGTGAGAGGGTGCGCTAGGTAATAAATTGTGGGAGGCAGGAGAGGCACAGTAATGAAGAGTCACAGAAGTACCCAGGGAATGGCCAGAGGGTTAAGACCCTAGAGTCTTGATTCTGGAAGTAGGAAGAGAGATCTTTAACTCTCTCTCCTAACACAAAGGAGGAGTAGAGGTGGAAAAGCAGCTGGTAGCAGCCAAGTGTACAAAGTGCCTCCAAAACTTTTGGAGGAATGATGAGCCATGTTACAAGTCAGTGTACAGATGGGGAGCCAAACAGTACTGCCCAACAGAAATGCAATCGGAGGTTAAGGACAAAGTGGCAGGGATTGGAGAGGAAGGCATGACCATCAGGGGCAGGAGTCAGAGAGTGGCAGAAAAAGCTTCTAGGAGGTTTCTTTGAGCTTATCTCTAGAAGTACAAAGAAAGTGGCAAGAAAAAGGTCTTCTAGCAAGAGAGAAACGGCATAAGCGAAGGCTGCATGAAGGAAGACAAAACGTTCAGGCTTCATGAGCACAGACGATGGAAATCACCAAAGGTTTTTTAGCCAGAATATTATACACCATCAAATCTGTACTTTTGAAAGCTAATTTTGGAGATTTCTGGTCAAGTTGTTGGCATAGGTAAACACAGTTCCTCTCCTCACATAACCACATCAAACTTACAACTAAACTATAGAACAACCACCATTTAGAACCATCAGAAATTGAGCTGAATGGAAGTCCTACAACTACAGAGTTAGAATAGAAACTACACTGTGACTGGTAGGAGGGCAGAGACATGGAATGGGCTGGTCCCACACACGCATGTAGCAGATAAAAATAGGAAGGGATATTTAAAGAGTGAAGGGTCCCAGCCCAACATGAGGCTGCCCGGTCTAGGGATCCAGTGCCAGGAAATGAAGTTGCCATAACTTCTGGCTGCAAAAACCAATTGGGACTGAGGCTGTGGAAGACAGATACTATGGACTCCCTGGCAGTTCCTCTTAAAGGGCCCATGCACAGACTTACTCAGAATAACTCCCTCTGAGCTTCAGCACTGTGGAAGCAGATTCCACAGTGCTGAAAACATCTGAGACATACAGGGAGGAAATTAATTGTCTGGCATCAGGGTAAGAGCTGGGAGGGCAGCTTTGTCCCAGACAGAAGTGCTGGCAGAGGCCATGGTTCCTTTTTTGAGCCTCCCACCACAAAGCCACAGAACTGGCTGGTGGGCAACAAGTCTGAGACTCCATCAACCTGGCTCACACTGCTTGTCCCACTGTGGTGATTCCCTCAGGCACTACCCCACCCAACTTTTGGGCCTACCCAAGCTGCTTCCAGTGGCCTTTCCATATGAATGGTTTGTCTTCACCCATGCTTCAGATTTCCCTTAATTATCTGAAACAAGCAGCATCTGGCTTCAGCAAGCTCCCATACCTTTTGCTAAGTTGACCCAAGCCCACCACTAGTAGCAGCCAGCCATAGTTCATATCTTGGCCTTGCCTGGGCACCTCCAAGCCCAATAACAGTAGCAGCTCCTGCAGATTGCTTTGTAGCTTATGCTGTGTGACCCTGGACAGAACATAGGTGGTGGCTGACCTTGGACATACTGACATCAATCAAGGCTCAACTACAAGAGGAGGGTGTGTACAACCCACATGGTACACACACCTTGAATACCCTAATAGAGGAGGCTATGCTACTGGATACCTACTATGTTAGGCTATTCTACCAAGCCTGGGAGATATAGCAGCTGTACTTAGTATCTACATAGAAACAAACACTTTGTCTCCTCTCCCAAAATGAGAAGACAAAGAAACATGACTCAAATGAAAGAACAGAACAAAATTCTAGAAAAAGAACTAAACTGGAGACAAGCAAACTACTAGATGCAGAGTTCAAAACACTAGCTTTAAGGATGCTCAAGGAACTTAGTAAGGATCTCAGTAGCATAAAAAAGATCCAGTCAGAAACAAAGGATACGCTAATTGAAACAAAGAATAAATTACAGGGAAACAACAGTAGAGTAGATGAAGCTGAGAATCAAATCAGTGGTTTGGAACATAAGGAAGCAAAAAACAGCCACTAAGAACAACAAGAAAAAAGAATTTACAAAAGGATAGTGTAAGCAGCCCATGGGACAATTTCAAGAGGCCAACATTCACAACACAGGGGTGCCAGGAGAAAAGAGAGCCAGAAACTGGAAATCTATTTGAAAAAATAATGAAAGAAAACTTCCCTAATTTGATGAGGGAAATAGACATGTAAGTTCAGAAAGTACAGAGAATCCTAATTATGAGGGATATAAAGAGGCGCACTCCAAGACATGTCGTAATTAAAATGCCAAAGCCTAAAGATAAAGAGAGAATCTTAAAGGCAGAAAGAAAAAGCAGTTAGCTACCTACGGGGGAATTCCCATAAGACAGTCAGCTCATTTCTCAAAAGAAACTTTGCAGGCTAGAAGGGCCTGGCAAGAAATATTCAAAGTCTTAAAAAGCAGGGACCTACAGCCAAGACTGCTCTACCCAGCAAAGCTATCATTCAGAATCAAAAGGCAGATAAAGAGCTTCCCAGACAAGAAAAAACTAAAGGAATTCATCATCACCAAGCTCTTATTATATGAAATGTTAAAGGGATTTTTTAAAGAAAAAGGTTGCCTGATAGGAGGGGGACGTAGGGGAATGGGTGAAAAGGTGAGGGGATTAAGAAGTACAAATTGGTAGTTTGCAGAATACTCATGGGGATGTAAAGTACAGTATAGGAAATGGAGTAGCCAAATAACTTATACGCATGACCCGCGGACATGAACAATGGTGTGGGGATTGCCTGAGGGAGTTGGGGTGCTGTGTGGAAGGGGGCAAATAGAGAAATATTGGGACAACTGTAATAGCATAATCAATAAAATATAATTTAAAAAAAGAAAGTTAAATTTGGGGGACTATGTGGAAGATTAAGATTAGAGATTTGATGGTGTTCTTCAAGTAGGTGATGATACCTGGATAGAGCTAACAGGGAAGGCCCTAGAAAAATTTTGGAGCTAGAACTAATAGGAACTGATGATTGACTTAGGGTTGAGTAAGAGGCACCATTTTCTACCTAAGGCATAGAAAGTAACATGAAATCTCAGAGAAATCATGTTTAGGAAGAAGATGGGTTAAATAAATGCTAAACATCAGTGTTTTTAAATATTCTAATAAACTGTTAAATGGTTTTTTCCCCTCCACAAAGAAATGGTATGTCTTCAATTTTGGTGTAGTTCCTATTTAGTTCAGGTTCAAAAAGCATTTATTAGATCCATCTATATGCCAGGTGCTGTCATAAAATTTGCTATTTTTTAACTTGTAAAAAGAAACCAAGGTTGGGGCATGGCTGGTATGGCTCAGTGGACTGAGTGCTGGCCTGGGAACCAAAGGGTTGCGGGTTTGATTCCCAGTCAGGGCACATGCCTGGGTTGCGGGCTGGGTCCCCTGTGGGGGCGTGTAAGATGCAACCACACATTGATGTTTCTCTACCTCTCTATAGCTCTCCCTTCCCTTCTCTAAAAATAAATAATTAAAATCTTAAAAAAGAAAGAAAGAAAGAAAGAAACAAACAAACCAAGGCTGGGAAAGGATACGGAAAAGGGTAGAAAAAAGACATAAAGGCTGTCCTACCTGTGAAGTAAAGGTCGGCTTCTGCCCCCTGCAGAACACTGCTCCCAGAACCAGCACACAGAGCCACAACTTTGACTTGGGATGCTTCAAGATAAAGGAAACAAGAGACCAGTACTTTACAGTTCCCCTTCATTTTAATGTTAGAATTTGCACCAAGAACCCTAATGCAGATTTCACTCCTGGTCTCATCACCAGTATTTGAATTTTGCTTACTGAATTTTAAAAAGCAACAAAACGTGTCTTCATATAGGCTAACAGATTATTCTTTGGTATTGCATAGCTAACCCAAGGCAAGGTTATTATTCCCTTGGATGTATATGGCTGCACAAGCCCGTGTAAGGCACTGCTGAATAATGCTAATAGTATAGCTCCAGACTTCATTGGCACACTACTAGGTAAAGTAACCTCACTTGGGTCCCCAGGCAACAGGGAAAGGTAGGCATGTACTATGTCAGTTCTCAGGTGAGGAAGCAAAGGAACTAAAAGGGCTAGTTAGAGGAATGCTAAAAATGGCTTTGACACATTTTTAAATATTGTATTTACTTTAAAAAGAGCATCTTCAAAAGAGTGAAATAACAGGAACTTCAAGCAAAATATAACAAGTATTTAGCACTTAGGTTTCCAGGACAGACACTTCATTAGTGGTCATCCTAGATTGCAATAGGGCTATTTCAAAGAAGGGGCTTTGAAGCTGGATCAGAAGTCATATACCACCTCTGGCAACTACTTTCTTTGGAAATTAACTCTTATGAGTTATTTGATCCAACTATGGACTTTCAGATAAGTTACTTAACTTGGCTGAACCTCGCTGTTTTCAGTGGTGCAATGGGTACACTAATACCTACCACAGGTCTAATAGCTAGCATTTGCTGTACTTAACATATACCAGGCACTGTGCCCTGTCACTTGGATTACATACATGTACCTTGCTGAATTAGGTTTTTATTATTAGTATTGTTTTTACAGACATGGCTACCAGAACACAAAGGGGTTAAATAACCTGTCAAAACCATGCAGCAAATAGGACAGATAAATTTGAACCCAAGACACTCAGAATTCACACTCACAACCTCTGGTCTCCTTTGCAGCAGGAGCCCACCTACATCAGACACTCAGTACAATGCCAGGCAAACTGCAGGGGTCCGACAAATGTCCTGTTCATTCCTTCTGTTCCCCCAAATAATGGGAAAAGCCAAAAGACAAGACAGTGTCTACAACACTCAGGGACTGCAGGGAGTCAATTCACTTAGTAGCACTACAGTATAAAATATCACCAATATTGTAAAATGCCAAGATTTGCATGGCAATTGGATCTGTCATAATTTCCTGGCACATGGTAGGATGGTACTTCATGCCCAACTTGGGTTAGGTTGAGCAATGTGACTAACTCTGGACTGTGAGTTAAACAGAAGTTCATTTCTAGGCTAGAATGATTAAGATTCTCTAAAACTTTCCCTCTGCAACAGCAACCAGCCTACAATGGGCATGTTTCCCCTGCTGATTTGAGATGAACAGAGTGTGATGGAAAAATAAATCTTGTCAAAGCCAATGAGATGTTTACCACAGCAGAATCTAGACTACCCTGATTGATAACAAACCAGTCAGTCATTCTCGTGACTGCTAACAGGCTTTCTTTCACTTACATTAATAGTCAAGAGTTTCAACTTTTGCCCAAGATTAACAGTATGGATACTCGACAAATAAGAGACATTTACCTAAGGTCCTCCCTACCCCAAGAGCAAGGCGAATATGTGCCAGTTTTAGGTGCCTTTTGATTCGCTCAATCATGGTTGCCAAGGAGACAGGTTCATCCAGTGTGCATAACCGTCCCATTCCAGTGTGCAGAAGTAGAGGCTGAGGAGAAACAGAAGTCATAAAAACTGCCCATCATCAGTCTTAGAAAGCAAACCTATGGAACAAACAGCAAATGCTGAGATCAATGTAACACGCACACTATGAGCTCACTACAGCCAGCTCCAGGCTAAAGTTTGTACCCAAATCTCACAGAAATATTCTCTGACTTCTAGGAAATCATAGTCTCCTGGTAAGACTGATATTTAAATAAATAATAATCAGTGTGTTTAAATACAAGGCAGGTACTATTTTTTAATGAGAGCACAAAGGAATGGCAAAATAAATGAAATGGGTCTTGGGGGTGGGGATACTTGGAAAAAGGAGAATCAAAGGTTTTACAAGAACTTGAGTATTGCAGACAGACAAAAGAGGAGTTGAAAGAGAAGGGACATCAAGGGCAGTGTGGAAGGACAGGGAGAGGGTGAGAGGTGGAAAGGCATTCTAACCAGGGACCATGTACAAAGGTGTCAAAGTGTGAGAGAGCACACTGAGGACAGATCCAAAAGCAGTATCACTGGTGTGCAGAGCAGGGGATGGTGACCAAGCAGCAGCTGGAGACGCAGGCCACAGCCAGTCTTGAAACGCTTTGTACACTAAGTCTGCATTGTCTCCTGTGTGTGCTTCCTTAGCAGATCACTCACATTCCAAGTGAGGGAATATGAAAGTTTTCAACTTCTGTGGTGGCAATGGAGAGGAGAAATATAGAGAGAGGAGAAATATAGATTTGGGTACAGAATCAGCAGGGCTTGGACTTACAGGGGCAGGGAGAGCTATGGAAACTTGGAAAATAAGGTAGATTATGATGCCACTGATGAAACAGAAAAAAGAAAAGTGAGGATAAGGTCGACATTTGTATATATTTATTATCATTTGAAATACTTGTGGGATCTGTAAATGGAAAATGTCTAGAAACTAGTTGGAAATATGGGGTTTTTTTTTTTTAATTTTTCAACTTAAGAAATCATACTGAGACACAAAGTAAAGGCATAGGAATCATCCTACAAATGGCTGTTAAGTTAAAGGAGTGGATAAAAGGGTTCACACGGAGGGCATAAAATAAGAGACCAAACTATAAGAGTCTCTGTCACTGAAGACGACAACCATGGTCTGAATGTTTCTGTTCTCCCAAAATTCATGTTGAAAACCTAACCACCAAATGTGTTAGGAGGCGAAGCCTTTGGGGGTGCTTTAAATCATGAGGGTAAAACCCACACAAATGGAATCTGTGCATTATAAGAGAGTCTAGAGAGATTCCTAGTCCCTCCCAGCATGTGAGAACATAAAAGGTACATCTATGAATTAGAAGTGGGCTCTCTCACCAGACACTACTCCAAATATGCCAGTGCTGTGATCTTGGACTTTTTAGTCTCCAGAATTGGGAGAAATAAATTTGTTTATAAGCTATCCAGTCTGTGGTATTTTGTTACAGCAGCCCAAATGGGCGGAAGCAGCCCAATAAGGCAAGGACCAACATTATTCTATTCCTGGAATGTCTTTCTGAATATATTTTCCAAGGACTATGCCCTCATCATCATCACTTTGTGCTTCTTCGGATAACAGTTAATAGCCTACTGATCTAACAATTTACAAGTGAATTTGCCAAACAAAAATGCTCAGCGATATAAGGTATTTTTATTACCTTTTCCAGTGACAGAATTTCAGTCTTCTGATAAAGTTCACTGTTCTGGGAAAGAAAAGCCACCACCTGCACCAGTGCCTGCTGACTACAATTCAAACTGATCCGTGTTTGTTCTTCATCATCAGTCCTACAAAAAAAAATCACCCACTGGTTTAGGATGAATATAAACAAAATGTATTTTAAGTAATCTGTCTTTTACAATCTCCTACAATAGATTAGATTTATATGGAATTTAGGATTTAATCCAAAACCAAATTATTTTCTAGAATAGTGTTTCTCAAACTTTAGAATACACCAAAATCACCTTGTGGATGATTTAAATCACAGGCAGCTGGGCCCCACCCCCTGTTCTGATTCAGTAGGTCTAGGAGTCTGAGAATTACTGTTCTAGCAAGTTCCCAGTGGTGCTGACATGGCTCACCCAAGGATCTCACCTTGAAATCACTGCTCTAACTGTTCTTAACCCAGTCTTGCATTGCCTCCTAAAATGACAGCTGCTGGACCCTTTTACAGATCCAGTGAAACAACATCTATGAGTGGGCCGAGGCAAACTGAATTCTTTGTAAAGCCCTAGAGAAGTTAATTTTCAAACATCACTGCATACAAGAATTTCCTGGACAAATCCTCAGGGAAACCTCATTTTAATTACATAGACCTGGGATGAAGCCAAAAATCTACATTTTTCATAAGTACCCTATTAACAAAGATGCAAGGGGTCCCTGAATTGCCCTTTGAGAGGCAATGCTGTTGAGTTTCTTCAGAAAGACTGGCATCAAGAAAGTTTTGGCCCTGGCTAGTGAGGGTCAGTGGATAGAGCGCCAGCCTGCAAACTGAAAGGCTGCTGGTTCCATTCCTGGTCAGGGCACATGCCTGGGTTGTAGGCCAGTTCCTCAGTTGGGGGCGTGCGAGGGGCAACCGATCTATTGGTATTTCTCTCCCTCTCTTTCTCCCTCACTTCCCACACTTTCTGAAATAAATAAATATATAAATAAAATATATTTTTAAATAAAGTTTTGTATTTAATCATAAACTCTAAATAAAAATTCTATTGTAGAGCTAAAAAGCACCTTAAAATATAATCTGGATGTATAGTTGTCAATACTGTAATCATCTATGGAGTTTTGAAAATAAAAAGCAAAAACAATGACTGGGCCCTGACTGATGGTAAAACCCAGATATTACTTATAATACAGTAAAACCAGAACCAAACTAAATATGCAAGTTTTTTTTTTTAACGTCCACCAGTAAGGAAGAGAAATGTTTAAAGAATTGACAGGTACATCCATAAGAAACATTACTCAGTAGTTAAAAAGAGATCTTATATACCCACAAGGAAAGATCTCTGAGATATCTTGTTAGTAAAAAGGTAAATATGTTGTATCATTTAATTAAGAGAACAATGAATAAAACAAAACTATACATTTCTTCATGTCTCTGGATGTGCTTGGAAAGATACCCACTTTTCTGAAAGCAAGGAAAAAGGTGGCCTGAGTTGAAGATACTGGGATTGAGTAGAAGGGACAAGGAGGATTTTTGTATTATTTAATTTTTTCATGCTTTACTTATATAATTTTCTTTTAATTTCCGTACTTGCACAGTATTTCAATATGGTAAAGGAAATCCATGACTGGAACCTATGCAAAATCCTATAAATAATTTTTCTTGAAATTCTTGAAATTCTCCCATACTGTTAGAGGACATTTGCGATGGTTTTACTATGAGGTATCTATACTCAAGCAACTCATCAAAAAAGTCACTTTTTGGTGTAGCTTGACACAGAGTTCCATTTTATTAAAAAGTCATTATATTTATCTTTGTGCCCTGACTGAGAATAGAACCATTGACCTTTTGGTTCACAGGCCGATACTCGATACACTGAGCCATGCCAGCCAGGGCTAAGTTGTCTTTTATAAGATAAATTAACCTAAAAGAAAATCTCCTAAGAGGCAACATTTTGATACCTGTCCTAAATAAATACATGCCTCTATGAGAGGCGCTGTAACGTATTTTTCCTTTAAAGGGCTTGGGAATCACTGATTGCTGGGAGCTGATAAAAGTATACCTATGTTATCAGTGTGTCACCGGGATTTATCTATATACAGATATACTTCATTTTATTGAGCTTCAGAGGTGTTATGATTTTTATAAAATGAAAGCAAGGCCCTCCACCTGCAAAAAGATTACAACTCACTTTATTACTATACTCCATTATGTTTGTCTGGACCCAAACCCACAGTATCCCTGGGGTATGCCTATACCCTAAAGTATAAACAACTACTTTTCACCATTACCAGGAATATGAGAAATACTGTATATAATATGTATAGTTTAGTCCCTCCCGCCCAGGAAGTAGTGTTATCATTTTTATTGTTTTGAAAAGCTCCTGTAGTTCTTGAGGACCCAAATAAGCAGCACACAGTTTTGTAAACCCATGCCAGAGAAAATAATTTGTTTCAAACCTAAATGCCAGAATTACAGAATTTGTAAGGAAGATCCTTAACAAATAAATATCTACCAAAAAAGAAAAAAATATACTGACCTAGCAGAAAAAGAGGTGACAGAAACACCTGAAATTCCTTTCACTGTAGCAATGACTTTGTCCAGGTCTTGGGTGTGGTCAACATTAAATTCTACTCTATGTGTTCCCTCTGTTGGGTAGTTAAGTGCTTTGGAAGGAAGTATGGGCCTCGAGGTGCAAACTCCTAGAAAAAAATTGTAGGATAATGGAGTTTTTGTGGTCTTTTTAAATTAAAAAGATAAACTATCATAGGCAAAACAAAAAATTAGTATTTTTAAAAAATTCATTCTCAGATATTTATACACTATATACACATATACATATCCCTTACACATATGTCCAACAGTACCCAAAATGAGGGATTTAATACAGATACACAAAATCAAATGTACTTTCATAATTATTTTCCAGGAGACTCTTAAGTATCAAAAACATCTGGACAAGACAGACTCAGGGTGCAAATGTTCATATCCACCCGACTACATCAATCCAGACTGTATCTTCATAAAAGCTTCAGGCCAAAATGTATAAACTATAAACACTTACTAAAAATAAAGCTAAAACACATATGCTGAATTCCCTCATTAAACCTCTGATGTCTATTTGAGTGATATATTAAGTATATTCTGGAGAAGCCTGAGCTTTCAATTCAATTTAACAAGCACTTTGGAGTACTTAAGTGGTAGATACTATACTACATGAGTGAGGAATCACAAAGCTGAGTGGAGCAGAAAAGATTTCCTATGATCTCCTTATTCATGAATAATAATAATAATAATTTTATTTTCCAAATGCAATTTAATCGCCCAATTTCAGCAACATTATTTTTAAATATATTATGTAAACATAGAATAATGGCCCTGCATCTAAAGCAGTTAAAATTCTACTATAAAGACATTCTAGGGAAAAATATGAAACATGAGAGACGAAGAGGCTTCTCACCAAGCCCTTTAGCCAGCCAGTTGTTGACTCCCTGGGGTGCGGCATCATAGGCTGTGTGAGGAGAGTAAACAGCGACTCTGTTCTCCAGAGCCCGGATCACCAGGCGCTCCTTCCAGGTTTTCCAGGTTATGCGCTTCATGGGTCGGAAAATAGGCGGATGGTAGGAGAGAATGAAATCAGCCTTCTTTTGCAGCGCCTCCTCCATCACTTCTTCAGTCAAGTCATTGGTCAGGAAGAGTGTGTTTACAGTGTGTGGTGGGCTTGGTTCCACCAGTAATCCAACATTGTCCCAACTCTCAGCAAATGAGAGGGATGCAAAGTCATTCAAGGAGGAAAGGAGAGCTTTCAAATCCATACAGGAAGAGGAAGGATTGTGGATCAGGGATTGAACAAAGCGGACTGTTGTGGGGAGCAGTCGTATGTGAGATGACAACATGCAGAAATCAGGTAAGACTGAGTATCTGAAGTCAAAATACAGAAAATGCTACAAATGTACACTTTGGGCCTGGAACTTTGCAAAACAGGAGCAAAAGAGCAGTCATACATACCTAGTTTCAGATACTGCCTCTGCCACTTACCAGCACACGGTACCTTAGGTAAGTCATTTAACCTCTGAGCCTGCTTCCTCATGTATAAAATGGAAACACTACAACCTACTTCACAGACTGTCCAGAGGAGCAAATAGATTCATATGTATGTGTCACCTGGCACAAACCGGGTACACAAAACACAAATGGTTACCCCATTCTCCCTAGCCTCTACCACACCCTTGTTCTTGTTCTTCCCATCCCTATTTCAATCCCTATTTTCTTCTGCCTTCTCCATTTCTCTAAATATTACCCTTCCTTCCAAATCCCCTTCAACTTCTAAATAAAGCCTTTCTTGACAAACCTTCCTTTTCAGTGTCTCCCTCCTCCCTGTCTGACCCCATTCTGCCCTCGTACCCTCATGATGTTATATTCCTCTTTGTCTGTCTCCCCAGTATACTAGTGCCACCAGAAAATAGGAACCATCCTTTATATATCTCAGTATCACCAACACAGGCCAGCACTAAATGCTTACTGCACACACTGATACAGTCCCCCTATCCCATCAGAGCAGAATTTGGAGTTTGGGTGGTATATATTAGTATGAAAAAGTACTTTATAAAAAAAGCAACATATATAAATAGTAAGTGCTTCATAAGATGCACAGACATGTCACTCCAAATGGGCTGGGTTGAAGCAGGAAAAGGCAGAGCTGCTGCCTCTGAACCAACACCTGCTACAGGAAGGCTAGGCTCTAAGGTGGCAGAGTGCCCAGAGTCTGTAAGCCCTCTAGACAGTTGTAACCACAAAAGATAACACTGTCAACTCCATTCTTAAAATTGGTATCCACGAACACTTCCGTTTTTGAAGAAAAGCAATACATACAATAGTATGCACAATAATGAAAGAGAAAGCACAGCCAGTTGTAAATTTAAATATTCATAACCCAATAATTTCAAAAGCAATTTTTAAAACATTTCTACAGCTAAAATATTTAATATGAGGTGTAAGTACCTGTTACTTATTCAATATATGATTTGAAGTGATGTGGCGCCTCTGTTAACCACCCGGGCCTAGGAAGATCGTCTAATGTCCTTATTTATACCACTTTCACTTTCCATATTTCACATCCTGATAGTATTCCACTCTCCAGACTCTTCTAAATCTGGCAAGAGCGAAAGTGAAACTTTAGCGGGCCATCCATCCTTGTGTTACTTATTGTTACATTTGAAAGCGCCCTGGGAAATAACAGAACGCCCCTTATTTCAGATTAGGAAATGTGTCGCTTGATGCCCGTTAACAACAATAGGAGGCGGCACAGCATGTTGAGTAAGAGCACCGACTCTAAAACTACACGGACCTCCCACAGCCAGACTGCTGTGCAACAAATTTACACCTCTTAAGAATTGGAAATGCCAGGCTCACAGTGTCACATGATTTAAACGTAAAGCTGGCGACAACACCTGACCTAGAGTCAGCACTGTTTGTTACTAAGTAGGTCCCACTTTA
This sequence comes from Phyllostomus discolor, assembly GCF_004126475.2. NCBI lineage: Eukaryota > Metazoa > Chordata > Mammalia > Chiroptera > Phyllostomidae > Phyllostomus > Phyllostomus discolor. Next base: position 28,851,996 of record NC_040906.2, read on the forward strand.
CAGCCTGCAAACTGCACCTTTTTTCGTTCCCTCGTATTCAGGCCTTTTCCAGGATAATGAAGAGCCCAGGTGGCACAGCCGGTAAGCCCTTGACTCAAGACCCCGGCTCCAAGAGTCCCATGCTCTTATGCGGCAAGCCAGTTTTCTGCCCCTATCTCCTCTCCTGCCCTCTTTTGAGGGAGCGCTAGGAAAACAGCCAAAGCCTGCACGAACCACGGTCCGCAATAAATTTAAAAAGCTCAAGACTTACCAGTTCTGGAAAGACTCCTCCCGCGTCACTTCCAAACCGCGCGGCACCTCAAAGCATTGTGGGAATAGGCTGGGAACGGAACTGGTCCTTCCCATTTTACCTCTGAGCCCCAGGAAACTCTGGAGTTGCCTAAAGTAGTTCCGGGTTAGGATTCCTGTCCTAGTGTTGAGAGAGCTTCCTTTCACTGTCAAAAGTGTTCCCGGTGGAGATAAATTACATTGTATCCCTAGTTCTACTTGTCTTGGTTTGAGCTAGAGGCGGGGCGGCGGCGAAGGCGAGCCCACGAGAGGCGTTCTCTCTAATGCGTCCCTTGCTCAGCTTCCGGTGGCCTGAAGAAACTAATTTCGAATCTGCACACCTGTGGGGGCATCTGCAATTCACCTTTTCTGAAAGTTTTAGCAACAGCTCTGCTTACCGAAGTGGGCAAGTAAGTCTGGGATAACGCGCTCATTCTTTCTGGATTTGGAGAGCGTTGAGTGTTTTAGTTCTTGGGCTAATTCGGGTGAGTTCAGGGTGGAGAAGGTGATGTTCAAACAACACACTTAATAAAGGATATGGTATATTAGAGATAAGTGTTATGGGGAAAAGAAAATAGGAAAAGTACTAGGATCAAGGCATTTTAGAATAGAGTTGTCAAGTCAGTGAGACCTGACTTGAGAGCAGAAACTTGGAGGGGAGGCAAATAGCCGCACAGAAGTCAAGAGACCCAAGTCCGTAATGTACGATAGTTGGCTTCTTGGAGGACTTGCAAGGAGGATCTTGAAGAAGAGTGAACAGGGTAAGTAGGAGGTTGAAAAGCTTAAGTCGGGTAGCATCTCTTCATCACTTCTATGACCGGATTTTTACTACTAGGGGGAGAGGGCTGCTCTTCGAGACTTTATCTTTTACATATGCAGTAAAAATAAGCATGTGTGAGGTAAGAGAGAAAAATGAACTTAATTATTTTTTTCTTTTGGGAATGGAGATTCGTTGTTGAGCTTCTCTAGATGAGACTGGGAGAAATTAAGTAAAAGTAACCATCAAGAAGAAAAATGGTAAGTTCTATAGACTTCTTATGACCGTCTCTCAAAAATAAATTTTAGCAATTCAGTCAAGGGAAATAAAACTGTACAGCAATATCAATGGCAAGACAGGGAAGCAATAAGCTATAGAAACATACAATGAAAAATGGTTCTCAACAAAAAGCAAAACTACTTTTTAATTTATATTTTGACTTAAAACATGCAGAATTTACCTTTTATAGAAAAAGATTGATTACAAGGTAGATCGAGATGAAAAGGGGGAGGAGGAGCAGAAGAGTATAGCCCAGGTGTTGAAATTTTAATTGGAAACTTTTGCTCAGTATCAAGGTGGGCAGCTTGAGCTTGAAGTAGACAGCAACTAGAATAACAGCCCCCCAGACTTCTGCTTTGTATCTTCATAGATACATGGCCATATTCTGACAGCTAGATACCATTGTAATAAGAAGAAAAATGTAAAAGGAAGCCCCAGAATAATAATTTCCCTTCTTTCTTCAATGGGATAACTATAAAAGGAGTATTCAAGCTACCAAAGTAACAGATAAAGCAAACAAAGAGCCAGAATAAAGAGAACCAAGGGAAAAAAAATATTGTGGTTACTTAGTGCACATTTAGAATCTGGAAACAGATGTTTTCTATGTCCTGTCTTTAGTTGAGAAAGGAATAATTTTTAACCCTGTCATTCATAATTAAATTACGTAAGGGGAATGGTGAAAATTATGTTTCGAAAGTCATTCTCTTACCATTTTCAATAAACAATGGTGAATGCCATTTAAATCAATAGTTTTGACATTACAATTGTTTTTGTTTTTACTGCTGAAAAATTCAAACTTAAAATAATTACTTCCATCACAATATCTGCTCCCTAATTTTTAGCATTAATACCACTTTACCCTAACCTTTATATTTATCTTCTGAAGTTTTTTTCTACTGGTGAAGTAACTTTGAAGGAATACAGCTTAATCTCTCATAGCTGCTATGTGGACAGATCATCTCTGAAAGAGTATGTCTGTCTATTTTTATTTAGATTGTCATCTTTAATATCTAGTTAGGGAAATCATACAGTGCGTAAAGTCCCCTGAAGAAATCTCATTTGTTCTTGCATTCTTTTTCCTTTTAGTCGGTAACACTGCATACAGATGTAGGTGATATTAAAATAGAAATCTTCTGTGAGAGGACACCCAAAGCCTGTGAAGTGAGTACTGTTATGTACAAATAAAAAAATGAGTTAATGCAACAGGATAACCATTTTGAAATTAAATAATTTTAAAAAGTCAACCACATCCAAAAAAGAGAGAAAAAACCCACTTTTGTATAAAATAAAACCATTGTCAGGAAAAACCAGCCATCATAATTTCTGGCCTAATTTCCAATTACCCTTCCTGATGTCTACAGGAGTGACTGGTATCTTTCTATTCTGGCTCATTTTTTCTTAGGAAATATAAGTAATCATTAGATATCAGGTAAGAGAACTCTCTGTTACATTATTTCACTTGTTTAAATGACAAGGATAGAAGAAAGAAGAGTCAACTGTGTGTGTGTGTGTGTGTGTGTGTGTGTAATCATTCAACAGCTATTTATGAAATTCTGTCTTGAAAGTGGGAATACAGTGATGAACAAGAGACATTAACTCTTGTGGAGCTGATGTTCTAGGTGGGAAGATAGGCAGGGGGTGGGGGCAGATTTATTCTAGAAAAAAAGTAATTCTAGATGGTGATAATGCCTTGAAGGCAATACAATGTTGAAACAGAGAATAATGGGGGCTTTGGCTGGTGTGGCTCAGTGGATTGAATGCCAGTCTGCAAACCAAAGGGTTGCTGGGTCGATTCCCAGTCAGGGCACATGCCTGGATTGTGGGCCAGTTCCCCAGGAGTGGGTGAGTGAGAGGCAACCACACACTGATGTATCTTTCTCTTTCTCCTTCCCTTTCCCTCTGTCTAAAAGTAAATAAATAAACATCTTTTTCAAAAAAGGGAGAAAGAATAATGGGGAAAAAATTATTTAAAAGAATGTGAGGGCAGGCCTAGCCAAGATAGTTATACTTAAACTGAGTATGAAAGGTAATGAAAGCATCTCCAAGAAAAGATATATAAAAAGAACATTCCAGGTATAGAGATAACAGGTACAAAGGCCTCAGGATGGGAAGGCCTGTCTCCTTGGGATGAATTTTCAGAAGGCTGATGGGGTTAACATAGTAAGCAACATGGAAGGGGTCATTATCATATGACATGTAGAGGTAGGCTAGGTCATGTAGGACTTATTAGGTCCTGCTTAGGAGTTTGTATTTTCTCCCAAAAAACTGAAAGGAGCCATTAAAGTGCTTTGGGCAGGGAAGCGACATCATCCAAAGTATGCCTAAAGGACATATGCCTAAACTATGCCTAAAGGACATAGTTTAAATATGCTGTTAAAGTGTTTTCAGTAAATATAGTTAATTCTTTATCTTAAATGTGTTTCTGCTACATCATTTCTCAATCATTATTTTTACTCTCTTCAGAATTTCCTGGCTCTTTGTGCCAGTAATTACTACAATGGCTGTATATTTCATAGAAATATAAAGGGCTTCATGGTTCAAACAGGAGATCCCACAGGTAAGTTCCTCCATTAAAATATAGAGAAGTGGTATATAGTATGAAGAGGGGGGTAGACAAAGAATAGAAAAATGAAAGCATGTAGAGTTTTTCTAATTGATCTACTTTACAATAACAAGCAATTTTTAAGCTGAAGCTACTAGCAACTAGCTCTAAAATATGAATAATATTCATAAGGAGAGTTTTTTTATAGAGACATTTTATTTTTCTGGTTTATAAAACGAAATTTGAGGAAGAGTAGACTTATCTAAATGGTAATGGGAAAGAATACAATAAAAAATAAACTTAAAGAGAGAGGATGAGTCACATTTTATTTGTATTTAAAGAGTTATACTTTAAACCAGCCCTTAAATTTTAGGAAATAAACCCATCCTATAATTAGATAGTTTTGTTATTTGTTTTGTAATACAGGTACTGGAAGAGGAGGTAACAGTATCTGGGGCAAGAAATTTGAGGATGAATACAGTGAATATCTTAAGGTATGTCCCCAATGCTTCAGAATTGTTTTCTCATGCCATGTATACATTTGGAAACTTTGATATATATGTTGTAGTAACACAAGGTAACATCATTAGTGAACAGATATACATTTTTTTTGTAGTTTCTGCACACTTGATAAATGATATCAGAGAAAAAATATAAATAGCAGATCTAGCCTAAAATATATTCTGGAGTCTCACCATCACATGGATCTTGATATTAAGTGAGCTCATCTTTGGGTCCAGCCTGAAATGTTTAATCAGCAATATATTGTACTGAAGGTACTTAATGTCTCACTGTAAAATTCATGTTGAATGACATGAACCATTAGCCTTTTTTTGAGAGTGGGGAGGAAAGACTATCAGACCTTCTGGTTGCAATATTGCTGTTATCAGTCTCTAACTTTTATCATCATCTGTTGGATGTTTGAATATTCCTTTATTAATGTTACTTAATGCCTGTAGTAGAGCTCTGTGAAATTAAAGAGAAGTGTATATAAATATTTATCACATTAAAATTAGGGAATTTTACTGTCTTTATCATATTTTTTCTAAAAAGTTTTTCTTTTTTTTTAAGATTTTATTTATTTATTTATTTATTTTAGAGAGAGGGAAAGGAAAGGAGAAAGAGAGGGAGAGGGACATCAATGCATGGTGGCCTCTCACTTGCCTCCCACTGGGAGGGAGCAAGTGCCTGACTGGGAATCAACCCAGTGACCCTCTGGTTCGAAGGCCCATGTGCAATCCACTGAGCTATGCCAGCTGGGGCTTTCTAAAACTTTTAAAAGAATTTTCTTGTATTTTTTTCCTAAAGTTAAAAAAACAATGCATGCCTATTTAAAATAAAATCAGTTCAACTTCCCAGAGATAATATCCATTAACACTTTACTATGTGGTCTTTTAAACTTAGCATCTCTATAGAATGGTAATTTTATAATTAGAAAAAAAGCAACAAATTCCCCTCAATCAGTAATTTAGCATATTATATTTCAGTTACATTAAAATATACCCTGGACATTTTCTGAAAAAAAAAAAAAAATTTATTGCAGTCTTTATCTCTGGATGATCAGACTAGGAGTAATTTATTTTATGTTTTTGCTTTTCTGTTATAAAGAAATACTACCTTTGTTATAGGAATTGAAGTTGGAAGGTGGTAAATTATTTACAAAGTCATCCTTTTCCTGAATTAGAAAGAAAACATTTTAGGCACTAATTAATGACAGCTTTCATAACACTAATCTGTAATCCTATACCAGTGGTTTTCAACCTTGGCTGTTACAGACTCAGCAGTAAGTTTTAAAAACATAACAAATTAGGGCCTTATCTACTCTTCCTCATGAATATAGAGAAAAATAGTCAGTAGGACTGATTAGGACCTTGATTATATGTTAAGGTTCTCTGTTAATTCTCACAACAGCCAGGATTAAGAATCACTTATTTATATATCAGAGTTGAGGATGTGCTTTAAATATTTACATACCCTGACCCAGCAATTCCTTTCCCAAGTGTTTACCCTAGAAAATGTGTGTATGTGCATCAGGAAAGACGTAAAAAAGTGTTCCTAGAGTAGTATTTTAATGGCAAAAAGCTAAAAACAACCCAAATGTCTGTTGATCATAGAATGGACAAATTGTAGTATATACAGGAGTGAAATATACAGCAGTAAAAAAAATCAGAACTACAGCTATATATACATGTAGGAATCTTAGAAACATAATAAGTGTAGAGAATATTGCCTAGAAGAATACAAATAGTATGATACTATTTTATAGGGCTCAGAAACAAGGAAAAGGAAACAATACAGTTGACCCTTGAACAATGTAGGGGATAAGAGTACCTATACTCCTTGTGTAGTTGAAAATCCATGTATGACTTTTATCCCTTAGTATCCATGGGGCATTGGTTTTAGGATACTCCTACTCCACCCCTGTGGATACCAAAATCCAAGGATGCTCAAGTCTCTTATATAAAGTAAGGGACTGTATGTGTACAATGCATAGAATTCTTTCTCCAAATCTGCAGGCTCCCAACCGCAGATTTAAGAAAATACGAGTATAAGTGAATTCACATAATTCAAACCCTTGTTCAAGACCTATTCAGGAATCAAGTGTATATTATGTAGGCATATAAAGATATTAGAATAGTGGTTACTCCTTGGAGAAGCTAAGGTACTACATGAGAGGAGCACAGAAACATATGCAGGTTTACTCAATCTTAATTCTTAAAGTGTAGAAATAAGTTAATGGTACTTGCTTTATTACAAGTGGTATATATAGTCTTGTGTGTATCAAAGGTTACATTTGATTGGTAGTCACCTTTTAAGGAGACGATAAAGCATTAATATCTTGATGTAGCTGCATCTATTATACATTGATATTGCTAAAAGTCTTGTACTTCTCCAAAGCGAAAATGAAATTAATTGGGGAATACATATCTCTGTTGCTTGTCTCATTAGTGTCCCTGGTAAATAACTAAAGATGGACTAATCGTTGAAGTTATTTATAGTGTATTTTTATATTGAGGCACCTCCCTATAACATGGGTCTGTCATGTCTTCAATCTTATCAGTAAAGTCTTTTAATTCCTGTATACTGTCCCTTGTACAACAAATAGTATCACGAATATTGAGCTGGAAGAGACCTTCCTTCGATCATCTAGTCCTGGGGTTATGAACTAACTGCCAATGGGTGGAAGACCCATAGATGCATTCTCTCTGGCCATTGGTTAAAAAACATTTTTTTAATGCCATTAGGCAGGAGATATATTATTCCTCTAGCCAGACTCCATCACTCCCTAGTGTTTACATTCTGCCCACTTATCAATTCATTATCTGCTGACCCTCATGAGCATTTAAATTATGAATAAACCCCACAACTAGCCCAACCTCCCTTGTTTTACAGATCAAGAAACTAGCCAGAGCCCAGTGTATGTATGAAGAGATTATGGGGATTTTAGTTTTATGTCTGCCTGATCATTTCATACCAGCACACTGTCCCTTAATATAAATGTAAGGATTATTTCTATTATACATTGGTATTACTAAAAGTGCTTGTGGCTATACTTCTCCAAAGTGAAAATAAAATTAATTAGGAGATATGATTTGATATATAAACAACTTACACATAAGTTTTTGGAGATAACAATAATATAGCAACTGAACATTTGGGTTTGCCCAAGTAGAAGCTGATTCAATGTTTTCTTGGTTCCTTAAATATTGGGAAGTTAAAGAATGCACATCTTGTTTTAGTTCTGTACTTGGAATATTTATTTAAAATACAAATTAATACTTTGGTCTTTTTCAGCACAATGTTAGAGGTGTTGTATCTATGGCTAATAATGGCCCAAATACCAATGGATCTCAGTTTTTTATTACCTATGGCAAGCAGCCACATTTGGACATGAAATACACAGTATTTGGAAAGTGAGTATTCTGGTTATGGTTTTCTTTGGAATTTCATTATAAGAGATGCATATGAGTGGCTGTGATAGTAGCATAACTAATATTGAAAGAGCAGTATGAGAAATAAACATAGCTGGAATTTAAGACCACCACTTACCAGCCCTGTGACCTTGAGAAGTTATAACCTTGCTGCACCTCAATTTCTTGATTTTGTAAAAGAGAGGTTAATAATTTTTTAAGATTCATTATGCAAATTAACAGTAATGTGCCTGTTTTCACTGAGAATAGCATTTTGCAGCAACTAAGATCTGAAAAACAGGGGCTTGAACAAGATGGACTGGGGTGGTGTCACCAGTGTTCTAGGTGCCTCTGTCTTTCTTCCCAACCATCTTTATCTTCTACCCAAGCTGACCACATGGTCGTAATACGGGCAGGCCAGCTCCAGAACATCTGTGTTCCAGGCAGACTGAAGGAGTAAGGGCCAAAGGTGCCTGCCCAGCTGAGTCTGCCCCTTTTTAAAGACTTTTCTTAAAAGACCCAGAACTTTGCAATGTGGCCATCCTTACCTACAAAGAAGAGTAGGAAATGTTTTTCAGCCAGACTCTCAATGAAATGAGGTTTCTGTAAGAAGGGGAAACTGGATACTAGGGAGGTATTTAGCAATATCTGGCAGAATATCCATTATAAAGTTTACTTGGGAGCTGCATTTATAAGTCAGCAGGCAGTCAAATTCTCTGTTGATTCAACAAATACTATACTCAACAAACTAAGGTACAGTTCTAGAGTTTGTTTTATTTAATAATTTGAATGCCAAGTTAGGCTAATTAAAAATAGAAGACTAAACTTTCTTTTTCATTCCATATTCATGTCTAATTTAGATTATTAATAATTAATGAAATATTACAGCCCATAGAATTCTTTGTATGTATGTAGGTAATCCAGATTCCCTTCCTTTTATTTTCTCCCTTAACCCACTGTCAGAATTACTGATCAGTAATTACCAGAACTTACCTTACTGGATTTGTGACAAAACTGTAGGGTTTAGAACAAAGATTCTTAACCTTAGGTCCATTGACTTCTTGAAATTGTGTGTTTTGTGTATATGCACACACATTTTTCTGGGAAGATGGTATATAGCTTTTCACTAGTTCTTGAAAAGGCCATGTCCCTGTTACTTGACTTGACTTAGCTCAGTTTGCATGCTCTTATGTGCCTGAGATCCGTTTCCTATATTCTTTGTTTCTCTCACTGACCTACAAGGTGGGAAAGCCTTTAAAACTTATAATTTAAAGGCCTTAATTGTCATACATTTGGGAGTAAAATCAAAAGGTTTTGGTTACAGTGCCATTTTAGTGGAATCCCAGTATTAAATGTAAATACATAATACACATATAGTTCGAGAATTGACTTGAGTTTTACTAAGAGGTACAATCTAAAAAGCCACCTTTTCTTAAGCAAATGTGTTAAACTAACTTGAGAATATATCTGAAGACTAGCTCTCAATATTTCTTTTTCTTAATGGAAATATGAAGGGATCTTACTGCAAATAGGCTTAACTGTTCATCTTCTCTCTTCCTATTTTTATTACTATTGCTTTTTCTTACTGTACAAAAGCAAAAATTCAAAACACCATATTTAAGCAATCAAGTGCAAAGTGGCCACCCACTTAAAGACCTTCAGTATAGGGCAGTATTTATAATAATAGTGTCATCCTTCCATACTTTCTCCAGGTATTTCCTGTAGCAAAGAAAATCTGACTAGTTATATTGGCCCCATGGTAGCTATGCTGTATAAATGGGGCAGACTACAATGTTTAGGTACTTTGGTGGGAATATTCCTACCCATTCCTATTGTTGTCTGAGGGCATAAAAATGAATTTTTATTTTTATTTCTGAATTTTGGCCCATATCTGTGGTAGATAATCAAATCAATATTTTATTGTACACTCAACTAGGGAATTCAAAGAACTATGAGACATGGTCCTTTTCTCTTAAGGACACTATAATTGATATAGGTATTAGGATATTGTGTTCAATCTGAGAAAATTTTCATTCATTATCTTGTTTCTCTTTCAGGGTAATAGATGGTCTGGAGACTCTAGATGAATTGGAGAAGTTACCAGTAAATGAGAAGACATACCGACCTCTTAATGATGTGCACATTAAGGATATAACTATTCATGCCAACCCATTTGCTCAGTAGCTTTAATAGACATGGACAAATGCTTGCCAAACTCTTTGAGGAACACACCTACAACAGGTTTACCCAGTTTTAATTATGTCATACATTGCATCATCCTACTTGTTTACAACTAAGGTCTTCTGAGTTAGTGGTACCAAAAGGAACCAATTAGCTTTTATTCCCATTCTTAGAGCATATTCTTTACTATAACTATTATCCAATGTATTTAAGTTTAGTTTTTTTTAAATTCTGTTTAATTTTTGTTACATAAAAACATTCATTTTTAAATGCTGAGTCTCAAATCAGTCATTTTGAGCGCCATAATTATAAACCCCTACTATATCTAGTCCACATCGTGAAGTATTATTTTCCATTAGTTGTTCACTTTGTGCAGTTAGAAAGAGGAAGGACAAGATAAAGAGAGGGTCTAGAAAGGCCAACCAATACATTTGCTATTTTATTTGGTGTTCGGATTTATAATAAAGGCTGAGATATCCTAGACTCCAGTAAACACACAGAATTTCCCAACTGATTTGCCCATGGAACATTTTTTTAAAGCATATCTTTTAAAATATTGCACAATAAAGCTCTACAGATGATCCATTTGAAAAATGCAATAAGTTTGTTAAGAATACCATTTGTAGAGTCCTGGTATATGTTTGAATCATAGCTCTGTCCCCTAGTAGTAGCTTTAGGCAAATTAACATCTCTAAGGTTTAGTTTTCTCATTCATAAATAATTCCCCCATAGACTATTGTGAAAATTGAAAAAAAAATAATGTGTGTAAAGTTTCTGGCATGTACTGAGTGTTCTGTATTAAGTAAATGGAAGCTGCTCTGCTGACATTTCACCTTGACCAGAGGGCTCTTACCTAACCAGGGCATTTATTAGACTCTACCATTGAGTTTATCAAGGACCATGTTCCACTTACTGCCTAGGTTACCTTAAATTTTGGGTATTCCTAAAACCAAACATATTTTGGTTTGTGTCATTTTTGCAGATGGCTTATTTAAATGTTTTGGATTTTTTCTTTACAGTTTGAGAGTTAACTTGTAGCTGTCCTCTTGTTACCATTTACACATACATTCCACTAAACTGAAGTGCCAATTATACTAATGTCTCATATTTTGTTTCAGCCTTTTAATTATTTTGGTTTCTAGAATTAGTATTAAAGGCCATTTTAGGCCAGAGTTTGTTTTGCCACTTCTAATCCCTGATATCTTCTCTAAACATGTCATTGAAGTTTTTGTCATCACTTTTAAAAGGCTTTTCCTGATTCTGCACTGACTGGCATTCTCTCAATTTTTATTCTAAACCCTGCCATTTTTAAAAGTAGTGTCAATATGGTCACTTTTTGGTTCCTAGAGCTCATTCTTATAAAGTCAGCTCAGTTATACCCATAAGGATCTCATACATAGGGAAGTATATTGCCTGCCCACCCTGAGCCTACTACTGTAGACATGGTGAGAATCAAGATCAAGAATGTTGCTTTCTGTTCACTCACACTGAGTTGACTGGTTCACACGAATCACATGAGCATTTGCTGATTGATGTTCTGTTTTGTGTATTTAATAAACTACTAAGACTAGAATATTGCTAATCAACCAAAATTCTCTTTAAAAGGAGAGAAGTATGGTTCCCTGCCTAGATCAGAGGTTGGCAAAAAACAGGCTGGCCACCTGTTCTTGTATATCAACAACCTCTTCTTGAAACTCATTCCCATTCCTTCATGTATTGTCTCTGGCTGGCTCCTGCTACAACAGAAATATTGATTGGTTGTGACAGAGACCAAATTGCCCTCAAACCCAAAATATTTACTGTCTGACCCTTAAGGAAGTTTGCCAACCCCCTCGATCTAGACTGTCAAGAAACTGGGAAGCCCTGGCTGGTGTTACTCAGTGGACTGGGCACTGGCCTTTGAAGGCCTGCGAACTGAAGGGTGGCCAGTTTCCCAGTCAGGGCACATGCCTGGGTTGCAGGCCAGGCCCCCAGTAGGGCGCAAGATAGAGGCAACAATTGATGTTTCACACGTTGATGTTTCTCTTCCTTTTCTCCTCCCTTACCCTCTCTAAAAAGAAAGAAATCTTTAAAAAGAAAACTGGGAAAAAAAGGTGTGACCAGGGCTTTGAGGCTTCTCTGGCTTGTAGATGTCCGTCTGTCTTCACAATATTATTCCCCGAGTCCTAGTCTAGACAACAGTCATACTTGATTAGGACCCACCCTGATGACCTCATTAAACCTTGTCTGTAAAAGCGCTGTTTACAAAATACAATCACATTGTGAGATAGTGGGGATTGATTTAAAATTATTAATTGGGGGAACATAACTCCCCACTTAGCCCATACATAACATGCACTAAAGAACACACTTTTTCTTGTTTCTAGCACTCACAAATAACTTTAAAAATACTCATTTGAGAGAGGAGAAAGGGAGAAAAACATCTGTCCATTGCCTCTGACACATCCCAACTGGACACTGAACCAGCAACCCAGTCATGTGCCCTGACCCGAACCAAACTGCAACCTTTCGCGGGAGGACGCCCAATCCACTCAGCCACACCAGTCAGGGCACAAATACAATTTTTAATGAGCACAGGAAAGATTCTTGCCCCCAAAGCTCGCACTGTTGTCCCATCATTCCCAACCCGACCCAGGCCGACAGGACCCCAGGTCTCCAAGTCCCCACTGTCAACAAGTATCTCAGGTTCTACTCCACCCCCACCCCTGCGCCTGCGCACACTCGGCCACCGCGTGCACGCCCCGCCCCAGGGCGGGGACGCCCTCGTAGCGTCACCAGTGTTTTCGAGAAGAGTCCTGACGCGGCGGCTGTCAGCCCCATTTTGTTTTCGCAGCCCGTTGCAGCCAGCTGGAACTTGGACGTTGTCGCCTTGCAAGCTTTGTCTCCTTCGGCTCGGACTCCGCGGCCAGGACGGTAAGACGCAGAAGGAAGCGGGCTAGGTGTCAGGGCCTTTTGTCTGCCTCCAGAGCGCTTGATGATGCCCCCCATCCACGCTTGTTGGCCGCCCGCAGTCTCCTGCACGACGACCCTTTTTTCTTGCTTCACTCTAGCTCTGTCGAGCTTGTCACGAATTTCTGCTTTAACCTCGACTTCCCAGACACTGGCTTAGGGTAGTGACACTGCTTGCGAGGCGGAAAGCGCTCCTCGAATGTTCGGCCTCTTCTGGGGTGTGGAGGGAGGGCCGAGCCCGGTCGCCTCGGGCGCCATCTTGTCTGCGGTGGCCGCCTCCGCGGAGCCCTAAGATGGCGGCGGGGCGGAGGCAGCGGCGAAGCTGCTACTTTGCTTGGGTTGTGCGTGAATTCCTCCCCTGTGAGCAACTGGGTTCCTTTCAAATGGAGACAAAGACCGAACGAATTGACCTGGTGGGAGGCGATATCACTTAAGGTCTAGTGGATTCTAAAGAGTTAGCGTGAGTGTCGCCACTGCCTCCCCTCAGTGTTGTCTAGGAACCTGAGGAAAGAGAAATAATAAAGCATTTGACGGGATATGGAATCCGGCATTTTATGCGTTGAATTTTTCGCGCCCCGAGTTGGAGCGTTTTGAGTTCAGAGATGTAGTGGAATCAAATGTAGGGAATTTTGTTCGAAACATTTCTGAAAGATGGTTTCACCCTCCCCAGATTGGTGTAAGATTGCTTTTGGAATAAGCTAGGTTTTATTTGTAGTAGGTGCTGGGGGTGGCCGTCAAAAGACGGTATTCTGTAGTTTTCTAATGCGGTCATTGGCTTAAGGTGTTAGTAGTTAGATCACTGTGCCTCCTGTACAGAAATTTTCAATAATGGTAGTTTTGTTGCGAAGAACATTCATGATTGCATGTTATTTGGAGGCGAGTTTTTGATGCACGTTTAAATGGGGAGAATTTGCGTGTGGACGCACAGAAAAGGGAGTACGATTTTTGCCAAAAATTGATGAACACGTCACAGCTAGTGTGAGTTTGCAGAATATTGTATTAAACCGCTTAGTGCTGCTGTGCGGCGTTCTGTAAAACTGGGGGAACTTGTCCTTTACGTAGATGAGACACTCGAAGAGAACGTACTGCCCTGACTGGGATGAGAAAGATTGGGATTGCACAAAATGGAGGAGCAGCAGCAGTCACAAAAGAAGGAAGCGATCACATAGCAGTGCCCGGGAGAACAAGCGCTGCAAGTACAATCACTCTAAAACATCTGATAGGTAAGGACGGCGCTATGTCTAGATATATAAAAAATACATTTTTTACTACAATCTCATCAGTTGTCTCAATAAAACTGGGGGGGGGGGACTATTTTCATAATTAAAACTAGTGTCACTTAAAAATAAGTTAACGGTGATTCCTTTTTGTTTCCAGGGATGGCTTGTATTGTTTGTAAGACTGTGTGGGTTTGTGTTTTGGTCAATGGGAAAAACGAGGTTTTGTTGTTGTTGTTGTTTTGTTCTTTTGCGGGGGGGCGTAGAGAGTAAAGGTTTTATCAGCTGTCCAAGAGAGGAGAGGGGCATGGTGTGGAGAGATACCACCAGCTGGAGAAAGAAATTTTAAGAGTATTGTTTACTGAGATTTTGAGGATATTTAGTATTACCGAAAAGCTTTGAAAAATGGGTATTTTATTTTCCTAGCCATTATTTGGAAAGCAGATCCATAAATGAGAAAGATTATTATAGTCGACGCTACGTTGATGAATACAGAAATGACTACAATCAAGGGTGTGAATCTGGGCATCGCCATAGGGACCATGAAAGCAGATACCAGAACCATAGTAGCAAGTCCTCTGGTAGAAGTGGAAGAAGTAGTTATAAAAGCAGGCACAGGATTCACCACAGCACCTCACATCATCGTTCACATGGGGTATGAGCACTTTTAAAACATTTTGGAAGTTTTATTTCCCATGTGATACAGGAAAGCTTTAATTTGTGTTTGATCATTTGAGAAAGTTCTGTTTAAGATGAAGCCATTTCAGTTTTAACTTGCAGGAGTCTTTCTGTTTGTGCATTGGATAAGAAATTCCCCAAGTATGGTACATATTTAGTTACGTAACAGTTTGTTTACTAGTTGGCAACTAATTGTCTTTTCACTGAGGGAAGTAGGGGGGGGTTAATTAAGATTAGTTTATAGTGAAATAGTCTGACAGATTTTTTTATGGTACTTAAATCAGATTTGCTTTGATAAATTGAAGCCTTAGCACAAAATAGACTGGGCCTTTTATTTTTGAATGATTAAGGATTAGGTGTAACTTCATTCTAGGCAAGCATGTGCTCTAATCCTATTTTTCACTAAGTAAACCTCTTAACAGATTTGAACATTATGGGATTTGTATTAATTGGGAGATCAGCTCAGATGGCATTTACAATGTCATGGTGTTACTGTATGGCAAATCGATTTTTCTCCCCAAAATTAGGGCTTTAATTTTATTTACTGTTTTAATGTTTTGTTTTCTTAGATTAGTTAGGAAATCTTAATTTGGCCACAGCCTACTTTGACAAGTAAATATTACTGCAATTTTGCAATATGTTAGGACACTAGAAATTTAAATTATATTTCAGTGAATGCTACAACTAAGCATTTTTTAAAGAAACAATTGTGTTATGTTTTGTTGCCTTGCCACTTTGAGTATCTTATCTGAAAATCTGTTCCTTGCCATGTTTTTCTCCTGTTAACATAAACTATGTGCCCTGTGAATTTCTGGGGACTGAATTTGAAATTGCTCCTGCCAACCGTTTGTGGCCTGGCGTGTATCTGAATGCCTGAATATCTCCCCGCTGAATGAATTTCGTATTCTGCCCTGAATTCACTCGGGTATATTGATTGGCTGGATGATCTTGGTGCCGCCCACTTGACGTTTCCAGAAGAGTCACCGAAGGAAAAGAACCAGGAGTGTAGAGGATGATGAGGAGGGTCACCTGATCTGTCAGAGTGGAGACGTACTAAGTGCAAGATGTATAGAATATTTTTCAACACTTATTAACTTTTCAGATAACATAATCTATATATATAGATTAAGATTTCAGGGATTTGGAAATCTTTTTCTTTCTCTGTTTTTCTTTTCTTTTTCTTTTTATTTGTTTCTGTTTTTTTCCATTTCTTTTGGTGGTGGGGGGAATTGTTATTTTTGCTTTCTGTAGAAATTTAATGTTATGTAGATCTTCCAGAACAGTAAATCAATTTAAATAAAATTAGCTTTAAGACTGAAATTAGACCTAAAAATAGTTAACATGTTTTTTGACAGTGTTGACCAATGAAATAGTGATAAGGACATTTGTAGCATCAACTAGAATAATCTGCATTGATAGCATTTATTATGATAAGTAAAATGTTTTCACTTCTTGGTGTGACTGAGATTTATTTTTCTCTTTTAGATGAAATTGTTAATACTTTAGGTGAAGGAGCTTTTGGAAAAGTCGTGGAATGCATTGATCGTAAAGCGTAAGTTTCCTAGCCTGGGATTATACTTGGAGTGATCAACAGTATAGAAGATACATTTAGCTTTAGAATATGGTCTGGCCATGAGTTAGATATGTGTTTACTTACCCTTTTAGCTTGGGTTTTACCTTGTATGTAGGGAACTCCCAGTAAAAGATAATAACTTTTTGTATTTTTAAGCAATAGTAATTCATATATGCGGCCTCTAGTTTCGATTTTAAGCTAAGAACAGATACTATTATTCCAGAAAATAGTATTTAGTTGTCTCAGTAGGGGGAATTGTGGGCTTCTCCATCCTCCATCCCTCCTTTTTTTTTTTCCTTCTCCATAGTGGTTCTCACCCTTGGTTTTATGTTGGGAGTCTTTGGAGCTCTGCCTACCCCATACGCATTGAGGTAGTCTTTAGAGTATTTACTTATTTTTAGAAAGGGCCATAATTCATCCTAATAGTGTAGTCAGGCCTAAGACCATTTCTGAATTGGTGTCACAAATTATGCTTATCAAATTAATTGATTGGAGTGTCTTAACATAGTGTTAGAAATCTGTTACCTTTTCGTTCTCTGTTTGAAATGTTTTCTTTTGGAATGGCAAAGTTTTTCTAAATGATTTGTTAGAGGAGGCTTTCTACTGTTTCTACAGATTCTGAGAGCTAGATAGAGCTTCTTACTGTGTTTTCACAGATCCCTATTTTTCTGGTAACCTGGATGAAAGGGAAATTTGAGATAATTGCCAGTGACAGGCACTATAGGAAGAAACTGCTCTGTGTACATTTATTTTGAATCTTAAATGGCATGCAAACTGAGGTGATAATAGCCAATATTTTTGTTAAATTACTGTTGATACATAGTTTAATTGAAGGACCAAAAAATAATTTGTGGTAGGGACCCTATCATACGCCCAAAGGTTATTCTAGTTGCTAACATTGAGTTGCAATTAGAAGAGAGTACTTGCATATAATCAAAGTATAGAAGTGTACAGTTTGAAAAGAGAGATAGAAAAATGTAGTTAAGTATGTTTATCATTTTTTTAAACTTGTACTTACTGTCTCTAACAGGGGAGGTAGACATGTAGCAGTAAAAATAGTTAAAAATGTGGATAGATATTGTGAAGCTGCTCGCTCAGAAATACAAGTTCTGGAACACTTAAATACAACAGACCCCAACAGTACATTGTAAGTATCAAAATACAACTTAGAAAAATGCCCCTAAGTAGATTTCTAAATTATAAGAAGTTGTACTAAGTTATTTTTTTATGTGTTTATAGCCGCTGTGTCCAGATGTTGGAGTGGTTTGAGCATCGTGGTCACATTTGCATTGTGTTTGAACTGCTAGGACTTAGTACATATGACTTTATTAAGGAAAATGGTTTTCTGCCATTTCGACTGGATCATATCAGGAAGATGGCATATCAGATATGCAAGTCTGTAAATTGTAAGTACTTTGGCATATCTTCCAGAAACTGGAGTTTACTGAGAACAATTTAAGATCCAATGGATTTGGATCTTTCTCTAAAAGGAAAAAAAAACTTAAAAAGTACAAATTTGCAGTTACAAAAACAGTTACAGGGATGTAAAGTACATCATAGGGAATATAATCAATAATATGGTATGTAACTCAGTATGGTGTCTGGTTGGTACCAGACCTATCAGGAGCATCACTTCATAAGTTTTGTAAATGTCCTACTATGCTGTACACCTGAAAGGAATGTATTGTCAAATGGGGAAAAATGGGATCTAACATAATATGACTTAAGAGTTTGTATAAGTAAGATGTAGTTGATAACAAGTTGGTCAGTTTTACTGAATTTCATTCAGTGAAAGTATATTAATATATTGTCGTATAGAAGGCTATGAGCCTTTCAGATTCTAAAAATAATAAGCTAGAATCACTAGGTTTAAATTAAGGAATGGCAAATCTCAGCTCCATAAGAGAAAGATAATTCTTCCTTCATTTATAAAGGAGTTAGCTGTTAGTAGACTAATGTTTTAAGGAGGGTAGTGGGTTTCAGTTTTGATGGTTTTCTAGCAGACTATTGAATGTTGACCTTTCAGACTTGAGGAAAAGACATCAGGATTTTTTTTGTTGTTGTTGTTGGTAGGGATTTGGGGATTGGCTAAGTTTTGAGTTTTGATTTCTAGATTACAGCAACTTTTTATGTTTCATTCTCAGTTTTGCACAGTAATAAATTGACTCATACAGACTTAAAACCTGAAAACATCTTATTTGTGCAGTCTGACTACACAGAGGCATACAATCCCAAAATGGTAAGTCTTCAATTTATTTTCTTCATGGTTTTAAATTCATATTTTATGCCTTCTTAATAATTATGCTTCCTTAATCATCATTTATGGTTTTTAGAAACGTGATGAACGTACTCTAATAAATCCAGATATTAAAGTTGTAGACTTTGGAAGTGCAACATATGATGATGAACATCACAGTACATTGGTATCTACAAGACATTATAGGGCACCTGAAGTTATTTTAGGTAAGTATTTGTTAATTGTCCCTTGGGAACCTTTATCTTCATTGAAGCTGATTTTAAAATTTCCTTACCAATCAAGCTTTTATTTTTGTGGGACTTCCTTTTTCCCTTTTAGGAATTAATGTTATAAAACACATTAAGGATTTTAATTTCTTATTCCAAATAGTCACTTCTGGGACTTTAAGTGGCTTAACCTTCTGGAATTCAGTTTGCATGTTTGTAATATGCATGTCCAGTCTTTGTGTAGGTAGGTAGTGCCCATTTTATAGGTTAGGAAATTTGATCTCGGGAAAAAATTTTCTAAATCACTAGCCCAAAGAGCCTGAGTTAGGACTTGAAACCAGTGTCTTCTGAACCCTAATTCTTATATACTATGCGTTCATATTTAGTCTTGGGTTAAGTGATTTCTTTGGGATCTTTACCAGCTTAAACATTAAATTATACACATTATTGAAAATGTTTTTTTAAGAAAAAGTTTGCTTTGTTTTGCAGCCTTAGGATGGTCCCAACCATGTGATGTCTGGAGTATAGGATGTATTCTTATTGAATACTACCTTGGGTTTACAGTATTTCCAGTAAGTACTTTGCACAAGAAAAGTGCTTGTTTATGTGAATGAACACTAACACAAATACATTTATTAAAGTTGCTTCATAGACTTAGTTGTAGATAAATACAAAGAAATAAGAATTATGTAAATCTGATGCTGCTGGGCATTGGTATTTCCCTCATAGTTTATCATTTTATTTAAACTATTTTAAAGTATATTATAAACCAGGGGTCTGCAGCCTGCATGTGGCTTAGGATGGCTGCGAATGCAGCCCAACACAAAATCTTAAATTTACTTGAAACATGAGTTTTGTTTTGTTTGATTACGTGTTGCAGTGTATTTAATGTGTGGCCCAAGACAACTCTTCTTCCAGTGTGGCCCAGAGATGCCAAAAGGTTGGACACCCTTGTAGAAACAATCAGACCTGTTGAATTAGGGAATGTTTGGTGATCTTGTTTTGTAAGCATTATTTTTTTGTTGCTGAGAGTAGATCTTTTGTTAGTGATCTTCATGTCTAATCATGTAGGGACTAGAAATGTAGCAGCTCTGTTAAATAAATGAGAACAAGGCACAACATGCAAGTACAGGTAGTTAAGATTTTTTTTTTATTACTATTTTAGACACATGACAGTAAGGAGCACTTGGCAATGATGGAAAGGATTCTTGGACCTTTACCAAAACATATGATACAGAAAACCAGGTATGTTTAAGATTGTTACCTTTAGTATCGCTTAGTCATCTGTCCTGATTAGAACTGTGAAACAGTGAAGTCATACTAATGCTTTTTCATTTAAGTAGCTGATTACTTTTCTGGCAAGCCAGTAACTATCTCTAGGCTGCTTTTTAATCTCTGGGAAAGCACCCTGGCTGGTGTGGCTCAGTGGATTGAGTGCTGGCCTGCAAACCAAAGGGTTGCTGGTTAGATTCCCAGTCAGGGCACATGCCTGGGTTGTGGGCCAGGTCCCCAGTAGGAGATGCTTGAGAGGCAACCACATATGATGTTTTTGTCCTTATCTTTCCCCTCTCTCTAAAAATAAACGTTAAAAAATCTCTGAAAAAGCATTAGTCTTTGATTTATAAGAACATAACAGTTGATGAAACCAGTCACTTCTGCTAGATATTGTAAGTTTTCATTGTCAACATAAACATGGATATTAACTTACTCTTAGGAAACGTAAATATTTCCATCATGATAGATTGGACTGGGATGAAAACAGTTCTGCTGGCAGATATGTTTCAAGGCGCTGTAAACCTCTGAAGGTAAGCCTGGGTCATTATTTACATGATCAACTTTGAGTTTCCCCTCTTCGTGGTGGATAAATAAAATTACAATGTGTTGATAGAAAAAGCTGTTTGACTCTATTTCTTTTTCTTTCAGGAATTTATGCTTTCTCAGGATGATGAACATGAGCTTCTCTTTGACCTCATTCAGAAAATGTTGGAGTATGAACCAGCTAAAAGGATTACTCTCAAAGAAGCCTTAAAGCATCCTTTCTTTTATCCCCTAAAAAAAAATACATAGATCTCTAATTGTACAGCTCTCAAATTTTGTAGACTGCATCAGTCTAATTTTTAAATATTAAGTTATTTTGTACAGCTTTTGTAAATTTCTTAAATATTTGTATTGCCATGTTTATTTTGTTTGGATAGTTCAATTTAAGTATATAGCCAAGTAAAATGAACATCTTTTTCAATGATTTCTGTATAGAATGATTTATTCAGAATAAATTTTTTTGTTCATGAAATTACATGAATATGTACAATTTGTTTTTAGCACTATTTTTCTCTCGTCACTGACGAATGGATGTGTTTCTTCTACTGGAGGTTTCTTTGGAAATACTTGGTTTCCTCTTTAGCGATGGCCAGCATTGGGACTTAGGCCTTTCTTTTCTAAACCAAATGACATGGGGTGGTGAACACACAATTCAATGTACAAATGATACAGACTTGTACACCTGAAACCTAGATAATTTTATTAACCAGTATCACCCCAATAAAGTCAATTAATAAATACAGGATATAAAGAACTACAGAAACAAGCCAGGGAGATTTTGTTCTGGCTTTGTTCCTGTTCAAATTTAATACTGGAGTTTCCCTGTCTCCCTCTGAATGGGACTCTGCAAATGGCTTAAAGGTCCTGTGCTCCTTCAGGACATTAAGCTTCCAAATCCTTTATAGCCCAATCTGAGTTATCAAGGATGTCAGGTTTTTGTCCATAGTTTTAAGACTCTTAACACATTGTTTGCAGGTAGTTTTTAATCGCACGCTCTACTATCAGTTAACTTAAAACGTATAAATACGCTTCCTGCGTACAATGTGTTGAGTAGGTTCACAGCAAAAGAAGGTACAGAGGTTTCTGATACACTTCCTGCCCCCACCCCTAATATGTGTAGTCTCACACCGTAACACCCATCACTGGGGGGTACATTTATTGTAATGGGTGAACATCTGTTCATGTAATCACGCAAAGTCTATAGTCTTTAGCTTTACTTTTGCTGTTGTGTTATCAGTATTTATCTAGACAAATTTATGACGACGTGCTTCATCATAGAATAGAGTATTTTTACTGCTCTCAAAATATGTTCTGTTCATCCTTCCTGTTCTCAGTCTATGGTAACCACTGGTCTTTGGTATTGTCGCTGGTTTTGCCTTTTCCAAAATGTGTAGTTAGGATCACACGATACATGGCCTTTCCTTTTCCTAATTTTCTTTTTATCCTCACCCAAGGACATTTTTTTTCTTTTTTCATTGAGATAGCGAGCCCACAAGAGAAACATTTAATAGTTGCTGCCTTGTATGTGCCCCAGCAGGGAATCAAACCCACAACCTTTTGGTCTGTGGCCTGGATGTTCCAACCAATTGAGACACACCAGCCAGGGATACATACCCTTTTCAGATAGGTTTCACTTAAAGCAGCAATTTTTCAACTGGTGTGGGTGCTGAAAGATTTATTCTCTTGTAGAGAGAAGGAGAGATGATCAATTTGTTCCACTTACACATTCATTGGTTCTTGTAGGTGCCTTGACCAGGTATCAAGCCTGCAAACTTGGTTGGCATATTGGGACAAATGCTCTTACTAAGTTACTTGGTTAGAGCTGACCTTGCAAGAATTTTTAAAACATGATAGCTATTTAGTCAGGGGCACGGACCCCTTTTCCCTTAGATTGTCAAAGAAAAAATGACAGCTAACAAGAATAGCTGTCCACTGTGAATGAATTAGGTTTATTTGTCAGATCAGCAAAAAGTATTTTTTGGTGCCACAGAATTTTAGAAGTTTGTGTGCCACGAGGTGAAAAAAGTTGAAAGTATCTGACTTAAGTAATTTGCATTTAAAGTTCCTCCATGTCTTTTTATAGCTCATTCTATTATACTTTTTAAGATTTTAGAGAGGTGGGAAGGAAGGGAAAGGGAGAGAAAAGTCTGTACATTGACTGGTTGCCTCTCACTCCAACTGGGGACCTGGCCTGCCACCCAGGCGTGTGCCCTGACTCTGGAATCAAACCAGTGACTTTTCTGTTTGCAGGGTGGTAACTCAATCCACTGAGCCACACCAACCAGGGCACTTCAGTGCTGAATCATTCTATTGTTTCAGGGTACCACAGTTCATTCACCTACTGAAGGACAAGTTTTGACGATTCGGAATAAAGCTGCTATAAACATCCATATGCGGGTTTTTGTATGAACGTGTTTCCAATTTCACCAGGTTTCTTACTGTTGGCTTCTGAGAATTTTTGTATATTTTGGTTAACAGTCGTTTATCAGGTTTCTTTTACAAATATTTTCTCCCAGTCTGTAGCTTGTATTCTTTTTGCCTTCTGTAGAAGTTAATTTTTTAAAAGTTAGTTTATCAGTCTTTTCATAGATGCCACCTTTGATGGTGTTACCTATAAAAAGTCACCCTGCCCAGGGTCATCTAGGTTTTCTGATGTTTTGGTAGTTTTGTGTTTTACATTTAAGTCTAATCCATTTTGAGTTAATATTTGTGAAGGATGTAAAGTCTGTCTAGACTGTTTTGCATGTGAATGTTTAGTTGTTCCCAAGCCATTTGTTGAAAAGAGGATTTTATTAGAATTTTAAAAATACACTAAAGGCTGAGAGATTATAAATTCTTATTACCAAAATAAGGATCCCAACTTCAGAGCCAGATGGTCTGGATTCAAATATAGCCCTTAAGCTGCATGACCTTGGAATGTTACTAAATCTCTGGGCTTGCCTGTGTTATTTATAAAACTAAGGAAGATACAATATTTGCCTCAGTTATAAAATTAGTCTAATACATGAAAAACTGGGCCTTGGCTGGAAGGCTGTTGTTGGAGCATTGTCCTGTATGTACACCAGAAATTTGAAGGTTCAATTACAAGTCAGGGCACATACCTAGGTTGCACGTTTGATTTCCTGACCAATGGGTTTTTTTCTCTCTCCCTTAACTCTCTAGAATCGATTAATATATCTTCAGGTAAGAATTAAAATTTTTAAAAAAATTGGAATAGTGGCCTAGATTTACATAAGCTATTGGTTCTGGGGAGAAGTGGTACATACGTCTGATATTTTGCATGTTCCTTTGGTCCCATGCAACAGCCTTAAGATTAATTTACTTCACACTTAAAAAAGTTCTATCAAAGTTCCCTGTGCAAATTTCTCTGAACTTTTTTGAGAAAAGCCTTAAATTCTGTACTATACTATAATCCTACATTTTGAGATATGTAGATTTTGCCATTGAAGATGCTGACATTGATACTCACTTGTAATTCATAACTTAAGACCTGAGAATCAAAAGTGAATTGGTTACATGTTTGACTGAAAATAAAAGGCATTAGATTGGATGATATAAACCTTAGGGCCCTATTTTTTTTTAGATTTGAGAGGCTTATTCTGCCTCAGGAACTGAGGTATTCCAGGGCCAATTTGCTAACATCCCATTGGTTGGAGTCATCCTGTGCCCCAGAATCTACATGGGAGGGCATTACAAGTTTACATGGCAAAAGGTGTCAACAAAGGGAAGGGTAGAGAATTTACACCATCAATGGAATCAGTGACCCACCCTACCTACCCCCAGTCTATTGACAGAAGCCAGAGTGAACCTATTACACTAGGGGAGTCAAACTCATTTTCACTGGGGGCCACATTAGTCTCAAGGTTGCCTTCAAAGGGCCAAATATGATTTTAGGACTGTATAAATCTAACTACACCTTAACAGTTAAGCAAGAGCTTGGCACTGCCGCCGGGTAGAAACAAGGTACCAAGGTGGAGGGCCGGATTTGGCCCATGGGCCTTGTGTTTGCCACCTGTGTATTACACTAAGTACTGTATTTTTAGGACTAAGACGCACCAGACCGTAAGACATACCTAGGTTTTAGAAGAGGAAAATAAAAATTTTTGAACCAAAAAATGTAAAATGTGACCTCACCCCACTTCACTGCCCCCCCCCCCAGTGAACCAGGTAAGCTACATTTGGACTGTAAGACACACCCCCATTTCCCTCCCAAATTTGCGGGGGGGGGGGGGGGCGTCTTATAGTTGAGAAACACAGTATTACGTTCCTCATCTCAAAATCCTCCATAGGCTTCCCTATCAGTTTAACCAAAGTCCTTACAACCACCTTCATATTTGCTGGGCCACTCTTACCTTTCTGACCACATTACCAGCTGACTTTCTCCTTTAAAGCAGTACTGCGGCCTCACTGGCCTTATTCCTGTAACAAATACTGTCCTTGATGATAAGCATCTCACTTTCTCCTCCTTCAGGTCTTTATCTCAGCAAAGCATTTCCTGATTACCTTACTTAAAATTGCCACAATCTCTGTTGTGGACACTATTCATATGCCCCTCCCCCCTTTTTTTCCTACAGGAACTTTATTTTTACACAGCTCTGAAAGGAAGTTCTCTGACAGATATTTTGTTCCCAGCGTATACTAAAAACCTGTAACAATGTCAGACAGCTAGGAGGTGCTCAGCATTTGTTGAATGGAGGACTTTTTGGGGGAGCAGAGTTTTTAGGGGGAAATCCATGTAGAAAACCCAGGAAAGATTGTGCAGGCAGGAAGGAATCAGTAACTGCCACTGAGGCAAAAGTACCAATTATGTTCAATGAACAGCAAGGAAAGCAGTGTGGTTGAAGATGAATGGGTGTTGGAGACTATTAGATAAGGTTAGAGGTAGTCAGGGTCCAGATCACAGGCTTTGCAGATCAATGAAAGCAGATTTCATTTAGCACAAGATCAAGTCACTGGAAGTTTCCACATGAAAATGGTTCCACGTGAGAATGGGAGCCCCCTCCCCCACCCCCGTCCCAATACAAGAGAATTTCCTCTTTCCTTTCTTTAAATCTAATCTTTATTGTATTTTCCCCCATTACCATTTAGTACTATTATACCCCCCTCACCCCAGCAATCACCACTGTTGTCCAT
Organism: Phyllostomus discolor; assembly: GCF_004126475.2. Taxonomy (NCBI): domain Eukaryota; kingdom Metazoa; phylum Chordata; class Mammalia; order Chiroptera; family Phyllostomidae; genus Phyllostomus; species Phyllostomus discolor. Next base: position 28,877,764 of record NC_040906.2, read on the forward strand.
AGAGAACTGCCTCCTTCAAGTCACAGAAAAGGATTCCCAGAAGTTACAATATTTGGGTTTTGTTTCAAAAACTTCCAAGAGGGATTGGGGAAGGGAGTGGATGTAGACAAACTAATTGGCAGTGAGACAATAGCTGAAACTGGATGATAGCTCAATGAGAGTTTACATTTTCTTTTTAAAATTTTTACAGTTTTCACTTACTCACTTTAGGGAGGGAGGAATATCAACTTGTTCCACTTATTCATTCACTCATTCTCATGTGTGTCCTGACTGGGGCCTCAAACCCGCAACCGAATGAGCTACGTGGCCAGGGGTAAATTTTTTTAAAAAAAGCTTTCCATGTAACTGAACCACACTGACTACAGGGTGTACGTATTCCATTACATACTGACTGGCATTCTGTTGAATTTTACTTGCACTTACAAGACAACCCAAGCTAATAATGCTGCTGGTGGCCTGAATTAGGGTAGCAGTAGGGGAGAAACTATGTTAGAGTTGGAATGGCCAGGACTTGATGATACACCACGGCTTAAAGAGAAGCGACATGAAGCTTTCTTGAGAGGATAGATGGTGTTACTATTTTATTGAGACGCTGGCATTTTCTAAAAACATGTACATACTTGCTTATGTGTTTGAAGTACATGGGAGCCACACAAAAGCAAAACTGGTCTGGAGAAAAAAAATTTCTGGAGGAACAGGCCCTTTGACGGCATTTAAAACACCCAGTCAAAATGGACAAGGACTTAGCCTCAACCAACTTGGAGCACTTGACCACTAGCATACACAACCAATGCCAGCAGTTACTGCTTTTTTCTTTACATTAACAAGGAATTAATGTAAATTTTATTCACAACCTCAAAAGGACAGACAAGAAGCAAATTTCAGTTAAACAGGAATGATGCAGCAACATAATTACTGGTATGCATGTCTGTACTTGAGTTTGTTCAGAGTGCCAAGAACTATCTGGATCACCAGCTATCCGGTTTTCTCCATTCAACTGTTTGCTATGCCAACATCCATTACCCCACCTAGAATGAAAATGAGGTGTATTTACAGAGAAAATATTTTATTACGATACTAGAGAATGTAGAATATCTTTTTGAAGCAGAGGCTTCAGTCTATAAATGGGTTACTTATTCCCCCAATAGGTTTATCCTTTAAATTAACTTTTAAGCACAGCCTTAAGGATTTCAGCTTTAAAGAAATTCAAGAATTTTCTTCCTTAGGTATTTTAAATTGGTTATACTGATTGGAAATTCCCTGAAATGGAACAGCTCAATTATTTGATATCTTTGTAGCACCCCAAGTTCATTCATAATAGTTCCCAAAGCTGCACTAATACAACAATATTCTAGTATCAGTTTGACGATATTGGTTCCTCCGGATAAAATGTGTAAAGGAAAGGATTCAGTGGGTTTTTTTTTTAACCACTGTCTCCTCTAGGGCACTATAGTAAGCACAAACAACTGAGCTTTTAATTTAACCAAGGTTCTTCTTATTATTAAATTGACAATGATTGAGTGTACTTGTAAACTCATCCTTTTCTTTCAATTCATCCAGAGGTCTGACTATAATCCTAGAATCAGGATAAAAGGATTGTAAGTCACTGGAAAATTTAAAAAGTATTGAATACATCTTCCAGATTCCACTTAAAGCCTACTGAAAACTGTGTTTTAAACCTTTAGGCCTCAGCAGGCTAGTGAATAGGTAAACTTTAAATATTAGAGGACAAATATATTTATGAAAAATTATAGCAAGGCATTTACCAGAATTCTCACAGAAATGCTTATTAACCTACTTTACCTGGCACCTGTCAACAGCATCTGAGGAAAATTTTTACAAAGGTAATTTAGTAGTCTAAGCAACAACGCACAGTAAAATTTTGGCACCTATGTTACAAAGCCCAATAGTTTTGCGAGTTTCTGCAAGGAACCTAATTGAGTAGGACAGCAGGTGCATCAGTAAAATTCCAATACCATTTATCAAAGTGTTTTTGCTCAACTTTAAATAAATCACTCATCTAGAGTTTTAATTGATTTTTACAGATTAGAAGAAACCCAAATGCCTCTGTTACATTTACAATCAAGTAAGAATCTCTTAAGACCTCCAAAATGAATGGGAAATTACTTGTCTGATGCCTATGGTGGGCCGAGGTGTAAAGCATTAACTGTTAAAAAGATGGGTGACTGGCAGAAAACTAACATTCTCTATTTTCCAGTGACCCTGGGAGAAAAAAAAATACTGCTTCACGATATTGATCTACATGAAGATATGTCTGCCAATGCAAATGTCTATCTCTATGTCCACCCCTCTTAAAAAAAGACATGCCAGGGCATGCATTATCAGTGGGGGTGGTATCACCCCCAAATGGGACCCAAAAAGCCCTCACTCTTTTTAATACATAAAACAGATACAATACACATGTAGCTTATCTATAGTAAAATTTATTGGGGTGCTATTAGAAAAGTCTAAAAAGGCTTCCTGGGGGAGGGTGATAATGAGCTTGGAGAAACACTGAATTAGAAGCCAATCTCCCAGTCACATGCATTTCCTCTCACAACCATCATTATGTTGTGTCAAAATATCCTGTGGTATTTTTGGTATTTGGAGTTTTCTTAATAACATAATAAATATCTCTAGGACAATATTCCAGAATAATTAAGATTAAGAAACTATGACCAGCTCTAAATACACATTTAATTATGGTATCTAAGAGACTTATCCTTTGAAACCGACACCAAGTTAGGAAAGTCAACATTTATCCAATCATACAAGTACAATTTTAACATCTATATTAAGAATTACATATTTGAGGCCATAAATTGGCATTGGCAGCTGAGTCCCAAAATTACCACTTAAAATTCAAAATGAAAATCTGCAGTCTTTTCAGAAAGCATTTCCTTTCTTTTATACTGTCACAGGTGATATTCATTTATTGTAATATTGTAGTCAGTAAACACTACTTTGTCATTATGAAGAAAAAAACTATGATCAGACAAAGATCATAATGTAGTTCTGGAAGACTACACATTCTTTCACTATACACAGTATATAATAGAACAGAGTACACTTTGAACAGCAGTAACATGCAATGACTCAGTTGTAGAAATGTTATGTAGTTTCCACTACATCAGAATTCTGTGTAGGTGTTTACAATTTGGGAGCTACAAGGACAAAAAGAGCAATTATTTAATGCTTACATAATAGAGACACCTGAATGTATAACATACATTTTCTACTGGACATTAACAAGGAATTTACAAAAAAAGAAGACTGACCTACATAACCTAAGTATAAGGGTGGACTTTATTTTTTTTAAAAAAGTCTTTTGAGGACTACAAATTACAAAGTAAAAGCAGATCACTATGTAGGAACCTAGTGAATACATTTTGCCTGTGCATGAAAACTTGATCAAAGTTATTCATTTAACAATTTCACCCCATTCACAATGATATCAGTAATAATGCTCTCCTTAAGGTTACTATACAACTTTATTTCAAATTATACTACACATTATTCCCTCCAGATGAACTGCTAAACACCAAATTCTTGGCTCAAAAAAATGGCACCTCTGAAAGGGGCAACTTCTACCCAGTCTCTTATTCCAACCTAGTTTCTTTCAACAATCAAAACTTCCAAAATCTTCACATGTAAGATAAAGTTCTTTCCACCAAAAAGCGTGGTCATATTTTGTTTTCTACTGACTACATACATATATAGATGGATGACAGCAAGAAAAGATGAAAATTAAAAGGCAGCCATTAAAATAAATGAATCAACTGTATAGAAGAGATAGTTGGCTCATGGCAATTAAAAATAAAAGGCAACTAGGGTAAAGGCATTTCCTTTACTCACACTATTCCATGAGTCCTTTCCTACCAATCTAAGTATATGACAAGTGTTAACTTTGTTAAAGTGACAAGATTTTTCTAAGGTACAGTTGAAAATGGTATGAAAAGAATACCCAGCTATTTTGCCTGGAAAGATACAACGGAATGCAGAAATTTCTCAATGGGAAAAACTCAACTTCCTTCTTCCCACCACCTCTGCCAAGTACAATTTCCCAAAGACCCCACTTTCAAGCTTGTTCTCCATGGCTCCACTAAGGAATGGAAACCAGAGAACAAAAAACTGAGCTCAAGACATAAGGGTTAAAAATTAAGAAAATATTAACATGGAAGCAATGGCCCAAATACTCAAGAGTCATGTTAATGAATTCAACTGCTGTATATGAGGTTTTCCTGGATGAGGGCTTTGGGCACACCAAATTATCACACAAATCATTGCTTTTTGAGACTTTGGATACTTTTACAGTTTAATTTGCAAACAGAATTTTTATAACAAATTATTTTTAACCAAATCATATCTTGAAAACTTTATATAGAAAACCCAGGAAAAAAGTGAACTGTTCCTTGTGGAAGGCCTTAAATTACATTATTACAGTAGAAAATACAGGAGGTAGAAGAGAACTGAAAAGACTAATGCAACATTAGATTCAAATCTATAGCTCCTGTAGCTACTTACAACATGGTTTTTGAAACTAAACCCAACATTTCCAGTAACCATAGAAACAGTTAAAATAAAATTTGCTATGAAAGCCCTTATATCATGCTTGATATAGGGAGGTAGGAAGATGTAAGAACCAGGACACATGAGACATGACATTTTATCTACAACTCCTGTTTGCTTTACTGAGGGTGTAGTTTCAAAATTCAGTCACCTTCTTCAGCTTCAGACTCAGATTCTAGAAAAGGGGGAAAATGCAGTCAAGCATTATACAGTATCAGAAAACAAGTTCCCATTTATAATTGTGAAGCTTTTTATGATAATTAAAGGATCTTATTAATGTCCTACTTAAAATACAGGCATATTCAAAAGTATTCATTTATAAATGCAAAATTAATAAATATTAGATATTCTCAAAATTTTCAAATTTTCTCCAAAGAATGTTTAGTATTATGGCCACCAAAATATTTCAATAATTAAGGTCTAGTTTTCCTCACCTACCTCAAATAAACTTACAAAAATCTGTACTCTAGGTACAGAATGGCACCTGAATCAAAGGCAGCATGTGTGGGCTCATTCTACGGATGGCCAACTAAAACCAGTTCTCTGGCTTTACCAAACTAACTGCACAAAAGACTTACCTTCTTCAGCATTTTTGAGCCACTCCACAAACTTTTTCATTTGTTCAAGGAAGACACTTTTCCCCTTTGCAACATGTGCATCTTTATACCACTTCAGAATGGGCTCCTCACTCAGGACTTCAGCTATAAAGAAGAGAATGATCATTACATTCAGGTAGTTTTCGTACATGTTCTAACCACACAGTTAGAACCCAACTAAGGTGCAAATCCCTGCATGGCAACAAAGATCTTACTGGGGGGCATCCTGTACTCAAACATTCTCTAATTGCTTTTTTCAACAAATTAATTTTTTAAAAAACATAAAATGAGAGCCTGAGATTTAAAAAAACTTTTTATCAACTTGTTGCCCAAGTATGAACCTGCTGCTAGGAAAAAATGTTTTAAACCAGTGATTCTCTTAACTGACAGCAATTTTACTCCTCAAGGGCATTTGACAATGTTTAGAGACATTCTTGATAGTTACACTGGGGAGAAGTACTATTGATATAACATCTCTTGGACAGATGCCAGGGATGCTTTTAAACATTCTTCAGTGTACAGGTTGACAGTGACCTACAAGAGTTATTTGAGCCCTTGCTGGTGTGGCTCAGTGGGCTGAACTTTGGCCTATGAACCGAAAGGTCACTGGTTCAGTTCTCATCAGGACACATGACTGGGTTTCAGGCCAGGTCCCCAGTAGGGGGTGCTCAAGAGGCAACCACACATCAATGTTTCTCTCCCTCTCTCCTCTTCTAAAAAATAAACAAAAGCAAGCCAGTTATTTGGCCCAAAATATCAGTAGTACCAAGGTTGAGAAATGATCAGGGACATTTGTTAATTAAAAAAAATATATATTTATTTGAGAGAGGGGAAGGGAGGGAGAAAGAGAAACATCCATCAGCTGCCTCTTGCACATGCCCCAACAGCAGAGACACTAGGGACGGAACCTGCCACAGAGGCATGTGCTCTGACCAGGAATCAAAACAGTGACCTTTCCATTTGGATTTGTGGGACGCCCAACCAGTGAGCCACAACAGTCAGGGCTGATTTGTTTTTAGGTATGAAAATGGCACTGTGCTTTATTTAAAAAAGAAAAAAAAAAGTCCATATACTTCACAGATCAATACTGGAAAAATTAAGATTTAAATAATTATTTCTATGATTTATTTCTAAGTGGCAGCAAGTAGGGGCACACATACTTTTAAGAAACCTAATCACAAGCTTGATAACCACTAAAGCACGGACTACTTGGGAGTTCGTACCATTCTTTCTGTTTTAAATTTTTATTATATTGATTTTAGACTGAGAGAGGAAAGGAGAGAAACATAAATTTGTTACACCACTTATCCATGCATTCATTGCCGGATTCCTCTATGTGTCCTGAATGGGGATCAAACTCCAAACACCCTGGCATATTAGGACAACACTCCATCCAACTGAGCTACCTGGCCAGCGCCCCATTCTTAAAACAAAACAAAACAAAAACAAACAAAAAACAAACCACAAAAAAACAAAAAAAAAACAAGCACCCAATTCAATGGCAGTCAATTCAATTCTGTGATTAGAGTAAAATATTTTAGGGAGCTGGTGTTCAGACAACTACTCTTCAGAATTTTGTGTTCACAAAATTGTAATTTTAAATTACCTTTGTAAAAAAGCACCACTATTTTCTGGAAGGCTTTCATGAAATGAATGTTGTCGTAGCAATACTCCTGAATCTTCAGTAACAGAGTCAGCTCAGACTGACCTTGAGTAGTAAAGGCAGCAAGGAGAGGGCTGTATTGCTTTTGAAGGGGAGAAAAGATTTAGTTACTCATTCTGCTGGCCATCCATTATAAAGTTTCTGAAATATAGAACATAACTCATCTTCCACAACCACTATGAATTTTATCTATTTAGTGGAAATAAAAAAGTAGTGAAGCAGAAAAATCTGCTAAGCATCTATATCAAACAAGCAACTGCATCAAGAATTCCAGTTAACTGTCAATACAATGTTTAATATTTTATAGGAAAGAGAATAAAATGCTTCTATTTGCCGATTTTCCCAAAGGCAAACACCAAATTGCAGGCTTAAGCTATTTTCCAGCAAGTATTCATTTTTAACCCGTGAACCAACCAAAGTCCAAGTCAGACTTTTTAAAAGGTTATATCAATAATTAGTATGTTGTCTATTTACTGGTAAATTATTCCCAGGAACCACAAATGCAATAAATGCTCTTAGAAAAAAGCACAGTAACAGTTTACTTTTCCCAACGTAGAAGCAGAATGTTTGGTTAGAGAACAGATCTAATACCTTCAAGTGCTTGATGGCTTGCTCTGCTACAAGCTCCTCTTTTTTATTCCATTCCACGGTGCTCATTACACTGGACCAGACTATTCCAATGACAACGGGTTCTGGGATGTTGTTTTTTTTCATCTCCTCCTTGACATACAAAATTATCTGCAAAAGAATCCAAATTTAGTTATCAGAAATTATATGTATGCATGTTATGTATGTACATATTTCATATATCAAACTTAGAAGTTATACAAAAGCATGAAAAGACCTTTCCATGCAAGCAGCAACCACATGTGTACCACATGTAATCAAAGAGCTTTTGGACCTGGAAGGGTGGATCTCTAGTTCAAACCTTGGTTTACACATAGGCAAACTGGCTAGGAAAGGACTGAGATGGAAACAGGACTGTCCACTAGCTTACACCCTACAAAATCCCCAAGTATGACAATTTCTGGACACCAATAAGGCACTAAGGATGAAAAAGACAGAGGCAAAGCCCCAGCATAATATTTTACAGCTATTAAAGCCCACTCTGGTGAAATACTTAAAATTTTTTCTTTGCCAGAAACTTGGCCATATAATGACAGTTTAAACAAAAATATCTTACATCCTTAAATGGATCACCACGGGACATCTGTTCTTGAAGTTCTTTCTGGAGTTCCTTACGAGCTCCAATGGTTTGCTGATTCCGAACATATTCTGAAAGCTCTTTTAAGCCCGCCTCAGTGAAGTACTTCGTGAAGTGTTCAACGCTTTGTTTATTGGCAGGAAAAAGTTCCTGAAAGGAGAATTTAATGTAAGTAAATAATCTTTAAATCAGATTAAGAAAAACTGTTTTCTTCACAGGTTAAAATGACAAAGTTCTGTTATTGCACTTTCCTAGCAAGAATGGGAAAAAAAAAATGAAAGAAGTTACAAACCATCAGCCTGTTATCCATGCTGACTTTCCGAAGACTTGCAGCTACTGCATTGATATCTTTTTCATTGATCCATGATTTAAAGAGCTTTACAGCAAAAGCTGCTGAAACCCCTATAGAAGAAAAGAGCATACTTAACAGAAGTTCCATCCTGGACTCAACCTCTGCATCTTTCCATTTCCTCCCTCCATAGTTCAACTACACAGGATTCCTCACTTTATCCGCACACTTACCCCTGGACTTCCTTCTGCTACTGCTTACCATTTAACTCCAATTTCTCTATTCTAACATTTGCTGGTTATGTATTCTTAGTCAAGTTACTTAAACTGTTTTCCAATGTATAAAATCAATGTAACAGTTCTTACACTTGACAGGGTTGTTGTGAGAATTAAAATAATGCATGTTACATACTCAGTACTCTTAGTAAAATAAAGAAATTAGCCTTTTATTATTCTAAAGAATAATTTAACTATGGAAATCAATATGAGACTTATTTCCCTTTTCAGCTTGACACTTTTCCCAATGGCACTTCCTCTGTTAAACAAGTTTCCAAGTCTCCCAATTGGAACTCATCTAAGTCACCACAGAACTGAATCTTCTTTACTTTCCATCTGGACCCTGGATATTTGCTGTATGCCTAAAGCAAGCCATTAACTCTGGATGCCAAAAGTATACAATAAATGTCTAATGAATTTAAATGCAACTACTCAATTTAAGGATAGTTAAAAACACTATTACACAGGTCAAACCTAGATAAATTATATCCTGTATCAGTTCATCTTTCATGCCCTTATCTATCCTACTCTGACAACTAAAGACTACCCTTTACTAAAAGTTAATTACCTTCTTTAACCAAATTCTCATTATAAAGGCTATTAAGAATGGATGCATTAAGTGTTCCATTAGCCAGAAGAACACCAGTCAACATAGCCAGCTTGTTCCTCTCCGACTCCGAAAAACCCTTTAAGAACAGCAGCAGCTATAAAAGGAAATAGTTATGGGTTAAAAGAGCAATTGTATTATACAAAGGGAAGCAATAAAGCATACTATATGGGTGACAAGTATGGGCTCTAGAGTACCACCCAAGTTTCTGCCTCAATGATAATACTCATTAACTAAGTGATCTTCCTCAAGTTAACTTCTGCGCCTCAGTTTCCTCATATGTAAAATGCTGATAAAACTTGTTTCACAGGGTTTTTGTGAACAGTAAATGACTTAACAATTAGAATAGTGTCTGATACCCTAAAAATGTTACTAAAAGCATTACCAGATTTTCTATGCACCTATATACAGTACATCTAAGACTCAAATAGCAAGTATGCTAAATTTCTTTTTCAATGTTTTTAACTCTGGTGCTCTACCCTCTAATCTTCTGAACAAACCCCACTTTGGATTTTAGGGTTTGCCATTGTTTGGACATGGGGCTAAGGAACAATGTACAGCAAATTAAACTAAATGGTTTACCTCCAAACTACATTTCAGAGACAGCCTACCTAAGTATCTAAAATTATCTAAAAAACCCTGGCCAGGTAGCTCAGTTGGTCAGAGCATCAACCTGATACACCAAGGTTGTGGGTTTGATCCCCAGTCAGGGCACATATAAAAATCAATCAATAATGAACAATGAATCAATGCTCCCCCCAAACCAATAGATAAAATTTAAAAATAAAATAATCTCAAACAGCATGGAGGCTCCTCTAAAAAACTAAAAATACAAATAAAAAAACAAAAAACTAAACAAAAAACCCTACCAGCCCTGCCTGGGTGGCTCAGTTGGAGCATCATTCCATACCCCAAAAGGTTGCGGGTTTGATTCCCAGTTGGAGCGCATACAGGAGGCAAATGATCAATGTCTCTCTCTCTCTTCCCCACCCTCCCTCCCTCTTGTTTTAAAGATCAATAAACATACCTTCAAGTGAGGATTAAAAAAAAGAAAAAGAAACAAAAAGAACTATCATATGACCTAGCAATCCCACTTCTGGGTATTTATCTTAAGAAATCCAAAACATTCATTCAAAAAGATATATACATTCCTATGTTCACTGTAGCATTATTTATAACAGCCAAGATATGGAAAAAAGATATAAAAAAAAGCTGTGGTACATACATACAATGAAATATTACTTGGCCACAAAAATAAGAATGAAATCTTTCCAATTCCAACGACATGGATGGACCTAGAGCAGGGGTGTCAAACTCATTTTCACTGTGGGCCACATCAGCCTCATGGTTGCCTTCAAAGGGCCGATTATAATTTTAAGACTGTATAAATGTAACTACTCCTTAACTAGGGGCAAGGAGCTCGGTGCTGCCACCAGGTAGAAACAAGGTGCTGGGCTGGATAAAACAAGGTGGAGGGTGGGATTTGGCCCTCGGACCTTGTGTTTGCCACCTGTAATCTAGAGGCTATTTTTGCTAAGTGAAATAAGTCAATCAGAAAGACAAATACCATATGATTTCACTTATATGTAGAAACCTAAAAAAAATAAATAGACAACAGAAACAAATTGATAAATACAGAGAACAAACTGATGGTCACCTGATGGGGACTGGTGAAAAGGGGAAGTGATTAACAAGTACATATGGCAGTTACATTGAAAATTATCTTAAATCTGCAGCAAAATTAGCTTTTAACATTCCATTCTTTGACCTCAACTTACTGTCTTCCACAAAACATATTGCTCCTCATACCTTTTTTACTTCATCTTCAAAACCTTTCTCCAGGTATTTGTAGCGCCTGATTAACTTGTTAAAAACCTATGAAGAAGAATAAAGAAATTTAATGATGACTTCCTGTGTACAGACTCCTAATAAAAAGATCTAGGTTAGGGCCAATGAGATCCCTCCAATGGTATCTCGAGAAACAGCAAAGGAGTGAACCTTTCACTAGATATAGGCTGTTTAAATTAGCATGGGAACAATCCATCCATTCCCAAACCCTGCAATGTACCAATGCAATACTGTTAACACTTTAATAGCACCCTGCAACAAATTTTTACTACCAGTATTGAAGCAAAGACTAGTTATCGCTCAAATATAAGTCATTTACCCATTTGTAGACTAACAGAGTAAGATCATGAAATACAGTTATGTCTTTGTAATGACATTGATAACAGTATCTGTTAGATATACTGGAATTCTTTGCTTACTATAATGCAAACATACCTACTGGTATACATGAAAGCTTCATGTAAGATTCTGATTGGTAAACCTATCTGCCTATAACTCACTCATCTTTTGAAAAGTTATATGCAAAGTAACTCCATGATGGAAATCATGACAGGGAACTGATTTTCTTTTCAGTTTGACTTTTTTTCTAATGGATTAATTCCAGAGGGACAAACAGGAAAAGCTAACTCAATCTTTTTCTAATTGTTTTTCTCAACACATTTTAAAGTTTTTAATTTATCATATTTCACCAAGAGCACTGCCTTAAACCTTCAGTTCAAATTCCTTAAATCTCCCTGTACCCTCTTAAAAGTACTCTTTCTTAAACATCAGTGAGATGGATAGTAGCTAACCAAAATTATTATGTCAAGTTTTATTTACCTGAGCAAATGCTTGCATGGTCTCTAGGTCTTCTTGTGCTGCGAACACACAGACATCTGTACGCATCATGTCATCTGCCAATGTACCACCTGGGGCTAAGGCATATTTTACAAAAAATTTGCAGTGACCTTCATTTAAAATTAGTAATCATTTCATGCTTACTTTCTGTGATAAAATAAAATTATAAAAATTCTAACATGATTTGAAAGCAATTTCTCAGTAGCAACATGGCTAGGTTGGTTTAATACATTTGAAACAGTGAAACAATTTACAGGAACAATTAAAGTAACCCACTTTAGCAACTCCATGAAACTTGCTGCATTAGCTATTCAATCATTAGTGCCAAATCTGTCACCCAAGTGGAGATGTTTACAGTTGGTTTTGGTGTGTAATTTTACATATAGAAAACTTCCCTTCAAGCTTCCAAAGAGGTTGGCTATAAATATCCACAGATTAAATACTTTATCTTTTAGATACATTTAGTATTTATAGACAAAAAAAAAATGTCTGATGTACACCTTAAAATATGCGGGAAGGGGGATGAAATTGTTAATAATTATTGAAGTTAGGTAACAGATCAAAAGTTCATCACATTACTCTCTCCAGGATATGTTCGAAAATCTCCTAAGTAAGTGTTTAAAAAAAATTTTATAATAGGCTTATTGATAGTATTATGAATAGTAAGATATATTTCTTATTATGAACTGGTAATACAATGAAAAATTCATTTGACTGGGCACTAGAATATATGTTAAGTTCCTAGTTCCACTCACTGAGCAATTGTTTGACTGCATGCAAGTCACTGAAGCCTTTCTGAGCCTCCATTCTGCATACCTTATACTGATGGAGTTCTAATTCTGTCAGCTTGGTGGTGAGGGTCAAGACCACCAAGGCCCTAGAATCAGGGCCTAGATAAATATTGCCATAAAATATTTTGAAATACCTCATAAGAGCTATGGAAATGAAATTACCATCATCATTTGAAGATATATAACTAAGTAGTACATTCTGTTAAAACATCCTGAGCTGCTGCTGAAGGCAGGAGTTACATTAAAGCAGCACTGTGCAGCAGAAATATGTAAACCACACAGTGTATTTTCAAATCTTCTAGTAGTCATATTAAAAACAAAGGCTGAAATTAATTTTAATTTGTCAAATAGTTCATATTCTGAATTCTAACAATCTTCTCCATGTAGCATACTTCCCACAAAACCAGACACTTACCCAGCATTCCCCCGGCCACCAGAATGTCAAAGAGTGTTTCTGCATATCGGCGGTAATCAAGTTTTGCTCCAGAGGCATCAAGAAACTTTGCTACTGCTTCCAAATCAGTACCAGTTTCAGTTAAGCCTTGAATAATACAGTCTTGAAACTGAGTAGGGTCAAACCTCTCTTTTTCATCTGAGGGGAAAACCCCAAAACATTTAGTTTCAAAAGGTTTATCAAAACACCAGGAAACCACTACCTTATGAAGTTATAATCACTGAATAAGTTAATTACATTCATTACAATTTCATTTATTTCAACAGCTGGAAAACAAACACAGCTAGATTACCCAAGACCTGGAACACTAGCAAATAAACAGGAGACTAAACACATGTCCTGTGCAAGTTCCCCTCCACTAGCTGAAGGCAGGATTGCCTAAGCACAGAATCGTATAGCTATTCTTCCACTATCTTTTCATGTAAATCTCATTAAATGAGCTGAATAAACTAGTGTGCTCCTACTACCAGGGGACAATTTCTATCTGGAATGTTCTTCCATTGCCTCTGGGCTTTTCTGAAATTTAGGTCAACCTCCAAACCTCAGGCAAATTTTATCACTGAGTGAAATTTTGTCCAAACATGGGAGCTGGAGCTGTTAATTCTTTTCTGTAAATGAACCTAACACTTTGTATGCTTTAAAAAAAAAAAAAAAAAAAAAGAGAGAGGAAAAAAAAAAACAACAAAAATTAAAAAAAAAAAAACCCACTCCTTTGATACTTATTAAAGATCCAATATATGACAGAAACTGTGGTAGATCTTTTGCTTCAATCCTTGTAGCAATCTTGCAAGGTAGATCTTTTTGTTCCCACTATAAAGGAGAACTGAAGGCTGGAGAAATTCAAGACTAGTAGCTAAGAGCAAGCGTTCTCTAGTCAAAATGCCCGATCCAAATCCTGATCACCACCATTTTAACTGTCTGAGGAAATAGTTTCATTCTTTATGCATAAATTTTCCTATTGTAAATGGTGCTTAAGAGTAGTACCTATCTTATAAAATTGTTGGGAATGTTAAATGATATACATAAGATAGAAAGCACTCAGAACAGTGCCCTGGGTACACAACTTCTACTGAATTGCTATTACAGATTCCATGATAGGGTTTGATTTCTCTACGTTAGATATTACCTTAATGCTCACACAGAATGAGGGTGACCAACTCTTCCCTCTTTTCCTCAGGACTTTCTCGTTTTTAACATTGAAAGGCCTGTGGTTCTGGGATCTATATACAGTCCTAGATAAATTAGGATGGTTGTTCACCCTATCTAAGACCCAATCATCAAGAATTAGGAGGGCATCTCCTAACAAGTGATCTCAATCTGGAAGCGGGGAAGTGACATCCCTTTCTGATGCTAACAATAAAATAAAGGTGATGCCAGTAATCCACATATTCTAGAGGATACAGACTCTTCCCTATTTTTGCTAAATTGTTCTGGTTCCCAACTTCTGTTCCTCCTTTTGAGAAAAACTGGCTTAAATGTAAATGAATCTGCAACAAATCACTCTTTGGTCTCTCTACTACGAGGAGACTAGAGTTAAAGATTACAAAAGATTCTGTAATATACATCTCAAAGTATCTCTACTCGGAGTACAAAAACACAATTTATAGCCATTAGTTGACTCAATTCTCTTTTTCCTTAAAGTCTCATATGAAATAAGGTTGATATGTGCCTTTGAGCAACACCAAGAAGTTTGGGGAACATATTAAACTGGATATAAAATATACCTGAGACCACATCTCATTTAACTTTGTATCACTAGTGTAGTAGTGCCTCACTACACAATTCAAAATTCATCTAAATTTCCATAAATACAGAAGTCATCCATATAATTTTAGTACTTTTCTTACTAAGCCTATGAAAAATGTTTAATTAAAAAAATCAAAATATTACACTGTGAACTCTGTTCCATAATTAACTTCCATGGGTTAAGTCTGATTTTCCTCTCAGGTATCTTCACAAAGTTTGGGTGAAATTAGTGATCACATTAGGAGCTCTTTTTACAACTGAACCTTTTCTCTCAAGCAAAAATTTGCTTAAATGAAATTTGCCACTAAAAATTCAACTCATATTTTTCAAATAAAATTACTTAAAAATAGTAAGGGTTTATCAACTAGAAATTCAAGTTCCTTCCTGGTATTTTCTCTTAAGGTTTTAGTATCGAGCAACTGCCAGCCAGAAGACCCAAGATATAAAAGTTATTCTGGAGGTTTGAAGAGAGATATTTTTAAAACATAAATTTACCTCTTTTTCTGGTTTTAAAACGCTGGCCTGATAGCGTTGGCTTTTGCTGCTTTTGATTATTCATAAAAGACACCCTAGGAAAAGAAAATAAGGCCTTAAAAATCAGTGCCATGACATTCATTTCAAAAACAAAGCATCAAACTTTGTTCTAGTCACATGTACAACTAGCTGAACACTCGCTTTGTCTTGACAATATACCTGAGCAGGCAAAAGTAATTACTTTCGCTTTCATGAACAGAATTTCAAAACCTGCATTTCCCCTCCATCACAGGGGTGTTCAACCTGCAGCCCAGAATGGCTATGAACACAGCCCAAAAACAAAACCGTAAATTTACTTAAAACCTTTTCTTTTGCTCATCAGTTTTCGTTAGTGTTTGTGTATTTCATGTGTGGCCCAAGACAACTCTTCTAGTGTGGCCCAAAGACGCCAAAAGGTTGGACACCCCTGCCCGACAAGAAACCCTTGAAAGACGTAATGTGAAATACACCTCTAGGTGACTTTACACAGCCAGTGATTGGTAGCAAATCACCCACCATAAACATTTTTGGGTCTCTCCCTCATTCCTCTTCAAATTCGCTAACACCCTGCGCTACCTAAGCACCACAGAATGCTAACAGAGATTACCATCTAGTCAATCGTGCACGTCAGTTTTGGGATGCTGTCAAAAGATGAATACCTTCTTTTGAGAAACCCTTCCCTTAAGTCGTACCTGTGATCCCACCGACTGCTTCACCACCCCCGTCTGCAAAATTAACTGTCAGCGGGCCTAGCCTCCTCTGGCCCATACCCCACAAATCCAAGGCCTCTTCGAAGGGCACGTGTCCGCCTATTCACACCCTTCCTGTACCTCCCGCCAGAACGACTGACAACCCACGACTTCGCCCAGGATCCCCTCGGGCCAGCGAGGCGCCACAGGGGCTACACCTCTCCCGGAAGCCCCTTCTTTACTGACCCCGTCGCCGGCGTCCGCCGCAAAGAGCGGACCACAGGAGCCGAGGCGCTTCGCGCCGGGGGCCCAGCCGCCCCGTACATCCGCCCGCCCTCCAGCGAAAGCAGCTGCGGTGGAGGCGGCCGCGGTGGTGGTGGCGGCTCCTCCGCCCCACCCGCCGGAACCCCCCACGCATACATCACCCAACAGAGGCCACAGTGGCTTTGTTACCCAGGCCGGGCTGGGCCAGAGGGGGGCTTGTCTCGGGCACTGCCTCCGCCGCGACACACCTCCGGGGTCCACGTTCCGGCCCGGGGCCACCGCCCCTTGGCTTCCACGATGAGGCTGCGGCCCCAGCCCTGGAAAACTGGCTCCGGACCCGGCCTAACCTCATGCGGCGGCCTCCCCGGGGCCCATCCAAACCCGGCTGGCACAGGGCCGCCATCTCCCTCGCTCTCTACCCGGTGATGAGGGGCCGCAACCTCCACCCCAGAGAAGAGGGCGCCAAGCCTCACCGAATTTAAGGCGAAGAGAAAAGGGCCAGAAATTCCAGATGTGGCGACAACTGCGGCGGTCTCTCCTCTGCGACCGGAACTAACGCGAGGAGGAGGGAAGAAGTGCTACCCCCGCCCCACCAGTCCTCTATCGCGAGATTTCTTCCTGTGGCGTCTTGCCCCGCCCCTCTCTGGACTTGAGCCTGTATCTTTCCCTTTCCTGGGGCTACGGATGGGAAAGTAGGGAAAGGGAGGAAGGAGGAATTTCAAGCCTTATTTTATTCCATTATTGAGTTACAGATTTCTCGGACACTTATCCTCGACTAGCTTATCGTTCTCTCCCGGCGCCGTTATCTGGCCTCTTAGCACATGGAAGGGTTAGAACAAAAGTTGCCCATCACCCTCACCAGTCTCGAGGAAGTTGGAGACCTTCGCCCCAGACCCTAACCCCAGCGTCCCCCTCCTCTTCCGCCGGAAGTCGAGGCTAGAGGGCGTGGTAGGGCGACGGTGGTGGTAGCGGTTTGGACGTTGAGTTGTTGGGTTAAGGTTCCTCCTCTTTGCCTGGCCTGGCCCCTGCTCCCGGCCGGGCTGGTAGAACTAGCTCAGACTAAGTCCAAAACGGGGTGACATTGCTCTATGGTGCTTGGCAGGTGGGGTCGTGCACTACCTCCTTAAGAGCGAGGAAGAGCCCCCCGGAGGGCTTAGGAAGGAATTCTAATCTCGGACTGTGGCCAGTAGTCTCCTTGCAGTAGTCTCCTGTCATTTTCTCCTGAGTGTGGTAGTTGTGGGAATTTGGGGAGTATCAGAGTCCCCTGGGGTATATTTAAAAGCACATTGCTCAGCCTCACCCACAGAGATTATGAAGATCTGGTGTGATGTAGTAGACCATCCTGCGTGGCATGGGCCCAGCCCCCAGTGGCAAACATTTGCTGCTAAGAAACTTCCTAAAAACCATCCTAAGCCTGCCAGAGAACCAGTGTAACCAGTTCAACCACTTGTGTCCTTTCACTTGCAAATATCCCTCTTCTGTGATGTGATTACCACCATCCTCTCCTTTGTTTTCTGTATAAGGTAACCACCTAAAGCCAGCCTGTGCATAGTTAATGAGGACCTTCTTGTAATGTGCCCAGTAAGATAATAAAAGTTCTTTGGAGAAAGGGCTGAGGCTTTTGCTCCCTTTGAGAGAGAAGCCACTCTCCCTTTTCTTCCACAGGATTCAGTAGTCCGTGTGAATTTCTTTTGTTTCAGCTACACCACCATGGACCCCACGCTAGGGGGTCCGCGACAGTGTAGGACTCAAGAATATGTGTTTCTAACTGGCAGTTTGTAGTCATGCTGATGCTGCTGATATAGGGACCTCAATTTTGAGAACCGCTGGAGAAGAGGCTGTATCCGTCAGAGAGCTGGGGGACAAAAAGATAATGCATGTGAAAAGCACTGGACGTTATAATACAGCAGAAAAAGAAATGCACAGTGTCTCCAGGACCTAGCCTTATATTTTATTCCCTCTTTGTACCTCAGTTGTTTACCTCTGTTGCTCCCTTACTCTTCTCCTACCAGAGAAACCTCCAAATCAGGGTTTGTCCTTAAAATCATCTTCCCTGGATCTTGCTTCTCTTCCTTGTCAAATATTTTGGTAAAGTAGCCTACATAAATTTACTGATTTTCCTTAATATCTACCCTCATCCCCTGTTTTCTCCCAACTTCAGGGAAAATTGCTTTCTCAGAGTTCCTTCCTGAGATGATTGCCAAATCCAGTAATTCTCTCAATGCTAACCTCTTGGCCTCTGAACTATTTAAGGTGTTGTTACCTATTTCCTTAAAACTTTGCTCCAAAGGCCCCTGTTACCTCTCATATTTTGTATTTGTTGGCTCCTCTTTTCTGTACCTTTTATCTCGGTCATGCTTTCTTACATGTGTTGACTTAAGAAATGCCCAAACTTAAAGAGAATTTTTATAAGGGTTTATGTGAGCCAAACTGACAACATATGTTGGGAAGCAAAATCTCAAATCCTCCAGAGAGTGACAGTTTTGAAGTTTCTTTTATACATTTGGAATAAAGGAAGGCATAAAAGGAAGGTTTTGTGAAAATGGGAGAAAGTAAGGTGGGGACTGGAATACAGTAGGGTTAACAAGACTATGTGCTTTCTTGAGGGTCATTATGCCTTTGAGGGGTCTGGAAAAGAGGATTACATCTGGCATTTCAAATATGTGTTAGCCTAGCTGCACAAGAAAAGTAGATAGGGTTGGCTTAGCCTTTACTAAAGAAGTTATAGACCTGGGGCATGACTGCCCACCCCACATGGTAGCCTCATACGTTACCAGGGATTTAGCTGTTATTTCCACTTAAAATACTACCAAATTCATTTACTGAATCATTAAATATTTATTGAGTCCAGACTTTGTGCCCTTCCATGCTGAGCAAACAGCAG
This sequence comes from Phyllostomus discolor, assembly GCF_004126475.2. Lineage (NCBI taxonomy): Eukaryota > Metazoa > Chordata > Mammalia > Chiroptera > Phyllostomidae > Phyllostomus > Phyllostomus discolor. Next base: position 28,896,993 of record NC_040906.2, read on the forward strand.
TGTGAAGGGCCTGGCCCATAAAAGGAACCAGGAGGCCTGGGTGTGAGAAGCAGAGGGAAGCCTTTTTCCCCAGAGTCCCAATGAGGCAGGAGATAGAATAGGAATGAGGAAGTCCTGAGACTGTGCAGCTGTAGTCAGTCAGCATCCTGATTTCTGAGAATCCCCTTGAGGCACCTGGCAAGGGGCTACACTTGCACACTAGAGCCTCCGTTGTACTGTTGCCTCAATATCCTAAATTAGCACTGCAGCTTCCTCCCCATGTGAGCAATTAAAGAGAATAATGGGACCCAATAAAGCCTGCACCCTTTCGGGAAGGGGGCCATTCTCTGGTCAGAGGTGGCCCACTCCTGAATCTTGGGATGTGTACTCTTCTTAATAAATCTCTCTTGCTTCACTTAATTCTGTGTAGACTCTTCAATTCTTTGTTCAGGATCACCAAGAGCCTGGACCCTGTCTTTGTCTGCAACACCAATCCACACTATCTGGTATCTCCACTGAATGCAAAACTAAAAGCTTTTAAAGCCCTGGCTGGCGTAGCTCAGTGGATTGAGCGCAGGCTGGGAACCAAAGTGTCCCAGGTTCGATTCCCAGCCAGGGTACATTCCTGGGTTGCAGGCCATAACCTCCAGCAACCGCACATTGATGTTTCTCTCTTTCTCGCTCCCCCTCCCTTCCCTCCCTAAAAATAAATAAATAAAATCTTTAAAAAAAAGTTTAACTATAAAAAACACTAAAAGCTTTTAGTGCTATTGATTACTCTTATCCTAAAACTGTTTTTCTCACTTGTGAAGTCTGTTAAAGATACTCTGTTCCACTAATAAAAATATTAGCCACTTTTATATATAGCGGGTACACATGCATTCTTCTGAGCACTTTATATATTAATCTTTTTCCTCAAAACTACCCTATGATCTACATTTCTGGCCAAGATGGAGGCATAGATAGACATACTGTGTCTCTTCACACAACCAAGATAGATACAACAACAATTTAGAAACAGAATAACAACCAGAACTGACAGAAAACTGAACTGTATGGAAGTCGGACAACCAAGGAGTTAAAATAAAATTGATCGGCCCAGACCTGCAGGAGGGGCGGGGTCGGGAAGCTGGGCAGAAAGCGTTGGGACTGGCGTGTAAGGTATCCAGGGAGAACAAGACCTTGGTGAGCGGACCCTAGGTGCACAAGCGGCAGCTGGCAGGCCCCAGCTGAGGGGTGGCAACTGGCAGACCCAGAGAGACGGCGATTGTGAAGCAAGGCACTGCATGCAACCCAGGATCCCGGTGCTGGGAAATAGAGCCTTGGGGCACTGATTGAAAACACCTGTGGGGGTTGAGGTGCAGGGAGAGACACTCCCAGCCTCACAGGAGAGGTCATTGGAAAGACCCACGGTGTGCACAAGACCACCCACACGGGAATTGGCACCAGAGGGACCCAGTTTGCTCAGGAGAAGTGGCGGAAGGAACTGAGGTCCCACGGAGAGCGGAGCAAGCACCTTTGTTCCCTCTCAGACCCTGCCCCCACATACAGTGTCACCACTCAGCGACTGGGGTGCCCCTCCCTGGTGAACACCTAAGGCTCTGCCCTTCATATGTAACAGGTGCGACCAGACCAAAGGAATAAAAAAAAGATGGCTCAAACAGAAGAACAAATGAAAGCCTCAGAATCAGTACTTTTAAGCAACCAAGAGATAGCCAACCTATCAGATGCACAGTTCAAAACACTAGTGGTCAGGATGCTCACAGAATTGGTTGATTTTGGTTACAAATTAGATGACAAAGTGAAGGCTACACTAAGTGAAATGAAGAAAAATGTACAGGGAACCAATAGTGATGGAATGAAAGCTGGGTTTCACATCAATGGAGTGGACCAGAAGGAAGAAAAAAACATAATCATAAAAGAATGAAGAAATAAGAATTCAGAAAAATGAGGAGAGGCTTAGGAACCTCCAGGACATCTTTAAATGTTCTAACATCCAAATTATAGGGGTACCAGAAGAAGAAGAGGAAGAGCAACAAGTGGATAATTTATTTGAACAAATAATAAAGGAGAACTTCCCCATTCTGGCAAAGGAAATAGACTTCCAGGAAGTCCAGGAAGCTCAGAGAGTCCCAAAGAAGTTGGACCCAAGAAGGAACACACCAAGGCACATCATAATTGTATTAGCCGAAGTAAAAATGAAGGAGAGAGTTCTAGAAGCAGCAAAAGATAAGGGGGCAGTAACCTACAAAGGAGTTCCCATCAGACTGTCAGCTGATTTCTCAAAAGAGACCTTGCAGGCAAGAAGGGGCTGGAAAGAAGTATTCCAAGTCATGAAAGGCAAGGACCTACATCCCAGATTGCTCTATCCAGCAAAGCTTTCATTTAGGATGGAAGGGCAGATAAAGTGCTTCTCAGATAAGGTCAAGTTCAAGGAGTTCATCATCACCAAGCCCTTATTTTATGAAATGTTAAAGGGACTTATCTAAGAAAAAAAGGTAAAAAACATGTAGAGTAAAATGACAGCAAACTCACAATTATTAACAACCACACTTAAAACAAAAACATAAAGACACTAAGTAAACAACTAGAACAGGAACAGAACCACAAAACTGGAGATCACATGGAGGGTTAGCAACAGGGAAGTGGAAGGAGGAGAGAGGGGGAAAAGGTACAGAGAATAAGTGGCAGAGATGGTAGGCAGAAAATAGACAGGGGGAGGGCAAGAATAGTATGGGAAATGTAGAACCTAAAGAACTTATGACACATGGACTTGAACTAAAGGGGGGAATGTGGGTGGGAGAGGGTGTGCAAGGCGGAGGGGAATGAAGGGGGGGTAATGGGACAACTGTAATAGCATAATCAATAAAATATATATATATAAAAAACACAAAAAAGTACCCTATGATCTAGAAATTATTGTGGACAAAAAGGAGTTCTACAAGGTGATACAGTCTTAAATTCCTAAGTGGGGAGGTCCTGATGGGCAGCCACACTTAAAGCAGGTAACTTTTTAGTAATAGGTTTATCTTTGCCTTAAACAGGCCCTGTCCATTGTTCTTGTGTTTCTTGCTGAACACATCTTTGAAATAAGCTAACCACCCTCAGGAAAGCACATAATCTTGTTAACTGTCTTGTTATCCAATCCCAGCCTTGCTTTCTCTCTTAGTGCAAACTTCCTTATGTTCCCTTCTTAATTCTAAGTGCATAAAAGAAATTACAAAACTGTCATTCTCTGGAGCATTTGAGATCTTGCTCCCCAGAAATTGCCATCAGTTTGGGCTCAAATAAATTTTGCTAAATATTCTCTACAGGTCTGGAGGTTTCTTATGTCAGTACTACTATGGGCCCCATTTTATCAATAGGTAAACTAAGGCATAGAGAGGTCAAGTAACTTTCCCAGGTCATGGAGTTAGTAAATGGAAGAGATTGATTTCAACCCAAGCTGTCTGGTTTCACCATTATACTATACTGCCTTGAGACTGAGATCTTATTTATCTTTGTTAGTGTTATGCAAGATTTTGTTATTCAGACTTCAAGGCTCAGTTAAGAATTCTGTAATCTGTAGTTCTCGCAAACTCCAGTATGTAAATAAGGTTTTTGGTAAAATAATAGCAATATTCAAGATAATGTCTTATGATAACAGTATTTTGGAAATTTTCTTCGTCATTGATAGGCCAGATTGGCTTCCCTACTTTAAGTTAAAATTGATTTTTATGAATGAAAATATTTTCTTAATTATTCCTGGCATTCTTTATACAATTTGTGTAAGATTGACACTATTTCTTTTTGGAATAGATAGAATTCATCAGTGAAGCCATTTGGTCCTGGGCTGTTCTTTGTGGGAAGATTTTCAATTAATAATTTAAGTCCTTATAATCTGTTCATGTTTTCTATTTCTTTATGAGTCCACTTTGGTAATTTTTCATTTTATCTAAGTTGTCTAATTTGTTGGCATAAAGTTATTCATAGTATCCTCTGATAATCCCTTTAATATCTATAAAGGTGTTAGTTATTTTCCTTTCATTCCTAATTTTAGTAATTTGTGTTCTTTTTTTCTTGGTCACTATAGCCACAGATTTATTGGTTTTGTGGATTTTTTCAAAGACACAAAATATTTTGGTTTCATTAATTTTTCTCCATGTTTCGCTTTGTTTTCTTATTTCATGGCTTTCCATTTTGATCTTTATTATTTCCTTCCAGAAAAGAGTGCCATAGACCCCTATTGTTACCTAAACTTTAGCAGTTTTTCATAAATAAGCACTTCTGTATTTGTTAGTAGACTTTGGTTGATTTCTGGAGTCATGAAATGGTAGTTTGGGGCAGTTTTGTCAAGTTCTCTAGTATTTTTTGAGACAGGATTTGCTGATCACTCTGCCATTCGGGCAAGTTCCTCATAGGACTTTTGAATGTAAAATTTCAACCTATTTAGATGAAATGTGCTAGGTGCAACATGTGAACTCGTAACTTGTTACTTGAATTTTGGTGGTGGAAATAGCTAGATAAATGTTTCTTTTTCAAGGGCAACTAATAATAGGTCCTTATTCTAGCTACTAGAAGATGCCAAAGGCATGTTTTGAAAAGCACATTGCTTCCCTTGGAAAATGATCTGGGAAAAGTATTTATATTACTAGGCTTTGGATAGATGATTATAGAACACTTGTGAACCTGCCTTAAATATTATAATATATACGCACACACAATCATAGATGCATGTGCATGTGTGTATGCATATATGTATTGGGTTGGCAAAAATGTTCATTTATTTTCTTTCTGTAAGATGGCTATAATAGAGCTTAGTTGTCTTGAACTTCATTCAAAACAATTTTGTTAGATTACATTGTGACAGCTGTCATATCAGCATGCATTTAAAAAAAATGTATCAATCCCTGGCTGGTGTAGCTCAGTGGATTGAGCACAGGCTGCGAATCATAGGTTGCCAGTTCAATTCCCAGTCAGGTCACATGCCTGGGTTGCGGGCCAGGCCCCCAGTGGGGGCCACATGAAAATCAACCACACATTGATGTTTCTCTCTCTTTCTTTCTCCCTCCCTTCCCCTCTTTCTAAAAATAAATAAATAAAATCTTTAAGAAAAATAAATAAAACATCAAAATTAGTGAATTTTTGTGTAGCCATTTTGATACTGAAGATGGAAGAAAATAAGCAACATTTTCAGAATATTATGCATTATTATTTCAAGAAAGGTAAAAACACAACTGAAACACAAAAAAAGATTTGTGCACTGAATGGAAAAGATGCTGTAACTGATAAATTAATAAATTATGTTTATCAGAGAACATGAAATTTCTTCGTTTAAATTGTAAATAACTGTGTTCATTGTATAGACTCTTCTGCCATAAAAAACCTCCAAGTCCTGTGTGTCTGTTTTTTTTCTTTGCTAGCTGCATGTCAGCATCTAACTTTAAAAATATTAAAGCATAACTCTTATACAATATGTAGTGACCAAGGTCAAAGATATAGTCAATGAGGGAGCAAAGATGATAACATAAGTTCAAAGGAAGATATCAAAAACTGATATGTCAGAATAAGTTTGCAGAGTTAGGCAAAAAAAAAACAAAACCAAACCATGAAATCCAAAACCCAAAACAAAACTTGTTAATACTCTACAGGGCAAAAAATTGAAACCTCAGGGTTATTTTTTCAACTGCACAGAAATCATTTGCAATTTTTCATTGTTCTATAAGTGAACACCTGTATTAGTTTTCTATTGCTGCCATAACAAATTACCACAGACTTGGTGGCCGAAAGCAATACAGATTTATTATCTTACAGTTTTGGAGGTCAGATGTCCAAAATGGGTCTCGTTAGGCTAAAACCAATTGTCTTGGGATAAAATCAAAGTGTGAACAGGTGTTGTTCATCCTGGAGCCTCTAGGGGAGAATCCATTTCATTGCCTTTTCCAGCTTCTAGAGACTGCCTACCTCGAGACCTAACTTTTCAGAGTCTTGAACCCCATAATAAACAGTAAATACATAAAATTACATTTCCCTAGAGCAGTGCTGTCAGTATAGAAGGTGATATAACTTTCTGGGATGAGGGATATGGTCTCCACTGTGCAGTTCAATATTGTACCACTAGCCATATGTGGCTACTGAGTACTTGGAAGGTGGCTGGGGCAACTAGGGAACTGAATTTTTAAATTAATTAAGTTTAAATTTAAATAGCCACATGTGGCTATCTATGGTCACCATATTGGACAGGGCAGCCCTGGAGCATCCAATTACTCTTTAACAGGCTTATTAGAGCTGGAATACAACACTGAAACAACCCGCAATATGTTTTTCCTCTTATTTTCAAGTTTTGGAAAATTTTTTCTTAACATGCACAAGTGAAATAAATAGAGACTCCAACAGATTAAAATCCAATACTATGAAGCCTGATTTCTTTGCCAAAGAACTACAGCTTGTTTAAAAAAAAAAAATCTTTAGATCTCCTGGCTCATGTGTATCTGAGTTATACAGTATAGGTTTCACAAATACTTTCTGTTTGAATAGAGGACATCAGTTTGCTCTTCCTTAGCCAACTGAGGGTAAGTATCAGTTTGAGATTCACCCTGAAGTAAAGGGTGGATAAAATACAGTCCTGGGAGGACACATATGTAGATAAACAGGTGGTGAGATAGAAGGACATAAGGGAGGGGCACTTCCACCCAAAAATTGTACGACAGCCTCAGAAAGAGGTATAGTGGGTTGAATAGTGTCCTCCCAAATTCACGTCTTCCTGGAAACTCAGAATGTGACCTTGTCTGGAAATAAGGTCTTTGCAGGTATTAGTTAAGACGAGGTCATGCTGGATTAAAGGGGGCCCTAAACCCAGTGATTAGTATCTTTTTTTTGTTACTTGGAAGAGGAAAATTTATTAAAATAGTTTAATATGAACCTCATGTCATTGAAAAAGAACAAATGGAATAAATGCTTGCTGATGTTCACTTTAATTTTGTTGATTAAAATTCCAAATTCCCCCCAATACTTTGCTTTACCAATGTTTTTAAAGTTCAAAATCTAAATAAAATGATGCTCTTAATTGCTTAACATTGTTTTTGTATATATGCCATGCATTGGGAAAATAGAAAGTGGCTTATTCTTTTATTTGAAAGTGGAAACTTTGGCATCAAGCCTGCCACGCAACACCGCTGGTGACGTGTGTATTGCACAGGGGGCCCGGGCCTCATCACTGCATACCTGTTGCCAGGTGTGCAATCGAGTCTTGGGCATCTTACGTGGTGGAGGATATCTTTGAGCCATTTTTAGTCACTTGGGCTCCAAACAAGAAGCTCTTCCCATCGTTTCTCTTCAGACAATGCCAAAGCTTCATGGATATATGAGTATGTAAGGTGATATAGTCTGTTTCAAGGTCCTGTTTGTTTACAAACACAAGCAGAGGAATGATGGAGGTTTAATTAATTGAAGAAGGTGTTTCTTGGTTTCAGGTAATCTGTTGTGATCTGCTGAATCCACCACAAAGATCAGGAGTATCCTTCTGGATGCATACATTTCCCAATAGGAATGGAAATGTTCACTGCCATCAATCTGCAAGAAGTCTGTCTGGCTGTCTTCAGTGCCGACGTGTGACGTGCGCTGTACTGAAACCTTGGGTGGGAGCCTTGCTGTGCTGGATGGTTTTTAAAGCTACAGAGTGGGGAACATTGGTCTTTCCTGCTCTACACAGGCCCAGCACTAGGATCTGGTTATTTTTCTCGGGGGGGCTCCAACAGGGGGCTTTGCCAAGATGCTGTTGTCCTCTTTCTCTTCTTTTCCCTTAAACTGTTCCTTCTCTTTCTCTGTCTCCTACTCTTCCCTTTTGTCCTGCTCTTTACTCTTACGTTTCTCTTCCTTCCCTTTCGTCTTCCCCTTCTCCTTTCCCTTTTTTTCCTTTCTCCTTCTCTTCCTCCTTTCTTTTCTCTCTCTCCTCCTTTCCTTTTCCCTGAACTTTCTCTTTCTCCAGCTCCTTTCCCTTCTCTTTCTTCCTCACTTCCCTCCCCCTCCATCTTCACTGCCCATTTCCTTTCCTCCTGCGGGCCCACACACTGGAGCTGTAGTCCCGGGTTCGAGCAGGGGACCCAGGTGTTATTATAAGAGAAAGGAGAGGAAGAGTTGGACACAGACACACAGGGAAGAGAGCCAGGTAAAGATAGAGGCAGAGATTGGAATAATTCGGATGCAAGCCAGGGAATACCAAGGCACCATCAGAAGAGGCAAGGAAGGATTCTTCTCTAGAACCCATAGTCCTGCCAGCACCTTGATTTCAAACTTCTAGCCTCCATAACTGTGAGACAATAAATATATAAGCCACCCAGTTTGTAGTAATTTGTTATGGCAGCCATAGGAAACTAATCCAGTTGGAAAGGTCACAGTCTCGAGGTCAGAGTGAAAGAAGCAGGCCTTGACATGGATAGGGACAGGCCACCTGTAAGATCTCAGTAGCAGAGCTGGTGGACTTAACTCTCTGTGGCCTGGCTATCCAGGCCACCTGGACCAGGGCCCTTTTGACCTTGTTTACCTTACTCAACCGTCTAACTCTCAGGAGAGAGACTCTGACCGAGCTTATCCCACACCTTTCCCAGCAGCCCTCCTGGATGGAGTACATGTTAGGGAGAACAGGTGACTTCGCTAAGGAAAAGACCCCATGCAGATAAAAACAACAGGTGGCTGCTACGCAGATGATAGTACAGTCCTTTTTGGAAGAAGAAACTGTCCAAAAGAATGCTGTTCTTTTACCCAGTGAGGGTGGAGATTACAGATGTTGAGAAAGATTATCCTGGCAGCTACGTGCAGAATGGTTTGGAGCGAGACCAGCTAGACAGCTGGTGACATCATCTACTGTGAAGTTAAGAGAGAATGGGGCATCTGTCCTGCTGTGGTGGCTGGGTCGAGGAAAGATCACTTGTTTTATATTCTGTGATATCTTAGTATTGACTCATTCAACGTCATGCAGGGAGACTGAGAAAATGCCTTTATTTTCTGTCTCCAACTATTTTGGCCTATTTTTTTAACTTCTTTTTTGGCATCTGGTATCAAAAAGCATATCTTTTTTGCCATTTACCCAGTTATATGAGATTGGCCAAGTGTTAATTTTCACCGTTCTGGGAGTGGATCTGGGAGCAGGTTGTTTTTCCTGATCAGGTGGGAAAACCCACTCAGAATCCAGGCTCAGAAGGCAAGAGTAAAATGCCTCCTGTGCACCCAAGACCCTGGGGGGAGAAATAGGAGGATCCACAGGGCCAAGGGAGCATTAAGAGTCACAGTTCTTCACTATTTTGGGCACCAGGGTACTGCTGATGTGGAGAAATGGGTGGGGTTGCCTAAACAGAGAAAGGGGAACAGCATCTTGCTCAGTGGTCCAGTTGGCGTAACAGGGACAGGAACCAGGTGCTTGTCCCGTCCCCTTAGACTTCCCCTAACATCCCAACGGGTGGCCTGTGTATCCCACCTGTGCGTGGGACCAACCAAGAGTGGCTCTAATCTTGACAAGAGTGGCTGGACATTCTGGGACCAGCTATTCCTGAAGGAAAAAAAAAAGTGAAAAGCAGCTAATAAAAGTGGTTGCACTCTGTGCTAATAGGCTAGAGGGTGGTCTGAGAGTAAGTTCTTGTGCAGGACACATTTTCATATTTTTGAGCCAAGTGAATGTATTACTTATTCAAAAAATTTATTAAGTTTCATCTTTCATCCTTTAATAATGCTTGTTGAGCCCAAAGAATTGGTTTAAAGTATGTGGCTTCAAATGTGTCTTTAAAAAAAAAGTATTTTTTGCATATCCATACCATCCAGATTTTAGTGCACCAAGTCACATGAATAACTTTTATTCAGACCCCTCTGTTTTAAATTTTATAGTTCCCAGTAATGATAAATGGAAAGTAAATCCATTTCTATCCAAATGGATGGCCCAGTAGCCCTCTTAGCCCTAATAGGCCAATTAAAAATTCTATTCACAATATTTAAAATGATACAAATGATAAAACAAATTTTTCATTTAGAGTACACAGTTATGGATTTTCTTTTCACGAGACAAAACATTTAAAAATTATTATTTTTTATTTATTGATTTTTAAGAAAGAGAGAGACAAAAAGAGAAAAAAACATTGATTTGTTGTTCCATTTATTTATACATTTGTTGGTTGATTCTTGTATGTGCCCTGACCGGGGATGGAACCCACAACCTTGACGTATTAAGATAACATTCCAACCACCTAGCAGGGCTTAAATTATTTTTTTAAAATATTTTTTTTACTTTCAACCTATTTTACCCCAGCTGCTCCCACTAAGTTTCCCAACTCTTCTGCTCACGTGTTCAAAAATCTTGCATAAATTTTGTCCTGCCAGTGACTTCTGTGGTAATGTTTCCTTTTTCTTTGTGCTCCTGTCTTGTCTCTGCTGGGCTCCTGTGGCCTAGTGGAGCTTCCAAGGGCAGCGAATGAGCCTGTAGACAGCTGTGTCCCAGCCACTTCAATCAGATGGGCTCAGTGCCTCCTGTGACCTTCAGCCTCCAGGCTGTACGACTTGTCTAATGTTTACCTTCTCTCACCAATCACCAAGCTCTCTCAGCTCAGCCTACCCTTCATTCACTTCAAGGAGTCACTGCAGTCAAAGGCTTGGTGAGCCTGATCATGTGAATTCTGGCTGACAGAGAGTCAGTTTACTCCCTGACTTTCTGGTCAAGCTGGTTTCTCCTTTTCTGAAGGCCACTAAAACTGCACAATAAAATTTAGTGGATCCTGCACGTTTCCAACTATTAACATAGGCGTAATTACAACTTTTAACTTTTTGCTCTGTGTTACTCACTCCAATATATGGGAAACTGAGCAATGAAATATTTTGGAAACTTTGATATTAGATGAGGTATTTTTCATAAATAAATTTAAAAATGAAAGGGTTTGTGATACTACATTGAAAACAATTTTACATTGCTTGCCCTCTAAGTTCCAAAAGAATACCAGTCAGTTGAATAGCGGATCTACATGAGGAAAATACCACATCTTTGCTGCCAAATGCAAACACAGAGACCCATAGCCAATCCACAGTAAAAACAAAATAAAACCTAAACCTTGTAGCACTCTGTGGTGTCCCTACCAGTGGCCACTGAATCAAACACATCCCTGGAAGAAGTAATTACACATTTATTTACTGAGAAGTGTCTTTCATTCTAGATTATAACTTGTATTACCAGCCCAGTTAGACTGGATGGACACAAAGGAAAAGTTTGCCTTTAACGCAATGTTCACCTGATATTGTCAGAAACAACTTAGCATTAAACTTGATTGCTGTGACCATCGCATGGTCTGTCTGGTGGACTCTAGGCTAGAAAGTCTAAGTTAATCATGTGTAAATAATGACTCATCTTCTTAGTATAATCAGATCTGAATAATGTTCTAAATTTTGTGTCATTGTTTTTTTCACAATAGTGTAAGAATAACAGTGCAGAGTCCAGTTAGGTTAACAAGCTATTTTTTCACTAGTAAGTAACTGAAGTACCTGGAAAGAAAGAAAAGAGAATAATTATAAAAGTGTATAAATCCCTCAACTTTGTGTGTGAGAACAATAAATGGTTGAAAATTTGGATTGGTAAGTTTTATGGATGGGAATAAATACATTTAGGTAGTTATTTATTTTCCCTTGGCCTCCATGTCTTCATTCATAAAATAAGAAGCTGGATGAGATCAGAGATTCACATACATATTGCAGGTAGAAGATGACAGTTAAGGACTCAGTATACAATTTATATCTGTATTTTGTTTTAATTGCTCAGTATGGAGAAAATTCTGTACACAGAAAAAGCTGTAAGTGATAAAGTGGCAAGAAGTTTTTTTTTTATTTTTAAGATTTTATTGATTTAGTTTTAGAGAGAAAGGCAAAGAAGAAGAGAAAAAAAGCAATGTATAGTTGCCTCTCGCGTGCCCTCTATTAGGGACCTGGCCTGTAACCCAGGCATGTGCCCTGCCTGGGAATTGAACTGGTGACCCTTTGTTTTACAGGCTGGTACTCAATCCACTAAGCTACAGCAGCCAGGGCTGTGTTGTTTGTTAAATTTGTCTTGCAATCAAAGAATGGTCTTTAAAGTCTATACAAAAACTTGATGACTCAGTTTATTCATTGGTGGTCTCTAATTTGTTAGAATTTGGTATTTAGCACATTTGAATGTGTGTGTGTAGTTATCCTTTGGTGAGTATTAATGTTGGGCACAATCCTATTATGCACTTTACATACCTTCATTTACATAGGAATTAGAGTGGATTTACCATCATATCCACATTTAACTTTAAGACTTACAAAGAAAGAAGTAGAGAAAGAGATATTCTGCCCTCCTTCCCTGGGTGTATGTTTTAAATTACTATTTTATATTAATTTAAAATATAATTTTAAGTGTTGCCTGTTTTAATTGTTGTTGTTAGTATGAAAGGAGAAATGAAAATCTCATCAATTATTTGGTCTGATCTAGCAAAACCATTGATACAAATTCTCATCTGACAAAGCACAGTGGAATTAAACATATGTATGTTAATACTTGTGGGTTGTTTTAGACATTTAATTGGAAAATTAGAGTTTGATTAAAAATATTGTTTCTCTGAATCTATGATGTAGTTCTGGCCTGCTTTCAGTTTTTCTAATGGTGCCCATTAAGTGTGCAGAAAAGCAGTTTAACTTTCCAGCAAGGAAAATATGTTTCTTTATCAGCATATATTTCCCAGGTAGTTTCCAGGTCAGCCCTCCAAGCCTTGGTGCTCTGCATTTGGTGTTAAGCAGCAGTACAAAACTGTAGCGGTTGAACTCAATGAAAACAATTGGGTAACTCTTCCAAATAGCACTAACTAATCAATGCAGTAATCAGTAGATTTTAATGTGATGTATATTGCACTCAAGTTGTAGTGATTCTCAAAAAATATCAGGGAGTAGGGTCTTTAAAATATATTAATCTGCAGCATTCTCATTTTAAATTTTATTTTAAAATGAAAATGAAAAGGGCTATGTTAAGTGAAGCACCCTGACTTTCCTTTGTCAGTATCAAAAGTCATGCTTGTTTGGTGTTAAAGGATTAAAATATTGAACAAGATTTAAAAGTGAGCCCAGGCTGGTGTGGCTCAGTGGATTGAGTGCCACTCTGCAAACTGGAAGGTCGAAGGTCCAATTCCCAGGCTGGGCACATACCTAGGCTGTGGGCCAGATCCCCAGGTGGCGGCATGTGAGAGGCAACCTATTGATATATCTCTTGCACACTGATGTTTCTTTCCCTCTCTTTCTCTCTCCCTTCCCCTCTCTCTAAATATAAATTTTAAAAAAGATTTTAAAAATGAAGCTTGATTTACATACTCATGCCATCCTAAATCCCCCCATATCTGCTCTGTTCCTTTTATTTATTTTTTTATTAATCTTTATTGTATTTTTTTCCATTACTATTTAGTACCCTTACACCTGCCTCCTGCCATCCTAAATTTCTGTAGAACACAAAGGAGTGGCTGATCTGTTTTTTCTTTCTGAATAAGTATCTTTCAGCTTCTTGATCTTACCTTTCAAAGAAATGACAGCAGTGTTATGCCACAGGGATAGACCAAGGTTTCAATGTCTTGGGGTCATCTCTTGGGATCTGAGAAAGAAAGCAAATTCAGAACTTAATATCAAAATACCATTGCAATATTTCACCGGGAAAATGATATCAAACCTGTCGGTTTGGGAAGCATTTTCTGATGGGAGGAGGCAGGATTATCTTGGGAAAAGGACCCTACCCTCCCTTTCCAGTGACACCTCTGAAGAGACAGGGGTCTGGAGTTGTTATCTCTGCTCCACTTCATGTTGCTAAGTAAGGAGGCACTTGACTAGCTACCTAACTTTGCCTCCAAGACATGACTCTCAAAGAGAAGTATACAGGGTCAGGCACCATAACACCCTTTTTTTATTACAAAATCTTTTATTATGAAATCATAAGCATGTAATTCTGGTAACAAGATCACACTCAAGCACATCGTATGACATTTTAGGTGAAATGTTCAAATTAAAACTATAAATGATCACACCCATATTATTACCCTACCAGCCACCCCACCGCCACATCTGAATACCCCATGAAAACATCCGCAGGGTTGGGGAGGATAGAAAAGGGAAGTGGTTAAGCCGAGAGCTGTTTGCGTTGGGGCGTATAGACCTGGACTCCATGCCACTAGTGATTGGAGACCAGCTTTGCCTACACCTCTAGCCAAATGAATTTTGCACAAACTACCCATAAATAATGAAAAGTTATGGATATTCCAAAAAGTTTTTCTCCCAGTATTTATTTCACAAAAGTACAAAAAGAAGACAACAACAAAACAACCCCCCAACTCCTATCGGGATCTTCACAAGTTCTAGTCTTACTGTTCCCTCTTATTCTGAGTTGAAATGTAAATGGAGGCCTGGGTTTGCCCTTGTCAAAGGGACATCCCTGATTCTCCACTTAGTGCTGCTGTGGGTGCCTTATTTAGAACCAGCCTATTCCACCTGGGCTGGGCTGGGCTGGGCTGGGCTGGACACTGGACAGAGTTCCCCAGTCTAGTCTGAGGTAGATTCAGGTCAACTCTTCTGCTAATGGTGACAGCAATTTTTAGTCTTGTCCAAAACCTGCTTCCTGTTTTTTCCACCAGACCAGGGTTCCAGGAGAGTTCTTCCACTTTGGAACTCAGATCAATACTCATTATTTTGCTACCTCAGGCTTCTTGTGTCTTATTTACTCCCCAGCAGCTTAAGTGAAGACATAACTTTCTTTTTTGGTTTCAGAGATCCAGCCCTGGGACAGGCTGCTCTTCCTTGGCCTTTGGTGATCTTCCCTGTATCTTCTTCTCCCTTGCCTGGTGCCATCAACCCCTTCCTCCCTCCTTCTTTTTCTCCCTAGTTGGTTCTTCTTTTTCTTCTTCTTTTTAGAGACTTTATATTTTTAGAGAGAGGGGAGGGAGAAAGAGATGGAGAGAAACATTAATGAGAGAGAGAAACATTCATTGATCAGTTGCCTCTCACACGCCCCCAACTGGGAACTTGGCCTGTAACCTAGGCATGTACCCTGACTGGGAATTGAACTGATGACCTTTTGGTTTGTGGGACAGCGCTCAACCCACTGAACCACACCAGTCAGGGCTCCCTGGTTGGTTCTTGGTAGCCGTAATGAACGCAATGTATTCATGATGGCCATCCAGACTGATTCCACTTTTAGATAAATCTCAGCTTCTGAGACATGTCTATGTCCAGTCCCATTGGTGTCAAAGTCTAATGTCAGTAGTAGTTGCCATCAATCCAGAATTCTTTATCATCATCTTCATCTTCATTATTGTGTAGTAAAAGATCAAGTCAGCAGGCCTGGGTTGTCCAAACTCTGCACATTCTAAAGAAAAATTTAGCCTTTGACCAGCTCCTGGAAGATAACACCACCAGAAGCATCCAACCTGCAGCCCACAGGCTGCATGAGGCCCAGGATGCCTATGAATGTGACCCAATGCAAAGTTGCAAATTTACTTAAAACATTATGAGATTTTTTTTGTGATTACGTGTTGCAATGTATTCAATGTGTGGCCTAAGACAATTCTTCTTCTCCTAGTGTGGGCCAGAGATGCCAAAAGGCTGGGCACTCCTGGTCCTAAGCCCTTGAAATATCCTGTCTGATAAGAGTATGTTTGTTTATCTGAGGCCTTGGACTTTGTGGCATCAATGACTTCTGGAAGGGATGAACACTGAGTAGCTAAGGTCAGCTATGCAGGTGACCTAGGCCTATGTGACTGATGCCCAGGAAGCAACCTGAACACCAAGACCCAGGTGAGCCTCCCTGGCTGGCAATACCTTCCTTGTGCATCTTCTCACACATTCTTGCTGGGAGAATGAAATGCTGTCTGCCTGGCTCCACTGGGACGAGACCACTGGAAGCTTACACCCGGTCTCTCCTGGACTCCACTCTGCCTGCCTGTTCCCTTTGCTGATGTTGCTCTGCATCCTTCCGCTGTAATAAACCAAACCATGAACATAACAGTGTTCTAAATTCTGCAAGTCCATCTCGTGAGTCGCTGACACTGAAGGTGCTCTTAGGGACTTCTGACTCCATCGTCATCATTATCAATGTGTGTCAACCGCTGTCTACATGTGGTCAACTGCTAAATGCTTGTCATGTGTTGTCAAGGTTGTTGTTAAACCTTACAACAACCCTGTAAAGTAATTATAATTATTCTCTACACTCCTCCCTCCCCCCATTTTATAGGTAAGGGAACAGAGTGATCAGACAATATAAATAAATCATGAACGGTAGAGCTGGGATTCCAACCCAGGTCCCTCTGCCTCCAGGGCCCTGTGTTAACTAAGTTAAAGCAGCACATTGTTACTCCTTCCCGTTTTACATCCTGCCCTGCTCATTCCCTCTTTTAATCTGAGGAATGCCTCCAGCTTCGTCTTTAATCTGAGGGATGCCTCTAGCTTGGTCCTTGTCCTTTTTTAGTGCCTCCCCTCTCTTTCCTCTTCCCCTGATTTTCCCACATAAAGGAATCACCTTCCAGAGACCAGAAGACAGGAGAGATTTTAGATACAAAAATACGCACTTAATAACAGTATCTGATAATCCACCTTCAGTAGTAAGAAGGGCCTATGTCTAAGCATTGAAGAGAACAGATTCAGTCCCTGCATCCTGGGATGAGCATGTTACACAGCTTGTTAGAGTGACAAAAAACCTCTTCCAAGACAGTGTGAGACAGAGGGAAAAGAATGTGAAGCGTGTGTGCATTTGTGTGTTTGTATGTGTGTGTGTGCATGCGTCCTGGGATGGGAAGTATGCTTGGTGTTCTGAGGAGGAAAGACACCGTGGGCGCCGCCACTCTGAGTCACCTCCTGAGTCGTGCTGTCTGCATCTGCGTCCCATCTCACACGGTCCATGTGACTGGGTGTGTCTGTGCTGCTTCAAAGCTCTGCCAGTTATCTGTGGCTTAGCTTCCAGCAGAACAGTCAGGAGACTGCATGTTTCTACGTGTTGTGGGGGAAGGTTCCAGAACCATAGGAAATAGAATGCAGTCTCATAGGACGTGCTGCACAGCTCTCCCAGCTCAGAGCAATGCCAGGCTGTGCACAGGACATGGGGTGAGCCAGCTGAGAGGAGCATAGGTAGACCAGGCTGCCTGCAGCACCGGAGATGTTCACACGCCTCTCTTCCTACATCTGGTAGGAAGGGCTGCCTCTACTGAACAGGTGGCACTGTGAATGCTGCCAGCTCTCACGGCGTCTGGGCAACTAGAAATGCAAAGGAAGCAGGGAGAGAAAATGAGACGTGTGGGTGGTGATGGCGGTAGTGCTACAGAGGAAGGAGAGTGGGAGAGGGGGGTGGAGGAGGGTTTACAAAGTGGGGACTGTAAAGGCCGACCTTAGAGAACAGTTATTTTCAACTGGTGTGCCACGAGAATTCTTAATATGTGGAGCACTGACCTCTTTTCCCTTAGACTGTCATATTGAAAAAAAATGACAAAATCCCATACAACAATAGAACAAAATTTTTGTCAGATCGGCAACAAATTTACTTTTTGGTGTATTGCAGAAATTTTAGTAATTTGTTTATGTGTGCCAGGAGAGGAAAAGGGTTGAGTCACTGTCGTAGAACGACAGGGGCAGGGCAGGCACGGCCAATGTGAACTCAGTACTGGTCTGGAATGAAAAGCTTTTTCTCATTAAGTTACCATAGAACCAGGGCTCACTCTGACATGTGACATAGCCATGTGTTGTGGTCGCAAGGATTCCTTATGAGTCAGCATTATAAATTTGCCCCTTCACAATGTGGGGTGAGCTGAAACCTGTTTACAGACTGTTCCTAAGCTGAATTGTCTAATTTCAGCTTCCAGGAGATAGAAACTGAATCTGCTAATTGGCTCGATGTGGCTCCCCACTGTGACAGCCACCGCCCCCCACCACCACATCTCTGTAGTTACTTTGATAAATACATTTTGCTGCTAGTGATAACAAGGGAACATGGTTTTCGTATTTGTCCTACTGCCAAATTCTCCAAGGCAGTATTTCTCTAATTTTTAGGGCAGTGAAATCCTTTTTGTCTCTGAATCCTAAAGATTTAAAATTTTTTTATACATTTATTGATTTGGGGGGTGGGAAGGGGGAGAGAGAGAGAAACATTGATTGGCTGCCTCCCATATGCATCCCAGCTGGGGATCAAACCCGAAACCTAGGTGTGTGCCCTGACCAGGGATTAAACCTATGACCGTCAGTGCATGGGAACGCACCAACCAACCGAGCCACACTGGCTCGAAGAACCCTAAAGGTGTCTTAAAAAATGAAATCACCATTTCCAAGGAAAAGTACTAATCCGAAAGTGTTAATTATAATAAATAAAAATGTCCTCTTTTAAAAAAATAGTTTTTAAATAACTATATGAAAACATTTTCCAAAAGAATACACTTTTCTTCCTTCTCCGCAAAAGGAAATTGTGTATAGACACAATGTTTGCGGCCATGTCTGGCTGAGCCAGGCTGCCTGGCTGGGCTCAGAGCCGCAACCGCCATCAGCTCCCCCGCTCTGGCCAGGAGTTACCTCAGAAAGGGCCCACAGATAAAAGCAACGACTCTTAGCAAGGTAACCAAAGCCACACGTGTGAAAGTGTTTTCATACAGTAAATGCTTGCTCGAATAGAAGAATTTTTGCAACAAAAATGCTCTAGCCTTCCTACTAACACCTGCTTTTTGTTGAAGCTCAAAGCTAATAATCCATGAAAAATGAGGTTGCTAGTCTTGAGTCATTTTTTCTGCCCTCACCAGCTCAACTTGATTTAATATGGAAACTTTTACAGCCTTTGGGAGGGGTGCATTTTGAAGGTCATTAACAGTTATGGGTATTTGATGGAGACCTTAACTCTAATATTTACAGAGTGCCTTGTATTTACACAGTGCTTTTACATGCATTTGAATGCATATTTTATTTAATTCCAAAAGGAAAAGTACTGTGTTTGACCTTCATTTCTTTTTTTTTTAAGATTTTATTTATTTATTTTTAGAGAGAAGGGAAAGGAGGAAGAGAGAACTCAATTCTCTGGTTTGAGCATTCAGTCCATTGGTTTCTTGCATGCTCCCAACTGGGGACCTGACCCACAACCCAGGCACGTCCTTGCCTGGAATCAAACTGGAGGCTGTTTGCTTTGCGGAATGACACCCACCCCCCTGAGCCACACCAGTCAGGGCACCCCTCATTTCTATTTAAGGAACAGACATAGTCAGGCTGTTACTTTCCTTATGATTATAAGGAGTATGTTCCCTGTGGTTACAAGGGGCCGATTGAAAGGGGAGGCTTTGGACTTTGCAGTGCCCGTGTTCCTGCGCATGGACATCCGACCCTCTCGTCTTCTCACCCGTCAGAGCAAGCTGTGTTTTGACGACACCATTCAAAGGCAAATGCAACAAATGTTAGTATGTATGCTTCTTAAGATTTTCTTAATACAGTACAGTACTGGATGACGGTGAGAATCATGACACATTCCAGTTTAAAAACCATGTTGTAGTTTGAGCCAATGTAAATGCTGATACAGGCTCATTGTTTAAGATGCTTAAAGGAGACTGGTCAGTATGGGGAACCAGGCTGTTAGAATTTCAGGAGGCCTGCTGAGGGGACGAACACAATTTCTGAATATCTGAAGACTAGACCTTGATCGTGACAGAGGCTAGTTGCCAGGAAAGCTGTGGATGGGAAGGACTGTCCAGGTGTCACCATGCTGACGTGAAGGTCAGTGGTACAACCACTGACTTCTATTTCTTTGATCTCTCTGCCAGAGGGAACAATTACAAGCTTCCAGTTATAGTTTTTCTACCAGAGAAGCAAGATCAGAGACTTAGGAAGAAGCCTATTATTTACTTTTGTGAGCTACCTAGTCCAAGGCTACTTTAAATCCATTGAAACTGCCTCAGGGCCTTTGCACTAGCTGTTCTCTGCCTTAACCATGCCAGCACCAGCTTTATGCTCGCTCCTTCACTTCATGCAGGCCTCAGCTTAGATGTGAACACCCAGAGAAACTTCTCAATAAACTACATAAAAGTAAACATTATATAATAAGTTTCTTTATTGCATTCTAGCCTCCTACTCTTCCATTTTGCTTCACAGGGTATACCATCACCTGAAATTATATTGTTTACTGTCTGGTTTCCCCAATAAAATGTAAGCTCCATGTGGGCAAAGGTTGACTAGCTCAGTATGTCTTTAGATCCCCAGTGGTGCTGGGCCCACGGAAGGGGCTGAGCAAATGTTGGACGAGTGAATGATTACATGATGAGGATCAAGGCAGGAGCCACATCCACGACTCCTCTGACTTTGAGAAAAGGTTAAGGCTACATTAGAAAAGTTTCGTTCCGTTGATGCACAGGGATAACCGAGAGTCAGCCAAGCACTTATAGTGAACAGGAATTGTTTCTCTCCCCTCTGCTACACAGTAAACCACTGTAAACAACTTGAGAGTAGGGACCTGTATCTGGGTCACCACTATATGGTGGGTACCTCAAACTGTGCGAGAAGGAAAGTATCAGGTTAATTTCTTGAAAATGATTAGCATGTGAAAGGTGAGTAGGGCTTAGCCAGGTGTGGAAAAGAAAGAAGATGGTTCCAAGCAGAGGCCCGAGCGTGGCGGAGCCTCTGTCCTTAATACAAGGAACAGATGGAAGAAGGCAGTGTGGCGGGGTGGAGAGAGGGCCAGGCGGGAGGGCCACATGTGGCTGGAGAGGTGGGTGGGGGCCTGCCATACCAGACTTCACAGGTTTCTAGACTTGGCAGGGCAGATTTCAAAGTCTTATCTTTAACTTGAGAGCAATGGGGACCTTTTCACCCTGTGCACATGCTAGAGCAGGGGTGTCAAACTCATTTTCACCAGAGGCCACATCAGCCTTGTGGTTGCCTTCAAAGGGCTGAATGTAATTTTAGGACTGTATAAACATAACTACTCCTTAACTAGGGGCAAGGAGCTTGGTGCTGCCGCTGAATAGAAACAAGGTGCTGGGCTGGATAAAATGAGGTGGAGGGCAGGATTTGGCCCTCGGTCCTTGTGTTTGCCACCTGTATGCTAGAGTGACCTGAACGTATTTGTCACACCACAGATCTCTGGCTGTGGTGGATGTCAGGAGACCACTAGGAGGCTGCTCTGCCCTAGGCTAGAGAGATGGTAGCTGGACTTAGGGGCTCCAGACAGTAAGTGGAGATAATTCTCTTTCATTCACTGCTGTATTCCCAGCACCCAGAATAATGCCTGGCACCTAGTAGATACTCAACAAATGTTTGTTTAATGAATGCACAGCAGAGTGGTTAGAAATGGAGGGCGTAGGAGATTGCTAGGGGTTAAAATGCACAGGACATGGTGAAGGACTGGCCACTGAGAATGAGAGAGAGAAATGCCAGGCCAACTCCCAGGTTTCTGGTTTGCGTTGCTACGTGGATGGAGGGGTATTGCCTTTTCCTGCGACAGGAAGTAGCCGGAGAATCTCTATTTTGTGTTTCTGGTGCTCTCTGTTAGACCACGAGTCAGGACTCCCTCCGTGCTGCTTGCCGTGGCAGGCCCCACTCACGGCCGGCTCCTGCTGGTGCCTGACACAGTGCGGACAGCGGCGGGGGTGTGGGGGGCGGGTCTGGAGACCACAACAGAGGAACTCTTGAATCTCTGACTCCCCAAGGATTTGAAGGGCTTATATTCTCATTGTTTCAAATATATATGAGGTTGGGGGTGGCAGAAGGTCAGGTCAGGGTACGTATGAGGGATAAATAGTCACTCTAGACATGGTCTAAGTGGTCTTAGTAACAAGGAGCTTATTATTAAGAAGTTAAACATTCTGCCCTGCCCTTGTCTCCAAAACTTATGCCAGTGGCTATAAATAAAGATCATGAGTTTGTGGGAAAAATGAGTCTGTCTAGTTGGGATTTTTGGGGGTTTAAGCAACTACTTTTTAAGTGATCTTTCCTGGGAAAAAGTATCTTCTCAATCCAGATTTCCTGTGAATGAGGCTCATAGAGTCACTCCCATCTACACTGGTCAAATCTTTTCAAACACTTACATCAGGGGTGTCCTGATTTTGTAAAGGAGTGTATAATAAATAAGGCACATTTTACATATGAACATGTATGAGTTAGAGGATGGGTGGAGGGAGGGCGGTCAGACCGATGACAGATCCAGGAACAATGTAAAGATCCTGTGTCTGGCCCTGGCTGGTGTGACTCGGAGGGGTGAGTGCTGGCCTGTGAACCAAAAGGTTGTTGGTTTGATTCCCAGTCAGGGCACACGCCTGGGTGTGGGCTAGGTTCCTGGTGGGGGCTTGCGAGAGGCAACCTCACACATCTATGTTTCACTCACTCTCTTTCTTCCTCCCTTCCCCTCTCTCCAGAAATGAATAAATAAAATCTTAAAAAAAGATTATATATCTATACATAAATAATTCTTTTTAAAAAAAAAAAGATGGTTGAAATTATGTGTGTGTGTATATGATGGTGATTCCCGGTTAGTAGGATTATAGCTGATTTTAACTTCTAACTTATAATTAATTTGATTAGACGCAGATTATAAGTTTACCTAAGAGGCATGAGAAGCAGGAAAAAGGAAAGTCACCTATTAGGAAAGGGAACAATAATTCCTTACCATCTCTGTGAACCGGTCTGCACAGGCCATTCGAACCCATTCTGGAGTTGCTGGGCTCTTCACTGGGAAGTCCTCGGCTACGTCTCTCTCTCTGCGTGCTGTGGCCACAGCATCGGCGATGGCAAGGAATACAGATGACCCCAGGGCCACTCCGGACTCCCCCAGGCCCTGCAAGGAAGCACATTCATTTTAGAAGCTTCTACATTGGACTACAAGTCACTAGAAATCAGGGGCCAGGTTTTGCTCACCATTGTATCTTCAAACCCTAGTATAGTGTCTTGCAAAAGGTTCTCAATAAATGTTGATTGACTTACTGACTGAATGAAGCTTGAGTGCTCTTAAAAATCCCAACAACACATGAATTTCCCATATCTTTAATCCTGTTTGGGCTAAACCTTCATTCTATAGGCAAAAGCAGAGTGTGTGTGTGTGTGTGTGTGTGTGTGCATGCATGCACATATGTGTGTGATGAGGGTACCCTATTCAGAAAAACACACTCAGTGGCTTGAACTGGCCTGCTTCACGGGCAGAGAAATGCCTCATTACGACTCCAGGGTCGGGAGAGGCAGGGTAGTCTAGGAGAAAGTGTCTGGGCTTTGGTACCAGAAGATGGGTTGCAAGCCCACCACCTGTAAGAAATGGGTAACATGAATGAGTGATATGAAAAGACGAAGGTCAATAAGAAATTGTGGGGGGTTTATGGTGAAGTTGAGATATCTGTGTCCTGTCTAAAGCAGGAAGCTCTCTTCAGTTCTAGCTAATTGCCACCTTCTAGAAAATCATCCAAAATGATCAGATCATCCAATTTTTCAAGAGAATTTAGATATTTGCATTTTCAAGTAAAATTCCCTGCCTTTGAAAAACACTGTGAGGGACAAGGAAAACACATCTTCAGGCTAGACGTGGCCAGTGTCCCCAGTGTGCAGCTCCTCAGCTGGACAGACTGAAGCTGAGTCCCGGCCCTCACTCCCCGGGTTTCTCTGGGTGAGATTCTCTCTCTGAGTCCCTTTCCTTTTATCAGTAAGATGCAGGCAATGCATCTGACTGATACCTGTCTAACATGATGTTGTGAAGTTGACGAAGTGCAAAAGCATCCAGCACAGCACCTGGTACCTGATAGCTCCCTGTTATTATTGCTTAGTATACTTCGTGTACACCTGCACACTCACGATTTCCCTGCAGGTCTGCCTGTGGGTGGCTAGCCACAACCACAGGAACCCAAGGGTCCTGCTTGCCCTGTTACTCTCGGTGGCCCGAAAGCTGCTTTCTGTGAGCTCTGAGCATCCTTCGCCTTTTTTCCCTTTTGAGTGATTTCCAGCCCAAAGAGAACCCGAAGGCCCTGTTGGTTGTCCTTTTCAAGATTGCCCCTCCTCATCACCATAAGCCTAAGGAAGCTCCTGGGCTGCAAGCTGGATCCAGTTTGGAAATGATAAAATTCCAGAAGATAGATGTGAACTCACTTATTTATTTACATTTGGTATTAATTTGCCACCACTAGTAAGAAGTCTCCCAAAAGATTTTTAAAGAAAGTTTTAATACTACATCTCAAACCTAAATGAAGTTGCAACAGTGAGAGTACCTGCATGCAGCAATGCAAACACTCGCTGACCTTTATTTTAATTTGCAATTTCACCACCACAGCAATCGCTGAGTGGTGGTGTCTTTGCTCTCTGCCACGGGTGACACAGGGGCCAGGTAGTTCTTTGCTGTGGAGGGCTACCTTGTGCATCGGCGGCTATTTAGCAGCATCCCTGGCCTCTACCCACGAGAAGTAACATCTTCCCCCATAGTCATGACAACCAGAAACATCTCCAGACATTGCTGCATGCTTCCTGAGGGCCAAAGTCCCCACCCCTTTGTGCCTCAGTTGAGAAACATCGCTTTAGATTACTTCAGGGTGTGGCTGGGGACCCTGAGCCCCTTGGAGGTGAGTGGTCTACCTAAAATCACAGAGAGCGGGTGGGGCTGGGGCAGGAATCCAGGTTTTCCGAGGCCTCATCCAGGATTTTCTATTCATGCTGCTGCTGCTGCTTCCTAAGATTTCAGGAGCATTGTGTCCTCATTCTCATTTAATATTTTAGTCTGAAGGTTCTTAAGTGAAAAGGCTACTCTATCCAATAGATGATTTTGCTGCATTTTAGAGTTCTCAGTGACAGAGGATTTAATACAGGAAACCTTGGCCCAGGATTCCCCGACTCTCACTGTAAGCCCTGGTGAGGGCTTCTTCTCTAGGTGATTCATCTCCAAATTCTAACAGCCTGTCTTGAGCGGGTCTGTAGAATGGTCGACATTTATTTTTTTATTTTGTCCGGCTGTTTTCCTTCATTATGCTGCCCGATCCACTGCATGGCACAGTGGCTGGTTTGGGTGCTTACCTTGGAGGAATAGATGGTTAGTGGGTTTGGTGACGATGGCAACAGGGAGACATTGAACTCCCCTGGGATGTCGGTGACGGTTGGAATTTTGTACTCGTCTGGGCCTCGCGAGTACAGGACGCCTTCCGGGGAGTATTTCAGTTCCTCAGTGGTATAAAGGCCCATTCCCTGAATAAACGCGCCTTCCACCTGAAGGGGAAACACGTCCAGCTCCGTGAGGCCAGAGGCTTTTCAGAAGGCTGCTCCCCACTCCGCAAGGCCCTCAGGAGGCAGCAGGCATCTCAGCGGGCCGGGACCTACCTGCCCCACATCGATGGCTGGATTGAGGCTGCTACACGCTTCCATGACGATGTCTGTTCTGATTTTCTGCCAAAAATCAAAATTACCTCTGTGTGAAAACTTGAACTGAAAAGATTTTAAAGATGTATTCAAGCAGTTCCCAGTTTTTCCAGAACCCCTGCTGGTTAGTTAACACTGCCCTGGCACTGCACCCACAGCAGAGGTGGTCAGGCAGCTGCTAGGCTCTTCACAGTCAGTGCTGACCCCAGGGTCTCCTGTGTTCGTGGCCTTGACTCCTCTTAAGTGATTCAAAAGTCCCTCTTAAGTGGCTCAACATGGCATGTTGCTGTACTTGAGTGTCACTTAGTAAATAACAGCCTGATTGTCCACCTGATTCTCAACCTGGATTTGCTGCTCTGATATGACTCATGAACACATCTAGGTCTCATGATGGTTCAGTGTAGGTGTTTTTATGTTGTGTTACTAAGGAAATCGTGCAGCCATAGTAGCATATATGAATCTGGGGATTTGCAAGGTCTTGAAACACAATAAAGGCAAATCCTGAGACCACCTTAGACTTTGCTAATCTACTCCTCCCCGAGAAACATCACACTAACAAGGCCCTTCTGTTTTGGTACCTGGCACAGGCATGCAGGGTGTTACAGAGCCGCAGAAAGCCCCTAAGTGCCTGTGGTCTGTCTCAGGAAGATCTCTGGGCTTTCCTTCTGCCCCCACGTCCGGTCCTTACTCTAACACCACCAGTCTCTGTGCAGGCCCAATACCTGGGCTCTTGCTTTCTATCTAGCTCTTTGAATAGGAACTGCTCTTTTGACTCAAATGTTAGCCCTGCATACAGCCTGCTGTGGGCACTGGGACAAGCCTGCACACATCCTCAGCCTCGATAGGGCAGGAGACCGGACACACCTCAGAGCTGCCTTCAATTTACTCCCATCCTGAAATCTGTTTTATTTTGCCTTGTGGGTGTTGGACAACAGGAAGAGGTGGCTTTGCACTAACCAAATCATCAGGTGTTTTAGTTGACCAACCACATTCTCTGACTTGTCTCTAATTAAAAGAATAAACTATTGATCCTGAATGACTGGGCCTTAATCTATAACAAGGGAGGCATCATACATTCTGGAAGATCCATCCCATTAGGCCCATTCCTTTGGGGATTTATACCAAGGACCTCAGATGGAATCACCAGATATGATAAGTATGTTCCCAACTATTGCATGGAACATATTTATACCAGGAAATTATTTTGTTGTTTATCTGAATTCAAATTTAACTGGGTATCCTGTATTTTTATTTGCTAAAGCTGGCAGCGCCACCTTAAAGGTGGAAGATAAGAAAGCTAGTTGAATAAAATCTTTTAAAAAATAAAAAAGAAAATGAGTTGATTTCTAACAACAGCTTCCCATCTAGTTTGGAGCCTCAGGGGGGGCACAGGGCTCCCAATGCTGAGGCTGGACAGTGGCATTGACATCTGGGCCTTGGGGGCAGCCTGATCACCTGCCACCATGCATTCCTCGTTTGCCACACTGTGCTGTGCAAACACCATTATCTGTGTGTGTCATGGTGTGACAAACATTAGGACACACAGTTTGAGCAATCTGTGATCCTGTTTCATGAGTTACTTCTTAACAATGATCTATAATGAGAAGGGAGACATCATAGTAGTGTGTCCTAAGGATGAACTTGAGTGACCTGCGAAGGCTCTTTAGATATCCCTTCATTTACTGTATTTTTAAAAGTCTAATTCACATAATATTTAAGAGGTAGACAAGTTAATCAACAATGGGGCAAATCAAAGACATTTTGACAAGATTTACAAGTCTGTATTAGCAAAGTCCTTTCTATTTTACATAAATTGACCATTTCTATTTTGGGGCAGGATGGTTCAAGATGATATTGGAATAATTTATGCATGGGATTTAGATGTATGATTGATCAATCCTGCAAATTTCCTAACAATTGACTACGCTTTGGACTATACTACATTCTATTAAAGGTTTCTGTAATCTCTGTTCCCAGAATAGTATTTGGGGTATTCATTTCTGCTTAAGTATGACTCCCTTCAGTACATGGTTTCTTGGTTGCCCAATTAAACAACAGACACAAAATTATTTTTACAGCCCTCCCCTTCTCTCCCCATCCTCAATCTATTTCTTTAAATCAGTAGTACCCTTGGGATAATTGACTTTGGAGAAAGTTTATCACATTGCTACGTGCTTTCAAAGTGATCGCTCAAGAAAATTTGTTAAATTACCTATTCCTTCAGATTACATAACTTAATCTTCCTTGAGAAACAACCCCCCCCATCGGTGTACAAAAATTTTGGAAGATTGATTTTATTGTCCGACGTAGAATAAGAAACAATGCATTTTAGGCTCACAAGCAACTCCTTCTTGAACTACTTCTTCAGTGGAAATTCAGGATAAAGCTGGATCTCTAGACATTCCCACAGAAACTGACTCTTGTTCTTATGGTACACAAGTATTACATAATGAAATCGGGCTGTTAATGTACAATGCGGTTTTGTTATTGTTTTAACTTGCCAGGAGGGAAGTTAATATTACCTTGTGAGCCCCTGTCAGGCAGTCAATCTCAACCTCGGAACAGGCTGCTCCGTAGATGTAGTAAGGAAACGGTTCTCCCTCCCCCTTCTCCCAGTCCATGAAGGCCTTGTAGCCCCTGATGGAAGAAATAAAGCCCTTCAGTGTGGGGTGTGCCTGTGTTGGTGTGCGTTTGCAAACCATACTGATTCATTTTAAAAGTTACCAAGTTATGAAGGTATGATAGCATTTCATTGTTGTTTAACTACCTTTTCTTTTCTTCTTCTTCTTTTTTTAATCCTCGCCCAAGGATATGTTTATTGATTTTTGGGAGAGAGAGAAAAGTCAATGTGAGGGAGAAATATGGATTGGTTGCCTTCTATATGAACCTGGATCAGGGATTGAATCCTGCAGGCTAGTTATGTACGCTGACTGGGAGTCAAACCCACACGTTTTGGTGTGCAGGATGATGTTCTCAACAAATGAGACACCGAGCCAGGGCTACACTGTCTTTTCAACTCACTTAAACTTCTACCTGTATTTACAACCTAGCTGGAGTGACACTAATCTTTGCCTCCATTTTCAAGAGGATACTCTCTGCGCTGCAGTTAGGATGTCACAAATAGGGAAAAGCCAACAGACGGTTTGGGCTCAGACCTCCAGATTTGTATTTTGACAGGTTGGGTATCTGCTTTAGCTCTGCACGTTGAGAACCTCAGTTGATTTTATCAGTTGAGGGATCCTGTAGCTGATCAAAAAAAAAAAGGGCTGGCAATTCAATGTGTTAATTTATAATGGAAAGTGTACCCAGCTTGGGGCTGATTTGCCCTCTTCTTGGTAACTGAACTCAGGAATTCGGGATTCATAATGTACAGGGCACTGGGCTGCACTCTTACTCCCTTTCCTTCTTTCTTCATAAGGATCTCTCTCTCTCTCTCTCTCTCTCTCCCTGCCCCCCACTCTCTGTAGGTGGTTTGTTTCCTTAGATTGTTAAACTAATGTCATACACTTCCAGAGTTTGACAGTCAGCTCTCCTCTCTGGGCTTCATTCCATCAACCAGCATCTACCGAGGGCCCCCCACTGCTGGACACACACAAATGCCGACGGTGGTGGTCACCTGCCCATCTCCTCCTGTCTAGTGAGGAGCTTCAGCAAAGAAAGATTTTTATGGTGTTGGGAGGAAGATTTGCAAAATTGGGTTTCAAGTTATTTCTTTTTATTATTCATAATGAAGAATGTTATTATTCTTTATTTTTCCACAATAAAGAAAAGTAAATAATGATTAGCTGCTGTAAGTCATGTCTTATTTTTTTTTTTACCCAATAAGAGTATTTTTATTTAGTATATGTTTGGACATGGCTCAAAGGCCTATGCGAAGTCACAGACTTTGGGACCTAGAAGGGACCTCAGAGACCACAAAATGAAAACATACTTTACAAATGAGGGAGTGGAGGCCCAGAGTGACTGGGTTACCTCACATGTTCTCAGCTAAGTCAAAATGTTATTGTAATTTTTACCTGAAGAATCCTGTGGCTGAAAGGCTGATACTTTGTTCAAAAGCAGTTTTTATCTGCAGAATGAGCATATTTAGTTAAAATAAATATACCATTGGACAGGTGACCATGAAAACATTAAAAATGAAAATATGTCTTAAAACTGACATCTGATCCTTGTTGTTATTGCTTTGTTACCAATAATAGAACTCAACATAATACCCTTTCCCTCAGCTGGTCCACTACCAGTTTCCTCCTGACAGAGCTCAGAACTCTGCATGAAACAAATCAAATGGAGCCCTGCTGCACACCCATGATGCACAGGCTGGTCCACAAGGTGTGCGGGCCTACATTCCCAAGTGTCAGCACTCCAGACAGTGGGTGTGCAACTGTGAGATAACTGTGCTAACAAGCTAGTATACAGGGTATTGTAAAGTTGGATTACACGAGTCATCTCCCTTGGGACTTATTCAATAGCAATTATGTCTTCCTTTCCTTCCTCTTTACTCATCACATCATTTGTGTGTGTGTCTGTGTGCATCTGTGGGTGTGGCTGAGGAAGGCTCACTCTTTTCCTCTTCTTTCTTATCTAAGCAGGGTGGGCACGGCCTGCTGGGTATTCTTCATATACTTCCATTCCTCTTCTCAGTGTGCTCTCTCCACATATACCTGGAAGGGACCTCAGAGACCTTTCAGGGTCAGCCTTCTCATCATGGGTCAGCCGTCCCAGCCTTTGGGCCATTGGTGATCTTGCCCACTCTTGGGAGAAGCATCTGTCCTTGGTGCGTCTGTGGGCTGCCATGGTGCTCTTGGCACTGGTTTGCATTATTTTCTCATGTGTAGTAACAGAGTGGAACACTTACCCAGTCTTCCCATGTGCCTTCTGGATGTTCCTTAATGATGGGCTCAAGGCGTTTCAGAAGGATCTGACAAGCATCCTTGAAGCAGTAAAGAAGTGAATTCCCATTAGAGAAGAGCCAGCCTAGTGGTTAGGATTTGTGTGGAAGAATATTAAGTGATCATTGTTTGGGTCACTGAATACTTGTGGAGTGCCTGCCTGAGCTGGACGCACTGGGGACAGAGAGACAATAACAGCACGGCCCCTGGCCTTGAGAAGAGTGTCAGTTACTGTGGTGTCTCTCCTTCCCGCTTCACTTCCTGTGAAAAGACAGGCTCAGCCGAATCTCTACTCTCAGGTCCCTTTTCTAAAAATATTCACGTTCTTAATTCCTCCTTCTCTTTTTCTGCATTTTTGACTTATACCTTTTTTTAAAATTTCCCAACCATTAAAATACATGCAACAAAACACCTTATTTTCATTGAAATTTGTGCTTTCCAATCTACAACCATCACATGCCAATATCCTTCTGGGTCTGAAACATTATTCAGCTCTGTCCACCCCTCTCTCTGTTCATCTATCCACCATCGAAGTCTGGCAGTGATGGACTTTGCTTTGGGTGTGAAGTGAGAAAATAATTAAGTTTGTTTTTATGATAACCTAGATCTACAAAGTTTCTGATACTCAAAATTGAAACCTAAAACTCAATGTTCTAGAATAGTGATTTTCAACCTTTTTCATCTCGTGACACATGTAAACTAATTACTAAAATTCTGCAGCACACCAAAATTTTTTTTGCCAATCTGACAATAAAATGGGTATAATTTTGATACTTCACATCAGTTGGCTATTGTTATTTTTTAAATTTGACAATATAAGGGAAAAGCAGTCAGTGCCCCTGACTAAATAGTCAGGTATTGTGTGTTTTAACAATTCTTGTGGTACACTGGTTGAAAACTGCTCTTCTAGAAGATGAATTAACACTTAGTTTAGGCTGACAACTCCCAAATATACTGAACTACTCCTATCTTGTGTTTGAGTCTATCCAAAATTGGATCTGATGAACTTGAGTATTCCCACACATTTGTTCTGAGTAAAAAGCATCTCTGGTGTTTGAGCTCTTTAGGTGTGTCCTCACCAAGATAAGTGAATTTAAAGTGGTCCCTCTTGGGAGCTTACGTGTAGTGTTCTGGGAGTAAGGGAATATGCCTCTACAGCATCCCCATAAAAAAGTGGACAGTTCATAATAGAAGCGAGGCAAATAGATATTACTTCAAAAGTACATGCAATCGGATATTTGAGTGAAGGAATATGCAGTCATGGTTCTATTCTCAAAAAGTAAAAACTAACAGTTTTTTAAACATTAGTTTGAAGATAAGTACAAACAGAAAGGATGAGCACTGTGGTAGAACACCATTGTTATAGACACTTTAATTGTACCTTTTCTACCTGGCTGGCATTCTGTCTGCCCACCTGCCTACCAGACCTTACTTGTGTCAGGTGAAACTTGCACAGCTCTGCATTACTTGGTGCCCAAATTTCTTCTTTCTGTGTCTCCCAGGGACTGGGGCTGCCTGTGCACCAAAATCCATTCTCCCCTCTTTCCATAGTTGCTGGGTATGTGGTTTCCCACGACTTCCCAACCTCCCCTGCAGTTAGCTATGGCCTGAGACTGGTTCTGCTAATGGATGATGAGTGCAAGTGACTTGCATCGCTGTGAGGTCTGCCCTCCATGCTCTCTCCCTTCTCTGGCTCATTGGATGATGATGCTCAGGGCAACCTTGAAAGCCACATGCTGGAGATGGAAGAACTACCATCACTCTGGGTGCTTGAATGACTGAACGCTCCCTCTGGACTTCTATGTGTACGAGAAAGGGACTTCCTGTTGGGTTTCAACCACTCTGTTCTGGGTCTGTCACTTCAGTTTAGCCAACTCCAACTAACTAACACACTCTCCTGACACTTTAATTAACCTATGCCTATGTTTGGCGACACAGATGACTTCTCTGGAGCCAATCATTTGTGCCTGTATCCAGCTAAGAAAACCAGAGATGTGGTGAAAGTACCGCAGGAAAGACAGACAGGAAGAAGCACCTGCACGGCCCTGCCATTGACGTCTGAACCGATGGATGCTGCCGTAGTGATTGTGTTAGGCACTGTGGCTGTACTTGTTTCAGAGATGTGTATGTAAGACATGGGTATTTTTAATTCACGGCTGGCCACCTAGGAGAAAAATAAATATTTTCAAGTTCAGTGAGGAGTTCTAAGAAAATTTGAGTCATTGTTTTTCTTAACAAAAATTAATATTTTTATTATGTTCATCATGTCCTTCAAAGCCTAATATAGTGTCTTAGAAAAAATTAGAACCACTTTTTAGTAGAGCCTCATGCTGATTTTTTATGTGTTTTCTTGGTAATATTCCACAGTGATTCTATTATTTAAATTTAGTACATTTAGGATGCTGAAGATTTTATTTTTTCTAAGTTTTACATGTGTAGAGAGTAGGCCAAGCTTATATTATTCATATTCATTTGGTGACAATGGCAGGAAGAGAGATGGAGATTAGACTGACTGACTCAGACCTTGGTCCTGTGTTGGCATCAGCATCAGATGAACTTGAAATGACCTGAGGGCCTGTCTTCTTTTTTGCCCTCATCCTCACCTGAACTTTAGCTTCCTCCCCCTTTTCTTCTATTTGTTCCCACTTGCTTATATTCTTCTAGTATTTGCTGTTCACTTTTTTCTTTTCTGTCCTTTTTCTTCCAGTTTTTCTAGCAGACACATGTAGAAATTAAGATATTTAATCAAGAAGAAATGAAAAATAAAGAAGGGAGCGGAGGTAAGGCAGGAAAAGAAAAACAAGCATTACTTTGGTTGATGTTATCTTTTTTTTTTTCAAAAACACCTTCTCCAGATGTCTGTAGGTACGTGCCTGTTCCCAAATGCCAATCTTCAGACTTTCAGACTAATGCCATTCAGTGATTAAGTTTTCCCAGAAAGATACAAAATGGAAAAAAAAAGGCAATTCTATCAGTTCTTGATGATTAAAATCCGAAGAGAACTTATTGGCTCATGTAATCGGGAAGGAGAGATGGAACTGGCTTCATGTATGTCTGTATCTAGCGGTTTTATGGTCTCACCAGGGTCCTCTCAGAGCCTCTCACATTTGCTCCTCTTTCTGTGATGACCATGTTATTCCCAATAGTGACAGGCTTCCTCTGTGGCATGGAAGACTTGCCTCTGACTACCCCTGGCCTATAGCATAGCAGCTAAATAACCGCAGGGGAATGATAGCTCCTTTTCCCAGTTTCTACAAAACAGTCCTAAGAAAGGACTCTGATTGGCCTTGCTTGATCATGTGCCTTCTTCCTGGCTCAATCTCTGCATCCACTGGGATTCAGGGACCATGACTGGCCAGGTGGTCCTGTGCCTGTATCCATGCTGGGTATTGGGGCAAGGAGTGCAACAGAGTGAAATGCTTGCTCTCTCTGACTATCTAAATTCTAGCCTTCAGGTTAATAGCTCCTACCATAGATAATAATTAACTATAGAAATTCTGCTTGAGGCTTGAATTTTTTGCTAAAGAACAGTCCTTTGTCACCTTTCCTGTAGAAGTGGGGAAATATGTACAAAGTAATGACTGTTTGTTAAAGATTTACAGGAGTCTCCCGATGCACTCAGATCAGCGGGGGTCAACAAGCCAACCACCAACTGGAAATGAAGAGGCTTAGAAATTTTGCTCTTCCTTGGAACCCTGTCGGGACCTGTTGTCTGTGGCCCTCGCCCACCTCTTGCCTCCTCCTCTTCCCTTCCCTTGATGACAAAAAAGACTGGATTCTGGGTTCTCTTAAAATGGATTTGCAGAAGAAGAAAAAGACAAAAGGAGAAGAAAACGATGATGGATCTGCAGAAGCTGTAAGCACCCCCACCTCCTCCAGCTGGGCCTTCTCGATTAATATACCTTTTTTTACTTCAAACTCTGATGTTTTGACTGTTGGATTTTTTTTGAAACATCTGTGCACATGAACCTTGTACCAGTACCAGGCAGAGAAGATGGGGCAGAAAGCCACCAGCATTGAGGAGTCCTTCAGAACTCTCTGGAATGTGGGAGGTATAATCCAAAGTAGCTCAGGGGCTGGGACAGCCAAAAGCTGCAGATGTGTGCTGTAACAATCTAGTAAATTTGTCATGAAGTTAAACTTTTCCCCTTTAAAGAATTATTTTTTCTTCTCCTGAGATATCTTCATATTGTGTGTGTGTATATATATATATGTGTGTGTGTGTGTGTGTGTTAAAATATTCTTTTAAAATTATAGAATGATATTGAGGACATACTTGTCTTTACTTCTCAAAATAATATGGTAATATTGTTGTCCAAACTTTAAAAATTATACACATGGGTCTCGAGAGAGAAAAGCTGAGAGACTCCTACGCTAGAGAAGCCTGCACGACACTCCTACCACAGTGCTCCAGGGCTCATTACTGGTGTTTTCACTAACAACCACCTCCATCCGTGAACCCAGCCAAGCTCCAGGAGCGTTGGCACCTGTGTTTGATTTCCATACTTTGGCCATCCTACTTTATGTATAATAAGTTTTTCAGTCAAGACCTTAGGGTTTGAGTTCAGGGAGTTGTCAGTTGCCCTAAAATTAGTGCCAAATGTCAGTCATGTCAACCATGAATAGAGAAATTAGTGACTTCATTTTCTTTATCTTACCTGTAGGATTTTGGTGTGAATACCTTGTCCCAGTTCATTGCCTCCCTGTGTGACCAACACAGACCCGTCTGTGTAGATATGGACAAGTGCAGCTGCCTGAAAAAACAACGGACAGAGAAGGCACTGCTCAGTGTGCGTTTAGTGAGCTCCAACATAAGAAACGAGGCAGCAGTGGGGTCAGAGAGGCACGCTTTCCTTTCTCAGCAGGATTCTGAGGCTCAGTTTCATTTTGTGCAAAAGTTGCTGGTAAAGACATTCTCAGTTAGGAACCTGGTTTTAGTAGGAGTCCCTTGGGATACTCAGGAGTTGTGGGTTTTGGTTGCAACTATCTGAAAGTTACACCTCTGCTTAAAATCTCTGGCAATCCACTTAACTAGTGAATTAAACATTTGTAAGTATGGCACTTACATGTGTTATGTACCAACCCAGGCTCAGCTTAGATGTATGAAGATGAACAAGGTGTGCTTCTTCCTCAAGGAGCTCACTGTGCAGTAGGGGGCCAGGCTGGACAGCAGCAAGGCATTAGAAGAATGATTCATGACATAAACGGGTGTGCCACAGGGGCCCTGGAGACCTGGGAGGGCAGATCCAGCTCCTTCTGCAGAGCCAGGGAAGGGTTCCCCAAAGTGACACTGAATGGATGCATGAAGGGAGAAATTTGCCACTTGGTCAAGGGGGGCAAGAGCTCCCCATTGTCTTCAAGGGAGAGTCCTGCTCCTTATTATAATACGAGGCCCTTTAGGGTTTGGTCTTTTGTACTTTTCCCATTTCATCCTTGTCTTTTCCTGCCTTGCTTCTAAGTCTGGCATTGCCACGGTTCCTGTCTGACCTGTGCTCTCGCGTATGCTGTTCTCTCCTCCTGGCTTGCCCCCAGCCTTCAGACCCACACCCCATGGTCTCTATTCCGTCAAAACTTCTGGGAACGCTCCTCATTCCCCTCTGGGAAGGATCGATTATCCCCTTCTCTGCGCTTTCTCTTGCAGGATGTACTGAGTTGAATAGTGTCCCCTACAAATTCCTGTCCACCTAGAACCTCAGATATAACCTTATTTGTAAATAGTCTTTGTACTTAGTTAAAAGGAGGTAAGGCAGGATTCTTCCCTGGAGCCTTATGAAGAAGCACAGCACTGCAAACACCTTGATTTTGAACTTCTAGCATCCAGAACCGAGGGAATAAATTGGTTGTTTTAAGCCACTCAGTTTGTGGTACTTTGTCACTGCAACCACAGGAAACGAGAATCCAGGGAGTGGCAGGTCTTCTGTGAGAGTCTGGAAGAGGAAGGGCACTTAGTCTTTTTTTTGTCATTGTGACCTGAAG
Source organism: Phyllostomus discolor (assembly GCF_004126475.2). Taxonomy (NCBI): domain Eukaryota; kingdom Metazoa; phylum Chordata; class Mammalia; order Chiroptera; family Phyllostomidae; genus Phyllostomus; species Phyllostomus discolor. The sequence continues at coordinate 28,933,160 of NC_040906.2, forward strand.
AGAACTCGGAGTGGGTCTGAGTCACAGAGACACTAAAGAAATGTTTGTTGAACTGGATGAATGGAAATGTGGTATTTTTTCTTCAAGGAGGAGGAAAGGGAAGAGGAGGAGGTGCAGCTAGGGCTTCAGTTTATTCTGTGTGGAGATGCCTGGAGGCCCAGGAAGGATTCCAGAGCATCAAGGCGTACAGATTCTAAGAATAGTTTTTACTCACTGAGGGCCTTCTTGACTCCCTGTGAGGGCAGTGCTTCTCATGCCTAGTTTAAGGAGTAGGTGTTCCAGCTTCATGAGTCATCAGCTGACCTGGAATGACATGCTTCAGCTCCTAGCCTGGTACTTCTTGAGTGCATCAATTTGGAACTCTGTGGGGAAGCTGGTGGCCTTTCAAAGGGAGGCTTATGCTTGATTTAAAGAAGTTTTTTTTTGTGGTGAGATGAGAAGTTGGCAGAAAGTAGGCTGTGGTTTCAGTGAGGGGCAGCCATAAAGGTGAGGGGAGTTGTGGTATAATAAAAATAAATGTGTGGTCTTTGCCCCTGGTTTTTGGCACAGGGTTCCTAAAACCCATGAAATTGGCCTTGGCCGAGTATCTCAGTTGGTTAGAGTGTCGTCCAGATACACCAAGGCTGCAGGTCCTATCCCAGTCAGGACACATACAAAATCAGCCAATGAATGCATAAGCAAGTTGAACAACAAATTGATGTTTTTCGTTCTTTCTCCTCCCCTTCCCCTCTCTAAAAATCAATACATACAAATTTCCCCAAAGAACTCCACAGAATTTAGGAATTTATTGTCCTTTGTACACTAATGAAATGACTCGTGGGAAGAAACTAGATAACTGCAGGGTTGCGGGGGAGGGCACGGGAATGATTGTCGGAAACACCAGCCACTCAGAGAGTCCTGTCTTTCAGCCCCACTCCCTGGCTTCCAGGCAGATGTGACAGACTTGAGATTGACTTCAGTCTCCCACGGCCAGTGATGTGATCAAGCATACCTATGTAATGACGTTTCCTTAAAACCCCCAAACAACAGGGGTTTCTGGGAACCTCTGGGTTGGTGAACACACCCACGAGCTGATGGGCCGCATGGCCTGGCGGGAGAGGACGTGACAGCCTCGCACCCCCTCTCCCACCTGTGCCTCTCTTCCATTTGGCTGTTTTGAGGCAGTATCATTCATAATAAATTTGTAGTGATCATAAATAAAGTGCTTTTCTGAGTTCTGTGAGGTGATGTAGTGAATTATCAAACCTGAGGGGCTGCGTAGTGGAAACCCCCCCAATTTGTATCGGCTGGGCAGAAATGCCAGTAGCCTGGGCACCCGGTTTGTGCTAGCATCTGGAAGGGGGACAGCCTTGTGGGACTCAGCCCTTGATCTCTGGGGTCTGCACTGACTCTGGGTAGTTGGCGTCAGAATGGAATTGAATTATTGGACACCAGTGGGTGTTGGAGAATTGGTACAGAAAAGACACGGCATTTGGCATCAGAGGAAAAGCTATACACGTGACTCTCCAGGATCTCTTATGCCCCAGCCTTGATTCGGCCCAGGCTTGTAGACACGACAGTTAACCTTCTTGCACCTCTTTACAGAATGGCACATTGGACCTGACCAGGAGCGTGACCCAGGAGTCAGGGAGCCTCCTCCTACTGCCAGAAGAGCCATGGCCCTGAGAGAGGCGTCTTGGACCTCCTAGGCCTGGGGATGGGCTGCCTTGGATAATAACAGGACAGGGTGTTCCGGGAACCCTGCCAAGTGCTGTTATCTCATCAAATTCTCATCGGTCCTGAGAGAGGATTATCATTCTCAGTTCGTAACTGAGGAAGCTGAGGCTCAGAGGGGTTAAGTAACTTGCTTAATGTAACACAGCCAGTAAGTGTCAGGGCCAGGGATTTCTCAGGTCTGCCTGACTCCAGTTGATTAGGGATTTGGGGAAACTGCTTCATTACCTAGGAAAGATTTCCTTCCACAGGGCAGGTTTTGTGGTGTGTCGGCTGTCAGTAACTGGGTGTAAGTGGAAGAATGCTTTCAATGGTAGGCCCACAAGGGAGATCTAATGTGTTGTTAGATTTATGTTTAGATCTAATGCATGGAAGGTTTTTCTGCTTTTGGTGGACAATCACGGGAGGCCACAGTCTTTCCCAGTTTTCTAAACAGCTTTCCCATCGACCACACACTGGGATTGCCGGGAAGACTCTCTGTGCCAGTCCTGTGCGGTTTAATGCGTGCGTCTAGATGCCGTCCCTCCTCCTCCCTTCTGGAGAGGGCCTCTGAGTGACTTGCCTCTTCCTTTCGCAAATCCACCTGGGAGGACTTCGGGGGCCTCCCATCCTCATTTCCCCATCAGAACGGACACAGATTCCTGGGAGAGGCGGCTTGAAACAAACAGCTGGTGAGGACAACATGGAGTGACTTCTCTGCCTAAAGACTCAGTGTGCGCTGAGGAGTGCCGTGGGGTCTGGGGCACAGACTGAGAGCAGCCCATTCCTGCCCAAGCCTGGGGACCCTTGAGCTCCGAAAGCACAGCACCGCAGGCCTGGTGGGCTCTTGTTCCCTTCTTGAATGAGGCGGTCAGTGGAGCCGTCAATGCTCCATCCTAGCAGTCACACGGCTGCAGGCTCGCTGATGCGGCTTTCTGCCATTAAGGCATTTTTCTGCTGCACTGTGTTGAAAGTGCTTGCAGATGGGTGCTGCTCCTTCCTCCCTGGGGCTGGGGGGAGGGGCTCAGTGCCCTGTGAATGTGAGCTGACTGGGCCAGGAGTGAGTCTGACAGGAGGGTTATTTACCACACACAGGACTCACCTGGTGATAGCTTGTTGCGGTGAAGCCGACTGAAAACTTCATGGGGATAACAGCAATGCCTTTCTTCTTCCAGTAGTTCTTCTTATTGAACTCTTCCACTTGCATTCTTCGGCTGTGAAAGGATGACTTGTCCAGACATTCGTTCCAGCATCTTATCAGGGGCTCGGGGTTGAATTCTTGTTTGTAGATGGCTTTGTCAACAGTTTTGTACATGTTTTTCTCCCTAACCTGAAATGGGTGGAAAATTGAGTCAATCGTTATGGTCAGACAGAAGCTGACTGCAAAAGAGAGACTGGAAAAGCCTCCCCATTAAAGCACAAACTTTGGTTTAGACAGGCTCTTTCTTCTTTTTCTTTGAACAGCATGTGCTTTTACAAAAACAATGGAGGTTATTTCTCATCTCTTCTTCAAAGCACTAGTCACGGTCTATCCCTCCTGAGAGGGTATGAGAGTGACCAGCCTGTGAAGGTCAGGGCGGGGAAGGAGACTAGGGAGGCAGATTTTCTTTTTCCTACAAGGTTCAGAGGTGGAGCAGAGTTGGTAAGTAGCATATAAAAGCAAGGGTTTATTATTGTAACTGACGATTTTTTCCGTTAGAGAGGAACAGCACTGCAGCTACTGACAAATAGCAGGTCTTCTCCAAGCCTTCTAACTGCCTTCGAAATGTGTGGTCTGAGGATGAAAAACGGGATTCTGTGGGAAGGAACCTCACAGGGTGATCTGATCATAAATTCCTAACTGGGCAGGTCAGGGTGGGTAATCCCAATCCAGACATACAACTTTTTACTAAAAAGTTTACCTTTGCCTTAAGCAAGCCCTGTCCACTGTTTCCGTGCATCTAGGCTAATACACCTTTGAAATAAGCTGTCACCACCCTCAAGAGAGCACATAATCTTGATAGTTATTTTGCAATCCAATGCCCGCCTTGCTTTCTCCCACCTCCAGGTAATCTTCCTTACATCCCCTCCTTAAGCCCAAATGCAAATACTCTGGAGAGTAACTCTGTTACTTTGAGATCTTGCTTCCTGGCGTGTGTCATCAGTTTGGCTCAGATGAACTCTTACAAAATCTCTCTACAGATCTGGGTGTTTCTTTTGTCAACAAGTCAAATCTTTTTGAATGTGTGTGTGAATCTGGGTGAGCCTCACGTCCTGGAAGCTTGCAGCACCTGACAAGGATGGGGAGCCCACTGAGTCACCTCAGGAGTTTCTCGTTATCCTCATCTCACTCTACTAACAAATGAAGTAGTTATTATCATCAGTAGCAACACTGCAATGATACCATCTAGTTTATAAAAACAGATATTTTAACAGATGCTAACTCATTTGAATCTTGCAGGAACTCTGTGAACTGAGTCATACTGGCCTCGCTTTATAGATAAGAAAACTGAGCCACAAAGAATGTGCCTCTCCTTGTTCAAGCTGTTCCACTGGCCTTGACTACCTTTGACATATCAGTGCCTATCACTCCTCAAGGCCTATCTCAAGTGCCCTCTGCTCCAGAAAGTTCTCCTGACTGCCCTCCTGCCAAACCAAGGAGATGTCTTCCTCCTTTGTGCCAACAGAACAGCTGAAGTGACTTCTCTTAGGATAACTTCTGCTGTGTTTAGGTGCTCCCTTGTGTGGAGGAAGTACGCTGACAATCACAGATCCCAAACCTGGTGAATTTAGGGACAAGAGGGTCAAAGGACAATACACAGAGAGCCCTTGCGAGAGTGAGGGTCTACATCGAGGAAACAGGATTGAGATGCAAAAAGTGGGCTGGGGTCCCACTGGAATTTAGGAGGGGCAGAAAGTGTTATCAACAATGACCTCAACTGCCAGTGGCTGCCCCTCTCTTGCCTAGCATATTGTATATTCTGTGCATCTGCTAGCATATGGTAAAAATAATATTTTTGGAGGGCATTCTTTTGTCAGTATCTCTCAAAAGTTTTCAAGGACATTAGCAATTTCACTTCTGTAAATTTACACTATACAAAGAGGGCAACATTATTTTAATAGCCAAAGATGGGGAACAAGCTGAATGTGTACCAGTAGTGGAATGGCTAAATAAATTATGCTACATGCATATTACATAGAGCTACTCAGTCATGAGAAAGAAGGAAGTAGATCATTCTATTGCCACAGGAAGATGGCCTTGGCCTACGGTCAAGCAGAAAAAGTGAAGTGCAGAATAATGTGTTTATCATGGTCCCATTTTGGTAAATAACTGTATATGTACACATACAGACATACGGTAATGTTTACGTGTGTATGAATACAGATGGGTGGTACCCATAGAGAAATGACTAGAACAATAAATAGGGAACTGTTAACAATGGTTACCCTTAACCAATAGGGATGAGGGGATAAAAGGAGATGTTCACTTTTTATTTTAATGACTTCAATGGGGTTTGCATTTTAAAAAGAGTAATTATCCTTGTACAGATTTTTAAAAGAAGGAAAAAGAAATCTTTGCACAAGAAGGATGGAAGATAAGGAGAGGAAGGTGAGTTCTTTTAGGTAGCCCTGAATATATCTTGAATTCTGATCCAGGGCTAAATTGAGTGGTTCTTCTAGGGCAGCAAATTTGCAACCTTTTTCATCTCATGGCACACATGAACTAATTACTAAAATTCTGCGGCACACCAAAAAATATATTAGACTTTCTGCTGATCTGTCAAAAAAATAGGTATAATTTTGAATCATTTACATTAGATAGTTATTGTATTGGCTGTTATCATTTTTTTCCAGTCTTTTTCATTTATTGTTGAACTAAATACAGAGGCTTCCGTCCCTCCTCAAGTTGTTTTTTTGTTTTGTTTTCTTCAGGCTTCCTTACACAGCAGGGCCCAACCAGGGCGTCTCTCTCCCCACCCCGAGCAGATGCCTTAGCTGGCCCTCCACAGTCCCTGTTCTGGTGCTTGGTAACAGTAGGCAATGGCTGCAGACCCTGGGACTGCGGCTGTTCTAGCCCACCTCCAGCAAAGTCAGCTGTCTGTTAGTGGCTTTAGTTGTTTGATCACCAGAAAAGAAAAAGCAAGAAATTTTGCACATTTTCTTTTGGGCCAGATATGATTCCCCTGTGCCCTGGGCAATTCTCTTACAAGGCAAATACACTCTGCGGTGGCTCATTTTATCCAATCTTATGTGCTCTGCATGAATCAGGAGGCATTAGATCTTTAGGTCATTTGCACATACTTTTTACTTTGGAATGCATTCAGGGTGCAGGATGTTATTATTTTTTCTTCGACAATCTAAGGGAAAAGAAGTCAGTGCGCCTGACTAAATAGTTAGGTAACACATGTTTTAAAAACTAGCGGCACACCGGTTGAAAATCGCTGTTCTATGGTATTTCCCTGGGTAGCTGGTTTCACACACCATCTGATTCTTCAGCAATCTTGGTTGTGACCTTAATTACAACCTTACCTTTTCTGGCAGAAGACCACATTTGGCTGCCACAGCTGTGATGCAAGATTCTATTACTAGGATTCCTTGTGGGAAGCCAAATCCGCGAAAGGACGTATTTGATGCTAAATTGGTCATGCACGCACGGCCCCGGAACCTGAGGTTTTGGATTTTATATGCATTTTCCAGCTTTAGTAAAAGAAATTCTGCTACCTACAGGAATAGAAAATATTCACATATATTGGACAACAGTTTTTCTTTTCTGTAAAAGTCAGGTACACAGAGTCGAGCTACTGTGGACCTCGGTGAGTACTTGAGGAAATATGCTCAGTAAAGACTCATGTAGAAATTCTGCATTCTACTGACCACCAAGGACACTGGTTTCTGATGCACGTACCGCCTCTGAGTCTTCCGGTGTGCACCCTCCGTTAATGAAGCACTCAATGTCCAGAGCTTCGATTCGCCCGTCCTTCATGAATCCCACCTGTCATTGAATGATGGACATTTTTATGTTTGAAATTTACATGCCAAGTTGGAACCACATCCCCGTTCCACTATTGGGCAGGACTGAAGACAGACACTGCTCCTGTGTGCTTGGTGGTGTCCCATACCTGGTTATTCCTTTGCTTTTTAGTGCCTGGCTGACAAAGGCCTCCTCTGACCTGAATTCTGCGAGCCCTTTCCTTTCAACGTGTAATTTTCTGGCTACACAGTCAGCGTGAAATTCTAAAGTCCTTGCTTATCTCCAGACATATAATTGCTACCTTCTTCCTTATTTTTGGAAGATTCTCCTTCATTTTTACTGGTATTCCTTCTAATTTAGACTGCGGTTTTCCCCGTTATGGAACAGTCTCTGGAATTCCAGCATGCATCAGAATGAAGCACAGTGCCTCCTATTTCAGGAAACTTTGGAAGCCGAGGTTGGAAACGAACCATGGAGTGGCGGCTCCCATTGTACCGAGCTGCGAGGCGCTTTGTAATTGGGGGTGGACGGAACCAATGTGGATTAGTGCTTCTGTTCTTGAGACTCACAGAAGGCATCTTGCATTTTTTTCAGAAGTTGCCACCCGCCTCCCACCACCTAGACCAGTTTGTCTGTACAGCCCAGGTTGAAAAGAAAAATCCCCACTCCCTGCTGTAGTTCTACCAGAGGAGGACTGGCTCTGGCCCCTTTGACTCTCCCAAAACAGGGATAAATACGACTGATGAAACCATACAACTATATGGTGATTGCCATCTACTCCGAGAAAAATGTCAGAAGATAAACCAGAGCAGTTAGAACATGTGGAAAAATCCACAAATTCAGAATTCATGGTAATTTGACGCAGTCTAGGCTGAGGTTTAACTTTTCATGAAGAAAGCACACTAAGCAAAGATAGCAGAGAGAATTCTTAAGCTGTTTCATATGAACTTTTAAAGAATTTTGGAAGAACTTATCACACATCAATATCTATTATACTAATTTACAAATAGTTCCCAAAAAACAAGCAAAACATTGTTAGCTAAGTTTGAATGAGGACATATACATACATGTATACACACATACACATTATTATATTGGAAGTAAGATTATATTTCTTTGAAAATAAAATAAAATTTGGATTTTAAAAAAGGCGAAAGATTTATACGATCTGAAGAGAAACCAGAGTATAAAAAGTTTGGATTTCAAAGAAAATCTGATTATTTCCTTCTTTTAAATTATATTTTATATTACTATAATTACCAAAAATTTTCAGTCTGCAATCTTCTTAATAAGGACTAGTGCTAAAACAGTCTCATAACTGTAATATAAATATATCCTGATTTATAATGTAGGCCCAAACCAAAGAACTCAGCAACCACTATACTCTGCCAACTGCCCCCATCCCAGAATGTGCCTCAGAAGATAATAATATCTGTACTAATTCCTGTGCACTTGAAGGTGAATACAAAGTTTCATTACCAGCTATGGTTTATTCCTCTCTAATTATAAAAATCACTAGTGCCAATGGAAGAAATAAAATTGTGCTGTGGTGTGAAAAGCCTGGCTTTAGTAGTACAGTGAATATAACAGTTCAGTAATCTAAGGCAGTGACAAGTTTAGTTACCTGTATGCTATAAGCAATTCCCAAACAAAGCATGTTTGATAGGGAAATGTTTTTTAGAACTATTCTAAAAACTCAGCCACAGAATTGAAAAGTAGTATTGTTGCCAACCAGATGTGAATAGTATTTTTAATAGTGTTTATGCTACAGTTGCATAAAATGCAATAAATGTGTTTTGAAATAATTTAAAATTATTTTACTTGTTAGTGGATTCTTTTTTCCTATTTGCAAAAATTTTTGTGACATGTTTATAACCACTTAGTGGAAATACTTGTTAAGTGAAGTTTTGGTACATCAAGTTTGTAGCTTCTTTCAGGTGTCTTCCTTGTCATTGAGGAAACACTAGAGTAAATCCTTATTCTTTCAATAGTGCTTTTTAGCAAGTATTTTAATTATTTAGCTTCATAATTCTATACTATATTTATTAAAAGTTCCTCATAAAATTGTTATGAGCATTCAAATACACAACATCCTCATTGAATATTTTAGATGCTAAAATTATTTTTTTTTAGAATTCAGCAAAATCAAAATAATAGAAAAAAATAAAACCATTGAAATAAAATAAGGTATTTTAATGATTTCAATACTCACTTTATATTTTCCAAATAGTGGGTGTCTTCCCCCAGTTATTAACATGTCTTCTTCACGGTCAAGAACAAGACGAATGGGGTGACCGGTTCTAATGAAAACAAATCTTAGTCAGATCCTCCTTCCTGCCCACCCACCCACCCACCCATCTGCTCACCTAGTACCCACTCACCTCTTTATCCATCCCCTCATTAAACCATCTACTCACCCATCCATCTATCTACCTTTCAACCCATGCATCCCTGATCTGCCCTCCCACCCATGTTATCCAACCACTCATTTAGCCATCCATCCATTCCATATATATTCATTGAATGCATACACTGTGTTAGGCATTGATCTGAATTAGTGTATGGCAAAATTACTATTGCCTCTGTGGTCTATAATTCAGATCTAGCTAAATTGATTAATGTCACATGTCAGTTAAGTCCTGTTGTTATGGCTTTAAACTTGATGATCATCCACATCCAGCCATTTCTGCATATCCCCACCACTAACAAAGGACAAAGAATGTGAACAGATAAATGCAAACTTAACAACACAACTGCAAAAAAGGCCAACCCATGTCCTAGGATGTCTGGATTTGGATCTTCCGTCTCACCCATGACTGGTATGCTGTTGGCCGAGTTGGGCCCCTGGGTAGCTAGGAGCTACAGTCTTTCTGTATCTCAGGGGCAGAGATGCCCAGACTTTGGAGTGCAGAAGAATCCTCTGGAGTGCTGGTGAAAATGCAGATTCCTGAGCCTAAGCACTAGGACTCTGATTGAATAGGTTGGGGAGGGGCCCTAGAATCTGCATTTTCCTCAGCAATTTTGATGCAGGAGTCCTCAGGTACATGTTGAAAACCATGATTCTAGTGTAAAGTTTCCTGGTCTTCTTTAATGGTGAGGACCACCTGGAGCATCAGTTAAATGTTCAGTTTCTGGGTTCATTCCCTGGTGACTTTGGTAAAGTGGGTCTGGATGGGGAGGCAGGAATTTCTACGAGCCAAGAAGACTGTTACCATCAGCCATTTGGGAATGCTGCTGTGGAGATCGCTTAACACAAGGCACGTGTGCGCTAAGGCAGGCTTGTGGCCTAAGATGCTATTTTCTGCACTTGGCTGAACAGTAGAACCACTAGGAAGTTTTAAAATATAATGATGGCTGGGTCAGTATGGGGCATCCTAGCAGTTGGATTTAAGTACTTTGGAGATGATTCTAATGTGCAATCATGCTTGAGAAGTCTTAAAGGCACAAGCCTGGTGGGAATAAAATGAACTGATTATCCCTTGCTGGGTCCCTGGTGGGTGTGAATAGAGAGAGGTTCATTATAAAAACAACTGAAGATGAGATTCAGATCCTGCCTTTCTTTGCCTCTCATTGCAGAAGGAGACACCTATCTGAGTGTCTTAGGACCTTGCTCTGAACTACACAGAAGTTGCAAAAGGAACCAGGATGTTTGATGTTCACAGGCTGATTGGGATTCCGACAAAGTACAAAAAAAAAAAATAATAAATTTTAGCCCTGGCTGGTGTAGCTCAGTGGATTGAGCTTGGGCTTCGAACCAAAGTGTCACAGGTTCGATTCCCAGTCAGGGCACATGCCTGGGTTGCAGGTCATGGCCCCAGCAACCACACATTGATGTTTCTCTCTCCCTCCCTTCCCTCTCTAAAAATAAATAAATAAATAAATAAATAAATAAATAAATATATATATATATAATAAATTTTAAAAAAGGAAGAAGGAAAAAAGAAAAGAAAATGAACAAAGAACAGAAAAGCCAGCACCACACACAGCATACACAGTGAAGGAGCAAGCCTTCATTGAGGTCAGCCCGGGAGCTCTTTGGACATGTCATAGTTCACTGAGCACACACTGAAAAGCCAGCTCTTCCCAGGTGCAGGGAGGCAAGTGGTGGGAGCCTTTCTTTCCTCACCCCACTGGGTCTACAGCTGAGAGTAGGAAGGAAAAGCAGGGGACCATTGTCCCCCTAGGCACTCCACTCTCAGAGACAGGGCAGGCCCAGCCCTGCAGGTGTTCAACGAATGACACCACTTTTCCTTTTTATAGGAAGTTAGTATGTACAAGTTCTATCTACAAAAGACTTTTCTGATAACTCTAGGAGGGTGGGTATTATATTTACAATTAAAAAGAAAAAGAGCCCTGGCTGGTATGGCTCAGTGGATTGAGTGCCGGCCTCCAGAACAGAGAGCGACTGGTTCATTCCCAGCCAGGGCACATGCCTGGGTTGTGGGCCGGGTCCCCAGTTGGGGTGTGTGAGAGGCAACCGCACATTGATGTTTCTCTCCTTCTCTTTCTTCCTTCTTTCCCCTCTCTCTAAAAATAAATAAATAAAATCTTAAAAAAAAAGAGACAGGAGGCCAAGTCGCCCAACGACAGGTGGTTATGACAGCAGCCCAAGTGACTCTCGGGCCACTGATACACCCTCGGCTCTGACATTTTACACCCTTCTGCAGCCCCCCCGTGCACTTACTTAATAGCACCCACAGCTGCGATAGCCCCGAGGATAGCTGGTCTTCCTATTTTCCCGCCAAAACCTCCACCCACTTGTTTCACATGGCAGGTGATCTTGTTGATTGGGATGTTTAACGTAGAAGATACGGTTTTCTATAAAAGTTAGATATGGGGAAAATTTTTACAAGCATGAAATGGTAATGAAGACTTTGGTTTGCTGAAACACAACATCACAGCAAAACTCATCCACATCTACTGCTAGTACAAAAAAAAGATCGACACAGTCTGAATGTGTCTTGTGGAGCCCCACTGAGTTCATAAACATAGGTCATTGTCACAAAACAGCCTTTCCAGCAGGAAAAAAATGGCATTTTCCGGAAGGGAAACTGAGTCCTGCATTCCTGCCAGAAGCTGAAATCCTAGAAAAACCCCTAGACCTATTGTCCCAACAAGGTGAACAATAGCAAACTCATGACAACCTACCAAAGAAGTGCTCGCAGCTAAAACTAATGCTCTTGTGACTGGGGACATGAAAATGTACTATAAAGTGAGGGCTTTACTCTAAAGGTTAGCTGTAATAATTATTTTAGAGAAAACCAAGTACAGCTATAGCTTCATGCTGTCGTCTGATCAGAGTCCATTTAAGCATATTGCAAATGAATGCACTCTTTCAATCTAACGTGACTCTGGCTGTCCTATTATTTACTACTTCACAAGACCAGAAAAAATAAAAGAGCTCTGGGGTCTTAAGCTTTCCACTGATGTCCACTGCTTGTCTTCTAAGTCAAATGTCCACCAACTATGAGGCTGTGGGGATTGAAGGCCATGAGAGAACTGGAAAGTTACAGAGGTCAGGGCAGTCCTGGGCCTCACCTGCACGTGGGCTGGATCCTGCGTTGACACATGAATATCCAGTTCTTGGTCCCCTCTCTTTGGAATAACAAGCACTCTTTGTGTTTCCATGTAAAAATGCTCCTGTCCTCCAATGTGGACCTCTCCTGTGAAGGGCAGGCACAGGGAAATTCCTGAAGGTGTATGCTGGTTGGAAACTGCCATGTTGGGGAATTCAAAAGCAAGCAAGACATAAATGGGCCAGCATGGATTTGTCCTGACTGAGGAACTGATGGGTCAGCATTCATCCTGTGGCACCTGAGGGCACCTGTGCCAGAGACCACAGGGTGGGTAACAAGGTGAAAGTGCCTGGTTCTGTTCCTCACTCTGCCCTTGACTCATCAATGTCTTAGGAGTCTTTCTTCTATTTATTCGGTTGCTCCCTACCTCCCACCCTCAAAAGCTACACACACACACACACACACACACACACGCACACACACACACTTTGGAAAGAAGAGAGCTAAGAGAAATTTGGTCAAGTGCCAAGACTTTAGAAGATGGTCATTGTGAGAGGAAATCACATGTTTCCAATGTCTGCTTCAGAACAGAATCCTGCAAAGATCCTACCAAACACCCTGAGTCTCTTACCTTCAATAATTTGGTCAACTTTTCCAAATGCCTCCTCAATATTTCCTTGTTCAAGTTTTTTTTCAGGGCATAAGAATGAGTTGTGTTTTATGGCATCCTAAGGGATGGGAACAAAACACAAAAGCCTAATTCTTTGTATTCTTTTCTTCCACCAGCAGTTAAAAAAAAGGTTTTATTTACTTATTTATTTACTTAGACAGAGGGGAAGGGAGGGAGAAAGAGAGGGAGAGAAACATCAATGTGTGGCTGCCTCTCATGCACCCCTCACTGGGGACCTGGTCCACAACCCAGGCATGTGCCCTGACTGGGAATTGAACTGGCAACCCTCTGATTTGCAGGCTGGCACTCAATCCACTGAGCCATACCAGCCAGGGCCCACTGGCAGTTTTTAAATAAGATTTTATTTATTTATTTTTAGAGAGAGGGGAAGGGAGGCAAAAAGAAAGGGAAAGAAACATTGATGTGCGAGAGAAATATCAATGGGTTGCCTTGCACACACCCCCACCCTGGGACCTGGCCCCCAATCGAGGCATGTGCCCTTTCAGTTCACAGGCTGGTGCTCAGTCCACTGAGCCACACCAGCCAGGGCTGGCAATCAAAAGCCAGCCAACTCCCCAGATTGCCATGTATTGGGACACATCAATGGAGCCACACAAACAAGGAAGTACTAGAGTAGTGGGCTCGCCACAGAGGTGGTATGTCAAAGGGAATGTCTTCTAGATTGTAGAGGAAACCAACAAGGGTTAGGAAAATATTCAGAACTGAGATCTGGAGGCACTGTGATGGTCCAGAGCTTTGTGTCAAGCACTGTACAATATACAGTGTATTTAACAGACATTCTAATGTAAATTCTATCATGATCTCCATTTTCCAGATGATGAAATTAGGCATAGAGAAGTTATAATAATTTTTTCCAAGTGACGGTGCAAACAAGTGATGGAGCCAGATTTAGTTTTCAGAATCATCTTGCCTAGTGTTGAACACTTGATGGGTCAAAGCTGCAGAAAATGAAAAATATGGTTGACTTTTTCATTTTCTGCTGTACCAAGATCTCAGTAAGTCACGTCAGTACATGTGGAAGTATGTTTATCGCCATACTGTAATGTGTCATAACATAATATAATCTTATAAATAGTATATGCTATATTTAGTAAGCACTAATTATGTGCCAGGCACTATTCTACATGTATAAACTCATTTGGTCCTAGGACAACCTGATGAGGTAGGCATTATTATCATCAACCCCATTTTACAGATGAAGAAGCCACGGCACAGGCAAGCCAAGTAACTTGCCTAAGGTCATACAGTTAGTCATTGGTGCAACCAGAATTCAAACCCGGCAGTTTGCTTCTAGAACCTGTGCTTTTAACCACTACCCTACACTACCTCACATACACACATAATCACATAAATGAATGAATGGATGGGTGAATAAGTATTGGTATATATGAGTATTTTGTTGCCTACTTTTGTTTATAAAATAATTTTTTTGCTGACTCTGGGCAGTCCTATTCTGAGGGAATGCTGGATCTCTAACCCTCCTGAGTCCGAGGATATTTGGTGGGTATGTCCTCTGGGTGCACCATTTTCCCCTCGAGGAGATGGGGTTAGAATTGAAAATTTAAAAACTCATGTTAGTATCCTAGGAAAGGGAGTGAGCCTAGAAAAATGGCCTGGGCTTCTTACAGAATTGGCAAGATGGGAATTTGGATAAGAGGTGATTTGGTTTAGAAAGATCATGAAACAGTTTGAATACCAAACAAGTTGTACCTTTCAGACACATTTAAAAATGTTCAAATGGTTCACTGGGGCCTTTGAAAAACACTTATTTTCGATCACAGCTACACAAATAAGGAAGCTTCTCTTAACTCAATTACTCTGAACTTAGAGTTGGAACTTGCAAACCCCAATCCACATTGGATTTTTCAATTCTAACTTAAATATTTTTTGCATTCCCTCATCCATCCTCAGAAATGAGAGTGGAGATTTCTGTGGAATTCCATTGTAAGAATCCCACTGCTGTTGGGCTCCACCCTAAAAACATGATTGTTCCCAATGTCCAGTCTCATCATCTTCCTCAAGTAATAGAATCCCTGATTTTTGGTAGATACCTGGCTACTTGTAATAAAATCTATATTTCCCAGCTCTCCTTTCTGTTAGGCATGAGATATGACTAGGTTTTAACCAATGAGATGTACAGGAAGATATGCGCAACTTCTGGGATTGTCCTTAAAGACAGGTATATGCCCTTCATCATCACCTCATTGTCTCTGCTACCTGGAATGTGGATGTAATGGCCAGAGCTTCAGCAGCCATTATGGGCCAAAGTATGAATGGAAACCATGCATGAGGGGTAACTAGATAGAAGGAGCCCAGATCACCAACACATAGAATACCATATAATCTGGAGTGATTGTTTTAGGCTTTTTGAATGTAACAGAAAAGGAAGTTTGTATTAGTAGTTTTTCCTGTTTCTTGGAGCCAAGGCTAATTTCAATTCATACAAGTAGTATCTTTCAGAGAGAGAGCTGATCTTTTCAGAGCAAGCCAGTGACGAGAAAAAATTAGAGACCTGAATTAGTCTTGCCTTAAGGTATGTACAAAAGTACTTTTAATTCTACAACCTTATGGGAGAGACCAGCCAGCTTACCTCTATGGTGAAGATTATGGGCTCCAGATCCTCATAGGTGATCTTTACCTTTTCAATTGCACGCTTCGCCTGCACGTCTGTCTCTGCGACCACAGCACAGATGATGTGGCCCACGCACAGCACCTGTGGAAAAGACACCCGTGAAGCAGGGAGAAAATTCTGGGCAGGAGTAGGCTTAGGTCAACTGTACCAGTGGTTGGTGTCTTAGTTGTTATTGTTGAGTAATAATAACCACATTGAAGTCACATTCAGCTGCATGTGCTTGGCTAAAACATTAAAATATTTCTTAAATTAAAAAATAATTTCAATAATACAGATGTTTCCACTGGCCATTTTACTCAGTGAATGTAAACCCCGGAGTGGGTGTGAGATCGGCTATGACCTGAGCCTGCTCTGTCCTATCTAGTTAGGTTCACTCTATTGCGTGCATGGTGTCATTTCAGAGATTAAAGCTAGGGGAAGTATTTTTTGTAGAACCTGGCTCTCATGCCCCCATTCATGTGTTGAAGCCCTAACCCCTCAATGTGACTGCATTGGAGACAAAGCCTTTAAAGAGGTCATAAAGGTTAAAGGGGGTCATGAGGGTGAAGTTCTCATCCAATATGACAGATGTCCTCATAAGAAGAGGAAGAGACACCAGGGAGGCTCGGACACAGAGGAAAGGCCCTGTGAGGACCCAGGGAGGGATGGGTATCTGCAAGCCAGGCAGAAGGGCCTCCGGAGAAACAGACCTGCCACCACCTTGATCTTGGACTTTTGGCCTCCAGAACTGCGAGAAAATAAATCTCTCTTTTTTAAGCCACTCAGTCTGTGGTGTTTTGCCATGTCGGCCCGAGCAGATAATACAGTTCCTAAACAGCTGCCTGGAGTTCAGCTAAAAGAACGGGGATTCATTCCTGGGCTAGGGGAGAAACCGTCTGTGTGGACTCACGGAGAAGTGGCCACGACAGCCAGCACCGAGAACCTTCCCGCTCCACACACCGCTGCAAACTCTTCACATGTGTTAACTCATTAAAATCAGCACCACGAGGTGGATGCTGTGATTATTCCCGTTTCACAGGTGATGACACCCGAGGACACACAGCTAGTGAGGGGTGGAGCTGGAACCTGCGCTGTGGTAGTCTGGCCCAGAAACAGGTGCTCAGTGAGTGACTGTAGCCTTGGTCAAAGGTCAGACATGGCAGGAGCAGCTCTGTTAACACGGAGCGTGCGAGGTAGTGGCAGGTGAAGGAATTGGTTGGTCCAGAAAGGGAGGGAGTGCAGTGTGAATGACAGGGAGCGGCTGTGTTTTTTGTGTTCTTGTTTCTAGATCTTTCTATTCTGTCCCGATACAGATGCGCTCCTGCATTTTTCAGATGAGGGTAAATTGACTCAAGAGCACACAGTGGGAAACTAAGACTTGCTGTTTTTCTGTAATAACTTTTCTTTTTGTTATGTTACTTCCCGACTCCAGAAGAGTAGGTCCGTCTGAGTGAAGACATTAGGGGTAGAAAGAAGCTAGAAGAACTGGCACTTCTACCCACCCCTCCTTCCCGGTGGCAGGGAGGGCTGGGAGGCCATGAGAAGCCAGCTGGAGGTGGTACCTTGGTGATTGTCTACACGGGTCACCTGGAAAGGCATATTCCGTACCTCATCTACAGCCAAGATTTTGCTGTCTTCAGCACCATTGGTGCCTGGAATGTCTTTAGCTGTTATCACATCAACTACCCCGGGTAGTTCAAGGGCCTTGGAAAAATCAATTGATCTGGAAAAAGAGAAATATTTAAGAGGTAGACATCGGCAAGCTTTGAGGGCCCAGACCTCGAGGAGGGATAGAGCCTGGCTAACAATCAAAACGTGTAACAGCTGGTCCAGCTTAGGCTCTGGGCAGAGCTGACTTGCCATGGAGCAGGGTCCAGGGGGCAGCACTTCAGCTGCCGGGAGAGGAGCTGCCGAAGGGTCCGGTGTGCTTGTTGCAAAGGGGCGTCCTGAGGAAGCTTAGGGTGTGGCCTTTTACCATTCGGTAATGATGTATTTCAGTATTTTATCAGCAGCTGAATATCAGCTCTAGTTAAGAGTTATTCCTTTGAGCCCTGCCTGAGGTTGCAGTAGGGAGGTGAGGTGATCTGAGGTTGGAATGGAAGCAAGAGACCCATAACTATAGTTTTTGTTCTCTTTTCCACAGTAGCCATTTCCAGACACTGTCTCTTCCTCCTCCCGGGGCTGGTGACCTTTTCTTTACTCTTTCCACTTTAGGTCCTTCAGGTTGAGCACATGCAGAAGAATGGGCACGTTCCTCCAGGTGTGCTTTCAAAAGGCTTTTTGAAAGCTTTTCATTTACTTACATGATTTTTGCACGGGCTCTGGCACTGGTCACCAAAGCCATGGCAAGTTCTCTGTCCAGCCTGGGGATGTCACCGCAGAACATGGCTTCCCCTGTGGCGTGTTTAAGGCCTGAGAGGTGCATGATGGGGCGTCCCACCGGGTCCTGGAGGGGCTGGCAGGGAGCCACCCTCTGCAAAGGAAGACAAGAGTTGCCCTGGGAAAGCTGAAGCTTCAGAAGCGGCCTGGACAATGACCAACACCCCCGATTCGGGATTGAGAAAACACGGCTACCCTTGGGCAACAAACTCGGGCGTGGGTCGGATAAAGAGCGTGACAATTTAATGATGTAACTACACTGGGAAATGGTCATTTCAGTTATGTAGCAATACCCCACACAAGGCCAGCTTTTCGGCAAAATTGTGAAATAGGTGAGGGGGCACCACAGTTTCTCCTTTCGGTATCTACTTTTTCTAAGCTGTGCCCCTCCGCCCCTTCGTCCTGGAATTTAGAGGGTCTCCTTGCCCTGCTTTCTGACCTTTCCAGGAATCGACCTGTTCATGTATGAAGTGACCATGGTGGTGGAGGCTAAAGTGATGTAATTCCTGAGGGCAAGGGACCAAAGTCTATGCCAAAAGCCGGCTTATTGGCTTGAGCAGGACCCCTGGTGGGGGAGGGGGAGGCAAATGGCAATGGAGCCCAGCGGATCCCGACTAAGCTGCCTTGGCTGCCCCTATAAGGGTCATAAAAACATCGCTGGGGGTATAAAGCAACGGGGAAAATGTTTACCCTGGAACTCTTCTCCAGGAAGATCCGTGTGTGTGGTGTGTGGTGTGCGGAGATGGGGTGGGGGAGGAGTGGTGCTCTGGTAGAGAATAATAGATACTTTCTAAGTTGTCCTTCAAGGCTGGGTGGTTTCAGTTACATGCAGGGCTCTTGTTTTGCTGACGAGATGAAACATTTGCATAGGGGTGGAGGCTGAGCCTTGCTGCTCTCCCAAACAAATGCCTGAAGGATATCAGCTTGACAGTCTGAAGAGGCTGTCAGTCCTTAGATGTTCAAACTGCTCCAGGTTGGTTCAGCCTTGCGTGCACGTAGCAGTAGCTCAGGCCTGGTCTCAGATCCAGTACCTCCCTGAATTGGCCTAAACAAAGGGTCCACGGGCTAGCAAAAGCTACAAAGTCAGAACTGAAAATCGCAACTCTGCACTGCTGGCTTGTTCACACAGTTGCAGTTCATCTCTTAGTGGATAAATTTCTGTTAATTCAAACTCACTGACCTGGTACGTTTGGACTCCCTGGGGTACTGTGACCGGGAAATCTTCCAGAGCACTTAGGAATAGCTCTGAAACTTCAGGAGAACCAAGGTAGTCCTGAGTGAAGATTCAAAACAATACAGATAAGCTGATTAGTTTGTGATTAAGTGAAGCTTTGATTTAGGAGAAAATTTCTTGGCTAAAATTTCCATGAACCTGCACAGTCAGTGTCGCCTGAATAACCCAAATCCCCCCCTCACCTCCCAGGCATGCTACTTGGTATGCAAGTGTCTTGCCCTCCCTCTCGGCACCCTGAGGGACTGGACTGACTGGTTTGAATCTGATCCTCAGTCACCTGGAGGAGAGAGGGAGGCCTGGTGGGGAGCTGCTGGCAGATGGGAGAAGTAAGAAAATTGGGGGCTAAATAAGCCATTCCAGAATGAGCTGGAGTTCACTGTACACAAAAGAGCCCGTATACTAACTGTTTCTCTTAGCTGCTCAGCTGCTACGGAGAGCGGTACTACTGGAAAGCCCCCCTGTGTGTCCTGGAAACCCATCAATGTTCTAACTCAGAGATCACAGGGCAGCAGGGATTATCCTGTGCAATGTGGTTGGTGAGGGTCTTCGTCTGACTAGACGAAAATCAGACACTTCAGGAATGCTGGACTGTTGGGGTGAGGTTGGGGTGGGGGTACAAAGTGGGGTGAAAATTGTCATCATAATTGGGGGAGGGGGCAGGGAGGGATGGAGGGAGGGAGGGAAGGAGAGAGAGAGGGGCAGAGGGGGGACAGAGAGAGAGAGAGAGGAAAAGGGAATCTTTTGCTTAATTCCTCCAGAAATTTATAATCAGAAAATCTAGAAAGAAGCTACTTAAATATTAGCATGCAAATATGTTTTCATATTTTTGAAAAATAGAGTTTTATTTTACATTCCATATGGAAATTGAAACTTGGTTGCCTAGGGGCAGGGGTGGGAGGGTTGGCCGTAAGGGGGCAAAAGGGTAATTGGGGGGTCATGGAAATGCTCTATGTCTTCTCTGAGGCAGTGGCCACATGGGTTTACACATTTGCCAAAACTCACTGAATTTAAATAGGTGTACTTTATTATATGTGCCTATACTTTCGCCAAGTGATTTTGAAAGAAAAATAATTGCATGCCAAAGCAGGGGCACCGATAAAGTTTCACTGCCCAGGGCACGCGGTAAACACCTGTGGACGGCAGACAGTCTGGTATCTTGAGCCTTAGGAATCCGGAAGGAGGGACGGCTGGGAACCGACCCAGAACAGGTGGCAGGCATTGGTGCAGGCTGCCCACACGACAGTTTGCAAACATAGTGGAAAAGCTGGGAGCTTGTGGCTGCACGGTGCACATACAAGCCCGAGCACTTAGAGGCACAGAGGACAGCCTTACCAGCTTCTTCAGTTTCTGCAGAACTTCTAGGTAGAACTTGAAGAAGAAGCTGACCACCAGAGTCCTCTTGAACTCCACCCTGCCCCCTGGAGCTGAGCCTGGGAGGGAGACCTCGTCCAGAAGCAGCCTGCAAGCCTCCTCTAGCATCTGCTCATTCCAGCACCTGGGAGGGTTGGAGGCAGGGAGGGACCAGTTAAAGGGCTGTTCTGATCATGTGACAGGTTCTAGTGACTGGATGGTGATCATCTAGAGACCCCAGAGTCTTTTGTTAATGAGTTGGAAGAGAGCTTAGAAATCACCTAACCAAGCCCTTCAGAAAAACAGAAGCAAGAGGTGGACTGAGGGTCATGGCAGGGCGCAGAGGAAACCTGTTCCTTGAACATGAACCAAGCGTGTTCAAGAGCCAAAACACGCTGGAACCTGGCATTAAATACACAGACCACTGAGGGCCACTTCCATTATGAACTGGACAAAATTCAGACTTGGAGGCAGCTCTTCCAGAGGGAGAAAGAGGCTGCACCGGAGTGGAGGGAGGGGCAGGGGCCGCCTGGACTCCGCCTGGCGTGCACTTGTGGGGATACGGATGTCACGAGGGTACTGGGGCCGGAGGCAGTCCTCGTCATTGTTGTTGTGTTCCGCACCCAAAGAGTGCCACCTCATTAATCCAAGTCAAGTAATGTTTGATTCATGTAGGAAAACTGTGGAAAGGACAAGCAGTGTTTCTGCACGCAGGAGTTTCCATCTTCTCAGGGCTCTGCCGACACTTGCCTGAGCCAGGTTTCCACTTTCTTTTTTCTTCTCTCTTTTTTTTTTTTTGGCATCGATTTACCCTCGGGGTGCAGGGTTCACTGCCTACCTCCCTTGCAGCTGCTGGCAGGTTCTGTGAGCACCGACGGTGGCCGCCCCGACGCCGCCATAGGTGATGCTCAGGTCCTCGACGGTGTCTGTGCCTTCCTTAAAGAGGACTCGCATGCCAGCATTCACATCGGCCAAGGCGTTCTGCTGGCACTGAGCCTGCCGGAAGGCTGACACAAATTCCCACTGTGGGGACAGAAACCATGTGGAGTTATCTGAAATGTCAACACTAAGAGCACGTTTCTGCTTCTTGGTGCCACTAAGTAAGCACTTAGACCCAATCTAAAGGGACACAAAGGGCACTTGGCAGGATGATCTGAGAGCCACTTGGCTGCCTTCTTGTTCAGACCAGAAACAATGTCCTGGCAAAAGCCCCCCCGCAGGGCCTGATGCCCTCAAGGAACAGGGACCTCTGCACCCCTTTCCTGTGAGGTCAGGAGGCCCCCGCACTCTGGTTTCCAGGTGCCCTTCCCCGTGGTCTTCAGACCCCTTCATCCCTGTGAGGCTGGAGGAGTGCTTTTCCACACGATTTGCCCAAGTGCACAAGAGAGCCCCCCGCCTACCTTGGTTTGCAGAAACCACGACTTTCCATTTTGCACAGCTCACGAGGGCGTTGAAATGAACTTTCCCACAGAGCGCTAAGGAGTTCTGGACCAGGACCAAGAGTCAGAAGGGTGCTGGCTGCCCCACTGACCTCCTGGCACTGTGACTACTGGCGTGCCGGCCTGGGGTGAATGGGGATGGCCTGTGTCTCGGGCGTGTTTCCACCTGTGTGGCCACCGTGGGTGCTGTGTTTGAGTCTGCCTGTCTTTCTGCCCAGGGGCTTTTACACAGTTTGACAGGTAGCACAGTTCAAAGGTTTCACTCCACAGGGAAAATAAGTGAAGACCCCATGTGGCGGAGAGCATGACTTAATACAAGATTTCCTGCACAACCCAGCCGATTCCTGGCGTTGGATCTGTGTGTGCGTGTGTGTGCGTGTGTCTGTGTTGCCTCTCTCCGGGAAGACTGTCCTCTTGGATTCAGGTACAGTTTTGGAGAGAGGCACAGGGAACAGCGAGTGAGGACAGAGGGCCTCCTTCACCGGTGGGGGCGAGGGGTGGCCACATCAGCCCCAGGGACCCTGTGCTAGCGTGGGGAGGCCCGGCCCAGCCACCATTTCCTTGTAAGTCAGGCTGAGAAGCTCATTCCACGGCCTGAGAGCTGTAATTTCCACCTCCGGAGTCGTTCGGCGAACACAAGGAAGCAGGACCCACGGCTGACCTGACCGCAGGCCCCCATCAGGCCCCACCCCACAGCTGAGACAACACCCTAAATCCACACCCTGGGGCTGCTCGCTCGGGTGCGGGGGGGCCCCTGGGGCTGCGCCAGCAGCAGTGAACAGGAAGTTATCACTCTCCTGGCAGAGTTATTTTCCTCCTACCTGTTTTCAAGGTTGTAAGGTGACTGGGCTCAGTGATGAAAAGGGAAAAACAACTCTCAGGAGTGACCAGGGGACTCTTACCTTTCGAGAGTGAGGGATATACACAGATTGCAAAATTTCCTCGGGCTTCAGGTCTGCCCTTGGCAACCCAGCAAGAAAATGTTCGTTTAGAGGAATCTGCCGCGTGCCTTCTGTTGAGGATAAGTGACATTTCTTTCACCGTGGCAACAAGGAATGTGAGATTTATTCTGCACTTTTAAATGTCAGCAGCAAAGGAGAAAAGGGCACCTTCCTCAGCAGCGAGTGGTGCAGAGGTCTGAGTGTGCGGGAGTCAGGCCTCCGCTGCCTCCGCCACAGGGAGGGGTGGCGGCCGCTGCCTGACATTTACTCTCACCAGCACACGCGCTGTGTGAACCGGGTCTCCTCCCACCCGCCTCCAGGGTCTGCCGGGCCTGTGTGGGTTTTCATCTTTCAGCAGAGGCTGTTTAAACCTCACTCCTTCGATTCTGTGATCAAGGCCAGGACATAACTTATCCTGAGACACGGTTTGTTTCCACTAGTAATAGTGTTCAAACCATTGGGTTTGCTTTTTGTTTTTACTGCTCCTTTTGGCTCCTAAGCCAGATAATTTTAAAGGAAAGGGACGAATGCACAAAACCTTTCAGCCCCATTGTTATCACGGAGTGTTCCTCGCAGTCCCCTCCGGCTTTAGAGCGCAGTGTGTGGCTCCACAGGAGGTGCAGTGGGGAGACCACAGGCCCCCCAGCTGACCTTGGCTGGCCCTCTCTGCTGCTGGTCAGCCAGCTCATGTCCTGGCCTCACTGGAGCTGGGCTGAGCTCAGGGTGCAGGTGCTGTGGCGGAGCTGGGAGAACGGAGACCTTAAGCTGGGGGCTGACAACTGACAGCCCGGCAGAAGGACGTTTTCATTACCCTTACTACTCCTACTGAGAGTGCAGGAGGCGTCCTTCCTATCCTGATGCCCCAGCGTCTGCGCTTCTTCTCTTCTGGTCTTTGGGGGCCAGCTGGGGCCGTCCTGGACCACAGGCCTGCTGGGCTCAGCACCATGGCTGATGGGCCATCTGGGTTGAGGCCTTTCCTCTCCTCCCTCCTGGGAGGGCCCCATGCAGAGCTGAATGGAGACAGGAAAGCTTTTCTTCTGCTACCAAGTCTCTCCCAACACTGGGTTCCCACCAATCAGGGATGGGATGGTGTTGGCCAACAAACCCCTCAGGAGGTCTGCAGTGCCTGGGATAGAATTCCTGGTCATACACCCCCAAAGTTCACACAGTCGGGCTATGCACCCCAGTGCCTGGGCCCGTGTCAGCCCATGCAGGGGGGAATAATGGACGTGCTGAGCGGGATGGACAGCAGCAGTGGGTGTGTGATGGGCTGTGTGTGAAAGAAGGGAGAACAGATGGGGAAGCAGCCTGATGGACAAGAGGCAAGCACACCTGTTTGGAAATCGGACAGGCTGGGGTTCCCACCCCACACGCCTCTGCAGGCGACCTCAGCCAGGTGGCTGGATAGATTAGACACGCGGTGTGTAAAGTGTCCAGCACAGCCTGGCTCACAATTAGTGCCCGTTAAGGGGAGTGTCAGCATCCTTGGAGCAGCTGGAGGCAGCGTGGGGGCTGAGCACCTCCAGGGAGACCAGGGTAGTTTAACGTGGAGCAGCGCCAAGGGAACATCCCTCTCAGCCATTATGTAAAATTAATCATTGCCTTCCTCCCACCCCCAGAGGGCGAGGTGTCTGCCCTGTGTCCTCACCAGACTCACACGGCAACTGGGGCAGAGGTCCATGGGAATGTGAAAAGGAGGGAGCCTTTGCCTCAGCCTGGTACCCCACCCCTGGCTGACTGGTGGGCTGACTGAGCTGTGGTCCGGGGTGGGGGCTATGTGAATGTGGAGTAGTGCCGGAAGGAGGCACTAGCCACCCCTTTGCATCAGTGTGCCTTTCTCTAGGAGCCTGAGCTTCCCACGGTGCATTGAGAGCCAGAGGCATGGGCTCTGACTTAAAGAGAATCCTTAGAAAAAGACAACCCCCCCCCCCCAAACAAACCCCACCTTCAGGTGCTGCTCAGAGTGTACTGAGTGCTCAGAGTGTAGCTTACCTTTTGATATCAGATTGAGGGTAGCGTTGCCCACAGCCAGAATTGGATTCAGGTCCGAATAGCAATGCCGACTCATGACATGTCCCCCTAAGGACTAAGGAGAGGGAGTCACAGCCTGGGGCATTCTACCCCTCGAATCCTGTGCCCCACCAGCACCTGCTCCTGGCCGTCTCTGGCAGCGAAAGAGCCCTGGGAGCCTGGGCTTCCTCTGCAGGGGAGACTCCGTCCACGCTGCCTGGGAGTTCGGCTTGTGCTGGGGGCCCCCCTCCCACTGGCTACTTTGGATTGGGAGGAACCGTCACTAACTAACACTCGCCTAGCTTTTGGTGTGTTCCGCTGCTGTCAGCCTTTCCATACGCGTTCACCCATCCTCACAACAACCCAGTGAGACTGACGCTGTTTCCCCATTCTACAGCAGGAGACGCTGGGCAGAGAGAAACTGTGAGATTTGAACCAGGTCTGCTAGCTAGAAAGGGCCAGGACTGGGGTTCAAACCCCTGCAGGGAGGCTCAGTGGCCAGGTTTGAACCGCCCCCAACTCAGCTTTGGCCGCAGCACAGACTTCACACGGACCAAGTCAGGGTTCTAGGCACCCACCCATGCCACTTAGAGCAGGGGGTGCCTCTTCCCTCTTTTTGCAAGACTCTACTCAGATAGAGTCGAGGCTATAGTGTCTCAGAATGTGGGGGGCCAATGGCTGGCCGTTCAGCTCAACGCCCTCCTCCCCGCAGTGACGGAGCCCACAGTGCCCACCTGGGTTGCTGCGGTTTAGGCTGTGCCACTGGTGGGAGAGGGATCCCCAGTTTCTCTGGGGACGGCTTGACTTTAAAGTTTTTGTTTCCGCTGAGCTGAAATCTTCCTCCCTAGACTCTCATCTATTGGACAGGCTTCTACCCTTTTGACCACGTGGAATAAATCGATCTGTCCTCAGGAGTCTATAAATACTTGGGAGCAGCTCTCGTGACCCCTCTGACTGTCCGCACCCCTGCCATTCCTCTTCCTGACACGGCTCCCAGCCCCTCGCTCTCCTGCAACCATCTCCTTGCCAGGCTCCGGAGTGTCAGTCGGAGCTCTTGATGGGGGAGAGAACGCTGGAAAGCACTTGAAGGGTTTTTCAAAGGAAACGTGTCCTTCCCCAACCCCTACATCCCTAGGATTTCTAATACACCGTTAGGGGTATGGGGGAGAGGGAGCCTGTATGTTTTGAAAACATAACCATGTCTCTTCTGCTCTCTCCTGATATCAAAGATAACCAGGCCTTAACTGTTTCCTAGATCTGAGCATTGTGCTGCAGCTGTGGTCTATGCAGCCTGGCCGAGAGGAGGCTACCCTCCTTGTTGTAGGTGCTTTACTTCTGCTAACGCAGCCGCAGACTAAATTAGGTTCTTTGACAGTCTTATTACAAAACTGGCACAACCGTGAAGTCCTTTCCCCCTACAGTGCTACCTGGCTATTCAATTAAACTTCACTCAGAGTCCTCCTTTAAGTATGTTACTCAATAATGTTTGTTAAACATTAAATATTTAAGTATGTTATTCAATAATGTTTGTTAAATATTAAATATTTATCATGCCCGTCACTTCAATCTGCTGAGACGCTTTTGCATACAGATTCTGCTGATGCCCACTTCAGCATTTCGGTGAGACTGAGAAATAGGCGCGTGCGCCTGATGGGCGGGTGGGAGGACGTACCGCCAGATTCCGGATCTGCTGGCCTGCCAGGCTCTGCAGGTGCTTCAGGAGGGTTTGGTATGTCTCAGCTTTCTCCTCTGGGAGCTCAGAGACCCTCTCAGCCAAGATGTGCTTCACCTGGGCCAGACTGCAGCCTGCACCAATTGTCAGCCCTGGAAAACAAATTGTTATTGCAGATGATGTGGAAGGAGGAGCTGACATGTAATCATGATGCCAAGGCCTTGGTGTTCGCGTAGCATGGGGGCTCTCCACCCCAGCTGCTCAGGGAATCGCCAGGAACTCGACAACAGCCCAGTCACCCACTTCCTAGATCAACTGAAGCAGAATCTCTGGGCCTGGGGCTTTTTCAAAGGCTCCCCGGGTGGTTCTCCTGTGCAGCCAGGGTTAGGACATCTGGGCTGGTCTACATTCTTGTTTGAACAAACGCCAGGGAGTAGAACCTACACAGAAGGAATGACAGTAACAACCAGCAGGTAGCAGACCCTGCTGGGACTTTCTGTGACCTCCTCCTGACTGACCACACCAAGGCTGTGCAATGATGTTTTCTAATTCAGGGGAATAAACCTGATGTCATTAAAATAATGGCAAAGGCCTTTCAATTGCCTAGGCCATTGTCTAAAATCAATAATGCTGTGACTGCTGATATGTACCTTATAATTAGTTACTCTTGATGCTCAAAATCTTCAACAATTAGTTGCATGAGGGGCTCTGGCCAATTGGAATGAGCATAGCCTGTGCTAGGAGCCACCACAGGGATTACATTGAGTGTTGTTGGGTATGGGGATATTGGAGGGGTCCCCTTGGAGGGGTCCCCTTGGAGGGGCCCGGGAAGCAGCAACAATGGGAGGGCTTCCAGGAAGATTGGAGTGGTGCTATTTGCTACCTGGCAAGGAAGTAATTCAAAATTTTAACAGCCACTGCAGTCATGCTTGTGATTATCATCAGGATATTAGCCCTGGCTTTGGGGTGTCTCTATGGCATGGATATAAAGTGTTTAGATCAATCTTTGGAAGTGAAGAGGTCACCCCAATCATCAGGAGATGACTTAGTCATTTAAAATTATCCTTCACCCACTATCCGGTTCGGAATGTTTCCTTATACTCCTAGTTGGCTCTGAACTTACTCACATATTATACGTAGGTGTTGAATTTTTATTACGTGTTTTTTTCTACCTAATTAGGTGATCACAAGATTTTTCTCTTACTATGATAATGTGATAAACTAAATGATTTTCTAATGTAATATCTCCCATTCCTGATATAAAGTCTACTTGGTCATTAAAAACACATTAATCCTTCCCTTCTCTGGGGTCTGCAGGGTGAATCACTAACAGGCAGAGACTCATTTCATCACTTCCAGGGCTAGATTCTGATGGCAGATTGCAGGCTGGACTTTGATTTTTTTTGTTGTGGATTCATTTTTGAAAATATGTCACTCCCCCCACATTGCTTTGTTTTGAATCAACATTAAAAATGGTCTGACACAATACTTCCCTGGCCTCTGCCAACAAACGTGCACAACGCCTGCGGCTTTACTCATCTGAGCTAACCTAACTGACTAGGGAAACCACCAGCTGCTTTTGCTGAGCAAATCTTGAGGAAAAGCAACTGAACCACTCCTCCTCCCAGGAGTGTCTCCACCTAGGGTCCTCCCCCTTTGCTGTTTCAGTGTCTCATAAAAAGTACTCCGTAGCCTGGGATCCCCTTCTAGACCCCTCAGCTATGGTCTGTTACTTCCTATTTTTGGAGCTTGGTCTTCAACTTCTGCAAAAATCCTGGCCTTATCTTCCTCCACAGGAAAGCTGGGCAGACCAAGATTGCTCCATGCAATTCTCCCTTCCCAGAGTCTTCTTCGTAGGGAAGAAACCAGAAACAAAAAACCTGTTATCATCTTTCTAGGCTGGAAGCATCACACAGGCCAGCGGGACCATCTCCTATTTGACCTGTGTAGAAAAGGGCAGTTCAGCCCTATGGGAGAGTGCGCTGCCGGCTGCCTGCTCTGCTGCCTGCCGTCCGCACAAGCACAGATTTCAAACTCAGGTGAAGCCCAGACAATCCGCTGCGGCTGCTGTTTGGCCATCTCCATCGCTCACACTGCCCCCTCACTTTGGGCTAGGTGCGACACCGCATACTGAGAAAGTTCTCTTTACTGTAATTCCACTCATATTTTATTCCATCTTTGGTCAAAACATGGTTTGAGTTTCAGTGGACTCAAAAAGAGCTTTAACTTGGTGTGATTCTCAGAGTGTGGGTTTTGTTTCAACTCCATGCTTCTCAGAGTTCATGGGTCTATGAGGTAAAGATGCAGTGATTTTCTGGAGCACTTACTGTATTAAACATACTGTACTAAACTTAACTATATTTTGAGGGAAAAATGTATAGTGAGCTAAACATGCAGGTGACATAGATTAGAATGCAAAATTTAAACAAACATATGCCGCTGAAGAAATTTATTTTTGGGGTGGGGGTGCTGGTGGGGTGGGGGCACCTCTGGCTCCAGAGGACACCTGCCCTCCAGTTTCCTTTTCACTCCTCCAGGCCTCAGGAAGTTTGAGAATCCTGGGAAACATCCCTGGAGGCCACTAGAGGGCACTCACACTTCAATTTTGAGAAGTTCTGAAGCAAAGTCTAACCCTCAGATTTCAGAATCCGGCCCTGTTCTGCCTGCAGAGTACGAACCGAGCCGTCTGTTTGGGGTGGGCTTTGGGGCAGAGAATGGCAGTAACAAAAGATCTCTGAGTGGGAAGTGGGAGAGATGTGGCTTGGTGACCCGGCCCGCAGCCAGTTTGGAGACCTTGGGCAAGGACACTCTCCTTTTGCCTCTGGGCTTCCTCATCCATAAAACGAGGGACCGGAGTTAAGAGAAAGATTGTGAACTGTGCCCTGAAGAAGGCTCTCAGGGGCGGGTGTAGGGAGTTCAGTGACAGGGGGATGCTGAAAAGTCTGTCACCTTTTTCAATAGAACAGCTTATTGTCACTTATTTTATTTAAGATTTTTTTGAGGTCAGAGTTGTGGTGCTACAGAGGAGTTTGACACTCGTGACCTAAGTGTGGCCTGGGGCAAAGAGTAGAGGGAGGGCTTTCCATCCACACCCTTTGAACCTTCCGCTGACACTGGTTGAATCAGCTTCCAACCCATCCACTTTACTATTTGCCCTTCCTCTTCTCTCTGGGGGTGGGGGGAGGCTAACAAATTTACTGCTTTTCCTTCCATCTTCTAAGTTCTTCTAGGTTGGGCTAATTACATTCACAGAGACAGATTAACAGGAGAAAACCAAGTTCTAATACATGCGCATGGGGAACTCACACAGACATGAAAAATTCCAAAGACAGCGAGGCAACACTGGGAGGAGAAGACACTGTGGACAGAGGAGAAAAGAGAGGGAAGGGGGTTTCCAATTTCAGAAGCGAGAATGGACAATTTATAGGTGGTTGAGGAAGAGTGGAACACACATGGCAGGGAAGCTCTTGCTAGGTGACTCAGGAAACAAAAGGGGACCCAGGGGTTATCTAGCTAACAAGTCCCCTGTCTGAAGCCCTCTGTCTGCCATACTTACTTCAAATTAGGTGAAGGCTGCATCCTAAAATCTCCTTCCTGAGGCACGTTTCTCTGTCTGAATCTTTTGGGTAGAAATGGAGGGAGGGTCAAAGGTTGCCTCTGAGTCCCCCCAAATAACTTCAGGGTGGCAAACTTTGGTTCCCTTCGTCTCCTTTCTGTCAACAACAAGATTTCAGGCAAATCTAAGCTTATTCCCCTCATTTTCTGAGTGGTATGCAGGTGTGCTGTCCAAATTGGCCCAAGGCTGAAGCTGGAAAGCCAGGGTGCCGAGCCGAACTAGGCAGCGTCCCTCTCCTTGCGAATGGGTAGGGTAAGGCTAGGGAAGGGCAGGCTTGCTGGTCTGCAGCACAGCCTAAGTTTGGCTGATGATGGTTAGAGGCTAGGAAACTAGGACTCCTGGATGGCAAATGATAGAGCCAAGGCGGGTCCCCTCCACTGCCTGCCACTGACCCCCGCAAACACACGGTGGCCTGCTTTCAGTTCAGTCAAACTCCTGTTGCCTAAATTCAGGAAGTTACTATTTCTCTGCATCCCAAATTCAAGTTCCTGGTCAATCCATTCATTTGCTTTCCCATTAAGTCATTGACTGAGCTCTTATGTACGTGCACAATACTCACATGCATGTGTTTACTTGCTAGAACCTCTGGGGGATACAGAAAGGAGTAAAATAAAGTTCCTTCTGTCAGAGGAAATCCATGCATCTTGAAGGCAAAGTCTTGCATGTTTCCTTCCCACTTCGTGAATGCCTCCTTGCCTGATGATGTCTGCATGTGGTGGGCTCTTGCAATGTTGTACCCCAGGCAGATCTTTGTCCCACTTGACCTCTTGCCATCGTCCCCATGTCTGAGTGCCAGACAGTATTTCTCCTACTTTCCCCCTGCACATATCTTTGATCCCTGGAATTGACCATTCGGCCAACAGATGGATAGCACCTGTTCTCCCTTGCCGTTTTTCCATCAAAGCGACACGGCAAATTTGTTGTCTCTAGGTCACCATGGCATTCAACAGGCAAGAATCTGCCTGTGGCTATAAGGTCTTGGATGATCTCCTCTGAATACCTCATCGTCTGTGCAAAGGTTCTGATAGTAAAGTCTCCTGGTGGGATGTACATCACATCGGAAAAATGACGAAGAGTTAGAGAAAGGCCAGACAAGACGAGTGTATGAGGCATATCCAAACTATTTTCAAGTGGAAGTTTAGTGCAGGGATTAGTTTGTTGATATTTTACAACAATACCAGGAACTCACCCTCACTTGTTGTAGACACAATACTCAGCTCAGAAATCCTAGCAGGAGAGAGGAGAACTGGGTGAAAATGTCCTTGAGATCTCATTGCAGGTCCTGAAAAGTAAATATATACTTTAGACAGAGTTAGGAAACAGAAAATGCCTTTTTTTGGCATGGGAAATTTTTCATAAAAATGTTTAGATACTGCCCTGGCTGGTGTGGCTCGGTGGATTGAACACTGGCCCGAGAATCAAAGGGTTGCCAGTTTGATTCCCAATCAGGGCACATGCCTCGGTTGTGGGCCAGGTCTGCAGTAGAGGGTGAGTGAGAGGCAACCACACACTGATGTTTCTCTCCCTCTCTTTCTTCCTCCCTTCCCCTCTCTCTCAAAACAAATAAAATCTTAAAAAATAATACAATGTAATGTAATATAATATATTAATGTTTGTGTTATACTTTTAATGTAATTATATAATATGTAATTATTATATTATTAATATGTGACATAACAGTGTATTTTATAATATATTACTTTTATTATAAAGGACGGGGTGTTATCCTTAAAAAGCAGTGCCTGTAGACTGGGAGCCGGACAGGGGAGAGTAAGTGCATCTTGGCATTAACGGAAACGTGAGAACTGCGGTAATCGCTCACCCAGGGAGGTGTTGCCGAGGACGAGGGGGGCTTCAGGGTATTTCGCTTTCAGCTCCAGGAGATCCTTGAGGGTCCCAGGGGAGATCCAGGTCACCCTCTCTCCATGAAAGGTCAGGGTTCTCTTCTCTGGGTTCTCTGCCATTCTCTAAGTGCAAATGACAAATGTGTGGGCGCAGGGCACACCTGTCTTCCTGAATCAGGCAAGGTCCCAGGTGAAGGTATTTCCTTTAGGGAGATTTCAGGAATCCTGGGCTGCACTTAACCAAATAGATACCCACTACACCCATTGGCTCATGTCTGAATTTCCATAACTTGATATTTACTCCTTTAGCTTAAGACTTGTTTATGGGTAGCTCTTTGGAGACAAGTGACAATGTGAACTGGCACCTGTCACTGACATTTCAGTATAGATTAATTTAACATAATTCAGTATCGTGGCCTTAAAAATTATGATTATACTCATGCTCTTAAATTAATGCATTCAGCTTGGATTTTTCATCTAAAATCCAAACTCATTTATCTGAATGAATTCTCAATGCCTACTCTTAGATGTGTAATAGGCATCTCAAATTCAATATGTTTAAAACCAAGGTCTTCATATTTCATCCTCTTCCAAGCCTCCCACAAGAATCCCCAAAAGGAGTAACACTCTGCTCCTTAGGAAGCCTTCTCCTTCTCTGTAAATGGCTGGTTTCCAGCTGCCCAAAGCCCTGAGTCAGCCTTGACTCCTCTCTCTCTCCCACAGCCCACATCACATCCAACAGCAAACTTTGTTGGCTCTTCTTTTGAAACCCACTGGCTCCTCATCACCTGCACAGTGGCAGCCTGTCCAGCACCGCCATCTCCTAGGAGGGCATCAGTGCCCTGACTGGGCTCCCTGCTCTTCCTTTGCCCCTCTGCAAACTACGCCCATCCCGATAGCCTGCATGACCTCACATCCCATTACAGTGTTGAAAGGAGCAAACCCGGTCTCTGTCCAGCCTCCCCAGTAGCTTCTCCTCTCACACAGAGTAAAAGCCGTAAGGAAGTTCGGGATTGTCTGCCTTCCCTCCCCTCCGCCCCTGCCTCTGCCCCACCCCAGCCAGGCTGGCCCTGCTCTGTCCTTGATCAGAGGCGCATTCTCCCACCCTCC
Organism: Phyllostomus discolor; assembly: GCF_004126475.2. Classification (NCBI taxonomy): domain Eukaryota; kingdom Metazoa; phylum Chordata; class Mammalia; order Chiroptera; family Phyllostomidae; genus Phyllostomus; species Phyllostomus discolor. The sequence goes on from NC_040906.2 coordinate 28,966,216, forward strand.
CCACACTTACACTTGCTGACTCACGCTGCCTGGCTTGCTCTTCTCCACATATCTTTGAGTCTGACTCCCTCTCCTCCTTTATGACTTTCTTCAAATGCCACCCCCTCAGAGAAGTCTTCCCTCACTGGATATTTAAAACTGCAGCCCCTTGCATCCTACCCCTCTTTTCTGTTTTATTTTTTCTCACTTGTTTATACTCTGTATCTCTTATCTTGATGATTGTCAGTCTCTCCCCCCAGATCACAAACTCCTCAAGGTCCTCGTGTAGTTTTGGTCCCTGCTATATATTCAGTACCTAGAACAGTGCCTGGCACGTGGCTGAATGAGTAAATATTTGTCAAATGCCTGAATAAACACATCAGAACCCCATTCAGACTTAGTCCTTTTACAGAATGGGACCACTGGATGATGAGAGGAAGACAGAGATGCTGTTAGAGAGAAGGGTGAGGAATGGGGGTGGGGGTGGGGCGTGAGGCTGGAAGGGCCCCTTAGGGTTACTATACTGGAGTGGCCAGAAAGACCGAGTCAGAAGTTGAGCAAAGCTGTATGGCTTGGACAGTCAATGGGGACACATGCTAGATGACAATGATGAGGGTAAGGATGATGCCGTTCAACAAGCAGCCTCACTGAGGCTCTGGGGAACATGCCCATCACCGTCCAGGCCTTGGTGAGCAGAGCAGGGACAAGCACATGAATCTGGTCAAACATTTCCACAACACAGGAAGGAAAGGGTGGTTTAGAAACTGAGTATATAACCAGTGACATTTTAACAAGCACATAAAACACCCAATTCATCTTACCAAGAGTGCTGGGGGAAATATGAGCTCCTGGGTAGGGTCCAAGGGCTGGAACCCGTCTTTTGTAAATAACTCTGTGGAAATCTGTATAAAGGGCAGAGAAGATGGCGCATCAGCACAGCTCAACTGGAAGCAGCATCACAACGATTTACATTAATTAGGCAAAATGGACATCGTAATAACTCTCCTTGTCCAGGGAAATAGTTCCAACCAAACCGTTTTAAGGAAGCATTTTATTGTAAGAGAAGTATTGATTTGCCACTAATATAATACTGAAGGAAGAAAAAAGGTATTCTATGAGATACTTCAAACAGTCCCTGAGAGAACATTAGCAGAGTCTATGAAAACTATCAGAGGTCATGTAAGCTTGGAATTCATACCGCTATCCTCTCATCTGTCAAGCCAGGCTTCCAAACGCTAAAAGCTCTGAAAAGACCTGTAGCTTCAGTAAAAATGACTCTAAAAGTAATGTGCCCACGTGTAAACCTCCCCCCCTCCAACTTTCATAGCAAGAGTTAATATTTATGGAGTGCTTATTCAGGTGCTTTACACGTACTAGTGATTTGTTTAATTCTCCCAACAACTATGCAAAGAGAGCACCTTATCATCTCCGTTTGGATGATTAGGAATCTAAAGCACAGTGAGAAGTTGCCTGAATGGTAACATTTATTCCCAGGAAACACCCCTGAAGAGGCCGGGGAAGTCAGGAGGGTGCTCTGGGAGCAGGGCGGAGATCTCTGTCAGGGGGTGGAGCATGGGGAGAAGCTGGGGGCAGGCAGATCTGTGTCCACTCTCAGCTCTGCACGACTCCGACCCTTCCTATGGAAAGGTGTTTAACCTTTTCTCTAAAAGGATAAGTGGAAACAATGCCTATTTTGAAGGGTAATTACGACAGGTAAAGTGGCCTGACATTTATCCAAGGCTCCTGATCTTTTGCTCTCTCTCTGAGGCTTTCCCAGGATCTAGAAAGAAAACTTGCAGTTGTGCCTGGTAAAGGTTCTTAGCAGAGCCCCAGATGGAGGCCTGACTGCCGATACCTGAGTGATCAGTTTTTGTGTTAGCTGGAGATGGAAGTGTAGGCAGCACTGGGAGCGATAATGTGGCGCATCTCTAAAACCTAGAAATGAGATTGTGTCCGGAAATTAAAGTGTCAAACAAATCTAATGAGGAATTAAAAGTTCCCCTTGACAGGTGCTGGGCCAAGACGTGACAGTTGCTCAGCAGGAGACATTTTCGTAGCTTAAAGAGAAGGGGGCATCTAGGGGCAGACGTCAGGACTACCCGGGTGGAGAGAGGGGTCTTCTAGAAGGTTTCCCTTAAGATAATTCGCTTGCTCTGCATCTATGCTTGCCTTCTCAGACTGTGGCTTTCCGTGTGTTGTTTTTCTGTAGGGGAAGGACATGTGGCTCACTGGCCATAAGATCTGCTTTATGTTCGTGTTTCTCTTTATGAAGGAATATCAGGGCACATATGAGTGCTTCCAGAAAACTGGAATTATCTTCTGGAGGGTAAGCCCCTTGGGGTACAGGCTGCCCCCACTAGGTGAGTGTTCTAGGAACCCATCTGTAGCAGTGTGCCAGCGGGCCTTGTTGTGAGAGGCTGCGTTTGGCACCAGTGAATTTTGTTTTGAAGGCTCTTTCGATGAGTTTGCCCGTTTCATGAAGGGTGATTACAAGCTCACCTGCCCACACCGCGCTGAGTGTTCAGCAGTTTTTGACCGAGAATGGCATGACCCCCATGTCCCACCTTCCCTGTTCCCTGGATCTCACCCTTAGTGACTTTTTTGTTTCCTCAAATGAAAAGACTCCTCAGAGAGAAAGATTTTGCTGATGTAAATAGGTGAAACAAACAAACAAAAAAACCAGCAGAAACACTGAAAGGTATCAAAAGAGATGAGTTCAAAAACTGAGAATGAGGAAAAGAAATCTAAATAGGTATACTGCATCCAATGGAGAAGGTGACTGAACTTTAAACATGTTAGAATAAATACACAATTTTTTATAAACAAATTCCATGGCTTTTTGGGGTCCTCCCTCATGCATTCTTTTGAGTTTAGTCAAAGTGAGTCAGGTACTTTCAAGAGCACGATCATCGTCCAGATTGAGCTCCCAAGGCCACAATATCCACCAGAGTCAGACTTTAGACTGCACTGACTCCCCAAGGCATTGCTTCTCTGTGAACTGGTGGGGGGGTGTGGCCCAATGTCCTTGTAACGCCCTCCTGTTCATCGCTCGCCTTCTTCAGACCCAAAATATAGCGGCAGTGGGAGGCCCCGAAGGGGACTGAGGAAGGTCTGAGCAACAGGAAGCGATTCAGGAGGGAGATGATGACTCAGTTTCCTCTAAAGCCAGCTCGGTTCCTTTGGATTTCCTCATCTGCAGGGAGCCAACTCTATTTACCCTGAATTCCAGCTCCTCCAAATAAATCATTTAAGAACCTGGCATTGGGTCTTATTTTGAAAACCAGTATCTGTGAGAGGGCAAAGCCGGGCACTGGAATATTTCAGGCTAAGTTCGTGCGGGGCAGGAACTCACCACGTGACTTTGGACGGGCTCCTCGGCCTTTCTGAGGCTGCAGGGCCCTTTGAGTGCAAACGGGGAGACACAGTGACAGAGGACCACTCTGCGGGCGTGGGCCAGGCACCGAAGCCCTTCCCCACCCGGGGGCAGGGCTCATCGATGCTGCGGTAGGTCTTTTTTCTCTCGTCTGAGCCGGATTTTGTTCTGTTCCAGGTTCCCAGAGAGCCCGGAGGAGAGTCAGAGCCTCAGGTTTGGGTCACTACCTGCGCCACCTCCCGAGTGAGAAGAGCTTTCTTCGCTCAGGCACTTTGGACATTCGTTCAAGTAAAGCAGAGGATGACAAGCGCGATGTCAGCACTGGGCCAGCACCAAGCAGTAGTCTCAGGGAGAGGACAAAACAAATAACGGGACTCACCTCACTATTCCTGCCACGCGAAGAAGAATCTTCTTCCCTCTGATCCAAGCAGCATTTTCCCGTTCCATTCTGTTGACAGCCATTTGATTCCTAGGAAGGCGAAATGCCTTGAGATGAAAAACTTTTTTTTAAATATGTGAATGGGTGTGTGCCTTGAGAGGCTTGGCAATTTAAATGATATGACATTTTTCATCACTTTTTGTGGTTTCTTTGGAATAGCGAACATCACAAGATCTTTCTTCTTTGCTTTAAAGTAATACATATAATTTATATAAAACTTATAACATATATAGAAAATATTTAATTATAGTATAAAGCAATAATATAGAATATATTGCAGAGAAGCACAAAAGAAATAAACTATCATTACCCGATTCCACTGGCAATATTTGTACATAATAAATATTTGTACTATATATATAATACAATACACTTTTTATTTTGCCTTTTTGTTCATTTGCCTATTGTTTTGTTTACTTATTTTTTCACTTACATTGGGAATCTTTTTTCCATATTATTAAAACATCTTTAAAATATAATTTTGCTTATTGCATAATAATCCATCTTCTGGATATATACATGTAAATTTGCTATTGATGTATACTTAGGTTTTATCCTATGTTTCATAACTATAAATCACATTGTAATATACATTTCTGTTTATTACTCATACCACTTTATGTGCATCTCTGAATTTTTCTTAGATAAAATCCTAGAGGTAAAATTAATCACCAAGATGTTTTCAGGGCAATAACTATTTGTCTATTCTTTAGCATATGTAAGACTTGAGAACAATGAATGTTATTATCTATATAAGGAACTTAAAATAGAAAAAGGAAGGAAAAAATTTTAAAAGAGGAAAAAAATTTTAAAAGATGAAAAAAAGAAAACCATTTAGGCAACCACACATTTGGGGTCTGCATGGCACTCACTGGGAATAAGTGGACAATCAGTGAATCAGGTTTAAAGCAGGTTTCCATTTGCTGGCTCCTTTATTTCCCATTTACTCCTAACTCACTTCTTGTATCCTCTTCCTTAAATAATTTTTTCTAAGTATCTAGCAAAGTACTTCCAGGTCCTCCAGTTCTCTGTTTCTGCACAAATGTCTCGGGCTGCCACTCCTGCTCTGTGAGGTGTTCCCACAGTCACCTACTCACCGTGCAGAAGGTCTTCCCACCGTCGAGGATCGGCCGGTACCCTGTGCAGCGGCACAGATTACCTAATAAAGTAAGGAGCATGACTTTCAGTAGGCTTTATTTTCACTGGTTTCTTTTGAAAGTTAAAATAGGCCCAGGTATTTTTTAGAGTATTTAAGTATCTGCCAGACCATTTAATGCTTTTTTCCTCTTCTCTGAATATTATCTTTTTCACCACCTCAATTCCAGTTTTATTCTCTGTCCTAAAGAAGACAATAGTCCATTTGGTGATTTCACTGGCATGCATCTGTTAATTTACTCATTCATTCAACATGTATCTATTGACAACAACTATATCTCAGCCACTATGAAAGATACAGGGATCCTCAAACATAAAAGATACAGGCCATTTCCAAGGCACTACGTGAGTAAAGAATCATGCCTTGGACAGTTTGTTCGTAGGGCTCCCCAGTGGCTTTTCGGTCACTACATCAGAATTTCCTGGGGGTGATTGTTAAAAATGCTCAGAACATCCAGGGATGGGCCCAGGAGTCTGCATTTAAGAGGTCTGTGGGTGATTCCATTGCATGGTAAAGTTTGAGAACCTCAAATTTCCAAGGATGAAGGCATGGAGGTGGGGGTGGAGAAGGGTCAGTGTGGAATAGAATTCATTCAGGAAGCTTTCACAAAGATGCCCAGGCTTGAAGGATGAGAAAGCAGTGGGTTGGTGGAGAGCAGGGGAGGGACATTCAGGATTCACAAAGCAGCTTGAGCAAAGGTGCAGAAGTGGAAACGTGCAGAGAAACTAGGGATTGCGAGGACACTGGCCAGCAGAGAGTCCTGGTGCAGAGGAGGAAGCGTGAATTATGGAGTCCAGTCGGACTTCTCTGAGTGCCTGGTGAAGGAGGGTAGGCTTGGCCACATGTGAGGGGGGAGGAGCTGTTGAAGGACCTAAGGAAGGTGGAGATTTTAGGTGACTTGATCTGATTTCCTGCAATGCAGCAGAGAGTAAAAGAAGTCCGCTAGCAGCTGGCACATTAGGAGAGTGTGCCTGAGCTTAGGCCTCAGTCCAAGAATTTGTGTGTCTAACACAGGACTAGTTTAAAGATTATTGACCCTTGAAAATGATGTTTATTAACCCTGCAAAAGGTATATGCTTATGAACTCCTCTTTAGTAACTTAAATCCATTCCAGATTTTAAAGGATCCTGTTGATGTGTGAAGGGCTGTGATAAGTTGAATTGTGTCCCCTCAAAAGGTATGTTGAGGTCCTAAGCTCTGGAATGTGAACACATGACCTTATTTGGGAATAGGGTCTCGGCAGATGCACCCATGTTAAACTGAGGTCATACTGGAGTAGAGTGTGTCCCGATCCAGTGACTGGTGTCCTTGTAAGAAGGAAATCTGGACACTGGCACACAGGGTAGGTGGCCATGAGGAGATGGAGACAGAGGGTGGAGTGATGAATCTTAAGTCAGGGTGACTCTCAACCACCAGAACCTAGGAAGAGGCAAGGAAGGATCCTCCAGACCCTTCAGACTTGATTTCAGACTCTTGGCCTCCAGAACTGTGAGAGAATACATCCTGTTGTTTGACCCACCCAGTTTGTGGTTCTTGGTTACGACAGCCCTAATGGAGGCAGCCACATAAGTCACTGGATAGAGAAGTGGGGTGTCAAGATGGGGGTGTGGTTCATGTGTACTGTTAGTTCTGTGCAGGTCGCTTCAGCAAATGCTCTTCTTCTCTCCTGGGTGAATGGCAGCTACTTTAGAAACAACCAAGGCAGTCCCTGAGTGGGGCTGGGGTGACACTGTGGGTGGGGTGAAGCAGTCTGAGGCACACTTCCCATCTGACCTTGGGGGTGGTGAGAATTCCCTGCATCAAACCTACCCCCCAGGGCTTCCATGAGCTGCTCCTCTGAGGGCTGTGGGTGGTTCCTGAGCAGCGTGTACATGGACATCACCATCCCGGGGGTGCAGAACCCACACTGGGTGCCGTGGCTCTTGGCGATCCTCTCCTGGAAGCACACATACATGGTCACAGGCCCTGCCTTCCTGCTGCCACCTCCTCTCCCCAGGGTCCACACCCGCTTCTGCCTGGTCAGAGTAGAACTCATTCCCTAAGTTGTGCCCTCCTCCCCTTGTTCGAAGATGGCCGGTGTCCCCTTCCCTACTCTGCTCCTGGAAGAAGTGACTCAGAAGCCATTTTCTATCATTATAATCAATTCTCAAGCTCAAATGTCAAGATCCTTCTAATTGGGAATTAGCAGTGTCCAGCCTCCCTTCCCAGAGTGAGAAGAATTCCCCAGAAATCAGTAATTATAAGGAAATTATGGGTAGGTTTTAAAAACCATTTTTTTCAACACCCTTACTTCTTGACCAGCTTAGTTCTGACCTTAGGGCCATCTTTTTCTGATTAACTTGGAGGTGACCTACTGCTGACCTCACAGTTACTTTCTTATTTAAATTCTTTTGTGTTGGTTCAAAAGGAGCTGTGCTTTCAAAGCTCCAGGATTTTGGTCTGTGTTCTAGGTATTTGCTATTTAGAATGTAGTCCACGGGCCAGGGCTGTTGGTTCCACCTGGGAGCTGTAGGAATGCGGGACCTCAGGCCTCTGCTCCAAACCTTCTGGCTCAGAACCTGCATTTTAAAGAACTCCCCGTGGATTCCTAGGCACATGAACATCTGGGAAGCCCTGTGCTAGATTTCACAATGGAACGTAGGGTTATCCTAGGAGTTGGGTTTATCATCCTTGGTGTAAACATACTCTCTGACCTCCTCCAAGACTCTATGAACTCTGTTGGGTCCTTAGTGTTGGCTGACCTCCCTGGAATCAGTTTTCATGTGGTCAAACCCAGGCTCCTCCTGCTTGGAAGGACCCGTGGTGTTGGTGGATCTGGACCTATGACTCCCCAAATCCCTGTGACAATGACAGAGGAATCACTGTTTTCTGCCAATGCAAGTCACAGCACCCCTAAAGCCAGCCTCTGTGTCCAGGTTTCAAGTTAAGCTTCGGAGAAAGGACTGTCCTTGTGCTCTGGTGCAGGCACCCTCATTCCTGGTTCTATTCCCACGACCTCCAGGCCACGGGGAATAATCCTGAATTTTATCCTGTTAGCTTCAGAGACGTTTATTTTGTTTATTTATTCCATATCATAGTCCACTAGGTATTAATCAATGTTTTGATAATCCTATTTATCATTCAAATAGACAAAGTAAGAAAAAAGATGATCATTAAGAAAATGTGGATGGATTTCCAGCTTTCTTTTAAATCACTCAACAGATATTATCTTGATCAATATGCAGCCAAAGATTCTACTGACCTGACCACAGCCTAGAAGCCCCCAGCAGCACAGTCAGTTCAGCATCCGTTAAAAAGATAAAGTGAAGAGGTAAGAACCAACATGTGCTCTTACCTGCACAGGGTGCAGCTTGGTTTTGATGCTTCCCACACCTTCCACAGTGGTGACGGCAGCTCCATACAGAGAGCAGATGGGCACCAGGCACGCAGTGATGGAGAAGTGTCTTTGAATGAGAAGTAAGGAAAATCAAGGGGAATAACACAGTCCCGCCTCATGGGGAACTTGGGAAGCAAGAAGGGCAGCAGGAAGCCCCCAGGCCTATCATTCAGCCTGGGAGATGGGAACTGGAGGCGGGGCAGGGAGGAAGGGTCCCCTCTGCCGACTCTGTGCTATCAGGAAGAAGTGGGGATCCTTAGGGACATTCTGAACTTGAGAAAAACTTTGTAAGTCCGGAACAGACTACCTGGGTCTGGACTCAGTGAATATGGACTCATGTCACTAGAAGTAGGGCTGGACCTCAACATTGACCATTAGGACACTGACCCCATACCAGGCAAAAGGCACACCCATGTCTTTTACCCACAGTGGTGAAGTTTTTTGCTTGTTAATTTTAAACTCCCTGTATGAGGTCACTGAATAGTGTTGGATGGCTTGTGTTCTGAGGCCATTTCTTGATTTGTGGGGGTCCAGTGGATTTGAAAGCAGCCCAAGTCCTGGAATCTGATCCTTAATTTACAGAGGGAAGTATGGGCCGGGTCCTGTTCTGCAGGGTCGCTCCAGCCCAACGATATGAAAGAGCATTAGTGTCAGCCAAAACACGTGGTTCTGAGTCCTTGTCCTGTGACTTACTAGCTGTATGACCTTGAACAAGTCACTAGGTACTGTTGAGCCTCAGCTTTCTCATCTGTAAAATGGATGCTTGTCCTAAATTGGGGTTTCTGAAGTTGCAATGCATATATGGGCCTCGGGAGGTCCATGATCTCCCTGAAACTGTGTGCAAAACATAATCAATTTATGCATTGTCTGAGCGGAGAGGTCATAGCTTTTATCAGATTTTTAGAGGGATCTTTTTTAATTGTGGGATGAGGATACAAGCCTGGCAAAGTATCAAAGCCCTCATCTGGCCTTTGGGTTTCTGGGGAGGATACCTTATCTCCTTGGACACAGGGTCACACCTAGACACCATCACAGTACAGGCGCCGCAGCCTCCTCTTCCACAGGCGTCCTTGGTTCCCGTGAGGCCCACTGGAAGGAGGTGGTCAAGGAAAAGATGCCAAGGTGGACATGTGGCCTCCATTGCAGCTGCCTCCCTGGGGTGTTGCTAGTGAGGAAAGTCTTCTTTGGGTGGGTGTGCGTGGGAGTGTGGGTCTGAGAAGTCATCGCCTCCAGGTCTCAGAAAAGGCCACTCTGTACCTGCTAGCTGTGTGACACTAACTGTATTAACCTTTCCCTGCTGTTTTCTCACTCACAAACAGGAAAGAGTATCGGGTTGGCCAAAAAGTCCATTTAGTTTTTCCGTAAAGTAAAAGGCACATTTTTTTCATTTTCACCAGTCACTTTATTGATTTGGATGTTTTGAGTATGTCAGCTATCTCCTGTGTGGTAGAATGTTGACTGTTCTCAATTAATGTCTCGATTTGATCGCTATCACCTTCTACTGGTCCACCAATCATGGAGCATCCACCGTCCACCGAGAAATCTCCAGCACAAAACTTTGCAAACCACTTCTGACAGGTTTGATCAGTCACAGCACCTTCTCCATACGCTGCACAAATCTTTTTTGCATTTCAGTTACATTTTTACCTTTCTTGACATAATAAAGCGTAATATGCTGAAAGTGTTTGGTGTTTTCTTCCATCTTGAATATTAAAATGGCCACACGAAAAACCTTACCAATTGCGGTAAGGTTTTTAAAAATGCATGCTGATATGACTTCTGTCACAATACAATCTAACAAAATTGTTTCAAATGAAGTTGAAGACAACTAGGCACTACTAGAGCCATCTTATGGGAAAAACCAAATGAACTTTTTGGCCAACCAAACAGTACCTACTTTATCTTCACGTGCTTTCCATTAGTATCTCATAGGATAATGGATTATGTCATTTTTCTTTGTTCTAATTATGCAGTTGGAAGAGAATTTGTTTTTAGCACTTCAGTGTGTTGCTAGTTTTGCCCAGTAATTCGTACTGCATTTGAATGCAAGTGAATGAGCCTCGGGAGAAAACTCCCATCCCATTTTCACAGACCACCTCGAGGGTCCCTCTGCTCCTGCTTGGAGCAGGTTCTGCTCCACCTCTTTATTCCGCCTTCTCCCTCATTGTGGTGCATTCCCACAACACTTAGGGGATTGGATATAATTAACTAGGCTGGCTAAGAAGACTTTGGATTTTTTTTAAGTCACAGGGCTTATTTGTTTAAATTAAGTCGTAACCTCAAATGCTTATCAGAGAGGTTATGTGAACGAGAGGAGTGGACTGGCTGTAGTGGGAGAGCCCACCCTGCACACGGCACTGGGGGCTGGGACCATCCCTACTCACCTCTGAGCAAGACTCTAGACACACAGGGATGACTATCTTCCCATCTTTTATGAGAAGCTAGAAATCTTGTTTCTTAAAACTATGTATGAGCCCTGGCTGGTGTAGCTCAGTGGATTGAGCGCAGGCTGCACACCAAAGCATCGCAGGTTCGATTCCCAGTCAGGGCACATGCCTGGGTTGCAGGCCACAGCCCCCAGCAACCGCACATTGAGGTTTCTCTCTCTCTCTCTCTTTCTCCCTCCCTTCCCTCTCTAAAAATAAATAAATAAAATCTTTAAAAAAATATATTAAAAAAATATATGAGATTTCTTAATTTTCAAACATTGACAACTGATTTAAAACCATGGCTTTAAACCAACACTTGTTCAGGGGCTGTTTCCCTCAATTTGTAATTTCTGTCTTTTTTGTTTTTGTCTTCCCTGGGTGATCCATTAGATTTATCAATTAAAATATGTTTGCCGTGATGAAAATTTGAATTTCAGAATGTAAAATGGTGGGAGGCAATCTGCTCTAAGGAAACAGACACAGGAAAAGGCCACCTTTTTCTCTGATGTATGCTCTTCCTGAATCTGGAAAATTTGTTTTTGTTTTTGTTTCCCAGGACAGGGAACAGGAAACACAAGCCTCCCTTACATAAGTGCCCTCCTGGGGTCTGGAAGGCCTTTGCAGGGGTAATTAATGCTGAAGTAAAGAGCTTAGCTTCTATTTCACTGCTTTGAAATCAAGATCTAAGAAACTCTGGAGAAACTTCATCCTCTGTAAAGAGCCCAGTTAACTTAATATTCTTAAAACCACTGACAATTGCAAAGACAGGGTGAGAGCCAAGGGGGCTGACTGTTTGGGGATGGAGAGTTTGATTCTCATAATTACGGTAGGCCTGGGTTTTAAGGAAAACATAGACACGGCTGAGACTTTGATCAAAAGGGTCCAGTTCTTCCGTAGGAAGGTCAGCAGGGTGACCTCTGGGTCCGCATCCCTCTCTATCACCTGCGTTGAAAACAGAAAAGGGATTATTAAGAGGACTGAATCATGCCCTGGCTGGTATACCTCAGTGGATTGAGTGCGGGCTGTGAACCAAAGTGTCGCAGGTTCGATTCCCAGTCAGGGCACATGCCTGGGTTGCAGGCCATGACCCCCAGCAACCGCACGTTGATGTTTCTCTCTCTCTCTCTCTCTCTCTCCCCCCATCCCTTCCCTCTCTAAAAATAAATAAATAATTAACCAAAAAAAAAGAGGACTGAATCAGAGACCCAGTGGAATATCTGTCGTGGCCTGCCTGATTTAGGGATTGGTGTATAACATTAGGCATGATTTCATCTGCCACTGCTTTCCTGTGATCTGAGTGCAAACAACCTTCACCTACATTTACAGAGTCGGAGACTCCCCAGGAAGGGTGGCACCTATGCTCTTCGATGTGGCGAGAGCTGGAAACCACAGTTATGTAAAGGTGCCTTGGAAGACGTGTCCTTCAGGTCTGACCACTATTTTCCTGGATCTTGCAGCCTAGTCTTTTGTACTCTTGAAATATTTCAAACTGGGGGAGACTTGGATGCTGTATGTGTGAGTGTGTGTTTAATGAAGGGTCCTGGAAGGAAGAAAGCTGGGTAGGAAGAGCTTCTATGCTGCTGCCTCTGAGACACCTCCAGCAGGGAGTACACTTGATAACTCAGGGATCTTAAGAGCTGCTGGCAGAGAGGGGAGGCGGAGCGAGCCACTGCCATCCTGGAGGTGCCGTGTGGCAGAGCGGCTGACGGCGAACCTCGTCACCCCAGCTCAGGACCCCACGGTGGCTTCGGTGGAACACTAGAATTTCTCCCCCCTCACCTGAAAAAGTGGGGGATTTACAATAAGCCATGGAGGGACCTTGTTTGGTACTTCTTTCCCCTTTGCTTATTTGGGGATATTTCCTTCGACTTTGCCTTGGGGTGTCCTGCAAACCCCTCCAGCTGTTTTCTTCATCCGAGGAAAGGAAGATAGAGTTCACCACGCTTGGTTCTCCTCTTCTACCCAGAAGAGAAACACAAACTAGTGCGACCTCAAATAATTTTAAAAAGTATAGGAAGGTGCTTCCAAGTTGAGATGTTAAAATTCAACTGCTTTCTGGATCTCTAGGGAGCTCCTAGCCAACAAAAGGAGAAGCCCTCCTCTGCCAGCCTTTACTCCCACCCCAGGTTCTTTAAAAACATTTACTGAGAATGCAGTTGGGTAATATGTTCATTATCTAGCTGACTCCCATCCCCACCACATACAACTTATATTTTCTCCAACTCTTAAGTTATTCCCCATTCTAGTTGCATCCACTTCACAGAGGATGTGGAACAGAAAATGAGGGAAGGAGCCTCTGAAGTCTAGGGCAGTAAAGCAAGTGAATAAGGACTCAGCTCTTGAGTACATTTTTGGACAAATGTATGGTACGGTGGCTGCTGGCTGCAGCGCCTGGATACGAGATAGAGAGTTAGAAGGAAAATGATGAGAATGTAGAGCCTCTGTGTTCTATGTCCTTTCTTGAGCCAAGCCGTGGGGTGAGCAGCAGGTGAACATGATCGAGTCCCAGTTAGGTGTGTAGGGCCCTGGAGGACAAGTAGTGACACCCCAGAGGAGCCACCTGCCCTGGGAGCTACAGCAGGATTCCATTAAGAGATAGACAGGGGTGGCTGGTGTGGCTCAGTGGGTTGAGTGCCAGCCTGCGCACCGAAAAGTCATCAGTTCAATTCCCAGCCAGGGTACATGTCTGGGTTGCGAGCCAGGTCTCCAGTTAGTGGTGAGCGAGAGGCAACCTATTCAGATGTTTCTCTCACACATTGATGTTTCTCTCCCTCTTTTTGTCCCTCCCTTCCCCTCTCTAGAAATGAATAAATAAACCTTAAAAATGCTTTAAAAAAAAAGACAGGGACTCAGGAAAGGATGGGTTCTGGCAGAGGGCATGAGGCTTAACTCGTGGCCTGTGTGGACGGGAGGGAGGACACCAGGGAAGCTGACAAGGGGAGAGCCCGCCCCCCTCCTGGTGTCATAGAGCTTCCTCCTGGGACTTAGGAAAAGTTTCTGTTTCCACAACCCAGGGAAAGAGGGGACTCAAAACTGACTGCAATTACATTTCAACCAATTCTGTACAATGGAGAAATAGAAAAATAAATAGAGAAATAGAAAAATAAAGAAAGCTCTCTTTCTTCTCCTCTTGAGTTGGAAGATCAAGATATGCTACTAGGTAAAGTGCTTCCAGCTCAATGCTAAGTGATTTACAGGCATTGAGGGGATTCTTAATCCTTGAAGAAGCATCTCTCTGTTAATCTTGGCGACCTCTGTAGAAAGTCAGCTCTGAAGATGGGTACTCTGAGGCTCAGGGAGGAGCAGTAACTTACACAAGTTTATACAGGAAATATCAGAGCTGGATTAGAACCAGCATATTCGACTAACGGGTTAACCTCAGTGCCGTACTGCCTCCCCATATTCCAGAGGCTGAGCCTGGCTGAGTGGGGAACAGACCAAATTAGTATGGTTTCCCAATCCCTGACTGGAGGGGTTTCCACCCAAACGGGCCACAAAGGCTCCCCCCAAGCTAGTAGTTTTCTGCTATCACAAATACCCAACACTTACCTTCCTCCCGTTCACAAAGAAAACCAACTCATCCGATCTCCACTGATCAGGCATTGCAGCTGTAAATGGGTGTCGCTTTACAGCTCTACGTGGAGATGTGCTTCAGCACCAGTCGTGGAACTGGGCACAAAGGATTTGAAGCCAAGCACTAAAATCCCTCCTCCAGCAGAAAGCTGCAGTCCTAGAGAGCTTGGCAGGGGGCAGAGACTCCCTGGCTCTCTGGCTTCTTTAATCTAGGGCTCCTGTGTGGCCCCGCCTCTCACCATCACTTTGCCTCCCACCACTCCTGGCTTCAAAGCTTGCTCTGTGAGGAAGCCGCATCTCTTCTCGCTTTCTCTGAAGTCGGAGGACCTCAGCGTGAAAACCCTAACAGCCATTTAAGCTTAAAACCACCTTGCACACCGTCTCAGCCCCAGCAATATATCCTGGGTGGATTTCCTTCTTCACAAGGAGAGCTAGAAGTGGACCTCCCACTTTTCCCAACTCTTATCTGACTCTAGTTGCAGAAATACATCCTCGAAGGGAATCATACAGACAATTCCAGTCTGTGCCCTAAAGTGGAGGTGTGGGCTGTTGCATCCAGCCGGCCCCTGTGTACCCTTCCCACTTCCTTCCACCCACAGGACTGGGCTGCTGGAAAAGAGTAATCTAGTCAAGGCAACCACTTCGAAGATAAATAAACAGAGGTTCTGACAGATACAAGACCTGTGTAGTTCAGGACCATGCAGAAAGTAAGCGGCAAAGTGGGAACTAAAACCAAGATCTCCTGGATTAAAACACCTATCAGTGATAAGTGGTAATGGACAAAAATGCAATAAAAAAAGAAAGTAAGAAAACCCCAACACCTGCAAGCGTATAGACAGATTCCCTGATAAAAAGAAAATTCCTATTTTTAAAAAAGATTTTATTTATTTATTTTTCAGAGAGGGAAGGGAGGGAGAAAGAGAGAGAGAGAAACATCAATGTGTGGTTGCTGGGGGTCATGGCCCGCAACCCAGGCATGTACCCTGACTGGGAATCAAACCTGTGACACTTTGGTTCGCAGCCCGAGCTCAATCCACTGAGCTATGCCAGCCAGGGCCCATTTTTTATCTTGCTGAATAGCTCTAGTTAGATATCTCTAGATAAAATCAACTAGTTCTTATTTTTTCAGCTAAAGCAATGCCCAGGACTTGGCCTCACCTATGGGTGATGCAGGTAGCTGCTCAGGTGGTCTGGTTTCAGGGGAGGAGGCAAGACCTCTCTGTTCCCGACACTCCCTTCATGAGAGCGCAGAGCCCTGGCGTGCCATGCTAGAGTCAACCCTGTGTCCTCCACAGTGTGGCTGTGCCTCAGGCCAGAGACAGCATACACCTGCCGTCCTCTTGGCCTGGCTAACTAAAGAAGACCTTCTTTCCCACATGGTCCAGATGTGGCTTCAGGATCTTTCCCACCACAGAGCTAGTCCAGAAACATCCCTAATGCAAATGTAGTTGGAAGCTTCCAACTTTATAATTCTGTACCTAGGTCCCAGGCATACCCTTCCTCGAGCACCTGTGGAGATGAGTGTTTCGGTGCATGTGCATGTATTTGAGGGTGTCTGTGAGTGTTTCATACGTGCTATAAAGTTGCTGAATTAACCCACAACAGGGCTATGAGAGTGGAAGTTGGAGATGACACAGGCTGTGAATAAGGTAGGGCCCCAGGTCAGAATTTTTGATCACGCTACTTCTGCCAACAAAAGTTCCAGTGGCTCTCTGAGGCCTACAGCACGGGAACCAAACTCCATGCCCCATGTACAAAGCCCTCCAAAATCTGTTTCTGTTTCTGACCTCAGACCCTTTTGCTCTTCAAAAACAATCTCCTGCTCCAGCCAGATTACTCTTCTCATCATTCTTCTGCCTAAACCTAGCATTTCTCTACTTGAAAGCTTCCACTGGCCTCCCATCACACCTAGCAAAACCCCATAAGCTTTCCGTGGAGGGCCCTCGGGGTTGGCCCCACCCCTTCTCTGAGCATGCAGTCACCCAGTCTCTCCCGTGTTCATAACCTCTGCCACATTGGCCCCTTCCCTGCTCCTGGAATGCACTGGATTTCTTCCTGTCCCAAGGCCTTAGTGCATGTTATGTATTCTGCCTTTCCCCCCAGACTTTGGCAGGGCCGATGCCTTCTTGTTATTTGGGCGCTTCCTCGATCACTCAGTCTGAAGTCACATCTCTGTCACGCTCACTTCTACCGCCCCGTTTCATTGTCTCTATAGCTCTCATTACCACCTGCATGGATTCTGGTTCAACTTGTTTGCCTTCTCCACTGGAATGGAAGCTCCACGAGGGCAGACATTACTGTACCCCTGGGCCTAGCCTGGTGCCGACCGCAGAGTTAATGCCCCGTAAGTATTTGTTGAACGTGGGAAGGGGCTCTTCTGTCTGCAGGGATAACACCTCTGTTCCTGTCCCGCTGTGGTCGCCTTCCCTTCCCTTTCCTTTCCCTCCCTCCCCTCCCTCCTCTCTCTCCCCTCCCTCTCTGTCTACCATCAAATAGCAGCGTCAAACTTCCCTTGTGTCCTTTTCCCCAATTCCAAAAACATTTGCAGAGACAAACAATCACTTCTTTACTTTTCATTTAATAAACCAGGAACCAGAAAACTAGTCTCTCATCTGGCACTGGTACTTATCTTTTCAATGCTTGCATTTCATTTTCCCAGTTAGGTAACATGCTCCTGGAGGTTAGAATAGCCAGTTTGTACCAATCACGATGGTCAGTGTGAATGACAACTTGTTCTTTGCAGGGGTTAATAAATGCTTGACTCATTATCTAAAACACTTTAAATAAAGAAGGCATCATTCATTCATTCATTCATTCACCCAGTAGATACTGAGCATCCATCTGGCACCGGGCCATACACTAAATGATAAGGCACACTGAAAAACACGTTTTCACCACAAGTTTTCTTCCTCCAAGGAGTTCATGGTTAATAGGAGGGAAAATTAACATGCAATTAAATATTTACCATTGTGAGAACAGGAAGATGAGCTTTGTTTTGGGGAGAGGGGTCAGGGAAGGCCTGAGGAGGGCACAGCTAGGCCTGAAGGATGAGTAGGAGTTGATTCTGTGAGACCGGGAATGGTGGGGGCAGGCTGGGGAAGGAGAGAATGGAGACGAAGACCCTTCTTATGGCTGCTTGCACACAGGGGGAGGCTGATAGAGGGTTTGTTAAGGGTCCACAGTCTCTTCACCATCCCACTTTGCCCCTTAACAGAGGAAAACCAGTGAGCAAAAGAGCACACGCTTCCTATTCGCAGGAGTGGGGACGCTGCCATGACCTGCCGCGGGTCACGGCGTTTCCCCATGTTTGTAGGCAGAAACCCTCCAGCGTCAACATAAAACACAAGCGTTTCATGGAGAAGACCAGTTTTAGGGTTCTTAAGCCAGATTATAGTATTAGAGTTGGAATATATAAAAGTACTTTGAATTAAGGGAACTAAATACATCAATTACTGGGAAACTGAAAACTGACCTTGAATAACTTTCAAGAGTGTTTTCAAACTTGTTTTGACCAGGGAAACTTTTGTTTGAATGAAATTTTATCAGGTGTGAGCAAATTATTATTACCATTTTTATCGATGTTGAAGTACAGTTGTCTCCACTCCCCACCCTGGCTCCCATTCCCCTGCCCCAGAGATGTGAACGAATTCAACAGAAAGGCTACAGTTTAGCTCAGTGCTCTGGGAGCGAGGCCTGAAGACCTCACGTTTTCCTCCTTTGGAAGCCCCAGGGCTCTGGGAGCTCCGTCTAACCCCTCGCTGCAGAGTGAACACAGGGTACGAAGGTGGGAGGCTGTCCCTGCCAAGTGTTTCTCTCAGACCTTATTCCAGACTCAGTTTCTTCGCATTTAAATGGGTTGTTCTGGTGAATGAGAGAAACTCCCATCAAATACTCAGGGGTTTGTATACTTGTTATATGAAAGGTTTTACGAATTAGTTATGTTACCAGGGAAAGATCTGAGTTGGGGCACCCCTCCCCCCCACGCACCCCCACAGCTTGTTTCTTGGTTCTTGCCTTGCAAGAGACCCATTCAAATGAGAGACACACATAAACTGGAAATGAGACGGCAAGTTTATGAAACACACAAGCACAAATCTGCAAGCTGGCACCCGGGTAGTCTGAATGTCCCACGTATAAAGGAAATTAAGTTGTTAGTGAGTTTGTTCTATACACTTGAGCCCGGGTTACAAGTGGACATTCAGCTAATCTGAGCGCTCTGACTATTGGGGTTCAGGGATTACATACTTTAGTCAGTTTTTAGGTTCTCCTCCTCCTTCCCCCTTCTAAACCTTGGGAATAATGTATAGCTACAAAGGCTTTCTTTCTCAGCTGGTAAGGGCTCTTTGTCTTGGTGTAATTGCTACAGAGTCTCCCTCTCCCAGCGCTGAGTCTCACCGAGTCCTCCCCTCCTCCCGTGCTATCTTTGCATGTTGTGTTCAGAACGCCTGGCCATCTCCTCGGACCAGGCTCGGGACTGCTGGCCCAGTGGGTGAGACAGGTCTCTCTCCTCCCCCCTGCCTTGGTTTACTTCCTATCCCTATCCTACCTAACAGTTATGTCAAAGAACCCTGTTACCCAATGACAGATTTAATATTGAGAATGACACTGCTCTCCCCCACAACACAAACAAATCTATTTTTAGAAAACCTGTAACAACTCCTTGCCATTTCCATTTGCTGATGTAAATGGAAAAGCTCTGTCCACACTTCCATGTCCCTGGTGTGCCGCTGTCTGTTGTGAGCTCTTCGAAAGCCAAAGACGGAACTCACGGTGAGCAGACCTCGAGTGGGGCACTGTTTCTGAGCCTTGGGGTGGTCATTAAATGTCCTGGTTCCAGACCCTCCATTCTCAACCTTTTTGACTATGAGGCTTCTTCCCTCCCCTCCCAGCTCTGATCGGTCAGCCTCTGCTGAGCCAGGTGGCAGTTGGGCTTATGGCAAGCTGGTACCAGGGAGGCCTCAGGCTGTGTATGGGAGGGGTCCCTTCCCCACAAGCTGGGGGAGTGCTTGGAAATGTGCACCCCAAGGACTGTGATCTGGAGGAGAGCTTGGTCCTTAGGGGTGTGAGCGGGGCTAGGAGAAAGTCAGGAATGCCAAATGAGTTGTTTAACCCCTTCCTGCCCTGGATCTGGGTGAGCATGAGGAATGGGCTCAGAGGGCAGAATGTCTGGCCAAAGACAAGTATTATCAAGCCTTAAGAATTTGAGCTTGCTTAGGACTTGCCATCCCTTTTTTCTTTCCTACTTCTCCTTTTGGGACAAGAATGTGTATTTTATACCTGTCCCACCATGCATTTTGGAAGGATAGAACATATTTAATTTCACAAGTTCACAGCGGGAGAGCAATTTGCCTGCCTATGAGGACATGAAGTTTGGGCTATACCTAGCTGCAGAAGACTCTGGTCTGGACGCTTGTGTTCTGCCCAAGTTCATAGGTTAACTCCTACCCCTCATGGTGATGGCATGAGGTGATGGAGCCTTCGGGGGGGCGATTAAATAAGGAGGACCAAGCCCTCATATGTGGGATTAGTCCCCTTATGAAAGAGACCTCAGAGAGCTCCTTTGTCCCTTCCTACCAATCAGGACTCGGTGAGAAGAGAGCAGCCTGTGAACCAGGAAGCAGGTGCTCAGCAGACACCAGATCTGCTGGCACCTTGACCTTGGACTTCCTGGACTTTAGAACTGAGAAATAAATATTCATTTTTTTAAAGTCACCTAGTTTATAGTATTTTGTTATAGTCCCAAATGGACTAAGACAATGACCCCTGGATGCTGTAGATCTTCAGAAGAATTTTGATTCTTTATTGTGTATTTTGGTGAAAATTTGCATCCTAAACATGGTCATGCAGTGACTGATACTACAGAGAATAATTAAAAGGTGCTAACTATTGGCTGTCAGATGGAAGGAGGTGTGGGGGGTGGGTGAAAAAGGTGAAGTACAAAGTTGCCAGTTACAAAGCAGTCACAGGATGGAAAGCACAGCATAGAGTATAGTCAATAATGTTGTAATAATTATGCGTGGTGTCAGGTGGGTACTAGATTTATCTGGGGGGTCACTTTGTAAGTCATATAAATGTCTAACCATGTTGTACACCCGAAACCAAGACTGTATTGAATGTCCACTGCAACTGAAAAATATAAAACAAAACAAAGCAAAAAAAAATTACATAGGCCAAAGAAGAAAATCTGTTTAATGATGGCAATAAAATAAACACTTCTGAAATTCAGAGCCATTAAAATAAAATAAAATAACTGAGACCAAAAGAGGTCTGAATTCTGCTGGCGCGTCCATGTAGCCCATTGTCTCTGCCCCTTTGTCCTCCTGGGACACAGTCAGGGCGCCGGGCGTGCCGCCAGCATCCTGTCCGTACGGGACTGACTGGAAGCCACACTCCAGGGAGGGTGAGCAGGAGCGTGGAAGCAGCCTGGGGCCCCGATGGCATCATGGGGCTGCCCTGGGCTCCAGAACTTCGTTTTGTTTCAGAAAAATAAATTTCTTTTTTATTAAAAAAGTGTCATATGAAAAAAATTGTAATTCAGAAGAAAAATAGTTGTTTTTTAAAGAACAAGTCGATGTCCATTTATTCTTACCAAAATAATATATTTTTCATATTTCTTTCAAACTTTGAGTCACAAATCTCTTCATTCTCACAAACTTATGTCTGGGATAAAATGCATCTTATTCTGAGCCCTGTAATTTCAAATGCCATAAAGTGCAATCTAATTTCATGTCAGACTCATTTAGGGCTACAGTAAGCAGCTGAGTGTAGGAATAATCTCTTATGATAGTTGTAGATATATTTTTTAGCAGCTGCAAAATGAAACTATTTTTTTTAGTGTGTGTCCCATGACTTGATATTGTCGTTTAAATTCTTTATATTGGTTTGCTTAACAGATACTTTCCCGATAATTGACCAGATCAGAAATCTATTTAATCTCATTTAGTTACTGAGGTAATTAAAATACCTACCACATCAACTGCATTTTGACCAAATGTTTAAAGAAATAACCAACATGTCCATTTGCTCTGAGCACTGACTCGATGGACTGTGCTTTTCTTTGGGGCTGGAAACAATGAAACCATCATTTAAAGAGGTTCACTCACTTTGCAGTTGCTTTGAAGCATATAGGAAGTAGCAAGTGGAGGAAAAATGAGAATTTTAATTGGGAAAAAAATAAACCTGCCCTTTAATTTTGTCACAGCAAACTCATATGGAGCACCTGAATGTCCATGTAAAGGGGGGTTGTCCCAGGAGCCTGCACTCACCACTCGTGCCTGGTCAGTGAGCTGGTCCACGCAGGTCAGCCCGACCAACTCCTGGTCAGCTCAGGAGGTGCTCAGCTTTTCAGGGTGAAGGTCTTGGTCAACCCTCTGTCCCTTTGGGCAGTAGTCACTGCATCAGATATGGCAAAAAACACAGAGGACCCCAAGAACATGTCAGCCTTACCTGATCCCTGAGAAGGAGGGCAAAAGGCTGTCAGAAGTGCATGGTTCATTTAGGACTACTAGTTTGTGTTCACACACACACACACACACACACACACTCGCACACTCTCACATACACACTCACCTCTTCTGGCTTTATAACTCTCCGAGTAGAGTGCATCTGAATGGCCAGCGTCTATACCCCCATGCTGATGCGTGTGTGGGGTCCTCCTCAGGACAGCAGGGCAGCTGAAAACTCCTGTTTTCTGCCTAGGTCAAGAAGACCAAAGCCCTTGGTGCTCTCTAGGGTATTTCAACTTGGCCTTTACACCAGCAAGAATTCAACCAGTGTGCTGCAGAATTTTTAAAAACATGTAATACCGGACTATTTGCTCAGGGGCACTGACCTCTTTCAGTCTGGTATTGCATGTTTAAAAATTCTTATGGTACACCAGTGTGCCGTGGCACACCTGTTGGAAATGGCTGCCCTAAACAATCTGTGTGGCTCAACCCACAACAAAACAGCCACAGTCTTTGTAGCTGAGCCTGAAAGACAGTGAGGTGATTGCCTCCGAGAGTGGCCTGTTGAAGTTTTCACATGCGCCAACTTCTCTGGTGTGTGTTGGGTGCTTTTGAATCAACAGCGTGGGCGCATGGTATATGTATAATGTCCCTATACTGGGTGCACTGGTCCTGGGGTTAAGGTCAGCCACCACCTGTGTTTTTCCCGGGCCACCCTGCCTGAGCTATAAATCAGTCTGAAATGGCTGCTACTTGTGCTGGGCTTGAAGATTCCCAGGCAAAGCCAAGC
Organism: Phyllostomus discolor; assembly: GCF_004126475.2. Lineage (NCBI taxonomy): Eukaryota > Metazoa > Chordata > Mammalia > Chiroptera > Phyllostomidae > Phyllostomus > Phyllostomus discolor. The sequence goes on from NC_040906.2 coordinate 28,988,776, forward strand.
TGTGAATCTAGGCTGGCTGCTGCTAGTGCAGGGCTTGGGCCTCACAGAAGCCAGCTGTTCCTTGTTTGAGAGGATTTAGGAAGTTGTGAAGCATGGGCCAAGACCAGTCATTCATATAGAAAAGCAGCTTGGGTGGGCACATAAGTTGGGTGGGGGAGAGTCTCTGGGGATCTCCAAGGCAGGTTAAACAGTGGTAGCTAGGTTGATGGAGTCTCAGATAAGGTACCAGCTTACCAGGTCTGTGGGAGGAGGGCTTAGAAAAGGGACAATGACCTCTGTTGGCCTTGATGCCAGACACTTCCTTTTCTCCCTGTATACCACTGGTACCTTTCAAGCTGCTACCCCAGTGCTGGAGCTCAGAGGGAGTGTGAGTCTGAGTGTGGGTTCTTTAAGAGGAACTGCCTGGGGGTCCAGAAGGTTCTTCCACCAACTCAGTCCCTTATGGTTTTTTGCAGCCAGAAGTTGTGGGGACTTATTTTTCTGGCACTGGAACCGTGGACTGAGGGGCCTGGTGTCGGGCTGAGACTCCTCACTCCCGAGATATCCCTCCTGAATTTTTACCCACCACATGCAGATGTGGGACCAGCCCAAACCGTGTCTGCATCCTTTGCACCAGTCTGGATGGATGTCGTTTCTTTAATTTTGTAGTTGTCAGACTTCCATTCAACTCAATTTCTGACAGTTCTGAGTGGTGGTTGTTCTATATTTTAGTTATAATTTTGATGTGGTTGTGCGAAGAGGTGAGCCATATCTTCCTACACCACTATCTTGACTGGAATTCCTTTGGGAGCATAATATTTTGAATAATTCACCCATGTTTCTTGTACTGATTTTTCTTTCTTCTTTCAAAGTAGTCTGGTCCTTGGTCTGTGCCTAGGGCCTTAGTAGAGAGATGGGACAAAGGGCCTAAAGCAAACAAAGACTGTCCCAGGCTGTGGTTTTCCTCTGAAGCAAACGTAGAGGGAAATGTGGAGTGGGGGAAAGGAGGGGTTTCTCTGAAGTGAGGAGCGGGGGCTTCCTCTGAGGGGGGAGGAGGGGAGAGCAGAGGGGTCCTATCCCTATTTGGGGCAGAACTGGCAGGAGTGTGACTAGACTCCTAGAGGCAAGGCTGTGTCAGGTCCGTCTTTAGAGACATCCTTGGCCAAAGTCCACGGCAGAAGTGAAGACAAGGGCTGTTCATAGAGAGTCTTACCTTCCTCCACACTTCAACCTACTCCTAAGAAAGAGAGGTAATTTCCTGAAAATCTAAGGTTAAAGTTGCTGTCTGTCTTGGCTACATGTGGGCTCAGAATAGCACTTAAGTTGGAGAAGATGTGTTTTTTGTACACTTGTGGCTGAGAATATTTGCTGAAGTCTATATAGGCCAGTTAGATCCCAGGGCTTCCAGGGAGTGTGGGTCAATGCCTCTTATATCTGTGGCTGTGAACACCTCAGAGCAAATCAATCCTCAGTGAGAAACTTGTTTGAAAGCCCATTCTGACTTGGGGAGCGTGTGAGGAGACTCAGCAAACAAGAAAGAATTGAGCTGGGAGAACATGCAGGATGAATGCATAACGAAGGCTCTGGGCTGGTGAAATTTGCCTACAACTTCACTTTTATCTCACGGTGGCACTTAGCCTCATGAACCAAAATGTTTGACTTTTTGTTTGATTTAAATATGCTTCACGATGTCTCTCAAGAGTGAGACTCTACTTGTACTTCTGAAGGCAGTGAGCCCCACTCAGCCATAAGTTTGCACCCCGCCCCCCGCCTGACGCCCCCGCCCTGCCCTCTCCCTTTGGGATCTGCATTTTCAAAAAGTAAGCAAATTCAGGGGACTGTTTTATTACTTCTTGAAGGTTTAGGTTGTTATGAGCTGAACTGTGCTCCTCTCCAATTCATATGTTGAAGTCCTAACCCCTAGTACCTTAGTATGTGACGGTATTTGGAGATAAGGTCTTTAGAAAGTCCATTTAGTTAAACTGAGGTCTGTAGGGTGTGCTTATAAGAAAAGGAAATTAGGACACACACACAGACATCAGACATGTGCACACACGGAAGGACGGTCATGTGAGGACCCAGTGAGGATGACCATCTGCAAGCCAAAGAGAAGCCATTGAGAGAATGTTGGGAACCGCCCTGACTGGTATCAGAAGCTGAAACCCCCGCCTAGGCTAAGGCTAAGGGAACGCCCTTGGAACCATAAGCCAGCAAGGAGACAAAAGCTTATCTCCCTGGCAGGAATGCTGCTTCTGCTGCTTTATTCATAACTGAACCCCAAAAAGCTTGGTCGGTTAGCCAAAGACGGGGTAAGATTCCCCAAGGGGGAACGACCTAAGACAGGCATGATCACTTTGGGAGGCCCCCCAAAAGAAGGACTTGGGGGGCTGCAGCAAAAGGGGGTAATGGACCCTCGCTCCTCGGCTTTGACATAGCCTGAGTTCTCATCGTCTGGGAGAAAATCTCCTTATTGCCTTAGTTCCCTTGCTCCAGCTAAGCCTGAAATAATGACAGGGTGGTGCAGCTCTGTGCTGAAAAGGGCGGATTCCCCGGGTGATCAGGCCTAAGAAGGAATATGTAAATTACTGTGAAACCTTCTTTGTTTAGAATGCTCTTGGTTGAATGAGAGGGGTCCAAGGAGGAAGTTAGTTTGTTCCTCAAAGTCTTACAGCTCTTTTACCCCGACTCAAAATAGACCAGCAGAGTTCCTTGTTTTCTATAGTTCCTTACTTCCCCCTGATAAGTACTGTACTTTACCTGAATTATTATGCAAAATAAGCCCAATAAAAGCAGGTATGGATGGTAAATTGGGGCGTCCCCCACTAGGGGGGGTGGACATTTTGTCCCTACTTCCCCACAGAAACTAGTTTGTCTCTGTGCATGTTTTGTTCTCGCGTGTTTTTCGATGAGCCATCCACAGCGTTCCATGATCACTGCTGGCCGGTGACCCACGTGCATCAAGAAAAATCAAACCTTGACCTCAGACTTCCAGCCTCCAGACCTGTGAGCAAATAGACCTCTGCTGTTTAAGCCAGCCCATGTGGAATTCTGTTATGGCAGCCCTAGAGGCTGAGAGAGGGGTCTTGAGTTCTTACCTTGGATGAATAGATGGCTATGGGATTTTGGGAACGCACCAAAGGGACATAAAACACTTCCGGTATTTCAGTGACAGTGGGGACTTTGTAGTCAACTGGGCTCCGAGAATAAAGCATGCTGCCGGGCAGTATTTCAGTGTCTCTAGGGCACCTAATGCCATGCCTTGGATCAGTACTCCTTCAATCCACAGGCAAACATTTCACAGTTTATAAGCATATGATGTTGGTTGAAAAAGTATTCCAATGTGATTAAAAATGGAGCTCTGAACCACAGCCAGCCATTCTGAAAAGCACTGCGGTGAAGTTTACAAGGGTCTTTCAGGGTCTGGTGCTTGCCATCCCGCCTGGCCTCACCCTTAGCTCTTCTCGCCCAGGTATCCCACATTCCAGGACTTCAGCACTGGCCAAGTTCTGGGCAAGTCTCCAAACGCACCATATTCATTCAGACCTCCAGTTCTTTGTGAAGGCAGTTTCTCCCACCTCTCTTCCCTGCTCCCCTCCTCTGCTTGTCCACTTGGAAAACTCCAGTTCTTCCTTCAAATTCCAGCTGAAGAGTAACTGACACTTCAGAGCCTCTTGAATCCTCCTGCCACCCACTGGGTGGATTTACAACCTGCTTCCTCTGAGCTCACTGCATTTGAACCCCCATCAGGGTGGTGCTCAGGGTATTTTCCTCGTTCACCCGTTTCTCTCTCCCTCCCTCTCTCTTTCTCGTTCTTGCTTCACTTCCACTCTCACTCAGCATTCTGAGGCCTGGCCTTGTATTCTGTTCTTAGCATGGTGCCTGGCACGTAAATTCTCAGTAAATGCCTGTTGAATTAGATGAAAAAGGCTAACATTAAAGGAACGTGAACTAGAATAAATGAAACCAGGATACTGTATTTATTATAATACCAGGTTTCTTTACTTCCTTTTATAAATTATGATGGAGAGTAGATCAATTTTAAACAAGGTGGGTTGGAAGAAATATTTTTATTAAATTAATTTTTTTGTTAAAAGCTGTATTAAGTTCTATTTATAAGCTATTATGCTCTTAGGAAAAAAAGGTTTAAGGTTAAAAAAATGGAAGGAGAGCTACACATTGCATTTTATTGAATTATAAAATTACAGAATAAAGTAAACAAATTTAAATGCTCAATTTGGATACATCCAATTGCTAGTCCCTAAAGGAAAAGATCAAAGTCCAGGAGTTCCGGTCTGAGACACTTCTGGTTTTCTTTCCTTTGCCAGTGGGACCAATGCAGGGTTTTCCTGACCATAACATTTTCCCTCTGGCCTTTGCTTAAGTCAGGGGTGTCAAACTCATTTTCACCAGGGGTCACATCAGCCTCACAGTTGCCTTCAAAGGGCCAAATGTAATTTCAACTCCTTAACAGTTAAGGAGTAGTTATATAGTCCTAAAATTATTTTGGCCCTTTGAAGGCAACCTCGAAGCTGATATGGCCCCCGATGAAAATGAGTTTGACACCCCTGGTTAGGCAATAAAGAGGCAGGAACATGCTGGTAGGAGTGAATTGGAAGGGGAAGAAGAGGTGGGACCTGAGGCAAGCTGTGGTTGTCAAACTTACAGACTTAAGATGAGTTTCAGGTGCAGGTTAAATGTGCAGAGTAGAAGTCTCAGCCCAGCAAACTTACAATGGAGAAGTCTGGACCTGGGTGGGCACAAGAATCCACATTTCCAAGAAACACTATGGATGCTTTTGTTGCAGAGTCTGAGGACCACATTTTGAGAAACGCTGAGGGACCAATTAAATTGTTCCTTAGAAAGCCCATTGGTCAATCTAGGCAAACCAGCTCCTCAGGACTTAGGGAGGGAGGAAGCTGTTGGCAGATGAAACCAACATGTGGGTTGGGGTTCAATGCCAAGCTGCTCAAGCTGTCCAGCTCCTCAGGTCCAGGCTGCGGACCGGCGGCCTCGCCTCCCCTGGGGGCTGCTTGGAAGGTCTGGGCGAGCTGATGGAGCTGGTCTGTTGGCCCCACTTTGAGTAACAAGGCTAGGGGGAAAAATAGCAAAGCTACTCCAACAGCTGGAAAAGTTTTAACTTAAATTTTAAAAAGATTTTGGGTGTGTTAATGAATTACTTGTGAGATAAAAAACAGAAATTCAGCAAGAGGAGAAAAATTGTTTTTAAGCATTTCTTTTTCCCTTATATTTCTCTGAATTGTTCAGTCTACTTAAACTCAATGTTAATATGAATAATAATGTAACTGTATGATTATGTGTTTATATAATATTCCCTAAGTACAAACATTAATTCATGTTCATTGAAGAAAAATGAGAAGGCATGGAGAATTATAAAGCAGGATATATCATACATATTTCTGCCATACAAAGACAATCATTGTTAACTGTTTCTTGAATTGTCTTTCAATTTTTATCTATTTTTTTGTGTAATACTGATATATGATATATAGTGCAGAATACTTGTACCTGGTATAAACAACTTTCGGAGAACTCTGGGAAATTGTATTCTGAATGGAATTGACAACAGGTCCCCGTGGGGCGGTCTGGTACCACGCATCTGCCTAGTGTCCAGGGCTGGGTTTGTGCTGAAAGGAGCATCCATGAAGATGTCGGTCCTAAGGACCTGTGCCGAGAGAAAACATATGATGGAAATACTATTTACTTAAAATAGACCTTTACTACAATTTTATACCTGTCCCTGTTTCTTCCGCTGGCAGGATCAGACTGATTGTTATTTATAGCATAGAAAATGTGTCCGTGTGCACATTGCACACTAATGAAGGCGGTGAATACCATGGTTCCGCTCTACCTTGGAGCCCCAGTCAGGCAGTTGACTTCAGTCTCAGAACAGGAGGCTCTGAAAACAACACATGGATGAGGCTCACCTTTCTTCTTCTCCCCACCCATATGCGCCAAGTAGCCTCTGAGAAGAGAAATCAGGAATGAAAGAAAAGGCTCTTTCCCCACTGGTGGTCTGATCACCTGTAGTGCTCTGGGTCCTGGAGATGAACAGAGCTCCCACCCATGGCTGAAGGCCTCTCTCTGCTTCTCCCATAATGGGCCACAGTGATCAGAGCAGCAACAGTACCAGTGCAGATCCAGGGAGGTCTATTGGTGTCTGAGCCCTCCCCTCCAGCGCACAGTTATTGGGGTGGGTCAGTGTGTGTTCCTCCTGGTTGGTAAACACCTATGGCCCCAAGGAGTCCCTGGCCCTCCTCCAGACCTCCTTCCACACCCCCAGCACCCATGGCTGAAGGGTTAACACCAGGCACAGCAGAGCTGCAGGGCTCTGCAGGTATCTGTTCAGATTGATGAGCATCCCTGCCCAAGTGTAACCTAAACCAAAGCAAAAACATCCTTTACATGAAATATCCAGTAGCTGACAGGCTGGTTGGTCCTCTGTAGGCTTTTGCAATCCAGAAGGGATGATTGGTTACAAAGAAATATAAGTTTAGGGAAAGTAATAAAAAATTCCATGCTGGGCTTGCCTCCTCTTGTTTGCACCAAGTTCTGCGCATTCATCTCGAGTGAGATTTGTGCTTGGTACAAGCCGTAGGTCACGCTTTTCAAGGGAGGTGCTTAAAAGCAGTTGCTAGCTCTGCTCTGGGACCCTGTGGTTTTGGAGTTGCCTAAAAAAAGATTTTATTTATTTATTTTTAGAGAGATGGGAAGGGAAGGAGAAAGAGAAGGGGAGAAACATTAATGTGTGGTTGCCCGCTCCCCAATGGGGACCTGGCCCACAACTGAGGCGTATGCCTTGGACTGATAATCAAACCAGTGACCCTTTGGTTTGCAGGCCTGTGCTCAATCCACTGAGCTACACTAGCCAGGGCTGGAATTTTTTTTTAAATTAAGAAGGGGCTAGTCCATATTCCTGTACTTATGTACATAGGCATGTACACAGGTAGATGTATATCTACACACAAATACACACATGTATGTGTATGTGTGTGCATGTATGTATGTATTTTTACCCTGACTTTTTCCAAATTATTTGATTGGCTATCTCATTATATTGTGTCAGCTTCCCTCCTGGAGTAGACTGGGTAGAGCTGGAAATAATAATACTAATGCTACGTGTAATAATTATTATTAAAAAATAGTCCTGCTATTAGGACTGTTATTATCTCCACTGCTCTGCTGAGAAAACCAAGACCCTGAGGCAGGGCGGAGCGACTTGTCCCAGCAGGCAGTGACAGCAGGAGCCACAGCCCTGGTGTGCTTCACGCTAGAGCCTCCCCTGTTACCATGCTGCGAGAAATCAGGCTCTTCCACAAAGACGAGTGATGAACACAGGCATCTCTTTCACTCTTTTGGAAAAGCAGAAGTAAATGCTAATAAATGCTTTGTTTCTTGAATGGGCACCAGCAACCAGCCCACACACTTAGGACTTACACATATCTGGATGTACTGGGTTGGCCAAAAAGTTCGTTTGGTTTCCCCCCCATATAAGATGGCTCCAGTAGCACTTACTTGTCTTGAACTTCATTTGAAACAATTTCGTTAGATTGTATTGTGACAGCAGTCATAATCAGCGTGCATTTGAAAATCTTATCAAAATTGGTGAATTTTTGTGTAGCCAGTTTAATATTGAAGATGGGAGAAAATAAGTGATGTTTTCAACACATTATGCTTATTATGTCAAGAAAGGTAAAAATGCAACAGAAATGCAAAAACTAAAAAATATTTGTGCAGTGTATGGAGAAGGTGCTGTGACTGCTCAAATGTGTCAAAAGTGCTGCGAAGTTTTGTGCTGAAGATTTCTTGCTGGACGATGCTCCATGGTCAGGTAGACCGGATGAAGTTGACAATGATCAAATTGAGACATTGAGAACAAGCAATGATCAACCACACAGGTGATAGGCGACATACTCAAAATATCCAAATCCATAAAGTTATTGGTGAAAATGAAAAATGTGTCTTATACTTTACAGACAAAACTAAATGGACTTTGTGGCCAACACAGTTTTTGTCTTTTCCTGGCAGAGATAATAAGGAGGACACTCACCCAGTCCTCCCATCTTTCCTTTGGGTTTTTCTTGATGACTGGCTGAAGACGGGCCATTAGAATTTGGCAGGCATTCTAAAAATAAATATTTGGAACGACATCAGAAATAAAAGGCACAGGGAATAGCAAAATATTCAATATTTAAATTAAATCAAATGTGGACCGTCAGTTTGTGAACTTGCTTCCTAGTCCTCTCAGCAGGGTACTTAGACTCAAGCAATGCGTAAAACGCCTTTGAAAGAAACAAATATTCTGGTGGACCTTGCATTGTTAAAACTATTATTATATTTTATTGATTGTGCTATTATAGTTATCCCATTTCCCCCCTTTGCTCTCCCCCACACAATCCCTCAGGCAACACTCACCCTGTTGTCCATGTCCCTGGGTCACGCGTATGTGCTCTTTGGCGACTCTATTTCCTGTGCTGCACTGTACATCCTCATGATGGTTCTGTAACTACCAAATTGTACTTGCTAATCCCTTCAGCTTTCTCACCCACACCACTGCCCCCCTCCCATCTGGCAACCATCAAAATGTTCTCTGTATCTATGATTCTGTTTTTGTTCTGCTTGTTTGCTTATTTTGTTTTTTAGATTCAATTATTGATAGATATGTATTAATCGCCATTTTATTGTTCATATTTTTATCTTTTTTATTTTATTTATTTTTTATTCTTATTTATTCTATTACAGTTGTCCCAGTTTTTCCCCCTTTGCCCTCCTCTGTTCTGCCCACCCCCCGCACCCATAGTCATTCCCCACACCATTGTCCATGTCCATGGGTCATTCATATATGTTTTTTTGGCTGTTTCCTTCCCTTTCCCTCCCCCTTTTCCTCTGGCAGCTGGCACCTATTTCAATGTCTCTGGTTCTATTTTGCTCATTAGTTTATTTTGCTCATTAGATTCCTCTTATAAATGAGATCATATGATATTTGTCTTTAACCAATTGGCTTATTTCCCTTAGCATAATAACCTCCAGTTCCATCCATGCTGTTGCGAAGGGTAAGAATTCCTTCTTTTTTCTTTCTGCTGCATAATATTTCATTTTGTAAATTTACCACAATTGTTTAATCCATTCATCTACCAGTGGGCACTTAGGCTGTTCCCAACACTTGGCTATCGTAAATAATGCTGTTATGAACATTGGGTGCATAAGTTCTTTCGAATCGGTGTTTTGTGACTCTTATTTCATATAATGCCAGTTTGGTGGTGTTGCACTTCTTTAGCTTTCTTTTTGTGTGTGTCTGGGGAGCTTTTTATCTGTTCTTCAGTTCTAAATGATAGCTTTGCTGAGTAGAGTAATCTTGGCTGTAGGTCCTTGCTTTTCATCATTGTGAATATTTCTTGCCAGGCCATTCTAGCCTGCAAAGTTTCTTTTGAGAAATCAGCTGACAGTCTTATGGGAGGTCTCTTGTAGGTAACTAACTGCTTTTCTCTTGCTGGTTTTAAGATTCTCTCTTTGTCTTTAGCCTTTAGCATTTTAATTATGATGTGTCTTGGTGTGGGCCTTTTTGGGTTTATCTTGTTTGGTACTCTCTATTCTTTCTGGATTTGTATGTCTATTTCCTTCGCCAACTTAGGGGATTATTTTCTTCAAGTAGGTTTCCAATTTCTTGCTCTCTCTCTTCTCCTTCCAGCATCCCCATGAACTGAATGTTGGTACACTTGAACTTGTTCCTACATTTGTATCCTCATAGTGTAAGGAGCCCCTACACTATGCTACACTATCCTCATTTGGATTCTTTTTTCTTCTTGCTGTTCTGCTGGTTGTTTTTTTTTTTTCTTATATTCCAAATTCCTGGTTTGATTTTTGGATTCATCCACTCCACTGTTGATTCCTTGTTAATGAGGGGCCCCCAAACCCTGGGCCATAGCCTGTTAGAAACTGGGACACAAGGGAAACCTCTTGTCTGAGCTCTGCCTCCTGACTCTGTTCTCTTTCCTGCTCCCTTCCACTTGGTTCACAGCTATAGGTGAGGGGCGGTGGGCAAGTGAAGCTCTCCTGAGCTCCAACTTTTGTCCCCCCACCCCCACCTGAGCTCTGCCTCTTATCTGTCCTCCTCCCCTGTCCATGGAAAAACTGCCTCTTTGTGCCAGAAAGGTTGGGGACTGCTGCTATAAGTTATTCTTGATTTTAATTAGTGTGTCCTTCATTTTGGACTGGCTCTTTTTCATGGATTTCATGCCCTTTTTTATGCTGTTGAAGTTCTCTCTGAGTTCTTCTGCTCTGTCCCTGAGTTCACTGAGCATACTTATAACCAGTGTTTTGAACTCTCAATCTAGTATCTTATTTGTCTCCATTTTGTTTAGTTCTTTTACTAGAATTTTGTCTGTTCTTTTATTTAGGCCATGCTTCTTTGTCTCCTCATTTTGGCAGCCTCCCTGTGTTTGTTTCTCTGAATTAGGTAAGGCTGCCACATCTCCCAAGCTTTGTAGAGTGGCCTAATGTAGTAGGTGTCCTGTAGAATCCAGTGGCACAGCCTCCTCTATCACCTAAGCTGGTACTTGAGGTATGTGCATCATGTGGGTTATATATACCCTCCTATTGTAGTTGATCCTTGATTGCTGTTGGCATGTCCAAGGTCCCCCATCACCTGTGTTCTTTCCAGGGTTGCACAGCATAAGCTACAAAGCGATCTCCGATGGCTGATACTTGTGCTGGGCTTGGAGGTATTCTGGTGAGTCCAAGCTGTGAATCAAGGCTGGCTGCTGCTAGTGCTAGGCCTGGGGCAACTTAGCAAGAGATATGGGGTTCACTGAAGGCAGATGCTGCTTGTTTGAGTGAATCAAGGAAAATCCCTCAATTTCCACTGGTTTTTACAGCTGGAAGTTATGGCAATGGCAGTTCCTGGCACTGGAACCTTGGGCTGGGGAGCCTGGTGTGGGTCTGGGACCCTGTGTTCCTGACATATCCCTCCTGATTTTTATCCACCACTAGCCCTTCCATATCTCCACCCCTCCTAACAGTCCTGATGTAGTTTGTTCTTTAATTCCATACTTGTAGCACTTCCATTTAGCTCAATTTCTGACAGCTCTGAATGATGGTTGTTCTACAGTTTAGTTGTAATTTTGATGTAGTTGCGTGAGGAGGCAAGGCATGTTGACTTATGCCACCATCTTGACTGGAAGTCAAGGATGATCTTTAATTTAGTCATAATTCCAGTTTGGTCCTGGGAGGAGGTAAGAGTAGCTTTCACCTTCTACCCACACCCTAACAACACTTAAGAATGAACAGATTCTATTAAAATTATAATGGTGTGTTAAGAAAAATTATCCAAGACTTGGGAAAAAAGGCAAAAGAATGACCATATGTCTTTTGCATGTCATATTGGAACACGCTAACAGACTCACCCAATGATTCTCATGGGGAACATTTCTTTGAGTTGTTATTTACTATTGATTAGAGCCTAGAATCTGTAGAATTACATGAGAACATGTGGATTTTTCTCCAGTAATGAATTAAATTATTTGTGCTTTCAAAGTTCCCAGTTTTATTCTTTGCAAGGTATTAACCAGTTGAGTATTTAAACTGGAAATCTTTCATCATTCTTCCATCGTTCTTCCAGTGCCTGTTGACTCAGTCTTTTAAATTTACCTTCATTTAGTTATGCCATTTTGCTGTTTCCCTTGTTAGTGAGTTACAGAAATCTTTGATATGTGCTTACTTTAGATTTGCATGAGAATCAAGTTTTTAATATTTTCAAATTACTTATGTGGGTTTACAGATTTTAATTTTCTTCTTTATATTTGTCTGATTTTGTGCAATGTTCATTAAAGGACATGTTTCACTTTTGTAATAAGGAAGAGCAGATGTGTATTGTATGTGCGTACAGGTGCATTCTGTATTGATTTCTTAGTCCCCACTGTTCTCAGTGAAGAGCCTACTTCCCCCAAGACTTCTAAAAGTGGCTTTGCAGCTGACAGGGCTGACTGTCACTCTGATAACAAATCTGATAACATCTGTCTTCTCGCAGCACTCTGAAGCCTCAGAGAATGCTCAGGAGAAAAATCCCCTTTCACAAAACTGGGCTGTGGGACAAATGGCCTCTTCTGCCTCCTGTTGGTGGGTTGCTATTAACCCCAGACATCTTATTTTGAAAATTGAAGAATGCCTTTCAATTTCAGAATTTTTATCCAGTTTCCATCAGTGAAGGAGGTGCTCATTCAGGTATTTGTCCTCAGTTCCCACTAAAGAAGTCAGCCCTATGCCCATCTCCGCTGAAGGTGGAAATGGATTTTGTCAGCGTTAACCTGTGTTCCGCCAGCATCGCAGATTAGTTTTGTGGAGCATCACAACGCCTTTTCTATGTGTCCTGTGCAATTTTAGTCCTGGTTCTGCCACCCATTCACTGTGAATCCATATTGAAATAATTACATTTTGGGGGGCCTCAATCTTCTTACCTACACAATAAGCATATCAGTCTTTTTCAGTGACATGATTTGTGATTCCAAGGATCCTAGGTTTAGAACATTTGAAGAAGGATAAGAAAGCAATGCACTGTTCTGAAGTTCCAAATAAATCAGGTCAACACTGAGCCTGCTATTATTGTTTTAACCCAGGCATGTATAACGTATTTGCTGCAAATTCTATTTTTATGATGTTGAATGTAATTCAAGATAAAAATAGAGCAGCTGAAACCAAACAAATGAAAGTGGACATGATATATTTCTTAATCTTGTACCTTTCTGGTGACAGGAATAAAAACAGACACTAGGACTTGTTCTGGCTTAAGGTTTGCGTTTGCTGCTCCAGCAAGAAAATGATCCTTTAAAGGAATTTGCAGTGTTCCATCTGCTAAGGAAAAAAAAAAGCCTTTCATTTAAAGGTACCATAGACTATTGAACTACATTATATTTCATTAAATCCAGTAGTCTCCTTCTTATTAAAATGCATTGTAAAGTTAAAATCAAATTGAAGAGTAGTCACACATATTGTAATAGAAATTGAAGAGTAGCTAGACATAAGGTAACAGAACAAAATAATCAGTCTTCCTGACTCCATTCTGCTTGCGGCTGCCCCGTTCCCACAACACGTCAAGTCAGCAGCTTCTGCTTAGACCTGCACACAGACGTGCTGATCATTAAAGGAATCTTGCCTGCAGCCTAGACATTACTAAAACAACCTCCCCGCTCAAGAATTCCTCCCCAAGGAGATAAGGGAGGTATGTACAAAAATAATGATCGTTTATCAAAGGATTTGTAGGAACCTTGTGACCGAGACCACTGTAAGCAGAGTTTGAAGTTTCACCATCACCCTTGCACCCTTGCTGACGTCCAGATGTCTGTGATCGCCAGTCACCTGCTGACGGCAAACCCCTCCTGTCTCGGACAGAAAAGGAGTCTGCATTCTGTCCTTTCTCAAGACGGTTCTTTAGGACGCTAGTCTGCCATTTTCTTAGCTTGCTGGCTTTCCGAATAAAGTCACTTTCTTTGCCCCAACTCCTTGTCACTTGACTTATTGGCTGTGTGCTGCAAGCAGTTGGAGCTTTCACATGATTACAAATGCCATCATGACTCTTCCCTGATCTGTTTATATCCTGAAGTATCTCGGGGCCCTGGCTTGGAAAAAATAGCCTGCCGGTGCTAACAGAGCAGAACTCTTCCAGCTAATGAGAGGCACCCTGCCAAGGTTACAATGTGTGATTTATAGGGCAGAGTGATCTGAATCAGTGGGTGAATGTGGCAACAATGACAGCCAGATAGGTGTGTTGTGGAAGAGAGCGTATGGGTGAGTTTGAAGAGTTGAAATGCCCCGAGGGGGTTGATGGTGAACACAGGTGTATTGCTCATGAGCATAGTGACATCAGCAAACAAAATGCCAACGACAGCAGTAACATCAATATGTGGAAGACAGCCACAACACATGTGATTATTTTAAACCCAAATCCTGAAACGTGGACTTGCAAACGAATGTTACATTCCTTGAAGTAGTCACCTTGGGAGGGATTACTCATTTATCTTAGTAGTGCTGTCCTCCTTGGGCACTTTGGAAACTCTTTGAAAGCCTGTGGTCTCTGTGGTGATAAATCTTTACACTTTGAAGGTGGATTTGATTCGTGGAAGGAGGTGGAAGACATTCAGAAGCCAGCTTGATGGATAAAATAGTGGGTCAAAGTGACTCAAAATTTTTAGTCAAAATCAAGTGAAAAAGAGACTGATTTTTTGCGTGTCATTGGTCAACCAAGAAGAGTTCTGTGTTGTCTTCTGTTTCACCACATAGGGGCCCCTCTCCAGGCTGGTCTGATTGGAACTTGCTTTTCCAATTAATTTACCTGACAAGGTCAAAATAAAATGAGATATTTTATATTTAATAGGCTCTTGACACCATGAAAGATGTCTTGTTATCCTCATGAATCTTTTCCTGAGGATTTCACTACCGTTATAATTTACCCATGAAAGGTACAAAAGTATGAACCTTAGAAAAGTAACGGATCTCTTTAGAGACTAAACATATAAGTCTGGGACAGATAGTAAGTCATAAAGTTACTAAAGTAAATCTGCCACTAAAATAAAATTCTAGTGTCTGTTACATCATAGTCTTGTTGTATAACACTGATCACAAACGTATTGAGTCAGCCAAAAAGTTCCTGTGTTTTTTTCCCATAAAACAAAAGGTGCATTTTCATTTTCACCAATAACTTTATTGATGTGGATATTTTGAGTACGTTGGCTATCTCCTGTGTGGTGTAACACTGATTGTTTTCAATTAATGTCTCAATTTGATCACAATCAACTTCAACTGGTCTACCTAACCATGGAGCTTCTTCTAGCAAGAAATCTCCAGCCTGAAACTTTGCAAACCGCTTTTGACACATTAAAGCACAGCACCTTGTCCATACACTGCACAATGTTTTTTGTGTATATTTCAGTTGTGTATTTACCTTTCTTGAAATAATAAAACATAATGTGTTGAAAACCTCACTTGTTTTCTTCCATTTTCAATATTAAAATAGCTATACAACAATTCACCAATTTTGATAAGTTTTTTAAAAAAGGCACACTGATATGACTGCTGTCACAATACAATCTAACAAAATTGTTTCAAATGAAGTTCAGACAACTAAATGCTATTAGAGACATCTTATGGGAAAAACCAAATGAACTTTTTGGCCAGCTTCATATTTCAACTGTAGATGTTTTCTCTCTTGATAATGAATAGAAAAGTAGAAAGACAAGTAGAGATGCATTTACTAGTGCTCCCCGATTAGCTGAAATATCTCATTTCCACCTACTAACCTCACGACCTGTGTGCTTTCAGTTCTATCCAGAGCAAAAGGGAAAGCTAGTTCTGTATCCGATGACATAAATGAGGGGTTCATATTATCCCTCAGTTCTGTGTTCACTATGTTTATAAAACTGGCATCAGCAGCCCACCTTTTGAAACCACATTGAGGATATAATTACCTGCACCCCAGATGAGGTTGGTGTCAGAAGTGGAACGTCTGCTCAGAATATGACCTACTAAGGACTAAAAGAAAGATTAATCAGTAACATTGGGGCTTTTACTGTGAATGCTGAATTAAATAAACAATAATATTTCTTTCCAACCTAACAAGGTAATTAGAATGATAATTAAAAACCCCCTCCAGGCATGGTGAATCCTTCCTTTAAAAATATTTATTTTTATTTTCTTTATAAAACAGCAACTGTGAAGACAGTGAAAATCACTTCATTGCCACCTATTTCTAATTTCTGACTTGAAGGGACTCAAATTGTGCGTGATGTGTGAAGAGTTCATTCTGAAACTGCATGTGTAGCTTGCATGATAGACAAGAAAAGGTCGGCCAGGGCAGGCTTGGGTGCTTGCCGCTGGGTGGCAGTAGCAGGGTGGGCTGTGTGTGTGTGTGGGGGGGTATTATGATCTGAGTGTGACCTCTCCAAATTCATATGCTGAAACCCTAACTCCCAAAGACAATGGCATTAGCAGAAGGAGCCCTGGGGAAGGGCTTATTTTATGAGGGTGACCTAAGCACTTACAAATGGGATTAGCACCTTATAAATGGGGCTCCAGTGAGACGCCTAGTCCCTTCCACCACACAAGGACACAGTGCAAAGGCTATGAACCAGGAGGGGGGTTTTCACGAGAATGTGACCATGCTGGTGGTATGATCTTGGACTTTCAGCCTCCAGAACAATGAGAAATAAATTTCTGTTGTTTACAAACGACCAGTCTGTGGCATTTTGTTATAACAGCTTAAACTGACTAAGATGAAGAACAGGAAGGGAAAAGGAGGATGAGCAATGAGAAGGTGAGGTGAGGGAGAGGCAGGGCGTTTGAAAAGAGGGGACCAGGCAACACTCGTGAGGCAGGGATTATCTGCAGGACGGGCAAAGCTTTTACCCTCCCAGCAGGCACTGTGAACACCCCTCCTGTGGCTACAAGTACGACAGCAGCACAGCGCTGACAGGTGAGGAAATAGTTGTGTGTGTTGGGGGGGAGGTGTCTGTGGGTAACACACAGTCACAACCTTCCGTCTGGGGAAGCTGCTTCCTAGGGAAGGCCCTTGATGAGAATTTCATCTTCGAAGAATTCGCTTTGAACAATGGGTGGCAGATAAGATGACTGAGATTGCTCCGACTGCTCTCACTGGTTAAAGGCCCTCCTAAGAGATGCGACCATTCTACCGGAAGCAGTCTTGAATGTGAGATTTACAGGGTCCAGGAGAGGCCAGAAGAAATGTGAAAAGAGAACTCAGACTGGGATGCAGACACAACCCAATGATTCTCTTGTGCCGGGAGGCTGAGAGTTAACAAGGATAACTCTGCTGTGTTATTTTAGTTGATAGTTACTGATATGAATACTATATTTTATATGAATATTTTATACCTGTGTGTTATATATTATAGTTATTATCATATAGAATTACCCTCAAATTTTGAGTAAATTGTGTTTTCTCATTTGTATTTGTCACCCGGTCAGTTATTCTTTATAAATCCATTGGTTGTCCTTATTAGATAACAAGTTTAAAGAGCTCCTTTGGGCACTGTTAAATATAGACCTTTTGGGACAAGATAGATCCTCAACAGATAATTTCAGACAAGATCTAGGTCATGGGCGGGGGCACCAGGAGGGCATTAACGGCCATCTTTCCTTAAATCCCGATCATTTAAGTGGCTTATGCCACAAATACCTGAGATTAGGCAACCTCTGTGACTCAGCGGGAAACAGTAGAAATATTGGAAGATACGACCTTTCCTTACTAGGGCGCCCACACCCAGAGGGAGGGTAGGGAAGAGAGCACACCGCCATTTCCTGATCTGTTGTCCCGCTCTCTGATGATTTACATCTGCGTCTTCTCCTCCGGGAGCTTTGGGGTGACATCCTCCAGGATGTCCTGAGGCTGTGCCAGGCTGTGGCCAGTATCTAGGGACAGCCCTGAAAAGGAGACACCTTCATATTCTGTCAATCTGGAAAAGAATAAGGCGTGAAGGGAAAGGAGGCTAGAATGGGCATATAATGCCACCTTTCTTGCTCCCAAATGTTGCATATTTTTCTGATTATTTGAGTAGCATGCTTTTTGTAGACTATCTTGTAAGTACAGAAAAGTAGGGAAAAGTGAGTAAAAACAACTTGGAATTCTTTAAAAGTGACTGAAACCATTAGGACCATTTGTTGCCTCTGGGGCAAAGACAGTGCTCCCTTACCAGGTGCTGTCTGGTCTACCTGCCTTCTTCCCTCACTCTCCAGCCACAGAGCTGCTCCTGGTCTCTGGCGCTTGGCATGCCCTGCGCCCACCACCGCTACCTGGTTATACCCACTTATCCTTGGATCTCAGCTGGGAGGAGCCTTCCCTAACCTCCACTAAAGTCAGGTCATCCTGTTATCTGCTCCTCTGACATCATGTGCCTCTCCTTTGCAGCACTTGTCCAAGCTGACATTTTATAGTTTATTTGTGTGGTTATTTGTTTGAGATCTGTTTTCACCATCAGACTGTAGGATTCATGAGAGCAGGGTCCATGCCTTTTCTTAAAAAAAAAAAAAATCTCCAGCATCTAGCACAATGGTTCCCCTCACCCCACCCTCTGCGGTCTTACTTGACTAAACCCTCCCCATCTTTAAAGTCGAGCTTGCATTCCACACCTCTTCCACCATGCTTTCACTTATTCTCTCCTTCCTCTCATTTCCTAAGAAATTTGTGTCCAGTTTCCTGTGATTGGTACTGAGTTGTTCTTTGATTAAATCCTAATGCTGAGTGACTCTGTAATTAACTGTTGACTTGCCTGCCTCCCTTGCACCTACTGTGTGCCAAGCATGGTTCTAGGTGCTGGAAGCAAAGACAAGGTCTCCATTTTCAGGAAGTCAGCATTCTAGCAGCAGAAGACCAATGAATAAATAAGTAATGTAATTTCACATATTAGTACTATGAGGAACCAAAACCAGACAATAGGTAAGGTGTAAGAACAGGGCTTGAGAATACTTCCTGGCGATTATATCAATGGCAGTTACAAAGCATCACCATGCCAGGAGTCAGTGCTTAGGCAAAAAAATCTCAACTAATGAATTTCTAAGTTTTTTTTTCAGCCAAGAAAGTAAGGAGTTATTAGTTGAAGTAGGGGTTCCAGTCCTGGAATCACAGGTAAGCTAGTGCTCAAAGACCTGGCTTCCGATGGCTTTTAGGAGATGGGTTATATGGGGGAAAAAACATTAATAATGGTGGCTGAAGGAGCTGGGGTCATAGGCTCTACTGATTGTTGGGGCTGGGGTCAGGAGTAGCTGACCACTGCATCAGGTCCTGATGTCGTCCTTGGCAATGTTCTGTCAGGTTTCACGGGGGTGTGGTCGGCGGGTCCGCCACACGTGTGTTTCAGCCTGGGGCTGAAACATCTGGAAAGACTGCTGTGAACAATGTAAGTAAATGAATCTTATTTTTATGAGTCTTTACCTTCTAAATTACTTTTGTCTACCTTTATATTACACCCCACATTACAGTCATAAGTTTTTTTAAATATATTTTTGTAGTTCATAATTGCTCAAATTTCTAAGAACTTTATGGCAAAAAAAGCATTGCACAAATGTTTTCAATTCTGTTTCATCGACATATTAATTCACTCAGCAGAGGGAGCTCATGCTTTAATTTTGGGAAGTTGGACAGAAAGTAAGGAAGGCTCCTGTAAAAAGAATCTGAAATAAACTTTGCAACTCTCATTTTTATTATTGTTTTTAACTTTATTTTTATTGTTGATACTGTTACAGATGTCTGAACTTTCCCCCTGTTGCCCACCTCCACCCAGCCCCCACCCCACTTCCCTCTGGCCGTCACCACACTGGTATCTGTGTCTGTGGGTCATGCATGTGTGTCCTTTGGTTAATCCCTTCACCTTATTTCATCCAGCCCATCCCTCCCTTCTCCCCTCTGACAGCTGTCAGTCTGTTCCATGTGTTCATGCCTCTGTTTCTATTTTGTTCATCAGTTTATTTTGTTCATTAGGTTCCACATATAAATGAGATCATATGACATTTGCTTTTCTCTGACTTGCTTATTTCACTTAGCATAATTATCTCTAGGTCCATCCAGGCTGTTGCTAAAAGTAAGTTTTCCTTATTTTTAATAGTCACATAGTATTCCATTGTGTAAATGTACCACAGCTTTTTTTTATCCACTTGTCTACTGATGGACACTTGGTTGTTGTAAAAGATGGTACAGCGAACAAAAGGGTGCATATGTTCTTTTGTATGGTGTTTCAGGATCCTTAGGCTATATTCCCAGAAATGGAATCACTGAGTCAAAAGGCAGTTTCATTTTTAATTTTCTGAGGAAACTCCATCCTTTTTTCTACAGTGGCTGTACCAATCTGTGTTTCCACCAACAGTGCACTAGGGTTTCCTTTTCTCAACGTCCTTGCTAGCACTTGTCACTCGTTGATTTATTGATGACAGCCATTCTGACTAGTGTGAGGCGATATCTCATTGTGGTTTTAATTTGCATTTCACTGATGATTAGTGACGGTGATCATTTTTTCATATATCTATTGGCCGTTTGTATGTTTTCTTTGGAGAAGTGTCTATTCAGGTCCTTTACCCATTTTTAAAATGCATTGTTTGCCTTCCTGTTGTTGAATTGTATAGTTCTTTATATATTTGGGAAATTAACTTCTTATCAGAGGTATCATTGGCAAATATGTTCTTCCATTTTGTTTATGGTTTGTTTTTCTGTGCAGAAGCTTTTCAGTTTGACGTAGTCCCATTTGTCTATTTTTTCCTTTGTTTCCCTTGCCCTAGAAGACATATCAGGAAAAACATTGCCATAAGAGATGTCTGAGATAAGTCTGTTATCTATTTTGAGTTTATTCTTGTACATGGTGTAAATTGGTGGTCTAATTTCATTTTTTTTTGCATGCACCTGTCCAATTTTCCCAGCACCATATATTGAAGAGACTGTCTTTACTCCATTGGATGATCTTGACTCCTTTGTAAGTAGGATAATGCTAGCCTCGTAAAATGAACTTGGGAGTCTTTCCTCCTCTTAACTTTTTTGGAATACTTTGAGAAAGAGGCGTTAGCACTTCTTTGTGTTGGGTAAAATTCACCTGTGAAGCTATCTGGTCCAAGACTTTTATTTGTCAGGAGTTTTATGGTTACTGCTTCGATCTCACTAGTTGTAATCTGTCTATTCAGATTCTCTGATTCTTCTTGATTCAGTTTTGGAAGACTGTATGTTTCTAGGAATTTATCCATTTTTTTCCAGATTGTCCAATTTGTTGGCATATCGTTGTTTGCAATATTTTCTTACGATCCTTTATATTTCTATGGCGTCATTTGTTACTTCTTCTCTTTCATTTATGATTTTATTTGTTTGGGGCTTCTCTCTTTTTTTGTTGATGAGTCTGGTTAAAGGATTTTCAGTCTTGTTCATTTTTTCAAAGAACCAGCTTTTGGTATCATTGCTTTTTTGTAATTTTTTCAGACTCTCTTTCATTTATTTCTGCACTAATCTTTATTGATTCCCTCCTTCTACTCACTTTGGGCCTTGTCTGCTGTTTTTCCCTAGCTCATTTAAGGGTAAAGCTAGATGGCTTATTTGAGTTCGTTTCTTGTTTCCTGAGGTAGGCCTGTCATGCCATGAATTTCCCTCTTAGGTCTGCTTTTGCTGTGTCTCATAGATTTTGGGTGGTTGTGTTTTCATTTTCATTTGTTTCATGGTATCTTCTGATTTCTTCTTTGATCTCATTGTTAACCCATTCATTGTTTAGTAATATGTTATTTAGCCTCATGTCTTTGTGTGTTTTTTGTTTTTTCTTGTGGTTGGTTTCTAGTGTCATACTGTTATAGCCAGAGAAAATTCCTGATATGATTTCAATCTTCTTAAATTTACTGAGACTTGTTCTGTGTCTTAATATGTGGTCTAACCTATAAAATGTTCCATGTGTACTTGAAAAGAAGTCTATTCGGATAATTTGGGATGAAATGCTCTGAAGATATCAATTAAATCTATTTGATCTACTGTGTCATTTAAGGCCACCATTTTCTTCTTAATTTTCTGTTTGGAAGATCTGTCCATTGATGTCAATGGGATGCTGAAATCTGCTATTACTGTATTACTGTCAATCTCTCCCTTTATGTCCATCAAGATTTGTTTTACATATTTAGGTGTTCCTGTCTTAGTTTCATAAATGTTTACCAGGGTTATATCCTCTTGTTAGATTGCTCCTTTTATCATTATGTAGTGTCCTTCTTTGTCTCTTACTATAGCCATTTAAATTCCATTTTGTCAGATATAAATATTGTTACCCCAGCTTATTTCTTTTCCATTTGCATGAAATATCTTTTTAAAAAAAGTCTCTTTACTTTTAGTCTGTGTGTATCGCTCATTTTGAGGTGGGTCTCTTTCAGACAGTGTATATATGGGTCTTGCTTTCTATCTACTCAGTTAACCTGTTTCTTTAGACAGTAACATTTAAGCCACTTACATTTGAGATGATTATTGATAGGTACTCTGTTTCTCTGTGTTTTTTTTTCCTTCCCCTGCTCCTCCTCCTTTTTCATGCAGGTCTTTAACATTTCTCATAATACTGATTTGGTGGTAATAAACTCTTAGCTTTTACTTGTTTGGGACACTCTTTATTTCTTCTTCAGTTTTAATGACAGACTGGCTGGGTAAAGTAGTATTGGTTGCAGGTTCTTATTTTTCATCATTTTGAATATTTCATGCCAATCCCTTCTGGCCTGAAATGTTTCTGTTGAAAAATCAGCTGACAGTCTTATGGAGAGCTCTCTTATAGATAATTAACTGCTTTTCCCTTGCTGCTTTTAAGGTTCTCTTGGTCTCATCTTCGCCATTTTAAGTATGATGTGTCTTGTTGTAGGCCTCTTTGGGCTCTCTGCATTTCCTGAACTTGTGTGTCATTTTTCTTTACCAGGTTAAGGAAGTTTTCTATCATTATTTCTTCTAATAGGTTAGGTTCTTAATCCCTTGTTCTCTCTCTCCTCCTTCTGATGCCCTTATGATGCAGATATTGTTGTGCTTCATGTTGTCCTAAAGGTCCTTTAAATTATTTTTATTCCTTTTTTCTTTTTGCTGTTCTCACTGTTTTTTCTATTTTGTCTTCTAAATCACTGATTCAGTCCTCTGCTTCATCCAACATACTGTTTATTCCTTCCAGTGTATTCTTGAGGTCAGATATTGTATTTTTCATTTCTGAGTGTTTTTTAATGGTTTCTATGTCCTTTTTCATGCTGTTGCAGTGTTCCCAAAGTTCCTTGGGCACCCTTATAACTATTACTTTGACCTCTATATCTGATACATTACTGGCCTATATTTCATTTAGCTCTTATCCTGGAGAGCTATTCTGCTCTTTCATTTGGAGCCTATTTGTTGTCCCAGCCAGGAAGATTGTTCTATTGGATCTCTTGTGAGGGGAAAGTGCCAGTCAGATTCACAGGAAAGTTGGGAGAATAGCTCCACTCCAAAGTCAGTCACTGACACCCCTTGAGTGTGTCTACACTTCTACATCCCTGCCTATGCAGCCAACTCCTCAGCAGGGCTTAAGCTCTCCAGGATGAGGAGAGAGGGATTCTGGGGCAGGGTTGGGGGGAGGCTGATCCTGCTCAGAGGGACGTGCTCCACACAAGGAAGATGGCATTTTTGGTATAGAGAATGATTCAGTATAGGGATCCTGGTCATTGTTCTCCCAGCCTTCTCCCCAGAGCCTCATATCCCAGACCCTCTTCAGGCAACTCTAGTCCATACTGTCTTCCCTCCAGTAGAGCCCTGGGTGAGTTGCTGTGAATGAAATTTTTGTTAATTGGCCTTTTACAAGGATGCCTGTGTGTCCAGTGGGTTCCATCACTCCCTGGTGGCCAGAAACCCCACTGCTTTTCATAGTTAGATGTTAATGTGGGATTTAGGTCCTATTCTTCTTATGGGATTCCCTGCAGCTGAGATATCCCTTTGGAACCTCAGCCACCACCTGTGGGAGCAGGGCCAGCCTTTTTCACGTCTCTGCCCTTCCTACCAGTCTCGATGTGGCTTCATCTGTAAATCCTCGGTTGTAAGACTCCTTTTCAGCTAGTCTTTAGTTGGTTATTCAGGATGATTTTTGTATATTGTAATTGTAATTCCAGTTTGGTCCTGGGAGGAAGTGAGTGCAACATCTACCTACTCCACTGCCATCTGGAAAGCCCTCCACCCTCATTTTAAGTAAGGTTTCCTTTCAGTATATCTTGGCACTAAGATCATTTGATTAGGTTCATTTTATTTTCATCCTCTCAAGTAGATATGACTGATGAATTTATTTGGGGGCAGAATTTTCTTCAATAAGGTTCTGTTTTGCTTACCAAGTAGGATCATTTATAACAGGTACCCCAGCTGAGATGTCTATGGGTTCATCTAGAAGGAAGATAACTGTCCAAATGTCCACCTTTCTGTGGCTTTTTACATCACAGTAAACTCAGACCATAAATTTATTTAACTTATTTTAATACGACTATGATTTGACATTGAACACATGCATACAGAGGTCTCTGCCCTTTGAGATAATGAAACAGCTATTTGTGTAAGACTTCAAAGGGTGTTTACTATGACATAATCTAAGTTCAAAGGCAAAGCAAACATTGAGAGATAAATTAATCTCTCAGATAAAGAGCCAGAACCATGAAGTGAGTCAGCAGCATTGCAATCACAGGTGAAATCAGCAACACTAACAGATGGGGTTTTGTGTATGTAAACTGCAACTTTTCAGTTATTTTAAGGACTATAGTAATAACAGAAAAGATCAGAAATTTTCCTAGCATTGCTCATGCTCTTATCATACATTTCTAACTAGTACATTTCTTTATGACAGGAAGAAACATTTAAAAAACCCTATTATTTTCTTATCGCCAAAGTCAAACAGATGTATAAATAGAAAAAAAAGGAAATGACATTACAGAGAACATAAAAACAAAAGATATTATTTTACTTAGTGCTTGCAATTTTATATCTAGCTTTAAAATTAATGTCCAGCATTAAATGGTTATTTTTGTCTTTTCCTTCCTTAAAAATCCCCAACTTCCCCTTAATTAAAATAAAAAAATCACTGTAACTGGGATAATCCCCAAACAGCACAATTTTGAAGACATCCCTTAGATTGTGGAGGAAGATTCCATGGATAAATGAAAATGTTAATGCCAGCTAGCACATCACATCGCTCTGTAATTATCTTTGTATACATCTACATTTCCCATAATACTATCAGTCCCTAGGGAAGAAATCATGTATTTTTTCAGCTGGCTTGATTTACCAGCATATAGCCTGGTGCTTGACACATGATAAATGCTTAATGACTATCAAAGTAATAAACAAATGGGTGCTTTAAATGATTTTATTCCACCTACACTTTTCAGAGTAATATTGATAGAAAGAATTAAATCCTAAATTGTTAAAAAAATAATTTCATGCCTCTCCTTGTTGAATGCCTTTGGGACAGCCACTGAAATTGGGTCTGCTAGGGAGGCATATATTGTGTTCATGGATTGGAAGAATTAAAATCATTAAAATGTCTATGTTACCCAAAGCAATCCATAGATTCAACACAATCCCTATGAAAATACCAGTGACTTATTTCACAAAGTTAGAATAAATATTTCAAAAATTTATATGGAACCAAAAATGACCCTGAATAATTTCAGCAATCTTGAGAAAGAAGAACAAGGTAGGAGGGATCACTATATCTGACATCAAACTATATTACAAGACCACTGTAATCAAAACAGTCTGGTACTGGCATAAGAACAGACACATAGATAGATGGAACAGAATAGAGAGCCCAGAAAATAACCCATATCTCTATGGTCAATTCACATTTGACAAAGGGGGTAGGAGCATAAATTGGAGTAAAAATAGCCTCTTCAACAAGTGGTGTTGGAAGAACTGGAGTGGTACATGCAAAAAAAAAAAAAATGAAACTA
Source organism: Phyllostomus discolor (assembly GCF_004126475.2). Classification (NCBI taxonomy): domain Eukaryota; kingdom Metazoa; phylum Chordata; class Mammalia; order Chiroptera; family Phyllostomidae; genus Phyllostomus; species Phyllostomus discolor. The sequence goes on from NC_040906.2 coordinate 29,014,210, forward strand.
AACCACTGACTTACACCAAACAACAGAATAAACTCAAAATGGATAAAAGACTTAAACATAAGCCTTGAGACCATAAAAATCCTAGAGGAAAGCAGGCAGTAAAATTTCAGATATCCCATGCAGCAGTATTTTTGCTGATATATCCTCTATGGTGGAGGAAATAAAGGAAAGAATAAACAAATGGGACTGTATCAAAGTAAAAAGCTTCTGCATGGCAAAGTGAAAAGGGAACAAACTATATGGAAAAATATATTTGTCAATGATACCTCAAATGAGGGTTTGATCTCAAAAATATATACAGAACTCATACAACTCAACACAGAAAGACAAATAATACAATTTAAAAATGGGCAAAAGACCTGAATAGACACTTCTCAAAGGAGGACAGAAGGCCCACATGCATATGAAAGGATGCTGAACATCACTAGCCATCAGAGAGATGCAAATTAAAACCACAATGAGATACCACCTCACACCAGTCAGAATGACCATCATTAACAAGTCAACAAACAACAAGTTCTGGTGAGGCTGTGGGGAAAAGGGAACCCTAGTGCACTGTTGGTGGGAATGCAGGCTGGTGCAGCCACTGTGGAAAACAGTATGGAATTTCCACAGAAAACTAAAAATGGAACTGTCTTTTGATCCAGTGATACCACTGCTGGATTATAGCCTAAGAATCCTGAAACACCAATTCAAAAGAACCTATGCACCCCTATGTTCATAGCAGTGCAATTTACAATAGCCAAGTGCTGGAAACAGCCTAAGTGCCCATCAGTAAATGAGTGGATCAAAAAGATGTGGTACATTTCCACAATGGAAGACTATGCAGCAGAAAGAAAGAAGGAGCTCCTACCCTTTGCAACAGCATGGATGGAACTGGAGAGCATTATGCTAAGTGAAATAAGCCAGGCAATTAAAGACAAATACCATATTACTTATGGATCTTACTTATAAGAGGAATCTAATGAACAAAACAAACAAAAGAACAAAATAGAATCAGAGACATGGAAACAGGACCAGACTGACAGGGGCAAGAGGGGAGGGGGAGGTGGGATAAAGGAGGAAAGAAGGGGAAGGGTCTAGTCAAGGAACAAGTATCAATGACCCATGGACATGGACAACAGGGTGGGAATGACTGTGGGAGTAGGGATGTGGGCGGGGCAGGGAAGAGCAATGGGGGGTGGGGCAGGGTGGGAAACTGGGAAAGTTGTAATAGAACAACAATTTTAAAAAAACCCTCCAAAAGCCCATATTAAATTTTCCTTAATTGAAAGGAAGTGCAAAATTCCCCTGATCACATTCTGTCTAAAAGTGAACATTTTTATGGCTCCCCCTTCATTTACTACCTCTTAAATGTTACAATATCCTCGTTTGTACACAAAATTAAATTTCTGTTCAACAGGCTTTGTTAATTACAAAAAGAAAAAAGAAATTGGCTCTGCCGAGTTGGAGAAAGGAAACTAGAGAAATACGTGGTGATTGCTTCGGCCTGGGAAAATGCTGTAAGCTATTTAACTGAGGATGTGGTAACTGTCTCATCTGCTGCTGGAAGCAAGAACAGTAAGTTCTCCTTGATTGATGGAGGTGATTAGAAATAGTTGAATGGATTTCTGGGTGAACCAACAAACACTGGTTGAGCCCCAGCTATTTGCAAAATATTGAGAGGATGTACAATCTTTACCAGGATTTTCTGAATTTAGAAGACATACTTTTTAAAAGATCAGAAGGCGTTTAGCATTACATTGAGAAATATGATTTCCTCCATCCTCAGGATCTGGGGATTTGATTGGTGTCAAATAGCCTTAGTTTTCTTTAGCAGAACCAGCTGCAACATAAGAACCTCATTATGATAAAAGAGAATACACCTTCTTTTGTGCTAGTCTCTACAAATAATTTCAAAATCCTTGCAGGAGAAATAGTAATTGGATAGAAATCTTCTTTAAACTTTGTATCAGGCCCCAAAAGATGAAAGAATTACCAACAATAGGAAAGAAACCAGCTAGATTTTGTGTTGCGAATAACACGATGGCCTGGAAGCAATTATTACAGGCCTGATAAGCAAATGAAATCAAACCAGGACAAGTGAGGCTTGTCCTCAGTTTCCATCTAGAGTTGGATTGAGATGTCAAGTGGTCTTTAGGAGTCAGAGGTGTTGGCTATATAACAAGCTGGCTGTTAATTGGGCAAAGGGTGAGCTTGAATCACCAGGTATGTATTTTGATTGGTCAGTATATGCTATGGCATCTTCTTTCACTAATTTCCATTTCCAGTGTAGGAAGTAAGAACTGACACCTCTTTGCTGTCACCAACAGAAGTGCTCCCCACCACAATAGGAGCTTTGGGGTCCTTCGTTTTCAATCCTAGAAGGTCATTTAGGGTTCTTAGGGTGATCCAGGTAGTTCTCTCTCTATGGAAAATCAGAAATTTTGGGGGGGGATCTTCCGCCCTTCTCTGCGCTAGGTAAATGCAGACTTAAAGCTGATGTCAGTGACAAAATGCGTGGACTTCACGTGCGAACGGAGCAGATTGAATGGAGCCCACCATGGGTGACAAAACAAAGACAGATACTTGCAGAACAGTGGCCTCATCAATTCACAATTAAATTCACTGCTCTGCATATTTATTTTTCCATATCTTCTAACTTAAAAAAAAACCAAAGTGGATTTTAATTAAATCTTAAGTTATAAACAAACAAGGATCTTATGTGCCAGGGATGAGATTTCTCAAGTGAAGAAATAATTGTTGGCTAAGTTACAAATGATGATAGAACACTGACAGAGAGTTAACTATATGTGCACTGGGGTGTATGTACTACTTCTGATCAGGAAAGATTAGAGAGTGTAAAAACACAGTGCGCCAGGAAACAAAAGACCCAGGTTCTACGCCCAGTCTGGCCACTAGGTAGCCAGTGAATTCAGGAAAGCCTTAGAACCTCTCTAGGCCAGACTTCATCTGCAAATTAGGGATTTGACTAGAAGCTCTTTCGGATCTCGGAGGCCATATTTCTGTGAGGGAAGGCTGGTCGTTTTATGGAACCACAGAAATGTGGTGAAAGCCTAGAGTGTGAGATTTTAAAAGCCCGCTGGGACTTTCTTCTCACATATCATTGTTTCTCAAGCCAGGTTGAAGCATTTCACAGCTGCAGTTGAAAACTATACTTTTTTCAATTAATAGAAGTAGTTAATGGGCAGAATTTCTTTAAAGTTTTTCTTCTACCCATTTGTCTAAAACCAATGGCACAAGTGATGGCGGACAATACGAAGGAATGAACAAGTACAAGAGAAATATTTCTGAGGGTAATTTGGGAATAGTTGACTATGCTTTCTCTTCCTTTTAATGGACTTCTGCGTTCCCAGCTTTAATCCAGTGCAGGGATCAGATAACACAGTCATAGTGATCCTATTTCTTTCAGTCTGACTAAATGTGCCATTATTTTACGGTGTTCCACAGAGAATATGGCATTTCTGACTATTGGCTTCTGATTGCTCCTTCACATGAGTAAATCTGAGAACCACTGGTCTAGTTTAATAGAAGAAAATAACAACGAGGCCCAAAGAGAGGAAGTGACCTCTGGTCAAGGTGACACAGATAGTTCATGTAAACAAGACCATGAACTCAAGGGCACCAGGCTCCTTGCCCAGAGTCCTCTGAAACTGAAATGGTTCCACGCATCTGGAAAAAGCATGGTTTAAACAACTTCTGCTGGTTAATAATAAATAAGGGGACCATTTCTCACGGGAATCGAGTTGCTTAATTTGTTTGAAATTAAATTTTATGATACCTCTGTAAAAATACTTTATGCAACACTATTTTGTTTTCTGCGGGAGCCATCGAAAGGGCAGAACTTTTGGCGGAATTTCCAATAAATCATTGCACATTGTGTAACCACAGAACCAGCTCAAAATAGTCCTGTCCTGTTTAATAATATACTGAGTTACTTTTTAGAGACAACAGACCACAATGGCATGTCATGTAGCCGAAGCACACCCAGAGGAGAGAACTTTGACCCCCAATTGCTCCCAGAATCAAAATCACACAGAGTCCTGCCTCCCCTCACACCCACACAAATGGAACAAAAAGACTGGAACGTAACCTGAACTTGAACACTGGAACACTTTCAAGAATGAAGGGTCTGTTGTCCAGAAAGATCTAGCACCAATGCCCTGTGGGGTCAGTATATGCTCTCCCACCACTCGTGTGGAGGGCTGGCTAGGGAGCCACTGGCCAGAATGAATGTGTACTGTTTTGGGAACGGATTGTAACTCCTTCCTTATCTCCTTTTGGGAGCGGCTTCTTGTTCTGTGGCTGCTTCTTGCTGCACAAATGCACTGAGGAAATGTAGCTCCGGGCCACATGTAGGTTTGTGTATCCTGGGCCTGTGCTACCTTTATCTGGGACTCCCTATAAGGAGCCTCAGACTGGAGAGGCCCAGACTGGACCTGCTGGTGTCAGTCCGCTCCCCAAAGTGTGAGTAATAAATGGCAAGTCACATCTGCTAGTCCTCTGGGTGGTTTTGGAATATCACAAACACAAAGCAGTTCACTGATGCCCCTTACCATAAACGGCCAAGTTCTAAGGTCCTCTAATTAAAATTTGCCCCACCAGCACTTCCAAGTGCATATTCCCCTACCCCCTAAAAACCCTTAACCTAGTCCAGTCCAGTGAGCAAGACAGATTGGAGGCACCGCTAGGTCTCCCATCCCTGTTGGTGCCTTCTTGGTCAATAAAGCTTTCCTCCCTCCAAACTACGATATTTTGAGTGTTGGCTTTTTTAAGCATTCGACGAATGAACTTTGGTGTGGTAACAAGAAATTAATTTCAACATTGAACAAAAATCATGGTGCAAGCTGCTTAGCTGAGTACAGAGATGAAAACTGAACAATGAAGGCAGATTGGCTAAGTGAGAATTTCTTTATCATGAGGGTCTATATATGTTGCCTTAAATTATGTGTTTTGTTGGAGAGAATGACAGAGACATGGGAGTCCCTGACAATCGATTAAAAGCTCCAGTTAAAAAAATAATTCATATGTGTCTCCCATCATATGTTAGGCCAGTGGTTCTGAGGACAATCCAGGCTGCATCATGTGTGGTACTGTGACTGGCTGAGATGAGCAGTTAAAGCTGTTTTCTTTTAAGCCAGTGTTTAAACGATTTGCAAAAATTGTAAAACAATGCCATTTTTCTCTCTGATTTTTCTTTGGAAAATATAGTTATTCTTCATAAGCCAGATGTTCTTTATACTAAGGGGCAATGAGCTCATTCACATTATTTTCAAATAAATACATAAATACCTAAATACATACATACATTAAAGAAAAGAGAAAGAAAGAAAGAAGGAAAGAAAGAAAGAAAGAAAGATTAAAATATTTCCCAGGTTTAATTTCAAATACTACAGGTGTCAGTAGTGTTAAAAAAACAAACAAACAATATTCAACTGAGTAAATTTGAAGATCTAATTGGTTTTATTATTCAATTTATGAATCAGGCAGGTTTTTATAGGAAGAAGGGTCTGGTAAGGGAGCTGTAGACAAAATAAAAAATGGATTACTTTTGGGACATTTGGGAGGGAGAGAAGAGGAAGGGTTTTTATCATGCCGATTGCCTCTTCTTTCTCTGGGGGTGGAGAAGGCCATGTGAGAGATTACCTCGTTGTGCTGGACAGGAAATTCCAGACTGGTTGGTTAAGGTTATATTTCTGGGAGGTGCTGAAGCTGCAATCTAGATCAGGTATTAAATCTAGGTCGGGGTCTTTAGTACAAGTGACACCATTTTGGGTTTGTGGTTTTCTCTTTAACAATGGATATAAGCCATATAAACAAAAGATTTTTAGGGTTCTTAATAATTTTTTTTAACTTTTTTAATTTGTTCATTTGAGAGAGAGAGAGAGAGGAAGAGAGAAAGACCATTTTTGTTCCACTCATTTATACATTCATCATTGGTTGCTTCTTATATGTGCCCTGACTGGAGATTGCACCTGCAACCTTGGCATATTGGGACAATGCTCTGACCAATTGAGCTCAGGGTATAAATGGCCAGCAGCATAGGGTTCTTAATAATCTTTAAGGGTATAAGTGGTACTGAGACCAAAAAATTGAGAATTGCCATGGTAGGCAACAGTGACACCGTGGTGAACAATCACACTCTCCTCATCGCCATTGGTCAGAAAATGCCCTACAGGAGAAGGACAGAGTTCTGGGGGCATGGGGAGAGTCCCCTCCAGACTTGGATGGAATTTTTTAGTTACAAATTTCTGAAAGAAATAGAGAAGGGGTTTCTCAATCAATGGTTTAGACCCCGCCCTTCCATTTCTTAAGTATTCAGCACCTTCCTTTTACTTGTATTTGTCTCATCAACATTCAGGCTTCTCCTACCAGTAAAGAAGGCAAAACTTAAACTCTTCAATCCTAGCTACTGCCCTCTTTATTTTCTCCTTCAGCCAATTTTGTAAAGCACTTTTTTTTTGCCTAACTGGCTGTTTTTTCTCCTCCCACTTTCTCCTCATCACACTCCTTTTCTGCTTTGTGTGGGTTAGTACTGCTGTCTCTGTCATTATTTTCAGTTCTCATCCTACTCGATCTCTCAACAATACTTGGTGTATTTTACCACTCTCTGCTTCTCCGAACATTCTCTTCATCGCTTCTGAAATATCACAGTCTTTTGTTATTTATGTTCCCTCTCTAGCCTCTTGTCCTCAGTCTCTCAGGTCTACTCATCTGTCCACCTATCCATTAAATGTTGGAATTCCCTAAAGTGTTTATATCCAGTATTACTTCTCAGCTATGCTTGCATCAGTATCTATGGCTTTAATTCAAATAACTTGTAAATATATACACTTGACCCTGAACTCTCCCTGAGCTTCCAACTACCTATTGGATACTCCCTTTTGGATTTCTTCAAAGGATTTCAAACTAGTATATGGAAATCCAAATTTCTGATCTCTCTTCTCAAAGGTGGTTCTATTCCAGTATCCCTAACTTTGCTTCTCATTGAGCAAATTCAAGGCCAAAGAGTTACTCCTGACCCTCCAATCTACCACCAAGCCCTATTGATTTTGCCTCTTAACATTTCTCCTGCCCGTTGTTTCCTTCCACACCAGCACCCAAATCCCTGATGCCATTGTCCTTCTCCTGGGCTGCTGTGACACCTACCTGTCACTCTGCATTCACTTGTGTTCCCCTTTCAATCTTTTCTCCATACAACAACCAGAGTGAACTCTCAAAATTGTAAATATCCTTTATCAAAATGTTTTAATGTTTGTCTCTCCATTACCTGTACAAAGAAACTTCACATTCCTTATATCTGTACGAAAGGTCCCTCAGGATCTGGCCTTCTCCTCCCTTTCTAGCCTCATGCCATGGGATAGGGGTGGAGGTTACAGTCATCCCTCCAACAAGCTGTGCCCTAGTCATTTGGAATTACTTGTTTCCTGAAAGTTCCAAGTTATGCAAAGCCATAGGCCCATGCATGTGATTTTTGCTTTGCCTAGGACCCCCTCTCCATGCCCAGTTATCCTCCTTCCCACTTCTTGATCACTTCTAGTTATAATTTGAGCTTGTCTCCACATCTCTGTGGAGATGTCTCTCTGCATGTCCACCGACCCCACCTCTTGTTCTCTGCTCTACTCCCAGATCCTGGTTCACAGGTCATATTTATAACCCTCTTCACATTTTATTGTTAATTGTTCCTGGCACTGCTTGCTGACTCCACCATTTGGCTCCAAGTGCCTGAGGGGCAGGTGGTGTGTCATTTCTGTATCTCAAGTGTCTAGCTCGGTGCTGACATTTGGGAAGCTCCCAATAGAAGTCTGTGAGGCAATTATAAGTGAGCTGAAGGGATGGCTGGAGGAACAACTTAAAAAAATAAAAGAAAGAAGGCCGTTAGATGATTTTAACCTGTGACAAGCTATCAGGTAAGTACGATAGAGTGGATAACTGCTCTCATGTCCCTATGGGTTGCACCCTGGATTTCCCTTGGATTTAAGAAAGGCGCTTGTGTGCCAGAACAGACTCTGTGACTGCCCTGCCCTGGGCACAGAGGGAGAGGAATTCCACTAGGTGGGAGGTTAGGACAAGGTGGTTGAGCCAGGGGACAGGTCCTGGGAGGAAAAATGCCTTTTACATGTTCCTGAGGATGGCAATAGTGTGAAGATGCTCATGGGGGCAAATTGATATTAAGTCAATTAATATGTTGAGGAAGTAAAAATTTCCAAGATAGAGTTTATATCCTTTTCCACCTTGGCTTTATTTTTAATGGAAGGGAAACTAGAGAAAGAAGTCATAAAGAGGAGTGTATTCTGTCTTGAAGATGTTGTCTTTTGACAACCAGGTTAGATATCTGAATAAAAGATGCTGGAAAGTATTAACTGGGGATGAACTGATGGGACTGTTTATTCCCCCACTGTCAGCCTCAGCAGAGAAGTAAATCAGGAGAGAAAGAACATACCATTAGTTGAGGTGGAAATATATGTTCCTGCATTTGGTCCAAAGGCTGCAATTCTTCATTTTCACATGAGTTGTTATAAACATGAAGAAAAAGCATTCATGTTTTAATCTTTTGGTCAGAACAAAGTAAAGGGTTGATAAGCATTATGGTCATTAATAGCCAAGTATTGAGCTGCTCTAGTTTGAAGCGCCCTGGACTGGAGCAAGTGCTTGCAGAGGCTTCTTGGAAGAGGGGTGAGGAGGGAATGGGTCCGGCGCAGATTCAAGTTTGAGGCTATCCATGAGGGGTTAGGAAGAAGTCAAGAAGATGGCCTTGACTACAGAGGAGAGACTAGAAGGGGATGGGGTGAGAGGAAAGTCAGACCACATCATAAAAAGGCAGCCTGCAAGTTGGACATGGTATTTGGGGCCAGAAAGAACCACGTGGCATTTCTGAGCCAACATTTCTGGGAGATTAATTTGACTGCAATATGCAGTGGTCCCCAACCTGAGACCTGCAGGCTGAATTACGTTTGTCACTTGGGAAAGTTTATGAGGATTTGGAGTTATTCTTGGGTCACACCACAGGAGATTCCAATTCAGTAAAATTGAGGAAATCTCAGGCAATTATATTTTTAAAAGCTTTCTAAGGAATTCTGGGACATTGGGGAATGCTGCCCTGGTTGGTTGCGTGGGAGGTGTTGGAAGGAAGGAGACCCTGGTGCCCTAATCTCAGTGTAAAAGAAGATGGTATGGACCAGGGCAGTGTGAGTGCAGAGGAAAGGCAGCAGGTGAGCTTGAGGGCTGGTGCCTGTTATGATCATCAGGCCCTCTTATGGGGGAGGAAAAAACAAAAAAAATGGTGGTACCAGTAACCAGTTTAGTGGAGTAAGAGTGAGGGTAACAATGGACTCAGGATTAGATAAAAGAACTAAGAAAAGCTCAAGAGAGAGCTGCAGTAGAAAGGGACTTGGGAATCATTTATGGAGATGTTTCCTGGAATCCCAGGAATGGCTAAGACATTGGGTGAAGAAGGGGCATGGAAAGAACCAAGCTAGAAAGTAGATGAGGAGGGTGAGTGGGGACGAGAGCTGGCTGCATCTGTGGGAAAGGCTGTCTCACAGATGAGGCACAGACATGCCCATTATCACCCCTGTGTGAGAATTAGAGGAGAGCAGATCTCAGATCAAATAAGAAATGGCTTTCTAAAACAGAGCTGGCCTGGGGAACCACTAAATCCAACTCTGTCAATTGGCTGCTACAGTTCCCGGGAAATTCACCACTCAGTTTCCAGTTCTAACATGAACTAAACTTGATTACGGGACCCTCTGCAGAGAGGAGATGAAGGGAAAATTATAGCTGAAGAATGAGTAATGGTTAGATTGAGCACTTTATTACATCTTCTGGAATGTTATTTTTTATGCACACAAGCTGTCATCCTGGAGTTCATTCGTAATTATACTTTTACCGATGATGGAATCATCAAATGTGGTTTGAAGGTGTCCACTCCCAACTTTGTCCTGAGGCCTCTGGTTACTGGGACTCTGCTCTGGGTCCCATCTCTGGCCTCCTCATGTCATACCCTCCCCCAGGGTCAAGGAGTCCTCAGGACCAAAGGGACATTCCACTCACAGCCAGTACCCCAAGCATGATTCTTCTCGCAGCCAGTCTTCTAGCCACAAGCTGCGGGCACCCATGACCTCAGAATTCCCTGCCCCAAAGGCCCTAAAACTACTTCCAGGGCCCATGTAGCCTCTGCTCTGGTCCCTCCTCCTCAAAAGAGCAGATGTGCAATTCAGAATTCACCCCAGGCCTGAGGGGTGTTTGGGGGATGGACAGAGCTTGGACATGTGAGCTGGGTGTCTAGTCTGCGACAGCATTGATGCTGGGTGGAAAGAGGACGAGGAATCTTCTGTTTGTACTCTTGCTTTGGGTTTTGTAAATGTGAGTGGCAGGCCAGCCCAGGCAGTGGTATTTGGAAAGCAGGATGTGTACTTAGCACTAGGTAAGCAGCCAAGCCAATCTTTAGATCCCTCCTCCTTTCTCCAGTGTGAACCAGACACCGACTTGGTTTTTCCAGAGGCATTTCTGTTTCTGCTGTAACTACTATATCATCATAGGAATTTCTTCTGGATTAAACTTGTTTTATAAATGCAATTATAAAATTAATGCGTGTTCATGTAAAAAAATAATGTAGAGCTGCTGTAAAATCTAGAAAATAAAATTCATAACCAACTTTGCAGAAACTGCCACTAACATTATGTGTATTTCCTTCCATATTCTTGCCCTGTGAATATGTGCTTATATGGTATGTATAAATAGTGGTTTCTACAAATTTGGTGGCAGAGTACTCAATTTTTAAATTTTTTTTACTTTAAAATAATTTTTACTTTCAATTCTTTCAATATCATGCAGAAAAGATTTTTCAAGACAGCTGAAGTCCCAGTCACATGGGTATGTGATAACTTGCTTAAGCAACCCCCGTTGTTGAACACTCGTGTTATTTCTAAGTTTTATTATTATAAAGAGCATTGTGACAAGTATCCCTAGATACAATACACCTTTGACCTATCTCTGATTATTTCCCAGGGCAGATTCCTGGCAGTGGAATTGCTGGGTCAAAAAGTATGTGTGCAGAAATGTTTAATTCCCTGGGCATTCTCTAATGTCTATGCCTTTGCAGAGCTATCGCTCACCAAGATTCATTCTAAGGGCAGTCCTGAACATCAGCTATTGGGAAAAACTGGCATTTACTAAGTGACTGCTATGTGCTTGTCACTGTGTGTAAAGGATGGGCCTAAGTGTACGTCATTTATGTGTATCATTTTGTCTTCCCAATAAGTATTGGGAAGTATTATCCCAATAACTTCATTGATATATTATCCCAATTATATCAAGGAGGAAGTTAAACTTGAGCTAGAAAGTTTCAGGGCTGGGACTCGAGCTGGGTCCTCTCTTGCCAAAGGTGGTGTCACCATGCTGGTACCAACTTTGACTAGTTTGTATTTCCTGTAGGCTCGGCCCGGGGGATCCCTTTCTCCCAGAAGACTTGGGTTTGCAGTGGCTGAGAGTCAATGGAGAGAACGGAAAGAAAGGGGTAGAAGGACTGGGAGAAAAAGTACTTCCAGAACTTCCACAAGCCCCTTGACCAGCACCCTGAGCTCTGTTAGTCAGGTCCGTCATGCATGACCCAGCGGCCGGATGCACTGAGACCGAATGTGAAAATCTGCAGGTAACAGATGAGAGAAAAGGGAAGACACATTAGTTTTGATGTCAGTCTTCTTTTCTTCTTGATCCAAACAACATTTCCCTTCCCTATTCACTTGGCAACAAGATGAACTCCAAGGAAGAAAACAAGGATGACAAAATTAGGGAACTCTGGAGCTATAAAATACCACGAGAGGTGATAATAATGATAATGCTAATAATGGCAGCAGTAGTAGTACCAGTGGTAACAGCTGCAGTTATTGTAACAGGGGTTTTATTGAGCACTCAGTGTGTGCTCGGCCTGATGTTCTGCACTTTACAAACATGATGTAATTTATTATGATCATAATCTTCTTTTACAGATAAGGAAACAGAGGCTTAGAAAGGTTAAGTAATTTATCGAATTGTATAGCTAAAGAATAACCAAATTGGAATTTGATGATATGCATTCTGATAGTGGAGTTCATGCTTATAAGACACAAGTTTGCATTGCCTCTTATTATTAATCACAACTATAATTTCCTGATTGTCCACCACAGTCCAGTGTTTCCCATTCATTAATTCATTTAACCCTCAAAATAACCCTCCAAAGAGAGGAGCGGAAAGCAGCCCACCCCAGAAAGGACTGAAAGGCTTGAAAACCCTGGAGCCTCCTGAGTTAGAATGATGGCCCCCCGGGCACCACTGAGCCCCAGGGACTGGCTCTGGGAAAGGACTCTTCCTTCTGCGGAACCTGTGAGCCCTCCACCCATTTCAGTCTGATGCAAACCTTTTCTCTGCGCTTATCTGACCCAGCATTCTAGCTGATTATACAATGTAACCTTTAAGTTCATGAGAAAACTGAAAGTGAAATATAAGCAACAATAAAAGGAACCTAGATTCTATAACACATATTTTCAATAAATAATGAATGAATGAATTTAAAAATGAATGCGCAAATAAATAAATAGATTGCATTGCAATTTGTCTTGCTTCTCCAGCTCAGGTAAATAGTAACACTAGTATTTACAACCGCCAGGCATGAAAACAAATGTTCTACATGGATTATTCATGTTGGTTTTGTTCACAAGGCTCTCTAGTCTCCATTCTTCAATCTTCCCTGTGGATACGTTTCCTCGCATGTCCCCTTTTGGCATCATCCTGACGCCTTGTCCCCTTTCCACGCTCTTTAACAATTCAGGAATCCAAACATCTCTGGATATATAGCTTCAGCAGTCTGTAAGTTATATCTTTGCAGGAAAATTGCATTTTTTGAATTAATGATTTCATACAGTCTTTTCTTAGCTACTTACCATCGGTTTTCTTTGGGGGGAGGCTAGAGATAGCAGGGAGAAGGGGTCTGAAATTAACGCTCTGTGGATGCTCCAGGTTGCTCGGTGGCTGTCGCTGCCACACAACGTGAGAGATGGCCGTGCTTCCCCCCTGCTCCCCAGAGACCATTAGCACCAATCACAGATAGAATCACACCCAGAGAGGACGCAGGCATTTGTTTCCCCAAATGTTTCGCTTTGGCTAGGACTCTGCAAATGTGCTGCAGAAATGACAGTGTGAGAAATAGTCTCTTCTCTGATCTTCCCGATCACAAAGCTATGTGTAAGGAAGATGGCCTAATCCATTTCATTTAGGATATGCTGTTGTATAGCCGTCACCTTCAAAAAGCCATTAAGGTGCTACCTGTCTGTATTTCTGAGAAAACTATCTAGTTACTGTCATCGAGATGGGAAAAATTGTAAACCTCTAAGTCTGTAATGTACAATATTGTGCTTCCCTTGAAAACCAATTCCACGTAATGGGTGCGATGCTGTGCTGTTTAATCTGGAAGTGCTGGCTCAGCAGCTGCCAGTTGTTTCATATTCATGGGACTAAAACTTTCCCCGCTCTCCACAATGGGTCTGCACTCAGCACAGCGGCACAGATTACCCCGGGAGATGGAAACACACACTGTTTCAACCCGCAGGACACACACTTCCCTGCCCTTGGCATGCCTCCCTCCCCTCGCTTCCAAAAAGGAATCACAGACCAAAATCCCAGTAGTTTTCCTAGATTGAACCAGTGTCTTCAGAAGACATTTAGACTTTTCTGAGGTATGATCTGAGGAAGGGCGCAGAGCAAGAAATCAATGAAGAGGAAGGACAAAGGACAGAGGAAACCCTGCAAGGGGAACAAGTCTCGAGCTGGAGGTGTGCACATCTTATGAACAGAGACCCGGCTGCTTTAACTCCAGACTAGCTTTTCAAGGATGTTGGTGTGGTGAACAGCCTTGGAAGATAAAGACAGTGCCACTCTGGAAGAATTATCAAGAATTTTTACTGTAAAATGTAATAAAGATAGTGTCATTTCCTGGAAGGCTTACTACCCGTTATCAAGGATTGGAGTTCCCCCACCTTAGGATGCCTGACTTATAACACAACCCACTGCACATCCAGGTGTCAGCTGGCCCTCTGTGCATTGCCGCGTGGGAAGTGGGGCTCGAGAAGCTGCCATAATGCTACTGCTCTGGCTATGCTATTGTGGTATCATTCCACCAAAAATGCAAGTCCTCTTTGTAAACGATACAGTCCTTTGTCTTTACCCAGGAGTCTTATGTCTTCTGTTAGCCTCCATCAAATTGTGTCAGGCTAGCTTGTTAGTTCTTCACTCTATAGTTCTTGACTAAGGGGTATTAAAAATGTCATAACACTGGAAAAGCTGACCCCGACACAGAGGGATTATCTCTATCTCTTACAAAGATGAGAAAAGATGATTGGGGGCATGGCTCCTAGGCCTAGTCAGAATGTCACTCTGTTATAATTATTTCTGTGTCTCTTCAGATCAGTGATTCTCACTTTTATAAGAGGGAGTCACAGGTTCTTTGAGAACTGGCAGTTCTGTGAATATTCACTTAAAATCACATGTGAATAATACATTTTGCACAAAATGTTAAACATTTGTGGTCCCCTTAAAGACATTAATTGGCCCTAAATCAGACCCCTTGGTTTGAACTGTTCTCCCTTAGGGTGAGAACCTCAGTCGTATGGCTCCTAAGACACTAGCACTCAACCAATGCTGACAGAAGGCATGGGGATAACTCTGAGAAATAAGTAAATTAGAAAACTTAGATAGATAATACTCTAAAATATGAAACAAAAGAAGACACTAATTTTGGGGGGTAATAATCATACAGGAGGTCCTGATAATTCTCTAAGAAAAATAACAAAGTAAATGTTCTCAGGAAAAGAAACAGATTCCAACAAGGTGGGAAGCAAGATTATCTGGGCTCAAATTCTCACTGTTCCATTTGCTAGTGATGTGATCTTGGGAGGTAAAGTAACCATTCTGTATTCAGTTTCACCTTCTGCACAACTGGTACACAGTACCTACCACAGTATACTGCCTAGTACTACACAGGAAGTACTCAGTAAAGCTAGCCATTATGGTAGTGTCTAAGTATTAACCCACGGGCAGTGGGTGATATAGAGGACTTGCATTTTTGTAGAATGATGCTACTATTGTCTAATAGAGAGTAGGTTTTAATGAAAACCTAAAGGGATGAGACCGACTAATGGGTGTTTCCTCTGGCAATGTTAAAGAGAAAACCGACGTAGGAGGAGGCAGAAGCCATATTACCCTAAAACATGACTTGAGTGGGTGTCCAGGATCCCCACAGGAAGGGAGGGGTAGAGACCATCTGAGTGAGAGCTTAAAGGCAGGCAAACAGAAGTTTACCTGTGACTCTGTCATACATCATGCCACGGGCCTCTTGTTTCCTAATGTACTGTTTTGGTTTTTTTTACCTGACCCTTTGATCCTTGGCTTTTCCTGGCTTTTGATATCTCCTTGTAGCTCCTCAGATTTTAGTAAAATGCTGAGACTTCTACGTCTAGTTATTGAACTCAGCTTCCTCTGAAAACTCTTCTCAGCATCCTCTGCAGCCCCGATATATGACGTCTTCATACTTCCAACTCCACCTGCCAGTGCAACCAACACTTAGCTTCTGGCAGTGCGGGGCAGGGGCTGGTGAACAACACAGGCCATTTGGTCCAACAAATGGTATGAAAGGGTCTTCCCTAAAGCAAATCACAAACGTGTAACATGGAAAGGACATAGCTGGGAAGGGATGCTTCAATTACCTCTTCTGAGGAAGAGGGCTAAAAGGTTCTTTCATGGCTCAAAGGTGAGAGGAATAAATGAGGAGAATGGCCATCAAGCTAACCACGTAGCTTGCGATTTGAACATCATGGAACGCTTGGGGAGAACATCTTTGTGTTTTTAATAAGAGAAGGAGAAAAATGCCGGATGTTTTTATTTAGGGCTTTAGGATTATGCAAAGCCAATTTCAGAAAGTACAGGGCAATGATTGACTCTCTCCCACTTACCAGGAACTGTAAAAAGGAAATATAGCATAAAGTCTTAGGAAGCTCTCAGAAATGAAATTTGGAGAATGTCAGTATAAATGCAGAAGAAATAAGGAGCTGGGCAGGGGCACTGTAACTAGATTGCTCTCTGATCAGCAACCGGTGATGGAAGTGACGGGACAAACTGTTGATGAAACAAAAGTGTGGCACAGAGCAGCGTCAAATTGGCGCAAACACCAGAGAGAGATGTTTTGTGGAGTATACTATAGCCGTAAAATGTATCAAAAAAAGAACAAACATACTGTTCCATGAGGACAGAGTAATATTAACAAATGCCAGAGAGAAGGCAGAACTGTCTTATTCTAATTTTTGCTTCCATATTTCTTACCAAACACATGCTTGGTAAACTAAAAGCACCAGAAAGACTTGAAGCCCATGATACCAAGAGATTTTAAGAGAGCACTTAGCTTCTTTAAACTTGTTCAAGTGGTCAGGTCAAGCCAAGTGAATTATGTCCCATGGCCTTGAAGTAATTTGTAGATGAGATTGTGAAACCCAAATCAGTAGGCTCTTTGAGACACCGCAGAACACCAGCACAGTGCTAGAACAGTGGAGAGAGGCAACCATTGATCCTGATTTTCAAAAAGATGGATTTAGATGCAGTAAACTTTGCTCTCAGGCATCTTTCTGGATATTTTCTGGAATAAATTATTGATGAGAGGGCCTACAGCACTGTCCCTAAGAGGAGCCTGGTTACTCAAGAAAACCAACCTCATTTTCTTTTGAGAAATGATTTCTAGACTGAGAAACTAATCAGTGTCATAGACACAGTACATGGGGATTCCACAAGGCACTTGTCCGTGTCTGTGCTCACTCTTTTGAGGAGGGGGAGAAATGTAAATGCATGATACCACAGAAGGGTTTCTAATTGAGTTGAATGACAATTTGATGTCAATTGTGTTGATTAATTTTCTCATAGGTCTCCACTTGGCTTATCCTGTGCAATAGTTTAATCAACAGTTTACCTACAGAGGGAAGGTTTATCAGATTTGCAAATAATAGAATAAACGTTAATGAGTACCTTGAAAGGATAGAGGACATATATACAACTTAGCAAGAATTTAAAAGTTTCCAAAAGACAGAAAGGGAAAACACCACTTTAAAAGTCTTAAGGCATTTCAAATGATTGCAAATCACTTATGAGTCGTAAGTGATTTTTTCCTAATTCCTAAGAGTCTATGATTTCATAAGCATTAATAGTACATAAATAAAAACCATAGCAGCAACAGCCACAACAAAAAATATAAACAAACCAAAAGGTCATTGCTTCTTTTGCCTAGTTCTAAGTACATAACTAAAAGGTTTTCATTAAAAGATTTTTTAATTTCTAATATTTCCAAACACCGGTAACATTGCAATTGCATTATGCCACCCACGCAAAGTCTGCTTCAATAAGCATATGCTGCTCACATACACATGACACTGAAATGATCAGAAACAATTGGTATGGTGCCAAGAGTGTGAGTTATATGGAAAATTTTCTTTACTTTCTGGCTGGCTGCCTCAGTTTCCCCTCATGCTAAATAGGGGTGGATAGTACTTGCCGGCACTGCCGGAGAGGCATGGATCATAAAGGTCAGCAAATCAGTCTTTGTCAAGCCCTTTGGCTGAATTCCTCGGAAGGAAACACTCGAGCATCCCTGCCCCTCTTGTTAAAGGCATCTCATTCTGAGGTGTAAGAGGTTCATGACTCACCACCCAAGGCTGCCATTAATTGCTCTCTGGTTTCTTAGGTGAGCATAGATACTCATCACCATACGTGGGGATGATGGACCAGCACTGGGTGCTGTGGCCATCAGCAATTCTTTTCTGGAAGAAAGGACATGGAGGATCCAGCATGAAAGCTGAGGGGTAGGAAGCTCTCAAAAATGAAAAGGAGGCTTCTGATTGGTACAGCTAAAGGCGGCACAAGCCTGTCAGATTCCAGCTGAAAGTGCTGTGGTTTATTCACGTTGAAGATGCCAGGAGAAGCTTTCTGGGAAGAGATTCCATTGAGGTAGCTGGGAGAGGAAGTCCTCAGTCAACCCAGGGCTGGACTTCAAGGGCATAGCTTAGAGTCAACCAAGACCACAGACATTGAGATGTTGTCTGCTTTTATTTTGTTCTCTCCTTCATTCTGCTACCACTAGGTGAAAAAAAATTAAATTGTAGGGATTTATTATAAGGTCTTCTGTCCATAAAGACAGCTCCAGCTTTTCTACTTCTCATTTCCTGTTCTAATGCGGGATGGTTATCTATTGTTTCATTCACTTTGGGACATTTTTAACTAATGCATCTTCAGTACATGAGTTAAAAACTCCATACAAACCCAGCCCGAGACTAACATGCCTGCTGTGTGCCCCTGATGGTATGAGGGGCTTCACGGGGCCAAAAGGACGAATGGGCCCGTGATGCTCCTGCCCCTGGCCCCTGGCCCCTGGCCCAGTGGTCTGCCAGCAGTCTTCATTGCACACCAGTTCCTTCCTGTGTGGGAGGTAGTTTTGGAACAAGACATAATCCTTAGCCCCAAAGAGTTTATAACTTAGTATGGGGGATACTCAGCATACATAGTCTTGATTAAAGACTGTTACATGGCATGCCAAATTCAAATATCCAAGTCACAAAAGTATTTTTTTTTCTGGCTAAAATTAGCAGCATGCTTATTTACACAGACCAAACATAGACTATGCAGCCTTCTTTTTCTCATTTTATTATAGGAACTGAGACAGTGTGAGTTATCCCCTTTCCATGTCTGTGCACAGAACCAAATCAAAACCTTTGCAATGAAGTGTGATTGAAGAAAAAGGTATATGCACATGCAAGAAAGATTGCAAAGTTTCTAGTCTCGTATGTGCTTTGCTTTCCCAAACAAAGGAGAGAGTTTTCCTTCAGGTAGAACAATACAACTATTTTAGGATCTGAATCCCTCTCAATGACTTGTGCAGAGGAAATGGTTCTGTGGAGTGAGGCTGCTTTCCTGTGGCCCAGTCTTTCTGAAGGGTTAAGAGTCATTTAGGATGTGTCTGTTGATCTTGTTTGCCCGAGTTGATCAAACATCACTTTTTGAGATTATAAAATTATGTAACACTGTATTGTATTTGGTTTTTTTATTTCAGCAGGACAAATGTTTGGCTTTGTTTCAGAAGATAAACCAGCAAGAATTTGCATCCCTCACAACAGTGGTTTTGGGTGAATAATAAAAGGCTATGAAATATTGAATAGTTATAAACTTAGTAAAAAAATAGTTAAATCTTGAGTTTGCACAGTTGAATTAGAGGGTTTTAATTCTCACTGCTACCTGCAAAACATGTTCTTTGTTCTTTACTCATATTTGCCAAGTTAAGAAAACAAAACCTTGGCAGCGGTAGAGAAGTAGCATCATTTCCACACCCCCTGGGAAACACCAGCACGTCCCACAGCCACTTCCTGTTAGTGAAAAGAATCTATGAGACTTGCTACCTCCTTAGGGGGACAGGGCCCAGAGGAAAGAATGCAGCTTTGGGAGCAGACAGATGAAGAGCAAGGTTGCTATCATGCATGCTAGCTGAGCGATCTTGGGTACGTTATATAACTGTGCTGGGCCTCCATTCCTTTGCACAGACAGCTCAGTGTCAGCCTGGACTTCCTCTTTGCCAGCGGTGATGAAAACACTGATACAGGGTTGCCCTCAGGCTCAGGGTCAAAGACAGTGAAAAGGCAGGAGCACATTCCATTCCTGGATTATGTTTTAGTGAAATCTCAAGAACTGAAAACAAAAGTGGGACCAGAAAATTATTTTGCCCATTCTTTTTAGTGATTTAAGAATCTTTGTTTAAAGGAGAAACATGTTAAAATGTAAACTAACTAAAATTTATTCCTAGCTTTCTGGGATGATTTCCCTTCTATTCTTGCAGGTCAAAATTTTATTATTATTTGCAAATGACCTGAAGGTTTTTACACTTGTGTTTTTGTGTCGTGTTGGTGATGATTCAAAAAGACAGTGGGGAGGAAGAGACAAAGAAAACTGTAATAGAGAGCAGCTGATGCCTAACACTTAGGTGAATACCAATACAGTTACAAAATGTAGTCCGAAGGCATCAGTACAATGAAGTACTTGGCATCTAGGAATCCTAATACCTTTTGCAAGTAGATTCTCTCTCCTGTACAAGCTCTCCCACTCTCATTCTCTGGCTGTCTCCCTTTCTCCCCAGAAAACTACAAATACAAACTGATATGGGTTTGTCACAGTCATTGGGCAAATTGCCAGCTCACACACTGGCCACTTGAACACCTGCTTTCTACCATGGTTTCTTTCTCTACATAAATTTAGAAATAACAACATGGAAAACTTATTTTTCTTCCTTTTACAAAGAAAACTTCATTTGACTTCTTAGAATAGACATTATGCTAAAGTAATTGGCAGAAAGTTGTGAAGCCCTACAGAAGTACCTGCTGCTGCGTCCACCTGGGAGATTGCCCAGGTGCTCCAGCGGGAGGACGGACAGCTGGATGGAGGGCAGCTTGGGGCAGGGGTGACTGGCGCCTGCTCTGAGTGTGTTCTTCAGATCAAATCCTGTCTCTCTGTGCTCTGAGGACCCCGCCTTCCTCTGCTAACTCCAGTTTCCTCCTCCCTTAAGTCAGTTTGGAGTCTCAATCTCATTCTTACACAACACATACTTCTCCCTGCCCAAGGGCTTACCCACTGGCATAAAATTTCTTACAGTCAGCAACAAAGACCTTCTTTAGTCAGTGAAATGGAGATAACCATATAGGTGTAATGAATTCAGGCACATTTCTAGGTGTTAACTGCATTTGTTTATTAATTTGTTTTAAATTACAAAGCTAATGCATATTTTTGAAAACTAAAATATAGAAAAGCATATATAATAAAAAGTGAATACCCTTTACAGCTCACATTACTAATATAATTATTTAGAAAGTTGCTTTTCACTAGACAATATGATTTCTATTGGTGGAGACAAGCCAACTGTGAATCACATACAAGTCTTCTCTTCCATTCAGCTGGATAGGTTTATGGGACAGGGTAATGGCGAATATCTTCCAGAGGAAACCAGTTAGTGTTTATGCATTTAAAATATGATTTCTAAATTGCTTAAGCATATCTATCAAAATCTAAATGGAACATTTAAAATCAGCATCATACAAAAGCAATACTCTGTGAAACAATTTCTGAACTGTGAAAATCTTTCAGGCCTGGCATCTGAGAGCACAGAAACCGGATGGACTGCCATACTGGAAGAGTCACCCGATTTCCTCCAGAAGTTTGCACCTGACTCATATGGGAATATTCCAAGGAACATAGGATCCAGGTTTGTCTCTTGGAATCTAGAAGAAAAGGACAAATTTATGTTTGCATTTGGGAAACACTTGTGACAGGTGAAAAACAGCAGAACATAAGATAAAAACCACGCAGAGGCCGACCAGGACAGAGAGAGGCCTGGCAATGACAACACGAGGAACGGGGAGGAGTCCGGGAGAGGACTGGGGTCGGGTGCAGTGGAGCAGCTATGAGAACCGAGCCGAGGGCCTTCACACCCTGGAGAAGAGGGACGAATGAACAGTGGAAGCCGTTTGCGTTTCTCCGAGTGAAGAGGTGATTCGTGGGGTTAGGAAAAGACATACAGGGTGCCCCAAAGAGCCAGTCTGAGAAAAGGTATGGGGGGGCTCTCCCTTCAATATAGAAATAATCAAGAAATAACTTGTTCATTGTCAGAGCGGTCCCTGGGAACAACATGAATTCCCTCCATATTTAAAATTCCTGCCACTGAAAATGACCACGGAGAGCTGAGACGTTTGCCTAGCAGGGTGTGGCTGTAGGGGGGTTTCCTGCCATGGGAGCTGGGGAAGGGACCTCGGCCTGTGCGCATCTCAAATGCGGAACTGCGCACGCGCGCCGGTGCGGCTGGGGAGGTCTGAGCGAGACTGCTGGAGCGGCCCATCATTGGCTCAGGGCACAGTTCCTGAACTTCTACTGAGGACCAGTGTGTCCTGGGGAGAAAACCAAGCAAGGGAGCAACAAAGAACTGATGACACAAAAATAAACCTTCTCTTTTCAAGTGCTATGATATGGAGCCCCACTGCAGACGGGGCAGGGCCAGGCGGATGGGAAAAGGCAACTCGAGGGTCACTCTGCTCTTTTGCTCAAATGCCCTCGGGATTCTTGTCACCTTTTCTTCCATGGAAAACCACCATGGTGGATTAATCAAACTTGACCACAAGGACAGGGGCCAAAAATTCATAACTTTATGAGCAGAACATACCATTTTTGTGAACTTATCTTCACAGGCCATTCTGATCTTCTCTGGGGTCAGTGGACTATTGAGCTTCAACGGCCCCAACAGGCCTCGCTCCCGTCGGGCTGTACTCACAGCGTCGTGGATGGCGAAAAACACCGAGCTCCCCAGAAAGACCCCAGACTCGCCCATACCCTGGAGGGGAACAAGTGCACCAGATTATGACTCTCTCTGCACGCCCCCCCATCCCCCGGAGTATATACATGCATATGTGCTTCTATAAGTCTATATGTGCACGGATAAAATATTAAATATTATGTATGTAACTTATTCCTTTAAATTTACTATTTAAACACAATATTCGCAATCTTAGGACTCCAGCCTAAGGAAATGATCCTAAATGTAAAAAGGAGATACAGGCATGCAAATGATTATTGCCAGGAAAAAAAAAATCTGATGCAACCTGATGGCCACAGTAGTTTGTGTTAGGCTCCAAGCTTTAGAGTATTAAAAAAAATTTTTTAATAATATTGTTAAATTATTTTATAGTTAAAATGTTGAATAAGGCCTTTTCTTCTATAGTCCTTGTAAAAACCACAAACCACCAAAAGAGGAATGTAGCCCTTCCCGCCCTGCACGAGTATCACATAAATATGCATTTGTTCAGAGAGCATAACTCACCTTAGATGAATACAGAGTGTTCGAGTTTTGAGATGGAGGCAACAAAGAAATGTGGAACTCTGTGGGGATGTCACAGATGGTGGGGATTTTATACTGGTCCGGACCTCGAGTGTATAGGACACCCTGAGGAGAGTAACTCAGCTCCTCGATTGTATAAAGTCCCATGCCTTGAACAAATGCACCTTCGATCTGAGGCAAAGAAAAAAAATTAGAATTTTCATGTGTGAGAAAATACAGTCAACAGTAGCATCAGCTTCATGCTGTTTGTCTGAATTTTTAAGAGGGTATAAGAGGGTTTTCAGCATGTCTTGGACGATGTCTCTGAAAGTTTACTTAAAAGTTTACCCAAAAGCATTTCTAAACATCTAATGAATGTTAAGTTCAAAGTCAAAGGCCTTGAGTTGAATTCGCAGCTTGATGTTAAAATGTCAAGGGTCCTAGAAGAGGCCTCGGAAAGCCCATAGCTCCAATGTCCTCCTTTTTTCTTCCAGATGCCTCTGCCTGGGACCGATGTGTCCACAGCCCCCAGCACACTAGGAACGGCTCTCAGGGCCCTGTGTAGAACCATTATTCCGTCCCAACACCCTCGCTCGCCAGCTGGCTGGTCTCACATCTCTGGACTCAGTTTCCGCACTTGTAACACAAAGGGTTTGAACTGTGTGCTCTTTGAGCTTCCCGAGCAGCTTTGAAATGCTCCAGTTCTTCGATGTCTAGACCTCTGAATATTTATGTAAAACAGCTTGTGATTTTTCAATCCTGTCATTCACTTCAAATTTAAATTAAAAAGGCCTGTGGGCAAACAAGGCTACCTATCCAGTCACTGCTGCTGCAGTTATTTGATGTTTATTATCCCAATTCCAAACTCCTTGAAGCTGAAGACCCTCACATGCCCAAGACTTAGCACTTGGCGCTACATCTCACTTCTCTCCTAGATGTTTGGGGCTCAATCTGTCCCCTCCAGCTTAGTCCCGCCAGTCAAGCTCCCCAGTCACAGGCTGCGCGTTTCTTCAAATGCTACCTAAGACACCTGTGTTTCCTTCGCTCTTTTAAATAGCAAGAGATGTGAGTTCCATGGCTGGCCTGCATGAGTAGAAAAGTAAGGTGATGAATAAGTGAGATGGGGTGTTTCCTCCAAAGATCCCCATAGCAGTTTTGGCTGTTACAAGTGGGAAGGGAGGCAAATCAGGCACACATACCTGGCCTATGTCAATGGCTGGATTTATACTGTGGCCAATATCCATGACAATGTCCGTTCTGATGTTCTAGCAAGAGAAAAAGTAAAAGTGTTTATTGTGGTGAACACACAACTTAGGAAAAGAAAACTGAGAAATAGTTCCTGCCAGGGTGGCATTGACATAGAACCTTTCCTTGGGCCACATTATATTTCAGCAGAGAGAGGCAATATCTTATGTCGCATAGTTTATTATGTATAAATTTCAGAGTTTTACAAACACTCTTAACTGGCTTAAGCACTGATTGTTTTTATTGGAAACAACAGGAGAGAAAAATATTTACTTGACTCTGATTCCAGCTGAGTGATGTAACATACACCGAGTTTAATCCACTACGACAGACATAAGATATAACACAGGAAACAGAAAACGTCCATGGCTCTCGTGACCCTTGTTGCAAAACTTTGTGGTGACCACACAACCCAACATCCAAAGTCCAACTGGCTGCTTGATGTGTACTGAGTCACAGAACTCAGGGTGCATCAGCCAAAAAAAAAGTCTTTCAATTGTCAC
Organism: Phyllostomus discolor; assembly: GCF_004126475.2. Classification (NCBI taxonomy): domain Eukaryota; kingdom Metazoa; phylum Chordata; class Mammalia; order Chiroptera; family Phyllostomidae; genus Phyllostomus; species Phyllostomus discolor. Next base: position 29,038,870 of record NC_040906.2, read on the forward strand.
CTGTTCTAGATTTTTCATTTTTAGAGCAGAAGAGAGAATAAATCTAACATTGAGACCTGGACACTAAAAATTCTCTGGTAACGTACAAATGCAGAGGAGTGCGGCGGGCCCAGCCGGGCTGGTGGGAATGCCTTGGCTCTCCAGCAAGTCTGCACCTTCTTTTATGTGACACCACGGTCTCATAATGGTAGAATCATAACAGATTCCACTTCTAATTATCGATGGAACAAAGGAAAGTCAAAAGTGTCCTTATTTGATAAACAACTTTCATCTGACATATTTCTTAGGAAAATTAGATAGTGATCCAGAATGTTCTACTATAATACAACTTCAGAAACTTGCCTTCTTATTTAAAGACACAATGAGATGTAAAGTTCTCTTTGACACCAGGTAGTAAGGCTGGCCTTCCATGACAGAAGTGGCCTCAGCTGAAGGGGAGGGAAGGGGAGGAGAGGGGAGGGGAAGGGAGGGGAGGGGAAGTGCTCTTGAGTCTGCAGTTACTAAAGATTTTGCTTTCAAGACTCTGGACTGACTACTGCTTGTCATTGTGTTTTGATGGGGCTGCAAAGAGCGGTTTCAGGTTGTGGTTGTCAGCCTGTGAGATGGCCCACGATGACCCCACATCCAGGTATAAGGCTACATAAGGATGAAGCCTTATGTAGTTGCCTCCTGCACTTGACCAGGGTTGGTTCACGTGACCAGTGGGATATGGCAGAAGCAAAAGTCTGCCACTCCAACATTAGGTTATAAAGACTGTGGACTGTGGCTTCTGTCTTGTTAGCGGATTATAGATACTTATGAAATCCTTCAAGAATGTCACATGATGGCACTTCACAAACGTGGTCACCATACCCAGTTGTCCCAATAGTCTACATGGAAGCCCCCTTTAGGCTGCATTTCTTCCTGGAAGTGATTTCTCTCCTTACGCTATTTAAAAGGGCCAGGGAAGCCCTGGCTGGTGTAGCTCAGTGGATTGAGCACGGGCTGTGAACCAGTGTTGCAGGTTCGATTCCCAGTCAGGGTACATGCCTGGGTTGCAGGCCATGACCCCCAGCAACCGCACATTGATGTTTCTCTCTCTCTCTCTATCTCCCTCCCTTCCCTCTCTAAAAATAAATAAATAAATACAATCTTTAAAAAAAAATAAAAGGGCCAGGGGAATAAGGAGGAGAGGCCGCTGGTTGTTTTCCATGGAAGCGACCATAGCACCAAGGCTGAGCTTCTAGTTCCTTCTGGTAACACACAGAAATTACCTTCCGGCCAAACACACGGTGCTTCTGGGGCGCCCAGGGAGACGGGGTATGTGGGGTTTCGGAGGATCTAGAGTGTGGCCTGAACCCCCTCCCATTGGTACTGACCTTGTGAGCTCCTGTCAGGCAGTCTATTTCAACCTCAGAACAGGCGGCTCCAAAAACAAAGTATTCAAACATTTGGCCTTCGCCTGTCTCCCAGTTCATGGATGATTCGTAACCCCTGGAGAAAAGAGGATTCTTGAGAAGTGTGGTTATGTGATGGTCTCCTAACTGCAGACTGTGACGACTCAACAGGCCCATTAGGGGCTGCGCCCATGTGTGTGCACTGCAAACCAGAGGAGTAGACTTGTACTGAGATGAGCCAGCAGATAACACGTGCAGTGAAGGTGCTGAATAAATTGGCATTACTTCCTTCTTATTAAGTTTGTTTTCTCTGATAAAAACATCCACTGGCTCCCTATCAATGACTCCTTATGCTGGAAGTTAACTGTTGACAGTATGATTACCCATCCTATTGCTTTGGGCTAATGCTGGGGCAGGTAATCCTGTATCATCAGATTGGGGAATTCCACCTGCTTTTTACACAAAACACTGCTTCAAAGGTTCATACTGGCTTGTTTATTTGTCTTTCTGGCTCCAGGACTCAGGCGCCAGGTGTGAGGGATCAGGCCCCTCACTGTCTGTCTCCTGCTTTGAGACTACTCCCGTGTCCCACATCGCCCCCGCTCGACTCATCTCCAAGGACACCGAGTGGATGGCATGGAGAAAGACAAGCACAGGCCAGCAGGTCGCCAGCACTTTCTACCCTTTTCTCCTCTCTCCCCCAGCCAGGAGGTGGCCATTAAAAATGCTCCCAGGGCTTCCTCCTGACAGCCAGCCAGTGCCCTGGGGCGCCCGTGAGCACAGGCCAAGTGCCCAGGCAGGTAAGACCCTGTGTTGCCCTGCTCTCTGATGGCCGACACTCTCCATTCAAATAGGCAGGTACTTTGTTTCCCAAAATAAGTGAGTTCCAGTTGTTCTGCATCTTGTTAACATATTGTTTATTGTCAAATTTCTTATCTTTTGCCAATCTAGAAAGTATAAATGGTGTTTATCTTATTATGTGTTTGATTTGCATTTTTAAATCTTTGTTTCCTAACATAAGGGATACACTGAGTTTTCAACAACAGGTCAGCCACTGCTCTGAGTCCCTGTTAGTGCTCTGCCCTGACCCCACTGAGTGTATATCTAGAGGGTCATACAGGGTAGAAACCCCTAGAACTACCCTGTATAACCTGAATCACCGATTCAACCATGTTTATTTGTGTGCTTATTCATTTCCCAATAAAAGCCTTTCTGGACATTTGGATTAAGCAGCAGCTAAATGTTCTTTATAACAGTGGGTCACTAGAAGGTACAAAATCAATCGGTTCCAAAATTGCAAACAGAAGCGAAACTCTTCCTCAAGGTGCCACTGCTACTTCCCACAGCCTGCGGCGGAAAGGACCATTTACCTGAAGTATCCAGTAGCCGAGAGACTGATGCTTTCATCAAAGGCGGCCTGTGCCTGTGAAAGAAGGGTACCACGTGACACAATAAGGATGTTAGAGGAAGAACCACTTCCAACTTCAATTTTAGCTTTAGTACACGCTAAACAAAGCTACCAGTGGTAATAACTAGGAAGAACCAACAGCAATTTATTCCTTCCAGTGTTATCCACCTCCACGGGCCTTTGTGGCTCACTGGGTGTGGTAATAACAGCATTTGCTCAATGTATCGCCGCTGTGATAAACGATGCCCTGGCATGTCACACTCATCACCTGGACGATGCTGGGCAACCCACAGTCTGCTTTTGAAGACTGTCACTCAGTTATCTGGAAAGACTAAGCCTATTAAGATAAAACATTTCTGGAAACAGTGGGGGGCAGTTGGATATTTAATTTTTACATCATGTATCTATAATAGTCACAGGAAAAGGGTAATAAATATTTTGCTAAATTGTACCATTTAAAACTAAAGTTTGTCCTGACTGTGCAGTGCACACAGTTGACTAATAGTGAAAAAATGGGGGTTAGGTCCAAGCCCCCGAGTCTGAGAGAGGAAATATGTGAAGTGCAGCCATTAGAGAAGAAAGTGGGCTGAGTGGCAGCTTCCGTCCTCCATGGTGGAGGACTGGCCCCCTCGCGCTGCATCGCACCCCTGGGAGATGGTGTTTCTCCAGCCAGACTTTCTCAGCCGTCCTGGGCCTATGCAGCACAGGGCAGAGAGCAGGAATAAATGTGCCCCCAAAGGATTGAAAGGTCTCATAAATATGAATTACAGAATGAGTCCTAACTCTATGGACTAGAAGGAATTGTTTCTAAGTAATACTTCCCAGATGTTATTTCCTCCAGACCAGTGCTTTTCATGTGACACTCTAGACGAGGCAGCATGGCACACACTCTCAGCCTTTACTGCCATTCGTTCCGTATCATCGGGAACTTCAGAACTCATCACTCCAAAAAACTTGCTAGTTGGATTTAGACTGTGTGCTTTCTCTTCCAGCTACATCATATGTAGCTCAAAGGAAGCGGTTGAGTATTTCTGTTCCATTCCAACTATTGGCTGAACACACATACACCCAATGGCTTGCTTTTCTGTTTCTACATAAGTGCTTACATGGTTTTTAGTTTTATAAAAGAAGAAAGGGAAGTGTTTTCTTCCCATTTTAGGAAGAGTAGAACCCAAAGAAGGAGAACAAACAGACCTACAGCTATTATCTAGACGATACACACAGTCAACAGTGTTGTAATAACTATGAGTATGTATGGTGTCACGTAGGTACTAGATTTATTGAGCCGTCACTTCAAAGTTATATAAATGTCAAATCACTGTGTTGTAAAAATTTATACTGTATGATTTCATTTTTATAAAACTAGACAAAGCAAATTGATCTGTTAGTAACAAAAAGCAGATCCATGTGTTTGGGGATGGTGGGGTGGGCACGGGAGGGAGGGAGAAGTGGGGATGGTTCCGAAGGAACATCAGGAATCTTTTGGGGGTGATGGATATGTTCATTAACCGTGGTGATGGTTGCATGTATGTACACATATATCAAAACTCATCAAATTGTACATTTAAATATGTGCAGTTTACTGCATGTCAGTGATACCTCAGTAAAGATATTTAAAATAAAAAACAAATATATTAAAACATTTTTTAAAAAGAGTTCTGGAGCAACAAACATCTTTTTCTCCAACAGAGGATTTTCTCCCATCAGGCGATGATGCGATTTCCATATGCCAGAGAGAGCCGAAGGGCCTCTGCTTGTCCCTATGCCTCTGCAGAGCCTGCTAAAATGCCCTTTCTGCTGACGGTTCATTCACATGCATCTCTTGCACTCCCCCCGCCCCCTGCCGCCTTTACTCTAACACAAAACACAAAGAGATTCTCACCCAGTCCTTCCAAGTGCCTCGAGGGTTCTTGCTGATGATGGGTTCAAGGCGCTTTAGGAGAGTTTGACAAGCATCCTAGGGATTATTTTTTAGTTAAAATTCTGATCATAATTTCATGCGAACACCAATATCAAGGCCACATGACATGTGCCATTCTCGGCTTATTTGAGAGGCCCCAGGAACATGGAGAAGAGGCCCCTCCTGTGGGAGGTGATGTGACAGGTCTCAGGGGGGAGGGCTGACATGTGGCTGCCCAGGATGGGGGCCATGCTAGCCGGTCAGGACTTCACAGAAAAACTGTTGGCAAACCAGCAGCCACTATTTTAAAACACAGCTATGGTCACATTCATCTTGTGGGAAAGCTCACTCAGGCAGCGTGAAACCAGGACGAAAGGCAAGGGAACTAGGGTGGAGACAAGAGCCTGCACGGCCCTGGCAGGGGGTGTGAGCCTGAACGGAACAGCCATGTTATCAGAACGTGGGAGTGGAAGGGCTCTTTCTACAGGGAAGTTTTTGCACAGAATCACAGTGACTTGCTAACCAGTGAAATGTCATGAGGGAGGGAGCATGAGCGGTGGCATTTCCAGCTCAGGGGAGTGCCCGGTGCTACACCGCTGGATGGGCTGAAGAGTGGGGAAGGACAGTTTCCACTGAGAGGGCGTGGGCAGGAGATGAGAGCTGGATTGATTTTCACCATCTTCTGAGCACCTCCCGCGTGCTGGTCCTGAGGGGGTTAATGCTGTGGACGCCACCGCAGTGATTCTTACCTTTATTGCCAACCCATTGAGATCCGCCACCACAGAACCTCCGGAGACGTTTGTGTTAGGGATGGTTTCTGTGCTTGTTCCTCGCAGGTGGACATCCGACAGCGGCACCCCTAATTCACGACTAGCCACCTGGGTTTTAGAAGAGAGGGGTCCCCCCCCCCAAATACTTTGGTTAGTCACAGACCTATGCACGTGCTCACCGTAGCATCTGTGTGAAGTCCTTATATGCCCAGTGGGCAGGACCATAACATTCTTTCAGCCACAAAAGGTTCCTCTTTATAAAAACCCTGCAGCCAGTCTGGACCCCAAGCCCTGAGCACGTTTTCTTTTGCTTTGACTGTCTGATGTGCAACAGCATGAGGAAGAGAAAACAGAGCCCCACGCCAAGGCAGGAAGAAATGCTTTATGTCTTTGTCATCGTGAAACCAACATCTCGGAGGCCTTTCCTACACTCCACTCTGCAAGATGCTAGAAAAGACAACCCTGTGAGAAAGGAGATGCCTTGTCCACATTTCTGGAGGTGGTCCGGGAAAAGAGCACCTCTGAGAAAGAGTAGTGGCCTTGTAACAGCAGCAGCACCAGCATGCGGTCACAGCAGACGGTGCCGCCGCCGCTGGCCAACACAAGGACTTAGCAGGCAGCTCTGTTCTTCCTCTGTTTCCAGCACTGGAAACGCTGGAAAAATCTTAGCAAAATCATATTACTGACTTCAGCTGATCCAAAATCCCCTTTCCTGCTATGTAGCTTAATAGAATTTGTTCACGGCTGTGAGAGGCACATGGTCATGTGGAGTCCTTCTAGACCACTGACTTTCAGAAGATCGTCCGCAGGAAATACAGCAGCTGTGACATAAAGGTCTGGTGGCAGGATCAAGGAAACACTGACATCTTGCCCCCAAAGTGGGGAAAGATATGACCAGTGACTGACAACATAAAAGAAAACAGATATTCAACATCTCTCTAATCAGAAAAATGCAAATTAAAGCAATAATGAGGTACTGTCATTCACCTGTTGACTTATCTGAAATATTAAAACAACCCGTAACACAGTGTTGGTTAGTGGTGCAATATGATGGCTACTTTCCAGAAAACAATTTTGGAATATGTATCCAATGATCAAGTGGTAACTGGTTTAATAAAGGTATTTGTGGGATAAAAGATATACCCTATGGCCAGTAATTCCATTTCTGAGAATTTATTCTAAAAAGGTATTCATTGATTACAGGTTTATGTAAAAAAATTCACTTAAATGTTCAACAATCGAGGAAGGTTAAATGAACTGTATATCATCTGTATGCAGCCGTTATAAGTCGTAAGTGCAAAGAATGACAGGAGGAAGTTCCCAGTCTGTGCAAGGACAGGTGAAAACCCAGGACACAAAATTATATAAACAACATATGAGCAACTTGGGGGTAGGGGGAGTCAAGATGGGAAAGAACCCAAAACAGTGATTATTGATAAATGGTGGAATTATGTAGGGTCCTCTAAAAAAGAACTATTTGTCTCTTACAAATGTTTTATAACCTGTATCATTACTACTATGCAAAACAGAGTATTATTATTAGCAAAACAGAAACAGTACCTAGAAGTTAATCTAAAGTTAAGGAGCCAAAAGGAAACTGGTAGAGTTTGGTTAGAAATATCAAACCAAACCAATACCACATCAAACCATTATGTGATTTATAATATCAATTGTTTAGAGTCCTTCCTATAAAAAAGCCAGAAACAGTACAGTACCTCGGAACTTGACCGGCAAAGGTTTCAAAAGGAAACTCACCTGTTAGTATACCTAAAGGAAAGCAGCAAATAATCACACAGCCTTGCTTAGCAATAAGACAACCTGAGACTCTTCTGCCACATTCTTTTAAGAGGGTCAGTTACAAACTGGCTTGTTCATCCAGGTTCTGCTTATAGCTTAGCAGTTTAAGTGGTCACAGCAAAAGTCTCCTCTCCTTTTTATTTTGGAAGAGAGAATGTACATTTACAGTTTCTCTCTCATACACACACCTATAAGCACACATCCCATGTCACCCAATTATTTGCATTCTTACCTGAATCATTTTAGTGTGGACCCCCTGCCCCATTTCAATTCCACCGTGAGTCACCAGCACAGACCCGTCTAGATATATGTGAACCAGGGCCGCAGCCTATGCAAAAAAGATACAGTTTCCATGATCTTTCAGACTGATATTATCACATGTCTTGTCAATTATGAACTTTCCCCTGGAAATGATCCCCTCCCTTCCATCTCCTGCCAAACATACACAGACACTTTCTCTGTCGCCCTGACAGTGCTGAGCAAAGCCAGGGCAATGTTGGGGCACCTCATGACCACCCACAAGAGGCTAGATTGCTGCTGGCTTTGAGTCTGGGGCAGAACTCTGCTCCTTAAGCTACTATTTCCTCATTGGGACATTTGAGCTCAATGGTATCTTTCAAGGATACCCCCACATGGGTGGAGCAAAATTTAGGTTTGAAGTTTTTCTTGGGAGGTGGGTGTCAGTTTTACTATGCAAGGAAGGTTAAATCTACAGTAGATAGTTTAGGAAACAGAGAGAACAATTATTTATGTGAACACACAGTCCCACAGTTGTAGGTTGTTACAGAGAAGCAAATACGAAAATCCAACTAAGATAAAGCAGACAGACATTAATTTTTTCACTGCAAAATGAACTAAGCCCACTCTAAATCATCTTGGCACTGAACTGCAGAGCTTTAGTTGAAACGGAACTTGGAAGTAATCTTATCTAGCTGTGCAGCAATCCAGAGGGATCCAAAAGGAACCAAGCTGCTAACAGAATTAAAGCCTGCTGTAATCAGAAGCATCCAAACTCTAAGCTAAACATGTTTTACAATTAACAAGAATATGCCATCTTGCAAGTCTGCTCATGCTAGACTAGGGAGTATGGCGATCTCTCAGGAAACTGCAGAAAACAAGGAGGCTTCTTCAGTTTGGGTCTCCAGTGTAAGAGCAATATTAACAGCATATGGTCAGAAGAAACTGCTTCTAACACTGTGGTTCAGGAAGGCCTCCAAGGCACACTTGCGCAGCTGCTCCACCGGGAAGCGCCGACCCCGCAGATGTGGGCTGGAGCTGCCAAGGGTCACTGGAAGCCCTATCAGCTAGGTTTCTAAATATCTAAGCGTTGATCCAGAGGGGCATGGTTATCTAGGATTGGTGAAGGCAGGGTCTTCGGAAAATTCTAGTAACAAGCTAATTTCCATTTAATAAAGCTAAAATCTGAGTAAGCCTTTATTACTCTCTGAGATTTCTTATAGACAACCCTGCTCATAAACCAAAGTTGACGGGCTCATATGTCAATCACCAGATACATCCCAAGGAAAGGACTGCATTCCCAGATAGATCTCTGCCCATAGCCACCTATGGGCCACAGGCCACACTTGGAGAACTGACTCTATTTTGATGTCTAAGGGTCCATGTCACTCCAGCGAATGGCAAGCAATAGCCTCTGCTGCTCTAAGTAAGATACTTTGACAGTGAAAATGGATTCTATTCACTTGGCCACCGGTGTACACTGCAGATGTATTGGGAAAGTAGGGACATGGGCATACCCTGTCTCCAGGGATAAAGGCATGTACACTCACAGCCCAAGGGAGAATTTTTACAACCTTAAGAAAAGCATGGTAGTCATTATAATCAGCCCAAGGACTTGGGAAGATGTAGCAGAATGTGTTTTACTGCTTGTTGACACATCACTCCTGGAAATACTGTCTTGTGCTCCTGGCCATTTGTTCTCAAGACAATAAAGATAAGGAGTGGCATTTTCTACAGAGAGCCCAGAGCCGATGGCCCTCAGGTTGTACACTGGCTGCTTCTGGGCTCCATTCTATGGCACTTCATTGTGCTCCCTGTTGGAATGTGAGCCCTTGAGAGGAAAAACCACAGTCCTAAGGCATCCTTTGGAATGACAGGTAGCATCGCACACATAGTAAGTGCTCAATAAAAGTTTGATAAGTGAGTTTGCAACAGCATAGCCATTCGATCTGTTTCTTAAGCTCACAGCCTCTGTATTTGGTCTCCTTCCTCAGCTAGGGTTCCAGAAGTTGCGAGTGAAATTCGTAGCTGACACATATGATTGCGTGACAATTATAGTGAATTACGCATGTCTTGCATTGTGTGACCCTCTTGGCTGTGGCCCTTTGCCTGTGTGCCTGAGGCAGCATTTCTATAAGAGACCACTGAGTAATCTGTTCCATGTGTTGCTGCAATCTCTCTGGGGCCATTTAAAATGTCAAATTTGGTTCAGTTAAGTGGCACCACTGGATGGTTCATTGTTAGCACCACAAAAGGTAATCCCACAAAGCTTCATCTACAAAATAAGCACAACTGCAGCGTTAGAACAGATGGTTCTACAATGTAAACTGGGGACTTAACCCGTGAAATTGAAATCTTCAAGCAATGACTGCTGGTATCGGTGAGAAGTTTGCTTTGGTCCTGCAGATTCCCAAATGTCTCAGCCGTTCAAACATTTGAGTTCCTGCTCTGCGCCAGGTTCTACACTAGGACGCTGGGAAGAGAGGTTAATTAGATACTGTGTGTCCTCTGGTGTTCTTGCTGAGGAGTTTAAAAAACTGTAGGTGAAGCATGTTGGGAGAGCAGGGGCATGAAATGACAAAGGACCGTGGGATCTGTTTCCCAGCGGTCTGGATGTCCTTGGGAAGACAGCACACGTCTATGGGCTTCAGTTTATAAAACAGCATCACACCTGCCCAACAGACAGGGGTTCAATCAAGTGGGAAATTACAAATCACCCAGCCTAGGGCTTGATTTACAGAAGGTGCTCAAACACCATTTCTAGTTCCCGCCTCCCTTACATTTGCTTCAGAGCAGTCTTTCAGCATTTGGCATCCAGGAAGCAGCTTGACTGATCTCAAATTCTCTGATTCAGCCCTGAAGCCAATGTTTTAAACATGGAAGCTGGCTCATTTCCAGGGAAGGGTGGGAGGGGCTGGTGGCTGCGGGGAGCTTCTCAGTAGCCTTTGAGAATGAACTTGTTCAACTGGGTGTTGTCTGGTTTTTTCCTCGCTATGCTGAATCCCAATGTAAGGCTCCGTGGAGGGGCGGCTAGAGGTGGGTGAGAAAGCACAGTTTCTGGGGCCTCCCAGACCTGAGTTTTCGCCCTGGCCTCTCCTCTCATCAGCTGTAGGACTTGGCCAAGTTATTTAAGCTCTCTGAGCCTCAGTTTCTCATCATTAAGGTAAGGCTACAACCTTATAGGTTGCCCTGAGGGTTGAATACAATAAAATCTAAACGTACTTACAACATAGTAGGTGCTCAGTAATCATCATTATATTTTATCTACCTTTTTTTTTTGAGAAATTTCTGATTTGGGGAATGAGATAGACCATGTTCTACCACATTAAATAACGACAACCATTAAACAGCGACAGCTGCCCTGCCCACCACAGCCTGACGCCCAAGGATCTCTGTACTGCCTGTAACTGATGGAGACTGTTTTCCCTGTGATCCTAGCCAGCCTGCTCAACGACAGCCCAGACGACTCTGCCGGCTGCCAGCAAATCAGTTTACCCAAATCTGCATGCCAAGATTCCCTGCCCACTATCTTTTTTTTACTGGTAATTTTCCCCTCTTCCTTTCTTTTGAATAACCTTGTTTTTGCCTTTATTCCTCAACCACAGCTTCTTGACTGACTTCCTCATCTGGGTAAGATGGGTGCAGATGACTAAGTGACTCTTCTGTTTTTGTCATCGCAAACAGGCAGGTGATGGGATGGCTGTAACAAGATCACCACTTGTATTGTTACACTGCTCCTCTGAGCTAACGCACCTACAACAAAAACTGCATGAAATGTTCTAACAAGTACACCGAGGCTGAACCAGGATGGGTGGGTGAACAGAGGACTGTGAGAATGAGGCAAGAACCTTCCCAGCTGCTTCACTCAGCCGCCTCTACTCTCCAGACATCCAGCTCTTCCCTTAGCGCCCCTCCCAGCTCCACCCCCGTTTATCCCTCTTCTGCCACCACTCAACACACCTGCCACATCTTCACCCTGGCTCAGCCAAACGCGTGTGTTCTGCAAAGGGGAGTGACAATGGTTTTGAGGGCTTTGCTATCTTACCCACATATATGTACGTATATGTATACACATACATGTAAGAACACAGATGACAAGGGTCCCATGTCACTGCTGTACAATGAGCTAGAAGAGATCAGTCCGTCATCAGCTGTTCTGGGTAAGAGTCATTCAAGAATGAAGAGGTGGAAGCAGTGAGTGAGATTTAGCAACCAAGCAGGGAGTATATTGAATCCGTTGAAGAAATTAAACTACGAGAACAGACTTTCAGTCTTCCCCTTCACAGTTTTAATGGCTCTGAAGTGAACAAATTCTTAAAACTGTGCTTTAAAAATGATTTAAATGAATTAATTTTTTGGGTTTAGTTCACCCTAACCCACCAGAAAGGGGAGGGGCACCAAGTCCCTGCAGCTTCCTGTCTCTATCGCACGGTCCAGACGCAGCCCCTACAGGAGTTGAAAGAAGAGCCTTGGCCATGGCTGGTCTCACCTTCTCACTTTATCTTTGAGCAATCTGGGGCCCAGAGTGAGTTGACTCAGCTGCTTAACGCCAGGGCCAGGAACAGAAATCACACCCCCCTGTTTCCCAGGAGGGATGCTTGTTGCCAAGCCTGGGAACATGGGCTCTTGTCTCCTCTGGAGAAAAGCTAGTTTGAGCACAATTTGGGTCAAGTTCAGCCACCAGGGACTGCAACCACATGGCTAATTCACCTTAATGGGAAGTTTCCTGAACACCTTTGATTCATCCATTGGGAGAACTGACCTGACCGGCAGCTCGTGAGCCAAGGCCGACAGGATACTTCACGGGAACCATGGCCAGCCCCTTCTTCTTCCAGTAATTCTCTGAGTTGAATTTCTCCACGGCTGCTTTCCTCAGGGAGTAGGAAGACATGGTCATACATTCTTTCCAACACTGGCTCAGGTTCTTGGCATTGATCTCTTGTTTGTAGGGTGTCTGATCAATTTCCTTGTACATGTTTATCATCCGGACCTATTTAAACAAGGGAGATGGAAAGGGCGGGGTGGGGAGGCTCGGCAGACGGACTTTTCCATCCACTGTCCTCCTAGTTGAAATCCACTCATCCCGTAAGGCCCAACTGAGTTCAGCACACACCTCACTGAAGCCTTTCCCACGTGAAGCACTCTCTTCTTCTACTCAAAGCCTCTATCAAATGTTAGCACTCCCGGGCCTTCCATACTGCTGCTGTATAACTTTAAGGGAAGGAATCTTTTCCTCGTGTTTCTCATAAAACTCAACCCAGTGCAGGTACATTGTAGCCTCTTAATACTGGATGTTTGTGAATAGCTGTTGAAAGGTAATCTTGAATTTAATTTCCAGGCAATGTGATCTACATGAATCAGATGCTGTGGCAAAATAAGATCATTCACTTCCAGATGGGAAAACATTAAAGCCTGTTTAAACATAATCCATAACTAGGATGAAGAGCAAATGAAAAGATTCTACCCCAGGATGTCTCAGGCACTGAGAAGAGTTCTCCTGAATTCCCGGAACTGCAGATTAAGACCCACCGCTGAGAACAAGAGGTCAAGTGCTTCATGTTCTCAGTCAGGAACACTCAGCAGTTGAGACCAGGCATCGCCTCGTGCTGACAGAGGCCATTACAGACACTCAGTCTCCTCATCCCCCTAAAAAATTCCCAGATCGTTACGAAGAGATGACCGGGAATGAGTGAGCTGTGCCATTTGGGGCAAGGCAGTGTTTTTAAGGGTGGCTATTCTTTCCTCCAACTTTCCACGGGGATAAAGGGAGGTCATTATCTGATTTTCTCTCCTAGAGCTTCCAAATGTGACTGAGCATCTGAGAGAGAAGCTGTGGGGAGATGAGCAGGAAGGGAGAGGCAAGGATCTCCTACAAGTTCAAGAGACATGAAGAAGACGGCACCTGCCTGTGGTCAAAGAGATGAGTGGAGGACAAGGGCTTTCTGAAGGACTGCTGCAGCCCGGGGCTCAGAGGCACGGGTACCGGGCGGTGCTGCAGGAGGGGCACTGGGGGGTGCTGTAGGAGGGGCACTGGGGGGTGTCGCAGGAGGGGCCAGCTGACGGGCAGGTGAGCTCGAACTCCCCCGCACAGAGGACTGCTGATTTTCATGAGACCTGGCAGAAATGGAACCCAGAGACAACATACTTGAGAAGTAGCTACATGGAATTAAGGAGAGGACAGAGAGCTTGCGGGGAGGAGTCACAACAGATGCTGCCTGATTTTTTTCCTTCTCTTCCTCTCTGCCCCCAGCGCTGCAGCAGAAGGCACAGGGGAGAAGGGGTGAGACGGCACACCATGCCCGCCCCCACTGTAACTCCATTCTAGGATCCTCGGGTAGAAGAGGTGCAAGGAAGAACACAGAGCTTGTGAATGACAGAGTTGGGACAAAGAAGTGAAGACAGACCACTGTAGTAACTGAAGCGACTGGAACTTTAGGACAGCTGCCTGAGATGTTAAGGAAGCAGGGGAAGGAAGGGTATGACATCTTGTAGCAGTTATACCCCCAACCAATGGAGATTTCTCACTAAACAAGTTAGAAGACAATGCTCACTCTTCAACATCTTCTTGTCCCTGGGATTTTTGAGAAGGAGCCTGAGTGAGAGCAGTGAGTTAGGTTCCCTGGAGCAAGTCATTGAGCCCACACAGGACTCGCATTTCTCAGCATAAATGGCTCCCAATGCTCCCTTCACCTCTAAAATTTGTGAATGGGACTAATGTAGTGTTACCTTCTCAGGGGGCAGCCCACACTTGGCTGCAACCTCCGTGATGCAGGATTCGATGATCAGCCCTGCCTGAGGGAAGCCAAACCCACGGAAAGCTGTGCTGGATGGAAGGTTGGTTCTGCACGCCCGCCCTCGGCAGCGCAGGTTGGGAAACTTGTAGCAATTTTCCATTTTCAGAATTCCAACTTCTAACACCTGGGGAAATCCAGAGTTGACATGAGGACACTTTGTCCTTCTGCACCTGTTTGATCATCCTGAGACCTCACACCAAAACCAGGCCGGAATGACCGACTCTCTCAGTCACATCAAACATGCTTAAACTAGACCCATGCCTCAATTTAAATGCATTTTTGCTGTAAAATAATGTTTAGTGATTTGAATAACTTTTCTTTTGAAATCTTTTTTTTAATTTTCATATTTAGAGCAAGTGCATTTTCCCCAGATTTCAAACATATCCAAAAGCCCATGAAGCCCTAACCACTTAATCTCTAGAATGTAATGAATATAAATAATATCCTAGATAACAGGAAAAAATGTGTTGCATTTGGTCTAATGATTGGTTCTCCTCTAGGGGTAATTTTGCCCTTTTTTGTCATGAGAATTTGGCAATGTCTGGAGACATTTTTGGTTGTTGAGACTGGAGGGTAGCTATGTTGCTGAAATCTGCTGGGTAGAGGCCAAGAATACTGCTAACCAAACCACAGCACACAGGACGGCCGCCACAACAAATAATTATCTGTTCAAAATGCCAGTAGGGCTGAGGCTGAGGTCTAAGGCTTGCACCTGGGACAAGAGCTGCAAGTACAGGAAACATGGAAATAACACACAGATGCAGATCAGACCTGGCCAATCAATACCTTCGGGCTCACTCTGGGGACACGGGTAACATGCGGCCACCCTACAATGAGGGCCTTTATGCTTTTATAATTCAATAGTGTTTAGCTATTGAAACTTTTCTGAATTCAACCATGTTATGTAACACTTTCCAGAATGTGAACTTGCTCCTTAAAACACTCACAAGTAATGACTCATCCAGGGAGGCGCCTCCATTGGTGTAATGCTCCATCTCCAGGGCCAAGATTCTGCCGTCATTCATGAATCCAGCCTGCGGGAGGAGAATTGACCTTTGATGCTAGTGCTGGCGGCCAAGTCTCTCTAGAGGGTGCTTGGTCACTTGTGGCTCCTCTACACATAGGCCAAAAGCTTCATGACATTGGATTTGGTAATGATTTCTTAGATATGACACCAAAAGCAGAGGCAACAAAAGAAAAAACAGATAAACTGGCTACAACAAAATTAAGAACTTCTGTGTATCAAAGGAGATAATCAACAGAGTGAAACGGCAACCCAGAGAATGGGAGAAAGTATCTGCCAATCATGTATCTGTGAAAGTGTTCATATTCAGGATGCATAAAGAACTCTTCAACACAACAACAAAAAACAATCTGACTAAAAAGTGGACAAAGGATTTGAAGAGGATGTTTCCCCGAAGATATATAAAGGTCCAGTAAGCACAAGAAAAGATGTTCAATGTCACTAATCATTAGAAAAACACAAATCAAAACCATAGTATACCACCTCACATCCATTAGTATGGCTACTATAATAAAACAATAGAAACTAGTTAAGCGTTTGTGAGGATGCAGTGAAATTGGAACTTTTGTGCACGATTGGTGGGAATGTAAGGTAACGTATCTACTATTGAAAACAATATGGCAGTTCTTCAAAAAATTAAAGTAGAATCACCATATGACCCAGCAATCCCACATCTCAATATTTATCTAAAAGAATTGAGGGCGGGATCTGAAAGAGATATTTGTACACCTATGTTTATAGCAGCATTACTCACAATAGCTGAGGGGTAACTCAAGTGTCTATCAGTGGATGAATGGATAGACAAAATGTGGCATGCACATACAACGCAATACTGAGCCTTAAAAAGGAAGAAAATTTTGACACATGCTACAGTACACATGAACTTGAAGGACATTATGTTAAGTGATACAAGCCAGTCACAAAAGAACAAATACTGTGATTCCATTTATATGACTAGTCAAATATACAGACAGAAAGTAGAATGGAGGTTGCCAGGGGCTGTTGAGAGAAGAAGGAAGGGGAGTTATTGCTTCATGGGTGCAGAGCTTCAGTGTTACAAGACGGACAGAATTTCAGAGTTGGATGGTGGTGACAACTGGGCAACAACGTGAATAATGCCACTGAAACACACACTTAAACATGATTAAGGTAGTACATTTCATGTTGTGCGTATTTTGCCACAACTAAAAATAATAATAAAAAAGAAAAAAGGAAGGGTAGAGAAAGACAAAAAAGTGAAACAAATAGAAACTCTTCCTGTTTAATCCATCACTACTATTTAATCCCTTTTTCTCCTCGTAAAACAAAGCAACGATGTGTTTGTTGACCCCTCACTCTTGCCACCCTTGAATTATAGTTCCCACCCTCACATCTCTCCTAGTCTTCAAACCTCCTAGTCTAAAGATTAGGTCTTCTCCTAATCTTTCAGGGTGGTGGCTGTTCAGAATGTCCTCTTTACATTTTTCTCCCAGGGTCATTTTCAGTCAACACTCTCAGCAGCGTTTGGTGCTGCTGAAGGTCTTTTAAATAAATGTCGTCCTTGCTTTTAAGATGTATCCAGTATTCCTGTTTTCTGTCTGTGCACTGCTTTAATATCCCCGAATTTATTGAAGTTCACTATAATGATTTTTATTGAATGGAACCGAAATCAAACCCAGGGCATGGCCTATGAATTCCAGCAGTGTGAGGTCAAGATCTGTCTCTGCTACTTAACCTGCTGTGCACCTTAGGCAAGCCCTGTAACCTCTGACCTTCTGTGAAATGGCAATAAATATGGTGGTGCATGGAAAATCATAGGCACATAACTGAAACAGAATGCTCTAAATACAAATTAATATTAATGGTATTAATAAGTTAATATCCCTTGTCCTCACACCACCCTTCATTAGAAAACATTATTTTCTCATTTTTTAATCTCCACTATGCTGATGACTTCTATAACTATAATCTAGTCCTTTTAATAAAGTCCCGTAGTAGTGAAGGACATCTGTCACTTCCTGCCCAAAACTTACACCCACAAACTCATCACTGTCTCTCCAGATCGGCTCCTCCTTCCAACTTGGTTCTGTCTACTAGATACTTCCAAGTCATGTGTGTGGTTTTATTCTGCATTGTATTTTGCCAAGTGTGTCACCAAATTCTATTTGATTTTACACAATAAAACCTCTTCTTCTACCTCTTATTATGTAGCTCAGACTTCATCTGCTTCATGCCTGAACGTGCCGGCTGCCTCCTAGTGGTCCACCTGCCCCCGTCCTCTGTCCTCCCTAAGCCATCCTGCCCGCTGCCGTGATGTTACTCTCCCCAATGGACTCATGTTTGGTTAGGGCACTTGACTGGTCGAGGATCTACTCAGTGACGTTCTTTCTTATGAGGCCAAGCCTAACCCCTGTCCTGGGATTCTCGGGCCCCTCTCGTCTGGCATCACATAACCCAACAAATCTTATTTCCCATTGCCCTTCAGCAAGCCCTCTGTGTTCTCATTCCCATTCTCCCCTCACTCCTGCCCCTATCAAAAATGCCATGTGCATCCCAACTCTGCATTCCTGCTTTTAGTATTCATACCACCTGACATGCCTTCTTTCTGCCTATCCTTTCTTGAAGGTCATCTATGTTTCACCTTTTCTAGGAAGCCTCCTGCACATACGCCAACTCATGTTTATCTCTCCCCATGGTTTTACTCCGTGTGCCTCATCTTCTGACCTGAGATGATTATGCTTCCATAGTGACTTCATACGTGACTTATGTCCCTCTCAATCACTAAAGTGTAATCTCCTTCAGAACAAAGCTTACTGCAATACATCTTTGTTGAACTAAACCAAAATCAAATAATAGCTTAGAGTGAATGTGAACTGAAAAGATACATTTATTATCTTCTAAAAATATGTGTGCAGGCACACCAGCTGTGGTAGAAATGAAGCTATGTGTTCAGCAAACCATTTTATCTTTTATCCTGGGCACAGAGGAAGACTTCATTTCCCAGCCTCTGGCCAGCTACATGGGGATAGAAGCTAGGTCCACCACTCACAGGCCTTGTGACTAAAACACCTCCCACATGACACTCTGTGTTCCCTCTCTTCCCTGTCTCCTGCCTTCTGCAGAGGACCCAGTGGACGACTCAGAGTCCCTCGGGCAGTGCTGTCCAACAGAACCTTCTGTGATGTTCTGCATCTGCATGTCCAATATGGCACACGCTAGCCACATAGGGTTCTTGAGCAGTTGATATATATATAGCTAATGCGACTGTGAAACTGAATTTTTAATTGTATTTAATTGGGTAAATTTAAATTTAAATATAGCCACAGGTGCCTAGTGACTTCTGCATTCAGCAGTGCAGTCCCGGGGAAGAGGGACAGCTGGAGTCCCTGCAGGACTTTGTGGGGCAGATCCTCTCTTCTCCTCCCTGTCCTCCCCACCCCCACTGATCCCATGTAGCTGATACTTGGGCTGGGATTAACACAATAAAGGTTTAAACCCCTGAGGGTTTTTAGTTGTTTGTTAGAGCCATTAGCCCACTCTGCCAGGTAAAAACTTAATTCTTATAAAGCAAAACCTAATAGTAATTATTATTATTTTGTGCTATGGAAATTTTCTGGGATGGAGTTTTACAAAATATTCTGATATAGTTAAAAATGAGGAATGTGCTGGCAAATAATTATAATTTTACCAAACACCATTTTTATAGGAATCACTCTAGTTTTACATCTTTTATAGCATGATTATTGTATCTACTTTTATGGACCTATATACTCATATGTTTTCCAGTTAATTACTCTGTAGCAACCAGTACCAGCTAGCTCTTCACAAATTGTCGTCTTTGAGGCAAGCCGAAAAGCTTCATTTTACAAGCCAATAATTAAGCAATTAGCCCAAGGAATAGAAAGTCAAACAGAAGCACAATTTGTTGATTTGCTCATTGTTATTCCCCATTGGAGAGTAGCCAAGCGCCGCCCTCTGCATTTTAGGAATGTTGTCTTTACAACAGGAATCCCCCCCTTCCCTTCTTCAGCTCACTTTGTACTTTCCAAGGTAAGGGTGGCGGCCTGCAGTTATTAACATGTCTTCTCCTCGTTCCAGGATGCAGCGGACGGCGCGACCATGTCTAAAATAGAAAAAACCAAGTGGTGAACTCTTTTACCATGCACGTGTATCTGGGGTTTACGGAGCCCCTCATGGCACCTTGAGTGGCATCCATGCACACTACAGAACAGCAGAACTACCCCCTGAACTCAGGCTGCGCTGATCTCAAGCACACACAATGGCCTCCCCTCTCTTCGGGCCAGGGCGCAATCGCTGACTACTTATGGGAGGGAGGCTCATGGGTGCCAGAGGCCCCAGAGTATTGCTTTGTGGGTATTTCCCACTGTGATAACAACCTCCCCTATAGGCAAATAGTCCAAAGGCCACATTAGAGACTGGTTACAAATGGAAGAATTCAGGTGATGCTGAGTGGACAGGTGTGCAAGCAAGGTCTTTCTGTATCATGGGATAGAGGAACTGACCCATATTACTCAGCAAAGAAATTGAGCCTTTTAGGTGTACCTGTTCCAAAGGCAATTTCCTATGGAAATATTTTGAGATTCTTGAAGAAAAATGGTAATATACGCTAATATACATAAAGATAAGCATAACAAGAGCAAAATCTCCATTTAAATCAAGGGAATACGCACACACACACAGGTGCTATGGATAAGTAACCTCTGTCCTTTCAGCACCTGTTTCTGTCTACTCTCCAGGGGTTATAGTATTTTCACTGGGGCTTTTATTCTTTTCGGTAACTGATTCTTATTTTGGCCCTTACTGTATGCAGTTTGACAATATAAGATAAAAAGTTGTAATAACTGACAGCTTGTTTGTGTCTGTGTATATTCTATGTGATTTTAAATAACCTCGACTGAAATTCTTCCTCCTTAATTCTGATGTTGCTAATACTCAGCATGACCTCATTTTATTTCCTGCACTTACTTGTTTGCTGCAAATGCAGTGATGGCTGCCATGATGCCAGTTCTGAAGGCCTTCCCCCCGAACGCCCCACCAACACGCTTTACGTGACACATGACCTTGTTAGCTGGGAGCTTCAAGACCGAAGCCACTATGTCCTGTGAATGAGAACAGTCCTCATTAATCTGACGCATCAGCAGCGAGGGAGTTGAGGCAGCCTTACATGTTTTAATTCTACAATGTTGTACATGATACACAAATTGTGTGGTTAATGTAAATAATGGCAATTTCCAAAGACCTCAGAGTGCATCCACACTGATCTCAGCAGTATTTAGCTACAATGACATCACCAAAACTATCATTAGTATTGAGTAGTATTTAGCACTCTGCTAAATTTTTAAAATAAATTTTCCCCATGAACTACTCATTTACACAAAGCATACCTTCCACACTGATCCCTAGGGATGTGTTTCCTGAAACAGGGAGGTTCTGTGGCCTTCCAGGCCTCTTTCAGATTGGGTCTTTTCCCTGCATGCCACTGTTCTCCACTGGAAAATGCACTCTTCTCACCTCCATTTGGATTACTGCTCAGTTGGCCAGTAGGTCTTCCCTGGATGCAGGTCTTGCTCTTTTTTTTTTTTTTGCCATCCTACTGTTTTTATAGATGGGGAGTCCAAGAGGGATGAAGTGATGGATCCAATGTCACATAGGAAGTGAGGACTGAAATGGAGTTTGCCTCACTCTTCTTAGCATTTCACCTTCCAAAGGCCTCATTCTCCACAGTCCCACATTCCTACTTGCTCTGGGAATAACCCTGCTCTTTATGACTTACTGAATCAAGACCCCTTTGCTTGCACCCTGATGCCTATACTAGCTAATCCTAAAGTGCATCCAACGTGGGCAGTCCTTGTACTGTTCTTACTTTCTTACATGCATGCTTCCTGGTATATAGGCATAAGTATTTGCAGAAGGGACTAGCTAATCCTAAAGTGCATCCAATGTGGGCAGTCCTTGTACTGTTCTTACTTTCTTACATGCATGCTTCCTGGTATATAGGCATAAGTATTTGCAGAAGGGACAGGTGAATGAATGAATGAATGAATGAGTGGTATTTGATCTTGGTGTAGAATTGTCTGGAAATGATCTCTCTCTCACCATCTAGACAAACCCCATTTCAGTATAAATCCAAACTTAAGACTTGATCTTTAAGGGACTTTCTGGAAGACTCTAGCTCTTAGCAGGCCTGTGTTCTCTTAATTCTTCCATGTTTGTAAACCCTGACTTAGCTGATTTGCACTAGGTTGTGATCTCCTCAGTGTGGTTTCCTAACTGCTTCACGTGAGTTGGGCACTGTAAACTTTGCAGGACAGACCTCCTTCTTTTTTCTTTTTTATTCTTTTTTCCAGTTTTACTGAGAAATAATTAACATATACTACTGTATAAGTTTAATTTATTTATGTATATTATAAGATGATTACCAAAATAGGTTTATTTTACATTCATCATTTCATTTAGACACAGTAGAAGAAAAGGAAAAATTCTCTTTGTGATGAGAACTCTCAGGATTTCTCCTCTGAACAACTTTCTTGTATTATCATTCAACAGTTTAAGGGATAATTCATTGCTTCTTTTGTATTCCTAACAGTGTCAAATGTATAGCAAAAGAGACCTGCTGATTCTGTAACTGTTTTAGTTACAGATCCACGAACAGAAGGTCTCTACCCTAAAAATACTTAAAAGCTTTAAAATTATACAGTTATTAGTACCCAAATGGATACGATTACTAGTACTCCAAATTTCTTCAGTTTCTGGAATGGCATCTCTGTCTCTAATTGCTTTTTGTGTATTTTGCAGGCAAAAACCATTTAGCTATGTTCTTTCCACAAAGGCCCCATGTTACCTGTATGCCTTTGGGATACTGTGTGGACACATAGATATCCATTTCTCGATCCTCTCCTTTGGGGACAGCAAGCATGCTTTGGGTTTCCATATAGAAATGCTCTTGACCTCCCAGATGTATTTCACCTTTAGAGGAAAATACGCCAGAATCAAGAAGGCTGTCAGATAGGACAGGCAGCATCCCCTAGCTGTTTTCTCATTATGGAGAAAGTCCACTGACAGTACTTCTGCTGGGACAGTAGGCTGCATGGTGAAGGCCACAAACAATAACTGTTAGTTTTCATTATACCTGCAACTTTATGTGAAGTAAAGTTCTGTAGAGGAACCTGTCATATCTGCCAATACAGTGGATCACGTCATCCTAGGGAAAGGTATATACAGCCAAAATAGTATGACAAGGAGATTTCTAGTTCTAAGACAAGATGGTGCAGATGCATGTTTCTCTGTTTCCTTCTGCTAACAACCATGAACGTTACATATATAAGAAACATAAGAAGATTGCCAAAGCTACAAAAGAGAAGGCAGACCACCTAGGGACTCTAGGACCCAAGGAAAGATACAATGGTGAATTCAATGGGTTATGTTGTTGCTGTTTTGCTTCATGTAGCCTATATTTGGTACCAGAGGAGCCAGAAATCCATAAATATTAGCAGGCAAAGACAGAAAAGAAGTTCCAAGTCCTCACTGATATAGCTCAGTGGGTTGGGTATTGGCCCACAAAGCAAAAGGTATTGGGTTTGATTTCTAGTCAGGGCACATGCCTGGGTTGTGGGCCCATGCCCCAGTCAGGGCATGTGTGAGAGGCAACCCATCAATGTTTCTCTCACACATCAATTTTGCTCTCCTTCTCTTTCTTCCTCCCTTCTCTCTCTAAGAATAAATTTTAAAAATCTTTTTTAAAAAGTCCCAAGAAAAGCCTATTTTCTCTAAAGAAAGGACCAGGAAAGGAGAAGCCTAGCAAGACAGAAAGCTCTTGTATAAAAAACTACCCTACTCCAGTGAAACACTACAGAAAAAACTATGGACCTGTCTTTATCTGTGAAAGTTGAGTGAAAAGCTTAGGTTTCCACCCTTATCAGGTTTCAGTGAGGTACCCAAAACCCCTTGCTGGGGTGGTGTCAGTGGAGACCATATGGGAAAACTAGGCTTCCACCCTGACAATAACAAGGCATTGTCCAGCCCCCTCCCCCATTTTCCCCACCAATGCAACATCAGAGGAGTTATGGTAAAATAGAAGACGTAAATAAGATCTGGAGTCTTATAACATAATACCCTAAATTACCAGGACACAATAAAAAATCACTCTTCATACCAAGAACTCAACTTGAATGAGAAAAGACAATAGCTTACAACACTGAGATGACACAGACCGTGAAATGATCTGACAAGGATTTTAAAGCAGCCACCATAAAAAAATGCTTCAATGAGCATGACAAGAACTCTTAAAGTAAACGAAAACATTTAAAATCTCTAAAAAGAAACAAAAGACATGAAAAGATCCAAATGAAAATTTTAGAACTATAACAACCAAAATGTAAGAGGGTCCATCAATGAGCTCAACTACAGAATAGAACAGAGGAAATCATCAATGAACAAGAATATAGGACAATAGAAATTTCCCAACCTGAATACTAGGGAGAAATAGATTGAAAAGAAAATGAACAGAGCCTAGGAAACCTGTGTGGCTAAAATAAAGGATCAAAAATTTGTGTCACTGAAGTCAAACATTTGAACCATTAATAGCTAAAAATTTCCCAATCTTGGTAAAAGACACAAGCCTACAGATTCAAGAAACAGAGTAAGTCCCAAAGGAATGAAGCAAATAAATTCATGCTAAGGCATCACAGTTAAACTTCTGAAAGCTGAACACAAAGTCATATCTTAAAAGCAATGAGAAAAAAACATTACTTCACCTATAAGAGAAAAATACCTCAAAAGACAGCAGATTTCTTGTCAGAAACCATGAAGGCCAGAGAAACTGGTACAACATATTTCTTCAAGTGCTAAAGGACCTGTCAACTTGGAATTCTATATCCAGTAAAAATATCCATCAGGAATGAAAATGAAATCAAGACATCCTCAGACAAAGGAAAACCAAGGGAGTTTGTTTTCAAAAAACCTCCCTGAAAATAACAAATGGCTAAGGGAAGTTCTTGAAGTAGATAGGAAATGACTTAAAAAAAAAGATCTTGGAACATCAGGAAAGCAAGAGAGCAATGGAAAGAATAAAAGTAGAGGTAAACACAATAGACTTTCCTTTCCTGTTCAATTTTCTAAATTGTGTTTGAAGCAAAATCACAACATTGCCTCATGTGGTTCTCAATGTATGTAGAGAATGTTTTTAAGACAATTATATTATAAATAAGGGAAAGTATGTCTGGGCCAAAGGAATAACGAATGTCCCATACTGTACCCAGGTGGTGGCTGTCCAGAAAATGTCATGAGGATGAAAGTTCCATATATTAGTTGCCTATGTACTTGTCACCACTTTCAAAAATCTATAAACAGTTAATGTGGATGAGAACTGATCACTGATTGTAAAATAGTTATAAACAAAATCAAATCCCCCACTACTGATATATCAAAATGGAATTCTAAAGATTGTTCAAGAAATACTTTGGAAGTCTAAGGAAAAAACAAAAACAGAGGTAAAAAAAAAAAAAACAACAACAATCTGGAACACAACTATGACAGCCATCATGCTAGGTAGGAGGCGGAACTTTTAAAAATTAAAAATGTACCAAATAATAGTGACTTGTAAATTGTGTGAGGAAGATACCCAAGGAGATCTTTTGTATCAGCGTCTGGATTTCCTATCTTATCCAAAATCTGAGTAAAGAAAGGGTACAGAAGAATGGACAGGTTCTGCTTCATTTATAAAATACAAAATTTAAAACATCAAGCACTCCAATCTCAATTTCAATTTAAGCTTTTATCAAAGACTATATATTGAAAATCCCACTAATCAGTGGGCTCAGATTCATGGTTTGCAAATGTTAATAATGACACCTATCAATTCAATTTATTTTGTTAAATATTTGCTTCATTTAAAAAAAATACAGAACTAAAAAAAACCTCAGACAGAGCAGTTTCTGCTTCAACCTGTCAGGTAGGCGTGTTCTAGAGCCCAGTTATGTGGCGCTGCCCCCCGCCCTCCACAACCCCCCCACCACAGTGCCCTCTCTTGGCCCTAGGGTGTTGCTCTCAACACTCTAGGTTGGAAACCAATTTGTTCAACTAATCCCTGAGATAACATTTTATCCCAGTATGGATTTAGGAATGATTCCTCCAGGCATATTTACATTTTAATAAGGGGCCCTTACAGAAGGAAAAGCCATTAAGATATGAAGGAGTTTATCTGTACGATGCCCAGCAGGACAGGCTGTGGGGGAGATAATCTCAGTTCTGGCTCCCAGGTCTCTCACAAATCCTGCCGCACAGATTGCCATCTCCCTCTCCAGCGTCAAGCCCATCCCAGCTAATGAAATTTTAAAGAGATAAATGAGAAGCAGCTTCATGTAGAGAAGAGAACGTGTGAACTTCAGAGTTGGAAAACTTAGATGTATTTGATTCCTGGTCAATCACATGCCTCTCTGGCCTCAGCTGGTTCATTTGTAAACAGTGTCCCTTAATGCTGGTGACACCAGGGTTAGAGAGGGCTGACATCTGTTCACAAATGAGAATGTCACTTCCTTCAGGAACACGGTTGGAGACTCGATATCATGCGCCACATATTTTATCTTTTAAGTATTCTTTTTTTTCTTGGAGCACCTATTTTCCTAAGGGACAGATAAAGTGCTGTTGTGATAATTCCCTTCAATTATCTTGTGTTGAAACAAGTAGTCAAAAATTCTTAATCCAAATGACAATCACAGAGTAAGAAAAACAAACAAACCTCAAATTAGTGAGCTAAGAGAATCAAACCTTAAAAGTCCCTTTAAACCTTCCTGTGTCATTCTTATACTTGTTAACAGGGTATGATGCAGGTATCAAGTTAAAAATTCAAGTAAAAGACAGACTGAATAAATTATCACATTGAATTAAACAATGAAAGAAGATGGCAGGGAAAGCACAAGAATTAAATCCTTACACAGAAACATACTGTGGCACCAGTGGAGGAGCGCCCCTAAACACTGGTACTTCCAGGATGTTCACACCATGGACTCTCTGTGCTAACTAAACATGCTCCCTCTTCTTCCCCCCAAAACAAACTCACCCTTCGAGTGTTTGCCACATTTTATTCCTAAGAATCACCCTGAGCACTGTTAAAACTGGTCAAGATAGCAGATTTCTGGGGTACCCTGGATCCTCTAACTCCAGAATCCCAAGAATGGGGCACAGGACTCTCGGGGCGGGGGGGGGGGGGGTTCATACATATCTTACAGTGAGAGAAACCGGGACCCACTGGCTCTGATAAATGCACGCCTGCCAGCGTGTTAGCTCAATAACAGGCAACCTTTTCTAGAGGGGAACAGCAAAAACACATTAACCTAATAATAATTATTGCTCATAGTTCGGGGTCTCTTAGTGTTAGCCAGGCACACATTATTATCTCTTATAATCTTCACAATGGATCTTTGAGATCAGTGTTATTTTATCCATACACAGGCCTAGTGAAGGTGAGACCCTCTACCAGCAAAGAGATGACAACTCACTTCATTGCAGTGGCCTGCGACCAAAGCCACAGTACCTCTGAGATGTGCCTGTGTGTGTGCCAGAAGGAAGTCTGGAGAAAATGGAGAGAGGAGAAGGGGAGGGAGCAAAGGAAGGAGAGAGGAAGGGAGGGAGGGAGAAATCAGAGAAAGGATTAAACAGAAAGAAACAGGGGCTTCTGAAGTCATTTTTTTAAAAAAGCCATTATTTCCTCAACCAGCTTTGTCGCTTAGTGGCTGGTGTAGGACTGTGGCCACGTTCCCTAATCAGTCTGCACCCCGATTCCCCACTTGCAATGTGGATGTGAACAGAAAAAGAGAAAACATTTATATAACAACTATGGCCACAACTGCTTCCCTTTCACCACTTTTTCCCAGGTAGTTTTATCTTCAGTAATTTGATCAACCACTTTAAATGCTTCATCACCATTTCCACATTCTAATTTCCTTTCAGAGCAAGTGGTCACTAATGGCAACTGCCACGGCCAAGGCCTCCCACGGTGCCTCCCAGCTGTGCCACACACACACACACACACACACACACACTGAGGGAGATGCATTTGGGCTTGAGGTGCCTGTTCCTGAGGAGCAACATTAAAGGAGACGTGCTTAGAAGGCTTTCAGGGTGGGTTCCCTTGTCATTTTTTTTTTCAGGTAGTTTTACCTTCAACAATTTGATCAACCACTTTAAATGCTTCATCCACATTTCCACATTCCAGTTTCCTTTCTGGCTCGAAGAAGGAGTTGCGTTGGATAGCTTCCTAGAAAGAGAACAGAATAGTGAGGCCACCTGGGCAGCAGAGACAAGCAGTGGCATCGTCTGAGTCTGGGCAGCACCTGTCCTCCGGCTCTGGAGCCCCAAGCATGTCCAGCACGCCTGCAGAGCTGCCCTACGGACCAGGCTTCAGAGAGACTGCCCACAGAGCAAATGCAAAAGTCCTCATTTAGTCCAAAGGAAGAGAGCATGCTCAGAAAAAAACCTGGCACCTACCTGGTCCCAGAATGGAACTAATATCTTCCAGGCAGATTTTTCTCTTCAGGGTACAACCCATTTTATGCAGCCAAGGCCAGCGGCTCTGGACCCAGTTGGAGTTGTGTCCATTTTTTCCATTTACTGGCTGTTGACTGTGGGTCTATTACTTCCTCCTCTGAGCCTCATCAGTCAAAATGGAGGTGTGGTTGTGCACAGCGCTCCAAGCAGGGTGGAGAGGATACAATGAAGTGGGGCACGTAAAGAGCTTACATGGCGTATAATCAGTGCTCGGTCAGTGCTAGCTGCAGACATTCTGATCACAAGGATCACGGCAGCCCTGCCTGCCAGCCCCGTGCTCCTCCTTTGGGGAGATGAGCGCAGCATTTGCACAGGGCAGTAGAGCACCTGGGACCTTCAGCTCTGACAGAAAGATTCCCCTACAAGTGCAGCATGGGTACCACAAACCCACTTATACACAGGGTCTTACTGGCTTCCCCTGGGTGCCCAGGGAAGGGCTATTGTTGTGGGGACCCATAGCCTGGGATGCAGCTGTAGTAATCTAGGGTGTCTTTCTCACAAATCCTTAGGAATTTATCTTGCTGTCATCCCTGTGTCAGCTGGACAGTGTGACATGCCATTTCCTGCCATGGATGATTGATTGCCCACCCACGGAATTCCAACCTGCTGGCACTTGGGGATTCTCCTAACTCTGGGTCCCTACAGCCACACCAGTATGCATCCATCAACATAGCTGAGAGGGTGGCCTATTGTGATCCTGCCATTTCCTCCACTGGAAAGGGGTTGATTTGTTTTTACCACTGTGGGCCCAGGTTCTCTGATAGCGTTTGTTGACTGCTTCTTTATCACTGATCACTGACCAGCTGTGTGACCTTGGGCAAACTTGTGGTTTAGTTTCCTCATCAAAATGGAGATAATAACAGTTTTAATCTCATAGGATTGTTGTGAGCCTTTAGTGAGTTCATGTAGGAAACCTGCTTAGGACTACATGACTACGTAGTAAGCTCTATGTGCAAATTAGCTATTGTTGTTGGCCATGATGGCTGATGAGACATTCTGGTCAAAAGCATATGTTTTTCTCACCGTGATCACTAGCCTGACCCTTTCAGCCAAGAGTTTTTCAGTTCAAACTATTAAAAACTCTAAAAAGCATAAGCTAGGTTAAAACTTAGAGATTAGTGGCAGAAATACATTTGTTTTTATCCTATTTTGATTGATAACACTTTTCCACTGGAATCAATGTATGCGATTTTGTTATTAATCTAAGACTCGGATATTCCAGGTTGGAAACAGAAGTTTTAAAAATCCTATTTTTAAAAGTTTAAACTTCCTTTTACGTCACTGCTGCTTGCTCTTCAAGTAACTTTGAGTCAATTTCTTGAATATGTTCCTGCTAGGAAAGTGATAAAAAGAACTTTAGTGTGTAGGGAGCTGGGCATATTTCCCTGTTACAGATGACTTGGATTAAATCCACTCCAATCTAGTAGATTGACCCTGGAGAGCTTAACCTCTGACAAAAACAGGAGGCAGCTCTGCTCCACAGTGTCGAAGTGCAGGAGTGGATGCTGGAATGCCTGCCTGGCAGACAACGGAAGGCCTGCTGATTAGAGCTGGGGAGGACAGAAGGAAGGTAGTATCTATTTGTTAATTTGGAATTTTATTTGGCTGGAAGGTGGAGGGAAGACAGTAAGCCACTGGTATTGGGCCAAGGATTACAAGCAAAATTTTTGACGAAGCATCGTGTAAACAATTTCTCATGAAGAAGTAATTCTCACTCTAGAACCAAATGCTGGGGAAGGAATATATTAAAGCAAGGAAGGAGAGCAGGCAGCCTGTGAGCGAAGGGGCCTGAGAAGGAAACCACGGGCTTGAATTTGAAAGTGGCCAGGGAGCTTTAGAAGGCCCAGTCACTCTTTGACTTCATTTAAACTTCTATGTTTTTGTTTTCTTGACATGATTTTCTTGTAATTTTAAAACCTGGAGGACGTTGTGGGGAAACAAACCCTGAGCTCGTAGGCATAAATCAGGGTGGTAGGAAACACACTCAAGGCCGAATTTTGCTGGAGACACTAATCTTGGCCAAGGCATTTCTTTGTGTTCTGCCTCAGGGCATGGTAGCCCCTAGGACACAGCTTATCCCATACGCTGGGAAGACAGTCTCGTATTCCCGGAGTCCACAGGGTCTGCGTGCGCTGAATCCAATCTGCTCCTGCTGCTTCCCCAACTTCCATGCTTTTATTGCTTAGTGAATTATAAGAACCAATGAATGTATGCAGAACACTGTATCATTACATGGAGATAAATCTTAAAACCTTTTTAAATTTCAAGCTCCCTTCTAAAAAGCAGGATAGAAAGTGCAATTCTCCAATTTGTTTAAGTTGCCAAAATATCTGTAGGCATCACAGGATCCATTTCTCATACTAATTGAAGATGTACATGAACGGATCTAAAAATAGTGTCCCCAATGTTTGCTTCCTAGAGCATCTTGTTGGCTCTGACTGTGTGCCCGGGGCGAAGGTGAATGCAATAAGTCCTCACTGAACACTGACAGGTTCTTGGGACTGTGACAAAATGACGTATAGCTAAACCAAATTGACCATAGGTTAAGTGACGATGGAAACAAGAGTTACATTTCTAAGGCATCTCCTCAACATTATCACAAAACAATGTTGAATGAAACAGTGGTTTCCAAGGACCTGCTGCACAGAGTCACAGGGTGTGTGTCCTCTCCGGGACGCTGTTGGTTGCCCACCCAGCATTCCTCTCACCCGTCCTCTTCCCGACAGCACTCCACTTTCTGTTTAGGGCTCCACCACTCCCCCGGGCAGCCCAGGCACCCCAAAGAACTCTGACCCCCTGGGAGTAACAGCAGCTCCTACATCCCTCTAGAGAGTCACTAACTCAGAGGTGGATATGGGACTGAGTGTCCCAATGAGGCTGGATTTTGGGACTCATGGAATGTTGGGACAATGGTGCTCTCTTTTGCTCCTGGGATATGAGCCGGAAGCTCCTGGCTGTCATCCCTCGACCACAGCAGACAAAGCCTGTACTGTGGGCAGCAGCAGGGAGAAGAGGTGGAAGATCAGCTTTCTTGCTGATACTGATATACAGGGCCCGGCACAAAGAATGCCCTTTTTTTTATCATAAAATCTTTTATTGCAAAATCATAAGCATGTGATGCTGTAACATAAAAATATCATACTCAAGCACACCATATGACATTTTAGGTGAAGTGTTCAAATTAAAACTATAAATTATTACACTCATATTGTTACCCTACTAACCACACTCAAGCAGGAGGTACTTCTGCCAGACCCTATAGTTTGGGGCCAGTAAGGCCCATGGTTTGGAAGCCACTTTGAGTCATGTTTTCTTTCCTATTACTGAAGCCAAAAGCATTTTTACTGATGTACCACTGAAATCTGCTCTTCTGGGCCCCACCCTTGAACCCATTACCTCAATGGTTAGGATCACGGGCTCCAAATCTTGGTAGACAATCTTCACTAGCTTCGCAGCTCTCCTTGCCTGAATCTCAGACTCCGCAATCACGGCACAGACAAGCTGACCCACGCAAAATACCTACAACACAGAAAAGACGTTTGTTTTCAAGAAGCACGGACACCTGGTCCTCGCCTCCCGTTCACTTTTCTCCTTCCTCCCAGCACAGAGCTAGGCGCGCAGTAAATGACCCCTTCACACGTGTCCTAACCGCAGTGCAGTGGCTACCAAAGGCTCTGGTAGGATGGTGCATGTGTCAGAGTTGGCCTGCTGCCCCCAGGCACATTTTTTTTGCTGCATCATTGGCAGTGGTAGCTGAAGAGGCCAAGAGTGGCTCTGCCTCCTGGACAGCAGACTCGGGCTCCATCCAGGCCCAGCCTACAGAGCTGCTCAAAGGTCAGCTGGCCTATGACAGCCAGTCCTCGGCTTGGCCTGTGCCCGCCATACCACGATCAGGGCCATTCTGAGAGGTGGTTTTTGCCTTCACAGACAGGGAGGACCAGGTTACCGCCTGCTCAGCTAGGGAGGAAGGAGAGAGAGAGAGTGATAATGCAACACTGCTGGAGAGCAAGTCTCTGCCTCGACTGTGGTCGAACACAGGCTTTTTAGGAAGAGACATGAGACAGGACCAGCCAAGGCGCACCAAGCACAGAATGTTCATCATTTCACCTGCAGGTGGGGAGGGGGAAGCTGCCTGAGGAGCTGACATAGGGACCAGGGTACCAAGTTGGTGGAAAACAACACAAAATCAAGGCTGCAGAAAGGTGGAATACTCAGGACTGGAAGAATCACCATGGCCGTCTTGTTCTCTCTCTTACCTTACACCATGGCCATGACTACAAACGTTAAATCCAGAACACACACACACACACACACACACACACACAGTGTATTTATTGGGTACAGGAGGGTGGGGGCTGTGAGGAGAAAAATGAAACAAGAATAGCAAAATGTTGGTAACTGTTGAATCTCTACTTTTGTGTGTGTTTGAAATGTCTACAGTGGAAAGAATTTAAAAGGGCATGACGTGCTTCAGGCTAATGTTTGAAAAAGAACAAGGCTGACAAGGGCAATCACTTACAACGGCCCTGTTCTCTGCTCTGCGTGGATGCCTGGCTTTGCCTCTGTGACCTGGCACACGGACATGACCCATGCCCCCAGAGGCTCGTACTCAGCACACCCACACCTCAAAGAGCAGGCACTGTCATGCAGGCTGGAATGGTTTTCCTTGTTTAGTTAACATTTATGCAAAGGCCACGATTCTCACTGTCTTCCACCACGGCCACACTATGATGTCGTGGAGGAGTTCCAACCTTGACTTGAGACTCTCAGTCATCGAACTGTCATATTTATCAACGAAGTCTGCCAGCAAGAGCCAGAGGAGGGAGAGGCTGTTTCAAATGATGAAGCTCTTTTGGGTGAACACTAAACTGAGACACTTGAGTTCTGCACAAAACCTGCTGCAATGCCTTTGCTGTGTTTTCTGATAACTAAGGATGCAGTAGCCAAACCAAAGTTTTAATCATTTGAAACTTTCAAATAGCAACAATGCTAGCATTGTTCATTTACTCATTTACTCTGCTACATGGGAAGCAATGTGTGGAAAATACAGGCGAATCAGGCGTGGGACCTCATTGGAGGACTTTTACCAGGTAGGGGAAATATATAAGGCATAGATATAAATAAATAAGCTTGCTACAAGGTAGAAAGTTCATTAAAGGCCCACTTTGCCTTCTCCTCTAGACTTTAAGCTCTGTGAGGGTAAGGACCACACAGGTCTTGTTCAGCTACAGCAAGCAGTCACAGTAGGTGCTCACTTAAAAAGTGCCTGTTGATGTTGAGCTTGAACTTTAAGGAGGAGTCAATTTGCTACGTGAATGAGCAAAGGAAGGCTGGATTCAACTGCGGTCTTGCAGCTTCCAGACCTGAGGCTGTGTGTATTCGTTGTCTTCTGCTGATGAAACAGTTTGCAGTTTCCCAGAACAGGCAAGAGATCAGCCCCAGCCCCCCACCTCTGCCGGAGCTCATGCTGAAGAAGCCAGGCTCAGTGCTGCACGTTAGCACCCAGGATGGGTCTGTTTTCCTGCCCTACCCACAAAAATGACAATTAAGGGACCAAGACAGAGCTGAATCCTAGTAAATGGGAGTGGGGATAACTGAGAGCCACCCCAGGATGCAGAGAGTGAGGGAAAAACCTGCAAAGAGTGGCTGGCGATTGATCCTGAAAAGTTTCCTGCCCACGAGGGCACAGAGCGTACGGACATGGTGACAGAACATGGCCATATGTCAGACTAATAATCAATCACTATGAGGCATGTGAATACCAACTGTTCTGGGGTCTTCCAGGAACTCCTCGTCTCTTTCTTTTAAATATATAACTAACATAGTCATAACTGTACATACACATATTTTTATCAGAGATTTCATGTATAATTAATCTAGTAACATGACCAATACATTTGCTTACAGAAGTTACTGATTATTGCGGATCTCTGAGCCTTAGCATAAAAATTATTAACTGTAATGCTTAGGTGTCCTATAAATATTTGATGAGTGTGTTCCTGGCTTGTGCTTTTGTCAAAGTGTGGATTCTGGGAAGATGTATATACCCCTGTTTTTTTTTCATATTTGTGCATTTCTGAGGGCAGGAGTCACATTGGTTTAACTTACTTTGCACAGTGTTATGTCCACGCACAAGGACATACATAAGTAATCCAATGTAAAAAAAAAATGCCTGTTAAATAGGTGGCAATATGAGTGGGTGAGTAAAGGTGAGTTCAGAGAGGGAGAAATAACTCCCAGACTAAAGGATAAGGAAAGGCTGCATGAGGAAGACACCACTTGAAGTTGGACTTGGACTTGGAGCCCACTGACTGGGGCAAAGGCA
Organism: Phyllostomus discolor; assembly: GCF_004126475.2. Lineage (NCBI taxonomy): Eukaryota > Metazoa > Chordata > Mammalia > Chiroptera > Phyllostomidae > Phyllostomus > Phyllostomus discolor. The sequence continues at coordinate 29,073,044 of NC_040906.2, forward strand.
AGAGATTCTCAGAAGAGAGATTAGCAAATAAAAATGACCCCTGTTCTCTCTGCATGTGTTCTTTCATACTTGTTGGCAGCATACTATCTTACTACTAGAAAAAGATAAACACCCAAGTACCTTTTATATAACTGGTCAACTTTTTTTTGCTTATGTGGAAAATGAATATATTTGAATTCATTCACCGTTAGAATAAAGTGTCTTATAATAAGCATTCAAAAAATAATGGAATCCTTTGTGACGTGCCAAACGCGATGCTTTCTTTAAGAAAATCTGCTGGTGCCATTATAGTGGAAGTTATTATTAAAACAGAAAGGAAAAATGCAGTACCTCCTCTGACCCCAGAAGTTTCTCAGGTTTGGTCAAGAAGCAGAAGGAGTTCACGCCTTCAAGATGTTCCTCCGTCACAATGTCCACCACGCCTGGCAGGCTGAGCGCTTCCGACAGATCGATAGACCTGGATGGGGCATGCAGAGCAGGGCCCTCAGAGCAGCCCGCAGCCCCGAGAGTGGGGGGACTGGCCCAGTTGGAGAGTAAGAATGGAGGGAGGTGAGATAAGCTCTCTACCAGACAACTGGGGAAAGGCTCCTGAGACAATGAAGTTAATAGATAGAGGGACAAACTGTATTAAATTCTACATTTCGACCCCATTTCACCTCCAATCTGCATTGAATGTCACCGACAAATAGCTCACCCTGCTCATTCCATTACTTTCCACAAATGTGACTTAGAGGAAAAGGCAATCATTGATGTCTATCAGGTAAGAACTTTATCACTTACACAATCTTAGCGTGAGCTCTTGAACTTGTTACAAAAGCCAAGAACAGTTCTCTATCCACAGTGGGCATGTCGTCACAGTAGATGGCTTCGCCCGTGGCATGCTTAATACCAGACAGGTGCATGATGGGATGGCCAATTGGGTCTTGAGGAAGCTGCTTTGGGTCTACATTCTGTTTAATTAATAACCAACATATCGTTTTTATAATCATAAACATCTCCTATAAGCTGGTAGCTATGTAATTTATACCTAGACCAGAACACTTCTGAAAATGAAAAGTATCACTATTAACAGGACCATAAGTTTATTTCAATAATTCAACAGGGAAACTTGGAAGGATGTATAGCCACAATGTTGCTCTCCCTCCCCCTTTACCTTCTTGAATATAGACCACACATACTACTATCTAATACTATCTGTATAAGAAAATGAATATAAATCTCCCTTCCTGGTACTGTAAAATTATGTCACTTAATGCTAATGCTTATATATTTCCTTAATTGTCACTATCAAATTACGTTACTGCTTGTATCTAAGCATGGTGCATATATTTTGCAGGAGAGCACAATGACATCATGACTGTGTTTATGGAAAATGGTGAGGCCGTATCTTCAATCAGAAGAGAACTTTTCTTCCTATTTTGAGTGAAAAAGCCTAAGAAATAATGGATAAAACTCATGACTCAGTCACTTCTGATGAAAGAATGAAGCCAAAGGAAGATGCATGTTTGGTGATGAGTGACTAATGCTACTCTTTCTTACAGACCTGTGGTGGCGGCAAGCGTCTTGCTACTGGTTCCATAAGTACCTTAAATATGTTTCATTAACCAAAGAAGAAATGTCTCCCCCTGTATTTCAGCTTTCCTAGTCGGTTGGTTATTGGGGGGAGAAAGTTGGAGCTATAAACAAAGAAGGAGTTAAGAGACATGACACAGGACAAGCTTGGAGACTGAGGTGAAGGCCGGGCTGGCTAAGGAGGCTGGTGATGGGAGCACAGGAGGTGGAAATTCCGGGAAAATTGCCAACCAAGTGACCACTCCTTAGAGGGAGAGGGCGGCTCTGGGTCTAGAGCTCTGCCTGAGGAGCTGTTGCTATGCTGTGCTGGGCAGGCCCAGCCACAGCTGGCTGCGCCAGCATTGTGTTTGGAACTAGGGCTGAGGTCCAACCCCCAAAGGCTTTCTCTGGCAGACTTGGGGGTAAAGGGAATACAGTAGGTGGATCAGGGTGAGGCCTGGAATGCGCTCTGGAAGGTCTCCCCTTCTCATCCCATCTATTGTCCCACACTGAAGTGTAGGACACTTGAGCCCTGGTGAGGCAGGGACTCTTTCTCTGAGATGAGCCTCACAGCACTGGCCACGTCATAGGGCAGGAGGGGAGAGAGCACACATCACCAACAGAACACGCGCTGCCTAAACCGTCACCAGGGAAAAAGGCACCATGGAAGCTGACCTATTTCCAATGCAGTATCATTTAAGGCATCTAAGGGGAAAAGGTAAATACTTTTGTATTTGATTACTAGACTGTGCAGGTTGAAAAACATATGCAGTACATATTGATGGTAAATAAGACATTTGAGTCCATCTAAAGTGGCATTTCAATCATAGCTGACTTTCCAGAGTCAAAGGCATCCAACAAAAAGCTCTCTGAGGCTCTGGAAGTGAAGAGAAGACCCTAGCTGTCCAGGACCCCACTGATGTTTTTTGTTTTCTTCTCCTTTCTGAACATCTGGATTTAATGGAACAAATACCATGAATGGAAGAGTACCATCATGCCTATGATGGGAACTTTGTGTAACGATAACTGTGGAAAACATGCTTCTCCAGTGCCCTCTTGCCGCTCTCGGGCCTCCAGAGGAGGGCTCCTTGCTCATAGCCCACCTGCCTGAGGGAGGCAGAAATAAACCTGCGGCTTGAGATGGATCAGCAGGAGGGAAGAGGAGAGTGGCATGTGTAATATGAAAACATGTTCAGCATTCTTATTGGTTATTTGGAAAATGGGGAGAAAAAAACCTATTGCTTTCATAATACAAATGACAAAGATAAAACACCAGTCATGTTTTGGCTGACAATTATACATGAAAAGTAGAGTCGTTTTCAAAATTCATTTGGCAAAAGACACACGTAGGATGCTCTGAATTTATCCCTATTTCATATAAAATTTACTGTTTTATAGTAAGATATGTACTCACTGATAAGCATTTATTGTTTTAATATCTGTGTTTGTTTCATTTAAATGTAAACTTTAATTTTGTAGTGACTATAATACAATGCACAAAAAATAATATTGGCTAAGGTTTTGGTTTTGGTTGTTGTTGTGGTCATCCTGACTTTAAAAGATAGAAAGCAAAAGCTTATCAAGAAAAATAATTTAGGCCTTGGCCCAAGCACCATTGAATAAAGGTAGGCCTGGGGCCATGTAGGTGGATAGAGGAAAGAAGGGAAAATTTTTCACACTGGGACTGAGGCATGACGAGGGCTTTGAAGCAGCCCAGCACACACCAGCCCCACCGACACAGCTCGCGGCGCTTCCTTCTGACCCAGTGCTCTCAGCAGGCCTTCTCCCGCTCTCCTTCAGGGAGCTGAGATGGTGATCAAAAGAACAAAACTGTGTGAGTGCTCCATTAGTTACGGTTTTCATGTTCCGGAGAGTGGGGATCGACTCCCTCCGTAAGGCAGGCTCCAAGTGCTACACCATGAGGCTGTGCTGGGCTGTGAACTTGAACAACATTCGTGTGAAAGATCACCCACACCTTTTTTTTCAATTCTAGAAGATTTTTCCTTTCTGAAGAGCAAAATTCCAGGCAGTTCATAAGCTTAGACACTAAGGAAACACATCTGTAGGTATCTGTAGAGACCCTGGGACTTTCCTGTGATATAATGCACTTTACTGTAAATAATAAAACACATAGCATTGAAAAAAAAAAGCCCTTGAGTGTTGCAGGTTCAATTCCCAGTCAGGGCACATGCCTGGGTTGCAGGCCATGACCCCCAGCAACTGCACATTGATGTTTCTCTCTCTCTCTTTCTCCCTCCCTTCTCTCTCTAAAAATAAATAAATAAAATCTTTAAAAAAAAAAAAAAAAAGAAAGAAAAAGCCCTTGAAACCTTGTTGTGTGCGGCCTGCCAAAAGACTGAAGAACTATCCCAAAGTGTATCTTTGCCCTAGTCTATAATCAAATACAAACTTGATGATCTCAGCGGAAGGCATCACACTGTATTTCTGGTGTCGGCTATGATGAATCTCCTGGTGAAAGAGGTTGTACTTGATACTTGCTGCTGCTTGTTCTGTGGCTAGAGAAGTGCGGGAGGAGGAATGCCGTCCCCTCAAACTGCCGATCTCTTGAAGCTCGTCAGACTGCTTCCGAAGCAGATGAACTGACGTGGGGAGAAAACGCTCATTGTGAGTGCTGATGCTGCCCTGGGGACGTGGGTATTTGTGTGTGTGAAAAGCCACAGGAAAAACAGAAACAGACCTCAGCCGTGTGGGAGATACACTGCTTCCAAACCTCGTCTTGCAATCCAGAACAGCAAGGTCCCTTTTCAGGTTATCAGCTACATGAAGATTATCACTTTTCTTTGAATGATTTGAATGCCCATTCATTTATTGTGATTCTTTTCTAAAGTTTACTCCATTGCCGGGGTTAGGCATTTATAAGCCAAAGATTGCAGCTGCCTTATTTGCAGAACACCAGGGAAGATGGCAGCTGTTTTTAACAGTCAAAATAACCATTTTCAGTGGAGTTTGGTGTGTTTGAATTTTTGAACGTATTAAACCTGAAACCCGAAGGGTATAGGCCGACTTCAATGTCCATTGCAATGTACCATAAGCTTTTGTAATGAAGTCCAACCACATATTCAACGTTCTTGACTTAACAAAACCCTCCAGGTAAACTTTGTTAAAAATAATTTCAAGGGAAACCACATTGAATCTTATCCACTTCACCAACAGGATGACTTCAGGTAATACTTTTATGATGTGGCAGAAAATTCTATTTGAAAGTTATGAGAATTCTGTTCTCTCTGATAGTTAGCTTTTGTTGGGAGAGCTGGAAATAGCTCTTAGAACCATGTTTGATCCAACTCTAAAGTGCAACTCACAGAAAAACCACTAGGTGAATGAGGATCGGGGAACAAAGTATAGTCATATTCAAACAAAATAAATTAGCAGCTCTTTGAAAAAAGCATTACTTCATTTCATCACCTTCCAGGGCTTGTTTTCTCTGCTCCTCGGAAAAGCAAAGCAAAGCAGCCCCGTGGCCCTGACACAGAATGAATGGGACTGCGGCTGCTCTCCGACTTCCTGGTGGCCGAGGGCAGAAGCCGGTGGCAAGCCAGCCAGCTCCCTCGCACCCACGGCGTGAGGCCACAGAACCAAATATACAACCTTCAAGATCAAAACAGACTTTTAAAAAAATTACCATCGGTAGCTAGGTTTTCAGTCACAATGATTCCTGGATTTTGAAATTTTAGACTGTGAGTTCACCAGAAAGGGACCTCAGGCTTATAAAGCTTGACCATCTGAGGCGTCAGTGGGGATGGCTGAGTGAAGGGGTCACGGCCTGGCTCCTTGAATTAAAAAATGCCACTGACCTGGTAGTTAACTGCACTCCAGCGATGTCTAGAATAAAGGTCTTCTAAAGCACTCTCATACTTGTCTTCCAGGCTAGGATAGTGAACGGGGTCCTAAAAAGTAGAAACATTACAGATATTTAAAATGTGCCCAAGCGGTCTTGGAAGGGAAGCTAGCGTGGTTCTTAACCAGCAGCCCTATCCTGGAACTAACATTTATTAAGGACTGGCCCGCTTCAGAACGCCGGAGGTGCAGCAGCTCCCCAAGGTCCGGGGCACGTGCTCTGGGAGGTCCACACACTAGGAAGAGACATCTCTGCTTCTTACGGTTCTCTCACATGTAAGTCCTAAATGATTTGAGGACTCAGAAACTGATAAAACAGGAAGATAGAAGCTAAGTAAATAAAATGAAAGGGGATAGGATGCTTAAGCCAGGAAAAAGTCAGAGCCAAAGCACCCCATTGTGCATGCGCACAAAACTGCCGGGCACCCCCAGGCCACCTGGAGAGAAAGGAAAACGCAGAGACTGCCTCCCAGCCACAGCGTCTGGGGTCCCAGGAAGAACGCTTCTTAGAGCTAGGGGAAATAGGTCGGTTAGGTCTCTATCCAAGGATTTAAACATTATGCCTCATGGTTATTTTATACGTTAAGAATTTTAAATAAAAAGTTAAAGCCAGCAAAATCTTTACTGAATTGAGGAAACTGAATTGAAAGTATGAGATTACAAGCCAAGAGTCTTTAAATTACATCACTTAGTTCACCCAGCGGATTATATGAGTTTGCTGTTCATTGGAGCAGTCTACAATTGGCTTTATTTTTTCTCTTGTGATTACCTGGTGGTGATAATATGTCTCTTTCATGTGATTTCAAGCTTTTGTTCTCAAAAATTTGATAGGACTGTTTTGGTTCTTAGCTGCTCCCATGTATAATGAGAAGAAACCCACAGAAGCAATGATAAGAGAGAGCTTTGTTCCTCTTATTTAAAGTGATCATACCACTAATCTCTATACCACATTAAGAACGTTCCTGGCCTTTACTCAGTTGGTGGTAGCATGGGATTAATGAGGCTAATATGGTACAAGTTCCCTTTGGGTCCAGCAGATTTATTCAGAGAAATTTTTTTTCTTGTGTCCTCCCAAGCCAACAATCGTGTAACTAAGATTGTCAAAAGGGAGACCAGGCAAGAGAATGCCTGGGTAACTACTTGATTACCACTACTGCCGAGTCTCTAGGCAGCCTTCACCATGTTCCTCTAAAGCCCTAGGCACCATATGAAGCCCTTTCCCTATGATGGCCCATTTTACAAAAACGTTGTGGAGTGGCCACCATCATCATCATCTTATAGGTGAGAGAAACAAAGCTGAACCAGAGCAGAAAGCCAAATGCACAGAGGTTGCCCTCAACAAGTGGAAGAAGTACTTTATTGAGGGAAAATAGATTCAAATCATTAACGAGTTTTCTGCACACCACCTGGACAAACAATGGATCAGAAACAAAATACCTGAGTCATGCTCTGTGCTCTACTTGCGACCCCTGCCCAAGCTGCCAAGCCACCCACAGACAGCCCCAAGTGTTCCCAGCAAGCCTGAGTGTTTCTGATTTGGGCTGTCTTTGCTGTTCTGCTGCTGTTTAGCGGGGAGTTGCTGCCTCCACTTTGGGTATCACCATGGCCCCTAATCCAGGAAAAGCTAATACACGGTCAGTTCCACTTACCATCCTCTTTAAAATCTGTGACACTTCCAGGTAGAACTTGAAGAGGAAGCTGACGATAAGAGTCCTCTTGAACTCCACCTTCCCACCTGGAGCTGAACCTGGTAGGAAGACTTCCTCCAGAACCAGCCTGCAAGCTGCGTCCAGCATCTCTTCATTCCAGGGCCTGTGAGGGTTCAACAAGAAGACTCCTTGCCTGACAGGACTCATTACCTCGCAGGCTCATCGAGTGTTGAAGACAAATAGCTACAACCTAATGCATGAAATAAGAGTACATGCATCCATGTTGGCAACCCACGTGCAAAGCACAGTCTACCCCTCTCAGGTCCCTAGCCCAGGCCTCCCTCTTCCTCATCTGTAAAAGGGAAATAGTAGTAGAACTCACCTTGTGCAATGGTCATGAGAAAGAAATGACAAACTGTGTCACGTCCTTAGCCCAAGGAGCAAACAACCCTATGTCACTAGAATGTTTACTGCAAGACAGGTTTTTGTTCTAAGCTCCTTAAATGTATTCATTTATTTAATCTTCTCAACTGTCTTCTTGGTGGAGATGATTGTCCCTTTTGACAGATGAGGAAACTGAGCTATCATAAGGTTAACTAAGGACTGAGATCACATAATCAGTAGGGGCTGAGCTGAGATTTTGACCCAAGCATTTTGGCTCAATTGAGCTTGTGTTTTTAACTATTACTCTCTACTCCTTAGGAAATGGCAACTGATACCTAGTAAGTATTCAAGAAATATTGGTTGTTAGGATTACCTACAGATATTAAACATAGGGTAAGCAAGTGCATTTAACTATTTATGATAAAGCAAACTCCCCCAATCTGTTTTTCATTATGGTAAATTATTCTCTCAACAAATAATGTAAATGTACTCATCTTGCTTACTGTATCTATGTGCTACTGAGGTATACCCCTCCCTTTCTCTCTCATGTACAGACTACACGATTCCCACTTCAGAATTCAGTAAAATCAAGACGTGCAAATAATTATAAAATCTTACTGGGATTCCATACCATTAAATAAAAAGGTACGAAGCATTTTTCCTCTTGTAATTGCACATCATCAAAAAAAAGCTGTTCTGTCACTTGGAGTCTAAGGACGTGATGCCATACCTTCCAATGAGCTTCTGGCAGGAGTTCTTTGCACAGATGGTGGTGGGACCAACACCTCCATACGAGATGGATAACTCTCTAACGGTGCCACTCCCCTCTCCAAAAAAGACTCTCATTCCTGAATTGACGATTGCGAGTGCATTCTGTTGCCTCTGGGCTTGCCGGAAGGCTGACACAAATTCCCACTGCAAGCGGAAGGAACCGACACATGCAGAAACACCCTGCGTTTCCAGGAAGGGCACGTGTGTTCTAGGTAGGGTACATATGCTACCTCACAGATCCTTGCCACACTCTGTTGAGGGCTGAAGGGTGTCCTCTCAAAGTTCATGCCTTTAAGCCCTAACTCCCAGTAGCTGAGAATGTGACTACATTTGGAGACAGGCTCTTTAAAGAGACAATTCAGTTAAAATGCAGTAATTAGGGTAAACACTAGCCCTAACATGGTAGTGTCCACATGAGAAAAGACAACTTAGACACATATATAAACTGAGGAAAGATTATGTGAAAACACAGGGAGAAGAAGGTCATCTACAAGCCAAGGAGAGAGGCCTCAGAAGGAACCAACTCTGTTGACACCTGGATAGCTGATTTCCAGCCTCCAGAACTGTGCGAAAATGACTGCTGTGTAGGCCACCCATTCTGTGGCACTTTGTTACGGCAGCTCCAGCAGACTAACACCCCCTCCAGGGCAGGCTTGATTATTCCCTTTTTATAGATGAGGAACCTAAGGCTTGGAGTGAGTCAGTAATTAGTCCAGGGTCACAGAAGATCTTGAAACCTGGATTCAATCTTGAGTTTAACTCCACTTTTTCCCCCACTATGTTCTTTTGCAAATATATTTTTTGTGGCTTCTTTCAAACCCCACGATTTAGGTAGAAATACATTTCCATGGAATTTTTTTGCTTATATATTTGTTCTCTTATTAAATGTATTGGGGTGACAGCAGTTAATAAAATGATACAGCTTTCAGGTGCACAATTCTATAATGCATCAAGTCTTATTTGGGGAAAAGCCTCATGTCACAAAGGTTATTAAAAAATTAAGAAAGTAACATTAGAATTTGGGGTGGGAGAAGAATAAGAGAGAGGGAGGCAGGGACAAAGGTCTTTTGACTCCAGGAATGGTGGAAGACTACATAACACAAAGAAAAGGACCATATTTCACCGTTCATAATACACACATTTTGGCCCAAATTTTTGAGGGAAAAGTCAGGAAGCGCATTATACATGGGAAGTACCTGAAATACCTTGTATCTGTTCTTGTGTTTTGTAATTATTTGTTACATAAAATTTCTTGTATCATAGTACATTCAAAAATAAATGCTTAAATTTCTTTCTAATACAAAAACCAAGAATCTAAATATAAATAAGTGAGTAATTGAAATAAAAAATTAAAATGAAAGATCTTTTTCCTGAAAGTCTGGGCCAAAAATGTGGGTGCACATTATACATGGCAAAATATGGTAAGTAGTTACAGAACAGCCATGGGGAAGTAAAGTACAGCATAGGAAATGGAGTGGCCAGAGAACTTATACGCAGGACCCACGGACATGAGCAATGGTGTGGGGACTGCCTGAGGGAGTGGGGGTGCTGATGGAGGAGGGCAAAGGGGGAAAGCCTGGGACAACTGTAGCAGCATAATCCATAACATATAATTAAAAAAAAAAAAAAGAAAGGACCATGCTCACCTTCCTGGAGTAGGGGATGTTCACTGAGATCAAGATTTCTTCAGGCTTCAGATCTGCACTGGGGCACTTCCTGAGAAACTGCTCGTTTAAAGGAATCTGTCGTCCTCCTTCTGTGGACAGAAATGACACCCTTGGGAACCTGTACCATCAGTCAAACGCCCCAGACCTGGGACATAATTCTACCAAACACCTGAGGAAACTGACTGTTGGGGAAAAGAAGGGCTCTTCCTGTGCTTAACAAATCTTTCACCCTATAAAGGCATCTTCTGTTTTTTCTTTCTTGGCTTATAAACACAAACATCTAGCCGTGTAGCCCAGAGGGCAGGCAGAACAGGACCTCTTCCTGAACAGCACAATGCATGGGGAGCTTTGTAAACAGGGAGATGGTATCCACACCCCTTTTCATATTCCAATCAAATCGTTCAACAAACACTTAGTGTTTATGATTGGGGCCCCTACTAGGTATGGCAATGAGTGATAAATTGCCTTGAATGAATTTTTATAGTAGTGAGGTAATATCTTGTTTATGTCTTTTTCCAGCACCTTAAGAACTTCTGTTCTTTAATCAATATTTTTGAGGGAGAAACTGTTTAAAGCTATAATGAAATAAGACTTTGGTGGGAGAAAAGCTAAGAAACTTTTGATTTTTATAGTCACATCACAAACCTCTTTCTCAGTATGTGATCTTTGCAGGGATGCTACATAAATTGGCATTTCTGAATGAAAATCTTCCTCTTTAGGATAATTCTGTGCTTTCAATGATATGAAGAGTACGTATTTAATAGTGTAGATAATAGAAAGATAGTCTCTATTTTAAAATTAAAAAAAAAACCCAGATTTATAGAGGACCAATTAGAATTTCCTAATTGCTGCAACCAGAGCGGATTGGGGGTACCTGAGTGGGGGTGACAGATTAGAAAAGACACAACACAGACAGTTGAAGGAAAAGCAGGGACCAGGTGGGACACTGTCCTCTGACGGAGAGACAATGAGCCCTGACACGAGCTCCGCGTTTATTTTATAGGGGCTGGTTAGATAAAGCTCAAGGACACTTTGCAAACTCAGGGAGACACTGCAGGCACAGACTGTCCCATTCCCAGGCTGACCCAGGTGGAATAAGAAATAAATTAAAAGGCCCTGGCTGGTGTAGCTCAGTGGATTGAGTGCTGGCCTGTGAACCAAAGAGTCACTGGTTCGATTACCAGTTGGGCACATGCCTGGGTTGCAGGCCAAGTGTCCAGCAGGGGTATGTGAGGGGCAACCACACACTGATGTTTCCCTCTCTTTCTCCCTCTTTCCCCTCTCTCTAAAAGTAAATAAATAAAATCTTTTAAAAAAGAAATAAATTAAAAGTCCTGAACTTAGTTTCAAAAACAAAGCTCAAGTAAATACCAATAAAATAAGCCTAACCATCGTACAACAGAAAAAGGTCTGGAGGCGTCTGTCCGTGACAGACTATGTGTGAGCACACTGCATGGTGCGGGTGCCAGCACTCTCCTGGGCTGCCTGGGGAATGTCACCAACAAAGGACCCAGTCGTTCTCAAGAGCCTCTAGTTCTGTCCACTGCTTGGATCCCAGCCGGACACTACCGACCCAAGTGCGGTCAATGTCGGGTGACCAGTATGGGAAAATATCTGGCCCTGGTCCTCAGAAAGGAAGAGATGAAGACATTGGAAGTGTGTAGAATCAGGACCAAACTGACCAACTTTCCAGCATCCAGAAAGACAGAGGGAATTATTGACAGTATAAAGAATAGTCATTTTCAAAACCGGACTTCCTGAATGCCCAGAGAGACAAAGGGTGGAAGGAGGTTTAACAGTCCTCAGGAGGGCGCTGTCACTCACCCTTGGAGAGCAGGTTGAGGGTGCAGTTGCCCACAGCCAGGATGGGGTTTAGATCGGAATCTAGATGTCTGCTCACGATGTGGCCCCCTAAAGACTTTTTAAAATAATAAGTTATTTTCACTCCAGTTGTGTAATTATAAAAACACAAGAGATAAAGTAAGAATCAAACAAGGCTTTGGAGAACCATTCTTTTTGCTTGTTTCAAAAGAATGAAAATGTTACGATTGTTAGGGACAGTCTTCAAGCCACACCCACCAGTTTCCTGTCATCAAGTACATACAGCCATGTTCCTGATCTGAGACCCAGCCAGAGTGCGCAAGTGCTTCAGGAGGGCCTGGTACGTCTGCGTCTTCTCCTCCGGGAGCTTCAGGACTGCATCAGCCAGGATGTCCTTCACCTGCGCCAGGCTGAGGCCGGCACCTAAGGTCAGCCCTGAAATGAAACCATTTGTAAATAATATGATGTGATCACTGCTGACCTGGAAATGTGCCTTCGTTTTCAGGTTACAGATTCCGGACCTTTATGCTGGATTCGTGCTGTCCTGCTCATTGGTGGTGATGAAGGTGCTGGGATGGGAGTGGTGCTGGTGGGGAAGGTGCTGGGATGGCAGTGATGCTGGTGGGGAAGGTGCTGGCGATGGCAGTGGTGCTGGGGGGAATGTTGTGATGGTGGCTAAATGTTTCGAACACTCACTGGGTCAAGCACTACAGTGAATGCTCCACAGAATCTTTTTGAGTCCTAACAAGCTTTTGAGAAATTATTAGCTCTATTTCACAGGTTAAGAAACAGACTCAGTTAAGAAACTTAAGTTTTTCCAGCTAGTATGTAACACAGACAGGAATTAACCTCCAGAACCAGGCTCCAACCTCACATTTATACTGTGTCTCATCATTGCCATTACATCAATTTCCTTATCAGAATGAAAAAGAAAAAATAGTCTGGAAGTTGCTTAAGGCATAAACTTGCTTTACTTACTACGGTGCTTCTGGAGAGCAAAGACAGTGTTCTAGTCACGCTTATCTTCTGTCCAGCACTCAGCACAGTGCCCTTTCCTGACTAGTTGTTACATTTCTCCGATACGGTGTGCAAAGTTATTCAGTAAAAATCTGACGACTCAGACTATTAGTATCTCATGTAATTATAGAGAATCCTTCCCTGAGCCTCCTCCAGAATACTATCATTCTAATAAGAAGAGACTCTCTCTGTATATTGTAATTAAGAATAATTATTTTTTCTGGTTATTTGCTAGGCAAACAAGATAAATGATTGCATTTTAACTAAGAAAACAGGGGCCTTGAGAACTCACCGTTGTATGCATAGTTCACAACATTCAGTTCTTCAATTCTGTCAGGAGAAATGACGACTGGGTGAAAGACACCTTTAAACTTCACTTCAGGCCCTGAAGGGTTAGGAAAAAATGAGAAGACCAGGATAAAGGGGGATAACTGCCTTGTTAACTTTGAAATTGTTACTGATGTCTTTAAATATATGGAAACTACGTATCTTTCTACTGGTACGTTCGTTGCCAAGCTACACATGCACAGAAGGAATAGCCAGACGGATTTTCACTACACGGGGGACTCTTAGGACTTGTCAGCCTTAAGACTTGGCCGATGAATCCAAGACAACCTGTGGCATACTCAAAATTCTTTTGGGGAAGACTCTTCGAAGCAGCAGGCAGTCAAACTGAGTTTACAACAGATACAATAGAAAGACCCTATAACTGCAACACACACCTACTAAGATGCCTACTAAGATACAGTGAGAGAGAAAATAAAGAACATTTCAAATACGAGCCCCTGATGGGTCTCCACAGGGAAAGACAGCAGCTGTCACTGAACTGCACCTGACTGGTTGTGAGGCAGGCCTCCTGGGGGCAGCTGTGGCTCTGTTCCAGTCAGGGGCAGTGGGAACTGACTTATGTAAGGGGAGTTGTGACAGTCTTCCCGTGGGGCTGAGGAAGTCAAGGCGGAATCAGGCTGATTTTCCTGAGACTTGCACATATGAGGTTCTTTTCCCCAACACACTTTTCCCAGGTTTCCTCATACGAGGCCCTTGGTGTCCTGCATACCTGTAGAGGTGTTCCCCATGATGACGGGGGCCTGGGGATACTTGACTTTAGCTTCTAGAAGGTCCTTCAGGGTCACTGGAGAAATCCACGTCATTCTATCACCACCAAACACTCTGGTCCTTTGTGGTTGTTTCTCAGCCATTATCTATTGAAAAACCAGTAGAGACTTGAGGTTATTTTATGACAACATTTTGACCTCTTTTTGCTCTATCTTTGCAGGCACAGAGAAAGGAAATAGAGATTTTTTTTTAAAAGATTTTATTTATTTATTTTTAGAGAGGGAAGGGAGGGAAATAGAGAGAGAGAGAAACATCAATGTGTGGTTGCTGGGGGTCATGGCCTGCAACCCAGGCATGTACCCTGACTGAGAATCGAACCTGCGACACTTTGAAATAGAGATGTTTTAATAAATAAAATAAAAATGACCTAAAAGTACAGGTTCACTAGGAATCAGAATAAAAATATGACAATATTTTACTCCTTCTGGGGACTGTCCCAATGCCTGTTTTTGGTGTTTTTATAACTCAAAGGAATTCATTTCAATGTTTGAAAATGTTTTAACATGCTTAATTTTGTCAAAACATCCTGTGGAAGAATACGCTTTCTACTTCTGGTAGAAAACATGTCTAAACCTGCAAATGTTGTGATGTCATTTCCTAACATTTTTTATAGATACTAACTGCTGCTCCTTACATTCACCTGCCTCCTCAAGGTGCCTTCATGCTTTCTCCCCCATCTCTGCACTGGTCCCAACTCTAGACCTTGAACTAAGGATGATGGGTGGATATTGCCTGTTTGCCCATCAGCCTTTGAGAGGATGTGTGAGCAAATACACTTCCTACCATTTCACCATGGATTCCTCTAGGCAAACGCAACTTTGCCTTAACTTACCATTAGCTCGGGAGGAAAAATCAATTCCTGAGTTGGATCCAACGGCAGAAACTCTTCTTCTGAGAAAAGTTTTTGACTTGTCTTAAAAAGAGAAAGTACCAAAAGTTATTGTCATCAGTGAGCTCTAACTAGTGCACTTTAAATCCTTTGTGGGACGAGGCCAGAAAAACAGAGACACACAGAGACAGACCAAAAAAAAAAAAAAAGCAAGCAGCTGGCCAGCTGTAATCTCTGGGCTCAAAGTTGAGGGCCCTGAGAGACCTGGTCTTTAGCAAGCGGTGTGGATGTCAGGGAGCCTCCAGCACCCTGTGATCCCTCCACACTCTCTCTGGAGCCCGGGGAAGGTGGAGCAGGCGGCAGCAGCACCAGGCCCAGCTGAGAAGGGGAACATCTCCCCGAGTGCCCACCTGCTCTTGCATCTCCCTGACATCTCCGCTTTGCTCCTTCTGGCCCTCGAAAAAAGACTTGAAGGAGGCTTTTTTAAAAAACTAAGAAACACTAAGGTATCAATATGTTTTCTCTCCTATAGATGGCTGTTCTTTGAACGAGAGTAATATCTGGAATGAGGAATGAAGTTGTCAGGGTTGGGTATTTTGGTGGGGGGGCTAGCGGTGGGGGAGACAGAGATGGGGTGAGAATGGGAGAGGGGACACACCTCAAACTGAGTTAACATCGGCAACCTTTTATTCTTCCCAAAAGTCAGCGGGTCTCTGATTATGTCCTGAGAAACCCTTACAGAAAATTTATATTTCACTGACCTCATCTCCTTCCTCAACTTCTGGTAATCCATTTATCCCTTGGTTCAAACAGCAAACCCCGTTTTCTTTACTTTGGCAGCAGCCAGAAGTCTAGTGGGTGAAAAAACAAGTAACCAAGAATTTATTCTGATTCTACTAAGAATTTTTCAGCTTTATTGAAGTATCATTAATAAATAAAATGGTACACTCTTAAAGTATACAATGTGGTCATTTGACATATATATTTTTTATTAAATAACCACCACAGTCAGGTTAATTAGCACATTTATTACCTCACATAATTACCACTTCGTGTGTGTGTCGGGGCTGGGGGAGAACACTAAGGTCTATTCTCTCAGCAAATTTCGAGTACACAGCACAGTATTCCTAACTGTTGTCACCATCATTTAAAGATCTTATAACAAGGTCTGGCACACAGCAATATTTATTAACAATGGTTTATGTTTGATATTGATATTTAGTATTTTATTAACACCAAATGTTAACACACATTATTATCACTCTGTTCTTGTTTATTGGTGTACTGATTCCATAGTTCACCTTCCAAAGGGAAATCTATGTCCCTCATTTCCAGGTTGTTTGTCCATCTAGTCATTCATCAAACATTAACGGAGTGGTTATTTAATCGGTGAATGGTGACCAGCTCTGGAGACACATGGCTTCTCCCGTCAAGCAGACCGAGGCCTGATGAACGGACAGAAGGGCAGACAGGCAGTTCCAGCACCGCGTGGGTGACCCTGTGGCAGGCTCTGCATGGTGGTGGGGGCCGCGAGAGCAGCGGGGCAGGGCGCCTGACGGGCAGGGTGACCCACAACCCGTGTCAGTGTGCCTCGGTGCTCATTCGGTGCCTGCCAGCGCAAGCCCAGGGAGTGAGGGCAAGTGCCCTGCTCCAGGTCAGATAACAAACAACGATTACAGACCCTGAGATAAGAAGTAGCCCCAAATCAGTACAAACAGCTGTTCTCCTAAGCACACCTGACAACCCCTAGTGTTTTGTTTCACTGGGGAGAAAACATACTCAACAATACGTTTCTTTGTACTCACATTACAGAAAGTCTTGCATGCATCAATTATGGGCCTGTATCCAGTGCAACGGCACAGGTTACCTAAAGGAGAAACCCCAGCTCTGTTAATCAAGGCTAGAGACAGGCACAGACTGCCAAGTGCATGATGGAAATAAGGGCCCCACCCTGGAAGGAAGCCCTATTTGGCTGACATTTCAGTCCACCGAATTTACAAAGGCAGGCTTTCTTCATCAGTAACTTGGAATATTTGCTTGACATATAAAGTTATTGCAAAGAGTGAATGAGATCATCTTTACATAGCATTCCATGTGGCGTGTGGCAGGTGGTCGGTGTCCACTATTAGGGTTTAACATCGTCACAATCATTGTTTAAAACTAAAAGCACACACACATAGAACCTACCACCAAGGGCATCGGTTAACTGATCCAGAGTGGGATCCGGATGGTTCCTGAGCAGCGTGTACATGGACATCACCATCCCGGGGGTGCAGAACCCGCACTGGGTGCCGTGGCACTTGGCGATCCTCTCCTGGAAGCACAAAAAGTTAGAAGTGCAGAATCGTGGCCTCCACCCCAGAGCTACTGAATCACAACCTGCTTTTTAACAAGATGACCAGGCAAATTGTGTGAACATAAAGGTGGGAGAAGAGGCCCCCCAAACCCCTTTTCCTCCCAGATGTCTCCCATTCTTGGGCTAGGTGGCCGTGATTACTGGTCTTCCCCGGCTTTGGAGCTTCACCCAAGGGTTTCAGCCTTCTGAATCACCAGGGGCAACTGACACATTTCCAAAAGCAGCACCCAAGACTAATTGACTAAGAATCTCCAGGGGTGCAACACAGACATATATTTTTTAAAGATTCCCAGGTGGTTTCGATTTGTAGCCCCGAAAGGGATTCACTGAGATAAAGGTTAATTCCTGGAAGTTGTTCAGAGAAATGAACTGAATTATACTCAAGTTGAGGGTGGAAACCCCAAACAAACAATAACAACAAAACAAACCCCAAGTATTTCCTGAGTCCCTTTATCTACCCACCACAGCCTTGAAGCTTTAGCACATAGAACTTTGTTTACAAAGCACCAGTGCTTGACCCTGAAAACAATCAAGAAGGAAACATTGCCCTTATTTTTCTCCCAACTCTTTGCACTCCCAGCATGTTCTCCTGGGAATCTAACTTCAAAGGCCCAAACTCACTCTGGAAGCTCTCTTCTGGTTACATCGCAACCAGGAGCTTAGCAGCAGTTACTAAATGAAAGTGTTTTCATGCCTGTGAATAGCCAAGTCTCACAAGGGTCTCCAGGCAGAATTCACACCCTCCAGGTAATCAGTTTCATAGAACATAAACAGAACCCAAGATTCCTTCAAGTCCAGAGAATTTGAAGTTTGGCCATTTTCTAGGTCACCCCAATCTTTTCCCTCTTCAGTCCTTTCCTCGTCAGTGACCCTCATCAACTGAGGTTAAAAACATGTTGCAAAGAGCATTTTTATGCCAAATGTATAAAAAACAGAAAGGCCTAGGAGTTATAGGTGCCCTTTCACTTGAGACCAAGTTCTAAGAAGGTACTGCCTTAGAAGAAAAGCCTCAACATTCATGGACAATTCCTATCATCTGTCTTCTAAACAAGCCCTAAATTTAACAAATCTTTTGGGTAGCTGAGATTTTTCATTCAGCTTTAAAATCATGCTATTCTCCGCTTTATTTTAAAAAAAAACAATATAATTATATTCCTCAATGCCCATGGCTCTCATTTCTTTGGAAGGTTGGAAGGTGTAAGGTGGATAATGAATGGGTCCCATCTAAGTAGAACATAGAAAACAAACCCAGTGATGGCAGGGTTTTTTTTTGCTGCTGTTGTTTGTTTTTAGAGAAAGTCCTCTAGTCTTTGGAAGCATCTTTCTAAGTCAGTCATGAAACACCCACACGGCCCTGGTGTCACTCCTGGTTCCAGCCTGGTTTCATCTGCCAGCTGACGGAGCAGGAGGGCCCAGACCACTCTACCGTGTTCATCTCAGGGGCTCATCTTGACATTAATGGTTTTCGAAGCCCAGAAATCCTCCGAAGAAGAGGCCCGCCCTCACCTGAACAGGATGAATCCTGGTCTTGGTGCTCCCTATCCCTTCCACCGTTGTGATGGCAGCACCGTGCACGGAGCATACAGGGATCAGACAGGCGTTGGCTGGGTAATGTCTTCAGAATGCAGAAGAAAAGCACAAATGACACTGTATCCAGTGGGGAAGGGGACCAAACGTTCACTGAGCACCTCCAGTAGGGAAGGGCTTCTACAATGCCCCTGGCTTTGCATACAGATTTCACCCTTAGCTCATGTTCATTTTACAAAAGTAGAGTCTCAGGGTCAGAGTGATTTGCTCAGGGACACAGCTGGAGTGCCAGACAGGATTCAATTCCACACCTTCAAATTCTAACTCCAGAACAGTTTCCGCTAACTTTTTTGTTCCCTTGAATGAGGGCCTGACACTCTCCTCTCTGGAGCATATTCCATCTTCCAGGCAGGTGCCCGAGCCAGGGATGGGTTGGAAATATGGTGCATCTGAAACCGCTCCAGAAGAAGGAATAGGGTGTGGGACACGGAACTCCCTAATCCCACAAAACTACTGCTTGAAAATGTCCACCTCAAAATGACTCCTAGAATGTTCTCATTCACCAAACAGAACTATAAATGAAATGGCCAAGAAATACGTGAAACATATGTTCGACTTCAAAATAACCAATAGCAATTCAAATTAAGCAATGAGAAACACCATTTTTATCAAATATTTTAAAAAGTTGTAATATGCATGACTACCAAAGGTTTGGAACAATGAAACTCATGTACTGTTGAATAAAAATGTAAATTGACAGACTAGAGCTCTCCTGGGAGACATTTCACTGGAAGGTAAAAAACCTTTCAGATGCAAACACTCTTTTACCCTCTATGAGAGTCCCCTCTATGGATGTGTTATAAACCGTCATTCACACACACACACATCACTGACACACACACATCACTGA
The DNA here is from genome assembly GCF_004126475.2 of Phyllostomus discolor. Taxonomy (NCBI): domain Eukaryota; kingdom Metazoa; phylum Chordata; class Mammalia; order Chiroptera; family Phyllostomidae; genus Phyllostomus; species Phyllostomus discolor. The sequence continues at coordinate 29,092,500 of NC_040906.2, forward strand.
CACATTGCTTATAATGATGAACAACTAAAAATGATCTATTTGGGGACTGATTTTGGTGCACTCAAGCAATGGAACATACATAACCATTAAAATTACATTTATTATTTTCAAAAGATGTTCATGAGAAGTTAAGCAAAATATACAGGTTTCTAAACAGTCATATGCAGTATGCTACTATACGTACACACACAAAAGAAAGATCAGAGGAGGGACTGGATTGGGAGTAAAAAGGAGAAAACTGTATTTGAACAATTATTAAAATAAAATAAAGAAAGATCAAAAAGATATTCACTTATAGATAAATGTAAATATTTATCGAGTGCCTACTATGTGCCAGGCAGAATTCTGGATGCTGGGATTCGTGCTAGGATTCATGCTAGGATTCATTGGATAAAATCCCTTCCTGTGTAGAGTGAATATGTTAGTGAAGGGGAGACAGGCAATGCCTATGTACACAGACAACACAGACTTACATACATAAACTGAGAGGGTGAGAAGTGCTATGCATTAATTAATATAGACTAAGGGAACTGGGAATTGCAGAGGTAAGGTGGGGGTTGCTATTAAGGGGTGATCAGGGAGGGCTGAGAATGGTTTTGCTGAAACCTGAATGATTGGAAGGAATCAGACATGAAGGGTTGCTGAAACCTGAATGATTGGAAGGAATCAGATATGAAGGGTTGTGGGCGAAAACATTCTAGGCAGAGGGACAACACATGGATGGGCCCTGAGGCAGAAATGAGCTTCGGATGTGCAAGGACGGAGTGAGGGACGGAAAGGAGGCCAGTGAGGCTGGAGCCCCGTGAACACAGGAGGGTGACAGGACTCCGGGATGAGAGACAGGCAGGAACAGGGCAGGTAATGAATGGCGAAGGGTCGGAGGGACAGGAGTTTGAATATAGATTCAAGGCAACAGGTTTTTCAGTTCAGATGTAGAAAGTGGTAAGAGACCTTTCACTCTCTTTCTAAAAACTTTAACCAGTCTTATAAGCTTTATGGTCATAGTTTTTAAAAATTAATGAGATGTGTAGGATGGAAACTGTAAGAGAGAGGAGATACAGCCACTCTCATCTCCAACTGACATGGACCGGGGAGAAGGGCTCTGCCTTAGTTAGACAGGAGTAAGAAGGAACCAGACCAATTTCCAGCAAACTTTTAACAGCTCCATGTGGGCTGATGGAACAAAGTAAAATACAAATCTGGACTCACTATTTCCAAACTCTTCCCCACCAGACTTCATTCACTGAATGCTGAGGGCAGGGAGGGGGTGCTGAAAGACACTCTCCAGGCAAATTGGCCCTCAGACAAGGAAGATGTGGGGGGAGTGGGGGAGGGGAGGGAACACCATGGGCACTCAGGCTGCACAGAGTGCAGGGCAGCTGGCCACCCTCCAGTGCTAGAGACAGGTGGCATGGCTGCAGGAGATTTCCCAAAGCATAGAAAGTGAAACAGGAGAGCAAGAAGAACTCCTCGGTGACCAAAAACAGTGGGCAGCCAGGCTGCAAAGCTGGGAGAGATGTCCCCGAGTTTAGGAAGCAGGTGGCGTGGCTGGGGAACACAGGCCGATCCCTGAAATCTCGCCAGTGCTCAGATCCTTTGTCTTCACCTGAGATCTGTGATGTGATATAAAACGGTCTAACATGTGCATAACTGGTCCCCAGAGGGGGGGGGTGGGGGAGGGAGGGGGAGAGAGAGAATGAATATTTGAAGAGATAATGGTTTAAGAAGTTTCCAAAACTAGCCCTGGCTGGTGTAGCTCAGTAGATTGAGTGCAGGCTGTGAACCAAAGTGTCACAGGTTCGATTCCCAGTCAGGGTACATGCCTGGGTTGCAGGCCACGGCCCTCCGCAACCACACATTGATATCTGTCTCTTTCTCCCTCCCTTCCCTCTCTAAAAATAAATAAATAAAATCTTTAAAAATAAATAAATAAATAAATAAATAAATAAAAACCTAATAACATTACACAGTTAAAAAAAAGAAGTTTCCAAAACTAATAGAAGACATAAACCATAAACCCACAGATCCAAGAAACTTGGCGAATGTGAACAAGAATAAATATCAAACATGAAAGAGGTTAAATGTAATGGGAAGCCAGTGGTGGTTTTTCAGTAGGGGAGTGTTGTGATCCGACTTATACTTGAAACAGGTGTCTCTGAGTGATGTATGGAGGGTGCACTCCATGGGGGCAGGGTGGGAGCAGGGAGATCGTCAGCAGGCTGGAGCGGGAATATCAGAGTATAAGGACGCCTTGTCCTTCCCTGCCATTTCAGAACAGGGAGTCGGAGAGCCCTTTGACTTTCAAAGGGGCTTCTTTGACTACATCATCCTCACTGATGGCCCAGTTTTAATAATCCATTTATATTCCTGAGATAATGTTTGTCTTAATCATCACTGTATTCCCAGTACCTAGCATAGCTCCTGTCACATAGTAGGTGCTCAATGCATATTTATCAAATAAAGGAATAAAACAAGGTTTAAAACTACAAAATTTCAACCATATGCACACTTTCCTGCAAGGTACCTTATCTTCTTGGTGACGGGGTTATATCTTGATATCATCACGGTGCAGGCCCCACAGCCGCCCCCTCCGCAGCCATACTTAGTTCCTGTGAGTCGGACTGGAAAAAGCGCAGTTAAGGATAATGTGTTTTCCATAATTCTCTTCCCAGAATAGCTTGAGTTCAGGAGACAACATTATCAAAGACTTATGTATGTATACAGTGAAATTAATATGTAATTATCAAATGATGTATCATGCCTTAGCTGCTATTTAGAATCTTGTAAATTCTCTATCCATTTACATATTATATTTAGTCTCCTCCCTTTCAGAACTGAACTTCAGGTTGCCAAAAATTGGGCCAAACTATGAAAAGGACATACAAGGCCTTAAGTATTTGAAAGTAGGAGTGTATGGTACAGTTATTCTCAACCTTATCTGTGTCTTTGATGACGTACTAAGTAAAATGTCAACTTGTAAAAAGTTCTTGAAATATTTGTCATATTATCCATGTTTGCCATATTTCTCTGCTTCTTGGTGGTAGAAGCTGCTAGTTGTTCCCAAATATCTGTTTGCTCATTCTTCCCTGGCAATAGAAACCTGCACTTTTCATTACACGCATGGTTTCCCAGAATAAAACATATATTTTCCAAGCCTCCTCTACAGCTTCATGGGGTCATTAGCAATGGTGGTCAATGGATGTAAGTGCAGGTGGCGTGTGTGTGCGACTCCCAGGAGTGAAATGTCCTCAGAAGGAAAAGGGTGCCTGCTTCTTCATCCCTCACTTCTTCCTATTTGTTGGAATTCAGACAGGATGGCTGGGCCTCCGTAGTCATTTCCGACCACGAGGAGAAAGCTGCATGCTGAGTGGCATGGCGTGGCAAGATATAAGGAGCTTGGCTCCCTGATTACATTGTGACACTGCTTTAGCAGCCAGGATCTACCTGCCTCTGGGATTCCTTCATGAGCCTGACATTCATGAGAACGTGCCCCACACACCTTCTTCATTCAACAGAGAGGGTAACTAACCAAGAGACCCGGCGGCTGCACGTTGAAGCCCACCACTCCAGTTGTCGCTGGCTCTCTCCCTACTTCCTTTCACTCAGGCATTTCTTTTAATAAAGCTCCTACACATTTAATCCCATTTTCTGGTCTCTGATTCCCAGAGAACCTGAACTAACATAATGAGAAAGGAATAAACTTCTCTCTTTTGTCTTGTTTATTGCTATTGAGGATTTTCTTTTACTCACAAGAGAACCAAATCTAAAATGGTACACATTAGTACTGTGGATAACCAGGAAGTCAGTGTTCATTGTTTTTATGTCCAAAGACCTTGAATGACTCCCAGAAGATAGTTACTGAGGCTTTTTGAGAATCCTCTTGGGAATTTCACTCTCTCCAGGAGAAATAAAATGTACAAACTCTCACTGTCACATAATTTGGTATATAATTTAATGGGACCTACAGAACTCCGGGAGCCCTCTGGAGTTCATGCCCAGCAGGCTAAGGCATCATTCCTTACGTGACTTTTATTTAGAAAGCTTTTCTAAGCTAACATTCCCAGGTTTAATTTCTCCTTTGTTCTTTTACTTTCATGTCAGGAGATTTCGGTGCTCTCCTTTTCTGATGGGCATGGTGATTAGTCCTCCAAGACAGAATGCCAATATTGTGACTCTTAATTCTAAAGGATGCTTAATTAAGCCCTCTTCACATCCATTGTTTTCACTCTCTTTGCTAGCTTCTCCATTTATACAATAGCACATTAAGTGCCAAAACAGAGATTGGAAAGAACTTAGCTCTTCTGACTGTCACAACTGCATACTGCCTACAAAACTAAGATGTAGGACTTTCTCAAAGAGGAACATAAAACCACGATAGTAGAGAATATCACTGAGTGTGTCTTGAAAAGTATTTGAAATATCACTTGATGGGGATGTCAGAGCCTCCTACCCCCCACACAAACACAAAGCAAAAGAAAGGATACGCTTCTTTCTCAGATATGGTAACAGCATTGTTTCAGGATCAACATTTTTTTCTATCACCTGTACCGGAAGGAAAAATAAGAGTTATGTACAAAAGTTTGAGAATGTTAGTTATCATTTTCTATTAGCAGACTTATGTTAATTTGATGAAAATGCACATTGATTAACTCATTTTTATATTTGAAACTGCATTTAATGTTTATGGAATATCCGTGGCATACATATCACCTCACCTAAGTGTAAAGTCTATTCTCCAAAGAGAACACACAGGTGGCCAATAGACCTATGAAAGGATGCTCAACATCACTAATCGTCAAAGAGCTGCAAGTTAAAACCACAATGAGGTATCATCACCTTACACCTGGCAGATGGCTATCATCAATAAATCAACAAATAAGAAGTGCTGGCAAGGATGTGGAGAAAAGGGAACCCTAGTGCACTGCTGGTGGGAATGCAGACTGGTCAGTCACTGTGGAAAACAGTATGGAATTTCCTCAAAAAATTAAAAATGGAACTGCCTTTTGATCTAGCAATCCCACTTCTGGGAATATATCCTAAGAACACTAGAATACTAATTCAAAAAATATATGCACCACTATGTTCACAGCAGCATTATTTATTTATTTTTCACATTTTTTATTGTTGTTCAAGTGCAGTTGTCTCCATTTCCCTACTACCACTCCCCCACCCCCATCCCAGCCGTCCCCACTTCCCACCCTTGATCCTGCCCTCCTTTGGTTTTGTCCATGGTCCTTCATACGTGTTCCTGAAAACCCTTCCCCCTTTACCCTCATTGTCCCCTCCCACCTCCCCTCTAGTTACTGTCAGCCTCTTCTCAATTTCAATATCTCTGGTTGTATTTTGCTTGCTTGTTTGTTTTGTTGATTTGGTTCCACTTACAGGTGAGCTCATAGGTATTTGTCTTTCACCACCTGGCTTATTTCACTAAGTATAATGCTCTCCAAATCCACCCATGCTGTCGTAAAGTGCAGGAGTTGCTTCTTTCTTTCTTCTGCATAGTATTCTATTGTGTAAATGTATCATAGTTTTTTGATGGGCACTTAGGTTGCTTCCAACACTTGGCTATTGTAAACAGTGCTGCTATGAACATTGGAATGAACAGGTTCTTTTGAATTGGTGTTTTAGGCTTCTTAGGGTATAACCCCAGCAGTGGAATTGCTGGGTAGCAGTGTTACTTACAATAGCCAAGATCTGGAAACAGCCCAAGTGCCCATCAGTAGATGAGTGGATAAAAAAACCTATGGTACATTTACACAATGGAGTACTATATGGCCATAAAAAAGAAGGAAATCTTACATTTTGCAACAGCATGGATGGACCTAAAGGTTATTATGCTAAGTGATAGAAGCCAGTCAGAGAAAGATAAATACCATATGATCCCATGTATACGTGGAATCTAATGAACAAAATAAACTGATGAACAAAATAGAAACAAAGGCATGAGTACATGGAACAGACTGACAGCTGTCAGAGGGGAGAAGGGAGGGATGGGCCGGATGAAATAAGGTGAAGGGATGAGCCAAAGAACATACACGCATGACCCATAGACACAGACACCAGTGTGGTGATGGCCACAGGGAAGCGGGGGGCAGGGGCTGGGTGGAGGTGGGCAAAGGGGTAGAAATCAGGACATCTGTAATAGTGTCAAGAAGAATTAAAAAGAAAAAAATGTATTTTTAAAAAAGTGTAAATTCTGTATTCTGGGCCCCATCACCACTCTGCCACTGTCCTTGGTCCTGAACCATCACTGACTGCTGCACTCTAAGGCAGTGGTTGTTTCTAATGGGAACACTAGTGAACTCTTGCCCACCTTCTCCAAGAAGTCTAAAGTGGGTAAAGGAAAAGATATTAGTAGAAAAGAATGAGGGAAGGAAGGAGAGGGGGCGGAGAAAGAGGAGAGAAAGAGGGACATACTGCTGGAATAGAATGGCCTCCTAGAAATTGATAGTTTTTTTTAAGACTCATTTGCTTATCATGTTCAAAGTTTCCAGGAAGAGATCGCAATCAACCATGGCCCTCAAGTAAAAAAAAAAAAGGAGAAATAAAACATGTGTGCCAAGTGATACAAAGATGTGTAAGCAAGGACACCCTTAAGAAGCAAGTTTGTGTGTGCGGCATGGCGGCAGAGCAGAACAGGACACATGACAGGAAGCATGATTGCAATGTCACCACTGGTTATGTTTTCCAAAGTGATCAAGTTTTCTCTTTTTTGATTAAAATTTTAGATTTATTTTCTATTCACAAATAAAAGCACAGTTTGCTACACAATTTCAGAAGTAGAGTTCCTCTCCATCATGTTTCACTAATTTTCCCTTCTGGGAAGTAGACATGAAAGAGACACATGCTTGTTTTATGGATGCCTCCTCATCTTTAATTCTAAGTGGCTATATGCCTGACAGAGAGAGACATGTTCCAATCACCAAGGTCAGATACACGCCCTAGTCAGGAGTCTGCAATATAGTAATACAGGGAGTACCGCAGGCTTCCCAAACTTAATTGACCCTCGAATAGAATTCCTTATTTTGCTTCTTCCCTTATTTCCCTAACTTGTTCAATAGCTTCACCATCTGCTTAGGTCATCCAAGATCAGAAACCTTACTTATTTTTAACTTTTTCTCTCTTTCGATCTGCCACAATCAGGGTCACCGAGTTCTGCCACAATCAGGGTCACCGAGTTCTGCCACTTATTCTTCCAAAATGACTCTCTAAACATGCTTCACTTCTATGGCAAGTCCCTGAAACCAACCCTTGTTACCCCTTGCCCAGACAATCATACCAGCAGTCTAGGCAAGAACGGAGGCCTCCTGCCTCCATTCTTGGCGCTCATGATGTCACCTTCTACACCACTACCAGCGTAACCTCTCTAAAACCCAAGTCTGATCATCTCCTGTATCTGCCTAAATTCAACACAGGTTTCTGGCTGCCAAACTGACATGCTGGTTCACTCAGGTACTTGTTAAAATGAAACCTTATGGCATCAGAACTTATTGGGGAGGAAACCAGAAAATGTGCATCTTTAATGAACACATTGAGTGGATCTTAGGTGAATTTATATTCAAGAGTTCCTGAAATACAAGAAGAGGTTCAAACATCTTGGAATAGCCTACAAGACCTCTTTGATAAAATGCCCATTAACTCTTTGCCCCTTAACTCACGTATCTTGAACTTCACTTACATGGGAGAACTGGCCAATCTCAGCAGTGCACAGCCTTTTATCCTTCGCTACCTGTGCATATATGAAGAATCCCTTCAATCCTGAAAGTCCTCTGGTTCTTCTAGTCTGACAGAATTTTGTATGCCATTCAAAGCCCTGCTCAAATATTCTCTCCTGTTGACGGGTGCTGCTATCTGCTACCCCTTCCCACTCTGCTCCAAGTACCCATCCTCTTCTGTGCTCCCATGGCTAATGTCCACACATCTTTCACAGAATGTTTTACCCCACATCATAATTATTTGTGATGTGTAAGCCTCTTTTTCTTCCCAAGAGAAACCACCTTCTGCTATTCTTTGTGTCAAATACTGAGCTGGATGCTGGTATAATAAATGTTAATTAATTTAAATGAATAACTTGAACATGATATGTACAATTTGCTAGGAGAACACTAAGGAGGAAGGGATGAGTTCTCACAGGCTGAGACATCTGAACAGAAGAAAAGAAAAAGAAGGAGAGAAGTGCCAATAATGGTGGCAGAAGCTGCTGGTTGACTATCCCAGCATGCATTCTCCCTTTCTTCCTTCCTGCTGCCTGGAATAGGGATGAAATGGCTAGAACTCCAGCAGCCATTTTAGACCATAAAGCAACCTATTAACAGCAGCCGAGGAGAAGGAAAGAAGGAACCTGGGTCCCAGATGATACTAAAGGTTCTGGACTAGCACCATAATGTCTATCCCCAGATATCCTTTCTTTAAAAATAAAAAAAAGAATTATCTTGTTTGAACCACTGTTAGTTTTGAATCTGTGCCGCCTGTAGCTGAAACTAATTCTAATTAACACATAGGATGGCAAATCCACTGAAGCCCAATTTTAGTGGAGAGGCAGATCTGGGTAGCCTAGATAGCAAAGAATAGTATTTTAGGCTTGAGGTATATTTGCATATTTTTGGAAGAAATTAATGGAAGCAGCAGACTTAGCTTGTTTGGGTACTTGTTCCAGATGTTTCAAGATGCTGGAGTCTGGCTCAAAGTGTTGCTGGCTTGAAATATGTTTAATTTTCTTGATTTGGTGGACAGCATATTTGGAAGAGGAGGAGGGATGTAATGTGCTGGAGGTAAATGGGGAGGCCAGGACTAAGACAGTGGCTGGGGGTGGGGAGGGAATGAAAAACAGAGCTATTCTCACTGACTCTGGTTCGGAGAGATGATACCAGTTCTCAGGTCAGGGTCATCACATTTCCCGTCTCAGGACAGACTTGGGTGTTGCAAGAACAGTGCCTGTCCTTCTGTATCCCCACGGGCCCTTTGGGAGATTTCAAGTTCACATTGCACAGGGTTGAGAAATCACTTTCTTCTGTGCAAGGCTGAGGAGGCCTTGCCAGACCCAAGACAGAGGCAGAAAGTAGAAAGAGAAAGGAGATTAGGGGGAGAGAACAAGAAGGCAGAAGAATGACAATGAGGAAGGGAGAGAGGTACGTGAGGAAGGACGAGGCTGACGACTAGAAGAGGGAGGAAGGAGGTTACACACTGTCAGTGCTAGTAGAGGAGAACAATAACCCACAGCGGCATTAGAGCAGAGAAGGAGGTCCGAGAGGACAGCCAGTGAGGACACCTCTGCCTGAGCTTCAAGTTGTTTTCAAATTCATTTCAATTCCTGTTTAAGCTGCCTCCACCCCCTTCAGTGTTCTCTGAATTATCACAGCCATCCCAGCAGCCCAGAAATGTCCTCTCCCAGCCCTATGAACCAAAGCCCCAGAAAACACAAGCCAATGGACAGCTCTACCCAGATTCTGATATTGGTATCAAGGCTGTACCTTTTGTTGAGCAAATGAAAGACTACTTTCCAGCCCCCTTGATACTCGTGGGCAGGTTCTGGCTGTATGCATGAAGCAGATTATTTTCCAGTCCAGATATTACAACTCATTATTGAGTGCTTAACTGGGTGCTAAATACCTTGCTAACCATGCTCCATGGAATTTAATCTTCATCTCCAGTTCATGAGAGAATGTACTGTTATTAGCTCCATTTTGCAGAGAAGAAAACTGACACTCAGAGATATTAAGCAACTTGCCTGAGGCTCCCGCACTGCCGAGTGGCAAAGCAGACGGCGCAGGATTCAAACCCATGTCTAACTACTTTCAAAGCCCACACCTGCGACCTCTACACCTCACTGCCATGTGGAATGACATGCTTCAGTCAAGAGTTGTATTGGAGAGTAGCATTCAGGGCATAATTTGTTCATGGGCTCTTCCCCCTCAAACCCCATGTCAACTAGGACGCCTGTTCTGGGGGCCCTGGGAGAGCAAGTCAGACTTCAGAAATCTTTCTGCAACTAAATCTCTGACCAATGAGCAATGGCCTTAGACCCTGTCCAATGACACCTTTTGGAGATTTGGGGGGATTTCACAAAAAACACAGACCGCAGGCCGATCACATCACCTACAGTCGCCTAACTGGTTTCTAAGGTTCCTTTCCAGGGCAAGTGTTTAATCCCAGAGGTTATGCTAGATTCCAAGACCCGTCTTCCCCGGCGGTTTCTCTCTCACACCTTTCTCAACAGCCTCTTCCCTCTGAACCAGAAACTTTATTCTAATGCTGTCCACATGGCAATCAGGCTTGCTTGCCAGGATTAAAGCACACACTCAACAGATACCAGAAGGGCGGGGAAAGAAAGGGAGAAGTTGACATGATTCCTTTTAATAGGGTAATTGCCAAAACAACATCCCTACTGTGTACTTTCCAAATGATCTAAGGACATTTGGCTCATAAGTCAAACCCCTAGATAAGAATCAGCTTATTTATTTTTAAAAATCAACAAACCACACACTGTTAGTATTACGATAAAACCCTACAGCAGTTTGTTTGGGAGCCAGGGAAGGGGGGCTGGGGTGGGCAGGAAGAAGCTAGGCTCAAATATCCGTTTCCTCACTTAACTAAAACCCTTACCATTGACTAGAAAGCCACTGTAATCTGACCCCTAGCCAGTGTCCAGCCCTATCAACCTCCTGGCCCTTCCCTAAACACGCAGAAATCCTCCTGCGGCAGGACCTTTGCACCTCCACTCCCTCTAAACACTCTCCCTCCAGATGTGTGCAGGCAGGGCTTGCTCCTTACTTCAGGCCAGTCCCCACTCAAATGTCATCCCCTGGAAGAGGCTGCCATGTCCATCCGGCTTGGAGTGGCAGCTCCTGCCCACTCCGTCCCCTCACTTTGCTGTATTTGTTACCCTAGCACTTACCACTGCCTGCCCTCATACATTTCCACTTATTTGTATGTTTGTTGCCTACCTGCTGGCACAATATAAACTACACACAAGCAGGGACTTGGTCATTTCTGTGCTCTGCTGTCCCCTAGGCTGGGATACTGCCTGGCCTAAAGTAGACCCTTACCAAAAACCTGACTTAGTACTCGTTATCACTCTGTGAACTAAGTAGTATTACTCCCTTTTAACAGAGGAGCTGAGGCTCTCAGAGGTTCAAGTGTCTCCACAAAAGTTAGAGCCAAAATGGGGCCCCAGCTTGTTTCAACAAAAAGGCCAGGGTTGCACTAACTATATACCATTCAGTTATGCGAAAGAAGAAAGACTGACATGTTAACACTTTGCCCCACTACTGTACGTCACTGTCACAGCTGTCCTGTCAGGGGGTCCTGACAGCCACCGTTACAGATCAGGAAAAACAAGCTTACCTTACCCACGTGCAAGCCAGAGAGCAGGGGCAGAGGCAGGCTTTATGGGGCCTAGAACTTGTGTAGCATGAGGTGGGTGGGGGAGCAGTCCTCTTTAAGAAAAATAATAGGAAACTACAAATGCTAAATTAAGCTCAAGGCTTAGAACAGGTCTCACAGTGGGAGGCCCTGATGCATGACCTCGGCTCCCTCCTGAGTCCTTTGTGCCAGTCAGGGAAAGTGCTGTGGCTTCTGTGACCCAGGTGCAGGGATCACAGGTAGCTCTGAAGGTGCTGGCACAGTGCAAAGGCAGGTAGAACAGCTTGGTTGTCAGCTCTTAAGGAAGCTCCTTACCCTTCCTGCTTCAGTCCCCCCCTTGCAAAATGATGCCAATATCCTGGGACAACATTAAGAGTGAGCAGAGCCTGAGGCTGTGTGGGGTGGGGGACAATGGGGACAGGAAAGGTGTTTTAAACGTTGCCCAGGGGCTTTGCTTTCCCCCAACATCGACATTGTTTGGAACTGTCCCAGAGGTTCTTTGCTTTCCCAGCATCAACATTGTTTGGCTTCTGGGGGGACAGAGGCCCTGCCATGCCAAGCCAGCAGTGGACTTAGTGAAGACCATGCTCCCAGAGGCCGACATTAGCTCAGCTCTGCCAAGAACTATCTGTGCTTTCAGAAAGTTATAATTTTGTTATCTGAGAAATGATGGCAGTGATTTGAAATTAGTTCAACTCCATGGTCCTGTCCCAATTCTAAATGGCTCTCTGCTCAGCCAAGCACACCGCGGGAGCTGAGGCTCAGCCCTTCCCAGATTGTTTTCAATCTATGGCAACACATTTTCCTTTCCCGCGGGAGGGAGGAGGGTGGGTAGGAGGGAGGGATGGTTTTGGAGTGTTGACCTTGACAAATTAAGAATAGCTCTTACTTTTCTTGTTTAAGGGGTGGGGTGGAGAGGTAATGGGCCTGTGCATCCTGGGCAGAGAGGGGAAAGAATATCTGGAAGGTGGGGTCCAAAGATCCCGGGGAGTCCCTAAACACTCATACTTTACCTACCCCGGAGGTGGAGATGGGGATGCACAGGCAAATCCGCTTGCAAACCAGAAGCCCCCTGCGTGCATTAGCTCTCTAAGCCTGAGGGCTACCTGGCAGGACCCCCTCCCTGCTGTTCCGGGAGGCCCTGAGCGCTCACCTTGCGGCCGTTCACATAGAAGACCAGCTCGGCAGCCCCGTCCATGGTGGCGACACAGGCAGGTTCCTCGGCTGGGCTGGGGTGTCCAAGGGCTCCCAGAAAGGATCTCTGGCACCCTGGACCCAACCACACTGACCGGGCAAATGAGACGCGACTGCTGGAGCCGGAAGTCCAGCCGAGCCGGATGGAGAAAGTCCTGATTAAGATCCCAAAGTTTGGCGAGTGCCTTCCAGAGTGTTAGGGAGTCCCTGGCGCGCACTATCTGCAGCGAAGTCTATGGCGCAGATCCCTTTCCCTCTTCGCAGGTGGCGCTTGGCGTTGGTGCCAGTGTCCTGCCTCTAAGTGGTTCCCGCAGGTCCTGTGACGGCCTCTTTGGTCCTCCAGTTTCATTACATATTTAACGTGGCTTCTCAGCCAGATTTCCAGACCGGGAATAGTTTTTTTTTTCTGTTTCTTTTTTTTTTTTTTTTTTTGGACTCCCCCTTCCACCACGCCCGCTGCACTCCTGCACAGTTTGCAGTTAATAAACAATCATATTTATCCCAACTATACAGGAAAGGAGCTTAAGGACAACGAACAGTTTTACCACTTCATAATTAGTTTTATAAGTAATTACTTAAGTTTATTTTCAAAATCAAGAGCTGTCTTAATATGGAAATAAACTTTTAAGATTTATCATTATTCACTGTTTACCTAGTAAATAACAAAAAGTTTATCTGGCAAATATCAAGAGATGTAAAACATCTTGGAGAACTTTTTAAAAACTTGGAAAATGCTGAAAAGCATTAGAATTCACCACAGTTAATTTTTTAGGTCTATGTTTACATTTTCAAAATCTGCGCTGTAATACCTTTTAAAAATTCAAATGAAACAGATCTAGTTACTTTCCAGACTTGTTTTACATACACCACACTGGGAACACGGAGGAGCGAGAAATATCCAACTTCCTGCTTGCCTCCTATTTCTGTGAGCATCGCCACAGAAATGGTTCGCGTGGGCAGGACAACTACCGCAGCAGTAACAGTTGGCCCCAAAACATTCTCGGACCTGTCCTGTCCTAGTCCTCCAGGGAAACAGTACCAGCCAGTTGCACACCTTCCCCAGAGTGCTGCAACTCTTCCTCCAAGCCTTTATGTTTCAATTCCATCCTTTCCTCTTTGTCCCCTCAGCCCCAGAGGTGGTGGGTGCTTCCTGCAGTTACTTCCTCTGCGATACTCCACTGGTCCCTTTTGCCTTTTCACTTCTTGTCAGTTCTCTAGTATATGGTTAACAATTTATAAAGTAACTGTCCCTTGGTTGGCCTCTAACTAATACTATCTCCACCAATGCCAAAAGTCACTTGACAAAATACAACATTTTGATTTAAAAAAAAAAAAGAACACTCAACAAAGTAATAATTTATAAATACTTTAATGTGATTATAAATATACCCAGCATCTTATTTAATGGGGTAAAACCAGAGGCATTCCCAGGAAAATCGGGAACAGGCATGAAAATCCATTCTTCCTACTACTTCTTTAAAATTCACTCAAGGCAACAGCCATGCAATTAGACAAGAGAAATCAAAGAGCAGCATAAGAACTGAGGGAAAACAAGAGGTAAAGCTAGCTTGGTTTCAAGAGATATGTTTAGAAAATACTACAAACAATAACATAGTAATTAACATGGAGAAATCAATTCTTCATACATGCAAACAATAACCAATTAGAAGAATCAAAGAGTAGATGCCATAAATATTACCAAGAAAAAAGATAAAATACCTAGGCATAAATCTATCAAGAAATGTGTAGAACATGAGGGACATTTTGAAATTCCCTAAAAGTCTCTATAATTTAAAGAGTATATTAGTGGGGCAAAAAAAGACAGACTAGACAGAGAACTGAGAAATAAATGTTAGTGCACATGGGAATACAACTTTAAAAAAAAGGTGACATTTCAAGTCAGTATTGGAAAACATGGACTTTTTCATTAACAAGAAGTCAGTTGGAAAAAGGTCAAAATTGCATTCATAGCTTACAATTGGACAAAATCTATGTGAATCAGAAATTTAATTATAAAAACAAAATGAAACCACAGGGAAATATGTTTATAACCTGGGAACAGAAAAATTGTTGCTTACTATGACTGAATTCCACCAGAAACAAAAGGTGGATAAATCTGACTGTATAACATGGGAAATAATTTGCATAGGACGGGGAAGAGAAGAAAAGATAAATCCTGCAGAAAGGAGAAAAAATAGAAAGAAGCAATAGGATCAAATATAATCCCGGAGGATGAGTCTGGGAGGTGCAGAGGCTTAAAGTAATGGGAGCTCACACAGGAACGGGAACAAAGACTGCCAGGGCACCAGGCTCTTCGCCAGTGTCCACTGTTCCTTTAAAAAAACCCCCTCTGGCCCCATATGACCCACACTGTTGATATTATGAGTACATTCTGTGGGCTCTGTATGCCCAGAGCAGATTTCCTCAAAGTTTAGTACAAGGACATGTCCCGGAATTATCAGAAATGTTTGCTAAAAATGCAGATTTCTGGGCCCACCCTTTCAGTTGTCAGATATTGTCCAAGAAAGCTTTTCCATCTAGGTGGAATAGAATTTGACTAGTCACTTGACTATACAATAGGCTATGTTCACTGATCTCAGGTATGAGTAGGATTTATTATTTTACTAGACTAGTAGCAATCTTTAAAATAAAGTTATAGAAACCAAATTTAAAAGTGTGAAAAGTTAACCCCTCAGTCAAGCCATCAGATTACACATAATAGAGGTAATGCAGAATCTGACACCTAAGAAAGTACTGCCCAAGTAATTCTGAAAGTAGGAGCTGGCCGGGGCAGAGGAGACTTCTAAAATCCTAACGGTGTTCACATATGTTGAATGGTTTAAAAACAAAACTAAACAAGTTAGCTTGACATACAACAAGATAACCACGGCAAGAGTATTTATAATACATTTTATTTGGTTAAAAGTTAACAGCTACTGTAATTTAGTTCAAGTCTCTTAGGTTGAAAAGCTGAATGAACAGGAAGATAAGTTACAGGATAACCAAAATGATTTTAAATTTTGTAATAAAATGTAGTATTACAACACAGCTATTTTATGCACATATATCTAAACATAAAAAGATGGGTAAGTCAGCACTCCATGAAAAGGCAGAAAAAAACAACAACCCAAATTTTTCATCATGTATTTCCTCTTTTCCTAGTTATTTCTGTGTTTGACTTGTTATGATTTCAGAATTCAGAAAATCCAGAATCCATAAATTCACCTCATCTTCTCATCTTGCTGCAAAGTAGAAAAAAGGGGAAAATTAGTAATAACCCAAAACGAATGCTTTTGCTGTGAAGTATGGAAAAAAAATTACTGCATTATACTAGTAGAAATCAGTTTTTTCAAAACATATGCTTTGCCATGTATCTGAAACACTCTGATAATGGGGATGACAAATAAAATTTAAGAAAAATGAATTAACAGATCTATACATTTTACTAAAAGTTTCCTTTTAACTATAAACCTTAGCATATACAATATCTGAAAACATATAATTTTAAAGCTATCAAATAATCCTAAAGTACACAGCACCTAAGTTAAGAAATATTGTCACATTTCTAATTACAGCTCTCTCATCCTCCCAGAAACCACTATCCTATACTGTGTTAATGACTCCTTTGCTTTTCTTTAGTTTTAACCATCTGTACAATATATGTTTGATCTTTATAGTAATAGAATCATTTTGTATATGCTTTTATGTAACTTTTTTCACTAAATACCTTTACTCATTTTCAAGCCTTTCCTTTATTGAAATATTAAACATTCTTTTTTATTTGTAAATACTTAAATCTTTTATTTTTTTATATATTTTTAATTGTTGCTCAAGTACAGTTTTCTGCCTTCTCCTTCCACCCCCCCCCATCCTCCTCACCTCCCTCCCCTGTCCCCCTTCCCCTTGTTATTGTCCACGTGTCCTTTATAATTGTTACTGTAAACCTTTCACCCTTTTTCCCTATAACCGCTTCCACTCTCCCCTCTGGTCACTGTCAGCTTGTTTTCAATTTCAGTGTTTTTGGTTATATTTTGCTTGCTTGTATGGTTTGTTGATTAGGTTCCTGTTAAAGGTGAGATCATATGGTATTTGTCTTTCATTTCCTGGCTTATTTCACTCAGCATAATGCTCTCCAGTTCCATCCATGCTGTCACAAAGGGCAGGAGCTCCTTCTTTCTTTCTACTGCATAGAGAATTCCATTGTGTAAATGTACCACAGTTTTTTGATCCATTCATTTACTGATGGACACCTAGGTTGCTTCTACCACTTGGCTATTGTAAATTGTGCTGCTATGAACATTGAGGTGCATAGGTTCTTTTGGATTGGTGGTTCAGGGTTCTTAGGATATAATCCCAGCAGTGGAATTGCCGGGTAAAAAGGCAGTTTCATTTTCAGTTTTCTGAGGAAGTTCCATGCTGTTTTCCATAGTGGTTGTACCGGTCTGCAATCCCACCAACAGTGCACTAGGGTTCCCTTTTCTCCACAACCTCTCCAACACTTGTTGTTTGTTGCTTTGTTTATGATGGCCATTCTCAATGGGGTGAAGTGGTATCTCATTGTGGTTTTAATTTGCATCTCTCTGATGACTAGTGATACTGAGCATCTTTTCATATGTCCCTGGACCCTCTGTATGTCCTCCTTGGAGAAGAGTCTGTTCAAGATCATTTGCCCATTTTTTAATTGGGCTGCTTTCTTCTTAAGAGTGGAGTTGTGTGAGTTCTTCATATATTTTGGAGATCAAACCCTTGTTCAAGGTATCAGTGGCAAATGTGTTTTCCCATATGGTTGGTTCTTTTCTCATTTTAATGCTATTTTCTTTAGTCGTGCAGAAGATTTTTATTTTGATGAGATCCCATTTGTTTATTCTTTCTTTTATGTCCCTTGCTCTAGGGGACATATCAGTCAAAATACCACTGCATGGAATATCTGAGATTTTCCTGCCTATGTTCTCCTTGAGAACTTTAATGGTGTCATGACTTATATTTAAATCTTTTATCCACCTTGAATTTATTTTTGTGTATGGTGTAAGCTGGTGCTGGAGTTTCATTTTTTTTGCACGTAGCTGTCCAGCTTCCCCAACACCATTTGTTGAAGAGGCTATTTTTACTCCATTTTATGCTGCTGCTTGCTTGGTCAAATATGAATTGACTCCAGAGACTCGGGTTTATTTCTGGGCTCTCTGTTCTGGTCCATTGGTCTATGTATCTGTTCTTATGCCAGTACCAGGCTGTTTTGATTACAGTGGCCTTATAATACAGTTTGGTATTGGCTATTGTGATCCCCCCTAATTTGCTCTTCTTTCTCAAAATTGCAGCAACTATTTAGGGTCATTTATGGTTCCATATAAATTTTTGAAGTGTTTGTTCTGTATCTGTGAAATATGCCATTGGTACTTTAATAGGTATTGCATTGAATCTATAAATTGCTTTGGGTAGTATGGATAGTTTGATGATGTTAATTCTTCAGATCCATGAACACAGTATGTTTCCATTTGTTTGTGTCTTCCTTAATTTCTTTCTTCAGTGTTGTGTAGTTTTCTGAGTACAGGTCTTTTACCTCCTTGGTTAGGTTTATTCCTAGGTATTTTATTTTTCTTGTTGCTATATCAAATGGGATTTTTTCCTGATTTCTGTTTCTGATGTTTCATTGTTGGTACACAAAAATGCCTTGGGTTTCTGAATATTGACTTTGTATACTGATGTTTTGTCAGATTCATTTATTAGGTTGAGTAGTTTTTTGGTGGAGTCGATAGGATTTTCTGTGTACACTATCACATCATCATAAACAATGACAGTTTTGTTTCCTCTTTTCCAATTTGGATGCCTTTTATTTCCTTTTCTTGTCTGATTGCTGTGGCTAGGACTTCCAATACTATGTTGAATAGAAGTGGTGAAAATGGACAACCTTGTCTTGTTCCTGATCTTAGTGGGAAAGATTTTAGTTTTTGCCCTGAACATTCTCACTGTATATTCTGCATCTGATTCTGCTATCAGTTGCTTTTGCTGGTGTCTCGTTCCCTTGCGTGTGTTCTTTGCTGCGACCTAGCTGTTTCATTTTCCTTGCAACTTTATCTGTGGAAAATGTATTGTAGACTGAGATGGGGGTGAGAAAATATTTGCATTTGCTTCTAGCAGACAACAGGGGGAACTACAAACCATGGGCTAATACTAAATTCTAAGCTTGGGATTTTTTGTGAGTTCCAGATACTGTGAATTACAGCTGCAATACATGAGGTTTGATTTTGTTTATGAATTCTCAGAAGATTTCTTTTGCTCCTCAATTCAATATCAGAGTTATTTCTGGGGGCTTAAAAAAGTTGATGTGAAAGTTATTTTTAGTTTGCTTTTCTATTTGAGAGTAGCTCAGTTTTACTGAAGAGATCAACTATAGACTCTTCATTTTAGCTAAACTCTAGAATCTGCCTTCTATCCCCGCCCCCTCAGGGTGTGAATCCAATGCCCAGGCAAAGGCCTTCAGGCAAAAACCAGTTTCAGGCTCCACTTACCTTTCTGGCTTCCAATCCTCATTCAGTCTCTAATCTGACATTTTTTTTCTTCTCTACTAGTTAATAGATGCATTCAAGGATTTTTATTTGTTTTATTTAATATTTTTTTCATTAACTTTATTTTTTCAGCAAGAGGGTTAATCTACAAGGTCTGTCTGAAAGTATCCAGCCATGAAATATGAAAAAGACATTTACTGAAGAAGATGCCAGATGCAAGAAACATTGTACATAGGACAATGACCCCTTAGGCCCCTTCAAAGTAGGCACCTTGGAACCTCACACAGTTCTCCCAATCGCCACCAGCTGCTCTGTTGTATTTTCCTGAATCTCACCGATGGTCTGAAATCTCTTCTCTTTCAAAGGTGATTTTAGTTTTGGGAAAAGCCAGAAGTCACAGGGCACTAAATCTGGGCTGTAGCGGGGCTGAGTCACCTGGGTGATTTGATGTTTCACCAAAAACTCTACACAAAATGTGATGCATGAGCGGGTGTGTGATGAAGCTGCCAAATATCAGCTGCCTATAGCTGAGGCCTTCTGAATCATCCAAATAGTTTCCACAGAGGAATGTTCAAGCTTAATGCAAAATTTGATGCAGTTCATTGCTCTACTCACTCAGTTATTTTGAATGTGATGGCCACACAGTACACATGCCCACTCAATAGTATCTACCACCCCCACTGATTAGTACAGTGAAGTTGTCATTGTTCACGCATGTGCATTCCAGTGTACTCTCCTTGGCTGCCAGGTTGCATCAACATCATGAAAACTGTTCTTGTTATATTAACAATGGTTGGACTTTTTCTGGAGAGACCTCATGTAAACCTAGTATATAATGTTGCAAGAAGTGTTGTATTTATTCTTTATATATGTTTTTAGGATGAGAGACATACACATGGTCTCACATAAAGCATTTGATATAAATGGGGAGCTAAAGAGAAGTTCTCCTTCCCTTCTCTGTACCCCTCTTCAGAGCCAATATGATACCACTGCCTTGGGGAATTAGATATAATTTAATTAAATATATTAAATTTAACAACATAACAGAGAACATTTTACTAGCAAATGCTATTGTCCACAATGAATATAAACTAATTATGGTATTTATATACTAAATAGCAGAGCAACTCTGTTTATGAAGCAAAAACTACAGGTGGTTCATGGAGACAGATAGAAACACAATAACAGATTTTAATACACTACTCTTAGTACAGGACAGATAAAGAGGACCAGAAAAGGAGACAGAAGATCTAAACAACATAATCAATAGGGTAAATCTTTTTTCAATTTTTATTTTTTAATTGATGAGAGAGATATCAATTGTTTTTGTTCTACTTATTTATGTATTAATTGATTGATTCTTATATGTATCTTAACTGTGGATAGAACCTGCAACCTTGGTGTTGCATATTGGAATGACATTGTAACCAACTGAGCTACTCGGCCAGGGCTAATAGGGTAAATCTCATGGTTATATATCAAACTCTACACTCTAAAGGGAATACATATTATTCTCATGTGCTCATAGCACGGTTACAAAAGCAAATTGATACCACATTATGAGAAACATACATCATGACCAAGTGAGATTTATTCCAGAAATGCAAGGTTGGTTCAATATTAGAAAATGTATCATTATACATCATGTTAATAAACCTAAGAAAATAAAGCATATACATTTTTTCAATGATGCTGAAAAAGCCTGTGACAGAATTCAACATTCATTCATGATTCAAACACTCAACAGACATTGAGGAATACTTTCTTCATATGATAAATTACATATACATACCTTAATCTTAAAGCTAGTATTTTAATGAGGAGACAGTAGAAATATTTCCAGTCAAGTTAAGAACAAGGCAAGAATGCTCACTATTCCTTTGACTATTCAACACTGTACTTGAGGTATTAGCCAATGCAATTAGGCAAGAGAAATCAATCAGAGGCATATGAATAGGTAAAGAAGAATTAATTTTTTTTCAAATGATATTATAGTACACCTAGAAAACTACAGAGAATCAATGACATAGAGAATAAAAGAAGTTAGTTAAGAAGCAAGTTATAAACTTACACAGAACTCAACAGCTTTCATACCCACAAACTATAAACACTGAACATGATTTACCTGTCCAGTTTACACATCCATTTACAGTAGCAATAAGGAAGACTGAATACCTACACATAAATTCAACAAGAAATGTGTAAAACCTATTGAGGAAAATTTCAAAACTTTTCTAAAAGATACAAAAGAAGACTTGAATCAAGTAGAAAGATAATTCCTGTTCTTATATGGCACAATTCAATACAGAGATGTTAGTTCTCTCTAAAGTAATGGATAAATTAAATGCAATCACAATAAAAATACCAACAAGCTAGAACACTGGTTTTCAATTCGCCCTCCACACAACACCGTGTAATGTTATGGAGACATTTTTGACTAGAAATAGGCATGTGCTACTGACATCTAGTGGGTGGACACCAGGATACTGTTAAACATCCTACGATGTACAGAACAGCCTCCCACAACAAAGAAATATCTCGTCCAAAATGTCAGTAGTGCCACACTTAAGAAACCCTGAGCTAGACAAATCAATACTAAAGATCATATGTAATACAAAACAAACATGTAATAATAGCCAGGAAAACAGTGAAAAAGACTATATTATTACTAGCCCTTCCAGACATTAAAACATCATAAAAAGCTTCTATACTAAACAGGTAGACTACTGCAATAGAATAAAAAGTTCAGAGTTAGACCCCTCAGAAATATATGACAGAAACTTAGGATATGACATGGTTGACATCTCAAATCTTTGGGATAAAGATGCAAATAATAAACAGTGTTGGGATAGCTTGGTAGCCATTTGGAAAAAAGGTAAAATTAGATCCATATCTACACCACAGGGACTAGGTGAATGAACTAGGGATTTACGTAAGAAATGAAACTATATAAATACTAGAAGAAAATATGGGTGAATTCCTCTTTAACCATGGAACACAGGAAGGTGTTGTAACTATAACTCAAAATTCAAAGAAAATGAAAGATTGACAAATTTGACTACATAAAAATAAAAAACTTGAACTTCTGGCCAAGATGGAGGCATAAGTAGACACACTGTGCTTACTCGCAAAACCAAAAGAAGGACAACAACAAATTTAAAAACAAAAAAAACAACAAAAACTGACAGAAAATCAAACTATATGGAAGTCTGACCACCAAGGAGTTAAAGAAGAAATACTCATCCAGACCAGAAGGAAGGGTAAAGATGGACAGCCAGGTAGAGAGGACTTGCAGCAAGGCAATGGTTGAAGGATTGGGGCAGGCAAGGCAGCAGCTGGCAGACCAAGTGGGTCCATTCACATGCAGATAAACCTGGAGGAACAACTGGGGAGCGAGACAGGCTACTCAACCCAGGGTTCCAGTGTGGGGAAATAAAGCATCAAACGTCTGACTGAAAAAACCTGAGGGTTGAAGTGGCAGTGGGAAAAACTCCCGGCATCACAGGAGAGTTCATTGGAGAGACCCACAGGGTCCTAGAATGTACACAAACACACCCACCCGGAATCAGTACCAGAAGGGCCCAATTTGATTGTGAGTAGCTGAGAAAGTGACTGAAAACTGGCAGAGAGCAGACCAAGTAGCACTGTTCTCTCTCAGACCCCTCTCTCACGTACAGCCCCCAACACAGTGACGTGGGTTGCCCTGCCTGGTGAACTCCTAAGGCTCCTCCCCTTACTACATAACAGGCACACTGAGACAAAAAAATGAAATGACCCAAATGAAAGAACAGATCAAAGCTCCTGGAAAAATACAACTAAGCGATGAAGAGATAGACAACCTATCAGATGCACGATTCAAAACACTGGTGATCAGGATGCTACAGGAACTCACTGGGTACTTCAACAGCATAAAGACCTAGGCAGCAATGAAGGTTACATTATGTGAAATAAAGAAAAATCTACAGGGAACCAACAGTGATGGGAAGGAAACCAGGACTCAAATTTGAGCAGAAGGAAGAAAGAAACATTCACCTAAAACAGAATGAAGAAACAAGAATTCAAAAAAATGAGAAGAGGTTTAGGAATCTCTAGGACATCTTTAAATGTTCCAGCATCTGAGTCATAGGGGTACCAGAAGAAGAATAGGAAGAGCAAGAAATTGAAAACTTATTGGAACAAATAATGAAGGAGAACTTCCCTAATCTGGCAAAGAAAATAGACTTCTAGGAAGTCCAGGAAGCTCAGAGAGTCGCAAAGAAGTTGGACCCAAGAAAGAAGACACCAAGGCACATCAGAATTATATTACCCAAGATTAAAAATAAGGAGAGAATCTTAAAAGCAGCAAGAGAAAAGGAAAGAGTCACCTACAAAGGAGTTTCCATCAGACTATCAGCTGATTTCTCAAGAGAAACCTTACAGGCAAGAAGGGCTGGAAAGAAGTATTCTTAAGTCATGAAAGGCAAGGACCTACACCCAAGATTACTCTATCCAGCAAAGCTACCATTTTGAACGAAAGGGCAAATAAAGTGCTTCCCAGATAAGGTCAAGTTAAAGGAGTTCATTATCACCCAGCCCTTATTATATGAAATGTTAAAGGGACTTACCTAAGAAAAAGAAGATAAAAAATATGAACAGTAAAATAACAACAAACTCACAGCTATTAACAACTGAACCTAAACAAACAAACAAAGCAAACTAGAACAGGAACAGAAATGGGGATCACATGGAGGGTTATCAGAGGGAGAATAGGAGGGGGAGAGAAGGCTAAGAGGTACAGAGAATAAGTAGCATAAATGGCAGGCAGAAAATGGACAGGGGGAGGTTAAGAACAGTATAGGAAATGTAGAAGCCAAAGAACTTATATGTACAACCCATGGACATGAACTAAAGGGGGGGAATGTGGATGAGAGGAGGTATGCAGGGTGGAGGGGAATAAAGGGGGGAAATAGGACAACTGTAATAGCATAATCAATAAAATATATTTAAAAAATAAAAAGTAAAAATTTACATAATTAAGAAATATAAGTTAAAAGATAATTGACAACTTCAAAAAATATTGGCTATACATAGCACAAGGGCTAGTAACACTAATATATAAAGAATTCTTAATAACCGAGGGACAAAGCCCAAAAAACCAATTAAAAATAAGAAAAAGATATGAACAGACCAAAAAATAATACAGTGGCCCTGAAGCACGAGAAAAACATTTAAACTCACTTAGAGGGAAATGTAAATAAAACAATGATATACCATTTCTTGCCTATCAGACTGGCAAAACATTTAAAATATGACATCATATTCTGTTGATTAGACTGTGGGAAAACAGTGCCGCACACGGCTGGTGGGAATGCAATTTGGTAGTAGCCTCTGGAGGGCAGTGTGGCAATGCCTAACAAAACTACATATATGCTTATTTTTCATCTTTGCAATCCCACTTTTAGGAATTGACCCTGAAGACACACCCCTAAGAATATGAAAAGATACATGCACAAGATTATTCAATGTAGCATTATTTATAATTGCAAAATATTAGAAAAACCTAAATGTGCACAAATAAGAATGTGATTGAATAAACTATAGTACATCTATACACGATTAAGCATTATTCAGCTGTAAAAAAGAATGCAAAAAATCTCTATGAATTGATATGGTGTGATTTCCAGAACAATCTGTTAAATGAAAAAATATGAAGTCCAACAAAGTAGCATACTACTTTTATGTAAGAAAACAAAGGATATACATATGTATATCTAATTATCTGTGGAAAAGAAATTGAGGAAGAATAAACCAGAAACTAAAGAAACTGGCGACCCACAAGAGTGGGTGAAAATAGGTTAGAAACAAAGGAGAGTGGGAAGGGGGTGGCAGGGGTGGAAGGAGTTGACCCTTCTCTGCATATAACATTTTGTATAGCTCTGACTTACAACCCCAAGAAATGTCACTCCAATGTGGGAAGGGAAAAATGGAATGTAAACAATAACAAATATACCTACATTACCAAAGGGATAACATAGTTATGTTTAAAGGGTTGGTAAAAAAAGAACTAACCTAAGACAAAAAGAATTCTACCTAAATGTTATAATTTAGTAGTAAATGTTTCTCACAGGGATATGGGTTATCAATTTTGAAATTACTTTATATAGTGTATGCTAGAAAAATAACAAGTAAATATATTATAGATAATGAGAGTCAGGTTTATCACTGATAAATAGCCAGACTCTCAGGAAAACCTTCCTCCCCTCATGATCCCTGCCTGTTAGTGTTCATGCCCTTGTATAATCCCCTCTCCTTGAATATGACAGGAGCTGTGATTTGCATCTAACAATATGGTGTGGCAAAGGTGACGAGATGTCTCACTTCTGTAATTATAGTTCATTACAGAAGACTCCACCTTGCTACAGGATTTGCTCTAGAGACTCTCTAGCTAGCTTGGGGTAAGTGGCCTTGTTGGGAAGCCCATGTGACAAGGAACTGAGGGTGGCCTCTGGGAGTTGGTGGTGGCCTCCAGCCCACAGCAAGAAGCTGGAGCCCTCTGTCCTGAAACTACAAGGAAATAAATTCTGCCAACAATCTACATGACATTAGAAGCAAATTCTTCCCCCAACAGAGCCTCCAGGTGAGAAGCAGCATGGACAACACTGTGACTTCAGCTTTGTGAGACAGCAAGCAGAGCACCCAACTAAGCCGGTACAGATTCCTGGCCCACAGCAACGGAGCAATAATAAATATATGTTGTTTAAAGGTATTAGGTTTATGCTGTAATAGTATGCAGCATTTGATAACTGATACAACAGAATATAAGCAGTGAGAATACCTAGGACTCAGATTCTGGTTTTGAAACAAAATTATTCAATCAAAGAGACCAGAATCTTTGAAGAAGTGACTGATTTGGGGGCTAAAACAGAAAAAAATATCTGCTCCTGGAACATCTTATGTGTCAGAAAGTAAGGATGTGCTCAAAGTAATATGAGGTCTTATGTAAAGAACATAGAAGCCAACCTGAAGAAACTTGTAATGGCCAAAATTGGAAGGGTTTTAGCAATTAAATAAATGAGGGAAAGGGAACGGCTCTTCCCTATGGAATTCCAATTATTGTAGAAGGAAGAGGGAAAGAGAAATCACCACTAGGCAAACATCACAGGAGAATTATTGCAGACAAGTTCCACCAATAGATGTTAAAATTAGTGGTGAAAGTATGAGTAGAAATAGGATGTATAGACTCCAAGTATCTCTCCCAATGTTCATTAACTATAATGAAAAAGCAGTAACTTTAGAGTGAATAATACTCAGTGGACATCACCTTCATCAAGTGATCAAGGTTAATATTACTAGTAAGTATCAGACATATTGATATAATAAACCCCCAAATGTCATGTAATGAGGACATACCACTGTTATGGAATTCTTGCCAAAAATGCATAACTCATTGTAATCAAGAGAAAACAACAAACAAACCAAATTGAAGGAGATTCTACAAAATCACTGAGTAGTAGTCTTCAAAGGTATCAAAATCATGAAAAAAAAGAAAGGACTGGGAAATTGTCACAGCCTGGAGAAGTCTAAGAAGAAACAATAATGAAATGCATGTGGGATCCTGGGTGGGATTCTCAAACAGAAAAGGATGTTAGTGGAAGTGTATGGTTTGATTGATGGTATTGTATCAATGCTAATTTTCTAAACTGATCATTGTATTGTAGGTAAAGATGGTGAAATTAGGGAAAGCTGGGTGAGAAACCTCTGTACTATTTTTATAACTTTTTAGTAAATCTAAAATTAGTTCCAAATAAAGAGTTGAACTTGCAACTCAGTAATAAAACGGCAACCCAATCAAAAAAAAGGGCAAAGGATCTGAATAAACACTTCTCCAAAGAAGATACATAGAAGGCCAATAAGTACATGAAAAGATACTTAATTAACATCATTAGTCATTAGAGAAACACAAATCAAAACTGTAAGATGCCAGTTCACACCCACTAGTATGGCTAGAACCATCAGAAAGTCAAATAGTAACAAGTGGGTTGGTGTGGATATGGAGAAATCAGAACACTTAAACCTTGTTCATAGGAGTGTAAAATGATGCAGTAGTTTAGGAAAACAATCTAGCAGTTCCTCACATCTTTCATTTCATAGAAGAAGCAAACACAAAATCAATTGAAAAAGAGAATTTAAGAGTATTTTCCTCTATCCTGCTGAAAATACATCCCAAATGATTAGGTTGCCCTACAAAACAGGCTGCTTCATTAATTCTTTTAAAAAGTAAAATTTTGAATAAAACACATTAGAGATATATACAGGAGTATTTTAGGAGTCAAATGACCCAATATTTGCTTTAAAAATACTATAAGAAAAAAAGAGATAAAGTAAATATGGCAAAATATTGATAACTGTTGAACCTGAGGGATGGGTAAATGGGGGGAAGTATATTTTTTTCTTCATTGAGATATGTTTGGGCAAAAAGACATATAAACCACTTTGAAAAACACTTCTGGGGAACAAGGTAGAAAATATATAAATGAGAATAACAGATATGTAAATGGTGATTTGCAAATCATAGGCAACATCTTTTACAAAAAACTGTTTAAAGAATAAAAGAAGACATTCTTCAAGTCTAGTCAGATTACATTATGGTTGTTACATGTGAATAACACATGTTTTATTGATATTCAGAAATGCTCAAATACTAGTTCAGGAAGGATTTTTTAAGTATAGATTTTATAATACCACACTAAAATCACTTTACTATGACTGCAATACTTACTCCCTGAGACTCGGCTCCTTGAAGTGGAGAGGAGTGCACTTTCTTCTTCGGCTTGGCAGCTCTAAAGACAGATCTTCTGAATTATTTTCAAATGTAACAGTGTTGTTTGAAACAAAATTGGTATTTGTCAAGTCCTGTAGTGTTCTACCACCTGAAAAGAATATTATTTTCATAAATATTTATAAACATAGAGATATGGAAATAGGGGACATTTAGTGGTATGCAAGTCATTGGCAGCAAATTTTTAAACAATAATCAAGTCAGAATTTTAATTACAATAGTAGCACTACAATTATTTGTAAATTAGTTTCATTTTTATCCAGCCATAATGGGAAAAAGACACTTAAAATTTGAAACAAATTATCAAAGTAGCCCACATTTTAATTCTGAAGTTCTATATTGGCTGAGAAAAATTCCTCATGTTTTAACTCTATTCACAGAACCCCACAGACTACTGCATTCACTCAACATGTGTCATCACTCGGCCACTCTGTGAATGGTAGGCACCATGAAGAACAGAGATGAAAGATGAATCATGTCCTCCAACATGTCCTGTCACTTTGAAGCTTTGTCCTTCTTTTGCTTCAGAATTCCCCTTACCCGGAATAGCCTTATCCCTTAGAATCCTAGTGTCTTTTAACTTGAAAGGATATCTGCACCCTCATGTTCATAACAGCATTATTTACAATAGCCAGGGTGTGGAAACAGCCCAAGTGTCCATGGGTGGATGAATGGATCAAGTCATGGTATATAAATACAATGAAGTATTATTTGGCCAGACAAAAACGGAGGAAATCCTACCATTTGTGATAATAGAGATGGACTTTAAAGATCCTGTGCTAACTGAAATAAGTCAAACAGAGAAAAACAAATATTGTATGATCTCACTTGTATGTGGAATCTTAAAACAAAACAAACAAACAAAAAACCCAATCAAACTCACAGAACAAGGTAAGACTTATGGCTACCTGAGATAGGGGGTTTAAGAGGAGGGGAAATTGGTCAAAAGGTACAAACATCTAGTTACAAGATAAATAAGTACTGGGGTGTAATGTACAACATGATGACTCTAGTTAACACTGCTGTGTGATATATAGGAAAATTGTTAATGAGTAAACCCCAAGAGTTCTTATCACAGGGAGAAGACATTTTTTTTCTTCTGTCTTCTGTTGTACCTATGAGGTGATGCATGCTCGCCGAACCTATTGTGCTCATCATTTCACAGCATGTGTACATCAAACCACCATGCTGTACACTCTGAACTTACACAGGGATACATATCAGTGATTTTTTAATAAAACTGGAGAAAAATCCCTGTGTTCTACACACATTTAGTGGAATGTTAGGCTCCCAGTGAAAAATTTCTCATAATAAAGGAATACCCATAGGATCCAGTGTTAAGGAAAAAATGTGAGATAAGTAATGTTTTATAGAGTATGATTTAAAGTCTGCACACATACACCAAAATGTTGACTGCAGTTGTTCTGGGTGATTGTTTTTCCTGCTATTTTCTGATTCTCTACTTTCAATTTTCTGCCTTGAGTGTTATGTTAATAACTGAGAGAAAATAAGAAGAAAACAGTAAGGTAAAAATCCCACCTATCCTTTAGGGCCTAAGATGCTACCTATTTTATAATGTCTTTGCAGGTTCCTCTAGTCACAATTACTTCCCATCACATCCCTTGGCATAACACATGTGCTTGTATTAAAGCCTTTCTCACACTTACCACTGTATTTGTGACTTTTACATACACGTACCCTGAGAAAAGGGAGTTGGTATTATTTATTTTTAATCCTCTAAAACACCCAGAATAAATACCTTTAATCACATTAAATACATACTGTTGTAAAAGTCCCACCCTAAGGAATCTTGCAATTGTCTTCAATAAAATCAATCCAGCACAATTCCTTATTATATATACTTAAAACACTCAACTTTCTTCAAACATATGAAAAAGGAAATTATCTGTCTAATGACATTATCAGATAGCTCTGTGGGAAAAGCCAATCTGTTTTTTAGGTTATTAAATGTCCAAGACAGTCTCACTGTTATCTTTCCAAAGTATTAAGTTTTATTTAAATTCCTTCATATTTCCTATAGATCAAGCTACAGTTATACAGTTTTTAAATTCCATAAAAATATCAGTTATAACAATGCTTCACTAGTTAAGTGAAAAAAAAAAACCCACTTTTAAAGCTTGGTTACTTCAAGTATTGGCCTACCTGATGTTTGTGTTCTCTGGGTGACTTTAACTTTCACTCCTGTTGTCTTCTGCATATCATCACTTACTTGGAAGACCGGTGAGCCATCCAGGGTGAAATTTTCTTTCATTATCAGATTTTTACTAGAAGAAATACGCAAAGGTCTTGAACCCTCATGAACATTGTTAAGGAAAGAATCTTGTATGTTGGGTGAATATATCTGAGATAAAGAATTAAACGCCTTTGGATTAAAGTCTGGCTTAATTTTCTGATTTTCCAATTTTTTCCCCTCATCAGCTTGGTCAGTTTCAGCTGATACTCTCTGACTGGGGTCAGGTATTATCTGCATTACTTCATGGCTATCTGGAGAAGGAGCTATGCATGTCTTCCTTTTCTTTGCCTGGGATGTCCTTTTACTTATTCTTTTCACTTGGCACTCTCCTTTTATCACTTCTGCAAAGGGATCATCTCTCTTTTTAGTTAGAGTTGTATTCTTAGGTGCTTCCATTTGGTTTCCAGAATCAGAATCTGTTTCATTAGTAACATATTTTAAACCTGATTCTAAGGAGAGAGATGTCTGTAAAGAATCTAACTGAAAAATAGGTGTGTTTTTACCTTGTGCCAAAATGTCCTTTGTCTTGCCTGATGATTTTTTCCCATGCTTTTTAACTTTATAAGGATTTGAAATTTGCTCACAATTTTCTTTTTCATTGCTATTGATTTCAATACAGTATCCACTGATAATACCTTGGCATCCAAGTCTCTGTTTAGATTCATTTATTTTAAAATTGCAATCTCTCGTGTCATTTTCTAGGCCATGCACGTCTTCGTCATTATCCCTATATATTTGGTTCATTTCCGAAATTATTTGTGTCTTCCGATTCACTTTCTGCCTAAGCTTCTTCTTTGTTTTTGAATCATTTTGCTGAGCAGGTTGCATATCAGTTACATGGTTTTTCAAATTCAACATATTCAGGGTCTCATAATCATATAAATTTCCATTATCTTTGGTAGAAAGACAAGCTGTTTGAAATTCATTTGTGACTTCTGAGTTTTCAGAAATACTCTCTTTATCCTTTTGGGTGAGGGAAAAGTTGTTACCTTTTACTGAGTCATGCACACCTTTGTTATTAAACTCATTTATTTGGTTCATTTCTAAAATTATTTCTGTTTTCCGACTTCCTTTATCCCTGGGCCTCTTATTTATTTTTGATTCATTTTGCTTTGCAGGTGGCATATTAGTAACTTGCTTTTTCTCCCCCAAAATGTTTTCAGTCTCATAACCACAGAGGTTCCTATTTCTTCTGGTGGAAGGATCAGCTACCTGAAACTCATTTGAGTCCTCTAGGTTTTCAGGAATGACCTCTTTATCTTTTTGGATTAGAGAAAATAAGTTACCCCTTTCTGGGTCATGACTATCTTTGTCATTATTTTCATGTACTTGGTTGATTTCTGAAATTATTTCTGTCCTCCGACGTAACTTTTGCCTAAGCTTCTTATCTATTTTTGTTTCATTTTGACAAGCAGGTTGCATATCATGGACATACTTTTTCACCCTCAAAATATTTTGAGTCTCATAATCATATAGGCTTCCACTATTTTTGGTAGAAAGGGAAGGTGTTGGAAGCTCACTTGGGTTTTCTAGGTTTCCAGAGATGATTTCTTTACCCTCTTGGGTTTGGATGGAAAAGTTACCTTTTTGTGGGCCATGCTCATCTTTATCATTATCCCTGTATATTTGGTCCATTTCAGAAATTATTTGTGTCTTCCGATTTACTTTCTGCCTAAGCTTCTTATTTATTTTCGATTCATTTTGTTGAGCAGGTTGTGTATCAGTGACATTCTTTTTCAAATCTAACATATTTTGGGTCTCAAAATCACATAAATTTCCATTATTTTTGGTGGTGAGATCAGCTGTTTGAAATTCACCTGTGACTTCCAGGTTTTCAGAAATGGTTTCTTTATCCTTTTGATTTAGGAATAAGTGACCTTTTTCTAATTTCTGAATCACAAATGTCTGTCTAGAAGCTTTATTTTTATTACAAGCTACAGAACTTTGACCCGTATTAAATTTACTTTCCCGCTGAAATTTATCTGAACTTTGGGAGAAAGAGCATGTTTCCTCTTGCTCATTTGTTGCATGTACTCTTTTCTTCTTACTATCCTCTGTGCTTTGTATGTTATCTTGATTGAAGTCACTGTGAGGGTTTATTGTCTTCAGTATATTCAACTGAGTCAGCTGTTCAGTATTGAAGATAAAATTTGGATTTTCTGAATCCCTGTTGCCATTCAAGCCAACAGATCTTTTTTCTGGTTTATTTTCAGTCTTTTCTTCTACATTCATTTCTGAACTATTTTTAATCTGTCTCTTTGATCTTATTCTCTTTTTGTCAGAGCTTGAATCTTTCACTTTTCTAAAAGTTTTGATTCCACAGTCATTCGATGTTTTATTACATTTATTTTTAGTGCCTTTTGAAACCGTAACAATTTGGCTTACTTCACCAGCAGTTAAATCCATATCAGAATCATACACAGTTTTCTGCCACTGAAAGTCATCATTACCCTGAACTTGATTCATGCACTGTGCAGTAGGCTCACTTGCAGACTTAGATGAGTCAGGAAGGCACTGTGTGTTTCCTTGCATTTTAATATTCATTTCATTAGTACGATCATTTATCTCATTATTCCAATTTAATTCTGCGTTTGAAATCCCTTGTTGATCTAAACCTGTCACACAAGGATTGTCTGAAGAAGGATTATTTGATTCCAGAAATGATGCATGCCTTTTCCTTTTAGTTATGTTACTAAGAGACTGTTTCTCCTCTCTGTGGCTGATAGCCTGGGAATTTTTCATCTCACCCATTAGAGAACTCTTAGAACCCTGGTCTGAGTGAGAATAGCTTTCTGTAAAATAAAGGGAAAGAAAATTCAGAAATAAGTAATGACATGATTATTATTTTAAACAAATTAGATTAGAAATCAAGCTGTTTCACAGAATTTCTGAGAATGTATCCTATCCAGACCTTTATAAAGAATTTATGCTGATAGAAAATAAAATAGAAATCATCAGACCAGTCACAAGTCACATTCCACATTTGTATCTAAGTAAATATACACTGAGGACTCACTCTGCTTTGGCCCCAACAATAAAGTGGAGTGTAGCCAACAGCAGAGCCATTAAAAAAATATTTTTAAAGTGGGAGGGGGCCAGCAAATGACCCCAAATTAGAGTGATAACTCTGATAAGAACTACTATCAGAAGGCTATCAGCAGATAGCTAAGTTTCTATAAATTATATAGAATTTTATAAATTAAATTTTTAGAATGGAAAAATAACTCTAAGCTCTAAATTTAATATAGTTATAATTCCATATCCCAGTTGGAAAATCTGTGACAAATACACAAGTCAGGCTACACTGCACATTTATTATTTTGAAATACCATGTAAATAAAATGTGTCATCATTTTCTCTCGTTCAACCATTATGCACACTCAAGTTTTTGCTTTACCACCAATTGGTTATGATCTTGAAAAACTCACTACACCTATCTAGGCCCACAATTTTCATAACTATGAACAGG
The DNA here is from genome assembly GCF_004126475.2 of Phyllostomus discolor. Taxonomy (NCBI): domain Eukaryota; kingdom Metazoa; phylum Chordata; class Mammalia; order Chiroptera; family Phyllostomidae; genus Phyllostomus; species Phyllostomus discolor. The sequence goes on from NC_040906.2 coordinate 29,126,099, forward strand.
AGAAAATGAAACTAATATGGCATCTTTTGATTCATAAGCTAATATACCAAGAAAAGCTCTTTAGGCTGATTCATTTCTAAATATTGCCTTCAGAGTAACAGTATCAGGCCGCTGTGGATCTGACATTTCTCAGCATATTTACTTTTAAATTAAAATTTTCACCAGCAGTATAAAAATAGTAGAAGCCAGCAAATCTGAAACATAAAAGATCTAACTTATTAACTGTTTATATACCATGGCCATCAAGAAGAAAATCTGATGAATGTAAACTATTTTAAATATAACACTCAAAATGAAATTTTTAAAAAATCTCACCTTTGGGAAGTATATCAACAATGGAAGAAATATGTTCTGAATCATCTAAACCACACACATTTTGATTATTTTCTGTAAGACATAACAATTCCAAATTATATTGAGTTGACAAAGACTGCCTTGTTGATACTGAAGAAGGAACATCAGATGACACATTTGATATAATGTTGTTGTCACATTGCATTTTCTCTTTATCTTCATCATCATCATCATCATCATCATCATTTGAAGTTAATGGAACCCTAAAGGGAAGTGGGAATGAAAAGTTTGTATTTTACAAAAACGATTTAGAAAATTACATGGATAGTTCTTTATTGATCTCGGGTATTTAAGATCCAACCACAAATACCCTCTGCTACTTTTCTGTGTTCAATGAGGACAATTATAAGTGGTATGAAGAAGGCAGTATCTAACAGTACAGAACTTAGAGTAAAACAGAATGCTTATCTTCATAGCCCCAGAGGCCCCAAAAGGAGATAACTGTTATAAACGCTGGTTGGGCTATAAGGATAATAATAATGAAACATTTAAATAAAGTTCAAACATACTTTTAAATATTCATATATAATATTTGTAGTTTTCCTATAATTAATTCTATGGAATACTCAAAACTCTTACTCTGGTTTCTAACAAGTATAATCGTCTGTAAAGTTATGTGTGAAATGAAGTTTGCTGTTTCCAAAGACATCCATGTAAACAAAAGCCATGTTCCTAGAGTAGTTCAATCTGTGGGACAGGGGATGGGAGGGAGCTGGAAAGGACAGAAACCCACACAAATAACTGGAGATGTGACAAACTACCTTCTTGAATTCAAAGAATGAAGAGTAACATCAAAGAAAGTAAGAGGGGGTAAGCAAATGAACCCAAATAACAGTGATATTTTCTAGTTCTGGTCTATTATAGTAGTGCTGCTATATATATGCCTTTTGAAATATATGTACACAGTTCTGTTGTAGAATTACTGGGTTTGCATACAGTATTTGGCTTTAGGAGAAACTTAGGGTATTCTTATTGTATTCCCATTATTTAAATGCTTGCTCTTGGGTTTTGTAGATTTTCCTTTTCAGATTAACCCTTGTACTCCTAGTTTGCTGAAAGTTTTTTCAAAAATGGCTGTTGAAATTTATCAAATGCTAAGCGAAACAAGCCAGACAGTGAAAGACAAATACCATATGATCTCACCTTTAACAGGAACCTAAACAACAAAATAAAGAAACAAGCAAAATATAACCAAGACACTGAAATAGAGGACAGGCTGACAGTGACCACAGGGGAAAGAGGGAATTTCAGGGGACAATGGGAAGGGTTCACGGGAACAAATTTAAAGGACACAGGGATAAAAACTAGGGGGAGGGTGGTAATGAGAGGGAAGTGGGGAGGGTTGGGAGGGTGGGCTGGATTGGGAGTAAAAGGGAGAAAACTGTACTTGAACAAAGATTAAAATAAAATTAAAAAATAAAATAAATTTAAAAAATAAATTTATCAAATGCCTTTTCTGTATTATTGAAAAGATACTACTTTTCTCTTTTTTTCTATTAATATGATGAGTATGTTACTCCGAATCAAAATTCCGTAACAGATGTATAGATGTATATGTGCATTATGTAGTGACAAGTTAATTCTAAAATTCACATGGAAATGCAAGAGCCAGGAATAGTCAAGAAAACATTCATAAACAAAAACATAAGATGGAGATTCACACTATCAAACACCAAGACTTAGAGTAGTAAGTTCAGAAACACGCGTACACATGCAGTCACCGGACTTAGGATCCAGATGACATTGTGATGAGGTGGGGGAAAGGATGATCTTTTCTAAACAAATGGTGTAAGGCCATAGGATTTACACATTAAAAAATATATTACGACCTCACACTCTATAAAGATTTTTGCACTTGTCTAACAGGTATGTAATACTGAAAACAAAAATACACTTAAAAATAAAGTGAAATTTTATAGAGGGCAAGCTGACACTTGATTTGTGTGTTTTTATCAAATGGTGTGTGCATAATGACAGCCAAATATTCTTGAAAAAGAATGAAAGGAACTACAAGACAACAAAATGTATTATTTTCAGCAAGTAAAAGGTATTGGTGCAATGTGGTGCTAGTACAGTGTAATAGGCAAAACAATGAAGCAAACTAGAAAGAATAGAAAGTAATGTAGTATGTATAAAAATTTTTTACTATGGTACAAATAGCATTCAATATATATAAATACATTTATTTGTGCATTTAAATAAAAGCAACAAACTTTTAAGTTACATAATCAAAAGAACACTAAGAGAGAAGAGGATATTGGTCAGTGCTATTAATTCGCTGAGTCATTTTACCACTCTAGACCTCTTTAATGCGACAAGTTTGAAATAAGGTGTTTACATCTCATACTCAAGTTAATCAAAGTCAAGAGGAGAACAACAATGAAATTAATTTTAAAGCCTGGTCAGTATGCAAGTTAATAAACATAGAAAAAATTATCAGATTTAGCCAGCAGAAAACATGAGGCCAGTGGTGACCTGAGGGAAAAGAAAGAAAAGAAATAAAAAGTGGTAGGATCCACAGATGAACTTAGTGATTGAATGAGGCTAAGTTTCCTTGCAGCTCTGGAGATACAATCTGAGCAAGATACTACAAACCATCTCATTTCTACCTTAGAAGACAACTCCAAGTTAATGAAACCCAAACATTATATAACACACACAAATAATTATTGTGTTATATACAAATTTAAGTACTCTGAACAAATGTAATTTAAACTCACGTAACTAAAGGTCCATCTGTGCCTCCTCCTTCTCTACAATGTATGGAAAAGCTGAATTTTATTTTAAAATGTAAAACTAAACACTATTATATTATGTCTTCAATTTCCTTTATTGGTACAATGTTAACAAGTATTTCATTATTTATTTTTAAATGTTTTTCTGTTTCTCAAGGAAGCAAACCAAATAAAAACTTCCAAAGTACAACTTAGGTAGAAGGGTACAAGTCAATATTTAACCAAATTTTGAAGCAATTACCTTGCAAATGGAAGACGCATCGACTTGCACTGTTTACTAACACGTTTATTCTTGCTGGCTGGCAATACAAAGGGACTCTGATGGAACTATTTTTGAAAAAAAAATGAAAAGGAATAAAACTTCGAATCTCATTAAATCATGTTTGTTAGTAAAGCACCAAATTATACAAGAATACCAATAGTGATAGAACAATTTTTACGTTAGTCTTTAATAGCTAGGTGAGAATAGTGTGATGAGGTTAAACACAGTTCATCCTTAACCATGCCATTCAAAGATAATTACCACTAATATTTAGGTATACAACCTCCCAAACTTTCTCCTATGTGTATGAACAAATGCACATATGTATAACTACACATATATGACATCTTTACACATACAGTGTTTTTGATTTGTGGCTGGGCGTAGGCCAACTTAACTGATACATGGATTTTGACAGTGTGGGTTTGCACCCCTAAACCCTGCACTCCACACTGTTCAAAGGTCAGCTGTATGTGAAATATACTCATGTCTACATAAGTACTATGTCATTATTGGATTTTATAATATATATTTTTAAATGGTCTTTCAAAATTCAAAGTCTGGGTGATTTAAATGTAGCTTTTAAATTTTTGCTTATTTATATTTGCTAAATTTCCACATGTTTTAATTATCTAATAAGGACCACAAAATTAGGCAATATATAACCTTCTTTTCTTGTTGCAGTGGTAAGCTGCAATTGAAATGGGTATGACCAAATCAACAAGTGAATTTTTAAATTCACATGGAAATGCAAATTTCCATGTAGCTAAAACAACTATGAAATAGAAGAAAAAGTTGAAGGGTTGTGGTAATTGAGTCAATATAGTATTAGCATAAAACATACAAATATACTTAAATACAAAAATTTAAAAATAAAACAGACAAATAGATCAATGAAATGGAACAGTTTAGAAATAGATCCACACATATTTGGTCCATTAATTTTTGACACAGGTGCAAAAGCCAAATGGAGAGCCTAGGCATCCACACTTACCAGGCCATATATAACGTAACCTTTCTCCAAACCAGGGGTACTGTCAGCAAAGGCCAAGGGAGGGCTCAGGTATCTGGTGGCAATGAGCACAGACCTCTCCCCTACCGCCCCACCCAGCAGTATCAATGAAGAACACCTGGGGACTCTGAACTTCCATTCTTGTTTCTTAACAAGGAGCCCCAGTCCTTCTCCTCTAGCATGGTGACAGAAGAGATCTAGTAGAGAGCCAGGACTGTCACTACTCTACAACGGTAATAATCTCCACCTTCAAATGTCCCCCAGTCTTGGGGCCAGCGGAGGCCATGAAAGTCCTGTGGCACTGGCTGGTACCCGCCTGATTTCCTAGCCCCACCCATCAGTTAGAAGACACCCTCTTCCTGCTTGGGTGTCAACACAGACTGAGTGAGGAACCTAAATTTTGAACCCCACTTGGCAGTAGGTGGGACTTCCCTTTACCACAGGCATAGCGTCAAAGGAAACCTGCTGAAACAGAGGTTTAAATAGGATCTGGAGTCTCATAACATCATACCTAAAATGTTCAAGATATAATAAAAATAACTCATCATACCAAATTAGGAAAAAATCTAAATTTGAATGTAAAAAGGCAATCAACATACACCAGTACCAAGGCAGCAGAGATGTTGGGATTACATAACAAGGATTTTAAAGCAGTATCATAAAAATGCTTCAATAGGCAATTACTACTAACATGCTCACAATAACAACAAAAGGGCATCTTGGCAAAGAAACAAAGTCTCAGCAAATAAATTGGATATGTAAAGAACAGAATGGAAATTTAAAACTATAATTAAGAAATTAAATTAACTGAATTAATTAAATATAATTTTAAAAAGTAAAATCTCAACAGCAAAATAGAGAGAGCATGGACCAGAGTGGGGGGGCGGTGCAGGTTTGTGAACTTGAAGATAGAACAATAAAAAGTACCCAATCTGAGCAAGAGAGAAGAGATGGAAAAAATTAACAGAGGATCAGAGATTTGTGGGACTATAACAAAACTATAACATTCATGTTAAAGAGGGCAGGGCCAAAGTGTTTTGGAGAAACAGGGCTGAAAATGCCCCAAACTTAGCAAAAGAAATCAATCTGCATATTCAGGGGAAGTGAACTCCCAAAAATAAGCTCAAATAAATCCATGTCCAAGACACAGTACAGTCAACCTTCTCCACACTAAAGACACAGACAAAACTCTGAGGAGTGGTGAAAGAGGAATGACACCTTACCTAGAGGTAAGAAAAAATGAAAAACAAATAAGTATTTGACTCAAATGAGAAAGGTAAAAATAAGATAAACCACAGAAAAGCAGAAGGACTTACTATTGAAGATAAAAGCAAAAATTAGTAAGTTTGAAACATCAAAATAGTAGAATTCAAAATTAAATCCAATGATTGATTTAAAAAAATACAGGGAAAAGCCCAAATACACAAAATTAGTCAATTGGGGAAATTATACAAAACAGAAGAAATTAAAACAGACTACTCGGTCAACTCTATGTAAATCAGTTTGAAAACATGGATGAAGAGAAAATTTTCTAAGGAAATATAATTGAATAAAAATTTTTCAGAGCAGAGAAAAGATACAAATTTTTAAAATGAGTTTAGTATATATATCACTTTTTAAAAAGATTTTATTTATTTATTTTTAGAGAGGGGAAGGGAGGGAGAAAGAGAGAGAGAGAACATCAATGTGTGGTTGCCTCTCATGTGGCCCCCACTGGGGACGTGGCCTGCAGCCCAGGCATGTGCCCTGACTGGGAATCAAACCTGCGATGCTTTGGTTCGCAGCCCTGTATATCACTTTTATGAATGCCTAAAGACTATACAAGAAGAAAACTTCAAAGAAACCTCACTGTCCTGGCTGGTATGGTTCAGTGGATGCCTGGGTTGCAGGTCAGGTCCCTGGTTGGGGGCATGAAAGAGGCAACCACACACTGATGTTTCTCTCCTTCTATTTTTCCTTCCTTTCCCCTCTCTAAAAAATAAATAAATAAACAGACAGATAGATAGACAGATAGATAATAAAATCTTTAAAAAATCCAACAAGTCCAAGAAAGTAGACACCAAAGTTGTATGCTGTCCCTTTATCCTTCAGCTTCTGCATCTACTTACCCTCTGTTATTTACTTTTCCTGAATCAGATGCTGATCTCAACCCTTTTTATAGTTCTCCAAAGAGAAGCAAACAAAAAGCTTCTGAGAATAACGTTGACTTTACTGAAGGTTTTTTAGAGACAGTGGAGGGAAGGACCTTTAAGTCACATAACTCAAAACAAATAGTTGAGCAATTTTTTTGGCTATCTGTTCTTCAAAGTTCCTCGAGATGTGTATGATATGACCCTCTCCCCTTCCATATCTTGTCAATTAACTTCCTTCTCCTGTTCTCTAAGTTAATGCCTGCGGGCTCTACATTCCCCAATGCTATATCTAACTCTAGTCTTAGTAATTTATTCAGGGCAATTCAATTCAGCCCTGCAAGCTGATTAGCAAAAACAAAGTCTGCTTTTTCCCTGGCTCCCTCTAGCCACCCACTCAGTGAAACATCTCTCTTTTCCTGAGGAGGTACTAAATGGGTAAGGCACAACACTTCTGCTCACTGGCTGTCCTAGGTGTCAAATTTATGAGGCTAGTAATTACCCCTCCTATAAACATTATTCCACAGGGACATTTCCACAAATCCTTTCTTCATCCAAATGTGGATTACATTAGACATAATGTAATTAGACATAAAATACCTATTCTTTGGCTAGTTTTTATAAAAAATTCTGACAAATGAGCTAAACATTGACTATATAGGTTAAAAGAGTTCACATATCTTCTTACAGCAAAGACTATGCATTTAAGAGATTTATAAATGGCTTTTATAAGTTTTTAAAATAGTGATTTGCAGAAAATTTAGAAAATACAGAAAAATACACACACAATAAAAAGTAATGACATTTTTGTAATAGCTGACATTTATTGTACTCATTCTATTGCCAGAACACATGCTAGCCACATTTAACTCTTTCACTAACTCTTCATTATTCACATCATGCAGATGAGGACACTGAGGTTTAAAGAGTTTAAAGCCAAGATCACAGAACTAGGAAGTAACAGAGTTGCGATCCAATAGGCAATCTCATTTAAAAAGCCACCCTCTGAAGCACTAAACTGCCTCTAGAAGCTATCAAGAAATTTATCTACAATTGAGACTTCGCTGACCTTTCTTCATTTATATATTATATGTTTTGCCTTCTCATTAGTTATTCCTTCAAAAATTATTTTCCTTATTTAGATAATTAACTTCATTAACATTTGGTCTTTCTCCCTTCCTGATTCTTTATTGATTTTATTTTCCCCAAGTTAGATTATAAAAGTTTTTAAACTATTAATATTAATGCCTTATCTGGCACATGCTTAATTCTCCCCATCTGCAACCTTTTTGTCTTTATTATTTTTGGCTTCTAAAAATTTTTTTGAGAAAAATCTATCAATAACTTCCATTATGGTTTCTATGTTTCTAGGTACAGAAAGGCCTCTCCTCCCTAATGTGAATTTATTTGTAATTTCTTCTCATTTTATCTGATTTCCATTTTTTACATTTAAAGCCATCTAGAATTTATTTTAGAGAATGGTATAAAATAGGATCTTCCTCTATATTTTCCCCTAATTGTTTTTCAATTATGTTCATCTTTTCTCTTCTCTTCTCTTCTTTTCTTTTTCAAATTATAGGAGAAACATTATTTAGAAAGTTACCAAGGAGCTACAAGTGAGCCAGCTGGGCTGTGTGGACTGGGGAAAGAAGTCACAGGACGAAAGAAGGGCCGCGGAGCTCAGGAGCGAGAAGCTGCAGCCATGCGCCGGAGGGGGGAGAAGAGAGGGAAGGGAAAGGAGTGGGTGTGCTCCCTGAGAGGGAGAGCCACCTGTTCATTTTTTTTACTAATACTAATTATTTCCTAATTTGAAATACTACCTTTCTACTAATGCCTTTCATGTTCTGTAGTATGTTTAGGGGTCATTACGTTCCACTGAGCTGCCTAATCCTGTGTTACTTTTAATCAAAACCTAATCTTTATAGGAAAATTTCAATAACCAATTATAACAAATGGTAATGTTGTTAGCTGGTTAATATTAATATTATCATCATTCCTTTGCACAAAGTTTAAGACATGAATCTCTAACCCTGATGCCACTAAACTAATTTCCATCATTCTCAGACGTGCTAAAAAACTGCACTGCTTACACGCACTTCTTACCTCAGAAAGAGTGCTCATTTCAATCGCAGTTATCAAGTTATTGTTCACTTGTGCTTCTATTTCTATTAGCTTCTTATTCTGTATAAGTACAAAAAGAAAGACCCCTTTAATCAATTAAAATTTGGAGATTATACCACACATTTATGAATATGAATACAATTCATTGACAAGACTTAGAAAATAAATGAGATAACATTGGGCTAAAACTGAAACCACATTGACTTAAAAGGTACATAGTTCAAGTAGACACACCCACACTGAATGCTTTTAAGCTCTCAATCATAAATTTTCTACAAACATTTTTCTATCTTCTTATAATAATAATAATACATATCACATGGCAAGTGTAATATGTTTGTCAGCCACAGGAATTTAACCCTCAAGTGTAATAGGTCATTTTTGCATTTTTTAATTAATTTCTACTAATTTTAGAGTTAGGCCTATAGTGGCAAACTAGCTAATCATTGGATCTTAGTGCCTCGTCTATGGACAGAGGTGGACATTGGAAGGAAAAGCAATGATTACCAACTCCATTCACTTTGGTTTGTAGCCAGTGAAATGCTGAGACTAAAGGAATATAGACACTTTGGGAACTCCCCTCCTTTCAATTCACTGGAGGAGTGAATTTTAACAAGATGGAGGAGCCCATCTTGTTAAAATGTATTAATGCACAAAACTTTGCGTATGATAAGCAATCAAAGGTTAATCAAGGTATTTATTATACAGGTTTGTGGAGTCACAACTACACATTTAGAATGTAGCGTTAGGACATCTACTTTATTACAGTTTGCCCATGAACATGGTACACTCTTTCAATAATTTTTCACAACTGGAGAGTTGAAAGCATTTTTTAGAACTTCTATAATAATACAGTTAAGATTTTAGTTGTAATTTAGAATTCAAACACAATGTAGTTTCCATACCAAATTATTTAGCTTTAGGCGAAGAAATGTGTTCTCAAAATTCAGTTTTTCCACTTCTTTTTGCAATAACATCTTTTCTGTTGTAATTCTTCGAGAATTCTCTTTCTCTCTACTAAGAGCCTGAGCTAGTGCCCTGTTGTTGTGCTTTAAAGATATTTTGAAAATAGAAGAATTGTCTGTAAAAAAATTTTAATAGTTAATATTGAACTTATACCTTAATAAAATTTCAGATCCCTTAATAAAACTATTTTAGACAAAATGCACTTTACTTTATAAGTTTTAACTGAAGTTTGGAAAAAAAGAAAATGACAATACAGATGGAGTTTAGAAGAAAATGTAGAGTTTGGAAGTGAAGAAATAAAAGCTAGATACATAAGTGAAAGTCGTGAGAAATGCAGAATGTTTATGAATACAGAGTTAGGAATAAGGGGACTCTTCTGTAGACACAGCACTCTAGATAATTAGATCAATCACAAAAACTACATCGCTGATAGCTGCTGCCCTACCTTCCTTTTTGCCTTTGACTAGCAGGTAGAATGGAGAGGCTGATCCTGCAGCTCTAACTGGAGATGTTCCATAGAAATTAGGGTGGCCAATCTGAAAAATTTAAAGCCAGTTTCTGTGGCTCCAGAATTGAACAAATTAGTTAATGCTCCCAAAGTCCATTTTTCAAAACTTTTAGTGAAAGGGAGCATACTTAGTATAACGTTGGATAAATCATCTAAACCCTATGGGACACTGTACCTCCACCCCAAACCCTACCTCTTACATGTGGGCATCTATTACAATCTGAACATGGCCCCCTCTCTTTTCGAGCCCTATGTAAATGTAATTTAAATCAGAAATACTTTCCTATGGTTAGTTAAGAAATGTAATGTGAATTCCTTGGTAAATCTCACCTTAAATAATAGTGTGCTCCTTTTGTACACTTAGAGCATATTCTTATTTTCATAACTTTGATTCACATGCCACTGAATAAAAGTACAGTGTATGTAAAAGTGTTTATAAAAGTAATAACATTTGTTAAATACTCAGGGAAAGACTAGGCAGCTAAAAAACAGGGTCCTAAAAAAGTACTTTATCTTTGGCACAGAGAAAGTAGTTTCAGACAGCCACCTCCCTCTGACATAGCAAATGGAAGAGACCAGAACCAGTTTAGGACATCCATAAGCTAAAGGATGATGACTTTCCTACTGCAGTCCTCAGAATATTCCTTAGTAACAGCGGGTATGCGATGGTCCTACCAAAGACAAGGGGAAACAGCCACCATAGGGGGTGGTCTAATATACCACACGGCCCTAGATACCTGGGTAGGAGCAACATTATGATTTGAAGATACTCAGGTTTGCCTATTTCACCAGGCAGTTACCCTACGCAGCTGCTTTATCAGCAGGAAAAAACTTCCCTGCTCCTGCTAAGATGGGTGTAACCATTGAGATAATTTTCAAAAGTAATAAAAATTTATCTTGGGAAATTTCCCCATTTCTTTCCTTTTCTTTTTCTTCCTTTCTTTTTTTACATTTTTTGCCCTTTTGACATCTCAAGTCCAGAATCCATGAAACTCCATCTTTAAAGTGCTCAGGGCCCTCATAATGAATTTTGGTTATATAAAATCACACATTCTAGCAGCCTATCTGGGCCAACCACCTCTAGATTACCCATCATCCCATTGCTACGGCATGCCAAAACAATCTACCACTTATTAGCTCTTTTCCAGGAATGTCACACTGGCATTGTCTTTGCAGTGTAGAAGGTAAGTGCCTTAGGCTGTACCAGGCTCACTGCTGAAAATTCAGCTGTCACCACCGAGGACAAATCATCATAACCATTCAACTAAAAGGAGCTGAAGGAAATAGGAAGGACTGAAAGGGAGGGAAATGTAAGTTCACCAAAAGTCATTTAGTCATTTTCTGTACTTGATAAAAGTACTAAATACTCTAGCAATTCTCCAGGGAAAAGTAAAAATGTAAGCATACTTTAAAACCAATGGCACTTACTTATTATTTTTGTTTTGATTTTGGAGGCAAGAGAAACATTCAGTTTAGCAGTCTTTGACATTCTTTTGTCTTTCACATGTTTCTTAATTCCTGAGGAAAGAAGTGATCCACTTTCCCTCACTGGGTACTCCATCACTGAAGAAAAAAAAAGAAGAGAAAAGAAAGGAAGGAAGAAAGGAAAGAAGGCAGACAGGCAGGCAGTTATAGTATTGATTAATAAAGGAAAAAAGTATAACTGATAAACACATTCTAAAAATAACAATCATGACAAGTCATATAATTTGTCTACACATTAGTATTTATAAAACCCTTCATATAAAATCTGAAAGTATGAATGTAATCAAAAGTGGTTTAAAGTAGAATCCAAAAAAGGTAAATGATTTTTTTCCCCCCATTTAAACCTGTATTATATGAACATGCCAGGATCTAGCCTAGGCTGGGGACAGAAAAGGAAAATGGTTGGTTAAGAATGCATAATCCAATGTGGGTACAGGCACTTGTTGATACAATGTACAAAGAGTAACCTTAGAGACATGCACAGAAGAGATATGCCTAATCATATTTCAGGAGTGAGGTTGGAGGAGTACGCAGGAAATCTTAAATTCCTCTATTTGTCTATTAGAGTCATGGTCTATTTGACTTTAAAGTCTAATAGTGAAAACAAGAAGACAATCACATTATGTCAAGAATAATGACTATAATACACAATACACAGAAAGCGATTAACTCTGCCTGAACCAGAAAAAAAGGATCAGAAAAGATTTTACTTAGAAAATGCAACAGATGTTAAGCCATGTACTTGGACAAGACCAACCTCCCAAGCCCCCATCCCCTTCCCCAAGCTTCCTTGCCTCTATCTGCAGAGATCTAGAAGAATCCCTGTCACCTGCACTGGCCAACCCCCCAATGCTCAGCCTCTCCACCACAAACTACCTATTGAGTCCAGGGACTAATCTCTCTCTGCCCTCCTTGTCAATCACCACAGGAACCCCCAGACTCACAGGTCACTCTTACCTCCCTTAACTAATCCCCCTCCAGCTCTGAACATCCCTCATTTGGTCCTGCAGTCGGTGAAATATGGTCAGCCAAAGACAACAGGTCCTAATCCATGCCATTGTAAATCTAATGTGGAAAAAAGGGTCCTTACAGATGGAGGATCTAATGATGGGGAGATTATTCTGGATTATCTAGGTAGGCCCAAATGCCCTCAGTGGTAGATACCCTTACAAGAAAGAGGCCGAGACTGAAGTGATGTGGACAGAAGCCAAGGGTTGCCAGCATCCACCAGCCGCTGAAAGGGCAAGGAATGAATTTGCCTTTAGAGCCTCTGGAATGAATGCGGCCCTGCAGTCACTTTGATTTCAGCTCGGTGATACTGAATTTAGACTTTTGGCCTCCAGAACTGTGGAAAAATAAATTTTTGTTGTTTTAAGCCACCCGGGTTGTGGTAATTTTTTTACCTCGGTCACAGGATGAATAGTTTCCATATCTCACCCTTGCCCAACTCATGAAGTCCTCTGGAATTCACAATCGATCAAAACCTCTAGCCTCAATTTCCTCCCTGAGCAGTCCTCGCATCTTCTTGAACCAGCCTCTCCCAGGACAATGCGGATTCCACAGTCCCTTCAGGCAGTGGCTCTTTTTTCTCCCATGGCCCTCCCTCTGGAAGGATGGCACCAAGTTCATACTTGCAGACCATTTGTTCCCCATTTCCCTAAAAAAAGTCCCCAGCCTTGAATATAATGTCATTAGGCTCTATGACTCCTGTACCCCTCAGTGCTGTTGTCAATGTCAACTCTCCTGGGTCACTCCTCTTAAGAGCTGATAACTTCTTACCCTCACTCATTATTGCTCTCCGAGGGCACTGAAGCAACCTGTAGAGGACTATCTACAAAATCCCAAATGCAATTACCTACCCACTATCATCTGTATTCGTCCATCTGTCCTCTCTCACATTATGATGGGTGAACTCCCTGTCCTTCCATCGAAGGCCAAGCTTGCCTTACTCAAACAGACTCACTCACTCCTACACTGGATCTCATGCCTTCCTGCCTCCTCAAAGGCATCACTCCAACAACTCCCTCCTCTACATCATCAATTTTTTCCTTTTCCACTGGATCATTCCCATCAACATACAGACACACTGCTACTTCCTTCATCTTAAAAAACCCTCACTCGTTCCCACTTCATCCTCAGACTACCACTGTACTTCTCTGTAGCCCTTTACAGCAAACACTCCTTGAAAGAACAGTCTACATTCACAGTTTCCAGTTCCCTTGCAAACCTACTTCACTCTGGCTTTCACTCTGACTTCCCCACCAAAACTGCTTTCACCAAACTCTCTAGTGATCTCCACACTGCTGAATCTAATGGTCAATTCTCAGGCCTCACCCAACTTGATGTATCAGCAGCATTTGATACGGTTAATTTCTTCTTCCTCCTCAAAAACTATCTTTCTTTGGCATACAGGACACCAGATTCATGGGTTTTTTTCTCCCTACCTAACTAGCTGCTCCTTTTCAGTCTCATACAAATTCTTCCAAGTTATAATAGGTTCTCTCCTTGGATTGCTTCTCTATCTACACTCACTCGCTTGGCGACTTCACAGTCATGGATAAAATACCACCTGGCCAAGAACTCAAAAATCCTCAGTTTGGATCTCTTTCCTGAATTTTCCCAAAGTCACAGTTGTCTACTTACAACTCCACTTGGATAAGTAAACCAAGCATGGCAAACTTAAACTGTCCAAACCTGCTTCACTCAGAGCTGTCCCATTTCAGTTAATGGCAACTCCATCCTTCCAGTTGCACTGGCCAAAAATCTTGCATCCCAATCTACCTTCACAATACGCTTAGAATCTGACCACTTTCTCTGTACCTCCAATGCCACCAACCTAAAATAAGGCACTAACACATCTCACCTGAATTATGGCAATAGCCTCTTATCCCCTTACTTTCACCTCTGCCCTCACTGCCATGTATTTATTGGACTATACAGTCTAAAATTCCTCAATGGTTCCCATTTCTCTCAGAGTAAAAAAAAAAAAAAAGTCTTTACAATGGTCTAAAGTCCCTCTGCCATCTCCTCTTCTATTTCTCTAATTTAAACTTCTCCTTCTCTCCCTTAGCCCATTCCTTTCAAGACACACTCACTACTTCTGGCATATGTCAGGCATTCTTCAACCTCAGGTCCTTTGTACTGGTTATTCTTTACAGAGAAACCTCTTCCTTCAGATACACAAGTGCTCATTCACTCTCCTCCTTCAAGTCTTTGTTCAAAAGTCACCTTCTCAGTGAGGCCATGCAATATTGTAGCTCCTTCCCCCAGCATGTCTGATAGCTCTTACACTTCTCTATTTTCTCCCCATAACATTTATTTTAATTATATTTTATTGATTATGCTATTACAGTTGTTCCAAATTTTCCTCCATTGCCCCCCTCCACCCAGTACTCCCCACTCCCTCAGGCAATCCCCACACCATTGTTCATGCCCATGGGTCATGCATATAAGTTCTTCAGCTACTCCATTTCCTACACTGTATTTTACATCCCCATGACTATTCTGTAACTACCTATTTGTACAAATAGGTAGTCCCCTTACATCTTCACCCATTTTCCCATACCCATCTCCCATCTGACAACCAATAAGAACAAGAAGAAGAAGAAATATCCAAAAAACTGAGGATAATGCAAGCAGGCTCTGGGACAACTTCAAGGGTTCCAACATTTGTATCATAGGGTTGCCAGAAGGAAAAGAGAAACAGCAAGAAATTGGACATCTATTTGAAAAAATAATGAAAGAAAACTTCCCTAATCTGGTGAAGGAAATAGACATGCAAGTCTAGGAAGCACAGAGTCCCAAACAAGATGTTTGCAAAGAGGCCCACTCCAAGACACATCATAATTAAAATGCCAACGGTTAAAGATAAAGAGAGAATCTTAAAAACAGCAAGAGAAAAGCAGTTATTTACCTACAGGGGAATTCCCATAAGACCATCAGCTGATTTCTCAAAACTTTGCAGGCTAGCAGCGATTGGCAAGAAGTATTCAAAGTCATGAAAAGCAGGTACCTACAGCCTAGATCGCTCTACCTGGCAAAGATATCATTTAGAATCGAAGGGCAGATAAAGAGCTTCCCAAACAAGAAAAAACTAAAGGAGTCATCATTACCAAGCCATTATTATATGAAATGTTAAAGGGACTTATTTGAGCAAAAGAAGATGAAAACTATGAAAAATAAAATAGCAATAAATACATATAAAAAATTGAATCTGAAAAACAAACTAAGCAAACAAGACAGGGTTGTGGATAGAGAGCGTTTTGATGTTTCCCATAGCATTTAAATCACTATCTAATATACTATAAAATTTAATTATTGTCTGTCTTCCCTAACTAGAGTTTGAGTTCCCCATTTTAAGCTCCATAAGTTCTGTCCTATTCACTGATATGTTGCCCAAGTCATAGAACAGTACCTGGAAAATAACATAAACATAGTAAATACTTGTTGAATGAATAAATAAGTCTTAAAAACAAAGACTTTGTCAGGTATCAAGATTAGAAAGGGTATTCCAGAAAAAGGACTGGCATGTATAAATGCATGAAAATGAAACATTTAAGAAAATACAAGTGATCTCTTGATTCTGGAATATTAATAACCTATTTGTTTCCCTTTACTGAAAAACTCCTTTATTTTTTATTATTATTATTTTTTATCACAAATAGGCCTTTTTATTTGTCACCATTAAATGTCTGGATTTAAACAGATTCTTGGACTGGGGGCTCATATCCACTAGATTATTCAACTTCACTGCCTGACTCATCCCAGGAGCTTTTCCAGAACTGTTACCTTCACCATGAAGCTCCATGAGGTTTCCCAATTCAAACTTGGGCTTCTTCAGCATTTTGACTTTTCTTTCTTTTTTTTTTTTTTAATATATTTTATTGAATATGCTATTACAGTTGTCCCATTTCCCCCCTTCTCTCCCCTCCACCCTGTACCCCCCTCCCACCCACATTTCCCCCTTTAGTTCATGTCCATGTGTCATACTTATGAGTTCTTTAGTTTCTACATTTCCCGTACTATTCTTGCCCTCCCCCTATCTATTTTCAACCTACATTCTATGCTACTTATTCTCTATACCTTTTTCCCCTCTCTCCTCCTCCCAACCCCCTGCTGCTAACCCTCCATGTGCCCTCCATTTCTGTGGTTCTGTTCCTGTTCTAATTGTTTACTTAGTTTCTTTTGGTTTTGCTTTAGGTGTGGTTGTTAATATTTGTGAGTTTGCTGTCCTTTTACTATACATGTCTTTTCTTTATCTTCTTTTCTTAGATAAGTCCCTTTAGCATTTCATAAAATAAGGGCTTGGTGATGATGAACTCCTTGAACTTGACCTTATCTGAGAAGCACTTTATCTGCCCTTCCATTCTAAATGAGAGCTTTGCTGGATAGAGCAATCTGGGATGTAGGTCCTTGTCTTTCATGACTTGGAATATTTCTTTCCAGCCCCTTCTTGCCTGTAAGGTCTCTTTGGAGAAATCAGCTGACAGTCTGATGGGAACTCCTTTGTAGGTGACTGTCCCCTTACCTCTTGCTGCTTCTAGGATTCTCTCCTTCGTTTTGACCTTGGCTAATGTAATTATGATGTGCCTTGGTGTGTTTCTTCTTGGGTCCAACTTCTTTGGGGCTCTCTGAGCTTCTTGGATTTCTTGGAAGACTGTTCCCTTTGCCAGATTGGGGAAGTTCTCCTTTATTATTTGTTCAAATACGTGCTCAGTCTGTTGCTTTTCCCCTTCCGATTCTGGTACCCCTATAATTCGGATATTGGAACGTTCAAAGGTGTCTTGGGTGCTCTTAATCTTTCCCTCAATTTTTTGAATTCTTATTTCATCATGCTTTCCTGCTTGGTTGATTCTATCTTCCTTCTGGTCCACTGTATTGTTTTGAGACTCAGATTCCTTCCTTTCACTATTGGCTCTCCTCCGCGTGTCTTCCTGCATCTGTTTTATGGTAATCTGCATTCTTTCATCTAAATTTCGTCCAAAATCAACCAGCTCCGTGAGCTTTCTGATCACCAGTGTTTTGAACTGCGCATCTGATAGATTGGCTAATTCTTGGTCGCTCAAAAGGATGAGTCCTGGGGGACTGATCTGCTCTGTTGAAAACATATTTTTTTTTCCCCTGTCTCTCCTTTTTTTTTCCGGTCTGGTTGCTCTTGTTACGGTGGGGGGCGGAGCCTTAGGTGCTCACCGGGGCTGGGCACCCCGGTCGCTAGATTGTGATGTTATATGTGGGGGTGGGGCGGGGGCGGGAGCGGGACGGGAGAAAACAATGGCGGTAGTTCCGTTCCCCTGGACTCAGACCCTTGTCTGGGCTTCTGGGCTGCGAGCTCTGCCCTGGTCCACAATCGCTACCCCTCTGGGTCTGCCAGCCGCAGCTTGCGTACTCAGGGATCACCGCTACCTTCTTGCGCCCCCGGATGGCTTTTGCGCCGATTTCGCGCCAAACCTTTCCCCGACCTCCGCGCGCCGCCGACCCGAGCCAGCCCCGTGCCCGCCCGGCTGTCTTCTCCTACCAGTCCGGCTGAACGCGTCTACTTCAACTTCTTGGCTGTCCGACTTCCATTCAGATAAATCCTCTGCCGGATCTGGGTGTTATTCTGATAGTAAATTATTGTTGTAAATTATTGGTTTTCTAATCTTGTTTGTACGAGGAGGTACGGTGCGTCCACCTATTCCTCCATCTTGCCGGAACTGACTTTTCTAACAAAGACATCATGAAGTGGATAAATAGATTGGCAAGTCTTTTCTATGTCTTTCTCAGTGCTATCTGGGATCAATTTATCAACCACTTCTTTCAAGTCATTTGTCTGCACCTCTTGGGTCATGCTTTTGATCATTATCTTCTGTATTTGGCCGACCTGTTGATGCTAAGCATAATAGGTCTTCCGAATCTGACTGTCGTGTTTTTTTGTAAAACCAACACAGAACAGATGAAGCAAATACCCATCAATCCATCAATAGTCTTGACATCAACGTGAGCTTCAATCATGGTCTGCCATTTTTTGACCATGGGGCACATTTTGTCATGGGTAAGATCCAT
This sequence comes from Phyllostomus discolor, assembly GCF_004126475.2. Taxonomy (NCBI): domain Eukaryota; kingdom Metazoa; phylum Chordata; class Mammalia; order Chiroptera; family Phyllostomidae; genus Phyllostomus; species Phyllostomus discolor. The sequence goes on from NC_040906.2 coordinate 29,144,712, forward strand.
GCAATGGAAATTAGTCAGGGAGTTTTTGCCTTGAACATCCTCAGGAATTAGCTTGAATTTTCAAAATGCAACTTCATCATTCTGCAAATCAGCTAGGCTCACTTCAAACACACAGCCCTTCAGACCATCTGATACGATTTTGGTTCCTTGAGTTCTCGTGACTAGTGTTTTCCCAATATTTCTTATATTGAACATAGCTGGTGCTTTTGCATCACACCAATCTTTCTTAGAAAATGGATCAACCACTTTCTTCTTTGTTCCCTTTTTGCCACCTTTTGTCAGGTGCTTGTTCTTACCCACTGCCATGATGCTACTCAGAGAGCCAAAAGGGCTGCAAAACTCCTTTAAAGAGTTGTCCTTACTTGCTGTCTCCAATTCATTCCCTTCCATTCTCTTGATCTACTCCAAACAAGTTTTTGCTTTCACCACTACTATATGTAAATTGGTCACTAAAATAATTAAATTGCTGTGTTGCTAATCAAATACACTAGTCAATGTCCATTTCTCATTTCACTTGATCTATGTGCAGTATTTAATATCTGAACTTTCTCTCCTTGAAATACTTTCTTCAGCTGGCTTCTAAAACACCACATTCTCCTGTGTTTTCTCCTTTCTTATCAACCACTTCTTCTAAGTCTCTTCTGCTGCTTATTCTTCAGCTCTTGGAACCTCTTACTTTTAGAGTGTCCCAGAGCTCAGTCCTTGAGTCTCATCTATTTTCTATCTATATATATTCCCTTGGGGCTATTATCCAGTATCCTGGCTTTTAAATCTAAATGCTGGTGACGCGCAAATTTATATCCCCAGTCAACTCCAGATGTTTTAATCCAGTTGCCCACACCTCCTCTCCAACTTGGATGGCTAATATGCACCTCAAATTTAACATGTCCTAATTCACCCCCATCCCCACCCAAACCCACTCCACTTTGTTCTCTCCACCTCACTTAATGGCCAACTCCAACTTTCAAGTTGTTCAGGTCAGAAACCTCTTCTCTCACGTCCCCCATGTACTCTATCATCAGCCATGCTGGTCTGACTTTCACAACATTGCCACATGAGCCACTTACCACTATTTCTACTGATAGGATCCTTTTAAAACTTAAGGAAATTCATTCACTCCTCTGTTAAAACCTGCCCCCACCCCTCTGCCACCCATGGCTCACTCAACAGCATCATAATCCTTGCAGTGGCCTATACAGCACACAATTTGATTCTTCTCCTTTTCCCCAATTCTCCATCAGCACCTGTCTGACCTCTACCACTTTTTCTTCTGCACACTAAGCTCCAGCCACACTGGTCACCTTGGTAAGCTCCCACTGCAGAACCTTTGTATTCTTTTTTTTCTTTGTCTCACTCTTCTTTCAAATAATCACAGAATATGCTCACTTCAAGTCTTTGTTCAAATGTCACTTTCTCAGTGAGCCTTCCCAGACCAAACTATTTAAAATTGCTCACCTGACCCCATTTCACTTCTTGTTTCTTTTTCATCATTGACTTAATGTCCAACATAAAATTACACAATTTTCTTATTTAATTTATTGTATGTCTTCTACAAAAATGTAAGTTCTATGAGGCATACCATGTTTTGTCATATATAATGTGCAGTTTTTTGCCCAAAATTTTTAGGGAAAAATAAGGATGTGCATTATGCAGTGGTGGTACTAATTCCCACGTATAATTCGCATTATATAATTCGCAGTATAATTTGTGTAAAATGTGGGTGCGTATTATACACAGGAGTGCATTATACAGAGCAAAAATAGGGTAGATTTTTGTTAAATTTGTTTGTTTCTGTACCCTCAATGTCTAGAAGAGTGTCTGGCACATTGCAACTACAGAATAAACATTTGTTGAAGAAATGGCTGTAGATAAAAAATTTTTAAAAGTAAAAACTCCCCAATATTGGAATCAGTCTCCTTCGAAAGTGTTGAGCAGATGTTGAGAAATAGCAAGTAAATAATGGTAAGATTATTTTACAAGAAATTTCTCAAAGGGGAAGAAATAGAACCTGGAACCTTCCTTAGTGAAGACTCAAAAGAAACTCTAAAATCAAAGATCGCCATCCATTATAAACAGTAGAACACAGGCACACACAGAAACTCTCTGCAAATTGCTGCATTTACACACCTGAAAGGGATCCTAACATAGAACTCTAGTCCATTTCCAAAAAATCCAGTCAGGAAGATCAAATCTCATTTTACTATTTAGGAAACCACAGCTTAACAGTCCACCCCAATAAATTGGTTCTTAGTTCCTTAATCAATAAATGGCACTATCACTCACCCACTCAAATGCTCATGGTAGTAATCAGAGAGCCTTCGCTAACACTGCCCTGTCAACTTCCACATTAATAGCTTGACCAAGTAACACCTTAGGGGCCAAAGCCGGGCCCTTGGAGTACCATTCCAGGGTGATTTACCATACAGAGATTGAGGTATTATAGATTGTGGCTGGACTATGCTGGAGTCTCAGTTCCAACATTTCATAGCTATGTGATCTTAATATCTCCAAGTCTCGATTTCCAGACTTAGAAAATTATAGAAAATAAGGGCACCTCATTCTGGGGAATAAATGGACCGATGTATACAGTGCCTAGTATTGGATCTGGTGCCCAGACAACACTCACTATCATCATCCAATTATTATTACTCTGTCGCTGCTGTTTGGCCAGCATCTCAGCTATCTCTAAGTCAGAAATACTCAGTTCCACATCCAATTTTCCTGAATTGGATCCCTCACGCACAGAAACCACTGTCCCTATTCCCTACAGAAATACTACCTGTATGTATCTCAAGACTCAGTTCAAGTTCTAGTTCTTCCCGGACTCCCATCACTCCTTCGCTTCAGCTAGCCTCCCCTCTAAATGAGGGCTTCCAAGGACAGGGCTCCTTTAAGAACGTAGGTTAAGTGGCCTCTAAGGTTCATTCAGCATATATTTATTGAGCGCTCACAACAAGCTAGATACTGTTCTACAATCGGGCGGTAGAGCAGTCAAAGCGACAGAAATCCCTTCCTTCAGGGAGTTGACCTTCTAACTGGCGGCTAGCCCCCTTCAGCCAGCCGGATGTTCAAATCCCCGGGACAAGAGGCAGCGACTTAGCAAACGAGGTACCCACCCCAAAGGAGGCCAGCAGAGCGGGGCCTGGGGCCGCGGGTTGGAAAGCCCTGAGGCGGGGAGTGGGCGTGACCGCGGGTCCTGCGGGCTCCGCGGACCCAAAACTCTGGAGGGCAACGGCAGGAGGCTCGGCCCTGTAAAGGCAAGGATCGTGCCAGACACACCAAAAGTCACAGGTCACAGACTTACCGCTTTCTCAGCGTGGGGTCACCACCACCAAGCTCCCGGAGCCCCGCGCCCTCGGCCACAGCTCCGGTTTAAATTCCGGAGCCGTTAGCGGTTGCCACAAAAGCCAATCAGGTTCCAAGAAGGCGGCTCGGGGGAGAGCTATTACCAGGAAGTGGGAGGTGGAAAGGGCGGGACCTCCAGGATGCCGGGCTGGGGGCGTGGCCAGGAATGCCCGGCGGACGCAGCCTGGGGGAAGGGACGCCCAGCGGGTTCGTAATGGGTGGTTGCGCGGTCCTCTGATCCGCTGCTGAGAAAGGAAACGATCTTTTGAGGAAATTGCCTCCCTCGACCAGATGTCTAAAAGGCTTGACAGCCACTTAAAGTCAGTTGAAAAGCTTTTGTTGTTTATAACACAACTATGAGACTGCCCGCCCACATCCTTACCATTTCTTGTGTCTTTACCCTATAATGCTAACACCGTTACTTTTCATTTAAAAGCTCTCTCCATTTTTCTTTTAACTTTGTGAGGAAGAAGCGTCAATGAAGTTTCGTTCGAAATCACAGATCTTATCAATATTTAGGTGTTTTTAAAGGTCTGTTTTAGCTAAATATACAAGAATGGCGTTTGCCATTAGACAAACTACACACATGCAATGATACATCTAATGTGTTCTGTGTAATATATGTTGCACATCTGTTATATATGTAGTTTCCTTATTTGTAAAATGGAGGTTAATAACAGCATCCAATATATTTTTATGATGGTTGCAGTCAACAGATCCCTTTGTTCAAATACATTAATATTGCTTTCTTCCTGACTCATTTTGTAGCGACAACTTCAAAAGCAAAACAAATGGAAAAAGGGAGACAGCAGTCAGAGATAGGCGAGAAGTTAAAAATTATATGTATGTATATGTAGTTTATGTATATATACCAGGAGGGACCCAAAACAACTCCGGATTATCTTTTGGAAGGCAGGCTCCTTGTAGCACAGGCTTCTGCTGCCAGGTGAGTGTTCTAGGAACCCATCTGCATCAGTGTACCAGCTGGCCTTGTTGTGAGAGCCTGCGTTGGGCTTCAGTGAATTTTTTTTTGAAGACTCTTTCAACACCTTAGCCCATTTCTTGATGGGTGATTTTTGAGCACACCTACCACATCACACTGAACATTCAGCAGTTTTTGACCAAAAATGGAATGACCCCCCCCCATGCCCCACTCTCCTGTCCACCCGATCTTACCCCAAGTGCCTTTTTTTTTGTTTCCCCAGATGAAAAAAGACCTCAAAGGGAAACATTTTGCCCATGTAGAAGAGGTGAGACAAAAAACAGCAGAAATACTAAAAGGCATCAAAACCTATGAGTTCAAAAAATGTTTTGAGCAGTGGGAAAAAAGTCCCGATAGGTGTATTACATGGAATGGAGAGAACATTGAAGGTGACTGACTGAAGTTTAAACATGTAAGAATAAACACACGTTTTTTATAAATAAATCCCATTTTAGGGGGTTCCCCTATATATATACATATATACATTCACTTTATGTTCCAAGAGAATTAGCTTAGTTTCCTTTCATAATCGTCTTTCATAATGTATACAAAGAATCCGGAGAAACTATACAGAGTTTAAAATTTCTTCTCTGTATGCCATTAGACTAAAAATAAAAATAGCTCATTAAATCTAGGTTTTAGTAATTGATCACACGGCTTTTCACAAAGATTGTGCTGAAAGTGATGAAGGAAGCCCCTGCCTCTCCCAAAGCCAAAGCAAAGGCCTTAAAGGCAAAGAAAGCAGTGCTGAAAGGTGTCCATAGCCACAAAAAAGATAAAATGTGTGTATCACCTACCTTCTCACAGTGGAAGGCACTTCAGCTCAAACGAGTGTCCCCAGCAGAGACAAACTTGACCACTATGCCATCAAGTTCCCCTGGCTATGGAGTCAGCCATGAAGAAGACAGAAGACATCAATACCCTTGTGTTCATGATGGATGTCAAGGCCAACAAAGCACCAGAGCAACAGAGCTTGGCCAAGGTCAACACCCTGATCAGATATGATGGAGAGAAGAAGGCATATATTGGACTGGCTCCTGACTATGATGCTTTGTATGTTGCCAACAAATTGGGATCACCTAAACTGAATCTAGCTGGCAAATTCTAACTATAAAAATTTTATGCTGTAAAAAGAAATAATTGATTATACAGTGATGCAGTCAATTTTATATAGCCAGTATTTTGTTCATTTGGGGACTTCTGAGAATCACAGCTTTCTGTTTTTAGAATCCAGGAAAATAAAGCAAAACATAATTCAGAGTTAGACCATTTAGTCTAATATATTGCATGATCAGTCTCCAAAGAGATCTACATAAGTTTTGTGTAAGTAGAAAAGTATTTATTTGGGGCCAGCTGCTAAAATTACAGCAATTAATACAGTAAAAACTTCAATAATAGTGATTTTGAATGTGATATACTGGTTATAGAAATGTCTGGTTATTTAGGGGTTAACTATCACTATCTCATGTTTGCCCCGCCTGACACATTAAATGCTCAATTAATGTTATATGGTTTTTTAAGTGAACCGTGTCATAGCACTGCCATTTAGTGGTTATTGAAATTAGCCAGGTCACTTAATCTCTGAGCTTCTGTTTCCTCAGTTGTAAAATGGAGGTTAATATTAGCATGCAATATATTTTTATGATGGTTCTAATCAACAGATCCCTTTGTTCAAATACATTAATATTGTTTTCTTTTTGACTCATTTTGTAACTACAGCTTCAAAAGCAAAACAAATAGAAAAAGAGGCAGGGGAGTTAGAGGTAGGAGAGATGTTAAAAATTTTATCAGGACATGCATACCAACATCTCTTTTTTTAAAGTGCTGATTACCCTACTTCAGAGCAGTTCAGAGAATTTAATGAACCAAGGGATTTTTTAAACTATAAAATCTCTTGAAAATGTAAATTCTAATCATATACAACCATAAACTTAAAATGTATAATTAATTGGGCTGAATTTAACCTGATCTCATGTTGCTTTCAGGTCATTTCCCTCTTGATCTAATGGATAGAGACAGGAGCTTTGCACTGAGAGTGTGAAGATGCAGTTAGTTGTATCTTGAATACACATTATCTATTGTTTTTGTTTGAAGCTCCTTATCCATAATAAACCAGTCAAATTAAATGAGCTCACGGTTCTGTTGTGATACTCTTCTGCAGAAGGCACTGATTTTGCTTTTATCCCTTCATTTTCTTTTATTCTTAGACTCATTAGTTTCCTGTTCCTCTACCTAAAGGTAGATAGATTCCAGTCAATTAAAATTTGATTATCCCGACCCACATTCCCCAAACAAATAAAGGGGTAGAGGGAAACAAAGAAGAGGAAGGCTAACTGCCAAACAACACAACAGCAAATCTTCTTTAACATCTCAGCATTACTAAGATGCTGAGTACGAGAATCACCCAAGAAAAATCATCCCTAAGTAGAAGGCAAATACGAAGATACACTATAAATCAATACACTAATAAAACAAAGTAGAAACAGTGTACTTATTAAACCATCTGATCTGATCACCTCTATTGGTCTGGCAGGTTGATTCGCACCAAGCAACCTAGGCTGATAGAAGCAGAAAAGGACAATGGGTAGTTTAAAGCTTTTCTGGAGAGGATAGAGATATGGGCTTGGAAACAAGCAGGAACAAGGGGAGCTTGGCAGCATACGAGGACCAAGGACCAAGCCACAGCTGTGTCACCAGTATATCCTGTGTGTAGAGCAAGAACACGGGCAGAGCAGACTTCTTCAACACCTTTTGGCAATCCAATATGGAGTCACTGTCAGCCATTTATGTCAAATGGCAATATGTCCAAGACTGAGGTAATGGGGTGCAATGGGATGCCCTTGGAAGGGGCCCTGAACACCCCAAACTATAAGTTCGGACACTCAGATAAGAACTCCATCCAAATACTGGTATGAGTGGGACCACTGCCTGTCACAGGCCGTAAGAACTTAGAACTCAAACTGTTCAACGCTCCAGCTTGGCTGCCTCACCAGTCATGCTCAGAGTCCAACGGGAATTTCACTCCATCAGGTGCGTGCCGTCACTGCAGCTGCCTGGCTTGAGACTGACACCCAACTCTTGATTCACAGCCACACCAGTGACCAGAACTTTGTGCCGGTGGCTTGCTCTGCTGCTTCTACAAGCTCCCTCTGCCTGGGTGTAACCTATTGTAACTTTTTTGGCTTATTGGGGAGGTCTCCACTAGTAAACCTGGTGTTATGGAAAGACACAAACATGCATGAGGTGACTCCTTTCGGGGATGCGCTCTTGCTCATGACAGCCTATGATGATGCCACTGATCTTGCACAGCCAGCAGTGGCCCTACAAACTCACGTGAAGAGAAAAATGGAGCAAAGAGAGATGCAATGACATGCTCAGGAATGTCAACAGTTACCAGAAGCTGGTAGAGGCAAGGGACAGGTTTTCCCTAGAACCTTCAGAGAGAGTGCAGCAATGCTGACAACTGACAACTTGATTCTGGACTTCCGGCCACCAGAATTGTGAGATGCTTGTAATAAGTTTCTCCTGTTCTAAGCCACTCAGCTTGTGGCAATCTGCTACAGCAGCCTCAGGAAACTAACAGGCATCTTGAAAGATGAGAACTGCAGTGTGTGAAAAGGAGCATTTTATTTTGAGAGAAGGGTGGGATAAAGACAATAACATGGAAAAAATGGCAAAATTTTCTGACAAATAGTTCAGTTCAGGTATAATGCAAATATAGAGGACTAGGTAGGAAGGGAGGGATGGGGCAGTTATTTGGCAATGTGGACACAGTTACGTTTTTGATCAGAAAAGGGACATAATCTGGGCTATGCTGAAGATATAGATATATAGACATAAATATATATATAGATATCTATCAGCTTGTGGAAAGTCTTCCAGACTTACTAGAATAATTTACAGACAGTCTATATAAGCTCTACTCAGCTCCCAACATGGGATTGTATTTAAATATTTGCATATATATATATATATATATTTAGAATTTTTATTTTGAAATACATTTATTTAAATGTTTATTATAATACTTTTTTAAAGGTTTATTTTTTATTCTCATTTGAGAGAGAGAGCAAGAGCGAGAGAGAGAGAAAGAAAGAGAGAGAAACATCGACGTGAGAGAGAAACAGTGATCTGTTGCCTCCTGCACGTACCCCAACCAGGCATGTGACTAGGAATCCCACTTGCAATCTTTCAGAGTATGGGACGATGCTCCAACCAACTGAGCCACACTGGCCAGGGCTTATTATAATATTTTTTATTTTGACAATTTCAGTCTTTATAGACTCTTTTAAACTGGAAAAGTTACAAAGTCTTTTTGTCTTTCATGACCTTAATATTTTTTAAGCATATAGGCCAACCACATTACAATGTCCCCTCTATTGGAGGCATTGCAAATTTCTTCCTAACATTTCTTCAGCATTATATTCAGGTTTTTATTTTGGGCAAAAGTACTAGGGAAGTGATGCTTAGTTGTTCTCAATATATCGTATCAGGAGCACATATTATTGGTTTGTACCTTTACTGATGACGTCAATTTTGACTGCTTGATTAAGGTGGTGTCGCCAGGTTTCTCTGCTCTAGAATTACTATTATTTCCTTTATAATTAATAAAAATCTTGAGGGGAGGACATGTTGAATGTATGTAACTATTCTGCTTCTAATCAAATTTTTCACTCACTGGTTTTAACATCTATTGATGTACCTTGCCTGAGGCAATTATTTCTGTGATAGTTGCCAAGTGGTGATCTTTCTAATTTATCATTTCTTTTACATTTATTGGTTGGCAAGAACTTTCATCCCCACACATATCTATTTATCTACCTACCTATCTATCATTATGGACTCATCTGTCAGTATCTATCATCATCTATCAGTATTTATCACTATGGACTTATGATTCTTATTTTAGTCAATAGATTATACTCTATTACTATCATACTTAATATTGATGAGCAAATTGTCCCATATTTCATGAATGGTAGCCCTTTCAAGATGATTCCTGTGTCCCTTTGTTAGTTCCCACCATTCATTGGATACTTCCTTACTTCCTGGAGCAGCAAGATATTTATGGCTCCTTTCATACTTTCTCAGCCACATCTCTGGGATCAGTCAATCAGCTATTTCACCATGAAGCTCTGGTTTCTTTTGCTGGAGAGTAGGAGAGAATGGGTTTAGAAACCAAAATATGGGCATTTAGTATACCCATTGCTACTGGGGTGTCGTTAGTTCTAGGCTCTCTCAGAGGACAGAGCTTGAAAATCTATGTACATTTATATATACATACGTAAATATAAACCACATTTCTCTATCATCTATCTATCTACCTATCATTTATCTACTTTATAATTGTATTCACACCAATACTTCCAATTCCAAACAAAAACCATAGGACTCATTCTAGCATTTTCCTTTTCAATGTATGTAACTACTTCTCCAGCTATGAACAATTTGATTCCTATTATGTATACTGTTGAGGACCACTTTGTGTGATATCGGAGACTGTAACCCCATGCAAGCAAGGCCTTGAGAGAAGCCTGTAAGTCTCAACCAGAACACCAGGAATGCAGGAGGCAGGCATGACCCAGTACTAATGTAAGAGGGTGCAACCAGGGCTCCCCCAACAAAAGAAGGATTTGTAATGGGGTCCAGAACTCAGGGTGTCCAGGAAATATTTTGAAAATATGGATGTCCTCACCCCCGAGGGTCTGCACTGGGGGATGAGACACGTGGAGCAGGGCCCTTGAGAGTTGTTTTGCACAGCAGTGGTTTTGTAAATAACCTCAGGCATGGCCATTTAACATATCTATAAGTTTTAACTGGTTCCATGGATATGTTAAATAGCTGTGATGGAGCTTTGAGTCAGGGGGATGTGAGTGACTTCCACCCAGGATGTAACTAGGAGGCAACTCCCCTTGGTTACAGTGCCTGCATGAGAGCTTGGAGATGATTGGCTCCATGCCTTGGGGCCATGCCAGCCTAGACTTACTATGGCAGCCAAAAAAGGCTGGAAAAATATGGGAACGCTGGCATGGTGTAACTGATTGTGGGAGGAGTTGGAAATGGGGCTGCAGAGGAAGATTGGCACTGGGATTTAAAACTCAGGTGTCACAGCCATGATGGGTGGTTGGGACCATGCAGCTTCGGCAAGAATCAGGACCACATAGTTTTGGGGTGCTCCCTTTTGCCAGGTGGCTTAGGAAGCAGGAGAGACCTTGCTGGGAAGGAACGGGGTGAAAGGACTCTTGCTGGTGGGCCATGAGAAGGTGCCACATGATTTTGGATTAATTGGAGATCGTGATGGTGGCACAGTTGGTGGTGCTGGGAACTGAGGGGCTACCTGAGCCACAAACTTCTACTTCTTTTCCTGGGATACGGTACTCTGGACTGGGCAGAGGGAGAAGGTAGGACTGTGTGCCCTATGTTCTGTGTGCCCTACTTTGTGACTATTCTAAAGGACTTGAGTGTTTTAATGAAGACAATAAGCCATTACTCTAAACCTGTATAACTTTTAAAATAAATAATTCCTTTCATTTTCACCAATCTCTGGCATTGAGAGATGTCTTTCCCTGGTGGCAGGCAAGGCGAACCTAGTATGGTGGGGGGACCTCGGAGCACAAGTGGGGTCCATTCGGTAATAGTATACTATTCCCCTGCAGGTCTGTTCTATAATACTAATATGGAGGTTTCCCATGGGAAATCAGGCCTGAAGAATACATTGTACCCTTTGAAGCTTGTTTTGCTTAGTATAGCTCTGTTGATATAGACCGGATGTTTAAGTTCAGGGCATAAAGTGTGAACTCCTTAACTCATGAAACACGTCTTAAAGACTATCTGGTGTCAGCATGTTTAACAGACCCTGACCTGAGGCAGATCTCTGTGTTCCTTCAATTCTTATCTGTAACTATAGCCTTTTGACATTGATTACTGATCCCAATAAAAGCCGTTCCAGAGAAGGCCTGGGTCATTCTCCACTATAAGGACTTGCCACCCCCTTTCCTGCCAGAACAACAGATTGTATTCAGGATGACTCATTTCATCCATAACCAGGATGAATCCTCGGGATGGTGTTCTCCACAATTATTTATACTATATTTAGTTTTTGCTCAGTCACAGAAAGTAATGTGGCAGCTAAAAAAGTTAATACTTTTCTTTCCATCTTTCAAGTTCATCTAGGCTGGGCCAAAAAATCAAATTGACAGACAGAGTAACAGAAGAAAATCAAGTTTTAATACATGTGCAGAAGGAATTCACAGAGTCAAAAAAAATTCCATAAAAAGTCCAAAGACAGTGAGGCGACATTGGACATATAAGATATTTTTGGACATAGGAAAAAGTTGGGAGGATGGAGTATTACATTTCATAAGTGACAGTGGGCAATATAAGAAAGAGAGGAGTGTACATGGTAAGAAAGTTCTTGCTAGGCAACTCAGAAACAGTGAGATAATAGGGGGTGTCTAACTAATAGGATTGGAGTCTTCATGCTAGGGCAAAGATTCTTAAAGTGATTCATACAAAACTCCCTTCCCAAGGCAGGTTTCTCTGTCTGAATCTCTTGGACAGGAAAGAGGAGAGGGTCTAGGTCGCTAAGTTTGTTTCTTAATAAACAGCTTAAAGTCAATATCCGCCCAAAGCAGTTTCAAGATGGCAAAACTTTGCTTTCTTTCATAACTTCAGATTTCTAACCCATAACTCTGTGAAAACTTGACTAACTGGAGTTGAATATTTGTTTACTATTCTTTAAGAGATATTTTGCTGAAAGATATGTAGAGCTCAGGTTACCTGGATTCACTAGCTTCCCCTTCTTCTGTGTGACTATGTTATTCATCTGAATGTGGTTAGGTTTATTTCGGTCTGTTTGTATATAGTTTCAGAGTTTTCCTCTACCTTTATATGCACGTATGTTTATATTGGCCTTTTGTTATGTGAAATAGTAACTATCATAGTTTCAAAAGCCAGAACTTTATAAATGGGTGTATTCAAAAGCACCACACCTCTTTTCCTCTCTTCTATTCCTTTCCCACCCCTAATCCCTTCACCACTTGTACTAGTTTTCTGGTTCTGGTTCCATGGATATGTTAAATAGCTGTGGTGGAGCTTTGAGTCAGGGGGATGTGAGTGACCTCCACCCAGGATGTAACTAGGAGGCAACTCCCCTTGGTTACAGTGCCTGCATGAGAGCTTGGAGATGACTGGCTCCATCTCCAAATTTCTGAAAAACTAACAGAAATTTATTCTCTGATAGTTCTGAAGGCTGGAAGTCTGAAACAAGTCCTATAGTGCTAAAATCAAGCCGTTGGCAGGAATGTGCTCCCTCTGGAAGCTTTAGGGAACAGTCTGTTTCCTTGCCTTTTCTAACATCTAGAGCTGCATTCCTCACATTCCTGACTCTGGGTCATTTCCTTCATGTTTAGAAGCTGCAGCATAGCGTGTTTGGATTTGGCCTCACTCCGTTTCCATTACTTGGCCTTCTCTTCTGCCTGTAGTCAAATCTTCCTCTGCCTGTCTCTGATAAGGGTATTTATGATTACATTTAGGACCCACCTTGATAATCCCAGGTAATTTCTCCATTTTAAGATCCTGAATTTAATGATAGTGACAAAACTCCTTTTCCATATAAGGTAATATTTACAACTTCCTTGGATTAGGACCTGGATGGCTATTATTCAGCCAACTCTAAGTAATTAATTTAAATAGTTTCTTGTTTATGCTTCCTGTGTTTCTATTTGCACAAATGATAGATGCATATGTGCTTCCTCATTTTCCACTCTTTCTGATACAAAAAGTGACATACTATTAAAACTCTTGCAATTGGTCTTTTTCACTTAAAAAATATCCTAGAAATCACTTTACATTAGTTCATAGAAAATGACCTCATTGTTTTTTTTTTCAGATTCATAATACTCCATTGTATATATATATATATGTCACAGTTTATTCACATACTCTACTATACATAGCAATTTACGGTTTTTTTCCTGATATTTTGCAATTACAAATAATACTTCAATAACTGACTTTGTCATACTTTTGGAGGTGTTATCTGAGTAGACTTACTTTGCATTTCACTTATGAGTGAATTTAAATATCTTTTCATATTTTTGAGAAATATGTGAGAAATGTGTGTGTATGGAGGGGAAATTGTTACCTGGTTAGTAATTTGTCTCTGTTTATTTCTTGTTGTTCAAAAGTGTTTTAAAACATAGTCAAATTTACCAATGTTATTCATTGCATCTGAATTTTGATTGATAGTTAGAGCCTTCCTACATTAGGCTAAAGAGAAAATACATATTTTCTTCTAGATCTTATATGGTTTCATCTTTGACATTTATATTTGTAGTCCATTTGGAGTTTATTCATGATTAAAGTGTGAAAATTGGGTCTCATTTTATCCTTCTCCAAATGGCAAACCAGTTGTCCTACCAATATTTATTAAATTGCTCATCTTCTCCCAAGTAATTCGAGAGACCATGTTTATTACATATTAAATTTCCATATGTATTTGGATCTATTTCTGGGACTTTTTATTTTATTCCACTGGCCTTTTAGTCTGTTTGTCTACCAGTACCATGAGTAGATAAACAAACCAGATTTATAGTGTATTTTCATGACTGGGAGGGCTAGCTTCCCCTCATAAACTTTTCTTTTTCCTGTTTTCTTGGGCATTTTTGCATTTTTATTTTTCCATATGAATTTTAATGTCAACTTGTCTAGCTCCATAAAAATCTTGCTGTCATTTTTATTGGTATTTATTAAATTTATAAATTAACTTAGAGAAAACGGTTATCTTTATGTTATGGAATATCTTCCCATTTGTTCCAGTCCATTTTTGTATGATTTAGGGAGGGGAGCGTTACTGTTTTTCTCATTTAAGGTTTGCACATTTCTTGATAACTTCATTCTGAAACTCTTTACCTTCATTGTTACTATTGTATTCTCTATTTTCAGGGTATAAAGTAGGCGCATCCATAAGATGTGTCTTATTGACTATGCTAATTACATCTATAATTATTTTCCTTATTTTTTGTTTGCTTGGTCTTCTTGTACTAAAAGTGACATATTAAAGTTTCCTACTACTAGTGTATTTTTATCAATGTTTGTTTCCATGTCCTATGATGTTTTGCTTTATAATTGTGTTGCTGAATCCTGGCTGGGCAGCTTGGTTGGTCCTGATATGCCAAGTTTTCAGGTTCAGTCCCCCATCAGGGGATGTAAAAGAATCAACCAATGAATCCATAAATAAGTGGGACAACAAACAGATGTTTCTCTCTAAAAATTATTCAATAAATAAAAAATTAAAAGTGTTGCTGAGTTATTTGGTAAATATAATTCATAACTGTTATGTAATCATTGTGAATTATAATATTAAACCATGTCATGCATCAGGGACATTGCCATATTCAGTCTTTCACTCCTAGTGACCAAACCTTCCATTCCTTACCTGGCTATGAATATCTGAGGGGGTAGGTGGGTTTATCTCTCATTGTATATTCCCCTTCTAAGACCCACAAGAATCAGGAACCAATTATAGTGGAACCAATTATAGTGGCACCTTGGTTCTTGAACTTAATTTTTTCTAGAAGACTGTTCAAGGAGCAATTTGTTCAGAAACCGAATCACTTTTTGAACCGAATTGTTCAAGATGGGACACTTTCAAGAATGGGGGTTTGACTGTATTATGGACTCTGGGAAAAATACCTTTCCAGGACTGTGTTTTATTCTGGAAATATCTAGCAGTCTTTTGCATAAGGTAGGGTGCAGCTAGAAAATGAAAGAACTCTTTTGGGGTTATTGTTAATAGGAAATTCGATGGTGTACGCAAAGGATTTGGAAGAATGCCAGGTGTACAGAAGTGTTTGATAAATGTTTGCTCCTGCCTCAATTTTCCTTGCTGTAATGGGAATGAAAATACAGGGTTGTCTCACGGATTAAACAAGAATGTTCTGTGTGCAATAGCTTTGTAAATCCCAAATGGACTTAGAATCTAAATGCAATACATTAAAAAATCTTAGCATTGAGCAGCCCAGTTTGGCAGCAAGGGCCCTCACCCCCGGGTGGAAAAACCTAACTGATCATAATTCTTGTCACTCATGAAATGACCGTTGGACAGCCGCAATTTTGGTGTTCTTTTCTTCCTATTTAAAAGCAGCTTCTTAATGGCCTTGGCATCCACTCCGTGTCTCTCAGCCGGTCATTCCTTTCCCTTGGCAGGCTGCGACTACACACCTGACCCGACCAGTCCCAAGGCGGAGCAGTCTGGAGGCAGAAGGCGGGCGGGGCGCACCAGCCCCGGGGCGGGACCCTGGCTAAGATGGACCAGTTAGGGGGCGGGGCGGGGCGTGTCCCGGATGCCACTGCGGGGCCAGGCAGGCCCGCACGGGGGCGCCGCCGGGGCCGCGCTTCTTCAAGAGTTGCAGAGCCACGGAGGAGGCGCTCTCTTCCGAGTGGGGGCCCCCGCAGTGTCCGGCGGCCGCGCCGAGGGCCGGGCGGGCCGCAGGTCAGTCTGGGAGGCTGCCTACCCGGTCTCGCCCATGCGGAGATCTGGGCTCCGGGTGGGCTGCGGGCCCGGGAGGCGGCAGGGAACCCCGAACAAGAGCCTGGGCCGCGCCGATAAGACCGGCGGCCCGGACTACGGGATCCGGCTTACGGCCGATTCTGTGGTCGCCGGGCCGCTGGGGGACTCCAGCACGGCTCTCTGGTGTCCCGATCCCTTTTCATCCCACCTCGTGGGAGAAGTGCGAATTCCCTGAGCAGCGCTTCTCCAAGTGGATCCACGGGTGGATTGTTGACTCCTCCCACTTTCTGAGCCTTGGCCCGGGAATCTGCATTTCAGCAGGCGTTCCTGATGGTTTTGATATAGGGGGTCACAAGACCGCACTTTGGGGACACTTCCCCAGGGAGCAAGGCACTTCCGACACAGTAGGGAGCCTAAGTGGGGTGCATTTAAGGATGGGGCACCATGACTGGATTTGAAATGGGGGTGGTCCTCTGCCATAGGAGAGACTGACTGAAGTAGGGGTGTCTCTTAAACCCTTGCACTCAGGTTGCTGCTGTGCTCAAGTGATGCTCAGTGTGCAGTGCCTGGGTCAGGAGCCTTGGGGTGAGGCAGTGCTGAAGGAGACAGTGTGGGATGCAACAGTAAGAGCTTGGAGTTGGTCCTGCTGACCTGGATTGGAGCTATCTCCATCACTTACTACCAGGGCAGTGTTAGTATAGATCCTGCACACATCACTCTATTTCTTTCCTTAGTGTTCTCATCTGTCAATAGGCACAGTAAGTCCTATCCAATAGGGCTTTTGTGTGAATTAGGTAATGTCTGCCAGGTGGCTGGCACATAGTAAGCACTCAATAAATGGGAATTATTAAGAGTGACACAGATCTTGCTTTCCAGGGGCTTACACTCCCCCAAACTAGAGATTAAACAAGTGAGGTAAAATGTAGACAGAGGTACCAAGTATGTTTGAGAACTGTGCAAAGATTCTAACTTGGGCGTGATTAGGAAGATTATGCAAGTAGTGAGGTTTGCCTGGGTCTCTGAAGAATAGATAGGATTCCAGGGAGCTTAACTGGGGCAGCATGAACCAGTTCCATCTCATGCCTCAGAGGTGATTCTCTCACCTGGATCATTGTGGGGCTGCTCCCAGGACCTATAAGTAGTGCAAGAAGTCACACCCATGAGTGGTTTTTGAAGGCTGGACCATGTAATAGTTTCTGTCCACTGGCCATGTTTCGATACACATGGTTTTCTGCAGACTAATGGTCTCCTTCCGCCTTTCATGGGAGACTGAATAAATTGCAGCATCTATGAAAGGATCTTAACTGATCACACAGTAAAAGCGAATTGCCACGGATGCAGTTGAGCTCATTTTACACGTGCTATGGAATGTGCAGATGTGGTAGATCTCAACTTGGGAGTACTTTTTTCATCACAGTGTTTTTTTAGGTTACATTGAAATGCCACAATCACCCGTGGTTCATCCATTCCCAGGATAAGTTAAGAAATCAAATTCTTAAAACTTCTCTAAAGTGTCAGCCATTTTAGAGTGAAGACGTCAGATGACTTACAAATGTTGTTTGTTGTTCTTTTGGACCAGTCTGACTACTGGCATACCTGGAATTCTGATCTCAGTTGGTAATTATATCTTTCTTAGTAACCTAACTTAGGAACTACAATTACCATTGTTATTGTAGTAATTTCTGTTCCTTTGTTTCCTTAAATCTCCAGAGCCAATATCAAATCCCTAGTATACAGCTTATGGTAAAATTTGTGTCATTACAGGTAATGTTTATCATGTATTAAGCCAGAGGCTGTTCTATATGCTTTTTATATGTTTTGTCAATTATTCCTCTGATAGTCCTTGGAGGAAGGCACCATCCCTACCTCCATTTGGTAGATGAGGACAGGAGCAGAGGAAGATAAAGTATGTGCCCGAGGTCCCAGAGCTAGTAAGCGGCAGAGCCTGGCAGCCTCATCTCATGTTCCGCATGTCCTCTGCAGTCTAGACAGCTCCCTCCGACTTGCTGTTGTTTAAAGAGATATGGGAATATTGAAGATCATAAGCACACCTCACCATTGACAAAATACGACATGTAATACATTGTTCAGTTCTTTAAATGGTCATCTCAACAGCTATGATTTAGGTGGTAATAGTCTGAGCTAAAGTTTTGCAGATTCTCAGCATATCTCAAACTTCTTTCATGTTGTATAAAATCCTTCAATTCAGCCTTGTCAGTGCTGAAGAATTTATTTGAAATAACATTAAAATGTATTTATGTTATTATCTATTGTTGGAAATGTCAGTGGTGATTGTCCTTTGTTTTTACAGAGGGGGACGGGGTCCACCATTGTTTTGCAGTTTCTGAAAGTTTCAAGGCAAAAATTCAGGTGTCAGTGGGAGCAATGGAAGGTCGCAAGGCAGAGGAAGAGATGTTAGATATTCTTCGACTGAACGTGGGTGGCTGTATTTACACGGCCAGGCGTGAGTCCTTGTGCCGATTTAAGGATTCCATGCTGGCATCCATGTTCAGTGGTCGTTTTCCTCTAAAAACAGATGAATCAGGTAAATATCTACAGTCTGTAAGCATGATCATGAATATTCATTAAAATAAGAGTCTAATTTAAATTCCCTTTGATTTTCCTAATTACAAATATTAGATTAGTTTACTAATTAGTGAGATCATTAGGACTGTTTGGAGATTTATTAAATACCAGTTTGTAGACTCTGATGCTTTTGCTGAAAGTTGATAAAAAAGTGAGAGTGTGTAGAGGCCAGCCATCACCTAATTATAAGGATTAATGATAATTTGAAAGTTGTTACATTCATGCTATTCCATGGATAAAGGTATTGTGACTGATTAAATATTTTAGCTTCTTCTGTGGTTTTCAAGTTAAAAAATATGTATCTCTGGAAAAAGTAGTTGCCCTCATAACTAACCGGGTAGTCATTGTTAGTATAGTTAGTGTTAAACCCATCACCCAGTCTAGCTGGACATAAGGCTTTTTGCACATCCTAGAGGTTCTGGGGCTCATGGATCCCATCCCGCTTCTGTGTTAGAAGAGAGGGACTGAAGCGCATGAGCATGAGGGGCTGTTAGTAAACCCTGGGTACTGAGAGATTGCTTTGCCTGCTGAATGGCAGTAGAATGCTTGGGAAACACCGATGGCTGGTGCCCAGGGCTTGATGTCCATCTGGACGGAAAGGTTGCTGTTGAAAGATAGTAAGCAGAGATTGAGCTATTTTCCTGTCCTCAAGTTTTACCTTCTTTTTTTTTTTTTTTTTTTTTTTAAGATTTTATTTATTTATTTATTTTAGATAGGGAAGGGAGGGAGATAGGGAGAGAGAGAGAGAGAGAGAGAGAGAGAGAAACAAACATCAATGTGCGGTTGCTGGGAGTTATGGCCTGAAACCCAGGAATGTACCCTGGCTGGGAATCGAACCTGGGACACTTTGGTTCCCAGCCTGCACTCCATCCACTGAGCTATGCCAGCCAGGGCTAAGTTTTACCTTCTTACTATCACATTTTCCAACTAATTGAGGGAGGAAAGGAATTATAACCTCACACAGGAATGATTTTAAAAGTTCTATTAAATTGCCTGAGAAGAGCCTTTTATTGTAAAGTAGTACCAGCATAGCATTTGTTTTTTAAAGTTTACATCCTCACAGTACAAAAGGACTAATCTAGTAAATCCAAATACTTGGCATGCCTGGAGCTGGGAACCCTGGGTTTATGTGTCAGTGCTGCAAATCCATACAAACACTGGGCGTAGTAACGAGCACCCTGCAAGCCCTCATTAGAGAGGAACTCCATAGGCCTTTAGTGTAACTGGAGTTAGGGGTGAGCTTCCATTTCTACCAGCAGTTTGAGGTCTCCATGGCTTTTGCAGTGGCCATAGTAGGAATGTGGTCATTGCATCCAAAATTCCAAATGGAGCTCAGAATACCTTTTCCTATATGGTAGGTGAGAACGCAGAAGATCACCAAGTCTGACAACCTACTTGAACATTGGATGTAAACTTTCTTGTGAGAAACATTTCTACCTCGGTCTGATTTTAGTTTGACATGCTGAAATTTTGTCAATGGTCATATGTATCTGTGCAATTATTTTTGAACTAAATATTTTCTAGGGGCTTGTGTTATTGACCGTGATGGACATCTGTTTAAATACCTTTTGGATTATCTTCATGGAGAAGTTCACATTCCCACAGATGAGCAAACCCGAGTTGCTCTGCAGGAAGAGGCGGATTACTTTGGCATCCCTTATCCGTACAGCCTGTCCGACCACTTGGCCAATGAAATGGAGACATATTCTTTAAGGTCAAATATAGAACTTAAAAAGGTCTTGACATTTTCTTAAGTTTTAAAATATATATATGTGTACATATATATATTTATTATGCACAAAGCAATGTGTATTATTTTGCATAGCCTGTGTTTTCATGTAAACCAGATATGAGACACTTTTACGTACCTTTTTGTAATTTTTGAAGACACATTTCTTAATGACTACTGGTTATTTTATGGCCAAAATTCTATTTTAAGCAGATGCATTACATGTCTACTCAAAAGTTTATGGAATTCATATTCTTCATTGAAGATTTAACACTTTTTCATGGCTATTTTATAGAACTATTCTTCTCTTGAAGCTTTTTTTTTATTTGAAATTAAGAGCAATACTGTAGTATGTGAGGATATCATGGTATTATTTTTTTACTGAAGTGGTTTTTTTAAAAGAATGGTCATAATAAAAGATTGTATAAAACCTCTTACCCGATTTGGTGACTTTAGAGTTTGTCACTAAGTTAAAACATGTTTGATTAATTCACTTGGAGATCAGTAAATCTTTTTAAAGATACTTCTATTTTAAATCACATTTTAAAGATCTTACTACTTAGTTATCTGTTTTTGCCTTATTGATAAGTATGTTTGCTATTAATTAGCACCTTTGGACATCTAAGAAAAGAATTGCCTTGAATTCTTTGATCTGGATATCAGTTTTTAGGAGAGCAATCTGATGCTATGGTTGTGGAATTTAAAGAGGAAGTTGATTTGGTTCCAGATCCCCTTCAGGAATTTGCATGGTTGTGTGGGTTCTGCTACTGAGGTTATTTATAAATTTGCCACATCTGCAGAATGTGGCTAAAAAAAGCTTGACTGGAAGGTTGGGGTGGGTTAACATTCATCTTTTGAAGTCTCAACTCTGTAGTCTTTTTTTTAAATATATATTTTTTAAGATTTTATTTATTTTTAAATTTTTTTAGAGAGGGAAGGGAGGGAGAGAGAGAGAGACATCAGTGTGCGGTTGCTGGGGGCTGTGGCCTGCAACCCAGGCATGTGCCCTGACTGGGAATCGAACCTGCGATGCTTTGGTTCGCAGCCCATGCTCAATTCACTGAGCTACGCCAGCCAGGGCTTCAACTCTGTAGTCTTTTATTCCTTGTTTGTATGCAAAAAGGATGTAGCATACATACCTTCATTCTGTCTGCCAACATGTTTATTTCAAATGCTTTTGGCATACGGAGCACTGTTCTAGAGATTGTGTGGGACACAAAGAAATACAACATATAGTTCTGGTCCTCAAACAGTTTATAATATAGTTGTGAAAAGTGTGCAAGTAAAATTAAAAACTCATACAGGAGTTAGATAGTGATACTAAATGAAAATGCAAGACATAGCAGGGTCCTATTTTCATTCACTGAGTCTGTAAATATTACATGTCTCTTTTGTGTCAGGCATTGCTTCAGGCACTCTTCCAGGCACTTGGGATATAACAGACAAAAGTGCCTGTGCTCGGTGCACTCATAGCAATAATGATGCCACTTCTCCTAGGGCAGGCCCTTGCCGTCCCACTGGGCGAAGTCCTCCTGCTCTGTGCCCCTTAGCACTCCGTGGGCTCACCTAGTAGCATTTATTTAACGTCTGTCTTCTGCATTAGCTGTACACTCCACACGGGCCAGGACCCTGTCTCTTGCTCACCATTGAATCTCCAGGACCTTAGACAGTGCTCAGTTCATAGCAGATACTTAATATTCAAGTGAATGAATGACTTGGTGGGTAAGTGCCAGATGAGCTCAGACATTGTGTATTGAATTATGTACATGTTTTGCAGTGTGAAAGAGCAAGTTAGAATCTGCTTAATCCGTGATTGGGTTTGGATTTAAAAATAAGTGTCAACCATGGGACTAGTCAATAGAAGGTGAAAGGAAGCTTGAGTCAAATGGGAAATTTAGGGGAAAATAAAGGGAAAAGTAAAAAGGTCTAACTCTAAGTTATTATGTGAAGATTTTAAAATTAAAAGTGATGTTGAAATAAAATGTAATTACCACGTGGAAAAGGATTCTCTAGGTGAACAGGTGTTGGGTTTTCGGGTAGTGCTTTTTTTGTGATTTGCTCCCCATCCCAAATTCAACATATGCACGTTTGGTTTTTAAAGGCATAAAGACTAGGAATAATCTTTTTATTTCTCTTGTAACCAACTGAAATTGCAGCTTTATGTGAAAATAACAACAAATTTTTTATTAAAAATTATTTTCCAGAATTAAATTCAAATTGATATGTATGTTTTCTGCTCCAGGCTTTAATAGACTTCTGTGATTCGTATGGGTTAGTTTGCAACAAACCAACAGTTTGGGTTCTCCACTATCTCAACACATCTGGTGCCAGCTGTGAGAGTAGAATTATCGGTGTGTATGCCACAAAAACTGATGGCACAGATGCCATTGATAAGCAACTGGGAGGAAGAATTCACAGTAAAAGCATTTTTAAAAGGTATGTCCATATTTCCATATTTAAAAATGAAAAAGGAACAAAATTAAGCCTTGGCCTTTTTGGTGAGGTGGTACTGAATGGAATATGTGGTTGACTGGAAGAGGCCATTAACGCCTCTCAACAGGCAGGGTGAGCCTTCAGAGCTGTTGGGATAGGCCTGCTTCATGAGGAGTTATAGTTAAGACCCTTTCACATATGTATAAGCTATGGGCCATCTCTGCAGTCTACTGTGGTTTGCAACTGGGAGTGGACATCAGAATCCCTTGAGAAGCTTTATAAAAAAGAAGGAAAGAAAAACGAAGCCAGGTGCCTGAGTGTATTGACCATAGTCTGAGGACAGACACATTGGCTGAGGAATCAGCAGGCCCTCAGGGTGACCCAGGACTGGCCTGTGCCTTGGTGTCCTGTTCTGAGAGATGATGAAACACTTTCTTGGTCCCTCCCAGCCTTAAAATTCTATGACTAGAACATGTTAAATTCTTAAGGGTGATTCTCTTAATATTTTCCTTGTAATCTTAGTTACACTGGTCAATTCACTTAGCAAAAAAATTTTTTTTTTAATTGTCTGGGATATTGAATCGGGACATATATTAGTGATTAATGGATGATCACATGAGTTTGTTTTTTAGACAGTTAATTATGTCATCATTTTCTGAATTCTTTACAGGCAGAGATGTTTCTGTGTAGGATATGTAACTGCCTGGCAAAGTGCTAGGAAAGTTTTCGTCAAAGTTGAGTCTTTTCTAACTTAGCTGGAGTTAGGTGATTTTTTAGGAAAGTTACTATAAAGATTTGTTGATTTGTCTGCATGGTCTATATTGTGAAATTAATTAAAACTTTACTACCATAAAAGAGATCAAATGTAGGTTAGTATATTCATGTAGTATATTATACACATATAATATAGTATTATATATGTGTCTTTAAAGGTCACAGAACAAACCTTTTCCTTAATGAGCAAGCACTTATTGTCTATTAGCCATATGTATACATACACATACATGCACATATACATTTATACCCAGTAGTATATTTTCATTACCTTTTGCAATATTTCTAGAGAGGCGGGAAATAATGTTCAGTACATTTGGAGCTATTATTCAGTAGCAGAACTGAAGAAAATGATGGATGCTTTTGATGCCTGGGAAGGAAAAGGTACAGTATAATTCTTTTATTTCATGGCAAAAGGTAGACTTACGCTTAGTAAGACAAAGTAAGTTTAAATGATCATTTCTTTTTTTGAGAAAGTATTTCGTGTGTGTGGGTGGGTCCTGGTATTTGTCATGTCATGGTAACATTGAGATAATTTACTTATAAATCTTTAAACCTGATGCTAGATATTATTAATAGTTTATAATTCAGTAACCTAACACACTTCTCTTAGTTATGCTTATTTAGTTCAATTAAACAAGAGTTTACTCAGCACCAACTGTGTACCTGGCACTGTCCTAGGAAGCGTACCTCTAAATTAAACATAAAATGTATAATAAAAAAAAAGGACTTCCGGCCAAGATGGAGGCATAGGTGGATACACTGTACCTCCACCCACAACCAAGATTGGAACGACAACAATTTAGAGGCAGAATAACACCCAGAACTGACAGAATTTATCTGAATGGAAGTTAGAGCGCCAAGAAGTTGAAGTAGACCCGTTCATCCAGACTGGTAGGAGGGGCGGAGTTGAGCAGCCAGGTGCAGGTCGCAGCACGGAGAACAGAGAGAGTTGAGTGCATAAGGCAACTGGGGGCACATATGGCATCCGGGGGAGCGTAAGGCATCTAAGGCATGCAAGATTGCAGCGGGTGGACCCTGAGTACGCAAGCGGCAGCTGGCAGACTCAGTGAGGCGGCGATTGTGGAGCAGGGCAGAGCGTGCAACCCAGGATCCCGGAGAAGGGACTGAGGTCCCATGGAGAACGGAGCTACCGCCACTGTTCCCTCCTGCCCCCGCCCCCCACATACAATATCACAATCTAGCGACGGGTGCCCACCCCTGGTGAACACCTAAGGCTCCATCCCTCACCATAACAGGAGCGACCAGACCAAAAAAAAAAAAGAAAGAGAGATGGCTCAAACAGAAGAACAAATCAATGCCCCAGGACTCATTCTCTTAAGTGACCGGGAGATAGCCAGTCTATCAGATGCACAGTTCAAAACACTGGTGATCAGGAAGCTCACAGAATTGGTTGATTTTGGGTGCAAATTAGATGAACAAATGCAGATTACCATAAAAGAAATGAAGGAAAATGCAGAGGGAGCCAATAGTGATGGGAAGGAAACTGGAACTCAAAACAATAGAGTGGACCAGAAGGAAGAAAGAAACAACCAAATAGGAAAGAATGGAGAAATAAGAATTCAAAAAAAAAACAAGGAGAAGCTTAGGAAACTCCAGGACATCTTTAAACGTTCCAACATCTGAATTATAGGGGTATCAGAAGGGGAAGAGAAAGAGCAACAGATTGAAAACGTATTTGAATAAATAATAAAGGAGAACTTCCCCATTCTGGCAAAGAAAATAGACTTCCAAGAAGTCCAGGAAGCTCACAGAGTCCCAAAGAAGTTGGACCCAAGAAGAAACACTCCAAGGCACATCATAATTACATTAGCCAAGGTAAAAATGAAGGAGAGAATCCTAGAAGCAGCAAAAGATAAGGGGGCAGTAACCTACAAAGGAGTTCCCATCAGACTGTCAGCTGATTTCTCTAAAGAGACCTTGCAGACAAGAAGGGGCTGGAAAGAAGTATTCCAAGTCATGAAAGACAAGGATCTATATCCCAGATTACTCTATCCAGCAAAGCTTTCATTTAGAATGGAAGGGCAGATAAAGTGCTTCTCAGATAAGGTCAAGTTCAAGGAGTTCATCATCACCAAGCCCTTATTTTATGAAATGTTAAAGGGACTTATCTAAGAAAAGAAGATAAAAAAAACATGTATAGTAAAAGGACAGCAAACTCACAATTATTAACAACCACATCTTAAGCAAAACCAAAAGAAACTAAGCAAACAACCAGAACAGGAACAGAACCACAGAAATGGAGATCACATGGAGGGTTAGCAACAGGGGAGTGGGAGGAGGAGAGAGGGGGAAAAGGTACCGAGAATAAGTAGCATAGATGGTAGTTAGAAAATAGACAGGGGGAGGGTAAGAATAGTATGAGAAATGTAGAAGCTAAAGAACGTATAAGTATGACACATGGACATGAATTAAAGGGGGGGATGTGGGTGGGAGAGGGTGTACAGGGTGGGGGGGAGTGAAGGGGGAAATGGGACAACTATAATAGCATAACCAATAAAATATATTTTAAAAAAAAGAGGGGGGGAATGAAAATAATCCTGGGTAAGACGTCTAAAGAGCTCTTATAAAACAATGAAAATAACCTTTAAAGGCACACGTGGACATTTGGCATTTTTACCAAACTGCTTATATGAGAATTGATAATAACAGTGCTGTTTAATATCCAGTGTGATATGTATTTAACATTCAGTATCTCAATCCTAAAACAACCTTTTGTGCTATTTACCATTTTATTGAAGAAACTGAGTATCAGAGAGGCCATGCTAGTTGTTTAAGGATCGTGGAAGATTAGCTGTCCTATGCCCAAGCTGGTTTTTCCCCTTAATTAGTAAGCACTTACTGAGTGTTAAGTGCAAGCGCTATACTAAATCTGAAAAATGGGTCCAAAGATAAATAGCACACATCTCAGGCCTTAAATGATTTTAAAAGCTGATAGAAACCATGATTGCCACTCATGTAAAATGGAATAAAAGGAATAAACGAGGCTTTTAGAAACTACATCAGCTGTTCCGCCATTACCAACCCTTCTTTCTTTCCTCGTGTTTGTGCCCTCACTCTTGTTCCTTTGTCCTTTCTGTTCATACCCCCCAAGCAGACAGGATGAAGTGCAGTGAAAGAAGTACTATTCTCTTCAAACTTATTATTCTAGATTTAATTGACTTTGAGACACTTGGGTTTAAGTTGAGGAACAAACCTCATGGTGTTCTAGTCTTCTTTTGTGCCTCTGGACCGGCGGGCTGGCGGGCTGCCCGGGAGGCTTCGGCAGGGCCTGGCCGGGCTTCCTTCTCTTCGGACTTAGGAAGCTGGAGCAGAGAGCTAGGATCCCTGACATTTACAAAGAGAGCAGCTGCTTTTAACTTTTTAGAAAGCGAGTAGTGGAGCATCACTGTTATTTGATAAAGCTCTGGAAGGCCTGTGGAAGGGCATAAGAGAGGAAACAGAAGTAAGAGAATGACCTCTATGGGAAGGAAGAAGCTAGTTACTGTTATTTGTGGACAATATGTCTTTTGAGAAAACTCAAAAGAATCAAATAAATGTATTTAAATGGTGAGTTGAGTAGACTTAAATAGCTGGGTACAACATATGTAAACATAGAGCAACTTACTTTTGATAAATTAATTAGAAATTATAGGGGGAAATCTCATTTACTATAGCAATAAGTAAAACAAAAAGTAACTAGGACTGCCCTAAGCAATGCTTCAGTGTTTTATGAATAAAATTGCTAATATGTGTTTATCCATCAATCCATTTATTAAAAAAAGAAGACATGAAGATTGTGGTGAGACATATGATGGTCCTGAATGGGGAATCTGAATATTATAAAGATTTCATTTCTTCTTAGATTACATCATAAGTTTAACACGATTCCTACCAAAATATCAATAGAACTCTTTGGGAATCTTGAAATGATTCTAAAATTCCTTTGAAAGAATAAACAGGTTAAGTAGCCGAGAACATTTTAGGAAGTAGAGGTCATTGGAGGGATGAGTATAACTCTGATAGTAAAACATGCTATGGATAATAATAATAAAAACCATGTGTTTCTGATATAAAAATAGATGCAGAGTTCAATACTAAACCCCAATAAAGTTATAAGAATAAAAATCTATGTAATAAGAAAGTCACATAGTTGATTGACTAAATATCAATGAAGAAAGATATTATTTAATAACTAACTGAGAAGTATGATTGAGGAAAAAACAACTTTAACCTCATATCATTTACCAGAATAATCCCAGGTATATTTAGGAGTGAAAAATGAAACTATAATAAACTAAAAGGAAATTTAAGCAAATAATTGATTTCTTAGTAAGGAAAGAAATGATAAGCTTAAAATAATCAAGCTAGATTAGTAAATTTGACTATATAATATTTAAAGCATTGACTTAAATGAAAAATGAAATTAAAAGACCAATAAAAACTAGGGTAAATAATGTTGCATTAACTGGAATAAGAGTATCATTAACACAGAGAGGGTTTATTTTAATTGATTAGAAAATCAACTCCATATCTAATACAAATAAATGTGCAAGGTTCATGACCATAAAATTCCCGGAAAGGGAAGTAAGCATGTGGCAGGAGGTTCAAACTCATTATTTATCAATGAAATACACATTAAATGACAACTATTTTTGTATACCAGATTAGTAAAGACCTCATACATTCTTGGCAGGAGTAAAAATTAACATTATGAAAATAATCAGTACATATCAATTTCATCAAACATGTTCATATTCTTTGACCTAGTTATTCTTCTAAGGGCATAATCATATGCAGAAAAAGATTATGAACAGAGATATTCAATTAAGCATTACTCATAATAGGTAAAGAAATAAAAACAATCTAAATTTCTTTTTAAATTATATTTTATTGATTATGTTATTACATTTGTCCCAATTTTTCTCCCTTTGTCCTCCTCCACCCAGCACCACTCATTCCCTTAGGCAATCCCCACATCTTTGTTCCTGCCCATAGGCCATACATATAATTTCTTCAGCTATTCCATTTCCTATACTGTACTTTACATCCCCATGGCTATTCTGTAACTACCTATTTGTACTTCTTAATCCCCTCACCTCTTCACCCATCCTCCCCCTCCACCCCACAAATCTGGCAACCATCAAAATGCTCTCCATATCCCTGATTCTGTCTCTGTTCTTGTTTTTTTTTTAGTTTGTTTTTGAGATTCAATTTTTGGTAGCTAGATATGTATTTATTGCCATTTTACTGTTCATAGTTTTGAGCTTCTTTTTCTTAAATAAGTCCCTTTAACATTTCATATAATAATGGTTTGGTGATGATGAACTCCTTTAATTTTTTTTCTTGTTTGGGAAGTTCTTTATCTGCCCTTTGATTTTAAATGATACCTTTACTAGGTAGACCAGTCTTGGCTGTAAGTCCCTGCTTTTCATGACTTTGAATACTTCTTGCTACTTACTTCTAGCCTGAAAAGTCTCTTTTGAGAAATCAGCTGACAGTCTTATGGGAACTCCCCTGTAGGCAAATAACTTCTTTTCTCCTGCTGCTCTTAACATTCTTTCTTTATCTTTAACCTTTGGCATTTTAATTATATGTCTTGGAGTGGACTTCTTTGCATCCATCTCATTTGGGACTCTGCTTCCTGGACTTCTTTCAATATTTTTTCAAATAGATTTCCAATTTCTTGCTCTTTCTCTTCTCCTTCTGGCACCCTATGATGTGAATGTTGAAACGCTTGAAGTTGTTCCAGAAGCTGCTTACACTGTTCTCATTTTTTGGATTCTTTTTTCTTCTTCCTCTTCTTATTGGTTGTTTTTGCTTCCTTATGTCCCAAGTCATTGATTTGATTCTCAGCTTTGCCCACTCTACTGTTGTTTCTCTGTAAATTGTTCTTTATTTCAACTAGTGCATCCTCTGTTTCTGACTGGATCTTTTTTATGCTGCCGAGGCCCTCCTAAGTTCCTTGAGCATTCTTATAACTAGTATTTTAAACTCTGCATCTGATAGATTGCTTATCTCCATTTTGTTTAGTTATTTTTCTGGAGTTTTTATCTGTTCTTTAATTTGGACCATGTTTCTTCATCTTCTCATTTTGGCAGCCTCTCTGCATTTGTTTCTGTGTATTAGGTAGAGCTGCTATGATTCCTTGTCTTTGTAGCATGGCCTAATGTAGTAGGTGTCCTGTAGGGTCTAGTGTCACAATCTTTCCTGTCACCCAAATTGGGCACTTTAGGTGTACCTGTAGTGTGGGCTGTGCACACTCTCCTCTTGTAGTTGAGTCTTGATTTCTGTTGGCAGGCCAATGGGAGGGATTTGCCCAGGCTAGTCAGCTGCAAGGATTGGCTGTGACCACTTACCACCAACCTCTGCCCTCTGTGGAGGATCAGCTGTGCAGGGGCAGGGTGGTGTTGCTCTGATCTGGTCTGTAGCTCTCCAATGGGTGCACAGGCTCCGGGGTTTCTGAAGTGATGCAAGCCAAGGTCTCCATCCACTTGTGCTCTGCCTGTGGCCACCTTGTGTAAACTATAAAGCAATCTGTAGATGGCTGCTCCTTGTGCTGGGCTTGGAGGTTACCAGTTAAAGCTGAACTGTGATCCAAAGCTGGCTGCTGTTAGTGGTGGACCTAGGGCACCTTAGCAAGAGGTACAGGGGCTGGGGGGCTCACTGAGGCCAGCTGTTTCTTGTCTGAGAGGATTTAGGAAGTAGTGAAGTATGAACTAAGACCAGCCATTCATATGGAAAAGCCACTGTTAACAGCTTTGGTGGGCCCATAAATTGAGTGGGACAGTCTCAGGGGATCTTCAGGGGGCAGTAAACAGTGTTAGCCAGGTTGTTGGAGTCTCAGATATGGCACGTGTGCCATGAGATGAAAAAGTTTGAAAATTGCTGATATAGATGAATGCTCTTGAGAAAAAAAGAACTGGTCAAAAGCAAGAAAGGAAATTTTATGTCAAGTTTAATATGTGCATATCATATGAATAGAAAAAAGATTAGAATGAAATATATCAAAATAACATAAATCATGATTCCTAATTTTAAAATTAGAAGTGAGTTTGATTTTCTTATATATATATATTTCAATATTTTCAAAGTTTTATACAGTGAATGTGAATTACTGTACTGGTGGAAAAAAGTGAAAGTTTCAAAAACAAACAGTGGTAATATCCACACAATGGAATGGTACTTAGCATAAAAAGAAATGATCATTGATACATATAGCAACATGGATGAATCTTCAAAGCATCAGGCTGATGAAGCCAGGCACCAAAAACTGTGATTCCATTTATATGACACTCTGGAAATGACAAAACCAGGGAATGGAGGGGAGGGACCTTTGGGGGTGATGGAAATGTTCTATTTTGACTGTGCTATGATTACATGACTGTATGCATTCATCGGAAGTCCTAGAACTGTGTACTTTAAAAAGGGTGAATTTTTATTTCCTGTTAATTATCTCACCCGACTTAAAAAAAATCTTAATGGATGGGATTTCAGAGTGTTTTTGTAGGTTAAGTAGGTTTGGGAGCATTTTAAAGCAGTTTCAGAAAGTTATTATCTTAAAACGAGGCATTGGAATGCAAGGTCAGAGAGTTCTTCGTGTATCGGACATATCTATAATATATAGTAATTTATATGCTCAACTTGCTAAGTTGTTTATTATTACCAGAACTTTCACGATGAAAAAGAAGACACCAAGACCCTTCTTGGGACTTCACGGTTATTTTTTTCTAATGCTGAACAAATTTTATTCAACATTTTAAGCTTTTCTTTATGGATCTATATATAAATCTTTATGTTTTTTTTTTAAATTGAGGTGAAATTCACATACCAGAATTAATTAAAGTATACATTTCAGTGGCATATACCGTATTGACAATGGTGTGTAACCACCACCTCTATCTAGTTCTAAAACATTTTCTTCGCCTCAAAAGGGAACCCCTTACCCATTAAGGAGTTACTACTTCTCATTCGCCTCTGCCCTCAGCCCCTGGCAACCTCTAGTCTGCTGTCTCAGTGGGTTTGCCTATTCTGGATATTTCTTATAAGTGAAATCATATAATATGTGACCTTTGTGTCTGTCTTCTTTCACTTAGCATAATGTTTTTAAAGTTCATAAGAATATATTTTCAGCTTTCAATCAGAAGCATCAGGTTTAAAGATTGAAATGAATTTGACTGGAATTTTGGCTGAACACATTAACTCAGATTATTCTTGTTGGAAAAGGTGCTTCTAGGGTAGCGATATCTCATGCTCATAGGGTGTGATTATATTCATACAGAGTGATTCACGAAGTTTACCCGAGTTGATGGCCACACCAACCCAACAAGGCAGACAGGGCAAGTGTTAGATACCAACCCGCCCACCCCACCCCGGTCCAGTCTTTATCCTGCTACCAACACTGACTTATTGTCAAGGTACTGACACCTCTTGAGTGCAGAGTGTGTGCCAGGCCCTGTCCTAAGTGGTTTACATTTACTTACTCATTTAGTCATCACAACAATCCTGTGAGGTGTGTATTATAATTGTCAACATTTTGCAGATGAGAAAATATAGGCACAGAAAAGTGAAATAACTTTCCTAAGGTCATGTGATTAGCGAGTGACCGAAGTGGGATTCAGCCCCGGGCAGTCTAAGCTCCGCAGCCTCCACCTGTTAACATCACACCCAGCTGCCCAGGGCCCATATGAGACCCGCTGCTTGTCAGTGGCGGAGACGGGGCTGGCAGCCAGCTCTTCCTAGACCCAGGTCATGAGCTGTGCCTCTACTGCCCAGGGTTTTTGTGGGACCACTTTCTGTGTATATGCCCCTGCGTCAAATGGGAGGCAGGAACCTCAAACTCTCTGGCTTATATTATACGAAACAATGTTTCTGAACATTTTGCAGTGGACAGAGGCTCTCTTAATTTCTTAATTATGTCTTTTTATCTTCCAGGTGTTAGCTACTGGCGGGTGCCTCATGAACTGATAGAATGCTGGACTCTGGAAGAGCGGCCTTTACTTGGGAGCCTAAATCACATGGCCCCAATTCGAAAGAGGTTACCTGTGCTCTGTCGATGTTTTATTTATTTATTTTTAGAGAGGGGGAAGGGAGGGAGAAAGAGGGGAAGAGAAATATCAGTGTGTGGTTGCCTCTTGTGTGTCACACACTGGGGACCTGGCCTGCAACCCAGGCTTGTGCCATGACTGGGAATCGAACTGGCGACCCTTTGGTTCGCAGGCTGGTGCTTAGTCCACTGAATCATGCCAGCCAGGGCCTGTTGATGTTTTTTGATTTTTGTTTTTTCAATCTGTGACCTGTATTTTTACTGCCTTTGTTGGGGAAATGAATAATAGTTTTTGATCTTACTAAGCTTATTAATCACATAGGTTAATATCCTGTCTTACCACCAACATATAAATCTCGATAAATTCAAAGTTACCAAAACTATATAAAAAGTGCAAATAATTATCTAAAACTGGGTTGTAGTACACTATTTTGGAGAGAATGTGATTTCAATAACACTAATGAACACAGTGGGAATGCTGTGGTAGATAGTTTTCCCCACAAAAGTGAAATCCAGGCTTTATTGGCAATAGTCAAAAATGTATTTATTAGACTTAACATTTGAAATTTCTTGTGATTTATTCTGAATTTCTTTCTCCTTTCGCTGCCACAAATAGCATTTTAATTTAATGGTACTTTCTTGTATTCTATAAAATTATTAGCATTAATTTTACTCCCCGTGTGTGTCTTTTACTGTGCTTTAAATACATTTAAAATCGTCTTTCTTTTTTATAGTCTGGGAATTATTCATGGCTTTCGGAAGTTCTGATTTCTCGACCATCTGCTCCCGAACTTGATTCAATACCCCCTTGACTTTCAGAATGCTCTCTTACTTGTGTCCTCTGGATCTTTCTCAGAAATGCTGAGTTTATTCAGTTTTTAGTAGTTATTCAACTCTTGTGAAAACAGATATTTTTTCTTAAAGGGCCTCATTTTGTTATATTTCTTTTGCCCATTGAACCTATAATTAGCAAATATTGTTTGGGTCCAGAGCAGTGGATCTCAGCTGGGGGTGATTTCGTCTCTCAGGGAGTATTTGGTAAGGTTCGGAGCCGTTTTTGGTTGTCACACTGTGCAGTAGGGACTGCTACCGGCACCGAGTAGGGAGAAGCCCGGGATGCCGTTAATTGTCCTGGAATGCACAGGGCAGCCCCCGCAGCAAAGAATTGTATGGCCCAAAACGACAGTGGTGCCAAGATGGAAAAACCTTGGTCTAGAGTCTAGTGGAAGACGCAGAAGATGTGGACAGAAAGCAAAGTAGCAGGAATGGTGTTTGGAGACTTCTCTGTGTTCATTGTCTCTCCTCTGAGATTGTATTAAGCATCATTTTTGATTCATCAACAGGATAGCGATAATGATGACTTAAAAGCACTCGTGAGGTCCCAAAGAACCATCTGATTCACCAGATAAAACCGAGTTCTGTTCAACAGAGTTTTAGGGTTGAATACATTGTGTAGTGGCCCCTGTATTCATGGGGGATGACTTTCAAGTCACCTAGTAGATGCCTGAAACCGCAGATAGCACGGAACCCTGGGTATTCTCACATCGTTTCATTGCCTTTGAAGACTTGTTTTGGATAGTATCTTTCTCCTTAAAACTTGTTTAACTCTGCTGGAAATGTGGCAGCAGCTTCTTCCTCAGAAGACACAGCTTCTCCAGCAATTTTTATAGTTGCAGTGCACACCTGTTCCTGATCAGGGTAGCCCTCCCTTACTTGCAGTGAATGGCCTGTTGTGACTCGTTGCAGGGCGTCCCTACTGAAGTCTTTCTACAGGCTCAGTGCTTTTTGCCAGAATGTGCTGCCCTCAGTCGGAACATGTTTTCTGTTCATGTCCTCCACCCATCCTAACCACCAAGCATTTGACATGCACTGTGACCCTAACGTTTGTAGTTTGTGGTGTGACAGCAAAACTAGCACAAATTTCTTTTTTCTTCTTCACAATTTCATGGGTAGAAGATTCGTTCTTACTGTACATCTTAGCAACCTCAGCATATGATATTGTTTTCTTTCCTTATTAAGTCAAGAACTTTCACTTTCTCACTTGAAGAAAGAACTTTACAGCTCCTCTTTGGCATATCTGAATTGCCAGCATCACTACTCTTGTGTTTTGGGGCCATTTTAAGTAAAACAGGGCTATTTGCACATAACAGTTGATCTGATCATCAAGACGGCTGAGCACGCACAGTGTGGAAATGGTGGGCGCAGGGAGTGGGGCGATGCGAGATTTCACCACACTACTCAGAATGGCATACAATTTAATACAAAGCATTTATTTCTGGAATTTTCCCTTTAGTACTTTTGGACCATGGTTGACTGTGGGTAGCTGAAACCGTGGAAAGTAAGAGCAAGGATCAAGGATAAGGAGGGATCACTGTATTTGTGTTCTTTCCTACCCAGGGCAATCTTTAACGCCCAGGCTGGGGTCCCATTTCCCAGAATTGGAGCTCACTGGGCTCTCTTTGCCTTTGGAAACGTGGCTATGCTGGGGGAGAGGGAGAGGACTCGGAGGGTTGCTGTTACACTCTGTGTTCAGGGGGCAGCCTTCCTGAGGTGGAACTGGTGGCAGCAGTGGGAGGAACAGCAGGTTTCTGAGACAGTGGTTGTTTGTGAGAGTTTTAAGGTCATGTAAAGCAGTGTTCCCCCTTTAGGCTTTTTATAATGAAAAGCAAACTCACTTGGCATCTTTGAAGATTTGTCCACTACTTCTCTAATTCAAAAAGTGTCTGACCCTGCCATGGGTCTGGCTGTTGTAGCAGTTCCCCAAATGTGTCCCCTAGAATGCTAATTTTATTGGGTGCCAAAGGCTGCTTACAGAATGATTGGGAAATAGGGATCCAACCAGGTTCAATAGGTGCCCTTCCTGTAGGCCTCCCCAGAATCTCTGATGCATTCATTCAGATTTGAGCACTCCAAGAGCAGAATAAAATATGCAGCAGCATTTCTCAAGCTTGACTGTGAAACCCTTTTTCTCCCTTCAGTAAATCTCTTGAAACCCCTGTTCTGGGAAAAACGACATGGGATATTTCTGGTTATCCTCTGGATCACATTAGGATTTTGGGGAACATGTGGTATAATTCTCATGTAACATCTCATTCCCCAATTTTAACGTGTTACTATACGTGATTTTAAAAGAGCTTCTACTCAAGTTGAAGCGATCTTTTATAAACTTGCTAATTTACTTACTGACCTTGGTGGGAGAGGAGAAATGAGATCTGTTGGTGCATATAAACCTCTTGATTCTAATTCTTGACAAAAACCTTTCTGCTCACCTTAGAGGTGAGCTTTGGAGATGGTTTCATTAGCTACTGAGCACGTGACCGCTCACTGTGACATGCTTCTGTGTTCGCAGGAGACTGGCCCCGCTTGCCGAGGAGGAAGAAGGTGTGAACTGTAAGATGGCTCCTAAGCCTGTCAGGTTTTTGGGCCCTTCCACCAGCACCCAAATTAAGGTCAAGAACTCGGCTGCAGTCAGGGTGCCTCCCAGCAGTGCCCTTCAGGCCTGGTCCCCGGCCACGGCACACCAGTCTTCAGGCGGGGGCGCAGCTCAGCGCTCCGCACTGTCTAAAGCCCCGTCCCCTGCGGGCACTGAGGTACCCGGGCATTCCCCAGCTTCCCAGGGGACCCGGAGTGCTGAAAATGGAGCCGCACACCCACCTCCAGCTAAGGCTCTACCCTCCGACAAGAAGGCCACCCCACACCGAGTGATAAAGCTGAGGCGGACTCCCCTGTGTGCCCCCGGGCCTTCCTCGCCCGCCTGCTCAGCCGCGAAGCCCCCAGGGGACCCAGCGCTGCCCGCCACCGAGGCGCCGGCCTTGAATGTGCGGACTGAAAACTTGCAGGGCAACGCTGATTGATGTCCTGTTTGCCTCCAGAGCTCCAACCCAAGTGACACTGTTTGTTGATGTAGTGGAGGTGAAAACTTAGTATTTCTATTTAGGATAATTATGGGAAAAATAAATCGTGTGCTCTAAGAATGGATGAGGGGAGACCACAGGTGGTTGGGGCTATAGTTACTTCTCATTTTCCCAACTTTTAAATGATTATTTGTCTATAGACAGTTTGAATTTCAGGTTTTGATTGTTTTGAATGGTTAATTGGTAGTAAGGCAACAAAACCGCGCAGCAAACATCACTGAGAAGCTTACCTTGTTGGAATGAGTATCCACTTTGGGCACTTTCGTCATCTTACCCATTGCTGCCCAGGGGTGGGAGGGACTGTGGGCTGAGATCCTCCTGTTTGCTGAAACAGAGACGGTGATGTTAGCGCTTCCCTGAGCTACATCACAACCAAGAGGTGGGAGAGAAAACGGAGATCACGGTGAACTCACTGCAGGTCACTCCCAGTCTCAAAAGGCAGCGTGAAAAAAAGTGAGAGGAAGGAGAAGAATGATAATGTGAGGTCACACTTGGACTTTCACTTAATTAAATTATTTTCTTTTCTAGATTGGCTTTTCTTTTTTCCATTAGCAGATTTATTTATACATCAGAGGAAGATTTCTCGGACTGGGATAAGGACTGTATAACATCTCTTTGGAATAAATTGTTAAAATATCTTACTTTAATTTGTAAGTGTAGTTTTAAAAGTACTTTGGAAAAGAGAAGTTACAAGTTTAATATTTAACTAAAGTTAAGTTTTGTTTTTCAGAAATGACCATTGAAAATTCTCTGATCATATGATACGATTTTTATGCATAAAATATCCACATCACTTGAATTTAATATTTTTAAACAGAATATTTTGATTAATCCTCTTTTTCACAACTGTTCAGTTGTGTGTGTTTACGCATACATGTTATATTTTACAGTCGGATCATATATTGCTGCCTTCAGCGTGTTAAAAATAAGTTCATGAAGCAGGGTACTTTTTACTTAGTGCATATCATTGTACTTGCATTGTTTTGAAAGAGTAAAGTAACTAATTCAAAACATTATTTTACAAAATAAAGTAAAACTTTTCCATAAAAAGTGTCATTTTCTATTACTGTACTTGTTCTTAAGCCTTGGAGCCCTTTAGTAGTTTGAAAGCTGGTCATAGGTTATCTATGTCTGTTTCCAAAATTAAGCAATTTAAAAATTAAGCAGTTAAGCCTGGGTAGGTAATATGTGAAATAATTAAACCAATTTTGGGTAGCTATCCAAATACCAGCAGCCTTTTAAAGTAGGTGGTTTATTTGGCTAAAAACAAACAAACAAACAAACCAAAAAACATTTAACTGAAGAGTCATGAATGACATTCTTTGTAGAATATGTAAAATACTCAAGTTACTTTTGAAAAAATACTAGTATAGAGAATCCAGACACTCTGAATATCACAGACAGCAGTGAGTTTTGAGAACTTCCAGTGAGGACATTATTAATATTGCTTGATCTAGGACATTTTGAACCACTGATTTATATAAGAAAATATTATACTACTAATAAACATGTTTATTTTATACATAATAAACATTTACCTGGAAAGGAAACACGTTGAAGATTAATCATAGGTGATTCCGTCGACAGTCTTCATTTCTTTGCATCAAGCAGTTTAGGGCATGGCCTAGTTGGCACGTTCAGCCTTTATGGGAAGAAGTTTTGGGAATAGTTACTGGGCTGAGGTGCAGCTGAGGTGGGAAGCAACAAATGGTCCCATGTGGGTATCAGGGGTCAGAGTCATACTCAGAATGTTGGAGTACCTCGAACCTTACTTTCTTTGAGGTAGTTCCCTGGGGTTCAGGTCAATTTTGCATGAAAACACATTTTTCTTAGTACCAGACACTGTAAACATGAAAGAGTAACTCATCATAACCCATTGTTCTTCCTGGGAAAAATAAACATTAAGAGAAGGAAAGCATGCTTTATAAATAGTGATTCACTATTATTACTTTGGAGGAGTAAGTTTATGTGGCAGTTAAATCAAGGGATACAGTAGAAATTCGTAATGATAAGTAGGATACTAGCTAATGTTCATACAAAAAAGGATAATGGATTCTGCTCTTCCAGGTAATCAGTTGAAAAACTGGTTTAGAGCTGGTTATGTCGTGGAGAGCCTAAAACTAGCAATGGGACCTACTGAAGGGTTTGTTTTGTTGATATTTTAAAATATTTTTGTTTCGATATTACCTTGTGTTATAGTTTATAAAGTATTTTCACATATTTTATTTCATTGTGTTCATTATGCTTTTTAGTGTCAGACAATAATACAATGAAGCTAGTCTTTCCCAAGCCCTTAAAGATCCAGTAGAGGAGGTTCAGCAATGTTAAGGCTGTACAGTAACAGTCTCCACCTGTCCGCTCCAGCCCCCACACACATTTCAGCCCCGTACTCTGATTTTTGCAGGATGACACCGCATCACTGACCGAAGGATGAACAAGAGGGAGGAAGTAGACGTGAGGTGTGAGCAGAAAGTGTTAAGCATTGGATGGCATGTCTCCTACAGAGGGACTTCGCCCCCCCCCCCCCCAATATTTTAGAAAATGTGTCTGGAAGCAGTCTTTGGGGGGTGTGGAAACTGATTTGCCACCATGTAGAGTTTATACCGTCACAACCAAGTGGGAGTTCCTCAGTACTGTGATCATTGCTGATGACAACAATTACCATTAGTAATGACGGAAGCAGTTACATAACTTGTCAACTTGTTTAAAGTCAGAGACATGCATGGATCACAAGGTCCCAGAGCGGTTGCTGGGGAATGTTGTCTGACTTCTGAGAGAGGGAAAAAGCGGTCTGACCTCTCTCTTCCTGTTTAGTGCTCCTGCTAGAATTGCTAATGCAATTTCTTTCTCATTCACAGACTGAATCCTGTTGCTTCTGTAGCAAGTGCTAACATTGAAAAGAATGG
Source organism: Phyllostomus discolor (assembly GCF_004126475.2). Taxonomy (NCBI): domain Eukaryota; kingdom Metazoa; phylum Chordata; class Mammalia; order Chiroptera; family Phyllostomidae; genus Phyllostomus; species Phyllostomus discolor. The sequence goes on from NC_040906.2 coordinate 29,183,939, forward strand.
TTGATTCACTTTCCAGTCTATGGTTAAATACATTGTAGGTATTATCTGGCTCTACGTTGTTTTTTATCATAGAAGTCATACTTAGCTATACCTGAGAAGTTTGTAGAAAACATTTTGATTTAATGGAGTTTTGAATATGCACAAATTGTTCTGTAAAGGGAAGAATACTAACATTCATATGAATGTAAGGTTGCCTTATAAAGGATTATTATATCTTCAGTCCCTTTGAATAGCTTTAATCTACATTTGGTAGGATGTTGAGTAGGATGTTTGGTAGATACTGAGTAGAAAGTATGGAGTTGATAAAATGAAGGGAAAGCGCTCCTGTAACAAATGAAAAGTATTTTCCAATGATTTACATGTTAAGTCATTGTTAAGTTACTACTAAATTAAGTAGGAACCTTCTAATTATGGAAAATACTGTCATTTTCCCATATGCTGAAACTTACCCTTGAAACTGTCAACAAGTCACTGATTCTTTAGCTGGTGAAGAGTGGATGAGTGATTCTTTGCTGAGGGCAGTGGTTAGTATGCAGGGTTTCATTCATGTAGTACAGCCAAAAAAGGCAACTGCAGGGAGAGCTAACAGAAAACAAATCGGTTTCCAGCTGTTTTCGGAATTTCACATTTGCGGAATTTGGTTGGCAGTGCAGCCTCAGAGGGGACGTTTTCACTGTCATCCTGTCAGCCTCATGAGACACACAGGGTTCACATCGTCACAGAAAGCTAATTTCTTTGTGTACATGTGTTGCCTCAGACAGCACACACACGTCTCATGTTTGTTAGCTGAATGGTTTCTGATGCAGGCTGTGGCTATGACAAACAGAATTTCATGGGGACCCTTCAACCAGTGTTTTTGCCCTGCTTGTTTATTTAACGACTTTTCATCTTACAATGTTGCTTCTCAAACTTTTCCTTTCCTTCATTCACCCTAAAGCTCTCATTACCTCGATAAAATTTGGCTCTGCTACAAGAGTGAATTGGGAGGCCTGAAGCTTTAGAAGAGAAACTTGTTTTTTAAACAGAGCACATCATGGAAAGCAAAGGTAGTACAATTTTGGACATTTTCTTTCAATAGCTGCTCTTGCAGGGACACGCCCTTTAATTTCTTAGTTTGGAAGGTGTGGGAACTTGGCCTCTGTGTTGATGGCAGAAACATCCCAAGCACATCAGACACTGTACTCTTGCTGTGGCTTGGGCAGTCTGGGTAGGGTAACCCAGGCCAGACCAGTCAAGACCCAGTGTAGCTGGAGGAGCAAAGCAACCTGTGCTTGTTCATCCACCCTGTCTATGTTCCCTTTCTCCGCTTCCCTTGTTTTCTCCAGATCAGTGTTACTAGCAGTGCCACTCAAGCCACTCGGGACTGGGTAATTCTTTACTTTGGGCGACTGTGCTGTGTGCACTGCAGGGTGCTGAGCAGCATCCCTGGCCAGTACTCCCTACCTCAATCGTGACAATCAAAACGTCTCCAGACTTTTCCAAATGTCACCTGGAGGTGAGGGATGAGGGTACAATCGATTTACCCCCAGTTGAGAACCATTGATTTAGTTGGGTGATGTGACCTGAGCAAAATAACTGCCTCTCCTCACTGGGGGCTGTGGGTGAGCAAGGGCACCCTGGAGCCGTCAGTCACAGAAAGGACTGGAGCTGTGGGAACAGAGGGGGTGGATGCTCCCAGAGGAAGGCTGTCTCACGGCCGCCAATTAAACCATCTATCCTAGCAGCTTCCACCTACATTTCTGGTTTCGGTATAATACTAGAAAGATTTTTGTTTGCTCTTCCACCTAATAAAAACTAAGATATAGTCATCTAAGCCCTTTATGTATTTTATTTTATTTATTTATTTTTTTTTAGAGAGGGAAGGGAGGGGGAGAGAGAGAGAGAGAAACATCAATGTGCGGTTGTTGGGGGCCCTGGCCTGCAACCCAGGCATGTGCCCTGACTGGGAATCGAACCTGCGACACTTTGGTTCACAGCCCGCGCTCAGTCCACTGAGCTACACCAGCCAGGGCTAAGCCCTTTATTTATTGACTTACTTAATGCACCAGCTCTGTTATGTAGGTGCATTATTATCCTCATCCACCGAAGCACAGAGGGGCTTGGGAAGCTGCCTAGCCACTAATGGGGGAGGAAGAGGCAAAGACGGTTCGCATGCACGTGACCTCCTTGAGTCCAGGCCCTTCAGCACCATGTTAGGCCTCCTCTGATAGGGTCTCACTCCATCCCCAGAGGAGTAAGACAGGACTTAGCTTCTTTTGTGTGCCACATAGTTATTATTTATTTAACAAATGTTCTCGTAGTGCTTTCTAAACACTATGCCACTTATCAACTCTGCTTCTTGGTTCCCAATCCCTCTTTGCTGTCCGCTTGTGATCCTGGAGCTGGACCCCACAGGCACTTCTCTGTACTCAGCTGGCTTTGTCATCGGAGGGACCCTGCAGGGGGAAGGGGCTTCTTTCTGGTCTAGCCTGTGTCTCTGTGTTCTGGCTCCTGCAGCACTTGGTTATAGGTGTGGGGCCCCCAGCGGCCCTCACCCCAGCGAGTTGCATGACAGCTTCTGGTTCCCTGGGTCCCTCTGCCGCAACCCAGATAATTCAACAGCATCCCTGAGCAGTTGCCTGGTGAGTTTTGCGGGTACAGCGGCCCAATACCCAGTCCTTCAGCAGCATTCCTGCAGCTGGGCCCTGGAGTGGGCCAGCTCCTTGGGGAGAAGTTCCCTCGTTCCCCAGCATCTCAGGGCTGGCTTCTGCTATTAGCACCTTAGCCAGCCTCTTGTCCTCTAATGGAACACAGCCACATCCTCCTGGACAGAGTCAGAATCTCAGCCTTGGGGGCAGTAGTGGGGGCAGGAGAGGCTCTCCCAAAATTGTCCCTTTGGGCACTCTGCCTCGGCTCTGGGTATAGCCTCAGCTGTCCCTGTATTTGCTATATCTGTATTCTTCAGTAACTAATCCCCTGTTACTAATTATTCATATATAAAAATAAGTAAATGTACATATATACAAATTTACATTATATATATATATATATATATATATATATATATATATATATATATATAAGCTTCCCCATTTAAATTACTGTGTGGTTGGTTGCTGACTCCTGACTGGAACCTGATCCATACAAAATGCCAGGTATTATTTCAATGCTTTGCAAATATTAACTTATTTAATTCTTATAACAACCCCTCAAGGGAGGTATGGTCACTAGCCCTGTGTACCTATGGAGATTACAAGGTAATGAGAAGTTTAGAAATGTGCCCAAGTTTAGACATCAGCCAGTAAGAGGTCGGTGGTGGAGCCTGAATGTGAATCCAGACAGTCTGCTATAAGCCTTGGAAGTTTAGCTGCTCTGCTCTCTTCCCATCTTCTCTGGATTATTTTGCACAGGTCATTTAGACTCCAGAGTTTTCTAGAGGCTTTGGAGTTGATCAGTCTTCCATATCTGCTCTCTTTTCCCTGTATTTATTGGGTACTTACTGTGTGTCAGGCATTGTCAAAGGGGCCAGCTTGCTATGTAACGATGGCAATTTATAGAAAGTGTGTTTTCTCAGAGACTAGGAATAGGAAAATATAATTCCAGTTTAAGTATCTAAAGTTCAGGCAGTTTTCTGTGTTTGACAAGAAGACTTTTTTTTAAAAGATTTTATTTATTTACTTTTAGAGAGGGAAGGGAGAGAGATAGAGATAGAGAGACAGAGAGATAGAGAGAGAGAGAGAGAGAGAGAGAGAGAGAGAGAGAAACATCAATGTGCAGTTGCTTATGGCCTGCAACCCAGGAATGTACCCTGGCTGGGAATCGAACCTGGGACACTGACAAGAAGACTTTTTACACTTACTTTCTGTAGGAATTCTTTTTTGCAGTCACTTTTTTTTTGCCAGAAATCTGTATACTTTTTCAGACAAATAAACACATTTGCTATAGAATTTACTTAATCTCTAAAATCTGTGTTTGGCAGTTTCTCCTGTGAAACCTGAACTTAGTGATAGCACCAAAAGCTCTGCTGAGCTGCGGAAAGAAGCAGAGTTCACCAACAGGGGGGCCTCCGAAAATCAATCAACAAAAATAATTTGTAAGAACCTCGTGTGACGAGAGCACCACTGTGCATTTTCTCAGATAGCAGGACTAGACCGTGTGGAGTGCAGTGCCTGAGGGGCTGCTGTAATGAGATTAAACTCTGTTTCGCCTGATCTGCCTCCAAGATTTGGGGACCTGGTTCTTGGAAACTAATAATAGAAAACTCCCTTAGAATTTAAAACCTTGTCAAAAGCAAAAGCACAAAAATAAATAAATAAATAAAAATCCTTGTAATAGCTCACAACATATAGAATTAAAATTGTACTTCAAACTGTGAGGTAACGAGAGAATCCCTGGGCTTTAGCACCTCTTCATATTTTCTTCTCATATGATTAGAGCTGTTAAGATAGCCCAGTACTTCCAGGAAATGCTGGAGCACTGTATTAGCCAATCAAATTGTTATTGATTATTATCTTTGGCTATTTTATAGTTTCCTTAGGAAATTTGTGAGCAGGTGACTGGCTCTTTCTCTTTTGCTTCATTTTTGTTCCCTGGGAGCAATCTGGAATCCTAGCCCACCCGTACCTGAATTTTAGGTGTGGCCTCTGCAGCAAGTGCAGGAGAAAGGTGCCATTCCACATTTCACCAGTGCCGTCACTGGAATGTCTGCCGGGAGATCACAGCCTCGCTCTGTCTAGACACCAGAGGGCACTCTACACAGGAGTACTCTAAGAAGGCAAGGAGGGATGCTGGGAAGGAGGAAGCTTAGTAAAAAGGTGGGGTTCAATTCAGGAGTGTCTCCCTGTCTAATTGCTCTCTCTTTTCCCTCCTCGCTTCTCCTCAGTTGCCTGGGGAAAGGAACTACCCAGACCCTGGATTCCCTCTTCTCTTGGTTAAACCAAGGTTGAGGCTCAAATCTAAGCTTTCAGAGTGTGGAGAGCAGGGCCTGTGAAATGGTGTTGGTCTGGTCAAGACAGGATAAAGTATATAAAACCAAATGGTTTTGCTCTTGTCAACCAAGATGGTTGCCACTTTGGCTCAAGAAGGAAACAGCCTAAGTCACGCCAGGGCCCTGCCAGATTCCCGCCATGGGGTACACACAGGATGTCGACAGAGGGCACATCTGATAGGGCACTGGGAGCTCTTGGCCCTGAGCCACGGAGTTTCCCAGCTCAGCCAAGTGCCAAGGACCTGGGTATAACGGGTGGACTTCAGAGCCACCAGTGAGACAGTACAGCTCCCAACAGGAGACACTGCTCTAGGCCACGCGCTGCTGGAGGCTGTGCCTGATTGAGCTCCGGGACTTCCATGCTGCCCGCGCACCACACCAGTTGGCCCGAGACACCTGCTCATCCTACCCTCGATTGGGCTTTGGCCTTGGAACCCATCAGCGGCAATCTTCCTTGGGAGCAGCTGATGGCCCACTGCCCACTGCGCGCTGTCTCCCGGACCTGGGACTAGGATTCTGGAAGTCTGCGTCATTAATGCCCCATTGACTGTTGTGTGTTAACTGTGTGTGATAATATACAGGACAGGATATTAAGTAATGCTGATGTTCTGTCCCCTGTGAACCTGCATTTAACAAAAGCTGAGTTTGAGCAACAGCTCTCACGGCTCTTGTCGTGTTCCTCGCCGCTGCTGGGCACAGACTCAGCGGGGTGACCTACTTCCCCTGTACCGGAGGTGCACCCTGGCTGAAAGGAAAGACCATAATGTGACCCTTCTTGAGAGGGGTCGTCTACAGGGGTCATATTGAGGGTTCTTGTGACACAGAATTCCAAAGTCTCTTTCTTTGGCAAAAATATGTAGGTTGCTTTTGGTCTGACAACTTTTTTCTTATTAACCTCATTTGATGTTGCTTCCCAAAGAATGTTTAATTAGAGTCTCTTTTTCTGATGTCAGCAGAATGGAACCGCTTGTGAGCCTTAAATGGGACGTAGCGGGCTTCTGGTTTCCTCCCCCAAACTCTTGTAGGGCCTTCACTGAGGCTGAGTTTTGTACTGATTTGTGTTTAACTTCCTGAGCCTTGCTGCGCTCAGCCGCCCCCAGGAGAGTCTCGCCAGCACAGAGCTGGAGTACGTAGAGATTTCCAAATGAAATGTAAACGTGGCATGTAATTGGGAACCCAACCGGGAGGTTTAAATTTCACAAATGGAGTCTTGATACAACATAGGTGAGATCTGAAGTTATTCCATCTTCATGGGAATTAAAATGTTTTAACCTCTACTAGGGAAATGTTCAAGAAAGAAGAATCTTCTCTGGCTATTGTGCATTAAGTAAGGAGATTAGAGTGCTCGGAGCCTGTGGGTTTTTTAAAGGAGTTTAAAACATTTTAAAAGAATGGCTGAATTTGACCCAGATGTCTAGGGTCACACCAATGGTTCCACTAGAACAGATAAATAACTTAGTAATAGAATATTTTAATAGCCTGACATTGGCACCAAAACACTGAAATTACCATTTCAAAATGCAAACTAGTAAAGGCTCACTTGCCCAGGGTCTGCGAGAAAGGCAAACTCTAGGAGAAAACATAATCCGGTCCAAACATTTTTTAGCATCCCTTTTGTTTCTTTCCAGTGAACCAGGAGCATTTGCTATGTGTTTAGGAATGCATTTGAGCTTTCTTAATCCCTAGAGCACCTTGAGCGAGTGAGTCACCGCGGGCCGAGGGTGGCTGGGGCCAGCGCTGCCCGAGGCAGGTGCGCTTCTGACCCGAAAACCGCTGCGCTCCTGTCTCGGGAGTTGTCTCATCTTTAAAGCTGTCACATATAAACTGACATTTTTCATTCTTGCTCTGCAAAATTTGTGCAAAGTCCTTCTGTCTTGTAAAATTTAAATTCAGGGCCTCAGATGAAGTAAACGGGGAAGGCAGTGCTGAACATTTATCTTTCTTATTTAAACGAACAACTCTTCCTTCCTTCCTGGAATGTGACTTAAAATGTAAAATTCCTATTAAATCTCTGGGTACACCCAGAGACCTCAGAAAGCCCTCTATGGAGAGAGCAAACATCCTCCTGCACTTGGCAAAAGAAGAAACGGATGCTTGTGTGATGCGCAGGCTCAGCTGATCAGTGGAAGAGAACTACTGAACCTCAGTTGCCAGAAAACATATTATGTTGAGCTGAAAAACAAGCACTTGCACTTGAAAGAGACCAACAAATCTGTAGGACACATGAAAGTTTGATGGGAAGCAGTGTCCAAGCTGAGCTGCCTTGCAGTCAAAGATAGGGACTGGGGACTCCTTAGGGCTTGGGTCCCCCAGTGTCCATTCTCCCTTCCTGAGGCTGCAGTAGCCCTTCTCATACAGCCCCTCTCAGGCTTCTCTTCCCCAGCTCTGGAGACAGGTGTGGGGATGGTGGTGGTGGAGGGACTGATTAGCCTATGCTGATTAGTGCATCTCATTTGCTGCTCGTCCCCACTTTGATGATTGGATGAGGTACAAGCCTATCAGCCATGCAGACCAATGATATGCAGGACCTTCGCTGGGACTTCTGTGAAAGACATTTGCCTCATGAGGATGCTACCTGGACTCTTCTGGACAATGTGGGCAGGGGGATGAATTTGAATCTTAGGAGTGAGGTGGCCATTTGCTACCATTCTGAATGCAATGTCAGCCTAAGAAGGAAGAGGGAAGTACGATAATCAAGAGAGAGCCCTGATCGAATTGGACCCCAGATACACTTTGACACTGGACTTTTCAGTCACTGGACCAATAAAATTTTATTGTTTTAAGCTAGGCTGAGCGGAGGTTTACGTTACTTGCAACCAAACTTCCAAACTGCCACATAGTATCTAAGACGACTGGGGTGCATGTCCATCTATATGTGAGCAATGTACTGGCAGGGGCCATTGGGTGGCAGTGTTTTTTCTAAAAGAATACTTGTCCCACGGGCAACAGTGCTGCACAGAGCTCCGCGCCACAGCCTCTGGTCTCTCGAGCTGTCTTGAAAGCACTGCACATCCATTTAATAAGGAAGTGAGCATCAATAAAAGAAACAAGCCAGGTGTCAAATGCAGCATATTTTAATTTGTTTCAAATAAAGCAATATATGTATATATATATATATTTCAGAAAAACACCAGATGTTAAATTCTACAAAAGCGCATGTGTCTTCGGCAGATCACGTTTGTCTGATCAATAAGAATGTTTTTCAACGTTAACTCTCTAAGGACGATCAATGGACCGACATCACTGCTACAACATAGGGTGCTACTGAGCCTCTGACCTTTAGCCACATGTTGATTTTCCTAACAAATGAGTAAATACTGCCTGGCTAAACTGCTGCAATGTCTTGATGAGAAAAAGCATCAACAGATCAAGCAAAGCCGTGAAAGTTATGAAGCAAGCTAGAGCTGATTATTAGAATTAGTAAAAATGATTAAGAGAGGACGACTCAACCGCATAGGGTTTGTCTATTCTGATTGACTCTCTTTTGGCAGCGAATTGGGTCAGCACCTCGGGCAGGGAACCAAAATTGAGTGAAAAATGCTTTTTTTTTGTTGTCTCCTCGCTCAGGCCACCAACGTCACAGCTGGGACTGAGAGAACCGCGGCATCTGTGGACACTTCTATTCTCGTGGGGCAGAGGTTGCACTGGGAGACCCTGGAGACATTGCCCCGGAAGGGCCTCGCCTCCGCGTTGTCTGTGGCGTGCTGCCTTCGCCGGGGCTTTTCTGGGTGCACCGGGGCCTCGGGGGTCTTTGTTCCCAAAGGAGCCTCTTGGTTTTTGGCGCCGCCTTTGTTTTTGGGACGGAAGCCGTTGTGTGGCTGTCTTCTGTGTTCGTGGCGGTTGTTGCCCTTCGCCATTGGATCGGCGTCGCTACCACTGCCCTGGGGCTTGGCAGACCCATTTAGCCTGTTATGATACTGAGGATTGAATCTTCGTCTTTGGCTAGAGGACCCGTTCTACAGAAAGAGAGAGAGAGAGAGAGAGAAAAACACACACACAGGTATTAGATGCCAGCAGACCACCGATGCTGCCAGTAGACACCGGGGAAACCAGCTCTCTAAGCCACAGCTGAGCTGTTTTTATGCCCCGGAAGAAGACGACAATGTGCAAATGAGGGCAAGCTGACAAAATCCTTGAGCTTACAAGAACAGTGGGCTGTCTTGTAAATGAAACCCTGAGGACATTACTGATATTGAAAGAGAACTTACTGAAGTATAAGCAGACAAGTCAAGAACCAGGTCAAAGAAAGTAAACCTAAAATATAACGGAATGAAATGTAGCACAGACAGGAGCCGGGCCATGATTCTCTGTGATGAGAACTTTGGGGACATCCTGTACAGACTACATACACAAATTCTCATTACATAGATGAAAAAATGTAAAATTCTGTTTGTAATTTTCCTTCTCTAAAACAGCTTCTCTCCCAGTTTATTTCAAAACAAGTATCACAGTTCAGAAATATTATCTTGGGTAAACACAGCGGGGAGGTGGACCCGACAGATCCTGGTGGGAGGTGGAGGTGATTTTTTCTAAACCGTGCAGTTCACAGCCAACGACTTTTGAAGCACCACGTGAAAAACTGGCCACCTTCAGCAAGGCGGCACCCGAGAACATAAAGGGGTGGGTACAAAGAAAGCAGTGGGTTGGCGTGCCCGTGGCTGTCGAAAGGAAACATGTTTAAATTCCTTGAGGTCAATTAGTCCACATTCATCAAGCGCTCACAGTGTACCAGGCCCCACCTCATTCATCATCACCATCACCGTTTAATACAGTGGCTATTATTTGTTTCGTCTTATAGAAGAGGAAGATAAATTTAAGGGACTTGGCCCAGGTCTTCTGTTAGAAAATGGTGAGGCCATTCCCACTTCACATCTTGTCTCCTGGCAAGAGTCACAGGTAGGTCGTTACCTGAACACAGACCTTTATTGAAAATCAAACTTCTATTATTAAAACATGTAATGCTATGAGTGACAAATACATATGAAGTTCTTCATTTGTGCACTGTGACTGGACAGGACAGGTTGAGGGCGGACCCCCCCCCCCAATGGTTCTGGGCTCAGGGTGAGAGTGCAGAGGCGGGCCCACAGGCTGCCCACCTGCACGCCCACAGGCCGCCCGCCTGCACACCCGCTCCCACCTCTGGCGCCGTCCCATGAGGTGAGGGGTCCTTGCACACACGGATGGGGCACTCCAGCCTGCACACCCAGGCTTCGTCCCCACCCCCACAAATAATCACCCTTTGGACTCGGTGGTGTGCAGGCTGGTAGTGTGATCTGCTCGCAAGAGGATGTATCCAGGGAAGTGGTCTCAACACTGGGCAGGCTTGGGGCTACTTGGGGATAGAATTCCAGGATCTCAAGTGCTAGCAGCACGTTCCAGAAAGGAGAGGACAGGTTTGGGGTTGTCATGTCTCCTTGGTCTCGCTCTGGAGGGAGGGCCATGGCTGTGGGAGGACCGGGAGGGGTCACTCTGAGGCATGGGGCACACCCTTCTCGCCCAGGTGTACAGCGTTCCCGCTTAGATGTTTCAACTTGAGTGCGCCATCGCCCGCAACGCTTTGCTGAAAAATGGCTAAACAGTGAGCTGAAAAGAATCTGCGTAGATAGCAGGTAGCTGCTACACAGGTAGTTGTGCATAGCAATTTAATCTGGCCTCTTTTGTTTTTAAAGAAGTTGTGAAAGGGAAACTCAGACTAGATTTTAGACTTTTAATAATGAGCAAAGAACAAAAGCTGTGGCAATGTATTTAGATTACAAGAAAAACAGATCTGATGATGCTCTTAAAGCTATGCATGTATGAAATGCTCCTTGTTAAAGCACGATTTTAAAGTTCGTGAAGACATTGAGGGCCGGAGAAATGCCTGTCAGCGTCATTAATGAGGATTCTGAAAGTCCAAGGCCACGAAATGCAACATTTGTTAAAAAACCAGCATTTTGGAAAGCTGAAATGTCTTTATAACATGCCTGGCTTCTGCGGCATCGGATCCCATTTCCTGTTCATTCTCTAATGATAAGGGGCAAATTACTTCTCAAGGACAGAGTGGAGACACAGAAGGAAGACTGTCCTGTGGACACTTGTATTTTTAGAGGATAGACTAGATAAGAATTAATAATGTCACTTTGAAGTGTGTTCTCTTTGCTAAAAGCCCAAGAGAAGAGAGAGAAGTGTGAACTAACTAACTTTGGCCTCCTACTGATAAACTAAACATAAGAGGGAATTAAAGAATCTTAAAAAATAAATGTCGGGCTCTTTCTCACTCAGTGTCGGAAGCCAGGTTCCGAATCCTGTTCCCACGACTGTGTGAGTCCCTTCCACATGTGGGCCAGGTACCAGGACCAGGGGACGGTGGCCTTCCAAGGCATGAGAGGAGCTGTCTCGTGTAGAGGGACTCTTCGCTAACGCTGTGGGAGCATGCAAAGGCCACTTCCTTCATGGGGAAAAGCCCCCGTGAAATGTGGACCAGAGGAGACCCGTGAGGCCGGGCTGTGCTGCTGGGGGTGGGGGGATCTGGGTGGGACGCCAGCAAGCTCTGCGTCCATCAGCAGCTGTTTTCTTCCTCGGCAAGTAAGTGGTTTCTTCCTGGCCCCAAGGACCAGGGTCTGCAGGACCCCTGGAGGCAATGCGAGGAGCCCCCCCAGAGCACTTACCTGCTTGTTTGGTGGCAGGGGCTGGTGAGAGAGGTCCACGGTGCTGGGAAGGTTGCTCGTCATTTTGGGGTTCACTGCTTTACCCTCGGAGGGCTTGTTGTGATTGGACGATTTTCGGGTAAAGTTGCTCTGTTTTCCAGAGGCTGCTGAGTGAGCGGTCAGCAGCGGCAGCAGGGAGCTGCAGGGAGTTCTTGAGGAATAGTTGTTCTTTGGATGTGTGACTGAAACGAGAAAGCAGGGGGCGTTATGGGCTGAGCCACAGACACGGCTGCCTCCCCAGCCCATTAGGAGATGGAGAAATTGGCAGGAGCTTCAGAGAACCATTAAGAAAAGTTTTTGTTTTTAGAGATGTCATTCGAAAGGGCACCTTGGTGCCTAGAGAGAACCACATTTCTTCTGTGAAAATCACTGAACTGCGATTACAGCATAATCGTCCAATTTGGGAGACGTTGGAAGGAAATAAGACTTATCTTAGCAAGTTTAATATCCTTCCTTAGGTCGAGAACCACCAAGGGAAGATGGACAATGAAATCCTGAAGTGCCCAGTCGGCCCTGTCCAGGTATGTGGTTCCCACTATCACATCCGCTCTTCTGTCCTTGGCGGATCCCTTGACCAGCTGGTACTCAGAGATGCAGGAAGACCGAGAGGTACATGGGCCCGTGGCCCATCACAGACATGATGCTCTGAGAGCACGAGACTGGGGTGATGATGGGTGTCAGGAATTTTGTCACCTGGGTTGTATGTATCCCCTGACTGTAGGGCCAGACCAAAAGACGCCCTAAAGATCTTTATGTTCCAATAGAGCTGCATCATCTGGCCTTTTTATCAGCCCCATTTTCTTCAGCCCTGCTGCAAATCTGTACCAATTCCAACACTTAAGTCAATGCAGGCTAATCAGACAGGTTCCTGCAGGGCTCAGGCGCATCTGTTCAATGTTTATTATCCCCGTCCACGCTGGTTTGGGAAGGGTGGTTTCTGACGGGAGGATTTCTCTGTAACTACGCTGAATGAGGCCAGAGGGAATCAATCCAAGGGTAAAGTCACAATTCCCTCTCATGGGTCACCAGGATTTGACTGCCAGGCTGGACAGCAAGACCTTTGAATCTTAACATTGTCACCAATTTTTAGAAGCAATTTTCTCCGCTACCTGTGTTGGATCAGACTTAATCCTAGGGTTGGGTCCGCCAGCGGATTATAAGTGACTAGTGGGATCAGAGAACACGAGAAACGGAAAGGACAGGGATGTATCTCTAGTCTGTTCGTTTTGTCAGTGAAGTGCGATGGCACACGGGGGCTGTGCAGACATCCCGGGGGATTTCAGTGGTTCTTGTGCTCACCAGACTGAGTTTTCCAGGGGCCTCCCCTCCCCACAGCTCAGAGGCCACTGCCGGTGCTGGTTCAGTGGCCGTGGGCACTCCACAAAGCTGAGAAGGAGAGGGCTTTTGGAGAGCTACCGCCCGCAGCATGGGAGGCTGTCTTTCACATGGACACCTGGAATTCGTGAGGGATGCCCTTCCCGCGAGATGTCCCTGGGTGAAGCTGCACCTCCCCGCCCCGCAGACCCGGAGGCTCACTCGGCCTCCAGGCCTCCCTTATCATCAGGCCGAGTACAAACCAGGGTGGACAGTTACATTTCCAGCCGTGAGCCAGACTGTTTGGGGGGGAATGGCACACACATAGGTTCTTTCATGAGGGAGGAAGCATATAGAAAAAAAAGATAATAATTAAAGTCAGATAATTGCCGAAGAAATGTGAACAAGGGTGTTCGCTGCAGTGGTTATTTTAATGTGAAAGCTGGAAGCAACCTACGTGTCCACAATCAGGGGGCTGGTCGTGTTAATTTTATTTAAATAAATTATGGGTTAATTTTATTGGCATGGAAAATTGTCAACCATGTATTGTGAAATGATAAAAGCAAATTCTATTACTATATATGTATGCAGTATGGTATAGCAAATTATGACATGTAGTATAATGTATGTAGTATATTGATATAATTTACACAGTAGACTGAATGTGCATAGCAAGTTCGAAGGGTCCACCAAAGTCATATCTTACTCTACTGTAGTTCTGAGACTTTTATTTTTATTATTATTTTAAAAAATCCTCACCTGAGGATACTATCTATTGATCTTAGAAAGAGGATGGGGGCGGGGGGGGGACGGGGAGAGAGAGAGAGAGAAACAGAGAGAGAAGCATTGATGTGAGAGAGAAGCAAGGATTGGTTGCCTCCCGTAGGTGTCCCAACTGGGGGCTGAACCCGCAACCTTTTGGTGTACCACGTGACTCTCCAAGCTTCCGAGCTACCTGGCCAGTTCTAAAGGTTCTGTAACTTTTAGATCAGGCTTGTATTTTTTACACTCAGAAGAAAAGCAATTTCTACTCTGCTCAAAAAAAAAAAGTGCTGCCAAATCTTAATTTTCAGCTGACTGTGAAGCCGTGGATAGTCAATGTCCCTCACTGGTCCCTTCCTCCTGGTGGCTGCCCTTAAAGCCACTTTAGTATTCAATTCCGCCTCCCCTGGTGGGTGGGCTAGAGCAGAGGGATAAGTATCAGCCAGTGTTTTTGCACATTAGCTGCTCTAATTAAGGCTTAATAGCGAAGAAGACTAAAGCTAATGGCTGAAGTGAAGTCTTTCGTTATCTGCGGACTTCACTCAGCAGAGAGCCGAGGGAGAGGCCCAGCACGGCAGCAGCGCCCTTCGCGACAGCAGCCGCTGGTTCCCAGGCTTACCGAGAAGACTCATTCTCAGTGTAAAGGCCTCTACTGTAGACGCAGGCGATGTGAAATGAGAGGTGCTTTATCTGGCAGTGTTTAAGAAAAGTTTGCGAAAGGTGTAAGATAGTTGACCTACTCTGCTCTGCTTAATAAATCCTGGGGATTTACTGATGGGCAGTGGCATTTGAAGAGTCTAAGTTCAAATCTTGACATTTCTAGTGACTTGTGTCATGACCCCAGATCATTAAATCTTGTTAGACCTCCGTGCAGCCCCCTGGGGGACCGCGCGCCTGACATTTTCAATACCAACTCCAAATAGCGCCAGGCTTACTCATCCAGCATTACTTAGCAAGCATGCAAAACTCACTTTCTCCGCAGAGCATGATTTGGGACTTCAGCTGTTCAATGTCACAGGAGAATCGGGCAGCTTTCCCGAGCTCTTCGTCATATTTACGTTCGCTGACAAAGTGCTGGAAGAAGAGAGAGAAGTAAGCCAGGAGCTCCACGATAGAGGTGACCGGAGCTCGCTGCAGATGCGGCCACCCTGCTCTTCTGCCGCTGCCGAGGGTGTGAACCGGGTAGGGAGTCCTGCTAGCTCCCTCACCGTGAGGGTTCATCCAATCCGACTTGGTCTTGACCTGCCTGAAACATGATCGCCTTCTCGTCCTGGGAGTATGTGTCGGGCCTGTCTTCTCCCATCGGGGCTCTGACAAACCTGTGCTACAGGCAACACGTGTGTCTGGACTCTCTGACCTTTTAGCATTCCTTGCCTTCCTTCTAGCATTGCATGTCCGGTTGTAAGTTCTGGGGTTGCATTCAGACCATCTTCCTAATTTGGCCAATGGCTTGCTCAGGTATTACTGCTTCTCAAGAGAAAACATGTCATCCTTCCCTAGACAGCCCTCTCCATTTTAATAGGGAACCAGGAAGTCTAAACAGCCTTTAGGAACTAGAAAACATTTTCTTGGTAGAATTCCAAGTGCTGTTAAAGGAAGGGGGAGATTATTTTTCAATGCATTTGAAATAAAGAGTTATGTGTAGATGACGGAGTGAGAAATACAGAAATAACTATGACTCAGTTCCTCCTTGAGTTTACCAGAGAGTTTGCCACATGGCAAGGGAAACAGATACCACTAAATACAATACAGGGTAGAATGTGGTGGGTACTTCAGGAATACAGAAGAGGACAGGATTATTTCTCACTGAGAGGTGTGGGGAGTTATGTAAGGGGAGCATTTGGGCTGAAACATTAAAAAAATGGGCCAAAGTTGTAACAGATAGTGTCATTTTCATCTGATCACAGTATTATGGAATCGGCACTATTATCATCTCTATTCTACGGAGGGGGAATTGAGGTTCTAAGAATATGTTAAATTAGCCAAGGTCACAGGAGCTAGCCCCTTTCACCCCAAAGGCTGTATTATTAACCATTTTATGTTCAGCGGGATTTTGATGGGCAGACATGAAACTTAGAAGATGAATAAACTGCAACACACCAGGAAGCTGGCAACTTCACATTCCTCACTTCATGTTCTGATAAGAAGGGGAGAGGACATGGGATGTATGCTGGAGTCCAGCTGTGGGTTTCATTCTGAGGAGGAGGGTTGGCCACACAGGGGAAGCTCAGATCCGCTCCAACTGTGGTGGTGGGGTGTTAGGGTGGGAAGCACCACAGGCCAGAAGAGGAGGTGAGAAAGAAAAGACCTCGAGAGCCCCCAGGACCCTTGGGTGGGGGGCCCTTATTTCCTGTTGCGTTTTATGCCTAACCAAATGGAGGGGACCAGAAAGTCACGTGACACTTTCTACCATAACTAACCAGTTTAATGTCCAGATGAGCTGACAATCCTACTTATAAAACCTGTGGCAACTGTGTCTTCTAAGTACTCTGGTTCCCAAGAAGTAGGTCAGAAGCTGGGTACACATGTGTGCATGTGTGTGTTTAGCATACTGGGGAAAAAGGAGAGATTATGGGAAAACTTATAAACTGTAACTTCCTATTTTATTGTAGATACTTGCTTTGGCCATTCTGGTAACCATTTCTTCTTCTGGTAACTGTACCCCAACATGGCTTCAAAGATCCACAGTCTTGGTGGGTCCGTCCATGCAGGCCTCGCTCGGCTAAATGGTGGACATGACCTGAGTGGAGGCCGATCAGAATCTCTCTCTCTGGGACTTGAAGCAAGTGGGGTGGCACCACGGCTGATGACACCTGGAGGTCACTCACTGGGATGGTGCCCTGAAGAGTGTCTGGTAAGTGCTGCTGCCCAGGCCTCTGCCTAACTGCAGCCCGGAATCTTCAGGTCACGCTCTGCTCTGCTCTGGAGAGCTACACTTGTGTTCTTTCAAGTTTTCCTTGTTTTGAGGTTAGCCAGGGTCAGTTTCTATTGCTTACAACTGAAGACATTTAATGAATACATACATGTGGGTGGTATATCCTTAATAAAAGGGCCATTATGCCAGACAAGGATGTAGGAAAGGCGTCTCCACATATTGTGCATTCTTTAGAATCCTTACGGTTACGCTAGGGTCATACTTAGGGTGTGTTCACATGGTATGTTTATATACATACACATAAATTGTATATGGTGAAAATAATGATCCCCCATCCCAGCTGTAATTCATGGTTGAATACATGCTATTTAGGTCAGCCCCCACTGACTAAGAAAAATAGCT
Source organism: Phyllostomus discolor (assembly GCF_004126475.2). NCBI lineage: Eukaryota > Metazoa > Chordata > Mammalia > Chiroptera > Phyllostomidae > Phyllostomus > Phyllostomus discolor. Next base: position 29,200,944 of record NC_040906.2, read on the forward strand.
TGTCCCTCCCTCTGTATTACTATGTCCCTTCAAACCACAGTATATGCTTAAATATAGTGATTAGACGGTTCTTCAGCATTCTGTTCTCTATTTCCACCTTGTGAAAGGGAGCTGGGTGTGTGATGTGAGGTCCTCAGAGGGCAGCACTCTATGGGTGCAGCACCAACACAACGGGGCTCGGCTCTCTGGCTCAGGGTTCAGGCTGTGATTGTTCAGGACTGACCTTAATTTCTGCCCTGAGTTCGGCCAGCTGCATCTCTGCCATCTGACTGGCTAGGTCAGTCAGTCTCTTTAGTTCCTCTGCTTTCTTCTGACGAGCAGTCAGGATTTCCACTGCCAGATGAGAAGGAATAAAACATTAGAGCCAGAGATCTAAACATATTAAATGACCTAATTTCTCAGAGTCCGCTCTCCCTCCGCCGACCCATCGCTCTGTTGGACCGTGACTGTGTTTTCTGAGCTGGTCATCGAGGTGGGTTTGCCGTTGGCGCTCACGACCCACCACCTGCCTCTGTATGTCCTTACCCACTGATTCCAAAGCCAAACATGGTCCTTCTGATTCACTGTACACCCACAGTTTTCTTCATTTTCCTCCTTGGCATCTGCGCTCACGTACTTAAATTTGGACTTTTAAATGCATGCATTACTCAGAACAGCTATTTCTAAAAAAGACACTTATTAAAATCCTATCTGAATGATACCGCAAAGACAGGGAGTCTATTAAGCAAAATCCATTCTTGCATGTGCTGTAATAATAAATTCTAACAGTGCCAGACTTTCTGAATTTTCATACATACTCATTGAGGGCAACTAGCTGTGTTATTGGAACATGACATAAAAGTTTTACTTCATTAGCTTTTTGTGAGCTAAAAAAAAATGTCTTCTTTTGCTATTCTGTAGACATGTTTCCATTTTGCAATCAGATCAAAGTTCCAGACCAGAGTGTCCTGTCCTTGTTATGTGTCCCCAATAGAAACGTCTCCAGGGGGAGTGAAAGCCCTTTTGATCTGGATTCGTGTGCACTCTGCAGCATCTGCACCCGCAGTGGGCACACCAGGGGGCTCTCTGGCACATTGCACACACCTGCCAGGTGAACTAGAGGTTCAAGTAGATGTAGTAGCCCGCAAGTTAGTTTGTGTGCGCGAGTGCGTGTGTTTCCCAGAAGATCATAGAACTCAGAAACAATGAACAAAACCTATGGGGTGAGGTTTAAATATGAAGTCTGATCTTTCCATAGACAGACCTGTAGCTCTCTAACTCCAGCCACACATGAAATGCCCTCATTTCTTTTTGGACAAGTGTTTTGAGTCATAAGGAAGGAGACGTCCGTCTAACTAAGATAATATGCACTTCAAATTCACATTCCAGTCTTGGCTGAACGAAGGTCAACTGCTTCATTAGACCCGATTCACAGCAGACACGCAGAGCCAAACAATGTGGTTTCTCATTGTAAGAGTTCTTAATGTATAAACTCAAAAACAGTCACCTTAAAAACCCCAGAAGAAGTTTAGAAGCAATCAATAGTTAAGAGTTCCTACAAACCGTAAATCATTCTTCAAACGGATTGAGAAACATTTTCTCTTTATTCTGTATGAATGCTGAGAGGTCAATAAAATAAGAAATCTGTAACTCATAAAGCCTTATCGTCTACCAAACTACTCTAATAATGCTTTATTTACCGGGTTTCTCCTGCCTCCCACTTATAATAAATACCATGTAGTGGCCAGAGGCTCATCTGTGCCTGGCTGTCCTTCAGAATCCAGACAAGCCAGTGAAAAACTGGCCCTAATGATGAAGGGGAAGGGAATTTTCATCTGAACACACACAGTGTATTTACTGGGTGCTGTCCCAGGTTACCCAGTCAGACCAGAGGACACGAAAAGGTGACCCACTATCACTTTCAGCTACAGAACACACGTTTTGTTTGGTCCACACGTTACAAGGTAATTTTCAAATTAATTGTACACATTTGAAAATTCAGAGAGTCCATCTGAAATCTGGATTTCTGGCTTCTCTTAAAGTACTGGAATTTCTGGCCATCATTGGTGAGCGCTGCCACGTGGCAACACCTGGCTGACCTGAGAACTCGTTGCCCCTTTTAGATGAAGCATGGTGCTCAGCATGCCTTGGTCCCTCCCCGCCCCGTTGTGCTGATTCCCGCTACCCGCCTGGCCTCTGGAACAGGCGTTCTCAATCACGGAGAGGCTGTACGTGCAGTTATCTGTGTGCATAACACTGAGGGGCTGGCACACAGTGGGTGCACCACATGTCTGCTGAATGGAGGACCGAATGAATGAATCCATCCGTTATTTACAAAGCATATGCAGAGAAGGACAGAAGTTCCCTTCCTACAGGGTCCTCTAAAGAATGTCTAGGACTTGTACTTTATTTGTTTTCCATTATTATTCAACCTACGGATGGGACTACTGTCCGAAGCATGAGACAATTACTTTTGAGTGAGAAGATGAAACAAAGGACTTTCTTCTTGCAAAGATTAAAAAAAAATTCTGAAGGCCCAGACTTAACAAGCAGCTAGTACAGGGGTCAGGAGACGCCGAGTGACTACACAGTTAAATACATCCGACTTTTCTCAACGGATCATTTGTGGGCAATTGTTCTTTTTGATTAAGTAGAACTTGGGCATTCACACCAAACAAAAGATTCTGTAGAAATAGATATAAATGGGCCCTAAAATAGAAAGCAGGTGCAAGATCGCCAATACATTCTTAGTTTACAGTCATGCAAATATGCGTGGAAATGAACATTTTGCATCAGCAAGTGTTGGGATGAGTTTTACATAGAGTCTCATGAACATTTCAAAGCCTTTCATTATGAAAAAGCCTTAAAACTTGAGACCTTAAAGCTAACATTCTTTGAGGGGAGGCAACATTTTTACCTCAAAAACATCAATCACAGAAATAAAAAGCAACAAACAAAACCAGATCAGGTCCTAAAAATCACTAATCCTAAAATTTAAAACAGAAGAGTAAGTACGTTTGAAAGCCCTTTCACCAGTCCGCAGAGCGGGGCAGCTCCACATTTAGATGGTGACTGCGTTCAGGACTTGATTAACATCATCGAGGCACTTTTACAAAACACTATCTGGCATGCTGAAGTCCATTTTCTCAAAAGGATTTATAAATCCCTTCAAGTTTCTGAAACACAGTGAAAACTTGTTCTTATTGCTTGAACCACGGAAAATGTTAGGGCTTCTCGAATCACACTGCTTCGCAGAGGGAATGCTTGAGATCTCGGGGAACTCAGAGCCGGGGCAGGGGTAGCTCTTCAAGCACAAAGATTCTTTGAAATCCTTTTTATTTCTAAAACGTTCTTGTGAATTTTGCATTTTATTTTATAATATGCATTCCTATGAGTGTAAAGCAGTGCTTTCTTCCCTCATCTCTTGTGAACCCGACACTCCAAGATGCCTCTGCAGGCCTTCTGTTCCCGGGGTCCGCAGACCGACGCGACCTCAGCACTGCAGGCCTAGCTTCCTCCTCTGTCGAACGTGATACGCACACACACACCTGGTAGGGTTATTGTGAAACTAAATGAAATAACTATGTGAAATGTTTAGTATAGGACATTAAAAAAGGCTAGCTATGAATATTAATAATAAAGTGAGATATATTCTTCTAGCACACACTTCCTCTCTTTGTAATTACACGAACGTTCACTGACACTGGATTCGACAGCCTATAGACACCGAGTTAATTAGTGTACGATGATTTGTTTAACAAATATGAAGTACCTACAGTCTTCTCAGCATCGCGTTAGGTGCCATGAAGGATGTAGGAGCTTACGTTAAAATTGAGGACATATGGTTTATGCCACATGCAGGAAATGAAAAATACGCATGAGACAGTAGATAAGCAAGCTCAAGACGGTGGCTGCAAAGATTCAGTACTTTGTGGGGGAGGAAGTCAATGGTTCCTTCTATCAGTGGAGAAGATAAATAGTTAACACAGGTATGTCACCTGGGGGATGCTGCAGAACCCGTGACCTCCACTTGCTGCCCGTCATGTGAGAGGGCGGGGCTAACCTCCTCACTGAGGGCTTTCTCCTTTTTGCACACATTCTGTGTCAGGCACTGTGCTAAGTGCCTGGCACGTATTTTCTCATTTTACCTGTACAATAATTATTGGAAATAGGTATTATTCTTATTCCCTCTTTTCTGGCATGCAACCACAGGCTTTCAGAAATTAACAAAATGGCTCAAGGTCACACAGCCAGTAAATGAGTAGAACTTGGATTTGAACTCAGTTCTGCTTGCCTCCAATGCATGGGAACTGGCTTCTCCGGGGCTCTGGGCAGTTCCAAAACCAAGAACTGCAGCACCAATTACTGAAGTCAGGTGACCCTTGTCAACCAGTGTAGCTGTTGGAGCTGGCCTGCGTGCTCCCCTGGTTGCTGTTCGCTGTTTATCCCAGGCACTAACAGTACTTCACACACAAGGAAGCACGCACGCAGTAAATGTTTATTGATTGAATGAGCTGTAAAAATGGGGCTGCTCTCCTGAGATGCTCCAAATTCCACGGGTCTTGGCACCTAATATGGTCCCAAGAAGAAAGAACAAGCACACAAAATCGCAGGTCTTTTGTTAACCTCTTAAAAAGTGATTGCTAGCAACTTTCGATTTCGGTGCTAGAGAAAACATTTGTGTCTGTGTTGGTGCTTAGTGTTTTTACCAATAAGACACGAAACTGGAAAGGAAAAATAAGCTTTACCTGAGAAACAGGAAAAACCCCATCATGTGGAAATCTACTTTTACTGAAGAAACCAACACATTTCATAACAATAAAACAATGTCCCAGTCAAAGGGATTGTGTAACTACCTAAATATTCTGCAGTTTAACCCCAGGTCACATTTAGTTTTATTTAATAAAATCTGCTCTGTTTTAAATTCTAAAATGTTGTTTAAAATTATTTAGAAAAATTGGGTAACAAAAATAGCGATGGCTATTTTCCATAAAGGAATGACCGAAGTATGGCCAAGGGCCGGGTGAGGAAAATATTTTTAAAAAGGGGGAATTTGGTCTGATTCTTCATTCTGGTAAAGAGAAATGTGCTGAAATTAAAGGTAAAGGGATTAAGCTGAAACCTGGTTGGGGTTGCAGACTGCCATTTATCTAATTCCTGAGGTAAAATTTCAGTAATGATGAAGAGTTTAAAATGCCCAGGAGATACGGAATTGTAAAAGTAAATCTCAACTTAAAAATATGGTCTTAGGGTTCCCATGAACACAGCAGACAGGATTCAATAGTGAGAGAGCCCAGGGTGTCCTTTTGTGGCTTGTATCGAATCTGTGCAATCTCGTCTCCATTGAAATTTTCAATCCATGAAATTCAGCCTGTTTGAGATGGGAAATCTGCCCTACTGGCTGTTGAGTAACTTCACAACAGTGGCAAGGTTTAGGAATAAGTATACAGATAATAAAATAAATCAACCTAGAGTATTAATATTTTGGGTTAACATTAGGAAAAATTTTGCAATCATCAAGATCGTCTGAGTGTGTTCATTATTTAAAGGGAGTATTTGGTACATTGAACAGCCTCACTTGTGATTTCAATTTAAAACATGTAATTCATTTTCTTTTGACGTGTCAACTTGGCAGGTGTCAGCGAGTTTGACTAAGCTTGTGAACAGAATTGCAGTGTTCTAAGAAAACTTCACTGAGTACATCTCTAAGTTTGAATTATTACTCTTGTGAGAGTTGCTTAAAAGCTTGGAATACTTTGCCCTTTATTTGTGAGTTTGCCTTGTCAGGCATCTGAGGTGCTCGGAAAAAAATCAGATTTATTAAATATATAAATGGTATTCAGAGCGTTAAGAGGAATTTCAGTGAGTTCCAAATGGGACTAACTTTTTTAGGGGAATTTAATTTGTTGAACTTGTGTTAGTTGAACCTAAAAAAGACCAAGTGAAAAGGATTGTATAAGTTGTATAGCAAGATTTGTAAGTTGTGAAGGCTTAAAAGTTATGTGTTAAAATTTAATACTAAATTTAATGCCATTTTAAACCTAACTAACTATAAGTAGTTCATTACATGCACCCAAGTCCCTTTGGACTTCAGAGTGCTCAGTGGATGCTGGCTACTTGCCGAGTGCCTCGTCTGCCACGTGCTCAGTGGATGCTACTACCCTCCTCCGCCACGTGCAGCTGCTGGGGTTTCCAGGGGCCAAGTGACTTACTTGCCTACGGTTACAGAGCTCGTGAGCCAGGATCAACGTGTGAATTTTAGGACCCCACTCGGAATCCACATCACTGTCCGCCTGACCTACGGATTGCTTCTGATTGAGAGGCTCTAATCCAACAACCAGGTGTCTACTTACTGGCTTCTTCTTTAACTTTATCCATTTCTGCCATTAAGGAAACTTCTTTGTCAATGATGCTGGAGGGAAAACAAAACAAAACAAAAACAAAAGCAAAGAATGCTTAGTCAAAGACAAACTTTTAATAAGCACTGGAAGTAAAAGAAAGATTATTTTCATTAAACAAAATACAAAATTACCATAAATATTTCTATGTTACAAAGCCAGCAGCACACTCTGCTTTTCCAAAAATGAGCCAACGTGGAAGGGATGCTCCCAAGTATTACATAGTGACATCTGCTGATTAACTCATTGTCAGCAATCTAAAAACAAAATGCCTTTTTCACACTTTCCGAATGGCGCTGCTTTGAATTTAAATTTGGGAGTACTTTTGCCCTACGAATCCCAAAGTTCCAGAACAACATACTAACTATTTAAAAAGCTGGCACTCAGGTTTTCAAGGCTTGTAGTTCTCAGTGTCTCTATGCTCCACTCTCCCAGATTCTTCTGGCTTGTGGGGGCCGGGTGGGCCCCCATTCTGATGCAGATGTCCGAGACCCATGTGGTGGTCTGGGTCAGTGTGTCCACATGCTCTATGGTACGAGTTTATGCCTTCTCATTCTCCCAAGTAAGCATTTCAAGCAACTTCAAATGAACGTTGTTCTAATATATTTATTTTTCGGTTAGTCTTTTGAAAAGGTATTACCTGCATACAGTAATTATTGCTCCAAAAGTTCGTTTTTCTCCTGTCTTGACTCCTAACTCCCTTCCTAGAAGCAATGCATCATCAGAAATCTCTTACACACCCTTTTCACCAATTTTTATGTCTGTATAAGCATAGATGTCATGTGTTTTTTATTTTCATTTCAACCATAAATATTTCAGTATATATCTAAAAGATAAGGACTTTTTGGTACTCTAACTGAAGTATTACATTAATACCTAAAAATGTTAACAATAGTTTAATGTTATCAGACATTAAATTTCCCCATACATTTTTAAAAAGTTTGTTTGAACCAGGATCTAAGTAAGGCTGGTTTATTGCAACTGGTTGATTGTCTCTTAAATCTGTTTTAATGTATAGATTCCCTTTCATCTCTCTTTTCTCCCCTCCTTTGCAATTCCTTTGTTGCAGAAGCCAGGTTGTCTCATACAGTTAGTTGTCCAAGGTCTGAATTTTGCTGACTACATCTGTATGGCATTATATAACCCATTCTTTTATATTTCCTATATATTTGTTATGATATCGAAATCTGATTGGATTCAGATTTGTTTTTTTATTTCAGGAGAAGTACTTACATACTTTCATTGGTAATGACACAGCACACTTGTAAATATCCCTTCTCAAACAAAATCAAACCTGAGTGCATTCAGATCTCTATATCTTGTAAGAAATTTGTAGGAAACACAAAGAAAATCTCTATTTTATCAATGATATTAGCAGCCATTGATGATCACTGTCTAGATCGATAGGGTTTGAAAAATGGGGACATTCAAATTTTATTACTCCTTCATTTAGTTACCGGAAATTTTCCACAAAGAGAAACTTTCCATTATTAACTATCTGGGTTATCATGAAGTAAAGTTTGTATAGATAAGGCAGGATAAATATTTGCTTCTCTCCTTTTATTTATCCGTTTTCACAATGATAGTTGGTGCCTTAGCATTCTCCAAAAGCAGTCAATGAGATTTTTTGCTTGTGCATACAGTTTAATTACGAATTCATACTTAATGCACTCGAATACACTGCAGTTACTGTCCTTACTCCTGTGCAGACTGTTCCATCAGATGTGCTTCCTAACCCTCCAACAGATGTGTGCCTACAATTTAAAGTGTGTTGAAAACTGGTTTCCTCTTTTATGTATTCGTCAAGGTAAGAAGCAGTTCCTGGGGTATATCTGTAGGAGTGTTGGGGATCCTAGACCAGATGATGCAGCCTCAACACTTCAGGTGGAAGGACTGTGTGCTGAGGACCTCAGCTCTTTGCGACCTGGAAATCCTAATGGAAAGAACTGACGTGAACAGTGAATGGCAAATTCTCCAGAACTGGGCTCTAAGCCAAACCCATCAAGCTTAGACACCAGCCATTTCCATGACGCATATGGCTTAAGGTCACCGGACAGGATAACTTCTGTGTAACCAGCAGATCAGGTTACCGGAACCTTACTTACTGACATTATATAGGCATGATGTCAATGTGTTTTAATGTAGGAAGTATGTGATTAATAAAGGTGTGTGGTGAGAGAAGGAAGTCTTTATCTCATCTCTGTTCCAACTTACTTAGTTCTCCTTGGAGGTCTCCACCGTTATCAGCTTCTTGTGTTTCTTTCCAGAGACCTTCTATTCAGAAACCAGTATATATTTGTTAATTATATGACATGTTGAATTGGATCAACAGGCTGGTGTCCCTGTGATTATGAGGTACATTTAGCTTCTCTGTCAAGTTCACAAATGCAGCCACCACTGAGGCCAAGTGATTTTTTGTTTTTAACAACTCTCTTAGCGAGGGCAATTCCATGTTAGTTCAGGGAAACAAGGCTGGTCCATAAGTGACGAAGGAGATAAGGTGAGTGCCTAGAGCGCCGGAGTCAGGAGCCCACATTCCAACAACATGGTTAAGCTACTCTGCCTGAGAAAATGGTTTGAATTTTTCCCCATAGAAGGGAGGAGAGACGAGAGAAAGAGCAAAGTCAGCAAGGAGGCTGGGGGCTGTGTACTCGGAAGATCCGGGGAGAAATCACTCGCAGTGGGGTGGAGGTGGGCAGAAGCACGTCCCAGACACACAAGGCCTCAGGTGCCATTGTAAGGTGTACTCTGCTTGGTGCACGCTCACAGACACTGAGGAAGTGGCTTGGTTGTATGTCCACATCAGTGCAAGACTCAGCAGATGGGAAGAGGCAACAGCCTGAGGGCAGAGTGAGTGTGGGAGTAGGTCCCACCCCACCGCCAGAACTGGCGGAAATCTGCAGGAGGGCTTTTTATTTCCACGGGGCATGGACCAGGAGTCCCAGATGACTTCTTTGGGGCTTCAGGGGCTGGAAGACTTCAGCTGACTTATGAGTTACAGGTCATGTAAGACTTGTCCTCCATCCTCTTCCCCAACGGTGTGTAGCAGGGCTGCACAGGGTTGGGATGGCTGGACAGGAACATGCCACAGAGAGCAGTACACACAGGCGGAAACTGACAGAACATTCATCCAGTGAACAAATATTTGCTGAGTGCCTGCCACGTGCCAGGCGAGGGCAGTGGGGCTGGGAATACAGCTGTGGATCAAAAAATATCCTACCATCTTTGTGGAGCCTCCATTCTCTTCGGGAGAACTGAGAGAAAGAAGGCGAGAGGATCTGCCAAAATTACTGGGAAAATAGTGAGAAATGGAAAAGGGAAGAAAACGAGGACGGCGAGAAGAAGAAATTAGGGCTCCCCTATCCTCAACCAACCAGAAGGCTTCTATTTAGTCCCCAGGTTTTGAGAGCAAGTCAAGTACACAGCTTATGAGAATGCATTCACGTGATACAAGACTGGGTACCTTTAGACTTCCAGGGGTGTGAGGGGTGGCACAGACTGCAGTGAGAGTGCCGGGACAGCCTGGCAAAGTCCCCCTAACCCCTTGGTCCCCAAACAAGGCCATAGACCCTGGCAGATGGGACCCTGTGGCCTGTGTGTGTGTTGGGTGGGAAGAAGGGTACAGGAAGGGGCCTTTGCTAATTTCTTTACCAGCTACAAAATCATGGCAGGCTTTTGTTGATTAAATTTGTTGACATAATTATATGCCCAGAGCGTTCACAAGATGGACATCTGGGGTATAATATGTATCCCCAGGTCTAACACATATTACATGAAGCTGGCTGTTCACACAATGGTCAGGTCTGGCCTTCTGGGCTAGCAAATGGAGGAATGAAGGTTATACACAATAAATTGTTAATCTGCTTAATGCCCACTTGAGGATGTGAAAAAGCCTGTGGTGTTGGCATCAAACCATGTTTCTATTCCTCTGGGTATTTCAACAAAGCACTGTCCTCAAGAGTCTTAGTAATTCAAGCACTGCTCTGTACGACTGCAGATAAAGGCGAGCCAGAGAATCTCTGCTGAGTCAGCGCCCCGTACCCAACCCACGATCGGAATGCAAACCAGGATCGGCTGCTGGCCCGAGACTTCTCCCCCTGAACCTCCCTCAACAGTCTCAAAAAGGTGCACCTGAGGGTTTTCTGGGATTTTTGCTTTTGAGGCAGCAGGCCTGTGGAAGGGAAGGACAGCCGTGGGAAGTGGGTGCAGAGGACGAAGCAGCGGAGGCCAGCCTGTCCCCTGGCGGGCCGTCACACGGGGAGGAGCCGGCGTCTCATCAGACTGAGCGCCAGACCGAAGGAAGGGTCCAAGAAGAAAGACCGTGCCTAAACCCTTCCAGATGTCCACAGGGCCTGGTGTCACATCCAGCTACATGAGGAATTTCATCAGTGCCATTTGTAAGTCCTACTGAATCTCCTCAGAGGAACTGGGACCGAGATGCACGCTGAAAAACAGCTCTGTGGGCTGGGTAAGGACGGAGTGCAGGGCAAGCCCGGGGACGGAGTCACCAGGTTTGGAGGGCTGGAGGGAGGGCCTTTGAAAGGAATGACATCAGTTGATGAGTTGCCGAAAAATCACAGTGTCACGAACCACATTCCCACAGGGGGAGAAGAAAGGTCGCCTGCTTGCTTTCGAGGTAAACCTGGGTAGGGTGTATCAGCCCTAAGCTGCTTCAGAATGAGGGCTGATCACAGCTGACACGGCCTGAGTGCTTGCTGTGTGCCGGGCACATTAAACAGAGCACCAGTGCCTTACTGGGTAATCTCAGTTAAGCTTCACGACACCCCAGAGAGTATGCGCTCTGTTCTCTACTCACCACAGGGCCTTGGCACATGCTGTTCCCTCTCCTGGAAGACACCTCTCCTTCCCAACCCCGCGTTTCTTCATCTCATTAACTCTGAGTATCCCTTCCGGTCTCTGCTTAATCATCACATCCCCAGGGAAGCTCTGAGTTTTTGGAAACTTCTGTTTAACTTTATGATCTTAGACCATTGTGGGCTGTTCAAGAAAGACTGCTTGATAGTGATGAATGTAAGGAGAGAAAACATATTCATTTTCCTATGGCATATCGATAATGAAACTTCTTCTTAATTGGTATATTGTAGCGTTTGCATATAAATCATCTGTATGTGAAAATTTATATAATTTTTGTCCCTGTGGAATCTAATCATTTGAGACATAAGCTTATGAATAAAAGTGCAACGATATTCACCAAACCACACAGGGTTTGGCTTCGAATCAAAACAGGTAGTTAATGATTCTGTTTGCAAATCGAGGTGGTGATAAATTATTGAAATGTGTGCTTTCCCTCCACTAAGTCATCTGCAATTCCAAATCCTGAACATTTCTGCTTTTCACCCGTGATCACCTGTGCCCCACAGAAACACAGCACTCTGTAGCTGGCCTCCACGGCCCACTCGGAGTTCTCGCAGTGGCTGAAGGAAGCCCCCCGGGGCCCACCAGGCTTCACACACGGCGGGCGGGCTCCGCCTGCTCCGAGCTCACGTCCGACCCGTGCTGACCCCACAGGTGTCGGACGTGCCCTTTCTCCTCCCCAAAACACATCTTCTCATTTTATCTAAACTGCCTGGACAGTAAAATTTTATTCTGTTGCCATAAAAAAGCTTTTATTGTCAAAGCAATAAGGTGTAAGGAGAAGGAGATTACCATGGCAGAGCCATAATGGTTTATTATACAGTTAATCACAGAGATAAAGTGTCATTTTATAAAAATGTTTCCCCTGTCTTGATTCCTTTCTGTAGAGGACTAATAATGACAATAACAAAAGGAATCAGAGAGCCACTTCAGCAGGAAGAGATCTATCACCTTCTGCTCTGTCTGTGAAAGACCCTTCTTCACACTGGGAGACTAAGACACCAAGGGACAGAATGGCTTCCTCGGGAAGCCAAGCCGGGACGAGCCGAGGCAAGAGTCTGCTCTTCCTAAAGGAAGATGCCGCGATAGGGGCCGCCGCAGGGCTGTCGGCGGCTGATAAGCTGGAGAGCAGGGCCGGCCGCTGGATATTGAGGAATGAAACCAAGATTTCAAAGGGGATTTAAAGAAATCAACCTGCATCGACAGCCAGAGTCAGATGTTGAAGAGTTAAAACTAGGCCTCCTACCCTCTCAAGGAGTTTGCCTCAAGCAGACTGCAGTGACAGAAATCCTCACAATTTTGATCCCAGACAATTTGGCTTCAGAACCTTCTTGTGGAGGAAGTGCTTCAGTTGGGGCTTCCTTAACGCCTCCACTGCCAGGCAGAACGGAGCAAGCAGAGCGCCTCTGGAAGGAGGCAGAGCCTCCACAGGATGAAGAGGCTGGAGGAGAGCCTCCTGCCCCTCCCGCCCGTTAATAGGAAAGAGAATGTGGAAACTGCTGGGGAGAAAGGAGTCTGAGGAATGCTAAGGCGATGTTTCAGCCTTTCTGGCCTTGACATTTTACGTAAAGCACACAAAGGAGTGATATAAGCTGTAAATCAAGAATTCCTGTATAAAGAATTTCGGTTTCACTCACGTTTCACACATTCCCCCCACCGTGGGTTCTGCTCCTCACTACTGCGTCAGTTGTAAGAACTGAGAATGCCCAGGGGAGGCCAGCTGGGCTCCTGGCAGCCTTGGAGCACCCGGTGGCCATGGTGTGGGCCTTGAGCTGAGGAGGTGGCACCGATGGAAGAGGCTGCCTGTACTGCCCACAAATTGAGGTGCCTATGTCCTTTCCCTGGGGTGCAAGGATTTCACCCACCAGGTGGAGGGCAGAAAACTCCCTGTACACATTCGGGGTGTACAGTACCACAGGTACCATTTCAGCCCAGCTCCTCAAGTCATTACTAGAATTTTTTGGGCTCAAGGCAAAACCTGTCAGGGGTTTCAGCTGACCCAGTTCTCAGGCGTGAATGCAGCAAGACTGTGTGTGGTTCTCGATTCCTAGGTCAGGAGGACTGGCAGCCCCAGCACTTACGACAGGTGCCTGCACATGGCGCCCCTGCTCTTGCACTGCTGCCCATCTGCGGTCCTCTTTCTGTTTCGCTACCTAAAGAGTAGCAGAATACGCCACCCTAAAATACAGCACTTTGGTATATTGGCTACAGGCATTTGAAAAACAGCAAAGAGGCTTTCTCTGCATTCCCCTTATCTGCTAAAAGACAGATTCCGCCAAAGGAACTCAGTTGTCATAAATCCTCATCCCACCTCCAATGGTTTCATCCACCAAGAAAGACGGGTGACTCTGTCACAGAAGAGAAGACAAGGAGTCGACACCATCCCTGGACGGTTTTGTCAAAAACTCTCACACTGCCCTGTTGCTCTAAGGTTCCATTTGTCTTCCCTGAAAACCATTTAATTTCCCCTGAGAGGCCTACACCCCACTTCCCTTGCTCTGTTGAGATGGCACTTAAGCGTGAATTCTAAACCACTTCTTTGAGTTCCTCATTTTTCCTCGGGTAGCTCCCATGTATACACAAGGTATACATGCTAATAAACTTCTGTTTGTTTTTCTTTGTTAATCTGTCTTTCATCAGAGGGATGTCTCAGCCAAGAACTCAGAAGGGTAGAGGGAAAATTATTTTTCCTCCCCTACCTCTCAATTCTTCCCCCTCTCCTATACCCACATGCTGCTCACTGGTATCACCCTTCACCCAGTTCCCATGACTACTTGTCCTTCACTTTCCCACATGATTAAGTCCCCGGAAATGGGCCTCATACCCGACCCCACTTCACTGTTGCCAATTTAACTCCAGGCTCATTATCAAGTACTTGGCTATGTTTTTTTTCTTTTTTTCTTTTTTTTTTAAAGATTTTATTTATTTATGTTTAGAGAGGGAAGGGAGGGAGATAGAGAGAGAGAGAGAAACATCAATGTGCAGTTGCTGGGGGTTATAGTCTGCAACCCAGGCATGTGCCCTGGCTGGGAAGCGAACCTGCGACACTTTGGTTCGCAGCCCGAGCTCAATCCACTGAGCTACGCCAGCCAGGCTGTTTTTTTTTTCCTTTTTAATTTGAGATTCCTGAATCTGTCACCTTCTATTCTGTTCATTTTTACATTTTACAACAACTTGCACCGCCCCCCCCCCCCCAAAATTCTTTTTTCTGAGTGCAGCAGTGGTGACAAAGTGATTTTTCTAACTATTTCTTGATTTCCACAGTGATACTTGGCAAACGCACAAAACCCAACACGCATACCGACAGCATGTTGCTTGGGGTTGGGACATGACCCAGTGAAAAGGTGCCTAGTGATCAGGACTGTCAGGGAGAGAACACAGCTGGTGCCTTGGAGCATGAACTCCTCACACAAAGCGCAGTGAGAGCCCCTTTGCTGTCCGTGAATATGACAACTGCACTCGGTCTGCCAGTCAGGCTGGGCCTGTTTCAGTTCTGTTTGTTTTATCACAGGTGTTATAATCTGTAACAGTTAACACCTGTGAGTCTGCACACTTTCCATTAGAATCCTACAATGATTTAAATGATAGTTAATGAATATTTCATCACACTGTCTGAGGTACATTTCTGGAATGAGACATGGGTAGATTTAGCACAAGGACAAACTCCCAACACTTATAACGTCCTGGAGTTCTTCAGTGAAGACATGGTTAATTGAAGAAACAAACACAGGAATTCCCTTTCCTCCTTAGAATTTTTCATAGGACATCAGAGTTGCAAAATCCTGTAAATTCTATAAATTCCACAACATCACATGTTCAACAGAAAAATCTATATTCCTTATCTACCCCCATTTAGAACTTTAAATGTGATTTTGCTTAATAATATAATTTATCTTTGCTAATTATTTCTTAGTGTTTTTTCCATAGATAACACTAGTGAAGGAAAGTCACTTAAATGTATTCAGTTTCCATAGCTACAAAAATTATGTCATTTACTACCATCCCCTTGAAAAACAAAAAGCTAAAACTACAGCTATGGGAAAGAAAGCAAACTTCTGTCTGTAGGTGGTAATTGTCTCTCAGCACAAAGATACCACTTAAGGTACGGGGTTAACAGCCCCTGTTGATTCGCCCTCCTCCGCGCACAGCTCTGCTGTGGTTTTTGCCCTGTGCATCATTGTACAGCCTGTTTGTCTGCTTCTGCTAGACTTGGAATTTTTTTTTTTTTTTTAAGACAAGAGATAATCTTTTACCCCTCAGTAATTTCAGCAATGTTCTTCAAGTGTGGTCCTCTGACCGTTTACACTGGTACCCACTGTGCTTACTGATGGCAGATTCCTGGGCCCCAGACCCACAGAATCGGGGTCTCTTTGAATGGGGGCCTCGATGCTCCCCGTACATTGCAGAATTTGAGAAGCACAGGAATGTCACACATCCATCCACCTGCTGGATGGATGGATGAAGGAAGGAAGGGGAAGAGAAGGTGGAGAGAAGGCAGGGGAGACACGCAAGGGGAAGGAGGGCTGATCCGGTGGCAGCTGTGGTCATTGAATATTGGGGTCCTTTTGCCTTACTTCTCTCTTCATTGAGCAATAAATAGCAAAAAGTTGTGAGGACAAATTTGTATTTCTATCTCATAGGTGGGATCCATGGCCGGCTGAATAAACAGAGAGGCGGGCAGGATAATGTCTTCCTCGTGTTTTGGTATAGAGGGAAAGAAATTTACTAAATGCTTATCTGGAGAAGAGAACCAACCTAGATTGAACTTCTATCATGGGGAAGGCTAGAGTTTTTGTAGAATAACCTAAGAAATGCACATCTTGTCCTCGAATCTTCACAAACCCCCTAGGATGTGATGGCAGCACCTGTGTTGTAGCTGAGTACAGGAACCTCAGTCATCTTCAGAGCTAGAATGTGTGGAGGTGAGGTTTGAACCTTAGTGTTTAACTCTACACCCCATGCCTCCAATTAAGGGGTTCATAAACCTTGAAAATGTGAGTTTTATTAGAATATGGCCTACTAAGAACCAAAAGTTTACAGTCACTGAAAAGATAATATAACACACATATAAGGAACTTTATTATGGTAACTTCAGGTGTTTTATAGTGTCTTTTATATGATTTGTTGCTGTCCTAGGTACAAATTGCCCCAAACGACACCTTAGTCTACTCTGTGCCCATCTTATAAACATAAATAAACTCCAAGATCCATTCAGAAATTGTGAAATTATTATGCATTTTATGTTTACACTAATATACAAGAATAAATCTGTCTTATTTTTCAGTGGAAATAGATTATACCATAAGTTAAAAAAATACAAATAATACATACTCTGGGATTGTAAAGATAGGACAATTTTGCTTAATTCCTCTTTATTTTTATATTCTATAATGAAACTAACGATTCTTATTCAGGAGCATGTTCAGAAAAGATTCAGAAATCTTTCCTGATTTCATGCTGAAATTAGAATCAACTCCCTTGCTCTCCATCTTTGATGGTGGGTCTATTATTCTGCAAAGAAGGCTATGATGAACGGGGAGCCAACTTCCCATACTGAGTGTGCGACTGGAATAATGTATGGAGGTAATCATACGTGTGGCTCAGGAAGGCCCTTACTACAAGGTGCTATTTATGCCGGTTTCCTGGGGACTATAGCAAAAGTGAAAAGGCTAGTTCTGTATTTTTTGTGTATTTATCAACCTGTTCTTCCTTCAGGTCGACTGATTCACTCAGTCCTTGCAGTGGCCCTGGGGAAACATCTAACACAAAGGAAAACCTTGGGGAGAGAAGAAAACAGAAAAAGAGAAGCTTTCACCTCCACAGAGCGAGCTACACCCATTTAGAATGACACATTCACAAACGAGGCACGATTTGAAATACATTGTACCGCGGGGACTTGCCTCAGCCACAAAGTCACGGGAACCTTGAGTTTCTCCATGGTATATGGTATTTACCCTTTTCACAATTTCAGAATGAATCCTGGAGCTTATTTCTGTTTATTGGACTGGCTCAGAGTGAGGAAATGGAGTTATTTTGGGCCATTTGTCAGCTAGGACGGCAACAAAAAAACCAACACATACGGCCCTCTTGAGGCCCGTATATTTATTAGCCTCTCCTATTATTGTCTCTGGATATCCTTTGCAGGTGTATGTTCATTTCTGTACTGTGCATTCTTTTAATATGCTGGCATAATCGCGAGCACCGGGTGTGGGGAGAAGGAAAAGGTTTGTTTGACTTCCGTTGGACAGTGCTTTGTACAAGCTACAAGCGGGTGCACACTTAGGGAAATCCCTTGATGAGAAAGAAAGTCTTGTTTGCACAGGTTTTGACCAATGGGAAGATTATATTCATTCCCAGAGCAGAAGGACATAGAGACCTTTTATTAAATTTCTTTTTAAAAAAACATAAAAAATACAATGCGAACTCTTGATTTTATCTTCACTACATGCTTGGTCTAAGGAGCTGGCAAAGTCTGGCAATTGTTTAACACATTGCTGATATTTGAATCGGGAACTGAAGGCTTTGTAAAATTATTACACAACAGTGGTAGGTGGCTAAAAAAGTTCCCAACACCAGCTCTTCTGCTAGCAACCCCATCGCCAAGATCCTTTGCTGAATGGTACAGAGAAAAGCATCATTTTATTACTGGACAACACACTATCTCACTCTCGATGCTTGTGGGGATACCAGGGAAGCTTACTGTTTCAGCCACACAGTTTCAGAACAGAATCTCTACTCATTATTCACACTTATGTCAACATTCTCCAAGTTTGCTTGTTGTCACAGCATCTTTTCAGTGACACAGACCTGGTTCCAGGACCTGTTTCAACTAATACTTATCTTTCCTCCATTCATCTATCAAAGCATATACAGTGCTACAAATCCAATGACTCCCCTAATTAAGAGGCAATTAAATAGTTAACAAGTATTTGTTCAACCACTACTGATGCATAAGATATGCAGAAAGACCTGTCTTCATTCAATTTACAGAGCACCAGGGCTGGCACCCCTGAGGATGCCACTGTCACCGGCGTTAGGGTGGTCGGACACATGCCATGGGCGCCCGGGAACACCAAGAACACTGCTGCCTGGCTGAAGCCAAAGAGAAACAGTAATCCCCGAGACAGGAATACTGTATTTATCTTTACATGCTTCGGATCTTCACCCTAATCCCAGTCCCGACTGCGCTGTCTGGTCTTATTGCAAACTGAGAAGGAGACTCAGGTAGAGACAGAATGGCTAATGAAAGTGACTGCCTATCATTAGCTACAAGCGTCAGTTCTTAAATTTCCATTTTCTCCTAAGGACTGAGTTGAATTCTATAATGAAAAATAGACCAAAAAAAAAAAAAAAGCAAAGCCCTCAATTTTCTCTACACTTCAATACAATTGTTTTTCCGGTCGTAAGAAGACAAAAATGTAATCTGACCTTTAAAATGTGTAGCTAGAAGGTTTACATTTCAGGCAAATGGAAAAAAAGTTCTCCTACTTCACTGATCCAAAATGACAAGACGCTATGGTTCTGTTCTTTGGGTATGTAAATGATTGGAGAGGAAATTTCCTGTCTCATGTCTGCAGTGGTACACGCGGAGGGCAGCTGGGGGAGGGGGTGGCCGAGGGGGGAGTCTCGTCCTTCAGCTACAGCAGAGAGTGCAGAGCCACCGGGTCCAACTGAATGGTGAAGGGGGACATGCGGTCCTTCTTTCATGTTCCATGTTCAGGCTTCCTCAGCATTATCGACGTCCTGGGACAGATGCTCCTTTGTGGTACGTACGGGTAGGGTGTCAGGAGGACTGTGCTGTGCATTCCAGAATATTTAGTAGCGTGCCTCAACGTTATCTACTAGTCGTCAATTGTGACAACCACAAATATTTCCAGACACTCTGTCTCCCACAGGAGCAAATTCATCCTGTTGAGAGCATTGTTCTGGCCTAAAACATATTCTTCCCTTTGCAGGACTCTCAACCAGGGAGTTTCAGCCACAGATGCACACAAAAAAAATCACCTGGGGATCTTTAAAGAAAAAAATCTGTGTGTCCACTTCAGATCAGTGACATCAGCAACTCTGGGGGTGGCACCTCAGCAAAGGATGACCACAAAGCCCTGAGAGTGTTTTAATTATAGTATATACTATAATTAAACTTTGGTATGGAAATAAGTAAATATTAATTCATAGGCATCATCTTTCAGTCACTGTTAGTCACAAAGAGGAAAAATAAAAACCCTACGGAGCATGGAAATACCAGGGGCTAAGCATCGCATGGAGAGCCAGGTATTCACCTAAAAGTTTGGGGCACGTGGGGGAAACAACCAGTGAGAAAAGATTCCTGCTATGTGATAAACCTGCAACGAAAGAAAAATGGCCTTATTTGGACTCAGACCGAAGTAGTTCCAAGGCTGTGTGCTCCAAGAGGTTGCTGGAACTCGGGCACCCGAGGAGCAGCAAACTGGGAATGTGGGCCAGGCTGTTGCAGAGCTTGTTCTGAAGGCCACAGCTCCAGTGGCAGCTTCCTCCTGGGGAGGCCTTCTCCAGCACACAGCTCAGAAAAAGGACACAGTGACTAAAAGGTCACAGTGATGGCACTGGTCCACGTGTAGGCCAACCTGCAGACCACCAGGGGGCCTGAGTGCAGTTTTGCTTGGCTACCTTCGGGTTTCTGTAGCGGATGGCAGGCCCCTTTGGTAGTGGGACTTGGGGGAGGCCAAAAGAAGACAGACTCATCTCAAAATAGCTTTTTCTGCATTCTGAAAGGCTCACTTTTAGAGTTATTCTTTCAGTTGGCGGAGAGTCTCAACAGTTTGGTGAACATTTGTTAACATGCAAATGTGTCGCTTTGGGAGGGACCACACACGGTCAAGAAAAGGAAGTTATCGGTCACACAAAAAAGAGTCTTCATGGTTAAAAAGAAAAGGGAAGGGGACTGGGGACCCACTTCAGGATCCTCTCTTGTAGTGTGTGGTGTCACGGTGAGGAGCCCCTGGTACTGAGGGGGCAGCGGGAGGTTCAAACTGCCTTCGCTTTGAGGGAGGGGGAAGGTGGGCAAAGGCTTAGGGCCAGGGGAGCTGGGACTCCCGATCTACTTCCCAGTTCTCCTTGAGCCAGACCTGGCACCGCTTCAGGAAAAAACAAGCATGAGGTATAGGAACATTTCTGGCCCCTTTATGCAGAAGGGATGCTTTGATTTCCCTTTCCTATTTGAACCCGAAGCAGCCTAAACATATGGTCCCCTCTGGCCCCCATTCCCCGTGACCCTGTTATCCCACCCCCGCGCACACTCTATTGGCTCGTTACCATCCTCCACGTTCCGTAGGAGTGCTTTTAATTAGATACCACACCACCAATAGCACCTTAACAATCTTTACAGCTCTGTTTTGGAATCCTTCCTCCCCTGGCGTATGGAAGAACTATCAAGTGTCACTATCCTTCCTCAATGTTTTTTTGAATTCAATGTTTTATTGTTCATTTTAAGCCTTCACTATCAACTTGGACATGCACAAACACATATTTGTGATGAGAAGCTAGACTAGTTTGCACACAAAGCAATTAAATCTGGCAGCTATAATTCCAAAGAGCGAATGTTTTCCAGTTGCGGTTGGGGCCAATTGTATAGAAAAGAAACCAGCTGCTTCACGTTAGTTCCTGATGGGACTTTTCACACAGATGCGCATGTTGCAAAATTTATTTTCTGTTAGGACGTATTGTGAGAGTGCTCTGCCGTCTTTGCTCTCCTCTCAAATCCCCAGTGCTTTCTGGGAAAATAACAATGATCCATGCAAGGGTCATGTAGCCCTGAGTAACTATATGCAGGTTAAATGCCGACTTGGATATTATAATTTAGCAACTTAATGGTTTTCTTCGCTAACTGGATTGAGTGAAGCATTGTTCACAACCAGACTGGGAAGGATAGGTATTTGGTTCTTTTTACTCAGTTGTGTGCTCACTGGGTGCTCAGCACATGCAGACAAGGGCCTCCTCCCAGCCTCACAAAATCATTACTCCCGTGAGTTTCAGCAGTATTTTGGGAGAAATTAAGTCAGGCAGGATTCACCTGTTGAAGCTGGCCCTTTGGTAGTGAGATGAATGTTTAGAGTTTCTCACCCGAGAGTTTCTGTGCATTTCTAAATTAGACGCACACCTGTTGAAAGCTTTGGTGAGGGAAGGGGGGCGGCCCAAAGGCAGAAGAGCGGGAGAACTGGGAGTGCAATGTCACTTGTGCACTGAGGAGTCTCCATACGTCTCAGAAACAGCACCTGCCTGGCCTCTCCACAGGACTTGTCCTATATTCTCCAGCTCTGGCTATGTCTTACAATGTGATCCTCAGGTTTCGATTGTATTGAATCAATGGTGCTGCATTCAAAATGCTCTCTAACGCCTGTTGTTTGTGATTTCACGGTCAATAGAAAAGCTTAATTTTAAAAAAATTTAAGCTGCTTTATTCAGTTCTGTGACCTGCTATTTTTCAAAAGCACCCAATCCCTAAAATTCATCCTTCAGAAAATGAAAAGGAGGCTTAATTCAAGTATATCATGTTGGCTGGGCCGTGGCCTTATTTGGAACAGAGTCAGTTTTACCATTTTGGCAGACATGCATGTGAGTAGTTGATTAAAGAATACTTTGGTTTCATTTTTAAGTTAACATTTATGTTATTATTTTGGGATCCTTTTTATTAAGGGTTAGAGCAGGAAACAGCACACAGAAAATGGCTGATCTAAATTCTTTCTTCTCCAGTCTGGATGAGAAGTGCCGTTTTGTCAAGTAGGTGACTTTTGGACAGCGGTATTGCTTGGCAGAGTGCATTCAGAAGTGAGCCTTCCCACCAGTATAAAACAATGTGAATTACAAGCAGAGAAAAGATATACAACTTCCCTGGGTGCTGACTTTCCTGGCCCCACGCTTTTAGCTCTTGAGGAGTGAAACAGTCAAAGAATCTGTTATAAATCTCAGAGTGTCCCGTGACCCACGTGATGTTCATTTTACTAAGGAAATAAAGTAAAAAAAAAAAGTACACACAGCAGCTGGAGGAGAGAGGTAATTTGAGGTCATTGCTACACTTTGTCAATTAGCGTGTGAGTCACTCAGATGGAAGGTATAATAGAAGCCTCAGAGGAAGAGTTTATTCTAAAATGCTACACAAAAGGGTAAGACAGAGAGGTCTTCTCTGAGCAGCTAACTAAAGCCTCCAGACAGAGGCTGGTCAACTACGACCCCCACGAGCCAAATCTGGCCTGTTGCCTGTTTGCATTATCTCTGGCTGCTTTTGTGCCACAACAGCAGAGCTGAGCTGTTGGAGAGACCTTATAGCCCATAAAGTTTACAATATTTACTAGCTTGCCTTTTACGCATAAAGTTTGCTGACTTTGGCTCCACAGAACAGGCCTGGAGTTTGAGTGTATTATATGTATGTATATTACGGTAACTTAAGGAGAGATTGGAAAAGTCATATGGCTATGAAATTTAAAAGCCAATAAAAATATGAGTAACGTTTTTTATTTGTACAGTATTTTTACCTTCTCTAACAATTTCAAACATACTCTTGGAGTTTGCTTTGAACAATTAGTTAGCTTGTAATCTGATCAAACAGAGAAGAGGTCCGTGATGGGCCAGATGCCGTGACTGGGGGAAGGGTAAGTGATTCCTCCCTGAGTGATAACTGAAGGGCATGGATTTCATTTAAGGGTGTCTTATACACCCAGAGAATCTTGTATTATAGGTAGCAGAGGGTTTAAAGCTCCAGAATTTTAGATTACATTAGTGTTAAGTGTAATCCTTAGTTTTATACAACTCAACAATTAACTAAAAAGCATATATATTTCAGTGTCCAAAAAGGGGCTTGGAGTAGGAAAAATACACAGAGGCTATGACCATATTCTAGAATCAGAGGCCAGTGCGATACGGGGAATGTGCTGTGTGAACCTGGGCACTGCGGATATGTTTTCTTCATCCTGTAATTTTCGTTTTAGCGCCCTGATTCTTCTCTGGGAACCAGAGCTCACCAATTCTCAGTTCATGGGGTTCAGGAGGGGCTTACCCTCCACTAACTCTGCGGTAGGCAGAGGACTCCACCAGGCTAGTGGGAAACCTGTCCCTCTAGTTGGAGTGACGGGTTTAGGGACAGATACTTGGCCCAACCCAGCCCGTGGGAATTGGCCCTTGGACTTTTGTTAGAACTGCTGCAAACCAAGCTGTCTCTCAGATGCCGGGAGCTAAGGATTATGGCAGCGTGGAGCTGCCAGGGGGTTTGCTGCTGCAAGGAGAGATTGTGCCTCAGAATGAAGCCAAGGATAAGCAGAACCAGGAGACTGCAGGAGACACTGAGAGAAGAAAAGAGAGAAGGCGTGAGGCAAAAAAGCGGGGAGAAAGAGGAACTGAATCCTGATAACATAATTTTGGCTTAGAACCAAATTTGCCTAAAGGAATCTTCTGGTGTTTTCATGTATATCAGCCAATAAATTCTCTTCTGTCTTTGACTAGTGGGCCTTGGGTTTCTGTCACTGAAACCCAACTGAAAGAGTTTTGATTGATACACTGAGAACATTTTTCTGCTCTGATAAAAACTTCACCTTTCCTAGCAGATGTTTCCTTCCGACTGTGGACGTGAGCCAGTGTGCAGGGCTCACAGAAATGTCTTCCATCAAAATCAGTGCGGGGCTGGGCAGGAGCAAAACCACACCAGTGCACCTTTTCTCAATTCCAGTCCTAAAAATCCCAAGAACGGGGCTATCACTAAGCTTATGTAAGATGTTTTGGAGTTTGGTTAAGGGAGTTTTTCTTTTATAATGACAAGGTGGGAAAATATTTTTTCTTAGTAGCATGCATGACATTGGCCTTCCAGAGATTTGTCAAAAGCATCATTTGTGGAGGTTTTGTTCTTTGTCGTGCGCTGCATCATTTGTATGCTTTTGGGCCAACTTCAAACACCAATGAATTATGTGTAGCAAGTTTTTTTTTATTCGAACACGTTCTCTTCTTTTTTATTCCCAAGATTTGTGCCTCTGCCTGCAGGGCTTAAGAAACTCCGCTGAAGGGCTGTTCTGTGATGTTTATATATTAAACAAACAACTTTTTCCATGGGATGCTTTGACTTATAGAAACGGCTCGAATGCCGTCAATGTACGGTTTCCAGGTGGAATCACTCACCAGTTGTGCAGTTCGGCAAAGGCGGCTTTGATCTTCTTCACCGAGCTGTCCACTTCCTCCTTGATCATGACGCGGTATCTAGTGAGAGACACAGTGCAGCGCTGCAAATCCTTCACCGATTTCTCAATGTTTGGGCCTAAAATTCAGGTCAAGAAAATAATGTGTTCTTTTAAAAAATTTGACCACTTTATATTTGTGAGCTGAACAATAACAACAAAGTCCAACCAACGCACACCCCTCCCCAATAAAAAGAGAGATTTGTTTTTGTTTTTCAGTGAAAAAAAATTTTCATCAAGAGGATGTTTACAGCCCAGCGTTTTAAAAATCCAGAGTGGGTGGTTTGCACGGCCCCCGGGACCGCTGTGACCTCAGCAGTGGGTCCTCTGGCTGGGCCCTTCTGGGCACACGTGTCTCCTCCACTGTTCGGAAAACAGGCTCTGATCATATGCTCTATCGCAAACTGCAGTTTCTTAGAATGTGGTATGTCTAAAGACCATGTGTGCTGCTGGCTCTCACTGTAAACACCACTCTGCGTGGGTAAAAGCCAGCAGGGCTTTTGGAAGAGGAAAACGACTTAGAGATTGGGAGAGGTACAAATGAGCTGGAGAGGACGGAGCGGCGGTGCCAGGTACGCTGGCGCTGGCCCCGGCAGTCCCGAGCCAGGCCTGTAATTATAGCAGCAGCACTTAAAGCAGCTCCGCGGGTGCCAATCTACCCTGATTTCCTGAAACTGTCACCAGGGTTTACAGATAGTGCAAAGCAAATCGGCAAACTGTATTTATTCCAACAAGGGCACGATTCTTAGAAGAAAGAAATCTCCCTCAAGATAAGTGAGAAAGTGTATCAAACCGGAGCCAAGGAAATCAGATGTAACTCAGGCTGAATGAGAAGAATATTATTTAATCTTCTGGAAATCAGAAAGGAAGTGACTTAACCCCTTTCATTTTTAATGCCAGTTATGTTAACGTATATCAAAGCTTGCAAAATAATGAAAAGATGGTGTGCCAAATATGAAACCCGCCCTCAGTGTTCCGTGGTCTGAAAGTTCTAACACAGAACTGCATTCACGTCAGAAAGATTGTATCTGAAGACATTCCAGCCCTCAGACTCGTGTTTGTTCCGTGCAAGTTGGGAACTTGTCTATCACGGAAACATTCAGCATTCACGTTTCAAAAAGGGCTCCTGCATTAACATTTGTTTTAGAAAACATTAGGGTAGAAAGTATGTGTGGTGCACATTTATCCATGACTACAAAGAGAAGCATGGTCTCAGAGAGGCAGAGAGAGGGGATAGAATTCCATTTAAACATTCAAGACCTTTGATTAATGTGGGAGGGATCACATCTGCCTCTCAATCTCTGCGGGTCAAGGAAGGAAACCCAATTTCCTGTGTATCTCTCTTCAACTCGCAGTATCTTTTGGAAAGTTCTGCCATTCTGGCACTTTTCTCTGTGTGCAAAATACATTGAATCATTTGTGCAAAAGAAATCACTTTACCTCTTTTCTTTGCCAACTCATCTGGCTTTATTTCAAGATGAGCTGCAGGGGCATTGGAATTAACAGGAGATGTTTTTGCCTTAGGCTTGCTGGGGTTACAAGGCTGCTCGGCGGACCACTGCAGGCCCTCTGACCTCTCTGGTGTCCCGTGTATAGGTTTGGGGTTGCCATCTAAGGGTAGTTTCTGTTGCAGTGGTCTGTTGCCTTCTGTAAGAAAACACCAAATAATGACTGTGAAGTGAAAAACTAACAACACGGATGACAAAGGGATGGAGGATGGCAAGGTTTTCTTTTGTTTACATGTGGGCGATTACGCCTTTCATCACAAACAGTCCAGAAACTGTTTCAAAAGAATCCCCAGCAGATTTGAGGATGTACTAGAAATAGAAAGAGCCTTCCTTGTACTTGGAGTCACAATGTGGGTGTTTGGGCTCTGGTCATTACTACAGGTGACCCCGGGCAAGCCACTGAACATCTCTGAGCCTTGTTTTCTCACCCCGAAGTGATTAGGAGGAGGCATCCATGAGATACTTAGGAGGATCAGGTTGGTTTTTTTTCTCATTCGGAAAGGCACAGATGTCTTTAAGTGTGATTTCACATTGAGGCTATAAAATGTAGCCCTCCTATCTCCAAGTGTTCCATTAATGTCTTGTGGTATTTTATTTTGAATTAATGAAGGCAGGAGAGTGATTGGAGATTGGGCAAGAATGAAGTGACAACAGGTACTGTAATCATTTCATCGAATTTATGGAGGGATTAAATCAGAAAACAACATCATAATATCTCAACTATATTTAAAATCTAGGGAGTCAGATTCTCTCTGGAGCTCTAATAGATGTTGCAATAAATTAGCAGCACGTTGCTCTAGGCATCTTTTAAATGTAGGTTCCCATTTAGTTATTATTGCTGGAGTGAATTAAAAGGCACCTTAGTGGCTGGAAAAGGAAATGTATCACCCTTAACATCTTACTTACTACCAGAGAGAGCTTTGGGTGAGAAAAAAAGGGAAGCCAGTGTGGTTTTGAAAGCCAGGGTCTTGGAGAAAGCTGGGTGTAGCGGAAAAAGTGCACGTCTGGATGTGGGAGACCCACGTTCTGATCTTCCCTAAGTACTGATGGCCCTGTAGGAACGACTTCACTTTTCTGGCTGACTGGGGCGCTCACTCAAACAGAGCACAACGTCATCTCAGTGAAAGTCCGCCCCTTTCCAGACAGCCACCTGCCTCACTTCTCTCTACTCCCACCGTGCCTTGCGAAAACTTCGAGGGCTATGTTTTAACACGATACTTACATGTCTGCCCCTTGCCTTTGCCTTGGAGAGACTATGACTTCCTTGAAGGCAAATATTAAAATATGATTCATTTTGGAGGCCCCAGTACTTGTGTCTGGCTCAATAGCTAGCTGTAGAATTGTGATTGAATTAAAGTACACTTAGATTTCATAGAAAAAAAAGAACCAAAGAACGGTTTTCCCGACACCATCACAAACATTATAGAGACTTGCACTCACAGGGTGCAAAAGAATACGATCTGGGTCTTAGTCGATTTGATTTTCGACATTAGCTCACCTATGAGAAGTGTAAGTGAGAATCCATCATTCATACCTACAATCAGGAAAGCATAGCATATGTTTTATGGGCTAAATGATGAGCACTCTTTAAATTGACTTAAAGGGAAATTACAGTACACCAGGAAATGTTCAACAAAGGCAGGGAACATAGTAATTACATACCAAAAACAGCATTTCCTCCAGTAATGAAACATTTAATAGAATCCCCAGAAGATTAGCAGATATTCTGGGAATAGAAAGAACCTTGTACTTGGACCCACAAGACCTGGGTAGGTGTTTGGGCTCTGGTAATTACTTGCTAGGTGACCCTGGGCAAGCCACTTAACATCTCTGAGCCTTAGTTTCCTCACCCAGAAAGGTTCTTCGGAAGCTTTCATTACACCAAAGTGGAAGTTCACTGTAGGCTGTGGTGGTCAAACTTCAGTGTGCATGAGAACCTCAGAGGTTCTGATTCATCCATGGGCCCAGGATTCTACCCACCAGGTCATTCTGTGGGGTGAGGGTGGGTGGCACTGCCCACCTGGAAAAATTCTACTGCATAAGACGAATAACTAGGTTTCTGATGAGTCTATAAATGTTTTGTTAAAACAGTGATTAAGTACAGGCTGGTTGCAACTCACTCCCTCTCTATATCATAGTGAAGATTCAGCCTTGATGAAATATTATAAATCGAGAAACTAAAATAAAGCGCATTGTGAATGATGTAGTAAATTAGTCTTACACTTAAAAATGAGGGGATTTATATGATAACCTGATGGAAATAATGACCTAAGGAAAAAAATTATTCTGTGGAATGCAAAAGAATTTTACTGAAGACAAGCATGCAAATGATCATAGGCTCATTAACCTAGAGTTGAAAATATTTTTGTTTGTGTATCAGAAAACTGATATGTGGGCTATTGGTTCATTTCATCATTCATTCAACATATACTTATTGAGAAATTTGAGTAGAAGTATTTTTTTGGAGGGGGTTCCTGAAAAACTGTCTCATTAC
Source organism: Phyllostomus discolor (assembly GCF_004126475.2). NCBI lineage: Eukaryota > Metazoa > Chordata > Mammalia > Chiroptera > Phyllostomidae > Phyllostomus > Phyllostomus discolor. Next base: position 29,229,391 of record NC_040906.2, read on the forward strand.
TGGTGGGATCACTGAACACTGGGATGATACAAAGTTCTCAAAGACTACTTGGATATTCTATTTGCACATGTATTTTCAAATATAGTAAAACTCTGAAGCTCTTTCAGATGAAAGTTGGTAGGGAGTTATTCAGCTATAACAGAATTAGGTTCATTAGAATAATGGGAGTGCTCCCCTGGCTATAGTAGTTTTCCTCTAACATTACAGGCCAGAATCACCAATAATCCTCTGCCTTTCTGGACTCCACTCGTAAACTTCCATAGAATGTAGCTGACTTAGCATTGATTCATAGTTCTGTCTAATAAGGTACCCACTAGCCACCTGTGACTGTTGAACACATGAAATGTGGCTTGTCTCAATATGCTGTAAGTATAAAATACACACTAAAATTTACAGACTCGGTACAAAAAAACTTTGATAATTTAAAAATATTGATCACATGTCAAAATGTTATTATTTTGGGTATATTAAGTTAGACAAAATATATTACCCAATTTAATTTACCCATTTCTTTTTACTTTTTAAATGTAGCTACTAGTGTTTCTGTTTTGTTGTAGATGTCTTAAAGTTTTCTACATAGGCTATAATGAAAATGAAGTTTGACTTCCTCCTTTCCAATGTTGCCTGACTGGATGATTAGGAATGCTAGTACAATGCAGAATAAGCATCCTGGCATCAATCTTGATCTGGAGAAATTGCATTCCATATTTTATTATTAAGTATGATATTAGCTGTAGATATTTCATGATTATCAGGAAGTTCTCTTATATTTCTAATTTGCTAGAAGTTTTTATTTTGCCAAGTGATTTCATTTTGCTTCATTTTGAGATAATCGTATTGTTGTTCTCCTTTATTTTGCTAATATAGTAAGTCACATTGATTAGTTTTTTAAATGTTAAACCAATGCTGTATTCTTGAGAAAGAGTACATTTGGCCATGGTGAGATATATATATATATATATATATAAAATATATACAATATATTATATAATAATAATACATAGTATTTATATACATTATAAATAATATATCATATATTATTATGAAGACCAAGTATACTCTTTATATCATATATATCTTACTTCAATTTGCAAATATCTTGTTGAGAATTTTGCTTCTTTATTCATGATCAATATTATTCTGTAATTTTTCTTATAATGACTTTGTCAGGTTTTGATAAGATTATATTGGTCTCATTCTTCTGGTTTCTTTCTTTTTAAAAAATCTTTTTCCCTCTGTTCTTCAGTTTAGGTTTGCAAGCTGGCACTCAAGCCACCGAGCTACATCAGTCAGGGTTATGGTCTTTAGTTTGGATAATTTCTTTTGACCTGTCCTTAGGTTCACTAGTCCTTTCTTCCTCATTGTCCAAATAGCTGTCAAGTACATCTGATGACTTCTTTTAATTTTTTTTAGACACTGTACTTTTTAGTTCTAGGGTTTCCAATTCATTATTTTTATCTCTCCTGAAATTTTCCTTCTCTTTATCCTTTATATTCCTTTTTTTCTGTAAATTTTAGAAACATAATTATACTTCTTGTCTGCTGACTCAAATATCTGGGTGATCTATAGGTTTGCTTCTGATGACTAATTTTTCTCTTCATTAATAGGTCACATTTTTTTGCTTTTCCCCATGTCTAGTAATTTTTAAAGTTGGGTGCTGAACATTGTGGATGACACTCTCAGAAGTGTTGGATTTTGTTATTTTCCTTCAAATAGTTTTTGTTCTAGTAGGTCATTAAAATAACTAGATCATGCTCTGCTCTCTTCCCCTGCTTTTTTTTTTTGTCTTGGAGGTAAATATTAGGCATCTTATGGAACAAGTTGGAGTAGAAGAGATAGTATGGGTATAGTGGACTGTTTCTTAAAATACCTTGATTTAATTCCCCTGTTTTATACCTCTTTTCTTTCTCTTTTTTTAGAGGGAGGGGAAGGGAGGGAGAAAGAGAGGGAGAGAAACACTGGTGTGAGAAACAAATCAGGAGCCTTTCATATGCACCCCAGCTGGGACTGAACCCACACCCAGACATATGTCCTGACTGGGAATTGAACCTGCAACGTTCCAGTTTGTGGGATGATACTTAAGTGAGCCACACCAGTCAGGGTATACCTCTTTTCTTAAGCTTGCCCTCCACCCTGCCTTCTGACTAAATCTGGAGCTTCTCCATTCTTTGCTGGACAGTCCTCCTCCTCCTGGCTAAAGCTCCCTCCCTTGTAATTCTATGCTGTAGCTCCCTATACTCTGCTTCATCTGTCAAACCTCCTCCATCAACTTTCCCTCCTCTGTTAACTGAGGCCCTCCTTTTAGTTTTCTTCATTATTGTAGATTTCTACATTAAAAAATTCAGTGGGGTTTGTGATGAAGAAATACACGTGCTTTTCTTTTTCTTAAAAAAGTTATAGATACGCATGGCTGAATTATTTTCCAGTCAATTGATACCCATTTATAATCAATTGTAATGCATGCTATTGTTCTCATAATTAACTCTTCAATACTGAGGACTTTCAATTTTCCAGTGACTAAATCTTGGTATCAACTTACATATTGAATTTGTCCTTTACTTGAGTTATTTTACATAGCAAAACATAAACTGTGGTGGTTGTCTTTTATTAACAGCACCAAAGAAAACAAATCTTCCTCTTGAGAGAAATATATGAACTTGGATTCAAAGATTTTTGTAATATATGTACAGCCATGTATGTGTTCAGATTTCAAAGTTTCTGTGAACTTTTTTTTTGTCTTTAGTTTTTACTTTTTAGTGAAAGCTTTATGCACTTATAAGTAGATTGAAAGAAGTACACAAAGAATTCAAATCTAACTTTAAGAATTGTATTAATATCTCAGACAAGGGTTTAATCTCCAAAATATATAAAGAACTTACAGGACTACACTCTAAGAAGACAAGGAATCCAATTAAAAAATGGGCAAAGGACTTGAACAGACACTTCTCCAAGGAGGACATACAGAAAATCCAAAGACACATGAAACGAAGTTCAATATCGCTAGCTATCAGAGAGATGCAAATTAAAACCACAATGACATACCACTTCACACCAGTCAGAATGGCCATCATAAACAACAAGTGTTGGAGAGGTTGTGGAGAAAAGGGGTCCTTAGTGCACTGTTGGTGGGACTGCAGACTGGTACAACCATTATGGAAAGCAGTATGGAACTTCCTCAGAAAACTAAAAATGGATCTGCCTTTTGACCTTGCAATTCCACTGCTGGAACTATATCCTAAGAACACTGAAACACCAATACAAAAGAACCTTTGCACCCCAATATTCATAGCAGCACAATTTACAATAGCTAGATGCTGGAAGCAACCTAGATGCCATTCAGTAAATGAATGGATCAAAAAACTATGGTACATTTACACAATGGAATTCTATGCAGCAGAAAGAAAGAAGGAGCTCCTACCCTTTGCAACGGCTTGGGTGGAGCTGGAAACCATTATGCTAAGCAAAAAAAGCCAGGCAGTGAAAGACAAATACCATATGATCTCACCTTTAACAGGAACCTAAACAACAAAACAAAGAAACAAGCAAAAAATAACCAAAGACACTGAAATAGAGGACAGGCTGACAGTGACCACAGGGGAGAGAAGAGGGAATTTCAGGGGACAATGGGAAGGGTTCACGGGAACAAATTTAAAGGACACATGGACAAAAACTAGGGGGAGGGTAGTAATGGGAGGGAAGTGGGGAGGGTGGGAGGGTGGGCTGGATTGGGAGTAAAAGGGAGAAAACTGTACTTGAACAATGATTAAAATAAAATAAAAAAAGAATGGTATTAAATATAGAGTAGTTCTAAAATAATTATTTTAACTTATTGAGTCAAGATGGTTTCATAATGTCCTATACATTCAATTTCAGTAAAGCATGTCATCTGATAATGATTAACTTAGTATTGTAGTTTTACCTAAATATTTGGTAAACAAAGTATAATTTGTTGTTATAAAACTGTCTAAAATTCCTAATGTCTGTGTACTTAAAACATGTTACCTAAGTACTTAAGTGAGTATGAGAACGTTTTATGATAACTGATAATAATATTTTGGTAGTTCTTTGATGTTTGACTTCAGAATTCTTAAATATTCACAAAAGAAGACATGTAAATGAAAATTAAATATCTTACATATCTATTTCCCAAAGATCAATTTTACAAATAAAAATCAATGAGATTAGTATAGTTTTTCTAGACAGTGATATATTAATAACTTCAAAAATATTCATACCCTTATGAATGCAATAATTCCACTTCTAGAAAAATATGCCAAGGAAATAATCAAAGTTGTTCATAAAGATTTATACACAGGTATGTTTGGTACAGCATTGTTTATAACAGCAAGCAGATGGAAACAATCTACAAGGACAACAGTTTGGTAATAATTAAAAGAAATATGGCAAATTCATAAATACAGTGCAGCCATTAAAATCATTATTTTAAAGGCCATATAATGATATGAGGTTATGTTTATAATGTCATGTTAAGTAAAAAGAATATAAAACTTTATATACTATAATATGGTATTTGAAAAAATATAACATGTACATATATATCTGTACATTTAAAAATTTCTGAAATAAAATTTAACAGTGGTTGTTTTTGGGAGGTAGGATTATTATTTTTCCTTAAATCTTACTGCATTTCAAATTTCTTCAATTAGTATAAATTTCTTTTAAAAACAGAAATACAAAATTTATAATTACCTTTAAAAAGCAGCATAGCAGCTTAACAAATTAATTAAACTACACTTCTATGAATATTTTGTCACTAATAATTCAATAGAGGACATGAAAAAGACTTGTTTGAGTGCCCATTACATTCAGTTCTAGGCACCAGAAGTACAGTGGTGATCAAAGACAGACGTGGTCCCCACCTTTCCAGAACTTGAAGTCCAATAGGAAGACAAATAAATCAAATCACCACACAAACAAATGTAGAATTCCAACTGTGATAAATGTTATGAAAGGAAAGTACATCGTATTCTGAAACGTGCAATTAGCATCTTAACTTAGGGATACCAAGAAAAAATTCCCCAAGGAAAAAGCACTTAAGCTCCCTTAAAATCACATGAACTCATCAGGGAAAGAGGGTGAAAGTACATTCTAAACTCACTTAAAAATCACATGAACTGGACAGGCAAAGAGGTGGAAAGCGCATCCCTGGCAGAGACAACTGTGGAGGCAGGAGGAAGCACTGTGCGCCAGTTATCAAGTTATTGTCTCTCTTTACCCTTCTTTGTGATGCTGGAGCAGGACCCTGTAAACAAGTTTCTCTTCCTAGCTCGCAGATGTTAGCTTTGTCAGGAGAGGGCAATAAAGTGGTCTTGCAAGGCTATAAGGATAGGAACACACTTCTAGGTGTTGGTCCTTATTACCACTAGGATTCATCACAGGAAACAGCAGCCACTCTCATGCGTGGTCCCTGCTTTGGCCCCAACTATGGCAGTGGCTTTGAGCAGTTCCAGTCTCTCGAAACCCTCTGGCAGTGGTGGGTCTCTTCTACAGAACAGCTCAGTTCATGCCCCCCAAACCCCATAAGGCTTCATGTTTCTCTGGTAGCCATATACCTTCTTTGTTGAGGTTAGAATTGTTAGTCTTGGATTGGGGGACGCTCCTAGTCCAAAAATTTGACAAATTTCCTTTATTGTCAAATCTTCCTGGAGATAGTAACTTCTTTCTTACTAAGTCTAGACCCCTTAGACTCTTCCCTTACTTCTTTTAGTAGTTAACTACTTTCTGTTGTTTTAGTTAGCAGTTCTTTCTATTACATTTCTCCCACTCAAATAACCAGTGTGGCCCTGTCTCCTGATGTGAACCTGACTGAGATACATGGCCAGTGTGAGGGACTGAAAGGAGACCAGCATGGCTGGAGTAGAGGGAGTAAGAATAAGGAAGCCATAAGATGAGGCTGCAGCAGAACATAGGGACCAGACTATGCCGGGCCGAGGTAAGACTTTTGGTTTTTGTCTTAAGTGCTCATTTTTATTATGAAAAGATTACAGGACAGAGAATGATATAGAGGGGAACAAGAATGAATGCTACGAGATTAATGAGTGGACTACGGTAGCAGTACAGGCAAGAGAGGATGGTGGTTTTGCAGGGAAGGTAGAAGGCAGACAGTGAGAAATGGACAGGGAGACCCAGGATGGCAGAGGAGTCAGTGGAAGCTACACTAACCTCCTTCCAGGACCAAACTGGAATTATAAGTAAATTATAGAAAAATCATTCTGAATAACCACCTGAACACTAGCTGGAGAGAAGCCTTATAACTCTGGAGAGTTGGAAGAAGCCACTTCACCACAATGAGACTGGTAGGGATACAGACTGGAAGTGAGGAGGAGGTGCAGGAGGGCTGGCTGGACTCCCACAGGCAGCAGCTGAAGTTCCGGAGGGATATTTCAGCAGTTGGGGAGTTCCCCTTGAGAAGTGTGGTGTCTAAATCCCAAGCTGGGCTCTGCCAGCCTACAGCACCAGAGCAGGGAAAGGAACCTAAATAACATAAGGCTGTGAAAAACATTGGGGTTTCTGTCTGTCAGGGAAAGACACCTGGAGACTCTTAAAGGGCCAATGCACAAAATTCCATTTGCAGCCACTTACCCTGGGCTCTGGCAGAGGAAGGGCAGAATGGACTAGAGACGCTTGAGGAGGGACTGGGACTGGTGGCTCTGGAGAGAGAACTGAAGGAAGAGCCTCTAGCATCCCTGTGCTGAGTCATTCCCCATTCTGCAGGAGCCATCTTGCTCAGTCAGAGCAATCCCCTCCAAGTGGCATCAACCTGAAGGGAAGCAATGCCACTCACAGGAATTACTCTGCCCCACCCTGTGGTACTTAAGTCCTGCTGCTGAGGAGTACAGCTGGAAGATTTTTCACTCTTTAACCCTTCTGAAAACCTACAGGCAGAGGTGGATGGCTGGGAGCTCTGAGGCTTCAACTGACCCACCCCCGGGCCTAATGCTTGTTAAAACTGGCCTTGGTGCACAGCCTGGTTCTTTCTGCACACACCCAGTCCCCGCAGAGAGAGCCACATGCTGTGGATCACTGATAACTCCAAGCAGGTTGTCCAGGGCAGTCACAGACAGGGTTTGACTTAGGTGTACACCATGTCTTGCAGACCTACCTAAAACATAGAAAAAAAATACAAAGAAGCGGCCAAAAAGGGAAGACAAAGAAAGAGACCCCAATGAAAACATAACAATATTCTCCAGAAGAAGAACTAGAAGAAATGGAGGCAAGCAATGTATCAGATAGAAAGTTTAGAGTAATGATTATAAGGATATGTAACAGCATTAAAAAAGACATAGAAACCATAAAAAAGGACCAGTCAGAAATTAAGAGTTCAGTATGTGAAATAAATAATACTGTGGAAGGAATAACAACCAGGCAGAGGAACAAAAAGGAAAAAAATCATTTTAAAAAATGAGAAAGGTTTAAGAAACATTTTGGACAACATGAAGCACAACAACATCCACATCATGGGAATACCAGAAGAAGAGAGCAAGCAAGGGATAGAGAACCTATTTGAAGAAATAATGACTGAAAACTTCCCTAATCTGATAAAGAAAAAAGACACACAAGTCCAGGAAACTCAGAGAGTAGCAAACAGGTTGGACCCAAAGAGGCCTATACCTAGACACACCATAATTAAAATGTCAAGGCTTAAAGACAAGGCGAGAATCCTAAAGGTGAAAGAGCAAAGCAAGTAGTTACATACAAGGGAGCACAATTTAGACTGTCATCTGATTTCTCAACAGAAACATTTCAGGTCACCAAGGGAGTGGCATGAAGTATTCAAGATCATGAAAAGCAAGGACCTATATAACCAAGGCTACTTTACCAAGCAAGGCTATCATTTAAAATTGAAAGAGAAATAAGGAGCTTCCTAGACAAGAAAAAGCTAAAGGAGTTTGTTAACACCAAACCAGTTCTGCAACAAATGTGAAGAAGCTTGCTTTAAGACGAGGAAAAAGGGAAAGAAAAAAAAGAGGATAGGAAAATAATCTAACAATAAAATGGCACAAAGTACTTATCTATCAATAATCACCTTAAATGTAAATGGCTTAAATGCTCCAATCAAAAGACATGGGGTAGCTGAATGGATAAGAAAACAAAACCCATATATATGCTGCCTCTAAGAGACCCACCTCAGAACAAAAGATACACACAGGCTAAAAGTAAAGGGATGGAAAAAGATATTTCATATAAATGGAAAGGGAAAAAAAGCTGGGGTAGCAATACTTATATCCAACAAAACAGACTTTAAAACCAAGGCTATATAGTAAGAGACAAAGAAGGACACTACATAATGATAAAGGGAACAATTCAATAAGAGGTTATAACCCTAATAAACATTATTGCACCTAAATATATAAAGCAAATCTTGATGGACATAAAGGGAGAGGTTGACAGGAATACAGTCATAGTCGGGGACATTAACATCCTTTTGACTTCAATGGGTAGATCTTCCAGACCGAAAATCAACAAGAAGATAGTGGCCCTAAACAGCACACTAGGTCAAATGGATTTAATTGATAACTTCAGAACATTTCACCCCAAAGCAGCAGAATATACATACTTTTCAAGAGCATATGGAACATTTTCTATGATAGACCACATATTAGGATACAAAACAAATCTCAATACATTTAAGAATATGGAAATCACATCAAGTATCTTCTCTGACCACAGTGCAATGACACTAGAGATCAGTCACAAGAACACTGAAAACACACAAAGACATGGAAGCTAAATAACATGTCATTAAACAATGAATAGGTCAACAACGAGGTCAAGGAAGAAGTCAAAAGAAAGCTTAAAAGAAATGAAAATGAGAACACAACAATTCAAAATCTGTGCAACCCAGAGATAGCAATCCTAAGAGGGAAATTCATAGCATTATCAAATGTCAAAAAACAAGGAAAACCTCAAAAAACAATCTAACTTTACATTTAAAGGAACTTGAAAAAGAACAACAAACAAAGCTCAAAGTGAGTAGAAGGAAGGAAATAATAAAGATCAGAGCAGAAATAAACAAAATAGAGTCTAAAAAATAATACAAAAGATCAATGAATCCAAGAGCTGTTTCTTTGAGAAGATAAACAGCATAAACAAACCTTTAACCAGACTCATAAAGAAAAAAAGAGAGAGGACCCAAGTAAATAAAATCGGAAATGAAAGAGGAGGAATAACAACTGACATCATAGAAATACAAAGGATTTTAAGAAAGTATTATGAACAACTATATGCCAACAAACTGGACAACCTGGACAAAATGAATAAATTCGTACAAACATACAGTCTTCCAAAATGAAATCAGGAAGAATCAGAGAATCTGAATAGACAGATTACACCTAGTGAAATTGAAGCAGTAGCCAAAAAACTCCCAACAAACAAAACCCTGGACCTGATGGCTTCACAGGTGAATTTTACCAAACATTCTGAGAAAAACTAACACGTCTCCTTCTCAAACTATTTCTTAAAATTCAAGAGGAGGAAAGGCTCCCAAACTCATTTTATGAAGCCAGCATTATCCTAATTCCAAAACCAGATAAAGTCTACTAAAAAAGTTATAGACTAATATACTTGATGAATATAGACACTAAAATCCTTGACAAAATATTAGCAAACTAAACACAGCAATGCATCAAAAAGATCAAACACTATGATCAAGTGAGATTTATTCCAGGAATTCAAGGTTGGTAAAACATCACCAAATCAATAAATGTGATTCATCACATAAACAAAATGAAGGATCAAAACCACATGATCATTTCTATAGATGCAGAAAACGCATCTGAAAAAATTCAGCACCATTTATGATAAAAATTCTCAGCAAAATGGGCTTAGAGGGAACATACCTAAACATAATAAAGACCATATATGGCAAACCCACTGCCAGCATCATACTCAATGGGCAAAAACTACAACTGTTCCCCTTCAGATCAGGAACAAGACAGGGAGATCTTCTTTCATCTTTCTTATTCAACATAGTACTGGAAGTCCTAGCTACAGTAATCAGACAAGAAGAAGAAATAAAAGGCATCCAAATAAAAAGGAAGAAGAAAAACTGTCTTTATTTGCAAATGACATGATTCTGTACATAGAAAACCCCAAAGATTCCACCAAGAAACTACAAGAAATAATAAGTGAATTCAGCAGAGTAGCAGGATACAAAGTTAATATCTGGAAATCAGTTGCATTGTTATATGCCAATAAGGAACTGACAGAAAGGGAAATTTAAAAAGCAATCCCATTTACAATTGCTTCAAAAAGAATAAAATACCCAAGGATGAATCTAACCAAGGATGTAAAAGACCTGTACTCAGAAAATCATAAGACACTGAAGAAAGAAACTAAAGAAGATACAAATAAATGGAAGCACATACCATGTTCACGGATAGGAAGAATTAACATCATTAAAATGTCCATACTACCTAAAGCAATTTACAGATTCAATGCAATTCCTATCAAAATTCCAATGACATATTTCACAGAACTAGAACAATTATTTCAAAAATTTGTATGGAACCACAAGAGGTCCCACATAGCAACAGCCATCCTGAGAAAGAAGAACAAAGTTGGGGGAATCATGCTACCTAATATCAAACTATACTACAAGGCCATAGTAATCAAAACATCATGGAACTGGCATAAAAAGACACATAGATCAATGAAGCAGAAAGAGAGCCCAGAAATAAACCCTCACCTTTATAGTCAATGAATATTCAACAGAGGAAGCAAGTACATACAATAGGCTAAAGATAGTTTATTCAATAAATGGTGTTGGGAAAATTGGACAGTTATGGGCAGAAAAATGAAACCAGACCACCTTCTTACGCTACACACAAGAATAAATTCAAAATAGTTTAAAGGCTTAAATCTTTGATCCAAAGCCATAAAAATCATAGAAGAAAACATGGGCAGCAAAATCTTGGACATTGCTCATAGCAATATTTTATCGGATATATCTCCCCAGGCAAGGGAAACAAAAGAAAAAAGTATACAAATGGGGCTACATCAAACTAAAAAGTTTTTGCACAGCAAAGGAAAACATCAACAGAATAAAAAGGCAGCCTAATGAATGGGAGAACATATTTGCTGATACATCTGATAAGGGGTTAATATCCAAAATTTTCAAAGAACTTTGAAACTCAATACCACAAGAACCAAACAAACAACCCAATTAAAAAATGGACAAAGGACCTTAATAGACATTTCTCCAAAGAGGACATACAGATGGCCAATAGACATATGAAAAGATGTTCAATGTCACTAATCATGAGAGAAATGCAAATGAAAACCACAATGAGATATCATCTCACACCTGTCAGAATGGCTGTCATCAATAAATCAACAAACAACAAGTGCTGGTGAGGATGTGGAGAAGAGAAAGCCCTATCTTCTGCACAGCTGGTGGGAATGCAGACTGGTGCAGCCACTATGGGAAGCCATATGGAGATACCTCAAAAAATTAAAAATGGATCTACCTTTTGACTCAATGTTTCCACTTCTGGGAATACATCCTAAGGAACCCAAAACACTAATTTGAAAGAACATAAGCACCCCTATGTTCACTGCAGCATTATTCACAATTAACAAGATATGGAAGCAGCCCAAGGGTCCATCAGTAAATTGAGTGGATAAAACAACTATGGGACATTTACACAATGGAAATGTAAAAAACATTTTTATAGCTAATCAGCTGTAAAAAACAAGAAAGTTTTACCCTTTGCAACAGTATGGATGGACCTGGAGAACATTATGCTAAGTGAAATAAGTCAGGCAGAGAAATACAAATACCATATGATTTCACTCATATATGGAATCTAATGAACAAACTAAACTAACAAGAAAAACAGATACAGACTCATAGATAGCAGGATGACAGGTAAGGGGGGAGGAACAGAAAAAGGACTCATGGACAGCAGTGTGGTGATTGTAGGGAAGAGGAGCTGTAAGAGGAATACATGGTAATAAAAATATAATAAAGAAATTATTTAAAAATCAGATGGATTCTAGGAATACTTGGAAATTAAAATCAATAGGACTTGGTGATTAACTGAAAATGTGGAGTGAGAGAGGAAGATGCCATAAGTGATGCCTATAGTTCCGACTTGCACAGTGGGATGGATGGTGCAGCAAGGCCAGGAACGCTGAAAGAAAAGTTAACCGGGGAGAGATCATGAGTTCGTTTGGTCATGCTGAAGTGCTCTGAAATGTCAAAGTGAAAGTGTCATGGAAGAGTCTGTAGTTCAGAGAGTAGGCTGGACTGGGAAGATGAGTTTGTGAGTCCGCTTCCATTAAAGTTAGGGCACAGCTGAAACGATCCAAGAAGAGAGTACAGCTTTATATAAGGCCTTGGGACCAACTAAGCCGTGACAAGCTTCAACAATTAACAGTCAGATAGAGAATAACAACTCCCAAAGGAAACAGAAAATCAATAAAGATGGAGAGGAAAATGAAGAGAGCGTCATGTCCCAGAAACCAAAGGGACACAATAGAGTGGTCAAGGATAGAGTGGTCAATAGTGCTGAATGTTGCTTAAAAAAAGGGAGAAAGTAAAAGTTGAAAAATGTCTATGAGGGAGGCTTCTTATAGAAGGCTGTTTCATCTAGAAAATGTACCTTTTTCCATGCCCTTTGCTTCCTACCTCCTGCCTGGAAAAGCTGATGTGTTTGCAGGCCTTTCAGCAGCCAGTTTGAACCATGAGACACTTTGCCTATGAATGCCTACATTTTAGTTGAACAAAAAAATGTAAGGAATGTAGGTCCTTGATGACCATGTAAACCACCCAACCACTTCTAAACTCCTCCCTCTGCACAAGAAAAATAAACACCTCTCTTTTTTAAAAAGAAAAATGTCTGCTATATTCAATACATGGAGGTCAGTAGTAAATTCAGGGGGATAAATTACTTTGGAGTGATGGGGCTGTTAGCCATAATAAAAAGGTTGATAGGTGAGAGAGAGGGGAAGAAACGGAGAACAGTGAGTAAAGTTAAACGTCCTGAGATGCTAGAGAAGAACGGTCTGTGATGAGGGCCCGGGAAAACTCTTTTCACGGTATAGTTATCGTACACCTCGACTGTACGTTCACGTTCCTCACTCTTCTGTCACTGCGTGACAGGGTAACTAACAGATATTCAGAGGGAGCAATAACTTTGGAACAGACACCAAAACAGGTAGGTTTATAGAGAAGAAATACCGTCGGCCAGTTCTGCCTTTTCCGAACATCTTTATCAAATACAGGTAAGACTTCATTATTTCACTCAAGTCCTATTAACTTAACTTAGCTCAGAGGGCACAAAGCTGGTAACTTTCTAATTGAAAACAAGTCTTTTAGTTTTGTTTATTGTCTTTACAAGGTCTTATGTGTCATTGATACCTCTACAGGTTTATTTATATTAAAAGCTAATAGATAATAAAGTCAATGAATTAAAGCTGTCAATGACAGCAGGTAGGCATGTTAATTTGATTTGTTTGCTAATTTAGTTCCTTGCAAAACAGGCTGAATTCTCACTGCATTTTGATAGAACCATTTAAATATTTGTTCAAAGAAAGTTTTGGAAGGACTTCTGTTGTCTGCAAGGAGTGCATTCCGTTTAGTGCAGCCTGTAACTGAAACCACCACAACAAGTACGGGTGCGAAGTCAGGAAGGCCTTCAGCGAGTCAGAGATGAGTTGTTTTGTGTTTTTGCTGTAGGGTTGCAGCCCAAGCAGGTTGTACATGAGAAAGAGACGGGAAGGGTCTCCAGGCTTCGCTCCACCTAGGCGGCAGAAAATACCCGAGGGGTTTCACATTTCGTGTGCCCTCACGTCACTACATCCGTGTCTGTCTCTTTCTGCTTCATCGTAGGCAGGGAAAGGGAACAGAGGTCTTGGTCATTGGAGAGGCACCTTACGGCTCCCCCTGATATTATCCGAACAGCCCAGACACAGTGCTGTCGGAAGCTGGGGCTGAGGCTAAACAACTAGAAACAAGAGTTAACACCCAGTATGCAGATGCTAGAATAATTATTAAGGAGTGACAGTGATAATATGTTATGTACTTAAAAAATAAACTTTCGGCCCTGGCTGGCATAGCTCAGTGGATTGAGCGCGGGCTGGGAACCAAAGGGTCCCAGGTTCGATTCCCAGCCAGGGTACATTCTTGGCTTGCAGGCCATAACCCCCAGCAACCGCACATTGATGTCTTTCTCTCTCTCTCCCTCTCTCTCCCCCCCCCCCCAAAAATAAATAAATAAAATCTTAAAAAAAATAAATAAATAAACTTTCAAAATGCATGTTTATATAACAGTACTTAATGTTGGCTGTATATATTAATAAATGATTCTACCTTTAATTAAAAAAATACTAAAAGAAAATCTATGGTTATAACTCTACAGGAGCTTCAGAAACAGTCCTTAATTAAGGTTTAAATAAAACATCGACTGTTCAGACCACCAAGACCTGGTGTGACAGATCCTGAATTAAGGTGTTTGTGCCTCAACATAAACGTCCTCCCCTCATTCACTCACGTCACATCGTGGCCTTATCTCGATTTGCTGCACACAGCCCCCAAACCCTGCCTTGCTCTCCTTCCTACTTGCTGCCTTCACCACGTTTATTATAATCTATAATTACCATGGTAACTTAGTTGATTCTAGTTTATCATACACCTTTTTTCCCCATCCCCCCAAAGAACATAACATTCCTGAGGGAAAAAAACTGTTGACTTATTTACTTCCTCTAGAAAAATCCCTGTCACATGTTGGATGCTTTAAAATATTGACTACAGAGCTAAAGGAATGACTTGGGGGTTTACTGTGTGCCAGATGCTGTGCTAATCTCTTTATGTATCTCACTTACTGCCCCCACAGTCTGGGGAAGTGGAGTTGTATTTCGTAGGTTAGGACACCAAGATACAGAGTGGTTAACTGATCCAGGGTCACGTACCTAGTAAGCGAGGAGGCCAAGCTTTGAATCCAAACACGCCTAATATTAAAGCCCTGGCTCTTAGCTGCAATATTATATTGTTTCCATTTGAGAGCTGGCGCTGTTGCAATCTTAGAAAATACACACTTGGCTTTGTGATTCAAGTTCTAGGTGAGTTTCTTTCTTCTTTTTGATTTTTCCTAATCCTCTGGTCCAATGCAGGGTTTAGAGAGGCAGGGGAGAGAATCCTGAAGCAGGGGACGCCAGCATAAAAAAATCTGCTTGGAATTCTGTAGGGAACCTCATACCATAAAAATACCGTGAAAGAGTCTGGTGGGGTTTTTTTCCCCTTTGTTTACAAGAAGCGCACATAAGGGACAAGCAGACCACATTCCTAAAGAACAGAAAGCAGCTCTGTGCAGGCATTAGGCCGACACACAGAATCTCTGTTGCCAAGGGAAAAGAACGGGGCTGCTCCTGTTCAGTGATATAGGTCAGACAGTGAAGTGCGGTTTGTGGACGTCAGCAAACACAGCACGGTGGCTTCTGTGTGAAACAAGTAACAGGCAACAGAAGAGCTGGCTCCCTAGGATGCTTTACAAGACGAGGAGACATAATGGAAGGCTGGTGGGGCCAGCAAGAGGAGCTGGAGACAACGAAAGCCCCGCCCCAAAATTTATCTCCAGGGAGCCAGTTGGTGGCCCACAATTCTGCTCCTTTACTATTCAGTGGGGATTGTGTCCAGTGGGAGAAAGACACCACAGGAATCCAAATTATTATTATTGTGGCCTACAAGGTGATAAGTACCTATACATTTTGGCAATCTGAGCCTTAAGAAAAATAGAGCAGGAGGAACATTTGGGAAAATTGGACTCCAAGGTCATAACGTGCTTTAAACCTTCAGATGGGGCCTTAGGAATAAAAATGATCCTTGGCGTTATTTTTGGTCAGAATAAATCTTGAGCTACTCTTTGTCCAACTTTGTACTCGGATGTAGGATGGTCTCGACTGGATTATGTAAAAGATCTCATTTGAGCTGTTATTAAAAATGCTGAAATCCAGAAAAAACTACTCCAAGGCTTAAAGAAGTAATTTTGTACTAAGTTTAAATCAAACTCCCCAAACTCCTAAGCTACATGCTGCCATGCATCGTTGTCCCACTCGAGACTGCTATATTTACAGCCTGAAATGATGGTGCTTTGGGTGGTTATTTTTCACGTAGGAAGTCACACTAACACCCCCTGAACCGCCTGCATATATCTTAAAGCTAACTTTTCCCTTCCCAGAAAACGATTCTGTATAGAACTTTAAAAAAGAGAGATCTCGAACGTCAAGGTGTTATAAAAAGATAAAACACGTGTTGCACGTGTTCACAGTCTGCTGCCCAGCGGAGCACTCGGGGCAGGTTTTCTTGAGCCAGTTCCATTAACAGAAAGCTGATAAATGCCTACCATTGGCACACTGGAGATTTCTTTTAGGCTTATACTTTGAACCCACTCAAGCACAGAATGCCATAATACAGCTTTGTTATGATTATTTCCCCCTGGTTTTTCTTTCCCTTTTTAATTATTTATTGATTCTTTAATTGAATTTATTGAGGTGACACTGGTTAATAAAATTACATAGATTTCAGGTATACATTTCTATAATTCCTCCGTACTTCCTCCGTATATTGTAGTGTGTGTTCACCACCCCATGTCAAGTCCCCTCCATCACCATTCACTGCTCGAAGCATGGATGGATCTGGAGACTATTATGCTAAGCGAAACAAGCCAGTCAGAGAAAGACAAGTACCACTGATACGTGGAATCTAATGAGCAAAATAAACTAACAAAATAGAAACAGAATCATAGATACAGAGAACAGACTGACAGCTGTCAGGGGGATGGGAGACTGGGGTGTGCTGGGTGCAAAAAGTAAAGGGATTAAGCTAAAAAAAAATAACCTCAGACACAGAAGAGAGCATGGAGATTACGAGAGGGACAGGGAGTGACAGGAGGTAGAAGAGGGTGAGGGCGGTATAAATGGTGATGAAAGGAGGCTGGACTTGGGGTGGTGAACGCACAATATGATTTTTCAATTACACATTATTTATGAGTTAGGAAGCCCATAGCTTTGGCAATAACTGTCTAATGCATGTGTAAAAATACACGGGCTTTTGCAAAGTAAAGAGTGTTATCCCAGGGGCGTGTGTTAGCTTCTCAGCTCCTTAACTTGGGGCCGGGGGGTCCTCAGTTTCCCGAGCTATAAAATGAGGGGATGGGATTAAAGGATCACTCCCATCCTTTCTGGTTCTGGTGGCCTACAGGAAATGGGGGCACAGGATGTCCAAGACCTAACACCCACGTGTGGACTATCAGTTAGCGATCTTGGGATTGCCAACAGGTTGAGCGAGCATTTTAAAGTCATCTGACAGTTTTGGCATCAACTTCCTGATAACCTCCATCATTCTGGAAAAGAAAAACCTAACTGATTGCAAACTCATTTTAAAATGCATGATCTTAATAAATGGGTTGCTAATGAAGTTCCTGGTCAACCAGGAGCCCCTTCCTTTTGCAAAAACATCTAATAACCTTCCATTACCATCACTTATTCTTTAACAGAAAAATTTACATGAAGCCTAGATCTGTAATGAACCAATAACATTAAAATATAGTGGTGACACGCCCCAATGATTTCACGCCAAACTCACAGAATTGGAGGGGTTTTGGGGTGGTTCTTTGTGCACGAAAGAATTCTTCCCAGGAAGCTTCAGGGTAGGGTTGGTAAGAGCCCCCTTGACAGAGAGTCCTCCGGATGGCTGGGACTTAGGTTTCAGGGCAGCTACCCCTGTGAAGTCAAGCTCTTCAATATTGCATTTGCTTTATAGTCATAGACTTGATAGAGTTACCGAAATTGTTTCAGGGAGAAGGTATAAATTATCAGCAAATGAACAAATATACGTGCTAGGCTTTTAGTTTATGATTGATATCAAAACAGCAACTTGAGTAATTAGATTTCCAAAGTAATTCATGTGAAAGCAATAACAAGCAAAGTTGGGAATCTGCCACTTGATTATTTAATTTCTTTCTCCTGTCCCAAGTATAAATCAAAACATTCTCAAAATAGTAGGCATCGTGAAAACTGAATTTAAAAAGTTCCTGGAAAATCCAGATTCTAAATGGAAATAGGTTAGTTCTGTTGTTTGCTTGTTTGGTTTTAAGAACTCATTGTGAGGTGAGGATAACCTGAATTACAGCACTGCTAACAGAGTTGTTAGGTAATGTGTTTATGGAAGAAAATTAGTGCTTCTCGATCCATCTGCAAACTTACTAGCGTGTTTTACAGTGTGTCAGTTATTCAGTGCTGCCTCACTGCATCTCGGGTGCGGTGCACGTCGCCATGTGATTTTATATTTTGCACCTGTCTCTTCTGCCGGACTGAACTCTGCCTAGGCAGGGCCCCTGTCTTATTCGTCTTTGGTTTATCAGAGGATAGCACTGCCTCATATATATAGCAGGTAGGTGTTGGGTCAAATTCTCCCTACTGTTTTCTAGCTCCACGTCCTCTCTACCGCCTCAAGTCTTTTGGTCCTTCAGTACCGACTGCTCCCTGACACCTCCCTGCATCAGCCAGTCGGATGTGGCGCTTCTCTTCCCCAAACCATAAACTCACAGAGTACGCACCACCTCCTCTTGGAGGTCAGAATGTGATTCCCTCAGGGTCCCGACCACAGCAAATCCTTCTCTAAATCTACTGTGGCTTCTAGCACACTTCTTTGTACACAAGAAGAGATTAAAAAGTCACTGATTCAATCAAGTCAGGATTTTATGTAGTGGTTCTCATGGAGGGATCTACCATCTCTTTGGAAGCATTTTGAAAAACTGATGGGGCATTTTAAAAATTTATCTGAGTGCTGTGGGTGGGAGGGGAGGGGAGGCTCCTGGATGACTTGCAACCACAGGAATCCCACACAACAAAGAACTGCCCAGTGTCCTGCCCTTTCTCATGTCCTTCCGGACACTTTATACACAAACCCAAGGTATTTTGGGGGTTTTCCTATGGTTTTCTAGGATTTACTTGGATTTCCAGGATTCAGCTGCTGTGTAAATTAAGAAAAAAATTGTACTTTACGGTGTTCAGAACTTTACCAAGAGTATTTCACCATTTAGAAAGTCACATGGCCAACCACACCAGCCATCTCAGTATTTGAGTTTACAACCAGCACCCCTGGGTCACTCTGCTTTCATAGCAGTTTCACTCATTTCCATGTCTACATACAAATATAGTTATTTAACTCTTAATCCACATGTCAAGTATAAAGAAACAGTTCCCACAATATCCAGCATGGCTTACTTCTTTTAAGTGTAAAGTGATTCATAATAAGTGGGTTGCATGTTTGGCCATTTTATTAAGCCTTCTATATATTAGTTGTTTCAGATTTCTTACATTTCTTTATTGGAATTCTGTTGCTAGGTAGATTATATTATCTATGAATTTTATTTTAGATTTATTGTAAAAATCGAGCTTTGGGTCAGATAGTATTGCAGACCACTGATCTAGTACATTCTAGTACAGTTTCCTTATTTCACAGAAAGGAAATGAGACAGTAGAGATGAAATGATGCACCCAAAGTCATAGAGTTGATTAAGGATTAGCCTTTGTAGCCCTGGCTGGTGTGGCTCAGTGGACAGAGTGGAACCTCTGTCCCAGTCAGGGCACAGGCCTGGGCTGCAGGCTGGGTCCCCGGGGGGGTGCTCGAGAGGCAAGCACACACTGATGTTTCTCTCCTCTCCCTCACTTCCCCCTCTCTAAAAATAAATATATAAAATCTTAAAAAAAGAGAAAAGAACTGTTTCAAAAATTCAGCCTTTGTAGATTCATTAATATATGGCTGTAGCCCAAAGAATTAACATTCCAGATTCTAACACCCTGGTAGATTATGTTCTGTCACATAATATAAAATACCACCTTTTAATAACATTTCCTTTTGTCACCAATTACCCTTCTCTTATCCTAGCAAAGGTGTCTAGAAAGGAAATTTCTTTAAACTTGGGATTTCTATTCTCCTAATGATTCTAATACAGACTACAACCGTGTTTTTAAGAAAAAAAACCAATCCTTTGACTTAGTGCAGGGCTAGACTGAGCATTCATCCTCAACCCTGGTGCCTCCCTCCCTTCCCCACCATCGTGCAGGAAGACTGTTCGAATCCCTGTGCACTGAAGAACAGCCCTTCCCTTCCAACGGGGTCAACCCCAGCAGTGACTGAGCCGAGAGGTTCTCTTTGCATCCTTTTCTTCTGTGCCTCCCTAAGCAGCTACACTGAACAGTTACTGACCTGTGACCCCACGGAGAGCCTTTGAAGGTTCCTCGAGTGTTGAGATCGCTTTCTCACGAGGGATAAGGCCTGGTTTTTCGCTGGCAGAGTCAGTGGACGAGCTGTCCTTCTCGAAGCCATTGACATGGCCATTCTGTATCTGTGGCGGCGGTGGCTGCAGGGGCCCTGCTTCGGGCCTCTCCGCCTTGTCTTTAGCATCTTTGTTGCCTGGATGCTGCTTGGACTTGCTTCTTTTCCTTTTATTGTTCTAGCATGAGAGACAAATGAGAAGATAATATTACTTAGCTCAGACCCTTGAAATATAAGATGAACCCGAGAGACCAAAATAAGACGTTTTATATAAGATGTCATGTATATAAATGTGTGAATATATATATAATAGATGTTATATAAAAAATAGGGTGTGGCAAAAGTAAGTTTATAGTCATGAGTATGCAAAACACAGATTTTATTCTTGTGTTATTATTTACTAAATATAAATAATTTCCTGGCTCTTCTAATAGAATGAATGAAACACCTACATCTTTTTCTTTTACCATATTTTATTTGAGATACTATCAAATATCTTTCTTTTTTTAATTGTTCAGTTACAGTTGTCCCACCTTTTCTTCCATTGCTCCCCTACCCAGCACCCCCACTCCCACAGTCAATCCCTCCCTACCATTGTCCATGCCCAGGAGTCCTCCATTTGCGTAAATTTGCCCCTTCCCCTTCTCCCCTGTTAGCCACCTCCCCCAAACGAAGATTCACAAGGACATTATGCCACTGAACAACACGCTAGGTCAAAGGGGCGTAACTGATAGTACAGAACTCACATCTCTATTAACCACCCAATTTGATGTAAGTAAATATTCCCTTTCTTACAATAAGGTATATAAACTTGTCCTTCAAAAATATAGTAAACAAAAAGGTTCCTCTAAAAGGAAAAAATAGCAGGGAATGGCTGCAATCCTGACATATTACTTGAGCACATTGAGGCACCACACGAGTGGCAACACAGTGAAGTCCTGCGATCGTGCCCTGCAAGAACCGGAATTCAGCCACTGTGGCCCTGGAGAACTGCTCTCGTTTGGTGAAGAGGAGATGAGGGTGGGGGAGACAAGGAGGACCCCAAGGTTATGGTTCTCTGTGGAGAAGGGGAGATGGAGGGAAGGATTGGCAGAAAAAAGGCAGGCAACTCCTTGAGAAATGAGCATGTGAAAGGCAGATTCCCCATAGTCCACATTGGGTCTATGAAACAGGCACCAAACAACCAGCAGAGCCTAGGCACAGGACCCAGAATCCCCACCATGAATATTTATGCTGGAGCAGATAACTGCTACAAAATCTGCCAAAATGACCTGGGCCCACTAGGTTTGGACTGTGCAGCAGGACCCAGGGACCTCTTGGCTGCCAGCTGAGCAGCATTACAAGACTCCACTGCTCTGCATTTCAGACAACTAAATTTTTTTAGACTTGAGTTATTACAATATGATAGAATTTTACTGTTTCTTCCCTGAAATGTCATAATGGTCAATACACATAACAATTCAGAGGAAATTAAGGTGTTGTTCCAAATTATGATGCCTGCTTTATTGACTTCGATTTTGTACCCAGGAGATATCCTGTGTTCTTAATGTCCAGGACGGTACAGGCCTCAGCCAATCAGAACAGACGCTGGGCCATCAGGATGCACCCTGTCCCTGTCCGAGGGCTGCATCAGTGGGTCGGGGCTGAACGTCAGCCTGGCTTTGTTCTTCAACACGTTTGGAAAAGAAATAAAAAGAAAAAGCTTTCTCTTATGAATTCTCCTCCCTTCCTTTCCCTTTGAAGCCCTGACCATGACCCTGAGTAAGTGCTCCTCCAGAGAAGCGAGAGAAGGACACTTACTCCCTGGGCAGCGGCGAGAAAGCCCAGCGGCCCCTGTTCCCACACAAGCCCCACGTCTGCTGGGCTGGGGAGACCACTTTCCCGCTGAACCCCTAAGAGGGAGACTCAGTAAAGAGTTGGGTCTGCAGCTGCTGTCTGCTCCTTTTCTCACATCAGAGAAATTTTTCCATGTGAGTGTAAATACTGCCTTTCAATCGTATGTGAATCATCTTCGTCTCACACAAAAGCCTGGGAAGCTATGATTAAAGATAAGCAGAGATTGTCAAAGATGGTGGCACACAAAGACTAGAAAAAAAAATCTCATAATTCTTCCTATTCTACATGCAACTAGAGAGAGAAAAAGGGGGAAAGAACAATTCCAGTGATCTCGGCATTTTATGAAAGTACAATAATAATAACAATGCTTGTGTGTTTTGTTTAAAACCTGTTTGGCAGGCCTGTGATCTTCCCTCTCGGAGAAGGGTAGGCTGGAGTCTCATATCCTGGGATACCCAGAGCGCAAGCCCTGCCGGCAAACAGTTGCAAGGGGCCTGGAGGTGACTTTGAAAAGGGCAGACTTTTTATGAAAGGCATGCAGCAGGTTCCAGGAGGAGAACAAGGAGGGAGCTGCGCCTTACAGGGGCTACTGAGCACGTTCGCAAGTCAGGAAGGCGTGTGCTGGACACAGAGGGCCACTGTGCGCACACGCACACCTCACCTGTGTCCTGAAGTCACTCTTGGTGACTAGACAAGAAAGCAAAACAATCTGAAAGGGGCAGATGAACATCTTCCCTCTGTTTTCAAGGAGTCTGCCAGGGTTCTCAAGAAGGAAAAATAGATCCCTTACTATGATTTGAAAGTATTTTCTTTTTCTCTTCTTTTATTTAAAAAAATCTAGCTTAGAACTCAGCAAGACAGGTATCTCAGCAAAGCTTTGGACAGATTCTTTCAGTTGGAAAAACATGCGAAAATCTATTTAGAACTTTTCAAGTATCTTTAAAACACTCCCTAATTTTTCCCTTTGTGCTACAGGATATGTTCAGGCAAGTTAATGTCTTGAATCCTTTGAATTCTCAGGCGAGGCTCCCCTTAATACTTAAAAAGAAGAACTCGGGGACTTCTAATGCACACCTGGTGGTTAAAAACACTGGAGAGAAAAACAATGGCATTAGTAGGGAGGGTGGCTGGTAATTGGAGAGCCATGAATTTGGAAGCTTTCTGGGTGTATCTACTAACATATTTGAGAGAAGCATAAAATTGGCAGCTTTGTGAAAATGATAACCACCATAAAAGTTTTGATTGAAGACGTTACTCATTTACAATCCATGTGAATCTTACCTTCTTTTTCCCTGTCATATTCCATTCTTTCAGAACTTGAATCGCACTGCCTGGACAGAGACAAAGGATCTTTAACGTGTGTTCACACAGTAAAACCCCACACAGAATTCATCTCAGCCTTTCCATCTTGGTAGCAATTTTTTTCTTGGCGTTTTCATTTGTTTTTATACATCCTACCTTAATAAAAATGCCAGTCTCGTGTTTTATTTCCAGATTTTCATTTAATTCACTGCATGATCTTGGTTTTATCAAAATATTAAGCCCTACTACATGAAGCTTACTTTTTTTATCATTATGTTGTCTTAGAGAAAATGAAATATATCTTGAGAATTTTCTGATA
Source organism: Phyllostomus discolor (assembly GCF_004126475.2). NCBI lineage: Eukaryota > Metazoa > Chordata > Mammalia > Chiroptera > Phyllostomidae > Phyllostomus > Phyllostomus discolor. The sequence goes on from NC_040906.2 coordinate 29,253,150, forward strand.
GCTTCATTGCCATAAATAGAATTAAAATTGTTCTGTTTGATATATGAGTCAAAATACCTATAATCTTCTCGACCAAACATGGGATTTTGAGTATGTTTTGCATATGAATCATAGCTTTTTTTATTGGTCTTTCCTTCTCTTCTTTCTGCCTCCACTCATTATAAGGAGAACAGATGATCTGATGTTAGTTCTGCCCTCATCACTGTGGATGGGGAAGGGATGCAGTCTTTTCAAGGCATTTGCTTTGAAACAAAAGGAGTTCATCAAATGACAACTGAGTCCCAGGATCTGTCAATGCCACTCACTCCCAACCGTGGAACTACACTGACTCAGAGGAAAAGCCTAACCTGATAACCGTGCACAACCTTTTCAGAGAAGCGTGTTACCATCGGTCAGCTACAGCGAATGTTTCCGCCTCCTCTAACAAGGTTCTTTCACTCACTCCAGCTGTGCTGGGGGTAATTTCAACAATAACTTATTGGTAATGAATACATCAGGTAAACAGGTACTTCTAAAGGAGTAGTTTTTAAATATAGTCTTTTAAAATATATTTATATATATACAAACATAGAAGCATTCTTATACAATCTTATTATACTAACAGTGCTCTACTGTCAGTATACAACAGTGTGTTGGCCCAACAAAGATAAACTTCAGCCTGGTCTTTATAACAAATTTCAACTTGGTAGGGTCTCCATATTGAGCCTACTGTCTACTGTTGGATAAGCAGAGGCCATACTGCTTTGACCACAATTTAGACAAGCTAATTTTTCCTATCTACTCAAAGTTTCCAATTCGATGCTCCTCTTAGGCTTTTTGAGTTATATGTACTAGAAATAATAAGACTGTACTTAAAAGTAAGCTCTAATTCAGACTTTTTATTAACTGGGCTGATCTTTCTGTAATTTTCCCAGAGACTTAATGCTTCACAACAGTATTTTCCTGTGGAAGAACTTTAGGAAGTCACTCTCATTAGGTTTCTTGGTAAGTCATGCCGGAAGCTAATAATCACTAGGATAGTCCTTATAGCTAAACTTCAGTCTCCTAAATAAAATTTAGATGTATGAAAGTGTTAAAATACTGTCCTTTTTAATCAGAGGAAGGAGACTGAGTTGCTTCCTGCTTTCAACTGCAATATTCAATTATTCTTCTGGTTTTCATATTTTGACATAAATTCTATTGTAATTTTTAAAATTGAGCTTTTAGAGGGTCATTCTGAAGAAAGAATAACCATGTTTACAGAGAATTTTGAAACTGTTATTGTTAAATTTTAATTATACTGAAACTGCTTGGAGCTTTTTAGGCCGCTCAGAAATAATGCTTTCGCCCTGGCTGGCGTAGCTCAGTGGATTGAGCGCGGGCTGCGAACCAAAGTATCGCAGGTTCGATTCCCAGTCAGGGTACATGCCTGGGTTGCAGGCCACGGCCCCCAGCAACCACACATTAATGTTTCTCTCTCTCTCTTTCTCCCTCCCTTCCGTCTCTAAAAAATAAATAAATAAATCTTTAAAAAAAAAGGAAAGAAATAATGCTTTCAATATGCCACATGATTCCCAACAAATATTTTTGATTCTCAGTGGTTTTTAAACAAGTTGTCTGATTGGTCCTAACCAAAATGACAAGAGGTTTCTCAGAGATCAATGAGTTCTTTTTTTTTTAAATTAGGCCTCAACACTGACAACAAGGTGAACATTTCGAGAAGGACAAGCAAGGTGCTCTATTTAAATACAAACGGATATGATGACAGTGTATCCGCTGAGCACCTGTGCATTTCATCAGAATCACTTTGTAATAAAAACGTTCATTCAGAGGGCCTGAATCCAAGTGAGGGTGGGGAGGGATGGGAATACTAACCTTTTCCCTTTCCTACAGCTCTTTTTCCATGCGAGTGATACTGGCAAGTGAAACCCGAAAAGAGTTTATCTAGCCAGGATGTGCATAGCTCCAAATTCCTTTCTTTAGACAAATCGCACTGAATGCTGCAAAGTCAGATTAATATTGCACTCTCTACTATTTGTTCTTTAGTGACTGAAGATTCTGTATTTGCTTCTCCATGAATCAGGGGAAAGCAGAAAGGCTGTGCACTGTGGGTCTGCTTGCAGGTCTGTTTTAAATGATAATCATTTTTCAATTCAATTAGGACCCTAAACCTTGACTGTAGACCTCAGAATGTGAGCATGCTTCCTGGTTTCAAGACCTTGCCGAAAATGCAATTACACTGGTGGAGACTTGGGAAGATTATTCTCCTCCTAGGAAAATAAGTCAGTCAAAGTGTCCTTAACAAGTGTGAATAGGACATGACTGAGAAATGTGCTGATAAGTCTTCCCTGACCTTATTTGTCAGATTATGTTCAGCTAGTCCATGTTTACAAAATAGAAACTAATACCAGGACAAAAGACATGATAACCAAGGACAGACGTGAGATCTTTGGTCATAAATAAAACTTAATTTTATTAGGAGAAGAGCATTACCTCATAGTTTACAGGAAATCTAAAGCAGTGAGGGAAACATTTATAGGATAAAAACATTCTGAGACTGGATATTCTGCCTCATTGGCAATGGGCTGTCCGAAAAAAAATTTTTTTAAGCATAAAGGTTCTAGAAGTAGACAAGATGAACTGATATTGTAATTAATTAAGCAAACTCAAAATCATAAAGTATGGATTTAAGAATAAACCAGTCCTCTCAATTAGGAATGAGGTACATTACCCTCTGTTCAGAAGGACACCCTCAAATAAAGCACATGTTTAACAACAAATTGGAATGATTGGTAGACAATGGAATTAGTAGCATTATAATCAGAATCATTTAGAAAATATTTAGAAAACATCCATGGTGTTTTTAATGATAAAAAATTTTAAATTGTGTTCTTATTATGTATATATGTTTTTAAAAAGATGCGTATTTTAATGAGAAAGTATTAGTAATGAATTGGTTGGTATTCAACACCTTTAAAAAACATAGAGAAATGCATGGCATATTTAGTTCAAACACCTTCAGCTTCGGGGGACACGTATACTTACCATCCACAAAGGCCTGCACGGCTTTGTCTACATTAAAGTCAAACTGCTGTAGCACTAGGACTATTTCATTATTGCTCTTGTTGGGAACAACTGACCGAACTGCATAGATCTGTAAAAGAAAAGAAAGTGAGAAGTCAACACTTTAAATATTTTCCACCCATGAATTTCTCACTGGATAGGATTATAACTGTTAGAAAGACTTTGAGAAAACAACTAATCTACCTTCTTGCTATCCGGCATGCTCCAGGCATTTCAGACCGGTAAAAATCCATCCTCCTTCATCCTCGTAATCACCTTGATACCCACCTTCTTGTGTAAACATTTCTTACAAAGATCCCCTTGTGAGGGCTGTAACAGCAAGTGTGAAAAGCCAACTCGGGTTCAGCCATTTCCCCTCCCCTAAGACTCCAGATGCACACAAGACACGTTTTCAGTGAGCACACAGATGTTTTCTGTCTCAGGCTCTCTTCCCCACTGGCTCAGGGGGGCGTCTTTGGAAAACATGCAGAAATAGCCTCATGCTTCAGCTTCTCTTATCTGCACAGTGGAAACAGTCATCTCGAGGTTCACGCAAGTAGGCTGTGAAACTCCATTAATGTTTATAGAGATATAAAAATGTGGGGCATTGTATTTTTGAAATGGCAGTCTGAACCATAATACAGAAAATGTTCCCAAACACACTTCTGAAAACCAAACATTTAAAATATAGTCAGCACATACACGAGAGCTAAGAATTTCACTAGACTAGGCTGACATTCAATTTTTAATGACCTATATATGTATTTATTAGTCAAATTTAGCACATATTCTCTCATCTGGCTTAATAGAATGAATTGATCTTTATCTCACAGAACTTGCAATTGCTATAGGATGCTCATTCTACTTTAGTAAAAATATCATGGGGATCAGTACAGCTGCTACCGACAAATACTAGAGTGCTGCATGGTGACAGCTAAGTGGCATCATATAATGACGACCGTGAAAGCACCGCACAATCTTTAACATGTTTGCATCAATGGTGACTTATGACCATTGCTGAGTTTGAGAGATGCCTGTAGTTTATATAGTCAGATTCCTGGCATATGGATTATATGGGTATGATGTGTGTAATGTGACTCGATTGACTAGAACATTTAATAAAGCAGTAGAGCCTCTTCCTTAATTATGTTAGAAATGGGTAGCTTTCTCCATACAGAACTGTTATATATAAGGATTTTAGATTATAACTGTTACCGAACAGGGCCAACAGGGAGTACAATATACTATTACCAAAAGGACCCCCCACTAGGTTTGCTGTGCCTGCCGCCAGAGGAAAGACGTCTCTCAATGCCAGAGATTTATGAAAAGGAAAGGAAATATTTATTTAAAGCTATACAGACTTAGAGTAGTGACTTATGTCTTCATTAAAATATTGAAGTTCTTTAGAGTAGTGAACCCACAGATGCACATAGTCTTTCCTTCTCCCTCTGCCCTAATCTGGGGTAACGTATCTCAGGAAAAGAAGTAGAAATCCGTGATTCAGGCTCCCGGCACCATCAGCTGTGTTGCTGTCATGATCTCCAGTTAATTCAAAGCCATGTGTCATCTTCTCATGGCCTACTGGCAAGAGTTCTTTGTACCCATCTCCCAGGAAAAGTTTCTCCTGCTTCCTAAGCCAAGTGGCAAAAGGGAGCACCCCAAAGCCACTTGGCCCTCACTCTCACCAAAGCTTCGGGGGTCCCCACCCTGGCCAAAGCTGCGTGGTTCTCCCTTGTTATCACTGCAGCCCCTGGGTTTAAATCCCCATGCCAACCTTCCTCTGCATCCCATTTCCGACTCCTCCTACAATCAGTTACCCCTGCCAGCATTTCTGTATTCTTCCAGCTTTACTGGGCTGCCATTGTAAGTCTGGGCAGGTGTGGCCTCATGTCATGGAGCTAATCTTCTCCAAGCTCTCACGCAGGCGCTGTAACCAGGGAGAGCTGCCCCCCAGTCACATCTTGGGTGGAAGCCCTTCCATCCCTCTGGCTCAAAGCCTGGCCACAGCTATTTAACATATCTATGAAACCAGTTAAAGGTTATAGATATGTTAAATGACCATGCCAGAAGTTAGCTGCAAAGCTGTTGCTGTACAAAACAGCTCCGCATGTTCCTGCTCCATGTGTCCCTTCCCCCAACCCACACCTGTGTTGGGGGGGAAGGGGTGAGGACATCCTATATATCTTTCTAATATTTCCTGGACAGCTTGAGTGTCCCCACTCCAAATCCTTATTTGGGGCCCCACTCTGGGTTACACCCTGTTACATAATGAGAAAACAGTACAAGCTATGGGAATAAGAGTTGTAAAGGTTCTGACAATATAGATCAGAAAGCTGGTTTTGAATCATAACACTTACAAATGCTACTATGTGGGTTTTACTGAGGACTCTAACACAAACTATATATTTGTACATATATGACTCAAGATTCCTCCAATTTTTCCTATTCTCACATTTTTATGGTTCTTAGTTTTTGTAACCTCCACATTAAAAAACAGTAACTTCTTCAAATATAAGTTCTTTCTCACCTTTTCTCTTTAAAATTCCATTCAGTGAATACTTTTTGAATGCCTACCGAGTGACAAGGCATCAAACTTCCTACCACCTTAGACTAGAGAGAAACGTACATGTTGACCAAATGATCACAGAAATATATACGTATACATTGTAATAAGAATTCTAAAATCATATGACAGGGAGACATGTCTTTATACAGGTATGCCGAGATCTGCAGTGAGAAGAGATGAATGGGAGGTAAGGGGAAAGGATTTTGGGCGGAGGGACCAGCATGAATGAGGAGCAAGGCACAGGTGAAGAGAGAGCGGCTGGAAGCACGGAGGGAGGTGGAGGGTGCAAGACGAAGTCAGAGAGGAAGGCGTGTAGGGCCTCCAAGGCTGTGCGAAGAATTTAGGTCTTGTGAGCACCCCTCAGTGATCCTTGCGTTAAGTTGTTCTCTGTTAGTCATTGATTGTGCTAAAAAGATAGCTTCCTCTCTCTCCACATACACAAACACCCCCACATGTAGATACAGATATACAGATATAGAAATTTATCTACATATCACTGTGTAAGTTAACGTGTTGACTTGATACACTTACATTTTGCAAAACAATTACCACCACAGCATTAGCCAACATCTGCATCTAACAAATAATCACTATTTTTTGTGTGTGCGGTGAGAACATTTCAGATCTACCCTCAACAACTTTCAAGTACACGATACAGTATTATTAGCTACAATCACCATACTATACATTAGACCCCCAGAACCTGTTAAATCTTATAACTGGAAGTTTGCACCCCTGGACCAGCATCGTCCCATTTCTCTCTCTTTTTAAAAGAGATGGCCAAGATGGGAAGAAAAACACCTTCCCATCTTGTGTTCTTACAAAAATGCCTGCCTCCAACCCAGGAAAATCATCAACAGTGTGGTTTGACAACAAGTACGATGGCCTAGTGTTTACAGTGCACTGCAGTTATGTATAAACATTACATGACCCTCTTCCAATGTAGTTCTTTTAAAGAAAATTCTAACACTCAATCAATTACTATCACTAGTACCACACCAGCCATGACCTTCCAAGTAATATAATATTTAGTTATTAATTACATTAACATGGGTTTGAACTGGGCAGGGTCACTTATACTTAGATTTTTCAACATAAATAATGTAAATGTATTTTTTCTTCCATTTGAGTTTCTTAACATTTTCTCTTCTCTAGCTTACTGTATTATAAGATTATAGAACATAATACATGTAACATACATAAATGTGTTAACTGTTTACGTGATTGGTTTCTGGTCAATAGTAGGCTGTTAGTAGTTAAGTTTTGGGGAGTCAAAAGTTACATTTGAGTTTTTGACTGTGCGTGGGTCGGGAGCATGCCCATAAATCCCTGCATTATTCACGGGTCAACTGTAGTTACATTAGACAAGAGTTTTCAATCCACATACACTGTTGTATGATCAGTAACGACCCGCACTTACACACAAACTAACTGTTCTTTTTCCAGTCTCTCCTTGGCAAAACGTAATATATTGTACCACGTTAAGAAAAAACGGCAAAAACTACGGCTTACAGAGACATTTCCTTTTTAGATGTTTATACTGCTCTTGCTTATCCCTCTTAAAAAATACAGCCTTGGTCAGATATGGTAAGCATCCATCCTTGTCATTTTTAGATATCCCAGCTCTGAACATACCCTTAGAAAACTGTTAGTAACTGAATTCTGACTTCAAATCTAACCATGAATATTGCATACAATTCCCAAAGGAAGAGAGTTAACTAAGACAGGAATATCAAGTTTTAAAAAAAAATGAGAGAAAAGGGGAAAAATAGTTTCTGCTTATTTTAGATGTTCCACAGTAATGTTGAATTTTAGCAAATTTCCGGACCAAGCTCTGCTTCTGCTTTAATCACTGAATTTAGCCGATGTGAAAGGAATAATGTTGTTTCTCCACCTTTTATTCATATTCACTGCATTTATTTCCCTATGAAGATGTCTTTGAGAAAGATGGTGAAATCCTCATATATGCACATAAAAATACAGGAACCGCTCAATGTCACTATTCAGGAAGCTGCCCCAGTGGTAAAGGGTCTAAACATTTAAATCTAAGTAAGATCTCATTATGAAGTAGCTTTAAACATAAGGAGGGGGTAACAAAGGCAGTGCTATAGTGGGGCTGTACTGAAAGGCTGCCTTTGCATTTGGAAATGAAGCTCCTGGAGGAATGGATCAATCAACGCGTGACTAATGGGAGTTTGCCTACGGGGAAGTCATAAAATTCACGCCTGCCGACTGTTTTTGCAGAGGCTGTTTTTGGCGTGGCTTCAGATACACAGCCCTCACTTCGCTGCCACAGCCCAAGCTGATCTGATGAGCCTGCTGCTGCAGCTTCACGCGGAAGCCCACTGTTTGAAGCTGCACTTGACTGCATCCCTCAAGGGTTCGCAGCCCATAAACAGAGGGGTCTGGGAGGACCGACCACGCAGCAGTGCAGGCTGTTGGGTGACGATCTGGACCCCTGTGCGCAGTTCATTTACCTTTCCCAAGTCACATTCCCCTGCTTTGCTTCTAAATTAAATCTGGTTTGGCAAATCAATCTGTTTTCGAGAAATCTGCATTTTGCAGCTCAAAAGTTGTTTTGATTTAACCTTCAGCATTTTAATCTCCACTCCCCTCCTCTCTCTGGGGCTTTCTATCTGGCTGGGCAGGTTTTGCCCCATTCTGCCTCGGGCCTACCCTGCTGGCATTTCGCCCACACTAAGCAGCGAGGCAGTGTGCTTTCACGAGCTGCTTTCAGCTTCCTACATTAACCTCCCTCCTCTGCACCCGAGTTGTCTGGTTTTAGAGCTGTTAGCAGGTTCCCTCATTCACACAGTGCATTTTTTGAGCCTGTCTGTGATGACTCCTTAGAAATTCATCTTCTCTTACCGATGAGTCATTTAGATTATGTCTGAGTTTCAAAAATGATTCTGACCAGTTTTCCATCCACCTACACAGCTGTGTGATCAGTAAAGACCCAATATTATCAAATAAACATAAAATAACCGATCTTTCTGTCTCCAGGCTCTCCCCTGAACATTCATTCCAAGGATGCTGCAAGACTGCTCTTCCTAAAGTGTAACTGTGACCATTTTACCACCTTTCTTTCTAAGAATAAAGTCTCTTCAGCCTGGCAGTCAAGGCCATCAGCAATTGGGCTCCAACCTGCTTTTCCAAATAGTCCTTCTTGCTCTGCCCTTCACAGGCAGGCACAAGCCCATTGTGTTGGCCTTCCAGCCCCACCTCTGTGTGTTTTGCCTTTGACCTGAGCTATGTCTGTTTGCCCGTGTCTTATATTTTAGCTGAAATGCCATGTGTTCCATGAAATCTTCTACCTTCCCTGCCAGAAATCATCTTGCCTCCTTTCAATTCCCATTGCCCTGAGCAGTAGGTTATCTCTTAGCAGTTAGCACCTGTTACTTTAAATCCAAAGTGTTTGTATACATGCTGTGCCTACTAGAGGCTAAGCGACAAGGGCAGAATCCTCCTCTCAGACATTTTGCATATACACCACGCCCGCCGCAAGTGACTAACAATGTACATTTCATAACTTGAATGAGAGATGCCAATTTGTAGGGATGCTGGGCTGCTGTTTCAAGTCAAAAGAATATTCTACCAGCGTTTCTTGGACCATCCCATCACTGCATTTACCATCCACAATAACAGAGGGTGAGTCTCAGTTGACTGTGACATGGCCTAAACAATGCATGAGTAGGAAGAATACACATATGTTCTTTAAATTTCAGTGACAGAAATGGAAAAAATATTTGTAAGACTTGATAATTTTACTTTCTTTATAAGGTACTCATATTTTGTGGAGTTTAAAAAATACAAAATGGCATAATAATAACTGCCTATCCTTCCAAAGCTCAGCCCAGCAGCCAAATATTGGTTGAGCTCCCATGAAATGACAAATACTGAGGACATGGAAGGGAACCAGGTACAGTCCCTCCCCTAAAGGGGACAGTGTAGCATTGGAGCCAGAACCATCTGTACCCAAAAGTGTGTAATAACGCCATGCTATCTTTAGGAATGAAGTGCTGTGGTACTACAGAGAAGAGAACAGTTACAGTTAAGTCTGCCTGAGGAGGGGAGAATACTTTATAGAGGAGACAGCAAATGTCATGGAAGGAGCTTTGGAATTAAATGCACCTACATTCTAATATTGACTCTGCTACGTGCTAGCTCTATGACCTTGAATGAACTGCTTAAATCATTGAAACTTGGTTCTGTAGCTGTAAAAATGAGGATATTACTTGCTGGAATCACTGTAAAAATGAAAAGACATGATGCATATGTTAGCTGCTCAATAAATTTTAAACAGGTGGGACCCTTTACACTGGGCCACGAAGGAGAAGGGTCTCTCTGGGTGCGAAGTTCAGCATGTCTTTGCAAGTGAGAGAACATATGGCTAGTATGTTGGCCAAGATTTATTTGGGGGAGACTGCCCTGTATATCTCCCTTCTTAAGAACCATCCTCTGTAACTTCGGAGAGCGGTCAGTGGACCCAAGGATCTCCTTAATCCCCCTCTCCTACAAGCTGACCACTAGGGAGCCCATCTCAAGGGTGACTAACAGCATGTGTTTTCCCCCTTCTCATTCTTTCACTTATTTCATCCATTAAATGCTTTCTACAATCAGGCACTGTGCGCATGGCTGGGTATAGCAGTAACAACACCGATACGGTCATTACCAGGCTTAGGGAGGAAAACAGATAGAAACATGTAAGTTTAACATACATACTTTTAATTTTTATTATATATATTTATATGTGTAAAATATATATGTTTTTTTTATTTTTAGTTTTAGGCCTTGTCACCTAGGCTAAATGAGTGACAGGACAGAAGCAACCAGAACACAGTGACAATGATCTCCGTGGTCAGGAAGCAGCCTTGGTGAAAAGACCAAGTAGGCGGGTTCTCTGCCGCGGGATTCTGCACTGAACAACAAAGGGCAGGAACAGAGGCATTTGGAGCTGCCTCGCTTCCTGCCTTTCCTGCTGCTTTCACTTTTCCTGAAGTCCTATGAGACCTTAGCAGACCTTTATAATAACTTCTTCTTTTTTTTTTTACCTGCACTAGTTTGAGAGGGTTTAATTTTCTAGAACAACTAGTGAGTGCCTAAAGGCAACATTAGTAGCTAGGGCTGAAAACAAAAATAATGAAGCCAAATAATTAGTCCAATTGGAAGACAAGAGAAATGGACAATTTTAAAGTAAATTCAGTTACCATGTAAATGCCAGATGGAGAAGAGAGGCCCTCGAACCTACCTCTCCTAGCACTGTGTTGCCATAATTATGTACTGGTGTACCTATATGCCCCACAGGAATGTGAGTTCTTGAGGGACAGGGACCATATCTTGATATCCACAGGGCCTGGGACAATGGGCAACATTTAGTACATTGTCTAATATATGAATGAATGACTGAATGAATAAAAGGAAGCAGGAAGTCTAATAAGATGGTCACTGAAATATTCATTTCAATTATCCATTTTTGTCAGTGCATCTCTGGATTCAGCATAAGGTATTTACATAGCCTTAAAGAGTACCAAGCCCACAATGTACAGGGTGCCTCCTAGGCCCCCAGGCACAGCATGTGGCTGGTCCGAGCCTTGAGGAGCTTGCAGACTTGGAGGTGTGCTTAGTCTTGTCCCCTGCATTAAGGACAGCAATCAAACCCCCAGTAGCTTCGTTTCTACATCAGTGAGAGCCACAGTTATTTATGGGTTTGCCATTCCTGCAACGTTGAGAGGAATTTTATAATCAGCTTTGGTCACATTTTTCAAAGGCTGTGCCATTCAAAGGTGCCTTAGAAACAGCTCATCTGTGTACGTTTTGCTTCACTTGCTGGGCTACCAATATTATCTTCACACTAATGAAGGCAGCTCTTCTGTGAATCTTCCTTGGGAAGAAAATACTCTTTGCAGACCAGTACCTTTGCATCACGGATAATTCTATAATTTAATTGCCTTTCCTAGCATCTACTTTCTGCCAGCAAAAAAATATGCATGAGTTGTTGTCATGTTCTACTTGGCTGACTTTTGGGGAATTAACACCAGGGATACAAATCAAAATTAACTTTTTTTTTTTTGGCAGGAGACCAGGATTAGAAAGAATAACGAAGACTTGAAGGTGGGAAAAAATGCAGTTTTCATAGAATCATGGGAAGTTTAAAGTAGGACTTAGAGACAGTGTAGTTGTGGCTTTTCAAACTTTAAAGTGCATTCAAATCACCACGGGACTAATTAGAATGCAGATTTTGATTCAGAAGCTTGGGGTGCAACCCAATATTCTGCATCTCTAGCAAGTTCCCAGGTGATATAGATGCTGTTTGTTCAAGGATGTGGTAGGCAGAGTAATGACTCCCCATAGACGTCCATGCCCTAATCTACCAGAACCTGTGAGTATGGTCGGTCACATGGCAAATTAAGGTTGCAGATAGAATTAAGGAGGTTGTTAGCCGATCTCGATATAGGGAAATTACTCTGGATTATCTCAGTGGGCCTAATATAATCACAAGGGTCCTTACACACAGAAGGAGGAAGCAGAGTGCTGGAGCCTTGCAATCTCTTTTATCGCTTTCTCAGAGCCAGAAAGACCTGACCAGCCATTTCTGGGTTTAAAGATAAAAGGGGACCATGGGTCAAAGAATGTTTTTAGAAGCAGGAAAGGGCAAGAAAAATTCTCCCCTAGAGCCTCCAGAAAGGACTGTAGCCTGCCGACACCTTGATTTTAGCCCCATAAGACCCGTGCGGACTTCTGAACTCCAGAACGGTAAGATAGCAAATGTGTGTTGTCCGAAGGCACTGCGCTGCGGCGATTTGTTGCAGCAAATCCCATCTGTTCCAGAGATGGGAGAACGAACGCTCTGGCCCACCCTTTGTGGAACAGCAGTCTACTGTCTCCCTCTAATATGGGGATGTCTTTCTCTTTCCCATCAACTATCCTCTTTTTAAAAAATATACCTTCCAGACAGCAGCTCTCTCTCCCCATACACACACGTTTTGGAGAAATTCTGTTCACTCAAGCCAGATTTTCTGAGAGAAAGTGCGATAAATCTGACGGTTTTTGACCCCAAGGAGCTGACAGAACTGTAGGAAAATAAGGCAAAGTCCTAAATAACAACCAACTCCACAGTCATGTTGACAACAAAATCCCCTCCGAGTCTCACCTGTTCTCCATCCTTCCTTTCAGTACAGGCCCCCTTAGCCTTTCAGCTGACTCTGGAAAAAGCCTTCTCACTGGATCCCCCGGCTTAGGTTCTCCTCTCTCCAATGCATCTTACACAATCACTGCACAATTAATCTCTCCAAAGTACCTGGGCACGTTCACTGAACTGAGGGAAGGGGCCCGCGATGAGAAAGGATTTGAAGAGAGGCAAGACAGGAAATGAATTTTGAAACAAAGTCCCAGAGGGAATTAAAAAAAAAAAGACATCAAAACCTGTGTGAGAAAGCAAGCTTTGAAAAGGAGGGAGTTTGGTCCTCTCTTCTTCTGAATTCTGAGAAAGGAGAAAAAGAGTAAAGGAAGGTGCAAGGAAAATTTGAGACTGTGAAGAGGAAAATTTAAGGACACTGCTGTATTTCCTCTGTGTGAGTGTTTTAGATTTTGCTTAGGGCTAAAGCAGTGGGGAAAGGTTTGGAGTGGCCTTTTGGGAATGTGTAGGAGACGGCGAGGTGAATGAAAGGACGCTCGCTGGGCGGGAGCGCAGGCCCACTGATGCCGGACCGCACGGAGCTGTCACAGAGCCAACGGCGTGGCTTTCCCCAGTGATGCTCGGTAAGCCAGGAGCAGGAGCAAAGAAAAGGAGTGATCCAAGGTCACAACACATCAGAAACTCAGTGGTAGATCCTAGGGCTCAGGGATGTGGGGGCTGAGAATCATTAAGATGCTGATGAAGGCATCTGTGGTCTGTGCAGGGGAATGATGGGCTGGGGGACTAGGGAGAGGCTAAGGGATGACAGAGTCCGTGGAGAACAAAGAGCAGATGTGTGTGTGTGTGTGTGTGTGTGTGAGAGAGAGAGACAGAGAGAGAGAGAGAGAGAGAGAGACAGAGACAGAGAGAGTGAGAGACAGAGAGAGAGAGAGACTGGATGAGAGAGGTGGATGATAAGAGGGATGCTGTGCAGCTGGGGACCGGCTGGGCATCTCTCTGTCTTCTCCATGTGGTGTCTCCTGGGGGCTAGTCTGGGATTCCTCAGAGCATGGTGGCCTTAGAGCAGATTGTTGACACGGCAGCCCTGAGCTCCGGCACAACTGTCCCAACCAGTGAGGAAGAAGCCGAATCACCTAGCTTCATAAGCCACATAGAGTCACCTCCTTCCTACTATCCTGGCCAAACAGTTCCAAAAGCCTACCCAGTTTAAAGGGAAGGGGCACAGACCCCACCTCTTAATGGGGCAGATCTTGACGTGGTCACTGGAGAATGCCATCTGCCTCAAACAGTTAAAAATAACAACCACTTAGATTTCTTTCCATCAATTCTGGGTCTGTATTTTGTCAATTCACTAAACTTTTGAGAAAAAAATAATTTAACAGTTGTTATAATACTAAGCAAAAATTGATAGCTTAAAAAAAGTTATATAACTTCTTTAATTCCTAAAAACTTCACTTGTTGTAGAGCAACAGATAACACACTCAAATGGACTTTTCTACTATCTAAAAAATCATAAAATTCAAGTCTGATGACCAAAATATCTTAAATCTTGTAACTAAGCCCATGATAAATTCTTCATTTCACAATTCTTACTTTTAATCAGACACTTCTAGGATATACACACCCACACACATTTCAAAAGATTGCTGTTAGGAGAAGTGGCCCCTCTAAGCTCTATTGAGACAAGCAGTGGGCTTCTCACACATTTCATTTTACCCACTGAGCTAGCACGTACTCAGTGTACACCTGCGTGTTTTCTATAATTGTGCTTGATTCTTCCTCATGTTTTCCAGAACTACTAGCAGACTTGCACATATTTTAGGGCCGGGTGAGCCCCTGAGGCCACTGGAAGTCTGTTTACAGCCAGCCTGTTACACCCGCCCAATTTAGGACTTAGGTAAATACTTTCTCTGAGGAAATCCATATTTGAATTTATTAGTGAAGACCAAAAAAAAAAAGGCCAGGTTATTTTTACAAGACGTTTGTTTTTGGTATTTAAACCAGAATAGAAAAGGGAGATCATTTTAATTTATCTTGTGCTTCTAACTTAAGACTATTCAGTAAAAAGCTTTTCTTTGGAATTTAAGGTCTCTACTTGGATGTGGGGGAAAGGGGATTATTGACATCCACTCTCCCTGTGGGTTTTTTCCCCTCATTCATTTACAGAACTTTTCAGATGAAGAGTACCATGAAAATGTAAGTCACTAATACCCTTTAATCAATACAAGAATAAAGGAGTTAATTACTCTTTAGTCAATACCAGAATAAAGGAATGAAGTTAATCTCTAAATTATATCAACCTTGGATATTTCTTCACTGTGGCATGAAGGAAGGAGACCATCTGAAAACCATGGAAACTAGGAATACACTCTGTCTTTGGGGGAAGTGTATTTGTTCACCCACATATCTTTTTTTATTTTAACAGAATTTATGAGTAAAAAAAAGAGAGAGACATGCTGATTTAAACAACCAGTAAAAATGATCACCTGACTGATGAGATCTTATTTTCCCAATGATTTTATGAGTTTGTTCATTTGCTTTTTCTCTGAAGGCAGTAAAAAGAGTTAAAGCTAGTCAGTGCTTTCAGTCTTAATCAAATAGCTAAAAATTACAACTTTAGCCAATTAAAAAAATACTAACAAATATCCATGGGTGGATGAGTGGATAAAGAAAATGTGTTATATACACACGATGGGATATTATTCAGCCCTAAGAAATGAAGGAGAAAACCCTGCCACACGTGACAACACAGATGAGCCTTGAGGACACGAGGACACTGTGCTGAGTGACGTTAGCCAGGCGCAGGACAAATGCTGCCTGATTCCACTCACATGAGGTGTCTACAATCGTCAAATTCATGAAAGCAGAGAGTAAAAATGGTGGTTGCCAGGGACTGAGGGGAGAGACTAATTCATGGGGAGTTGTTGTTAAACTAGTATCAAGTTTCAGTTGTGCAAGGTGATTTAGGTTTTAGAGACCTGCTGTACAACGCCATGCTTATAATGAATACTTATAATGAAGAAGGAAACCCTGCCGCATGTAATGAATACGTCAGGCCTTGTATGCCTGACGAGAGTGAATCTCATGCCAATGTTCTCACTACAATTAAAGACAAATGTTAACTTTAAGTTATGTAAATTGATCCCAGTCATCATTTCAATACAGCTTTATTGGTAATTATCTGCAAGGAGTGAGCGGCAGAGCTCTGAAGGGCCTGTAGACAGGGCAGCAACAGACATGCCGAACCAGTGAACAGTACAAGGACCTCAGAGAGGGTTTAATCAAATTCCTTTATTTTACAAGAAACTGAGCACAGAGAGGTTAGCTACTACATTTAGACTGAGGCAGCTGCTCGGTGTCAGGACTAAGGCTGCCGTGGCTCAGTCCCCTTTTGCGGTCCTGCAGGCACCAATGAGGTGGGAAGGAACAGGTTCATTCAGCTTTAGGGTTGGAGCAGGTTTGGAGTTCCTCTGCATGAATTCCTTCCTTTGGCAGGTAGGGAAACTGAGGCCCAGAGAAGTTACACAGTGTACCAGAGGACATACCGTTTTTTCAGTAGAATTACCTTGTTCTTTTGCTTCCTTGAATGTGGTTAGAAATAGAATGTACTTTTAAAAGAAACTGAAACCACTAACTCATGGTTTGCTCTGAAAGTTGAGAAGACCCCTTGTACTAGTGGCAGTATGACTCAGCTTACTAGGGGAAGGGACATAAATTCTAGAGTTTGTATTTTAATTTACTAATGGCTTGAGAACAATGGTTCTCAAACTTTTTATTAATTCTTGTCAATGAACATATAAACCATATGCTTTTCTCTTATATGTTTGAGTTCCCAAATAGGTGTTTCAATTGCCTTCCTAAATATACTGTTTTGTTATACTCACATATTGTGGCAGCTGTGGAAGTCTCCCACTATGGGAAGCACAACGGACTGCCAGCCCAGCTGTCCCCGCCCCCCGGGGGTCCACCAGTGCCATTGTACCCAGGGCGCAGTCCCCCCAGGATGCTCCCACTCAACAGCTGAGGTGGTGGGGTCTTCGGGGAAGCTCCTTTCCCAGGGATGCAGGAGTCCCCTAGCTGGCAGCTGTGGCTCACGGACCCCCATCACCCTGCAGAAACTTTCTCAGAACCACGCTACATGTTGAGGCTGCCTACCCAATTTTCCTTTCTTCTCCCTGTTCTCTCAGAGATGTAAGACCTGCATGGAAGCCTGCAGACTCTCCCTACTGGCTCATGCTTCCTTCCTCTTGTTTTTTTCTTTTATAAGCACTCCCCCCATGCTCCCGTCATATCATCTTGGCATCTGTTTCTTGGAGCATGCAGATGGACACTAATATGATTTTTCTCATTACTCCTGTCTTTTCCCTACTGACATTCTAAGGCTTGTCTCAAACCAGGAAGACATGCTCTGCTTCCTCCTCCTGTCTTCCTGACATCTGAGAATCGTCACTACATAATCTGGGCTCAATCCTTTAACTAAATATTGATTGCCAAATATTTGGGGACATAAAGACTATGACATTACTATTCTAAGAGCTATTAAATACACAAATGAATTAAAAAGTCCATTTGTGCTCATAAGGACATTGTACTCAAGTTGTGGAGAAATCACTACCAGAAAAAAAATGGGTTTAATAATAACACAAACAGTATACTTTTAAATGCTGAATCAATCAGTTTGGCTGCCTACCTACCTATCTAATCTATCCAGACAGATTTTTAGTGCTCAAGATCAGAAAGGAAGAAACCATTGTAGTCTTGCCATTTTTTTTTTCATGGGCAAAAGTTGTATAATTTAATATGAAGGATCACTGTGAGAAATAACTAGAATATTGGTGAAATACCCACAAATTCTGAGGGATTGCCAACAGAGGGAACTCTTTTTCTACTGCCAAAGGTTTTACTTTTTGACATGGTCTTGTATTCTTTATTTTTTTATTGTATTTTTTCCATTACAATTTATCCTCCTCATACTCCCTTGCCCCCCTGCAATCACCACACTGTTGTCCACAAGTCCTTTTTCCCTTTTGTTTTATCCCTCCACTCCCTAACCTCCCCCCAAGAGCTGTCATCCTGCTCTCCATTTATGAGTCAGTCTCTATTTTGCTTGTTAGTTCAGTTTGTTCATTAGATTCCACTTGTGAGTGAAATCATATGGTATTTGTCTTTCTCTGACTGACTGATTTCACTCAGCATAACGTTCTCCAGGTACATCTATGCTGCCGCAAAGGGTAAAAGTTTCTTCTTTTTTATGGCCAAGTAGTATTCCACTGCGCATATCTTTTGTATTCTTTAACATTAGTCATCTATCTTATATGTACCTCTCAGCCACAGTGCAAAAAGGGCCACAGTGAAAGGCTGGAAGGCGAGGGGGCATGAGAAGCAGCACAGAAACATTGTGAATTCCAATTGTCCAGCTTCTTAAAAGCAACGTGACACTAACCCTGCAATAGTAAATTTCTTCTTATCCCCTGAAACTGATGCTGACATTTCCATTTATTCATTCAGTTCCTTTAGACTCCTTGTCAGATCTAGTTGCCAAGCAACAATAACAGCAAGCTCTGTACATAAGCAGTAGGCAATAACTATTGTCAAATGTCTCTCCTTTCTCTGAAAGGGAAATTTAATGACTCTTTCCTAGGAGAAAATGATGACAAGAACCTGTCCGTTGTGAAACCTGAAAGCTGTGTGTGTGGCTTTGTGTTCTTGCTGTTTGAACTTAAGGATTGGGCTAAATTGACTTAAACACCCCTAAAAACGGATGCAGTTAAGATGTGCCACCAAAGCTTACATGGTTCGTTCTTTTAAAAACAATTGTATGTCATTAAAACTTGTCCCAAGTCCCATGGAATGAATTCTCTATTAAATGGAGTTAATATTTTAAAGCTGCACAATGACAGGTTTCTTTTGCACTTCCTCTGGTCCTGCTGAAATCTCTATTGTCAGATCCTTCAGTTTTTCTGACCATACTCCATCCAACATAAAGATTTGAGCTATATTTCTGTACTAGGTGAAATAACAGATCAAAGCATTTGCAGGAAAAGAAGAAAATTGGGCATGGGCTGACCTGTGGTGGGCAGACTAGAGGACACAGAGTCTTTCTCAGTCAACAGCAAAAATGCTGAGACCCCTTTCTGTTCCCACTGCGGACAAGAGGCTCTTCTCTCCTCTTCTATTCCTCCCCCATTATTTTAATGATCCTGTATGATTATTGTTTACAGGGAATTGACCTTTATAACGCTACCAGCTCTAAAAGCTATTCACAGCAATGGCACGGCTCAGCAAGGATATTCTAGACCGAGCTATTCCTCATTTCCACAGCACCGCATTTTCTCGCCTCACTTTACTCGTCTTGAGTCTCAGCAATAGCTGTCACAGTTTGAAAAAGTCCAGTTTCACATGCTTTTTCTTATTGGGGCTTTTTATTTTGTTTTCTTTCTAATATCAGATCTATGTGAATTTATATTTTGAGTGCCAAACAAAAATGTTAACTGGAGCTCCTTTTCTGCTTTTTAAATCGTAAAATAAGCAGATGAGCTCCCCCATATCCTTTATAGTTTATACGATTAAGAGTTCATAAAGCAGCTTCACATTTATTACTGAACCAATAACTTTGTTAAGTAGGCATTATTATCACATCCAATCTACAGAGTACTGAACTGAGGCCCCTACAAGTTAAGTGACTTGATCCAGGCTTCCCAACTAGTAATTGAGGAGCTATAATCCTGCTTCTGTTTCCAAAGTCCATGTTTTTCCCCCGACTTTACCTCCCTGGAGCTTACTTCCCAAACATACTGGGTTTCGGAAATATTAACCCCATTTTACCTCATAAGGATCCCCTTTGCTTTCCATCACCAAATTTTATTGCTGAAGTGTGTTCTGTCGAAACTGATTTATAATAATGCATGAAAATATCTAACTAAAATTTTTATTTTGTCTATGCTAGTTCTAATAAACCTTTCTTATTCAGTTGAGAATTAACATTTAAAATTTTGTAAGTCAATTCAGCTTGGTACCATAGTGTTTCATAGGAGAAATAATGAAATAGTCACTACTGTGTTCTATCCTTAGCTCCTCTATCATTTTCTAATGTTGAATTTCTTTAAAAATATGTCATTTAGATAAGAGCTCTGCAAGTGAGTATGCCCTAAATATAAAGCTCAAAGATTTTTTCTAGTATCTCTTCTTAACAAAACTAGACACTGGAATTCCTTCCTTCCTTCCTTCCTTCCTTCCTTCCTTCCTTCCTTCCTTCCTTCCTTCCTTCCTTCCTCCCTTCCTTCTTCCCATTCTTTCCCTCTCTCTCCCTCCCCCCCTCCCCCCTCCTTTCTTTTTTTCTTTATTATTATTTTTTATCACAGTGGGATATGACTATTTACTCACCAAAAGACATCACTTGTTACTGTGAAACCTATTTGTGGCTACTTATATTTGATAAGCATCCCATAACCACGCTGATTTTTGGCAGAATCACCTAAGTAACCTTAGCTTCTGTTTCTAGAAGCAATTTAAAGCAATTCAAAACTTGCTTTATTTATTAGCAAAGAGAGGACTAAAATGAGATGACATTTTCATTAACGTATTATTTCAATTTTCAAGATGCTTCAGATCTTGCAAAATATCCTAAATGGGAAATGCAGTCTCTAAAGAACTTAACTATTCAAGCAAGCATGTTCATTCATCCAATGTCCATTCACTTATCTGATTCTAACTGGGGGCCACCTAGGTGAAAGGCCCAGTCCCTGTCCCCAAGGAGCAGATAATCTTACTGGAGGAGACAGACAACCGACAATCACAGTGCAAAAAGTAACGGCTGCATGCGGAATGCAGAAAACCCCACGGAAGCTGAAAGGAACTAGAAGAAGTACAGTAAAATTCAGGAGGGGCAGAAGGAAGGAGAAAGGAGCATCTGAAAGGTTCCTAACAGGGAGGTGAGTGAGGGTTGGGTCTGTGAGGAGGACACCCCACAGAGAGAAAACTGCCTTTGCAAAGTGCTGGAGGCGGAAATGTTCAAGGTCAGGATGGCGGCTGCAGGCGGTGTGTGCAGAAGTGGCAACAGATGAAGGTGTAAAAGCAGATGGGGGTCAGGTCACACTGGAGATGGATCACACATGTCACACTAAGGAGACTGAACTTCGACTCCAACAATATTTCCAATTTAAATCCCCACAGTTATAATCCAATAATATGAAGATACTTGAAAATAAAGCAGTCACAGTGTCAACTGTAAATTTCAGTTGCGTTAGATATTAAACCTTAAGTTATTAGTTTTTCCTTTGAATTAAAAGCTGCCTGAGGACAGAAATTATTTCCTCATCAAAGCACCTACTCCTTTTCAATCCACCCAACAGTGGGCCCACTATAGATAACTGCTGAGCTCATTTCGTGGCAAGGCTTTTATTGAGTGTTTAATTTCCCATAGCATCCGACTAGCTATTGTATACGAACACTACACAGATCTGTTCTCAGATATCTAGAAGCTTATAATTTATAATTTAAAACACAACGGTTGTTATTATTCTTAATTTTCAGAACTAAAATGTCATTGCTCTGTGTGACAGATTGAGAAATAAACTAATCATAAAAAGGCCATAAAAGCTAATAACTAAAGGAAATAAATGTACTGAAATAAATCAGTATAAAACTGTAAATGATCAGAATTTTCAGTTGTCTATTATGATTTATTTATTGAGTGAGAAATCTATTAACCTTTTGACACAGGAAGATGGAATTTACTAATTGAGTTAGAGGTGCTCTTCTTCCATTGTCATGTGGACTGATAATATTTACAACTTAAATAGAACCCTCTCTCAAAACAATGCCAACATTTTGATAAGTTACTGAAGTGGGATAGCAAAAACACCACCTACTCTCAGTCTTCACATGCATATGTGACACTGACCGTGACAGGCAGGTAATGTGGTACCTAACGCTGACGCACGGGTGTTTACCCTGACCCTCTGGGGCACGTGCTGACACATCAGCCATCGTCCTCCTGTTGGCCTGATGCCACCTTTGTTTTGAACAAGACACTCTATCTTTGCTGAAACTACCACATTGGCCCGTCTGATAGTTATAATTTGCAGAGAATCAATTTCTAAGACTGATAGTTTAAAGGGCTTTTCCTCCCCACAGCCCACCTTTAGAAGCTGTTCAATCCCTCCATCAACAGACATTTGGAAAGGGGCCAATCTCTGGTTAGCAGTGTGGTGCTGGGCACAGTTTCTCAAACTGGGGAAAATATCTCCCCTGAGAATATGACCATAAATCTGGGAGGATATGAAGCCACGATATAAAAAGGTGTATCTTTCTGCCACGGTGTGCTCAATGGTCAATAAGTAAAAACGGTTTGGTATTAAAATAATATATGGAATATAATGAATAAAAAATGTGCATCCATTTTTTTAAAAGATTTTATTTATTTATTTTCAGAGAGAGGGGAAGGGAGGGAGAAAGAGAGGGAAAGAATCATCAATTGCAAGAGATACATTGATTGGTTGCCTCTTGCTGCAACCCAGGCAAGTGCTCTGACCAGGAATTGAACTGGCAACCTTTTGGTTCTCAGGCCAGCGCTCAACTCACTCAGCACCAGCCAGGGCAAAAAATGTGCATCAATTTTTAAGGTAACAAATAAAACTCCAAAAAAGGTGCATGTTTGTGGAAGCTGATTTTATCATGTCCCCAGAGATTTGGGGTGACAAGTTTGTTATGACCTTGACTTTTACCTCAAGCCTCTGTGTCCACACCAAACAGGAAAGCTATTTAATATGAAGATTTAAAAAACATATAGCATAGTGGCTGACAGAGCCAGGGTATCTTTTAAAAAAAAATCACTCCAAGTCACGCACCTACTTAAAACCTTTCAACAGCCACTTCTGCCCTTTGAATAAAGCCCTTCATGGCTCTGTCTCAGGTTCTAAACCCTCAGGGCATGGGCCCCCTTTGGCACTCTGGGGAAGTCTATGTGATCCTTCTAAGAATAATGTCTTAAAATTCGTGAAATAAAACACATCTGATTACAAAGGAAACAATTCCCATTGAAATAAAGTTGAAATATTAATGAAAAAACAAATTTGTCCTGTGGTACTATATGTGCTTCTCTATCAATATCAAATAACAACACGGTGCAGGCTCTCTAAG
Organism: Phyllostomus discolor; assembly: GCF_004126475.2. NCBI lineage: Eukaryota > Metazoa > Chordata > Mammalia > Chiroptera > Phyllostomidae > Phyllostomus > Phyllostomus discolor. The sequence goes on from NC_040906.2 coordinate 29,276,033, forward strand.
TACAGTAATTGTGGAGTAGTGACGAACAAACAATATTCAGGAGCTCTGCTACAAATGGAATTGGACATGAAGAAACCAGTGATTTTCAGTCGTGAAAGCCACAGGTACTCCTGCTACTACTGCTACTGTGGGTGTTTTCTCCTTGGCCTACATTTCTGATGGAAGGAAATGCTAAATTTCACGTAGGTGTTAGTGAAGACGAAAATGCATTTTTCCCACCCAAGTTCACGGAACCCTAAATTCTACCCCTGGATCCATCAGAGGTCCAGGAACAGAGGTAAAGGGCCCACACTCTGCCAACACTGGCTGCTGCCTCACTCTCCGGCCTCCCCTCATGTCGCCGTCCCTTCTGCCTCCCACCCTGCGGTCCCACTGTTCCCTTGCTCTTCACACACATTCAGCGCGGTCCCCCTGGGCCATCTGCTTTTGCTTTTCCATCTGGAGTGCTTTGCCCTCAGATCTTTGCCTTTGTTTTATCTCAGCTCAAATACCACCTTCTCCAAGAGGGCTGTTCTGACCAGCCCCATCTAAACTGGCCATCCACCCCTGCCGCCCTGCTTTCCTTGTGATAGTTATCACTCTCTGAAATGACTGTGTTCCTCTAAATGTTCTTGTGTTTGTCCTCCGATTCCCTCCCTAGAAAACGAGCTCTGGGGAGCAGGGACCTCATCTACATGTTTAGGACCACATTCCCAGCATCTAAAACAGTGTTTGGCACAAAGAAGGGGTCTGATACATGTTTGCTAAAGGGAAAAACAACAATAACAGAATTCCGCAAATGCTACTTCTCTCATTCTTCACTATTTTAGGTGCAATGGGGATGCACAGGGATGAGAGACAAACCCTGCCCTTCAGCAGTTACAGACTGGGGGAGGTGCACAGTGGCCACGTGGAAGGTGGACGGAGTTCCAGTCCAGGCCATCCCTCTCTGCTGTGGGACCAAGGGCAAATCTCTTCTAGGGCGTCAGTACCCTGGTTCCAGATGAATGGGTTGAGGAGATTTACCCGTTTGGTTTCATATGGTCTATAGTTTATGATCATTTAGAGCTAACAGTGCAAGATAGCATATGTAGCCAGTGCCTGTGACCTACGTAGAGGACAGACAGTTCACAGAGGAGGACAAGACTTGGAAGGACTCTGAAGTGTAGTCAACCTCCAGCAAATGAGAAGGGGGATCTTCAGAGTCATGAACTCTCAGTGGTGAAAGAAACTTGAAAGGCTACACAGCATGACCCCTGGGTGAGGCTTTGGATGTCTCTGTATGAGACCATTTCCGAAGATGTAACATAATACTCCAGCTCCTAGGTGCAGCCAGCATGGAGGCTAAGAGTATGGACTGTAGAACAGCATTGCCTGGGTTCAAATCCCAGCTCTGTTGCTTACTACTTCTTATGTCAATTTAGACAAATTACCTCTCTGTGTCTCATCCCCTCCTCTGTAAAACGAGAGTAACAACAGTATTAACTTTATGGAGTCAAGCTCAGATGAGAAAAGTGAATTCATATGCTTAATATACATTCAGTAAATAGTACTTATGGTTCTGCTGAATGGTTTCCTACTGTGTCAAACTTACTACATATCCCCCCCAAACCGTTTTCTGCTTTCCCGTTGAAATTTAAATTTTATGGGCTGGAGACAACGGTTTGGAGTTCCTGCAAGCCTACAGGCAACTTTCTCTTACCTTCTCCTTGACATTCACGTGAGTATTGAGCTCGGCCATCTTGTTTCTAGTGGAATAAGCCCTATAAAGAAGGGAAAAAAGATTAACTTAAAAGTTTTAAAATTGATTTCCCACTGTGTTATTTTTATGCTCTCTTCCAACACAGTAAACAATTTCATTCAGATATAATCATAAATAACATTTTGGAATGTAAAAATACTTTCAAGCTAAGCACTTGTCTTATATATGTTCTAAAAGCATGTTACAGTAACTCTGTAAGACAATGTAAAATATTTTATTCATACTGTATTGACATGAAAAATGACAAAGATAGGTATGCACACCCAAACTGTGTTTCTTCTTTTATGTAAAAGAAGGGTGGTGAAAGCCGTGAGAGGAGGAAAAGTGTACCTGTATTAACTAAGCATTGCCATTACAGCCCTTACTCTCCCAGAGCTTTTATCAGCCTCTAAATAATATAACAAGCATTTATTGAGTCTTTCCTGCATGCATTTAAGCACATCATGCACTTGAGGAAGAAACAGGAGAAATGATTCCAGATTTAAATATAAGAAACACTGTATATAGTAGCGTTAAAACTTGCTTTTTCACCTGGTAACGTACCATAAACACCCATACCTTCACCATATTTTTGATGACCATAAATTCGTAATCTTGAGTTTCAAAAGGACCCTTACGACTGCCCATCAGACTTCTGTTTCCCTAAATTCTTTAGGGTTTCTGCCTTTCATGTCCAAGCTTCCTTGTGAAGTAGCCCATTCTGAAACGTATATTCTTAACATCAAGCCGTGGTGTTTTCCTTCTTATCTGTTCTAAATATTTCACCATTATTACGGAGCTAGATCTTACGTTTTTAATAGTTTCATCTATTTTTGAAATAGAATATAAACGACTTAAGATGAGTGAACGTATTGGTTCCGATTAGCAGCTAGACAGGCCAAGATACCAGTATACTAACTATTTGAATATTTCATGCTTTTTGTCAATCAAGAACCAGTGAAACACTCTCCTACATTCTTTCTGATTTGTTACAAAGAGCGTATCTACAGTGGACACATTTTTCAGGGTAACTTGCAAAAATTCTCAGATTTCTCCTCATCATTTTCTCTTAAACTTAGATCTTCAATAAACTAAATTCAGATCCATTGCCTTTGGTTGATTTAAGGACGAAAGCTTGTCAGTAGGTACTCTTAACTCTAGTACCACTCAAACAGGAATCCACATAGGTAGATTATTATATATTACCAAATATTGGGGACAGTGAGGTTTTACTTTTATAATTTTCCAATGAAAGAGCCACGGACAGACACATGCCTGTGGGCACAGGAGCAGGAGAGACCCTGTGTACTCCATCCCCACTGCGGCAGCTCCTTCCCAGGCACCCTGCTGAGAGTGCCCGTCCCACTAAACACCCCTCCCATTTAAATAACTCCCAACTGATGAATTTTGCATACGACCTGACATATGGGAGAGAGTAAATAATACTAGCTGGCAAGTGGTATCATTCCCATTTACTCCTGCCCCTGAGAGTTACTAGTAGAAGACAACAGGATTATTTTCGGATTGTGTGTCCCAGTGAACAGAGATCACGTGTGAGGTATGAGGACAAATAACCAGGTGTTGCTGTTTACCAGCCATGCAGGAGAAGTGAAACCTTTGATCAGCCATCACAATGCCTGCAAGATGGTCTATAATCACGCTACTGGGAGAACTTTGGATGGTGGATTTCCTTATTCACACAGAAGTTTTGGCATTGTGTATACACTTTATATTTTGGGGAGCTTTCTGTGTGTTCTCGTGTATGTATCAGTAGATAAGAGAGTCAGATGGGGGAGGAAGTGAGGGAAAGAAAGAGAGATATGGGTTACGCCTGAGGAACTGTAAAGGATCGAAGGTGACAGCTGGATTTGGCGCTACGGTTGGCATGGATCTGTGAGTCGTGGCTCCTCTTGTTAGACTAGATTAGCTAAATCTTCTGGACACCTCTAATCTTGCCATTGTGGAGATCTGTGAAATCTGAGAGAAAAGGTTTATTGTTTTTGTTTTGCTTTGATGTCTAGGATCTGGGTATGCAGCATTTTGTAAAGCTAGTATGTTCTAATCCGCAGAGGTATGAGGGAGGAATTCCACTGAGAACAACAAATTTCTGAGATGGCAGCACTGAATGGTGAGCTACAGTCATAGGATGAAAAAATGAATGCACGTATATAGTATTCATAGGGCAATATACACACACACACACATTCATACACAAGGTCTGTCCAGAAGGTATCCAGCCATGTAATATGAAAAGCAGAGACATTTAATTAAGACATAAGATACAAGAAACAATGTACAAAGGACAATGATGCCTCAGTCGCCTCCAAAGTTATGGCCTTCTTGAGGCCATAACTTCCAGGTATATCAAAAACTAAATTCTCGAGGAAATCTGGTTCACTGGTAGCAGTTTGAATCAAGTCATTAGCAACTGCAGCACGATGTTCCTTTTGCTCTGTAGCAGAAGCTGCAGACTGCATTTTGGAAGGACATGTTTCATGCCAAGATGCTGCATCAAAATCTTGACACAGTAGTTTTTGGGATCCCCAGATCAGCTTCTGGTTCTCACAGTGTGAGTTGTTGATCTTTGTTGATTGCAGCCCATACACATTCAACATTCTCAGGTGTTCTGCTTGTTGCAGGCCTTTCAGAATGTGGATTGCTTGAACAGATTCTCGACCATCTTTGAAGCATTTGTGCCACACTTGTATGTGTGCCGCACTCATTGCATCATCCTCGAAAGCCTTCTGAATCACCCGAATAATTTCTGCAGAGAAATGTTCCAGCTTAACACAAAATTTGATGCAGACTCATTGCTCTACTCCCTCAGTCATTTGGAATGCCATGGCCACACAGTACACATGCTCACTCAATGGTGTCTACCGTCCACATTGACTAGTACAGTGAAGTTGTCATTGTTCACGCATGCTCATTCCAGTCCACCCTCCTTGGCTGTCAGGTTACATCGGTGTTGTACAAACCATTCTTGTTATATTAACAATGGCTGGATTTTTTCTGGACAGACCACACACACACACACACACACACACACACTTCCTTAGCAATTCCCTTTCTCTTCAATCCCAAAGTCTGATTCAAAGAAAGCTCTTTTTTGGTGGTGATACCAGTAAGATTAATTACAACATTATTTTTTGTGTGGAAGAAAAATGTTGGCTATGCGGCTAGAATAAGGCTATTACAGGTTTCTCAGATAGGAAGCTAAGATAAAAAATAATTATAAGGCGTTGTTCGTTGCTCATTTGACTCTTCAATTTACTTCTCCTATGTGGAGGACTGCTTCTGCAGCCTCTACCTTCCAGGTGAATTCTAATGCCCTCTATGTATCGAGGCTTTCTCTTGGCTGGCAAACCACAGAGGGATTGGAAAATAAGCTCCAGCTATGGACACTAGATGAAGGATTTTAATGTAAACAGAACATGAATCCAGTGGGCCTTAAAGAATTAGGAATTTAACTGGCCAGATAGTCAAATTGGGTTCTATTGATAAGGACAACTGCTAGGGAAATGATGGAACAAGAGAGGATGATCACAGTAGTCCTCGCTGAGTGTCCAAAGCCCCAAACTGGCACTAGCCCCTCCAGCATATTCAAAAGCACACCTCGCACCGACATAGCGTTGCATGCTCTCGATGTTCCCTGAGCCTCTGCCCTATGACAATGAAATTGTGCTGTGCCCCTATCCTTATTGGATTCTGTTGTCTGCTAGGTACTATATCGAGACAGATCAACTCAATTTGAATCTTAACTGTTTAATTTAGATGGCTAGGATTTTTGCCTCCAGGAAACCTATTGTCACTCCTTCTCAACTGACAGGCCCAAAGTTCAGCCGCTTGAAAGCCCAGCCCTCAGAGTTGCAGACCCCTGGGTTAACCTGAGAAGCCTGCAGTGCTGGGAGTGAGTGACAGGTGTCTGGGGCCACAGACCTCCTATTTCCCTCACATCATGCTTGGTCACCATGTGTGACAGGCTGTCACTCCTGGACGTGACTGATGCCCATATCCTAACAGAGCTCAATTACAAGAGCTTTACATCCACAAGAAAGGTGTTGAAACTTCTTACTTCTTAGGAAAGAGCTTGGTTTCTAATTCCTATTATCACTTAAGAATGTTCTTCAAACCAATCAATTACTGAGGTCTAACTATCTAAATCTACAGTACATGTTCCAGGTATATCAAAAAATAAATTTAAAATTAAGATAACCAGAAATATAAGTCCTGATACTGATGGAACATTTCCATAGCTTAGGTATTATTTGAAAGATTTTTCCTCTAAATTTATTTTAGTTTTCACTAATAACATTACAAACATATATAGCTGGCATTTAAATTATATATATCCTAGAGAAAAAGAAAGATCAAGAAATTGTAGACTGAAATTTTATTTATGAAATAACCGATTAATCTTACTTCTTTCTATATATATTTCATAGTCAAAACCTTATTACAAAAAATATGAATCCCAAAGAAAAGAATTTCACCATTTATCATTAATATATCAATCTATATACTTCTCCAGTGGAAAGTTAATAAACCACAAATATGGCTACCACCAATCAATTCATGCACAAAGTTATGCAAACTGAATTACTCATTATGCAAAAATATTACTTAATATGCATTAATGCCAGTCAGAAAATTTATTAGTGTATGACAAAGACAAATATTCTTTATGAAAAATAAAACTAAATAGTACAAATTCTGGCAAATATGTTTCTTTCAGCACTTCTAATTAATGCAGTACAATGAAGTTTAATAATATATGACCATGTGATTAACAGTTTAATATATATATTTACATTTCTCATGCAATAATTTAAATATAAAAAGTTAGAACAATGTATTAAAATGCCAAATTGCATTCTGACTTCCCTATTACTGCTTTTCCTCATGCTTTGTTGTGTAGGTAGTAATAAAGTTTCACTTTCATTTCTCCAAAACCTATTCCTGCTTTTGGATTCACTTTCTTGTTCTCAGGTATTACGTCACTTTTCTTGACTTGGATTATGGAACCAGAAGAAATACATAAGCAAACTTAAAAAAATGATTTAAAATAATAACTGGCACATTTATGGAGGAGCACTTGTAACCGGCCAGGCACTCTGCTAAGTGCTCAACACAGTTTTTCATTTAACCCTCATACCCCACATGAAACGGAAATCACGACTCCCCCCATTCCTGGGCGTGGAAGCCGAGGCACAGAGAGTCAACCACTAACCCAGGGACCCTCGGTCAGGGGCAGGGCCAGGACTCCCCCGCAGGCAGCCTGATCCGGGGGCCCCAGGGTAGCGCCTCAGAACCATCATAAACAAGGCATGGGCCTCGCTGCAGCAAGAACGCCGCAAGGAGAATCCAGCTGACCCCAGGCACCCTGCCTTCTCAGGCCGGGCAGGCATGAGACGTGCAGGCCATGTACACATACACAGGGCACGCAAACAGCAGAGCAAACCACTGACCTCATACGAGACCGGTAAGGAACAAAGCAGCTATAAAGAAATGACTGTTTTCCTACGGCTTCCTCCCTCAGGTGAGAGTGCAAAACACTGCATTTAGTGGGCCCTCGGCCAACAAATTGTTTCCTCGGTTCCGCAATGCTGCCCTGGGGCTCCATGACAGTCCAAGGTCTAATGTTTAACCGCTTCTCCTTCCTCAATGGAAGTAATTACCTCGTCTATGTATCTATCTGACTTTGGCACAGCCCAGACAGCGCCGTGACCCATGGGGTCTTGAGGCGTTTTCTCAGGGCTGCCTCAGAGGGGAGGCATCAAGAAGTCGACCCTAGGCTGTGACAGGAGGATCAGCAAAAGGCCTCTCAGTCACGACAGGGCCCAGCAGTGTCCCAGAGGGCCGATTCCCAACCTAGAATACACAGCTGAAGAGACATCTGCGTCTTCACACGTCTCACATCACGCTATGATCTCTGGAAGAAGGCACAGTATCACAGATTATCTTATTTTGTTCTCGACAGCCATCAATTGGCCCTGCACAGAGAGCAGCGCTCCGAGAGAGTGGGAGGCAGGAGGTGAGTGTTGGTGGAGCTGAGGCTGCGCTTCTTGTCTGTGAGGGGCACCGTGAATCCTGCCAGGACTTGGGGTAGAGGTTCTAGATTGTCACAGTCTAGCATGAAGGCCTCCTTGGGTCTCCAGCGGTAGAACAAAAGGTTGGAGTCGTAGGGGCAAAAAAATAATTTTACTTCTACCCTTCTGAGTTCTTAGATGAGACCCCTGTAACAAAAGGCAGATTCACAAGGAAAAAAAAACACCCAAACAACTTTATAGACACGTATACTTTATGTGTACCTGGGAGATATTATACAAAAACAAGGAACTCCTGAGATGGCTCAGAAGTCAGGATTAAATACCATATCAATAGGGAAAGAAGGTGGAGGGTTAGTCCCTTAGGGGAGAATACACGATTTTTTTGAAACATGCGTGTGTCCTTAGAGGTACAGATGGGAGGTATGAGGTTCGTAAAAAAGTGTGTCTGGCTGTGGCATCAACTTCTATATCCTTTCCTGTGACAAGAGTCAGTTCTCCTTGGTTGGTGAAACTCCGGGGAGAGGATTTATGACAATTAAGTTCCTCTCGGAGAATCTGTCTTTAGGAAGATCAGGGGAGTTCAGGAAAAGCTCCTCTCTGCGTTGTCTGTTTCTCAAATGCCTTCTGCTCACAAGAACCCATATGTCAAAGCGGCATATTTTGGGCAGCACATCCTGACCTCTTGCACTCCTGCTGTAGAGTGGCGTGTTCTCTGCCCTTCAGAGCACGTGACCCCTGTGGTCCTCTTCAGCTCCCAGGTGTTACAAGTCTGTAAGGGCCCTGGGAGTGACGCTTAGCAACTAGGGTAGCAGAAGAAAGCTGAAGAGTCAACTTAAAAAAAAAAATAAAAGGAGTGGGCATTGTCTCCAATGTACTAGGCTATTTCCCTGTGTGGATGAAGAAGGGGCCACACACTAAACCTGACAGGCTCAGGGGAGGTCTGCATGCGGGCCTTATAAACTCAGAGGCAGGATGTAACCACGTAGGGATGGTCTGAACACACAAATTCCTAACTAAGAGCGAGACAGCTGGGTAGTCACGTCCTAGGCCTGTAGCTTCCTTGACAAAGGTCAGTTTTTACGTTAAATGAGCCTGTCTATTGTCTTTCTGCATCTAAGATAACATCACCTCTGGAATGGCAGAGTAATCTCCTTTTCCAGACCCCTCAGGGCACACCCACTACACCCGGAGCAGGGGACCTCAGCTGAGTGCTATAAATGTTAATTGTTAACTACCCTGTACCCACCAATGTAAAAGAAGTGCGTGTCTCTCCATTTGACTCTTTTGTCCAATCTCAGAGACTTCCCTGTTGTGCTTTCCCCCACCTCCCTAATCTACCACCTGTGGACGTCACTCCACCCTCCTCCGTCTCCTCCTTAGATTCCAATGTGCAGAGTGAGCTGTAAAACAGCCATTCTCTGGAGCATTACCTCAGTCCCTTGAGATTGTGCCTCCTGGCAATTGTAAGTCAGTTTGGCTCTGATAAACTCATACTAAGTCTCTTCAGGTCTGTGGGTTTCTTACGTCGACATCTGTAAAATCACCTTTAAACTCGTCATGGACTAAATGTTCAGTCGCCTAGCACAATCATGGCCAGCTAAAAATAGAAAGTGTTTTTCTGTAAAATAGGGACTTTGTTTGAATGTAACATTATGTAGGTTTTCTGTTGTTTAACTTTTCCATTGCCTCACCCCTCTCCTGTTTTGTACTCTCTTCCCTTTCCCTCAATTGCTTTGCCATTATTTCTTATCTGGTCTTGCAATTACTGAGGTCTCTTATATTCCAAGCACTTTAGCCCTTTCTTCTGTGCTTTAACTCCCACAGTTTAATAAAAGTTCCTGGGCATGCCTTGTTCCTCAGAGGGAAGTTGCTTCAATTATTAAGAACGAGGACACATAAACAATGAAACGCAGAGTGATGACTGAAATATGATTTTCATATAGAGCTGTTTACCTAGGCTTTTTTGTTTAGTTTGAAGGGGAAAAAAGCCTCAAGGTTGCTTATGTATTCAAAGACACTTCAATGTTCTAAACCCTCTGTTAGAACAACCTCACTGGAAAGCATTTTAAGGGCAAATGTCAGACAAAAATTTCACATTTAAAAGCCCTGGCTCTGCCTCTTTAGAAAAGCAGGGTTAGCCTTTGGTTTAGAAATGTCATTGCTACTAAGTTCTTTGTCGTGGGAAGAAAGAAAATTGAATGTTTTATTTAAACAGGTCATTAACAGTCAATACTTATTTGAAAAGGCCTGCTTCCAGAGGCAGATAAAAGCTCCCAATCACTAAGAATATCACTTGAGCACATCTAGGGCAAGATGTGCTGATGCGAGTTTCAGACCTTTGTGAGAGCAAGTCTTCACTCAACGCACCGGAGTGCGTGTGTCAGAGGCACAGCCACCGGAACCACACGCCCTTGTGCTTGCCGCACACACAGCGAGGCGAGAGCAGCACAAAGCACGCTGGATGGCAGGCCCGCTTTGAATTTTCCATTTTAGCGCTGGCAAGTGCGTATGAATGAAGATTAACCATTTTTGCATAAAGTGCCAAACCACCTCCCCATGGCAGCAGAATGCAAATGGGAGCAAAAGAGCAAAGGAGGGCTAAAATAAATGCAGTGGATCTCAGGCGCCGCAAGCAGCGGGGGGAGGGCGCACGCAGGCTCTATTAGCATTCATCTACGGCATGGTTTTTCTATTTAATTTGAAATTATTTCATTTCATAGGTCTCTGACGTGTTGAGAATATAAATAAATGTCTTTTTTTTTTCCAAGTGACCCAACGCTGGCTCCTGGGAAGCCCTGCCTCTGATGGCTGGGCTTTCGAGCAAACATGTGTTTCCATAGAGATGTGGGTGGCCCGGGCCTGTGCAAGTTCCCTCTTGTATCAGCAATTTAATTATGGTCAGTTCTTTCGAGATGCTGTGATGTCAACTCACATCTTTAAAACATGCCCATCCTCAGAGATGTCTTGGGAAAGGAAAAGGGGAAGTGGCCAATGTTATGAGATTCAGCGGAATAAATCCCACCCTCTCCAAGCACACCAGAATGGGCTCTCTCCCAGCAGATCCCATCGCCTGCTGAGGAAATCCCAAATCCCCAAGGGGTTCAGACAAAAGACCAAGCACAGTTCTCCTTCACACCCCAGAGCAGCAAGCACCTCACCACAAACTCTCCAAATGTTGAAAAAGAAATATGCGCTCGTTTCGTCTTTCCTTCCCCCAGCTCTCCAACTAGCTACGCGCAATTCCTACGGAAAGGGCCGTGTTTTTTCCTATTATCTGACATTTACTGAACATTACAATGCGCCAGGCTCTATGGGGAATTCTGGCAACGGTCACAAAGTAACACTTTTTGAACAGTGCACCCAGCACTGCTCTAAGCACTTTCCATGTACTATCTCAGTTAATTCTCCTAATAACCCCATGGAATATGTTATCCCAGAAAGCTAAGTACATACTCAAGTCACAGAGCTAGAAAGATGCTGAGCTGAGAACTGGACTGGACCTCCTGGCTCCAGAGCTCTTGCCCCCAAAGGAGTGTATACCGTTGGACGGAGACAGATGTGTACATAAACACACAAAAAAGACTCAGGAAATGAGAGTTGGAATTGACCTAGCTCAGGGCTCGGGGCGCAGCAACACTGGGGCTGTGATCTCCCCAGCTCATAGGTCTCCCCATCGCAGAGACCAGGTATGACTGAGGGTTAGCGGCAGTTTCACAGGTAGCGGGTTGGGGAGGTGGGCAGAGGCTGCATGATTTTAAAAACGTTTTCTAGCATCTTTTAAGGGAAAACACTGCATATTCATCCCCAAAGAAAACACACACTGTGGTTCTGCAATAAATCTAGACTGGCAAAGAGAAATCCTGAGAAAATCTGGCAAACAAGAGCTATGCATTCAGAGCCAACTCTGGGCGCTCATTTGTCATGGGATAAACGTGTGGTGGAGGGAGCCATCATCGTTGCAGGGCGCATTCTGGCTTCAAAACCCTCTGTTCCGACAAACTCACAACATTCCTAGTTCATTAAGCCGGAACTCTCTTAGTAAACATTTAATGATGTTCTCAAAGTAGCAGAGAAAGTCAGGTTCTTCCTACTTCCTTGAAATGTCACTGGCACAGGCTGAATACAAACAGTATATGATGTACTAATTCACACGGTGAAAGAAATACTAGGGAATGAGGCAGCGCCTTGGCATCCAGCAGCAGAGAACTCCCTGGCAGCCAGCCCCCTGCCCCGTGCCTCCCCCCACCTTCCGTATGCCTCTTCCCCCACCCATCAGTGTGCCTCCCAAGGTTTTCCAACAAAATCATCCTCAACTCACTTTTGAAGGTTTCCTGGTGTTCCAAATTAGGAATCCCAGCGCACAGCCCAACGACTGGCTTTCTCAGTAGGCAAAAGAGCCCTGTCCCCCAGCTGGCCCCATTTACGAACTTGGCTTTTACTGTGACCAACAAGTCATCTCAAAAGTGACGCAGACAGAGCCAGAAACCTGGGTAGGTGGCAGGATGCTGGGTGTGGCAGAGAAACCTGCTGGTGGCCTCAGGCACCTGAGGCTCAGAGAGACTCACCTTCGGGGAAACTGCTTGCTCCCTTTTGGTAAAACTGCCCGGTGCGCTTGCCTCCCAGCCCGTTAGTGAGTGCCCAGTTCTTCCCTCTTCTTATCTTGGGAAAGCCACAGCGTTAAGACTGAATTGGCAACCTTTACACTGCTCCGGAGGCTGAGACAGTACAGGCCGGGGCTGGAGTCACCGTTCCAAAGGTCAGTTTCTGAATATGGTCTTGGCTAAGGGCTTCTAATCTTCTAGTGACACCAGTACGGGCATACCAATCAATTAGCAAACATTCTGAGCACTGCGCCCGGAGGCTCCTCCCCCTTTTAAAACTAGTTCCTGGTCCTGGACCTAGCTGGAAGTATCTGCTGGCCAATGTTGCACTTAATGAATAATGTACTACCATGTCCGGGGGGGGGGGGGGGGGGTACAGACGTTTTGTGAATAGCTAGTGTGAGGAGCATGGCGGAGGGGTAACTGTTGGGGGTCAGATTGGAGAAGTCTTTCTTACCTGTTGGACCTGCTTCACCTTCAGGCCAGTTAGTCCGATACTTGCCACTTGTATTCTGGTTTGATGTTTTAAAAACTAACATGTCGTTGAACATGGTCTTAGGTGGTATTTCTCTGTAGGGTTAGGCCTCTCTTGGTCCCCATCTCGCTAACCACCCACAGGCAAAGTCAGCCAGGAAGTCCCTGTCGCATCTGTTTTAATGAAGGTGCCTCTGTCAACAACCGTAGTATCTTGGGCCCTTAAATGATGACAAAGAGGAACCACTGCCTATTTTCTGCTGTTTAGATTCATCCTTATCTTATATGGTAGAGAAAAATAAGTAATGACAGTTTACCAAATTTGAATCCCAAACTTGGCCTCTGACTAGTTTTGGGATTTGAGCAAGTTACTCAACCCCTCCATGCCTTCATTGCCCATCAGTAACATTAGAATCATAATAGTTAACTATCTTGTAGGGTGGTAATGAGGATAAAATGAGTTCACATTTGTAAAGTGAGGAAAACAGTGCTTGACACACTGCAAGTGCTACGAATAAAAAAAATATATATATATATATATGCTCCTTAGATTCCTCCTCAGCCTATGCGGTTGCTTTGCCCATCCTGCTCATTTTGCACATGAGAAACAGAGCCTTGAGGGGTTGTGGTCATGCGTCCAGGCAGTGATGGAGGCGGCCCTTGAAACACAGCCTCCTGACCACAGACTGCCCTCAGCGGGCTATCCTCTTCCCTCCTCACAGCCCAGGCCTGACTGTGGCACTGCTAGGAGGGATATAAACTCTTAGGGCTCCGTGCCCACAGGCTCATTTGTTTTCCATGCTCTTACGGCCGAGGCACAAGCAAAAGTAAATGCAAAACTCTAATACCTCTTCCCCGTAGAAGGGCTCTGAAACCCATGCCAGGTCACGTGTTCCTGCCTTGTGGCTACCAGATGCCATCAGTGCCCTCCCTCCCTAGCAACCAAATTCATAGCTAAGGTATTTGTCTTGTGAGGACAGTAAGCAATTACAGCATAGAAAGAGCACAGTTCAAATAAAATCTTAGAGCTACTAAGAGAACAACATAAAAATTACTAAATCTCTTTTCACACATTCTGATTTCAGGTAATTGTATCAAGATGGGTAAGAGAGACTTAATACGATTTTAATGTTTTTGAGTTTATTCTAATACAGTCACAGATAATAAAAACTCATCTTGACCATTTTATGACATGTTCAAAATTCTAGAGGTCATATTTATTATTCTAGTGAATTTCATTTCAATTTATAACTATAATAAAAAACAGGAATTTGTCACCTGGAATATGATGTTTTGGGAAAATTAATGAATACTTCAAAAAGGCTTCAAACATACAAGATATTAATAGATTTATTAAATTACAAAAATAATCCCTTTCTTTTAAAAAGCCTATCTCTGATAAATTCCACTTCTCCTTTCACTTTTCCAAACTACCTAGTAGAATGCCTTTGACAATTAATTGTTCAATAAAGACCTGTGGGAAAAGAGGAGTTAAGTGTCCTCTCGCTTCTCCAGTTTTCAACACCTAGGACTGGGTTATCATTTTAAATATTACCATTAAAACCAACACTGTCAAGTGCTGTTTTAGCCGCATCTCTTTACACGCCCTTCGATCCACGCCCCACCCTCCTCCTGCACATCGCCAGCCCCGCAAGGTTTCAGTCATTCTCAGAGTCCAGGTCTGATCACGAGCCCCCAAGCCCTCCTCCTGTCCCTGCATTGGACCCCATGTAGCCCATATCTTTAACCAGGTAACTTCCCCAACATCTTCTACTTCTTTTATTTCTTCTTAATGCAGAGACTTGTACTGGGGATAATCTGATCACCAGACTAGCCTATGCTCTGTTCAAAACAGAAAGGCTAAAATTTTACTTTGTTATACATTATGAGAAAACGAAAAATAATTGGTTTCCAACCCAACAGTAAACACATTTAGCCAGTAAGCTCAACTTTGTGTACCCCTGTAACTCCACCGATAGATACGGATCTTATTTGCTGGTGATAACACATGCATGCTGTGGGTTCTTTGCCAGCCTTCGCATGGCCTGGCCACGTACTCTTTTAGTTTCCAGCCTAAAAGGCCCAGGAGCAGACACCTCGGCATCTCTACCCTGAGCTCCGACCTGCCCTAGGGCTCAGCTCACACTGGGGAAGGTTTGGCAAGTATCCAGTGCTCATGATGGCCTGTAAGCTTTAGCAACATGTAGTTCAATCTCTTCCAACTCACTTTTCTAAAGATTGAATAAATCAAAGCTATTTTTGTACAGTAGTTCAAATATTGTATGGGCCTCTGGAATGAATATAATACCACATGTTATTTCCCTTTGGAAGGCTTTCTGTTAGTCATCCAATCTACCTTAAAGCAATTTGGAGGGATAAATGTATTAGGTTTTGGTCACTTGTTTGACTTAAGAGATCCATCTCTCGCAGCCTCGATTCCATTCATACCCATTTCTGGCAGACTGACAGGGGCAGGCCAGCAGCGTTGCCTGATTTGTTTACTAATGCTGAACATTTCCTCATTCAGCTGCAGAATGTGTCCTGGAGTGAGCGTGCTCCCCACAGGCTGGATTCTGCATGCGGAAGGGCGTCGTGCGTGTGTCCCTATGGGAAATAAGACTGAATGCCTAGTCTTTTTCCACAATTTACTTTAAAATAATCTTTTAAAAAAATTCCGTTAGAGTTGACATACAATATTATGTTAGTTTCAGGCATATAACATAGTGATTAGACATTTACATAACTTAAGAAGTGACCCTCCTGGTAAGTCTAGCACCTCACATCATGTGTAGTGATTACAGTATGGTTGACTACATCCCCTGGGCTGTACTTTACATCCTCATCATTGTTTTTTTAACTGGCAATTCGTACTTCTTAATCCCTCCCTTTGTTTCACCCAGCCATCCAACCGCTCTCCCAGCTGGCAAACATCAAAATGTTCTCTGTTTCCATTTTCTTTGTCCATTCTTTTTTTTTTTTTTGGTATCCACATATAAGTGAAATCATATGGTATTTGTCTTTCTCTGTCTGGCTTATTTCACTTAGCATAATACCCTCTAGGTCCATCCATGTTGTCCCAAATGGTAAGATTTCATTCTTTTTCACGACTGAGTAACATTCCATTGTATATATGCCTATTCTTGATGGTGTAGATTGTGGGCATGGGGTGTGTCAGAGCCAAGAGAAATAAGAATGCCAGTGACAGAATCTTACACAAGTCATTACGAAATGACTACAACCATGTTTACAAAAGGAGTTTCTAGAGAGGGGAGATGACTGGTTTAGGTGGGTTTAATCACGCTGGGGCTCTGAGAGGCGGTGCTCTTTTCCACTGCTTGGAGGCAGTGCTGGCAACGATGGGAATGGCATCTCAGGTAAGAGGAAGGGCAGAACCGAAACCTCTCTGGCAGGAACAAACAAGTCACGTCTGAGGCCGGAAAGCAAACCTACTTGCACTGTGCACAAGTCAGTCAGTAAATATTATTGGGAGTCCACTATGCATCTTGGCTACATGCAGTGGGTTAGCTCATTTCAATGCAGTATAATTTTAGGATTGACGGGAGATAAGATTAGTAGGCAGTAAGCAATTAGATGACATCAAAAGATAGTATGTAAAAAAGTGTTATGTGGTGTTGTTTCAATTATATGCTTGTCCTGTTTGTAATGAAGCAGAGAGATAATACCTTTGTTTCATTTTCCTCTTAGCAAATGGGAGAGCTCTTCTCACCCTCTTCCCACCCCCAATTCTTCGTCTTACCCCACTGCCATTGTTGCTTACAAAGTTCTGAAACTGGGCCTTATTTTCTCTGTTATTCTTGAAATGCTGTATTTTTTTAACCATTTCAACTTGATACAACTTGATTCTTTGTCCTTTTAGTTTTGCAAAAACGCATTACAATCTGACTAATAATAAACGCTTCAAAACAAATAAAACTACGCAGCTGAGTTTCACTTAACTCAAGGAAAGCAATTCATACGTTACATCAAAGATGTCATTTGGTTTTATTTTTACCCGGTGTTACATCTGGAGCATTTGCAACTACAAAACTCAAGTCTTGAAATAGACATAACCAGAAACTGAAAAGACACTCTTGTTGTTTTACTAAATGCTTAAAAAATGAGGAAGTATTAGTGAGGGGAAATGTCTTTGAAAAAATAATCTACTTTAAAAAAGTCTATTTCTGAATGACTGTCAGCCAGATTTGGTTTCATTTCTCATTTCAAGCTTTCGAATAATATGACTACACAAAATGAGATCATTCTAGATATCACATGAAAAATACAGGGTAAGAACTAAGGAAGGACTACAAAGACTACAAAATGGTCACAATTTTAGTTTAGCTTTTTAAAAATACTGAAGCTACGCTACATGATGGGGGAAAAATTTAGCTACAACAAAGTATTCTCCTTCAAACCTCTGAATAATCAGCCTCTTGCTTTATAAAAACTCTCATGTCTGATTACACTGCCATCACTTTAGCTAGAGCTATCATATATTGAGCATATTCATTCATTCATTCACTCATTCATTCATTTCATTCAGTGTTAATTTAACAAAGTGTACAGAGCATCTCCATTGTCCTAGGTTTGGGGGATACAAGAGAAAACATGACAAAATCCCCCTCAGGCACCATGCTGGATGATTTTATCTGTCTGTTTCACTGAGTCCTCACGATGCTCACTGTGAGTCAGACATTCCTTTCTCTGTTTTATAGATGGTCTCAGAGCCAGTCAACAGCAAGGCGGGGCTCAGACCTCTGAAACTGACTCTCAGGCTTGTGCTTATTCCATTAGTCTGCTACCATTGTTCTGGTTCAATGCAAAGACAGGGAATCGTGTAAAAATTATTTAGTGGGTTCATTCCCATTGAGAAATCTTAGCATTCACAAGAATTAGAATCCGAAATGTAAAGATGGCTTGGCAAAGAGCCATAAGGAACAGGAAAATTATCAATGGGAAGAATAGTTTACGTCAGTGTTGTAAATTTTCTTCTCCACTTCTCAGTGAGGACAGTCACCGGGGAATACACTTCCGCAGACCATTTTCCATATTCTTGCTCATCCTTTCTTTCATCTGCCATCTCATGGTCCCTTCCCTTTCTTCCTGTTACATCCGGTGTCTTTAAAAGGTGGGAGCAGTCTTAGGAGGTAGTGAGTCTCCTATCACAGAATTTGTTCAAGCAGAGGTTGGATGGCCACTTAATGGGATGCTGGAGAGGGCATTCACTCACAGTTCATGAAGATGGGAGACTTCTGAATCCTTCCAACTCCAGGATTCCAAAAGGGAAGATAATGTAGTCTATAGTTTTTCCTCAGTATTTAAGTTTCCCATGAAGCATCTGGAGTGCTCTCGTTCTGTCTTAGTCATGTTTGTCTGAGAGTGTGAAATGGAAACTGAAACCAAGTGAGGTCGAGCTGGTACTTGGCATACTCCCGGAAGTATTTGCTTTGGGCTTTTTGTGATGAGGAATCTGAGATTGTTATGGAAGAGCCTGTTGGCAGGCAGGGCCAAGATGGCCTCCTACTAGATGGCTTTGTTGTGGCTTATCACTTGAGGCAAAAGTCTAATGAAACTGTTGCCAGGAAGACACAAACAAACATCTTTTAACTGAGATTTTTGTTGACTTGGTTCATAACTCAATCTAACGCCCCTGGAAAGCACCTCCAGGTCTCACCTTACCCCCAGTCCTGCAGGCTGGTTCACCTTCAACACAACTCAACATCCATCCCTCATGACTTGTTTCACAGGGAGAGTCTAGTACTTTTCCACTCTTTGGGAGTTATGAAAGGACTCAGAGGTCTCCCATCTTCCTGACCTATAAGTGAATCTCCTTTGCAACATCACTAAGTGGCCATGGTTCAAACAAATACCATGGTGGAGACTCAGTGCCTCCTCATATGGCTTCTTCTCACAAGAGTAAATTCTTCGATAAAGTGGAGTCAACTGCCTGCCTGTAACTTCCCATGCAATGCTCCTAGTTCTGCCTCAGACACTCCATAAACCTAACCACTCGTGCAAAACAGATTTGTCTTAAGTATGCTTTCTCTATTCTAGCACAGAATCATTCACCAAAAAAACATATGTTAGAGTGGGAGAGGACTCATAGATACACAAATTATTTTGTGGATATTTCATATTGTCAGACCTTTAGAACTTTATTTTTGAGAGTTCATTCATTCCTCATATGACGGTATTAAGTCTTCTCATCCTATATATGTCTACATGTGTGTATATATGTGTATATATATGCATTATATGACTTTATTTTTTAATGCAGTCTAAGAATGCATTTTGTTGATGAGATCACACTATACATTGGTCATAACGAACCCATATTAAATAAAACCCTCAAACTTCCTCATCTGATTTATTGGTAAGTCCCACTTCCCCAATCTTCACTGTTACAGTTGATTTTTTGGAACTTAAATACATGAGTTTATATCTGGTTCAAGTTAATTTGGCCGATTTTCCAGGCCATTAGAATTCTCTTAATATCAAATCTATAACTTTTCACTTTAGCTGTACATTTCACTTTGGTCATTTACAAATTGACATAATTTATGCCATTAAGGGAACAATCTGGGCTTGAAAATCAGCTCTGCCACTTAAAAACTATGTGACCTTGAAGAAATTACTTAAACTCTCTGTGCTGTCGTTTACTCATTTATAACATGGAGATAAAAGTGTCAACTGCATAGAATTGCCATAAGAATTAAATACATATGGAGTAATAGAAAAGTGTTGGACACATAGAATTCTTACTATTTTCATCAACTTCATAATCGTTTGAGTCGTTGATAAAGACATATCTGGGGTAAAACACAAGTAGATGTCCACAGACCACCCCCTCTGATCTCATGGACCCATTCTTTAGTCCTCCGTTTGGGTTTGGTTAGGCGAACCTAGCTGTGAATCCACTTAACTCTTCTGTTATTCAGTTCCTATTTCTCCACTAAATCCGCAATGAAATCCTGAGATACTGTGAACACTGCTGTGAGGACATTCATACACATCGTCTCTACCACATTTTCTTCATCTTGTATTCCAGTTACTCTACTGAACAGGAAAATCACTTAGTCCTGCTTGACTTCTTGGTGCCTCATGATCATCACTTTTCCCTCCTAAGTGTCCTCAAAGTTTCAGAATACATTCCAAAATGTTACTGGGATTTGATGTTTTTTCTTTTTTGTCAAGCTCCAGGTTTGGGGGGATTTCTCCATTAGCTGAAATCCCCAGAGGGCTGGCTGAAGTGGGACAGTTTCAGGTGTGAGGTTCTCAGGCCTGCAGAGACCACCTGGGCCTGGAGACCCCGACCCACGACAGAGGGCTCAGGGCCTGGTGTTCTGCCTCCGTGGGCCTCCAATCCCTCCCAGTCACACTGCCTTCCACCCTTCCCACATGAGCAATCATAACGCTGGATTACAAGGCAAGAATAAGAAGATATGAATAGCCCTTGGTTTTTATCACCAGGGGTCCTATCCCTTTCTTGTTTTTTATTTTCTACAAAAGTAAAATAAAATTCTACAGTAAAAAATCATGATAAAAATAGTTTCAGTCTCAACAAAAATTATAATTATGTCATTATCAAAAAATGGGACCAATACACTTGACTTCACAAGCTTTCCAGTTTTCTATGTCTGGCATATTCACTCAAGTAGAATTTCATTTTCTGTAGGACTGTTCTTTGCCAGCTTTTAAGTCTCTTTTTGTTATTTTTAGCATTTTTTACATACTTCAGCTCACTCTGGACTCTAGGCTTTCTGACATGTAATGGAAGTATCTCTTTCTTTGGTATCTGTCTTTGGTTACGTACCTCCCCTTGCATTCTTCTTTAAACGGTCTTTTATGTTTGCAATTAATCTGAACATGCCCTTTGTAGCCACAGCCCTCTGTCTTCCTCATTTTTAGAACTTTCAAACCTCTAACTCTAATCATTCAAAATACTGGGGGCTGCTGGACTTGGTACGTGTGTGTGTGATTTATTGCGTATATCAGCTATGTGCTGAGTACTGTCCTATTTGCTAGGATAAAAAGATAAACATGATCGATGCAGCCCTGACTTCTAGAAGCTTAAAGTTTCGCTATAAATAGAGATGAGTACGAA
This sequence comes from Phyllostomus discolor, assembly GCF_004126475.2. Classification (NCBI taxonomy): domain Eukaryota; kingdom Metazoa; phylum Chordata; class Mammalia; order Chiroptera; family Phyllostomidae; genus Phyllostomus; species Phyllostomus discolor. Next base: position 29,296,982 of record NC_040906.2, read on the forward strand.
GGCAATTATGATCCTTTGCAGGCAATAGGATATAAGATTTGAGAAGGGAGGTTTGAGGAGGGCTCGTAGAAAGGACCCTAAACTGAACTAAAGGGTTGGGTTTCTCATTTCTTTAGACATCTTCTTTTAGAGTCTCATACTGTACAATCACATCTACTCCTCCGAATAAAGACTATAACACATGTCTGGCTATATCCATCATCTGCTCCTTGATTATCCCAAAAGCTAAAAAGACATGGCCTCACAACCTTCCATGTGCTTGGCACACAGCAGACATTAAAAAATATTTATTGAATAAATGGGTAAATGTTCCTTCCACTTCTGTTTCACTAACCAATCTCTTTTTGGTTAAAATTAGATCCAAAATAACAGTTCCTTTCATTTTCTTGACCTTCTTAAGAGATGAAAATGTCAGTGAGGTGAACTGGTATCTGAGACCCTCTTTTCATTTAAACACAAATAAAAAACTTCTAGCAAATGCCCGAATAGCGTGAGTCTCTCATCACTCCTACTAATTACCTTCATGTCACTGCGGTAATGCTGTATCAGAAGTAAATCTCATCAATGCTGGGTATGGCAGGAGGTCTAAGTTCGTTTATTCACTCCGAACTATTTATTGAGTGCCTACTGTGTGCAAGGGATTCTTCTGGGCACTGTATCTTTTTCTTCCTCCTTCTAACCTCACTGCCCACGCGTCTGCCTCTCCTGGAATGACCCGATTCCTGTTCCAGAGGAACAACTCGTTGTCCTTCTGTTTCTTTTCTGTCAAAAAATTCTGCCTTTTTTAAAACTGTAGATTAGTTAAAATAGGGTTTCTCAATCTTTTGGCACTAAAACTTTTCTTATTTTCCTATGTCTTTTTTAAAGATTTTATTTTATTCATTTTTAGAGAGGGAAGGGAGAGAGAAAGAGAGAGAGAGAAACATCAATGTGTGGTTGCTGGGGGTCATGGCCTGCAACTCAGGCATGTACCCTGACTGGGAATTGAACTTGTGACACTTTGGTTCACAGCCCACGCTCAATCCACTGAGCTACGCCAGCCAGGGCTATTTTCCTATGTTTTTTGAAATATCAAATTAAATATAGTAATTTTAAAAATCAGAGCTATGAGACAAAGTACTACATTGTTTATAAACTATATCCTTTACAACCCACCATTAAGAATCATTGATTTTAATGATGGAAATAATTAACATTTTTAAAGAACATAGCCAAGTTTATAATATTATTCAGTTGATTTCCAGCATGAACAGTTGATCAACTGAGTGGGATCTGAGTGGGAACTCAGGTGCCACTCAGTGGCAACTGAGTGGGAACTTTAATTTATATACCCATATAACCCATATGTAGAATAACAACTGGAATTCACTTTTAATACTAAGACATGTAAATATAAGCATTCCTTTCTTAATTTCTTTAGTCTACTTTTTGCAAAATAATTTAAGTAATCTATAATCAAATGCAAAAGCTGTTCCCAAATAAGACACAATTTATTTTCCTTATGAAATAAAGACATACTCTTATTTTCTTGAAAAGTATAGATTTTTATCAAAGTTTTTGTGCAAAGAATTTGAGTCATCAAATCACTTTTATTGGCTGTGATTGGAGCTCAGAGTAACTTGTTAGTAGAAAAACAACAAATCCATTTGTCTTTGCTGTTTTCCTGATGTGCTGCTAACAGACCATGCTCTGTCCACACAAGGTCATGGCCACCTGACCTTGGAGAGGGCTTTGCTGAGTCAGTAGGTCAGAGATCATCATGGATTGCTAAATAAGCAATAACACATGAAAGTGATGAGGAGGAAAAAAATACCCCTAATGCTAATTAGCCTGTAAACTAGGCCAAATGTGGTTTTGTCCAAAAATGAAATAAATTTGGCATTGGTAAGCAAACTTTCAATGAAGAAGTGAGAATAAAAATCATTCATAGTGAATTTACTTAGAATACTGATGTTTTAGCCCATCAGGTACATCATTTCAACAATATTGATCAAGACTTTGCAGTAAAGTTCAAAAATAATGCTTGAGAAACTTCCAGTCTATCTTTAAATTTTGAATTAGTCACAATTACCAGGAAATGGAGAGCAAATTTTAGGAAAAATCAATAACACCTATAGAAACTTTTAGTAAATTACTACTTCAGATTATTACATATGTTAATGAAATAGCTAAACATATTTGATTTACTAGCAAGAAGTCCCTGAGACACGGTAATGCTTATGATTCCTATGATAACAAGCCTTAGAAAGGTACAAGGATGCAACCTCCAAAATGCAGAAGCTCAAATACACTCTTGCAGTTTGCCACAGACTCCTTCCTTCCCCCCGCAGTTAGCCCGGCAGACACGACGTGGGGCCATGGCAGTGGTTTACATTTGACACTCACACTGTCCATGGGCAATCAGCAGATTCTGCAATTTTTTTGTTTGCTACTGCTGTTCTGATCTAGTAGTTTATTTAATTACCTTCACTTAATTCTTAGTATAACAAAGGATTTCATTAACTTGCTTAAGGTAAAAAAGGAACATAAGAACAAAACAGTGGACATAAACAGAAGTTACTATTTTCTCAGGCTTCAAAGGCTCCTTTTGGAGTGCCACCCTGTAAATAAGAATGTCCTGCAGAATGAAAACCATTGGGTCAAGGACAGAAACAACACAAAAGCAGGTGTGAATCTGGTGACCATTGATGTACAAAAGTGAATGAATGAAATAACCAATCCATGTTCGAGAAATAAAGTCCTTGGCAGTGCTCCCAGCTTATAATGTACAAGACATGGTTCTGGATTCATGGTTTCTGAATGGCTAATGTGTTGCATTAGGATCCAGTATATTCATGTTGGAAACATGAGTGCATCATCTCAGTGAAATTTCTCTTTTTAGAAATGTGGAAACTGAGGTTCTGAGCATATAAGGAACTTGTCAAAAGTCACACAACTAGAAAGTGGAAGGGCTAGGGCTTGAACATAGATCTTTCCTTCTCTATTTATTCAAGAAAAAAAGTTTTTTTAGCATTTCCTATATACACAGATTTATGCCAAATACTCAGTAGAACTGTGAATGAAGTCTGGATGCTGGCGTGAGAGAATTTTGATTCTGGTGAGAGTTACCAGGCAAGCACACAGGACACCTGTCAACACTAGCTATTCCAGAGGAAGTACAGAGTTTTACGACGGCACTTTGACTTGGGGTGGGGGTCGGGGACAAATAGCCAAGACTAGGAAGGTCAAGGGAAGCTTCCAGATGGACGTTACATCTGAACTGGGCCCTGAATTAGCCAGAGGAATGGGGTAGGATGGAGAAGGTAGAAAGAGGAGGAACATGGTGCCAGCAGAACTCACCAAAGCCCAGATGCAAAAGAGATCCAGGCCTGACTATCTCTAGAACTGAATGAAGAGACAAGAGGTGAATCTGGAGAGAGGCCTGTGTCTCAGGTCATAGATCCTCAACTGTATCCTGGGGTAGCACGGTGTCCCTGAAGGGTCACAGCAAGGGAGTGACATGGCCAGGTGCGTGTTTCACAAAGAACGCTGGGGCAGTGCGGGGATCAGACTGGTGTGGGGGGCGAACGGAGTCTGTGAGCGCTTGATATTGGGAAGGGGAGGCCCTGGTCCATAGGAGGAAAGAAATGTCCTAGTAATCAAGACATAGCTTTCTGGTTTATTCATCATCCATATAAAAACCTTGTTAGCTGAATATGTCATTGTAGAGTCTGAGCATCTCTGAGCACACAGCGAAGGTCCAATGTAAGGGCCCCGAGGACTGAAAATCGGGCTGTGGAACACGGCCTCACCTAAAAAGTCCCGCCCAAGGAACCAGCTGACAGCAGCCCCAGGCAGCGGTCATAGCCAACCAGCGCCAGCCCAGTACAGCTGCCACACTCCCCGTGTCCCGGGATCCTTACCTGTAAACAGGGGTAATAATATCTCTTAATCCACTTCACAGTGATATTGTGAGGATACTCTCCCTTCCTCAGCAGGAAATGAGAGTAATAATATCTATTTCACAGCGATGCTGTGAGGATTACAAGATAACATATGTAAACACACACAGTTTCAGCACTTGGGTAGAAGGAATACAATTCTGTTGGTTTCTTTCCCTGTGATCACACAAAAGCTGTTCTCTGTGAAAATAACTGACTCGACAAAGAAGAGAAAAGTCTGTGGTTTTCACTGCATTTCCACCAGGCTCTACCGTATCGACTTCATAGAGCGAGTCAGCAAATGTGACACCGAAGATTCTCATTTTGGGGAAAATGTTCTCAGTCACTTAAGAAAACAAGGACAGAAACACACACACATTTCGCTTAAGTTAATAAACAAAATGATACACGGAGTTCATTCTTCCCAGCTGGCTCAGGCTGTGATGTGGAATGCCTGTCACTCCCTTACTGGGGTGTTGGCAGCTGGCCCTTCTCTCCTCTCTGCTCCTGCTGGGTGCCCACCTCTCTGCAGACCCCACCAGGCCTGCAGGCCTTTCTTCAGACACAGCAGAGGAGGGGAGTAAGGGCAGAAAAAGAGGAGGATAGCTTTGGGGGCGGGGAGACTCAGACTTGGTGGTATATGAAAGAGAACTCCCGCAATTGAAACATAAAATCAGTACATGATGAACCTGAGGAGAAATCTACATGGGCCCCTTAAAGCGACAGGGCCGACATAAAACTTGACCGTTGTCACTGACATAATCAAAGAAAGAAGTCTCTCAGCAACTTAAATATGGGCAAGGCACACTCCAAGAGTGCAAGCCTCGCGCGTCTGAACACTGGCAGGTCCAGGACATGTCACTGGGTTCCCTATGCCAAGTCTTCCTCACAGATTATTTTATGCTTACAGAAAACCCATGACACAGATCATTCTATGCTTCTCATGAAAGAGGAGAGGGACCTGAGTGCACTGGTTTTCCATGGCCGCTGTAACAAATCAGCACAAAGGGAGTGGCTTCACAGAACACAAACCTATTATCTTACAGCTCCGTAGGTCAGGCATCCAACGTGGATGTCACTGGTCAAGGTGGTGGCAGGGCCACGGTCCTTTCTGAAAGCTCCGGAGGAGGGCCTGTTTCCTTGCCTTTTTCAGATCCTGGAGTGGGTCCACACGCCTCCGCTCGTGCCCCCCCACCCCCGCCCTATCTTCAAAGCCAGCACTGCAGCCTCTCGCTGACCCTCTTCCACAGTCCCAGCGCACTCTCACTCCGACTCCGCCACAGTCCCTGACTTCTTTCACTCTCCAAGAACCGGTTTTCAGTTTGGGAGCGATACGCCCCTGTGGAGCACGCACGTTCTATTCAAATGGGAATAACCATCCTGAAGCAGAACCTATTGTTTATCTTTCTCAGTTTTCCGTCCTGTGCTGTGCAGCAGCGTGCGGTGTGGGTAGGGCTGATCCAGTGCTCCAGGTCTATCCACGGAAATTGGTGCAACGGAGACTCGTACTGAACACTCAACAAATGAGAGCTTTCATCATTATTATATTATTATTTCCACAACAGACAATAGAAATGTTAAATTTGTATATGAAATAAATGATCAGCTGAGAAATAAATTTTAAATACAATTTTTTTTTGCATCCCCTGTATACTTAATCCAATATTTAGGTTTCCTGGTTAAAATAATGGATGTCCCTGATCTAATTCTGCCTTGGGTTTTTTTTTTATTACTTTTTTCAATAACAAAAGCCAGGCACAAAATCAGATTTTGCTTCTAGCAGTTTAAATAGATAAAAATCAGTGTGACTGTCAAAATCCAGGTTGTTTTTGTCAGGTGGAGATGAAAACCAGGGTACAGCAGAGGAAGATGGATGCGGACACTAACAGGAAAAAGCGCCTGGCTGATCACGTAAACAAACGAACCACGCGAGTCCCAGGATGGAGCACATGCAGCACTGTAATCAGCAAAGTGGGGTTTTTTTTCCCTGGTTATTTTCCCAGAACATTTTTAAAGCAATGCAGATCTTGCAAGGCAGCAGTAGTACAATTTTTTTGAAACTTCAAATTTTCACTTACTAGCATTTAGAAAGTTTATTTTTATCACTACAAGCCTGAAATCTACGTTACCGCCTCTTCCAGAGAAGTGTAGCACACCTTACACTAATGGGATGACAGAGACCAGAGGGCGTGGAGGCGGCGTGACTTCTGTAGGTTGAAATTACAGTCACCGAGCCACGTGGTGGTCTCGGTTTTGCATTGAACCTATTTGGTCTGGACACTTCATCTAGAAAATGTATTTTCATTCAGTTGTACGGTAGCCAAAGACATTCCTGGGGTTAAGCTTCAATGTCTTTTCTGGTAGCTGGACAGGTGCACCTCATCATTGAACCACAGGCCTAAGATCCACGAGGCTGCCACCAAGTGTATCCAGCAGTCTGGGCTTCTATTGTAGAGCCAGAGTTTCTCCTTCTTTATGTCTTTTCTATGCTGCTTACAAGTCCCCTGCCTGAACTCATGGCCAAAACATGCTTCCCAGGCTGGCTCTGCCAAGCCAGAGACAGAGTTAACTGTTGTCTTTAAATCCATTCTATTTCTTCCGTTAGTAAGAGAACCTGGAGGTCCTACCTCCAGCCTCCCTTGCAGCTCAGTGTGTTCATGTCACTAAGTTCTGACCAACGGGCCACGAATGGAAGTGATGTGCGCAACTTCTTGGTTGTACCTTTGAAAAGAAGGGCTGTGCTTTCCACTTACTCTTGCCCTCCTTCTTGCCAGGCAGTGGGACAAGCTCTCACACAGGAAACCGTAGAGACTGGCCCCACCACTGTGGAGCTTGCATACCAGCCTGGACGGACTGTTCATCAGGGAGGAATCGACTTTTATATTTTTAAGCCAGCTGTTGCTTTGCTTTTACCACAGCAGCCAAATCAGTATCCAGACTAAATAATTAGTCAAAAAACTTCCTGCACTAACCTTCCTGAAATTTCCAGCATTCATATATTCGGATTAAGAAGACTTCTATATCCTATAGACCTATGCATAAATACCCTAATACCCCAAAGAAACCAATTAGCATTATAGTTTTTTAAAGCTGAATACTTAGGACAAATACATGAACGAACACAGAAACCACCATGGAATCCTTTTGTTGAGTTTCCACAATTAAAGTGTGTTGCAGGAAACCGGAGCCGGTGCAAAGAGGCGTCACAAAGAGGAGTCAGGGTAAACTAAGGCAGGCGTACGGTGGCATAGCGTCAGCTCGTGCAGCCACAGATCTGGTGGTCGGTCTGATGTCACTGTGCCAGACTAACGATGGTGGTGAGCTGTCCCTTCCACTGTGAAAAACCTGAGGCAAAAGGTCTTGACAGTTGGGAGAGAAATATTCTCTGAGTCTATGGTTAATCATTTTAATTAGTGATTGAGGGAGGTTGTGAAATCTCTTTCCCTGTAGATATTTAGAAACTGGATAGATTTTAATCTTCCAGAATATCATGTCGGAGCTCTGCCTCAGGAGGTTCCCTCACTCAGGGGCCAGATGTGCTTCCAGTGCACCTCTCTCTTTTCCCCTCTCTGTCCAGAACGATGCACATTATTTTCTGTTTACAAGCAATGACAAGCAACAAGCATCTGTTTCTCACGGCCACATGCCTTGACCTATGTCTTCCATCCCATAATGTGCCAGAGACTGCAAAATTTAATGGTAGGGACTCTGTGTGTGGGGAGAGGAAGAGGCGGGCTTAAGGGGGTGGAGTTAGGAAAGGAGTTCCAAGAGGTATCCCGAGGAGGTTGAGACACACTCCACACACACCCCTGTTCTGTCCCATCACAGTGTTAGAAACCAGATGACGAACTCTGGGGCAAAGCCACATAATGGCATCAAACCCCAGGCCTCAGTACAGATGCATCTTAGGCTTTTATTTACACAATTCAGAATCCTGTCAACAGGTTTTTGTTTTCTGCTTGTTCTTTTGGTAAAAGAAGAGAGTGGTTTTTTTAGGAGATAGATTTGAAACAACAGACAATCTTACACTGCTAGCCTCCCTCTGTCTTCTACCTGCTCTCCTTCCCCCAAGAAAGAGTGGCTTATCTCATAGGCACATTTGGAAGAATAAACCGAGTACACCCACTCAAGCCCTTACTGCTCTGCCCTGCTAGGATCCTTCTGCCTTCTTACCTGCTCTAGGCCAAGCTTTGGGTGCAGGCCAGGTCCCTGGTTGGGAGGATGGGGGCAGGGAAGGAGGGAGGCAGAAAAGGGGCTGTATTTTCCCTCTTGGTCTGGGTCTGGGTCTATTTACTGCACGGGTGAGGGTCTAGCAAACCATCCTGGCCCTCTCTGATCTAAAGCCACATTTTCCAGTGAGCTTTTATCAGAAATGAATCTGACATTTTGATCTCCTCTTGCCTGACTTCTCTCTCTCTCCACACTGCCTGGCGCACTGTAAGGGATTAGTGAACAACTTTTGAATGAGAGAACGAATAGACTTGTCTGGGTCAGTTTCATGACCTAAAGCCCTAGAGAAATTGTTCTGAATTTGAGGCTCAATGTATTTTTCGATCACTTACTCTATTAGTAAAAGTACTTGCACATGGACCCTCAATATATGTATATTATTTATTAGTAAATGTTGAACATGTACCTTTGTACTCATACACACTTTATAAAAATACCCAAATAAATTTGAAAAGGCTGCAAAAATGTACATACAAGTTCCAATATATCCCTCCTGCATCCCAGTGGATGGCTTTCAGCACCACTCTGCAAGCCTTCTAGACTTTCAGCACCACAGAGATTCAGAAGAGAAGGATCTGGAGGTCCTTCTCCAACAATCCAGGCAGACTCGGGCACTACAGCAGGGACCCTATTTCACACAGTTTTGCACTCCTCACCACACACTGTAAGGTGACTTTGAATGTAATGGCAGGTACTCAATAAGCACGTGTTGAACTGAACTGGAAAGAGAGGATGGGAAGTGAGCCAGCTGTGCATGAATGGGTGTTTACTGAGCTAGAAGGAAAAAGGGACAGGGATGCCAAGTGAGCCTCATCTTGGAACACCTTATTCCAAGAGCAGAGATCTCAGAAATGGGAGAGAGGCCGACTTTCATCAGGCACTGACTTGAGCACCAGCACACTGCAGAGCAGCAGGAGATAAAGCTGGTCATTGGAGGGAAGAGAAGAGAGAAGGGGGCAGGTGACCGTGGGCCGTAAAAATCTAGTCCGAGATATCCGGACCTGATTTGCCGTAGAACAAAATATGGAATCATGGAATGTTCTTAAGATGTAAACACCATCATGACACCAATGTTTTATGAAGACTAGACTGGGGTGAGGATGCAAGCTGAATGGAATGGTATTTGAATTTGGTTAGAGCAGCTCTGTAGAGTCTGGAAGGAGACCAGGGGAATCTGACTAGAGTGATTAAGGTGATTATAGAGAAGAAAGTATGAAACTAAAAGTCAGTTACAAGAAATATGATTAAGCCTTCAACCAATAAAATATAAAGGAAGAAGGAGAAGAAACCAAATATGCCTAGAGATGATCCCGCCATCTGGAAAATGAACAACCTTAACCGATTTCTCAAAATCTTCCTCTCTCCTGATTTGCCACCGTCAGCAACCCCAGTGTGAGTTGGTGTTTCTTTGCTCTTATTTAAAAGCTTGGGACTCACCCTATAACTTCAAAGTAAAATTCTTGAACATGAACATGGGCCAACTAACTCTTCATGAGTCCAAGGTATTACTTACTAACTTTGCTGGAAGATGCAATTTAGAAATGGCATTCTGCCTTGGGGGGAAAAAAAAAGGAAACCCCATGTTTGTGTGTATGCAGTTGACAATTTCTGGTTTGCTGCACATAAGTGAACAATCTAGTCCACCACAAGATGAAGACTAGTAATAAGTGCATGACCTTTTCAGCCACGTTTTCCCATACGTGAACTCCCCGGTATTATAAGCTATGCAGTTTAGCTCTGGGGTAATTGAGCCAGCCGAAAATAAAAAAGGCTAGAGGAGTAGGTCATAACAATGCTGGAAGAAAAAGAAATCCAAGCATTTCCATCATGTAACTATAATTCCGTGGACAGGTTATATGATGTCCCTGTGCCTGCGCAATTCCTTTTTTGATAACTGTGCGCTCAGTGACTTTCTGAAAAAAGTCGCCTAAGATGGTAAGAAATGACCAAAAATTACATAAAGCTCACTTTCCAAACTGAGTTCTGCAGAAAATACAGCTGCCATCTGGCCTCCTAGCTAACTTCACTTTCCTTTTAGGCAGATAGTATTTAATCCAGACCACACAGTTTGTTCATCTAGTTGGTTCATGAAAATATCCGAACGTGAACCTGTAGCAGAAATGCTTGGCAAGTGACAGAACATTAGCTGCTTGACATGAGGGCAGTTTCCCAGTCTCAGTGGTTAGGCAAGCCTTTCCCAGACTCTGTGCTTGGGTGCCTTCGGCTGTGAAGTCAAACTGATTATCCTTGTCATCTCTCAAAGATGATACCTGCAATGCGCTTGGGACAAGCACTGCTCTCGTACACGTACTGACGCTCTACAACTAATGACAAAACCTTTAAAACCCAGTGCTAGGTCACGGTTAGCATGATCATGCTCTCCTTGAATGTGAATGAACATAAACCAAGCCCCACATGAAATGGGAATCAAGTTTCCCTGTTCTCATCATGTAAAATACATCCTGTGCTTTAAAATTTAGCCAGGGTGTATTAAAGTATGGAAAAAGTAATTTGGTCTGGATTGGCTTTTCACATCCTGTTTAAGCTAAGAAGAGAGGCATTTAATTTTAAAAAAAGGCACATCGGTGACATAGGTGCTTTTCCCATGAACTGTGGGTTCAGCTCCATTTCTAAGGGGCCTCACTTAGCCAGCAACGCTGAGGGCTGCAGTGAGCCTGAAGCGTGATTCCACAGATACCGCCAACGACATGACTATCAGAAACAGTGCTCGCCTACCCCAGTGGGGAAGATCAGAAGGGTAAATGTAGGTCCGAAAAACCTGGCGATGAAAGCGAATGGAACGATATTCAACATTTGTGGAGAAGGCTGGAAGATGATGTTACAGTTTTTGACAAAATACGCAGGTAGAACTTTACACAGTTGTAATCATAAACAAAACTCTAGCGAACAGTAATTCTATGGTCCTTAATACATTATTAAGTATTTACCAACTTGTTTTTAGATTTTAATTTCCCATTAAGTCTAATTAATAACAAGTTCATCGCTCATTTGCATAATTCCATTTCCTTTGCCATTTCTTATTCAGAGCATGACATCATGGAGTCAGAGGATGGTAACTGTTTCTATACTTTGGGAGGAAAAAAAAAGCAATGTTTTTGATAACCCAATTTTTTTTCCTTCTTTCTAAGCTAAACACATAATTCTTAACACATGTTTTTTCTTGGAACCATTTTTACTTCTGCCTTTATGTAAAATGTGAGAATTTTCTATCTTGGAAAATGGCACCAGTTCATCTCCTGTGACGTTCCCATTATATGTTCATTGCCAGTGAGCAATCTGTTTAGAACTATCAATATTACTACTATAAATAGAACTGTATAATGTGCTTAGATGCCTGTTTACCATTTCCACTTTCAGAACTGTGTTCTTTAGAGCTGGATCTGAAAGGCTATCACGTGAAAGTATCTAATGATATTTAGATAAGCTGTTTAGTACGAGAGGCAGATGCACTTTGGAGAAACCAATCATACCCCTTCACCCAGAGTGGACGGACTACTGCTCGTAAGTCAAAGCCACAAATGTAAATATGCTACTAGTGCTGGGATTAGGCCTGTAAACAGAAACGTAATTCATGAATTTTAGTAATAATTTAAGCAACTATTACACAGATATCTCTCAGTCAAAATGTAGTATCTTAACATTCAGATTTTAAGTAGGTTTTATTGGCGCACAAATGGTGCCCTCGATCTCTTCTTGCTTATGCAATAAAATCCATTCATCTAATCTTCACCTTCCAGGTCTAAGGGTCTTATAAAATAGTAGAATATTGAGGTCAGAGATGGTTTGAGATTCTCTGAATTACACTGTTTGCTAATCATCTGGAAATGTGTTTGTTTCACTATTTTAAAAGGCAGAGATGTGAGCATGTGTGTATACATACAAAGTCATATACATAAAATATTCACACACAATGTAATATGGAATAAGGGAGACATCAATTCAGAGTTAAAATGTTCACTTTCTAGCCCTGCTTCCACCAGACCAAATATTTTCAGTTCTCTGGAAGCAGCTGTGAAGGACAAACGTGTGTGGAAACCTTTTGTAAACAGTGAGCTACAAAGCCCTAAACATACACGAGGGTCCAGTGGGTGCATGTGGTCACCACAGCCTGACCCATTCGCACGTACAAATACATGAACAAAGGTTGTTTTCCTTATCTCTCTCCCAGACATGGGATCTCTGGAAAAAAAAAGATCCTTGTAAGTCCAAATGAATAACAGTAAATGAACTTAAAAAGAATTATATCACATTAGAGAAAGTATCAGGGAGTCCACGTGGTCCTGTTCAGGAGTAGCTGCAGGGTCAGGGCCAAGTGCGCCTATCGTACACAGCTTCTTCCACCTTAGAAACCAGTTTTCCCAGAAGAGGCAAGGTTTTCCAGAGGCAGTTCCCATAGCACTGCCCAGCGGGCTCCAGGGGTCGCGGGTGGGGTGGAAAGGCAAAAAGGAGAAATGAAAGGGGTCCTGAAAAGGAAGAGATGGAGGAAGGGCGGCCTTTTACGTCTACTGGAAACTTGTTTGTCAAGTTCTCCTAAGTCAGGGATTGTACGCATAGCCGACCATACTTCATTACAATTTTTAAAAAAGTCATTCACAGTTGACATTTCCTAAATGTCATGTTTAGCTATGAAACACAACCCTGGCAAGACGTCAAGGGTACTGCCTTTGTTGCTAAAATCTCGTTTGTTTGGTTACAGCAAATAACAAACTCATGGCTGTTTTCTCTTAAATTGAAAAGCATTGTCTCATGTATCCCAGAGAGCACTTTAAAATACGTCTATGGACAATGAAAAGCTACTTGTGTTTTCTACACACAACCCCTCACCACCCTGCCAAATGGGAAAAAGGGGCATGAACAAGAACCCTCGACAATAAACAGCCTCCTACACTGATGAGGACTTTAGAGGGACAAGACTGAAACAGGTAAGCAAGGTGGAGATGGCCAAAGGCAACTGGTTACAAGGGCAAGTTCCACTGCACAAAGCCAACAGCTCCATGTTCAAGGTCACGGAGGCTGAAGCTGAAGTCCTCTCATTGTACAAAGATGGGGAACATCAACATCCTTTTCTGTTAAGAACAAAGAGCTTCTGCAAAAATTCATGGTCTTGGCCAATGCATCTTTTCCTCTTTGGGATCAAAGAGAGGGTCTGAGCTAATAATTCACATTGTTAAAATTATAGACATTGGTAAATAATTACTCATAGTTAGCTAAGCAAAGTTTTGCTCCAACATGCCTTTGCTGAAGTTGAGTCCTCTCAAAAACAAACTCACTGGGCAAATGTTTAACTTCAGTAAGCCCATACTGACATCAACAGGGTATACTTCCAATGGACTCGGCCAGGAGAAATATGGATTGGGCATCTTTACTTTAGGCCCATTTCGATATTTGTGGAATGTTCTCTTCCTGCTAAAAGGAAGCCCAGACTTTGGCCAAGAAAATGTAAAAGCTGTAATTTCCTACAATAGTGTGGCAATTTTCTTTTTTAGGCCGAAGCACAGTACTTGTAAAAGTCACTGTTTCAGTAAGAGATGATTATGTGTTTATTTCTCAAGAACAATGTGTCTTGAGAGGGAAACAACTTCAGAATTATTTTTTTAGGGATTTGCTAAAGAGGGGATATGGCAAAACGAAGGGTGTTTAGAATGACAGTCTGAGAATCTGGGGTCCGGCAGCTATTGGAGGTGGGGGCGGAGAAGAGCTAGAGGAGGGTCCGCAGATCCAGGGTCTGTGACACCCATGTGCTCTCGTTTTCCCTTGAAGGGTAGGGACTTCTTTTGAAAAAGGAGAGATTTATTTTCATAGCAGGCAGTGAGGAGCAGCTAGGCAGATGTGTGTGGGTTGGTTCTGGCCCTTGATTAGCGGACAGGAGTGATGCTGCCTTTACGTCCCACCAAATATATCCACAGAAACACATGAGGGGGGCCGCTTGAGTTGCACAATCAGGATCCCAAATTTCAATGCAGCGATCACGCTGTTTTAGGAAAGTTTAAATGGAGCCAAATTTCCATTTGCAGAAGTGTTCTCAGATGTGGTTAACAAATTACAATGGGCTTTTTCATCCTCTCTTCCTTGCTCCTCTGGTTGAAAAGTCTGAAATCAAGGTATTCTGAAAATGTCTCTAGGTCTCGATCCAGGAAGTACTTGATAGAGACCAGATGGAATTCTAATAGCAAAGCAGAGGATACAACCAAACAGTGCCCTTCCTCTGAACAAGAATGAGTCCAAGCCCTTTAAACAGCCTTCCTGTCGTGTACAACATGTAGATGCTCTCTGCAAAGTAGCTAAGTTTTTCGACGGCTAAAATTGGAATGTGGCTGTGAGCACACTGTGAGCATAAAAGCTCACTGTGCGGCTATGTTTGTGTGTCTATGTGGGTGTTCCCCCTCCCCCGCTTTTTCAGTGTTTCTTTTTCCTCCTAGAAGCAGGGCTTTTTTTTCTTTTTCTTTTCTTTCTTTTTTTGTGTGTGTGTGTGTGTGTGCTGCTAATCCTCTTGGAATGTAGCTCTTATCACCACCTAGAAGAATTCATTACCCTTTCGCCCTCACTGCTCCCCAGGCCCATGAGACTCAGGAACAAGAGCGCGATTGTCTGGGGAGCTTGCCCCCTGAATTCAGGTGTGCTGGCACTGAGATACGGCACACTCACTGGATTTTTCCTATAATCAAAAGGGAAGGGGAGAAATTAATCCCGCCGCCCTCTCCAAGGGAGTGGGAGGAAAGGAGCCTTCAGAAACCGAGGCTGAGGCCCCCTGCCATTAAACCCAGCTATTCTAAAGCCAAGGGTTTAAGAAAGAAAAAAAGAAGCAGGTTCACAAGAGCATTCTGTAGCTGTGACTGCACACGGCCAGAGCAACTGATCAATATAGTAGGGAAAAACTACTTGAACCAGTTATTTGGAAGGATGTTTGCGAGAAAGAGGGCTTGTTTGCCTTTTTCCTTTTTTCTTAACTTCTGCTGGTTATACAGCGGCTTCAAAGCCAAATGTTTTATGTTTTTTATAGAGCTTGCACAACTCATTTTACATCTTCAAGTGTACGCCCTTTTCTATAGTCCTTCAGTCATCAGTTTTGCTTACACAAGAAAACAAACTCAGAATACAAATGCAGCACGTACCTCTTTTGGTTGTAAACCATGAGGCGTTGTCTCGTAATCTGGACATTAACAAAAAGCGAGAGGTGAGACACAGAAAGGCATCGGTCTCTGGTTCTTTCTTCAAGCACGTAAATAGGAAACTGAGAGGGACACGGACATGGGAAACTACGCAAACCAGAAAGGTAGCTAAATAGACTGGAGAAGAGATATTACAATGTTTTTAGGATTGATGAAAGGCAATAGAAAGCAACTAGTAATTAATGATGCTGAACTAGATCCACCCTCTTCAAGAACCATGTCAAAGGGAAGGGATTGATAACCAAATTCCTCAGATGTTTCTAGACTCCAATATTCCTGAATGAAGTCCACAGGACCACCTCACACTGAGGTCTACATTATTGCTAGCTTCGCTTTCACAAGGCTGAACTGTAGTTGCATCAAAGGAAAAACTCAATTCATAATCAATCCCTCACTGGAGGGACTGGGGGAAGTGAATACAAAAATGTTAATGCTCCATCCTTCAGCTTAAAGCTATGTTAACTCAGCCATCAATTCTGAATACAATATTAGTGAATCCCTTTGGTAGCAATTATGCATGTCAACACCAGAAATAATGCAGTATTAACTAAAATATATCAGGAGTTAGAGAAAAGTTACTGATGGGCTAATATGTTTATTTTTTTAATAGAAATTTTTAGTCTGACTAAATAAAATATGTGCCATTCATTTAATTTTAATTTCTCAGGATTTTGAAAAACATCTTGCCTTCAATGTTTTTTTTGCTACAAACATGTTGCTGTAGTCAAAAATCCTCCACCATACATTACTTTTATTTACTTAGCAAACATTTATTCCTCTGCATTCCCGGTGTGTACACACTTGGAGGAAAGTCTCCAGTGCTGTTTGGAGCATCTAAAAACACAGACACTGAGAGAGACGTTTGGCACTTCCTCCCCACAAGTGGTCTGCTGCGGAAGAAATACACAGATCTGCCTCTCTCTGGGGGTTCTCGTGGATTTCCACCCTTTGATTTCCTAGAGAAGCACTTCATTTTCAAAACACTTTCCTAAACACGATTGCAAATTATGTTTTGAGGCTAAGTTTTGGTGATCACACAAAATCTGAGACTTCTCAGAAGGTTTTGGCAGGGACTGAACACATGGCGTGTTTTTTGCTGAGGGTAACTCCTCACACGTGAGAGCCAAGGTTTCCTTCACCCATTCTCTGCAGGACTGAAGGCCAGGGTTCTCAACACTACCCCGTCCCCAGTAATTAATCAGTCCCCATTAATTAATTAATTAAAACTGCACTCAGCCCTGGTCAGACATGAATCATTCAACTTTTGGTCCACATTAGAATCTTATATTAAGAGAGATGAAATTTTTTTTAAAGGACCATTAACATTCTGGAGGGAGGGACAGTGTGGTTAATAGGCTAATCTCGGTTTCCTTCCACAACCCATTAGGATGGTGAGAAAGAAACAAAATGTATAAGCCCCAAAGGAAATGGGACAAGGGACAAAGATGGCTGACACATGAACACAGCAATTCTAAAGCGAAAGCAAACAGAAAGGTGGTAACGCAGCCGAGGCAACTAAGACTTAATGGCACACAGATAAGCATACAAAGGAGAAGCCAGCCAGCTGGCCCACCCAAATCCCAGGATGATCGGGGGCGGGGGGGGGGGGGGGGGGGGGGGGTTGGGGGGGGTGCCAGATCCACCCCACTTAGAGCAGCCAGGCAACCATCCCCCCGCAGGGCTGTGGGACATGGGTGGTTTATTGTCCAGAAAAATTGAACCCAAGAGGTAGGAGGTTTCAGGCATTATGGAGGACAGTGTGGAGTGCTAGGCTGAGAACAAGGGGCTTAAGAGGAAGCCTGGACACAGTGAGGCCTCCAGCCCTTCTGTTCAACGGCTTAGCTGGTGGCTACTCAGGAGACATGGATTCTGTTTATGGGAAATTGAGTGGCCACTAGAAGAAGACATATATATATATATATATATATATATATATATGTATATATACATTTCAGGAGAAGGTAAGTATGATTTGCTAAAAGGAATGAATTCCTATCCATCAGTGGTTGGGTGATACTGGCAATTAACAGGACACCAGAGCAGAGGTTATGAATATAAACAGTGGTCTAGGGCTTCTGGTCAAGATGGCAACGTAGGCAGACACGGCTCACCTCTTCACACAACCACATCAGAATTACAACTAAAATATAGAACAACTATTGCTCAGAAATGTCAGGAATCAGGTTGAATGGAAATCTGACAACTACGGAATTGAAGAGACCACATCCATCCAGACTGGTAGGAGGGGTGAGGACATACATAAAAATTTGGGAGGGATATCTTGGGAGCGAGGAGTCCCAGACCCGCACCAGGCCCCTCAGCCTAGGATTCCAGTGCCAGGAAGATAAGTCCCCACAACTTGTGGCTACAAAAACCAGCAGGGATTGAGTTGGTGGAGGAGGCTGCTGTAGCCCTAAGCAGTTCCTCCTGGGGACTCGCCTACTCAGACTCGCTCCCTCTGAGCTCCAGAATTGGGGTGGCAGCTTGAAGGGCACCTGTGGTATACAGGGAGAGAATGAAGTGTCTGGCATCAGGGTGAGCAGAGGCCATTGTCCCTTTGCTGAGCCCTCCTTCCACAGAGTTGGTAGGTTGGTGCCACATCTGAGACTCCATTAACCTGGGCAACACTGTGTGATCATCAGCCCTGGAGATCCCCCAGAAACTCTGCCCCACCCAATTGACAAGCCCACCCAAGCTGCTTTCCCATAAGAAGGGCTTATCTTGGCTCCTAAATCCTATCAAACAAGCAACAGCTGGCTTCAGTGAGCCCTAGCAGCAGCCAGATTAGAGTTATAGCTTGGCTTCACCTGGGAATCTGCAAGCCCAGCACAAGTAGCAGCCATCTCATATTGCTTTACAGTTTAGGCAGGGTGCCTGGGCGAAAGACAGGTGGGGGCTGGCCTTGGCCTGCACCACCCAGGAAACTACAGGGCTAACGCATCCAGTGGACAGCTACAGACCACACTGGAGCACCACCACTCTGTCCCTGCACAACTGATTCTCCACAGAGGATCGGAGGTTGGTCATCAGTGGCCGTAGCTAGTTATTGCAGCTAACTGGCCTGGGTAAATCCTTTCCATTGATCTGTCAACAGCAACCAACGCTCAACTACAAGAGGAAGATGTGCTCAATCCACATGAAGGGTGCACTTTGAGCACCCAGCTTTGGTGATAGAGAAGGCTGTGCAATGAACCCTACAGGACACCTTCTACATTAGGCCACACTACTGAGGCACAGAGTCAAAGCAGCTCTACCTAATACATAGAAACAAACACAGGGAGGCTGCCAAAATGATGTGACAAAGAAACAAGGCCCAAATGAAAGAACAGATCAAAACGCCAGAAAAAGAGCTAAATGAAATGGAGATAAGCAATCTGTCAGATGCAGAGTTCAAAACACTACATATATAGGGATGCTCAGGGAACTTAGTGAGGACCTCAGCAGCATAAAAATGATCCAATCAGAAACAAATGATACACTAGTTGAAATAAAGAACAATTTATAGGGAAACAACAGTGGAATGGATGAAGTTGAGAATCAAATCAATGATCTGGAACATAAAGAAGCAAAAAAAACAACCAGTCAGAATAAGAAGAAAAAAGAATCCAAAAAATTGAGGAGTATAAACAGCCCCTGTGACAACTTCAAGAGCTCCAACATTTGCATCTTAGGGGTACCAGAAGGAGAAGAGAAAGAGCAAAAAGTTAGAAATCTATCTGAAAAAATAGTGAAAAAAAAAAAAACCTCTCCTAATTTGGTGAAGGAAATAGACATGCAAGTCCAGGAAGCACAGAGTCCATTTATGAAGGATGGAAAGAGGTCTACTCCAAGACACATCATTATTAAAAGGCCAAAGGTTAAAGACAGAGACTCTCAAAAGCAAGAGTAAAGCAGTTACTAGATAGATGGCTGCCAGATGTGACGGGTTATGAGGGAATGGGGGAATTAGTGAGGGGATTAAGAGGTACAAACAGGTAGTTACAGAATACCCATGGGATATAAAGTCCAGTATAGGAAGTGGAGTAGCCAAAGAACTTATACGCATGACCCATGGACACGAACAATGGTGGGTGGATTGCCTGAGACAGTAGGGTGTGCTGGGTGGATAGGGGTAAGGGGGGGAAATCAGGACAACTGTAATAGCATAATCAATAAAACATAATTAAAAATAAATTATCCAAAAAATAAAAATAAAAATAAATAAATAAAAAATATAGTAGTCTAATCATTATTTCCCCTGCAGTCATTATTTCCCCTGATGTGGCCATTAAGAACCTTGGGTTTGGGACCTGTGTCACTGACTCTTCTTGTGGCCTTTGAGTTACTTTTCCCTTCTAGGCTTCAGTTCCTGCATTTGTAAAATGAAGGGTAGTCGTTCCAGGGAACTCTTATTCTGAGATGCTCACCCTTCCCAGCAGGTCTAAAATGACAGGTAGATAGACTATCAGGGGTCTTTGATATGGTACCATCTACACAGCCTGAGGATTCACTGACTTCTTGGGGGTCCTTCCTGCTTCCACAGCAGGTGGCTGCCATTCTTGGATGTGATGCAATGACACCATTCCTCCAAAAACGTCTGTTTTCAACACACTTCCACCCCGAGGCCAGGACAGACCCCTGATGCACCTACGATATACCAATATCAACTCTCCATTTTTCCACACAACAAAATAAGAGCATTGTCAGGTAGAACCAACCCAAACTCAACTTCTTCACTTTCACATTTTATATTTTCTTAATGAGACTCAGGAGGAAAAAAAAAGTGAAAAACTCAACACTCCTCTCTTTTTTTAAGGTCAACTTTGAAAACATTTACTGGACACTTAGGATAGCTCTGAGGCACTGGGCCAGATATTTCACACGCCTTTTCTCACCAGATTCTCATGTAACCCACTTTACAAGTGAAGAAATCAAGGCTCTAAGAGCTTACTGGTACACGTGCAGAGGCCAGTGGCAGACCCAGATCTCGCTGTAACTGCAGAGCCTGCACTCTCGTGCCTCGTATCTTTAGCCCAGACAGCCAGCCCCCCAGCCAGAGCCAGAAAGCTTTCTGCAGTCCATCCTCCAATGACATTTCCTGTGGTTCCCAAGGATTGACATGATTGGTCCTTCTGCTGGAAAGCTAGGAAGCAATCTGAAAAATCAATACTGGCTCCTGCAAGAAGCAGCCTTGCCCGAAGCTAATTGAAAGCCATCTGAACATTTTCAGAACTGTGGCCATAATCATCTATCAGGTTGCATACCATGTCTCAACATGCTACTGCAGTAAATAACTTCCAAATCACTTCTCCATGTTCACTCATACAAAACAGAAGACCACAACATTTTTTTTTGTCATTGTCCTGTGGCTCCTCCATCGAAACTCAGGGCACTTGGCATTATGGTTACATAATAGGCAGCTTGCTGACATTACTATTTTAAAGTACTGCTTTTTCAGGGTTTACTGCAAGTCATTTTAAATTTCATTTAGCTCTAACTTGTTATACAAGTGTATGTTTGGAAACAATGTCCTCTGCTACATCAACAAGCTAGATTGGAAAATACAGTTGTTTGGGTTTAAAAAAACTGTTGGTAAACTTTTACTCTGCCCTTTTAGACAGTCATTTATAGGGTGGGAATGAGAAAGGGAAGTTATATGGCTTATTGCAAGAATTTGGAAAACTAAAAGATATATATTTTCATATCTAATCTGGATTAATGGCATGGTCTTGAGACTTCAGTTTCATTTACCATAAATGAGTACAATGACCAAACCACTGTTCAGCGTAACTTTGTAAACCAAATGATCACTTTTCTCATTACCAGTGACTACAATAACTTGGAGAGTAAACTGGTGAACTTGGTGGGGTGATGGATATTTGTGGTTTGATCACCCAGTATCTACCCACTTCCACTTGTCCTGGCCATGAAAGCTCTGTTATGCTTTAGAGGACCCAGTGAAGCCACCTCCAGAATGGGTCTGAGGGTCGTGTACATGACCCAGGATGCACGCACTAGCACATCATTCCATGCATCTCAGTTACAGTTTTGATGCATCTCAAAACAGGCTATCAGGCCAAGGAGGAGCAAATCTGGGGTTTTGCTTGACTATTAGGAAATTGAACTTTCTCTTAGAATGAAGAGGATGATGGGACTAAAGCTGCCTCAGCCATCTGGTGAACATGTGGAGCTCAGGAAGAGCCGGCCTAGAAGAACAAAGAGGAAGCAGTCAAGAAATGCACAACCCAGTCAGCTCCCACTGAGGAGGTTTCCCCGAAGTCCCAACTAACAATTCCTCTGTTAGTCCCCTAACAATTCCTCTGTTGGCCCCTAACTGCAAGGGAGACTGGGAAGCGCAGTTCTTGACTGGGCACACTGCTCCCTTGAATAAAATCAGAGTGTGTTACTAAGGAAGGAGGAAAGAACGGGTGTTGGGCAGGCCGTTAGTCGTCTCTTTTGTGGGCCGTTTGGGTCAGGGTTTCCGTGCAGAAACAGAAAACAGACAGATGTACAGGTAAAAGTGTTATCACATATTCCAGGATCTATAAATAACAAGATTAAGCTAAAACACACAAGCATTTGATTTGTAAAATCTTTCGTTAAGGTAATCTGGTTTTCCTTTTATAGTAAATTCATTTGAAGTGATTCAATTTAAAGATACGGTGTCTACAGCGAAAAGCGCAGGGCTGGCAGTGCACACAGCAGCCACTTTGGCATGTTCAATGTAGATGCTGAAAACCATGCTGCTGAAGATGCTAAATATCCTGATTTCTTCTTCAATTACAGAGATACATCATACTAAGTATTTACGAGTCCACTGTCTCGGGAAGGGAACTTCTCTGCTTCAACATGAGGAAAATGAGCCTTAGACTTCTATAGGTTAGGTTAGAAATGAATTACAAATGCAGGTATCTTTGAATTGACATTTCGGTCTCAGGGGATAGCTTTAAAAACTGGAGAATAATGAAAGCTGCCTTTAAGAATTTTTTTCACTAGTCACAAAGACACATCATATGTCAGAGGATATAGAGAATGCCAAAATGAGATTCTCTCCGAAATTATTTAGCGGGGCAAGAGAAAAGGAAGGTAAACAAGAAAACAATGGTGTATTGGGCTGAGAGAGATAAGAAGCAGGCGAGTCACGGGGCTGGATTGTTACCAGAAGCTCTGCCTTCAGCCCGGAGTTGTGTAGGCAATGGCCTTTGTAGATGCTTTTCATACAATTTCAGAGCCAGAAGGAAACTTGAACAATCGCCGAACCCTCTCCCTTTGCAGAAGACAAAAATGTGGACCTAAACGACCGGGTCTTCTCTGTAATGCTCTACAAGTTCATGGCAGAGCCAGAATCCAAATATGGGCTTTCTAACCTGTGGCGAAATGGCTTTCCATTAATTTCCATTCAGGAGTTACAGGGTTAGGGAGCTGGTCTCCCAGAAGTGTATTGTAATTTACTGCTGTGCCTACTGTGAATTCATTCTGAAATTATATTTTTAAAGGTAGGAGAAATTAACTGTAATACCATGACAACTGCCAAGAGCGATTAATGAGGGAAAACATGAGATATCTTGCCTCACTGAACTAAACTGGGCCCGGGGTGTGGGGACAGATGGAGGCATCCTTGGTACCCGAGGAAGAGGCTGAGAGGTAGTCAGGGTGTAACCGCTGGTGGGACCTCACTTTCTAATGAAAGTCAATCCTTTGTCACAGTTTCAAATGCTTCCCACCTACTGCTGAAGTTCCCCTGAAATTCGGGGGAGTTCTCAGCCATGTGACCCTCACCATAAACTCTCCCCCAAAGTTCAAAACTAGGGTAATCAACAAGTGATGGGAAAATGAGGTCTCTCTTCAAAGTAACAGAAAACAGAATCAAGGGTAATCTTGCAGACTGGTTAGTTTGAGTACACTGCAAAGAGTAAGATGTATTCTTCTTATCACTGTACATTCATCACTTGGCAGCTCGCTAATACGAGGCATGCAGGACATACTCACTCAGCATTTTCTCTCGGTAAATCTAGGGAGAGCGGACCTGGGCTTTGGGAGTAGGAAGAAACGCCAGAGGTGGTCTAATGAGTTGAGTTCCTTCATTTTGCAGAGATTTGAAAGAAAGTTAATAGTCTCTGCTAAATCAGGTATGAAAGAAAAATTATTGTTCTCAAATCATAGCACACCGGCTAAAATATGTTTACAAATACACTCAGCTGAAAAGAGTCACATGATGTCTCTAATCACCCAGAATCAGTCATTTTCACATGGTTTGGCTCATTTCTTTTTTCAGTTAAAAGTAAACTTTGTGGGTTCTGTCTTATATGTAAAAACAGTATTTGTTTGCAGCAGGAAAATTAAAGACAAGAGATAAACAAAAAAGAAGAACAGTTTAAATACCTATGATCTTACCACCCGGAGAATTGGTTTGAAAGCCTTAAATATGTTTCCAGGTCACTGTCTGAGAATATATCCACAGATTAACAAAAATGTGAGCACACTGTGCATACTTGTTTTTTTATAACACAATTTTATTCATTTAAGAATGTATAATGAAGCCCTGGCTGGCATAGCTCAGTGGATTGAGCGTGGGCTGCGAACCAAAGTGTCGCAGGTTCGATTCCCAGTCAGGGTACATGCCTGGGTTGCAGGCCACGACTCCCAGCAACCACACATTGATGTTTCTTTCTCTCTCTATCTCCCTCCCTTCCCTCTCTAAAAATAAATAAATAAAATCTTAAAAAAAGAATGTATAATGAATATCTTTTCATTATCAATGTCTATCTATATCACCTAATAACTGAATGGTATTTTACTACTTGACTGTAACATAATGTATTGAACTGAGCTGTTATTGTACATGTAAGCAGTTTCCTATTTACCCTTTTAAAAACAATGATGTGATTAATATCTTTATGGTTAAAGCCTTTGCACACATCCTTAGCTACTTCCTTAACATAAATTCCTTGAAATAAAATTTCTGTCACAAAACAGTGAACTCATTTGAAGAGATTAAAAAAATACATATTGCCAAACTACTCTCTCCAAAGGGAATCATATAGTTTTAATGTGCTTGAGTTCCATGTCTATCAATTATGTTGGTCAGTGCAGCACTTCCTGAGGAGAAACGAGACAGGCACCCTTGGGCTGGCCAAGCGGGAGAGATGTACTTATATCTATAATTCTGATGAATGTTAACTACAGACACCGTTGTCAATTAAATGATTTTATACTAGGAGAGCTGCTAGTGTAAATTGACTTAAACATTCCATTTTGACTCTCTCTCTGGGATTTGATGCCTTCTTCCCTTCCCTGTGTTAAGTAGTCTTTTTACATACTTAGCAATATTCTCAAAGAGATTCTAGATGGTTAGTCCCTGGCAACATTCTTGCAGTGCTCTGATTACATGCATCAGCTAGGAAATCTATCATCCAAATTATGCTCCCAATTAGATGCCAGAACCAGCTTGCAGTTCGACATTTTAATGAAATAACAGAAACGGCATCTGAAGTTCAGGCAAAATCAACAAGTACCTGCAAGACTCAGGAGAGGAAATGGAATGTGTTGTCAGACCACACATTTTCTTTTAAGTGTTTTATTTATTCCACTTGATTCCAAAAAGGGCTTAAAGGAGCTTTTCTTTTTAAATGTTTTCTAAATTGGACATTTTCACATCACTGAGGCTGCCAACATCTTCCCTAACATAAGGATATTCTTCTATCATAACTGCTTGCTATATTTAGAGACTGAATGACAAGGATATTGTTCTTAGAAAAGAGGAAAAAATAGCTCATTGTGATCATGAGTCCTGCCTGGAAGACCCTCCAAACAGAGTGTCGCTGGGGATGCAAGACCAGTCCCATGAAAAAATCCCTGCAAGGACTCAGTTTCTAGGCTGCCTTAAAAGGGCTCCAAAGAACCACAGAACGTCAGGTCTCTGGGCTAGTGTCTTCCCCCAGGGGACTGTAAGAACTCAGCCCTCCCACATTCGGACCCGAGAGCACTGAGAGACCACCAGCAGCAGAGGTCGGAAGGGGAGACCATCTCCCCTGGATCCGCTGGAGGGAAACACCCACCATCCCGCCGGCTCGTCCCTGTCGGTCTCCTCTGCCTCGGTCTCCCCAGGGCCTCCTCTCCGCCAGCACCACGCACCACACCTCTCTGGGGTCTGGCTCTGTCTCTTATCCCTCGTTTGGACACACCGTTCTTTTCAGTCTGTGGCCTTTCTAAATCCTCATTTCTGGACTCTTTATACACCTCTCCTCCCCTGGTCTAAACCTTGCTCAATATCATTTCTGTTTCAGGGTCACACATGAAAAGACATGGTCCTAGACACTGATGGGACACTTCACGACAAGTCCCCAGTGTGTGCGGAGCAGCGACTTGGAAGAAAATTATTTTGTGATTCAGAACAAAAAAAGGAGGGAGTGTTAAAGGCTCCATTAATGGGGGAGAAAGGGAATGAATGTCATTAAACTTACTTGGCATGTCACCAGTGTTACGCTGGGATGTGCCCATGTTCCACCTACTCCCGAATGCCACCATTTTGGAAGAACAGGATCATTTTCAGTGTGAAACCTGAGATTTTCTGAAATGTCAAGAAAGCCTCGAGAAAAGCAGGCAGTTTTCCAGCCGAACCAAGGAGCAAGGGCCAAACTCAACAGTAAGACCCTCATGGCTAGCAGAAGACGTCATCCTGACAATTAGGCCAAACGTCAGCCCGATGTTCCGGCATGTCACCACCTGCAGAGCCCTTTCAGATAACTATTCTATTTGATCCTCACCACGATTTCGGAGGGTAGGTGCGTTCATTCCCATTCCAGAGATGAGAAAGCTTAGGCTCCCAGGGATTACCTGATGGACTTGAGTCCTTTCGGCAGCTTGTTCAATGGTTAAGAACCTGGGTACAGAAGCAGACCACCCGGGTTCAAGTCCAGGCCCCGACCAATGCTAATTCTGTGACCTGGGGCAAGTCACCTGCCTTCATTATACCTCAGTATGTCTACATCATAAAACACAAATGACACTGCCCACTTCACGGGGCTGCTATGAGGACTACTTAATACATTAAGTCAGTCGAAGAATTAGGAAGTTAGCTGGCCAAAGTCCAGCACACACTAAACACTTATGAAATGCTTGCAACGCTCAATTCCCAGAGCTAAGTACAGATATGAGGTATCCTTATCTGTAACAATTTTACACTGCCTCTATGATTCATCATTTTATCAGCAGAGAAATTAGCTATTTCTCACAAAAGGAAAATACATGCTAACAGAAAACCTTGAACGGGATATAATGACTCAAAAAGGAAGAAAAGGGCAAAAGTTCAATTGCGGCTTCTTAAAAGAACCCCATTTATTTTTTGCTTCCAGAAAAATACTGTACATGATTTAAGCATTTTCAGTCATTTTAGAGCACAATGAAAGGTCACGCTAAATGGAAGTAATATTTGTGTAGCTCATGGTGACTGTCGGGGAGTCTGTTTCCCATGGCCTGGTCCTTGATGTTGACAATGAAGCACTTCTCTGGGCCAGCGCTGAGGAAAAGGGCTGTGTTCCCCCGCCCCCAACCACGTGAGCTTTCTGTGAAGAGAAGAGAACAAAGATGCAGCTGGCAACTGTGGAGTGCTGCGGAAAAGAGCAATTTCACCCAGGGGAGCAGGCAGTGGGAAATCGGCAGAGGAATATTACTGGGACGCGTTTTTAATTTCCAGTTTTTTTGTGGCTATGGGGACAAAAAAAAAGGTTGAAATGTAGAGAATGTGGTGCTGGGAGGGCAGGGAGAAACTGAGAGACCAACCAAGACATGGGGTTGGCAGAAAAGAAACACAGGCGGCTGGAATAGAAGACACCAAAGCAACAAAAAGAGTGTCACGCCAGAGACGTAGTGGAAAGGTAGGTATGTCAGAGGACAGCAGCCGCACTAGACAAGAAAGGAGTGATCTCTCAGTTCTGTTCTAGTGCACGAGAGGGACTAGGAGCTGGCCACGGTGGGGCTCCTAGCTGTCGCCTATAGAATGCAGATGTGGTATGGGTTGAGGTACCTTCCTAGAAACTAAACCTCCTTCTAGAGCATCACGTGAAGCATGCTTGCGGTGGCTGAGGTGTGGACTGTGGGGCTCAAAGGTCAGGTGCAGTATGAAGGAGCCCAAATAAGGAACTCAGGGCGTAAGACATAAGAGTGACAGGAAACAAAGGAAATCTCACTTGAAATTGGGAACATATTCAGCATCAAAACACAAAGTTACGGACTGGTGTCCAGCCCAGAAGCTCTGCATGTGGAAAAATAATAATAACTGGAATGCATTTGTACCACACTTTAAAGTTGATAATGTTTTATAACAGTGATCTTCTGTCTCACTTGAATGTTTTTCATGATCTAATAAAACACGCTTTTCATACTATTAAGTCCCTAAGAATTGACTTTATGTTACTGCAAATAGTTTTAAAAAATGTATAAATACTACTTATAGAGTTTTATCTATAAATACTATACATAAATGCAAAATGGTGGGTTTCAGGTTCTGATTCTATTCTAAAATATCTACTACTTTTTCAGAATGACTAATTAAATATAATTTGCATGAACTAAACAAGGTGTAAACATTGTAATACTCTGCATAGACCATTAAGTATCTCTCATTAAGAAGTTTCTATATTTCTAAACTTTCACACATTCTAAGGGGGTATTATAGATGAATAATTATTTTAAAAAGAATGTATTAAAGGATATCCCTGAAGGGTCTTTAAAAGCAGCTCTTACCAGCACAAACAGGAAGCACGCTACAAGGTTATGAAGAATAGTGGAATAAAACGATTGTGGCCTATTTCCATAAAGAAGCGTGAAAAAAGAAAACAAGCTAAAATTACTTCCAGCTTGCTGAGTTGAAATGAACTGTTATGTCATTAGGCAAGTGTCTTATTTACTCTTTGCCCTATATACAATAATATCGTGTGTTGTTGAGAGTCAGGAGTTCATATTAGCATTTTTTAATTTAGGAAAAAGGAGAAACTGTAAACCCTAAGGAACAGTTTTCTAGCTGACATAGTTCAGCATGCCTGGAGGGTGATGTGTGCTTGTACCCAAATCTTTATTACACGTTTTGTCCTTGAGACACAAAGATATCACTTCTGACCACAGTCAGCACAGCATTTGCTTTGAGGTTCTTTTTTTTTCTTTTCTTTCAGTTTTGACAATAAACTTGTGCTGATCTACTCTCTTTCGGTCATCTGGTTTCCTATGTGACTGACAGCATACATTTGGGAGACAGCTGCCTGGCTCTGGGAGAGAAGTTGCAGCTTGGAGAAGGGAAGTGAAGCAGAAAGTTCACCCTTGGCCTGGGCACAAGGCGCCAACCAACTGACGTGTTAAAGCAAAATCTATAAAGTAGAAACTGATACTGTCAGTATGGTAAGAACTCGGCGAACCTATTGACATTAAGGAAAGCTGAACATTTTCACTGGTTATGCTAACTTCTGGAGTAAATTAAGCCTTTTGGAAAGTAACATCAATTCCTTCTGTACCGTAGAGTTTTTGAGTGTTTCTAGGTTTTGGTTTCTCTGATCCCATAGCGCCCATCACGGCACTCAGCCTGCTGAGGTCTTCTGTAGCCTTTATCACTAGCTACACTCATTGTGTTTATTCACTTGGTTACTTGTTTCTTCATTGCCTGGCTCCACCAGGATACTGGCTCCATGTACTGGAAGATCTCAAAGCTGGATACTGGTTCTTCGATCAGAGTTAATCTGGCCCACTATATAATTCACCAATACACAGATCACAGGAAGATCTGCCCGAATGTATTCCTTCATTCAACAGATTCTAACTGAACATCTCTTCCATATCAGGCAATGGGCACAGCACTGGGGGTGGGGTGGGGAATACTGGCAAACAGAACTTACATTAAGACAGTGGTCTATTATGGGGTTAGCTAAATATATTATGCACTATCCCACTAATTCTTCGAGTAGACCATAGAGAAAGAAGAAAAGACATCAGCTTATTAATCAGAGATCAAGTTCACAGAGTACAAAGCCACATCTCTCCTGCTTCTTTGATTTCATCTGCCTAACACTTTGTCACTCTAGGTAAGCAACACAGGCCTCTTAATTGGCTTCCACGGCCCTCTTCAAGTGCTCTTTTCAGAAAGCTTTGCAAAAGTCTTATAATCAATTGTGTTATTCCAGAAAATGTTAATGCTCAAGGTACCTTTAAATAAAAGGACAATTCTCTTGAGACTTTTTTCTTAGTAACAAGGAATGCAATTAGGTCTATACTTGGCATTTTGTCAGTTTTCAAAGGCAAGAGATCTCAGGGTTAGGAGAAAAAAAGCTACCAAGATGCTTTTGCCATGGACTATGGTTGGCCCAGAGTTTGAGGGTTAAAGCCTGAGAAAGTTTACCTTCTTTCTTTAATTTCTCCTGTAAATAACTTCCAAGCACCAAAGCCCATAGGACCCAGAATGCAAAATCCTTTCCATTACTGTATTGAAAAATTATGTATGCTGTGATTTATGGCAATTGCTGGTCTTTCTGCAAACTTTGGCACAACAGCTGCCAATACAAGTTTAGCATTTCATGGGTCAGTACTTAAAATCTGATGAATAATAAACCATCCTTGAACCTGGGTGAGGCACTGGGTGGGTAATATATTGAGAGTTAGTAAAAATGTATCAACTATAGATTACGTCATAGCTTAGCACTCTGGAAACAGAGGCTAAGTAAAAGAATGATTGCTATTATCATATCTCCTTCTTCCCTGCTATTGTATTAACAATATAAAATTTGGTGATTCCAGAGCACATGTATAAGTGTTCGAAAAACTAAAAATGTCCACACTCTTTACAGCTTTACAGTGAATAATCCAAAGGGGGCAATACTCTTTTTAAGACTTGTCAGGGCAATATTAGAAAGCAATATTTTTAACTCGTTTGGAAGATACTCATCAATTTTTTAGGCATATAAAGATTTTCATCCTTTTTCATTCTTGAAACATTACAAGTGATTGCTTGAGTCCTGGTAGGACAAATCTAGGTATCAGATACCTACCTGGTGTGAGGAACAACTGCATGCATCTGGTTAGGGAGAGCAGTGACATACTCAAATACACTTTAATAGGCTCAGGAGAGAAAAAACATTAAGGCCCTTTAATAGCGGACCACTTGCCTGGGGTGTGCAAACTCCAGGTACCGCCCTTATCAGGTGCTTTCCACCTGGACATATATTTTTAGGGCAACTCAGGCTATCTGTGAAGGGAGGCTCAGCATTAGGAATGCTGAAGAAAGTGGACTGAATGCCTTCTTCCTAACAAGAGGTAAAGCCGTAGCCAAAGGTAGAAATGGAGTCCAACCTTAGAGAAACCGCCTAGGACACCCCTTAGGACCCACGGAGAACGTGCAGCATCTAACGGGAGTGACCTCAAGCCCAGTGTCCACCTAGAGAACACGAAAGGAAGCCCAGGTGCAGGTGGGGTTGTTGACATTTATGGAAGGAGACAATCATATATTCTCCCCTATTTACATTTCTTTGATTTTTTTATGAAAATTCCTTAAAGAAAGTTGAGTCATTATCTCTTAATTAAATGAAAACATTAATACCAGTTGTAGACAGACACTCATAGGGACCCCTGATTTTCTGAGATGGCCCAGATATGTGCGGCTGGAGCTCCCAGGAGTCCTGTCTACACTGTGCCCTTGTCCCCTCACCGAGGCCGACAGGCCGAGGGCTGGTTGATCAACCCAAATTGGGTGAACCGGATTCTCGCTTCTAGGGGCCTCCAGCTTGGAACTGCGAAACCCAGAGGGTGGAAGTCATCAGCGTTCGGTCAAACTAACAGCAATATGTTAGGGAGAAGGGCCACAAAACCCTCTGCTGTGACTGCCGCGGAGCTTCCTTGGTTGAGTTCCTTCCTTCAGTTCCATGAGATACCACAGGGTCCTTCCAAGAAAACATTTTAAAAATAACTCTTTTTTGGTTAAGCTAGCCAATCAAAGACATCTGCGGGT
Source organism: Phyllostomus discolor (assembly GCF_004126475.2). Classification (NCBI taxonomy): domain Eukaryota; kingdom Metazoa; phylum Chordata; class Mammalia; order Chiroptera; family Phyllostomidae; genus Phyllostomus; species Phyllostomus discolor. Next base: position 29,328,286 of record NC_040906.2, read on the forward strand.
TAAGGACATCAGCACTTCAGTACAAAGTTACATCTTGTTAAAGGAGAAGTATGAGGGGCATGCTTATAATTCTTTAGGTTTGTAGGAAATGCTACATGTTCCAGACGCTCCTGCACGTGGCCCCGGTAAAGGTTGCAGACGTGTTGCTGTCGTCATCCTCAGGACAGAGATAAGGCCCCGACAGCGAGGCTGAGAGGATTTGTCCTGCGTACTGGGGCCTGCCTGCTGGTAAGTGGCAGAACCAGGCTAAGGAACCAGTTCTACTGACTGCTGGTCAAGTGCCCTTCCCAACACAGCCAGGAGGCATGTGCGTCCAGAGCTTTCTATTACTCCTGCTGTGGCACGTCCTACCTGATGGTATGTGACTTTTTCTTTTAACATACAAAACCCTCAGTTAAAAAGCAATGTTACAGAGACTATAAACAAAGCAGACACACAGAGCTATTCTGAGTATGTATATAATGTATGTATATAATGTATGTATATAATGTATGTATATAATGTATGTATGTTATATATGTGCGTCCAGAGCACATATATAACATAAGTGTATATGTTATATATGTACGAACATAGAATTCTGTTCTCACTTGCCAACTCCAACTCAGTGGCTACAACAAGTTTTTAAAAAGTATAATACATAAATTATTGCCGAATCATTGATACTTGCTACTAAAAAGAAATCGGCACCGAGCCCTGACTGGGGTGGCTCTGTGGGCTGGGGGTCGGCTGCAAACCGGAAGGCCACTGGCTGACTCCCCGTCAGGGTGCGCCTCGCGCCTGTGCTCCTGGGCTCCTGGTTGGGGCAGTGCCAGGGGCAACCAGTGGATGTTCCGCTCGCACATCGATATTTCTCTCCTTGTCTTTGTTCCTCCCTTGCCCTCTTTCTAAAGACGAAAAAATAAAACCTTTTTAAAAAAGAGAAATTAGGACTGAGAGGTGCCTCCTTTCAATATGAAGAGCAAGTTTGCCCTCTTCAACACATGACAACTATTAGCAGGGAGTAGCCTTCAGCTCTGGGACAGAGATGTCCCAAAATGTTTTTGTCTTACGTGTTTTGGGCTTGTATCCTCAACTACGTTTGGTTATTTGTTTATAATTCATATACATGCATTTTTATATTAGCAGGTTATATACCTTATAAAACATGAACAAAATAGAAAAGAAGAATATAACCAATGCAATGTTTTGCTAACTCTGATTATCTCAAGGCAAATGCACACAGGATGAGGTTCATGATTAATTAACCACAGAGGATATAAACCCATATGTCTTCCAGATAATTGAGAGTTTCGTGGCTGGCTGCTTGCCAGATCTGATTTCATGGTCACTGCCATTACTTCATCATGTGGCTGGCAAAGAGTTCACACTAAACTTTGCCATTTTCTTGTAGGTGGCAATATTAAAATTATCTTTCATGTATGGGCATTCTTTGCAGGATCTTTTTAAGTATCTACTAGTTTTGGGGGGTTTGTTAAAGCTAAAATAGAGAATTTGTAAATCCAGTTACCCAAGCATGAGGTATTCTACAAAACAACCAGAGCAGATGAACCGGTGCGGAAGTCACTGTGAAGGCACGGCCTCACCTCCCTCCCTCCCTCCAGCTGGTGATACCCAACCATCTGACAGGTGGGCCCGGGACGACGCCAGTGTCAATCCAGTCACCGTCCATTATCATAATGGTTCAGGATAAAATGAGTCTGAATGCAAGTTCTAATCAATTCCTTTCCCCCCAAGTCAATCTCAAGAGCTCCCTGGGGTGCACACCCCACTTTGCCGTACAGTGAGACAGTACTTTCCTTCTGGAGCCACTTACAGTCACAGGAAACTCCAGGCCTAAAACTGTGCAGAACAAAACCAACCCAGCCCAGGTGGAAAACACCATGATAGTGCATGTTCTGAAACATTTAAAATCATGGACCATAATTCACAATCAGAAAAGCATGTAAAACATTAATGTTTCATGTAACAGACTGTATATTACCCATGTAACTACCTCCCCATGAAAAAGCAGAACATCACCAACACCCCCAGAAGCCCTCCGGGTCTGTTCTCTGTCCCAACACACCCTCTCTTAGTTAAGCATACACTATCTTAATTCTTAGAGGAATAAACTTCTTGCCTTTCATTATATTGTAGTTTTAGCCACTTAGGTATGCACCCCTTAGCAACAGAGTTCAGTTTTGAATGTTTTCACACTTTGTAGAAATAGAATAATATTGTTATGTATGCTTTTGTATCTTCTTCCTTTAAACATTATGTAGGTAAGATATGTCTGTGTTATTGTGTGTAGCTTTAGTTTACTCTTTTTCCATCACTGTATAGTGTTCCATTTTGGGGTTACACAGTTTATTCAGGCATTCTACTATTGATAGACATTTTGAATGTTTTGAATTTGAGATGATCACAAACAATGCAGCTGAGAACATTTTACCTGTTTATGGATACACATGCGTATACATTTCTCTAAAATGCACATTCATGAAAATGCACTCTTGTGCAGGTAAGTGGAATTGCTGGGTCCCATCTAACTTAGTTTTAAAAAAAACCCTAAGTGAAGGTAATTCCAGTGCATCTCTTGGCAATCAATTTTAATATTAACTAACTCTTCTGTAGCCATGAGCTCATTAAATTACTAGATTTATCTTTCCCCAGACTTTCACTTCTGGCACAGTCATTAAATTTGTACCATGATATTAAATACATTTAACTGTGTTAAAAATACTTTGAAAATTTCCAATGAATTTATTGAAGCCAAATGCCCCAAATCTCCACCCCTCACATTTTTTTAACATATTGTAAGAACATTTTCCTTTAAATGAGGGCCAGCTTAGGCTCAGAGAACAAAATGTTCATTCAAAATTTAAAACAATTTTGCAGCAAAAAGTTCCAAGTTAACACTCATATTGATCAAGCATAAAAAGCCAAAAATGTTAATCCTGTAGCCAAACTGAGGAGTAAAAATACAAATAATAAAGATTAATTCCAACTTCAGAGTCTCCAATGTTCTATTACAGTCATGAGTGCCCTGCAAAGGGACTACATAAATGGGACATCCCTAGGCGACAATATGTGGCACCAATGAAACCCATTCAGTGGTCTTCCCTTGTCTCATTGACAATGAACTTAATAACTAACGCTCATTATAGAGTTTTCTGCATATTAGGGCATATATACAATGATGTTTTAATCCTCAGAACAGTCCTACGGGTAGGAATGATTATTCTTTTCATTTTCAAAAGGAAACTGAGGCTCAGAGAGGGAAAAAGTAAGTGACCAAGGTCCCACGGCTGTAAGTAGCTGAGCTGGGATCAGAACCAAGCTTCCTAGTGCTTTGGTTCATGCTCGACCGCACTGCCTGACGACCTGTTAGTTTTGTCATTGTCATTGTTGGCATTGTGATTATTTTGATAACAACAAGAATAGCTCTTTAAGACCAGAGCAAAAGTATGAACCATGGTTGGGGGGGGGGGGACTATATACATTTGTTTTCATTTATGGAAATTTTATGAAAATGATTGTAACCAAGCAGCTCTAATTCTACGAGAACTAATTAAGAAATGAATTAAGGGATTCGACGGATACCCAAATTAGTCATTAGGGCTCAAAGATCTGGAGTTCTGGTCTAAATCCAGCTTTGGCACTTGCATCCAAAATAAACATGACCAGATAAGTACCACAGCTCGTGATTAAAGCGGATTTATATGGCTTATGCGTCCACATGGGAGAGGCCTCTTCCTAATTGAATTCGGACACCTCTTCGGTTATTGTGCGTTTCATTTGCCATCTCATCACTCTTTTGTAACTGCTGGCATTAGGGTTATGCTGAGCGAGAAATCATTGCAATCAGTGATGTCTGCGGAGTGAGCATAAAAAGATAAAAGAAAAGCCTTTGAACTGTAATTAGAAAATTCCTTAAGTGTGCTCACATGTTTGAGACTACTACTGACTGGCAAGGTGAGTTACAGAAGGGACGTGCAGTGTCACTGTTCCGGGATGAGCAGACAGTCAAAGTCGTGTTCCGACATGCGATTAGAGTAATCTTTTGCAGGCCAAAACATTCCTGCTTTCCAGCTCTAATATGATTAGTGACAGACAGCTGGAGGCATCTCATTCTCCTGAAAAAATATGATCAGAATTGTTTTCAACTGGTGCTTCTTTCCATCAAGCTGTTTTGTTGCCTTGCAGCAGAATAATCAGAGTTTCTGATTATTTGGTATGTTCCAAGAAAACAGGAATTGATTGTGCCCTTGCATGTCTGATAGGAGAAGGCTGCCAAAATGTACAGTGTACACAGTAACTCTTCCGTTGCCTAACAGAAAGCAAAACTAAGAAGTGTGTGTGTGTGTGTGTGTGTGTGTGTGTGTGTGTGGAGGGGGTGGGGAGAGTGGGGGGAGAAGGTCAACCAGGAGTTTCTATAATAATTCTCTTTGAACAACAATAAAGACAGTGTTTTCATGGTGATTCAGGTTTCAGATATGAGGAAATAAAATATTCTATTCTATTCATGGAAAACAACCAGCTCCCACCAACATTAACAGCTCTTTTCAAAAAGTTAGTCATCTTACTAGTAAAATTTCAGGGCTATGGAAAAAGAATCAGGGTTAGGTTAAACATTCATGGAAATATCCAGGTGCAGTGAGACCTCATTAATTTTGAACTATCTCAATTTGATATTTGTAGTCATTTGACAGGGTCTGAACCGGAGATGATCTTTTCACAATGAATATATATGGCTTGCTAAGCAAAAGTTCTGGAGGTAAAATAACAAAAGATTTCAGGGAAAATACAATGAACCAAAAATAGCATGCTTCCTGTCCAGCAAATGCTTTTGATGAACCCCTTCAAATACCAGTTACTGATAAGAACAATAAGTACCGTTTAATTGAAAGTCAGTCTATACAGTTCACTTTGTATACATGAGCTACAAACATCCCAACAACTCTGCAAGATGCGTATAGTTATCCCCATCTTAGAGGAGGAAACTGAGGCTCAGAGAAGCAGGTGACATACCAGACTGCACAATTACAAGGCAGCAGAAGCAGGAGGCAAAGCCAGCCAGGTTGTCTTGCTCAGATGCCTCTGTCCTTCCATTCCCACCCAACACTGGGTGAGCCCTAAAGACCACAAGTCAGACCCCTAGGTTCACTGGAGCCAGCTCTGCAACAGCAGAACAGCAGCAAAAATGGCCATCACTGAGAGGAGGGAGAGGCAGGCACTCCGGCTCCACAGCCCACTGCCCTTAACTGTAATTCCTTAATTCTTTTCTACATCACAAGGATATCTGTAAAACACTTTTTATGTGGCACTTTGAAGTATTTTTCATGCATCAAACTACCCTAGAAAACCCACAGAAATGCTGATGTAGGTGGAGGGGGGGTGGAAGTGAGGCAGAAGTGTCTTGTGTCCACTGCCCCTCCTCGGCGCTCTACTAAAGTGACTTCAGTCCCCACGCCCATAAACAAGAACTCTGGTGTGGAGGCCCTGAGAGGCGGGCGAAGGCTGTGACAAGGCTCTGGGAGTGAGCTTCAGGTGCCAGGACAGCTAGCTGGCCATGTGCACTGGAAGAGGCTACAGAGAAGGGAAGGATCACCTCTGCTTACCTGGAGATCCACGGAGATACTGCGGAAAGCAGGCTGGGTTCTGGAGTGCTCTAGGAAAAAGGAAATTTGGGAGGTCAGATCTCACATTTAGCAACCACACCACCCGTTTCCATCCTACCCACATCCAGCTACAGCTTTGGGAATCAGACACACATGGCATTTGTCCTTATTCATGACAATAGCTGCGTAGGTCGAGTAACCTCTCTGTGCCTCAGTTCACTCAATGGTGCATGGAAGATAATAGCACCTTCCTCGCAGAGTTGTTGAGAGGAATGAATAACATGTAAGTTGTGCAATGAATTTAGCACACAATAATGGTATTTTAATAACAGCAGTAGCTAATATTTGTTGCTTGCTTGGAAAGTGCTTACCATTATTCTAGAGTGTCAAATAGGGTAACTCTTCAATACTCCGAGGTAGGCACTATTACCATTGGCATTTTACAGATACAGAAAATGTGGCACCTAAGGGTCAAGTCACCTGTCTCATCAAAGTATACAGAACAAGTGGTGGATCAGGGATTCTGCTTGTGACCATCTGGCCCCAGAGCCTGGATTCTAAACCACAACTGATATCCTGCCTAATTTCTTACAAATAAGTGTTAGATAGTATCATTATTGTTGTTATAATATTCCTTTTCCAAGAGATAGCCTATACTGTATAGCCACACAGCCCCACTTGGGCATAGAGACAGGTGCCGGAATCATGAGTAAGCCAACCAACCACTCACTAAGTCAACAATGGCTTCACGTGTACCCTGAGAATGCCTGTGTATCAGCTGCGCTTTTCAGCACTGTGTGGGGCTTCAAATGCTCTGGTCACCAGTCCTGCGTTGTCAGATCAACCTCCATGAAGCACTGGGGACAACGACGAGGAGGGAACGCACTGGAAAGGATGGGGCAGGACCTCAGGACACTGGATGCTGTGTCTGGCTATGGCACCAGCTCTCTGGGTGACCTTCTCCAGCCAGCTGACCTCTCTGGATGTCATCTTTACATGAGAGGACTGACCTAGATGCTCTTAAGCCCTGAGATTCTAATCTACAATTCTATTCTGACACTTTGGATCAGACTAACTTTTCTTCCCGACAGTCCATTTTTGAGAGACTATATTGGGACCCTTCATTTCTCTAGCAAACTGTGAACACAGTGCCAGGCATCCTGAATAGTGCCCAGATATCAGTGGGAGGCCTGGTCTGAGCTTTGCAATTGGCTCTGTGAACATGCTGAAGTCTGTCACAGGAGGGGTTGGCAATCAGAAGACCAAGGAAGAGGATAGCCCGGAGGACAACTGTGCATGCCTGTGTGCCCGATCTGAATCCTGGGAGTGGCTCCCCAAATCTGGTACCGATCCTCAACCCAGGGTCCTGGTGTCCCAGATACCCAGCAGTCTGGGGGAGGGGTGCCATGCTGGATGATGAGACAGATAAGAATGTCTATGAAAAATAAGGCAGAAACCAGGCAACAGACGAGATGCTTGGGCTGAAGGTTAGATTTGTTTTCTAAAAGTAACAGCGTTGTATGCAACAATTCAGAGGCGAGAACTCAGCTGGCACATAACTAGGTGACTTTCTTGACCTTAATAAAATATACTATTAGCCATTCTGATAGCAATCTTTTCTTATGCGTGTGTGTGAGAGAGAGTACACACAAGCCTGCACCTTCGAGAAACATTTACTTTGACACAAGATGCTAACTTTATTTGGAAATCAGTTCATCACACTTAGATATATTTGCTTTCACTCCTCAGAGGGGAATAATTCAATGAATATAATACTTCCCTTAAAAAGAAATTGATTCTAAAATATGTTTTTCAAACTTTTGACAAAAACAATTTTCTGATTTTTTTATGAACTACAAAAAGCAAATATTGTGTTGGCAATGTCATAAATAATACGAGTTGTCAGGTGAGATATTAAACATGTATAGATTTAATTTTTAATAAAGACTTTTAAACATACCCCAAAATATCCATCAATCTTTGACTTGGAGAAAGTAGCATTTTGATAAATCCCACCTCCTACCACAATAGAAGTCAGCACGAAATGTCTATGGTTCTTAGTGAGGCAATGATGGTATTCTTTACAGATGGTTATATATGTGCAGCATGTAATTTTAGAGGGCACGGAATGGTAGAAGATATAAAAATGTATTATTTTGACAGGTATTCAGGTAATGGACTTAGGCACTGTCTCTCCCATGTCTTTATTGAAGGACCTTGGGCACAGGAGTCTCTAGAGAATCTGGTTCCTGAATTAGCTCAGACAGAAATTCCAAAACTGTTTTAAGCAACGGCAACATTATTGGAGTACACACATAAACTTCAAAGATGGTAATTCTGAGGAACAGTACTCTCCTGGATATATAAATCATGGTTTGCTTAAGCCTGGAAAGAAAATAATTAAAATTTTAGTAGTGATTATGTCTGAGATGAAGAATTATGGGTGATCCTTTTCTTCTTGATAATTTTCCCTGCTCACCAAACTTCCTATAATAAGCTTGTGTTAGTTGAACAATTTGAAACAATTGTTTTTTCAATCTTATGATATATTATGGAAGATCGTCTGATGTAAATAGTTAAAAGGCTTTGGAACCAGACAAACTTGGGTTCAAACCGCAGCCTGGACCCTTTGCAGCTTGGTACCTTCACGTAAGGGACTCAGCAGCCCAGGTCACACGTAAGACAGAAATAACAACACAGGCCTTTAAGCATCATTTCGCCTATTAGAGGCAAGATACTGTAAGTGCTTATTTAGCACAGAGTAGGGGCCCAAAAAATGATAATCCCTCTTCCATTCACAGTACACAGGGAAGAGAAGTTAGGCTTTTCTGGTGACAGTAAATAAATTCCATGACGTTTATAAATTGATGCTTCATGCCATTTGTTTATAGACACAAATGAGGTTTTGACAGGTGACTTCCAGAAATCTTCTAGCAGTCAAAAGTTCAGCAAAAGGGGGAGTGGGAATAGGCTCTACCCCATTCTCCTTTCCATCACAGTTATTAGATGCCCGCAGTTGAGACGCCTGGATTCCCTCGTGCCAGCCACTATGCTGCTGGATGCTCACACATCCTCGGCCGGGACAGGAGTCGGAAGGAGGATTAAAGCAGACCCTGGGAGCACAGCCACCACGATCGAGGTCTTTCCCATGCAAAGTAAATCATGGGATTGCTTAAATGAGGGGTGAGGGACAAGTTATGGATTCTCTGGCTTTTCTTTCTTTTTTTTTATGGCAGCTATGTTGATATTCTCACCCTATTCAGCCAAAGGTAGTTCAGTCACTGAGGTTTGAGATAAAATATATGTACTCAACGAAACATGGCTGCCGGGGATAAGTTGCCCTTGGTTGTGTGTTGCTGTAACTTGACTACAGCAAGAAATATTGATTTAACTGCCTTTAATATCAAGCCAGGCATTTGTTGACATATCGAAATGAAAAAGTATCAAAACCACGAAAAGCTTGATATATAGGTCAAATCCCATTTTAGCTCACTCCAAGGGACTGTCCAGTCTTTTGTATTGGAATTGTGTCCTAATGATGCTTGCCTGAATCACAGATAACAGGAATTTTCATTATAAAGGGATTTGCTACATAAATGAATACTGGTATAGATTTTTATGTAGTACTGTTTATTGTAAAAAGTACAGCAAAAAAATCATTACAAATTTAACATCTCCCTCCTCCCAGCTCCGGAGGTGTATCTCGCTTTCTGTTGAAGGTATGTAACGTCCTCGCCTTTTCACTGTCTGATTACTCTTTGCTCCTTCCACAGTGCCTAGTACAGAGCAGGGCCTCAAGAAATAGTTGATGAAGAAATGAGCTGAATGAAATGTGGTACCAGAGCAAATGAGGGAAACTCAGAATAGCTTCCAGAGTAGGAGGTATAAATTTTAGAAAATGATTCAAAATGAGATTTGGCCTCCTCTCCCAGCCAGCATCCTCAAGGATTCTAGGGGCCCGCTGGTCTTCCGTTGGCTCCTTATTGCTGAGTGATCACGGAGGCTTGTCTAACATGTCCAGCACGCCGCTCACGTTCTCCCATCTCTGGGAAACGCCGCAGAGACATTTCAATCATTAACTAAGTGAAACACCTTCAGAAGGGTACTATAGCATAGCCCAGGCTAGGGTGACAAAGAGCAAATTCTGTCCTGCTCTTCAGATTGAGAGGAAATAACTGCATGGAAGACAGTAAAAGGTGGGGAGGTTGGCTGGCCCACAGCAGCCCAGGGGAAGGGAGTGTGTGCGGCCCCAGGCAGGGGAGTTACTGTGCCACAGCCAGGCTCAGAGGCAGTTTCTGAGCCCTAACTGATGCAGCCAGGCCTGGGGGGAAAACCAAGAGGGACTTCCGAAAAGTTTTCCTGGATGCCATCTGGTGTGGAAATCCCTAACTTCTGGTCCTTTTTCCACCTCCCCTCCAGCAATGTGATCACTTTAATAACCAAAGAGTTTCCTTTAAATTTTTGTAATTCAGCCTTTTGAAAATATGTTTTTCTACTTGATAGTCTTTCTTGGGAATCTTCTTTATTGGAAGCTACAATAATGCATCAAATACACAAATTTTGCTTCTGTCTTGGAACAACATAATGCTTAGTGTTATAAAGGTCCTGACTGTGTTCGGAAGAACCACCTGGTTCCTGCCAAGGGGCCCCTGCCCTCACCAGAGGAACAGCCATGGGAGTGAGCTGTGAGAGGCTTCTAGCTCGCCAGGGGTCTCCAGGGCAGAGAAGGCACCAGCCCCATTATCTCTGGATGAAGTATAAGCAAAGAGTTAGGAGAGCCTGGCGAGGTTAGCCAGAGAGTGGTGTAGTTTCACATATATTTTATAAGTATTCCCATTATTCATTTGACAATATTTTAAATGGTAAATCAGCTTCTCCTCAAGAGGGATAACCTGTGGCCATTCATTAATAACTGATCATAAAAGCACATTAATTAAAAACGAATCATAAAAGCACTTCTGAGTTAGCCAAGTGGTTTGCTCCACATACTCAATCCTCCACGTGACCTCTGACTATGCAGGCATCATTATCTCCACCCAGGAGCCGAGGGAGCGCGGCTCAGACAGCAAAGCACTCTGCCCAGCGTTCCACTAAGCAATGGGGCCACATCTGGAATCCCATCTCGTATCCAATTGTCTGCTGCAGCTCTAATTACTCACTAGTTGTGTGGAGAGTCCAAATTTAACCTGGGGAGCCCTCCCCACCTGCAACACCACCATGGGGACATACTCTCAACAGGGCAAGCTGGTGGTCATGTTCTACCAAGATCCAAAACCTTTTTTAGTTATTGGGCTATGAATGACACTGTCCCTCCCTTGCAAGAACTGAAGTGGCTAGAAATGACTGAAGAAAACTAGAACAATTCGAAGGCAAGAATGCATAAGCTGAAGAGCTATAAAAATTCGAGGACTTAGTAACCAAAGATAGCTTTCCTGACTAGACAACAGTTGGTTAGAAACTGTGCAACAGAGTACCTCTTGGATATGGAATATTACATGCTGGGCTTTTTTTTTAAAAAAGATTTTATTTATTTATTTATTTTTAGAGAGAGGGGAAGGGAGGGAGAGAGGAAGAAAAAAAATTGATGTGGGAGAGAAACATCGATTCCTCTTGCACATGCCCCAGGATCAAACCCGCAACCCAGGCATGTGCCCTGACTAACATCGAACTGGTGGTCTTTTGCTTTGCAGTCTGTTGCCCAACCAACTGAGCCACACTGGTCAGGACCGCACTAGGGCTTTTTTCTTTCATTTTTACTAAGAACTAAAGCCTATAAAATGACGAACCAGGACTACCCTGTTCAAAGACACACCCTCAACTGTTCCTTGTTCAAAGAAACTGTGCGTTATGTACTAATGGGCCATACCTGTCTCATCATCTGCATATTAATTATTCACTTTTCCTACAAAATTGATTGCCATACTGTATGTTATAAGTCAGATTTGAGAGTTGCCGAGATAAATGCTCTGAATGGCTGACTTTTTAAAGACAACCTGTCAATTCACCCAACAATTCTTTAGGGGTTACTCCCAGTACACTTCATGTCTCCCCTATACCTCTACTTGGACCTATAGCAATTATTACAGCTCTTCACTGGTGTATCATCATCTTACAGCTTAGGCTGAAGATTTTTCCTTTGGACCCCTAACATAAAAGTAGTGAAACTTACAATTCCTTTCGACAGTGTCAATTTACCCTGGCTGTTATTACTGTTTAATTTCTATATTGATTTATGTGCAATTCTCTAATTCCTAGGGAGATAAGTAATTCTGGCTCAGTTCATACAACTGAAACAATGATGACTTTTGTACAATTGACTAAATAAATATTTTCTTCCCTGAGGTTTGCTTTCATTGTGTTTTACTTCCTTTGGTTAACACCTTATTTTAATGAGGCTCCATTCCAAAACATACAAGAACATACGCACACAAGAGGTACTATACTGAGTAAGCCGTGAGTTCCAGCCAAGTGTCCTATCTTTCAGGTGGCACCAAGAGACATTTCTGTAAAAAGGACAACGGTAACTATTCATTCCTCCAGCCTTAAGAAGATAGGCATGGACTGCGTGCCAGAGTGGAAAAGCATAGGCTCTGAAAGCAGACAGCTGGCTTCAAATGCCATTTCTGCCGCCACTACCTGTGACCCTGGGCAATCTGCTTCTCTCTCCTCAGAGCTTTTTACATCTGAAAAATTGGGGTAACAGATTTACCTCACCAGAGTTGCGGAAGAATTAAATGAGAATTCTGCTGTAAAAAACCTACCAAATACTCTGGCACATTAGTAGACACTAAAGAATTGTTCGTTTTTTTCCACCTCTCTACAAAATGCCATTAGTAATTCATTTCCAATCTGTTGTCTATGTACAAAAAATAATGTAAAGGATATTAACTGTAGTGCTCTTTATGATAGCAAGGAACTGGAAATGGTGTAAGCACAGGGAAATTACATTAGGGTACAGTCATACACTGAAATGTATGTAGTCATTCCAAATATTTTTCAAATCGTATTTTATAACAAGGGAAATTGCTACCCTAGAATTTGAGTGAGGAAAACAGACAAGAAAACCCACATGTTAATAAGAACTCGCATTTACTGAGCACTTACTCTGAGCCATGCAGCATGCTATGCACTTTGCCTGCATAATCTTATTCTTACAATAACCCTACTAGATGCATACTGGTATCATCACCATTTCACAGAAGTAGGAACCAAAGTTTTGACCATTTAAGTGATTTACAGTCACTGTATCAGTAGCATACACACAGGACTGGAATCTCAAAGTGTTTGATTGCAAAGCACTTCTAACTACTATGACACTGATTCTTCAGTACAGACGTCCTATGTCCACCGTGAAGCCAGTTCACACACACACAAGTGGATGCACACACACTTACAGTACACATAAATGCATATCCAGAAGGAATACACACCAGACGCTGACAATGATGGTCTCTGGGTGGTGAAAGTCTAGCTGACTTTTAATTATTTTTATCCTTTTCAGTATCTTTCCCAAATTCAATGAGTGTGCATTACTTTTACAACTGGAAAATTTTGTTTTCAAAGAAGAAAATGTGTAAGAGAACTTTGTGAAATATACAGCATTGCACAAATACCAGTGTTTTTATAGATTTAAATTCTTCGGTGCTACTATTCTGTTATTTTTTTCCATTGGGTACAAAGTAAAAAAAAAAATATATATATATATACATATATAACCTATTTTGTACATGAATACAACAAAATATAGTACAAAAAGCACTATATGTATGTCTGACAGACATTTGAGAGTAACATAAAAAATCAAATAATTTGTGTGAAGGGAAAAATGTTCTTTTCAAATAATACAGAATTTTCCGTTTAGAGAAAACATTCGTCCGCTAGTGGCATGATGCCATCAGCACATTCTCTGTCACGGTCGTGTTAGTGTGCTGTCACGGAGCTATTTACATAGACGCCAGCGCGCTGTTTGGACGGGCCTCGGCCTCATCACCGCCTGTCCCGGGGGCGTGAACGTAATGACGGGTTGGGGTGACGCTGGCGGAGCGGTCTCCTGTCACGGCACCCGTTCGTTTTCAGAGCAAGGATTCTGCACAGAGAACTGAGTGATGTACGAAAAGCGGTTCCTTTGAGCCAAAGAAGTTCATGTGGATTGAGATGGTAAGTGACATATGGATTTATTTCAGAAAATTATTTTTAAATAAATTAAAAACCAGCTTATTTAGATATGCTTTTCAGTAAATGTGTCAAAGCAAAGATTAATGCAATCTAAGTGACTCCAAATTCATCTCATTTCACATCATAGTAGAGGATCTATGATTGGCAATAAGTATATCAACAATGATAGCTTTACTAAGACTTTTTGTTTTCCTTTTTATTGACACTATTTAAGAAAATTATACAGGCTTCAGGCGCAGAGCTCAACAACACATCATCTGGACACTGTGTCATGTGTCCCCCACCCCAAGCCAAGTCTCCGGCCATCACCATTTATCCCCTCTACACCCTCCTCCACCTCCTCTGCTCCAGGCAGCAGGCAATCATCACACTGTTACCACGTCCATGAGTTTTTTTTCTCTTTTTTCCCTTTTTGCTCAATCCCTCTACGCTCCCACCCAGCCCTCCCCTCCCCACCCCCAACAGCTGTCAGCCTGCTCACTATCTATGAACTAAGGCATGTGATCAAATCTTTCCTGACTACGTCCTCTTAGACAACCTGGAGACAAGAAAATAAACACAAGTAAAAGATTATCAAACTAGTTTTTAAAAAACTAACAAAATTCATATATTGATGTCAAGAAGTCGCCTCTAGAAAGTCAGAGGGCTCTGTCTTTGGCCTCTGTTGTGAACAACATTTTACCAACGACAGAGAAAGTACCATTCTCAAATGTGTAACTGTGAATTGAATTTTTAAAAATTAGAATTCAAAAATGCCTTGATAGGAAAAATGAGTTGACAAAAAGAGACAAAACTAACAAGAATAAGGTTCACAAGATTAACTGCACAAGGACAGAACAAGGGAGATTTGGCTTTGTAGCAGCTGGTAAGAAAAAGACTTGGAGATTTTATTTGCTTTTGGATATAAACTAACAATGTGCTGTCCTTGACCAGAATGGAGGCCAACATAATATTTGACTGGATGAATAAAAGAAGGGTACCCTGACTGACAGAGCTAACAGTGGCCCTCGGTTTTCTACCACTTGGAGAATCAGGAGTTGCACTCAGGTTGCCGCACTTTTAAAACGGCATGGGCAGGGTGGTGAGTGACCGGGAGTGTTAACAGGCCCGGTGGAAGATCTGCTGAAAGAACTGGGACCATAAAGTTCTGAGAAGGGAAGACTTTGAGTAGGATCGCCATAGCTATGGTCAGGTGTGCGGAGAGCCTTCACAGAGAAGGTGCGTGCCTATTCTGTGGCTCCCCAAAGGGTGATGGAAGAAAAAAACAAGGAAGCTGCAGGAAAGCAGATTTCAAAATTGTTGTCCTCCTGTCCTTGATAATGAGTATTGGTCCAACCACAAATGAGGCAAGGTCCCCATCGAAAGGGGCTTAAGATCTAGGAGTCTTGCAGATTACCGTCAGCAGAATTGCTCAGCGTCACAAAATTAGGAACTCCTGGTTCCTGGCAGGGTTCAAATGGCAGCTGGCTGACTGGGGTGCAGTGGAAGGGACTCCTGCACTTAGGGGGCAATCTTAGACCACGGCACCCACTGTCCCTCTCCAATGCCCACACTCTGTGCGTCTGATTTCACACCAGTAACTTTCATGAAGACACTCCTAGTACATCTATGTAAACAGTTTCTGCATATGCCTTGCCTTAATAAATGAGAAATAGCTGTAAATTGAAATGCAATCCAGAAGAGTCCAGAAGTGAAATTCTACCAAAGTTTGAAAATTATAAATTAACGTTGCCGTGGTAACCTTAGTTGATACCATCCATTACTGCTGAAGCAGTTCTTGCTCTGGGACTAGCAGAACAATAAATTGAGCTTATATATTCAGTGCCACAAACCAGCACTAAATAATCTTTTTAATGCTTTTATTTTTAATTTTTGAGGCAGTAAATTTACATTTTCTCCTTGCGTGGTCACAATTTTAATATGGCCCTGCACCCAGGCTATGGTATTACAGCGGGGGAAGTCCCTGGCAGCCAGCGCACGAGCTGAATCCAGTCCACCATTCAGACTTCACGGGGGACATAAATGAGGAAGGACAAAGACCTTCCGGATCAGGACATTAGCAGTCACAGTTGCCAGCATAACACCTTCCACTTTCCCCTTTACAAATTATAGGACTGCCCACATTCCTCTGAAAAATACGTGTTGATCAGAAGTGGCAGGATGTCAGATCAGACATCTTGCCGCTGTTTATGGCACTTCAATAAATGGGTTTTCTCCGTTATGCATTAGCAATCACTGTAATATACGAAAGTCAGCGCACACTGAGAACAATATTGCCTCCAATCAAAACCATTCTTCCTTAGTGTACTAAAGCTCTCTCCCTCTTTTTGTAAGCAACAAAAGCTACAACAAAAGAACTTCCCAAACACCCACAGTTAGAGAAAGAATGGCTCCCACAAAATAAGTGTGAAATCTGTCCCCCGTGTCTAATTTGTATCTGAATCTTCCTTTTCAGGTTATTTCAGTGGCTTCCTTTTTTTGTAATTTGTCAGCAAAGAATAGAAATAAAAGTTTATTTTGATGGCGGTGTACCTGACTATTCAGAGATTCAAAAACTTGCTTTGTTTAGTCTTACAGTTATCCTGGCAGAAGATGTAAACATGCCTTTGTTCCATGGCCTCATGCTGTATTCATAATCCCAGATGAGTATTTTCACGAATGCAAACCACCAGACAAGATGGGCCTTAAGCAAAATGTGAAGGCAACTTCTTTCTGGTCCTTTTTACCCTTCGATGGGTAAAACCTGGGCCCCTTAGCCCAGATTCCTTATTTTCTTCCTTATCAGTCTCAGGGAAGGGTCTAGAAAATTATTCATTCCAAGGAGCTCATGTCTAAGTTACCACTTCCATAGCATTTACAGCTTAGGCTCTGCTGCTGGGCACTTTCCATCTTGTTTTATTCAGTCATAACAGAATCCTAACAAAACAAGTAGGTGTTAGTTTCATATCATACATGAACAAAAATGAGGTTCAGGAAGATTAAATAATTTGCTCAAGTTCATACAAGCCAGCCAATTACGAGTCAGAAATTGTCATTCAAGTACCAAATCTGTCCTCTTTTTCTTCTAAACTGTACTGGTCTTAGGAAAAGGACCAGAATTTTTATAACGTAAGCTTTCCCATATTAGAGAGTGGAAAAGTGAAACTGTTGATATTTGAGGTGCCCTTTTGAATAGTATAGATTCTGAAATCACATCATAAAGGTAGGCACCTTTTTTATCCACGTGTGAGACTAGCCTTCCCACAGGAGACAGAGAAGTGGATGGATCACAGTTTAGAAACATATCAGCCCTATTCTTTCTTGCCTTCCCCTTTTCCTCCCAAGTTGCACATATGGCACAAAGGCACAAACGGGATCTAGAGACCGGTGTGGGCAGCCAATGAGCAGGCAGTGTCTGGTGTCAGGGGTCTAGAACCAGGGAATAGCCAGTATATCCAGGCCAGCTATTCAATTCCACAACTATCTATGAAACTAACTGAGTTTCCTGTGCATTGTGGGTAGGCTTGAAGAAGCCTGGGAGAGAGCAGCAGGGACTCATCCTAGACCTTGTAGCTCAGAGGCAAGACTACTATCCTAAGAAGGCTTGGAGATATATAGTGGCACACGTACTGAAAGCAGTTTGGGATTCCTAAACAAGAACTCAAAGCAGGGACTTGGAAATGTGGGAGACAAATTGGAACCTGGGGCACAAGGTGAAAACTTGGTTACCCAAGAATGGGCTATGGCTTCCTAGGTAAGTTGTGTGGGCAAGGCAAACTGCACAATCAGTCGGATGGATGGACGGTCACTAAGGGAGCCGGAACCTCCTGCGTGGGGCCTCAACTGGTCCCCATCCTGCATGTGGGGGGAAAAGAATCACACCACGGGGGTTACCACTTTCTCGAGCCATTTCTATAGATGTATGACTTTCATATTTTTATTTTTTCTGTTAAGAGGAAGGGTTCTTTCCCCTTAACAGAACCTTATACTAATGCCTAATATGTAAAAGCAAAGAAAAACAACTGCTTGGGGGCAGGGGTGGTGGATTCTTCTCAGAAGCGCAAGGCTCCACAGAACACTGCCCGCAAACAACCGAGGGAGAGTGCGCTGAGTCACGCGGCCTATCAGACTCCACTGGAATCTGATCCTGCTGACCCAGCCTTTCTCCTGATAGTCACGGTTTCTTCCCCTCACCTCCGGCGTTCTCCCTCCGGCTCCGAAATGATAAGCTCTGATTTCCTATCCCTGGTTGGCTTTTCCACTGTGAGAACGTAAAGCTCTGCATATCTTGTAGGACCTTTGGGTCTTTCTGACAGCCCTTATACCTGTCCTCAAAGACTCTGGGGCCAACCGATCGATGTACAGAACACTAGCCTCAGTATCTCAAGGCATACCTACCTTCTGCAGAGCACTTCCGTCGTTCGGCGTGTCTTTTTGTTTGGTGCACAGTGGCTGTGGGATGTACGTACCACTGAGGCTCAAGACCCACTACTTCATTAACTTGCTCAGGATCCTAGAGCTAGACAGTGGCGGGGCCAGGACTCAGCCCACTGGGAAGGATCAATGGCAGGATGGAGACTTCAGAGACACAGGCATGGCTCTTGGCACTCTGCCTGGTGCCTCACAGGTGGGAGGGTCCCATGGAAGGCCACTCCACTTGCCCTTCCTTGCAACCCCCTCACCCAGTGTCTCAAATCCTTCCTCTAGCACACCAGTCTCCCTGCCTCCCACTCCTGCCAGTGACTGGGGAGACAGACGATCGTGACTTCAGTACAGTGAGCATTGTGTGCGTGACTCCTGGCTGCTGCTTTCACAATCTGTCTCTCTGATTCTGAATCTTATCTAAAGCACTTTATATCTGTGGATTTAAGGAACTGAGCAATTGCTGTTTCTCTACACCTGCAGGGCTGACTTAATCATTCAAAAATCCCATGGGCTTGGCTCTGGTAAGATGCATCTCCTGAGAATGAAGAGATGTTCTGTGACAATGCTGCTCAGTGGACTCTAATGTGAGCCACACAGGTAATTTAAAATATTCTTGTAGTCATGTTTAAAAAATAAAGTAAAAAAAACATGTGAATTAATTTTAATAATATATTGTATTTAATCCACTATATCCAAGATATTGCTATTTGAGCATGTGATCAATATTAAATTTTATTAATGAGATACGCTACATTCTTTTTTTCATGTCAAGTCTTTGAACCCACAGTGTATTTTATATGTACGGCACATCTCAGTTGGACTAGCCTTATCTCAAGGGCTCAGTAGCCAGATCCAGCTAGTGGCCATTGCACTGGTCAGCACAGTTCTATGTTCCCGTCCCTCTTCTCATTTCTTTCCTGTAATGACCCACGTCCTTTCATAGGGAAGCTGTAAGCAGGGGTAGACAGTGGGCACCAGGATCATTGAGAAGACTTCGATAAATAACCAAAGGGAGAGCCCAGATCACAAAGGAGCTTTTGTGCCATGCTAGGGAGCTTAGATTTTTATCCTGGAGAAGCAGTCACTCTGCTGAAGGATTTTAAGCAGCAGAGAGTCGTGATCAAATTTGCTTTTAGAAAGGCAGCAGTGTGGGGAATGGATTGGAGGCAGGCCAGGCAGATGGCAGAGAGACCAGTTACAAGGCTATTGCAGTAATCCTCGAGAGGGCTGATGAGGGCCTGAGCCACCACGGTGATGGTGGCAACGGTCTAGAGAGGTGAGGGCAGAGTCAAGGCAGTTCGAGAAGATACTTTCCACAAGGACTGGTGATCAATGAAACATAGAGATTGGGGAAGAGCAAGGAATCTAGAGCAACTCCCAGATTTTAAACTTGGGGAAGCGGGTTCCTTTCATTAAGAGAATACAGGAGGAGTGTGCTGGCTGTGAAAGTGGAGTTTCGAACTCGCTGAATTTAAGATACCTGGAGCAGTGATCAGAAGAACTCAAGGTTGGAGCTGTAGATTAAGAAGTCAATGTAATATAGGTGGTAGCAAAAGAAAACAGTAGGCGAGTCTCCCCAAGGCAAATGTGAAGAGTGAGCAGAAGGCTGAAGAGTGAACTCCAGAGGATGCTGTGGTTTGGGAGGACGAGAGGAATATACAGAGAAGTCTAACACACAGTACCAGGCAACAGGGAAAAACCAGGAGAGGAATGACTCAGAAAACAGGTGGGCAAACTTTCAAGGGGTAGAGAGAGATCATTGACACCAACATGGGTCAAGAATTGTAAAATAATCCTGGATGATGGGTCTGGTGGTTTGAAGGCCATTATGAGACAACAGGATTTTAGAGGGCTGGAGAGAAAGAGTAGGTGGGGAGGAGCAGGTATTGCATGAGGATCTGTCTTTCAAGGGGCTGTCTTCTAAGACCAGGAATGACATAGAACATAAGCAGACCCAGAAGGCAGGGGCTAAGGGGATTTTGCTTGTCTTGTCTTCTGTTTTCATAAAAAAATAAGAAAGACTTACACATGCTCATGAACTGAGAGAAAAGATTGGTTGAGACCTGAAGAAAGACATTTTTTCTTTAATAGTACTATGTATCATGTATAAAATGAAATAAATGCTAAACAGAGAAGAAAGAAGTCAATAGCTTTCTGGAGCTCCAGATATGCAGTCTTGGAATATTGCCAATCCTTTCACACACCTTTGAACTTCACCTAAACATCATTCAGGTGAGACTCATCACCTGGGAGAGCCACAGCGGCTGTCCATGGCTAGTGGCCTCTCTGGCTGGTTGGTGTCTAGTGTTGAACTGATAGGTAAACATTCTCAGTGCCACCATGCATTACTCACAGGGTAGGGTAAGAAAAGGGCTGGGGGTGGGGGTCAGACACCAAACAGACTCATCTGCTACTCACCAACTCTGCAGATTCAATCAAGTTAAGTGACTTCCCTTAGCTTCAGCGTCCCCCTTTTAAAAGCATACATAATCCCTACCTTGCAAGATCATGTGAAGTGTGAGATGATCCGTAAGTGTTGACTATCAAGATGACAATTGTTTTTTCACTTTGTTCTGATTTTCTAGGAATTGGGTGTGCTGATAATGAATTAGTGCTTTGCAACACTTAGCATCTTGATCCCTAAGGAGAATGGAAGAACCAGTCCTGTTAAGAAGGGCCTTTGAAAGTCCTAATGGCCATCCAATGTTTGCATCTTTTCTTCATCCAGTACCTGTTCAATCTCTCCCCTCAAACAGTTTGAGCTTAACACCTGTGCTCCAACTTACCTGCTACAATTTAACTCCTAACTCAACCTCCTAGGCTTCAGTATTGCTCTTCAGTAAAATGGGGATAATTAGCATATGTATATACTTCAAAGCAGTGCTTTGAGGAAGAAAGGAGATAATGCATGTATTTAAATGAGACATTGCCTATGCTTCAATGAATTTAGTCATGAGGGGCTTATCATCTAGTGAAATAGTAGAGTCCATTATCCATAATAGGGCTACTTTCTTTACATTAACCCTCAATTTGTCTCCCTGAAACTTATGCCCATTGGTCCTAGTTCTACAGTCCATGGGCGTGGTTCTACAAAATCAAAATGGGAGTTCTATACAACAGTATGTTTACCGATTTATTAAACTCTGGTGGGTACACTGGGCAGTGTCCCGTAGCTGGCTGGCTCCGCGGGAGCACACTCGGGCAGACATTCCCTATTTACATTCACCATGAAAGTTTCAGCCCTCAGTGGTGTTTCCATAATGCAGGAGGCCTTTCTGAGCATTCTAAGCAAGTTGGATGCTACCCAGGAATGCACTGGTTACATTGCTTAAAAGATTTATTTTGCACTTTATGTCATGGTTAGTTCAGCACTTGGCACCACAAGTAATTATTGCAGGTGTCTGTATATCCTTCAAGTTTCATTATCGAACACTGCAGACCACCAATGCCCTGGAGAGCCCTGGTGCACTACCCATGTTAGAGTCAAAAACACGGGAATGCCTGCCCTGCACTGCCCCCAGCCCTCCCATCCTTCCCCCTCCCTTGTATTTCCAATAACAGCTATTGCAGCCTTACTCAAATCCTTTCAATAACCAGCTCAAACAGTTATGACTTTAGGCAGCCCCCACCCACCCCCAAGAAGGAAATTTTCCCTTCTGAGCTCTCTTAGACCTTTGTTTCTGAGATATGTGTTATTTCTTCTGCTTAACTCTAAACTCCTTCTTGGCAGAAACAGTGCATTATACAAAATTAGTCTTATTATTAAGTTTAAAGAATTGGATTTTGTCCTGAATACAAGAGAATGGGTGTGGCATCTCTTCCCTACCTCAACCTCATCCTCAGATGGATCCCCCAGATAATATATACGTATATATATATATAAACAAGGAAGTTTTTAAATGAAAAGGTTGGGTAGCCCTGCAATGCAATCTGGGATTTTAGGGCCAATTAACTGAACTTTTATATAACTAATAACTCAATTGTCTAATTGTTTTTTTTACGTAAATTACTGGCATAAGGCCAGCACGCTTTTATGTTTGCTCACTAATGGGACCCATCACTGCACCTTAAAATAACAACAATCTCCTGAATTCTAACTCACAACTACCAGCTTCCACCATTATCTCAACTCTGGAATATGCCAGGCCTCAGAATCCTCACAGCTGATTAGAACTACTGAAATAGGAAAAACTCCTTGACAAATGTCTCCTTCAAATGCCTGTCTGTCCCTCTGATCCAATGTCAACATCAATTTCTACGTGAACAAATATTTACTGAGGTCATTACTAGGTGTCAAGCTGCAAGCTAGGCTCTGGGGGACACAAGGGTGAGCAGTACACTGGCAATATCAAAGCTCATCACTAAGAAAAAAGTGACTCTTCTGGTTGATTGATGCTACGTATATACTTGTCAAGTGCTTGCCAGGCCCAAAGACCAGTAAATGATTCAAACATGGCATACAAGGTACATCGGTGCCCTCAAGGAACTTGCAATCTACTTGGGAAAGCAAGAATTAAGAACACAATAGTATAAGAGAGCATCTGATGGTCTAAAGAAAAGATGCAGACAAAAGGGCAGAAGAGAAGGAAGCCCATGAGGGTAACATGAATAGGGTGGGAAGACCCGAACTTGTGATTAAGTCAGAGGGAAAAGGAAAGGCACTCTAAAAGGCAGATCTCGAACAAAAGGGTAAAAAGTCATCTTAGAAGTCAGTGGGATCCAATGAGTCAGAATAAAGGTTCATGTCAGAGAAGAATAAAATAAAGTTGGGTAGTTAAATTTGGGCAAGACTCTGAGGTACATTAAACCAGGTTGAGAGGTCCAACTTCATGCCAAAGGCAATTTTGGGAAGACATGGAAAGTATTTTAACTTGTAGAAAGAACACTATCTTAGAATCAGATAAACCTGACTCCAACACAGGATTCCTGTGAGACAATCCTTGGAGAGGCGTTCTAAGAAGAAGAGTTTTAGGAAGGTCGGTGTGGCAGAAGTGCGCACGAGGGGGAACACTTAATCACAGCGAGACCAGGAGGTAGGAGACAGTATCGATCCTAGAACACAGTGATGGCTGCAGGCCTAAGCTATCAGGGGGGAAATGAGGAAATCAAAGGGAAGTCAGGGCTGGCTCGGAGAAACGGTCACCAAGGAAGAGTTACCAACTGGATGCCTAGTTTTATGGAGGGAATGAAAGGGAGAGGAGTCAGGGATGGTTCCCAGGTCTCAAGTCTGGGTGATAAAGAGAATACTAAGGCCATTAAGAAAAGGAAAGTCTTCCGGTTGTGAAAGGAAAAGGTTTAGCAGAGAACATGAAAAATTAGTCATCAGGCAGGAGGCCTCTTAGCCTGACAGCAGGACATCCACTGTGAGAAGTCTGTTGAACAGGTGCATAGTGAGTACGGAGTTTGTGTCTGCACTAGAGATTAATATGACGTAAGGACAGATGACACCCTCACATTGAAGAATTTTTTATTAGATATACTATTAAACAAAAGTAATAGAAGTGATATAAATAGCAAAGAGAAATCATCTTCACAGACTAATTTCCTTAGATGTGGTAAGTAGAGGATCCTGTCCAGCACCACAACAGGGAACCCATAAACTTCTGTAGGGATTCAACATATGGCCTATTTACATAACAAGCATCACAGCTCCAAATTAGCCACTGATGTGTCAAGGAAATAACACCTTCCCAGCAGACAACTTCAAAAAAGGGAAGGAAAAAAAGGTTTGTTTTCCTTCTATAACTATGTGTACTGGGTTATTATTAACTGTTTGTATCATGAAAATCATAATTTAATTGTGTGATTACATGGTAAAATAGAATGGTGAGAATGAACTGATCAGCTGAATTATGCATAATCATTCAGAGATCAATAAACAGACTCCATCACTTTATCATATTCTATTTCTGCCCTCATGTCCTCCGTCATATTTATAAAAGCCACTGTTCTGTCTACAAAAATTATAGCAGTCGTATGATTCAATTGTCACAGTCAAATAATAGTAACAGGTCTATGGAAGATGAGTAGGAAAGAAGTACTAAGGAGCAGTGAGTAAGCAGTGCCTGTTTAATGCATTCCAAACCTGCCCCATGCTAATCATATCGTGAGACAGGTGGTAGGAGCTTAGATCTTACCATGAGCAACCTCGACTTCTTCCATTTTATCAAACAAAACCACAAGTTCCTATCCCAGTTCACCTCACAAGACACTGAATAAAATTGTGTAAAAATAGTAGAATGAAGACCCCCTAAGCACCTTCAACATAAATCAATAGCCAGTACAAAAAAGCCATAAACCAATAGTCATTATTAATGACAGCACAGTTCTGTGATCAGAGACTGAAACTGAAAAAACTGAGAACCAAAAATGAGCTGTATCTCAAGATTAACTTCTGATGAAAAGTATTTCTATTTATACAGCAAAACTGACCTATGAGTGCTTCTGATTGGCAGCACTACAAGACTGCAATGATGTGGCCTAAGCATTTTCTCCCCCTGATCATTTCAGAGATGGCAAAGCAGCTTCATAGCTCATAGGTACCTACCCCCACAAGGACCACATGAAAATCAGTGGGAGGACAGAACTGACTGTGAAGACTTTCATCAGGGGCCTCTCTAAAACAAAATGAATACAAAAGGAGTATTGATCCTTTTGCCTGTCCAAATAAGTATATTAAACTAAGTTGGTTCCTAGGAAATCATTGAATATTTTCAGAGGCAGGGATTAAAGAAAGAAAATTACCAATTAATACAGACCTTTCCCAGATGTTGAATTTTTACTATCCTTTTAAATATTCTCTGCATTCAAGTGATTGTATTTTTTATGCAAATTATCTGTGGGGCTAGTCTAGTTTGTGTGTGTGTGTGTGTGTGTTTGAAACCACAAAGATACAGAATTTTACAGGCTTTTTGTTCTGCTGCTCCATAAAAATAGGTTTTTACAAAGCTTGAGTTTCATCCAAAACTCTAATTAGAGACTGCAGCAGTAAATGCCTTGTCCAAATAGAAAATCATTCCGAAAGTTGATTTTTCCTCCAGTTAAAGACCCATCAAACATTATCATATACAGTTATTTTTAAACACTAGTTATTTGACAAAACTGCCCCCATCCAGACTGCTTTCTGGTTAAGTGATACAATTTTATAAGGCCAATGAAATACTTTACCCAGAAGGCAACTTCAGTTTTTATTTTGAGTATCTTTCAAATAACTGGATTTGTTACTTCAATATCCTTTTTTTCTGAATAAAGCAATTTTTGAATTCCTATCCTTTTCCCCTCTGCTATATTGCAATCTTCTTTACCTCTAGAAAACATAATCAGAACGGCCATGAATCATTCCATTAAGACAAACTAAAACGATGTCATAAAGGTCACACTCACGACCTGACTCTTTCAAATACTGGCATAAAACCTCTTCCTCTACACAGGTTCTAAAATTTCAGAGTCTTTTTTTTCTTACTTGTGAAGGAAGGAGTAAAAGTTCCTAATGAAACATTTTTTAAGAATTTAAAATAATCATGTGAAATTATTATAGAATATTTTATGTAAATAAAGAGGCTGTGTGTGAAGTTCACTAGTTCTCAAGCCACAGATTCTGTAATATACTCAAAGGAAAATGCTGTACAAAAAAGAACCATTACAGTGTCAGGTCTCCAAAACCTTGGCATCCACTGAAATCAGGAATGCTGGGAACTGAAAGCTTATGAAGTTCACAAACACACCAACCCCCCAAGAACAGGAAACCTCCACTCGTGTAGATGGGAGGCTGCGGTCGCATCCCTGTCCAGGTAAAGTCTCAGCCCTTCACCTCCTGTGTGTGCATTAAGTACGAACAACCGAACAGAGTGCCAGCGATCAGCAGAGTGCAAGCCAGCAGGAGAGTGCGAGTGAGCGGTGGAGAGAGCGCGACAAACCCTTCCCGGACCTCGGAAACAACCGCTGTCCTAGGCTTGGTCCGCTGCACCATCCCGAGCCCGGGCCGCTGCCTGCGGACTCCGGGTCTACCCGCCCAGACCCGCAACGCGACCGCTACGTCCTGCGCGGCCAGGTCGCTTCGCTTCTCCTCCTGTCACCCAGCCTACAATCGCAGCGAGTTCGGGGGCACGGGGCCGATGCATCCCGCTTCCACCCGCGCCCAGGGGCGCAGGGGCCACAATCAGCGGCGGGATGGTCCTGCTGAGGCCGCAGCTCCTCTGCTGGCAGCTGACCGCTGGCGGGAGGGGGTGGGTCGCACTCCGCTTTGCCAGTAGAAGGGGGCGCTCGCGCCGGGGAGGGCAGATGAGGGACCGCGGCGGATTCAGATCCGGGGCGGCGGGTCCACGTCGGAGCACAGCGGCCACACACTCGCCCAGGGAGCTCAAACGTGCAGCGGACCTAGAGCCTCCTCCGGCTCGCCTGCCCGCCGGCCGGATCGCGTCAGCCACAGAAAGGAAGGACGGCGACCTCCGCGTCCGGTCCGCGCCGCCGGCCGGCGTCGGCACCGAGCTGGGCCACACCCAGCGCCCCAGGAGGCAGCGGGGGGCTGGGCGGCCCAGGCTGCCGAACCTGCGACCGGGACCGAGCCGGCGTCCCAGCAGCTCAGGCCCCGTCGCGTCCGTCCGAGTCCCGTGTCCCTACTCGGCCCCAGAGGGCGGGAAGGGAACCCCCAGGCGGCGGTGGCCAGGGTCCCGGGCTTACCTCTGTGCTGATCGCCCGGCACTCCGTCCTGGGCCGGGGACCAGGATCGGGGGCGCGGTCGCTGCGGGGGGAGGCACAGCGGAGGTGGCGGCCCCAGCGGCGCGGAGGGCGGGCTGAGAAGGAGCCGCTGCCTGGGCCGCGCGCGCGGTCCGGAGCTCGCCCCGCGCTGCCGGCGCTCGCGGCGGAGGGCGCAGCCTGCTCAGCCCCCGACTGGATTCCTTCACTGACACAACTCCAGGTCGGCCGGCTCCACGCAGGGACACTCCCGCCCCTCGCAGGCTGCCCCCGCCCGCTGGTCCGCCGGCCAGCCCGCCCCTCAGTGTCACTCACCCAGGCGCACACACCCCGAGCCGGCGCCCCTCGCTCCCGCTCGCACACACAGCTCTGCTCACGCCTCTCGGGTTTTGTATCCGCTCACACGCACGTTCTGACACAGATCCCTTCCCTCCACACGCCCTCCCTAGCTCCTTTCCCACCCCACTTTCTAGAAGAATCCCCGTACAGCTTCCGCACTTTGCTTGTTTGCCCCACACCAACCGCCTCGTCTTTCCCCAAACCTCCACCTCACTTAAACTGCCCCTGTTATTGAAAGATTTTTGTCTCAATCGACACGTGTTGCAGGAGAGGCATCCTCCCATAGCCAGGAGAATGAACTTTGCTCCCCCGCCCCTCCGCACTGTCTACAGATGCAAGATACTTTTCCTTTTAGAAGGTACTAATGGTTTCTGGGGCTGAGCCAAGCTCCACATGTAAACAAAGAGAGCGGATTCCGAGATGATGTGAAGAACTAGTCACCGAAAAAGTACTGGGACTCGGATGTGACCCTAGAAGCCCCGCTAGCCCGGAGTGTTCTGGCCCCTCCCTTCCGCTGCCCGTTCACACTTGGCTTCTGCAGACGGGTTGCTCTAAACGTATGTAATAAACAAGTTCCAGATCGACACATAGGCATCAGCCCATGGGTTTCTGCCTGGGAGTACAGTAGTCGGGAGAGTAAAGGCAGTTTCTCAATCATTATTCATGATGGAAGCACTTTAGATAACACACTTCTTCTTCCAAAGGCAGTAGAGTGAAATACAGGCAGCTCTCCAGTTCAGTTTCTTTCCCCCTTAAAGGATGAGTTCTTAGCCTCCGTTTTTTTTTTTTTTTTTTCAATACCATAACTGTTTCTGAGTGCCTCCTTGGATATCAAAGCCCCTTACAAATATCAGACCATAGTTGTTGATGTTTCTCATGCTCCAAACTCGAAGGAGCCCCTGAGTGTACAGCAGAATGGTGTTATCACCCGATGCTCAAGAATCATAATTTGAAATAAAATACAAACTCCTTTCTGGCAAAGTTCAAATCTGCTAACATAGCGTGGCCCGGTTGACAAAGCACAGCCGTGATAGGAAATAGAGGGGCTAAAAGTAAAGGAATACATTTTCTTATGTGACTTGTGGTGGTGGTTCTTGCTACAACTGGATGGGTGTGTGGATCATATAATTTATTTAACGAGCATTCATAAATGCTTTAGAAGAATTAACTTCCTTTAATCCTTCAAACCTTTTAGGTATGCACTTCTTTTGTCTGTTTTTACGGATAAAGAAACTGAGGCACAGAGAGGTTAAATAACTTGCCTAAATTTTGAATAATTAGCCAGTAAATGATGGAGGGAGGATTGGAACCTACATAATTTGGCCTTGCCTATGCTGCAAATAGGAAAACTTGCTTCTAGAAGCCATATGATATATAAATATAAAAAATAAACATCATCCTATTGCTGATTAAATTTAGGTGGAAAAGGTAATTTGTAACAATTTGACTTGGAATTTGATACACTTTTTAGGCTCTCTGGCAGTATAATTTAAATTTTGGGGGGTGTCCTCCCATAATTAGGATTCCAAAATAAACAATAAATTATTGCTTTCCTGAGAAGGGTTTTGGAAATAACACTAAGCTCAGTCTTCTTTTCTTTCTCCTATAAATTTATAATCTTGCCAGGATTCCAAATCTAACTTGCTTCGTAAAGTCTGAAAGAAAAACGCTTCCAAGAACTGGATATGACCACAGGGAAGAGTTTTCTGAAGCCCACACATGACCTTTTACATTTGAGGGCTATTTCCCAGTTAGTGGGTAGTAGCCATAAGAAGAACTGATACGTGTGTTGAGAGAAAAAAGGTTAAAGCATTGAATTAATGACAAAAACAAATAGGAGTGTAGCAGCAGCCACTGTACCACAAAGGAGACTAAAATGAATTCTCTACTGGGAATGGTGGCCTAGCCCGTAAAAAGATAACTATAAAGTAACTGAGGGAAATAATTATAGCTTTCAAGAGTTAGCTAAGGGACCTAGCAAAAGAAATAAGACTTTTGAAAGTTTCATAGAGAGTGTGTTTCAAGACAAACTTAAATCTTTCACTGATTAAATTAATTTGCTCTGGAAAAAAATGAAAATTTCTGTTTCTTGGAGAGAGGGTTTAAAATGCATATTGAAAAGTATGTAAAAACTTCTTGCACATCAATAATTAACAAAGCAGGATTTTTTAAAAGATTTTATTTATTTATTTCTAGAGAGGGAAGGGAGAGAGAGAGAGAGAGAAACATCAATGTGCGGTTGCTGGGGGTTATGACCTGCAACCCAGGCATGTACCCTGGCTGGGAATCGAACCTGGGACACTTTGGTTCCCAGCCCACCCTCCATCCACTGAGCTACGCCAGCCAGGGCACAAAGCAGGATTTTGATAAGTTAAGGGAAATGATTTTAAAAACGTGAATTATATTCCTGTAATTACATCAAGATATGCAAATCCAAAGAAATAGAATATGAAAAAATATGTATTATTGTTGGCATTAGATATTGAAAACTTATTTGAAAAATTACAGTATTTAAAATTTTTATCAGGAGGTTATCTGTCTAATGGTAGCATAATTCTCTTGTTCAAAATGATTCTTCATGGTTATAATCCATGAATCTCTTTTGACTATTTTACTAACTGGAAAAATGAGGCTCCTTTCTTAAGCAAGCAAACAATATATTAGTTTATATGTTTTAATATTTCCATGATATTTTTAATCTGTGTCCGCTGCTTTCCCCCACATTGTCCCCTACGCCCTTCATCCAATGTGCCTAAATGTGAGCCTGGCTGAACAGGGACGTGTCTTTCAACGAGGCTGACTTTCTCTGCAGCACTGGTTTCGGCAAAATGCCATATTCTCTGCTTCCCACCCTAGATCATGCTGTGCTCCTGATCCTCTAGGCATGGTCATTCAGAGCAGGGTTCACATCCATGGAAGCAGCTCAGATCTCAGAAGCCTGTTTTCGGCCATGGTCACATGTCTGTATTAGAATTTCAGCATCTGAATCAGTGGTGGGAGCAGAGAGCAATTTTAGTTGCTAGGCTCCAGACCACTATTCATTCAGACCTGCTGGAGTGTTTGTCAACTACAGTTCCTTGACTTTGACTGGGTGCTAACCACTGGGTGCAAGGACTGGGTGAAATCTGAGTGACCTCCTGTAGGCAAGCAACGGATGTGGTCTGTGTACGTGAGTGTGGTATTCATTTGGGCTGCTGTTCACAAATATTCCAGCTCTGCTTCCTTTGAAGCACATGATAGAATTGCACTTCCCCACCCTACTGAAGTACAGTGTAGTTCTGTTTCAGCCAATAAAAGGTGGATGGAAGTGATGAGCTGTTTGTTCTGGGCAGAAGTTAAGAACTAGTGCATGCATCACCACATTCTCTTTTCCCTCTAGAACTGCAGCCAACAAGGTGTGCCTGGTAGTGGCTGATCCATTGGACTGGAGTGAATGACAATAATGAGCAATGCCACCTCTACTACTCCTTATGGATATGTAGTATGAATGAGAAATAAACCTTTGTTGTTCTAACCTACTGAGATTTAGGGGGTTGTTTCTGTAGCATAATCTAGCCTATTCTAATTAAAAATCAGCAGTAAAAAAGAAGCAAATAATTGCAGGGCACACCATGGCAGAGAATTGCTAATAAATCTACAAATGTGTTTCTTCTTTTCCCCTGGATGCACAACTAATTCACATCTTCCAGCCTCCTATGTAGAGTATTTTGCTGTGTATGATGCTCACATTTCTGCCCAAATTTCTGAGGAAAAAATAAGGATGCGTATTATACATAGGTAGTACTTATTCTGTCTGTGTAAATGTTTTGAATTCTTTAATTATGCTTATGCATTAAAAGTGTACTTTAGAAAGCAATAACAATATCCATATGCAAAAATAATACCCTGAAATACGATAATTGGTTTTGTAGTACCAAACTTCTTGTACCTTGTATATGTTCTTGTGTTTTGTAATTATTTGTTACATAAATTTTTTGTACTGTAATATGTTCAAAAGTAAACATTAAAATTCCTCTATAATACAAAAAACAAGTATCCAAATGTAAATAAATAAAAACTTGAATTAAAAAATTAAAACGAAAGTTTTTCCTGAAAGTTTGGGCCAAAAGCATGGGTGTGCACTATACATGGTGAAATATGGTAGTTAGGTGAAGCCAAGTGACTGAATTCTGACCAATGAAATGTAGATGAAAACTTTGTGCTCCACTTCCAGTTCCCAACCATGCAAAACTTCTGGCATGATCTCTCTTCTCCACCAGCTATATGGAAACTAAGGAATCTGAGACATCAGAGCAGAAGCCAGCAAACTTTTTCTGTACACTGCTATATATATAGTAAATATTATAGGCTTTGTGGGTCATTGGTCTGTATTGCAACTACTCAGCTATGCTGTTTTATAGGAAATCGGTCATAGACACTATGTAAACAAATGAACTTGGTTGTGTTCCAATAAAACTTTATTTACAAAAACAGGCAGTGGGTTTGTGTCGTGGCATGCAGTAATTTGTTGACTCCTTACCCAGAGGAAGGTAGAAACACAAGATGAAAAGGGCTCTAGTCTGAGTCACTCTGTGGTGTATACTTGTTAAAAACCCACATTGAAATGTTAGCAAAAAAACAAAAACAAAAACCTGTTGTATTATGTATAACTAATGTACTATCTTAGTCCATATTTCAGGGGGAAAATCCAGTGGGATTAACAATTAAACAAAGAAAACTATAAAAGACAAAAAGAAAATATAGGAGATTTTAAAATAATATTGGTTATCTTTATAATACTAGTCAGAAATATTATGATTAAAGCCCCAAAAACTATAACAGATAAGATTAAACATATTTGACTAAAAAAATCCTGCAACATTTCTATACAGCGAAGGGTACCATAAACAATATTATTTAATGGGAGCAATTATATGCAGCACATACACAACAGAAAGGAGTTAATATGCAAAATAACAAATAGCTTCTAAAAATCAAGATAAAAAAGAGAAACCACAAAATAAGGAGATGGACCCAGGATAGGAAGAGGTAATTCTCAAAAGAAGGAATATGTGCTAGTAAGCATATAAAAACAAACTCAGCCTTACCAATGATCAGAGTATAAATAAAAAAAATAGCATTTTGGAGCGCCAGTCAAGATGGTGGCATAGGCAGACATGGCTTGCCTCTTCATCCAAATACATCAAAATTACAACTAAAATATAGAACAACCATCACTCTCAAATGCCAGAAATCGAGCTGAATAGAAGTCTGATAACTATGGAATTGAGTTGAATGAAAGCTTGACAATTACAGAATTAAAAAAACCACATCTGACTGGTAGGAGGGGCACAGATGCAGAACAGGCTGGTCTAACACCCACGGAATAGAAGTTCAGGATGGCTATCTTGGGATGAGGAGTCCCAGATCCACATCAGGCTCCCCAGCCCAGGATTCCAGTGGCAAGAAGATAAGTCCCCAATTTTCTGGCTGCAAAAACCAGCAGGGATTGAATTGGTGGAAAAAAACTTCTAAAGCCCCAAACAGTTCCCATTAAAGTACTTGGCATGGACTCATCTACTCAGACTCACTCTCATCACCAGGGTGGCATCTTGAGTCAAGGCACCAAGAAATTGAAGTGTCTGGCATCAAGGTGACCAGAGGCTATTGTCCCTTTCCTAAACCCTCCCCTTATAGATCTGGTAAGCTGGTGCCATATCTGAGACTCCAACAACCTGGCTAACACTGTTTGGCCCACCTTGGAGATCCCCAGATGCTCTGCCCCACCCAAGCTGTTTTCCATAAGAATGGCTGGTCTTGTCACCTAAATCTTATCAAACAAGCAACAGCTGGCTTCAGTGAGCCCTAGTGGCAGCCAGGTTAGATTCACAGCTTAGCTTTACCCAAGGAT
Organism: Phyllostomus discolor; assembly: GCF_004126475.2. NCBI lineage: Eukaryota > Metazoa > Chordata > Mammalia > Chiroptera > Phyllostomidae > Phyllostomus > Phyllostomus discolor. The sequence goes on from NC_040906.2 coordinate 29,361,391, forward strand.
CTCCAAGCCCAGCACAGGTAGCAGCCATCTCAGATTGTTTTTGCAGCTCAAACAGGGTGTCCTGGGCAAAACACATAAGTGGGGGCTGACCTTGGCCTGCACCACCCAGGAACCCCAGGACAAACGCACCACATGGACAGCTATATAGCACGTAGGCACACCACCACCCAGCACAGCTTATCTTCCACAGATTGTAGAGGTTGGTGTTCAGTGGCCATAGCCAGTCCTTTCAACTAACCGGCCTGAGTAAACCCCTCCCATTGATCTGCCAAAAACAACCAAGGCTCAACTATAAGAGGAGGGTGTACTCAGCCCACACAAATGGCTCACCTTGAGTACCCAGCTTGGGTGATAGGGGAGGCTGTTCACTGATTCCCACAGGACACCTACTACATTAGGCCACACTGCTGAGGCACAGAGTCAAAGCAGCTCTACCTAATACATAGAAACAAACACAGGGAGGCTGCCAAAATGAAGAGACAAAGAAACAAGGCCCAAATGAAAGAACAAATCAAAACTCTGGAAAAAGAGCTAAATGAAATGGAGAGAAGCAATCTGTCAGATGCAGAGTTCAAAACACTGTTTTGGATGCTCAGGGAACTTAGTGAAGACATCAGCAGCATAAAAAAACCAAATCAGAAATGAAGGATACACTAATTGAAATAAAGAACAGTTTATAGGGAATCAGCAGTAGAATGGATGAAACTGAGAATCAAATCAATGATTTGGAAAATAAGGAAGCAAACACTAACCACGCAGAACAAGAAGAAGAAAAAAGAATCCAAAAAAATGTTGATAGTATAAACAGCCTCTGGGATAACTTCAAGCATTCCAACAATCACATTATAAGGTATCAGAAGGAGAAGAGAGAGAACAAGAAATTGGAAGTCTATCTGAAGAAATAGTGAAAGAAAATTTTCCTAATTTGGTGAAGATAGACATGCAAGTCCAGGAAGCACAGAGAGTCCCAATTATGATGAATATAAAGAGGCCCACACAGAGATATATCATAATTAAAAGGTCAAAGGTTAAAGATAAAAATTCTTAAAAGTAGCAAGGGAAAAGAAGTTAGTTACCAGATGGTTGCCAGATGGGAGAGGGGTGGGGGAGAATAGGTGAAGAGGTGAAGGAATTAAGAAGTACAAACAGGTAGTTACAGAATACCTATGGGGGTGTAAAGTACAGTATAGGAAATGGAATAGCCAAAGAACTTACATGTATGACCCATGGACGTGAAAAATGGTGGGGTGATTGCCTGAGGGTGTAGGATGCGTTGGGTGAAGGGGGGACAAAGCCAGAAAAATCAGGAAACTCTGATAGCATGATCAATAAAATATAATTTAAAAAAACTTCAAAATAAAAAAATAGCAGTTTTACTTGTCAGATTAGAAAAATGTTTTAACATCAAGTGTTGGTGAGTGTGTATAAAAAATAACTTTCATACTAAACTGACTGGAATTGATAAACATTTTTGGAAAGCATTTTGCAGTATCTATAAATATTAAGAATGCATATATACTTTGTGCATTTCCACTGTAAGTAATCTATCCAACTGAAATACTAAGTGTGCCAAAATGTATTTACATGTATGTCAATTGTAGTATTATTTGTAGAGTCAAAAAATTGGACCACACCTCAACATTTATGCACAAAGAGATAGTTAAATACATTTGGTACATATACATTGTGTAATAATAAGTGACTGTTTAAAAATGAGGGAGATACATATTTGTTGACATGGAAGAGTGGTAATAATATGTTTTTTAGTGATAAGAGCAAGTCAGAATAATACGTACAGTCTGTGCTCCATAAAGGGGGTAGGGGGCAGAAATCTATGTATCCTGAGGGAATGTACACTGTTGACACTGTGCTTCCATTTTTAACTTTGTATGCTGTTTTCCCCTCTGTCATCTTTATAGTTCTAATTTTTTTAAAAATAAAAGGACACAAGTCAAGAGAGCCTGAAAGAAAAGCCCACTGTGGACACTGGCCAATGCCGAGGGGTTGAAGAATGGATGGGCAGGGGAACAAAGACTTGTTGAAGACTTGCTGAGGCAAATCCAAAGGAATGAGTCACTCTCTTGGTGTCCCAGTGGCAGCAGATCGAGTTGTTATGAACTGGAACCAGGGTTCTGCTTGGACATTTTCCAGAAAACAGGAAGACTTGGGGTGAGAAGAGAAAGGATAACCTTGCTGGCCTGAGGGCAAAACATGCTGGAAACAGAAAAACCAAACAATGTCCTTTGGCTGAACTTGCTTAATCTCTACAGGAGCTAAATATTAGGTTATCTTTTCACTGCCTCGGATTGTTTTATGTTTAAAACCTCTTCTCAGAAGCTGGTGCCTGAAATGATATGTACCTAATAGAAGTTTTCTGTTTTGTTTTAAAGATTACACGTCTCTGTGTATTCTAGGAAGATAATTCCAGGTTCATTCAACCTTAGTTGTGCCAACAGGAAGACGAATGGCCGCCGTGTGTGTTACAGGTGAACAGGCTATCATTCACCCAGGATGCAGGCATTCAGCTGTTCCCTGATGTGTATTAGCATCTTCTGTTTACCAACAGTTGTTTTGTCACAAATCTAGTGCGATAGAACATCTTCTTGTACGCTTATTTACCACTTTCTTTACGTAGTGCCTTGTTGATTGGTCACTTACCTAAAAGCTAGGTTTTGTCTATTGCGCATAGCTTGTACTCTAAAATTCCCCACATTATTGTGCATTACTTACCTTATAAATGAAGGCCTCCTGGTGGTGCCTTTGGACACCACACTAGAGAGGCTAAAGCGATCGTGTACACCCAAACTCCCTATTTGAAGAAACCTCAAGCTTCCTCTGGTTCATAGCATATGAATGAGTCAAAGGCAGATTCAGGCTTTTTTTTTTTTTTTTTTGGCTGATTGGTTGTACTCTAAGTGCTCAAAATTTCCCATATGTAGGAGTGGCCTTACCTAGGGTTGGACCAGAGATGTGAGGCAAGCTTATGACAGTGAAATGATGTATTAGTTTTTCAGGGCTGTCACAGCAAAGTACCACAGACTGAGTGGGTGGTTTAAACAGAGGAATTTATTGTATCACTGTCCTGGAGGCTAGACCTCCAAAGTCAAGGGATCAACAGGGTTGTTTCCTTCTGAGGGAAGATCTGTTTCAGGAAGATGACTGACTTCTCCCTGTGTTTCTTCACGGTGTCTTCCCTTTGTGTTCGTCTGCCTTCATGTCCAAACTTCTCCTTTTTATAAGGACACCAATCACACGGAGTAGAGCCTAGTCAAGTGACCTCATTTTCATGAACTTATCTTTAAATAAGGTCACATTCTAAGGTACGGGGCAGGTGGTGGTTAGGACCCCAACATATTTTTCTGTAGGGGGCACAATTCAACCATAATGACAAAGTTAATAATAAAAGTGGGGTTAGAGCCCGGGTCTCTGACTGGCTACCCAGGACTTTTTTCCAGAACCCAGTACCTCCACATTCCGGAGTGTCCTCCCTGACCCTTTCTCCTATGTTCCTGCGACTCCTGAACATTCCTGCCCTCTCGTCATAATTAGAAAATCATGCATTTATCTCCCCAAGGAGGCTTACGCACTCCCTGTGAGCAGGGACAACATCTTTGTTCCTGACGCCAAGCCCAGTGCCTGACCCAGACAAGCACAATGAGTGGATGATGAACAAAGATACAAGGTTCATCTTTGAAAGGATGCCAGTCCACGCTGCCATTTGTCTTCCAGATTGCACAACCAAATATGAGTGAACCTGGACTCACCTCTGTGGAACAAAATTACATGCAAACTTGGAAACGGAAAAAAGTCCTTATTAACAATATTGTAGCATATTGTGGACAGCAGCTCCTTGACAGGAAGGTGAAATAAGAAAATCCAAAACAGGGGAAAAGGACCCTGATATTTGGCTGCTTCATAAATGAAGCAGGTTCAGCCAGAGGATTGTGTGCCCTACTTACATTAATAATGAGCCTGAGATTTAAAGTCTAATTTAAAAATTAGAGTTAGACAAAGTGGAAACACATCTGTGAAGCTTATTCTATGGTTAATAAATAGAGTTCATGAAGGAGACCTGTGGGAGCTGTGTGTGTTTAAAGCCCGAGGAAGGCAAGTCAGAAGGGCAACTTAATAATACCCTTCAAGTGGAAATACAGGCCTGTTGATGAGCTTTTCTGTCGCTGCTGAAGACAGAACAAGAACTGTTTATGCTACAGCATGCCAGGGTTTGGTTGACTATGAAGGAAGAATTTCCCAGTAGAATACCAAATATCCGGACGGCTTGGAAACCAATACAAGTTGTGGTCTTGCATCTTCCCATCATTTAAATGAAAACTCCTAAACTCAGTTGAGCCAAGCTCTTTCACTTAGTAGCCACAAGACCTTGGAAAAGTTACATCATTTCACGGAGGGTCTGTTTCCTTACTCATAAGTAGACTTGATTTTTACCTCATGGAGTTACAGGAGATTGAATGTGAAGCATGAGGCACAGTTCCCAGCCAATTATACCTAAGTACTCCAAAAAGAGCTTTAATAATGAGAATGATAGCAAATATTTATTAATTATTTACTACATACCAGGCATCATTCTAAGCACTTCATGTGCTATTTAATTTTGGTTTCATAACAATCATGTAAGATAGATGTTTTTATTTCCATTTCACAGATAGCAAAACTGAGGTACAGAGAAAGTAACTTGCCCCAAATTGTAGAGCTAATAAGGGCAAAACTGTAACACAAACCCAGACAGACTGTCTCCACAGCCTGTCACTATGTTAGCAACCTCTACATGTTTATAAACATTCGCTCTTTTAAAATAAAAAAAATTGGCATGCTCTTTAAAAATTCATAGTCTAGTGGTTCTTAGCCTTTTTCATCCTTTGTATTTTTCCTTCCATATTTTGAATGGTTTTATTTGCTAAAATACTGCAGTAAGTAATAATTAATTCATTTTTTCATTGTTATTATTCAAAGACACATGTAACAGAGTTCCCAATTGACATGAGGTCAGCATGATCTGAATTGATATAACTCTTGTCAAAAGCAAAGTAATCTGATAATTTTGGTTCACCCATGTAGCTTTATCATTGGGGTTTGCACCAGTTACAGATATTTCTGAAATATCTGTAATAATTAATTGGTTCTCTTTCTCCAGTTATTAAGTTCACAGGAATTAACTGGGCTATATTAGTAGTTCTCAAAAAGAGAGGTCAGTTTTTTGGATATAAGTCTATTTAGGGTCCAGAATATATTTTCAAATTACCAAATGCTAAAAATGAATGTTTTAAGGTAGGAACAAAAATGGCAGATCACTGGACACAGGTGAGTGTGACAAGTTTGTTTGCAGCTGGAAGCTGAGGTGGACGGAAGAGAGGAGGATTTGGTGTGGGGACTGTCGTGTGTGCGCACGTGAACTCACACATGAGCATGCATGTAGGGGACGATTACAGGGAGAAATAAGCAATGGTGTGCTGGTAAACCACCTTTCAGGGGAAAAATGTTCCTGATTTGTAGTATTTGCTGATTTCCATGTTGTAAATACTCCTACCATGGCCAATTGCAAGCTACCAACAGTTCAACAAGTAGTTCTGTATGTGTGTTTATTTAATATATTTTTTTAGTTAACAATTGGCTCTCTCAAGCCAATATGAGCCTGCTCCAGCAAACTCCTGGAAATAAACAAACAAACTTGTTTATCAGCAGTCTCAGGGGAGAGCCTAAGGATGCTATTAGTGAGAATGAGTGTCAGACAGCACAGATGAAGGAGAAAGTCACGAAAACATACTTTCCAAGATGAAGTCTCAGAATGAAGACTTATTAACCAGAAAAAATGATTCTGAGCCAAGGAGGACACAAAGAGGAAAAATTTCAGAAGATAGCAATGTAGTTACTAAACTGGGAATGAAAGCCTCAGATGCAGGGGCATGTTTCAGAGATGATGACTAATTAGACCAGAAGGAGAGGAAGGAGAAGGGGGCAATGCTGCAATTCACAGGGCCAAGATGTGCTGGCCTCAGACCTGATGTGTGTCTGTCCCACATGATGATTGTCACTGCTGTTTGCCATGCCTGACCCTTGTGCAACATACTCATCTTTCTCTCCCTAGGGGAACATCAAGCATCGTTGGCAAGACTGGAAAGTATCATTCACCAGGAATTCACAGGGAGGAAGTCCCAGCCTAGGGTCAACAGCATGGATGGCCAATTAGGGGCGGTCAAGTAATTTAAACCATTATGTTGACACAGCATAGTCATGGAAACTCTGGAAGCAGAGAGTATATGAAGACTCAGGTAGATAATCTGTAGTCAGTTAGATTTATAGAAGCCTAGCAGATATTAGGGCCAGAGAAATAAAATAGGACACTGGAACCGGGGAAGAGGGAGGATATAATGTGAAAGGCAAATGTTTCCAAGCTGAGCAATTAGGTCAGAGACCCAAAAGCCACCATGTTCCCTTTTTCTCCTGCTTTTTCCTTGAAAGACAACAATGATGGCTTGTGCTTCAACAATTTAGGCTGTAAGGCTATAAGGCTAAGGAAATTGTTCCAGAAAGAAAGAATCATGGTCTCGGACCAAAAAAGAGTCACCATAGCACCATGGACTTTCTACCTCTGGATGTTCTTACACGAGAGAAAAAGAAACTGTTATCTTGGTTAAGCCACTGTTATTCCCTATTTTGCTACCAGCTGAGCTTCTCGTCTGATATAGCCAGCTGAGAAGCCAAGTACTAAAGAACAGGATGCAGAAATGGGGATTTTTATTTCAAAAATTCTAGTACCAGGTAGGGGAAGAAGGAGGAGGCATAGCTGGTAAGATTAGGACATCAGATAGAAGCCAAATGAGCGACACTACTCTGAAAGAAAGAAAAACTTAAATCCAAACCCTAAGCCTCCCACCAAGCATTTCCTTTTGCCGCTAAGCCACAGGCAGGACAGCAGAGGGTCTACAGAGAGCAGTCAAGAGCTTGAACACAAAAGGGCCGTCTCAGGGTAGGGGACCAGGTGGCCATCATACTAAAGAGTGAGCTGCCCTGATACTGAAGATTACAGACATTTCTCAACTGGAAAATCAATGCACATTTGGCACCTTACAGTCTGGTGATCAAACTCTCGAGGCCAAGCTTTCCGTAGCACTGCAAACCCCCATCAGAACTGGACTGAATTTCTGGGTGTCTGAAAATAGTAGGAGAGGAGGGAGTGCGAGGAAGTGGAGATGGTTGATGGGGACCACTCTGCAGCAGCTTGAAGGAACGAGATGCAGCTAGAAATAAAGGGCTAAGAGGGCTTAAGTGAAGGAGAAAAAGAATGATGAAGTGGTGACTGCCATGAATTCTGATGAAAATTAGGAGGGTATAATTGTGTTTATCTGGGGGAGCAGAAAGAGCCGAGAAGGGAAAGCTAGAAGTCTAGACACACAAATGTCATCTTTGATTGCTCCAGTGTGTTGTAAAGTTCTGTCTGAGCAGGAATGCTTCAAATGTCCAGCTGCTTCTTTTCTGACTCCTTTACAATAACCTAAGTGCAAGGCAAGCATATTAACACATTGGTGTCAGGCTTCCTCTCTGCAATGACATGCAAAGGGCTCTCACCAAAGCCACTAGAGACCCCTCAGTTGCCAAACTCAGTTGATGTTATTCACTCCTTGTTCTGCAATCTCCTTGAAACACCAGACGCTGTCCTGTGCTTGAGAATGCTCTGTTCCTCTGTGCTTCCCCTCTGATTCTCATCCAAACCCTTGGATTGACCCTTTTCTTTCTTTTTTTTTCAAAGATTTTATTTATTTACTTATTTTTGTTTTTAGAGAGGGAAGGGAGGGAGAGAGAGAGAGAAACATCAATGTGCGGTTGCTGGGGGTCATGGCCTGCAACTCAGGCATGTGCCCTGACTGGGAATCGAACCTGCGACACTTTGGTTCGCAGCCCGCGCTCAATCCACTGAGCTACGCCGGCCAGGACGGATTAACCCTTTTCAGTCTTAAATTAGTGAGTCTTCCTTCTCCTGACTTTTGAATGTTGGTGTTCCCAGTGTTCTGACCTCTGTCTACACAGTAGCACCCCTTATTCATGGGAGACATGTTGCAAGCCCCCCAGTGGATGCCTGAAGCCGAGGATAGTGCTGAACCCTATATATGGACTACGTTTTTCCCTATACATAGACACCTATGATAAAGCTAATTTACAAGTTAGGCATGATAAGAAATGAACAACAATAACTAATTATAAAGTAGAATAATTATAACAATATACTATAATCAAAGTTATGTAAATGTGGTCTCTCCCCTTCTTTCAAAATATTTTATTGTACTCTTCTCTCCCTTCTTCTTGTGATGATCTGCGATGATAAAATGCCTACATGGAGAGATAAGGTATGTGAATGTGGCATTACTGTGTGAGGGAAGGGTGACTTGAACACAAACACTGCACCACTGTGACAGTCAGTCAAATAACTGAGATGGCTACTAAGTGACAAATGGGTGGAGACTGTACGCAACATGGATACCCTGGACAAAGGGGTGGTTTACATCCTGGGACATGCAGAGTGGGATGGCAGGAGATCTCATCACACTACTCAGAATGGCACGTGATTTATGTACTGTTTATTTTTGGCATTTTCCATTTAATGTTTTCAGGCTGCCATTGACTGTGGGAAATTCACACTGTGAAAAGCAAAACTGTGGATAAGAGGGGGGACTACTATAATCTATTTTTAGACCATCTCTTTTGGTGTAAGCTATTTTATTTGCTCAGTATATCCTAACTCCAGTATCTGTATTTTCAGCTCATACGTCTGTTCTTATCTCTAGACTTCTAGATCCTAAATCTATATATATTATGTCCCACTTACAGCACCAACCCCATAACTCCAAAACTAGAATGTTCAACAACTCTGAAAACCTTTGGAGTGTGAGGGTTACATCTCGTAATTTCAATGCATGGAGGTATTAAAAAAGTATTGTCAAATGACAACAAATCTAGCTATTTTCAACAAACATATACTTAAATACTATTTATTTAATATTTTACTGAGGTATAATTGCAATTTGACATTCTGACATATGTACATCTGTGAAACCTTTATCACAACCAAGATAAGGAACGTAGTCATAACCCCCCAAAGTTTCCTCTTTGCGTCCGTTTGTAATTTCTCCCTCAGCCCCTCACCCTCTGGCCACTACCAGGCAAACACCAACCCAATTTCTCTCCCTATAGACTAGTTTCCATTTTCTATAATTTTATATAAATGGGCTTGTACATTATGCATTCATTATTTTGTGGCCCAACTTCTTTTATTCAGCATAATTATTTTAATTTTCCAGATTGCTTCATGTATCAACAGTTCATTTCTTTTTATTGCTGAGTGGCATCCTATTATGTTGTGTACCACAATTAGTTTATTCAGATACCTGTGGATTGACCTTTGTGTTGTTTTCACTTTTTAGTTATTACAAATAAAGCTGCTATAAATATTTGTGTAAAAGTCTTTGTGTGGACTTAGGCTTTCGTTTCTCCCAGGGCAAATCAATAAGAATGGAACAACTATGTTACATGGTAGGTTTATGCTCGCTTTCACAGGAAGCTACCAAACTTTTCCCAATGTTTTGCACTGTTTTACATTCCCACTAACAGTCTAGTTCTTCCACAGCCTCAACAATACTTTATATGGTTAGTAGTTTTAATGTTAGCCATTCTAATAGAAGCGGTTTTAGTTTGCATTTTCCTATTGACTAATAATTTGAGCATGCTTTCTGAAAGGAATCTTTCCTTCAGAGGGTTCATCTACCACCCATATATCTTCTTTAGTAAATGTTCATTTCTCTCGCCCATTTTTAAAATGTGTTGTTTTGAGAGTTCTTTATAGATTCTGAATACAAATTATTTATTTATTTATTTATTTATTTTTAGAGAGGGAGAAAGAGAGAGAGAGAAACATCAATATGTGGTTGCTGGGGGCCGTGGCCTGCAACCCAGGCATGTTCCCTGACTGGGAATCGAACCTGCGATGCTTTGGTTTGCAGCCCGTGCTCAATCCACTGAGCTACACCAGCCAGGGTGAATACAAATTCTTTATCAGATATGTATTATTTGCCATATTTTTCCAAGCCTGTGGCTTGTCTGTTCACTCTCTTAGCTGTGTCTTTTGGAGAGCAGAAATTTAAATTTTGGTGAAGTTCCATTTGTACTTTTACAGATTATGCTTTTGGTTTCATACCCCCAAAATCTTTGCCTAAACAGAAGTAACAAACATTTTCTCGTATATTTTCTTCCAGAAAGTTTATAGTTTTAGACATTACATTAAGTCTATGATTCATTTTGAGTTGATTTTTATATGTGGTGAGAGGTTTGGATTGAAATTCATTATTTTACATGTGGACATTTAATTTGTTGAAACATACACATTTAAACAAATTGTAGAGTCTCTTATTGCTGTGAATCAGTGGAAGCCTTTACTTAAAATTTTTGTAATCAAGAATAATATGCCAATAGTGCAAACCAACTGTTTGCCTGATTTTAAAAATATGTATTCTCTACTTAACCTATTTTCAAGGTTTATGCATTAACTTTTTTATTTTTATAATAAAGGAATCAATCAACATTATTCATGTTTTATGTCCCATTGGCTTCTCAGCCTTCAAAGTTTGAATTCTATAAGCTTGCTTTAATCCAGAGAGCTCCTGGGCCTTACAAAGTGGTAGATGAATGGGCAGCAGAGTAGGTATGAAATAGGGGTAAATGTGCTTAATTGGTGACTCATTAAAATGCTCATAACTCTGAACTGGCACATTAGGGAACCTCCAGTGTTATTGCTCGAGGCATCTTTTCTGTGTGGATTTTGACCCTTGCAAGAATGGAGTATCTTTAACAGGATGTGTGTAACTGTGTACTTTAACAGGGAGCAGAAAGGGAATCATCGATGACAAATCTTGTTTATTTCAGTTTGGTAGAGAGAGAAGTCCTGGGATAAACCCACCTTCCCCTTTTGGAATGGCCCACCAGACTTTAATCAAAAATGTCTCCCATGCCTGGAGTGGGCTGTAAAGTCTCAGAGCTATCCTTGGGCCTGAGATGACAAGCGGGCATTCTCAACCTGCTCACCGCACCTGAGAGGCATCTTATTGTTGGGACTGGGAAGTATCTTCTCTATTTTAACCACTAAAATAGTATCCACTTTTTGAATGAGACACAGTCTGTATTAGCATCCTAACTCTCTTTTTTTCCACTTCCCCTTCTGGTAGTTTCTTCTCCTTTCTAGGTATGCAGGCTCTTACACTTTGATTGCTCTCTCCCCTTCTCACATCTAAATCCACCCAGAACTGGTGACTATGTCTGAATGTATTATCTTAATAAGGGTATGTGCACGTTAGTGGAGGACCAAGGCTTAACTGAAATACTTTACATGAGTGGGATACCAAGGTTCAATAAGTCAGTGGAAGAGGTGTATCTTTGGGCAGCCATTTAGGCTAGGTAGTGGACACATGCAGACATGTGTTGCTTTCAAGCATCCACTTTGTACTATCTCATTGTCCATGGCTTCATAAAGGCTGAGCCCACCTCAAACTTCAGCTATGGAGCCTTGACAAGTTAGCTCTTTCAATGCCCCTGGCCCTGAGAATTGGTTCATGAATGGGAATAGGATATGAGTTAATTCAAAGTGAGTGAATCTGAAGACTTGTGCAGAAACTATCAGAAGTTTCTTCTCTATTCCTCCAAGCAGTGGATTCAAAAATCGTAAGGGTTGAAATGGCTGCCACCGTGAGAAGGAAGCTTCTATTTGAAACCTGGAAGCGAAGCCAACACTGGAGGTGGCAGAAGGGCTAGACAATGAGAAAGTCCTCCGTGATGTACCTTAACTGCTAGATCAAAACTTCATTTGACTGCTTCAAGGCTGTTCAATTGTGTGAGGCAGTGAGTTTCCTTTCTCTTTATGCCTGTCACTTAACTGAAAGAAAGATACAATGGGTATTTTAAGGTTGCAAGCAGCTGAGAGATCTGTTCAGGTTTCCTCAGGTTTAGGACGATAGAACAAAGCCTCAGCAGGCCCCTTGAAAATGGAAAGTTTGTTCAGATTGAGATTTTGCAAATCTAATTTTTTAAATTGGTTCAGAATTTAGTATCTAATCCTATTCTAGTGCTCTACTATATTGGCAATTTAGCTGCTTTCTGCTCCAAATGCTAGCAGTTAGCTAACTCTTTTCTATTCTATCTCACATTCAGGTTTTGGTTCAGTCAGCAAACACAAAAATATGTGCAAGGTCCACTCCATCCTGACAGATACTAAGACAGAGTGATAAAAATATATGGTAATGAGGGTAAAGAAATGCTCAGCCATAGGATGTAAGTACGGATGTCACTTTGAGCTCTCTCAGAAGGGAGTCTGCCAGCTACCCGAGATGGGCTGTCCGAGACAGTGTGTTTTCTGGAAATCCCAAACTTGTGATGGGCAATGTGAGAAAGCTGAGGGAGCTAGGATATTGGGAGTTGGCAGGAATCTGATCACGTGTCTATAAGAACTTCTGGGATCATCCTGTTGGTGATTCCTATGCAATCATACAATAAAAATGTTAAAATGTGATTTTGACAAAAACCACATGGAATGTAAGTGTCAAGGAGATGTGGGTGGGGCCACCACAGTGTCTCACGCGTCTCGAAGACTGTGTCAACCAGCTTCCTTGCCCTTGAGTTCTGGTTGGATTCAGTCCAGAGAGGACCCTAATGAGAGATGGGAGAAATGAAAAATAACATTAGGCTATTTATTTCCCTGGCTCTCTTCCTACTGGGTTGCCTTGGGCTGGCAGTGTCCCTTGACTAAAGGTCACTGCTTGGCATTCTGAGGGTCACAGGTCCTCCCAAGGTGACCTTTTCTATATGATTCTCTCCTGCTAGATTAGAGCAATGCTGCCCTGACCTCTGCTGCTGCCAGCTGTGGTCTGGCACTGTCTTTTTTGGTCCCCTTATGTCCTGATTATAACCTTATAAATAGTCCCCTTCTGAATAAATCTCAGTTTTCTCCTAGTGTGTGTCTTATCTATTCTTTTTTCTTAATAATAAGTTTTGATGAGCAGAAGCTTTTGTTTTTGCTTTTGGTGAATTCTAATTTATTATTATTATTATTTCAAATCAGTCATTGCTCTCATATTCCAAGAAATGTTGCCTATCCCAAGTCATGAAACTATTTCCTAGGTTCTCTTTCAAGTGCGTTAAGCTTTTAGCTTTTATATTTAAGTCTTTGACCCATGGCAAGTTAATAGTCGTGTGCCGTGTGAGCTAGGGGTTAATGGTTTTCTTTTTTTTCTCGTGTGGATAATCCAGTTACTTCAGTGCCATCAGTTGACATCGCTGGATTTATATTTCATTTTCTGTTTGTCCCTGCTGTGGATTTGCTACTCTGTCCCCTTGTATGCTTTCTTTCAGGTCAAATACATTTTATAATTACATTTTAATCTATCTTTTGGTTGCTTTCTATGTTTTAACTAATTTCTCTAGGAATTATAATGTCTATCTTTAAATTTTTGAGGCTCTTTATCTAAGTTATTCTTTACCACTTTAGTTGAATGTAGAAATCTTGCAACTGTAGAGGTTTATTTCCTGCCCCCCCTTGTCTTTTATGCTATAGTTGCCGTATTTATTGTGTCTCCATATGTTACAAATTCCAAAAGCAATGTCATATTTCTTGCTGTAAATTGTATGCATGCTTAAAAGTTGAAGGAAAAAGAGGCTTTTATAATTATCCAGCTCTTTGCTATTTCCAATGTTCTTTATTTTTTCCTGAGGATTCAAGTATCCATCTAGTATCATTTTTTTCTAGCCTAAATTGGATTTCTTGTAGTACATGACTTCTGATGATAAATCCTATTAGTTTCTTTCCTTTTTAATCTTAAAATGTCTTTATTTCAGTTTCATTCTTGAGGGATATTTTTCACTGGATATATTTTTTTCCTTCAGCAACTTAAAGGCGTTACTCCACTGTGTTCTGACCTCCTTTGTTTCAGATGTGATGTTAACAATCCCTATAGGGAATGGGGTGTTTTTCTCAGGCCGTTTTCAATATTTTTTCTTTATTTTATTTTCTTTGTTAATTTTTTAGCAGTTTGATTATCATGTGCTAGGTATGGTTTTCTTCATATTTATCCCACTTAGATTTACAGGGCTTCTTCAGTCTGTATATTTGACTTCTACCAAACTTGGAAAAATTTTGACCATGATTTCTTGAAATATTGTTTTCTGCTCCATGTCTTGATATTGCTTTTCATGTCCCTGAATTTCTGTCCTCCAATTTTTTTTTACTTTTCCCCCTCTTTCCTCCCTCCCTCCCTCCCTCCCTTCCTTCCCTCCCTCCCTCTCTCCCTCCTTCCTTTTTTGAATGGATAATTGTGTTGATCTATCTTTAACTTCACTGACTTTTTCTTTTGTCATCTTTGTTCTTCTGTAGCCAATGAATATTTTTTATTTTAAGCACTTTACTTTTAAGTTCTAGAATTTCCATTTGGTTTTTTAAAAAGATTCTATTTATTTATTTTTAGAGAAAGGGGTAAGAAGGGAGAAAGAGGGGAAAAAAACATGGATCAGTTTCCTCTCTCATGCCTGAACTGGGGTCCTGGCTGGGACCCCAAGTGTGTGCCCTGACTGGGAATTGAACTGGTGACTGTTTGGTTCACAGGCTGGTGCTCAATCCGCTGAGCCACACCAGCCAGGGCTCCATTTGATTTTTTATAGTTTTTATTTTTCTATTGAGATTTCCTATTTTTTAATTCATTTTGAGCACATTTCTTCTGCCTCACTGACCATATTTAATAGCTATTTAAAACTCATGTTTGTTTGTTTGTTTATAGAGAGAGGGGAAGCGAGGGAGAGAAGGAGAAAACATCAATGTGTGGTTGTCTCTTGAGGGCCCCCTAGGGGAATCTGGCCCTCAACCCAGGCATGTGCCCTGACTGGGAATTGAACTGGTGACCCTTAGGTTTGCAGGCTGGCTGGGACTCAGTCTACTAAACCACACCAGCTAAAGCTAAAAATCTCATTTTAAATAAATAATTTCAATGTCTGAATCATTTTGGGTTTGGTCTTTATTGATTATTGTTTCTCTTGAGACTGGATCACAATTTTCTAGCTTTTATATGTTGGGTATTTGAAGCTGTGTCCTAGACATTGTGATTATTATGTCGTGGAGACTGGATTATATTAAATTCCTCTGAAGATTTTTGATTTATTTGTTTTTTTCTCATTGATTTTGGTTTATCGAACAATTGGCTTGGTTACATTCAAATCTTGACCTCTTTTTCTTAGATGGAGGTTCAAATTTCAGTTCAGTTCTTTTAACGTTATCTAGACTTGAGGGGTCTGGTAGAGATTTGTAGTTATTTGGAGCTCCATCTCTTTAAATGCTTTCTGGGATAATTTTCTCATTTTCTTGCAGCTGTATGCACTTCTGTTGTAGTTTGGGTGCACACAAAACAGACCTTAATCAAGGACTTGAATAAGATAGTTTATTTAGGAGATAACCCAGAAACAAAGTTAGGGTCATAGGGAAACGAGGCAGGAAAGGTCAGCAAGCCCAGGAGAGGGTGTGGTATCAATCATATTGCCGCTGGACCCTGGGACTTGATCCTACTGGTTAACTCGGAGCTAGGGTAGAACATAACTTGAAATTGTTTCCCTGAGGAACAAGGGGCTGAGGTAGTTATCCTCCAGCTCTTATCAGTTATTGGTTGAAGGATGCCCTCAGAACCAACTACCTGTCTGGCACTTCCAGCTGCTCTGTGTACAGGTCAGACAGATTCCATTGGCCTGAGAAATCTGTCGGGCAAAGACTTGCAAGTGCTTCAAGTTAAAAGCCAATGAGGCTCATTGTTTAACCTGCAGAGCCAGGCAGAAAGCAAATTCAACCTTCCTTTGTCTTTTTGTTCCACTGAAGACCTGCATGGATCGAATGATGGCTGTCTGCATTGGGGAGCTCTGTCCCGGCTCAATCCCTTGTGCTTTTCCTACACTTGGCTTCCATCTTTGTGAATGATTCCTTTGTAAATCTACTCTCCTCAAATTATCCTAATTTGAGTGTGCTGTCTGTTTCTTGTTGGGACCCTGATGGGAGAATGTGGTTTGAAGCAGAAGTTAAATGGTCTTGAACTGCGTTACCCACCCAGACACTACCATACAACATATTCCCCATGGCGGGCAAACCCCTTCTTAGCAGAGGAGAAATTTTTTTTCTTGAAGACTGGCCATATCAAAAGCAGAAAAAAACTAAGCTAGGAAGAATTTAGTTCTTTTCCTCAAGTTCATCAGTTAGATGCATCCCTTATTCTCCCTTGAGAAGGAGTAGCGATGTGGAATGAGGACAGAGTCTTCCCATGGCTGTCAAAGAGGGAGACTCGGTGGGCCAAGGAGGGAGGGCTGGGAGGAGGAGAGGATGGTCTCTACTGCTCAGTGAGTCTGAGCTCAGCCAAACCTGCTCATCTGAGGTCCTCCTATTCAGAGCTGTGGGTTTCCATCGATGCCAAAACCTGGTAATAGCAGTGGTAGTTGAAGGGACAGTTTGCAAGCAGCCGACATCAGTTAGAAAGGTGAATTACTTATGGTGTGTGACTAATAGTAAAATAACAAAGTTATTCTCATCACAACACTTGGAGTGCCTGTGATCTGTATTTTAAAGATTGCTGTCATTTAAGAATTTCTTTCCTTTGAATGTCTTCAGAACTCACCAGCTTGTGAGCCTGAAAGAGATTACATTTATTAATAATATTTAATAAGTTTTATATTCCCACGCATAATGCTCCCAGCTTTCAACCCCATTGCCCATGGAAATATCTCCAAGTTTTCTTCCCCCTGCCCCTTGTTGGGAGGCCCCAGGTGATATCTCATGGTTGCTCCATTTGGACCTTGCCATTCTGAGGTTTGTGAGGAAAGCAGTTATTGGCCAGCCACTTGGAGACGGCAGTTTCTCACTGCCTCTGCTGCCAGTGTCCTCGGTGATGGCGCCTTCATACTGTTTCCTGATGATGCTTCCAGGGGCCTGTGCCAACAAAGTCACCAACTGTTCTGGGAAGGAATGGGTTGGATGAGCTCCCCAATTGTGTGATGCCCTTGTTCTATGGATCCCAAATGGTACTACGTGAACTTTGAGTCTCCCCAGATCCTTGGTGTCTTAGTCTGTTGAGGCTGCGCTAACAGAACACCATAGACTGGGCGACTCAAAGACAACAGGACTTTATTTCACGCAGTTCTGGAAGCTGGAAGTCCAAGATCAAAGTGCAGGCAGATTTTGTGTCTGGTGAGAGCCTGCTTTCTGGTTCATAGATGACCATCTTTCTGCTGTGTTCTCACAGGGCAAAAGGGGTTAAGAGGTTCTGTGGTATCTTCTTGTAAGGGCACGAATTCCATGGTTGGGGCCCTACCTCATGACTTAAGTACCTCCTAAAGGCCCTACCTCCAAACACCATAGCATTGGAGGTTAGGCTTCAACGTATGAATTTGGGGCGGTGGGTGGAGGATTCACAAACAGTCAATCTGTAACACCTGGCTTCCATAGCTGACCACAGATTTTCTCCTTAGCAAAACTTTCTGACCCTAAATGCGCTTGACTAGGCAGGCTATGATAATATTTCTGGATCTGGGAAATTCCAAAAACTCAATGGTCAAACAACACTGTGTCCATCCTTTCTTTGCCTCTTCTCCTCCCACTCCTTCTCTTGGAACACATGCATTTAGCCCTTAGGGCTGTGGGGAACTGTGTGCGGGTGGTAGGATGTGAGCAGCACCCACTGCAGTTGTAAGCACATCCCCGCGCCCAGTGGCCCTGCTAGCATTAAAGTCATTAGTGCTGACCTGTAGGCTCTAGCCATCTGTCCCTTTATTAGGCACCACATTAAACAAAACCAGCAGTTTCTAACTGTATTACTCACAGTGTGGACCATGGACTAGCAGCAGGAGTATCACCTGAGAACTTGTTAAAATGCAGATCCTCAGGTCCTGGCCACACCTGCTGAATCGGAATCTGTGTTTTAACAAGCTTTCTAGGTGATTCTTACGCAAATTAAAGATTGAGAAGCACTGGCCTATAATCTACATAACCTCTTGAGTTTGGTCAAGCAGATAGGAATCCAATGTGAGATATCATATATCATAAAGGTAAATAATCATAAACATCTGAGGCTCCCAACTAACCCTCTGGGAAAATGGGGCCAATAGGGAGTTCAAAATCAGATACTGGCCAGTTTCTTGCTTTGCCTGCCTCTAGCATCAACATCACTGGTGAAAAAGGAATGATGAGCATGTTAGAGAACTTACTGGGTCTTTGCTTCTAAATGCCACTAACTGTTGTTAATAACATGACTTAAGTCCCTTGAGTCCCATGTATTAAATTTCTTCTTTAATGAAATACAATACTATGTGGCAATTTCCCAAAATGCTAACTTTCAATCAATCAATAAAAATGCCACTGACATTGCTATTGTAGATTTTAATATTTGGAAATATTTAGTCATCTTTTACCCATTTTTCTATCTATACATAATCAAAGAATGCCTTCTTATGCTGTATCTTTTGCAAATTGTGCCTGGAAGGGGTGGGGCTTTGTTTGTTTGTTTGTTTGTTTCTTACAAGAATGAATTTTTGAAATGTCTCATCTCAGTGACTATTGCTAATCAGGATAAAAAAAGATTTTACCTCTCCAATAATTTCTATTTTACAAACACATGCTAGGACAATTTCAATATACTTTAGAGTTCAAATGGGTCTATTTAAGTGTTATTTTTTAATTGCTAGTTTTGCTACAGACTCATTAACAATTCAAAACTTGAATTAGAGGTAACAAAAATGTCTTGCTTTAATGTATGTCAATGGAGTCTCTTAGACACAAATGAAATCCATTTTTGCAAGACTCGGTGAAGAGCCCATCACACCTAATGCAAATCAGTTCTCAGATTTCTTAGAAAATAGGCTGAACAAAGTGGGACTAGGTAAAATGTAATTTTAACATTACATTAACATGGCAGAGTGGGGGAAATGGAGGGGTCAAATTGCTGAACACATTTTTAGTTATCAAGGTGCGCCCAGAAGCTTTCATTTTAATTACACACTAGAGATGGTGTTCTTAGGGAGTTCAAATAGTCATTATTAACTTGAACTTAAAGTAGACATTGAAAAAAATCTTCATGAATTCAGTAAAGTCATCAGATTTCTGCTAAATCCTCAAACTTCATTTATACTTTTCCTTTGTTTCACTATAAGCTTTTTGTCCATAATTAAATGAGAGTGAATATATGTGAAAGAACCTAGCATACCAATTAGCACACATTCCCATGATAAATGCTAGTTTCCTTCCTTTCCCTGTTGTATAATAAACTTAAAGAAACATTAAACTTCCAGTCACATATTTATCTAGGTTTCTTTAACACTTGTAAAAACACTGTGTAAATATGCTTGGAAAATGGAATTAAAACTCCAGGGAAAATTGAAACTATGTAAAGACAAAACTTTTTAAGTGCTATTAAGTGCTTAAAATATTAGATAACCACACACATTAATAGTAAGCATTTGAACTTGAGCATAGTTGTGTGTATGCAGTTGATGCTTATATTTCTAACTACTCTTTTCAAGCATTACAAATTCACACATAGAATTCAACTGGGAGGAAAGCTAGAAGCCTCAGATGACAGGAGACTAAGTCAAAAGGAATTCATATTTAAAATAAAAGCAAAAGATCTTCTATAACTATTTTTAGATCACTGGCAGAAATTTTAAACCAAAAGAATATTATTGAAATGACTAATCCTATATTCCTACATTTATTAGTATTTTGCTTCTTACAATTAAAAATTTTAGACTCAAAATCATATAAAGATTGAATTTTATAAACCAGCAACTTAAAATTGAAATTTGAAAAATCCCAACAGCTGTTATATATTAATGACATTGTTTGAATTTTTTGTGTGTTAGTGTGTGAACATGTTAAGGACACAAATGCCTCACAGAATGTTCAGCTTTTCAAATTTTGGTAGCAGAGCCAATTTTATTCCCTTCCACACTGAAATTAGGGTGCTCAAATACAGGAAATGAAAGGCCCCAAAATATCTACAGAATAGGTAGTAGTGGTGATCAGGGTTACCTAGTATTTAGGGCAAGGCAGGGCAGACATTATATCCAAGAAAATGACCAAACAAAACTAATCCAACTTAAGTACACGCTGTGGCTCATTCTGTAGCCAAAAGCAGTAGTGCTGTCCGGGCTTCTCTGCCTAATCATTTAGGCTGGAGTCTTCAAAAGGGCCACAGAGTTCTTTAGATCAATCTTCTTTATTGTACAGATGAGCCTCAGAAAGATTAAGCAAAGAGTTCCAGTCACAAAGGCAGTAAGTGGAAGAACAGGGTCTTGAACTCCGCCAGCCAGCTCTGTCCTCAGCCCATTGCTTTCCCCATTGTTTCCAAAGGTTTTTCTCCAATGTTGTCAGCATCACCAATGCTGCCTGAGGGCTGAAGTTAAAGCTTGGCTCGGCCTTGGGAATGCAAACAAGGAGGGATTCCAGTCCTGCCCAGATCGGCCTTGAGGTTCAGACTGCTCCAAGTGAGAAGCCCTAAGGAATCCTTAGAATGGTGGAACATTTGTCTTCAAGGGTGAGTAAGGGGTATGTGAAGATGCACCTGAAAAGGCAGACTGGGACCACATCGTGGGGCCCTCAGCTGTCAGGATACTGAATTAGGAATTTATGCGACCTCTCAAGGGTGCCTCTCCTGGTGCATGGCATGGTGCGTATTTGTTATATTAATGTATATATTTGTTATGTGAAAGAGTGAGCTGTTGATAGTTTGTGAGCTGGTTCTGGGATGTGTTCTCATCAGGGATACACTTCCGGCCATGTTACACCTTCAGGGAGAATTTGACTGAGACTCAAGGAAGCTGGCAGTTGCAGGAGGATATTCGATCACAAAGATGAGAAAGAGACTGTAGTGAGTTATACAATTTTAGTATATATGTCAATAGGATTTTACTAGCCTTACTGGTATATAATTATACTTTTTAATAAAGTGATTATTCATGGAGACTCTTGCATATATAATGTTAAGTGAAAGAAGCCAAATTAAAAAAAAAGATATGTGTCAGTTCAGGTATTCTACAAAGCAGATGCCAAACGGAATTGAAGTCCAAGAGAGGTAATATGTAGAATAAAGAGGAGAGAGAATGGAAACAGGCAGAGAGAACTGTCGTACTCCAATGCAGATCCCATACCTGTGGAAGGAGAGGGCAGAGGAAGGAGGATTGGTGAGACTGCCAGACTACAGAGCAGCCAGGCTGACAATGTTCCCTGGAGCACAGATCGCCCATTAGAGAGTCTTGTGTTGAGCAGACACAGCTTGGTTCCCATGCCCTGGCCATTCTCAGTCTTTGGCTGAGTGCCCCAGGGAGAGCATGGTCTTGGGGTAAATTCTGCAACAGATCCTGATGCTGCAAAAATAGAGGCTGTCAGCTCACTGCACTCTTTGCTGTAGGTTTTCTCCTAAAGGGAGGTCTGAGTGGCACACATCCATGGCTGCTACAATACTATAGATTCTATTTACATACAATTAATAAATAGACAAGTCAAGGTAGTGGTTACCTTCAGGGAGAGGGAGTGACCAGAAAGGGATACAAAGGGGACTTCTGGGGTGCTGATAATGTTCTCTTTTTTAATCTGGGTGCTGGCTACACCAGATATGTTCACATTGTGAAAATTCATTGAGCTATATATAATTGTGTATTTTCTTGTATAAGTATTAACACCAAAAAATGAAATAAAAAGATTGCTCACTGAGCTAAAAAAAATTATAATACTGAACATTTTAACACTAGAAAATATCAACAAGTTTGCTAGAAAATCAAATAATTACTTCAAATATAATAAAAATAAAACAGTTGGCCTACCCTAGAGTTGGATTAAAATGGAAGAGTTTGGACTAAGGCCACAAGGACTAGGCTAGTAGGATTTGACAAATCTATAAAGCTTCTCAGTTGTGGGGGGCAGATGGGGTGGGGAGAGGGCCCTGTGAGTGGAGGCCAGTGGCTGTGGGTAGGGGAAAGGTTGCCATGAAAAATGACCAGGCAAGGTGTGGAACACCAAAGAGAGCCCAGTTCTGTGGGAAAACAAAGATGTATTTTGTAGCTACTCTTGGCATTCAAGTGTTTTAAACACACTTCTTGTCAACTACAGAAGAGAAAAATGTCAGTATATTTAAATTATGAGACTGGATTTTAGGTCAAAAAGGATGATTTTTCAGGTCTAAGGCTAGTGAAGTTGAAAAGGCAGTTGGCTCATGGTATGAACATATTCATGGGTTATATGTGACTTGGAGCAAAAGTATGCTTCAGGAGAAAAACCAGGATGCTCTAAAGGTATTTCCACCTCCTAGATATTAGGGTCATGAGAATGGCTCAGGTCCTCTCCCTTGGAAATTTATTTAAGAGTCTGTATTGTGTGTTTAGCTAGAGATAGTGTCTTTATCATCTTTGGACCCCAGGGTGGATTCTCTATAAAACCTTGTTGGAGAAATAGATTAAAAAATACGAATGAACGAGAAGTCTGGTCATCAGTCTGGTCTTAGTGAGCGAAGTGCACATGAACCTCAGAGCCGGAAACCCCCTGAATAATCTGGTACAGAGGGGGAGGGCTTGCTAGAGACTAGTCAGGAGCAACTGGGTCAACGACCCAGGGAGATCAACCTTGATGTTTACCTTGAAACAGCACCACTTTTTCTGAGGCCCTTGAGGGCCATACTTAGGTCAAACTTGTCTGAGCCCACAGGTGAAGACTTGACCAAAAGAGAGAAATTCACGAAAGGGTTGTGTTCAGAGGAAATTTCTAGTGCTTCTGTAAGTAAGTTGATGATTTTCACTATAAATTCTTAAGGTCAGGGCTTACTAAAAAAATCCTTGTATTTCCTTAGTATTCTGTTTATTTCAAATATTTTTTGTAAACATTATTTCTTTAGTTTATCATACCATTCATGATGTCTGCAGAATGGATTCGGTTTATTCCATTATTTAAAATGGAAGAAACAGGGTTGTATTGTCAGTGTCCTCCAGAGAAACAGAACTAATCATATATGTGTATATGTACACACAGAGACACACACACACACACACACACACACAGATCTGAAGGAATGAGCCCACCTGATTACCTAGGCTGGTGAGACCCAGCAGACTGCAGACCCGAGGATGAGCCAGCGCTGCAGCTCCAGTCTGAGGGCTGGCTCTTTGCTGCAGATTCTCTCTGGGTCAGGGAAGGTCAGTCTGTTTGTTCTGCTAAGGCCTTCAGTGATTGGATGAGGCCCACCTACACTATGGAGGGCAATCCACTTTACCCGAAGTACACTGATCCAAAAGCCCCCTCACAGAAACGTCTAAAAGAACATGTGACCACATATCTGGGCCCTGCAACCCAGCCAAGTTGACACACGAAAGTAACCGTCACGAGGGTCCTGGACTCCAGAACTTGTTCAGCCTATGGTGCCTAGTAGTCACAGGATTGTTTCTAAAACCCTGTGCTTCTGACATTTCGTCCCCAGTGAGAGACTTATGGGGCAGCATTTGGTGATGATTTTTAGTAAATTCTAATGTGAGGAGCAAGAATGGAAAGGAGCGGGCTGGTAGTCAGAAATGTTAGCTATCACTCAGCAAATGCTGAAAACGAGAATCAGACCCCAGGTGGCTGGGAACCATGAAAAACTTCAGTCCTCCTTAAATAATGTTACATATAACTATACCAACACACAAAATCAGAAACAAACTCAAAATACGAGAAGAGAAACTAAACCATCAGCATAAATTTAGAAAGACACCTGTAGCGATCCTCCAGTTTAGGCGGGAGTGAGGAGTTCACCAGCAAGTCTAGTACAGATGTGATTAACCACAGCACGGGCAGCAGTTGGCTGGCAAGGAACTAGGCTCAGCTGGGAGGCGAGTGTGCTCTGGGGAGTCCCATCTGTACTGGGGGCAGGTGTGGGCTTTCAGGCCTCCAAACTGGCTGAGAAAACAGGGTATCAAGTAGCAGGCTGTTCGTTCCCATCCAGGTATCATCCCTTCCCCTCCTCATCTTGGCAGAGTTTTTTGTGTCTCTCCCACAGCTCGACCAAAGCAACTCCCCATCATGCATGAGGAGTGCCTGATGCATTGCAAAAATTGATATTCAAAGCCCATAAATCCATGAATGAATGATTCTGGAGGTTTTCCTGACACAGGGCTGGTGAGTAAACTCCCAGGTACTGCAGTCTCTCCTGTGACCAGTGATAATGAAGAATACAATTTCGTGTGAATATTCGAAGGCCTCATATAATCCCCAAACCTAACTTTAATTTAAAAGATTTTACAATTTCTACCTCCTGCCTCATGAAACAGCTGTTCTTTTGGTGAACAGTTGTTCTTCTTCCTGTAGCCTTTCCTCTGCAAATCCTGATGGAGGCAAAATGGCACACACAAATATGTGCCCTGTTTCTTATGTACTCAAAGTGTCCCTGAAAAGTGGTATGTGAACTGTGCGTTTACTTTTATTATTTCTTTTTAATTATTTTTTAATGGGAAAATTGGTATTGAGACACAAGATGGGTTTTGAGTATTCAGGTTTTGAGTATTCCGTGTTGGAAATACCTGCCCTGGTCCAACTCTCTTGCTTTACAGTTGAGGAAGCAAAAGAAACTTTTGGGGTCACAGGAGTCTACGGTAGGGCCAGGAGAGAACCAGTGCTGTGGCCTTAGGGTGACAGCCAACAGCTAATGTTTGTTGAGGACTTGCTACATGGTAGGCTGTCATAAACACTATATACAAATATCCTTTTGTGTTTGCTAAAATTCTACAAAGTAGTTGCTGTAATTATTCCCATCTACCAGAGAACGTAAATGAAGTACTAAGATACCATTAAACTTGTCCGTTGTCCTAGAGCTAGTTAGTGGGGGAGCAAGGATTTCAAATCAAGGGCATAAGCTGTGTATTTTAAATGCACCCCAAGTGAGGGAACTTCCAGTTTACAATCATTGGGAGGTAAGAGTCTTTTGATTTGTACAGTATTTGTGTCCTGATTTAGCTGCTTTATAGTTCTTAGTTTTACAAACTGTATTTGCCTAAAGTAGGCAGTGTTCATGGAAAGGTGGGCAAGAAATACAAATTATTAAGTGCCTACTCAGTGCAGGCAGCATGCGGATGTGGCACAGAATACCCAGTGGGAACAAGGCGTATTGGTGTCTCAGCCTCCCAATCAGTGTTTTGTAGCTTGATACCGATGCTAAGGACAGGCATTATGGATCTAAGGAGAGGCAAGCTCCAGTACTGAGCACAGTTATGAAACAGTAAACATGCGACTGCTCAGGACAGAGCAATGAATCATGTTTCATTTCCTTGCCTGAACAAGAGAAGCGACTCTTTGTCCTGCCTTTCCCTCATGCTCAGCAGATGCTGGCTCCCCCTAAAGATAAAGCATTCTTTGTGAGCAGTGCCCTCGGCTTTCTTGGGCATTGGATGGCAGCTTCTGTATGCAGATGCTGAGAAAATCTTTCTGAGACTGTTTACATAGTAGTTGTCTCTTGAGCACATGTTTATTTTTAGCGGTAAATTATCAGAGCTTGTGAGGCTGAAACCTCAGCTACTTTTTGCATATGTTTTCAGTAGCCGAATTCCAGACCAGGGCTCACTGTAGAGTGCATGTATCAGTTTCCAGATCTCTTCCTCCCATCGTGCCAGGTAATTGAAATTGATTAATGACTTACCCATTTAACCATGGTCAGTGAGGGCCCACAAAATGCTTATTTTCAGATTATGCATAGTTGGAGGCCTGTTTGTTCATCACTAAGAGGAATGAGCTAAAACATTTCTCTTTGTGGAGGTAGAAACCTTAGATCAGTGATCTCAACTCATTTGCTCAGCATCTGCAGAGTCAGAGTGAAGAAAAAAGGGTCAAGTCCCAAGACCTGACTACAGACTGCTTGAATTGCTAATAAGGAGGTGAAGGCTGCCTTGGATACTTAGGATTCCAAGATGCTGCTTTCAGCGACACCCTTGATACTGACAAGAGTGACAGAGATGGCTCCAAATCCTTCTGGAAGAGACCTGGGAAACACAGTGAACTCATGCCCAAGAGGGCTGTTCTTACGGGCACAGCAAATGAAGAGCAGGGCGTCTGCTCCAGGCCCTTGGCTTTGCACTGCATTACCGTTAGAGATTTAAGGATGCAGCCTTACTAACTACAAGGTTTAAGCATGTTATAGAACATTCTTTCTTTTTTTTCATTTTAAAGTCAGGATTCTTGGTTCTAGGCAACAGATACTCAAAGCAACTTCTACTTTCAACGTAACTTCTCATACTGTTTCTTAAACTTTCAGCTCCACCAAACAACCAACCCTCCTCACCACAAATGGATGCAGACAAAATATTTTGCTCATGTGCGTGTTCTGTATAACTGAAAGTCTAAGAAATATATCCAAGAGTTCAAATGATGTCATCAGGGCCCCGTGACTCTCTCCATCTCTTGGCACTGTTTGTTTTTGCTTGGCTTTATTCCAGCTTCAGATGCTTTCCACACAGTGGGCAAGTTTCACATAGTCCATGGTTAGAAATCACAGTGGAAAATAAAGCTTCTTCTGGTGACATATATAAATTTCAAAAGAGAATTCTGATTGGTTGCGCTTGGAGCACATGTACATCTCCGGACAATCACAATGTCTTGAGGGACACGATTGGATAATATGAGGAGTCATGTGCCCACTCTTATGGCCAATGGAGGCAGGTCGCTGTGATTAATGGCTCTGTCAGGATCTGACCATGCACAGAAGGGGCAGGTTTTCCAAGGAAGGGATGATGATAAAAAGATGCCCACTGCAACATATAAATGGTCTATAAAACTCTTTCAGTATTAAAAATAAGTGGGAGATTACCAACTGTTCCTCCTTTCCATTCATATTCTTCCTCTGTTACTCAATGTGGTCCTTGATACTGTATGGAATATATGGACTTGGGATAGGTCCAGATGAGTCCTGGACTGTGCACTAACCTACACCTGATAAGCCTTAGGTTGTTGCTAGCTTGATTAAGCCAAATTCTGTGAGGGTAGCATGCCGTTCAGTGATGTTTGGTAGACAAAGATGGAGAGAAACATCAGCTTCTTGGGAGGCAGCACTTGGTTTCATTTATCTTTGTTTCTGCTATAACACTGAGCAATGTCTAGCACATGGAGGTGTTAAATCATTGTTGAATTGAATTAAGTAGGCCAAGATGTCATCTGGAGGCTTAGGAGGTAAGCAGCTAAAGAACCTCTGTCCTCTGAGATCTTCTAGTTTCCCTAAATTCTTTTATACCAGAAATTCCATTTTCTCCCCAAAGGATTCCTTTTAGCTAAAGACCTTGGAAGATCCCAGGCAGATAACATAAGAGGTCAGCTGATATAATGGCTAAGGTTTTAAAATTAGGCCTGGTTTAAAAATTTCCAATGTTTAATAAAATTTTCAACATATTAGGTTACCTCAGGCAAGTTATTTAATCTCTTGGACTGTTAGTTTCCCCTGGTATCACTATCTTCAGTGAAAGAGTAATATTAATACTTACCTCACAGATTAATCTAAGGAATAACTGAAATAATATTGTAAAAACTTGGCACGTAATAAATAGACAGATCCTGTGGTTGCTGCTGAAAGAGCACATAAGCAGGCTAGGAGATGGAAGAAGTGCCTAGGATGGCAGCGGGTTGGATGGGCAGGCTGAGGTTTCAGAAAACAAATTCATGTACGTGAGACTTGCTCACAGCAATGTGTGTGTGTTACTGTGACTACAAAAGCTAAAATCATGTGTAGAAATGATGTGTCCATTAATCAATTAGTTGTCTGCCCATCTTGCTTCGCTAGTGCACAGCCTGTGCAGTTCGATCACAGTATTTTTTTGTCACCATCTGTGGCATCACAACAAAATGGAAGGAAGAGCCATCAAAGTGAAACAACAGTCACCCTGAGGGTAGACGCCACAAAGCTCACCATTCAGTGGCATTTTCGTTCAGACCAAAGATGTATTTATAAACTTCAGTAGAATATGAACATTTTAGAGAAATAGCTTAGTATTTAACCTTTCTCTGAGAGTTACTCGAATATAAAATGTCTCTCCAGGGATAAAACCCTCCACCCTCACTCCATGGCTTATGTTGAATTAAAGTGGTATGATATTTGAGGAAGTTTTACATTTCTCCCAATGCAAATCTATTTAAAGTTCAGCTAAGTTCAATTAAAAATAAAAGCCCAAAGTGGGGCCTGCTGCTAATGCTTTCTACATCCCATTTGTAAAAGCACTGGTTGGCTTATTGCTACATATTGACATTTGGCAGGCCTGTTGTTCCGTGTTGATTATTTCTGTGTTGGGCCGACTGGGAATTATGGGTCATGTGGTTGTCAGCATAGCACATTCATTTTGACCATGACCTGTATGTTACAAACTTATAAAGAATCAGACTTTTCACAGTTTTAAAAATATTTTGTACAGTGATTTTAAAAAGAATAAAACCCAAAATAATATGGAGAAAAACTCAGTTCCATATTAAGCCTCCCTGGATCTGCGCGTGGTACAGGGATTGGCCTGGGGCTGCTTGTAGCCAGGCTGTCTGTATGGCTGGCTGTTCTTTCTTTCCACAGGTTCAGGAGAGCTGTCTGGTTGCCTTTGGGAAAGCAGAAAAGCCATCCATACCTGAGATATGACAGAGAAGAAGTTTTTAAAAGATTAAAAACCAGTCTTACAAAGTCTTCCTTTGGCAGCTGTATTTGCTTGATAATCCCTGATGACTCCACCACAAGGCGAAATAGACATCTCAGAATCAATATGGCTAAAACTTGAGTTAATCCTTTCCTTGCCAAACCTATCAGTGCATCATTGATTACCAGATTGTGCTGATGGCACCACGTCCACCCAGTCTACCTGACTAGAAACTTGAGTCACCCTACACTCATTCTTGTCCTTATCTCTATGTCAGATTGATCACCAAGTTCTTCCCTAGGACTTATCTAAAAGGTTTCCTGTGGTTCCGTCCTTCTCACCACCGCTGTCATTGTCTGATTCAGGCACTTACTCTTTTTCACCTGGACTTTGGCAAGAGTACTCAATGGCTGCCCTCCTTCCTTTTCTGTACTTTTTCCTCCCATTCATTATCTAAAGAACATCAAGATATATTTTTAAAAAACACAAATATGATTGTTTACTACCTTGCTTAAAAAAACAAGTCATCCAAGATTTTTATTGATAACTCATAATTCTGCTCCATGCAAAATTTTATCAATATTTATGGATTCCATCATGCAAATAATTGAGAATCATTACATCAATGTTGCCACAAGGTTTATGGAAAGATGATACTTAATGAAGCAAAATCAGCACAAATAATTTATTAGAACTTGACCTAGGAGACTATCCTTTATTACACTGGGAGTGTTATTTCAGAGCCTTGTTAAAATTGTGGCTTCTTATAAAGATGTATCATCTATACCTCAAAATGGAGATTTAAAGCATTAATTGGTTAAAAGCTAAAGCAGATTACATTATTAAAAGTTAATTAAGCCATCTTTTCTATCAAAAATCAATTACCGAGATTAAAATAAAAAGTGACAAAGACGATGACCGCTATTAGTTAATTCCAACATGTTATTGTATCTACTTTTGACAACCAAATAACATGTACTGGTTTGAAGTATTTGCAAGCCTATAAGAAAACATTTAAATACAGTAATGCTTTGTCATAATTTTCTAATTGTGGTAGCATAATATGTTAAGCAATACAAACAATTAATAAATAATTTATTTTTGCCTTATCTTTTAAAAATATTATTAGATATACCCAAAAGATTATACATAAATTACCAAACAATACAATAAACAACAATGAATCTGCCACTCAACTCAAGAACAGGAACATTAGCTATAATTTTGATAAATCTATTTGCTCTTCTTGTTACTGCTCCCACTCCTCCTGCAGAGGTAACCTGACCTGAGACAGGTAGGAGGAGTTGTTAGAGAGAATGGCTGATAGAGATGAGGTTTCAGAGCTGGTCACACACCTCCTTTTGGGAAGGAGACCCCCATCACTGTTGGTAGGAGGAGTACCTGACCCAGTGTGTCACTCCAGTGGTTAAAGTTCTCACCAGTGGTACCACTGGAGTGTAAATACACTAGCTGGTATGACATGGTCAGTTGAGAAGTGTGTGGGGAAATAGTAACTCTAAGGGCAATGAGATTGTATGGCTTTTGCTAAATACTGTTTATGCCTTAGAAAAAGATTATGAAAAGCTATAAGTGATGAACAAGCAATTGAAAAGTAAAGTATACAAAACAGAGGTCTTCCCTGGTAGCTTACAAAGGGGCTCCCGTCTGCCACAGCAGAAAGGCAGAGAAAGCTGAAGACCAGGCTCAGGGCCCAGAGAAGGTTAAAAAACATCCAACCAAGACTGGTATTTTATGTCAAGGTCAGGCCCAATTTGGGGAAATGTTGGCCCTCACTTTTGGGATGAAGACATCTGGTTGAATCACCCATTAACATTTGAGTCACAGGTTCCTGAACCTCTTAATTTTCACAAGTGTCCCACACCTCCCTATTAAGAACTAACACAACCCCTTTCTCGAGACAATTTAGTGTCTCTCCCTGACACAACAACATGTCAACTCAGGATCTGTCCCTAACACTGCTCCTGATCATTCAGTCGATAGAGTTAAGTCATAATGTTAGCCAGCTGGAGAACATTAGGGGACTGATGGGGGAAACAAGGGACCTTGCATGGCCTAAAGGAGCAGCAAGGCGTGGCTAGCATAGTACCACTGTGAGCAAGGAGCATTTGCTTGGGACGAGATGGGAATGAGCTTGATCAGGGAGATAGGAACGTAAGACTAGATAGGGCAGAATTTATTGATTTAAGATCACTCACCCAAGCTATAGAATTTAACCCCATGGCAGGGACTTCTGGAGATTGTTTCAGCTTGTTATTAGTATGGCCCCTAGAAATGTGCAAAAGTGATGGTCCACATGAAGTTGAAATGCCCAAATTGCCACAGCAGTCAGTGGAGGAAGGAATAAAAATGCTTAGTGAAGTAAGCACGAAAGCCCGACAGAAGATTTTGTTCCATGGGAATACCCAGAGCACATGCTACTAATGACTGTAGGAGTTGCTGGTGGAGGAGGCACCGGCATCACTGAAAAGTTCAGTGGTTCTGAACTTTTTCACTGAAAAGTTCACTGAAAAGTTCAGCTTTCACAGTCCAGAGCTGGAGTAGGGGAGCCAGTGCAGACTAGGCTTGTTGTTTAACAAGGGATGATGGGTCCCTGACATAATGGAGGCCAGATGGACACCCCTGTTGTAATGAGCGGTTACATTGGAGGGGCAGCCAAGGGAATCTCCTCCTCAGAGATGCTAAATAAAACATGGCAGCCTTAGACGCAAAATAGATGGGCAGCTGACAAGGGTACGACTCAACTTGTACCACCAGAAAAAAGCAAAGATAAATGACAAGGAAATTAAGGACAGTAGTCTCAATAAAAAGTCATAGTCATAATCCTTTGCTTAATTTCTGAACTGGCACAGGTTTTTCAATCTGGAACCTTAGAACTGAAGAGAAGACCAAGTCCCCAGAGGGAAGAGTTGAGCATACCATGATGAGGTATGTGGTAATGATTATTCCAGAGCTTCCCTGCAGGGACCTGTGGCCATCTATTCAGGTACTGTATGCTTGGGAAAGCACAATACCCAAATATTTCTAGGCCTATTAGATAAAAGATGTCATCCTGGCCTATTAGCATGGAGTGCACTAGGGCCAGATAATACACGAAGTCCTGGCCAATGTCAACTCACAGTGGGGCTTTGGCTCCACGGACTTCCGTGGTGGTTTTTTTGGTCTTGGAACGCACAGTTAACATTTCTTTACAGGGCAGTTAGGATAATCCCCACAGGCCTTTGAACTGCTCCTCTGCCCAACCAAGAGAATAAATCAAGGACAATATACATTCTGAAGGGTGTGTGTGTGTGTGTGTGTGTGTGAGACAGTGGAGATTGGCGTCACCTTTAAACATCTAAAGTGGGCTTGGCGAACTTTCTCTATAGAGGTCCATATGATTAATATTTTAGGCTTTGTGGGCCTTACAATCTCTTGCAACTGGTCAACTGTGTTCTTGTAGCAAAAAGCAGTCATGGACGATAGATAAACAAACGTGCTTCTACTGGTGGGCAAGGGGCTCCATTCCTGGACCACATTGGCCTCCCCAAGGTCTCAGCCAGCACAGAGTCCAAGGGTCCTTTCACTGTTGCCACAGTGCTCAATCCTATTGTCCAACCAACCTCAGGTAACCCTGTCCTCCCTGCCAGCCGCCCTAGCTCCTGGTATTCTGGTCTCTGGTGATTTGGGAGGGAGAATAAGGAAGGATCTCTGCAGACACCCTCTACTTCTTATGAAACCAGTCATGTCTCAGAGTGTTTTTTCAATAGGATTTAGTTATTTTGTAGCAGGAGAGTGCCTCAGAGCATCTAATCAGCCAAATGATGGAGGTGATGACCTTTGTTTTTTAAAAAATATAATAGATAAGAAACACACAAACTTGACAATCAGCTTAAGACCTCCATTCTTAGTAGATATGATTTTTACTAAAACAGAGAATATCTGCTAGTTTTTATAAAGACTATCTTGCTTTTGCATCCAGTATTTATCAATACATGTAGTGACATTTGTAGAAATTGTGTAGGGTCCCTTATTTTGACCACTTTCTAGTATTTGTCTTTGCACAAAGTTGGAGAAAATACTAATGAAAACAGAAGTTAGCTCACAAATAGCTTTTATACAAAATGTCTGGTTATTCTGGGTATAAGTAACTCTCCCTTCACCTCTGTGCTTTTAAATCCCTCCTTGTTGAAGATCGTGCCCTTTCATAGGGACAGCATGGTACTGGTTACTTAGGGACTGCTCGGTAAGTAGTAACTGGCTTTGGCATGGCAAATGCACATTCTCATTATGTCTATTACACCTACAGAGAATATACCAAAAGCAAAGTACTATGCTAACTGCTGTGCAAGGTGGAAAGATGGATCTTCCAAAGATTAAGGTGCTCACAACGCAGTAGGAAAGATAAGATGGATACCTAAATGATTATACCACAGAAAAAATGTACAAATGCGTGCCAAGAAAAAAGAAAGGAGAAATTAGTTCTAGCTTGAGGACTAGGCAATGAGCTAGTATGCCAGGGTCTAGTTTGTTATGAGATGTAATCAACTAAGAACACTTATCTGTTGAAGAATCAGGGCAGAACTATCAGTATGTCAAGCCAATTTCCATGAAGAGAAGCTAATGCATATTTCCATGTAAAGCGGTTGATTCCTTCTTTCCCCATTTACGTACTGTCATGTAGATATGCCCTGGAGAAGTGCATTTTTTGGCTAGTGAGAAGGTAATGAGTTAGTCATAAGTCATTTATTATAAAGAAGCTATTACTCTAGAATGATATTCACTAAGGATTCCTCATCTGGATGCAAGGCACACCACTGCCTGATTAAGGCTTGGGAAGGGTTGGTGCACCCTAATATGGGAGAGGGAGGGTGCAGCTCAGATATGCTTTTACACTGAAATGTAATTCTGGTTGCAAAACAAAATGAACTCAGAGACAAAGCAAAGCAAAGAGATTGGCTTTCTGAGGCTGATATGGGAGCTCAACCATCAGCCAAGAGCTTCCTTTGTTTCCTCTTGAAGCAAACCTCATCCTTGCCTTAGCTCCGTGTTCCCAAAAGTTCGTCCAGCTCTTCAGTCTCAAGTGTGGAGATGTGGGGTCTGGGAGTGTCATGCGGGGAGCCCCCCACTGGGCTTTAACCGGCTCCCTGCCCATCCTGCTCTCAGCCTGCTGCTGACTCTGCGTTTGCTGTCTGTTCACTGCAACTCACGGGAAGGCTGGGCTTCAGGAGTGATGCCCAAAGTAGGAAAACATCTGTGAGGGGAATCCCTCGACGTCAGACAGGCCCCTGGCCAACAAGATGAATTCCTGGCTGCTTCTCAGGCAAAGAAGTGGAGACAATCTCACACTACATTCTATCAAATGAAAATGTGGTTTTATTCATAATTTCATAAACCCAGCTGGGATGGTTCATTTTATTTGTCAACTGGACTGGGCTATGGGGTGCCCAGAAATAATATACCAGCCTTGTGATAATGTTGTTCCTTTTGTTGAAATGTTCAATATGACATAAATGATGGAGATACAAATGATAATGTGGTTTATTCTCCTTACTACATCCTTGGG
Source organism: Phyllostomus discolor (assembly GCF_004126475.2). Lineage (NCBI taxonomy): Eukaryota > Metazoa > Chordata > Mammalia > Chiroptera > Phyllostomidae > Phyllostomus > Phyllostomus discolor. The sequence goes on from NC_040906.2 coordinate 29,395,631, forward strand.
AGAGTTATAAAGAGTCAAAGAGGATGACTTAGCAAAAGTAAAAAAAAATCTGTGGTTGTAACTGGAAATAGGTGATAAGACTCACAATTTACATACTGATTCCTACTAGAACATACTGCACCCTGAGAAACACTCCATGCAGAAAAACAAATCCTTTGCTTTCTACATCAATGTGAATCTGAAAGAGTTTCTAGTTGTTGTTTCAAGAATTTTTGAGGCTTATGAGGTAGGTTTCATTATTAAAATCTCACTAAACTTATCATTTTGAGTTTTGCCAGTGATATGTTATTATTCAGACCATATTATATATGCCACCAAGAGATACTCTGGCTACAGTGCCTGAATAAACACCTGAATAAACACCACAGCTTCAGCTGGCACAATGTTACTCAGTATATCATCCAAAAAAGCCCAGTCTAGCATCCAGAGGTAATTAAAGAGCCATTCACATCTTTAATTGTGTTTCTGAAAGAACTTCTACCTCCTGGTGACTGTAGGGTTTTATTTTACCATCCAGTTTACAACCTTCAGAAAACTGCTGAGGGTTTCTCTTCCCCGTTCTTTTAACTCCTCCTCCTCACCTCTCCCCCAGCTGTCCTCTCCGAGTCTCAGCCGGTGTGGCTCCTGCCTTCAGTTCTCCTCTCCACTTCCTCTCCCGTTTCTGGGCTCTCAGCCAGGGGCAGGAGCCATGTTAGCTGTTGCCTCAAGCCCTTAGGCTGTTTCTTGATTTTTTAAAAATTAGTTAATTATTTTTGGAGCTATGTTTTGTTTTCCCATCCACCGTTGCCTGCACAGTGGCCTTGGATTGCCCATTGGAAGAGAGTTGGCGTGCCTCTGAGAGTCAGCCAAGCGCCACCCAAATTCTGATGGGTGCATACCCATCCTTTTCAATGGCCCAAGTCCCTTGGACCCCTCATCCTACATACAGATGGTATTAGTATTGGGCCTTACCAACCAGAGGACTGAGATAAATGAGAAGAACCGCCCCCCCCCCCATCCCGGTGCAGGGTTGGACTTCTGTACATACTACTGGCTCATTTGATCCTCCAGAGCAACCCTGTGGGATGGGCAGGGGCAAGTATGAATATTACTTTGCACCCCACTGGACTTGGCATCTTTGTTAAATGTTGGCGGGTGCCTCAGAGCAATAGGGAGAGTCGTTCTGACTAATTCTAATTCTATTAACTCACATTAAGTGTCCTGGGTACAGTTTTCCTTTTTATACTAAAAAAACAGTCCATTTTCAGATATGAAAAACTTCCCTTTTATACTAAAAAAGTCTGCTTTCAGATATAAAATAAACATGTTTTTCCCCCACTAAAAATCATGTACTTCATCTTTTACAAAGAAAAGATTAAATGTATAAGCTTATTTTTATTGTGATCATTTCCTGTGATTACTTTTCACTTTTATGCCAAGATAACAAGAATTTATGTAGTGCATTGATTTTCCATAGTGCATCTATTCTGATAAATATAGAAAAGACACCCCAAAAACATCTTTGAGAACGACCATAAATATATCTTTTCACCATCCTTATTAGCAAAACATTCCTTATTCTCTCTCTCTCCTTGTTTAAGATTACCGACTCTCCTTTCTCTCGAAGAATAGCCCTTCATTCCAACATTATGTTCTTTCTGCTCTTATTGGTAGTTAAATTCACTCCCTTTATGAAGATGTGGTGATGGTGAGTAACAGGACTTGGCATTGCTGTTTTAATGTCTCACATGGTAAAATAAAAGCCGGTAAGTTTCTTTAGTTCCCCAACTTCTTTTTGACACATTACTGGTCCAGGAATCCCAAAATTCTGGGAACCACTGCACTGGTCCGTGTCATTCCTCTTTCTCAGTTGGTTTCCAAAGAACTTCCTAACCATTCTCTCTGTGATTTAAAACAGATATTAAACAATAAAAAGTTTGGAATCCAGCTCAGCAATAATTGTGTAAACATGGCTTTTCCTCCCAGGAGGGCCTCCGCAGTCATCAGCAATAAGCACTTTCCCAGGCAACTTGAAGGGGGGGGGGGGGGGGAGGGGAGATCTGGGCCCGAGGGAGTGTCATCAGAGCCACTGTTCCACCATCCCCTCACCTCTCCTCCGTGGTTCCTAGGCTGAGAGCGCTTCTGCAGTGGTGGGCGCGGAAGACTCTCTCCCTCTTTTGCTGCTCTCACGATCCCAAAGAGATTTAATAGAAATTACCCACATGTGTGTGTATGTGCTTGTACACGTGTGTGGTGGGGGGCGGGGGGCTCTATACGTGGCAGGAAAACTGGGGATTGGTGAGAAAGCGTAATTGTGATGGGAGTCTTGTTACTGGTGAGCATTAGCAGTGAGTCTGCGCCTTCCTGTTCAAAGAAGTAAGTTGCATTACTTTAATATTCTTCCCAGTGACAGATTCTTAGAGCTGACGGGTTTTTTTTTTTCCCTGTCTACTTTACCAAGAATGACTGAGTTTTCCATTTGGATAAAGCTTCATGCGTTTCTCATCTGCCAGCTGAAAATTGCAAACAAGAAAATTCTGTTCATTGGAGCAGTTCCTGGAGCAGAGGAATAGTTTCACTTGATCAAAAGAGTTTATAGTGCCTGATGGTTTTTAGTTTGAACTTTATAAATCAAAGGTTTGTTTGTGTAAAGGAGCATGGCTGGCTGATTATTCTGTTTGGTTGTATGCTATTGATGGTTGAAAAATGTGGAACAATCAATAAAGATATCCTAATAGTCTCATTTTAACAAGCCGTAATCAATACTTCTATTTTATTTCGTATGATCTTATAAGAAATTTTATTTTAAAACTATAGTTTTTGATACAATTTCATATTGAGATTGATTTAATGGATACTTATGTTCAACTAGTATTAATATTTATTTTACTGGCACCAAGTATGTGCCAGGCACAGTTCTAGGTGCTTGGACACAGCAGCCAACCAAACTATTAGAGCTGTTGTGTAGTCATTTCCAAAGAGTTAAACTAGCATTTCCTGTGAAATTGCCTTTGAAATAAAGTATTTTCATGGGGGTAATCTAATGTTATATGATGCAGAAATTGAAAGTTAGCAACAAATATAGAATTGCTATTATTTTGTCCCTAGAGTAAAAGAGAAAGTTTTCCAGAATTCAGAGCCCAGAAATAAACCCAAGCATATACTGTTAACTAATATTTTTAAATTTTTAATTGTATTTTTCCCATTACCATTTAGCTCCCTTATACTCTCCCCCCCACCCTGCAATCACCACACTGTTGTCCATGTCCATGCGTCCTTTTTCCTTTTTGCTCAATCCCTCCACCCCCTAACATCCCCCATCCCATCAACTAATATTTGACAAGGGAGCCAAGAATAGTCAGTGGAGAAAAGACAATCTCTTCAATAAATGGTGCTGGGATAATTGGATATTCACACATAAAAGAATAAAATTGGACCTATGTACACACACCAGTCACAAAAAGTAACATGAGGTGAATTGAAGACTTAAATGTTTGACCCCAAACCATGAAACTCCTAGAAGAAAACATAAGAATAAAGCTCTTTGATATGGGTCTTGGTAATGGCACCTAAAGCACAAGCAACAACAACAAAAGAACCAAGTGGGACAACATCAAACTAAAAAGCATCTGCACAGCAAGAAAAACCATTAACAACGCGAAAAGACAACCCACAGAATGTGCAAAAAACATTTGTAAGCCATAGAGCTGCTAAGGAGTTAACATCCAAAATATATAAAGAAGTCAAACAACACAATAACGACAACAAAAAAATACACAAGTAACTCCATTGAACATGGGCAAAGGACCTAAATAGACATTCCTCCAAAGAAGATAGAGACAAGACCAATGAGTAGGTTAAAAGATGCTCGACATCACTAGTCATTGAGGAAATAAACATTAAAATCATGAGAGATCACTTCACTCCTGCTCAAATGGCCATCATCAAAAGACAAGAGATAACAAATACTGATGTGAAAGTGATAAAAAAGGAAACCTGTGCACTATCGGTGAGACTGCAGTAGGTGCAGCCACTATGAAAACCAGTATGGAGGATCCTCAAAAAATTAAAAATAGAACTGCCATATGACTCAGTGATTCCACTTCTGGGAATATATCCAAAGGAAATGAAATCAATACCTCAAAGACATACCTGCATTCCTATGTTCATAGTAGCATTATTTACAATAAGCAAGGCATGGAAACAACCTAAGTGTCCATGGATGGATGGATGGATAAAGAAGTTATGGTATTTATGTATGATGGAATATTATGCAGCCTCAAACAATGGGGAAATCCTACCATTTGCAACAACGTGAATGGGTCTTGAAAGGGTTATGCTCAGAGAAATAAGTCAGATAGAGAACAAATGGTGTTTAATCTTGCCTATCTGTGAAATCTAAAACAACAGCAAACCCCTCCCCCAAAATCAAACTTATAGAAAAAGGGATCAGACTTGTGGTTACCAGAGGTGGAGGGTGGGGAGGGGAAATGGAGGAAGGTGGTCAAGAGACTCCAACTTCCAGTTACAAGACAAACAAGTACTAGGGGTTGTATGAGGCTCAGCACGATGGCCGTAGTCAGCGCTGCTGTACGATATACAGGAAAGATGTTAAGAGAGTGAATCCTAAAAGTTCTGATCAGGAGGAGAAACATTTTTCCCCTTTCTTTTCTTTTTATTGGATCCATGGGAGAAGATGCATGTTAGCTGAACCTGTTGTAATCGTTTCACAACATACGTGAATCAAGCGATCAGGCTGTACACCTTAAGCTTTCACAGTGAAGTGTATTAGCATATTTCACCATGTATAATGTGCTCCCGTGTATGCTGCACACCCTTGTTTCTGGACCAAACTTTCAGTACAAATATCTTTCATTTTAATTTTTAAATTCAATTTTGTATTTATTTAGATTTAGAAACAAAACCGACTATCGTATACCAGGGTATTATTTTGCATATGGATATTGTTATTGCTTTCTAGAGTTATGCTTTTAACACATAAGCATAAATGAAAATTAAAAACATTTGTATAGATATGGAATTAGCACTACTCATGTATGATGCATATCTTATTTTTCTCCCCAAAATTTGGGCAAAAAGTGCTCATTATACACAGCAAAATATGGGAATTATTTTTCAATAAAAATAGGGGGGAAGATCCCCCAAAGACAGAAAGACCATGTTTAATTATAGGTGTGTCATAGATGAAATCTCTCAAGATAAGTAATGCATTTAAATAGAAAATAAGTTTTGCACTTCATAAATTCCTAAGTCTTCAAGGTTTAAATGGCTTAAGAGTCAGGAAAAGGACCTAGATTTCATCAGCCAGTCAACGCCAAGGAAATCGTGTTGAGAAAAGCCCTGATTTCCTTCTGGGAGACAGAGTGTGACTTGTAGATGATCTGGTTAATTGTCTCAGTCCTTGGATTTTAAAGATGCCTTGAGAGATAAGCTAGAAAATAAAAAAATTATTTATTGTTGTTTACTTCTCTGGATTCTTTAACAAGCTAGAGAGATTTACCTTTAACTGCAGCAAATTGCCAACACAGGGCCTGTGAATCTGTTGAGGTGTGCGGTGCTGCAGTCTGGTTAGACCGCAGAGACGATTTCCCATGAAGGTTTCTGGGCAAGCACACCATCAGCGGAGAGCAACAGGGAGGCTCACTTAAGTGAATGACACTCTGGAATGTGACTTACACCTTGCTACATCAGACTGATGATACATCTTTTTCTCTCTAAATATATGTTAATCTGCTGTGTTATTTTGCCACACAATGCCAGTTAAGAGCCTTTCTCTAAATTTTAGACAGAAGAAAATTCAGCTTATAGTGGCCTTTCTACGTAAACACGAAGTTTTATGACATTTAATAATGCTTGTCTAATTCAAAAGGATCTGCTTAGGAGTAAAAAAGAAAAAAAAATTACCCTTTGCTGCAGTATGGATTGATCTGGCGAACATTATACTAAGTGAAATAAGCCAGTCAGAAAAAGACAAATACCATATGATTTCACTCAGATGTGGAATCTAATGAACAAACTGAACCAACAAGGAAAATAGAGACAGACTCACAGATGGAGAGCAGGAGGACAGCTAAGCAGGGGCAGGGTTGAGGGTGGAGGGACTGAGCAAAAAGGAAAAAGGACTCATGGACATGGACACTAATGTGGTGACTGTGGCGGGTGAGGGTTAGGGGTATAAGCGGACTAAATAGTAATGGGAAAAAATATAATAAAAAACAAATAAAAATATTGAGCCTCATAGTTACTTGTGAAGTTTCTTTTTGAGTCTTAAAATTTAATTTAATGATAGCATTCTCTGTACCTGTTCCATATGCCAGACATTATCCAAAATACTTTACATGCATAATCACTCATTTAATCCTCCTCAAAAAATCCTGTAACATAGGTACTCCTGTTTTAGAGAATTCATTCAGAATTTGGAGAGGTTAAACACATTGCCCAAACTCACCTCCCTACCAAGGGGAAGAGTCAGGACTCATAACCAGCCTAAGCCAAAGTCTCACACTCCTACTCCTCGATACTACATCAAAACTACCAGAAAGTGGAGTCAAATCCCAGGATCATAAACCAATTCCTGGTAATTGAGAGAAAATAATGGGAGTCTTTCCTCCTAGAGTAGTTCCCAAATCTCCTCTCCCACGCCACCCAGAGAGCATAATGATGCTATTGTGCCTCCAGTGTGGATTTCTCGGTTGAGTAAACACTCACCTACCCAGCTACACACACCTAGCAGCTTCCTCACACAAATAAACACTCACTATTTTTAACATTAATTACCTTGTGCAGTACAATTGTTTCAGGGAAACGTATGATGTGTGCTCAAAAGCGTTTTTTTTTTCCCCACACAATCTCATTAATCAAAAGAGTTGGCAAGAGATCCTAAGAACATCATAAGCCTTGCAGAGAATGTAAGAAAAATAAAAATGCAACTGAATTGAAAGAGGGTGTATTTATTTCAGAGATGTTTTGCTTCTTAATAATCATTCTTCCTTCAGGGCCAAGCTGGTCATGTTGCTGATAGGAGAGTGCTATTCTGTCTCCAAACGCTGCTCTTTAGTTTGACTCTCCAAGTTACGCTCTAATTTGACAATAATATTGTGAGAAAAGAAGCATGTGTATCATTGTAAAATTTTGCATACTTGTGTGTTTAGAAAGTTTTCTTTATGGATGAAGGTTTAAAATTAAACTTAGTATTTCTGAGGCAAGAAGTTTTTAGACTTTAAATATTTTTAAGAGAAAACTGAGTTTCGTATAAAGACAGATGCAATAATGGGAAAACGAAAATAAATCCTTATCTTTGAACTTACTCAAGATTCAAACTGCCTAAATATTTATGACTTACAGTTGATATTTCTATAGGTGGTCCTCTTCAAATTTCAAAAAATATAGATTTATAGAATAGTAAATTATTCAATAATCATTAGTAGGTAAGCACTTGCCAACATCAAATACATTTAAAATTTTTCAGCAAAGATACTTGCATCTAAAATTTAAACCAGAAAATATACATTGTTTTAAAAAATAAGTCTTGGCTATTGGCTATGCCCCCAGGTGTGGGTCCAAAGTGCTGCCAGCGATTCCTGGCCTCTGGGTGTATCGCTTGACCCCTTGGAACCTCATATGTGTTGTGTCTAAAGTGATGAGCTATTATATATCTAGTGAGTCACAACCCAATGGTGAGCTGTGAAATCAATGTGTGGGTCAAAACTAGTGATAAAAAAATAACAAATTAAGCCCTGGCTGGTGTGATTCAGTGGACTGGGCGCTGGCCTGTGAACCAAAGGACAGCCTGTTTGATTCCCAGTCGGGGCACATGCCTGGGTTGCAAGCCAGGTCCCCAGTAGGGGGCATGCCAGAGGCAATCACACATTGATGTTTCTCTTTCCCCCTCCCTTCCCCTCTCTCTGAAAATAAATAAACAAAATCTTTTAAAAATAGTGAATTAAATAGAATGGCATTAAAGAGTAGAAAATATCTGTGCATCATGCATAAGTGAAGATATTTTATGTAACTTGTTTCACACACATGTGCAGTGTACTAGGTTATAGATGTAAAATTAATTCTGTAGGTCACGATAAAAATGTTTTGAGAAATGCTGAGCTATAGGACTTCAAAGTGTTCCCCAGTTCTGACCTTCTGTATTGGTTTGTTGTGCAAATGACTTTGTGGCAGAGACTGCAAACAAACTGTCAGCCAAAATGAAGTCTCCCCTTCTGAATCCTAAACTGGTGGCCGTGAACCCAGAAACTGTAATTCCTTGTTTCTTGTCTGTCAAGGTGGGGCCACATGACTAACTCTCGATTGATATGTATCACTTCCAGGTCAAAGTGGTTAAGAGGCCTGAGAGTTTTCTCACACCCTTCTTCCCTTTCTGCCAGATTAATACAAACATACTGACCTTGGGAACTCTGTGTTAAAGATGGTGGAGCCGGAAGTTGGAAGCAGCTTTGAATGCTGCTTGGAGTGCAGCCCCTCCCTTTCAGGTACACCTATTTTGGCCTTTACATGAGCAAGAAATAAACTTCTATTGTATTAGGGCCTTTAGACAGAATGGAGCAATTGTGGGTTTATAATCATTCATATGGAAAATAATACAATAATTAATAAACAATAATGAAAGAATAAACTGCATTTTGCATGTTCATAACTGTAACTGTATACTTTTGCTCCACCCTGTACACATTGGGGGTCTGCTTGTCACGACAGAGTGTTAGCCACACCAACCCAGGGACACCCAGCAGCTGGAGGGTTTGAATTACTGTTACAGTTCCTGTGTGCTTGACACATATTGAAGAGATGATGGAACATGTGTTCTGTAGTTTTCACATTTTACCCTTTTGACCAAAACTTTCTGGATGCAGATCAGTTTCCTCTGCCTAACTATGAAAGGATGTGGGATAGACAGAAAGCCCTCTTTTGCTATGATAGCCTTGTAGTAGCAATTAGGGAAATGAAAGATAACATATTTATTTTATCGTCTAAAGCAGGGGTCCCTAAGCCCGGGGCCGCAGACAAATGATGGTCCATGGCCTGTAAGGAATTGCAGGAGGTAAGTGGTGGGTGAGCAAAGGTTCACTCATATTACTGCCTGAGCTCCACCTCCTGGCCCAACGCCCCTCCCCCCACAAAGGCCATCTGTGGAAAAATCATCTTCCAAGAGACTAGACCCTGGTGCCAAAACGGTTGAGGACCACTGGATTCTGCCAACCATCCGGTGGTAGAAAAGCAAGAATGGGTCACCCCATTCTACAGATGAGAAGATAAAGGCTTTGTGAAATTGCGTCAAGTTGGTTCCAAGAGTAGCAGAGTCACACCTCAATGACACACTGTAAAGTTCAAATCCTTTCCTCCTCTGAGGTGGCAAGAGGCTGGTGTTTGTTTGCAGCCGCATTGCCAGTGCCAACCTGAAACATAATAAAGGCCTGGTGAGTGAAGCCCTACTGCTTCCCCGGCTAGGGTCTCAAATCCCTGCTGCCTTTGCTGCAAGAAGATGTCTCCATTTTTTCCCCCATCCAGTAAGGGAGCAAGTGACAGGAGATCTCAGATTTGAGTCAATTAAGGTTGTGTTAGAAAGTGAAAAATGGACTGGTGCACATTCTGCTGATGAAAGAGTAAATTTTTATATTTAATGAGATTTAAACGTTTCACAGGGTTTTCCGGGGAATTCAAAACTCTCTTGGAATTATAACATGTTTAAGCCACATAATGACAATATGCTCAGCATTGTTAAGCATTCAATTAAATTAAAAAAGTCTACTACCATTTTTTCATGTTTGAATACAGAATAGTATTATAGAATAGTATCTTACCCTTTTTTTCTGCATCAGGTTTTATTTTTCCCTATGAACGTGAGCAGAAAAATGTCTCATTAGTAACTCTTTTTGGAGGGATGAGAACAAAATGCACCCATATTATCTGGGGGGAAAAAGTCCTTATCAGTGAAGCATCAAATGAAACCCGCGACGTTCTGCCTGCTTTTTGTAGCCTTGGTTACACTTCTAGAGGTGGCTGTTAAGGGAAAACAGAAGAGCTTTTGATTTTACCAGTTGAAAGAACTTTTCCAGAAGTCACAAAAAAGATTAAGTACTGCACCCCACATAACTATTTCAGAAATGGTATTTTTGTAGCTGTGTATAAATAAAACCATTTCCAAAGCCGAGGACTCTGCAGGAAATTTTGGACCAGCATTTCCATTATTAAATATGTCTCTGAGCTAAAAAGTTTCCTAGATCCAAACCTAGCCCGTCTAGTTATTTTTGGACCCACTGAAGCCTCGGGCTCTCAGGAAAGCGTCTGCCGTGCTGTGCGGCGTCACAGGCCGAGTGCAGCACAACAGAGGGGCAGGCATCTTCTGAGGGGCACCGGGCCAGCGCGGCCGGGTTTCCTCTTAGGCCACACCTTGTGGGGGAAGAACCAAAATAGTCCCTGGATCCATGCTTGGGAGCATGATCTGGAGCTTGTCTGCAAATTTAATAGCGAGGGCTGGAGGCAACCCAGCTCCAGGGAGAGGCGAGGGGTCTGCAAAGGGTAGCCAAAGCTTGGGGCTTGTTGCAACTGTGTTTTATAACACGGACATCTCTCTTCGACTGGTTCATGAAGAAACATGCCTTTCGTTGTAGAGCTAATCTAGTTTGGTGATCAGCCCAACGCATGTACAAACCGAATGTTCTGCTCTGGTTTTTGATGGACTCAGCCGATGAAACATTCGAACACTCGGTATGTGTGAGGGTGTGTGCAGGCGCACTGGAGCACTGAAAGTTTCTTCCAAACATTAGGGAGGGAGATCTCGGCGATTTAATAACTTGAATGTCCATAACATTCCCATTTTGGAGACTGTGAGTCCACGTGGGCTGGGCATTTTTCTAAGAGACTCCTACTTAAATTTGAAATGACTTTAAAGAAATTACCAACCCAATAAACATAATTAATTACCTTCACATTTAATAATTAAAGAGGTGGAAAATACTACTGCTCTGAAACCATCTTGTCTGTGCTGATAAAAGATTCAGACTCCTTGTCACAGCACATGCATAATACAGCTCCCAGCATGGTGTGCTGGTTAATGAAAACCCCAGCCCGGGAGAGCTGACTCCACCAGGAAAGGTTCACATCAGACACAGTGTTTACCAGAGTACATTATACATTCATTGCAATGATTAGAGGAAAATGGTTTTCTAGACATGCAATTGCTACAGGAAAAAAGTGCCAACATTTACCCCTTTTTTTCTGTATCAGGCTTTATATTTTCCTACAAATGTAAGCAGAAAAAAATGTCTTATTAGTAACTCTTTTTTCGGGGGTGAGAAATAACATACTCTATTCAACAAGCATTCTGAACATAAGAGAACCATGATGGATGTGGTATGCAGGCTGGCTGATTATTCATTCATAAAATACAATTGTGGAATGCCTCGTAGGTCAATGTGAGCTTGTGAGGGGCTGAAGGTTTATAAACATAAGTTTCTGGATTCCTGCCCTGAAAGAATTTATAATTTAGAAAGTGAAACACAAGACACCTCAAATATCTATAAGATCAGGCTGAATTTGAGAAGAGATGTTAGATGTTACGGGAACAAAGAAGGGAGAGGAGTCATTCTGGGGATGAGGGAGGTTTTGAGAAAGAGGTAACATTTGAGGTGGGTGTGGCAGGATGAGCAGGATTTCTGCAGGGGAATTGCAGGGAGGCGAGAAAGGCATTTCCTGCAGAGGACGGGATGAAGGCACTGCTGGGGAGAACGTGGGGTGTTTGGGGGACAGTGGGGAACATGCATGCGTGGAATCTGCACTCGGGGAGGTGCAGTGGGACATAGGCCTGGCAGAGAACTGGAACAATTATAAAATTCCTTTAAAAGTATTTTATAGAGTGAGGGCGTTCCCCTTTCCTCCAGGGAAATTGCATTATTCACCATACACACCAGCTGAACTGAGGACGTCATCAGTTGTTTTAAGTCCAATTATATTTAACTCAGTTGAAGGTAAGGCTTATGGATTTTGATATTACTTGTGTTGGGGTATGCATAATAAGGCCTTTGATAGAGGTTAAAACAATGGTATAAACTACATTGGCCTGCCCCTAGGCTAGGAAACAAGACAGAGATGACAAGAAATGAGAAATGAGCCAATTAAATTACGCAAAAACATCATGCTTGCAAAGAAATGCACACAAAAATCAGTCTTGGGGTTGTACTTCAAAGTCTAATTTTCTTCCCCTTTAACCAAAACTCTTACTTCATTAGTATTTCTTCTAAACCATTTAGTAATTGGATTACACTCAGGGGAAAAAAAAAGGAAGAAATGAATCCAAAGACTAATTTTAGGAAGGAATGGGAATAACAGATTTGATTTAGAACTTGTTATTTCTGATATCTGCGTTTTCTCCCTGGGGGAAGGTGATTTGTGCCACGCCCCTCCCTCTTAGAAGATAATTCTGTAACTTACATTCTGCTTCTGAGACGTCAAGTTAGTACATATAGATCCAACCATATGTGGCCGAAGTGAAAGAAGAAAGGATAGTACCTGATGTTCTTAAGGGCTGTAAATATATGTCTTAAATTAAGAGATTTAGTTTCAAATAATACTTTTTTAAGGCAGAGTATTTTATTTTATTTTATTTTTATTTTTAAAAAGATTTTATTTATTTATTTTTAGAGAGAGGGGAAGGGAAGGAGAAAGAGGGAGAGAAACATCGATGCGTGGTTGCCTCTCACGCACCCCCTCCTGGGGACCTGACCTGCGACCCAGGTCTGTGCCCTCGCTGGGAATCGAACCAGCAACACTTTGGTTCACAGCCTGTGCTCAATCCACTGAGCTATACCAGCCAAGGCCAAGGCAGGGTATTTTAAGAAGAGGAAGTAACTCCAGACTCATTGGTTCAAACCTTACACAAGACTGAATTCTGTAAATAGTACTTCCCCCATTTTTCTATCAAAATACCCAATTCGTTTCCTTTGTAACACTGATCACACTGTCACCATCTTGCATGTTTTTGTGTACTTTCTGTCTTGCCCAGCCAGAAAGGAAGGCACTGAAAGGCAGAGACCGTGTCATTCTTGTTCACAAAAAGCACATCTCCCAGTTAGCACAATACTGAAAATATAATCATGATGATGACTGCCTTCATTTACTGAGCAGCTGACACACTGTGTGTGCTTTGTATGTGTTCCCTCATCAAATATGACATTAAAGGTGATGGTTACCTGTGTGTTGAATAAATGGACAAATTTCTCTTGAAGAAATACCATATAGTTTGGACAAGTTATTTAAATGATTTAATGAAAGTTTAATTGGATCTCATGTATGGCATAAAAATTAGAGAACGTGGAGAGTTCTTAAAAGGGAAAGAAATACCAAGTAAAAAGAAAAAGGTTGCCATGGTTAAGGCCAAAAAATTTTGCCACTTTGGTCATTCTTTTCAAAGTAGACTTATTATTTGTTTTGCTCATAATCTCAGGCAAACTTTCTGAAAAGTTCATTCGGTTCTAGGAGCATTTCACTCATTCCCCGTGATAAATACCTTTTCCCCACTTTGCAGAAGGAAGATGCTTAATAACATGTAACAGAATTTTAGGTCCTTCCCAGTGGCTCAGTACATTCACTGATGATTAATTTAAAGCTGCACCCAGAGAGAGCTAATTTCTCATTGAACAAAATTTCAGATCAATACATTAAATTCCTTTCTTAAGAACCACATGGATTAAAAATTAAAGGGCAAATTAAAAGTTAGCAAACCTCTTGTTGGCCTGTATCGATCCTCGAGATTCTCAAATATTGAGGCATGTCATAGAACCAGTTGAATTTATCTCAATGGAAAACTAATATGCCCAACTAGAGCCTCTAACGCACATGCATTTTAAATTTCCGGAGTGGCTGAAACCTATGTACACATTTAAAAAGTCTCATTAATAAATATGCAGTGCCAGCATAGATATCAGAGCCCATTACCTCACCCTGTGCCTGCCGTTCCTGAACGCTGCGAAGGAGGTGGTGCAGGGAGCTTTTGGATGGCAGTGCACGGCCTGAGCAGGCAGCAAGCCTCGTGAAGGGCGCGCTGTCTGAACCAGTCTGCCTAAGTGGCTTCCTGCTGTTCACACAATGCATGCACGCGTGGTGTCTCCATCAGATAAATGTCTATCTTGTGGCTTCTGTGAGGTTTGGAGACGGTGGGCAATCTGGGAAAGTGAGAATTCATCCACCTGCTGGAAGAAAAATGGCAAAAGCAAAACTGCAGCTGGATCTAGTTTGTTTTAGAAATGAGTCTGGGTGAGGCTGTAGGGGTGTCTGTTTAAAGGCTGAAGTCTCAGGAGATCCATGTCACATTTCTTCCTCCTGCCCTTTTCACTCCTTCCTGACCCTGGCCAGACAAAACTTCCTAATGAGAGCATTTCCCTATGGCCATCATGTTATCTGTTGTTGTTGTTGTATTTTTTTAAGGAGAGAACAAAATTTAATTCTGAGGGTGAAAAGCAAGATTGTCTTAATATATACTTTCTAAAATTTTATTGTTATCTCCAAATGTTCAAATCTTAACACAATTTCTTTTTAGCTAATTTCATAATCTACAGAGGTGGAAATATTCTGTATAAGATATCTTCATATAAAATATAATGATTCTTACAGACTCATAGATAGAAAAGAAACTAAGGGTTGACATAGGGGAGGGGGGCGGGGGACAGAATGAAAAAGGTGAAGGAATTAAGAAGTACAAATGGGCAGTTACAAAATAGTCATGTCACCCATAGTTTGAGTGCTATCCACCAAGAACCAGATGTCCCTTCTCCGCTAGGGAACAACAGAGCCAGTGCAGTGTGGCCACATCCTTGTAAAACTCTGAAAGATGCTGATGCCAGATGTGCAAAGCACTCTCATCTACAATAATTTCTTTTTCCCCCTATACCAACACTAGGAAGCAATTAGGGTGAGAATTATTCTTCCTTGGTAATTACTTTGTCAGTAAATGTTAAAGCTGAGACCCAAACCTAGCTACCCTGATCCCAAGCTCACTATAGTACTAAGAAGGATCCTCCGTTGCCCCCTTCACAGTGCCTAATGTCATGCCAGGCACATCAGTAAACTCTCATTAGAACCAACAGGGTATGGCGAGGCACCCAGGAATAAGCAAGAAGCCACAACCACTCCTAAGCCAGAAGGGAAAGGGGACTGATATTACTGGAACCCAGTGCAAACTAAGTCCCTGAAAGGTGAACCTTTGAAAATAGTTGAAGACATACAGGAGCTTAGAGCAGTCTAGGGGAGTGCAACCACTGTCCGAACCCTTGGTGGGAATTGGGGGTGGGAGGGCAGCAAATAAATGCTCCACCATCTCTCCTCCTGCCCTTTGATCTTCCACCAACGTCCCTAGTTGGATGAACTCAGCCAAAGAAAGGCAAAGAGCCGAGAGAAACGTCCGTGGACGTCAGTCTCCTGGAACTGAGATCAGGGAAGAGGCAGTAGACAGCAGATCTAGGGAGGCAAACCGACAGTACTGCTAGCAAAGGGAAGTATGTAAGTACTAGGTGATCGAAATTTCTCTTTATTCCCTTTATTTTGTGCCTTGATTTGTCATAGACCGCTTTCCTAATGTCTGTTCTTCATAATTGAGATGCCTACTACTTATTTTTGTGTTTTTCTGTAAGACACACAATTGCTCTCTCACACACATACAATGAAAAAGGCATATAACATATATTTTCTCAACAGAACCAGATTATTGAATGAGTAGAGTCTATGGAATTGTGTTGTGAAACAGCTTTATGTTCTCACACCACAATATTTCAGACCTGCTCATCCGCTCTCCTTTATCACTCGAAGATCTAAAGCAGATCCTGCCATTTTTCTCCCAGTTACTTCCATATATTAATAAACTATGCTATTGCCAGGTATTAAAAAGTTCAGTTTAGTGTAGGTCAGAATTTCCTATTTCTCAGGCAATTTAAAGCTATTCCTCTGCTGTCATACTTTCACCTGACCCTTGCTGGAATACCTGCAGAGGAAAGGAGGTAACAGAGGCCCTCTCTTCTCTTCCTGTGTCTTGTCCTCTGGCTCTGCATGGCAGATGTCTGGTGATGGTTTTCTCTCATGCACTTTTTGAGCTTCTTTGGTGACCTGTTCTATCAGATCCTCCGCTATACCTTTCTTGGTTACCTATGGCTTACCCTTCCTTACCACCACATCTCACATGGAGTTGTGCAGTGTAAGTACACTGGCTCAGTGGCTCCTGCTTCCGGTAGTACCCGTCTCCCAGATTCAGGGATGAGGTCATCCCAGGACAGATCATACTTGGCTACCTGTGGTGATGTCTATTTTCTATGTGAATAGTTGCCTTGACAAACTCTGGAAGTTAGACACTGAAGCTCTCTGCTCACAGCCCTCAGCTCACACTTATTCAAGTGAAAGGTGAATCTATGTCCTTCAAAGTTTATGCACCCACAACAAGCTTCCTGAGAGATATTCTTGAACTTCTCTCTTTTTCAGGTAGCTGGGAAAAGCATACCACTCTAAGAAATCTCTCCAAAAATATTTCTCTACTAATCTCCTCATTCTCACCTTTCTTATGTAGAGACTGAAGACTGAGTTGCTTAGAAGTCATGCAGACATGGTTTGGAAGCTTCATGAGAACATATGAACACTTAGCAGCTTTGGTTCTCAGCTTCAATTCAAAGACTGAAAAACTTGCATTTAGACTCCTATTACAATCTTAGCATGTATTGTGAAAATAGTAGAAAGTACATTCCATAATCTCATCCTTACAGGGAAGTTATCATCTTGAGTTTTCTACTCCAGTGTTTTTTCATAGGCATATTTATATAGTTGTAAATTCAATATTATGACCCTTTTTTCTTGTTTAATCTACTGTTTTGTTACAAGCACTTTTCCTATATCTATACTGCTCATCCAATAATTTAACAGTTATTCAATGAGCACCAATTATGTACAGACACTATGCAGATACCAAGAATAGTGTAGTGAAGAAAAAGAGACATTCTATGTTACATTATATAAGGGCAGTTAGGTGTAAAAGAGATAACAAAAAATATGATGTGGTGTGATCATTTAACATATATAACTAATATTTCATCAGGAGATTTGCCATATTGTCTTAGCTATTTCTCTATTGTTTTATATTCTGAGAAATTTCATAACCATGTAAATAGTATTTTTTATATTCTGAATCAGTTCATTAGGCTAGATTCCTACAAAGGAGATTAGGCACACTGTATTTTTAATTAGCTTAAACTGAAATCCTCCTACTTTGAGAATTCTTATGCAATGTCACAATATTCATATATAGCACTTAGAGCAACATTGAGCAAATCGTAATCACTCTTTTGAAATAAGGAGCTGTTCTCAGATGTTGTGACATCAGGTTTAAGAGTTATATAATGCTAAAGGAATGTCACATTTTTATGAAAAAAGTCCCATTTCCCTTAAATATAACATAATATATACAGTATATATACCATGAAAACAAGCAAAAATCACAGAAAACAGAAGCAGAATTAGATATTTTATTTAAGGCTCTTTGGTATCATTAACCTACAGACTAGTGTTTTTCCCCCTGACTACTCTAATTTCTCTTTACCGCAGAGCTAAGCTGATGGCATTCTAGAGTTAGAGATTAAGATCAGAAAATTAAGTTCCACAGTGTATGATCCCACCACCTGAATGTCTCCCAGTTGCTTCTAGTTTATCTCTACTTCTTTATGAGGTTTATGAGAGAATATTTGTAAAACAAAAAATATAAAAACATTCCTGTCACTGGAAACAATACATATATTTTTGTACATAATTCATTCATGCTGGCATCATTTATTATTGTGTTTACTGTGCATATGGATGATCTGAATATGTGAGCTATAATGTCTGTCTCTATCCCTGATCTGAGCTTCTCCACTGAAACTGCTGTGCTCTTTTAAAAATACAAATTTGACCATATCAATCTCATGTTTAAATTCTTCAGTGACAGTCTTCGGGTAAAGTTCAAAAGCAGTCCAAAATTTAAAGTGCTAAGCTGTCTGATAAAAAGCTAGGACCCAGGGATGGAAGGGCATAAAAGGGAAGTAAAAGTATTCTAAAGGTCACATTTTACTGAGGCAGAAGAGACATAGAATGGAAAGAGAGTCTATCGATGGGAAACAGTGTACCATATTGGTGAAATAATATTTTGATTTCAAATAGTAAATAGAAGTAGGTGAGTAATAGTGAGAAGAGGGCAAAAGGAGTAACAGCTTAATAGAGTAGAAAAATATTGTGAACTCACCAGGGGAAAAATGGATAAAAAGCAATTTAATCAAATCAAGAAAAACAGGAGAAAAGGGAAATGAAAATATAAAATAAATATAAAATAGAAGGAATAAAATCAATTACATCAGTAATGGCAATACATAGGAACAAACCTAAATCACCCATAAAAGACAGAGACTATTAAATTAGAAACAAAATAAAACTTAGTTATATACTGATTAAAAGAGAATCATTTAAAGAATAAGATCAAAGGAATGGGGGAAAGAGATACCAGGCAATTGCAAA
Source organism: Phyllostomus discolor (assembly GCF_004126475.2). Taxonomy (NCBI): domain Eukaryota; kingdom Metazoa; phylum Chordata; class Mammalia; order Chiroptera; family Phyllostomidae; genus Phyllostomus; species Phyllostomus discolor. Next base: position 29,414,156 of record NC_040906.2, read on the forward strand.
ACTAAACCAATTAAAACAAAAAAGACAAAAACAAACAAATAAATAAAAAACCATAGAAAAGATAAAAAAGAGAGCAAGGAAGCAGAAGAATAATATTAATATCAGACAAATATCAGTCATAGATTAAATGACTTAATCTATGAATAAGCTATTAGATGTATAAGTTCATATGCACCAAACAACCTAGAAAATAAATAGATAAAGCAAAATCTGTTGGGAAGGCAAGGAGAACTTAATAAAAATTATATTCAGAGATTTCAAAGCTGCTCTTTCAAAATTGGAGATACTTTAGACAAAGCCTTCAGACTTTCCCTTTTTCTGACCAAAATGGTTTTATACTAACTTATCATCAGTGGTAATCATGCTCACCTTTTAAATTTTATTTTAGAATATATTCTTCAGAGAACTTTTCATTTACTCCTCTCTCCAGCTAGAACTTACCATTCTTCTCCTTTGGACTCCAATGAATATCTTATCCAGATCTGATAGCTTTTCTCATACTTATTGGTGAAAGGTCTTTCTCTTCTAGGAGACTGTATGTTCTTTGAAATAACATTCATTGGGATATTATTTTGATTTAGTAATAAAAGTGTTTCTACCCTCACCATGGACTTCACTGGCTTTTTTCTCTTGAACTTTGATTCTCCTCTAGTCAAAGCACCAAACATGGGCCTACCACCAAATCCAAGGGATGGTAAAGAGCAATTTGGAAAATAATTTAATCTATCATAGTAAAATACAAATAAAGTAGAAATGTTCTTCATGTTATGTGTTCCCTGAGAGGCTTGGGACAGCCCCCACAGGCACAAGAGAGCTTCTGAAAGTTTCTTTGCTCTGTGAGGGTCATGCAAACAGCTGACAGTGGGCTTGTACTACCTGGATGAAAAGGACACAGAGAGTGTGAATTGAAGACATGACTTGACCTAGAACTGCCAGATGGAGATATGGCCATACCTGAGAACTCAAGCAATTGATCAGTCACCTTGACAGTTCCCAACATAGAGCAGAAAGTGGCTGCCAATCAGATCCCTCTTCCTCCTCCCATTACTACTTCTGTGTTAACCCATGGAGCTCAGAATCCCATGACCCAGAGAAGAAAAGGGGGGAAAGGAAAATATGAGCCTTGAAACAACTGGAAATGAGCCTTGAAACAACTCATTTTATATGAAGATGACTCAATTATGGAATATTTCATTAGGCAGACGAAGCTGATTCCAGTTAGTAAATAATAAATTGTATTTGTGCTCATCTGAGTTAATGACTTGAAAACATCATATCTGCCACCCATGTTTATATCCCTCATCCCTGGTGGTGCCAAGTCACTGTTTATTTGAATCGAGGATTAAACAATTACTGAATAATTAAAATCAAAAGTTTCTTATTTGTTATTGGAATTTAGGTAAATCATTTCTGATCTTAGACTTCAAAGATTTGCTGTTATTTATTTTTTGCTTTTCACTTTAGCAAGAATGGTTTGAGACAATTATGTTCATCTAGATGTTTGATGTGATTGAGATGTAGCAATTTTGAAAATATTTGTAAAAGAGAGGCCAGACATGAAGGTGTACTGATGACTGCCTGGGATCTGTCCTTCAGACTTTTTCTTTGGTTTCATGACAGAGCCTTCGTATCTTGGAGCCCATTTTATTCTTCTCTGTGAAATTCAAAATAAAATAAAATGAAAATAGTAAAAGAATGTTCTATCGCATCTTCAAAGACTTCGTTATACACACAAGCAAACACAGAAAATCACTTGCCTTTGAAGTTGAACTAAAATTATTAATTCCCTGATGATTAATGAGGTTAAACACTATTTCATATGTTTATTGGCCATTTGGACATCTTTATTAAGATTCTGTGAAATCAATAACCGGTTTTTCTATCAAGCTTTCTGTTTCTTATTAATTTGTAGGATTTTTTCTTTTAAATGTTCTACATTCAAATATTTTATATTAATAATACTATCTCCCACTCTTAGAGTGTGCATTTTCATCCTATTAGTTGTCTTCTTTTATAAAGAAAAATTCTTTATTTTAATATAGTCTAACTTGTACATATGCTCAGCACTCTTTTTGTGGCCTGTTTAAGAAATTTTGCTGATTGCCAAGGGGAGAGGCTTCGACAGAAAGCAGAGGGTGATAAAAGGGAGATACACGGTGATGGAAGGAGACTTGAATTGCGGCGGTGAACACACAATACAGTGTACAGATGATGTGTTGTGGAACTGTGCATCTGAAATCTGTATATTTTTGTTATCCAGTGTCACCCCAATAAATTCAATAAAAAGGGAAAAACAGAAATGTTGCCTACTCCAAGGGACACAAAGACATACTCTCATGTTTTTTGTATTCTCTTTTGAAAGTTAGTTTTCAAACACTTAATTTTCCACACTGGCTCTGTTGTCACCTTTTCTTTCTCTTGTACTCTTGTGGCACAAGAAAGATTACTCTGTTATGCTGCCAGTTTTATATCTTGGAATCTGTGTCTACTCTAAATCATCACTACCACTAAATATTCAACCTCTGTGTGTGCCGAGCATTCCACAAGAGCGACATTTGAGTTTAAACTTTTGGTGTGTGAAAAAGGAGTCTTTGAGAAAATCACTTGAACTCTTTGCAATTCTCCTCCTTCTTAGTTTGCTGAGATTTTTATGTGTTTTTATAGTTTATTGTCCATCCAGAATGCCTATCCAAAGCCAAACCCCACAAAACCACACTGAACCGAAGCCGTGTTTTCCTTAAGGTACCAGAGGAGGCAAGAGGATACCAATTCCAACCCAACGAAACCAGGCTTCTGGCCAGTTTTAGCTCTGAATTCGCCTTTCCTCATAACCATCCAAAAAACCAAAAATTAATGTTTTTTTCCCAAGGGCTTAAAGTGTTATCTCCACTCCAACTTCATGGTTTTTGATGTAAGCTATATTTCAGTTGTTTTATATTTGAGAGAAGATATTACAAATGCTGGTCTCTGGGATGAATTTTTATGGGAGACAAAAATAATGAGTTTCTCCTGTGAAACTCTTCCAGAGTTTCATTTTGTTCAAACAATTTGACAAAGTATTTTTTTCAGAAAAATAAAGCCATTATTTAAGCATCATTTCAAAGCTGCTGTAAGATTAATGAACAAACTTTACGCCCTCTGCCAAAATTCATTTTCTCTACAAAATGGAAGCCACTAGCAAACTAGACTATAAAGAGGACTATAACTGGCATTAAGCTTGAGAAGCCCTGAAAATCAAGGACAGCCTGCCTGGACAGCTTTTACTCTCTCATTCCGGGCTGTTGTTATGGCAGCCAGACTGTAGTTCCACAAATGGTATTACAGTTCCAGTGTACTCAATAACCGTAACTATAAAACATACCTACTTAAAAAAAAAAACAACTAATGCCTTCTCTCAACTAAAACATTCTTTTCTGCTTTAGAATAAAATTTTGTTCTTTGAGGTCTAGGAATAAGAAAAACCAGCTTCTGTTTTCAGATTCAATATGTCACTTTTGTCAATCAATTATTCATCTGCTGCATGTTGAGTGCTTAGTTTGTGTCAGGAGCTATGTTAGGTATTGAGAATTAAGATGAATAAGCTATAGTGTCTGTCCTTCAGGATTTTATAGGGGGAGGGACAGATAAGGAAATAGACAACTATATTATATGGTGCTAAGTGCTATGGAGAGGAATCACAGGGTATAAATCAATACACACAATACAATATACAGATGATATATTATAGAATTGTACACCTGAAGCCTATGTAATTTTATTAACCAATGTAATCCCAATAAATTCAATAAAAAATAAAATAAATATAAGATGAACCAGGCATCCTGAAATCCAATGTCAAGACTATTAATGATAAGTAGAAATTAAAAGTCTAGGATAATTTTTACTGGTTTAGGGGAACTGGCATTCAATCATTTGTGTTCTAAGATCTTCATAGTGATCAGAAAGATTTTGAAAATTGTGAGGGCTTCACGTGTAGTTTCTAGTTTAAGCAATTTTAAGCCTCTGATGAAATACAGATATTTTGGAACTGATACATGTAATATTTCTTTCCTAGAACCAGATGTCATAATTTGGTAAAGAACACAGGTAGAAGAGACCACTAATTTTCCTTTTTCCCCAATAGGTTGTTTATTATGTCAATTTTAATTACCACTCAATTTAATGGATTTAAGATTGTATTTCCCACATCACTAGACATCACAAACAGTACAGCATTTTATATTGTCATTATATATCAATGTTTGCACTTAATCTTACATATATGCAGAAATTATTCACACAACCTAGCTATTTCCTCTTTTTAAACTGACCCAATTTACTGTGAAAGCAGCTTTTTAATAAATGCCGTAAGAAATACAGCAAGGCAAACTTAACAATTTTTTTTCTCATTACCACCTTAAGAAGCATAAAAAACAAAAAATGTTGAACATAATTTAATAGAATGTCACCAGTTTATAATATGTAACACCATATCATTGTTTCTTGAAGTGCTGCATAGATCATTATTTTTAAAATAAAATGGCACTTTTAAAAGTTGCTTAATTTTGAAAGACCAGTGTTTCTTCTCTATACTGTCATCAAATCCAATTGTTGCCCTTTTAGGTAAAACTCTTTCAATAAACATAGGCATCCTACTATTTTGAAAATTTCAGTATAAAAATGGCAGAGGCTCATTCCAAACAGCTGACTTTAATGGACTATCAATTTGGTGAGCTGCCGAACCTTAAAGAACGGGTGAGGCAGGGAGGAAGCAAACAGAAAAGGCTTGTGGGAACGGTGGGGTTGGTAGAGGCAGCTTGGGACAGGAATCCATGGGAGAACAAGCAGCTCTGCTGAACTGCAGAGACAGTCATCCGAAGAGAACAAGTTCCCACATCCAGATCACAGGCTCATGTGGACAAGCCACATCCAGAAGGGGGAGGCTTCTAGGGAGAGGTCTGTGTAACCAATGGCAGCAACATGATGGGAGAGAGACCAGCCTGGAATGGGAGTAGGAGCCCACTCCTAAGTTGCAGCCAGGCTTATCTAGAAGAAACAAAAAGTGACCAAAAAAAAAAGGAGTCAGAAATGCCTGTTTAATTTGTAAAACCCAGGCCTTCCAGGACATTGAAGGTCGCTGCTTTGGGACTATCTGCTAATGTTCTGAAATAAAAGGATACATAAAATATATAAAGTGATTTTAATAGCCACCCCTCCAAATTGACATGGCGTTCAGAGAAACTTCTCAAAGGAGGTGATACGTAAGCTGCCAACTGGTGGATGAGTTTGATTTTCTAACTGAAGATGAGAGTAATCTAAGAAAAGGGAGCACATGAAAAGAGCCCTCCACAAATAGTATTATACTTCAAATAACAGTCAAGTCAAATCCTTGTCAGTGTGGTAGGGAGGGAAGCTACAAAGTTAGGTGAGGGAGAGGTCATAGGCTGAATTTAGGCTTAAGTATTTAAACTTCTAAAGACAAAGTGAAGAGAGTTCAAGTGCTACACAGATGAAAAGTAGAAGAGGACAGAAAAATGTTGCTGGATTTGGCAGTGTGAGGTCACTGGAGATGAAATTGAGGTCATTTTGGTGGGGTAGCGGGTAAGAGTAATGGACTGCAGTGGGTGGGAGTCATTGAAAAGTGCAGAGATGGACAGACATCTCCTTCTGGAACCTTTATTGTAGAATGAGGAAGCAAATAAATATTGATTAATTTGTAGTTTTTAAATTTTATATTTTGACAGAATTTTAGACTTTAGAGAATTTCCAATAATGCAAATAATTCCTGTTGTATACCTCTTGTCTGTTGTTTCCTAAATGTTAATATTTGATCACGCTTTCCACATTTGCTTTATTTCTCTCTCTCTCTCCAATACCCTCATTCCTACACCATTATTTTTTTCCTGCTGGTTGGGAGTAAGTCACAGATATGATGCTGCTTTACACTTCGTATGTCAGTGTATTTCCTAAACAAAAATATTCTCTTATATAACTATAACACAATGATCAAAATCAGAAAATTAATGTTGCTATAGTTCTATTGCTTAATCTACAGATCTTTTTTAGGTTTCATCAATTGTCTCAATAATGTCCTGTATTACAAAAGAAAACCCCAGATCACGTATGGGTTTGTCAATTGTCATATCACTTAGACTCCTTGAATCTGGAAGAGTTCAGTCTTTCTTTATACCCCATGAAGCATTGCATATTGGAAGAGAATAGGCCACTTATTTTGCAGGATGTTCCTTGAGTTTGGTTAGTGTGGTGTTTCCACCTGATTACATTCTGGTAAGGCATTATGGCAGGAATACTACAGAAGCGATGTGTCTTTCTTTGTCTATCGCATCAGGAGGCACATGAGGTTGATTTGTCCCAGTGCTAGTCATTTTAATAATTTGGCCAATGTGATAGTATTTGCTAAACTTCATCACAGTAAATGTACTATTTCTCTTTTTGTAATTAATAAGAATCTTATGGAAGACATTTGAGACTATGTAAATGGCCTATTTCTCTCCAAACTTGCACCCCCTAGTTGCATTTGTTGATGATTCTTGCCTGAGCCTATTAGATTATACTGGTTGCAAAAGGGTGATTTTCTAAATTCATTGTTCCTTCTACATTTATTAATTGGCTTCGTAGTATAAGGAAGAGCTTTCCCTTCTCCTGTGTTTATTTAGTTATTTATTCATTCCTGTCACAGGGATTCTTATTTATTCAAAGAGTTAAAAATCATTTATTATGGGTCGATACTTGAGCATGTTTATAGGCAGAGGAAAAAAGGCAGGGGAGGTATAGGAAGGAGAAAGAGAGCTTGACTGACAGCAAAGCAACTAACTCACTTTTATTCTGCATTTCTGTTAAACTCTGACTAGTCTAGGTGCTGAGGATGCAAAGATGAGTAAAATAGGGCCACATCCCAAAGGGAGTTCATATATTGCAAGAGAGGGCTGGAGAGGGGACAGAATCATTTACTAATGTGATTTGCAGGAGCCGTAGATATGAGAGCAGAGCTGTGGGTAGCACTGAGAGGAGAATGATTAATTTTGGTGGGTTGGTGAAGATTTCCCAGAGAAATGACCTCTGAGACAGATCTCAGCACATTATTGAATGGAGAAGCAGAGAAAGGATAATACAAGAGAGTAGGAAAGACATCCAGACAGAAGTGAAAGCCATGGAGATGTGGAAATTGCTTGTTAATTTCCCCTGGAAATTTGGAAAAATAAAAGGCCTTCAGTGAGCTGACAGCAAGGATATGTGGTCATTCCAGGCGTGGGCTGCCTTTGCTCAATTTGACTGAGGCTCAGTGTGTGGACATTTCAGTTCAGAAAACATCTTGACTTTTAAGGGAAATCCCTCCCTGACCAGGCCTCAGAAAAAGATACCCTCCTGCCCACCACCATGGTTACCACAATCATCAAAACAAACTCTCTGCCCTGTGGAAGCTGTCAGTGGCTAGATCTGAGTTGGCTGGTTCAGGGAACCCTGTGGGAATGTGGAGTTCCCCTTAAAACATTTGTTTCTGACTTCTGAATGTGTACGGACAGACCATTTACATGGAGAGAAAATGTATCTGACTGCATGTTGATCATTTAATTTTTTTTTCTTTTACCCACACTAACCAAATGTAAGCCAGATTATAAAAAGTTCATTTTCAGAGTTTACCTTAATTCCAAAGATGAAGAAATGTGGTTAAACATTCCATAATTAATATTTTATACCAAAAAGTGAGAGTTTTTTGTTTTTGTTGTTGTTTTATCTTTTGTAAAGAATGAAGGGGTAGATTAATAGGGTTTTAAATACCTGGAAGCAAGAAAAAGAATGCATTCATTACCCCACTATCCAATGCACATAATAGTCCCAAAGAAATTTAAACGAAGAGATTCTGAATCATAGATTTCATTTTAGCAAATGTTGTCTAGCTGCAAATGTAGGTCACACAGTTTTGGCATCCTGTGTGGATTTCCAGCTGTCTGCTGAACACAGACAACAGAAGAATACGTGTTCTATTGCACAGCACTCTTGAGAATAAATTTTGCATTAAGGCCTTAAGTTATTCACTTATTTAAACTTATTTTTCTTCATCAGTCTCACTTCTGGTTTTTGCTTCTCTCTTGGGTCAGGATTTTTAAGTGGTAAAAAATAAACATAGTGTTTTCTCTCATTCTTTCCATCCATGGAATTTGGTTTTCTACAAAATTGAAATACAAGCAAACTCCATCTTGAATTAGTGTAATTAGGAACAATAACTGGCCTGTGGTAGTTCAGGTTATTCCCAAAGCAAATACAGAAAAACTAACATGCCAATGGATTTATTGAGTTTTTAGGGATGTGAGGACAAGTAAGATGGAGCCATGCCCTGCTGTAGTTTATGGGCTAAAGTGGAGACCGACTAAATAAGGGAGTAAATAATAAATGTGTTACGAGTGCCACAGATGACAAATGTCACAGCGAGCCAACAGAGGGCACGATTTGGGGCGAGGGAGAAAGAAAAAGAAGTGTGTGAAACTCTTAACCCATGTGGTTGTTTCCCCAAATTAATGAAGGGCTCCCTTACTTTGTCACTAAACAATCTGTGACCCTCCAGCAGGCCAGCTAAATATAATTCCACAGATATATGTTGACCTTTTGATTTTGGGGAACAAAAGTTCACCAGAATTAGCTTCAGTTAAAGGAGGACACTTATTATATTAAGAATCAAAGTTATGTCATAGAACCCAAGTGCAGAAATACATCCTGACCTCTAGAACGATTGGGCTGAGAAGCTGGAAAGTCATCAGAACCTCTCTGCATCTCTCACCCATTATTTCTCCTACTACAGACAGACTTTTACCTCTTCTCCGGCCCCCAGGCTTCCCACGGCTCTCACATTTGTGCACTGCCTCGAATTCTACAGTCATTTCTCAGAAGAGAGACTCTGCCCAGGTCAGCTAGGAAAGAGGCGTCCCTCACATGTCCTGGCACCCTAGGCCATGGCGGTCATATAGTAAAACATGATGGTGGTGGTGGTGGGGGTGGTGTGGGGCTGTGGCACTTCCCCAAGAAAGGGGAGTCTCTGTGAGCTGGACAATACCCCAAACGGTCTCAGCGAACACTTGCTATAGATAAACCACAGTGCTTCGGTGGTGATCTGGCCTCACATAAAAAAGGGGGCAGTGGGGTAAAATTTGTTTAGAGATGATCCCTGTGAGAGAAGATATTGAAAGGGGAATTAAAAGTGCTAGAGAAATCTAAGGAGTTGGAGAGTATAGGGGCTGGAAGATGAGGAAAGTTGTCGTGGAGAAGACATGGAGATGGGCCTTGGGAATGGGTAGTTTGCAAGGATACACACAACAGAAGGGAACGGGGACCAGCAGTGGGCAGAGGGAGCACCAAGTACAGAGAGGCCTGGAGAGAGAGCACCACATTCTGAGAACATGACGGGTCATCCCTGGCATCACTCACAATTAAGTGATGAAATCAAAATAGCAAGAAAAAAATCTGGCTTTAGCAAGATGAAGATGCATTTCCTATGAAGGCATCCCAAGGTTGAGGGTTCAGGGTTGGCAGGATGACTCTGTGAGCACTGAGGACCCAGGCTCGTTCGGCCACACTGTGCCACCATCCTCAGGATGAGGCTTCCAAGCCAAAGATGGCGGCCCGAGTTCCAGCCATCATATCCACATTCTAATTAATGGAAGAAATGAAAAGGAGGAACACTGTCTGCTATTTAAAGATACTCTCCACAATTTCTGCTTACATCTTATTTGCCAGAGCTTGGCCAAACGGACATTCCTAACTGCAAGGCAAACTGGGAAATGTAATGGGCCTGTGTCCATATAAACATCACGTGTGCTATGTCTAAGGAAAAAATAAATACTGGGAGACAAGCAGTCTCTTCCATTCCCATTTTTCCAAAAATGGAGTCTCTATATGAAACTAGAAAGTTAGGTTTGAAGTCCTTGAATGTTACATCAAGGAGATTGTTCAGTCTGGTTGGCAATGGACAACCATCAAAGGTTCTGGGGCAGGCAAGTGATACGGTTAGATTTCTACTTGAAGAATTTGCTGCTCAAATGGGACAATAACTATTAAGTGCCCTTTGAGAGTTACTCCTGGTTTAGAATCTTTAGGTTGTGTTGGAGGTAGGAGAGAGAAAAGGTGGTGGTGAGGAGAGAATGGTTACTCGATTACATTAGTCTGGAGTGTAAAATTAAATTAATAGGATCCAAACTGGGCCTGCAGCAATGAGAAGATGGAATAATGAGAGCGAGGGAGAAGAAAAAGGCAATTCAAGAGCTTAAGCCTTGGGGACTGAGGACTGATGGTGCACTTACTAGAAACAAGGAAGTCAGGAAGCGGACCTGGTTGGAATGCAAAAAGGGAAGGCCACTGGTTTGGCACCAGGTCTTGTGGTTAAGGCATCTATGTCAGGGGTGCCCAGCAGTATGGCTGGTAACTGAAGGGATGTGACCAAGAGTCTCCAGGACAAGTTCTGGCAGTTCTAGGATTCCATGGTGTCATATCGCTGGCATGTAAGTAGCAATGTGTGGCTCAGGAGTTATGATGCCACTGATTCATGGCCTGCACTCACATCTCTCTGAGAAGCTGAGAAAGCAATAAACCTCCATCACTCTTTAGCATTGAAATCTCAGATTATTCAAGATATTCCGGGCACATTTAGCATGGTGAGTGAGACTTGGGTGTACTATACTGCTATATTTCCAGAAAAATGTCAATAAACCGGCAAATGTAATTTTTGACCTAGGTTTTAAGTGGAAGAGATTGATGTCTAGGTGAGCACTAAAGGCTTTGCAGAGAAATTCTTATTTCAGTGTTTTGTAATTCGTTTATAAATCAAATTTTTATTCATTCAGTAAATATTTATTGAGCACTGCTGTGGTGTACTAAATGCTACCAGGTTTATAAAAGAGTGAATAAGTCCCTGCCTTAGTCTAGACTAGGGGTTGGCAAATTATAACCCATAGGCCAAATCTGGCCTATTGCCTGTTCTGTCTGTCTTCAAGCTAAGAATGAGTTTACATTTGTAGAAATGTAAGAATGGATTTCCATTTTGAAGAAATAATCAAAAGAAGTGCACTACTATGTGATACATGAAAATTATCCACAACTCAAATTCAGTGTTCATAAATAAAGTTTTATTTTTCACAGCCACACCTGTTCATTTACATGTCATTTCTGGTTGCTTTCACACCAGAAGAGCAGCATTGAGTGTGAGAGAAACCGACCTTGACAGAATTAAGCAAACACATAATCTCACAGATAAATATATATTTAAGCAAAGCAGGTGGGTTTTACTATTAATTGTCTGGTCTAACCCAGTACCTTTCCTCATTACCGCTCACCCCCTCTAAGATCAAAGTAGCCTCCAAACTGTGGCTGCCAATGGACTGTGCTTTCCAGGATTCAGTCTCACAGTCACCCTCATACCTTCAGTCTGGCTAACCTGTAACTTGCTTGTAACCACGAGGGTGGGACAGAAGTTACGCTGCATTGCTTCTAAACTAGGTCAGAGGACGCTTTGCCCCTGGCCTCTTGAAAGGCTCTCTCTGAGAAAAACCAGCCCCTTGTCTGAGTCCGCCATGTTGTAAGAAAGCCCGATGTAGCTATGTGGAGAGGCCACTTGGGACACCAGGACCACCTCCAGGAACACCAGGAACACCAGGACCACCAGGACCACCTCCAGCTGCTCCAGGGTTCCTGGGCCAGGAAGGAGACACATGGGTGAAAAGCTGTCCTGGATTTCCAACTCAGTCAAGCCTTTGGATGACAAGCTCTAGCTGACATTCTTCTGCAACTCCACAAGGGACCCCAAGTGAGAACTACCAGCTGAGACTAGTCCATTCTCAGAACCATTAGAGGTAATAATAAATGTTTGTTTTGAGTCATGAGTTTGGGGATGATTTATTACACAGGAGCAGAAAACCGACACGTGGCCTTAACCTCCTTTTCTGAAGGGACATTGGAAGGGGAGGGCTGGGTGAATTCCCAGTGCTCGAAGTGCTTATGGGGCCTGACAAAGTCTTAGGGATGGACCGCCAATCTACTGGTTGACCCACTGGGCTACGCTGGGGTGGAGGTCAAGTCTGCAGGCAGGACTGGTCATGTACAGGTCCACCAGTATGAATGCACTTGTTATTACAATGTGGAAACGTTTTCATGTCAGTTGGGGAAGAATATCAGAGTAACTGCAATATACAGTGAAATTTATAAATAATATGCATCACAGCACCTGCAGTTTTATCACAGAAATCCCATGCAGTGCAGTACTGAGACTTTTATTTTTCTGATTTTAGCACTTGGAGTGCAGATCAGTGGAACTTGCTGTGGACTCCAGGTTATTTATTTCAGGTGTTGAAAAGTTACCTCCAGTTTCTAAAGTCTTTTTTTTTTTTTAAATTTCAGCTTCATTGAGGTATACACGACATATAAAATGGTAAAATAGTCAAAGTGTGTATTGTGGTGATTTGATCTGCATATATTCATACAGCGTGAAAGGGTTCCCCCAGCCAGTTCATGAGCACATCTGTCCCTCCAGTTTCTGGAGTCCTGGTGGGATGGCAACACTACATAGCTGAACCGAGGAGGACCCCAAAGGCATGGCTAGCTTAGCCCAAAGGGAGAAGCAGGGTCCAGGTTCAGGTAGAGGTTGGAGAAGCTGCTGGGGGCTGTTGTGCAGACTGGAACTTGTGTGGCCATAGCCCTCCTGGGGTTTTTATAAACTTAGTTTTGGAGGCAGCTATTCCTGAACAGGTCTGCCTAGGACCCTGTTTAATGGCCAAGAAACCACGTGCACCAGCAAAGGACTGTGTGAGTTCTCTCTGTCACCTTCTCTTCCCCACACTGGTTTCTGAACAGAATTGGTCCATTCCCATAATCCCTGCATGCCTGCCCACTTTCAGGACAGCATGCAGAGCAAGACCTAACACAAGCTCACCTGCCTCTGGGCACTGTGAGTGGCCAAGTATTCACCTAATAATTGCCATTAGTATTTTCTTTTCTTTTACTTCTATTCTTTTTGTTCTCTGCTTCGTGTGTATTCCATCTTTAAACTGGGCCCATCATCCCTCTCACCCCTTCTCCCTCTCCTTTTGTCTACCTCTCCGTATGACTTGTCTACTCCTGGTAGGATGAAAGAGGCTGGCAAGAGGGATGGATGCAGAGGTCTGGAGAGCAGTGAACACATCTGAGCTGAGATGGGGGCAGTTGCATGAACGATCACTCAGGTCCTCAGAGGATCTCCTGTCACCTAATGATAAGCACTGCAACAGGGAAGTCACTGAAAGAGTTTGATGTAATTCCCAATGTCAAACCATGGCTCATTCCAGGATATAATTCTGAGAGCATCTTAGTTTGGGTTTCTTTCCCAAGCAGAGCTTGAGACAAGGACTTGGGAACAGGTTGTACATTTGGAAGGTGATCCCAGAAAACAGAAGTGAGGAGGTGGGAAGAAGAGATGGGAAAGGAATAGAAAGAAGCCAACAAATGGGATGCAATTTTGCTGGGTTTTATTGTGAACAACTGGGGCGTGATTCTGCCGGGGGACCTTTGAAAAACCACACAGAACACACCTCAAAGTTATCCTCTTGAAGGATGGGAGTCTGAGGCACTGGTTCCCATGGACGTCTGTTTACCATTGTCTGAGGTTGTCCCCATGGTGTTCACTCCTAGACACTTCCAGAGTGTGCCTTCACGAGGGCTGGTGAACACCTGTGGCTTCAGAGAAAGCCCTGAGGCAGAAAAATGAAGAGCTTAGCAGGCTGGGATGCTGGTGGTGTTCATGAGAACTAACTGCCTCAGCTGTGACTGAAATCAAGGGAGTCCCGTGAGAGATGGGATGGGGTAACCAGAACTGTTTTCCTCAAATGGCGACAGCTGCGTCAAACACAGACTACACTGTCAATTGCCGTAACCCAACAAATGCTTTGGAAATTGTTAGAATGATTTAATGAATGACTTGTGCCTCGTGGTAAAGAGTTTTATACTCTAGACAATTGAGATAATAAAAGAGACTCTGTTTTTAGTTTTTGTTTTACACATTGGTTTACACAGTAGTGAGTACTAGCATCAGATTGTGAAATGCTTGCAGTCCCGCCCTGTCTATGCATCGCTGCTCCCTCCCAGTGCTCCCTGGTGCAGGCCCAGGACGGTGCCTGGTGGTCTCCTGATCCTGACCCGCTTTTCTCTCTCGCCTGGTTGCCACCATCACCTCTCAGGTTGCAGCACCATCTCTGCTCTTCACCCCCATCCTCACGACCTGTCCTTTATAAGTCTCAATAACTTCTATTAGAAGTTGGAAGACTGGGCATTAAATAGTTCTTACTCTATAAAAGTCCTACTTGTCCTTCAGTAAATGGATGTGTTTGATTAGGGACCAGGTGGTGTATAAGTTGTGGAGAAAACGATTAATATTTCAAGTTTTTATTGCACTTCATAACACTGTGGTAAATGCTATGGAGGAAATGTGCAGGATATTATGCAAAAGTATAATGAGGATGGCTGTTTGGGAAACCAGAGAACGCCTCTGAAGAAGTGACTTTTAAGTCCAGATCTAGGGGATGAGAAGAGATTCAGCAAAAACCAGGGAGGAGTTTCGGGAAAGAGAAAACGACCTGGGCTCAGGCCCTGAGGCACAAGAGAAGGAGTCTGAAAGGAGCCGGGAAGTGTGGGGAAAGCTGGCAGAGGGGACCCAGGCATTTACTTTGCTTCCTCCTGAAATCCCACTAAAATGGTAGTAAAGAGAGACCCCAGAATTACAGCTCCTCATTAGATATGGAAGTCTGTGCAAGGGAAATCGGTTTAAGAAGATAAAAATTGACAGAACTTAATTGTTTGAAAGTAAGATGTTTACGCGCCTGAGAGGGAGTTTAGCATAGACTTAGTGATAACAAAATCAAGCCAATAGGGGGGAAAATGATAATCATCAGCTCTAGGGAGAGTGAAAGTTATTTAGGAAGAAAAGAGTAATCTTTGATACTATTTGTCTCAGCTGCAAAAAATGTTTACATAGTCAAAATAATGTAAACACAGGCTATTGATCTAACCACAATTACCAGGTAACTGCATGGGAAGGGTGGTATCGGGGAGGGGCTGGAAAGCAGGGTGAGAGAACTCATTCTCAGCTTCCCTAGTATGCCGTTAATAGAATATGCTTAAAGCAAAAATAAAAGTACTCTTAAAAGCATGGTATTTAGGGATGTGGAGGAAAATCCCAAAGAATTAGCTGAAGTAGTTGCGAGTGTTTGTCCTTGGGGACTCAGTTTGTCCACAGTGAGGGGGGACGTGTGACATTTCCTCAGATGGGGACCTACAGACTTCATGGAATTCTTGACTTTGTTCCATAAGGGGTTTTATAACTTGGTTGGGAAGTCAGGAAAGCGGGAGAGGGGAGGGGTGTGAGCAGGGTCTGGAGTCATCAGCAGGGAGGTGGTTTTTTTTTTTTAAGATTTTATTTATTTATTTTTAGAGAGGGAAGGGAGGGAAATAGAGAGAGAGAGAGAAACATCAATGTGCAGTTGCTGGGGGTCATGGCCTGCAACCCAGGCATGTACCCTGACTGGGAATCGAACCTGAGACACTTTGGTTCGCAGCCCGTGCTCAATCCACTGAGCTATGCCAGCCAGGGCGGGAGGTGGGATCTTCAGGGTGTCCAACCCATGGCCTGCGGGCTGCATGCAGCCCAGGATGGCTATGAATGCAGCACAGCATGAAACCATAAATTTACTTATAACATTTTGAAATTTTTTTATGATTACGTGTCTCAACGTATTTAACGTGTGGCCCAAGACAACTCTTCTTCTTCCAGTGTGGCCCAGAGACACCAAAAGATTGGACACCCCTGTCAGGCCATAGTGAGGATTTTAAAGACAGCAGGATGCAAGTGAAGATTTTTTCAAAGGGGAATTGTATGACCAGATTTATATTTTGGGAAGATTCTTCTGGCTCTTGTATGGAGAACAGATAGAAGGAGGAGGCCACAGTGGCCATGGGAGACCAGGTGGTCACTTGAGAGAGGAGGGTGCTTGGATGGGAGTCGGGGAGTGGTGGCGTGGCGATGGAGAGAAGTAGAAAAGCTCAAGATGTACTTTGGGACTAGAACCATCTCATAAATAAATTCATAAATAACTCTGAAGGAGTATAAGAGGAAGGAGGAGAGATATTTTCCTTTATTAATAACCACTGGAAGCAACTTAAAAATGCCAGCTAATAACTCCAAAGTTATTCCATTGAAAAACCCTTCAGAATAATGTTGAATGTAATGTTGCAAATTGCCGAGGATGCTCATTTTGGGCTGAGTGCGTCTGGAAAGTATGCTGGCCAGCCCCTTCGTGGCCTTGCATCCAACAATCCTATTTTCTTCAATTAAGCAGGAATTTTAAAGACATATCATCTGCTTACTATTAATACATACTAATACAGCCATCCATGGTTCAACAGCAAAGACCATCCAGAAAGGTTATGTTATATTTGTATAGTTTTTATAGGCTTTTTCATATGCACACATGTTTCAATTCTAAACCACCATCTTTAGAGTGAAGTATTGCAGTGAAAATAAAATGACAGTAAATTTAACGCTGCTGTAGAAGAAGGTATCACACCCTATTATTTAAAAATCAATGTTCTTTTTCTGGCTTGACTCGTGTTCAAAAGTGAAAAGCTTTGCAGCAAACCACCCCCCTGCCCCGCACCTCAACAATGGCCTGTGCTTCTGGGCCATCTGGCTGTTTTTCCTGGCCATGATTTAAAATTTTCCTAATATTTGCTAACAAAATCGGAATGTCATTTTCTTTCCATAACAGTCCCTTTTATTCCCCTGGAGATGGAAAGGGTCTCCGAGGTGTTTGATAAAAGTCTGATTGAAAAAAAAAACAAAAAGGAGGGCGAGTGAAATAACTCCCCCTAAGCTCAGTCCTTCCCACAAAGGCACCTTGGTTCTATGCCCTAGTAACTTGATTTGCTGACTTATGAAGCAGCCAAACATGCCACAAAAAACAAGCAGCAGTTTGTGTGTCTGGGATTTAAAACCAAAGCCTGCACAAGTGATCAGAATGAGATGAATGGAGTTTGCTCATTCTGCTAATTTTTGGGTCTAATTTGCTTTGCATCCATTTTGCATCTGGAGCAGCTTCAGCATGTTGACAGGGAGCAGGGCAGCAGGGAGAAGGGACAGAATCTCCTGGTGTTTGTGGCGGACAGTTGTTTCTACTCCGGGGCCAAACACTCATTTGCTTGGGCAGGCTCTTTGTAACCCTTTCCTCACCAAACCTCCAGACTAAAACGGGTGAGAAACATCCGCATCACTCAGCACTCAGATTTAACAGGTGCTAACGTGTACTCACGTTTACTTCCTATCTTTTGTACTAGGAAACGACATGGCACAGATACAGCGGAAGCCTACTTTTTCGCCCTCCGTGACCCCGTTTCCTCTCTTTTTCTCCAGAGATAATCCTGAGGCTTGGGTATATCATGTGTATCCATGCTGTACGCTTTTATAATATACAGATACATCCATAAATGATATGTATGTAGCTTGGAACATTTTAAGATCCGTCATAAATGGTTTTATGCTCCATATTTCATTCTGCAACTTGCTTTTTCCCCCACAGTCAATGGTTCTTTTTTGATGTTTACACATGTTGATACAGGTAGCCCTAATTTATTCATTTTCATTGCTGTGATGGAGGAAAACACCACAGTGTATTTACCCATTCTCTTTTTTGGTGAACATTTAGGTTCTCTCGTCTTACTACAAACAATTTTGAGGGAATGAGGTCAATTGCATTCTTAGGCGCAATTCGTCACTGATCCCTGGGATCATGTTCTTTGTCAGGTGACTTTGCCATTACTCCCACTAGGGTTTATATTTCTGTTTGGCCACGTGACTTGCTTTGGCCAGTGCAATGTTAGCTGTCATAAGGTGACTGGAGGCTTGGAAAGTACCCGTACAATTGGTTCGGTGCTCTTGTTTTCTGCCATTGCTGTGAGAAGAATGTGTCTAGACCTAGGAGGTAGGTAATCCACGTTGGTCGGATCTGGGCTGCCTGGCTGACTCCAGCCTGTACCAGCTGATTCCCAGGTGGGCATGAATAGAACCACCTCGCTCAGCTACCTCCAGCCAGCTACCTCCAGCCAGCCTACACATGCACGAGCTCAGTAAATGTGTCTTCTTGAATGCCATTGAGATGTGGTGGTTGTTTGTTAATGCAACCATGTCTGATGAATACAGTAAAGATCCTTGTAAATAAAAAAAATTCCAAGATTTTTACCTAGAGATGGAATTTCTGGGTTATGAAGGATACAAATTTTCAATTGTACTAGGTATTACTAAATTCCTAAATTTCAAGGGTTTGGGCTAATTTATACTTTGATCAGTGATATGTTCTACTTTCCCACATTCTTTTTTTAAATTTAATCTTTATTGTATTTTTCCCCATTACCATGTAGCCCCCTTACACCCCCTCCCCCCAGCAATGGCCACACTGGTGTCCACGTCCACGAGTCCTTTTTCCTTTCCGCTCAATCTCTCCACTCCTAACCACCCCCATTCTTTATCTTTTCACACATTCTTAGCAATATTTGTTATTTTGTATATCTTTTCTTATTTCTTTTGCCCTACTTTCTAGTGAAGTTTACAGTCTCAGATGAGCCTATTTTTCCATCATCCAGGGTCGGGCCCCAGACATGTGAGTCAAGAAGCCATCTTGGAAATAGGTTCTGCAGCCCCGGCTCTCCTGGCCGCCAGGCATCCCAGTCACTCCCTGTCACATGAGTTGTCCCGGCTGAGGCCCCAGATGCTGTGGAGCAGGGAAGAGCTGTCTTTCTTTGCCCTTTCTGAATTCCCAGCCCACAGAATCCGAAAGCATAATACATTGGTACATTGGTACTCATCGTAAATTCACTCTGGAACCTGGGTGTATGCCGAAACCATCGAGTACTGAATGATGAGGCATCTACTCCTGAGGGGCAGTGGTGTGACCATATGAGTTCTAGCAAGTTTGTGCTGAAACTTTTTTCCTGTCAAAATGCAACGAGTATAGGGTTTGAGGAGTTCTGAAGTTGATGAGTACCAAGACATGACTATAAAACAGTTGTTGTTTTATGCCACTAAGTTTTTGGGTGGCTTTTTATGCTGCAGTACGTAAAATGAATCCTGGCTCATCTCTGTCTGCTGCAGGATCCTTGTTGCCCCGCTACAGCGCAGGGGTGGACCTCTGGCTGCCTCTGGCTGCTTGTGCAGCCACAGCTTGGCTCCTGGCTTCCTGCTTTGAATTATTGTTTCATTTTCTTATTCAAGGAAATTGTCTTTTAAATATTCTTTTGATATATTACCTCTCCTTGCTGTATGCCCGGAGAGGAGGTGGTAGGTTGCAAACCAAACTTACAATGCTGCCTTGCCTGGTTTGTCTTTCAAGTAAAATATCTCATCAAGCATGTAGCCAATTCAGTCTCCTGGATCACATTCATACTCAGCTCATTCATCTCTTCAAAATGTTAGCACCTACTGTGTGTAAGCACTCTTCTAGACACACTGGGGGATACTAAGAAAAGTTAGACACATCCTTGCTCTCACAGAGTTTACAGTCTGGTATGGAGGACAAGATGTACATAAATAACCATAATATTACATCAACTTGTAATATTGTATGAGTAAAAAGATGGAGATACTAGCTCTGGCTGGCATAGCTCAGTGGATTGAGCGTGGCCTCCGAACCAAAGTGTCGCAGGTTCGATTCCCAGTCAGGGTACATGCCTGGGTTGCAGGCCATGACCCCCAGCAACCACACATTGATGTTTCTCTCTCTCTCTCTCTCTCTCTCTCTCTCTCTCCTTCCCTTCCCTCTCTAAAAATAAATAAATAAAATCTTAAAAAAAAAGATGGAGATACCGAAAATGTACTATGGCTCAAAGATGACAAATAACCAGGTTGGAGAGAGCATGGGAACCAGACAGAGCCATCTGCTCCGATGCATCTGTGCTCCCTTGGAGAGTGCCACCTGCCATGCTTTTACCTGCACTGTGTCTGGTACCACTGCACGGAGCACTCTTACATTGGTACCTCTGGTCTGAACTTCTCCAAAGCCTTTCTCAACAATTTTCCTTCCTGTGGTCAAAGTCCCCACATTTTCTCAGCTGTGTGGAAGTGAAATCTTGGAGTTGACTTTCACACTTCCTGTTGCTTTGTCTTCCATCAGGAAGTTCTCACATTCTGTCAAATGATCCTTCAGACCGGCTCTTGTGCGTAGTATCGACTATCTCACCACCGCTCTCCCAGTGCAGGCTTTTATCAGCGTGTGCCTGCAATGCTGCATGATGCATATAGGGCAGGGGCGGGGAGGGGGGGGGAGGCAAAAGTGGGTTTACAGTTGCAAGTACATGAAACACAGACTTTATTCTTGTATTATTTTCCATACGAGCAACTGTAAACCTACTTTTGCTCACCCTGTATTTGGCATCTCTCACTCTGAGCTTTCCCATTTCCCATCCTTATGACACTCTTGGGCCAGATTCTTCTCCTTAAATGACACTTTTATTATATTTCTTCCCTGGCTTTAAAACCTTCAAAACTTCCCTATTTTTTATTGTATCTCATTTAAACTCCTTTACCTGGGCCCCAGTACCTCCCATAAATCAGCCACGTTCTCAGTGGGGCATGCTGTCTCCTTAGGAATGTGGACACCATCTCCTCCTTGTCCTGGGCACTCACTCTCATAATGACTTTTTCCTTGCTGCCCTTTGTCCGGGAGGGCCTTGCTCATAATCACTACTTCTTAGGCATTTTCTGCAACAGTTTTTATTATAGCATTTCCTATTATAAAATACTCCCAGTCCTTTAAATTTTTCAAATGGATAACTGGAAAAAGAAGCGAGATGCTGTCACATGGGGGAATGTGGAAGGATGGCCAGTGGTGGGGTAGTCTGATAATAACCGTTAGGTGATGCCCGTAAGCAACGTTGAAAGGAGATTGGGCAGGTGTTATTATCCCCGTTTCCAAAATCAGTTGAGGTTCAGGGAACTTGGGTTATTCACCCAAGGTCGCAAAGCTATTCAGTATCCAAATGAGGCCTAAACCCCACGTATTCTCACTCTGAACCCAGAAGATGTCTATAACATAGCAGAGTCAGATGTTGTGTTTATAGCCAATGGATGGAAGTTTCCTCAGAATAGATTTCTGTTCAAAATGAGAAAAACCTTTTAACAATTAGAGATATACAAGAGCAGAACAAGCGGCTTTATTTTAAAAATGAGTTCTGTGTATGAGAAGCAAAGAGGAGGTGATGGAAAGAGTGTTCCTGGCTGGGGGAGAGAGGCTGTGACCTCTGTGATCCTTCCGAAGGAGAAAATTCTGTGACTCCCAGCTTGTTTGTAAGAGCTGCTTTTACCTGGCTCAGTGAAGTGGGGAGGGGCAGGAAGAGGAATAGAAGCTATTGTTTACCTAATAAGTATTATAGGTGACATCCTAGGAGATTAACATTTTCATTTAATCACCACAGCAACCCAGTGGAATAGGTTTTTATCAACATCCCAAATTTGCTAACAAAACAAAACCAACCCCCCTTCCCCCTCAGTGCAAGGTTAAGAGAAGCTAATGAATTTGCCCAAGGCCACGTAACTGCAGAGTGGAGAGAATGGGATTTAAGCCAAGTGGAGGGAGGGAGGAAAGTGAGGTCACTATTTATCTCATTAGCTCCCTCCATGTGGGGGTCTTCAAGGCAGACTCCCTCTCTGGACTGAGGGGTTCCTGCCAGGCACCCTCCCCAAGGTTCATTTTCTTTCTTACCACATCGTGCTGCTCATGGTGGGACCTACAAATGATTATTTTCTGATTACCTGGTGAAAGGACCAAATGAACAGAGGAAGAAAAAAAATACCTTGAGAATTAAGCCAGTGTACTAGCGGGTCACAATAGTATCGCTTTTGACCATGACTTATAGAGCAAGAGTAGATGTCCAGGAATATTTAACACAATATATCCAATTCAACAGCAATAAAGTATAGTCATAGGAGATATTTAGGGTCATTATGATAAAGGTGTTCTTGAACAAACATGGAGATGTTGAGAGTAGCTTAAACTTCAAGTAATTGGAGTGTGCAATAAGATATATATATATATATTATATATGTATATATAGATATAGATGGATAGATAGATAGATAGATAGATAGATTTGTGTTAAAAAGCCAGCAACTCATCTTTTTTGGCATTATTGTGGACTAGATAGTTTTTAAATTACTTTCAAGAAACTCTTGTTTGAGTACACAGATGTGTGGAACTAATTAGAAGTAATGTTGAATGTCTGCTCTTCCAGGGTCTCCCTGTAGTTACGTGCACTTGCCTGGGGGCACCCATGGCGCCCGTCTCCAGTCACGGCAGGGGCTGCTTTGGATGCACGGGACTGGAAGGTGTGCCTGGCCAGGTGGTTTGGCCTACCATGATTACTTTTCCACTTGGAAAATATGGTATCCAAATGAGCTAGCCTGAGGGACACGGTGTTTTGATGGAAAATCCACTTCTCTAAACTGATGCATCATCTCAAATGACCCATGTGTGACTTGAAGTAATTTTGTGTTTAAAACCAGTCCTTATGATTCTCTGGCTGGATGTCATCAACTGATGTTTCTCACAGGAAACCCAAACTGGGCGGAATTTTATTTTGGTCATATGAGGGTGAGATGTGGTGGGGCAGCATCTCTGCCCATATTCTGGTATTGGAGCAGGGAAGAGAGGCGGCCAATGTAAAAATTTGTAAGTAAAATGTTCTTTATGGTTTGCAAGTTTGAATTCCATGAATCATTCCAGATTCAATCCCCTGTTGCATAAAGAGTATAAACCGCTCTGGATGCATTTTAGCACAAAGTGGATTATGTGGTTAACTTTTAAAAGAACTAACATTTTAGTCTGGCTTCTGACCTGGGAATTCTAGTTTTACTCTTTTAGTGTAGGCTCCAGGAAGAGTGTGTGTGTGAGTGTGACTGTGTGTTAGAGTAAACTCTAGATATTCACAATGCCTCCGTTCACTCCTCCACACCCATTCTCTGTGCCTCAGGAGTCTGACCTGCACCAAACGTGTTAGTTAGTAACAGGTTCCTTTGCCCTTATGGTGTCCAGCTGGGTTAGGTCAACAGGAAGTACTAGAAGGAGACTGGAGGAAACAGGTATTTATTTTGCTTGCTCCCTCCATCTGGGGTCCCTGAAAGCTGATAGGAGCCCTAAGCTCCTGTCAGGGGGCCCTCTCCATCCAGTCCACCCTGCCTCACTGATTCCTTCCTCCTTCATCCCTTCAGGCCCCGGGGGGGGGGGGGGGGGGGGGTCGGGGAGGGGGTCGGGGTGGGGAGTCCTGCAGATGCCGGCCTGGGTCCAGAGTGCTGTACTATAGTCCCTGTGCTTTTGCTACCGTTGTTACTACTCACTTTATGAAATTCTTTGCAAATTACTTTTTTAAACTCATATTTCCTCTGCATCGTGTGTTGCTTTAGCCCTTGAACCATCAAAAGAAACAGAACGAAGGAAGGAAGGGAAGGGAGGAGGAAAGGGAGAAAGAAACCAGAACTTGGTGCTTTGTGGCATCTCTGTGAAGTTGCTAAAGCAGAGTGAGCGATGTCTGTGAATGCACTTCGGACGATTTTGGAGGGTAGAGTCGAAGGCTCTGGGTGAGCACCGAGGCATCAACAGGGTGTCTTGGAGTTGCCTTTGTACTTGATTGCACTAATTAACAGAGAAGTAAGTGCTGGTCACTTGATAATTGTCCTCCCCGGAGACTCACTTGTTCTGGAGGTGGATGCTATTGGATTTCTCTCAGGCTCTGTGCTTGTTCGATACCTGTGTGTCACACCGTCTGGAGGTTTATTGGGTAATGGGGGCCTGGGTTTTTTGTTTGTTGTTTTAATTATTGAGACAGTAGTTTTTCTCTTCTGGCTAAATTGTGTGTTCAGGGTTTAAACCCAACAGGCTAGGTATTTACTGAGTAATTCTGGAGGCAACACACCCTCTCGAAGGTCTTACTTAAGGCAAAAGGTCCCTTTGTTTCCTGTTAGAGCAGAAGATCTGTGAGATAAATTCGGTGAACGTGGACAAAGCTGAGGGAAAAAATTCATTCAATAAAGCTATGTATTTGGGGTTCATGTCTTCGTGGTAATATTATTTCAAGATATATGTTTTTGCAATCAGCCTATAAATTTGGTGATTTATGGAATGGGTTATGCTAGGTAATTTGGTTTTTAGAACATTGAAGAATTATTTAGGGCCCAATTGGTACAAGGCTGATACCGGGCCAAAGATACCCGCTGCTGATCAGGACAGACAAGAGTCCTGCCCTCAGAGGGCTCCAAGCTGGCGGACACGT
This sequence comes from Phyllostomus discolor, assembly GCF_004126475.2. NCBI lineage: Eukaryota > Metazoa > Chordata > Mammalia > Chiroptera > Phyllostomidae > Phyllostomus > Phyllostomus discolor. The sequence continues at coordinate 29,438,474 of NC_040906.2, forward strand.
GGTGGCCAAGCAAAATCCATTGCCTGTACATGTAATGGGAAGTGAACAGCAACAACGTTTATTGTCTCTTAGCCTCAAGTTCAACAGGTCGTACAAGATTTATCAAATACAGATTTTTATTCATCATTCTTCTGTACGAGTGGTTTTAACATTCCTCTTCCTTCCTGAGCTTTATACTTTTGCCATCAAGCTCTTTCATCTTCTAGATGGTTATTGTAGCAATAGCAACTTCAAGGACACCCAGCTATACAGTTTGCATAAAATCCCTGTTACACCTCTCTGGACATTCCACTTAGCCCTTGAAGATGTTAGTTCTGCTTTTCTTTGAGTGAATGCTTCGTTTGTGAGTGCTTCCTGATTACAGCACCAGGCGGCTAGGTGTCCAGGAAGGGCAACAGCGTTGCAGCTGACCATGAACAACATGAGCCTTCAAGCCCTCGGGTCAGATTCCTCCCATATGGTTTTCTTCTCTATCTTTCTGTGATCAGAGAGGCATTCTACTTTGCCTCAAAAGGACTTTCTGAGCCAGATGTTCAACTCACATTGTGTTTTGTGACTTTGGAAGGAAATCTGAGCACCTGGACAAATGCTGGGAGAAAGGGAGTACTTAAAGAATAATAACAAAATGCCCAGCTTCCACAGTCTATGGTAAGCAGCCAGGCACCAGTGTGGGATGAGTCTTCCATTGTTAGATCGAACAAAGCAGGAAAAACTTGCTTTGTTTTTATCACTAATGAGATGTTTCTATACAGCTGGAGTTGTTTCAAAGATTTCAAAGAAACCACACTTTATGAAAAATGCTGTATCACATGCAATATCTGTACTGATTTTAAAAACAAGCAAAATTCTATTATCTTAAAGACACTGAAATCCATTCTGAATACTCATCTGAAAACTCTTCTAATTTAGGAGTGACTCAGTCCGGATGAAGTCCTAGCATCTGCATAGTTCAATCTGACTGTTCTGTAAATATCAACAAATGCCCTGGTCCCCATTAGCAGGCAGGTAAAATTTGAAGTAGGTGAAGCATTATGTCCGCTCTGAAGTCTTCTTTTCCCTTGTCATCTGTAACTCTATCCATTAAAAATTGAGTTCAGAAAAAACTTTCCTACTAAAGGAGCAGGGACTGATTGGATAGTTAAGAGTTCTGCAGTTTGCCCATTTTAACTGGATGCAAAGAGGTAAATCTCCAAAAGAATGCAGGACATCAGAGGAGGAAGCAGAGGACAGTGATCCTCAATCACCAGCCACCGCGAAGCCACGTGGATGGGGCTCTATCCACCAGCACCATCCGCGTGTACGTGTGGGCGTGGCAGGTGGTAACAGTGGGCGGCAGCTGTAACTGTCATATATGCTAGCTTTAAAAGAACTGTGTTTCTCAGTCCTTCTGGGGCAGGACACCAAGTTTATGTTTGATTCAGATATTTTAGAATCAAGAAGAATGGAGTTGAAGATTTCCCAGCTCTGCCTCCTATTTCAAGGTTGCATCTGCATATGTACATGTCATAAGGTAGCAAGTCTGGCTCATTTGTTTCTCCCTTTGAATGGAAAATAATATCTGTCCGTGGATGACAGAGAATGGTGCCAAGAGACAATGGGTGGAGCCAGATAGGTTATGGTTACAAACACAGTCTCTAGAGCTGGACTGCCTAGGGTCAAATCTGACTCCTCTGGTAGTAGCTTTGTGGCCATAAGCAAGATAATCAACTTCTCTGTGCTTTAGTTTCTTTGCCTATAAAATGGAGGAAATACTAGTACTGGCCTCAAATGATTGTTGTGAGTTATTTATATGAAGTATTTAGAACATTGCCTGGCACATAAGAAGTGTTGTATGTGTCAATAATAGTAGTTGTTTTAAAACATTGTTATTAGTGGAACCTCTTAGATGTCAGAGTCCAACATTTAAATCATTCTTCCTGTAAGATTCCAAAAGCTCCAGCCCCCTGTCTCTGCTGCTGGACTCCCCTGGCAATACCTCCACCCTGCAGGAGCCCAGCTGCCCCACTCCTGATGCTGGAGCCAGCAATCCGGGCTACTAGGAGCTCTCCCAAGAAAATATCACAGGGCAGCAGATCTGTGTCACCATGCACTTATGGCCACCAATCTCTCTCAAAGAGTTCCTAACGCTGAAAGGGTCAGGTCAGCTTTCCGACCCACCTGACTCCTCATGGCTCAGTTATCCAGACTCGCTTGATAGCTCGCAGCTTAATGGAAACTCTCCCCCGTCGTTCACAATAGACATCTGGTGCCAGCCACAATGGCCGGTGGTCAGACTGACTTTCCTGCACCTAAGAACAGCCCGGCCCTTTACCTAACCCCTTGTCCTGACCCACATCCTGAAACCCTGAGGCAATAGTCAAGAAGAACAAGAAACTAACCCCTCCCTCATCCCCCACGACCCTGCACTTTTTCTTTTAAAAACCCCATTCTTGCCTGCCTCTGGCACTGCAGTCTGCCCAAACTCAGCCCACCTGTAGTGCAGCGTCAAATAAAGGCACTTGGATCAGATTATTTGGCTCCTCCCACCTCTCTCTAGCATGCATTTCTAATAAACATCACCCAGAAATTCGACTTCTCTTCTTTATTCTCCGCGAGAACTATGTCAAACCTTGTGCAGTCTCTTCCAGTCTCCAGCTCCCCATCTTCTTCCCTCATGCTCGGCTGATAATTGTGCTTCTCATTTCACAGGAAAAGGGATGTGGGAACGAGATTCCGGACTCTCCCTGCCGCTCCACAAACCCACCGGCGTCTTGTACACTGGGAGAAACACCCTTTTGGGATTGAACATGCCTTTCGGTGTTTCCCCATCTATCATTCTTTTTTCTCACCTATCATTCTTTTTTCTCATGTTTTTGGTGTGTCTTTTCCTACTGCTTCCTTCTCCTGTCCACATCTAGATGAGCTCACGTCTCTTCACAGGCACACTCACTCCTGTGCTTAATTCCATGACACCTTTCAGCCAAGGCCCAGGCAACCTCACCCTTCTTATCCACATGCACATTTTTAAAAGAATCATCTACATTTTCTGTTTCCATTTGTTCACCAAAAAAAACCCAAAACATATGCTTTATCTTTGGTTGTCCAGGCCACAAAAGCTTCTGTTGCCTAAGTTCCCAATGTCCTACCCATTGTGAAATTTCAAGGATATTTTTCAGTTGTTGCCTTGGTCTCTTTTTTCAGAAATTCTCTTCTCCTGCTCACTGGCTCCCATTCTCTGATTCTTCTTTGACCTCTCTGACTGCTTCTTTTCCCGTGTCTTTACAATCTCTCCCTTTCTACTCATTTCTTGAGTACCCGTAGTCTCAAGGGATCTTCTCTTTGTTGTCTGATCTCTTTCATCTTACACTCTGTGGACGGTGTCCTCCCCTGCTCCCTGCTGCATGTAGATGGCACCCAAAGCTGCCTCCCTAGTGCAGACTCCGTCTTAAGTTTACAGCCCATATATCCAATTGCCTCCTAGACATCTCTATTTGAATGTCTCTCTGACACCATATATTTAACTTGCCAAAACATAACAAATCAACTTTTGTCTAAATCTACCTCTTTTTTTAACCAAAATTTATTATCTCAGCAAATGACCCTATCATTCAGTCAGTGTCCAAACCAGAAATTTGGGGAGGTGACCTCCATTTCCTTCATTCTCTATTTATAAATTACATTTTATCTTCCTTCTACTTCCAAAATGTTTCTTGATTCCATTCCCTTCTCTCAGTCCACTTCTTTCTGCTTTACTTGACCTTTCTTTCTTACCTGAGTTACAGCACTGCCTCATGCTTGGTCTTCCTTTCTATGTCCCAAACTATAACCTTGAATGATCTTTAAATATGCAAATCCAATTATGGGACTCTTGCTTAAAATCCTGCATTAATTTTCCATTACCTTTAGGACTCGGGCCAACTCCTGTGCAGGTCTCTGTTTGGGGCCCTCCAGGCTCTGGCCCCTGCCAGACTCCCAGCCTCCTCTCATCACTTTCCCCTTGAACTCTGCCACGCAGGTCTCCAGACTGTCTTGGGCTTTGCAGAGATGCCTCGTTCATGCTCACTCTCTTCTACCCTCTGAATTTTTTTCTGACAAATATTTTTTATTCTTTAGATGTGTAACCACTAGACTATTAAGTTGTTTTTTTTTTTTGAGGATGGGGACCATTTTTCCCTCTCACATCTGCACCAACTTTTAGCATAGCACCAGACATATAGGAGGTACTCAAATATTTATTGAATGAGAAATGAATAAACAAACTTAAGAATTCTGGTGCCTCGTCTTTTCAATTGTGTCTGATATCTCACATCGTATCAGGAGCCACATCCATTTTCCTATGCCTGTTTCAAAATACTGTTTCTCTACCTGCAACTTTTCACACTTTTTATTTTATTTTATTAAAAATTTTCAATCCTCCTTGTCACCCAGAATTTGTAAAATTACCAGTTTATGGATCAAATATGGCAGATAAATTTTGTTTGGTCTTCACAATATTTTATAACTTGAATTAGTTGCCAACATTTAAAATTATGGAGGTTTTACATAATAATTCAGGTGGAAGAAATATATAATAACTCAGAGGTTTTCTTGCGACCAAAATGAGAAAAAAATCAAAGCTCTCACTACAGTCTACCAGCATTCCCACGTGGCCGTAACCAGGTGGATGTTGGATAACAGTTGCTCTCTTTAAAAGGCAGATCATTTCCAGTTTATCTTAGGCAAATCAGGCCCAACTCAAAACTCGTTTCCTTTGTAACACCAGTAGTTCCTGTAGGCATGGAGTTTGCAACACCTGGTGCGGATTTGCTCCCAACAATAGGTTCCTCAGGCGAGAAATTGAATCTCAGTCTTGTCTGTGGAGTTCCCAGACTTGCACAGGAATGCCTGGGATTTCTGTGCTGGAGTGACTCCCAGAGATTGGGGGTGACACGTCATTGCTGCCCTCCCCAGTGTGGGTTCTCTGCTGCTTACGTGCCCTGCTGCCGTGCTGTGGGTGACAGAGATGGGCCTCACAGGGTCCTCTCCACGGACTAAAGACTCAGTGACAGAGACCCTAGCCCCAGCACTGGTATTTCCAGTTTCCACAAGCACGCCACAGCCATGGCACCATCCAGAACCCCCTCCCTGCCCAGTCCTGTGTGTACTGAGGGCACATCTTCGCCGCTCTCGAGAAACTCCAAACTACTGTCCCCTTTCAGTGATGGGGAAGCTGCCTCCGGGGGATAAACCAGGTCCCCACATTAACTCAGAACCCCAGTCCCAGCTCTCTGGCACAATCTGATGGAACACCTTTCATTTGTGCCGGGAACAGGATAGATGTTTACTCGCTTGTGGAAGATCCAGAAGGGAAATCCAAACCTTTTGGAGACATAAATCTGGCACCGTGCTGGTCTCTACTTTCTTCTTCCCTGGTGAACTTATTGTAACAAAAAAGTTAGAAAATCAGACACCCATTAGCACTTTTCTCAGCGTCTCACCCTGTTGTATTTGTTATTTCAGTGTCCGTGTGCTATCTTCCCCACAGGAGTGTACATTTCTCAAGGACCAGGCTGCCGTCATTCATCATTTTCATCCCCAATATTTAGTAGGGGTTCTGCCATATACTATTTGCTCAATAAATATTATTTCAATAAATGAACGAATTATGGGCCAGTATTCTGAATCCCTTACATCAACATTTAACAGAACATGACCTCTCATGCAGTGCTTTTCAAAGACCACTTTTCAAAAATAGCACAGCTCTGTAGGAATCTGGGGATCTACAGAGACTAGCAGTTCAATTTATCTCATTTGAGGTAACCCAGCCCCCCTTCAAACTTTTACCAGTGATAACTAGAGATTCCGTTTCTGAGTAATTATTTCTTTTGCAGTGAGTCAAGGTCAGGGTATTTTCAAAGCTATCATCCTGGTCTAGCCACCCTGATTTCCATCATTTAAGATTATCCTGGAAGTGGTGACTGCACATTTCTCACTCAGTGGGTAAAATTCATTTGATAGTCTAGACATTCTTTGTTTGCTCTGGATGAAAGTTCACATTTCTCTGTCTCACAAGTTACATGGACAGGTAAATTAAAACAAGTTTTGCACTGTGATTTCCCATTAATCATGATTATCAATTCATGAATTCCTGATAAGCCTGTTTGGTTAAATGTGATCTTTCACCTCCATGTTTAGCAGTTGAATTAAGGATAATTACATGCATTATGCCACTTGTGACAGTATTTGAGCTGATTAGCTCAGAGAGGACTGATTAGGTGAAGGTTATAGTAGTATAAAAGTGTGCATTAGAATAGTCTATGTAGATGAGCTTGTGGCGATATTGCATATGACACGAAACTAAAAGAACAGATTTTTATTCAAATTAGAGATTCTCTTAATTATACGCCACAAGCCTCAGGGTGCATGACAGTCCCTGAAAGACTATGTAAATTCAGCCTCACATTTTTATCAGCTACCCATCATGACGCGCCTGCTCTCTCTGCTGAAGCAAAAAAGAGAAGGCCTACATAGAAAGTTCTGGCAGGTGGGATAAAAATGCACCACGCAGGACACAGAACAAAGCACTCGCATGTATGCATCCCCATAACAAGGCATGCACCGCCGCCTTGCAGTCCATCTGCTGCCAAGCCCTAGGAGATGCCGCTTGTTTTGATAAGGGTCTTACAGAGACCCCCAGACTGTCCCACAGCACATAAAGCTTCTTGTCTTATCTTCAGGCAACCCCCCCCCCCATTCCCACGCGCTTTCCTTCTTACTAGCTTTTGATGTGTGATGATATCTCACTCAGCTTTGGTGTCCCAGTTTGCTTTATATTTTTCTTTGTGATTTGTTCATCACCGATAATTGGATCATAATTGTTTCTGGCAGCCTCTGTGTGCGTATTCTGCTTGGTTTCTGTATGTCGCAATTACCTGATATAATCTAGGCTTCTAATTTTGCTAGAGAGCATAAAGCATCCATAGTAGCTACTCTGAAAAGTAATAAAATAAACACAACTGTACCCTACCATACTTCCTCTTGACAAACCTTCCATTTAGCAGCATATTTTAACACATCTCTTCTTTAGCACTTTCAGCAGCGGAGATAAAGCAAAACAGCGATGTTCCGGTGTGATGGTGACTGGGGACCTTTGAATGATCTCAGCCTAGACAACTCAGGACATTTATAGAGGATGTTATAGGAAAATGTGATTTTTCTTGGAAAACCATTGTGTGGAGAACTTTTAGCAAAAAGTGACCAAATCGTACAGAAAGGTGGCCTGATAAAAATACTAAGTAACCATTTTTGTTGTTTGTTTATTTTACCACAGATAGATATTTTAAGTTGTTTTTTTTCTAAGAACAAACATTTTCTAATTCATATCTTTTCATACTCTAAAACTGAAAGCATTATAAATATATGCAGCTTAATAAAAACATCTGGGACACAGGTCAAAAAATGTAGTGATTGTGACTTTCAAAGGAGATTGATTTTTCTACAGGGATCATATATGGGCTAAGGATATAGCCTCGATCAAGAGGTGTATGAACTAGGTCAGCCCAACACTTGGTTTTGCTCACATTATAGTGGAATTACCCACTCAGTGCAACACCCTGTGACCTCGGCTTTTCCATCTATAAAATAACAATGAAACTTACTACATGTATAAGGTAGGATAATATCCCTCTGCAAATGTCCACAACCTAACCCCAGGAACCTATGGATACATCACCTTATGTAACAAAAGGGACTTTGCGGTAGTGATTAAGGGTACAGACCCTGGAGATGGGAAAGGCACCCTGAATTACTTGGTGGGCCCAGTGTAATCACAGGAGTCCTTGGAGGGAGGGAAACTTTCCTGGGTGGGTTAGAGAGAAAAGATGTCAGAAGAAGGAAGGATGTGGAGCGTGAGAGGGACTCCGCCCACTACTTGTTAACTCGGAAGACGGAGGAAAGGGGCTACAAGCTGGGAAATGTGGGTGGCCTGTGGAAGTTGGGAATGACCCTCGTCTGACAGCCAGCAAGAAGATGGTCCTCATTTCTGAGGCCCCATTGCTGAGTTCTCCCCATAACGCAAATAGCAGGGAGAGAAATTCTCCTCCAGAGCCTCTAGAAAGGACTGCAGCCTTCTCACACCTTGATTTCAGCCCAGTGAAACCCGTGATAAATGTCTGAACTATAGGGCTGTAAGACAAATACATCTTGTTATAAACCACTAAATGTGTGGTACTTGTTACAGCATTTAACAATAATAAGGAACTGACACACCATGTGATGGGCAAACAACATTAATATGGGGGATTAGGAAGGCCTCGCCTTTTCATATTTTTCTTCCCCATGCTGTTTCCCAAAGATGGAGTATTCTAGGGTTGCCCATGCAGCTACCCCTTACCTTTCTGAACAGCACCCTAGGGTAGTTTGGTTTTTCGGAACTTTGTAAGGAGGAAGTGAGTGAGAGTGGACAGAGGGAGGGTTAGAAGGGGCCCCAGAACAAGACAGTTCTTGTTCAAAAGGCGCTAAATTCACCTCGAGGGTTGGTAGGTTAGGTGGCTGGGGGCCAGTGTGGAAAAGTGGAGGGAAGGGTGGCCGTCTAGGGGGTGGCAGGGCCCAGGCCTCAGAGGCCAAAAACGAGAGGGGTGGGAGGGAAACCGAGAGAGAGAGGATTTTTCTGGGGTCGTATTCGTATCTCGGACTATGTTTTTCAGAAACATGGGTAAAGATGGAAATTCTTATTTAGATTCCACTTGCTCAAAAACAACTCCATTCTGGATTGAGCCAAAGGCCAGTGACCAACCTGTTACATGGACACAGGAAGTAACTAAAACGAAAATGAACTAAATGTTCATACGAAAGAAGATATCTAAGATCTAGATTAAACTGGCACTTTCTGGTAATTTTTTTGATATATTTCAATAGATAAATAGGTAGGTAGATAGATAGATAGATAGATAGATGAGGTTAATCAAGACCACATTACTATAAGGTTCTTTTTCTATGCCAGTAGCTAAATCGCCATGGATGGAACATTTGTGCTTCAGCAACTAAAACTCCAGCTTGACTGTAGGTGGTGGGCGCACAGTGCAATATTCAGATCAGTATTTCAGAAATGTACCTAGAAACCTCTGTGATCCAATTAAGCAATGTCACCTAAATAAACTTAAACATTTTTAAAAAATAAAGATAAAATGATGTTTTCTCCCCATTGAACAGGGTTATGGTTAGACCTGGTTAGACCATTCAAATGTCAGCTCCTCCTCTTACGCTCTGTGTGGCTTTATTGATGAAGTTAATCTTTCTGAGTCACAGTCACCTTGCTTCTAAAATGGAGACGATAATATTTGTCTTTCAACGTTATTGTGAAAATAGGATACAACATTTGAAAACTGCCTAGCAGATTTCTTGGTACATGGTAATACGCATGTCATATGCAGTAGCTACTGTTACGATTGGGAGACTGGAGGATATTATTGCAATAATTTCAGCGGGGATATGAACGAGGACAAGTGGATGACAGTTGGTAAGACCCAATAGCAATTTCCTTTGGAATTGTTGACATAAATAAATGCAAGTGCCCTTTATTGTACATTTTCCAACAACTCTAGTTAATTGTGGTTTCATTTCTGAAACTCTGCTCTCAATTCCTGGACTTGCACAAGTGAAAATTATATAGCATAAAATTTAGAGTAAATGAAAGCAATATAGAATCCCAGTATTTGCTTCTCAGCGTGTTACAACCTTAACTAACAGAATGCCCTTGGCTTATAATCAAACTTTCTTTCCTTGATTTCCTCCCTATTTATGAGAATTCAGATTAAAGCCTTGGCTGTAACACAGACCTTGGTCAAAATTGAGAAGTGTTAAATTTGATATTTGTCCATTTTTTTTCTCTCTAGTGTAGTACTCAATCAACTGCCCAAGGCCTGTCTCCCAGCTGCAGTCTACGGAGGGGGTGTCTGCTGCCACCACTGTGTTCCACCCACAAGTCTTCTCTTTCAGAGCCTGGGGAGCTCAGCAGCTGAGGTCTGTTTAACAAGACCGTTTCCTTTGAATATCGCTTGAACAGACACTGTCTACTTTTAAGTTGCTCTCCCTTGTTCTTTGTTACGTGACACACTAGTTATAGCCACAGTAATGCTATGTAGCAAACAACTTCAAACCCTCTACATCTTACAACAAAAATGATTATTTTCACACTCACATGAGTCTGCAAGTAGACTGCAGTTCAGTTGCTCCAAGCTGGGGAGCTCCGTCTGAGCTGCAGGTCTGCTGTGCTCACCCCCAGGCTGTGGGTTGACTCTGGGTCTGCTCCCTCCACACCTCATCCTCCTTGGACTAGTGAATACACGGGGGATGTTCTTCTCATGGTGAAGAATTGGTGCACAGATTGAACCACACAAGTACACTTAAAGTCTCTGTTCACAAACATGTCACTAACAGAAGCAAGTCACATGGCCAAGCCCGACATCAGTGGGATGAAGAAGAGAATTCCACTCCTCATCGGGGGAGCACTGCGAAGTTACACAGCAAAGGTATGAGTGGGTTAGGTGAAGTCACTTGAAACTGCTGATATTTAACCATTTTTCACTTAACCCAAAATGACCACTATATGTAGTTTGACCAAGGATATGAAAAATTGGAAGAAATAATCCAATCAACCACAGGTAGCTAATCGATAGACTTTTCTCATTAACATACTGACCTTCAGAATTGATACCCTCTCTCATTAAATATGTTACAACCTTAATATGTTCAACTGGATTGTAGTATGTTTACTTGAGAACTTTTTAATCTCCCTTTTTATTTATTTTTATAACCTAGAGGTTTTTAAAATATTCATAAAGTTGTACAACCATCAACAATTCTAATTTCAGAACAACGTCATCACCTCCCAATGAAACCCGGTAGAAATTAGCTATCACTCTACATTTCCCTTCCCCCTCCATTCCCAGAAACCACCAGTCTCTTTCTGTGTGTATGGACTTGCCTCTTCTGGACATTTCGTGCCAATGGAATCATACAGTTTGTGACCTTCTGTGACAGGTTTCTTTCACTTAGCATAAAGTTTTCAAAGTTCATTCATGTGGCAGTGTGATCAGCACTTACTTCTTTGTAGTTAAATAATATCCCATGGTATGCATATGCTATATTTTGTTTATTCACTTATCAATTGATGGGTGTTTGGGATGATTCCATTCTTTTGGCTATTCTGAATTATGCTGCCATAAACCTTTATGTACATATTTTTGTATGTACGAGTGTTTTCAATGTTCTTGCATATATACATGGTGGAATTGCTGGATCCTATGGTAAATCTATGTTTAACATCTTGAAAAACTGACAAACTGTTTTCCAAAGTGACTGTACCATTTTAAAATCCCACTGGCAATATATGGGTTCCAATTTCTCCACATCCTTACTAACACTTGTTATTGTCTGTCTTTTTAATTTTAGCCATCCTACTGGGTGTGAAGTAGTAGTATCTCATTGTGGTTTTAACTCACATTTCCCTAATGACTAATGATATTGAAGCATCTTTTTATGTAGTTATTGGCCATTTGTATATCTTCTTTGAAGAAATGTCTACTTAAGTCTTTTGTCTATTTCTTTTTCTTTTTTTAAATTTTTAAATATATTTTATGTTATGCTATTACAGTTGTCCCATTTTTTCTCCCCTTTATTCCCCTTTGCCCGATACCCCCTCCCACCATCACTCCCCCACCTTAGTTCATGTCCATGGGTCATACATATAAGTTCTTTGGCTTCTTCATTTCTCATACTATTCTTGACCTCCCCTTGTTTATTTTGTACCTACCATTTATGCTTCTTATCCCTTCTACCTTCCCCCCATTGTCTCCCTTCCCTCTCCCTGCTGATAACCCTCCATGTGATCTCTATTTCTGTGAATCTGTTCCTGTTCTAGTTGTTTGTGTAGTTTTTTTTTAGGTTCAGTTGTTGACAATTGTGAGTTTGTTGTCTTCTTCTTCTTAGATAAGTCCCTTTAACATTTCATATAATAAGGGCTTGGTGATGATGAACTCCTTTAACTTGACCTTATCTGGGAAGCACTTTATCTACCCTTCCTTTCTAAGTGATAGCTTTGCTGGATAGAGTAATCTTGGATGTAGGTCCTTGCCTTTCATGACTTGGAATACTTCTTTCCAGCCCCTTCTTGCCTACAAGATTTCTTTTGAGAAATCAGCTGCTAGTCTTATGGGAACTCCTTTGTAGGTAACTTTCTCCTTTTCTCTTGCTGCTTTTAAGATTTTTCCTCCTGGCTGATGTAGCTCAGTGGATTGAGTGCAGGCTGCAAGCCAAAGCATCACAGGTTTGATTCCCAGTCAGGGCCCATGCCTGGGTTGCAGGCCACAGCTCCCAGCACCCGCACATTGATGTTCCTCTCTCTCTCTCTTTCTCCTTCCCTTCCCTCTCTAAAAATAAATAAATAAATCTTAAAAAAAAAGATTCTTTCCTTCTCTTTAACCTTGGGTAATGTAATTATGATGTGCCTTGGTGTGTCCCTCCTTGAGTACAACTTCCTTGGGACTCTAGTGGTTCCTGGACTTCCTGGAAGTCTATTTCCTTTGCCAGATTGGGGAAGTTCTCCTTCATTATTTGTTTCAGTAAGTTTTCAATATCTTGCTGTTCCTCTTCTCCTTCTGGCACTCCTATGATTCAGATGTTGGAAAGTTTAAAGTTGTCCCAGAGGTTCCTAAGCCTCTCCTCATTTTCTTGAGTTCTTATTTCTTCATTCTATTCTGATTGAATATTTATTTCTTCCTTCTGCTCCAAACCATTGACTTGAGTCCTGGTTTACTTCCTGTCACTGTTGGTTCCCTGTACATTTTCCTTCATTTCATTCTTTATAGTCTTCATTTTTTTCTCTATTTTGTGACCATACTCAACCATTTCTGTGAGCATCCTGATTACCAGTGTTTTGAACTCTGCATCTGAGAGGTTGTCTAGCTCTTCATCACTTAGTTGTATTTTTTCTGGAGCTTTGATCTGTTCTTTCATTTGGATCATATTTTTTGTCTTGATGCACCTGTTATGTTGTGGTGCTATATGTGGGGGAGGGGTGTAAGAGGGAACAATGTCACTTGCTTAACTCTTGTCTGGCTTTCAGTCACTTCTTCTGCTACCCAGAAGAAAACTGGGCCCTTCTGGTGCTGATTCCAGGGTGGGCGGGTTTGTATACACTTTAGCACCCTGTGGGTCTCTCCAACAAACTCTCCTGTGAGGCTGCAAGTTTCTCCTGCTGCCTCAACCCCCACAGGTGTTTTCAATCAGAATTTTTGAGGCTTTATTTCCCTGCTCTGGAACCCTGGGTTGCGCAGTCTGTCCCACTCCCCAGTTGTTCCTCCTGGTTTATCTGTATGCAAATGTGGGACTGCCCGCTCTGCCAGCCACCATCTTGCTGCAAGTCCTATCCACCCTGGCTGCCCATCTCCACCCCTCCTCCTGGGCTGGATGAATGTTTCTTTTTTAATATTACTTGGTTTCTTGGGTGTCAGACTTCTATACAGTTTGATTTTCTGGCAGTTCTGGTTCTTTTTTTGTTTTTAAATTTGTTGGCTGTTTGAGGAGGTACGTCTCCTCCATCTTGGCTGCATGTCTCTTTCTATTTTCAATTGGGTTATTTATTTTTGTTATTGTCGAGTGGTAGGAGCTGGATACTAGATCCTTATTAAATATGTAACTTGCAATTTTTTCTCTTATTCTGTAAGCTTGTTTTTGACTTTTTTGATAGAGTTCTTTGATGCACAAAATTATAAAATTTTAACGAAGTCCAAATCATTTAATTTTGTTTTGTTGCTGTGCTTTTGTTGTCTATACTGAATCCAAAGTCATGAAGATTTCCACCTGTTATTCTGCTGAAAGTTTTAGTTTTGACCCTTACACTTAAGTCTATGATCTATTTTGAGTAATTTTTTGTATATGTTGTGAGATAGGGTTCCAACTTCATTCTTTTGCATGTGGATATCCAATTGTCCCAACACCATTTGTTGAAAAAAATCATTCTTTTTTTCTATTGAATTGTCTTGGTACCTTTGTTACAAATTAATTGACTGTAAACATAACACTTTATTCCTGAACTCTCAATTCTGTTCCATTGACCTATATGTTTATTGTTATGACAATGCCATACTATTTTGATTACTGTAGCTTTATAGGAAGTTTTGAGCTCAGGAAGTATAAGTCTTTCAATGTTAGTCTGTTTTATCAAGGTCATTTTTGCTGTTCTGGATCTCTTTCATTTTCTATCTTAGTTTTAGAATCAGTTTATTAATTTCTGCCAAAAAACAACAAAAAGGTAACTGGGATTTTTATAAGGACTGCATTGACACTGAAGATCAGTTTGGGGAATATTGCCATTTTAGGAATATTATGTCTTCTGATTGCTGAACATAGGATATATTTTCATATATTTATGTCTTTAATTTCTTTCAATAATGTTTCTTAGTCTCAGTTACAAGCTTTGCACTGTTTTGTTAAATTTATTCCTAAGTATTTTATTCTTTTTGATGCTATTATAAGTAGAACTGTTTTCTCAATTTCATTTTTGTTTATTTATTGCTATTGTATAGAAATACAGTTGAATTTTCTGTATATTGATCTTGTATACTACCACTTTGCTAATCATTTACTAGCTCCAATAGGTTTGTATGTGTGTGTGAATTACTTAGCATTTTCTACCTGTGAGAAATATCTTTACATCTTCTTTTCTAATCTAAAATGTTTTAATTTTTTTCTGAGTTATTGCCCTGTCCAGAGCCTCTGATACAATGTAAAGTAAGAGTAGAAAGATTGGGCATCATTATTTTGTTTTTAGGGAAAAAGCTTTCAGTCTTTCATGTTAATTATGCAGTTAGCTTTGGTTCATAGATGACCTTGATAATTTGAGGAAGTTTCTAATTCTAGTTTGTTGAGTGTTTTGTTCATGAAGGATTTTTGGATCTCTTTAAGGTTATTTTACATATTCAAATGAGTAATCAGTGTTAGAGTTAAGTTCTTGATGAAAGATCTTCTCCTTTTTAATCTTAATATTGGGGGTATCTCTCTTGCCTGAAATAGCTTTTATATTTATCATACTTAAAATACTCCATTCGAAAATATACCTACGAGTTCTGTTTTTTTAATTTTTAAAAGATATTCAGGTTAAGATGATTGTACACAGATTAAAAATTTAATTGCCTATGAACCAGTCTCCTCATGGCAAGCCATATTAATAATTCTTTCCATCAAAAGCCCCTGAGTTGCAACCAGACTCCTACTCTGCAGTTTTCCCATTTTAATTAACTTTCTTTAAATCTAATATTAACTGAAGAAGTGTTAAATGAGTTCATTATTAGTCCAATACTCAACATCTTTTCCGCTCAATAATCGAAAGAAGAAATTTTAATTTTTTTTCTAAAAAATAGTTTAGAAAAACAACCAAAATCCATACATTTTGTATTTTACATGTTTTGACTGAATCTGAATTCCAATTGTGAAATGAGAAAAAAGGCTTTTATAAACCTTCACCTCACCCTCTTTCATCTTCTAATCTTGCATCTGCTGTCTAACTTGTGTTCTCTTTGTGCTCTGTTCTTAGTCCAAGTGTTTCATAGACAGAATTTGTCTCCCAGCTCTTAATCCCCACTGATGGAAAATGTACTCACTATGATTGAGAAAACAACCAGGACAGCAAACATCTTACTGCAGTGGATTTTGACATTGTGGGTTGTAGACACTTTAAAGAAAATGAAGATTGCAATGGATCCTCTCCCCAGAAAAATGCATATATGCACAGGTAAATAAAATGCCATATGCAATTTTAGAAAGTCCTCAAATGTGTACATAGAGTGTGCAAATCCAGTAAGTCTTTGAGCCTGTACATGCTGTTAAATAAGCAGGTGTATTAGCAAAATTCCAAAAAATTCCAAAGAAGTAGGATACATGAGTCTTTTTTCAGTTAGGTGTCATTTTTATGTCCAGTTTAGCCTCCTATGTTCCAGGCTACTTATCACTCTGGACATCTCTGATGCTTCAGAGACTTCAGTCTCCAGCAGGCAGATTCCAGAAACGATCCTGATTCATAGTGCAGCAGACAAGTGGTTAATGCTCTGGCGGGTTGGAGAGAAAAAAAAAACAATACAGACAGGGAAACAATATTTCATTTTGCCTTGGATCTCTTTTTTATTGAATTCCTTGCCCCTTTGTTCCCTTCTCTCCCAGCTAAGAGCTTCCTGTATTGTCTTGAGGATGGGAAAACACAAGATGGGGGAAGGAGGAGGCTAATTTTTCAGCGAGGCTCTTCAATGCCAATGACATGACAGATGGATTTGGAGGTTCACACAATCACTTTTTCCCTAATCATGCTGGCTACCACATGGTGCACAGACACAATTGGAAATGAAGGCTCTTCCAGGAGGGATGTTTTTAAAGTACGTTATCTATGCACACACTATGGAAAGTACAGACAGTTTGCAAAGCTGTGGAGCAGCCTTGCATCCTAGCTCTAGAGCCCCGCTCTACGATGCTGCAGTGCACACACACTCACACCCTCCTTCGACTCGGATTGGTCTTATAAAGATCCTCTCTAAAGGAAAACACATCTTTATCTGAAAGATGCCACTAAGAAAAGAAGACTCATGCCATCCATCAATCTCTGCTAACTGACATCCAGCTCACAGATAGACTTCCCTCTTTTAATTTTTAAATCACCTTATCAAAGCACCGTATTGTTCTCAGCCTCATTTTAGCTGTTCTGAGTTGATTCTATCTACTTGTCTCCTACTTGCTTCTTGAATTCTCTCCTATTGTCTGTGTCTTATAGAAATCATTCCCAGCTTTTGAGACACATGCTTAAAAGAAGGTATTCATTTCTCTTAATAAATATGGAGATTTCCTTGGGAAACTGTTTATGTTGTCTCGGTGAAGCGCAGGCTATCAATCTCCAACTTCGGGTCATTGTGACACGAGAGCAGGGCGCTGGCACTGCACCACAGCAAAAGAGGAGAGTTCAAGTTGAAGCTGCAACAAACAAAACCTCGAGGCAATTCTCTTAGCCTCGGTGCCTGGAGTGCTTCAGAGAATGTCCAGGGAAATAAAATTTTATGGTGGCTCTGCCTTCATAAATCCTGGAGGAAATTAAACAGAAGAATACTTAACTTTCAGTAAAACGTCTCGGCCTCACTTCTGATCCCCGCTGATCCACTTCCCATACTGTTCACTTCAGAATTTTCCAGAACGGGGCTCTGTGGCTTTGATATCAGTCTATCTGGAAGAAAAACAAGGGAGGGGACTATAATTATTCTTTTTTTGTGTGGTATTAGACAGTAAACCCCACACTGCTGGCAAAATGGAGTATTTTTCCTCTGACCTGATAGAGTAACATCTTTCTGACACTTTTGAGTGCAGAGGAAGAGGAAAAGTTATTGGTGCTTTATTTTTTCATCTAAAGCTGTTTTATTTGAGGTAATGCTTTGGTTACTTTTTATGAGCCACATTGTCCTTTCTAATGGAGAAACCAGATATCTATACTACAGTAAAAAAGTCCTCGTGATATTTAGGAAAGCAAGAGAAATGCCAGTGGAGTGGGTGATTCCCACGCATAGCCGGGTTGTGATATTGGGTACAGTCCTGTGAAATTTTGAGCACTCCTATAACACACAAAACAATAATCTGGTGACCTGTATGAAGTAGTACCTCTTTGATGGTGTCAAACTCACTCTCAAGAAGCAGCCATACCGGAAGAATAGTATTTATTGTTTAGAAATTACACTTGATTCAAAAAAGAACTAAGGTGCTCCTAATGCCATGCGTACTATTACATCTCATTTTCTTATATAGGATGTGGAAAAAAACAATTTGCATCTATTAAACTTAAAAGCTTACTTATTCATACCAATTTAATATGTATTGAGCTTCTACTAGGCCATTGTAGATAGGTGCTAAAGAGGATGTAGTAGTTAAAATATATAATCCCTGCTCCCAAGGAACTTAAATTATTATATGTGGTTTTTAATCTTTTTTTTAATTAAAGAGTTTATTTATTTACTTCTAGAGAGGAGAAAGGAGGGAGAAAGTGAGGGAGAGAAACATCAGTGTGCAAGAGATATGTGGATCAGTTGCCTCTCACGTGCCCCTAACTGGGGATCAGGCATGTGCCCTGACTGGGATTCGAACCAGCACCTTCCAGTTTACAGGTCGGCACTAAATCCACTGAGCCACACCAGCCAGGGCAAAATCTTGTATACAGTTTTTAAAGTTAATTAGTCTTTTTAACAGAATCATATACAATCAGACCTCAGTACTTGAACAACTCTGTTCTCCATCAAGTTATTCACAGAAAAAAATGTCTCCATTGTCTAACAAAACTTTGGGTCTCGGTTCCCTACCCGACAATCCTTCATGCTGATACCCATATGATCAATCACTCTCAGGTGACAAGCATCAGGTGACAAGCAAAAGAGATTCGGTTTTCAAACAAATAGCTTCTCGAACAGTTTTTCAGAACGAATTAAGTTTGAGAAACGAGATTCGACTGTGCTTCTTGAAGGCAGGAATCTTCCTTCTTTTTCTTTCATTGTACAGTATACATTACCAAGGGAATGGTTGCTCTATAGATTTTCAATGACTGACTAAATAAATATGTAACCAAACTTGCTCTCTTTAATTTTTTTTCAAAAAATTGTATTGAAAATTTTTAACAAATAACTAGTACTGGCAAGGATGTGGGGAAAAGGAAACTCTCATACATTGTTAGTGGGATTCTAAATTGGTGCAGTCACTATGGAAAACAATGTGGCGATTCTCCAAAAAATTAAAAAATAGAACTACCATAATTCCCAGCAATACCACTTCTGAGTATTTATCTGAAAAAATCAGAAACACTAATTTGAAAATATATATGTATTCCTATGTATGGAAGCAACCTAGGCAACCTAGGTGTTTACTGATAGATGAATAGATTAAGAAGGCATGAGATATATACATACATATATATATATGAATATTACTCAGCAATAAAAAAGAATGAAATCTTGCCATCTGTGACAACATGGATGGACCTAGAAGGTACAAGGCTAAGTGAAATATGTCAGAGAAAGACACTTACATGTGAAAACTGAAAAACACCCCAAAACCACAAATGAATAAATAAAATAGAAATAAGCCTGCAGACACAGACCCCACGCTGATGGTTGTTGAAGGGAAGGCAGGGGCAGGGAGGGAGGGGCAAACAGGAAACAGGACTCGTGGACCTGGACATCAGTGTGGTGATTGCTGGGGGTAGGGAGTATGAGGGGGACAAATGGTCATGTAAAAATATAATAAAAAATAAATTTAAAAAGTTTTTTTTTAAAGTGTGCATAGTTTTCTTTTTTTAAATTTTTATTTATTTATTTATTTTTTAGAGAGGGAAGGGAGGGAGATAGAGAGAGAGAGAGAGAAACATCAATGTGCAGCTGCTGGGAGTCATGGCCTGCAACCCAGTCATGTACCCTGGCTGGGAATCGAACCTGTGACACTTTGGTTCGCAGCCCGAGCTCTATCCACTGAGCTACGCCAGCCAGGGCAAAAAGTTTTTTAAGAGAGAAAAAATCTTTCCCTGTGGGCTCCCCATAGCGTACCCATGCTAGAGTAAATTGCAACCTCGAGCCATTGCCCAGCCTCCTTATCTGTGGGCTCTGAGCACTGAAGGGGCTTGTACAGTGTGAAAAAAAAACTTGTATATAGTTTTAATAATATTTGTGATCAAGTTAATTAAGCAAGTCCTATATTTGCATATTCAAGTTTGTAAATTAAAATTTAAATGTCAATTTTAAGATATATATGTACATCTTTCTCGAAATGAAACCTTGTATTCATCGTGTTCATTGCAATTTGATGCAAGAACCACACAGTAGCTTGCTAGGGAAATGGGCTTCTGTCTGGTTACCTAGTGGTTCTTTCTCTGTTCACAGTCCAAAACTCCAACTGGGGAAAGACTGAACTGTAGCAATAACGATTCCTTCCACTCTTCTCTTTCTGCCTGGTAGTCTCTTCACTTCGTCTGCACAGCGCATACTCCACAGCCTGAATTACACTCTCGGTTCTTGGCATACTTGAATACGCACACTTGAATCTTTAATGAAAAATGTTGAGTGTTCATGTTGCAACGAATGACTTCTTACATCGGGGAGCTACTTGCCAACTGCATCTGCGCCCCAGGAAAGGACTTCCCTCCCGGCAGGACCCATCCTCCCTTCGTCCCGAGGTCCTGAGCACCCCCAAGCAATTCCAGTCTCCCTGCCCTCAGCACAGGGCAGAGAGGAAGTCCTCTGGAAGTTTTATTTTTTTTTCTCTACTCTTTCCAAGAGTCATCCTTGGTGTTTCTGTAATTCAACACTGGCAGTTGTGCTGTGTTCACCGGGATATGCCAGGGTGAAAACTCCAGCAGCTGAAATCAGAAATTTGAAATCAGATTTCCCCGGTATCCTCTGGCTGCCGGGGGTGTGTTAACATTATGTTCATTACACAATGACTTGCTGGCCACTTTGAAAACATTTACCAAGCACCTAGTTCAATGCCTGGCATTGACCTGCAGATTTTGATACACTATGTCCCATTTAATTCTTATTTCAACCCAGGGATGCAACTATTATAATATCCCTATTTCATAGGTGGGAATGAGGGGACTGAGTCCCAGGGAAATTAAATGATTTGACCATATTATCACTTAAATTCAGGCCTCCAGAGCCATTTAAAAAATATAGCTCAACTTCCTCCCCCATTTATAATCTAAGAAAAAGTTGAGCCTGAAATGTGGAAAATCAGTCAACTACACGCCGCATTTGAATCTATAATAGGAAGTAAGCCAGGGTTGCACTTTTCCCTCAAATTTTCTAAACAATATCAAAAAACTCATTTATTTCAGCCTGAAATAAATTATATTGTAACATAACGTTTCAGCATTTTCCATTAAAACCAAGAAATTATCACAATCCAAGTAAACTGAAGAACACTATAATTGTTCATGTTTCAGAAATGTCATTGGATATGTTAGCAAAGAGGCTTGTTATTCTACATGCCATAAATATTATTGCTTGAGTGGGTAAAATGCACGGTTTTTAAATTCCTAATCAGTTTCCAAGCACTCATATAGGCACTTTATAATTGCAGTTTCACTCGGTAGTTGGGTTGTTCCTTCAGTTATCAAAGAAACCAGCCCAGTTGTGTTTCTTCAGGGACTTACCACCACCTTCCTGAGCTCCAGCGCTCCCGATTTTTGCATGTCTATCCACATACTGTATGTACATGTCCCTGGCTTCCTATTTCCAGGAAGGGGCTTCCCCTAAGTGACACTTCTGCTCTCTCCCCTGAGCCCCTTCTCACTTTTCCACACGGGAGGAGGGGTGGTTATGTGATCGATTGCATCTGCAATGAATAGAAGCTACTATCACACAGCAAACACTGGAGGGCCCTTTCTCTCTCTGCCACAGAGGGACGCAGCAGTTTCTCATGCATGGTCAGCTCTGCAGGCCCAGTGCTCCCTTCAGCTTGGCCACCAAATTAAAGTCATGTCCTCCAATTGGTTTTAACTGTAATGATGAAGCTAACATTTGAATCATCATGTTTTTGTCTTATGTCTTAGCTCTTAGTTGACTGAAATACCAGTACAATGTTATTCATTGTCTCCCAAGCCCCCCCCCCCAAATAACCAATATCTCACCTCTCATATATGCCAAAACCAACCATCAACAAGTTGGAGCACCTGGAAAACTAAAAGCGGAACATGAGATACTCATCGGTTACCTGCTTTATTAAATGCCACAGGGAAACTAAACTGAGTGGAGAAGGTCACGATAGCCCTGCGGTCATCCGTCTCTTTGTCTCATTCACGGAGTAAGCGTCGTGCAAGGTGATGAGGATGTAAAGCCTGCCTTGTGCACTTAGCTTCTCCATGTGGCACGTCCACTGGGATAGCCAGATTTCTGGATGGACCACTTTAATTCTTTTAAGTACGAAAGTGGAAGCTGCTATGCTTTCTGAAGGCTTAGTTTAGGTTCAGAACTGGCACAGCATCCTTTCTGCCCCAGGCTATTGGTAAAGCACTCAGGTTGAAGGTAAGAGAGCCACACAGGGGCACAAAGACTGGGAGGTGTGGTTCCTTGGGAGCCTCTTTTAGATACTAGTTGCTTTGCACAGACTTTAGATTTTGTGTAGCACAGGCCTGCAATCTCTTGAAACTCTTGGGGTCAGATATTTTTCATGATTCAAATTTTTTAGATTTTTAAGAAGTTAACATAGTGCATGTACTGTATATTATATCACATTCCTGGCAGAGTTTGGGGCAGCACCCCTTAACCAAGCACCTTAATAATTCTGTAATAAAATGTATGGCCCAAGAGGAATAACTATAGATTGTAAATAGCCTCATCAAAGGTCAGATATTATGGCCCTGTGTTTTGAGTTAAAATAACCTTTAAAATATCAAATACATCCCTCCTAGTTGGGGCATTTACCTGCTGTCAGTTAGATCCTCTGGGAAGCAGACATCAAAACAGAGTTAGAAGTGTGAGTGATTTGAGAGGAAATGCCTATTGAAAGGGGAGTGGGAGCTGGAGCAGGTAGGGAGAGCCTTTCAACATGAAGTAGGCTCCACAGCCCTGAAAGAGAGGGAGAGGGAGGGAGGATCAGGTGGAGGAGCCCCAGCTGCAGTGCAGCTCTGAGAAAGTTTGGCCAGTCCAATGAAGGGCTCCATCCAGAGCAGAGACCGCCCTTAGGGGAGCCTGGCATCGGCAGTAATGGCCAGCCCTAGTCTCCCTGCCATCGCAGTCAGAGGTGATCAGCTCCTGGCCAGCCTTGCACAGGTGGTCCCTTGAAGGGAGATCTGAGCCTGTACCTCTGTGGCTGCCACCACCCTCCTTCCTCAGCTTCTACAGACTTAGTTCCTGCAGCTATTAGTTTCCAGTTAACACAGTGCTTTTCAGGAATGTGCCCTCTGTATGACTGGGGGTTCGAATCCCACCCCAGGGCTATCTGAGTAATCCATCAGCCATACTGAATTGTTCCTACCCCATGTTCCAAGCCTATCCAAACAAAAGCAATTTTACAAGTTTCTTTCCATAACTTTCCTGAGATGTCGGAGTGGACAGCAATGCACGGCACAAATCAAGGAGGGGTGTCTCTGAGAAAGAAGGCCCAGAAGCCTGGGTGAGTTGTGGGAATGGGGCAGGTGACACTGCTTGGCAAATGTGGGGAGAATTTCAGATCAGTGAATCCTCCTTGGGGCCTTCAGGACTCTCACGTCTCTCGCTCTTCAGCACACCCCAGCTCTGCACGCACCGAGTGGGGAAGAGGCCATACACAAATGCCAATGCTAGCGCCCCCTAATTGCCCAGCCCTGCACGTGCCTGTGTCTCTGTCGTCAGAATCCCATCTGCATCCTGTCTGCTGCTCTCAGCACTACCCAGCTAACTGGTGCATTTACACAGCAGGAGGCCTGGAGGGAACGAGCCCCGGTCCCGGGTTAGTGACAGAACTGGGACTGACTGCCATCTCAGCTGTCTTCCCGTTTCCCCCTTTCCGCCCTTCTGCTCCTCGTATTAGGAAATTTGCTCCAGGTCAAATTCGTTTCTACCTTAGACCTGAGGTGAGAACGTCGGAGTTGTTACTTTGGCAGTATCTGACAGGTCCAAAGGTAAAAAAAGTTAAAATCACATTTTAAAAAATATTCAAAAGTTCCCTTTATAAAAATGTGCTGGATCATCCAGCCAGACTAGTAGACCTGGCAGGGAAAGGGGGGGTCTTCCAAAGACTTCTTGGGTACTAAGTGTTCCCAAGCTCCCAGCATTTCCTCCCGAATTCCGTGTTCTCTCAATAAGTAGGCTGTTCTGGCAGGTGATTATGAAGTCTTCTAAGGCAGTCAGTCAAGCAGCACGCGGCTAGGACTTGGGAAGGGTGCAAAAGGGGTATCAAAAATAACTCTCACCAAATCTCCGAGTGTGTTTCCTCAGGTGTGAGTAGATAACTGTCCCCTACAAATGGTCAGCCACACAGAGGAGACAAACTTGCGTAAGCGGACTGAGTGCTTTGGTAGAATGTGATAATCCAATAAAACGTATAGCAAAGTTAATCTGACACATGCAGTGGTGTACATAATAGTTATTGTACTACATGGTAATTAGGCATAAATGAAAGCAGTTCCCATAAATGTCTATAATTAGATTTGGAATTCCTCCATGGGTGGAGGAAACGGATGGAGAATCTAGAAAATGCTATTATATGTTTAACATATTACAGAGTTTTTTCTTAAAGAAAAATTACCCTCAGTTAGCTGCTCTGATACCTACTCAGTGACAGAGTTCTGAATTCATCAGTGCGTGGTAGTTTTTTGTCCCTCAGAAGAAAAGGAGGAAGGGGCTGAAATGAACCACAAGGCTCCTTGGAAGCTGAGGATGCAATTCTGCTCTCACAACAGAAAGGTTTCTTTTTAAAGGCCAGGAAAAATATTTTTCCTGGCCTAAAAAAATATGGAAGAAAGTGACTACAATGACTATTATCATTAAACAGTTAAGGCAAATTTCTAGCTTTTATTTTTGGTTAATTAGAGTCTAATTAACTAATCAGACTCTAATAGACTCTGATGAGTGCCAGAGCCAACTGAGTTCTTGACTACGTGAGTGTCGGACCTCTTGGCCACACTCAGGGCCCAAAGCGGGAAGTCCACGTTCTCTTTTTAAAATTCTTTTGCAGCTGGGGCTCAATGTTCATTAAAGAGACGTTTGTTGAGCACCTGCCCTGTGTAGACACAGGCTTGTGGCTGGAGGTAAAGGGTGAATCAAGCAAGGTCCCAGTTCTCAAGTAGCTCACACCCTAGAGGAGAAACGAACCATGAAAAACAGATGGCCAGGACATAACTGTGCAAAGTCACAGCAGAGGTATGAGTGCTGTGGAGACACCGGGCAGAGACTGGAGAGCCTACGCCAAGGTGAGGCAGAGATGGGTCTCCGAGACTGTGTCAGAGTTTCCAATGCAGAAAAGGAAAGAAAGGCCTTCCAGACTGAGGGGGCATGGGGACACGGAGGCTGCCTGGGAGACAAAGAGAAGCCGGTGTGGGAGATGAAGCCGGGCAGCAGCTATGCTGGGAGGGACCCCGGGCACCAGGAAAGGAGTCCGGACTACCCTTCGTAGGCAACAGGAAGCAGCAGGGAGTGGGTCCCATGTCGATGATCCAGAGCTGATGTCCCTGAATTGAGCCCAAGTGCTCAGATCCCGGAACAGGTTTTTCTGTGGGTTCTCGTGAGTGTCCAGCTGCTCCTGGCTCTTCACCCTCTTCACTCCACCTGTTCCTCACCCGGCCTCCTGTGGCCAGCTGGAGGGGGTGGAGGAATGAGTGCAAACAACCTCAATGCTAGTGCCTGGTCTTCCACACCACTGGTTCCCAGGCAAGAACCTCCAGCAGCTGCCACTGCTTCCCAAGGGAGCCCCGACAGTTGTCATATTTGGCATGTGGTGAAGGGAGCTGGTGGAGATTTGCCGTTCCCCTGACTCTGGCTCACCTAGCTCTCTGGCTTCCTAGGAAAAAGGTCAAGTAGACTTAGGCACTGACTTTAAGGAATATTGAGTTCAGAATCAGAGAGAAGTCCCAGCTTAGTAGGACAACCCTGCTTCTCACCTGCACCCTGGATGCCTCGGGTCCTTTTTAGACTAGGCAGAGCCTTCCGCAGTCAGAGATGAAAGGTTGAACACCCCACAGGAGGCTGGGGAGACCATCATACATACAAATGAGTTTCAGTCTCACCAAATCATTTCCCTTAATGTGGAGGAAGGATCAGAATTTTAAAAGCACAAGGCAGTGAAGTTGAAGGGAGGAGACAATTGCCAATACCTGCTAGGCACTGTGCTAGGGAGGTTATATACATTACGCAGCTAATTCTCACCACAGGCCCTCTGAGATGGGCGTGACTACTTCCATTTTATAGAAGAAGACATTAATGCTCAGAGAACTTAGATAACTTGCCCACAGAGGCTTGGGATTTCCGACTTCTCTACCTGGGTGCTTCTGGGGGCATGTTTGCTGACTAGGCATGGAAGACAGGTTGTCCCAGGAGCTCGGGAGTGCCCGTGCCCTGCTCACCCTCTAGCAGGGCATGAGATCCTAGGACGTAGTGACATCTGGCATTTACTTAGGTACCAAACAGTCGAGAAGTAGTCATAGAATCTCAGAACCAGAGGATTTGTCTTACAAATTATTTTATCCAGGCTTCACTTCACTGATAGGGACACCAAGGCCAAGAGCATGGATGTCGCTTGCCAGGTTTGTGAAAGAGCTGGGACCGGAGTCTTGGTCCTTGCCAGCTGTGTGCAATACTCACTGCCTCCTCCACAGACAATCTACTTAATTGCACCATGTGGCTTTTATGCAATGTTACTGCTTCCGCCAGCAAAGCTATTGGCAGACCCAAGCTTGGCTGGGGTGCCTGGTGGGAGAGATGGGTGGATCTCAGGTGCCTGGCAAGGTCAGGAGAGGGGGAGAAACAGGAGCAAGGCACAACCTCTGTGTTTTTATCGAAGCTTCAGTCCCAGGCATGAAATTTACAATAAATAAGTGCTCTCCAGGAACAGTGGTAACTGTCCTTTGAAAAGTACTTAACATTAACGAAATAATTTTGGTGTCGAATCACGGTCAATAAAAAGAACTTTGGTTATATTTGTAATATCTCTGGGGCCTGATGATTCATTTGGGGTATTAGGAGACAGTTGTGGGATATGCACTGAGACCAAAACATTATATATGTCATTAAACTTGATATTCATACGAGTTATTTATAACTGTGGAGCAGGTGAAGTTGTTTTCCTTGCTGCCAATTGTCTCGCGTTGTTCCTCTCTCCCTCTGGGGAAATTTCTCAGAACGAGACATAAAACTTACTCATTCTAAAGTGTAAATAGCTCGTGATGCTTAAAGCACTATTTCTCCTACGATTATTTTCATTTTAACATTTTAAGACAGATAAATAAGCTTTACGGGAGAAGCAGCAGGCTTTATTTCAAGGTGGAAGAGAACCTTCACAGGGTAAGCAGAACATTCCTAGTGCTTCCGAAATCACACTGTGTGAGTGGCTCTTTAGTCTTTCGACTAGAGGAGCCCTTTCTCCTTGCAAAAGTAATGGCAACCAGTTGGTTAACCTAAAATCAGATGTCTAGAATTTAGTGCTTTGAGTAGATAATAATAATGGGCTTAAATTTATTGAAAGTTTATGGAGCAACAGGGGTTACAAGAAGCATTATACACATGAAACAATTTTATCTTCCTAACTCCCTATGAGGTAGGTATTATTATTACTATCATCTCAATTTTGTAGATACAGAAGTCAAGTTTATAGAGGTCAAGTTGCCAAGGAAGCCTTTAGTGTTCCCATTTCACAGCTGAGAACACCGAGCATTAGAGAGAAATGGCAGCTCTCAGCTACTCTCTTTGCTCCCTTGCTCCTGCATTCTGTAACTCTAGTTAACACAGAAAAGAGTATTTGCTTCTTTTTATTTTACTCGATTTTGCTTTGAGTTCTGCTTTCAATGTGGTGTTTAGTAACAGGATAAGTCATTACATTCAAAGTGAATATAAATAAGTCCAATTTGGCCCGTGTTCCAAAACCAAATTGATAAGGACAGTGTTACATGAGGCTCATTTGTGGGCATATGTGACTACATTGCTTCTTAAACGGACATGGAAACCATGATGATTACGATCTTTTGAAAAATTCATGGTTGAAACGGATCCAACTTAATTATGAGATTTGCCGTGTGAGGTTGTGTATACAAGCCATCAAGCGAAAGAAAGAACAGAAGGTCACAGAATCCACATCTGTGCAGGCATATGAATCGGTGTCTAAGCACACACGGACGTTTCCACACATCTGGCTCGATCTGGAAAGAATCAGGAAATTCAGACTTTACAGGCAGACCATTTTTGCTTGTGAACTGGAGAAAGAGCACGGAGTTGTGTGGGAACAGACCTCTGAGCGAGGCTGTGGGGCGGATCAGTGAACAGCGCCCGAATCCTGTGTATGTGGGGAAGACCCGGGTCTGAAGCCCCCCCCCCCCACCGTGTGTTCCCTCTCTGTCCTGGGCACGCGGGTTGGGTGGGGGTCTCAGGGGAGGGGGACAGAGAGTCACAGAGATTCAGGCTGCCTGCTTGTCATAATAGAGACAATGATTGTTTTTGCATGATGTTCAAAAACAAATGTTTTTTAAATTATAATTTTATTGTGGTTTTGGGCTAGACCCTTGACTTATTTACCGTGCTGACCCACACATAAGGCTTTCTTTATGGACACAAGGTGAAGAGAACTCTCAGGAAAAATAGTGTTAATTAACAAGGTTTCGATTTAGGCATATTATCTGTCACACAGTGGGCACCCAGCAATATTTGTGGAATCAGTCATTTGTCTAGCAAATATCTCATTTAACACACATGCACATGGGGTTCCTAACATGTGCCAGTAATTGTTCTAGGCTTGTGGAATATAGCAGAAAGCAAGATGGAAAAGCTTTCTGTACTGTAATGAAGACTGTATTCTGGTAAATAGCACATAAGCAAATGCATGGAATACATAACGTGTCAAATGGTGAGGGGCAGACCGTTATTCAATGGTCCCCAAAGATGTGTGTGTACTAAACCCTATAACTTGTGAAAATGTTACCTAATATGGCAAAAGAAACTTTGCAGATGAAATCTGCAAATCTTGAGTGGGGCTTGTGAGTATCCTGGATTATCCAGGTGAGACCAGTGTAATCCTGAGGTCCTTATAGGAAAGAAGCGTGAGGGTCGGAGAGAAGGAGCTGTGACCATGGAAGCAGAGGCCAGAGAGGTGCGGGCCAGCGGGCTGAAAGAAGCAGGCAGCCAGGAGCAGCGGGGAAAGGCTAGGGGACCTGTCCTTCCTAGAGCCTCTGGAGTGAGTGCAGCCCTGCCTGCACTTTGATTTCAACTCCATGAGGCTGATCTCAGACTTCGGACCTCCAGAACTATAGTCATAAAGATTTATGTTGTTTTAAGCCACTGATTTTGTGGTAATTTGTTGCAGCAGCAATAGACAACCCATACAAATGCTATGGGGAATAAAGGAATTGGGATGGGGAATTTTGAGGTGGAGGAGGCAGGGGGCAGAGAGTGGCTGCAATTTAAAATAAAGCAAATAGGGAAGGTGTACCAGACTGTATCTTCTAAAGATGGTTATAACTACATCTTCCATCCCACATGCTTTCCTTACAGTGCAACTTCGTCCTCACTATAGTTTGTGACTACAGTGAAAGGGATACTATGCTCTTTCTGAGGCTAGGTCATAAGAGCTGATACAGCATCCACCTGGTGCTCTTTGGGATACCCACCCATGGGACCCAGAGACCATGCTGTGAGGAAGCCCAAGCTGCCACATGGAGAGACCACATAAAGGTGTTCTGGCTGCCATCTCACAGGCAACATCAACTGGCAGACATGTGAGTGAGTGAGCCTCCGACTCTCAGCTGTGGGGTCTCCCTCAGACCTGAAGGTCCCAGTCCTTGTGGGCAGGGACAAGCCCTCTTCACTGGGCCCCTTCTGAGTTCCTAACTCGCTGAATCCTTGAGCAGAATATACCGGCTGCTATGTTAATCACCCACCATGTTCTAGGGTTGTTTGTTACACCATAAAAGTAACCGGAACAGAAGGCCACAGTGAGAAGGCACGTTTAAACCCAAACCTAAAGGAGGTAAGGGAGTCATGACACTGTCTGGTGGATGATTATTCCGGGTAGAAAGAAGGTAACCACATGGGACCTTGAGGGAGAGGGCCTGCATGCGACCTGAACAGTTGGGAGGCCACTGTGGCTGGAGCAGAGTAAGCAAAGAGCAGAGCAGTGGAAGACGGGTGTGGAAGCTATTGGAGGGGTGCAGATTGTGTAGGGAGTGGTAGGCCATTGAAAGAATTTGGGCCTTTCCTCTGATTGAAACAGGAAACTACTGGGAGGTTTTGTGGGGATGGGAGTATGATCTGACTTACATTTACAAACGATCATTCCAGCTGCTGTTTGGAATTAACCGTGGTGGGGCGAGGGTAGAAGAACAATTAGAAGGATATTTTTCCAGTCAAGGGGAGAGACTTGGAGCAGAATGATCATGAGAAAAATGGTAAGAAGTGGTTGCAATTGTGTACATTGCAAAGGTGGAGTGGACAGGCATTTAGAGTGTATTTTGAAAGTAGAGATAATGTGATAGATTAGCTGTGAGGAGTAAGGGAAAGAGAACGGCCCCCCGGGGTGTCCAGCCCGCGGCCTGCAGGCCGCATGCAGCCCAGGATGGCTATGAATGCAGCCCAACACAAAATCATAAATTTACTTAAAACTTTTTTTTGCTCATCAGCTTTCATTAGTATTTGTGTATTTAATATGTGGCCCAAGACAACTCTTCCTCTTCCAGTGTGACCCAAAGATGCCAAAAGGTTGGACACCCCTTACCCAAACAACTGGAAAAACAGAGTTGCCATTTGTGAGACAGGGAAAACTGCTAAAACAGAGAGTCTGAGAGAGAACGGTGAGAGTCCAGTTTTGGATATCATAACGTTGAAATGCGCACTAGACATCTAAGAGCAGGCTGTTGATACACAGGTTCGGCATTTGGGTTGGGGGAGGCAAGGGAAAGGGGCCTAAATCTGAGAGTGCTCAGCCTTGAGATTGGCCAAGACCACCAAGGGTATGACTGCAGAAAGAGTAGAGGCCCCATGACTAAAGCCTGGGGCACTCTGACTTTAGGGCTTAGATGAGACCAGCAACATCAACTGCATCAGAGCCACCAGAAAGACAGGAGGAAGACCAGGAGACAGAAAGGGTGATTTCTTAGAAGTCAGCTAAAGAAAGCATCTTGAGGAGAAGGGAATGATCATTTGACATTTCAAATGATGAGGTCAAAGATGATGAAGACTGAGAAGTGCAATGCTGGAGTCGTAGTTTTCCTTCACAAATGATCACCTGTGGTGGTAGCGTGGCCATGGTGGTGGTGGAGAGTGAAAGAATAAATGGTGGTCAGTGGGTTTCATGTGGGTACTTTTTTAAAAAAGAATATGAGCTATTTTCCTGTCAGAACACAAGAAAAAGGACCTGGAAAGTACTCTGAAGTGGCCAGAGCATCAGCTGGGTACACTCACAGGTGGGCAAGCTGAGCTCTAGACACAGTGATGTTTTAGGGGTTCGGAACCTACAGGAGTCTGGGCTCTAGTGATGGTTACAAAGTCCTAACAAGACTAAGTTATACCTTCTTATTGTTCTTCCGGAAGAACAATAAGCAGAAGGTATAACTTCACTTTGGAAGAACAATAAGCAAAAGGTATAACGTCTGTTGTATTTGAATTAAAAGCTGGACCAAAAAAAAAAAAAAAAAGAAATTAGGTTTCTAAGACCAAAGGAAAGCATAAGACCATGATCTCAGTAATCCAAATTAAGCCTTTGAAGTCTTGCTTGTCTCCTCACTTTTTATAGGAAAGCCTTCAGTAGGTGACAGAAGAAAAACAAGAAGGAACATGGAGCTGAAGAGCATCACGAGCATAGCAGGAGAACTGTACCAACCCCAATATTCCAGTCCTTAGTGTACACACAGGGAGAGACATGGGAAGCGCTGTCCTGAAGCCCTGGCTACTCAAAAGGTAGACAATGGGCCACAACCATCTGCATCACGTGGGTGCCTGTTAGAAACACAAAACTTCAGGTTCTGCCCCAGACCTTCAGAGTCAGACCCTGCATTCTCACCATCCCCCCAGGTGATCTGCATGCATAGTAAAGTTTGAGAAGCAGTCTCTAAGAAGCTCTCACCACTTGCAGCTGAGAGGTGCTTCAAAACTGCTTGTTCAGCCTGCTCTGATCCTGCCTTTGCCAAGCCAGTCTTCGAGCCATGCAGGTGACTGACAGCTTTGAGGACAAGAGTACAATAAGTCCCATATCATTATGCATAAATGTTCCTCCTTTCCCATTAAAAAGGTTCAAAAGATACTGAGCTACAGATATTCCACATAATGACCTTCCAAATTTCTTGGCACCGATCATCTTCTAAGAGACTCCAGTGCCTGCACGTATTAAATTAAACCTCCTCTTTCCCCAAATTGTCACTTCTTTGCTGCTGACTTTTAAGCCATGCCCCATAAATGAGGTTATTGAAGAAAATGGATCAGCAGTAACATAGACAAACTACAGACAGGTACTTAAGGAAATGCGAAGATTAAAGTGCCTTTGAGAAACAGGCCTAATTATTAGCTGTGGTGTAGTTTCTGAGTTCACTGAAATTCTGGTTTTCGTGTGCTGACAGTATAAGGAAGAAAGAAACAAGAATCTGCTTTGAGGCTGTATTCACACACACACAGCTGTTGCCCTCAGTGTAGGATCGTGCATACTGTAGCTTCATTTTCCTGGTCTTCCAGGTGTTTTCTGAGGATGCATTAAGTAGAGTTTCAATAAGTTGGAGAGCTCCACCCAATGTATAAATTAAACTTAAAGCTCTTCAAAGCAAGCCTGAACCAAATTGTCCTCCTCTGCTGATTTGAGGCAGTTACTACAGAAGCAATGGAAATGACACATTTGAAGCCAGGCTCTTATAAATCAGGTGTTTCCACACTTCTTGAAGTGACAATAGGAAGCCAATGGGAAAACATAATAGCAAAAGACACTGCTCCCAAACTGTCATCAGACTTTGGAGTGAGTAAAATGTTTGACAGGAAAGACTGTGTGTGAATATTATTCATTGCACCAAGAGCCATTCAAAGGCACCTTCAGAGCAAAGATTAATGAAAGAGAATTCTCAGGAAGTAATATAATACAGATTCTCTTCCTCTCTCTCACCTACTCCTTTGGGGAGATCCACATTTAGCTTGGGACAAGATTTATGATTCCGACTGTGTGATGAAAGGCAAGTTGTAGTTTACAATGCTATTACAGTGTAAGGGTCTCACTTCCGGACACACGGTCTGACGGCTCGTGACCCAATTTGAATATCCCTTTGGTGTTTAGAGGCCAAGTGACAGCATTGCTGAGTGAGAAGCCAGATGTCCAGTGTCACAGCCACATAGGAAACCAGCGCCCCAACTTTAATAGCTCCCAGTTTGGTCTGAGTTTGATACCCTGCTGGTGCCATTCTCAATCTATCAAATTGTCAGACCTGCCTTCTTGACACTCTCATTAATATTTTTTGTCCATCGGAGTGGATCATGGACTTTTCGATGAGTCAGCCCAGAGTTACTGCTTAAGAAAAACTCATGGGAAAAAAAAGACTGATTTTTTTGTCAGTCTGTATTTATAAGCAGCTTAGATTTTCCTCTGAAATGTAGAACATGAAAAACCTTTCTAAATTCTGCAGTTGAGGCACTATGTCTCTAGGCATTCTAGGGTCCCACCTCCTTAAAACCCTGGGATGATGATCTGGAAATGGAAGGCTCCAGGTTTTCATAACTGATTGCCACCCAGCTGGCTGCCAGCTAAACAGTGTGGGTCATTTTCTTTCTTTTCCTTTTTTTAATAAATAATTTCTTTTTTTAAATTCTTTTAAAGATTTTATTTATTTATTTTTAGAGAGGGAAGAGAGGGAGAAAGAGAGAGAGAGAAACATCAATGTGTGGTTGCTGGGGGCCGTGGCCTGCAACCTAGGCATGTGCCCTGACTGGGGTGTGGGTCATTTTCTAATCAACGGTGAAAACTATTAACCCTTCAGTCACTTTTCAGACTTCAACCATGTATTTACTGTGATCTAATCTTCAAAAGGCTGACATTAGGAGTAAATATGTTAACTATTCATTCTTTGAGGTTTGTGGTTCCCAACCTTTCCGATAATTAGGACTCTTTTTTAAAAATAGACTTTATGTTTCAAGATCAGTTTTAAGTTCATAGTAATTCTAAATGGGAAGAACAGAGGTTTCTGTATACCCCTTGCTCCCACACATGCACAGCCTCCCCCACGACCAACAACCCCCGCCAGAGCGGTACATCTGATGAACCTTCTTTGACACCATAATCACCCAAAGCCCATAGTTTACAATGAAGTTTACTCTTCGTGTCTATAGATTTAAACTCATTTATAATGACATGTACCCACCACTATAGTATCACACAGAGATGACTTCTTTGAAAGAATATTTTTGTTAAAAAAACATTTTTTTGAAAATATTTTTCAAGCACAGAAAATTTGCAAGACTAAAAAGAAAATGAACTATACAGCAGGCCCTCAAATAACATGGTTTTGTTATAACATTTACGAAATGCCACAGGAACTGAACTCTTGTTTATATAATTTAGCCTATGGTAAAGCTTGGTTTTGTTATATATCATTTTGCTGCAGTTCCAAGAACCTATGGACGACATTAAGTGAGAACTTACTGTACTTGTTCCCCAGATTCATTTATTATGAATATTTTTACCTCATGTACTCTGTCATTTGTTCTCTTTTGCTTTCTCAATATATTTTTATGAGCCATTTAAATATAAATTATGTACATCATGACCCTTCATTTATGTATTTTATAAGGGTAATAGAGATTCTCGTACATCACCACAGTACAATTATCAATTTCAAAATATGTAACATCACTACAATACTTTTATCTAATCTGCATCCATATTCAAGTTTTGTCTATATTTGTATTTAATTGACCCAATACCGTTCTTTATAGCTCATTTCTCCCTTCCAGTGTAGGGTCCGGCCAGGGTAAGGTAATGTGTTTGGTCGTCATGTCTGTTAGCCTTCTTTAATTTTGGACATTTCACAGCCTTTCTTTGTATTTTATGACATTCATATTTCTGAAGAATGGATTAGTCCTTAATCCATTTTTCATAGACTGTTTCTTATTTTTAGTTTGTCTAATTAAATTCAGGTTATGCATTCTTGGCTGGATGGGAATACTGTACAGATGATGTTGTGCTGGGATTTCTTTTTTAAAGCAGCAAAATTAACTTTGCTGATTCCCACATGATCCAATTATTTATTTGAGCCATGAACAGTGCTTAGTGTGCATATAGAGTTGTGAACACTTTGAAATTTCCACATGAGTGACCCATGGAGTGTGAGCTATTAGTGACCCATTGAGTGTGACCCATTAGTGACCCATTCAATAGATGAGATTTCTAGGTCATATTTAATATGATTTAAATACAGTGACAGTTAATGCAAACCCAGTTGTGGTGGAAATTCATACCCATTTCATTTTGTATTTTATCATATCATTAATTCAAAAAAGAAATCAGAAAATGGTATATTCAGATTACCTTATCTTAGTTCCTCGTGTTGGCTTTTTTAACAGATTGATGAAGGAAATTTGTATATTTTGCAAGACTGTAATTGACAACATTGGCTACCATGTTTCTCAAAGAACAACCT
The DNA here is from genome assembly GCF_004126475.2 of Phyllostomus discolor. Classification (NCBI taxonomy): domain Eukaryota; kingdom Metazoa; phylum Chordata; class Mammalia; order Chiroptera; family Phyllostomidae; genus Phyllostomus; species Phyllostomus discolor. Next base: position 29,473,779 of record NC_040906.2, read on the forward strand.
TAATAGGATCCAGTCATATTTATTTCCAGTATAAAACTTACCTCTATAAAACAACAATGATCTCTTCATATTGAATAACTAGGAGGTGAAGATTTCAATGGAATTTTTTTAATTCCCTTTGGTTTTCAGAAAGTTTAGGGCTAAGTTTAGTGCTTAATTATTCTAATTCAATAAGAATATATGTAATTTTTAAGAAGTGTTTTTGAATTTTGAAAACTTAATATTGAATTATCCTGCCATAGGTATATTTCAGTGTTGTGAGGCTTGCACCTTGGAGCTGAGGTTGGGTTGGGCCGGCGCCTGTCACCTGACACCTCCGGGTTGTACACCTGCCACCTAAGCCACGGCCCCACTCAATTCCCCTCTTAATCTCTGGGACCATTTTTTATCTTGCACATCTTCAGCCTTCGGGCAGGCCTTGGCCTCAGTCTGCACAGAGCACTAGCTGGCCCCCTTCCTATCGTGAGGTCAGAGATGTGGCTTCAGGCTCTGCTTTCAGGAGCCCTGACGTCCTCCTTCTGATACTCCTCCTCTCCCAGCAGGTGCGACCTGCCACCTTCACATAGTCAGGTCTGGGGACTCCGAGTCACTGTCCCTGCCCGACTCACCTGTGCTTGCTTCTTGTTCCCTTTGTTAATTCACACAAACACCCATGTACGGGGTGTGCATGGTGCATTTAATGGATCTTTTCTGTACTTTATGATTTTGTTGATGACAGGGCCAGAACAATAGGGATCTGGGCAGAATTTTACTGAGGGGTTGACTTGGATTTTGTTTTTGCTTCTAAAAAGTTCAGCCAGAATGTGTGCCATCAGCATTTTATTCTCTTTATTTTCTCCATCTCTTCCCTAGAAGGGGTCAAGGCACATGTACTTCTTGCCTCAGAGGTATTTGAAGAGCTGAAAGCAGACACGGCTTGAAACAACCTCTCTTCCTGGCTCTCCTGAAAATCTTGAGAATACTAAATGAGAATGTCCCCTGACGGGGGAGAGAATGAAGAGGAGTAGGTCAAACAATGTCAGAGAGAGGCTCAACAGTTTGTCAGGCCCAGAAGGGTCCACAGTCTCTCTGCAAGTTCTCAGGAGAAGGCAGCACATTCTCCAAGTGGCGTGTTCTCTGTGGGCAGGGCGGCCGGGCCCCCGGCGCTGGAGTCCAGGGGCTGTAGCGTACAGCACCCGAGCATGGCATGGAAGGAACATGGCTTTTGGATGAATTTTTTTTAAATTGCCATTTTAAAATGATCATGCAGGAAAATTAACTCTTTTCTTTTGGAGTACAGATCTACGAATTTTAACACATGCAGATTCATGTAACCAGGCTATAAAACAGTCCCATCAACCACCTCCCAAAACGCCACTGTGCTTTCCCTTCACAGTCGTACCCTGTCCCCACCCATAACCCCTGGAAACCACTGACTGGTGTCCCCTCAGTCTGGTTTTGTCTTTCTGACATTGCTAAATAAGTGGGATCATGTAGTCTGTATCCTTCTGAGACCGGTTTCTCTGACTCAGCACAGTACCTTTGGGCTTCATCCATGCTTTTGTGCGTGTCCATAGTTCGTTTTGTTTTACTGCTGAGTAGTACTCTGTAGTATGGACGTGCCACAGTCTGTTTATCTTTTCACAAATGCCGACGGACATTGGGCTGTGTTCGGCTTTGGATTATCACAAAACTGCTATGAACATTCACATACAGATATTTATATGAACATAATATTTTCTCTCTCTAGGGTAGACACCCAGGCGTGGGATTTCTAGGTCATCCGGTAAGAATATGCTTGACTCTGTAAGCAACTGCTATTGTACGCTGTTTCCCGGAGTAGTTGTACCAGGTAACGTTTCCACCAACACTGTCTGAGTTCCGATTGCTCTGCATCCTCGCCAGCACTAGATGCCGTCAGTATTTTTGATGACGGTCGTTGTAATAGGTGTGTAGCGGTTACCTCTTAGCGGTTTTAGCTGGCATTTCCCTAACAAAGGGAAATAAATCCAGGGAAACCCATTTCCCTGGATTTAAGGGCTCCTGTGGCCCTTGACGATGGAGTTACCAGCACTGAGTAGTATGGAGCAGAGATAAGAAGACTTCCCAGATATTTTGCTGTAATGTCTCTGAGACCGAGCAGTGAGGGAAAGGCCTGATAATAACCAAGAATGAAATTCTGTACAAGTCAGTAGATGGGATTTCTGGGTCAGATTTAATGATTTAAATTCAGTGACAGTTATTGCAAACCCAGTTGTGGTGGAAATTTACGCCCATTTCATATGCCTTAGAAGTATCTCAAATCCACAGATTCATAATTTTGTACATGTTACCTCATGGTATATCAAACGCTCAATTGCATTACTATTGCTTGGTTATAAAAACTCAGCAAAGTGCTTCAGAAAGATCTCTCATATAATTGCTAACGCAGGTATGCCCCAGAATTCTGATTGGACACACACTGGTTCTTTGGATTTAGAACAATAGAAGAAACTGCAAACGAAGTAAATGAAGACTAAGGATATAGGCCCAGGTGTTAATTAGTCAGTGTCGAATGAATTAAAGAAGGCTACTCATCAATTGCTAACTGCTACAGACAATAAGTCTCAAAGGTGCTGGAACTAAAAGATGTTAAAATCCAAGGATTTTAATGAGTAAGCCAATATCTTTCTTTTCCTGGCCCCTAACCATAAGTGCTTCCTGAAGCTTTAGTGTCAAGGATTCATAGATCCATTCTCCCTTGAGGCTCTGCAGAGTGGGTATGCATGTATCACATTCACCACTTCTTCTTTTTGTATAATTAATAATTTGTCTGGCATGGAGTTTCTAAAACCCTTGGAATTTGCTGAGTGTCTTTGTTCTTCATGAGCCCTTCGGATTACAACTGAGTTCATGCTAATGCAGCCACCCATGCTGGACCCCTAGGTAGCTTCTGGATGGGAGCTTGTCACCTGAAAGGCCAACCATGTGTTTAGAGGGTTGGAACCTTGGGCCAGTCCACCCTGGAGGTCATGGTGGATGGAGGGGAGCTGGAGATTAAGTTAAATCACATGGTCTGTGATTCAATCAACCATGATCACAATATGAAATTCCACTGAAAATGCTGGCCTGGAAGTTCAGTGGAGCCTCCTGGTTGGGGAACACATCAGTATGCCCGGAATTTATGTGTCCTGATTCCACGGAGAGAGGGCCCAGACCTCTGCATTTGGGACCCTCCCAGCCCTTGCCCTGTGTGTCTCATATTTGACTGGCCTGCTTTGTATTCTTTTTTTTTTTTTTAAGATTTTATTTATTTATTTTTAGAGAGAGGGGATTGGAGGGAGAAAGAGTGGGAGAGAAACATCAATGTGTGGCTGACCCTTGCCGTGCCCCTTTTTGGGGTCCCAGCCTGCAACCCAGGCATGTGCCCTGACTGGGAATCAAACTGGCAACCCTTTGGTTCTCAGGCCAGCACTCAGTCCACTAAGCCACACCAGCCAGGGCTGATTGGCATTCTTTATAGTGCTGCCGTAATCATAAGTATAGCAGTTTCCTGAGTTGCAAGTCATTCTGCAGTGGGGGGAGTCTCGTGGGACTGAGCACTTAACTCGTGGTGTCAGGGCTCCTTTCTGGTGGTTAGCACAGACCTGAACCACAGAGCACTGGCTAGGACTGACACAGAACCCTTCGAGGCAGTTCAGTGGGCAGGCCCCTGGCTCTTGCCCCTGACCCCACCTCTCCTGTCCTTCCCCCTTTGCCATAAACACAGCCAGGCTGTTATGACAGGATCTTGCAAACCACCCTGTAAAACCAGGACTTGAGCCAGATAGTGTTTTCTCTGATATCCTAGTAAAAGAAATGCCCCAGCTACTCTGCTGACCCCTCAGGGAAATGCAGATACACACTCTTCTATTTTTCCCCTTTCCATGGCCTCATATTAGTGGTGGGGTTCAGAACAGGCCTCCCCAAAATGCGCCACACTGGTGTATGAATTATTTTGAGGTGAAGATGATGGAGACCGTGTGGTTCATGTTCATGAGAAAGTTTTATCTCTCCCTTAAAGAATTTAACTTAGGGGCCTTGCCCATAATAAGAGTTATCACCAGAGAAAACATTTTATGACTTATGTATAGGGCAGGGCAAACTTCTAATTACTGAACATCTGCTCTTCTCATCGTCCTGCGAAGGATCTTCCTCCCCTCTGAAGCCCCAAGAGGCTTTGCCTCATCCTTGGCTCAGAATGTCATAGTCATACATACCTCATTTTCCCTGTCTCCAACATGCTCATGTATGTGGGGTTCCTATACACAGGTTTATAATTAAGTTTGCCTATTTGTCCTGGTTAAATTGATCTATCTCATGTAGATTTAATACTTGGACCTATGAGGGTAAAAGAAAGCCCCCTCCGCCCCACCCACATCAGGCACGGGGTGGGGGGGGGTGCCTTTTGCTCCATCAGCCTTGTGATCTGCTCTTTCTCTACTGCCTCAACAGAATTTGCGACCTCTTTTGCTTTATTCTTTTGGCCTAAAAAAAAAAAAGAAAAAAGAACGCTGAATGCCGATGTCTCCAAGTGGATACTTGCGTGGTTCTTCAGAATGAGCACGAATGTATTCAGTGAGCCTCAGGCTCTCAGTCTGCGGTCCATCTGCATTCACCAGAGCCAGGCTGGTGGCTCTTTAAAGGGAGTTTGCTGACTCGGTGTTCTCTCTTCCACTTCTCAGTTGCCTCTTCCCGGCGCCCTTGGGCAGTATTTCCAGGCAGAGTGGCACAAACACTACATCTTTAAGAGAAGGAGACAGGATGATCCTTGAAAAGTCTCTCATAAGTTACATGCACTCGGAGCAGAGCTGTCAAGCCAGGCTGAAAGGTCACATATTTCTGAGGCATGAAAAACACAGAGCACAGTGGAAGCCTCATGCGTAAGCAAAGCTTCTCATTGCATTCAAAAGTAATTTCAGCGGCTGGGAACTTATCTCTATGATAAAGGCGGCACCTTTTTATGTATGTTAAACCTAAGGAGAGTGCTTGAAATCCTCTCTGGCATTAGCCTTACAGAGCTCTTGTGGGTAATGGGCCGTGACGTGCGTGGAGCTCCTAGAGAGGAAAAGTGTGGCGTGAGTGTAAATGTATGATTATTGCCATTAGAAATGGGGGTGGGGGCGGGGGCGCAGGAAGATTAAATGCTAAAGATAAAATCACTGAAATCTATAAGGGAAATGTAAAACTGGGCCCCTGAAATTTCATACTTCAATTAAATTAAATGACCACATAATGGTACATTCTAATCCTGTGTGCATAAATTAAGATAAAAACAAAATGACACAAAACTGCAAGTATCAGCAGGAAATTGAGGGGCCATTAGTCATTAGGCTCTCTAAGCCCCCTCTCATTATTATTCAGTCTCTAGGAACCTGACAACCACAAAGTGCTTAGCAGTCATTTGTTGGTAAATGTGCTTCCTCAAAGCCAATTCTCTCCTAGGTTGTTCTTCTAGCCACTGACCCTGATTCCCTCCATGGGCAGAGGTCTTCCCGGCCTCTTCCCTGCAGCAGCTGCAAATCCTCCCCAGACCTCAGAGGTTCTACAGGATAATGAGACCTCCAGTAATTAGCCGATAGTTGATTTTGATAAAGAAGCAAGTCCTGATTGGTGCCTATCTTGCCACCTGGCTCCTAACCTGTGGTGACAGAGGGTTCACTGTGTGGCTCCTGGTGCTACGCTTGTACAGGAGCTGTTTCTGCTCTGCCTGTGAACTCCTAGAAAGGACTCTGAAACCAGGGCAGTCTGATGGTCCCTGGAGCCCTGTGATAAGCGTGGACAGAGGTGTGTTGGACTTGCTGTTGTTGTCATTGTGCTGTGCTGTGCCACCTCAATAGTGGAGCTAAGGAAACCTCAGTTCTCCCGTAAGACAATTATTACTGTTGGAAGAAAGCAGTAGATTAATGAACCTTTGCTAGAAGTATGGGTTGTCATTGCAGACTAAGGTAACATGTTGATTTTCTGACCAGCGTGTAGCAGGAGGTGTGACCAGAGCCGGCGTGGTGACCTTACAGGAGTGCAGACGTGCCCTAGCATGTCTTGTGAGCCACTGGGGCTGACCTGAGCATCACCTATTTCCACGAGGGCTGAGTGGCCTCCTGTAGATAATTCTCTCTAAGGAGGAAGGAGCCAGGCCCCAGATCTGATGCACAGGGACTAAGCAAGAGGGAGGCAGATTTTGAACACGGCATGGTGCTGTCTCACTCCCCATCCTGTGCCTGCACCCAGAGCCTCGTGCCTGTGTCAGTAACATTGGTTCCCAAGCAGTATTGCCTTGGAGCCCCGCTTGTGGATTTAATACCAGAGAGAGAGAAATGTCCTCACGCTGCTTTGCTGTCAACTCCCAGGCAGCTCTGCCCCTTTAGGACTCTGGTGTATCTCCTGATGGTGGTGGTGGGGGAGCGCCCTGGGACCAAGGTTCTTTCCATGCATTTTTGAGACCAACCTGTAGACTCACAGAAATGTTCAAGAAGCATATCTCAGGAAGTTAGGGAGTTATGTGAACAGATGTGTGAGTCGGCAAGTCTGGATTATTTTGGATCTGTAAGCTCGTGGGACACGAGGAATCTGAAGTTCACATATATAATTAACATGCTCAATTGTACCTATGAATTCTTTCAGTTAATAATTATTGAGCATCTGCTATACCTGGCACTGTACTAGCTTCTGAAGTCATAGATTTCCAAATCAAGTAGTAATAAAGAGCTATCAACAACTAACTCTCGTGTTGATGATGATAACGAGGGAGAAGATGATGGTGGTCACTGCCATTTGCTGTGTATTGGATTATGTGCCATGCACTGTGCTGGGTGTTTAATAGATATTATTACTAATCTTTGCAAAGTCCCTACAGATAGTGCTTTTTCTAAATCCATTATAAAGATAAGGAAATTGAGGCAGACGTGTTATATGGCTAGTAAATGTCAGAGATAGGATTCAAACTTAGTTTTGTATTTCTCCACAATCTGAAGTCTTTCCATCCCAGATTGAAAGCCATGAAAGAGGGGCAAGAGAAATTAACATGGCTCTTGGTTGCTGAGAACTGAATAGCATGTTTCAGATCGGCTCTTTCAGTGTTCGATCATACAATGTATGGGAGCACAGAGTATAAGATTTCGCACATTAAACGTGTACCATATCATTTTCTCTCATTATTTTTCCAGAAAGGAAGGAAGTAGAATCATACAAAGTATCAGAATATTGAGCTTCTCTTAGCAGCCTGAAATAGTGATTCTTTCAGAGTGGCGGTGCTTGGTTAATGCCCGGGACTCCATCTGGACCCTCTGAAAAGGCCCCGTGTCTGTCTGTCCTCAGGCCCATTCCTTGGGCGGGGAGTGTGTGTGTGTGTGTGTGTGTGTGCGCGCGCGTGCATGTGTGTGCGTGCACGCTCGGGGATCCAGCCGTGGCCAGCACAGCAAACATTCTATGTTCAATACAGTCATACAACTTCATTTCACCGATAAGAGTTAAACATGTTTAGCATTTACAGGGATACTTTCCTTCAAGAAAACGAAAGGGCAGTTATCATCCCAATAAAACCATCCTCCAAGTTGTGACGTTTCCTGCGTGTGTTTGTGTTTTTAAGATTACCAAAATTAATATGAACATTTCTTTGGAAAGAGTACAGGAGTGAAGAGAAAATGAACGTTAAAGTGTTAGAAGTTAATTAAAGTTCAGTCTGGAAGGGAGACGTAGCATCTTTGACAAGATGATATAAGCCAATAGGAAAATAACTCAATTTCTACACAACATTTTAGGAATACGTTTATTTTATCACATGAAGCCCGTCTGGGCGTGCATACTAGCACTGACTCGATCTTGTCAGGAGAAAATGTTCTTTTACTAAGAGGCAGTACTTTATTATTTCCCACAAACATATGATAAACGTAGTTGATGACCTGAAAGTAAGATGTAGAAATATTCCACTTAAACTTTGAGATTGCGAAGAGAATGTGCCACCACACTAAACAAGCTACTCAGTAACATCTCATCCTAAAGAAAGACAAGATATTTTCTGACACTTGCTTATTGCTGCGGTGATAGACCGGGTATGAACTATGCTTCCAAATTATTTGCTCTCCAAAAAAAATCTATCCCTCTAATGCTATTACTAGAATGCTCTAGACAAATACATGCAATTTCGTGTAATTTTGTCTAGGCAAATCAGCTGAATTTTATGCTGTCATCTTCCCCAGGCGAAGCTGATATCATTACCATATGACTACAGCTCGCAAACAGTTCCGCAGTTCCCTCCTATCGCACAGAATCTTTCCCCTAAATGTCAATATCGTTCAAATGCATTCCAGATGAACAACATTCAAAGGAACAGTGCTGTAATTCTGCCACCCACCTACTCCCCCCTCTGAAAAAAAAACAAAAAAACAGGCTTAGAGATTTACAAGAGAAATACAGGGCTTTTCTGGCAAGAACTTAAAGATATCTGATTTAAGTGCTTAATTCTAGGATGTCGAGCAGAGCAAAGTACTTGAGCTGTGAAAGTCAGCCACGTGTTTTTATTGTAGGCCTCACTCTACCATGCTACTAATTCATGCTTGATTATGCACCATACCTAAAATTCCATTTCTCAGCACAATTGCCGTCCCCAACAAAAGCTCAGCAAGAGATTCCTTCCTTTCCCCTCAATACACATCCTCGGCTCCTATTAATTTTAATATAACATATGATAGTAACAATATTCATAAATTCAAAGGACAACCACTGCCACTTCCAGAGCTTTTCCATTTCAAAACATTAATTTTATACAAAGCATGGTTATTTGGGCCAAAGAAAAAAATACTTCTTTCTGTAACTTTCTGCCTAAACAGATGAGTAAAAAATGTATTATAACTATAATTTTAATAATTTTAAAGCCCAACTTCTCTAGCAGATATATTTGCTTTTCACATCTTTATAAAGTTACACAATCAATTTATTTAAACTTCTTGTCTTAGGCAGGCTGCTGGAATGAAATAGAGACTGAGTGGCTGATGAGCAGTAGGAATTTAATCCCTAGTTCTGGAGGCTGGAAGTCTGAGGTGAGGGTGCCTGCATGGTCAGGTTCTGGTCGGAGCCCTCTACTGGCATGCAGGAAGCCAACTTCTTGTTGTACCTGCAGGTGGCAGGAAGAGGACCAGGAAGCTCTCTGGCCTCTTTGTGTAGGGACACAAGGCACAGTCGTGAGGGCCCCACCCTCATGACCTAATTACCCCTCAAAGGCCTCACCTTCAAAGACGATCTCATTGAAGATTAGATGTCAACATATGAAATTTAGGGGGACACATTCAGTCCACAACACTTCTCTAGAGAGCATAAGGCCCGATGGACCCCAGTACCTTACAGGACTACCAGGCTCCATACAATCCATGTATTAGGCTGCAAGGTCAGTGAAAGCAGGGCCCGTGTCTGTCTCATCCACTTTGGGTCATTTAGTCAACCCTCTGAGAAAGCCCTGTGATTGTCTGCCCTCAGATTCATTCTTCAAGCTGTATGTGTATGTGCACACATGTGTGTGAGTGTATGTAGGGAGGATGTGAGAAGGGTACAGAGATCAGGGGGTTCTAGCCCTCCTTCTTCCGTCTGTCCAAGGCAACATCTTCTGCAGTGACTGAATTTCCTTCATGGCTCCAGGTCCACCAGACAGGTCCCACTCTGGTTTCAGTTTCCCAGCTTCCCCTGTCCTGAATTCCAGTGACATTGCCTCTTCCCACTTTCCCTGAGGTCTATGAGTAGTAGTGACTTCCTCCCGTTGCTCCTCGCCGGGTGCCTCACCATCCCCTGTTTAGCTGAACTCAGGCCATTGAATGGCACTCCAAAAGAACTGTTTGAGTTTTCTAATTTGTAGGGACATAAATCTGTGGAGCATGTGTCAAATGGATAGTAAGGGTGTGGGATAACAGATAAAGCTGGCTTTACTGATAGGGGCCAACTAAGCAGAGATTCTGCATTTAATGTTGCAGTTTGGGGAGTTAGAAAGAACTCTAACACTTGGGTTGGTTGGTTACTAAAACATGTACCGAAAGATGGCCCACCGTGTGTTAATGGGAAATGCCAGACCTGCCTTGGTATAATGTAGAGGAGGGGATTCAAAGGCTCAAGGAGATTGGGAAGTTGGAATGGACTTGTCACTTAAGACCTACTCACCCACCCTGGGTGGGTCTAAAAGACACGTCTTTCACCATAATAAATGTGTGAGGGAGACCCCATCCTTGAAGGGCTCTGTGATTGCTCTTCTCTGTAGTCCAGACCCAAGGGTGGGAACTGTGGTCACTGAGCTAGGAAACCTGAATGCAACGGGAGTAATTCAATCCCAGCACGTCAAGGGTCAAGTGGCATCACTGAGCTTCCCCAAGGCAAAGGTGGAGTGCTTATTGCAATGGAAAGAGCCACAGTCAGAACTGCTGACTCACGCAGACCTATGGTATTGGCTAGGTGATTGTGATGTTTCTGGAAGTGAAATAGATAAGAAGCTAACTAAATTCCGACAATCTGTGGAAGCAGAAAAACTCTAGGAGAAGTGGACAAAAATCTAACTTGAATCATAAAATCAGGGTCACAGCCCCTCAATTGATTCCCAGACTTAAGCCAGTTCATAGACTCAAAGCACATGCATGAAGGGGAAGCCAAATTCCCCTTGAGGAGAACCCCTAGTCATGGTGAAAATTTGTACTATTAATCTTTCTCCTAACCTTTTCCCAGAGTAACTGTGAACTGGGGAAAGGAAATATCAGATCTTCTGGGTGACTCCTGGACATTGGCTCTGAACTGGCACTAACTCCAGGATATCTAAAACGTCATTGTACTCCACAAGTCACAGTAAAGGCTTATGGAGGTCAGATGATCAATTGAATTTTAGCTCAAGTATGTCTCACAGTGGGTTCACTGGGTCCCTAAACCTATCCTGTGGTTATTTCTCCAGTTCTGGAATGCACACTTGGAGTAAATTCTTTAGATTTTAGAGAAAAAATATTTATTCCTCATTTGGCTGTGGTCCTCTGGCCCATTTCCCCAGGAACCTGGAAAGCTGCTGGTTTTGCATGGGGCCCAGAAGAGAATACTCTGCCACAAGTCCAGGCTGCTGTGCAAGCCTCTGCCACCTGGGCTCCTGGGCCCAGCACATCCAGTGGTGCTTGAATGATCGGTGACAGATAGGGATGCTGTTTGGAACCTTCAGCAGTCCCCTCTAGGTGATCACAATGCTCACTCTTAGGATTTGGGGAGCAAGGCCCTGCCATCCTTTGTGGGTAACTTAGTCTTCTTTTGGGAAATAGTCTTGGCCTTAGTAGGGAATGAAGGCCAGACCATGGAAAATAGTTACCGTGCAATCTGAACTGCCCATCATGAACTGGGTGTGATTTGACCCATCACGTCATAAAGTTGAGCACGCACAGCAACAATCCTTCATCAGTGGAAGTGGTATATAAGTGACTGGGTCCAGGCAGGCCCTGAAGACATACATAGGTTACATGAAGAAGTGGCCCAAGCACCCATAGTCCCTACACCTGTTACACTGCCTTCTCTCTCCCAGCCTGCACCTATGGCCTCATGGGGAGTTCTTTACGATCAGCTGACAGAGAAAGAGAAGACTCAGGCCTGATTTATAGATGGTTCTGCACAATACACAGGTACCACCTGAGAGTGGACCATGAGAGCATCATAGCCCCACCCTGGGACATCCCAGAAGGACAGTGGGCAGGGAAATATCTCCCAGTGAGCAGAACTCTAAGAAGTGCACCTGACTGTTCATAGTGCTGGGAAGGAAAAATAGCCAGATGTGTGATTACACACAGATCCATGGACTGTTGACAATGGTTTGGCTGTGTGGTCATGGAGTTAGATAAATCAGGATTAGAAAATTGGTGACAAAGAAATTTGGAGAAGAGGTATGTGGGTAGATGTCTTTGAATAGGCCAAAAAATGTTAAGATACTGGGTCCTATGTGAATGCTCACAAAAGGATGACCTCAACAGAGGAGAATTTTGATAATCAAGTGGGTAGGATGAGTTTTTCTGTGGATACTAGTCTCTTTTCCCAGTGACCTCTGCCATCGCCCAGTGGGATCACAAACAAGGTGACCTTCATGGCAGGATTAGAAGCCTGCGCTTAGTAACAAGGTCTTCTACTCACCAATGCTGACCTGGCGAAGGCCACCACTGAATGCCTTATCTGACACTAGCACAAACCCACACTGAGTTTCCAATATGACACTATTCCCCAGTCATGGAACAAACAGTGTCTTGCTCTTACTGAAACACACATTTCCCTTCAATACAGGTTTGCCTCCCCTACACACAATGATTCTTCCAAAACTACCGTCTGTGGACTTAAAAATTTCCTTATCTACCACCAGGCTATGTCACACAGAATCACTTCTGATCAAGGAACTCAATTCATAGTAAAAGAAGTGTAGCAATGGGCCCATGCTTATGGAAATCACTGGTCTTGCCACGTTTTTCTCCATCCTAAAGCAGCTAGATTGACAAAGCAGTGGAATAGCCTTTTGAAGACAATTACAGGAACAGCTGGATGACACTGCTTTGCAGCTCCAGGGCAAGATTTCTTCATAAGGCTGTTTATGCTCTGAGTCAGTGTCCAATATATGATGTTGTTTCTCTTATAGCCAGGCTTCATGGGTCCAGGAATCAATGGGTGGATATGGGAGTGATACTATTCATTATTATCCCTTGTACCTCACTAACAAGATTTTTGCTTCTTGTTCCTGTGACTTTAGGCTCTTCTGGCCTGGAAATCTTAGTTCCAAAGGGAGAGATGCTTTCACCAGGAGACACATGAATGATTGCATTGAACTGGGAGTTTAGATTGCCACAGCCACTTTGGACTCCTCATGCCTCTCACCCAAAAGGCAGAGAATGGAGTTATAGTGTTGGCTGGAATGACTAATCCTGACTACAAGGGGAAATGAACCGCTACTTCATAGTGGAGATAAGGAAGAGTATGTCTGGAATATAGGAGATCACTTAGAGTGTCTCTTAGTATTATTATGCCCTGTGATTTAGGTCAATGGGAAAACCACCACAACCCAATTCAGACAGAGCTACTAGTGGCCCACACCTTTCACTGATGAAGGGCTGGGTCACTCCACCAGGTAAAGAACCCAGACCAGCTGAGGTGCTTGATGAAGGCGAAGGAGATACAGAATGAATAGTGGAAAAAGGTAATTTTAAATATCAGCTATGACCTCATGACCAGTTATAGAAAAATGATGATAGTAATTCCATGTAATTGTCATGAATATTTTATTTTATTATAAATACATTCCTGTGTATATGTACCTTTTTCTTATTTTTTTTGCATTTCCTTATCATGTAACATAAGGTGTATTGACTTTATATTGTAATCAAATATTGTTAATTTTTCCATTATAGTATTTAAGTTATGGGCTATAGAAGAGAAAAATAAACCTCACTCAAGGTTTCTACCTCCCCTTTGGGGAAAGAGACTAGTGCACTTTTAGTTGTACACAGAATAGTTGTTTCATGTTAGGTGGAATTATTATCGTCTTTAATTGGAGATTAAAAATATGGTGTAAGATGTTCATGGTTGCCAACCTGGCAAAGGATGGACTTGTGATGGTTAATTTTATGTGTTAACTTGAGTGGGCAAGGGGTGCACAAATATATGTCTCAACATTATTTCTGGGTCTGTCTGTGAGAGTGTCCAGAAGAGATTAGCATTTGAATTGGGTAAAGTTGATTGACCTCCCAAATGCGGCTGGGCCTCATCTAATCCATTGAGGACCTGAATAGAACAAAAAGGAGGGAAAGAGAATTCTCTCTGCCTGATTGTTGAGCTAGGACATTGGTCTCATACCCTTGGACAGCCCTCTAGTTCTCAGGTCTTCAGACTTGGACGAGGCTTCCACCGTGAGCTCTCCTAAAGATCTCAGACCTTGGATTTGAGCTAGAGCTAGGTCCTTTCTTAGGTCTCCAGCTTGCAAGCAGCACATGGTGGGACTTCTCAGCCTCCATGACATATATCTCTGGTTGGTTCTGTTTCTCTGGAGAACCATTAGTATGCCTGCTGATTCAGAAATTCTGGAGCAATCTGAGTTTAGAAGCCCTCCAGGTGATTTTAGTGCAAGCTGAGTTTGAGAACTACTGCCCTATTGGCCTCAGGGCCCTCTCTCCAAAGCTGGAGAACTCTGAGCCCCAGACCTATCAGCACATTTGCAGGAGGCCTAAATGTTCCCTAAGTGAAACCATCCAGCTTCTTATCTACATCAATTAATAAGGCAAGTACAGTACCATACTATATTGATGAAACTCATTAAGTAAGAATTCTCCTTTACTAACTCCAATTAATTCTTCCCAATTATCAGCCAAACTTCAAGTGAATAGCTTTTCATTTTGACCTGAAATTATCCTTTTCAGACAGGCTAATTTAACAATGTTGACAATATTCAGAATTTAGGAAACTTCACCTAGATTCATGTATATCCCTACTTCCTAAATTCATGATTTAAAGCAGAAACTTTTAATGGGGTTGCATCCCATGCGTTTAACATGCTTATTGAGCCCCCTACTTGAGTCAAGGCCTTGAGTTTACAGCAGTGAACGTGGCATTTATCAAGCTCCTTGGCTTGTTAGGTTTCATTAGGTTGCAAAGAAGAGTGTTTTTTTTCTTTTTTAGAAAAAAAACGCCCTGGCTGGTGTAGCTCAGTGGATTGAGCTCGGGCTGGGAACCAAAGTGTCCCAGGTTTGATTCCCAGCAAGGGTACATTCCTGGGTTGCAGGCCATAGCCCCCAGCAACCGCACATTGATGTTTCTCTCTCTCTCTCTCTCTCTCTCTATCTCCCTCCCTTCCCTCTCTAAAAATAAATAAATAAAATATAAAAAAAGAAAAAAAACTAGGTATAAAAACTAGGTATTTTAAAGATACTGTAGGTTTATTGTGATGCAAAAAAAAAAACTTTAGGAAACATAGGAAAACAAATAGCCATGGAGAACTATCTGAGTAAGAAATTGAATGATGGTATCTCATCATTCAGAATCCTCTATCCTAGCTGCAGAAGTCATAGGAAGATAATCAAAATAACAGTTTTCCAGGGTAAAAAAAAATTGAGGTTATCTTCCTCAGGTATTCATTATTTAGGGTTGATTTTGGCTAAGCTGCTGGCTGCTAGCCCAACCAGCTGTAGACAAAGAAATCAGGGTCACATAACCCGCCTTCTCATGGCATCTCAGGGAGAAGGAGCCGCCTTGCAGCTCAGACGGAGACAGGCACAGAACATTTTCAGCTGCAAGCACTATCCTAGTCCAATGTCTTTTGTTCTAAAAGCAGAAGGATTCCTCTTGAAACTTCTCATTTGTATTTATCAAGCCTTGGCCCATGTGGGACAACACACCTGTGTACAATTTGGGCTTCAGGCAACAAGAGCTTAGGAAGGCCTACTCAGGGTTAAGTAGGATGGGAGAGAAAAATGTAGGCACATTGGGGATCGGCTGGCATGAATAGTTCCATTAGACGGAACTTTCCATATGTTGCAACCAACAAATTATTCTTTCTGTGTTCGCAGTTCTGGCCCAATCTTGCACTGCCTTACAGAGCAGCCTAAAGGGCCTATCAACCCAGAAAATCCCATTACAGACCTCATGTCCACTGAAATGAAAGAACACAGGAATAAACTTTCACTGTGCAGGAAGAAAGGTAATTTTGAATGTCCTCATTTCAATGGGATCACATGTTTGCTCTAGGGGAAACAGGGAATCTTTTAGAGACTGAAAAAGTTGGGGGGTTTTGATGAAGAATTTTCTGAGTCACAGCAGTGGTATGCAGAAGGCCTACTCTGGCCTATTTGGAGGCATTATTGAACAGCTGCTTTTTATTCCATAGTTCAACACAATACTCTCTTTGCCATGAATTTCATGGGGCTTTAGGCAAAATCCTACAGCAATTCATAATCTGTGCATTGAAGGCACCATGACATGCTCTCTCTCACACTCAGGCACCACAGTTCCGGCTCTGGGGTTCTCTAATTGGATACACCAAAGCTCGGTTATTAGGTAAACAAGTCGCAGCTGTGGTAATCAGACCTTAATTAAAACAAAGCCATATAAAGCTAGCTAACATGCACTGCCATCCTCATTTTGGTTTGTTGCATAAAAGTACTTTATCTTGAGATCATTCATTTACCATAATCATTTCCTGTTTCTGAGATGAAATTTCCACTCAGAGAAATTTAGAATGGTGTTCCCTCTTTTATATCTAACAGTCAACATCACAGTCTGATGAGATTCCCAGAAAGCAGCATTCAATAAAGGGGAATGTTTTACATAGTTTCCAAAATGTCTTGAGGGCTTCCTTCATGAACTGCCATTAACATCTCTGAGCCTATTCTACACAATCCTGAAAACTGCAAGCTGAATATAGAATTACTACAATTGCTACAATTTTTGCCCCAGTGGTCAGAGCTTCCTGGTGAGGAGAATGTATGCCATTGTTCCAGTACCAAGAAAAAAAAGAATCTAAGTGCCTCTAGATCTAATTTCAGCAAATTCCAATTCTCACTCTCCAAAGTGAAAGAAAACATCTCTATTGATTTCTGACATAAACAACCGGATCAAAAGAGCTTGCTGTTTTTGTTCAAGGTCCCTCTCTTTCTATCTTTCTTTTATTATTATGCTCTCCTTTGCTTTACTTGCCTTTGATTGGCTTGTTATAGAATGAAATCACCTTTACACCTTGTATTCTCAACAATTTTTTTTCCCCTGTAGAAGCTGAGGGTTATAAGAAACTGTAATCAGATAATCAGATGATGTGTGGGTGAAGTCTGAATTGGCTATGACATTGTCCAGATGTTCTCATGAGTTTTTGGCACTGGATGCCGACTTAGTGGCTAGAGCACTGGTTTAGGCTCATTGCTTCAATTATTGATGGGCTGGATCCTGTCTTTGGTGATGGTGCAGCCGGCAGCATTGTTGCCAAGTGCAGGAAAAACTGTGGGAACGAAACAATGGTATTTTGCTATTTCACAGTGAGTACAGCTTTTTGAGAACTCATATTTGTTACAAGCCTGAGGTGTCTCCCAGGCATTTATTTATATATTCATTCATTCATTCATTTTTATAAATTAAGATAAAATTTGCAAACTAAAATATTTACTCTTTTAAAGTATACAACCCAGTGGTTTTTAGTTTATCTACAAAGTTGTACAACTATCAGCACTATCTAATCCCAAAATATTTAAATCACCCCCAAAAGAATCCCATACCCATTGGCAGTTACTCCCCATTCCTCCCACCTCCAAACTCCCGGCAACCATTTATCTGCTTTCTGTCCGTATGGATTTACCTATTCCAGGCATTTCTTATAAGTAGAATCATGCAATATTCCTTTTGTGCATAGATTCTTTCACTTACCATATGTTTTCAATGCTCATCCATGATGTTGTATGATCAGTATTTTATTCTTTTTTATGACTGAATAATATTTGATTATAGGTATATATTACATTTTCTTTATCCATTCATTAATTGATAGACATTTGGGTTGTTTCCACTTTTTGGCTACTATGAACATAAACATTCACATACAAGTTTTAGGTGAATTTACATTTTCAATTCTTTTGGGTTTCCATCTGGGAGAGGGATTATTGGTCATATGGTAATCCCATATCTAACTTTTTGAGGAACTACCAAAATATTTTTCCAAATGGCTGAACCATTTTACATTTGTATCAGTAATATGTGATAGTTTCAGTTTCCCCTCCTGTCAACATTTGTTATTGTCTGTCTTTTTTATTGTAGCCACTCTAGGGAGTGAAAAGTGGTGTTTCATTATGGTTTTGATTTACATTTCCTTAATGACTAATGATGTTATGCACCTTTTCAGGTGTTTATTGGCTATTTCTATATCTTCTTTGGAGAAATGTATAGTTATGTCCTTTATATATTTTTAATTGGATTGTCTTTTATTGTTAAGTTGTAGGAATTCTTTAAATATCCTAAATATACAGATATGTTCTAGATACCCTATCAGAAATATAACATGTAATTATTATTTTTTTTAGTCTATGGATTTCCTTTTCACTTTCTTGATTGTCCTTTGAAACACAAAAGTTCAAAATTTTAATTCAGTTCAATTTATCTGTAGTTTCTTTTGTTACTTGTGCCATTTACTTATTTTTACCAACTTTTTTGTATCACTACACTGATCTGAAATAAAAAGGTGAGTTAAGATACTGTGTCTGCCCTCATGTCAGTCTGCTTTTTTCATGAAGAAAAAAGACAGGTAAACAGATGCATCGAGGAGTCTCACCTCTGGATAGACTCATCATCTATTTCATTCAGGGGTCAACCATAAACAAAAAGTCTGCCAGATATTCAGCCAGCAAAAAGGACTTACACAGGAAAAAGAAAGGGCTTCAGTCTGGTGCTTGCAGCCATGGTGAACCATGTGTAAGTCGTCGGGTCAAAGAAGGAGGAAGTCCTTTCTAGAAGGAAAGAGAAAGGAAAGGGAGAAACCCTTACAACCATAGAGTTCTTCCTGTAAGGCTTTGGTGACGAACATAGAGTATGAGAGCTCCTCCTTTAGGCCCTCCCCATTTCTACCTCGGTTAAGGCCTCCGTCATAAATTTTGACAGTTTTTTGCTTACATGTAACCTCCTCAAAGAAACCTTTACTGACAAGCTGCTTTCAAGAGCACTTTCTGGTACTGGCCTCTTGTCATTTCTTGACTTTATTACTTTCCCACCACAGTGTAAGTTCCAGAGAAACAAGAACTTAGTCTTCACTGCTGAATTCCAAGCATCTCCAACAGCACCTCAAATATATTGTAGCTGCCCAATGAATATTGGTAGAAAGAAAAGATATTACTGTTGTAGACATAGAAAGGGATCAATTCTACTGAGGAAAAGTATAAAGAAAGCCCTCTGAAATATGCGAAGGCTTGAGCAGAGTCTTGAAAGATAAGTTGGGGATAGGGATGTGGTAGAAAAAAACAAACTAAGAGAATTCAAGCAGAGGGGAGTGCATGGAGAACGTTCCACTGGTGCTTCATTAGGACATAGGAATGACTAAACGACCCACCCTGGTGCCAGCATCATTCTCATGGGTGCATTAGGAAAATGACGTAAGGGAAAGACCCCTGTAGGGGTGTTCAGGGGTCCTATAGTCTGGTCTTTACTTTGCCACTAATGTGTTATTGGCTTTGGGCAAGACCTTGTAACCTCCAGCCTTAGGTTCATCTATAGAACAAGGTGGCTGATCTCTAAGGTAACATCCATCACCAAGAGTCTAGAGTTCCATTTTGGAGACTACGTTTTAACATTTTTAGAGTGAGGGATAATTTTTTTCTTTTTCTTATTTATTTCTTAGGTGAACTATAGCTTACATACAATCATGATCATGATTCTTAAGTGTACAACTCAAAAACCTTTTACATATGTGTGCACCTTTGTAATGACCACTCGGATCAAAATGTAGAACGTTTCCTTCACCCTAGAAAGTTCTCTCATGCCTCTCCCCAACCAATAGGTCCTCA
Source organism: Phyllostomus discolor (assembly GCF_004126475.2). Classification (NCBI taxonomy): domain Eukaryota; kingdom Metazoa; phylum Chordata; class Mammalia; order Chiroptera; family Phyllostomidae; genus Phyllostomus; species Phyllostomus discolor. The sequence goes on from NC_040906.2 coordinate 29,493,278, forward strand.
GAGATGAACAACTCCTCTAACTTCTATAAACATAGATTAGTTTTGTCTGTTCTTGAACTTCATTTAAAAGGAGTTTAAGTACATAGAGTATGTACTGTGTTTCGACGTTCTTTTCTTTTTGCCCAATATAATATCTGTGAGATTGATTCATCCATGTTATTATGTGTGTAAGTGAGACTTGTTTCACTACTGAGTAGTATCCCATTAGATGACTGTGTCACCATTCATTTATCCATTCTTATGTTGAAGAACTTTTGAGTTGTTAGAATTTTTAGCTATTATGAGCAAAGCTGCTTTGGGCACACTTGTGCATCTTTTTTGTAGACATATTCATGCATTTTTCCCCTTGGGCTTGCACCTAGGAGTGGAATTGTTGATTCATACAGTAGACATATGTTTAGCTTTAGACATGTGTACTATCAAATATTTTCCAAAGTGGTTCTCATACATTCCTGTAAGTAATGAATGAGAGTTCCAGCTGTTCCACATCCTCTCCAAAAGGTGTAATTATCAGTCTTTTGCATTTTAGCCATTCTGTAGTATATGTAGTGGTCTTCTACTGTGGTTTTGATTTATAATTTGCTGATGCAAATTATGATGATCTTTTCTCATGCCTATTAGTTATTTGGACATTCTTTTGGGAGAGGGGAAAAGAAATGCCTGTTCAACTCTTTTTCCTATTTTAAATTAGGTTGTTTCAGTGTTTTTTTTCCTATGGATTTGTAAAAGTTCTTTATTCTGTATATAAATTGTTGTCATTAATATATATTAATTTGTATTAATTACTTATAATTGTACATAGTGTATATGCATTTGTGTATATAATATGTATATTGATATAAGATATACATGTTATATATATAAATATCATGAATAGTGGTTATTAATTTTACTAAAATCCCATTTATCATTTCTTTTTAAAATTATTGGTGCTTTTCATGTTCTGTTTGAGAATCTTGACTATCCCAAGTTCATATAGATGTTCCTCTTATGTTTCTTCTGAAAGCTGGATTATTTTCACAGTTAGGTTTGTAATCAATCTTGAATTAGTTTTAGCATATGGTGTGAGATAGACATCCAAATTCACTTTTCCCCCTATGGATATCCAGTTTCTCCAGCACCATTTATTCAAAAGACCATTCTTTCTTCATTGAATTGTAGTGTTGCCTCTGTCATTAATCAAATTACTGTACCTGTGTGGATTTATTTCCGAACTCTTTATTCTGTTCCATTGGTCTATTTGTTTTTCCTTGTACCGATACCATCATGTCTTATAATCTTGTAGTATAAGGCTTCCAACTTCTTCTTCTTCAGATGGTCTTGTATTTTCTAGGCTTTTTCCATTTCCATATCCATATACATTTTAGAACCCACTTGTCAATTTACATACACGCACAGGCACACACATAAAATGGTAGGAGTGTGACAGTGATTGCATTGAATCTATAGATCAGTTTCAGGAAGAACTGACATCTTAATAACCTTGAGCTCTTCAAGCTATAAACTTAGATTACCTCTTCATTTATTTGTCTTCTTTAATTTTTCTTCTCAATATTTTCTAGTTTTTAGCAATAATTGGAAAATAAAATAAAAACACAATTTACAATAGCATCAGAAAACCCAATACTTATGGTTTATTATAAGTCACGCCAGCAGATGCTGCTTTCCAGATGCACCTCTGTTTTGGGAGGATTTGTGGACCTCATCTGTCAGTGCATCCTGTATAGCTATGTTAACTTTTGATTATTTTACTGATAAACATTATATCTGACTCATATTTAGGGGTATTGACTGCATATGGAAATCTAGCTGAAAATGCATCTCTTCTTAGAAAAATTCAAAGAGGGTAAAAAATAATGAAATTTTTACTTTGTTTATGATTATTTTTTCTACTAGGAATTTTAAGCTCTTGAATTCTGAGTCTCTTTACTCTTCCACATAGTAACTTGATTATTGCCAAATTTCTGGGTTCTTGTTATTTATTATTCATTTGTTTTTTATTATAATGTTTTTAATCAATATTGTTTTTTAAAGTACTCTTACTAGGATTATCCCACTCAAGTCTTAAAACAATTCTGAGACCGCGATAGGGCTCACAGTGTTTATTTTACAGAAGATGAGACTGCCAGGGTAAGTCCTTGTGCATGCTCACCCAGCTGACCAGGGAACTGTCTAGACCTCGTCACCAGTTCTGCTGGTAGCAGTAGTATTATCACTGTTTCTACAACAGTATTTTTTTTTCATTGTTCCTAAAATAGAGCAGAGTAGAAGGATAATTGCCTCGATACTCTGCTTCACTTTAAAATCCATAGCCCAATTTAGAACTGACTACACAAGCACAGAAAATTAGATCTTGAAAGGGAACTATGCTGTTATGAAGGAGCCCAATTTCTCCTTATTGCTATAAATTAATCAGATAAAACTACTTTAAAACTACTCTGTGATGCAGTAAAAGTAGATTAACTTTCAGATTCCTCTTTCTGCTTAAAAGAGAAGCACCAGCCCGGTGCTGACAAGAAGCTGGTCCCTCACACCCAGCAGCTGGCAGCGTTGCTGTTGTCTTTACAGACTCCAGTTTGGCAGTCAGAGCCCGGAGAGCCGTAAAGGTATTCGCATCTTTTAGTCCAATTATCTCATCCCGGAGAATTTATCCTGCAGATATGAGTCTGTCAGTATTGATTTTTTATAATAAAACGGAGTCCTTTATTAAAATATTACAACTAACTGCAATGGCAAGACATGAACGAATGTTTATTCAGAATGAAAAAAACAATAGAGATATAGGTTCAACTGCCTTGCTTTTGTAGACTTCAAAAATGATTCATCCTTATGTATACACACCGGTCTCACCCCCAAAGCTCCACACGGAATGCAGTGGGGCTGTACTCTCTCTCCCTGCAGCTCTCAGTGCACGCACCTGGGCGGGGCCCTAGGCAGTGAGGTAGTTTCAAGTGTCGTCGGCACACTGTGACTGGGCATGCTGCTCCTCCTCTACACAGGTCCAACTATTTAATTTTCTGCTGCTTCTATTCTACTGCCCTCCTTACCCAAATTATCAGTGGCTCTTGTATGTTGTTTATTCTTCCCTCCCTTGCTTTCCAGCCAGAGCTCCAGGCTCCCAGGCTGCAACAAGAGAGGGAAAAACCTTGATGTTTTGGCCAGAGCCTGTTTTGAACCCCGCTAACTAAAAAGCCTATAGAGCTGACTGTGAACTTTCAGCACCACAGGGGGAAAGGGAGAAAGAACTATTTCAAGGCCCTTTCCTATTACAGACTTGGCCTGACTTGTAGAAATGTCTTACAGAAAAAAAAAATGGCATTAAAGAATAAGTTAGAAAAAAATAGAGCTGATTCAAGTTTCAGCTATGTTCCTATATGGGATTAAGACAGCCATATTAGTGTTTTCCCCCTGGACCTATGAACTGAGTGCATGTACATGTATTTAAAAAAATGCTTAGATTGCCTGAACTTCTCAGGACCGGGCCAGTGAGTGCAAACTGCTGGGGAAGGAACCACTGGTGGCTTTCTGGTTGTTTATTACTTACACGTATTTTTCCTGATTCTTCAGTCTCCAGGTTCTATTGTAGCTTTCACTTCCCCAGCTACTTGTGTTTCTCTGCTGTCTGCCTCCCCTTTCCAACCCCACTCTTGGAATTTAGTCTTACTGGGAGGATTAAGAAAAGAAAAACATAACTCTGTGCTGAGCTCATTTTACCATATGTTACATTATAGCTTAAAGCCAGAGAGCTTTTGAAAGACTCAACCTGAATTCTCTTGTACTACAGAGTAAGTCAGAAAGAGCCAGAGGTGAGCGACCCAGACACCATAGGTTCTAAGCCTTAATCAATCGTGTTTTGCTCTCCAGAGTAGCCGGTTTATTTCATTCCAATCTAAGCTGACTCTCAGGGGGCACAATTGTTCCATAGACTTTAAGAGACGCCCATTGTTTCCCAAAGGTTTAATAACCACACTGTGGCAAAAGGCCTTTCAAAGTATTATATGACCCTTCTTAAAGCATTTGCTCTATTTCTGAGGTAATGAAAGGGATATGAAAAGGATTTTTCTCAGGGAACAAGCCCTGAAAGAAGTAGGTAGCTCTCTTTATTCTTTGTGTCTTCCTCCTTTCTGCAGGCACAAAATATTCTTGGTATATTTTGAGACCCACAAAGTTGCTACTACATGTCATTTGTCATTTGTAGATAATCCGTGAGGAAAAAGAAAGGCTTCTTTAAGTAATTGTTCTGCATTAGTTAGGCCTTGAATGGGAGGCAAAAAGAGGGAAAAGAATCCAGCACTTTGGGACATGTCTTATTTACTATCCACTTATGAGGCCATTCGATTGTGCCGTTTGCTTAGGGAACCAAGAAAAATCTAGAAGCCTGAAATGGGATACATTTAAATGGGAGCTCGTACTGGCACTTTTTTCATCATTATAGCTTAAATGTCCGTGGAGTGCTGAGCACTGAAAAGGACATAGAAAGCATGTCGTCTCTCTCCTCAAACACTCACACAAAGAAAAGCAACTTGGCAGAGAGCTGTAAGTGTGCGCAGTTCATGTAAAACATATACTCACCGTGGTGGTTTCAGGACAGAGCATCGGTAGGGAGAGGGTTACATATAGTCTGTGGAGGAGGAAAAGGAGGGATTGGGGGCGGGGGCGGTGCAGACTCAAGTCCAAAACCATCCACCCCTTTGGCTGGCCCACTGTGAATCCACTGAGGGTAGATTTTAGGAAGAGGAAGACCAGGGAAGAGTAAGAGAATGACAGAGCTGTAAAGAATATCACAGTGTATACCCCCATTTGCTGCAAACTGACCACTCACAGACAGAATCAGGCCTGTGTTTGTTAGGTTTGCCAGGCTTGGTGTGTTTAACAAGTGTAGATTTTGAATTGAATGCCTTGAGGCTGGGAAGAACTCCAAAGTTCATGGCAGTTTCCAAGCTGGTCAGTTGTCTCACAGCTGGCATGTGTCGTCTGCATCCGTTGCCTGATCTCCGAAGGCATTCGTGTTAGTGGCTCTGACAGCTCCATTTCGCAGTGAGGGAATCAAGGCCCGTAGGAGGAGGGGTCACCCTTGCCCAGGCCACGCAGTTAGTCGTGACGGAACCTGTGTTCCCTGACGCCCAGCTCAAAAAATAACAATTCCGTTGTTCACTGTGAGCTAGGCAACACGCTAAAAGGTTTCTGTAGAGTATTTTATTGAGTTCTCACAACAGCCTTAGGAGGTAGGCCCTGAGTACTATCTCCTTCTTCTAGACAGGGACACTGAAATGTAAACAGGTGAAGGAAAGTCATCACTCAATGACGAAATCTCCCTGCAAAGCCTTTCCCTTCTGTTTTCTTCTGTGAGGCGTTTAGTAGAGGATGCCGGTGGCTTTGTGGCTGGTTTTTGGAGGGTGGTGTTGAAAAAGCCAGACTAAACCAAGTAGCTCATATGAAAAACTCTGTGGAATATTGGCTCAAGTTGAAAAATTCAGTAACCTTTGTTCAAATTGACTGTGAGAACTACAAAATACCCCAAATCTGCTTGATATTTTAAGTAGATTATAGACTTAAATGGGCACAATTACTATAACTTAGAAAAATGATACTTTTAATCTGTTACTGTAGCCTTTGCTCTGACTTTGATTGCAATTAAGAATTCTAGTTTGATTTTGACCTCTTGAAAAACCTGAGGATATTTGCTTGACTATTGGGTTAGCCGTATTTTTATTTCTCTTTCTTCAGTGACAGCACACGCTGGTTTTAGATTTCACAGAGGAAAGCGATGGAATAATTTCTGGAGATTTTTATAAAGGGCTTTGTTGAATTTGTAATCAAATGAATGTGTAAATGGTTCTCACTTTATGCGATAGATGGATCCTAAGAGGTTGTGATTACATCATTTCTAGGTGGCACTGAATCCAATTTCGTGATGCAGTATGAGAGCTGAGAGAAAGATTACATGTGATCAATGAATCATTTTTTAAAACAAAGAATCATTTTAAAATAAATGAGCATTCACCAACTTGCCTCTTTTACCAGTTACAATTTTAGTAATGTACATTTCTTTAAAATCAAGCACAACTACAAAAACATTTTTAATATTAAAATTTTTCTCAGATGATGTTATAATACACAAAAACTTGTCCCAAGGCTCGATGTTTAGTATATGATATTTACAAGCAACTGAAACAGTGAAAGAAATGGACCTTTGAGATTGGTTTCCCTGGACTGATAGATAATAGCCAAGGAGTATTGATTTTCACTTGTCCATTTCTTTTTCATTCTTTGTTCCATGCTTCAAAGGGGTCAGCTCTGAGCCATTTAAACACAGGAGAATCTCTTACTTTCTGTCCCTTCCTGTGGGATAAAACAATTCGAGGCTAAAACCTTTGGCAAGCTTAGAATCCTTTGTTTCTCCAGTGCTTTGTGAAATGAAGAAAGTGTGTGAATTTCACGTGAGATAGAGAAAGCTCTACTGAGATATTTGGACTCAACTCAAAAGTAAGGGAGTCAGAATGGGGGATGAATTTCATATTTTTGACATTTATTGTTTTGATTTGTGGGTTAATGTAACTTCTCTCTACAGCATCCCTGAGCTGTTAAAGGGGGCATGATCTCACAAGCTTGGGGTATGGGACATGGACCCCACATTCTGGTGACATTTGGAGTTACTAGGACAGCACACTGAAGTAGATTCAGAATGGAGGCTCACATTCTAGTTCAAGCAGTGTGACCTGGACAATTTCTTTGCATCTACTGGGCTATTTTTGCTATGAATAAAGCAATACCTGCTCTAACCACATCTGGAGGCCATTTGAAGCACAGAATAAGAAGAACATGAAACAGCCTTCACAATATAACAGAAAAAGTGGGAAATGTGATTAAGTGGTATGGGACCCCATGGTTGGTCTGCCTCAGATGCCCTAGACTTGAGTCAAAAGAAGACTGAGAATTTCTTCTTGTCTGCAACCCCCAGTACTTAATATTCCTGAGGCAGAGTGGGGGGACAGCAAAACCCAGCAATGGGGTTCCCAGGAGAAGGGGATGAAACCCACAAGGCACATGTGATAGGGAAGAGACAGTCTCTGTCTGCCATTTTCCCCCCTCTGTCCTTGCTGAGGGATGAAAGAATGAGCTGTTCTTCAGGCGGACACATCCATTCTTCCCAAACACCTTTTGCCCAAGGCCCTCTTGCCGTATCTCCAAATGTGATCAGGGCTACCAAGTGTGCATGTTAATCTTCTCTTTTTTTAATTTCCCTTTTCTTTTGTCATATTTGATTCTAATGTTTTCTTCTTGATTTAAGATTTTCATTGTGTAACATAACCTGCATTGAGAAAAGTGCATAACATATACACCCAGTTTCACACACAATTCTCTAGAAAATGCTCCATGTAAACTACCTGAGTGGATGCTGCCTTGCCCTTAGAACCTCCTGGTCAGCCCTCCCCAAATCACAGACCCATTCTCCCCCTAGGCATCATCTTATCCGGACATCTTTGATAATTTTCTTTTTAAAAATAGATAATGTGTCCCTAAAGAGTAAAATTGAGTGTCTTCTGTTTTTCAACTTTATATAAATGAAATAATGCTATATGCATTTTTGTGTCTTTTCCCTTCTCAACATTAAATTTGTGATTTGAAGTCATATTATCGCATGCTGTTATAGAAGATTTATTTATTACTGTATAGTATTCCACTGTATGACTCTACTACAATTTACTTATCTATCCTACTATTAAAGGACGTTTGAGTTGTTTTCATTTCTGGGTATTATCATGTTGTGATGAATGGATGAGGGCTACAGGGTCATAGGTGATCTTAAAACCATTTTACAAAGTGGATCTATCAGTGTGTATTTTCACTACACACAATGTGGAAGAGATTCAGTTGCTTCTCTGTCTTGACAACACTTGGTATTGTCAAACTTTAAAGTTTCTGCTAATGTGCTAAGTGTATAAAAATAACTCATTTAGATTCTAATTTGCATTTTATGATTTTTAATTTGTTTATTTATTAGCCATAATTGCACATTTCTTTAGCCTTATTGCTCTCCTGTCCTCAGTTTAAGACTCCACTCTGTACTTACAGCTCCCAAGCCACCTGGCTTTCTCTTGTGCCTGGGCCGTTGCACACACTGCTCCCTGCCTCTGTCTTCCTCCTGCCTGGCTCACTCTCCTCCCGATCAAGTCTTCTCTTGAACCTCATGTGCCTGGCCCTTCAAACCCCTCTTATGTTCCCCCAAAGCAACTAATGACTGACCCACATGGCAATTTGTTGCAATTGCTGGTTTAATTCTTCCATACCAGGCTGTAAGCTCTCTGAGGGCAGGGGCCATCCCTCATTCCTCATTTATCTCCTGCTCTCCTGTGCTAACAGGACCTGTCTCAGAGAAGATGCTGAATAAATATTTGTTGAATCTCACAAATTGAGTGACTCATAAGATACTCAAATGTTTAAATTGTCAGTGGACCTGAAGTTGAGTTTCAAGAGAAATGAAATTGTGCTGTAACAAGTACTGAGTGAAAGAAACGAAATCCTAAAAAACTAAGTGTACCTCTTTGTCACTTCATAGCCCCACTGAAACATTAGTGACTTCAGCTCCATTCATACTGAATTTTGGGCTGGAAGGGAACTTGGAGATCATGTGATATATATGTGTCATTTTACAAATGAGGAACTAGAGGCCCGGGGAAGCTGACATGAGCAGAGATACATAAAGCTGAGATTACTATCTCTGTCTCCTAAGTACATCTTGGAAGTGGTTTGTTGTCAATTGGGGGTAGAAGGGGAAATAGTTTTCATCTAGAAGAATATAGTGTACATGTAAAGGAATTCAGTGAGATGTGAGATACGGAAAACTTTTTATTCCTGGGTGTGGCTACTACTGGTAAATGATGTGAGAATAAATTGCAAGGCTCTGAATCCCCCAGAGTACCGGGTCCCCTGCTGGATAAGGAGAAGTTGTTCTGAAAACATTTGTGTGAATGGCTGGGCTGGGAGCTCCAGGCCTGGCTGTGATAGCTCCCGGAAGTGGCTCTGGTGTTACTTGGCCACCAAAGTTTCCTGTCCATCTCTGGAGACCGCTGCTGCCACTTCTGGCTACCAGAGTGAGAATGGTGGCCCTGGAGGGGGCCATCCTGACTACCCTGGCTGAAGTGGGCTCTGAGCATGGGCTTCCTAGTGTAACTCTACCTTGCAGGTAACCTCACTGCACACACACACAGACTTGTGTTGCCACAAGAGGAAAAATCACCTGAGCTGGACACTGGGCCCGGGGAGGCACCACTCAGAATGCTACCTGTCAGTTTCTATGACATGTCCTTCCTGTCACACAATTAGAGAGGTGTCAACTAAAAAGAAGAAGCTTTCTAAATTATTTAACTGACAAACTCAAGTCCAGCCGAACTCCTCAAACATGTTCTTTTATGGCCTTATTGAAATTCATACTGTTTCCAAAGAGATTTTGTCCAGCCACCTTAACCCCAGGGAAAAATGACTGAACAGGAATTTTAAGGGGAAACAAACCTAGAAAAGGCCAGGGGCTCTTCAGTTCTAGTAGGATATCATGCCACAAGTGCATTCAACCCGTGCAATAATCAAGACGTGGTCCGGTTACCTGCTGACACTCCGACGTTAGGTGCACTATTCTGCTAATTGCTGCAGTCGAGTGCTGTCTACTTGACTTTTCGACTCGTCGATTTAGAATGTTTTTAGATGGAGTGTTTTCCTTCCCAGTCTCTGCCTCTGTCCTGCATCAAGCAAGCAAAGGAGCCATAACTCAGAAACAACTCAGTAAGATATACTTTCTGCCCCGAGGGCACCAAAAAATTGGTGTGGATAATCTTTTTAATCCTCATCCAAGGACATACTTATTAATTTTAGAGAGTGGAGAAGGGACAGAGAGAGAGGGGGAGAGAAACATCGATTAGAGAGAGAAACATTGATGGGTTGGCTCTTGTAGGTGCCCCGAATAAGGACCGAACCCACAAGTCAGGCATGTGCCCAGGCCAAGAATTGAACCTGTGACCTTTTGGTTTATGGGACCATACTCCAATCAACTGAGCCCTGCCAGCCAGGACTGGATAACTTTTTTTACAACACTCTTATACTGATTTATTCCGTGATTCAAGACATCCTATTCTAAGAGACAATCAGTAAACACTGATGAGAACCATACAAATGTAGAAATAACATGATATTAAATAATAATGTTTACTAGGATTATCATTGAGAATGGATACCAAAATTTATTAATTGAAAAATAGAAAAATTGTTGCATCTCCTAGGTTACATTTTGTTCATGGATTTGGAGTTTTTATATGAAAGTCAAGTGATTGATAGTTCCTTCCTCCTTTCTTTGGGACACTTCCTCATGTGACTGGACGGGAAGAACACTCCGTACAGTCGTGGGCCAGACACCGCTGGCCAGTACTAACCAATGACTTTTTCCCGGAAAGTAAGTATACAGCACAAAGACCAAGATCTTTATTAATTTTGAGGCACCCTTTGGATATTACTGCTCCACGACATCCTTCCTCTCCCATTGACCTGACCCCCAACGTTCTCGGGATTGCTTTTCGGCATGCATGTTCCTCTGCAAGTCAGCTGGACTTTAGCCTGGAAAAAAGACATACGAGCCTGTATGAGGTTATAAAACCTGGCTTGGAAATCCATGGCTTCTTATTAAAACACTATTTTTTATAAACGTACCATTTTAAGGAAGATGGTTACTAAGCAACCTGATTTAAATTATTATGAGCAATGAAAGCAAATTCTTCCATTAGGTCTGCTTTTACTTAGGTCAAAAAGTGTTGTGTTTTTTTTTTTTTCAGTGTTGATGTTGAACTGGTTTTCCTTATTTCTCTTTAATGCACATATACCGTGTGTGTTGCATCAAGTCCTGGGCTAGGTGGTCCCTGTGGGCAAAAAATGGAGATGAATCCCCCTGTAGACCACGCCCTTAAGGAGCTCAGAGTTGGGGTGTGCCTTAGGGCTCTTGGGGAGTGGTAACACACCCAAATTGCTGAACCGTGAAGGGGGAATTTAATAGGAGTGTACTAGTCTGAGGCTGCACAGGCCTGTGGGCCTCATGAAGGCTGAGGTCAGATCTCCAAGGACAGGAGAAACCGCTCTTTCCCACTCTGAGGCCTTACATCTCTCCCTGCCAATTCCTTCATCATCCCTTTTTACGGATTGGCTTTCTTCCGATTCTCCATGACCATGATGGGAAAAGTTCACCCAACTACTCTACATGTCTTTATTTTAAATCATTGCAGTAATTTACACAGAATACAAAATTATTGTTTTAATCATGTTACAATGTACGACTTGGAGGTATTGATTAATATAGTCACAATGTTGTACAACCATCATCATTATTTAGGTCTAGAGCTCTGTTATGACCCCAACAGGAACTCTGCACCTACTAAAGCAGTCACTGCCATTCCACTCTACGCCAAGCCCCTGGCAACCACAAATCTCCTTTCTGCACCGTGGCTTTTTCTATTTTGGACATTTCATATAAAGGGAATCATACAATATGTGGCCTTTTGTGTTTGACTTCTTTCACTTAGCATAATGTTGTCAACATTAATCCTTGTTTGTGAATCAGAACTTCACTTTTTAAAAGATTTTATTTATTTATTTTTAGAGAAAGGAGAAAGAGAGTGAGAGAAACATCAATGTGCAGTTGCCTCTCATACACCCCCAACTGGGGACCTGGCCCACAACCCAGGCATGTGCCCTGACTGGGAATCGAACCAGTGACCTTTTGGTTTGCAGGCCAACACTTAATCCACTGAGCCACACCAGTCAGGGTGGTACTTCATTTTTTTTTAATAGCTAAATAATAACCATTGTATGGATATACCACATTTTGTTTATCTATCTGTTGACAGATATTCTGGTTGTTTATCCTTTTTGCCTATTATTAATAATGTTGTTAGGAATATTCAGGGACAGGTTTTTATCTGAACACCTGTTTTGAATTCTTTTGGAGTATATCTAGAAATGGAATTTTTGGTTCATATTTTAATTCTATATTTAACTTGTTGAGGAACTACCAAACTTTCTTCCACAGCACCTGCACCATTTTACAAATTGCCACCAGTAATGAGGGGTCTGATGTCTCCAATCCTTGCCAACACATGTCATTTTCTGTGTTATTGTTGTTGTTGTTGTTTTTTACTATGGCCATCCTAGTGAGTATGAAGTAGTATCTTAACATGGTTTTGATTTGCATTCCCTTAATCACTAATGATGCTGAGCATCTAAACATGAACTTTTTAACCATTTATATGTCTTCTTTGGAAAAATATTCATTCATTCAAGCCCTTTGCCCAATTTTTAATTGGGTTGTTTGTTTTTCTGTTGCTGATTGGTAAGAATTCTTTATATATTATGCCTTCTAGACCCTTAGAAGATATATGGTTTCCAACTATTTTCTTCCATTCTGTGGGTTAACACTTCATTGTCTTGATAGTGTCTTTTGATTCTAAATATCTTGTTAATTCAAGAACCAGCAGACACACATTTGCTTCTGGTTGCTGGGGAAGAAAAATGACTTGGCCCCACTGGAAGCAGATGTCCACCTATGTCCCAATCAGCCACGGCCAGGGGAGTGAGGTTACACAGTACAAATAAGGCTGCTGGGTCTGCCTCTGTTGGTGGCAGAGCTGGTTCTCACATGGCACAGACACACGCATGCTTAAAGGTGAAGGCATGATGGCAAATAACTCAGGTTCAGGGTTTTATCAAATATGAGGGTTATTCATGGTAGAGGTAATGAAAAGGTGCTGCAGGACTTCGAGGGAGAGACACAGGACTTTCAATGAGGGGGTTGACAGAAAGCTTCCTGGAGGTGGCATTTAACTGGCCTGGGTGGATGGAAAAGATTTGTTCACACTGGGATGCAAAGAAAGGCATCCTGTGAGCAGAAAGCTCAGTGGCATTCACAGTCCAAGCGAAGAGATGCAGGTCTGCTGGAAACTCAGGTTTAAGACATCATAATGGAACTCACAAGAGTTAGCAATAATATAAATGGGAAACAGAAATGAGAAGTAAAGTGAGACCAGACAAGGCAAGTCTTAGTGAGGTGTGGCTGCATGGGTGTGAGAGTGAGAGGTGGGTTCGTGGAGAACCCACGCATCAAGACTGCTTGATGCTTGATTAAGTTTGACTTTGGCCACGGAGTTCGGTTTATGTCTTTCCTGCTTGAGGAACTCTTCCCACACCTCCCAGCCCCATGTGATCTCTTTCCACTAAGCCCACAGGATTCCTTTCTTCAAAATTCACCTGGTAATTAGTCATGACTTACTAATGCATTCTTGCTTTACATTGGCGTTTCATTTTGCCATATTGATTCTCTCATTCTTGTCTCCCCATCTGGGCTCTTCAAGGGTCAAATGACAGTTTTAATCCCTGATAAAGTGTTTTGCATACAATAAATGCTCAATAACATTTTTTGATTTGGTACGAATACACAATTCTAATGAAGATTGGAATAACTTTGTAAGCTGCTCACGGGTACGCTTCTTTAAGCTTTTTTGTTCTGTGCCATTAATTTTTCTATATATGTCTTGCATGAAATAGTTCTCATGTTAGTATAGACAGGGGCATGTTATCTATAGCGTTTTTTTTTCAATAAGCCTGTTCATTCATCACCATTAATGATTTCCCTCCTCAGATGAGGAAGAGACTGGAGAGCTGTGACAATGAGTATCAATGCGTTTTCAAAAGGAAAACAACATTTTCCATCTAAAAGATCATTAGCGATACAATGATAAAAGTAGAACTTGAAACTTGAGACAATGTATCATTACTGCTCTGAGAGGTCTAAGATAACAAATTGGAAAATTTGTCTAAAATAATTGCAGGAGAAAGATTCATATTACCAGCTTTTGTGAGTGAAACAAAGGAAATTACCATTCTTCTGGAGGTAGGTATAATTTGTGTTCATCTGGAAATTAATGATATTACAAGATATAATTGCAGAATGTCTTAATTTTACTACATAATTATCTTCTTTCAGCAACAAAGTATATTAGCATGGTAAAAATGTAATCTATGGAGTTCGAAATAGACAAAAGATTTATTAAGATTTTTTTCCCTTATGAGAAGATAAATAATCAAAGAGAGCAAAATACACACAAAAGAGGCTCTTGTTTCAGAGCAAGAAGCTCAAGAAAACAAAAATCAATCATAAAATGCCAAAAACATTACTGTTTTGCTTCAGCATTTATCTCTGCTAGTCATTTACCGTTTATATTCTCACTTGGGTTCAGTTGCTAGGCTCCTCTAGGGAAGTGATGAGAGAGGCAAAAGACAGGAAATAGAGACAAAAAGAATTATGCCAAAGTGTATATCTCACCTGCAGTACTCACTCCTGACTTGATGTCCATTCGGGAACTGTGAGACGCTCTGGGCCTCCAGTTCCTCTCTCTGTTTCAGAGTTGATGCTGGATAGCCTTTCACAAGGCATCACCTGAATCATAAATGTTGGGAAGCTTTTAAGTTTTCAAGACAATGTTATGAAAAATGGGCATTTCAAGGTTCAGAGATAGTTTCTAGACAGAGTACAAGGCAAGGAGTCAAAAGATCTAAGTGCTACTCTGAACTATTTTACAAATAACTGAGTTTAGAAAAGTCAGTAAACTTCACTGTCACAGTTTCCTCACCTTTGAAGTGAGAGGGATGTGTTACATCACAGTGGCAAGTAAGTTTTATCTCCAGGGCACTAACCTTTGGACCGGTGAGTGGCTTCCTGGAGCACTGTGTTGAGAAAGGTTCTAAAGTTGCGGGCTCCGTGGAAGATTCAGGCACAGTTGGCAACATGTGCCACGGGCAGGGGACGGCCACACTCGTGCCATGTGCTCATCAGCTCTGAAACTCTCGGACTCGGGGGTCGTGTCTGAAAAGACAAACTTGTATGCTAGTCTTTTAATAAACTAACTTTGTTTTTGACTCACAAGTCTTCAGTCTGCATGTGACTCCATTGAGTGACCTCTACTTTCCCTTAACATCTTATCTTCCTTCCTGATGATGGCGTTGAGATGTCTCAACGCTGGCTGCTGCTGTTTGCTGGAAGCCTGCAGTTTCAGCAACTCCTAGGAACATACGCTCTGGGGTGTTTGAAATGTAATCCTTCTGCCTGCCTTGTTTTAGTAATTTAGTTTAACAAATTTGCTATGTGTTAGGCAGCCTGCTAAGAGGCTGTGGTTGCCCCGCAGCTGTTTGGGGATCCATCCTGCACAAACCGACAGCCCCAAAGAGCTGCAGTGTTGGTTCCAGAGCTGGTAGGTGGGGGGCTTGACGGTGTTTGACAGCAAGGAACAGAGGGCGGCTTTCATGGTCATTCTCAGAATGGGGTAGGGCTTAAAACATATGCAATAAGCAATCCTGCAGAGCTCAAGGCAGAAACGAAAAGAGAGCCCAGCCTCTCAGCATCTAGAATTTGATGGATAACAAACTACTCCAATCCTCCTTCCTCTCTGTCCCCAGCCTTCCATTTGCGTTGAATGAGCCTGCCAGCCCCGAAGAGCATGCTGACTTCTATCCTGAGAAGGGGCTGGTCGGCACTGGTCTCAGCGTTAGAGTGACTCAGATCCTCACAGCACGCTCCTCTCTTCTCTCCAGGATGGGCACAGCGTCACTTCTTCTGTTCTGAAGCTGTTCCGGAAAGGTTGGAGTCAGAAAATTGCTTGCATCACAGACACCATGAACTTCATGCTCTGTTTTTTTTGCTCTGACCTCTCTCTTTGCACTGATGGCAGTTGCTACAGCTCCAGGTCCCAGGAAACCTGTCCTTTGCTCTTGATCTGCTTCTTGCTGTCCATTTGATGTCCCTGAATGATCCTCACCAGCCGGCTGGAAGGAGAGGGAAGGACTGGGAAGCTGCTCCTGTGGGGAAACTTTGAGGTAGACCAGCCTGTGTGAGGGGTGGCTATGAAAACTTTCAAGGAAGGTATGGGGGGCATTCTTAAAGAACTGCTTGATTCTGATGGCTGACAATGTAAGCAGAGTGGCTGGCTGGGTGACTGAGATGCTATTGTTGAGGATGAGAAAACAGAGAGGAGAGCAGAAGAGAGGGTAGCTGAGAGCAGAGCTAAAAATGACAAAGGCTTGAATTTTTGTTTTGTATTTCATGCCCAGTACACACACAGGTTATATTTCAGTTGAACTGTATTTTTTTAAATCTTTATTTAAAAGTCAATTGTTAGGACAACTAAACACGTTCTTCCAATGGAACGACACTAGAAAAGTTCCCCAGGCTAGCCAGCCTCCACCCCCTGCAAAAACAAAACAAAACAAAAACCTTTTGATATAGAATCAAAAATGGAAGAGAGCTTAGCGATGGATGAGCAGAGTGTACTAAGGTGGAAAGCATAGTGATGTAGACATACACTCTGAAACCAGACCACATTTACTAACTAGGTAACCTGGTGACATTTAATCTCACCAGGTCTCATTCCTCCATGGGCTAGACAGAATGATTCCAGCCTCACAGGCTTGTCATGAGGATTAAGTGGGAAGATGCTGTGCAACATGTAAAAGCTGAGTTGCTTCTTGTTCCCATCACCACACTGTGTTATGTCAAAGAAACCTGGGTCTGGCATTGAAAACTGAGGCTTTGCTGGGTCACCCCAAGCACTAGAGGGTTTGATGCATTAGTGTTTCTGGAAAGATGTAGAGTTGAGACTGTGAATACACATATGCCAGTATTTTCTCCTATATTTATATCTGTATCTATATCTATATCTGTATCTGGCATAGGTGCTGACTTGTAGTGATTGTTCAGCCAGAGGAATCATTTAGTTCAATGCCTTTTTTTCACATATGCAGAAACTGAGGCATGGAGAGGAGAAATGACTAGACCAACGGCCCCTGGATAGATTGTGGCACAACAGGAACTAGAAACCAGGCAGCCCAAATTCAGTCAAGATTTCTCCCTGCTGTGTCAACTTGCTTGTTGTAAGATAACTCGGGGATAGTGGGATCAACTTCCCCACTATTTGAAAATTGTTGGAGCTCTAACTGGGAATGTCCAACTGGGAGTGCCAGAAGATGTCCAGACCCATCCTGGGGACACAGGAATAGGGCTTCCTGAGTTTGCAGCTGTCGGATAGTGTGGGGCCAGGGTTGCCCCGGGCAGAGGAGAGGTGGGGGACATCCAAGGAGGGCAGCAGGACTGCCACGCCCTGTCCCGTGGGGGCTGAGGGTGGCCAGGGAGGAGATTCCCATGGAAGTAGCAGAGAATGGCTTGGTGGCATTGCCATTTCTGTGGACAAGTTGTTCCGAAGTAAGATTTCTATATTGAAAGAACTGCAATAGGGTTTACTGTGAAAAAGAACAGTGTAGCTCAGTTTATCCATATTATGGGGCATTCTGGATACAGAAGTGGGGAGGGATCACATACTTAGTGACCGTTTACTATGTGACACATGTTGTGCTGAGCACTGGACACACATACGCCCTTTGTCCTCACAAGCCAATTAGAACGATGTCACCGAGACTCAGAAGAGTCCAGTGGCCACATCCACAAAGGCAGTGAGTGGCAGAGCCAAGAGGTGAGCCCAGACACAACTCTGGCTGGACCTGGCTCCGCCCCCTGCCCCTCGAGGGCTCACAGATAACTACACCACAGGAATCTGATCCTCATTTTGAAAACCTGAAATTCATTAGTTGACTTGTTGTATATTCTTGTCTGGCTTCTTCATTATCATCTCTGGCATAGAATCACAGTCCTACAGGGCAGTGGGTGCCCATGGAGGAGGGGGTGTAACAGCATTTTTATAACGTTTGAGATTCTCCCTTTGGAGAGAGGCCACAAGTCTTTGGGAAATGGGAGAGTTGGGTGTAGTTTGAAAAACATTCGGAGTTTCATCTTTCTTCCTTTCTTTCACATGTCCGGTACCTTCACACGTGAAAACCAGCCACCCTGATTCTTTACTCCCTACTCCACACAGAAAGCTACCAATTTTCATTAATTGATTTCCATGAATATTCATCAGATATTTATTTTGCCTTATGAGAGATGATGATAAATATCAAAAATATTTAAAACGAGCATTTCTTTTGAGTCATTGTTTGATTTCGATGAATTTTTACTAGGAAATAGCCATGGATTGGGTTATAAGAACATTTGATGGCAATGTAAAAGATTTAAAATTAAGTGAAAAAAATCAATAAAATAGAATACTTTACAATATCTAGTTTTATTAAATGACAGATTAGCCAAAGTAGTATATGATCATTACTATAACAATATATAGAAAAATTTAATAGACTTTATTTTTTAGAGCAGTTTTAGGTACACAGGAAAATTGAGTAGGAAGCCCAGAGATTTTGCATATACCCCCTCCCCACATAGGCACAGCCTCACCTACTACAACACCCTGAACTATTGTGGTGCATATGTTACAATCCATAAACATACAATAACACGTCATTAGTACTCAAAGTCCATAATATACATTAGGGTTCACACATGGGGCTGGACATTCTATGGGCTTTGACAAATGTGTAGTGACAGGTATCCACCATTGTTAAACTATGTATTTTTAAAATAAGAAAATATACTTTAAAAAGTGTTAATATTTGTATCTGGATAACAGAATTGCAAAAGACTATAATACCTATCTACCCCTATCTACCTGTATTTTTTACTATAGGTATTCATTATTTCACAATAAAACAACCACCTTCAAATGCCTCTGTTTAAGGGTTTCTGTGAAAACTAATGGAAATTCTCACCTGGATAATTATTGGTCAGTGGCAAAGCAAGTGAGTCTAGCTGAAGTATGAAAAATACAGTTAGATTGGAGAATGAAAGTTGGTATTTTTAGGGGAAAAATATTTTGTTGCCCTATCCTCTCTATTCTGGAAGGAAGAGGATGAAAGGGGCTGAGAGAGAGAGGATGGGTGAGTACTAAATGTGAAGTACTTAATAGGGAAAAAATGTGCATGTATCCACACTAGCAGTTTGCAAAACTTTGTATTGTAAAGAAGAGTTGTCCCAGATATTTTTCAAGTGTAAAAGAACTTTTGAAATTTCTGCCTCTTGCCCAACTTGCACTCACATGCATTATTTTTTTCTTCTTCTTTTTAAATTTTATTTTAACAGTTCTTCAAGTACAGTTTTCTGTCCTTTACTCCCATTCCAGCCCACCCACCTATCCCTCCCCACCTCCCTCCCATTTCCTCCCCACCCCTAGTTTTTGTCCATGTGTCCTTTAAATTTGTTCCTGTAAACCCTTCCCATTCTCCCCTGAAATTCCCTCCCCTCTCCCCTCTGGTCACTGTCCGCCTGTCCCCTATTTCAGTGTCTTTGGTTATATTTTGCTTGTTTGTTTGGTTTGTTGTTTAGGTTCCTGTTAGAGGTGAGATCATATGGTATTTGTCATTCAATGCCTGGTTTATTTCATTTAGCATGATGCTTTCCAGTTCCATCCATGCTGTTGCAAAGGGTAGGAGCTCCTTCTTTCTTTCTGCTGCATAGAATTCCATTGTGTAAATGTACCATAGTTTTTTGATCCATTCATTTGCTGATGGGTAAGTAGGTTGCTTCCAGCACTTGGCTATTATAAATTGTGCTGTTATGAACATTGGGTTATGAGCATAGGTTCTTTTGGATTGGTGTTTCAGGGTTCTTAGGATATAATCGTAGCAGTGGAATTGCTGGGTCAAAAGGTAGATCCATTTTTAGTTTTCTGAGGAAATTCCATACTGTTTTCCATAGTGGTTGTACCAGTCTGCAGTCCCACCAATAGTGTACTAGGGTCCCCTTTTCTCCACAACCTCTCCAACACTTGTTGTTTGTTGCTTTGTTTATGATGGCTATTCAGACTAGTGTGAAATGGTATCTCATTGTGGTTTTAATTTGCATCTCTCTGATAGCTAGTGATACTGAACATCTTTTTTTTAAAATATTTTATTTATTTTTATTTATTTTTAGAGAGGGAACGGAGGGAGGGAGGGAGGGAGAGATAGAGATAGAGATAGAGAGAGAGAGAGAAACATCAACGTGCGGTTGCTGGGGGTTATGGCCTGCAACCCAGGAATGTACCCTGGCTGGGAATTGAACCTGGGACACTTTGGTTCCCAGCCTGCGCTCAATCCACTGAGCTATGCCAGCCAGGATACTGAACATCTTTTCATGTGTTTCTGGATCCTCTATGTGTCCTCCTTGGAGAAGTGTCTGTTCAAGTCCTTTGCCCATTTTTTAATTGGGTTGCTTGTCTTCTTAGAGTGGAGTCATGTAAGTTCTTTATATATTTTGGAGATTAAACCCTTGTCTGAAGTATCATTGGCAAATATGTTTTCCCATACAGTTGGATCTCTTTTCATTTTAATACTGTTTTCTTTAGCCATGCAGAAGCTTTTTATTTTGATGAGATCCCATTTGTTTATTATTTCCTTTATGTCCCTTGCTCTGGGGAACATATCAGTAAAAATGTTGCTGCATGAAATATCTGAGATTTTCCTGCCTATGTTCTCCTCTAGGACTTTAATGGTGTCATGTTTTATATTTAAATCTTTTATCCACCTTGAATTTATTTTTGTGTATGGTGTAAGTTGGCGCTTGAGTTTCATTTTTTTTTTTTGCATGTAGCTATCCAGTCCTCCCAACACCATTTGTTGAAGAGGCTATTTTAACTCCATTTTGTGTTGCTGCCCCCTTTGCAAATGAAATTGAAGCAGTAATCAAAAACTCCTGACACAAAAGCCCTGGACCAGATGGTCTCACAGGAGAATTCTACAAAGCATTTAAGGAAGAGCTAACCCCTATCCTTCACAGACCACTCCAAAAAATCCAAAATGATAGAAGACTCCCAAACTCTTTTTATGAAGCCAGCATCATCCTAATCCCAAAACCAGATAAAGACACAACAAAGAAAGAAAACTTCAGGCCAATATCACTGATGAACATAGACACTAAAATCCTTAACAAAATATTGGCAAACCGCATCCAACAATACATTAAAAAGATCATACACTATGACCAAGTGGGATTCATCCCAGGGATGCAAGGATGGTACAATATTCACAAATCAGTAAATTTAATACATCACATAAACAAAAACAAAGACAAAAATCAATGATCATATCAATAAATGTGGAAAAAGCATTTGATAAGGTACAGCACCCATTTATGATAAAAACACTCAGCAAAGTGGGAATAGAGGGAGCATTCCTCAACATAATGAAGGCCATATAGAGAAACCTACGGCCAACATCATACTCAATGGGCAAAAACTAAAATCTTTTCCACTAAGATCAGGAACAAGACAAGGCTGTCCACTTTCACCACTTCTATTCAATATAGTATTGGAAGTTTTAACCACAGTGATCAGACGAAAAAAGGAAATAAAAGGCATCCAAATCAGAAAGGAGGAAACAAAACTGTCACTGTTTGTAGATGACATGATAGTGTACATAGAAAATCCTATAGACTCAGCCAAAAAATTGCTTGACCTAGTAAAAGAATTTGGCAAAACAGTGGGATACAAAGTCGATATCCAGAAATCAAAGGCATTTTTGTACACAAACAATGAAACAGCAGAAGCAGAAATCAAGAAAAAAATTTTATTCAATATAGCAAAAAGAAAAATAAAATACCTAGGAATAAACCTAACCAAAGAGGTAAAAGACCTATATTTAGAAAACTACACACATTGAAGAAAGAAATCAAGAAAGACACAAACAAATGGAAACATATACCGCATTCATGGATTGGAAGAATTAACATCATCAAAATGTCCATACTACCCAAAGCAATTTACAGATTCAATGCAATACCTATTAAAGTACCAATGGTGTATATCACAGACATAGAGCAAACACTTCAAAAATTTATATGGGACCCTGAATAGCTGCTGCAATTCTGAGAAAGAAGAGTAAAGTAGGAGGGATCACAATACCTAATACTAAACAAGGAGGGATCGCAATACCTAATACTAAACTGTGTTACAAGGCCACTGTAATCAAAACAGCCTGGTACTGGCATAAAAACAGGCACATGGACCGATGGAACAGAACAGGGAGTCCAGAAATAAACCTAAGTCTCTATGGTCAATTAATATTTGGCAAAGGGGATGGCAACATGCATTACTAAATGTCCTTAGAGTCCTCTCCTACTTGAGAACCTGACTTTGCACCCACAGCCACACAGGAAGTCCCATCAGGGGGTGCTAGCTGCTGCCCGGTATTGGCACTTTGGCTGCATGTGCCCTGTGTGTCTCCTAAGTAGCGACTGTGGTGCTGCAAGGACAATGTATCACATTTGCACCTTGTACGTTATGAAAATGAGAGGAAATATAGGCAACAAAGTGTTGGTACTGATGATAAGATCAAGGCTCTGTTCTATCTTACAGAATTGCGATCAAGATAATATATTTAATCATAATCTATAATCCCATTTAGAAATGTATTGGACAAGCCCTTTGACGCTAAATTCATATGTAACAGAATGGAATAAAATTAATGTATACAAACAATGCAATTAGAAAAACAAAGCAATTAATGGCATATGAATTGGAAAGGATGGGTTAAACTACCTCTATCTGTTGACAATATGATTAGCTTTCTAGGAAACTCAAAAGAATCAATGAGAAAACTATTATAAACAATAGGGGAATTTAGTAAAGTCACAAATTATAAGAACCAACATGCAATAAATCAATATTCTTCATATATACAAACAATAACCAGTTAAAGGGCATAATGAGAGATGAGACCATTTACAACAGCAAAACAAAATAAAACAAAATGAAAAGAACCATAAGCATAGATAACAAGAAATGTCTAAAGTCTACATGAGGAAAACTATAAAATGTTCTTTAGAGACTGAAATATAGACACAAACAAATAGAAAAACATAACATATTCTTGGATAGGAAGACTCAAAATCATGAAGATGTAATTTTTTCTTCACTTAATTTACAAGCTGGATGCAATCCATGTAAAAATAACAATACCACAGGTTTTCTTCCTTTCTTTTCTGGAGCTGGCACCGGTTTGTTAATGCACATTTGGAAGAACAACAACAAAATAGTTATAAAAACCTTCAGAAGGAAAAGCAATGACAAGAGAGGACTATTTCTACCAAATAAAACATGTATAGCATTACAATAGGTTGTAGTGCCTCTCTGCTTAAATTGTGTAATATTGGCTCATGAGTAGAGGGCGTATCAATGAACTGTTAGAGAATCCTGTAATAGACTTAAGGGTATGTAGAAATTTAGTGTTTTATAAAGGCAACACATAAACTCAGTGAGGTAAAGATGGAATTCTTAATAAGAGGAGGTGTTTTAACTAAATAACTACATTGAAAAAGTGAAGGTGGACCCATTCCTCACACTAAACCTGGCATGAATTCCAAATCAATTAGAGATTTATCTAAATAATAAGACCAATAATAAGACCTATGTTAATAGGTGAAAACATGCAAGAAAGTCCTTTATAACTTGGAAATGGAGAAAATTTTTCCTAAGTATGACTCAAAAACCTGAGGCAATAAGGAAAAAAGACCAATAAATTTGATCACATATACATACAAATAGACATGTAAAAATGCTTTGCATGACAAAATAAAACAATGAAAAAAACCTCACATGACAGGGAAAGTCAAATAACAAATTTTTAAATATTATCAATTTATATCACAAAAAGTGGTTGACATCAAATAACTAAAAACTAAGGAAAGTGCCAATAGCCATATAAAAAAGTATATAGATAATAACACTTTCATCTATGTTAGATAATTCACAAGAAATGTAAATGGCCCTTTAATTGTAGGGGCAGATGATCAACTTCACTCATAATGTGAAAGACACAAATGAAGCGTGCGCTGAGATACCATTTCTTACCTACCATGTTGGCCATAACCCAAAGATTGACGAGATATTCAGTGATGAGTTTGCGGATGACTAGGAAAGCATATACTCTTTGTACAATTAGGTCCACTTCCAGGAAGCTTTACTAAAAATGTACTAGCAAAAATATAAAATGATACATGCATAATGCTATTCACTGAAATACTGAAAAAGACTAAACATTAGAAAAAAGACTAAAAAGAACCTAATGTCCAAAAATAAGAAACTTTTTGAAAAAATTATGGTATGTGCAATGAAGGAGTACTATAAAATTATAAAAGGTCATAAGGGAGGTCTCTGAATAGTGATGGTCTGATTTCCAGAGCATATTGGTAGTTTAAAAAAATGAGAAAAGTAAAATTTAGAGGAGTATGTTCACCATACCATCTTTCATACATATGATCATGTGACATATATATGATCATGTTTGATAGGTAAGTTTTATCAAGTATCCAAGGAACAGATAGTTCCAAACTTATATAAAATCTTTCAAAAAAAAAAAAAGCAAATTGGGGAATGTTCTCCCCTCTGTGGTAGACACAGTAATGCCTCTCGCACCCCCACGATGTCCACGTCTTAACCTTGGAACCTGTTGAATATTTGCCTTATAAAGCAAAAGAACTTCGCAGATGTGGTTAAATTAAGGGTCTTAGACAGATTACCCTGGATTATACACAAGAGCCCAATGTACAGGCTCTTACAGATGAAAGAGGGAGGTGGGGAAGTGGGAGCAAGAGCAGATGTGACTGCAGAGTGGAGGCCGGGTGTGAGATCACTGACAGAAACAGCCCAATGAGTCCAGCGATGCAGGCAGCTTCCAGAAGATGAAAAAGGCAAGGAAACGGATTTTCTCCTAGAGCCTCTTCGAGTGAAGGCAGCCCTGTTGACACCTTAATCTTGACCCAGGAAAACTCTGTTTTGGACTTCTGACCTTTAGAACTGTAAGTTAATAAATCTGTGTTGTTTTAAGTCACTGAGTTTATAGTAAACTGTTACAGAAGCAATAGAACACTAACGTAACCCCTCCATCTCTTAAAAGATTAGCATAATCCTGATACCGAAATCCAAGACAGCGTAAGAGAGAAAATACCTAGGCTGCTTTCATTCTTGAATACAGATGTAAACAGTCGAAACCAAACATTGCCAAGACAAACCTAGCAAAAATAATAAAAATAAAACATCCTTATCCAGTTGGGTTTATCCGAGGCATATGAGGATATTTCACCTCTAGAAATGTTTTTAAAGTAATTCACCCCCATGATAAATTGAAGAAAAGCCTCAAGATAATCTTGATAGGTGAACAAATGCACTCAATAAAATTTAAAACATATTGATGATTAAAAACTAAAAACTCTTCGGCCATGATGAAGTAATTAGCACCAGCTCTTCCATTTCAAACTTTGTGAAATATATGAATTACTGTGTTTTCAAATATTACAAAAGGACCACAACTGTGGTCCCTGGGGGAAGAGAAGGAAATGAGAGGAGACCCACGATCTCCAAGACATCTGTCGGGAGGAACTTTGCAGAGTGTGACACAGGAAGACCAGGCTCAGACCGAGCATGGTGCTCTCGCTGAATCAAGGAGATAGAGATTAGAGCTCAGGGTCCCTGAGGTGGCTGGAGTCTACAGAGCAGAAACCCTAAGAGGAGGCTGCTGCACAAAGAAAGAGGCCTGGATAGGAGGTTCTCTGAGTCTCTGGCCAGATACTAAGCTGTGCACATACAGAGTGAGACTCCATGTGTCTGGGCAACAGGGGATGACCAGGGAGGAAAAACATACCAGTGGAGTTATAATTGACCTGACAGTTTAGGGAAAGAAAGAAAGATCGATCGATAGATAGATAATTATGAAGGAGCATAGCATAGAAGTTAACAATAGCACAGACTCTAGATCCTGACTCCTGAATTTGTATCTGCAACTTGGTTGCTGTGTGACTTTGGGCAAGTTACTTAACTTCTCTGTGTCACAAGTTTGTCATTTGTTAAGTGAGGATAATTGTAGTATCCAACTCACTGGGTTGTTATGAGGATGAAGAATGAGTCAATATTTGAAAAGTACTTAGAACAGTGCCTGTGAGAGTGCCTGTGTCTTTCAAATGATTAACAAACTCCAGAGAGTGGTTTCCTCAGTGGGAGGAGAGAGGTGTATCCATGGGGGCCTCATTTATATTTCCAGTATCTTGTTTATTAAGCTAGATGGTAGGTGCCCAGATGTTTTTATATATTTTTTGATGGGTCAACAATATTTCAAAATTTAAAAGGGGATGCATGAATTATTTCAAGTATATTATCAACCTTGTGGCAGGGGAAAGATAAATTATAAAGATTGATATTGTTATATATTTCAGGTACCTAAAATAGGTAAGTCCAGTTATTGTACCTTTGATTTTGGTATCATTTTCTGGAAACACTGGGGACAAAGCACTATCCTTAGAACCAGAAAGCCTAAATTTTCGTCATGCCTCTGCTGTTGATTCATGTTGCATCTCTGGGTTAGTCTGTCTCCAGTGACATCCTCACACTTCATTTTATTTATCTTCACAATGGATGTGTTGCCTTCCACCTCTTTCAAATGGCAGGAAAGGGACCATCTTTCCTTATCTTCAGCACAGAAGGGAGAGCTAGAATTCGCTTCCCCACCCTCCCCCACTGCCTTTCACTAACTAGCAAGGAAGTTTATTTTATTTTAATGAAGTCTGTGAAAAATGACTCATGCTTGAAAGCAGCCTTTTCCCTTTACTTAATGCCAGCTTCAGCTTCTGAGTGTAAGCTAAAATGTGGAAAAATCCCATGGGGTTTTCAGAATGTACACAGGAGCGTGTGTGCTGGGCTCTCAGAAATTTCTTTGTTAGTGAATCCGCTGTGCACATAAGCAGCAGCAGTGCGGACCCTCCGAAGGGGAGAATCACAGGAAGACAATTTCCCGATTGTTTGTTTCCAGCCGCGCACGCTGGGGAAACAGCGACGACAGCATTGCAATGGAGACCACCAGTGCCCCCGTTTTCCGTGCACGGTGCATTCCTGAGAAAGCACGTGTAGTTGTTTTCTCTCTCCCGCACCCCATTTCATACTTCCGGCCAGACGATCGTTATTTAAAAGTAGAACAACAACAAACAACAGAACTGCTCAGCTTTTTCCGTGTCGATGGGAATTACATACCGGTAACCAGGGGGGCTGGCTCTTGAGGCCTACGCGTTTGAAAAATAAAAATGCTCCTCGGCCCAACATGGGTACTCATGGCATCTACTCAAGCTTTTTTTTTCTCTCTTAGAGTAAAAGAAGAGAAATACTTGGCTTGAAAGGTGGTCCCAGCTCTTCCTCTGGCTCCTGCAGCCAGCGCGGTGGGCCCCAGAAGTGTCTCTGGTTGATGGACAATCTTGAGCTTCCACCTAGAAAGAGGTTCGGTAGAGCTCAGAGCTTATTTTGCCAAGCGCGGCTGCTCTTTAAATCCACATGCGCTTGAAGGGGAATTTAATCCTTGCATTTCTGATTGTTTAAACTGAAGAGTTGTGTCGGAAGAGCGATTGAAGTCTGCGAGGCTGTTTGAACATTTTAAATAAAGCTTCGTGAGAGACGTTTTCTCTCAAAACAGGAAGCCTGATTTTGCTGCGTCCAAGTAAACATGAAATGCCAATGGGCTCAGCACTCCGAACCTAGAGGTGCTGCGCGAAGCCCAGGCTTAACCAATCAATGGTTTTCACCTTGATTTGTTTAAGAATGAGTATAAAGTCCCTCTACGCAAATGTTATTTCTCCTCATACAGACGAGAAACGTGTGTCTACATTAAAGCAGAGCTGGGACTGCGCACACGCAGCTTTGCATCAGACGATTTTCAGGGTCCAGTCATTCTCCATTCACCGAGCACCTAACAGGTGACAATTGGATGCAGTGATACCAACGCGAAGAGCACTCAGTTTTTATATCCATGGAGTCCATGGCCTGGTTCAGAAAACACATTTATAAACAAGTTATTATGATGCAATATTGGTAAGTGCAGTGGTGGGTGTGTGTTACAGAGATTAGGGGAGCCCAGAAATTGGGCATTTGAGCCAGTCAGCACTAAGTCAGGGAAGGTTCCTGAACCTTAAGAGATGAGAAGGAGCTGGTCATTCTAAGTGGGAGAGGTCACACTCCAGTCCAGAAATCCGTGTGTGTGTGTGTGTGTGTGTGTGTGTGTGTGTTCAGCGTTGCTAGAAGATAGACTATAAGACAAGTGAGCCCAAAAAGTAACTGGGAACCAGATCACGGTGAGTAGCATGGAGAGACTTTATTTTGGAGTAGTGGAAGATGTTTGCTTTTTAGACCAGCAGCTTTGTGGATGACGGATGGGGGAGAAAGACACTGGAGTCATACTGGAGTTTGTCTTGTCCTTCAGCGTCACTTCAGTCTTGGTCCCTCTGTAAATGAATCCCCAGAATTCAGTGGTGTGTCCAGAAGAAAGGGGCCCCCCGCTGGTAATGAAATGAGATGCAAACACACCAGGAGAAAGGACTGGAAGGAGATGCTGGGTCGAAGGAACAGCCGCTCAAGCCCTCCCCACCTCTTCCCTAAACGCTCCCTGGGTTTCCCAGCTTGCCCCAGCCTGCCCTGAGCCTTTGAGCTCCTGCACCTTTAACTCAGATCCAAGGGGAAAGGAATCCCTTTTTCTTATTTCCTTTCAGCACAGCTGAGATAGGTAGTGATTTTCAGAAGGAACTTTATTTGAAAAAAGCACCACCACAGAAAATACAAAGGGAGAGTGAAAAAGAAAACAACTAAGAAAATGTAGAAAGCTGTAAAACAATTATGTTCATAAAATATAGATTTTGTGACCTGCGACAGCCAAAGTTTCTGCCAGACCCACACACCATTTCTCAGCTCTCTGCTCTCCCATTCTCGTCCCCACCCCTTGAGATCCCAGGCCTCCAGGTGGAAAAACAGCCAGTGCTGAAGATGGGCCCCCCCTGCGGTGTGGGGCAGGCTTCAGGCATCTCCGGGCGGCCAGCAGCTTTGGGAGAAGCAGTCTCCCACAGAGACATTTTCTGCCCCCCTGTGGGGATCCTGGCCCAGGGAAAGGCCACGAGCAGATAAATAGATTTCTGGTGTGAGTCTTTTCCCCACAGAAGGGAATGAATGCAAGATCCAGTGTTTCCCTTGTCCTTCTGATTCCCACCCAGATTCAGACCTTTGCTTCCTCTCGTTCAAACAATTGCACTGGTCTGGTCTACAAATGCTGTGGCATTTTCCTTTTTAAAGTTAAGCTCTGACCTCGTCATCTGTTTTCCACTGTGTAGCAGATTCACTGAGAATTTTTCAACCTGGTGACCAGTGCCTGTCCATCTCCCCAGCTGAATGCCCCTTATACATAACCTGTGCCTTAGTCAAACCACAGGAACCAGGCACACCCATTCTCAAACATGTCCCTGTCTTTGATCATCTGGGGCCTTCCATGGGGAATCCCCCGTTTCTCTGCTTCATTGGTATGAAAATCCAAACCGTCCTTAAAAATCCATCCCAGAACCATTGACTTGGCCAACTCTTCATCTTTCTTTTGTACTAATTTTACTCTGATTTGAGTTAAAGTTTTTAAAATACATATTCTCATTCTCATTTACCTCACTCCCTTCCCCAGACTAAATTATAGAGTCATTGAAGATAGGAATAAAATACCTCAAAGATCATTATGGAGATCAGATAGCAGACTCTATGCAAATTGCTAGCGTG
The DNA here is from genome assembly GCF_004126475.2 of Phyllostomus discolor. NCBI lineage: Eukaryota > Metazoa > Chordata > Mammalia > Chiroptera > Phyllostomidae > Phyllostomus > Phyllostomus discolor. The sequence goes on from NC_040906.2 coordinate 29,522,842, forward strand.
GGGATTGGCACATGGTAATCACTCCATAAATGTCATGAAGATTGGAAGCACCATTCGAGAGTCCAATAGAACTGGACTGAGCCTTGACTCTATCGTTGACTAGCTCGGTGGCCTTGAGGATTACTTAATCTCATGAAACCTCAGTTTTCTCACCTGTAAAAACGAGGAACCATTGTCCCTTCCTCCTGGTGTTGTGAGGATAAATTAGATGAGAGATCAAATTTTGTCACAGATATAAAAATACTTAGCAATCTCTTAATAAACTTGTGCTATCTTTATGGGGCCGAAAATAGTGTTTTGTATACAAAAACCTTTGGGAAAGATTTGGATGGGAGGTTTCATGCCTCAGATGCACACACTTCCTGCAGTAGGTTAATCTGGATTCTGGGCAGGGGCCCCAACTCTCCCTCCCTCCCCAGCCCTCTTCTCGGAGGAGGTTTCTCCTCTTTCCATGCAGCTCTCCGTGACTTACCCCGATAGACCCCTGTGGGTGGCAGCTGGCCTGCTATAAGGAATGCAGCTCACAGCTCTCCTCCCGTGTGCTCACTGTAGTTTCCTGGGAGGGTGAGGTGGGAGAGGATCCAATTTTTCTAACAAATCTGAGCTCCAACTATTTTGAAGGCAACACCAAAGGAGCTATACTTAGCACGTTTGTGTGTGAAGATGTTTGGCATGTGTTTATTTTAAATTAACTAGATATACATAAAAGACCAGATAGTATTGCTGATACTAATACAGGAAAAGAAGGGAAGGCTGGTTGCATTGTGAATCTGAGGGAATCCGTGTAACTCAGCATGGCTGGGAAGACAAACAGGGCCTGCTCTGTCCGGTTGCTTCCCAGGCGGGTCCTGATTCCCTTGGCCCTGGAGCCACAGATGCACGTTGCCTGTGGATATTAACCAGCCATCCAATTGACAGTCTCAGTTTCCATCTCTGTTCTGTGGCAAGAGCACGTAATGCATTGCAGGAAGCAGATCAATTATTTGCAAGGGAGACACACAATACCATCGCCAGCACTCCAACCTCAGCTAAAATCCAATTCCATCAGCTGGCTTGGATTTAGAGGGGAAATGAAAGTCACATTTTAGAAAAGTGGGATTGATCCTGCCCGTGACAACTGATGCTCATGCAAAGCACTAGCTGTGAAGAAATCTCCCAATGATCTCTTCCTGATTATCAAGCCCAAGGGTCCAAACTGAACCCATGGGCTTAGTAAATTCTTTTTGTAAACTTTTAGTAATTTTGAGTAAATTTTGATGACTCTCATAGAGTCTGTTTTCTCATCTGTTAAGAGATATTACCTCATGGTGTTATTTTAAGATTAAATTAGATAATACACACAGAGGTGAATTACCATGAAGACAATGAAGTGAAAGCCATTTTTAAGGGCCCGTTTCAAGACCTTGTACCTAACTTTATATTTGTAATTTTGCATGTGTCCAACCTGCCGTCCATGGGCCACATGCAGCCCAGGATGGCTATGAATGTGGCCCAACACAAAATCATGTTTACTTAAAACCTTTACTTAAAACCTTTTCTTTTGCTCAGCAGTTTTCATTAGTGTCTTTGTATTTAATGAGTGGCCCAAGATGACTTCTTCCAGTGTGGCCCAGATACATGGAAATTTTGGACACCCCTGTAAGAGGATGCAAAATCCTAATAAACCTCACACTCCACAAACCTGGGTCTGCATGCAGGGCGGTGAACAGAGTAGGCACTCAAATGGTGGGAAGCAAGTGATGAAGGTCAGCAGGACAGAGGCCTGGGAGAGAAGGTGGGATCTCTCAGGAGGCTTGTGACTTTGTTGTTTACTAAGTGCCGGAGCTGCTGGCCCTCTACCAATTGCTAGAGCTTGAAAAGGGTTCTAGCAAAATATCCTCTAAAAATATGAGTTGATCATGGCTTAAACTGTCACCTCATTAGTGGGACCTGTAAGAAACTTGTCCTTTCACAGTGGAATTTCAGGCATGGCGTTGGGCAGGTGAAGGAGACATCCTGGAGCAGGTGCCTCTCAAATCATATCACACTAGCAGCCTGCAGAGCCAGTCACGGCTCTGGTTCTGCAGCGCCTTGGATGGAGCTGGGAGAGACCCAGCCTGGCCTGTACTGAGAGACACAGTGCATTTCAACCGGTAGCCTCTGCTCCAACAGGGAATCGTGTTCAACCTCCGCACCCTCCCTTCTTCCTCCTGCTTGCCTTCCCCTACTCCCTCCCGTCTGTCTTACCCTCCTGCTTTTCCTCACCTCTCTCTTCCATTTCAAGAATCATGATACAAATTTCAATTCAAGATAAAAATGTACTTTATTTCACCCTTTTGCCTGTGATTAAGTTCTGTCCACAGGAAGGACTTTGCTGTTTCCATGGAAACCAGTACACTCTAAAGCCAAGAAGGACGACCATGTAGAAAACTCAGAATAAGGCAAAGGGGTTTGTTGAGGTTGCTTTTCACCTGCTATGGAGGAAATGAAAGGATGGACTGCAGGGGCTGTGAGGAGTTTGAGGTCACTAAATCATATGCCTCCCTTCAGAAGTGGCAATGAAACAATTCTGGAGATAAATAAATGTCCTTTACTTACAAGGGTCCAAAACAGATTTCATAATCTCCTTTCAAAAGGAGATTCAGTTGTTATTTTTTAAGAGCAACTGTGGATGATTGGGGCAATGCCTGTGGGCCTGAGACTGTTCCTCGGGCCCAGCCGGAACCCAGGGGAGACGCTGCAGAAGTGATGAGCTCTCCAGCCTTGCCAGGGGTGGAGACCTTGCCTGGCTCACCTCATCCTCCAAAGCTATTGTGTTCCATCTTTGCTATCTTTAATCCCACTTAGCACTCTCTCTAAGTACCCAGGGCCCACCCCAGTCAGAGCAAAAATCTCTTCCCCTCTTTTTACAATTTTGTAAAAGAAGAATCCTTATTATTCCAGGCTTCCTATAATTATTACAGACAACACTTATACTGGCTTTAAGCATATAAAAATGTTATAGAAGTACTGTCAGAAGTGCATGTGCATGCTCCGACTTTAACAGACAAACACGAACAGAATAGTAATTCTCTGGTCGGTGACAGTGGATGTGGGAATGGGGGAGACTTGTTCAAGACTTTATCCCAGTGACGGATAGCACTTAGCATGTGTCGGGGCCCCGTGTTTGTCCATGAGAAATGAAAAGGAGCTAGTGGTCAGGAAGCAGTTGGAATAATCATTCAGATGGCTCAAGTAAAGGAAAGGGGGTAAATATTCTGCCCTTAAACTATGCCGAGGGCTTCTTGCATAGAGCTGTTGAACTGTGAGCACAGGATACTAAGAGGAAAGTTATTTGTCAGAAGGATCCCAGCTTGGTTAGCAGCATTTTCCTGAATGCTAGTCTCTGGTCATGATGGTCTTTGAGCCTTGGTTTTCCTGGGTCAGTTTGCACCTCGCAGCACCAAGGAGTGGGCCACATGTGGGCACACAGTGGCTGCCTTGGTTGGGCTTCCAGCTCACCACTTGCTAGCTGTGTGGCCTTCGGCAAGGGAAGCACCCCGAGTCTCGATTTTCTTATTTAAAATTGGTGTTAATATCTACTTCGAGTCTGAGATTAGCTGAGAAGTATATAAACCATTTACCGACACGTGGCCAACGAAAACTGCTTGGTAAATAGTGGCTATTATTAGTATTATTGTCATTTTGCCCTCCTAATGAACACCCAAGAAGGATGGCTCAGCCTCCTTGCTTACATTGGGTTGGCCAAAAAGTCCGTTTAGTTTTTCTCTGTAAAACAAAAGACACATTTTTCATTTTCACCAGTAACTTGATTGATTTGGATATTTTGAGTATGTTGGCTGTCTCCTGCATGGGATATTGTTGACTGTTCTCAGTTAATGTCTTGCTCTGATCACTATCAACACTAACTGGTGTGCCTGATGACAGAGCGTCGTCGTCCAGCGAGGAATCTCCAGCATGAAGCTTCCAAACCGCTGTCGACACATTCATTCAGTGACAACATCTTCTCCACACACTGCATAAATCTTTTTTTGCATTTCAGTTGTGTTTTTACCTTTCTTGAAATAATAAAGCATAATATGCCATAAATGTGGTGTATTTCATTTTTGATATTAAAATGGCTATATAAAAATCCACCAATTTTGATAACTTTTTTAAATGCTCGCTGATATAACAGGTATCACAATACAATCTAATAAAATTGTTTCAAATGAAGTTAAAGACAAGTGCTACTAGAGCCATCTCACAGGAAAAAAAAAACAAACTTTTTGGCCAACCCAATACCTTCTGTTGCTTAAACTGGAGATGAGGCACCTCAAAAACACCCCTTCAAACATGCACACCCCTTGCTTTTGCTATTTCAAATTCTAGGGGGAGAAAAATGGAACAGAGTGGCAACAGGGCATCGACAAATGGTGGTGGCCTGCCTCACCCTCCCTCCCCGGGACTGCTTCTTGCTGCCTTTCTTTTCCCGGTGAAGGGTGGAAGACAGCTGACAGCAGGGATGGAGGGACACCAGGAGAGTCGCTGCCTGTGTCTCCTCTTCTCTCTTGCCTCTTGAGTGCCCAGAGTGGGAACACCAGCCCTGAAATTGCCAGCGTTTGCAACCAGCGCCAGCAGCCCCCTAGGTGTAGACTCCTTGTCGGAGAGAAAAGAACCATTAGTTGGGTTTTCTTATAGTCAGAACATTTCTAACAAATATGCCATCCTAACACTTGCCACCACACATGTCACCCACATCAGTATGGAGTTCCCTGCCACTGTGCAGGGCTCTACCTCCCTGGGCCTGCAGCCTCTGGCTCCGCCCACTCTTCCAGGTCTTCCCTGCCCACCACCCTCACAGAACCTACTGCAGCTTCCCTGGTGTGTCCCGTGCCTCGTGCCCAGCTTACTGCTCACCTGGGGGCTTGAAGGCCCCTTCCCTTCCCCCTACCCCATCTTCTAGCTGGTGAAGACCCCACACATTCTTCAAAGCTTAGTTCGAAAAGATTTGTGTAAAGAGACTTCTGTGAAGCCTCCTTGGGTCTCGCTCCATGTAGAAGCCGCAGGCCTCTCTGTGCTCCGTGCACACTCAGCATGTGTCTGTCGATAGCTCGTGGGTGTGTCGCGCCTATCTGCTTATTGATCTTCTTCCCACTGCACTGGGAGCTCCTAGAGGAGGCAAACCAAGCCTGATTCATCTTTGTGAGTCCTGTGCTGATCACATTGCCTGGTATATAACAAGAACTGAATAAATGCCTTTGTTGAATGAATTGTTAAATAATGTTTAAATCCTCAAAATCCTAATTGAGTCCATATAATGAGTTATGAGCATTGACTAAGGCCAGTCCTGTGAGCACGGTGGCAGGCCATTCTCCGAGGACAGAACAAAGGCGAAGGGGAACCTGCTACCTGACAAGGTCAGGGGCTCTGTCTCCGTTCTGAGGGTCCCTACAAGGAGCCCTGGGACAGGACACCGGACAACATGAGGGGATTAAAGGCAAAAATGTGCTCCCAGCCACGTGAGCCCTGAGACTATGCAGGGCCCAGGTAAGTATTGTTGGTGGGACCCTTGTCTGCATAAACGAGTTGATTATAAAAGTACTTACAAATCTCATGGCCCCACAAGAGGAATAGTAATTCAGTGATGAGGATTCTGAATAACGGGTGGAAAAGAGGCACATGTGTATTTCGTTAAGTCCAATCAGATTCTTCATAGTGTGCAGGCACCATCTTTTCCGGTTCAAGTCCAGGAGTCATCTTGTCATAATCTTTGTTGTCAAGGGTACAGCTCTGGGCTAGTTTTTGTATCTCTCACCACAAGTAAGAGACAGCAACAGTGTTATTACAATGGCATGGCTCTTCAGGGTGAGTTTGTATTGAAACAATATATACTGTTCAGCTTCTGCAGTTCCCTAACACCAAGAATGTAGCACTGGTCACAGATTCACTCAGGATGCCACACTCGCTGTGGAGCGACATCCTGCTGCTCTGAGCACTTGCTTCAGTGGCCCTTGGTTTCTGTGTTTTGTTGATGACAACCAAATATGCAAGTCTTACCCAGAGTATGTGGAAAAAATGTGAATAACAATTCATTTTCTGGTCATGCAAAGTTTTCCTTTTGGAATTTGTAGCATAAATGTAGAACGGTGTCTCTCTTCGGCTGGAATCACTGCATTTGTAGAATGTGATCTCTGTGGATGCTGATGAGCCTGATGCACCATCACTGGCGAGGAAGAGAGGCAAGAAGCCCGTGGGCTGAGTGAGACGAGCAATCGTATTCCTTCCAGGAACAGTGGTCCCTCAGCGGTCCGGCACTGCCCATGGTGCTGGCGGCACAGGTGGACCAGGCCCAAGGAACTCTGCCTCACACCCTGCTTTTGTGAGGAGCTTCCCAGTCTACTGGGTTGAGCTGTCCAAAGAGATCCCATGTATTTTGGTAGAGTAGGCCCAGAACATTTCTTTGCACACTGACAGACACAGGATCTGCCTTCCAGGAAACATTCCAGCAATTTATTGAAATCATTTAGACAGGATGATAAATGACCAGTGGGGTATGGGAGCCTCTCTGACTTACCATTTGAATACAATCATCCCTTGCTGAACACCGGGCTCCATTCCCGAAACACACTGTACCTGGCAACCCAGAGGATTTGTGTGTCTCCTAGAAAATAGAGGGATTTGTTGAAAAACAGACCAAAAAAAAGACATTGGTGCTAAATATTTTTTAAACTGAAAAACAAACAAGCAAAACCCCTGAGTCGTTGATATTTAAAGCTTTCTCCATAGGTATATTTATCTTGGACCTTCTTCAATTGTTCAGGCAACATTGGTACAAAAATATGTCCGCTGAGAGAGAGTCTGCCCAAAGTTTATTCTCTCGCGTCTGTGTTCCTTAAAAAATTTTAAACCTGCCTCTATTGACTTCAAATGCAATGTGTTTTGAACTGGTTTTGGCTTTGTTTTCTTTTTGAAGGACTGAGAAAATTGCTCATGGAGTTGTTGAGTGTGGGGGGCGGAGGCGCTGCCCTTCCGTCCCTCTGTCGTAGTGCAAGGGGGGACAGATCAGTGTCCTCTTCGTGTGTTGACTCAGTCCGACAGGTCTGCCTACAGACTCTGTAGGAGTCGTGCTCTTTTGTTTCCAGGACTGTGAACATACTATAAAAATTTGAAGATTTCTAAAATTTTAGTACAAAAATATGAAATGAAATTACCTAAAATCTATGGTTACTACAGGGCGTGTGTATCCTGACTGGTTCACTACATAGTCACACGCATAGTGCCCTTGTAAGACCCAGGAAAAGGCTCCCTTCTTCCAGCTGGAGGCATTTTCAGACCGGCCCCTTTGCCTGAGCACCCCATCGCTGCACAGCCAACACAGCTGTATGTGGCGTCTCTGATCCTGACGGCTCTCTGTGACTTGTCCTTGCAGCTAGCCCCAGCCCTGCTGCAGCTCTCTCCCTCTCTTGTCAGTGCTAGCGCTTGCGGACCTCACTGTGAAGGCAGGCTTCTGTCTTTTTCTCCCTTACCTTGCTGGAGCCTGACCCAGAGTAGGCACTCAACTGATAGTTGTTGACTGAATGAATGCATAATTGAAATAATACTCAATACAATTTTTTTTTAAAAGTTGAAAGGGGAAAGGCTATGGAAGAAACATATCTAACTATCCAAAATATTTTGTGTCTCCTCCAGATATTAGAAAACCTTTTTATTCTTGGGATGAATTACCCTACATGATAATGCACTGCTACATTAGAATGATCGAACTTAGAAAAGAGTTTAGAGTGACCTTGAAGACAGGGGCAGACAGTTAAGTGTTAATGTCTACAGATTTGGAGTGTAGAAGTCCAGAAATCAAGGAGACAAAGACAAGAACTCTGCTTTGCTGATTTTCTTTTTCATCTGTGAGTGGTTGGTATTATGCTTTGAAAGAGTGTAATTTAGGCTTGGCAGCAATCAATTGCAGAACACCATTAAGCTAACATTTCTAGAGAAAAAAATGTTCTAGGAACTCGCTCTTTAAAATTTCTCAAAAGTCAGTTGGCGCCTACTCAAGCAAATCTAGTTGGTGCACATCTTTTCCTTCCTTTTCTTATTCTCTCACCCCAGGTCGATTATCCTATGATGTTAACAATGAAAAAACTTGGAACAGACACTGACAAATAGGCTGTAAACATGAGCTGGGAGAAAGATAAATCAGACGGCCTTGAGACTTTTGCCTTGCTTATTTCTATGACACCATGTAGAAAGGCAGTTTTAATTTTGGTGAAAGAGCAGCAAATGCTGTTTGCTTCAACGAGTTGGAGTCCAGCTCAGGTCCACTCTTGGGGTGCTTTGCCTCCAAGGCCAGCCCAGGACTGGAAGCCACCCTGAGAGCCATGCTCCTGTGTACAACATGGTGATCTGATTGAAAAGGAGTCAAGTGCTGCTTCCAAATCTTGGCTCTTCACTCCTTTTCAATCAGATCACCATGTGTCTGTACAAGCATATTCGGAGAGATTGTTAGCTTCAGCAGCCAGCTAAGTAGATGAGTGGATAAAACAGCTATGCTCTGTTTACACAGTGGAATGTTACTTGGCCATAAAAAAGAGAAAGAAACTTTTACCCTTTGTGATAGCATGAATGGACCTGGAGAACATTATGTTAAGTGAAATAAGCCAATCACAGCAAAATAAGTACCATATGATTTCACTCATATGTGGAATCTAATGAACAAACTGAACTAACAAGCAAAATAGAGACAGACTCATAGACAGTGGGCTGATAGCTTGGGGAGGGTTGGGGGGATCGAGCAAAAGAAAGGGAAAAGAGAAAGAACTCATGGACACAAAAAACTGTGGTAATTGCAAGGGGAAGGGGGTGGGTAGAGGAGGAAGGGGGTATAGGAGGATAAATGATATTGGAAAAAGTATATAGATAAAATAATCAATGTAATTTACTATATTAACAAAATAAAAAAGGGGAAACCACATGATCTCTAAAAGCTAAAAATAAAATAAAGTAAAGTAAAATAAAAGAGTCACGTGCCATTAGACAGTCAAGGCCATTAACTCCAAAACATGCAGCTCCCTCACAGGTTAACCACGACATCACACTCTAAAACTACAGATTCGCCTTCCCTCAACTCCGGTCACTCGATGTATCGAAATAACGACTTCACAAAAGCAGTCCTGAAATATCCAGATTCTTTAAAAAAAAACACCAGGTTATTTTTCCTCACAAGGCAGAAGGTGCATTTCTCTTCACTTTAAGCTGGATCCTGTTAAACTGGGCTCCTGAAACAATGAAACATCATTAACAAGATTTACCCAAGAGCTACTGGAACAGAAAAACGACGTGTGCAACGGTCTGTTTCGCAGGAACGAGGCTGAATCAAACATCTGTTAGGCTTTCCTCCCCTCCCTCTCCCCTCCCCGATGGTTAATGACATCTGAAGTGCTTGAGCGTTGCACATTCCTTCACTAATTAAATTCCTGCAAAGCTGTCTCATGAATCAGGTGCCTTGTGGAGTAAGAACACAGACCCCACTTTTGTGTCGCTAGTGCCTGCCTGGACACAGGTAGGAGCTGGGTGGACACTTGGCCAGCTCTAACTCTTTCCCGGAAAAGGTTTTAAGAGTTGTGATTTTCCCCAAAGATCTTTCTTTGCCTCTTTATTACCTGTTCTATCAAAACAAAATTGATGAAAGTAAAGAAATGAGTTCAGTTGCACAAAGATTCAAAAATGTGCGAGTGCTCATGTTTGAGGAAACAGGGATCTAAGTGGAAAGGGAGTGAAGGGGAGCTGCTTTTTCCTAGAGAGAGACCTGCTGCCTCAGATTTACTCATTGATTCTTTCTTTCTTCCACTCAATGAGTAAGTGGAAGACATTGAGTGCCTCCGTATGTTCCTTGCTGTACTGGGCCCTGAAGTTAAGGACGGACTCGGTCCCTTCCCTCACCGCACGTCTCTTCTACATCTCAGATCCTAGGACCCTCAGTCCCAAACTAGAATGAACAGCAGGGTCCTCCCATCCAGAGGTGCTGTGGCCATTGAGGAGGTGATAGGGCTATAGAAGGAAGCTTCCAAATGATGGATAATGAGTCCAGGACCCTGGACACTGGATCCGCCTTATCAAGAGTGCCTGATTATTAAGTGCATACTATGTATTGTAGACATAATAGTAAAAGCTATCTCTTAATAAATGTCTACTATAAACAAGGCACAACACTTTATATGAATCTTCTGAATCTTCAGAACAACTCTTTAAGATGGTGATTTTCTCCTTATTTTGTAGTTGAAGAAAACTAATTCTTACAGCAATTGATATTCAAGGTTGTAAGTCCAGTTAATTCTAACACTTTCTATTTTTTTCTTTTTCTTTTTCATCACTGTGCTTGAAGACAGGGCTGGGGACCCGCACAGGCATGACACCTTGCATAGCAACAGCAGTGTAGTGTGTGATGACGGAGTGAGAGCATTCAGAGAAGCAAGATGCGGCCCCGGCTCCGGAAGTCTGTGCAGTGGGGATTGGCTAGGAGAGAGCCAGGGCAAGTTCTGGATCGTGTGGAGAGAACCAGGAGTAAAGCCATGAAATTACTCTAATTAGGGAATTAGGTAAACAAGGATACTGAGGCATAATGAGCTGCAAGTGTTTCAAAACTGCCTCCACTCTTCTCAGACCCTTTCTCCTCCAGGCTCCTCCTCTCCTCCTTCACAGAGAAAACAGACTCCATCAGCCTCCCCGGAGCAGACAGCCCGGAACACACACCTGTACCAGCCTCCGCTCTGTCCTACTCTCTCCGTCCGAGTACCGTGCAGGTGCTCTCTCTACCCCACTAAGGCCAAAGCTCCCACCTGTGTTCTGGGGCCATTAAGTAAATGGCAACTCTCTAGTGTGGCTGCACATTTAGGATGAAAGGACTACATGTGTTATTAGCTGAGGTAGCCAGCCTGAAAGAAAGTAACTGCTCTCCTTCCTAACCTTATCGTCTGTAACTTCAGCCAAGCGGAACACTTTGTAAGTCCCTTTGTGCCCCACGTGCCTTCACGCTCCTGAGGCTTTGCCAAGGTTTTTCTCTCTGCCTGGAAAACCTTTCCACCTCGTGTCCACCTTGCTGACTCCCACTTCTCATCAAAACTTAGCTCAATGAGCACAGTATAGGTTAGAAATTAAGAAAACTCCAAATAATAATAGTAAGATATATGGGTTTATATTAAATATATATTATACATATATGTATTTTTTATAAAGGAAGTCTGGAGATAGGCAGTCTATAGCTATATGGTGGACATCTTCATCATCAGGGACTCAGATTCTTACATTTTTCTTCTCTGTCATCCTTAGCCCTTAGATTCTATTATAAGTTTATCTAACATCACAATATGGCTGCTGGAGCTCCAGCTAACACATTTGTAATCCAGATGGGAAGGAAGAAGGAGAGAAAGCAAAAAAGACAAGTTCTAGCTATTTGCCCTCCCTTTTAAGGAGTCTTCTGGACAAAATGATCAAAATGTCCACTTACATCTCACTGGTCAAAATGTGTTCACGTGATCATTAGGAAGACTGAGAAATGGATCTTTCAGCTGAGCATATGGCCACACTGAATAAAAACTGGCACTAAGTTAATAGGGAAGGGAGCAGATATTGAGTAGGCAACTAGCCAATCTTCGACTAAATACCACCTTCTCTTGTAAGCCGTCGTGAGTCACTTTCTTTTCGTCTCCCAACTGTGAGACAGACGGACTCTGTTGCACCCAGCACGTGTCTGCAGTACTGCCTGTCACCACACATCGTCATCATCTGGACGCTTATGTTTCCCCTCCAGTGACTGTGAGCTCTTCGATAACAGGCACCATCTTCATCACAGAGAATTTCCTAGCACGGGGCCTGGAAAATTAGTTCCTACACAATTAATCATATTGCAGCGTATCTCTGAGCATCTCCTAGGTGTGGGTTCTCCACTCTGATCTTCCCTTTTCAGAACATTGGTATTTTCACAGAGAGAAACTAAAAATATCTGGAAGGTTATTCCAAAGTGCTACAAGCCACCACAGGGACTGGTGCCAGTTTAGAGGAGGGAGCACATGGTTTAAAACCAAAGTTAAAATAGTATTAAAATGCTGATTGCAATTTCCACTCAAATAGGTCATTTATTCAGTATCTGTTACTAGGAAACTGCCCAGAGTATGGTGGACGGCAAGGACATTCTGACCGGCTGGCTGATACAATTGAAAAGGGACAAAACGTGAATTTGAACCAATCAATCTTGTTTTAAATTACACCTTTTTAAAAAAAAAACAAATGCAAATTGTGCAGAGGGGAAATGAACTGGCCATTCTGAACAAGATGGAAACCTGTTCAACCTAGTTCAGTTGAAGTGGCATTTTAATTATACTTACATGTCTGGCTCTGTCTTTTTGTGGGAAGAGGAAATAAAGAGAGAACATTTAAAATGAAATATTGAAGGCCAACACACAGGAAAATCATACTAATGTGACATAAAACCTTTCAAAATTGTGGCATAAGATGCCATCTAACATCACAGCATCATCAGTGACTTCCTACCCTTCCTGTTCCTTAGGTTCTTTCTCTCACATCTGTTTTCTTCTTGTCATGTTCTGTTGCGCGTGGGTCACCGGCCAGCAGTGACCAAGGAACGCTGTGGATGGCTCGCCGAAAAACATGCGAGAAAAAAACAAACATGCACAGAGACAAGATTAGTTTCTGTGGGGAAGTAGGGACAGAATGGCCACCCCCCCTAGTGGGGGGCGCCCTGATTTACCGTCCATACCTGCTTTTACTGGGCTCATTTTGCATAATAATTCAGGTAAAGTACAGTACTTATCAGGGGGAAGTAAGGAACTATAGAAAACAAGGAACTCTGCTGGTCTATTGAGTCGGGGGTCAAAGAGCTGTAAGACTTTGAGGAACAAACTTCCTCCTTGGACCCCTCTCATTCAACTGAGAGCATTCTAAACAAAGAAGGTTTCACAGTAATTTACATATTCTTTCTTAGGCCTGATCACCCAGGGAATCTGCCCCTTTCAGCCCAGAGCTTCACCACCCTGTCATTGTTTCAGGCTTAGCTGGGGACTAAGGCAATAAGGAGATTTTCTCCCAGACGATGAGAACTCAGGCTATGTCAAAGCTGAGGAGTGAGGGTCCGTCACCCTCTTTTGCTGCAGCCCCCCAAGTCCTTCTTTTGGGGGGCCTCCCAAAGTGATCGTGCCTGCCTTAGGTTGTTCCCCCCGTGGGGAATCTTACCCATCTTTGGCTAACCGACCAAGCTTTTTGGGGTTCAGCAGCAGAAGCAGCATTCCTGCCAGGGAGATAAGCTTTTGTCTCCTTGCTGGCTTATGGTTCCAAGGGCGTTCCCTTAGCCTTAGCCTAGGTGGGGGTTTCAGCTTCTGATACCAGTCAGGGTGGTTCCCAACAATGTTCACTGTCATCAAGCTGACTCAGGCCCTTAAGACAATAATTTGGGTGCAGCGATAACCTCCTACCTAATACACTGCGTCCACTCCCTTCACACCCACCTTTCCCCCTTGTCCTTCCCGCCCACCCCATACCTCTTACTGACTTATATTCATTCTTAGCTTTTTCTCCCTCTGTGAGTGGAAGTCCTTTCGTTCCTTTATCCACCCCCCATTGTAAGTTACATCTTACACTTCTGCTGTCCATCCAGGGCCCAGTCCAGAGCTCTGCTTGTCATATGGGTTAAATGTTTGTTGACTGACTCGGGGATGATGGATCCATGGGGCAGGCACAGACACATGGCTCCCGGAATGTCTAAGGGGCCTTGAAAATGATTTCATTTTCATTTATTTCAAAATTAGAAGGAAAACTAAATATAATAATTCATATATTAATAAGTCCAGCCTGGATTATATTCACATCTATACCAACACAGTCATGAAATATAAGTTTGAATATCTTTTTTAATGCAGAAAGGAGCTTAAGAAGGCAAAGTACCTAGAATCCCCCAAAAGGCATGGTGAGGCCTTGGACTAATTTTTTGGAGCCTAAGTAAACAAGGGTAAAAGTATACACCAAAATGGTTTTTTGGTGCTTATGTTTGATGTGTGTTTTTCTTGAACACCCTCCATACCTCCAGTTTTTATGCTGGTCCGGCGCTGTGCACTCGTCCGGAAAGTGCTAAGGCTTCTTCCTGGGTCTGGTAAATCGACGTAGATGGGATGTGACATGTCACTGTGTTATTTTGTTCACACAATCGCCTCTTTGATGGCTCAGTAAAAGGTAGAAGAGAGAAACTTCTCATGATATCAGTAAAATATACACCACATTCGGCCTGTGTGTTTAAAGACATAAAGCTCCCTTTCCAGTTTCTAAAAGTCTAATTTCTATGTGTCAGGGCCAAATGGAATGTGTTTGAGCCAGCTCTTGCGTAAACACAGAAACATAATCTTTCCTCTCTTAAAGCCGAGCCCGCTTCACACACTGCATCTGTGTGTGTGAGGTTTATCCGAGCGTGCAAGGATTAGGACTTAAAACTGGTTTGAAAGCACTGGTGGGTGTTTTTCTTAATGCATCTAAGTCTAATGATTTGGTAATTTACAGAATTTTTTAGTCTCCATAGGTAATTTTTCCTTCCAGGTAATTTATATTCAACTTGAGTTTGAAATTAAGGCAATAATAACAGTGCTTTCTTTTCTCTTTTGGAGGGCATACAAGACATTCTCTAAAGAACTGACATTATCTTGCAATTAGGAGTTTCATTTCTTTTTACCTAAACATAATTATCTCTAACTCAAATAAAATCCAGTAGATGAGTTGACCTTTTTCATTGCACCATAAATTATAATCAAGGCCATCAATTGCTGCTTTCTTCCATTAATTAATTTGTTTTCCTGTCAAAATGTCTTCTGCCCCTGCCTGATATTATAACCAATGTACAAAATTTTAAGCTACTTGGGTAGTTACCCAAATGGTCCGTTTTGTATCTTCATAAACTTTCTGTGATTTGCTTTTCTATTATTTGAATTTTCCTTCTCATGGTCTGGAATTACAGCATGAAAATAATTCTGAAATATCACCTGGCCTAGTCTCATGCTTTTGGGTGGTGAATGCTCCACAGGTATTGATCTGCAATGAAGAGATGACCTTTCTCATTCTGAAGGGCAGGGATTCCAACTTCTCTGCTCTTTCAATGTACCTTCTCCTTTTCACTGCCGTGTTCACCAAAGGAAATTCTCCCTTCAGCTCAGCCAAGATGCTGTGCTCTCTGTTGCTGGTTTCCTGTGACTTTGTCCTCAGCAAACATGGACAATAACTCCTTAGCATCTTCCTAAATAAATTCATCTTCAACTGGAAGTCCAGTTGAAGGTAAAGTCATGCTTCAGCTTCTTCTTCTCCAGCCCAGTCTCTCATCCTATTAAACCCATTTTCTACATTTAAAAAATGCTTAAAAGGCATATTTATACAACGGGCCATTATTCAGCCATAGTAAGGAATGAAGTGCTTATGCGTCACTACACGTATGCACCTCAAAAACATTATGCTAAGTGAAAGGAGCCACAAAAGGTCACATATCATATGAATCTATTGGTGTGAAATATCCAGAACAGAAAAACCCATAGAGACACAGGGGCTGGAAGCAGGGGGAAATGAACAGTGAATGCTTAATGGAGCATGGGGTTTCTTTTGGGATGATGAAACTTGTGGAATTAGACAGTGGTTTCGGTTGCATAACAGTGCGAATGTCCTAAATACTACACTTTAAAATGAACAAAATCAGGAATTTTATGTTACGCATGTCCCACTACACACACACACACACACACTCACACACACACACTGTCTAAACAGTTCTCTGAAGCCCTTCCATTTCTGCTTGCAACCCAAGTGATTAAGACGATAGAGTCCTAGAGGCCTTACTGGGGAGTTCAGCAGAAAGATTACATCTCAGAGATAGAGTTCAGGGGGTAGAAGACATGACTAAGAGTAAGGCACTAGATTTGAGTCATTCATCAGTGAATCTTTGTTCAGCATCTACTACGTGATACGGTCTCTGTATCACATCCCAGGGGCTGCAGAAAACAGATGTGTGAACATCTCAGATACGGCCCTGGTCCTCTGGAGCTTGCGGGCCACCTTGTCCTCTTCATGACTTTAGAAGAGGGGAATCCATTTATTCCCTGACCTTCATTTGACAAACAAAAGGGGGGCATAATAATACTTCATCATATTTACCCTTTATAACCTACAGAGTTATTGCAATAATTAAATGAGATAATGTTGTGAACATAATTATATTTTATAAAGATTATACAAAATATTAAGCATTAATATTGTATTATTCTAGCTTAATGTTGACTTTTATTACAACAGTGCTGCATTTTCAGTCAATTATGGAACTGGTGTGGTTGTCTCTTTATAACATTTATTGGTGCTGGGGGAGCAGTCTTCCTATTATAGGTGTAATATATGTCTATTGTAGAAAATTTAGCAAATCTTGAAAGGTATATTTTAATCAATTGTTATGCTCCCCCTAGACACATCCACTAGCATTTTAGTGTATGTCCTCAGGTGGCAGTAGATCACTGGGTTAAGAGCAAGGATGCTGCTGGAGACAAGTCTACCACTACCTGTTATCTTTGGGGGAAGCATCTTACAGCTCTGGGCCTCAGTTCCTTCTCTGTAAAATAGAGGAAATAATGGCAGCTACCTCCTAATTGGGAGGATTAAATGGGGCACCCCAATGTGTATCACTCAGTAAAGTGCTTAATAAATTATACACACACAGATATGCATGTACACATACATCCCCAACATACATCACACACACATAAATATCAAATTTTCCATTTGCCTCTATAGCGAGGCAGCAATAAACACATCTATCTTAATCAGTGCCTTAGCTCATTAAGCCACTACTTAAATGAGCCTCCCAAGTGTATTATAGTGGAACTTCTTTGAAATAAATGTGTTCAACTGCTTCAGAAAGTTGATCTTATAATCTGTGTATAGAAGTTTTCAAATTTTGTGCTGTTTATTATCCTTCTGCTGGTACTAGGGTGAGACCATTCATATTGTAGCAGCGGCCCTCAGCACCTTAAGATGGAACTGTTTGTGCTGAGCAGAACTCTCTGATGTGCATGGAAGATGACCTTTTTAGGGGAGATTATAAAAGGACAGTGGAAGAAATCATCCTAACAACCATAAAAAATTCATCAGAATTGGAGGGATGGGCAGAAGGGAGGATTCCAGAGAGGAAAGGACAACAGGGCAGGTAGAAAGAAGCATCGAGGGGAACAGGCATCAGGCAGAATTTTGGGTTATGATTGAGAAATTTCTAGGAGTAAGTTAACCAAATGATGTTTGATGGCCTGAATTCCTAATATTGTAATTTTATGCCTATGTTGTTAACAGGTGCGCACCATCCACTTATCTCCAAACTTCAATAAAGTCTTCTGTGCTCGTAAATACCTTGAGTGAATGTATTTAAGGCACATCAAGGAAAGGGACTGAGCTTTGCATCTGGGCTGATGTGTAGCCAAGAAAATAATATATGTGATTAAGATTTTAAAATGAGTATAAATTTAGAGCAGGAACTAACCATGTGACTATGAGCCCCTGTAATAGGTTGAAGAGTATCCTCTAAAAAGCTCATGCCCACTAGAAACCTCAGAAAGTGACATTATTTGGAAACAGGGTCTTTATAAATGTGAGTAAGAGTCTCCAGATGAAATCATCCAGGGTTTAGGGTGAGGCCTAAATTCAAGGACTGGCGTCCTTATAAGACAAGAGAGCACAGACAGGCGATGTGAAGGTGGAGAGAGAGATTGCCATAAACTGAGAAAAGCCTGGGGCCATCGGAATCCAGAGAGGCCAGAAGAAATTCTTTCCTGAAGACATCAGAGGGAGGTGGCCTGCTGACACCTTGATTTTTGACTTCTGGGCTGCAGAACAGCAAGACAATAAATTTCTATGGTTTTAAGCAACCCAGTTTATTGAAACTTTGGTACTGCAGCCCTCAGAAACTAATACAGCTCTTGGAAACCTGCCAAAATCTTAGGGTAAGCATTGAATTTCCCATAGCACATAGACAATCTAAGGATGACACTAAACTTATTTAATGTTCAAAGGATAGGGTGACCTCAGCTGTCATTTCAGTTTCCTAATGCAGACACAGGAGATTTGTCTTTTAACTAAAAACTTTACCATAATCTTTCTAATCATCTTTCACAAATCTGATCTTGACATTTTCTGATCAAGTCGCTTTTATTGTTATTTCTCACCATCTACAGAATATATGCAGCCTGCCTGTCTAGTCTCAACTTTTTGTAGTCCTATCACTCACCTTTTACATTTTAAGTTTCAAATATATAAGGTAGTTCTGCACTCTGAAAATACTATGCCTGTTTACTTCTCTATGTCTTTGAACATACTGTTCTCTCTGCACTCCCTCTTGGGCAAGACTGCCTGGTAAATTCCTACTCAACATTAATACCTCCTCCAGTCAGAATGCTTCCATATTCTCTCTCTCTCTCTCTCCATTGGTCAGTGCCAACCAATTTGCTTTCCTACCAGTTAACTTGAAATTTATCTAACTTAGCTATGTCCCTGTTCTTTGGCTAGAGGAGGGCAGCATGCCTTGATGGATGATCCTATTAAAGGACCACAAAAGGAAGAAAGATAATTTGCCAAAAGGACATCAGGGTGCTGTTTTTTAAAAAGAGAGAAATAGAGCCTAGGTAGCCAAATAAATAAATAAATGCAATAAATGATTAAATGTACAGATACAATGCTTTAAAAATATTATATACAGTCCCGAGTGTCTTTTATTTATTTATTTTTTGTTTCCAATGAGGAAACTCTCATAATCAAGTTGCTTCTCATTCTGGTTAAGAAAAGGTACCACGAAAGATCCAAGATGGTGGCTGAGTAGGTGGATGTTACACTCCCCTCCTCCCAGGACCAAACTGGAATTACAACTAAAATATAGAGTAACCAACTGAAGATTAGCTGAGTAGAAGTCTTACAATAAGGGTTTACGGAAGAAGCCATATCGAGACTGGTAAGAAGGATGGAGATGTGAAAAGGGCTGGTGCTGCTCCCACAGGTGACGGCTGAGATTTCAAAGGGCTATCTCAGCTGCCAAGGTTCCCCCCTAAGAAGCATGGGGTCTCAAACTCACACTGAGTTCCCCAGTCCACACCACCGGAGACAGGAAGAGGCACCAACATAACATCTGGCTGTGCCCATCAGCAGGGCTCCTGCCTGCCAGGGAGAGACGGAAGTCTGCTTGAGACATAGGCACCCACTTTGAAAGAATATATACACCCCTTTCTTCATTGCAGCATTATTTAAAATAGCTAAGATTTGGAGGACCAAGTGGCCATGAGTAGATGAGTGGATTAAAAAGCTGTGGTACATTTATTCAACAGAATACTAAGAGACTACAGAAAACAAGGAAATCTTACCCTTTGCAACAGTATGGATGGACCTGGAGACTATTATGCTAAATGAAATGATCCAGTTAGAGAAAGACAAATACCATATGATTTCACTTTTATGTGGAATCTAATGAGTAAACTGAACTAACAAGCAAAATAGAGACAGACTCATAGATTCAGAGAACAGATTGACAGTGTCAGAGGGAAGGGGTTGGGAGTGCTGGTTGGAAAAGGTGGAGGGATTGAACAAAAACAAACAAACAAACAAACCTCATAGGTGGCAACAACAGTATGATTACCACGGGGAAAGGGAGGCTGGGGAGGTAGAAGAGGGTGAAGGGGGATAAACAGTGACAGATGGAGACTTGACTCCGGGTGGTGAACACAGGATTCAATATACAGTTAATGTATTATAGACTTGTACACCCGATCATAAATTTTACTAACAAATGTCACTTCACTATACTCAATAGAATGTTAAAACAAAAGGAAAGAAAACACATTCTTGAATAAACTTGTTAACAAAGTGAATGGGCTTGTGAAGGGCGAACCACGACTGTCTCTGCCTGTGGGCCAGGAGGAACGAAAGTCGATGTCACAGACGCCTTGCAGTCACAGCAAGACGCTGGTCATCCTTGAGTATTTTGCAAGAGTGTGCCATCCTCTAAAGTGTGGGTCAGAGAGGAAAACAAAAATGCAGCAGAGAGGTAAGTACTACACTTTTGTTTTGCTGTTTGCCGTCTCAGGTAGGATAGCAGAAATTAAAGTTTGCCGTAATTTACCTGAGGTTATACATGAACCATTAGTGTTTTTTTCCCCCAAGGATTCAGTAGGGATCACTCTCCACCTTAAGCACTTTGGTTTCGTTCGGAAGGATGAGAGAATATTTTGATCACAATCCTGGAGCGCGGAGCCTGATCGGATACCCTGTGGGCACTTACGCTGTTTTGTCGCGGGGAACACCGCACTGGTGCTAAGCAAGTTACAGGGGAAAATGAACTGGGTCGAGGCGGCTCTGCATCGTTGTGGTTTGCTATTTAGGCTGTCCGTCCACCATTATATTGTTTGTGCTGCAGCAAACAGTTCTGGAAGGAAACTGAATGACAGCTGTGTTCCTTGAGACTTCTCTGGAAATAAGATACACATCTCATATGGCTCTCCCAGCAAAAAAAAAACATTTAAAACAAATAAATATCCCATCTGCTGCCATCCGTCCGAGTTTTCAGCCTCTTGAGCTTCGCCAGTGCGCGCGGTGAGGGAACTCCCAGGTGGCGAAGGTGTATCTGGGGGCCCCCCCGCAGGTCTTCCCTGACACAGTAGACTTTCCAAATCGTTTTTGTTGGCCGCTTTGGCGGTCCACCTCCTTTGTGCAGTGCTTCGAGCAAAGTTGGTGTGAAGGCCGTTGTTTCCAGGAAGGGACCAGTCCAGGATTCAAAGAGAAAGCTTCTGGGAGGGAGTCAATGTGGAGTTTCCTGGGGAAAGTGAGGCAATGGGGATGGAAAACAGAATTTTCTGCAAATGAGGAATTCAGCTTTTGTTTGGAACTGCAGGAGAAAGAGAGCATGGCCGCTTCAGCAAACTACAAAGCTGTGTGTGTGTGTGTGTGTGTGTGTGTGTGTGTTTATATGTGTATATGTTCGTCTATGAGTATGTGGGTATGTATGACTGTGGGCATGTGTGTGAGCGTGTGGGTGTGTGCGTGTGTGTATGTGTGAGTATATATTTGCAGGTGTGCCTCGAAGTCTCAAGGCTGGCAAAAGGCAGACGAGGCCAGAGAGGTGAGAACCTTGCCTGGTTCCTATACGGTAATGTCTGTGGTTTTTGTTCCGCGTCCATAGATTCATCCCCCTTCCCACCCAATACCACGTCTCCCCAGCGGACAAGTGAGGCATTAGAACTGGTTTCCAGTATCAAAAGCCTTTTCAGGCATCACTTTCCCACCTCTCTTATCAGCCTTTGTTTTAAAATCAGACTGCTCACTCGCTCATTTTGAATCTAAAGTCATCCAGCCTCTCAGCTCCTCGGGAAAGCAGCTGTGTGTCCCTCCCTGTGACGCGTGCTATGGCCCTCCGCGGGCCTCAGCCTCCCGCATCCCGCCCCGTTTTCACCGACTGTGCTGCAGGACTGTAGCGGGCTGCTTTCTATAGTACTGCATATTTGTATATGTAAGGTGCCTGCTCTTAATTTAAGAAGAAATGTATAGAACAACTGTACCTATCACTCTCCAAAAAAAATCTTTTTTAAATAATAAATTGTCTTTGAATTATGCAAAGTCCTTGATTACATTTTTGGCAGTGATCCTTAGAAGCAAGCAGGCTTTCCACACTCACTACAGGTCCCGTTCTTGTTCGCCTGGCTTGTGGAGAGAGTCGGGGACCTCTCCTTTCACGCACCGCATCTGGGGGTGAAAACACCTGGGACATTTTCCTGGAGCAGGAGGACAAGACTGAAAGGGACGCCCGGATGTGGTAGCCACCGCCTGGCTCTATTTTATGTCTCCTCTTTGTTGTTGTTTTTTTATCTTCACATATTTCTAATTTATGCTCTCTTGCTATTTTTTATGTATCCTTGTAAAGCCCTTTAAATCCATTCTGAGACAAAGTAGAGTATAAATTTTAAAAAACAAGTAGTAAGAAAAAAACAAAATAAATCATGTACCATATATTTAAGAACAGCCTACTGGTTTTTTCTGCACTGTGAGGGATTTCAGCGCATTTGATCGTTAAGGGGCTCGAGGCTGAGAAAGCAGGCGGACTGCCAGGTCTCGTGTATATCAGCCTGTACTTCCTCACTGGAAACGTCCGCATACGGCCCGAAGTACAGGCCATAGGAAGACAAGGTTCCCCCCACCCGCCACTCCGTTTTGATTCCTCAGGCACCCGTCAATGCTTCCATCAGCTTCAGCCCCAGACGAGAAAGGGGCCGACAGGACACCAGTGACCTCTCAGGAGAGCAGGACCCCAGACCCCCACCGCCTGGGGAACTTCCCAGGCGGCCAGCCTTCCCAACGCTCCTGTCAGGCAGGTTCATAGAAAGACACACAGAGAGGAGAGTCGGCTCCAAGTCTGGGCGATGAAGCCACCCCTTGCAGGGCTGCAGGGTGGCCAGGGAGCAGCCGCTAGGAGATGGATGTCCATTCGGGTTATGAATGAGGCAGCTCTTAGCGGATGAGGCTATAACACATAAAATAATGCAACGAGACAGGCAGGTTTTAAAATTATGGGACAATTAGGAAAAGGGTTGTACTCATCTCTATGGGCTCACGGCAGTGTTTCTGAACTGCAGTCCTCTTGTTTTCAAAAGGAAAAAATATTCTCACGGACACCTGCGAATATGTTCATTTAGGACAGTTTGAAAACGTTGAGGTAGATTGGGCT
The DNA here is from genome assembly GCF_004126475.2 of Phyllostomus discolor. Classification (NCBI taxonomy): domain Eukaryota; kingdom Metazoa; phylum Chordata; class Mammalia; order Chiroptera; family Phyllostomidae; genus Phyllostomus; species Phyllostomus discolor. Next base: position 29,545,574 of record NC_040906.2, read on the forward strand.
TCCTCTGAGAATCCACGTTTGTCCTTCAGGGAGGGGCGGGTGTGTGGTACGCGAATGTGTGTGTGTGTGGTGGTGTCTGCACGTGTGTGTGCGCACATTTCACACAATTGATTCCCCCCTACGTCATAAGTTCCTCATGACCAGGATCGACTCCTTGCACTGACAGCCCTCGGTCCAAGGATGCTGCAGAGGACGCAGCAGCACGGGGGCCCGGGCTGTCCCAGCGCTGCTTCCGCCGGGAAGTGCAGGGAGGCCGGCGCTGAGAGAGGACCACGCCTGGGAAGCAGTGAGCACCAGACAGAGGACTGTAGCAAAGAGGGGACAGCACTGGTCTCTTTCCCAAATATCCTAGAAAAAAATTGACCTTCAAGGAGAGAATTAAACTGACCTTTGTGCAACATAAGCACATCTCCTTTTAGGGAACAAAGCAAAAGTGGCAAAGACAGGGTGCGTGGGCGGTCGGGGGAGACAGGTCTGCACCTTGGCTGACAGAGGAAGGCATTTGACCCGCCATCCTGCCGACGAGAGCAGCCCGGGGTGAGGAGGCAGACTGGGAGGCTCCTGTCTGCTCCCTCGGCTGTGTTCCCGCGCTGCCTCTTGCACCGAGTGTGCCCTCCAGTCAGGAGAAATAAACATTTTCAAAATCTAATTTCATAGGTGATATAAAATAAAATTAGACATAGCAACGTACCATTCAGTACTATACCGTGAAGACAAAGACCTGTTGAAAAAATTCACGCGGAAACCAGCTTTAGGACAGTGTGCATTAAAATATTAATACACAGGGGTCTCCTAGGTGCCTGGGTGGGTGGGGTCACCTGGGCTGGGGCCTGAGATTCTGCATTTCTGATGAGCCCCTCGGGTGAGGCCGATGCTGCTGGCCCCTGGACCACACAGTTTAAAAAACAAAGTTTTAGTTATTTTCCAGTCTCAGTTTTAGAATTACGGTACCATTCTAACAGATGATCTAGCAGATTCAGCATACCAACCACCTTCAGAATCTTCATTTCTCTGGGTTGGCATACCATGCTGTTTTGTGTTTGCAGTTATTAATAACAATATAACATCCGACACATGTGAAGTGCTCAGTGCCTGCCAGGGACAGTTCTAGTGCTGTGTTTGTACTAACTCATTTAACTCTCACAGCAACCCTCTGAGTAGCTACCCTCATTATCCCCATTTTACAGCTAAGGAAACTGAAGGGAACTGAGGAGGAAAGTATTTTATTATTAGTTTTCTAAGTGAGCCTTATTTTAATCCCCATTTACAATTCAAACATGGTAGGTAAGTCTATTGATAATCATTTTGAAGGAAAATCCAAGACCTTTGTCTTTCTGAAACAGTCCATTAAGCTCTAATTATCTTCATTTTAGAGGTTAAGTATCAACAACTTTGCCTGATTCATCCAAATAAATGAGAGAAATTATTCAGCCTCCTTGCAGCCCACTCATGTATTGAATAACTGAAGAAGTTTCCAAATGATCATCTGTTATCACTCTGTCGTGCTAGGGAGAGAAACACAAAATGGGGAGGTATTTGCCTGTGATTAAGCTCCTGTATTCGGTGTCTTGCATGTTGGGTGAACTCGGCCCTGCCGTCCCACTCTCAACAACACAGCCACGGACTGGCGCCTGGCTCCACCCAGACAGGACAGCCACCCTGAAGCAGCTCGCCCTGGAAGTTTGCCCACAGGGCTCTCGGATAGAGAGTGGGGACAATGCACCTCTTCTTTGGGGAAATGCAGATGCTAAAAACAAGGAGCCCACATAGTTAGCTGCACCTCCAAGTGAAACAGAAGTTCCCCGCTGATGTCTTTTTCTGTTTTGGAAGGTCTGAAACAAGGAGTATCTGGCTGGCTAAGAAGAGTTATTTTCTTGTATCCTTATCATGAATTCTCATTACTGAGAGTAATTGGTGCCTGTCTCTTTCTCCCTATCTTAAAGAGTCAAGCCAATATAACATTCTAATGGAATTTGTTGGGTTATATCTAGTGCCTTGCCTACCGCTATCCTTTGGATTTCAGTAAGCTAGAATAACATATCTATTCAATTAATATAGTTCTGTTTGGAATTACTTCCTGCATTTGATTCTACCCCCCCCCCCACGTTTGTGCAAGATAGGTAAGAATTACTCGCCTATTAATTGCTAAATTTGGTGGAAATCATAAGGTGTTTTATTAGGTCACTGAGCTTCTCAGTGATGTTGCTAGCAAAATGTGAAAGACACAAAAGGGACATTCAACTCCATGTTAATACACATTATTTGCAACTACCAGCTTATTGTAAATACTTGGATACAAAAACGAATGGTTTTAACTGCTCAGAAATACATTCTAGCTTTATAATTGAATTCAGAAAAGTCCTCCAATGATTATAAATCTGTAGGAAGTATTGTAATACATCAACTTAATAAAAAAGATACAAAAGAAAGATGATTCATAATTCTTAAGTCTTTATTAATTCAACATTTACAAGTTTCTAACAGAGTCTCTATAGGACAAGTTAGCAGTGTGTTTTATTTGTTTTTGACTCTCTAAGGGAAAAATGCCATCACTCCTTTGTTAGCATCAAACATGTATGACAAGAGCATTCAGTAGCATCAAATATACAACAAAATGAGTTAGTTATGCCAAGTACTTTTAACATAGTAATATGAATCTGTTTTTTTTCTTTACTCAGTCATGAGCATCTTGTTTTGTAAGGCACAACCTTTTTTTTTTTTTTTTGGTCTATTCATACAGGTTAAAGGTAAAATGAGCTAGAAATAATTTGTCATTACCTGGGTAATCAGAAGAATCACCTAGATTTAGGCTTCATGAGGAACATAAAAGCCCAACTTTCAAGTTTCTTTACTTTGGATAGAATGCCCACACCAACATTGACTCTGTCACGTGAATCAGAAGCTCCAATAGGTGGTGTTATGTCATTGATGGACTTTTAAAGGAGCAGGAGGAAGGACTGAAATGTTTCCTTAAGCGAAATTTAGTAGACAACATTGTTTTAAACTGAGTATTTAGGAAAAGAAGTGTTTTAGTGTCTTTATAGGTAGAAAAAAAGAGAGATGAACACCACTGACTAAAGAACTGCTCAGATAAAGCTAATAAAGTTCTTTATAGAATCACATCTTTTCAAAAAAGAGAAAAGAAACTGAGAAGAAAAAAGGTCAAGGAAAGAAAAGCTGAGAAGGAGATAAAAATGAGAAAAAGTAAAAGATGGAGAGGAAAATAAAAATGAAGGAAGGTTATAGTAAAAAGTGGGAAGGATCCAGCTTGTCACCCTCCCTCCCAAATGGCCTTTGCAGGCATGAGTTCTTAGTTCCCCTCCTTTACCTCAAGCCTCTTTACTGTTGGAAAGACTTGTGTTGGGCAGCACAGGGGCAGACACTGCTCAAATCTTTCTCATTTGACTTTTAAGCCAGAGCGAAGTCAGAGGGCACCACGATCATTAGGGGTCGAACTTGGAGCAGCAGACACGATCATGATCCCCAACTTCACTGTAGAAAACAAAGGATTAATGCTGACTTTGCTTTGAAATAATAAATAGGAGAGGAGTGTAACAATGCAAGAAATTGTTTTTGGCTAATTTAGAAGAACCATGAAGATGGGTTTACATGTGGAGTATTTGCCTTTATCATGTAGTTTGATTTTACCAAATCTGGATAAGATATTCCCACAGAGATGGACTTGTTTGCTTGTGATAGTGAAATGTCATTCTAACACTCTGATGGTTTGAAAGACATTTACATGAGCCTGTCCATTCACATATGATTATAATAAAAAAAATAAGCAATCATCTTTAGCACATTACAAGTTAATGCCTGAAGTTTAGCCAAATAACCGTCATTCATTTATTATTTCAGCAAATATTTACTAAATGCCTACGATATGCCAGCAGCTGTTCTAGAAAGTAGGAATTTAGTCATCAACAAGACAAACAACATCCCTGACTATGAAGTATTCGCTACACAGAGAAGCAATGAGAAGATCGATTGCCTTTTTAGTCTGATACAGAGTTAATTGATTTACTCTCATATTTACTCACAAAGCCTTTTCACAGAATATTTTTTAACTCTTAAATAGGGAAGAATAGTGGCTGATGAGAAATGATCCTGGGTAGGGTTAAACACACAAACAAACACCTGTATAATTTTGTTAGCCAATGTCACCACAATCAATTCAATAAAAAGAAAAAAAGACAAATGAACAAAGAAAACCCCCAAGACAAAAACACTTGATCCTACTGGCCAACTGTAACAGGAGCAAAACTCCTTCCAGACAAGACTGCAGGGCTTTCAACACGGGCAGTTCCCTAGCTACTCAAAATTTCAAAGCACACAGAAGACTGTTTAATAGGATTATTCCTAAACCAGTTGTAGATTAAATTCGTAGGAACTAGCCCAGATTTGTATTTACAAAACAGAGATGAGGAAAATTCTTTCTTGATGGGAACAGGAGAATAGAATATCCTACCTCTCTCCTTAACTCATAAACAAACAAACAAACAAATAAATAAAAATAAAAACCAGTGTGTGTGGTGGGGCGGGGCAAGTGCCAGGAAACAGAAAACCCACATCCAATGTACTGCGGACAACGCTGGAATGCATCGCAGCAGATGGAGCAATGCTCCTCCAGGCCCTCTGACACAAAACGCCACTGCCTGTGGTTTCAAAAGGCCCTGAGCCAAGATCTAGCATCTCTGCCCGAACAACAGGAACAATAAACAGTCACCTCTAGATGACACCGATGGTTAAGCATCGGCAGAATGTGAAGTAGAAAGTGCTAAAAACCTGCCTCCAGGTGGCAACCACCACTCTCACTGTCCCATCAGAATCTGAGGATGGCAACTGCTCACACTAGCGACCCACCAACAGGAAAATTATGGGAAGAGGGAAAAAATGCAAACTTATGTTTCTGCCTTAAAATGGATGATATTAGAGGAGATGCAGACTGGATAAAATGTGAGAAAGTAAGCAATATTCTTTTAAAAGCCGATGGATAACACCTTTACACAGACGCGTGTTCACTGCCAAGCTAATTAACCTTCAGAAGAAGCTGTCATTCTATCAGTTCAAGAGACAAAGATGTTCATAAATAGAAAGCTATGTAAGTGAGAGTTTAGGCAACCAGCTTTTCCTGACACTTATGAAAAGTCTTAAGACACTTTTCTGTTATTGACTTTCATGATACGGGAAAATATTCCGTAGCTAATAATTAAGCCATTTTCCCAATGATTGTCTAATAAGGGCAAGTCAGGGCTTAAACAGACTGTCTTCAGGAAGGTTGGGGGAGAGGTCCTAAGAGTTAATTCACTTTTAGCTGAGATTACGAATTCATTCCAGATGGTTTATATTTATACAGGTTCAGTAGCTGGTTCTCATTTGCAGCATTTTTTAACTTCACTTTCGTACTTATTATTGGGATGCTCTTTCAAGTTGACTTATTTACTGCTAAATTGATTCCGCGAGCCAGCGCTGTAGGCATAGATTTTAAAATAGAGTAGAACTGCCATTGAAATGTGAGATGGCAGCTTGTGTTTGGCGCTCTGTGATTGAGAGAGAGGGGTGGGCTGTGCTCTGCCGCCCTCGCAGGGATGAGACGTGACTGAATCTGTCACATCACAGGACGCTTTGTCACAGTCGCACGGGTTGGTGTATGAACAGCTCTGCAAACACATTTTCCATTGTAACAAATATTTACATTTGACAATGTCATGTTTACTGCAGACATTCATAGTTATTATTTATAAGCATGAATGCAGACTTACACTTATTTAATTTATCTTTATCATAATTTTACCAGGGTAGGCACTAAATTATATTATTGCATATTCAAGAAAATTGTTCCCAAATCTGAGCCCTGTAAAAATGCATGTGTCCTAAGAAATCACAGTTGTGGCTTCCTTCATGCACTGATGAATAGCACAGGTTCTGATTCACTCAAAAATTCTGTCAGTAATTAACCTCTCTACATCTCAGTTTCATCAGCTGTAAATGAGAATAAGCATAGTCTGCCTCTAGAGTTGTTGTAACAATTAAATGAGATAGTGCATGCCTTGGATAATGCCTTGGAAAAATAAGGGCTCAATATGCTAGGTGTTATTATTACTATATTTCATCAAATCTAATATGTCAGTGATTGGAAGATGCACCATTATAGAATATGCCACTACAAAAGAAAAAGAACTACATTGCCAGTTCAATTATACAGCTATGATGTAATGCTTATTTTTTTGTTGCTTTTTCATGACCTAGAATTTTTATTTTACAATTATTGAGACAATCTTTTTAGATGGAGACAGAGTCTTTATGATATAGTACTCTTAGGCAAGTTATGTCACAGTAGTAAAAACTTTGGTCAGGATATTTCTAATCTTCTTCAAATACTGAGTCTGACTCCGTGACTTGCTTTTTGACTCATAACTGCTGGTGGCTGCGTTTTCGCACACAGGGTCCTCCAGGCATCAAGGACGCTGGAGATGCAGGGTCATCTTTTGAGCCACTGACACTTTTTCTTCATGTTTCTGTGCTGGTACTGCCTAGATCTTACCAAATGATGAGAACAGATGGTTTTCATTCAACAACGCAGGACGAGTAATTCTTTCTCAAATGACCATTGAATCATTCGTTCAATGACAAACATGAAGGAATTGCCTTTGTTATGTCACACCATCATGAATAACAACCCAGTTGGCATAAGCACAGCAATGGCACCAAGAATTGGCAATATAGACATTTCCCTGCCACTTACCCTCTGTCCCCCTCATAGGAGTAAGACAAGGCGTGTCAATACTTATAGCCAAAATGAAATCAAAAGTTAGGCACTTTCTTTTTTTTAACATATTTTATTGATTACGCTATTACAGTTGTCCCATCCCCCCCTTTAATCCCCTCTGTCCTGCACATCCCCTCCGACTCATATCCCTTCCCCTTTAGTTCATGTCCATGGGTCATACATACAAGTTCTTTGGCTTCTACATTTCCCATACTATTCTTGCCCTCCCCCTGTCTATTTTCTACCTACCATCTATGCTACTTATTCTCTGTGCTTCCCCCTGCCTCTCCTCCCCCTCCCCTGTTGATAACCCTCCATGTGATCTCCATTTCTGTGGTTCTGTTCCTGTTCTAGTTGTTTCCTTAGTTTGCTTTTGTTTTAGGTGTGGTTGTTAATAACTGTGAGTTTGCTGTCATTTTACTGTTCATATTTTTTATCTTCTTTTTCTTAGATAAGTCCCTTTAACATTTCATAAAGTAAGGGCTTGGTGATGATGAACTCCTTTAACTTGACCTTATCTGAGAAGCACTTTATCTGCCCTTCCATTCTAAATGAGAGCTTTGCTGGATAGAGCAATCTGGGATGTAGGTCCTTGCCTTTCATGACTTGGAATACTTCTTGCCAGCCCCTTCTTGCCTGTAAGGTCTTTTTTGAGAAATCAGCTGATAGTCTTATGGGAACTCCTGTGTAGGTAACTGTCTTCTTTTCTCTTGATGCTTTTAAGTTTCTCTCCTTATTTTTAATCTTGGGTAATGTAATTATGATGTGCTTTGGTGTGTTCCTCCATGGGTTCAACTTCTTTGGGATTCTCTGCGTTTCCTGGACTTCCTGGAAGTCTATTTCCTTTGCCAGATTGTAGAAGTTCTCCTTCATTATTTGTTCAAATAAATTTTCAATTTGTTGCTCTTCCTCTTCTCCTTCTGGCACCCTTATAATTTGCATGTTGGAATGTTTAAAGATGTCCTGGAAGCTCCTAAGCCTCTCCTCATTTTTGTGAATTCTTGTTTCTTTATTCTTTTCTGGCTGAATGTTTCTTTCTTCCTTCTGGTCCATACTGTTAATTTGAGTCCCAGTTTCCTTCCCATCACTATTGGTTCCCTGCACATTTTTCTTTATTTCACTTAGCATTGCCTTCATTTTTTCATCTAATTTGCGACCAAATTCAACCAATCCTGTGAGCATCCTGATTACCAGTGTTTTGAAATCTGTATCTGACAGGTTGTCTATCTCTTCCTCACTTAGTTGTATTTGTTCTGCAGCTTTGACCTGTTCTTTCATTTGGGCCATTTTTTGTTTGTCTTGACTCGCCTGCTACATATAAGGGGCAGAGCTTAGGTGTTCACCAAGGCGGGGTAACCCATGTCGCTACTTTGTGATGCTGTATGTGGGGGAGGGGTCTGAGAGGGAACAATGGCTCTTGCTCCACTCTCTGCTGGATTTCAGTCACTTCCCCTGCTACCCACAAACAAAGTGTGCCCTTCTGGTGCTGATTCCTGGGTGGTTGGGTTTGTGCATATTCTAGGACCCTGTGCATCTCTCCAATGAACTCTCCTGTGAGGCTGTGAGTTTCTCCCACTGCCACAACCCACACAGGTGTTTCCAATCGGTGGTTTGAGGCTTTATTTCCCCATGGTGAGACCCCAGGTTGCAAGGTCTGTTTCACTCCCCAGGTGTTCCTCCCAGTTTATCTGCTCATGAATGTGGGACTGCCTCTCCACCAGCTTCCACCTTGCCTGCCCTGGTCCTCTGTCCTCCAGCTACCACCTTGCCGTTAGTCCTCTCCACCTGCTGCCTGGCTCCACCCCTCCTACTGGTATGGATGAATGTTTCTTCTTTAACTCCTTGGTTGTCAGACTTCCATACAGTTCAATTTTCTGTCAGTTCTGGTTGTTTTTTGTTTTTAAATTGTTATCGGCCTTCTTTTGGTTGTGCAAGGAGGCATAGTGTGTCTACCTACGCCTCCATCTTGGCTGGAAGTCCCCAAAGTTAGGCACTTTCTTAAAGAATCTGGGAATTGATCCTAACAGTGTCCATGAAGATGTAACATTTATTTGTTATTTATCCATTACCAAACATTTACAGAGAGTTTACTCTATGGACACATTTAGGCAAGGTGTCAGGAATTCAAAGAGACTAAGTCTTGGTTCCTAAAAGTGATGGCTGCAGCCCTCAGTCAGTGAAGAAACGCAAACCTGCAAACCACACTCTGTGTGGTGACCGAAGGGCTATAAGCGCTGGGTGCACAAGCTAGACGGGGGTCGGTGGGGGGAGCAAAGGAGACCTCGACGGACTCGGCGTGGACCTGAGACGGGACAGTGCAAGTGAGTCTCCAGGCCAGCAAAGGAGGAAAGGGCATTGTGGGCAAAAGGGTCTTCCTCAAAGGAAAGGGTAGGTTTGGGGACTTTTTTCAATATTATTTTTTACTTCCTCTTTGTATTTCTTGTGCTGATAGTTGAAATCAATCATTTCTCTTTTTTCTTCAGGGAATTGCTTGTTTATAATTTTTATCTATTCTCCTCATGGGTTATATTCACTTTCTAACTTGTAAAAACTTGTTATATATTGTAGACATTAACACATCATAAATTATATATTTTGCAAACATAGTCTTCCATTCTGCCTCATGTCTTTTAATATAGTTAAAAGCAACTTTTATATTCCAACAGTTTAAAATATTTCCCAAGTCTGTCAATATTTTTCTTTATGGTTTTACTGCTTTAGATTTGTTTGTAAAGGCCTTCCCTACCCTAAGATATATTCTAACATTTATTATGTATTTCTTCTTAAAGTGTTTTTTACATTACAGCCTAAAACTAAATTTATTTTTGAATATTGCATGAAGCTGGTATAACATTTCCCAAAAAATGCATGTTGAATTTAAACCTACCCTTAAATTTTCTGTTGGCTGTTACCAGATTGTTGTTCATTTAGAAAATTATAAACAGGCAACTTTAAATAATCTGTGCCAACAACATAAAGTAGTGTCGCAAATGAAATAAAGCCATTTTTATTTCAAGTGTCAGAAATTTTTATCAAAATAACTATGGTAAAACAAGGCCTTTTTGGGGTCTCATAAAGAGAGAGGGGGCAAGGATGGACCTCTCCTCAGGTGGATTTGGTGATTTGAAATCATAAAGCCCAAGTCTGCCCTTGTTTCTGCTTCTTCTCTGTGGTTTTTTTTTCCCCTTTACTACAGGCAGATTTTTGCCATCTGGTAGGAGAAATGGGTACAGAGCATTCCAGGCACACATTCCCCTCTTCAGGACCCAGAGAGGGAAACATGTTCCCCATCCCATCTAATAAAAAGCCAATCTCAGGATAGGAGCCTACTTACACTGCCCTTTGATCACTGGTTCTGTCTTCCTCAGGCAATGACCCCCTCCCAGGCCCGTCCCTGTGGCCAGGAGGATGGAGTTCTGTGGCTGACCAGGCCTGGGGCATGTTCCCGCCCCACTTGCCACAGTGGCAGGAGCCGATGGCACATGAATGGGGGAGATCACAGCCATAACTGCCAAGGGAATCACTAACAATCAGTCCCTTCTTTTTTTTTTAAGATTTTATTTATTTATTTTTAGGGAGGGAAGGGAGGGAGAGAGAGAGAGAGAGAGAGAGAGAAAGAGAGAGAGAGAGAGAGAGAGAGAGAGAGAAACATCAATATGCGGTTGCTGGGGGTTATGGCCTGCAACCCAGGCATGTACCCTGGCTGGGAATCGAACCTGGGACACTTTGGTTCCCAGCCCGCGCTCAATCCACTGAGCTACGCCAGCCAGGGCTTAACAATCAGTCCTTTCAATCAGGGATTCATTACAACCAATAATCCTAAGAGCAATACAAGCATCTACATTTCCCTATTGACTGCATTAGATTTTTAGACATACAAGTTGCCTTTCTCATTTTTTATTGTCTTAGGTTCATATCAAAATTAATTTCCACAGCCTGGAACACCCAATAATTCATTTGAAACCTGGGTGTTGCCATTTGGCCTAAGACAAATTGTTCAACCTCAGCTAGTTTAAGATTTTTAATTTGTTAAATAAGGTCTTTGATTTTATGATATAAGGAAATGGAAAGGAGACAATCCAGAAAAAAAAGGAAAGAGAGAGAGAGAGAGAAATGAGTCTGGGATTTGTCTCTTGCCACCAGCGATTCCCAAGTCTACAGGTATGAAACATGTGGACTCCGCTCATGGCATCCCCCACCTCTGTCCTGGGTGCCCTTCTCTGCTTTGCATGTGCTACTTAAGGAAAAGATAAAGCCCGGAACCGGAGTTCTCTATATATGAGACAGGAGCTCTTTCAGGAACAAGCAATAGAAACCAAACTCAGAATGGTTAATAGAGTAAAAGGGTATTTATTAATTGCGATAACTGGAATGGGGAGCACACAGCACTGAAGGAAAAGCCACAGGAGTCAGAGTCTCAGAAACTGTAACCGGAGACTCAAAGCTACCAGTGTTCTTTTTCTCTGTGTCCGTATTGTTCCTGCTTATCTCCACTTTTCTTTGCGTTTTTAGTCTCATTATTTTGTAACAGAGGGCATGGCTGCCAGAAACCCCAGGTTAACAATCATAGATGAAGGGCATATTTCCATCCCACAGAATGACTCTGGCCCTCATTGGGTTATGTGCACCCAACTTGGCTCAGTCCCTGTTGGAATGAGAATTGGGCACGTTATTTACCCCTGTGGCCAGGGAAATGGCATCTATGAACCAAAAATGGGATGGGTGAGAAGTAGGGTTGCCAGACTCAGCAAATAAAAATACATCCCGTATTTAATCTGGCAACTCTAGGTAGGAGAGCTTTCTAGACAGGCAAAATTAGTAACCACCACAGTTTACTCCACTGTTTCCTCAAGAACCTACTCTTGTGCCCTTTCCCATTTTGCTCATGCCTGTGGACCCAGTCACGAACAGACAGGCAATGCTGTCATCTCAGGAATCTGGATCAGCATTAAGGGTGAAGAGCATTTGCTATACATTTTCATCCTCACTGAGAAATTCTTTCTTAGGGTTTCTTAAAGCTAACGTGATTCATAAGCATGTGGGTTTTTAGTATTGGAAGCAACTTGGGTGCTGGGAGTAGTGTATTCTAGCCCAGTCACAGAATTGCAGAGCTGGGAGGAGGTCCTGGCTGACCCTCTTGTGTGATTTGTAACTTTGGGGTGCAGTAGGTTTTCATGCATGGCCATTTCTAGATGAGTAGTCCTTGCAAACGTTGCATAAGGAAAGAGGCAAGAGAGGAAGGAGATGAGGTCAGGAAGCAATGCAAAGGAGCAGTGACCGGTGAGGAGCCAGCTGAGGTCTCCCATAGGGGAGTGGACATAGTTGGGCTGGGTTTAGACAAACACACAGCATAGACACCAGGAGGGGCAGGGCCTGAGGGAAGTAGCTGATGGGAGGGAAGCAGTTGCATTGGAGCCACTGAAGGATGCTGAGGACTTCCGTTAGAGCAGTGAAAGTAATGCGGGAAGGATCGGAGGGTGAAGAAGACCTGTTTGCACACCTGAAAGTGTAAACCAGTGGGAATTGGTGGCTGATATTCTGCATGTTTAACTTGACTCCTGCTTTTAGCTTTAACGGGTGACATATCGGTTTCTCTACTGCCAAGAACATATAAGCAGCACATGCATTGATTTTCTTAAAGGCCATGTTCAAATATTTGCTGGAGATATTTCATAATTAGCAAGTTCTTCATGTTCTCACCATTTTAATGATGTTTTTCAATGAAAGTACTTTGCATATATCTGTTCTCTTACTGTAGGAGTTGTGTGCACAAGCATGGTTCTACCAAGTGATTTTTAGAAAAATACACATGATCTAAATTAATTATTTTAGTTTACACAATTCCAATTTTGACCTTACCTTTGATGTGATGAGGTGGGGAAAAGGTCAGATCAAGAGTTAGCTGACCTGTTGTGGACCTGCATCTCATTTCATGCATCAGCTCAATGACCACAGAGGTGGGCAGAAACTCAGATTCTCCACCAACAAAATAGGGGAGTCTTCCCAGGCTGGTAACATCAGTTTCAGTGGCTAGAGAAATTATCATTGTCACAGAAACACAGAAAGATAATTATCATTATCACAGAAACACAATGACCTTTCAATGAGCATGACCTCTTGTTAAGTAAACAGAAATCTCAGATGCGGGTTAAGAACACAGGTTTTGGAATCCAGCAGACGTGGGTTCCTGGTCCTGACACTTTCCATCTTCCTCCCTAAGCCTCAATCTTTATATTCCTGAGACAGAAATAGCAGCGCCTGCTTTGTAGTGGATTGTGAAGGATGCATGAGAAGAGGTAGGAAGCACTCAACACAGAACTAAGCCTCTATTAACTCCCCGATGCGTGGGAGCTAGCATTACTGTTCATTACAGGCGGCATCGTGAACTGAGGCAACACAGAGCTAGGGAAGTTATTCTAATCATTCATTCCTTCGTACATTCATTCAGTTGCTCATTCAAAAAATACTATATCTGCCCAATAAATATTCGCATGGCATGCAACAGGCCTGGCCTCTGGCAATGCACTTTTTTCCAGCAGATTTTTATATTCTCACCTTCTGGCTTCCCCCAAAAGACTACAGTTACAAGAACAAGGAACAGTTTGGAATGTTATCTTTAAAAGTAACAGACTTTTGGTTTTAATTAATCCTGGCCCCTAAGTTTTTCATGAAAAGAGAAGTCCGTGAACTCGTGCTACAGTTTCTGTTTCCAGAGCTGATATGTTCAGTCATCTGTGTGTGAAACGGCCAGAGGCAGGCGGGGTTGCTGTCCTGCAGAACATCTGCGTGGCAGTGTTTGTCATTTTGCCACGTGAGAACTTTGGAAATACATGCAGACCCGTGTCAGCCTCAGGACTGTGCTTCCAAATGTGCTATCGATGAATAATGGCCCAAAGGAGCAAAAGCATCCAGACAACGATGTGGGTGGAGAGGAAGGATGAGAATTACAATGTTTCCAAGTTGTCTGAGGGTGAAAATCCATTCTTATCATTGCGAAACAATAAAGTCTTTGGAAGCACAGTAATCTGGAAGATGGCCTTCAAATCAGACAACTTGCTTTTGTTTGGAAGCACATTTCTAGTCTGGCCTAGGAGAATCCCTGGCCAAAGCACCTGTCTTGATTAAGTCAGTCTCATGTAAGAACATGTGTCTTGATTACAGAGAGTGCCTTTTCCTAATTCCCACCTTAGGAGCCAAGGCCAGGTTTCTCTCATCTGAGCTCACGGCTCTCTTAGCCCAGGGCTCGGTGCCTGAGTCTCAGCCGCTGGTAATGTGAGATAAATCCAAGCTGCACCGTCTCTGGTAGTGCCCCAGTGGTTCTGGCTCCTTTCAAATGACTCACTCTTCTGTGTTCAAATGGTATCTTAGAGATGTGTGAAAGCACTAGGGCGGTTATTTTTGACCGTCTCTGAGAACTCAAGAAGCTCCTTCACTGAAGGTGGAAACCATGCCTGGTTGGTCATTTAGTCTGACATGACTTTAAAAAGCATCACATACAAATAGATTCTGGGAAATAAATCAACTTTAGGCGTTTTATTGCTGAAAGCTTAAAATAATTCCCAAAAAGGCTAATTATGTCTTCCTTTGCTCAGTAGTTGGGCTTAATAATAAGTACCAAACATATGGCAGAAATTGGGCTGCATAAACCTCGTGGCCTTCTGTTCAGTAGCAGGGGTACTGGTCTTGAAGGGAATTAGATACAGGAAGCTTACACATATTAATAGTCGTGGTTGTATTCTGTTATTGCTGGAAACTGTAAATGCTAACCTGGCTTCTAAAAATTTCTTTCAACTCACTAGTAATCAAGGAAGCATAATGTATAACACTAACAATCTATTTTTTACCTATCACATTAAAATATATTCTTAAGTGGTGATAATTCTGGGGAGGATTTGATGAAATAAGCACTTTCATACCTTATGGCGAGAGTATAAATTAGGAGAATCTTTCTGGAGACCAACTGGCAAGAGTACAAGGGCCATAAGAATATTCATACATTTTGATCCCATCATTTTATTCCCAGAACTCTATCTTAAGGAAATAGTATAAACCACCAGACAAAGACTGAAATTTAAGAATGTTCATTACAATTCTACAGTTGACCCTTGACCAGCCCAGGGGTTGGGGTGCTGACCCTGTCCAAAAGTCCATGTATAATTTTTGAGTCCTCAAAAACATAGTTGTCCCTCTGCATTTTCAGAGGATTGGTGCCAGGTCCCCCTGTGGACACCAAGGTCCATGGTCGCTCAAGTCCCCTGTGTAAAATGACATGGGTCGGTGCATACAATTGGCCCTCCAATTGCATTCATGGGCTTCCAACTGTACATTGAAGACACAGACATTTAAGGAAAAAAAATCCATCTAGAAGTGGACCCGCACAGTTCAAACCCATGTTGTGTGAGGGCCAACTGTATGTATAATAGCAAAATGTACAATGAAAGAAAAACGGTTAAGAAAATTATGTACATCTATCACATCCTATGAGACATTACGCAGTCATTAAGATTCATGTTGACATATACTTTCAAAGGCAGAAGAGTGAAAATATGAGACAGAACAATGAATACACCACGATCTTGACTATGTAAAATAGTATATTCAGCACATTTTGGGGATGAAAAGATGTTATTTTTAACACTTCAGCAGATTCTGAATTCCAATATAGAAGCTGAAAGTGGTGTCTGTCAGGGATTATGGGACAGAGAGATGTGCCTAAGGCCACTGTCCTTGGGGAAGCTCTGAACTGGCAGAATAATCCAACTCCAATTGCAAAAAAAAAAAAAAAACCACAAAAAACCTATTTAACATTTAACATTACCAAGGTCTACCTTCACTATGGGCAGTGGGAACCTCTACAGAGCTCTTCCATGTGTTCAAATCACTGTGTGCCCCACTATGTGCCAAAGCACTGTGCTAGGTGAAGGGGAGGCAGTATTAAGCAACAGATGCACAGTGTGGGTTACAGTCTGGCCAGCCATCATTTTGCTGTCTACTGATACATCTTTCTCAGTAGCAGCAACAAGTCAGGGTTTTAGGAAACAGACAACCAGTGGGATATGCGTGGTTGTTGGATGCTGGACACAGCCATGTCGATGCTCAGCTGCGAGTTTCCTTCCTTGCACTAAAATTCCCTTGTGTGATCCTCAAAACACTTAAAGGCTGTTAAATATGACTGCCGCATGCTAGCTGGGCTACAGGGAATAACGGGAAGGGCTGGTCCCCATGGTTTGCAGCAAAGCAGACTTAAGCGAGCAGCAGAAGCCTAGCAAAGCAAAGCAGTCACAGACACTAGGATTAGATGCACAGGACAGCTGTCAGCCCAGAGCAAAGGAGAGCAACCAGGACAGAAGATACAGTTTTCCCCCATGCAGAAATTTTAAGAAGGAGCTGTCCACCCTTCATTTACCATGAGTGCAGCTCTAACGATAATTATTTTAATATTAAAAGATAGTCTGGAAAACAAATGAAACTTCTCTAGAACACATAGTTACAAATTCCTGGAAGAAAATACACCACACATATATGTAGAGGTACAAGGGTTATGGGTATATTCATTTTTCTGCAAGTTATCTATATTATCACTACATGCATAAAATGTCATTTTTGAAACATCTGCTCTTACTGCAGTCATGTCTATTCACCTATATAGTCCTACCATTTAAAAAAAAAATCTTCACCTAAGGATATGTTCATTGATTTTAGACTGGGGTTGGGTGTGGAGGAGAGAGCTAGAGGGATGGGGGAAGTAGGCGAGAGAAGTGAGAGAAACACTGATTGGTTACCTCTTGCATGCACCCTGCCTGCAGATGGAACCCACAACCTAGGTGTGTGCCCTGACCTGGAGTCAAACCCTCAACCTTTTGGTGTGCTGGATGACACTCCCACTGCCTGAGCCACCCGGCCAGAGCAATATTCCCACTACTTTTTAGCTTCCTTCTTCATCTTTCCCTTTGTTTTTTCTTTTTCTACTTTCTCTCCTTTACCCGCGCCCTGATCACAAGTCTGGTCAGCCAGTCACATGTAGCAGCAGCCTCCGTTTGCCACGACCTACATTTGGTGTTAAAATAGCAGTGCTCATCATGCACCGTTTTAAGCATTTCACAGGTATCGATTCCTTTAACCACTAAGCAATGCCCCTGCATAGTAATACCACTCTCCCTAGTTGGCAGACCAAGATGCTCCGACCTGCTCAGTCACACTAGTGAGTGGCTGGACAGAGACCTGAACCCGGGCACTCGGGCTGCAGAGCACACACACGTCGCCACTTCACTAGGCAAACTAGACAAAGTGCAGGAAAATATAAAAGACGCCAGTTACAATTCTTGGATCAAGACCGCTTAGCATCTCAGCTTTTATATAAAGTTGAGGGTAGAGTTCCTTGGGTCCTGAGAACAGGTCTTTCCTAAGTGGTGTGACGCAGCAGATCCCAGCTTAGAGCCTCAGAGGGCTCACTGCATTGGTCATCCCCACCCACTCCCACCCCTGCACCAACGGAAAGGCGGCTGAGGACGCCACTGCTCAGTCACGTGGTCTTCAGTACATAGTTAGCTTCCTCACCTTAGTTTCTCAAGCTATGAAACAGGTGGTAACACCCACCTTATTCGGCAAATATGTATCCTCAGCACAATGCCTTGCTCGTAACTAGTTGTCAATAACGGTTGATTTTTCCCCATCAACCATGAGCAAACTTTGCAAGTCAGAGGACTCACTTGTCATTGCATGGCTTATATTCTAGGGGTCAGCAAACTCCCGCCCATATGTTAAATCTAGCCCACTGCCTATTTGTGTAAATAAAGTTTAATTGGAACACAGTCATGCTCATTCACTTACATATTATCCACGCTGCTTTCATGTTACAGCAGCAGAATCGACTAGTTGCAACAGAAACCACACAGCCCGAGCAGCCTCAAATATTTATTCCTTGATCCTTGACTGAAAAAGTTTGCCAACCCCGCTGTAGACACACGCGCTGGATGTGGTACTAGCAGCAACAGAAACCTGCTCAGTAAGTATATTTTTGCTGGATTTTAGATAGATATCTCGGGTTTTGTTGTTGTTGTTTATTTTATGGAAACCTAAGGGCAGGTTTATTTTCTAGGCAAATCACATAGAAAACACATAACAGAAATTTTAAAAAGTTATCTTAAAAAAATTACAAATACGCAAAGTCATTTGGAAAGATGTGAAAAGGCTTCCAAGTTCCCCACATCATTTGTCCTTTCACGTGTCATTTCATCATTTCAACTCCGCCGCGCAGGCTTCTTTCCCAGGCGCTGATGTTCTTATCAGGGAAGCAGTGATCTATGTTTTGGTCCCTTTGTTCACTCGTTTGGGTATCATCTGCCATGCCCTGAGATGAATCAAAATGAAGCATTGCAGGAGCGAGAATGGAGGAGGTTATGACTTCCAGAATAAAACAGCAGCCCAGTGATCTATAGAATGTCTCCAAAGGATATTAAATTAATCAGCCAAGGATTATTGTGTATTTTCCTGAACATCTGTGGGCTTTTTCTTTAGGGTGTTTAGGGGGAGTTTCTATGATGAGACGGTAGCAGGGAAAGTGCTGTTGTTGTCGTACAGACGGCACGTGGCGAGAGGTTCCGGGTGGGCCACACGGGCTCGGCAGTCAGCCGTCCTGAGGGTTTTCTGGGACCGTGAACCCACGCTGGCCTGAGGAAGGGAGGCTGTGCTCTACACACTGTTTAGAGAGGGCTTAAATTGGTAGAAACAAAACATCAGTTTCTCCTATTGTCCTCTTTCCCAATCAATCAGCAGCCGAAAACCCCAGAACAAAAAATGAGAGCTCTTTTTAGAAAGAGAATCCAGGGGGGAGGGAGCAGACCCAAAATGGATGGTAATTGTACACAGTTACCATGCAAAATGGGGATTCCTCCCAAATTAAGGCTCACATGGGGCGACAGAAAGCAGAGATCCTAACTAATCAGGGACTTGGAGGAGTGTGGTTTGGAGGCAAAGAAACGACTGTGGAGAAGTGGAAACAATTTCATTTAATGTGAAAAGCTGTCGCATCTTGAGCATCCATCAAATTAATTGTGACAAAATTACTTTTCAAGGAGAGTACTTAACTAGAAAGAAATAATATCAGGGTTTGGTTAGACGATAGTGCACAAAGACAAGCCAGCAAATGCTATTTCTGGAATCAGACAAAGAAAAGGGGCTTGGGACCTCAGTTTGCAGCCTAGATCAGCCAGTCACCACTGTAGCAGCTCAAAGAAGTTCCTTCTCACAACTTCCCTCTGCTCACCCTCCCGGCCAGCCAGCGTGTCCTATTGTCTGCCCCCATCCCACCCACTGCTCTGAAATCCCAGTCTCTGTATCTCCTGCCTGCTCCTCCCTGTCCCACCCTCTACTGACACGAGCAAATACATCCCATCCCTCCCCTAAAACTCCCCAACCCTCCATTTGCCTCTCAATTCTGGAGACACGTGGGGGCCACTAGCTCCCGCTTGTCTCTGAATATTGGTTTAATTTCAATAATCTACTCTTTTTAACATTTTCCCAGAAGTGTTCATATTATCTCATATTTATGTTACAGAACCTTAAAAACCAGACAGGGGTATTGTTGAAAGCACAATTCCAACACTTGTGGGCTATGTGAGTATTAACATCTTACTTAGTCTTTGGCATCCACTCATTTCCTTGTCTGTGAACTTGAGATAATAGTACCTATTTTGATTTTAAGACTAATGTGAAAAATATCAGTGAGTGAATAAGGATATTAATTCACCCAATATGCTGTATCAGAAAAGAAGAGAGAGAAAACTGCTTCTAGTACGTATATTTGTGTAGGAAGATACTCTTTGGAGAACAGGTTTATAAGATACATATAGACTTTCTCCCTTGCTGACATGATTGGACTTTTTCCTCGTGAATCTGTTTTCTCTCTTCTCCTCCTCCTGCAACATCTCTCCTTTGGATAACGGGCGCAGCACCAATGAAACTGGCTCACCAACAGAGTGAGGAAACGGGGTGGGCTGGGCACATTAGAACCGTCTGGGCTCCCACACTCCTTCTCAACCTCATTATCAGAAACTCTGGTTCCTTTGGGCCAGAGTAGAGCCTGAGAAATTTGTGTTCGGAAAAGATTTTCTGGGTTATTCAAATACCCCTTCTACCTCAACCTGCCTCCCAGATGAAAATTCCTGCTTTGAACTCAGGCAGGGGCCCAAGCCAGGCCTGGAGTCAGCTACAAGACACCTGGAGTCACAGCTGCGCACTTTCCCAGTTAGTTGTGTTCGTTACGTACCTCCCTGGGAACTAGATGCATCTGTGACAACTCGTCTCTATCAGGGACGGTCTATTCTTTCTCAGGAGCCAAGACGGCTGGGCCCAGGCTGGAACTGGAAGTACCAAAGTGCACTTCCTTTTCAGAATTCTATGCCAATTAAGAGTTTTCATGTTTAACTTACCGGTCTGATGCAATTACCCACATATATAACCCATGTTTGCAGGTTCTGCCCCTCAAATCACAATAAAATCTTTGCCAAGTATTTCTGGGAGTTCTTGGAGGCCAATCATTAGTGACTTCTGACATTTTTGTTCTCTCTGCTCCCCCCTCCATGTCCAAGGTGCTGCCATGTTCATCAGACTCTTCTGAACCTCTTGGACCTGCCAAGATTTCCCTCAGCTCTGCTGTGCCCATCTCCTCTTCTGGGCACTGCTGCCTCAGTGGGAGATCACCCCCAGTTCGGTCATACCGCCCAGCCGGCAGGCTCTCCTGCCTCCCCCAGCAAATCACAGGCATCCAATGGTGACTCAAGGGGAATTTGCACCCCCGGCTGCCATTGGGAAGTGGAGGGGATTGTCTCCTCCTTTTAGTGTGAGACTCTTAGAAGAACATCTGAGCAATGTAACTTGATTCATCAGTATAAAAATATTAGAAATAATGTTTTGGTGGTGAATTTAGTGGTATTCAAGATGTATGCTGGGCTAGATTTCGATAAGGAGATTTGAAACACCTTCTTGGCCATTTTTGGGGGAGTATAGATTGGGATTAGGGAATTTCAAATGCTAACCAATGAATATAGCAACACTTAGATGTAGGTTAAAATTAATTTATACACATATATCCTGTTGTTCATACTGAACTGTTTTAAAACAAAATACCACACAGGCAATACAGCAGACTCAGACATATTTCTAGTAGAAGTCTAGACGAGGAGACAAATCCAAGAGCTAAACATTCTGCTATACTCATAATTTCCCTCCTCATCCATATTTAAGAATTAGTAACAATCTAATTTAGAGTGTTAAGCATGATTTCTTTTTCTAGAATGAGTTCAGTTTCTCTCGGGACGTTCCTCAGACTCATTAAATAGACTCTGGTTAACCCACCTAACATTTCCACAATTATGCCCAAACTTGTCATCCCATCTACATGTAGCTCTTGAAATTTTGCTACCACACCAACATGTCTATGTTCCTCCTTCTTCTTTTTTTTTCCAGTCAGGTTTCTTTTCTCTCAAACATTGAGCTGCCCCTTCTTTTCTCTTTCAAGAGTTGTTTATCAGCCCTGGCTGGCAAAGCTCAGTGGATTGAGTGCGGGCTGCGAACCAAAGTGTCGCAGGTTCGATTCCCAGCCAGGGTACATGCCTGGGTTGCAGGCCATAACTCCCAGCAACCACACATTGATGTGTCTCTTTCTCTCTCTCTCTCTCTATCTCTATCTCCCTCTCTCTCTCTCTATCTCCCTCCCTTCTCTCTCTAAAAATAAATAAAAATAAAATCTTAAAAAAAAAGAGTTTGTTTATCACATTTAGGTTCAATGACAGCCCTATTTTACTTTGCTGTTGGAAGTGAGGAGGGAGGGGTCAGTTGCTCACTCCCGCTCACTCATCAGTTCTGACTAATTTGTAAACAGACTCAAGGACTCAAATGAGTAACACAGTGCAGTACGGGCAATGTTGATTTGACTACTGTGCAGAGACCTTCAACTTCTTATCCCAATTTGAACTTACTCACCAATGAGACATAAAAGCTGGAGAAAAGACCTTCCCAGCAGATGAAGGTCTGATGCGGCTATAAAAGGTCAGGCTATCTATGAAGCAACTCCACCTGCAATCAGGCAAATCAAAAAGAAGAAACAAAACATGAGGCAAGGATTAGACTGAGCCATTGGGACATGAGACCCACCCAGGAGAGACCCAGTGGGCATGCGACTCTCACCAATGTCCCACTCCAGAGTGTTGAGAGAGGGACATGGAGATAGGCCCCCTTCCTGTACACTCCCAATAAAACATTTCAATGTCAAGGACACATTCATGACTTCCATTTCCTCAAAAACTCATTTTCCAAGAAGACATCATGGGTCTTCTCTGCTGAAGGAATAGAAATTTCAGGAGGAGCAAAATGGAGTGAAGCATCCTCTTTTTGGTCCTCTTCAGCTTTCTTTCTTGCTAGGCAACTGGCAGGTGGCATGGGAGTAGATGAAGGGCCCCTGATTGGGGAGCACTTCTCCTTTTTGAAGGCCTCGTGGACAATTGGTTGAGGCCCAGAAAGAAGGGGACCTGGAGCCAGCTGTCAGTTATCCTGGTTATCCTGACCTTAAGTTAATGGGGGTGAACAGAGCCTCTAAACATCCCTTGTGTCTGCTTGCTCCACCAGCATCACGAATTAGAGAGGTTTGGATCTAAAGACCTAGATGGATGTCAGAACACTAGCATCTGTCAGTAATAACTCTCAGGTCTATGTGCCTCCAAAACCAAGTTGAGTCTCTACACTGGCCATTCAGATAACAGGGAGCCCAGTCACCTTTTTGCTTTCCTTGGAGACCAGCATTTTCCTTGGAACAGACAAGCTTTTCCCAAAGCACCTGCTTAAATTTCCAAATGTGTCCAGCATTAGCATTCACCCCCACTTCCTTATTGCAGGACGGTGTGTCCTTGAGCCAAGACCGTCAGCCGCTTCCATCCCGCACACTCACGTAGCAGCAGTGGGGTATGGACACATGCTGGACTGCTGCCAATACAAATACTAGTGGCTATTTTGGAAACATAACAGTTGCTCATCAAATTCTTTTCTAATGGCCTAACGTTACAGTCTTAGAAGAACTTAGCAAGGAATAATGACCTCATTTGAATGTTTAATAGTCCTCCACCTCTCTTTATAGATACCGACATGCAAATTCCTCATGAAACTGTCATCCTGTGATTATGTGTTCATTAGATCCAACACCTGTCCTTTACCACTGAGGCCCAGAACATTTAAGCACTAACGCTCTGAGTATCTCAGTTGAATTATCTGATTTATTTTACATATCCTCAAAAGATTAAGCTCCAAGTTATGAAGTTTTATCCTATTGTTTACATTGAACTCCACCATTTCTCCAGCTGTCTCACAAGAGTGCACAAATTTTCATTTGGATGTGCTAAGTTCTGTTAGTCACTTCTTTGGAGAAGTGGGGAGTAAAAAGAAGGAGGAAGAGGCAAATCATAGCTGATTATAAATGGAATCCTATTTAATAAAATCTATATTCTGGATCGATAAACTTTGTGCTAAAAGTTTCAATTAACAACAAATGGTTGGGGGGAGGGAGTGTTATTCTCAGGTCATAAATTTACTTTCCAAAACCAGATTAGAAATTAGTTGTGTTCTTTGATTTTTACCTTTTTCTCTTGCTCATTGGAATCTTAAATTTTCTATGGAGAAGGCAAATTACTTGAATAACTTAATAACACTGTTGTAAAAAAAACTAGTAATATTGTGAACACTTCAAATTAGCATGAAGTTGTGAACCCCAGGGGAGGACTGAATGGAATTGCTGCCCAGCACTGGCTCTGAATACAGCCTTAGAACGGTTTTAATGGTTCTATAGTTCATTAAAGCAAGGTCCAGTGGGCTAATACAGCAGTGTGAATTCAACTTTGAGAACTCAATCTGCTCCGAACGCGTACTTAGATAAAATCCAGAAATAAAGAATAACAGTACCAAAAAATTCAATGGACCTAAAAGATGAGATTAATGTCTTCCTAGGCCAGTCACAGAAGAGAGTTGTTTTTTACAGCCAGCCTTTATTTTTTAAAAACTTAACATCTTTTATTTTGAGATAATTATAGATTCGCATGCAGTTATACGAAGTAATATGGAGAGATCCTATGCAGCCTTTACTCAGTTTCCCCCAACGATACCAACTTGTATAACTCTAGTGCCGTAACACAACCGGGTGACCGTCCTTGGTACAATGCACTGACCTGATTTATATTTCATGAGTCCCACATGCACTTAGGTGTGTGTATATTTAATTCTCTGCAGTGTTATATTGCATGTAGAGATCCATGTAATCACCTCCACCGCATAGATACAGAAGATATCCATCACCATAAGGACCGCTTGTTTTGCCTTTTCATGTCCACAGTCCCCCTTCTACTCTTGCCTCTATATCCCCTGGCAACCACTAACCTGTTTCCCATCTCTAAAATTCTGTCATTTCCAGACTGTCACATAGATGGAAGAATCATATAGCATGTGACCTGCTCGGATTGGCTTTTAAACTCAACATAATTCCCTGGAGACCCATCCAAGCTGAGGCGGATACCAGTTCCCTTCTGCTGCTGAGCAGCATCCCACCGAGCGCACGGACCACAGTTGTTTACCCACGCGCCCACTGAAGAAGATTTGGGTTGTTTTCAGTGTCTGGCTATTATAAATAAAGCTGCTATGAACATTTGTGTACATGTTTTTTTAATGTAAATGTTAAGTTTTCATTTCTCTGGGAGACGTGCCCAGACTTTTTTCCAACCTCCAAAAATAAAAACACACAATAGGATAAAATCATGTATCCTGTACAGTTTTCATAACTGGTCTGTGAGCATGGAGAACCTGGAATTATCAAAATGATTCACCCGAGTTTCTCTGAATGTAAACTCTGAAGTTGGAATTCTTTCTCAGTTGGGGCCTGCTTAGTGTCTGCTGCGGTCTCTGGAAGGGAAGCTTTCTCCATATCTTGAAACATATTTATTATCTGCTACTTCTGAGATTTTCCATGTTAGTTAGGTATTTAGGTCTAAAGTGGCCAAATTCTGCACAAGTTTAGAGGTCTGTGAGTTTGAAAACTGATCCTTATTTCTCTCTCTTAATGGAGAGAGCAGCCCAGTGGCCAACTGCAGACAACAAGGAACGCATTAGCGCCAGCTCGGGCAGAGCAGGAAGCCTGCGCACCCCTCGGCCGCAGCCAGCCAGCAGGCTCACATTCTTCCTCCCCATAAGCTGGGAAACAGCTGTCCCTGAACACTGTTGCTCCAGAGGAGGCATTGCTTACATTCCTCTTTAACTCAAGAGATCAAGGCCTGGCTACACGGAAGGCCAAGTCACTTTTGTCTGTTCATTCACAAAGGGCTAACTTAGCACCCCCAACCTCCAACTGGCTGTGGCTTCAAAAAGTAAAGTTGAAAGCCAAGAACCACCAAACTCTAAGCTTCATTATATTTTCCTTTACTGTTTCACTTTATTCAAATAAGCCACTCACTGATTATATTTTTCTCAATGTTTATCCATGTAAGAGACGATGAAAAGACTTAAGGACTTAAACCTATGGTCAGCAAAACCTTAAAAAAAATTTATTCTCAATCCATCAATCCCAAAGTGTGCATTTGAGAAGATAGGGAGACAGCCTAATTTAACAGTATGCTAAACAGGTAACATACTTTATCTTAGAATTAAACACATCAGCGGTGAAACATGCAGCTTCTACACTCTGCCTGGAAAAGACAAGAGATGTGAGAGCCATGAATTCAGCCCAGGGTGGGCAGGGATCCAGATGCCTTGAATATGCAAATTTCTACAACTAATTCACATTCAGTGAATCCTCCATCTTTCCTGGATACTGGGTTAGCCTTATACACGAATAGAATTGATCATGGACAATGAGATGAGATTTCATATAAATAATAAAAATAATAATGAAACTAGCAACTAACATTTATTAAGTGGCAGCACGGAGCTAAATGCTTTATGGGGATAATTTTTGTGAAAAATAATAATGAAACTAGCAACCAACGTTTATTAAGTGGCAGCATGGAACCAAATGCTTTACGGGGCTAATTTTTTGAATCTTCACAGTAATTCTATGAGGTAGGCATTATTATTCCCTATTATATAAATAAGAACATGGAAGGGTAACTTGTGTAAAATCTAATGGCTATTATGTGATGGAGCAAGGATTCAAATATGAGCATGTCTAATAATAGAGTCCAAGTTATAAACCATATTCTCAGCTCTTTACTCACAAATTTTACCATTAGAAACCATTTCTTTGGTATAAGACACAGTTCATTCCTTATTGAATGCCTATTTCTTTTGATGGCGTTACCAATCACCAGCTCCAGTGTCAATGAGTTCTTCAAATTCTTTACAACTTGATAACAAACTGGGGGGAAGTGTTTCAAGGAAACGAAAGGGGAATGGGTATGAGAAGTCTGAAGGAGGGCAGTGAGAGGCTCTGGGACTATACAAGAAAACAGTTTTTAAAGGGGGACAGAAAGAGAACTGATACCTCTTATGTGTCTTAGCAATCAGGGCATCACATGAGATTGGATTGGCCTGGAGGGCGAAAAGTGGAAGCGAAGAGAAAGAAAATCAGTCACGACGCACTTTGTCCCATTTTGTGCAGATGTAAATGGTACATGATAATTACGATCAACAGAAAGGTGGCCTGGATTTTGAATCCTCATATCCTCACCTTAGAGGAGGACATGGGCAGGTAGCATTCTAAATAAAGTTACCTTCCTTATTACAAGGCTAGTTTTGGGTCTCAAAGCCCACTCTGGTCTCCTGGTGAGACGGGGTGGGTAACTGTGAGCCGTGGCTTCCACGTGGCCTTCTAAAAATAGCCACACAGGAGACAATCCTGGTTCTTCTGGCTCTCTGCTGAGAATGAGAGCTTTTAGCTTTTGCATCTCCCATTGTAGGCTTTGCTCTAATCCTTAGAATTGTTTCCTAATTGAAAGAAAGGAGGCACAGTGAGTGACGGTGGCCAAAGCACGTCCTTGTCTCCTACCCAAGTGCATTTCTCATGGCCTGAGAGAGAAAGCTTTGAGTCCCTCTACACGTAGGTGTTTAATCACCTCCTAGGGTTCAATACATGGCCCAACACTGCACAAATGACAGTGACAGCAGTTCATTCTCTGTATATTCTCATAGTCCAGGGGATGAGGAAACCATGGCCATATTGGGTTGTGCTCGAGAACAGAGCCAGAAACCAGGGGCTGTGGGAGGCAAGCCTTGTAGTATCAAAAGAGAGTGAGGAGTCCCCTGTTCTTCATGAGAGGATGTGATTGGCTTGTCTGAATAATTCCAGCCGAGCCTGCTATCAAAGATAAGCAGGCACCATGCCTAGTTCCCATGATAGAAAAGATGATTGGACTAGAAGGCATTATTCACAGAAGCAGCGGGGAGGCAAAATTGTGGGGAGGAAAGCCAGGCCCTCCCGGTTTTCCTCAGATGTCAAGGCATATGTAACGTTGGGCCTTAGTACTACAGTAGGACAAGTCACTAATGGAACAGACAAAAACGAGGAAGGAGCTATTTGTACGTGTCCCTCCTCCTTCACATTACATGCTGTAGAAGTGAAGAAACATGATGACTAGCCCTTCTCTTTTATTTTCCTTCATGTAGCCTTGAACACACTCTGTCATTTTTGATGGAACACCACAATAACTAGACACTTAGTGCCCATGTTATTGGTTGAGGAAGTCAATTTTTATTTGAAAAAATATTGCCATCCAAATTTTTTATTAATTTATCAAATATTTATAGAAACTCTAAAGAGCAAAAAATGTATAGGAACTGTATCAGTTAGAGTCCTTTGGCTGCAGGCAACAGAAACTGACTTTGGTTGACTTTAGCAAAAAAGAAATTGATTGGACTGGAACTGAGTAGCATGAGCAGGGGTGGGGGAGGGGTTAAACAGCCCGGACTCCGAAAGGACCATAATCAGGGCAGCCCTGGGGATCTTGGTAGCGGAAACGAATGGGCACTCTATTAAGGCAACAGTAGCTCTAATCCTTCCATCACTGGCTTAGTCAAACTCCAGGAAGAATATGACACAATTTAGGACTTGGCTAAGGGAAAGGGAATACATTGATTGAAAATATCATCAGATCTGCAACAGGTGAAGGATGGTTTCTCAAAGGAAAATCAAATAACTATTTACCCAAAGAAAGAGAATGTATTCTGGGGAGACAGAAATAAAAACAAACAGGTGTTTATTTCTGGAGACATTTCACTACATTATATGAATTAGGAAATCAATGATTATTAAACATAATAGCTAAATTCAGTCTTCGCCCACTCATTGATTATCTTTTCTACTGTGTATATTTCTATTTGTGTACATATTTTCTCATTTCATTAAAATGCAACATTTTCAATGCCTCAACCTCTAGTTGAAGAATAGAATTGTTATAGATTCAATCCTCAAACAGACCAATCTTCCTATAAATCTTAGCTCTTACCCAACCACAAGAATGGGTCTTTTTTTTTTTTTCACAAAGAATAATAAGTAGGGATATGAATGGATCAGTGGAAATTCAGTATGTTGAGTGATTTAAAAACCATTTAATGAAAGCTTATAATGTGCCCACTGCAGTGTTGGGCTCACGACCAGGAAAAAATAGCTGCATGGAACAGGCGGTACAACCTCCTGCACCTAAGGAGTTTGTAATGAATGTGCACACACAGTTATGTGACAGCTCAAATCACAAATATGTAACACAGATTTCAGCAGAAACTTCCCATTCGTTTCCCTTCCAAAGTCTCCTGAAGAATCCCAGAAGCCTCCATACTGAAGGTCACTCTTGAATCTTAGTATCTGCTACTCTTGGAATCTTACTTTCTCTTTGATTTCTGCCCTGTGATTGCTGCCTTTTCTCTACTTTGTGCCAAACCAGCAATACTGCCCTTTAAAAAAAAAAGGCATGATCGAGTATAGCAAACTTCACTCAAATTTGGAAAAAAGAAAGGGGTTTGCATCACAAAAGAGTTGATAAGTATTCAATTTCCATATTTTAAAAGTCCTTCAGCTATTTCCAACAGTCCAGACCCCAACATCCTATTATGGATTTTAGCCTTCTCCTGCTCTCATTCCTCACCAGCAATTTGTCTCATGTTATCCTGAGAAGCAATTTGGCCCCAGGCCTCCCTCAACACCTCTGAAGACTCTCTCACTGTTGGACAATGGGCCAACTACTTTCTCATTGGTACAGGAGAACTGGGCCACTAGAAATACGTTTTCCCAACACCGTTGAGTGCTAAGAATGGGAGCAGAAATGATAGTGCTTACCTCGGATTTCAAATAACATCTTTTGCTTTCTGTTATGACTACACCATGCTGGCCCATAAGGGAGGGAAGACTGTGGGCCTGAGTGATAAGAAGGGTTGGGGTAAGGACTAGGACTTGAACTCATATCTATGATTCAAAAATGTTAGGTATGGGGTTTAAACCGAAAAGCTTAGATTAAGTTTTCTGAACTGAATACAAACATTTATCTCTCTTTCTCAAGTCTTATCAAAATGTCTTAAATGATGTCAAAAGAAGCACAAATCCACTGTAACACTGACACATGGAGAGAGTTACCTTCAGGCAAGGGAAGAATTCCTGCAAGATACAAAGCAAATGGAAATCTCCCCCCAAACTGAAGAACCTGGAACCCCATGTGGTTGAGAGAAGTGTCCTCCTGCAGGAAAAAAAAAAGACAAAGAGAGTAAAGTAAATTTTAAAAAGGAGGGAAAGGAGAAAGGAGAGAAAGACCAAAGTTAGTTTTCCAGAAGAATCTTGGAATGCTAAGATCAAGGACAGTGGGCAGTAAAAGAAGGAGCCGGCTGTGGGGTGGAGGGCTAAGCCGGTAATTAAAAACTGCAGCACAGCCACACTGGGTCCTATCCCGGAATCGCTGGTTCTGCTATTTGCCCCAGGGGACAGCCTTCCACCCGCCAGATAAATGAGAAATCTGATGCAGCGTATTCCCAAGGCAGTTGTTGGGACAGAAATGCAGGGAGCTCCCTAGGTAACACATAATCACTATGTGATCCCTGGTGAAAAAACAAACAAACAACTTGTACATTATTCTTGCTGCTTCCTTTATCAATTGTCAAAAGAAGGGTTGGTATATTTAGAACTTGTCCTGCCAGAGGAGCAGTGATTTTTCACTTGAGCTGAGGAAAGCACTCCAGCCACCAACCCAGGTTAATATAAACCATTAATAAATATTATACACCCAATAGCATGAAAGAGCAGGACCACACTCAGAGTGGAAGAACGAATTCCTGAAGAAACAAAGTTATTCGAAGAAACAAAAGAGAGTCAAGAGCACGTCACATCCGAAAGAACAGATGGCTCCGGAAAGTCATCTATCAGAATCCCTGGAAATTAAAAATATGATCACCAAAATAAACAACAGATGGTCCAAATAACAGAATTTACATAGCAGAAGGTAAACTTGGTAAATTAAAATATGTGGCCAAGGAAATCTCCCACAATGCAGTAAGAAATAATGGGATAAAAATGGGTACAAAATTAAGAGACAGGAAAGACAGTTATGGGAGATCCAACATTCATCTAATTGGAGTTCTAGAAGAGGAGAAAACCAGCAGAAACTAATAAAGCAAATAATCACATAAGCACATGAAAAAGATGCTTAATAGCACTGATCATCAGGGAAATGCAAATCAAAACCACATTAAGATACCCTGTCACTGTAACTGGAATGGTTACTCTCAAAACAAACCAACAAACCAACAAACAGAAAATAACAAATGTTGGCCAGGATGTGGAGAAACTGGAGCCCTCATGCATTGCTAACGGAAATGGAAATGGTGTGGCCACTAAGGAAAACAGTACGGTGGTTCCTCAAAATGATTAAACATTATTATGAGACCCCGGAATTCCACCTGTAAGTATATTTCTGAAAGAACTGGAAGCAAGGGCTCCAGCAGATACTTGTGCACTGATAGTTACATCAGCATTAGTCACGATGGCCAGAAGGTGGAAACAACCCAAAATGTTCACTAATGGATGAATGGGTAAGCAAAATGTAGTCTCTCCGTGCAGTAGAACATTACTCAGCCTTAAAAAGGAATGAAATTCTGATAAATGCTGCAACATGGAAAAACCTTGAAATGAAATAAGCCAGACACAAAAGGGTAGATAGTGTGTGATTTCACTTATACCAGGTACTTAGAGTAGTAAAATTGGTGGAGACAGGAAGTCAAACAGCAGCTCCCAGGGACTGGAGAGGGGGGACATGGAGTTGCTGCTGAATGGCTACAGAGCTTCCTTTCGGGAGGACGAAACTCTCCGGACATGGAGAGTGCTGATGGCTACGTGGCAACGTGAATGTACTTAATGCCAGTGGATTGTACACTTAAAATCATTAAAATGGTAAACTGTGTTATGTGTATTTTAACAATATAAAAAATTAAAGCAAAACAGAATGCATTACATATTGCTTTTGCATTTAAAGAAATAAAGTTTACACTTAAAAAATTATTTAAAATTTTACTGAACCAAACAGTCTTCTGATTGAAAGAATGCATTGAATGCTGAGCAGGAATAATTTTAAAAGAAACAAACCTAGACACATCATGATGAATATTCTGAACTCTAAGACTGAAGAGAAAATCCTAAACCATAAGAGAAAAAGAGTAGAATACCTACCAAAGAGCAGGAATCATATTGTCATCTTATCTGCCGTACAATATGCTAGAAAACAATGAAATGATGTCTTCAAGGTTCTGAAGAAAGTTATTTTAAGCCCAGAATTTCTTTTTCAGCAAAACTGTCATTGGCACATATGTGAAATAAGGACAAGTTTGGGCATGGGAAGTCTCAGTTTACCACTTGTGAATTTTCATAGAGCAATGATTAAAAGATGTAATAGGGGAAACTGGAAAATTGACTTAAAAAAAGAAGGGTAAGGAAAAAATAGCTACTTATAAGAGTTTTAATTAAACTTGAATAATTGTTGATAATATGGCTGTAACATAATTATAATTTTAAAAAAGATAACAATATAAAATAATTCATAATAAGAATTTAAAATTTAGAGTAATTTCAACAAAATCCAGGAAAGGAAGCAAGTGAAAAGATTTGCTTTGTTTTGAGAGAAATGGAATTTTAGATACAGATTAAATATTAATTTCAAAAGGAAATGTAAGTTGAAATATACTTAATAAAAACCTAAGAATACTGCGACAATGCAAATGAGATCCTGAACTTTCATATATCATGGGGAAAAGAGAAGATCTTATCGGCAAAAGTTATAAGCAAGGATCCAAAATCACACACACACACACACACACACACACACACGAAACCAACCAAAGACGAGCAAGCCTTCCAAATAGAAAACACAATACAAGAAGGTAGAAATAGGGTTGAACGGTTGATTTAACAAACTCATGAGAACGTCCTTGTCTTAGGGATGTTTTAAATGCTTTACAAGCATAAACTGATTTAATCCAACATACCAGTATCTTAATAAATGTGAATGGGTTAAGTTTCTCAATTAGAAGAGATTCTTATGTCCTAAGTTGTGGCAAAGTAAGTGGGAGTGGAGGGGGGAGAGGGCAAGAGTGAAAATGGAAGAAGACAGAAAACCGTAAAACAAAATTAAAGTTTTGAAAACAAGTAGTGAGAAAAATTACACCAAAACAAAACACTCCAACAGATAAACAAAGCAGGGATGGCAATATTGTTACTGAATAAAAGTCAAGTTGAAAAGTATGAAATGGGAGAAAAAGAATTATTTTATTATTGTAATAGCTATAAACTATAAAAAGCTTTAAGAGTGCCAACTCATGAGCCTCAGAATAATATTAAATCTATTAATCCAAAACTATTAGGAAGACCGGGTTTTGAATCCATTCAGGATAATGAGGAGGGAGGAAGGAATTTGGGGTAAAAAGAAATTACCCACTGAGTTGCCATAACCAGGCAATAGCAAGGCCACCTCGACCAGGAAGCTGAAGAAGAAGTAAGATTAGAGCCATGAAGCAGGTTGAACGCCAGGGAAGAAGCCTGGATGGTGGCCTCCATGAAGGTGATGAGGCGCGGAGGAGAGCCCTGGTGGAAGGTGTTCTCTCGGGAGGCGGAGGAGGCAGCAGGGTGCGGCGCTGGACCCGCAGGAAACGGGCGACTGGCGACACTGGCCGGAGTACACGCCGACGGTTGGCACATCAGGAGTAGACTCTCATCGCATCCATACCTTCTCCGACTCTCACAATGAACGGTTTTAAAATTTAATTCAATAATGTATAGGAAATCACTCTGAAAATGGAAACGTTATAAATATGTAATATCAGTATTAATAATTCGCTTTCATGTTATAGTATTATATTTAAATACTTAGAGTCTCTAAATTGTGATCAATATAAATTGATATCCATAATCCTTATCTAGCAGGTAATTGGAAGCTTTGAAGAATTTGATCAAAGCGAATTCTTTCACCAAGAAACCAAGAAAAGCCAGAGCACGAGCAATTACAGAGGCCGTCCAAGCAGAACCACTCTTCCTCTCCTGTCTGCGCGCTGTAACCCTCTGCACATGCAGCGAGTCAAGATAAGGATACTCTGGAAAGGTTAAAAGGATATTTTTTCTCCTATGGGAGAGGCTTTCCTTTTAGCATAGAAAGTTTCATCAGTTTAAGAAATTTTTTGGTACCTGCATTTTTAAGGAAATGTAACTCTTGACCAACCATTGTGCTTAGGGCGTGCGCCAAAGCAGGCCGCGGAGAACAGATTGCCCGGCTTCAGGGACTGGGGTCAGAATCGCACTCCTGCCAACCACCTGCATCAGTGGAGGTAATTCCCACAGAAGATCATCCCCAAACACTTTCCTCTTTGGTTTGGGAGCACAATTACTTTCTTTTTTTTTTTTTTTTTTTTTTTTTTTTTTTGCCGCCAGGCCTTCCTAACTGCGTATTCCCTAGGTTAATGTTCAAAGTCATTTGCTATCCCTGACCACACACTAATTGATAATGGGAGGAACGGCCCAGGTCTGCTGGTTGGCAGTAGTGCATCGGCCTGGGATTAGCCATTTGCCACAGATAATTACAAATGGGTAATTCACAGCCAGATAATTGAGAATTCTTAAATACATAATTTCTTGTTAGGAACCAACTGTAAAATTTCTATGATATCCATGATTGTGTGTGGGTGGTGGGGAGGAGAAGAGAGAAATTAAGAGGAATTTTATGGTAATCCTCTAGCACTAAAAGGGAATTACTAAGATCTTGCTTTTAAATTAAAGCAACACTCATTAGCTGCTTTCTAACTTTGAAAATGTGAGCATTTTTATTCTCAAAGAAAAAAAGTTCAATGATGATCTTTAAGTAAATAATTTTAATGTCACCAGGAAGAGAACATATATATTAAAAATGAAGCATTATTTCTCAACTGGCTTTATCAAGCGTTAGGATTTTTATCAAAGCCTCACACAGTAGCAATGGGAAAAAACAGATAATTATCTTTCTGGCTTTACCAAGCAGCATTGTGAGGTGCTGAGAGCATCTATTAAGATAGATATAATTATTATTAAGGAATATGAGCTATTTATTTATATTTTCTCATAACATTTATAAAATGTAATAATTTAGGAGGACTTACTATCAAAGTGTATATACAGTAACATTTTCTTGGCAGGTAGGAATAGGTGAGTGGTGTCTTCACTGGTGAACCTGTTCCAGATTACAAGCCTAAAGATCAGATGGCTATTGATGCTTGGTCATAGCAGTGAAGAAATTAAACAAATAACGACTTGTCCAAACCTTACATTGGAGAGGACTGTCATTCTCCCCACCCATCATGTTCTCGCCGCTCACACTCTCATCTTAGACAGGATGTCTGGCCATCACCCGGAGAAACACTGGAAGGTGCGTCCTGGGTCGTCGGAGAGTGTGAACTGATTGGACGCATGCTGAAGTCTCACCAAACCTGAGGCCATCACATGCTCTCCCCTGGTTTCAGGTGTGCAGACTAGAATGTCATCTGTAATCACAGATGGAAACTGCTGTTTTAAGGACATTCATGATGAGATATTTTTCCAGAGAAAAGGCATGAAACAGGAACAGCAGACCCTGGGGCCATGGTGCCAGAGAGACAGGGAGAGAGAGTGTGAGAAAAAAGAGAGGAAAAGAGAGAGAGAGAGAGAGAGAGAGAATTTTAGTGGTAAGTTTCTGGTTCTATAAAATTTGGCTATACTTTCTAAAATTGGGCACCTTGAGATGCTTCTGTATCCTGACAATAAAATGCTCTCTCAGGAGCTCACCTTACATGGACTTCTTGTAACTATGTAGTAGAGATTGTTCAACCACTATGTTAAGTTTCGTGATGTCTAAAGATGGCAATAACTTACACTTTTCTGCCAGGGTTTTAGAGAGGAGCAAGCAAACCTAATATCAGAAATGCAGTCACCTTACTATTGGTTTGGATCTCAAATCAGTTTAGGGAAGCAGTGGGTGAACATTGTTTTACATGGCCTGTTGAACGTATGACCACAATGAGGAGACAGAAGTGGTCAAGAATTTTTTAAATTGTTTTCTTTTATTGAGTGTGGGTATTATGTGGAGCAATTCAATCTTTCATACATGGCTAATAGAATGATTAAATGACACAATCACTTAAAAATTATTTGACAGTTTTTTATAAAGTTCCCAATATACCTAACTTTATGATCTAGCAACTCCACTCAGTTATTTACCCAAAGAAATGAAAACA
This sequence comes from Phyllostomus discolor, assembly GCF_004126475.2. Lineage (NCBI taxonomy): Eukaryota > Metazoa > Chordata > Mammalia > Chiroptera > Phyllostomidae > Phyllostomus > Phyllostomus discolor. The sequence continues at coordinate 29,581,071 of NC_040906.2, forward strand.
CATGTTCACAAAAAGATTTAAACAAAAATATTCACTACAGCATCATTTACTATAGCATAAAATTAGAAATGAACAGATTGTCCTTCAACAAAAAGATGCAGAAACCAGTCATGTCACGTTCCTACAACAGAACGCTGCTGAGCAACGGCAGGGGAGACACCACAGACACGCACGACAGTCGGGGCGAATCTCTGAACGGCTCTGCTGAGGGAAAGAAGCTAGACCCTTCAACCGCATACTGGGTGGTCAATAACAGGCAGAATCAATACATGAGACAAAAATCAGAGCGGTGGTGGTCTGTGGGGTGGGGTTGTAGACATCAAAGAGAATTTACTAGGGTGATGGCAACATTCTGTACTTGATTGGGGCATTGCTTTAGAAGTCCATGCATTCGTTCGTTTGTCAAAATTCATCAACCTGTGTGATTAATACCTGTTCACTTTACTGAGGGGAGAAAGTTAAGATATTTGTGTGTGTGTGTGTGTGTGTGTGTATTCAAATATATGCTGTGTCTGCATATATATTGATGCATGCATAAAACAGTTACTAAGACAGAGTCAGTACAACAGGAGATCAAAGGTGGGGGCATTCAGAGGAAGCATGCACTAGCTTGATATTCAGCTCCAAGTGCACTGACACATCTGCTTTTCCTGGAGAGCCTGGTGATAGATATTTACCATGGAATTCAGTCACTCATGAAATTCCCCAAATTTTCATGTCTATCAACAGCCATAGTTTTGAGCACAAAATGTGCAGTAAAGCACAGTGCTGCACTGGAGTTCAACCCTCCTCTCCAGAGGGAGGGTTCAGGCCCCAGGCCCACCACTACTGATGGGACCCTAGGCAAGGTGGCCTGCCTCCCAGCTGTGAAATGGCCATGTGACAACAGCACTCCCTTAGTGAGACCACTGTGAGGATTAAAGGACTTAACGCATGCAATCCTCTTTTAAAAAACTGCCTCCCATATGAGAAATGCTTCGTAATGTTAGAATCTTATGGTTCTTTTTTAGAAAAGTAAAAAAGAACTCCAGAGTGAATCTGTATGCACAGACTCACCATTGTCAAGCTTTAACACATCCCAGTAGAGAATGAAACACAGGCCTTTGAAAACTTGGATCGGCCCAAGTATCTTTCTGAAAATGTCATTGGCACTTTTGCGGAAATCCGGCAGTGATGGTTTCCGTTCAGAAAAGACGCAGTTCTGAACTTGATACGGCTATTGGCAGGGAAGCAAGAGGCTGTGGATTCTGGTCAAGGTTTCCTAAAGTTGCCTACCGAAGCTGAGTGGCACAGGAGCTGTTGAGGTTGGAAGCGTTTCTCCCCACACCAGTGATTGAAGTTGAACATCCCATTAACTAAGGCTGTTACTGTGTCTGATTTCTCCAAATTACATAAATTATCACTAGTTGGAATACTGGTGGAATACTGAATAGTGCATTTGCTCTAATTGGTTCATCCTTCACTTAATCAAAGACTATGAACATTTTCATTTCACTTCAGATTTTACCAATGGTGTCCACGGATTAGCCCTCAAAATGACTGCATTACTACAAACTAGATTAATTTAGCCAGCTTATGGTACCGGCGATAGTTTGTCTTTGTTCTGAGATAAATATACTGTCCTAAAAATCTGATATAGCCCTCTTGAAAAAACTGTGATGAATTCCCTGGTAGTGTACAGTAATCCAGAGACATCACTTACTGAAATGGATGCAGCCATGTAATGTATCTTGTTGAATCAGAAATATTTCCCAGTTGATTATTGGATGCATAAATCCAATCAGAGTTATCACCTATCAAACCGAAAACATTAAACTCACATAGCCAAATGGATCGCCTGGCAGGTCATAAATACCGCCATGGCACCTGCACCGTGGCACTCGGCACTTGGTTGTCTGGAGTCCGAGGTTTGGAAAGAAAGTTAACCCTTTCAGAGCACCAGGAGCAGGGCAGCTGGGTTCTCCAAGAGCCGACTCCATATAATCAGGTTTAGGACGCCAAACTGCCCTTCACATCTGAAAAGTCACAGTTCCGAGTGATACATGACAAAGAGTCTTCTTCAGTCTCCCCTTCCTTTTCCCCCTGGAGCCAGTGACCTCCAGAGCTGTAGACAGAGCAGCTTTTCTGCTGCATTTAAAACAAACAAGCCAGGCAGGAAGGTGACCCAATGTGATCAAGAGAATATTAGGCTGTTCTCAGGGATCATAAGAATGTAAAGTTGAAGTCTCATTAATATGCTGCTCCTGGCTTCCTCCTGAGAGAAAGTTGAATTTGGGGTTAGCAGGAGAAAGCAGGGCTATCCCCGGGTGAAGCAAAGTGGGTTTTTAAAATTTTAATCTTAGAGTGGTGTGTCAAATTCTCTATTACTGCCCTCCTCCCTCTGTCCCATTTTGGGGTTTTATTGGTCCTGCATATACATTTAGACATTGAGTACTAATCAAACATGTTACATATTTCTAGACACTTCTGTCTTTAGATATTATGCTATTTTCTCCATAAGCATACTCATACCAGTCAGGTCATGTTTCCTACTTTTTAATTTGCAAATCAAGGTCACCAGTATGTCCATGGTGGAAATACTGCCCTGTTTTGTACAGGCTGTCCATCTTAATTCCTGTGTCCTTCAGAGTGGCAGGCATCTGATGCATTGGTATTCTCTGCCATAAGTCTGTACAACAGTTACCATTCTTTTGGTTGCAAGAGAGAAACAGTTTCTGGCTAAGAAGGAAAAGGGTAATTTATTGAGAGGATGCTGAGGCAGCTCCCAAAATCCAGGAGTGAAGTAAACAGCCAAGTTGATGGCTGAAACCTAGGCAACAGGAATCTGCAGACCTTGTCTCCAGGGTACTGCCATTGACCAGAGTCGGCTCCAAGTGATCCCCTCTCTGTGTGTCTCCATTCAGACCCTAAAGTGGAGCCTAGCGAGAATCTGATTTGCTTGCCTGAGGTCAAGTGTCCACTGCTGTATCGGCCTGCTATAGCCAGGAGGGAAGGCTACTTGGTATATAACATGATGGATCCCTCCTTTGTCCATCGGGGCAGTTCCCCTGTGGGGAAGGGCAAAGGGCCCTGAACTGAAAGGAGACCCCTAGAGGCATTTGACGCTCAAGCACCCCTGTTTGTCCAGTGCTTTGAATAGAACCACTCCTGGTAGGCATTTCTCCAGTACTTCACCACGATACTTATAACAGTGGCTTGGAGTGTTGTTTCTTCTTCCTAAAAATGTGCAGAACGGCACATTCTTTCAGCACAAATGTTCCCATGGATTTTAAAATGCTTTTTGGGTCACCTTGACATGGTATAGAGGGTGCAGAGCTAGCAACAGACTACAGTATACCTACTGAATGCAACAGGCCAAGTTCGGAAAAGAAAATTTCCATGGCCAAGTAAGATGCATCCCCCTTCTGCAAGACATACTTTAGGACAGAAGAAAGAAGGGCTTTTTTTAAATGCCAGCCAGTTAGTTTATGGCTTCTATCAGTGCTGCAGAGATGGAAAAGGAAGGTGTCAAAAAAAGTAAAATAACTGATTTACTGTCTACAAAAGATTAACAGCTTTGCTAGGCCTCGGCAGGTCCTGAAGTAGAACGGAATGAAATGTTCCTGCTGGATTCGCACTGATGAAAAGGGGTTGGGAGAGCAGATTGACCGACTTCTTTCCACTGTGGTGCAGGAAATCGCCATCCATCACCATCAGATCTGGCCGGTCTAGGGAGGTGTCGAGCAATCTAGATGACTTGAGGTTCATTCATACAAACTAAGAAAAACAAAGGATTCTGGGAATAATAAAATAACTAAATTTCTACTTTCTGTCCAAGTTATGGATATCGCAGACCATCCGTCTTCTCTGAGGATTTATTCAAGTTTCTGGTTTTGGAGGAGGGGATACCAGAAGGCCCAGAAGGTGACTGTAACTGGTGAAGGTTAATGTCAGTAGAGTTGGTACGAGCAAAATGTGGGTCAAAGCCAGGAAACAAGATGTTGGCCAGAATTGGAGGCAAGGCAGTTTCAGAGCCAGAATCACCTTGTCCAGGCAGCTGATTGGCTCATTCGGTATCTGAACACCATAAGAGGCAGGTGCTGGGCTGGGGGTCGCAATTCCTCCTGGCCTGGGGCAAGAGCTGCCGCAGCCCTCCACACCGAGCCGGAGTCTGGAGAGTGAGGACCTGAGCACAGGAATGTTGCTTCCATACACCCGGAACCCAGGGCCATTGCTGGAAACATCTAAGGTGGATGTAAAGATACGGTTAAATTCTGGAACATGTCAAAATAAAAATTAGCCAGGAAATACTTTCCTAAACGATCATAAGAAACTCACACCATTTACTAGTATGCCATGAAAACTTGTCTGAGTCTCATCCATTTCCAATGCTAAATCTATACTCCTGTGTACCTGCGACCCTGGGTATGAATTCATGGCACAGGTAGTCTCTCTCATATTTAAACTGTGCCACCTAGGCATCTGACAGATGTTCTGTCCTGATAGGCCTCTGTTAGGATGATGCTTCTAAACCTTATCTGACCCAACACCTCCTTTTAGAGCAAGGATCTTATAACACCTACTTTCCTATCTTGAGATTGAAATCACAGATAATATATGTTACCTTTACATACAGTTTTTAAATAATCAACACAGGGCCATAGTTGTGATTTTAAGGAGAAGTAAAAGAAAAGTAACCCATCATAAAATACTACACATTTTCATATGTAGACGCTCAGACATGAACGTTTTAGAAGACGGAATGACGAAGTCAGACGTTTGCACCTGCGTGCAGAAACACTGTGATGGTAACAGCTGGAAATGCCAACTAATGCAGGTGCCCCGTTGTCAACTCCAGTGCCCCAAGCAGCATTGCTGTCAGCGGCAAACTTTTCTGAAGTGGCTAACAAGTCTTGTTAAGTTTCCAGCAAAGCAAAGTACAATCTTCCTTCTAACTGCATGGTAGTTTCAGTCAAGGAAAATTCAGTGTCTGGTTCAACTGTACCCCAAATAATCTGTTTTTATATAAAAATAGAGTTAGGCTTTAGGCTTAGATGATTATAAACAGGTTTTCCACATACACTGATGTCTTGTGGGACCTTTAGAAGCCACACAGGTCATGCACCGATGATTCCCCGTACAGGACTGTCCTGTGTGCTTCAGAATGCACAGAATCCCTGACACTCACTCAATGAATGGCAATTGCACCCCTCACACATTGGGACAGTTGGAAATTCTCCCCCATGTTTCCAAATGGCCCTTAGGGAAAGGTGTCCTTGACTGTGTTAGGATATCCTAGTGCAAAATTTAAAGTATAAAATATACTTTAAAGTACACATTTAAAGTATAAGGATTAATTAATTAGCTATTTCGAAGTATTTTTGCCCTTCTAATGAGCAAAAATTTAAAGCCTAGAGAGAGGACAACTTGAGGGTCCATCGAATAATTTAAATTCATAGCAACTAGAACACTATAAAATTAGACATTTGATAGACAGAACTAATAACATTGTTGTTAAAACTAAAACCACACAGCAATCTATAGAGGCCAAACCTGCCAGGTTTTCATCAAAAGACCAGGATAGAAAGTGTTCACTTATTTCGGTGGCTTCATCTACCCAAGAGATCACTCACATAGCGTCTGTGCTTCTGGTCTTCGAGAACAGTCTGCATCTGCAGGTTGCAGAGTATTGACTGAGCCTGCAATACTGACCATGTGTGACTTTTGTATAATCTCAGCGTTCAACCCTTTGAGGGCAGGGATCTTTTCTAACATATCTTGTTTGCTCACAGAAACTGGTGTAAGATCACAGATTGGAGAGCCCGTCCCGGGAGCCAGGGAGAATAAGGCATGGGAAGAAGCACTCCCAGGGAGCAGAGCTGGGCCCTCGTCAAGAACATTTGCTCTCTGCAGAGAAGGGCACCTGGTAGCCTGTGCCCAGCTGCACTTCAGAATCGCTGTGACCAATCCCCTTTATAAATCAGAGTGCTTGGCACGTCCCTTCCTATCTCACCATTGATGCAGGGTGTGTGTGCCTAGAGGAAGGCATGGAGATAAGTGCATTTTTAGCTCCTAAATCTCCACATCAAGAGGAGCTGCAGTGGAGGAGTATATATGAAGCAGCTCATCTGCAGTTGGACCTGATTTCAGTAATGAAACCCTGGACTTTGAGTCTGATATCATAATGTCATGAGGCTTTGGAGGAGCCTGTGGAAACTATAGTAGATTGCAAAAGAGAATCACAATTCCTTTGAATTTCCTCCCATTAACACTTGGACCTGTGACCTGCTTTTGCCAATGAGACGTTAGCAAACATGATGCAAAGAGAAGCTTGAAATGTGCTTGCACGTTGGAGGTTCAGAATTGTTGCTTGGAAACCATGGAAGCAAGATTGAACTAGCCTCCTAAGGGATGAGAGGGTGTGAAATTAGGCCAGGGCCAACCAGCCTGTCCGAGCTGACTGCAAACACGCCAGTAAGCCCAGCAGAATTGCCCTTGTGAGTTCAGCCCAATCAGCTAACCGACAGAATCAGAGCTGATCAATGATTGTTGTTTGAGTTCACTAAGTTTGGGGGATGGTTTGTTACATGGTACCGACTAAGTTAACTGCCCCACACCTGGTGAGAGGAACCTCGGCACCAGGAACAGCCACTATGAATTCCCTGGTCAGCACAGCTGGAGACATTATTATGCGGCTCACTGGAAACATCAGAGACAACAGTTCATCGAAAGGCACACCGGCCAGTCTTATTACTGACTTGTTTTATATAGCCCACTTTCGCACATAAAGTTGTGGATCTTGCTAGGTCATCAGGTTCCTGACACTACTTGAGAAAAAGAAATGTCATGGTCCACTGTACCGACCCGACGCTCTCAGGCAGTTTCTCTGACTCTAGTTTCACCTGTGGCTTCTGAAACTGTATCTACAGGATCCATGTGCTCCCTAAAGCTTTGGGCTTTTAATAGATTACCTGTTGCTAGTTCACCCCTACAAATTTCTTCCAATTATTCTGGCTCATCGAAAAGTACATGTGATTAAATATCATTAACCAAACAGAACTAATGAGTCTCAAAAATAGACATGACAACTCTAACCAAATACTGTTTACGGACTCTTTCGGGGAAAGAAAAAAATGCTAGTTTCTGAGTTAAAGTGCGGCTATATGAGGTCAAGAGGGTACTAAATTCAGAGTTAGAAGATGTGGCTTCCAGCCTAGACCCTTCCTTCTGTTTGCTATGAGATCTTGGAATTAGTTAAACTCACTAAGCTTCGGCTTTCTCATCTGCAAATGGGAATGATGATACCTGCCCTGCCTACCCTCGCAAGTAGGTGTGGGGAATAAACAAGGTGATGCTTTTGAAGAGATTTGGAAAATTGTACGATGGTCCACCCCTGTCAGTATCATTGGTGACGTCCGGCCCACGGCGACCTTGCTTTTCCATGTTTCCTCCAATGATAAAGTTTCACCTCTACCCGCACTACGTCAGTGAAGTTGTGACTGCAGGGCTCACCAGAGGGAGGAGGAAGCAGTCTGGACCACCACCCATGCAGAGCCTGGAAGCCTTGCTGCTCTGACAGCTGAGAGGCCGGGCTTGGGCCTCCCCGGGGGCCGGGCCTCTCCTTTTGTTCGGACCATCCCTCTCACCTTGCTGTGCGAGTCTTTCTAGCACGGAGTGCATTGATTTCATTCAACTAGATCATCAGACCATTTCTATGCCTTTGGGATGCAGTGCTACCAAAAAAGTGTTCCACGTTCCTTTCATAAACACCCCTGACACCTGTGGGACCTGAGGCAAGTGGACAGATGAAAATCCACATATCTTATGTACAAATGTGTTTAAAGTATCAAGGAAGCTAATAAAGTAGTTCAGTAAAATCTGTCTTCATATCTTGACAAATATACCTTCACACTATTAACCTTAAAAACAAAAGAGCTGGTTATTTTACCAGCAATTTGAGGATAGCAGAGAAACTGAAATTCGGGACAAGCCAACTGTGGAGAACCATATGCAAGTCCAAAGAACAGAGAGAAGCTTCTCTTCCAGGGAAAAAAGAGGAAGTTGGGAGAGCTCAGAGCAGTAATGTGGCTTCTCATTGGCTGAGTGTGGCAGTTTCTCCTTGGCTGAGCTGTGCCACACTCAGGAGGAAACCTGAAGGAAACTGGCTATAGGGGCTCAGGCACCGATGGAGGGGTTTTGCTGGGCAAGGAGAAATCTTGCTTCCTCCTGCTGTGGTGTCTTCCTGTTTGAGGTCTGGGTGGCACTGGGTGACAGCCTTCCGTTCAGGGTTCCCAACTCCATTTTAAATGAGGCTTTCTTTATTTATTTTTAATAACACTGACCTTGAAGGTTTGTTTCAAATTTATATGGAATACCTCAGATGTCTCCGAGTTCCTTCCCCAGACATGGTGACTCCAGGCCTGCCCATTCTCTTCCATCCTGCACTGTCACAGCCCTCAGGACCACACATGTGGACACCTTGGTCCCCACATCCAAGCTCCAGCCACGCTTCCCAAAGATGTCAGCTTTTTTGACCACTGGTCAAACTCAGGAGTGCACTGGGAGAGATTGGTCCACACTCACATAAACCGACTTAGGGAGAGGTTTGCACAGGCCATTTGGCAGGGACTTCCAGAGACCCGGACACCTGGCACGTGGCCTGGAAGGGAAGCATGGACGCTATGTCCCTTTGGTCCTACAGGCTCCTCAGCCTTTAGTTACTGAAATCCTTGAGGCCTTTGGCTGTCACAGGCGCCACCTCCCTCTTTACATCACCAAACACAGCCACGGCCTGAGAAGAGATAGTACTGGCAACCAGGGATGACATTAAAAGATGTTTTAAAATGAATATGGCATGAATATCATCCAATCAGTCAACCATTCTACTGGTAACAATAGACCAGGACAATGAGCAATTGCTATGGCCATAGTTCGTCCTGGAACTAGCATTAGTCTCTCTCTGACCATTAGCCTTAGTGTCTCCTGCTTTCTGCTACACTGGCAGAGTCTATACAACTAATGTTCTGCCTCAGTCACCCTGCTGGGACTGGAACCCTGTCCTGACCCTCAGGGTCCTTGACACCCTTCCAAATTTGCCCCAGCTCCTTTTCTCAGGTTCTGGTTGTCTCAGTGAGTAAAACTGCCTAGACACCTGGGGTCATTACCTGTCTGACTACAGTGAGGCCTGCTCCCTGTATCCCCACAGCCCTTCCCCCTGCCGCCACCACTAGTGTGGGTGCTGCTGAGCTCATCAGGAGTTATTCTTCTCCTTCATGTTTTGGGCACCAGGCAGCTGTCAAACCAAATACACGGCAACAGACAGGATGCAAGCACAGGGCAATAGAAGCCAGACTTTCGTTCAAGCAGGGTCCTGTGTGTTTGGCCTCTACCCTCCCTGTTTCCAGCCTTGACAATCCCTGGCTTCCACCTTTGTGACCAGAAGCTCCTTTCTATCCTGCCCCTCCAACCCAGAACTTCTGGATCCCATATTTCCTGGTCCACTTCCTTTCACCCTTGGTGGTCTCACCTGGTTTGCTCTTTCTGCTCCCTGCTTCCAGCACAAGCTGCCCTCTGATCCCATCTTGCCCTGTGCTCTAGCACTCTCTATTGCTTACCCTGCTGGAGCATCTGATTAGTAACTCGCACCCGCAGATCAGTTGGTATTCCTGATGTCCTCTCTGGGGCAATAAGCCCTTATGTCCCAGGCAGCATCACGTGGCATACCTGAGTCCTGGGTGAAGGGACAAATAGAGGTTCATTTACAGTGTGTCTAAATGTTTTCAAGTTACACAGTAAGCCAACCAACTGCTAAATTAAACATGTTCTATTCTCCAACCTTGGCAAATGTCCTTGAAGCCCAGATTGAAAATTTAATTTATTTGATTCCTAGGAGTTTTATCCTAGAACGTGATGGCAGGTAAGAATTAGGCCCCAATCCTTGGCCCCAATCTGCCACACAATCCTCTTCTCTTTCTGACCTGGCTTTGCTCCACGAAGGGGAGGGGTACCTGCAAGGACACGTATGGACATCTCAGCCATCACACCCAAATCCCACCCACGCTCCCTGAAAACATTTTCCCGTCACCAGGTCGAATGACCAACCTGGTGAAGACGCCCGCACAGGCTCTGGAGCCAGGCCTGAGGCTTCCCGGGCAGGGGATCCTGGGGTCCTGGATACCCAGGCGGATGTGGGCTGTAGGTGGGGATGTCCCCGGGACCCCTGGGACTTTTTGCCCCGTGGGGACCGGCGTGGCTGGGCAAGGGCGGGAATGAAGCCTCCTGAAGCCTGAGGTCCAGCTCAGGAACTTCTCTCTCTCAAAGCTGAGGGCTGTTTGGAGAGAGAATGAAGGAGTTCGGTGTTAGATGAGTCACATACATTTGAAAAGCGGGTGAGGTGTCCTGCAGCACTTTGGGAACATGGATGTAAAGTTTGATCGAAGAAACGCAGGCAGACATTTGAATATCACTGAATAAATGAAAGTAAGTGGGAATTCCCACAAGAGCTGGCAGATGGTGGAAGCTGTGAGAGACTGCGGAGCTTTGCCGTGCCTCTGAAACTTCTGACAGCGCGCACGTGGTGCCTCTCCCTCTCTGGCCAAGGTTATTTTGTTGCTTTCTAGGGGCCCTTTGGGACATTTGAAGGTATCCTAAAATAGATTCGTTTTAATTACAAGTGCCAAAAATATCAATGGTTTATAAAGTTGTAGTCCAGGCTGCAATCTTCATGCCACAATCTCAGGGGCCCAGGCCCCTTCTATCTGCCACTCCGAGTAACAGTTTCCACCTCAGAGTTCAACGTGGTCATTCAAACTCCGGTCATCACAACCATGTTCCGGTCAGCAGAAAAGGAGGAAAATCAAGCATGTACCTCTCACTTTAGTGATATCCCTTAGAAGTTACACAGGGCAGTTCTTCTTTCATCTCATTGTCCAGAACTTAGACCCATGGACACGTGCAACTTGTGTAAGGCTAGGAATATAAAACTTATTCCAGTCAAACAGGATCCCCTGTGCCCCACAAGTTTGGGATTCTGTTACTAAAGGAAGTGGTAATGTAGGAAACATAGGACCAATTAGCAGGTGCTGCCACATGTTAGAGATAACAGAAAGAGTTGCCTTAGCAACAGTCTCTTTTCACTTCTGATACACTGAAAAGGCCCTGGCAGTACACCTACCTTTACATCCTGGCATTTCTGCTGCTGTTTAGGAGGGTGTGGCAAAAGCATCCCCAGTGCCCCAGCCCCATTTCTTTCCAAGTAAAGCCGACAGCAGCAGGCTACTACCCAGATATAGAGTGAGAGTCACGTCTTAATTTGTCCTTGCTCTGCTGGTCTCTCTTTGAATGAGTGGTAGCTGCAGCCATTATTATGCCTGGAAGTTCCCACGCATCAGCAGTTTTGGTAGTTGACTCTGCCTGATCCGATGTAGAGCAAATCATAAACTATTCAACGTGTAAACACTGAGGGTGTGCTCTGCATGGGTAACTCACATTACATATGGTTGGCTTACTGGGTCCTGGGAGGGCTTCCACCCAGACTGTGGGGGAGGAGCAGTTCTGAACCCTATCATCTCAATGTAGCGGAGCTGGGGAGGGAGAGGGTGTTGATGAGGAGAAAAGAGGAAAAAAAGTCGGGAGCACAAGATCTACTTTTTTATAGATGAGTCCTCCCCTTGAAAGTCTGTCCTCCTCCTTATAGATTGCCCCTCAGAATCAGCAAGTCCAGGGAAGGAAAGAGAGTAATGTAAATCCCATGGAGCGCAAGCAGTGCGGCCACTCAGGCTGAATCCTACCTAGCACTGACTCAGCTCACCCGTGACTCTGTATAGTCACATTTCATTCACCTTTCCTTTCCACCGGTTACCACCCACTGAAGGCCCAGGACGGCAGAGCACCATCTGGCAAACGCATGGGGTTTGGAGCCACGTGTTTCCAGCTTAAAATTCGAGATCTGCTATTTGCTAGTTACGGAGTCTTAAACATAGTAACTTTCTGACGAACCTGCAAAATGAAGAGGAGGAGGAGATACCTCACGGGATTGCTGAGGCTTAAGTAAAACAGCATGCATAAAATCCTCGAATGGTTCTGGCCCATTCGAGTACATAAGCTGTAATTTCCCTCCACCTCCCTTTCTCCCCTACTGGAAACTGTGAGCCATGTGAAGGACCTGCCCAGGAAACCTTGTATAAGGCTAGGAATATAAACAGTCCTTGCCCACCCCTCTGCTCCTAGCAACAAACTCCCTCTCTCTTACTATTCCAGACTCTCTGGTTGAGCCCTATTCTCAGTTAATTCTTTTCTCACCAGTCACACAATGTCCTTTCTAAACAGCTGCCTGGCCCCCATCAAGTTCTCCGTGCCCCAGGGAGACTTCTGGAAGAAATCTTTCATTTCTCCTACTACAAAGAAACTGCTTGTTGGCCTACAATGCCTCAGCCCAGGACCTGGGTCTGGCCAGACCAGGGTGTCAGGAAAACCACAGTTGTGAAAACGGGTGGTCCTTGTGGCTGAATATTCCCTGATTCTGTGGGCCCTCCAAAACACCCCACAGGGACTAAAATCTTCTCTTGGATCAGAGCAGGATGTGGAGCTACATGGAGAAACTGGAACCCTGGAAATTTCCTACTTGGCTGTTGATCTGCTTGCAGTTCAAACCCCCTTATTCTCTCCTCATCTGCCTCTTGGCCGGCAAACATTAGCAAGGGGCGGAGGAACCTGGCCACGCTGGGTTCAGTTAACATAGGAGGCCTCAGAGTGGCCAAAATAAAAGAACTCGCTCCTGATCCTGGCTTGTTTCCTCGGCAAGACAGACATGGTGAGAACTGCATCTGCCTTATCTTCTTCCTTCTCCTGCACCGAGCAAGGAGACCTGCAGAGCCAGCCCCTGCTGGGGCACCGCTCCCAGGCCTTTTCTCTTCCCTTCCATTAGCCAGCCCCTCTTCCCTTTCCATTAGCAATGCTTTCCTCTGGTCTGGGTCACTCCTAACACCACATGAATATATTTTGTCATCTCCCATTTAATAAAACAAAACAAAACAAAACAAAACAAAACAAAGACCTTCTTCTCACTTGTGTCATCCCCTAACCACTACCCCATTCCTCAGAACCTCCTAGAAGGGTTGTTGGTCCTCCGCCCCTACTTCCTCACTCCTGGTCCCCCCAGAACACAATGCAATCTGGCTTCCCTTCCCTTCTCTCTGCTGACACTGTTGCTACCAAGACCTCCAATGATCTTCATGATGACAGCCTAGGAGAATGATTTTTGTCTTCATTTTGCTTGACTTACCATCTGCTTTTGGAGAAGTTCCCCACTGTCCTTCTGTTCACCTTTCCTCTGTTGGTATCCACAACACCAGCTGCCTCCTCTTCTCTTTCCTGCCCACCAGTGGTCCTCCTTTGCTAGCACACCATCTTCTATCCAACCCCTAAATATGGTGCTGCTTACTGATCAGCTAGGGTCTTCCTTTTTTCTCTTTTATACTCTACCTTCAAAGGTCAGGTATGTCTTACCCATTCTCATGGGTTTAGAGCTCTTTAAATACCGTTTGTTTATGTGCTGATTACTCCTCAATTCATAAATATTCCTTAGACTTCTCTTCTGAAATCCAGAGTCAACTCACTATTAGAATTCCCCTTAGGATGTCTCGTAGGTAATTTCAAATGGCCAAAATGGAACTTTTGATTCCCTTCAACTCCTCTTTCTTCCTCAGACTTCCTCAGCCAAGAAAAAGAAATAACCATTCTGTTGGTCAGTTGCTCAAGTAAGTCAGTGATCCCTCTTGAATGCAATCTCCACAATGGGTGGGATCTTTGTCTGTTCTGATTGCTGATGTGTCTCACAACTAGAACAGTAGGAACTCTCTTTATCTGTTGGATGATTTCCTCAATTTTTCTCATGCCTCTCCATCTAATCCATCAGCAAATCCGGTTAGTTAAAATTCTGGGCCATCTCCCCCATTGGTCATTCCTCGCCCATGGCCACTTCACCCGGATGTCTGACGTAGCCTTTCTTTCTGTCTTGCTGCTTCCACTTCTGGTCCTCAGCAGTCTGCTCTTTTTACAGCATCAGATGACATCACTTCTCTACTTAGAATCCTTCAGAGGCTTCTCAATGGGCTTAAAAAGAAATATAAACTCAATTTGTTGGCCTACTAAGCCATGAAAGGCCATTATTGAAAGCATCAGCCTTATTTCATAACCTTTTAAAACTTCCTCATTAAGTTTTAGTCATTGATCTGCCATGAATTCCTGGAAATTTCCTATCTCTTTCCATCTCAGAGCTTTTTACTTGCTGTTCCCTGGGCCTGCAGTGTTCTTCCCTTTGCTCTGTGTATGGAGGGTCTATTCTCAACCTTTAGGTTTCAGCTTAAATGTCACTTTCCCAAGAGACCTCATTGGCTACCTGAAATAGCCCACCTTGATATTTTCTATTAAATTATTAATATGGAATTGAAACTATCATTATTTTGACCACTTGTTTGTTTAAATGTTTATTATCTCTACCCACCTTTTCTCCCACTCCTCCCACACCAATGGTGTAAACTTCACAAAGTCAGAGGCCATATCTGTCCTGTTGACCATCATATGGTCTGGCATATAGCATTTCTTTATATCTACTGGATAATGAATAAATGACTCAGATGGGTTTTATCTGTCAAGTTACCTGTGCCTTCTTGAGATATCTGGTCTTACCTTCGAAACCATTTGAATGCTAACTGAGATACCAGCTGAAGTACCCATTCTTTCAGATTTACGTATAGTTGAAAGGACCCACCTTTCCTGCAAAAGGCCAATGCCCTCCGCAGAGCATTTGTGAATTCCTGGTGTTTATGTTCTCGAGAGCACTTCTGGCTTTAATTTGCTGCTCCTGTAAAGTCTCAATTGCATTCACATCTCTTCTCATGCATCTTTTCTTAACTTTCTGCTCCACCATGACCCAGATAAGAAACTGGTCTTTCTCCCTCCCATTTGCCCCCAAACACCACTCTACCAAGCATTTAAAAATGGAGCAGATTTTCTTGCAGTATTGGGACTGTGGTCGGGATGGAGAAGCAGCAGCCCGGGAAGCACCAGAGTGTTTACCCCACGACACTGAGAAACACACAGCTGTAAATTTCAATATCAAACATCTCTGCCCTTAAAAGTCCTTTGATCACCACCGCCACCCTGCCATTGGTGATTCTCTTCTTGTGACACTGCTGGCCCCTCTCCTCCTTTCCCTCTGCTTTTCCTCTCACTTCTCTCAGAGCACAGCTTAGTGCTCTCTTCCTGTTCCTTCAAACCAGAGCGATGGTGGGAAGGGGCAAGACGGGAGCAGAAAAGGGATACTCACCTCTCAAAATAACAAAGAACCACCTACTCCCACAAAAACAGTCCAGTCCCATAGAAGCAGAGTGGCTTCAGGGTGTTGCAATTTTTTAAAAAGCACCTTTTTTTTTACTCCACTTTGCCTACACATTCTGTGCGCCAATTAAGAAAAGTATATTTGTACCTACATTAATAGTGATAAAGAGCGAGATGTAGGTAATGGGGATAGAGGCAGAGCTATTTTGGGCAATTGATTTGTTTTTTTTCTGAAGAACTGTGGATAAGCCAGTATCCAGGAGAGTTGATACTCAAAGAGTTATGACTTTGAAGTCTGAGCAAAGTTTCCTTTGGATTAGTCCGCAGCCTCCCCACCCTCCCCCTTTGTACAGATACCCATTCCACCTTGGTTCGGGTTGACCAAGTAACCAAGCCTGGCAGAGTGAGCTGCAGAGAGGATTTCCCGACACTTACACTGGTTCCAGTTAATACTGGAGCCAAAAAAGAGGAATAATCCTCCTTTGAGTATAACGTATGAAACACAACGGGAATGGTCTGACTTTATTTCCAAAGAACAACTTTGAGCACATAAGAAACCTTACACATCTCAGAAACAATAAAGAAAATAATAAGAGGACTATGTTCCTCTGGGGAAAGAGATTGAAACCATTTTCTCCAGATGAAAACATTTGGAAAGGTCATGTTTAGATTACCCAAGGAACAGAATGGCTGACTCCCCAGAGCTCAGAGCTCTGCAATTAAAGTAGGTTCTCTTTTGCTCTAAGTACAAATTGGTATATTCCAGACCATTCCAACCAAGAAAACTTGGACTCTGAACACAGAAGAATTTATATTTTAGACAGTACTCTGACCCACTGCTGGCTTGCTTATGTTAAGGAGGCTATAAATAGAATGATCTGCACTAACATTTCTATGGGTTACAACGGAGACACATTCCAAATGCTCTAGGAAGAATAGAGGTAGTACCCTCCCGCTACCAACACAAGGTAGAGAAACATGAGGTTGTTGCTGTTCCTGCAGCTTTCTACTTTAGAACAACAGTAGGGAGGCCCACTCTTTGCTCTGCTTACTGTGTCTCCCAAGACGTCTGATCTTTGAGGGCAGCTGGAGCCTGCCCACTGGGGACCAGTCCCTCTGATGGGGACACCTACCTTCTTATTCTCCTCATGGCTTTTACTACCATCACTAAATGCCAGTACCATCCTGCTGTCAGTCTTAAACAATCAAAAATGTCTCCAGAAATTGCCAAATGTCCTCAGGAAATAAAATCATTTTGGTTGAGAACCTCTGGTCTAGAGGAAAGCTGACCATCTTCAGGTGGATTGTAGTTGATCTGCCAAAACTTGGCTCCCACTAATAAAAGAAGAAAACTAGGTTGGTAATAGGTTGCTTTTTATTCTTGGCATGAGGACCAGCATGAAGTATTCAAAGGCTAGAATGTGTAATCAATCTAGCTCTAGCTTCAGAAATAGACAAAGATCTCCAGGAAGAGGCCCGGAGCTCACGAGAGATTTCCAAAAGAAGAAGGAGGTGAATTAAATATGACTAGATAAAATAATTCATGCAACAGTGACAGGCTTTAATTACGGGTGACTGCAGTCTGTGCATGTGAATCAGAAAAGTGCCAAAGGCACGTTGTGCAATGATGACCAAAATGATGCTCATCGTAGATGACTGGCTCATAAACCAGGACTTGCTGGATGGAACATGTGGGGCGAGCTACATTTGGTAGTGGCCTTAATCAATGGGCAAGCCCAGGTAAGCCACTCAGAAGCTGCTAAACTGATGGTATCCTTTGCCCATGGCAGTGGGATGAGAGTGCTTTATAAATCATCTCGACATCAATCCAAGCACTTGAAAGGCAAAACTAAGGCTTCGGGTCTTGGGCCTGGAAGGATATGGCATGCGCACAGATAAACTGAGGAGAGAGCAATGAGAGGGGCGAGACGGAAGAGAAATGTGCTCTACCCATTACCCATGGGAAACAAGCGCCACAACCGTATTGCAGAAACGCAAATATAGACACACAGAAGGCATCCAAACAGTTAAGTAAATCAACGTAGCAGGAACTTGGAATGGAAAAATAATCACAGTTCGGAGCCTTCCCAAGGAAAACAGGAAACACGCTGCACAGGGGGAAAGCACAAAACCTTTCTCAAACACACAGTCCTGCATGCGAGTGGAAACTTGAAAGGAGATGCAGAGCCACAAACTCTCCCACAAACACGCAGTAACCACATGACAGCCGCCCAATGCAGAGCAGTCTGTGAATGTCTTTGAAATTATCAGTGACAACAGCTGAATAGGACAGAAGCTGTGAAAGCTTCCTCTCTGTGAAGAGAGGCTTTTAGAAAGGATCTGAGAGACCATGGGCTTCCTATTTCAACAGCGGGGGGAAAAGTGTGTGGAAGCTTTAAACCACAGCTTGAATGTAAGAATCGCTAAGAAAGTTATGTTTAATTGCAAAGAAATCAGCACAAATTTTCTGTGAGGAGGTTTTGCACACCTGTGAGGTTAAACAGCAAAGGGAAATGTTAATGGCCGAAGCAGCCTCTCCAAATAACTTAAACACCTCTCCGGAAAGATTTTGACACCATTCTTTGTAAAAACCCTAATCTGCAAAACGTATTCTGGCATTTACAAGGCAAGCGATTTGAACCAGTGGAAAAAAAGGATCCCTCAAACCAATTTTGAGATAGGCTATCGGATTACAGTCAATATTCTGGCCTGGCAGGAAGAACACTGAGGCTCATTTGAAATACTGTGTGCGGCTCTGATAAGGACATAAATATGGAGAAGGTAGAGCAGAGAGCAACCAAGTGATAAAGAGACTCAAAGGAGACATACTTCACATTAGCACATATCTTGCAAAATCAGCAACCGCACAGCACTTGGTCAGCAAAGAAGAGGTTTATGAGAGAATTTTTTTGAGATGTTAAGGAAAAATGTAAAAGGATTACAAATGATAATGCAACAGGGCTGCTTGACTTTGAATGTAAGACCAGGGTCTGCAAATTCTGTGAATAAGAAAGTAGATTTTTAAAATTTGTTCCTGGTTGTTTGTGTGTCGAGGGAGGGTTTGGGGTGTGGGAGGGGGGCCTTGAGCGGAGTTGCATGGGAAAGAGTGTCGTGGACTGATGGTCAGAACTGTGGGAGGGTGAAGAAACGAGAAAACAAATTTCATAGTGAGTTGGGCAGGATGATACAGAACCATCTCACCCTACACTAGAGAAATAGACGTTTTCCTTCTGGGGCCACTCCATCACATAGTTTATGTGTAGAGGGTTCCCTCCTTGGGCCCACCTCACGGTGGATTTTGTGTAATCCTGCTCTGTGATGCAGAGAGTAACTTGTTTCACCTTAATAGAGAATCTAGATCACACAGACCAGATATCTTTAAAAGTTCTTGCTGGCTTTTCAAGCCCAAGCCACCCTTTAAGATTCAGCCCAAATTCTGTCTCCCATGTGAAGTCTTTGCTGGCTTCTCCAACTGAAAGTAATTCCTTCCATAGTTGTTTTATCCACTCATCTACTGCTGGGCACTTGGGCTGCTTCCATAGCTTGGTGGTTGTAAATGATGCTGCAATAAACATAGGGGTGCATATGTTCTTTTGAACTAGTGTTTTGGGTTTCTTCAGAAATAGCTATGGGACATTTACATGATGGAATATTACTTGGCCTTAAAAAAAGAAGAACATTTTACCCTTTGTGACAGCATGGATGGACCTGGATTACATTATGCTAAGTGAAATAAGCCAGTCAGAGAAAGACAAATAACATATGATTTTACTCATATGTGGAATCTAATGAACAAACTGAGCTAACAAACAAAATAGAGACAGACTCATAGATAGAGCGCAGGCTGACAACTATGCGGGTGGTGGGGGGTGGTTAGGAGGTGTAGGGGTGGAGCAAAAAGGAAAAAGGACTCATGGACTTGGACAATAGTGTGGTGATTGGGGGGGGGCAGCATGTAGGGCATAAATGGTAATAGAAAAAAAATGCAATTAAAAAAGAAAAACATGGAAAAAGCAAAATAACCAAAAGAAAAAAAATTTAAAAAGAAAGTGATTCCTTCCTGTTCTGAATTCTTCTAGCATGGATTACTTCATATTTATCAGGTACTGTTTAAGCACCAGGAAGGGAACCCAACCAGAACATAAGAAACTTAAAGGCAGGAACAATATCTTACATGTTTTTCCTTAATACCTCTCACTGCACCTTTTGGTAAAAGGCTTAAAAATGGGTGCAGATTTAGTTAATAAAGCATATACCCCTGTCTTATAAGAGCTCATTGAAACTTATTTTCCTAGGGCTTGGAATATGAATCTGTTTCTATTTCATTTGTTTATTTTTTTTGTTAGACTCCATATGTAAGTGAAATCATATGGCATTTGTCTTTCTCTGACTGTCTCATTTCATTGAGTGTGTAATCAGGCCCATCCACGTCGTCACAAAGGTAAGCTTTCCTTTGTCTGAAGGCCCAGTAGTGTTCCCCGACTATTGATGGGTGCTTGGGCTGCTTCCCTATCTTGACTGTTGTAAACAACACTGCAATGGATACAGGGGAGCATAAGTTCTTTTGAATCAGTGTTCCGAGTTTCATCGAATATATTCCCAGAAGTGGAATTTCTGGGTCATAAGGCGGTTCTATTTTTAATTGTTTTTAGGAAACTCCATACTGTTTTCCACAGTAGCTGCACCAGTCTGCAGTCCCACCTACAGTGCACTAGGGTTCCCTTTTCTCCACATCCTCGCCAGCTCTTGTTGTTTGTTGATTTATTGGTGACAGCCATTCTGAGAGGTGTGAGGTGATATCTCATTGTGATTTTACTTTGCATTTCTCTGATGATTAGTGCTATTGGGCATCTTTTCATATGTCTATTGGCCATCTGTATGTCTTCTTTGGAGAAGTGTCTATTCAGGCCTTTTGCCCATTTTTTAATTAGATTTTTTGCATTCTGGGTGTTGGGTAGTATGAGTTTTTTATAAATTTTGGAAATTAACCCCTTATAAGATGTATCACTAGCAAATCTGTTCTCCCATTCAACTTACCACAGCTTCTTGATTAAGCTATGCTGCAAACCTTACCATCCTGGATGAAATAAACAACTCGGTTCTGTCGTAATGGTGGAATCAGAAACGGCCTCAGAGAGGTTAGAAATGAACTCTGTGCTTGTGTGTAACTCGTGTCCTTGGTAAGGAACACTGTTCTGGTGGAGAGGACACACGGTTAGCAGCCAACACGTTTTACTCCATTTCCGGCTCTGCCACTAAGTGGGCAATCTTTTACATAAACCACATATTCTCTTTTAAAATAACAATAGAAACTAATTCTTGTATGGCACTTATCATGTATCAGGCACTGTTTTACATATGTTAAATAATTTACGCCTTACAACTGGTCCGTGAGGATCATGGGCTCCAGTTAATTCTCCCAAGGTAACAAAATAGTGATGGGGAAACCAGCGTATCAACCCAGCAGTCTAATATATACAGATTTTCTCTTTAATACCATGCTTCGCTGCCTCTCAAATATTTACATGCAGCTTGTCAAATGCCAGGCAGTTTTCTATGCCCTTAAAATCGAGAAAAACTCTCGGACGTAAGGGCTGCCAGCCCCATTGTGCCGATGAGGAAAACGAAGCCTGAGGAGGCTACGACGCTCTCTGGCCTGTGTTTGCCAAGTGAGGAGATCAGTCCGGGTGACCTTGACGGCTATTTCTGCAAGACACTCAGATTTTAATACAAAAGAGCTTCAGGGTCCTGGCTAAACCACCACTAGAAAGAACAGCTCCTCTTGTATGTTAACCAACCCTCTGATTTTAAAAAATTGATAGCAGTGCAGTCTTGTACATACAGTACAAAACCTGCCAACTTGATGCAGGTTGTCATTCCCCACCGTCTATTAGATAAGAAATAAAAAAGAAGGGATCAACGGCTTTAAAAAAAATGATCTAGGATAATCTGTTTTTTTTTGTTTTGTTTTGTTTTGGCACATAGCTCTGTGGCCACATCTGACTATTGTAAAACAAAGTTAATTTTAGGTGGCAATAAATAATAAAAAACATCTATGTAAGCATAAAGCAGGTGCAGTCTGGGAGGCACAGGTTCAGGTGGCAACCTAAATTGGCTTCTACCTGGACAAAAGGGGGGCGGTCTTTTACAGTAAATGTTCCTGCCCAGGTTCTCCATCAGGTCCATCTTCTGTAAACCCAAGCTGGGCAGTTCAGATCAGGTGGAGCAGGTCTCAGTCTCCCGGTAGAAAGACAAACCCGGGGTTCTCCTGCAGGAGCTGCCTCCGACGGCACGGACAAGCTGGGCATGACGCCAAAAGCCAACGGTTCAGCCTGCGGTTCTTCCAGGCACACGAGGAGCTCCTCTCAGCCGATGGCTCCTAGACTCTTACTTACAAAACATGGGCCCTCGGTTGACCATGGGGATACACTTCTTCTTGGGGTTCCCATCAAATGAATCTTTTTCTGAGCGCCCACACCATAATCCTTCATATTAAATTGGGAAGGGGATAACACATGTCTTTTTGTTAATTTGTTTTTATCTATTTTGATATCCTGCTTGGCTTCTAAATTTTCAGTCTACCACATGCCTTTGATGTGGGTTAGCATTTTTACCACAGGAAGATTCAGATCCCAGAGAAGCTTCAGAACGTGTCCGAGCACACCCACCTGAGCCGGGATGTGAACTTGTGATGAGTGTTACCTAACGGGACAGCAGTAGAACTGCTAAGACTAAAATCGGCCTTGTCTTAGAAATCCTATGTTTTAAATAAAAACTCTCCTGTCAGGGCGTAACCTTGTAACTCGTGACAAGTCGAGGACAGGGACATTGATAAACTGCCAGCCCTTCAGCCAAGTGACCTGACACCATTGAATTCTGGCAGCATCACCATCTGACACCATCTGGGATCCACAGATTTCTAACATCCCTGGAAACCTCGCATTACAAGGTCTGATATGTGGAATATGGCAAAACCTCCAAGAGCCTCAGGGGATGGAGTAATTTAATAAGGACAGACACCCATTTTCTTAGTATGTTCCTATTAAAGAAAAAACAAAAAACTGTGTACCTGAGCAAAAGCAACTCTTCTCCACTCAGAAACAGATGACTTTAACCAGCACTTTTATAGTGGCACTTTAGGCTTATAAAGAAGTTCCTAATGTCACAGGTGGGCACAGGTAACCAGGTTCTTGGTGATCGCAGACAAAGAATTGAACAAACCACACAGATAGTTTAGAGTGGAAAGAGAGAGGGCAGACTTATTAAGGGCTAGTATACTCCAGAGAACATGGGAGCAGGCCAACTCGAAGCTGAGGCTGACCTCATGGGCTGGAGGGATTCTATTCTTATAGGGCACGTAGTTTCTGGCTAGGTTTGGCCGGCTTTTATTGCACATGTACAAGTAGTTACATTACTTTAAAGTTACTGCATAGGTGGTCTCCCATGACTTTCCTTGATTGGCCACCAGGGGATGGATGGGTCGCACAATGTTAGTTTATTATAATGCTATTATAATGAAGCAGGGATCATGCAGCATCTTATGCTCAGGTGCATTCATGATTCACCATGATTCAGCATTTTTCCAGAAAGCAGGAACAATCGGTTTTAGAACAGGGTCTCTGTCCCGTATCCATGGCCTTTGTCTGCGCCTCCCATATGCACCTCCAGAGTTTCCTCCCTCCTGCCTCCCTCCTGCCTCCCTAATAACCTTTCGGACTCTAGTCTGCTGGGAAATACAGGGTTCACTGCAACAACAAGAGGTCTGCCTCAGAGAGAGAGCCTGATTCCTTATTTGAACGCCTGTAGAACCCCTTAAAATAACTTGGATGGGGATGAAAGTGAAGGGAGGAAAACAAATCTTCCCAAGGAGTGGTCCTGGAATGCAGGTTCCATATAATTCATCCCAGGGATAGTTAAGCAGAAGGAAGACGAAAAGCCGCTTCCGTTTCTCTCCTTCCCTTGCTGGATAGGATAGGCGGGAGTCCTCTGGGAATTCTGTCCTCCTCTTTACAATGCACCTACCACCACTTGAGCCAAAAATTCTCCTCAAACTTGAAAATAAATTATAGTCATGTTTCTCGTCGCAACTTTTAGGCCGAGACAAACTGCATGCACAGCGGGGGTCCCGTTAGGTCACAGTGGAGTTGAAACATTCCCATCACGTAGTGCTGTGCTAGCCATCCTAACGTGAAGCGCAGCGCGTCACACAAACACCACTGTGGTACCATCGCCTACAGCATCTGTGTAGCCTAGGAGTTGTGGGGGAACAGAGTTTGTCACCCCTAACTATGTCTCTTGGCGTAAGGATTATTTTAGGCTGGTTAATTTTAAGAAACAGCAGACCTGTGATAAAGTCTGAAAGCCAAGTAGAAGTTACCCTTTCTAAAAGACATTTACATTTGTAAGGGAAATCTCCATTTGTAAAGGTGCCTCCCTCCCCTGTACAGGGAAATAACCTCCCCTCCAGCTCTTGAAACTCTTATCAATGCAGAAGACTGAAGACTTCAATCTGCATAACAACCCTTACCCTGGTTTACAGGGCTTTTCCTAATAGCCTCCCCTGACTGGTTCTCCATCCCCCAATATATTCTTTTGCCTTTAGCTGGAGGTGTTATTTAAGGTAATAGCTTGGGCCATTTCAGAGAGTTCTCCTGGGCCTCTCTCATCTACACAGAAGGTATACATGTTATTAAACTTTTGTGTGTTTTTCTCCTGTTAATCTCTCTTTATTGCAGGGATGGCTCAGCTAGGAGCGCAGAAGGGCAGCGGGAAAATTACTTTTCCTCCCCTGCAGAACAGGAGACGAAGCCACACAGCCCAGGTGTGCAGGGTGGGGTGTGCCATCCAGGTTTGTGAGAGCATGTTCTATGATGTTTGCACACTGGGGAAGTCGCCTAATGACACATTTCCCAAAATATATCCCCGTCGTTAAGTGGCACATGGCTGCACTTTGATCAGTTACTAAAGTCAACAACTAATCAGGCTCAGTATTACTGAAGGAAAAGTTGGAAAGCATCAGAGGTTTCTAAGATCAGGGTTCTAATTTCAGGCCTAACCCCAGGGTTCTAATCCCATATGCAGGAGAGTGACGTGTCCTATATACCCCTCAGAGACCTAGCCCTCCCCTCAGATAACCACCAACCTCTGAGGCAGCAAAAGACAATAGTCCAGATCTGACCAGTAGTTACTGGATCCGGCCTCTGAGAGACTAGAGATAACAGCTCCACCCACATTTCAGCTCCTGAGACCTAAGGTGGAATGACCCCCCTCCCCCCCCCCCCCCCCCACTTTCCCAGGAGACCAGGCAGAGGGATGCTGGTGCAGACCTTGAACTGACTGACCTCAAGATTCAAAAAAATGATTTATTTCTTAACTTACCTCCAACCAATCATCCCCCAGCATGACCCCCAACCCCCTAATCCGCAGTGTCTTGTGATTTTTCCCTATACAATCTGCAACCCACACACCTTCGGGGAGCCAGGCCCTTAGATCATTAGCTCCCCATTCTCTGCATTGGCCAATTTGACATTAAGCTCTTTTTCTTTCTGTGCTGCAAACTCCTGCTCATGCCCTTCTCTGGGCCAATGTGCACAGGCAGACTGACTCGAACCCTGGCTTCCCAGTAGCACTGGGCTGGTTTCTGCATTTGACAGATCGGCTGGTGTATTCATTTCCTAGGACTGTAGTAACAAAGTGCCATAAACTAGGTGGCTTAAAATAATGGTTCTGGAGCCCGGAAGACTAAAGTTGAGGCACCAATAGGGTATCTTTTCTCTGAAGGCGCTAGGGAAGAATCAGTTCTTCCTCACCTCATCCAGATGTTCCTTAATCTATGGCAGCATAAATCCAATCTCTGATTAATCTTTATACGACCACCTTCTCCCTGTCTCTGCGTCCTCCTCTTTCCTTACAGGGACATCAGTCACTGCATCTAGACCAGGGGCATCAAACTCATATTCACTGGGGGCCACATCAGCCTCCCAGCTGTCTTCAGAGGGCTGAGTGTAAATTTAGGACGGTGTAAATGTAGCTACTCCCTAACAGTGAAGGGAGAGCTTGGCGCTGTCCCCAGGTAGAAACAAGGGGCCAGGGTAGAAAAAAGGGTGGAGGGCCAGATTCGGCCCGCGGGCCTTGTGTTTGCCACCTGTGACTTAGAGTCGACCCTAATCCAGGATGATCTCATCTCACTCTTCAATTAATTACATTCACAAAGACCCTATTTCCAAATAACATAAAGTTTTAAGTGTCCAGATGGACATACATTTGGGGAAGAGGGCACCACCAACCCATGGTAGCTAGCTGGTCAAAGGGTTAAATGGGAAGTGTCTCAAACAATAGTTATGTGTTATGGTCTTTAGTTAACAAAGAGGAGGTTATGTATTTGTTGTTATTATTGCTGGTGCAGGGGTTATCGTTGTTTCCGAGGGAATGAAGGAAAAGGTCTGATTTGGGGGTGAAAGTGCAGACCCGAGCAGCAGCAGGAGAAGGGGCAGCGGCACCAGATTAGGAGGTTCAGAAAGCGGGGGAGAAAGTGCTAAGGACACAGTCGTCTTCTGGGCTTGCGTGGTTCCTGTGCCTCCAAATGCCAACACCTGTTACCAGACTAAAGGGGTTTGTTTTCCTGCTAGCATCAGAGCCCAAGAAGACCTGAACAGGAGTAAGGGTTTATCAGTTGAAGAAGTGGCACAATGCTGGAGTCACAGGTGAGCTAATAATGCTCAAGGACCTGGCTCTCGGACTGCTTCTGAGGGGCTGGTTATTTAGGGGAAAAATCTTTAATCACGATGATGAAGGGAGTTAGGGTGGTGCTGCCTACTGGCCGGTCAGCGCTAGGGTAGGGCGTGGCTGATCAGTGCATCCAGTCCCAATGTCAGCCGTAGCGTGGCTTCAGCCGGCCTCACTGATTTTTCTGGGCCTGGAGCTGAAAGACAACTGAGGCGTGGGTGTTTTCTTTAGTTCCAGGGACATTCTGTCTCCGGGGTCAGTAGTCCTGAGGCTTTGTTCCTAAGACTGTTTAATGCCGGCCAGAACCTCATCATCCTGAGGGCTTCACGATGAAGGGAGTGGGTGTGCGAGGGAGAAGGAGGCAGGTGAGGTCGGGGTGCTGGATGAGGCCGGTTTGAATCCGATGGAAAGAAAAGAGAAAAGGTCAGAGTCAAGAAAGAAAGTCTCTGCACAGCTACACACCCAGGACAAGCTGTCAGCGTCCGTCAGGGAAACTGGACACCCCAGCCTGGCCTGTGGGGTCGTCTCCCCCGGGTGGCCTTATTTTTCTGAGAAAAAAGAAACAGAAGAATCCAAGGAAAGAAACTCTCTTAAGGGCCTACTTCTTCCTCCCCTGGTTTAAGTATTTCAGAGTTTTTCTTATGACAGTGAGAGGAGAATTGATTCTGGAAGCAACACTCCCAGAGAGCTGAGGCCTTCTCGCTGAACAGTAAATGATTACAGTGCTGAGTGTGGAGAGAAATTCTTATGATTTTAGAAGATTCCTGAGCGCTGGCAATGAACCAAGCATAACAAAAATGTGAAGTCAAAGGCAGCTGGCAAAGCTCGGCCGCTTCCTCCCCAAGGCTAGGATGACAGGCACCGTAGATGCTCTGAAATTTAGTCAACACAATTCTGGACCCACCAAAATTTCATTCCGACGTAACTGTACACCACCAAGCATTGTAGCTCATAGTTTTGATATAAGTGTGATACATCTTTATGTCACCGGAAGAGATGGAAGGGCAAGAGGTGAATCATGACTAAAAGTTATTAAGTATAAAGATTCCCTTGAAGTCTTAACTTCTTTTCTCCGGAGACCAGCCTAGTAGCTTCTCAGCCAGGTTTTCTTAACCCTTTTCTTAGGCCATAAACACTATTGGCAGTGTGGTGAAGTCCATGGGCCCCTTCTCAGAGCAATATTTTAAACTAAATAAAGTAAAATAAAATACATAAGATTACAAAGCATACTAACGATCAGATGACAGTTCTTTGTATTAAAATACCATTAGTTAAAAGAACAAATTTATGATATGGTCCATATGTGCTTCTTTATTAATGTATTAAATCACAAGATCCAGCAGCAGGTCCTCTAGCTACTGTAATTTTGAAGTTATGAAAGATATAAATGATATTATAAGATCTATGCAGAAACCATAGTGGGATCTACAAATACCTATGATTTGTTGCCTCCATTCATAATAGAAGAAATTGCTGAATATCAGCTGGAGGTTTAGCGAAAATAAACAGTTTTTTCTTCATTTAAGTTTACAGAATTCTATCCAGGAAGATCAGGGGGCCCCAAATTTAGAACCCCTGTTCTAAGCAAACTTTTCCAAAGCACCCAATTTTCAGTAGGGGCTCTGAGAGCTTCAGCACCAAGTCAGTTATGCTAGCAGAGGACGCCCCCTGCTGGCCGAAGGCTCATGCTCTTTAACCAAAACTCATTCGACCTGCCGTGCTAGAAAACAATAGGTCAGCCCAGTAATGCACTGACTCACGTCAAGAACTGGAGCGGGGAGGCTACTTGTCAGCCAGGCCCAGGGATATCTAATCAGATTTAAAAGCCCCATTTGGCTTAATGGAAAAGTGCCGCAGGTTTGTGCGGTTGGTCATCAGCAGAGGACAAGGTGCCAGCCTGGCCGGCCGTTTCTGGAGGGGTTGCTGCCCCTCTCCCTCCGCTCCTGGTCAACAAACACAAGAGCCCTGCGGATAATTTAAAGGTTAGGTTTTACCATGGACTTCTCTGCCCAAGGTTTTTAGGAGCTGCTTTCAACACCTTGGAGCTTGGAGCCAAAGAAAAAGGAAAGAGAGGAAAAATGAATTCAGGACTTTACTACTACTGTGTGCCAGTCACCAGGCTAAGTATTTTCACATATGCTGTTGCAATTTATTCCTCAAGCAACCCCGCATGAAAAGTAGTATCATTGCGACTGAGGCCTGGAGAGGAAAGTTGTTACTTACCTGTGGTCTCCCCAAGGGAATGACTGGGGGGTGGGGATGGGGACTGTGTCTGATGTCTCTGGCAGCAGAGGTGGCGCAGTGAGATTCGCGCAGCAATTCTGGCGACTGTTTATCCAGTTTGAATCCTGGGCTTCACCACATACTAACGGTGCGAATTTAGACAAGTAGATCCATCATTCTGTGTGCCTCAGTTTCCCTCTCTCTAAAGTGAGGATCACTAATACCTATTGTAAGGAAGGTTGTCGCAAAGATTAAATGTAAAACCCAATACCTAGAGGCACTCAAGAAACGATAGCCATTCTTACTCAGATGATACTGCCTTCCGAGCACCAAAGCGGCACCCAGGCAGACACTGGTGACACCAGTGCTCCTCAGCCGCTCGCGATTTCCTCCCCTCTTGGCCTTGGGCAATGTCTGGAGACATTTCTGATTGTCACAACTAGGGGGCAATGAATGAATAGAAGCCAAAGATATTGTTAAACATCCCACAGTGCACAGGACCCATCCCCCCATCCCCACAACAAAGAACTACGTGGCCCTGCATGTAATCGTGCTGACATTGAGAAATTCTACCCTAAACTGAGCTCCAGTGAGGTGGAGAGTATTTCACCACATATGATGAGGCGCTAGATGAAACTGCAAGTCCCCATCCTAACTGAGGGAAGCCAGACAATCAATCAAGCAATAAGAAACTATTAGGTGACAATAAATACTATGATAAAAATAAAACCCTGTGGCAGATAGAGAGTGATAGGGTCGAACTGCTTCAGATTGGAGGTGGCATTTAAACTGGAGCCCGAATGACAAGATAGGACCAGCCATTGGAGATCTGAACAAAATGTATGGCTGACAAATTGATAGTTTCTGCAAAAGTGCCAACGCAGGGGCAATCTTGATGTGACGGGGGAGGGAAGAATGGGAGGTTAGAGAGCTGTGGTGGGAGGGGAGGTAGGGAGTCAAGTGAAATTCCGATGAGGCCCCACAGAATGGGTGCTTTGGGACAATGCTGCTTCTTGGTTTATTTCCTAGAAAAAAATATTGCCTCAAAGTACTTGATGAAGATTCAAATGTGTGATTTGATATGTGTTATACATTTTAAGTTGGTTTTAAAAGTTATTTTTTTTCCTTTAGGAAGCAATAATAGGAAGTCTTTTCTAGTAGTGAATTGTTTACTAAAGTCAATTTTGGATTTGATTATTTCTGGTTTCATAGCCATATTTTGTCTTCCTGTTCTCTATAGCATGGGAACTATTCAAATGCTATACCATCAGAAGGAAGTTAAAAGGAAGGGAGACCAAACCACAGTTCCACTTTGCTCTCGTGAAGCTTTTGAGCTGCCTGAGTGGGATGCATATTGCAGTGCACATTTTGAGAATCGATAAAGCCAGGGTAGGGGGCAGGGAGGAGGAGGGCAGGCGGGGAGCTCTGCTAACTCACGAAGCTTTGCCGGTAGCTACGCCACACTCACAACAGCAGAGGCTAAGGAGAGGCCCATGAAAGGAACTGATTATCTAATTCTTCCACCGCTCCTGGTGGATTTCTTTATATGAAGGCAAAAAGGATCACAGGCTACTTTGCCTACTTCTCACAAAACGGAGCCAGAGTTGTAATTTATTAAGTGAAGGAAGTAAATTTTGATAGAATGACCAGTAGGCTAGTTGGTTTATAAGAGTGGGGGACAGGCAGGAGGAAGTTTCTATTTCTGAAGAAGGGCTAAACTGTGGTGGGGTCCCTCCAGGCAGAAATGTGTGTGGTGTAAACAAAAGCTAGTGAGCCCTCAGAGGTCAGGACGAATTGTTTGGAGCATGTTTAAACAGCTCTGAAATCGAAAGTGCTTTTCTAGGTGCTCCATCACATTTAGGACAATGTTTAGGACTATTACCAGACTTCAGGGTCTTTACAAACTAAGCTCTCAGTTAATGAGGCTGGCAAAGCAAGCCTGCCAGGTATTTACTAGAGTATGCATTGGTTCATGATTCAAGTAACCCAGTTATCAAAGATTGCTAGTTGCCTCCTCCTCTCCTTAGGCTTAGGACTCAGCTATATTTGAGCCAATAAAATGTATCCAGCCAAGACAATATTTATATTTCCATGCCCCCCAGTATTATTTGTGTCCATTTGACTAATTCTTATCCAATGACAAGTGGATAAATGAAGGGTTTTGTATGAACTCTGGGAGAGCATCTTAAAAAACAGATAGTATATTACTCTTTGCCCATTTTTTCCTTTCCTTCTGCTGCCTGGAATATGGAGACAATGGCTGGAGCTCTAGCAGCCATTTTGTATTATGAGGACATGTGTTATAGGCTAAGAAAGGAATTGGTGCCCTGACTGATGTGGCTCAGTGGATTAAGCACCAGCCTGCGAACCAAAGGGTTGCTGGGTCGATTCCCAGTCAGGGCACGTGCCTAGGTTGCGGGCCAGGTCAGGCCCCCAGCAGGGGGTGTGTGAGAGGCAACCACACATTGATGTTTCTCTCCCTCTCTTTCTCCTTCCCTTCCCCTCTCTTTAAAAATAAACAATTAAAATACATTAAAAAAAAAGAAAGACAGTGGTGACTAGAATAAAGCCTGCATCCCCAAAGACATTGTGGAGTTGGCATACTAGCCCAAATATTCTTATCTCTGGACTTCTGTTATGTGTAAGAGAAATCATATTAAGTCAGGATTTTAAAATTTTTGTTTCATGCAGTCAGAACTAATCCTAAATGACACACTAACCATTTGCATAATCTGTCTATATTGTGAGGTCAAATGACTAAGATGAACTACTCTCATAAGGTCTTATCTAAGTTTCTTAATATTATTATTTTGAAACAATAATTTATGATAAGATTAACAGTGTGTGAGGTCTTAGCTGACCAATTTTCATTTTATATGGCACCCCCATTAAAAATCCAAGGGGAGTTTTACTGCACCTTGGCAGAGCTCATTAAATGAAGAGAATGGAATTCGGGCATTCTATGGCCTTTTTCATTTAAAACTGGTGTAAGACAACTGCAGTCGTTAGTATACAGGAAGAAAGACCCTCGTCTTCAGGCTCCTGTGGCAGAGAAGTCAATACATCTCCAGTAATGATAACATAGCGTCAAAAGCTCCAGGAAATCTCTCTTTCTCCTGAGCATCCCGATCTCTGATGCATTGGGATGTGCTGAGTGGCTCTAAGACAGCCATTCCTAGGGTTACAGCGAGAGAAATTGTTACTTGCTGCATGTGGCAGTCACTATTGCCGCTCACCAAATGCTTCTCACTCTCTGCCTGCCAGCTACATGATAGAATCGAATTTCCTGGGTCTCCGCAGTGAGGAGGGCAGTGTTCTGGCCAGTGAATTGTCCACCTGACAAGTTCAGCATGTAATCACTCATGTGAGACCCTTCCGAGTCGTGGTTTTCATTTGACATAGTGTCAGTTAGTGGCTGCCCATCTGCTGTGTCCAGGAGGGAGGGTGATGATACCACCGACAGAGTACCCAGGTGTCTCTTACTGGATATTCAGTGTGAAATATATATATATTCATGAGGAATATATATATTTCCTCAATCCATTGAGATTTGGAGATATGTTTGGTTGCTGCAGAATAATCTACACTATCCTGACTAGTGCACCACACCACCCAGAAAGAGCCTCCTGAGGACGGGGGTAATCACAGAGAAGCTGAATGACAATCTGTGGTTCCAGCAATCGGAGAAGAGATGTGGGGGAAAATCCCCTCTGATCCGACCCATGCCTTTACCCCTTTAACATCAACAACTTTTGTTTATAAATTTGTGCTGTTGTTGAGCATTTTCCTATATCTACCTACAAAAATCTGTCAGGAACCAAAATAATCCTCCGATTGCTTGGTGACTTCAGACCTGACCAAACATAACGGATGGTTCTGGTGTTTAGATTCTGTACACAATTAGCTCCACCGTGTGGCGTTTAGGATAAATGACATTTATTACAAGACCATGAAGGCAAGGTCATGTATGCAACAATACCACAACCCTTTGGGCAGGAGACTGCACCTGCTAAGAGAAAGCATGTTTAGCTTGCTAGGGCATCACATTAAGAGCAAGGAGGGAACCGTTCCTGTCATGTGAGTCAGGAAACTTGATAGTAGTGAGATTCCCTCATTTATTTTCTCATTCAACTAATATTCACTGAGCTGTACTATGTACCAGATATTGCTCCAGGACCAAGATAGAAAAAGTTCCTGCCTTAGTTGGAAAGCCAGGTAATGGAATAAATCCATGTAGTAATACATATTACAGAGCCAGATCTGTGCTACAAACCAAAATAAAACTGGGTTAGAGTATAAAGAGTGATGGGGGAGGATGTTTTTAACAAGGTTGACAGAAATAAAGGCGAACAGCCCACATGTAACTCTCCCATTGTTCCCTTAGACAAATGATCCAAAATCTCAAATATTTATAAATATGAACATTCTTTTCCAGACGTAAAGTGTCAAAATGCTTCAAGATGCCCAGATCTTGGTACCTAAACATCATCCCTGTCTTAGTCCACACAGGCTGCTATAACAAAAATACTGCAGACTGGGCAGCTTAAAGAACAAACATTTATTTCTCGTAGTTTTACAGGCTGGGAAGTCCAACGCCAAGGTGTCAGCAAATTCAGTGTCTGGCCAGGGCCCCCTTCCTTGTTAGACATGTTCTCACTGTGTCATCACATGGCAGCAGCAGCGAGGAAGCTCTCTGGGGTATGTTCATATATACATGTGTGTGTGTCTGTATATGTGTGTGTTCACTAGGCCCACTCATGAGGGCTCCACCTTCATGACTCAGTCCCTTCCAAAGGCCCCACCTCCCATCACATTAGGGGCTAGGATTTCACATATAAATTTGGGGTGTGGGGAGGGGCACAGACATGCAGGGTGCAGCAGTGGCCCTGAGAAAAACCATGATTCCTTGGAGCAACACTGATTTCTCAGCTGAGGCGGGAAACGGGCAGAAGATCCTGGGACGTGTTAGGCCAGACAGTGCAGAGGCCTCAGACTGAGAGCTGGGTCACGCTGGTCTTCCACCTGTCAGAGTAGACAGGTGGTGGGGGCTCCCACTGGCCAAACTGGGTGCTGTTTAAGCACCAGGAAGAGTAACAACTGTCCTCAATACTACACTGGGTGGTTAAAATGGATGCATTTGCAATGATGTTTTTAATATCACTGTTTTACAGAAGAATGCAAATAGAAGGTGTATAGAGAATCATCATTTTGCCAACTATTATGCAAAGATTATATTGTATAGTAATTTCCTGTTACTGATGTAACAAATTACTACAAACATAGTGGCTTAAAACAGTAATGTATGTCTGAAACTTACTTTCAAATGGTTTAAGTTAAAACTGTGTGTATGCTATTGTGATTTATAACATGCATGTGGCCTTTATACCCATTTCTGGCACAGAACTAAAACCCTTGGAACTTCCTAAGTGATAAGACCAATAAATGTGTCTTGATATTCATAACAACTCCTTTCAACCACAGCTGAGTTTATATCCACAAGGTGACTTTTGAAAAGCACCTGAGGATGTGGGTTGCTAACATGTGATTAGAGGGTGGGGACTTTCAGTCCCATCTCCCTGATTTCTGGGGAGGAGGGTGGGGCTGATGATTAAATCAACAGTCAACAGCCAATAGTGAAATCAACCACCTGTGTAATGACTCCTCCATAAAACCCCAAAAGAGCGAGGTTCAGAGAGCTCCCAGGTTGGCGTGTACTTGCCGCTGTGGGGCGTGACACACTCAGAGGGCGTGGAGGCTCCACGCCCCTCGCCACATACTTTGCCCTGTGCATCCATTCCTTCTGGCTGTTCCTGAGTTATATCCTTTTACGTAAATGAGTAATCTGTAACGAGAATGTTTCTTGGAGTTCTGTGAGCTGCTGTAGCAAATTCATGGAACCAAAGGAGGGAGGTCATTGCAACCTCCAATGTAGAACCAGTTGTTAGAAGCCCAGGCGATGGCCTGGACTTGTGGTTGGTGTCTGAAGGGAGGGGGGAATCTTGTAGGACTGAGACTTTAACCAGTGAATCTGCTGCTGTCTCCCAGTAGTGTTAGAATTGAGTTGAATTGTAGGATACCCGGATGGTGTCCCAGAATTGTCTGACATTATGGGGAAACCCCTCCCCAGCACACAGGCTAGAATCTAGTACTGGATTAATGTGTGTGTGTGTGTGTGTAGAGAGAGAGAGACGAAACAATAGGGCAAAACATTAACTTTTTTGAATCTAAGGTAAGAGTATATAGTTGTGTATCATACTTATGGTAGTTAATTTTATTTGTCGACTTGACTAGGTCATGGTACTCAGATATTTGGTCAAACATTATTTTAGATGTTTCTCTGAAGATACTGTTTAGGTGAGATTAACCTCTGGGTCAGCAGATTTTGAGACCCACCATCATATGAGTGGCCCTCATTCAATCAGTTGAAGGACTTTTCTTTTTTAAAATTTAATCTTTAAAAAAAAAGATTTTTATTGTATTTCTAGTGAAAGAGGGAGGGAGAAGGATAGGGAGAGAAACATCAATGTGTGTTTGCCTCTCATGCACCCCACACAGGGGACCTGGCCCACAACCCAGGCACATACCCTGACAGGGAATTGAACCAGTGACCCCTTGGCTCGCAGTACTCCATGCACTGAGCCACACCAGTCAGGGCTAAAATTTAATCTTTACTGTTTTTTTTCCATTACCATTTAGTCCCCTTATACCCTCCTCCCCCCTGCAATCACCACACTGTTGTCCATGAGCCCTTTTCTCTTCTTGCTCAATCTCTACCCCCCTAACATCCCACCATGAAGCTATCATCCCACTCTCCATCTATGAGTCTATCCCCATTTTCCTGTTAGTTCAGTTTGTTCATTAGATACCACATATAAGTGAAATCATATGGTATTTGTCTTTCTCTGACTGGCTAATTTCACTTAGTATAATGTTCTCCAGGTCCATCCACACTGTTGCAAAGGGTAAAATTTTCTTCTTTTTTACAGCTGAGTAGTATTCCATCGTGTAAATGTCCCATAGTTCTTTTATCCACTCATCTACTGATGGACACTATGGGCTACTTCCATATCTTGGCGATTATAAATAATGCTGCAATGAACATAGAGGTGCTTATGTTCTTTCAAATTAGTGTTTGGGCTTCCTTTGGATATATTCCCAGAAGTTGGATAGCTGAGTCAAAAGGTGGACCCATTTTTAATTTTTTGATGTATCTCCATACTGCTTTCCATAGTGGTTGCACCAGTCTGCATTCCCACCAACAGTGCAAAAGGGTTTTCTGCTTTCTCCACATCCTCACCAACTCTTGTTGATTTAT
The DNA here is from genome assembly GCF_004126475.2 of Phyllostomus discolor. NCBI lineage: Eukaryota > Metazoa > Chordata > Mammalia > Chiroptera > Phyllostomidae > Phyllostomus > Phyllostomus discolor. Next base: position 29,616,652 of record NC_040906.2, read on the forward strand.
TGGTGATAACCATTCTGACAGGTGTGAGATATCTCATTGTGGTTTTAATTTGCATTTCTCTGATGATTAGTGACAGTGAGCATCTTTTCATGTGTCTGTTGGCCATGTGTATGTCCTCCTTGGAGAAGTGTCTATTCAGGTCCTTTGCCCGCTTTTAAATTAGGTTGTTTGTGTTTTTTTGGTGTTGAGTTTTGAAATTCTTTGTAAATTTTGGATATTAACCCCTTATCAGATGTATTGACAAATATATTCTCCCATTCTGTGGGTTGTCTTTTTATTTTGTTGATGGTCTCCTTTGCTGTGCAAAACCTTTTTAGTTTGATATAGTCCCATGTGTTTATTTTTTTCTTTTGTTTTCCTTGCCTGGGGAGATAATAGCCAATAAAATATGCTGTGAACAATATCCACAATTTTGCTACCTATATTTTCTTCTAAGATTTTTATGATTTTAGGTTGAAGATTTAAGTCTTTAAACCATTTTGAATTTATTCTTGTGTATAGTGTAAGAAAGCAGTCTAGTTTCATTTTTCTGCACTTACCTATCCAATTTCCCCAGCACCATTTACTGAATAAGCTATCTTTAGCCCATTGTATGTGCTGGCTTCCTCTGTTGAGTATTAATTGACTGTAAAGGTGTGAGTTTATTTCTTGGCTCTGTATTCTGTTCCATTGATTTATGTGTCTGTTTTTATGCCAGTACCATGCTGTCTTGAATGCTATGGCCTCATAGTATCGTCTGATATTAGGTAGCATGATTCCTCCAACTTTATTCTTCTTTCTCAGGATGGCTGTTGCTATCTAGGGCCTTTTGTGGTTCCATATAGATTTTTGAAATATTTTAGTTCTGTGAAATACATCATTGGAATCTTGATAGGGATTACCCTGAATCTATAGATTGTTTTTTGGGTAGTATGCTCATTTTAATGTTAATTTTTCCTGTCCATGAACATGGTATGTGCTTCCAATTACTTGTATCTTCTTCAGTTTCCTTCTTCAATGTCATAATTTTCCAAGTACAGGTCTATTACATTCTTGGTTAGGTTTATTCCTGGGTATTTTAAATTCTTTCTGAAGCAATCATGAATGGGATTGTTTCTTAATTTCCCTTTATGTTAGTTTGTTATTGGCATACAAAAATGCAACTGATTTCTGGATATTAATTTTGTATCCTGCTACTTTGCTGAATTCATTTATCAGTTCTAGTAGTTTCTTGGTGGAAGCTTTGGGGTTCTCTATGTACAGTATAATGTCATCTGTAAATAAAGACAGTTTTACTTCTTCCTTTCCAATTTGGATGCCTTTTATTTCTTCTTGTCTGATTGCTGTGTCTAGGACTTAGTGTACTGTGTTGGATAAGAGAGGTGAAAGTGGACATCCCTGTCTTGTTCCTGATCTTAAGGGGAATACTTGTGGTTTTGCCTGTTGAGTATAATGGTGGCAGTGAGTTTGTAACAACACATGACCTTTATTATGTTTTAGTACATTTCCTCTATTCTCCCTTGCTGACGGTTTTTATCATACTTGGTGCTGAATTTTACCAAAAGCTTTTTCTGCATCTATGGATATGACCATGTGGTTTATACCGTTCATTTTGTGTATGTAGTGAATCACATTTATTGATTTGTGAACAATATACCAACCTTGCATCCCTAGAATAAATCCCACTTGATCATGGTGTATGATCTTTTTGATGTATCGCTGTACTCAGTTTGCCAGTATTTTGTTGAGGATTTTAGCATTTATGTTCGCCGGGGATATTGACCTATAATTTCCTTTCTTTGTAGTGTCTTTATCTGGTTTTGCAATTAGGATGATGCCGGCCTTGTAAAATGGGTTTAGGAGCCATTCCCCCTCTTGAATTTTATGAAATAGTTTGAGGAGGGGTGTTAGTTCTTCTTGGAATGTTTGGTAAAATTCACCTGTGAAGCCATCCAGTCCAGGGCTTGTTTGTTGGGAATTTTCTGAGTCAGTTGAAGGTCTTAATGGAAAAAGACTGATGCCCCCAGAAGAAGTGCTGCCAGACTCGCTTCAGTGTGACCTGCATCTCCTCCCCGGGTCTCTAGCTGGCTGGCCTATTCTGCAGATTTTGGACATCCCAGCCTCCACAATCTTGTGAGCAATTTCTAAGTAATCAATTGTCTAATGTGTATGGGTCCACTTCTGAATCTATTCTGTCCCATTGGTCCTTAACAGTTGTTATAAAACAGGCCTGCTGACAAATTCATACTGCCTGTGAAAAGGTCTTTTCTCACCTTTTCTGAAGGATAATTTTGCTGAATACAGAATTGTTGTTCAATAGGTTATTTTCTTTGAGCATTTTAAAGGCATCACGCCAAGGTTTCTGACTTGCAGTTCAAAAATAAAAATGCAGTCATTCTCTGTATAGTGTGTTTTTTTGCTTCTCCAGCGGCTTTTACAATTTTCTCTGGTTTTCAATGCTTTATGATGTACTCAGTGAGGTTTTCTTTGTGTTAATGTGCTTGTTGAATTTCTTGGATATGTGAGTTTATAGTTTTAATTAATTTTTAAAAGTTTGACATTTCTTATATTGTTTTTCTCCCCCCACCCCAACTTCTAGGACTCCAAATTCAAGTATGCTGTAAGATGGATATTATCTAACAAGTGGCTAATGGGCTGTTTTATTTATTTTTCCCCTTTGTACTTTAGAAAGTTTCACATTCACTGTGCAGTGACCAATCTGCTACAATTCTATCCATTCCTCTTTCTCATCTAGCTAGTGACCAGAGGTAACTGAATAGCAACACTGATTTTTTTTTTAATCCTGACCTGATGTTTTCATTGTTTTTAGAGAGAGAGGAGGGAAGGGGAGAGAGAGGGAGAGAGAGAAACATTGGTTGCCTCCTGCATGTGCCCCAACCGGGGATGGAACCTGAAACCCAGGTATTTGCCCTGATGGGGAATTGAACCTGTAACCTTTTGGTGTACAGGATGACACTCTCACCAACTGAGCAACCCAGCCAGGGCAGCACTGATATTTAAAAATAACCTTCCCTGGCTGGGCAGCTCAGTTGGTTAGAGCATCATCCCATACACCACGGTTGTGGTGGTTCTATCTCTAGCCCGGGCACATACAAGAAGCAACCAATGAATGCATCATTACATGGAAACAAGTTGAGGCCCCTCCCTCTCCCTCCCTTTATCTCTCTCTAAAAATCAATAAATAAAATTTAAAAAATAATAAAAACCTTATTCATATTTGAATTATTGGTTTGAATGTATTAACTGCAAATAAAATATTTAAGGACTATTAATTTAGAAGTGTGTAGTTTTTCAATACCTCCTTTATTACCTATAAAATTAGTTTGTGTATATACACACATACACACAACAATAGTGACCATGACACCAGCAATGGGCGGCTGCAGTTTATTTTGACCTCTCTCACAGAAGGCGACAACAATCCATGAGAACGCTTTACTGTATCATGCCAGTATACTGTAAGGAGTATAGTGATACAGAAGTAATCCACAAACTTGGCTAAGTGAAGATCAACTGATCCAAAATTTTTCTCCCTTGGTTTTTCACAGCAATTGCTAAAAGTCCAATAAGCTGATTTTTCCAAGAAAAGATTATTCCAATAACTTGGAGTGATCAATCCGTGAAATAGTCCAGTCAGGCTTTACTCCTTGTGTAAACTCCCTGTGAAATCTAGGGGAAAAAATGTCAAATAATGTGAATCCGACATCAGTCCAAACACTCTTTAGATAACTAATGTGCAAGTGTCTCTCAGAGGCAGCTGTTGGCAATAAGCTAATGGTCAATGGAAAGTAAAAATCAAAACAAAAAGAAGTTTTACAAAAAATATCCCCACAAAATCAAAAGTATTAATTATACATTCTCAACTAAAATGAGTATTTTTAATGGGCTGATCTCCCATGCCTGCTAATCCTGTGAGAAGCTGGGGTATTAGTCTGTCATTAAATACTAGCTATAACATATGCCTATTATGAGGAGAAATATACTGGATATGGTGATGAAAACAGCATTTTAGTGTGATCTGGTTTATATACATTGGATCAATCTTGAAAGTAACAGAGCTTACGAGCTGCCTGTGGTCTTGGCAGGGAATATCAGAAGAACTAAAGGTCAGTACTGATGACACTGTTCTTTAACTATAAACGTTATCTCAAACTAGTGTCGCTTTTAAATAATTTGCTAACCTCCTACTAGATAGTACCCTTAAGGGCAGGAACCTGTTAATTTTGTATTTGAACCCCTTCTAAGGTACCTGGTAAACAGGAGATGGTCAATAAATGTCTAGTGAGTGGACAGTCCACGCATGTGCCAATTATGGCAGCTCTCACTTTCCAGCAAGGGCCATAAACATATCTCCCATCTGCAGAGCTGGTCTGCAATGTGCCCTTGCTGTTGCCCCGTAAAGAGGTGGAGTCTCTCCAGGCCCTTTACCTTCGCAAATCCTGTGACTGCTTTGACAAATGAACTACGGCAGAAGCGATGCTGTCCCAACCCTGGGCATAGCCCTTTAGTGGTTTAGCATCTTCTGTCTCTGCCTCTTGAAAGCCAACCACCATAAAACATGTGACTAGCCTGAGACTGCCACAAGCCCTCGCCACGAAGAAAGGCCTTGTAGAATGAGACATTATGTGGAGAAGCCAAGGAGCACCAAGGTGACGCACGTGTCAGCGAAGAAGCCATTGCGGAAACGGATCCTCCAGCTCGTCACCAGGGTTGATGCCAGGTGAAGCAGAGAAAACCCCAGAGCTGAGCCTTCCCAAAATTCCCGAGCAGGAAAATAGCAGGCAAAATAAATGGGCTGTTTAAAGCTACTGAGCTTTGGAGTGGTTGGTAATGCACCAGCAGACAGCTGCCACACTGTTTAATTACAGTCAGAAACATTACCTCCTTCTAAGTTCTGAACACGCCTGCTTCATGGCCAGTATGTCATTATGACTTTTTCTCTTCATAAATAACTTGTCAAATTTCAATGCTTTCTTCCTAAAGCTCCCTTTTGTTTCCATACTGTCATGCTACCTTCCATTTTCTGGAGAAAGGAAACAATGAAATGGGATTAGACTTACTCATAGCTTGCGCTAAGAAGCTGTTTGGTTTCCACGTTCTGATCCCCCAGCTTAACCTGGAACACGCTGGCTCCACTCAACGTTTCACTGGGGATGTTGGCACTGGTTAGATACCAAAAGCACATCAGGATGCTCACAAACTTCCTGCCTTAGAGAAAAAAAAACACACAAATACACACAGATACAAATCACAATCATCTATCACCCATGCATCCAAAATGAAACAGAAATTGGTAGTAGTTACACAGTTGTTACAGATCAAATTTTTTGCTTATTCCAGGCTAACTTAAGATACCTCTATTGCTACCTTTTTATTTTCAGAAAATTCTCTCAGAGCAAGTGACATATTTGCTCTCTCTTCTGAATCACAATAATAATCGCTACTATTTAGTGAGTATGTACTATTTACTAAGTGTACTACATACATTTGTGGCATTTTCTGAAATTATAACAGATACTTGTTGTCAAACCAAAAATGAGGGGGAAAAACATTTCTTGCTGCTAGGTAATTAACACCAACTGCCGGAAAGAAGAAAGGCTTCTGTTCTACCTAATTCACTTTACCATGCCTAGTGATTACACGTCTTATGTAAAAATCAGGCAGTGACTAGGCTACTAAGGTGCAATTTAAAATATTAGGGGAGAAAAAGCATTTATGAAAAATATGTACAAGTACTTTTACAAATGTTTCAAATCAGAATTCCCTGTGTAAGCAAAAGCTAATTTCCTACGTGCCTGGCACATAGCACGCACGCAAACATCTGCGGCAGGAATAAGTCCATCAGCACGTTTTCAGGAATGCTGCAGGGAAAACGTGTGCACTGGACAAGACGACGAACCGAATCAGCACTGCAGTTCCTTTCAGCTTTTCTCACTGTCTCCAGGTAAATCCAGTCTGGGAGTTCTGCAGTCAGTAATACTCTCAAAACAGTCTTTAGCTGATACTATCTACTTTTTCCTTTACTCCTGCTATTTAACATACGGCTGGACATTTAAAATGCTGGTTTGTTTCCTTTGAGTTAGGAAATCTGAAACACAAATATTTTTAGTTTGAGACATGGGAGCAGCTTCTCCTGGGCAGACTCTTTTCAGCAACTTCAGTGACCATGCTCTCTCTGGTGAATTAAAGAGCAGTACGGAAAAGTTCCAGATGGAAGGGTGTAAGAAACTATACTGTATCTGAACTCTTCCAGGGCTAGGTCTTCAAACAATGTATTATTTTCCCTGAAGTCCTATAAATATCCACTTACATCAACAAACTCCCACTATTTTGTGATTTCCCAGTAGTTGAGCTCATCTGGACAACTGTGAATCATTTAAAGTGGCCTGTGCCCCGGCATTACCTTTCTCATCGTAGTAAATGGAGATGTCTCCTGTGGACGTGTACACAATTTCATCTATGTCAGCGGCAAGGGCATTTTTGTGGTTGTCAGGCAGTGAAGTAACCTTTTCTTTCAATACTTGTAGCACCTAAGTTTGGAAAAAGCAAACTGTAATTCACCTCTTGAGTTTTTGAAAGCTTTTCAAGAAGCTCAATAAGTTGTTCATGGAATGTATTTTTCTAATCCTATTTTTAAATTTACTACCATATTTACTCAGCTTCAACAGCAAGGCTGAAAACTATCTAGTTATTAAACTAGGTATTTCTAACAGAACAGTCTAATGTAAAAATCAGGCAGTGACTAGGCCTGAGAGACTAAGAGCAACTGAGAGACATCACATTTACTTCCTTATGCCTTGGTAGCATGTCATTCTATGCTTTTATATAACCCAAAGTACCCAGAAGGAATGACACGGGGACTCGACTCTGGCTGATGGCACACACAGTATTTTTAAACATATATAAGGACAATGTACTGCATATCATTTGATTGCAAGGCAATAATACATTCATTTTCAAAGGAAAATTAAAAGCATATTTTACCTCTTTGGCCACAAGTTCTTCCAACAAATCAAATTTACACTCTGACAGCAACTTGGACACATGCGCAAAAGCCTTAAAAAAAATTAGTGGGAGGGTGGTGATTATTATTTCAAAATGCCAGGCAGAATACCGTACAATGCACAATTCTCAAATTTAAATAGCTAAGTGTAACAAAGACTCTTTTAAGATAAAGGTGATAAACAATGTCAAGCACTAAGACATCACTGTCAGGCACGACTCCTGGTCAGCTGGCTTTCCTTTTCTCATGTGGTCTCCCCACATACACAGCAGTAAGTGGGCAGACTGCTAACTACGTGTCCACTCTCAGGACCTGGAAAAGATAAGGCAGGGTGTACACAGTAGTCCCTGCATAAAAATCCTCCTACATATTTCCTTTCAAAATAATGTAGCGTGAACCATTAAGCTAGATGAGGCAGGTTTGGGAAAGTGGCAGAAGAGATCATGAGTTTCTATGGCCTACTGCAGTGGTTTCGACTGTGATGTATGAGGTGCCACCTTGAAGCCAGGGAACCCCCTGCAATGCTCCACATCCCTAGCAGTGAGAAATGAAACTGTGCACGGGACCTGACCTGTCTTCAAGTAAGGAGAAGGCAAGTAGACAAGTTCAAGAACAAAGACGGGGTGAGAACAAGATGATGTGGGAGCATGCGGAAGAGCTCTGTATGTAAGCCAATCTGGGAGAACGAGAGAGGACTTCCTGAAGGAAGTAACATCTGAGGTGAAATCTGAAGAACTGGCAGGAGAAAGGATGCACAGGCATATCAGAGAGACAACATTACATCAATTATTATGGGCTGAATTGTGTTCTCCCCAGATTGATATGTTGAAGTACCAGTACTTCAGAAGGTGATCATATTTGGAGATGGGGCCTTTAAAAGGATGACTAAGTAAATGCAGGTGAGCCCTAATCAAACCTAACCAGTGTTCTTGCAAGGGGAAATCTGGACACTCAAGGAGACACCAGGGAGCACATGTGCCCAGAGGGAAAAAACCACATGAGGACACATGAAGCAGGCAGCTATCTGTAAGCAACGGAAAGGGGCCTCAGAAGAAACCAAGCCTGCCAACCCATTGATCTTGGACTTCGAGCCTCCAGAACTGAGAAAATAAACTTCTCTGGTTTGAGCAACGCAGACTGTGGTATTTTGTTATGGCGTCATAACAAACTAGTACAATGAAGCTGAATTTTGGGAAAATGCACAAGTCCAAATGGACTCAAGGACCCCTTGCAAGCACCTCAGGGGTGCTCAGGGTTCAGAGACCCTTACACATTTTAGTAAGCCTTCATGTGTGGAAGATGGGTAGTGTTTTGGTAAAAAGAACCAAAGACTATAACCATCATATTGAAGCCCAACTGTGAGACTCTAGTTTGTGTGCTCAAGAAAGATTACACCTGAGCAAATTATCTTACATAATAATGAACCATTTGGAGGCTGCTCTGATAAAGGGAGGTTCTGATGATATAGGAGTGTCCAACCTAAAGAGGCTTTTAGGAAATAGCCCCCCTTTGCATAGCCAAGCTAAAATGTGCAAGCAAAATACAGGAAAACAAAGAGTAAGTGATTAATGTGGTTAGAGGGCCATAAGAGGGGAGATTTGTCAGTATGCACAGATCCATCGTGTGATACTGTGATACAAGTAACATATACTGGGTCTTCACTCTGGTTCCTGGTTCAGAGCTCCTAACCTGTTCAACCATTCCTGAGTTCAGGCTAGTGAGGTGACTCTTAGAAGATGGGGGATGGCTGTGGTTAGAGGTCTGGAATTTTCAGCCTCACCTCCAGACTTTCAGGGAGAATATGGTATTGGGGTTGAGTTAATTACCAATGGCCAATGATTTAATTAATTATGCCTACATAATAGAACCTCTATAAAATCCCTGAAGGAAAAGACTAGGAGGAGAGGTTCCAGGATGGTGACCCTCATTGATGCGGGAAGACTGGCACTCCTGGAGAAGGCATGGAGACTCCACACCCCTTCCCACATACCTTGCCATGTGCATCTCTTCCATTAGGCGGTTCCTTTAAAATGAACTGGAAATAGCAAGTAAAGTGCTTTCCTGAGTTCTGTGAGCCATTCTAGCAAACTACTGGGGGATGTGAGGACCCCCAATGTATAGCCAGTTGATCAAAAGTACAGGAGGCTGGGACTTGGGTTGGTGTCTGCATTAAATCTGGGGAGTCAGTGATGGAACTGTCATAAGCTGGACTGATAAGGAGTATCTAACCTACAGGCTTTTAGGAAATAGCCCTCTGTTTCACAGAGAAAGCTAAAATGTGATGAATGTGGTTTGATGGCAGTAATAGGGAAGACAGCATGCTATATACACATATTAATGGAAAGCATGGTCTATGGAGCTAATAAAGCCATTTATAGCACTGGGTCACCTATTCTCCTGGTTCAGGTGATAAATAAAATGCTTGCCCGGACTGTACTTAACCATTTCAACTTTAGTGATTCTGGGTAACCAAGACTGCTTGTGGAGTGGTCACAGGGCAGTGCACCTCAGCAGTCACTAGCTATGCATCCTTGGGCTGATCATTTCACTTTTCTAGAACTTGATTTTCTCATCTGTGAAAGAGGATTAGGCTAGAATGATAAGCCCTAAGGTGCCTTTTCATTTTTATGTCCTATAATTAAAAAAGGAAACATTGTAAAAACTTGATTTAATTGATAACTTGATAGTCACAATCCAAGATAACACCTTATTGCTGGGAGGTCAGCCTAAGGAGAAAGGGCAAATGGGGCCCTTGAGAGCAAATACACTAGTGTTTCTGCACCAGACCGGATTATTCCCAAGCCCTCGAATCACACTCCTGCAAAGGAAGGTATAATCACACTATGACATCTAGTAGGGAGGAGGTTTTTTAGCCCTGTCTTTTTAAATCTTAGGTGTTGAAGAACTAATCTGTTTGATCTGAAAGATATGTTAAGTAACCAGTAATTTAAGGAAACTGCCAAACATATGCCATGGATGACTCAACGTCCTTTTCGGGTATCAGAATAGCTAAATACACAAAAATTGACTTAGAAGAGACAAAACTACACACAGACTGGCTGATGAAGGGGTGGGGATGCTACTTAATAGCAAAGTGGGGGAAGCTAAAACAGCTGAGAGCTGGAGGACTTCTAAGATCAGAGTGACTAACGAGTATCCCGTGCTTCTGAGTTCAAAGGCACTAAGGCCTGACCCCTGCCTATGGTAGGGAGATGATTTTCATTCCTTATTGACACATAAATAAGCTCAGCCATGTGCATGTCATGAGGTAGACAAGTTCCCATGTCACTGGCGGGCATTGTGGAGAACAGCAGCATCATGCAGATTTACCTCCGAATGGACAAGAGGTCTGGAGACTGACTTGAGCAGAGGGTTACCCCTTATGATGCTATTAATCAAGTTCTCTTTGCTTTTTAACTTTTAAATCAAGACATAAATCAGTCAAGAGCTGCTGAATCAGGAAAGGAATTTATATTGACACTGATAATAACATTTAATTTATAACTGACAGGTCATGTAATATAAATAGATGTGTTTTATAGAATTGGAAATAAATTAGGAGTAAATATATCAATACCAGTATACCATCAACTGTAAAATGATTACATTGATGACATAATTTTAAGGTACATGGAGGTATGAATGGCAAAATAAACTATGACTGTGTTTTTGTCTATCGATAGTTCAAAAATGTTTGGGGATGACAAACTCTCTAAAAGGTTCAAAAGGAAGTTATAGATGGACTTTCATCCTAGAAAAATGCATGAATACACAAAATCTGCAAATCTCAGGAACCAAAGTGACCTACATGTCTCAAGAGTAAGGTGGAATATTACCAGCCACTCAGAAAGAGGGACAGAACTGTCACGGTCAGGGCAATGACTCACCCAAAGCCCTTTCTCAGTGTTCAGGGTGCTTGGCACTTATCAGTGACCAGACTGTCTCAGCGAATCCTCGAAAGGGGAAACTGCTCATCTCTAGGTTATTCTTTAGGAGGAGGATGGGGAGAGGTGGGAATGAGGGCAAGAGGAGTAAAGGGCAGAGGAGCTCTGACAGTAGCTGGCAGGAAGTTTTGATGTTCTACCCAAAATAACATTATACACTTTAGAAATGTCATCTCATCTACTCTTCAAAACAGTCTTACCCACTCATTCATTTATTCAGCACACACTTATGGAGTACCTATAATGTGCCAGACACTGTCTTTTTCATTTTACAGAAAGTCACATTCAGAAAAGACAAAGCCACGTTACTTTTAAGTGTTAGAAACGGGCTTTGAATCCATTTCTACCTGATTCAAAACCTGTAGAGAGTGAAAAAGGTAATTGGAGGACTTCACCCTGGTGTCTCCATCAACAAGGAGGACCTCGGCGACATGGGAAAAGAAGCAGACACTAAATTTAAAGTCAAGAAGTGGCCGAAGGGTCACTACTAAGGTTTGATAATGTGGGAGCCAGTGAGGACACCTCACTGCTAAACATTTTTTGCGTGTAATAGTTGAATGTAGGAGGCGTACAGGTCAACTCCAGGGAAATACAAACCTGCTTCGCTCCCTCTGAGAATTCTGTGATGTTGAACTCTTTGTCGAAATAGGCCCAGATAAGGAAGGCGTAAATTCGAGTTCGAATCCAGTTGATGGGGTTGGAGAAACCCAGAATGAACATCTTGGTTTTCTGGCGTTGCTGGGGCTGCTCCTCAGTGCTGTAGCTGCGCCGAGCGCCGACTGGGAAAACGGGGAGGGCTGCAGCCAGTCCAGGAGGGCTTAGCAGGGGACGCTGGGGTCCCAGAGCAGGCAGTGGAGAGGCCGCACAGACCCAAGTGACTGAAAGGAAAGGGGCTGTTCTCGAGCCGAGGTGGTGGCGGCGACAAAAGCAGCAAAGTCCAGCCAACGGCGCCCTCACTTCGGCTGCTCCGGAGGTCCAGGGTCTGGCGGCTCCGCCGGGCAGAGACCCACAAAAGAGCAAGCGAGGTGGAAGACGAACGGCCAGCGCCATTTTTGTGACCTTTCACCCCTGTGCTTGCATGTGCACAATCGAAAGAAAGTCGGTCGGAAACCGCCACCTACGCTGGGTTCGGGAAAGAAGCTGAAGAGTACAGCTGGCCTTTTGCTGCCACCTCTGGTGAGTCCGCCCCATCACCGCTCTCCAGCGACTCAATGCTCGGAGACCCTGAGCCCGGCGCTAGAAACCCTCCGCTCTCGCGAGTTCAGCGGCCTCCCGGCCCTTTTCTCTCCAAGTCGTGTTTCCGGGCGGATCGGATACAGGAGAACGTGTTAGAGAGTTTAGGGTTCCGAGACTTGGGAGAGGGCGAGCGTGAGCACCATGGCCGGGCAGCACCTCCAGGTACCCCGGCTGGAGGGTGTTTCGCAGGAGCACTTCATGCAGCACCTCTACCCTCAGGTGAGGCACTGGCGCTGCACCGAACAGCGGGAAGCCAGGGGATACCAGGCTCTACCCCTCGGGTAGCTCCGAACTTGTTTCTTGCCACCCAGAGTGGAGAGAAGGCGGCTGAAGATGGCTGGTTAGCTCGGCGGCCAAGGGAGAGGGTGCGTGGGGATGTCAATGGGCTCATCCATTAAATTTTCCGGAGAGAAGAGCTCCACGTTTCTGGGGAGACGGATGACCGCGAAGAGCTGAGTGCGAGAAACATTTTGCCTAAATAAGCACTGCTCATTGTGCAGAGCAGCCTTGCAGGAGTTTTATTACGAAGCCTTCTGTGTTACCTTGGCAATGAAGGGAGTTTTCTCTACTTCCATCACCCGTTCCCGCCTTCCTGTTGCATTTTGAGGCTCCCCTGTTGAAGCGAATAGCACCTGCGAGTTACTGGATTTAAAGGAGTAATTTTTCACTGAACTGAGCCAAAGGGAAGCTGTAATCACCCCAGGGAAACCAGCACTAGTTTTGGGCTCGGATTCGAACTAATCTAGGTTTTAGTTCAAACGTTGGGGTCTCTTATATGTGTAATTCGAACCTCATAAAACATATTAAGGGCAAAATGTATTTTTATTTGCAGTGCTTTGTGAGGGAGTCCAAGCTTTGAAAAACCGAGAGTAAAGAGTCTAGCAAATATTTAAAGAAAAGAAATCCCTAAAGTTGTATTTACTGTGCTTATGGTAGAAAATACACCCAGTAGTTTTACTTGATATTTACCTCTATGAGGGTGATCATAGAGATACAGTTCTGAGTATTATAAAAGTCAGGATAAAGTTTTTCTTTTCTTTTAGGAGTTTTCTTTTAGTTGAATCCCACAGAGGATTCAAACCCTCATTTATTTGGGGGACTGGTGCAGGATGGGCTGTTGTCCACCCCACCCCCATCTCAAGGTGTGTTAGTGTAAGATGCTTTCAGTGCAGTAATATGAAGGTCAAGTATATGTGGAAGTGCTATGTAAGATACATAGCAAAGGGTATTTTTTAATTTAATCTTCCCAGACAAGACATAATGTCACAAAGAAAGCACCACTAAGTTTCATAAAGTGAGAAATTACTAATAACACTCTGGTCACAATGTGATAACACTGAAAGTTAACAAAATTGCAAAGCGAGACCTTTCTGCTTGGAAACACTAAAGCTGTGAGGGGGCATAGTCTTACCCAGTTTCTAAACATTTTTAATAAGAGTGTGGTGCAGATGCATGAATACACAGACCAGAGGAATAGAATAGAAAGTCTGGTGATATATATATATTTTTTTCTCGATATATAAACACAAATACATATTCAGAAATAAATTTCCATTTATATGGAAATTTAGTATGTGATGAACTGGACACTTTAAAAATTGCTGGGGCAAGCCCTAGCTCAGTGGATTGAGCGCGGGCTGGGAACCAAAGTGTCCCAGGTTCGATTCCCAGCCAGGGTACATTCCTGGGTTGCAGGCCATAACCCCCAGCAACCCCACATTGATGTTTCTCTCTCTCTCTATCTCCCTCCCTTCCCTCTCTAAAAATAAATAAATAAAATCTTAAAAAATATATTAAAAAAAATTTTAAAAAATTGCTGGGGCAAAGGTGAACATTTTTTGTTTCATTTTTTAAAATTATATTTTATTGACTATGCTATTGCAGTTGACCCAATTTTTCCCCCTTTCCCCCCTCTATCTATCTGGCACCCCCCCACTCCCTCAGGCAGTCCGGCCAACATTGTTCATGTCCATGGTCCTGTGTATAAATTCTTTGGGTACTCCATTTCCTATACTGTACTTTACATTCCCCTGGCTGTTCTGTAACTACCCATTTGTACTTTTTCACCCATTCTCCCATACCCCACCTCATCAATCAACTATCAAAAAACACGGTCTGTATCCATGATTCTGTCTCTGTTCTTGTTTGCTTAGTTTGTTTTTGAGATTCAATTGTTGATAGATATGTATTTATTCCCATTTTATTGTTCATAGTTTTAATCTTCTTTTTCTTAAATAAGTCCCTGTAACATTTTATGTAATAGTGCCTTTAGTTATTTCTTGCCTGGGAAGCTATTTATCTGCCCTTCGATTCTGAATGCTAGCTTTGCTGGGTAGAGCAATCTTGGCTGTAGGTCCCTGCTTTTCATGACATTGAATATTTCTTAAGAATCCCGTCTAGTCTGCAAAGCTTCTTTTGAGAAACCAGCTGACAGTCTTAAGGGAACTCCCTTATAGGTAGCTAACTGCTTTTCTCTTGCAGCTTTTAAGATTCTCTCTTTATCTTTCAGCTTTAGCGCTTTAATTATGATGTGTCTTGGAGTGGGCCTCTTTGCATCCATCTTGTTTGGGATTGTCTGTGCTTCCTGGACTTGCATATCTTTTGCCAAAATAGGGAAGTTTTCTTTCATTATTTTTTTCAAATAGATTTCCAATTTCTTGCTCTTTGCTTTTCTCCTTTTGGCATCCCTATGATGCAAAGGTTGGAACATTTAAGTTGTCCCAGAGGCTGCTTACACTATGTTTTTTGGATTCTTTTTCTTCTTGTTGTTCTGATTGTTTGTTTTTTGCATCCTTAGGTTCCAAATCATTGATTTGATTCTTGGCTTCATCCACTCTAGTGTTGTTTCCCTGTAAGTTGTTCTTTATATTAATTAGTGTATCCTTCATTTCTGAATGGATCTTCTTTAAGTTGTTGAGATCCTCAGTAAGTTCCTTGAGCATCCTTATAACCAGTGTTTTGAACTCTGTATTTGATAGATTGCTTATCTCCATTTTGTTTAGCTCTTTTTTTGGACTTTTGATCTGCCCTTTCATTTGGGTCATTTTCTTTGTCTCTTTGTTTTGGCAGCCTCCCTGTGTTTGTTTCTATGTATTAGGTAGAGCTGCTGCTTTGACTCTGTGTCTCAGTAGTGTGGCCTAATGTAGTAGGTGTCCTGTAGGGTCCAGTGGCACAGCCTGGGTACACAGCTGGGTATTCAATGTTTGCCCTTTGTGTGGGCTCAGTACACTCTTCTCTTGTAGTTGAGTCTTGATGGCTGTTGGCAGGTCAATGGAAGGGATTTACCTAGGCCAGTTAATTGCAAGAACTGGCTGTGACCACTTAACCACCAACCTCCGCCATCTGTGGAGAATCAGCTGTGCAGGGGCAGGGTATTGGTGCTCCAACGTGGTCTGCAGCTGTCTACTGGGTGCACAGGCTCTGGGGTTTCCTGGGTGGTGCAGGCCAAGGCCATCTGCAACCTGTGTTCTGTCCAGGGCCACCCTGCCTGAGCTATAAAGCAATCTGAGATGGCTGCTGCTTGTGCTAGAGATTTTCAGGTGAAGCGAAGCTGTGAATCTAGGCTGGCTGCTGCTAGTACTGGACCTGGGCCACTTAGCTAGAGGTCTGGGAGCTAGGGGCTAGGTGAGGCCTGCTGTTGCTTGTTTGAGAGGATTTAGGATGTTGTAAAGCATGAGCCAAGACCAGCCATTCATATGAAAAAGTAACTGTTAATGGGCTTATAAACTGGGTGGGATGAAGTCTCAGGGTATTTTCAAACAGTAGGGCAAACAGTGTTTGCCAAGTTGATGGAGACTCAGATATGGCACCTGCCTGCCAGGTCGGTGGCTCTTTTGTGGGGAGGGCTCAGAAAAGGGAGGATGGTCTCTGACTGCCTTTCTGTCTGGGAGAAAGCTGACCCCCAGCTTCTGCCTTGATGCCACATGATTCAGTTCCTCCATTTATGCCACTGGTGCCTTTCAAGTTGCTACCTTGGTGCAGGAGCTCAGAGGGAGTGAGTCGGTAAGTCTCTGTATAGGTCCTTTAAGGGGAACTGCTTGGAATTCTAGAAGTTTTTTGCACTGACTCAATCCCTGCTGGGTTTTGCAGCTAGAAGTTTGGGGGACTTGTCTTCCCGGCACTGGAACCCAGGGCTCAGTGGCCTGGTGTGAGGCTGAGACTCTTTGCCCCCAAGATATATCTACGGAATTTTTACCCACCACATATGGATGTGCGACCAGCCCATTCTGCATCTCTGCCCCTCCTACGAGTCTGGATGGATGTGGTTTCTTTAATTCCCTAGTGGTCACACTTCATTCAGCTTGGTTTCTGATGTTTCTGAGTGATGGTAGTTCTCTATTTTAGTTGTAATTTTGATGTGGTTGTGAGAGGAGGCAAGCTGTTTACCTATGCCACCATCTTAAAGAGGCACTTTTAAATCAATGGTGCTGGGATAGCTGGATAGTCATTTAGAAAAATGCTAAAATTAGATTTATATTTGACATTGTACACAAGAGTAGTCTCCAAATGTATCAGACCTCTAAAAAAAGAAAAAACAAACAAACAAAACTAAACAAGTACTGGAAGGAAACATGGGTAAATTCCTCTATAACACTATAATATAGGTCTGTAGAAGGGCTTTCTAACTATCACTCAGAATTTGGGTGTAATAATAGAAAAGATTAAAATTTAAGTACATAAAATACAAATGGGGGGATTCACAGCATGTATTTTATAAAAGGGCAGTGAAAGCCCATGTATTAAAAACGTTCAAAAATTAAGTGGAGAAAGCCCAAAATCTGATTACAAGTGAGCAGTTAACAAAAATTAAAAAGCTAAAAATGTCATCTAAACATGTGAAAAGATGTTCATCTCTGCCACTTAAGAGAAATGAAAGCTATATTATGATACCATTTCCTACCTATCATATTGGCAAAAATTAAAAGGCTTTAATAGTGTATTCTTGGCGAGGCTCTAAAAAAACTGTCACACTGTGTGAAGTGGTACAAACCTTTGGAGAGGAATTTGACATATCTAACAAACTGTGAGTGTTTACTTTCCGATCTGCAGTTAACTCAGAAATTTAACCTGGGTGTACATCTTCTACAAATGAAAATATCTAAATAGTGTTAATTTGTAAATCATACTTGGAAATTATTGCAAATTACCTAAAAACCTATGCATAGGAGAGTGATTGATTACACTGTGCATTTATACTACAGTGTACTAAAGTGTAAAAAAGAATGAGGGAGATAATCTGAACTAAGCAATGATTTCCATGATACAGTTTTAAATTAAAAAAAAAAAAGCACAAGCTACAAAAGAAGGTACATGATATGACACTTTTTGTGTAAAAAACGGAGGGAAAATAAGGAAATATATATGTTTTTGATTACTTTGCAGAAATGAAATACAAGAACCATAAGCAAGAAATTAATGAGACTGGTTATAGGGGATGAGTGAGTACAAGGTGAAAGAATTTGGATGGGGTGATCTTTTTGTATAGTTTTGACTTTGGGGATCACATTAATGTTTTACATTCTAAAATAATAATAATATTAACAAGAGTGGAGAATGTTTAAAAGACAAAACTCTAGCCCTGGCTGGTGTGGCTCAGTGGATTGAGTGCTGGCCTATGAACCAAGAGGTCACTGGTTCGATTCCTACTCAGGGCATGTGCCTATGTTGTGGGCCAGGTCCCCAGTAGGGGGTGTAGGAGAAGCAACTACACACTGATATTTCTCTCCCTTTCTTTCTCCTTCCTTTCCCCTGTCCCTAAAAATAATTAAATAAAATCTTTAAAAGACAAAAGTCTAATGTGGAACATTAAAAAATAACAAGTGAATCTGAGTAATAGGGAGGATGAGAAGTAACCCAATTCAGTTTTGAATATAATACTTTGGTTATGTGTTCTCAGTCTAAAGACAAAAGAACTATAAACAAATAGTAGTTAGACTTATTTTTTATAGTGGTATGACAGCAACTGTGAAAGTACTTATTGCAGATTCTGGGATTGTGCAGTTGATTAAACATTGAGTATGATAGGAACCTGGTTTCCCACTATTAGAAGGGAGTTACAAATATATAAACAAATATTAGAATGAATCTTGTGATATAAGATAGTATTTGAATTATCATGGTTTATACATACACATCCATTAAGTGTGTGTGTTTGTATAGTATATATGGAGAGAGAGAGATACAGGTATATCATTTATGTTGTGTGTGTATATGTATATATATTTCCTAGCTCTCCCCACTGAGAAGTAGTGTCACCCCAATAGCAGTGAACACACCTAGCACCCACATTATGGTTCCTAAATAACATTCTCCACTAAAAGAAACAACAGCTTGAAGAAATGACTGTAGGGCTGAGACAGAGAAGGTATAAAAGGGTACTGGATTGTGCTATTTTGCCTTAAAATAAAGAAGTGCTCCGAGAAAAAGTCACAAGAGCCAGCTTGAAGGGGCCCCTACTGGCCAAATCTGGGATAGTTTGAGCATCAAAATTACATTGGTAGCGTATAACCCATTGAATAAAATAAATGGAGAAGTTGGAGGTCATTTTGATATTACACTGCCACCTAATACATTTAGATGGTGATGGAATATTTAAACATCACAGCTTTACCCCTAGAAGTGCTTGACTCATGCAGGAAGTACCAGTTGATGAAAATAATAGGTTTTCATAGCAAATAATAGGTCAGAATATCATGTGTGATCTGGTGTGTTGCACTGCGAAGGACACAACATTGCTTCTGTGGTACATTCCTTATGGAAATGCATAACCTGGATCTGATTATGAAGAAACATCACCTGGCTGGCGTAGCTCAGTGGATTGAGCGTGGGCTGCAAACCAAAGTATCGCAGGTTCGATTCCCAATCAGGGCACATGCCTGGGTTGCAGGCCACGGCCCACAGCAACTGCACATTGATGTTTCTCTCTCTCTCTCTTTCTCCCTCCCTTCCCTCTCTAAAAATAAATAAAATCTTTAAAAAAAAATCAGATGAGCCCAAACTGAAGGGCCTTCTACAAAATTACTGATCTGTACTCTTCAAAAATGTCAAGGTCACGGACGAAAAGGCTGAGGAACTGTTCCACTTTAAAAGAGACTTGGCAACTAAATGCAATGTGGCGTCTCAGAAATGGGAAAAAATAACTACAAGGGTATTATTAGGACAGTTAGCAAAATATATAGACTGTGGATTAGATAATCCTAGTATATAGTGTTAACTATAATTTTGATATAAGATATATAAGATAATGTTTTTGTTCACAGAAAACATACTCAAGTTTTTAGAGATAAAGGAGTATGGTATCAGCAACTTACCCTGAAATAGCTCAGAAAAAAATAAATTATTTTTAATAATATGTTTTCTATATACACATAGTGAGAATAAGAGCCAATGAATGGCAAAGGAAATGGGGCAGAATGTTAGGTAAGTAGTGAATAAGAGCAGAGGGTAATGGGAGTTCTTTGTAATTCTCTTGCAGCTTTTCTGTAAGTTTGAAATGGTATCAAAATAGAAAGTTAGAAACAATATTTGACTATGAAGTACAAATTTCAATCATTTAGTCATAAGTAACACGTATGAGAATGCTTTAAATAATATTCATCTTTTCTTATCTCTTAGCTGTTGATGGTGTCAGTGTTTTATTCTAAGCATTTTGCCTGCGTCCTCTTCCTATTTTAGTTACAGCGTGAGTTGTCAAAAGGTTTAAGTTTGAGTATCTTGGAATCAAGAATCATTTCTTTTTATTTTTGTCCCTCTATTGCCAGATATAACTCATGAAATATTGTTGATTTTCCCTAAATTCTTTCGTACTTTCTCCCCACGTACAGAGAAAACCTCTGGTATTGGAAGGAATGGATTTGGGGACATGCACAAGCAAATGGACAGTGGATTACCTGACTCAGGTCGGAGGGGGGAGAGAAGTGAAGATTCACGTTGCTGCCGTTGCCCAGATGGACTTCATTAGTAAGAACTTTGTGTATAGGTACTTTCTTCTGAGGTTTACTTTGGGGATACATGTAACTTGTTTTAAACCTTTAAAGTATGTTTGCATTATTATACAAAAGCCATATCATCTTTTGGCTAGTTTGATATAATCGTGGAATAGCTTACTGATTTTTGAAGAATGACTTTTAAAAGACAAGAATTCTGAGTTTACATAATTATACAAAGACATTTCCAAACACCATTTTTTACATAGGGTGTATACCTGATACCTTCTGGAACCATTGAAGAAACAGAATTGTAACTAGAGTTAGATTACATCTGAAGTTGGCTGTGCTGTATTCATTTAATGCTTCATTAATTGATCCTACCATATTAAAAATTACCTAGAGTAATAAATTCTAAAGCTTTCCTTCATAACCTATTTTTTCAAAATCCAGATTGTTTTTAGATAAGTATAAGCCTGTGTTTTCTTCTTCTGTCTTCTCCAGAAATGTAGGGCAAGTAGTTGCTTTATTTGGTATAATCTTTTATCAATTCAGATAACTTTAAAGAAATCATACTTAATTTTGTCTTTTGACAAAATAACCTTAAATACTTTTAATTTTCCTCATGGTTGTCATTTTTTTGTGTGTGTTTGTTTTAGGATCTCTTAAAAGTAAATGAGATGTAGTTAAAAGCTGCTGGATGTTTAAATTTGAAATGCTGTAATCTTACAGTTTTAATATATTTATTCCCATGAGTTTTCGTTAAAAATATTAAATCAAAAAACAAACGACTTTCTTATTCTGAGCATGTGTTGTTCCCAGCAAATTCAATCTACTAAAAACTGTGTAGTTCACAATAGCCTAATGTTTAAAGGGAGTTAGCTCTCACTGTTACTTCCAGAGTTTAGAGATGAGTTAAACAGAGCTTCTAATGTCCAGGGCCATTCCTTTCTCATTAGTTTTCCAAGCTCATAAAGCAGCTTGCCAAAGCATTTCTCAGTTTTTGATCCTTTGAATATTCATCATTATAGTTTTGGTTTTTAATAGGCCAGTGAATTGAATTTAATTGCCATAAAATTTTCCAGTTGTAAGAAGTTTTCGTTTTTCATTAAATAAAGTGGAAGAAAGTGCTGGAATGATCAGCGTTTTTCAGCCTGCAGTTAACGATGTTTATTTCCCACAGGGTCCAGTGCCATAGCAAGTGGTTATTGAAACTTCCTCTTGAATTGTCTTGATGTGTTGTCATGTGCTATAAACTTTATAAAACTTGTTTTTGAGGCACATATATTATGTAATAGTTCTTATGCTAGGTTCCTCCAAATCTTTCACTAGAGCTACTAAAGAGCTGCAAGATTATTTAGTGCAAGAAAAAAATAGATTTAGCTATTTTTGCCAGTTAATGGGGAGTAGGAAAGAAGGGAGGCATCTAGGCCATAGACTAGAAAGTAGGAAATCCTACACATTTATCAGTATTACCACTTCAGTTTAATACTAATTATACAGATGAGCAAGCGAAGGCTTAAAAACATTGAGTAACTTACCTAAGTTCATATTAGCTCAAATGGGACCAGGACTTACCCCCAGGTTTGCTGACTCCACAGAAGCCCATGACCCTAACCCCTCTTTCATACTACCCCCTGTCCCAGTCCATGTGCCAGTCCAGGTAAGTGGAACGTCAGTAGCAGGTGCTCTTTTTTGAAACACGCATAGGGTAGATAAGATCTCAAAGCCAAGGAACTTCCAGTGCATATACTTCAGCTTCCCCTCTCACAGCTTTGCTTCTGCAGAATCTCTGACAGGCACCACTACCTAAGGGAGAAAGGGCACCCCTGCTCTTCTTTTATGGACTGACCCCTCTGTCTGCCCTGTTCTTACAAAGGTCTTGAAACACTGCCAGGTTCTCCTTAGTAAAAAAGTTAAGCCCAGGCAACTACACCAATTTCAGAGGTGGGATTCCATGTTATTCCCCAACTCTTCAAAGAGGCTTTGGTGGGAATGAGGGTATATGGTGGAGTCGGAGATGGAAAACATTGAATTGGAGGATGCCAAGTAAGTTTGTTGATATAGTTAGCCAGAAACTATAGTAGGAGATTGGTCTGAATAGGTGGCAGACTCCTTTCGTCTCTGTGGCAGTGCTCACTCAACATTACTAGCAGTGTCCTTGAGTTCAGATTGACAGTCTTGCACACAGGACCCACTAGTCCATACTCTGGCGTCAGCTGTACTTGGCTTTGCAGAAAACAGCATTCTAGTGGATAGTGTCAGTAGGAGCCCTTATACCAATCCAGGAGCCATTTTTTGCCTCCCAACCATAACAGCTTAGTTGTCAGGGAACATGACTGTAAGTGCAAAAACACTCTAACTTAGATACCAGTAGCACAAAATAACCCATGAATTTATTTTCTAGGTTCCTCCAAGGGGTATACTCAGTCGCAAGAGTTACACTGCACACAGGGAGGCCAAATCCCCTGCTTCCTAACAAGTATTTATATTCTACCACCAGCTTTCTAGTCAGACGTAGTTCAGTCAAAGACCATTTTTACAATAAATAATACTATATCACAGTTGACATTCCACATTTATCTTAACTCAATATGTTTCTAGGAAAACATGGCTAGGAGAAAGTAAGCCTAAGGTCATACAGAGAAGAACAGGTTTTGCCCCAGTACAGATTTCAAGTGAAAAATAAGAGTAAAAAAATTCTAACTTTTTATCAGGTTTGGAGGCTGGGGTGCAGTGCTGGAGGAAGGGAGAGTGCTTTTGAGGACTTTATTGTCTTGATGTAACCCATAAGGGATCGTCTTTATGTAGGGGGCAGTGCTTTAGATTCAGGAAGATTGAAGGGATAGGACGGGACCTGGGGAGAAAGTAACCCTTGAGGCTCAAGAATGTGAGGTAAAGGAAACAAACTTTGCTTCTACGATGTTCAGCCCTGTTCACCTGGGTGGAAGGAGCCAGGCATGTGGACAAAAATATTGAAGAAGAAGATGACTCTGTCACTGCACTGAAATTCACCTTGAGATACTCCTCAGGAGGCTTATCACGACTGGTGCTGGCCACTGAGAGCAGTGGCACCGCCGGCCTCTGTGCTGTGGTGATGCCGAAAGGCAGGAGGATCAGTGGGTGGGGGGGGCCTGGGTCTCCGTCCACCCTGTGCCTCCCGTCTCTTCCAGAGGGGCACTGGCACTTGCCCCTCCTCACAGGACAGGTTTTGCCAGGACACCTGAAAAGAGAGCAGCAAGAGGTTGAAAGTGTGTATTTCCAGAGGTAACCAGACACCATAGAAACACTTTTCTAACAGTAACTTGGAATAGGGGGATATCGACATATGAGAAGGATTTATCTGAACATAGATTTAAAGAGCTTTAATTTTTTAAAGTGAAATTTCAGACAAGCTCTGTCAAATAGGCACACTGTTAAATGAATTTTGAAAATTTAGAGTTCCACATAACAGGTTATAATAAAAATTGATGGATATGGTAAAACAGAAGGCCATATCTAACTTCCAAACTCCTGTATATTAATATATAATGATTAGAGTATGAATTGGTTTATTATTATTAAGTCCAAGGATTCTTTTGTGTTTATTTCAGAACTTTACCTTTTGACAAGTTGGTTCAAAGGGCAGCTGAAGAAAAGCATAAAGAATTCTTTATTTCTGAGGTAATTGGTTTTAACATGTTTTTTAGAAAGCAGTACTTTCTTATAAGAGAATATTGTATATACAAGAGCTGTGTCCTTCTCTGAAAGCCACTCTTAGGGTTTGGCTGTGTATGCCATAGATATTAGTTCTGCTGTTTATTAGATCTCAAACCTCAACCAAATTATTTTTCTGTGCCTCAGTATACTCACTTATAAAATAGGAGTAACAGTACCCATTTTATAGAGTTTTTTGACAATTAACTAAATAAAATCTATAGAGAAATTATTAGCACAGTGTCTGACTAGAAACTACTCACTAAATGTTAGCTGTTAGTATTACTTCCTTTGAAAGTTTGTATTTATTACTTTGTGTTTATGAAACACAATGCTTTGGTTTGATATACCAAGTTCAAATGCTAATGGAGAACTACTACTATGTTTTACTATTGTTAGTTACTATTAATGTGATTTTTTGTTTTTGCTATAACATTTATTCAAAAATGTTTACTTATTTATATTATAATCCTCCTTTAAATAATTCAACTTAAGTATCACAGAACTCCTAAGCAAAGACTGCCTGTTAGAGGAGCCATGTGTTCCATAGCAAGTAGGCCTTTTTTTGAGTCATTAGTTGGGGCTACCCCAAGAAGATCATGACCTTGGCTCAAAGGCGAGGGTGGCCTTGAAGGAGTAAACAGGTGGCAGCTATGTTAATCACACTCCTCTGGGCTTAGCAGTGGGTTCTTTCTTAAAGAGGGGTCCGAGAAGTGCATCTCTGTATCTGCCACATGAGCTTAATTCTTAAATCCTGAAATATTATTAAGTCCTGGTAGAAGACTCTTAGAAATTTGAAGAACATAATTTGAAACCTTTTTAGCGAGCAGTAAATGTATAGAATTTACCTGATATGGCATATTCATGATCATAGATTTATGACATGCTGTTCAGGGAAGTGAGATGTATTCTGAAGTTCGTGCTGTCGTGGCCAGTGTGGGTGTCCGAGCAGCGGAACCCCTGCGTTGGCTTCACCTGTGCTGGACCCAGTATCTCTCAGTTCTCTTCTCACGGGAGAGGCCAGCAGCCATAATGTTTTACAGTTCAGACAGTTCCCTATTATAGCTACTTGGTGCAGGATAATTGATAATTTTTTGAAATATCAAATTTATTACTATAAAACATTTCTTATTCATATAGGAGCTTACACTGGAGGATTTGGCTTGAGAATTTATATAATCAGAATAGCCACAGCTTGATAAAATACAGTGTTCTAGATTTTAAAAAATCATTAAAGTATATTTTATTTATCCCCTATTGTACATTTGTATTATATACAGAAGTTTGCTGTTGGCACTCAATGATACCTTGAGATCACGTGTATTATACACATGGGGGTTCTTTTACGAGTCTAAATAATTTGAAGTATAAAGTCTAAATTGAGCATTGTGGTTTCAGATGTGGTATGTGTATATTGCTTTTAGAATTTATTTTACTTATATTTTGTGGATCCAGTCATTATTTCACACAGTATATAAAGACATTTCTTCATACGGCCACCAGAGAGCATTACTAGAAAGAGTAAGAAAACAACTTTTTCAAAAACAACTTAACTGGGTTAGGTTTTAAAACTCATTTCCTTTCATTTTTACTTTCTAATATTTTTAAGTGAATATTGATGTCATTTTTTCTTTGGGATGTTTAAGGATGAGAAGTACTATTTACGGTCACTTGGGGAAGACCCTAGAAAGGTAAGAATTATGAATGTGAAAACATAAGCCTAAATGGAAGTATACACTTTAACTGGCATTACAATTTTTGCACCTACTGCCTGACATATAACCTGTTTTACCCTTGTTCATTCTTTTCTCAATGAGTCATGTCCTTGAATAAGTATAATTATTAATAGTTGATAACTTAGTTTTTAAGTAGGACCATAGAATCTTAGTGTTTAAAGTCATCTACTGTAATCTCTCTACAGAATTAAATTCTTTTTACTTTATATTTTATGGATTGCAATTTAGCTAATAGAATCTTAAATAATTTTTAAAATTGTAATTAATTCATTATATAAGCTTTGATATGCATTTGGAATCTAATTAATATGGCTACAATGTTAAGGAGTGGTCCCTAAAATGATTAAGATATTATTTTTTCCATTTATGTCACCGTTTAGTTACCTTTTTTAATTCTCCTCCCTCAATAGAACCACAGGTTTTACATAGCTGATAACATTCAAGTTGTTGACTCCTAAACTTAAAATACTCAATATTAGGTAACAACTGTCTGAATCTTGCTTAAAGTAGGAAGAACTGCAAATGAAGCACATTGAACTTAACAGTACTGATGTTGAATCTGCATAAAAGCGGTGAACAGAATTTTTTTCCATTCCTCCTTTATGTCATAGGCTCTGATGGCAGCCTTAGATAAAATGAGCATTATGCCAGTGTTGTGTTTATTAAAATGCTTACTGTTTCTCTCAATGCAGGATGTTGCAGATATCAGAAAGCAGTTTCCTTTATTGGAAGGAGATATTAAGTTTCCAAAATTCTTCAAAGAGGAACAGTTCTTTTCCAGTGTTTTTCGAATTAGCTCCCCAGGATTACAACTTTGGACCCACTATGATGTAAGCTATATAAATGAGAAATCTAAAGCTGCTGTAGATCTTAGTGTTTATAGAGTTGACAGCCACTGTTTCAGCTCTCTGTAGGGTGCCCTGAAGGTCTTCAACATGTAATTTGTTGAAACAGGACATTTGAAAACAGGTGCACTGCAAGGTAGTGATGTGGGAGTGAGTTACTAGCTAATGCCAAAGCCTAGTTGTTCAAATTTCCATTTCTCTGTGGTTTTGTCCTTGATTCATCACTATACACACATATAGTTTTATGAAGTGCTTTTTTTTTTTGTACATGTGAAGTGGCAACCAGATGAGGGGCCAAGTGGTGAAAATGCAAGAGGTGATAAGGCTGTGCTATGAAGGTGTTAAAATGACACACACGACTAAAGGGAACTGTAATTCAGGAGAAGGCCGGCAGGAGCTTGTGGAGAGCCATTTCAAAGTATAAGAATTTGGGGAATCTGAAGGCCTTAGGATGTCAGATGTCTACTGTATTTGTTGACTAGCAAGATGTGTAGATTACTCATCTTGATCATTTATTCTATGGTGTTAATAATTTTATTTGCTTAAATATATGCATATATTTTAAAAACTTAGAAAAAGCTAGCATTGTGTATGGTTTGGGGTTGGGTAGAGAAATTTAAGAAGTTAAAGCAATACCTAATGGGTTTATAAAGGTTTTTTTTTTAAAGTTCTAAATCCAACTATATTTTTATAAGAATGTTTTTAATTCCAGCTTAGGACCTCTTGGGCAGATTTTAACATAGCAACACTATAATTAAGTGAAATAGACATAAAATCATAGCTTATTGGTTTTTAAAAGTTTTACATAAATGATATGTATGGTGAGAAAATGATGTGATAACTTGAATACATTTTTAACTGAATGCTATGACTATAGTTTTAAGTAGTATGTTTTTTATATTGACTTACAATGGAATATTATAAAGCTTTTCTTAAGTTAAAAATAAGTCAAAGGAATGCTAGTTATATAGTTATTATATAGTTAAGGTTTATGTAAGGAAAGGGTTATTGGTAAAATGAGAAATCTTTAGGTAGAGGTGATATGTAAATGATCACGAATATATTTTCTTTAGCATTTATTTTAATTCCTTAGTTGAGAATTAATGTAGCTCTGCCTTCCAACATTTTACACATTCTCCACCCATGAAGTGCACCTGTGCATGCGCAGGAGAGTCAAGATCACGCCGTCAGTAAATGTGCCAAGGAAATGTGCAAGGCTACAGTCCTACAGTCCTATAGGAAATAATTTAGAAATCAAGATGCCTGTAATCAAATTATGTTGGCCATGTATCAGAACTTGTGAAAAGAGCAGTGGTTGCCACACTGCATTGTATTTTCCCAACACCTAATTGTCTAAGTGCTTTTAACCTGTTGTTGAACATTGGCCCTGTAGCACTCTTTGACAGGTAAATAACACACAAATACACTAGCAAGGGGAGCCTCAAATAGGTGTAACACCCCTCCCATCATAATGGTGGGGCAAGGCAAACAGTTGGGACGTCACGTTTCCTGACGGCCTGCCAACCCTTTGCATTTTAAGGCAGTGCTACAGAAATATGTTTAATAAAGGAACATTTGTGTTTGGAATACAAATGTTTTCATTACTATAAGAGTTTTAGGTAGTCTGAGTCAAGTCTTTTTAAAGGATAGGATTTACAGTTAACTGTTTGGAGTACCATTGGTTCTGTTTATGTAAATTTTAGGTACCGTTCATTCTTACGCTCTTTTTGGTCTTTAGGTAATGGATAACTTCTTAATACAAGTGAAAGGAAAAAAGCGTGTTGTACTGTTCAGTCCTCGAGATGCCCAGTATTTGTATTTATCAGGTATTTTTTTTTAAGTTTTTGTTTTTAAATTCTGGCTTATTCGGTACTTGATTTTGAGAAATCTCTTCATTCTCATAGAAAAACATTTTATGGCTTCTTTCTAATTCAAACATATTGTGTTCTCCATTGTGTACATGTAATGACAGGCTGTAGGAAGAATGAGATTTACAGATTTCCTTAATTGCATTACGTGGATTTCAGTGGTCATGAAGGACAAGCCATTGAAAACATCACAGGTTTCAGGAGAGTAGTAGTTATCCTCACAGTGTGGGTACAGTAAATTAATTGTACGGAAAAGAACAAATTTTCAAATTTGTATTTGTAATCATGTTTTTAAAAATGCTAACTTTGCTCAATTTTTTATTATCCTCTTTTGGAACTTTTCAGGTACTAAATCAGAAGTGCTGAATATAGATAACCCAGACTTAGCGAAATATCCACTGTTTTCAAAGGCTAGAAGGTATGAGTGTTCCCTTAAAGCTGGAGATGTATTATTCATTCCTGGTAAGAATTCTGGACCTGTGACTTGCTATTTATATATATACAAAAGCGTATTTGTTACACGTATCCTGGTCTATACAAGATGATTTTTATACACAGCTATACACAGCTGTGTGTTTGTGTGTAGACAAATTCTTATAAAATGGAGTCTTGTTTTTCAAAGGCAACCTATACATATATTATTGAACTCTTAAGTTATTAAGTGACATAAAGCAAAATGCTTTATATCAGCGAAAAGATTATACCAGATTGTTTTTAATCATTTTGTTTTAAAATATTTATGTATTTTCAGAACTATGTCATTTTTTTCCAAGTGGTAAATATATTTCAAAGCCAAAACAGAAAGATTTTATAAAATATCAAAATGTTATAATCTTCAACACCTGTCTTTTCTATTATTTTTTTAGTCTGAATTAGTGTAAATTTCTTATACAATAAATAGGCATCTTCTTATAATAAACATCTGTAATTATTCTAAATACCTGAAAGTCATAAAAATCATAATTAAGATTAAATGGTTGCATTAACAAATTCTATATATATAGTTATTTTCCTATATGTATGTTAATATATTCAAAAACATTAATACCTCTTTTTGCTGATATAATTAAGTAAAATGTATTAATAAAAATATGTTGATCTCATTTGAGGACAGATTATACATTCCTTGAGGACAAGGAACTATGTTTGGTTAATCTTTGTGGGCCCCAAGGGGCCTGATGTAATCTCTTTCACATAATTGAGTGCCTAAAAAATTTGATACATTGTCATCTTCTTATATTCATTGAAAACAACCAGCACACTAATTTTTAAATCTATTGCCATTATTTAAATTATTTTTATGTTTAGAGCATGGTCAAGGACTATATAGTTTTCCATTATTCTGTCTACATTTTAAAAAAATAAAGCCAGAAATGCTCAATGTTTGTATATATTTTGAAATGAAATTAAAAGCTCCATCTTTGGATTTAAATTGAACAAAATGATTAGCATTTTTCCTGTTACATTGAATTAAAAAAAAAAGATTCTGAAAGAAATAGTGGTTAAGATTAAAACCATGTTTGAAAACTAGTTTTACAAATCAAAATATTTTAAGCTTTGGCTTTTCCTATGGTACTCTTTGAATTTGTTTCCAAAATTAAAACATTTTTGATGTGATAGTACTTCACCTTTATTATATTGTGATATTGCCTTAGTATTCTTGTAGCACCTATATTTTGAAAATGTTTCGGCTCAATTGAAAGCAAAGAGGTAAACTTTCTAGTGGAAGTAAAAAATTAGCCATATATATAATAGGATAATGATTACTCATCTCTTTCACCAAAATATAGGGCTGGGCAAAAGTAGGTTTACAATTATAATACAAATAAATAATACAATAATTAATAGATAAAAATACGGGAATTGTTTCGCATACTCACAACTATCAACCTACTTTTTCCCACCCTGTATTTTCTTTTGTTTAACGTACTTATTTTAAAGGAGCTGAAATAAAATTATAATTGCATTAGAAATATCAAACTGAGGAGGCTACAGTGAATGCAAATTTAAGCAAGTTAGAAAAGCAGATGGAGCTTGAACAGGAAATCTTTGAGAATGAAAGTATTCTACTGAGTCAGAAAAGGTCAAATATGCTCCTCAAATAATTAAAATGTTCTGTGTACAAAAAAATAAATACTAAAAAAAAGATTTTATTTATTTATTTTTAGAGAGAGGGGAAGGGAGGGAGAGAAACATCAATGTGTGAGAGATAGATCAATAGATCAGTTGCCTCTCACATGCCCCCAGTTGGGGACCTGACCCACAATCCAGGCGTGAGCCGACTGGGAATCGAACTGACGACCCATTGGTTTGCAGGCCAGCACTCAATCCAATGAACCATACCAGCCAGGGCAAAAAGTAAATACTGTTGATGTGGTTGGGTGACTCAGAAGTGTAAACAAAACACAGCCCCAAATCACAGAACTACAAAATAAATATAATTTTATTGTCTTTCAAGTTAAAAAGGAAAGATTGCTATTTACAAAAATTTGAAATGTTGTGCTATTGACACTTGAAATTGGTTGGTTGGCAATTCATAAAAGTTAAAATGATTCTGTTAAAAGCTGCTGAGTGTGCTAACGAAGGGATCTAGTTATAAGAATTATTTCTTACATTGGGTATACGCAATTTGTGATATTTCAGTGACATTTTGGTTTTTCTTTAGCTGTAAGTTTTATTTTTAACTTACTACATTTTTTCCCTCAGCTTTATGGTTCCATAACATAATTTCTGAAGAGTTTGGTGTGGGAGTGAATGTCTTTTGGAAGCACCTTCCATCTGAATACTATGATAAAACAGATACCTACGGAAACAAAGATCCTACTGCAGCATCAAGAGCTGCACAAATTTTGGACAGAGCCTTGAAAACACTGGCTGAATTACCAGAGGAATACAGGGACTTCTATGCACGGCGAATGGTCTTACACATTCAAGACAAAGCCTACAGCAAAAACTTTGAGTAAATAACGAAGTGAATGTAATCTCAAATATTAGGGGAAAAAAGATAATTCTTTGTTAAAAGAGGAAAATCAATTTCTTATTTACAGTTTAAGTACAAAGGGGTGTTCCCGTGGTATGTACTTAATACAGATCATTGTGGCTCAAAAGATGCTATACTGGGACCACTCTTCAGCTTTCAAATGCAAAAAAACTAAAAATTTAACTTAAAATGACAAGAGAAGGTATTGAATTGTAATACATGAAATCTACTAAGATATTGGGCTTCAGCGTTTCTCATCCAGTGATCAGTTGTGTTGTTAAGAACCTCTGGGTTTCCTGGCTGGCATAGCTCAGTGGATTGAGCATGGACTGCGAACCAAAGCATCGCAGGTTCAATTCCCAGTCAGGGCACATACCTGGGTTGCAGGCCACAGCCCCCAGCAACCACACATTGATGTTTCTCTTTCTCCCCAACCCCCCCTTCCCTCTCTAAAAATAAATAAATAAAATCTTTAAAAAAAAAAGAACCTCTGGGTTTTTTTCCTCCTGTTTTCAGCTGCAGCATTGGCAGCATCCTAAGGCGGGCTGCCTTCATAGAATGATTGCCACTAGCAGTTCAGGCCATATACACCTTCATTTACATGCTGTGGAGGAGTCAGGCTGGATTCCATGGGCCCTCTCAATATGAGAGATTTCCCAAAACTCGCTACCAAATCATTGGGTCTCATTGATGTGAAGTGGCTTAGACCTCTCCATCCCTGAGCCAGCCAGTAGCACATGGTATGAGCTAACCCTTAACCCAGCCTGGTCTATAATAGCTGGAAGTAGAATTTTCTTCCTCTGAGGCACATGTGGGCAGAATAGGTGATTGTTCACATCAGGATTTTGGTAAGGAGAAAAGGTGGGCAGCCAATAATGTCTACTACATTAATCTTTTGAGTTTCTAAAAATAGATGCCTAGGTTCAACCTTTATAGACTTGGGTAGGTATTTGTATTTGATAGATCTTATAGGTTTTGAACAGTTAGATTACCTGATGCTAATTTGGATTACTAGTTCTGTGATTCAGCCAAAACAAATGTTTAATCTGACCCTGGTTTTTCTTGGCATCCAGTGTAAGTCAAGCCTGTCCCCTCTTGCAGTTTTTAAATGTCAGAAAAATATTCAAATCAGTTTTAGTTTATACCGAAGGCTAAGCTTTCACCTAATCAAAGTTTTCCTCACTAAATGCCTTTCCACCTTTCTCATATTTTAAAAAGAAATTTTAATACATGAGATATCCCAACAGTGTTGTCATTGAAGACAATGAGCCATTGTATGTAGATCTGTGCCCTTCTTTGTTTGGACCTAGTAATTTGCACTGTCATTAAAGACAAAATAGATTTACTGAACACAAATGTGCCCATCTAAAGCAGTCCGAATATATATATATTTGGTGCATTTTAATTAGAGAAAATAATTTCCTCTATTGAAAATAATTCATGTAGTTATATCCTGTGTTTAATTTTTTGATATTTTATTAACTAAAGGTCAGTTTACATTAGGGTTCACTCTTTGTACGGAGAACAGACTGGTGGTTGCCAGAAGTGGAGGTGGGAGGAATGGGCTTGTAATACTGGTTCAGTGGTAACAGACTCCCTTAGCTTTTTGTCTGGGAAGTTCTTTATTTCTCCTTCAATTTTAAATGATAGCCTTGCTGAGTAAAGTAGTATAGTAGGTCCTTGCTTTTCATCCCTTTGAATATTTCATGCCAGTCCCTTCTGGCTCACATCCTGTGTTTATAGTTTGATTAATTTCAGGTATGAAAAGAAAATTACAATAGTAAAGGAAGAATATATAAAAATTGCTTTGAACTTCCTAGAAGTCTTTGAGAAGAGATATTTAAGTTCCCCAGGTCAACAAAAGTGAAGAGTCTGTCAGAAAAGGAACTGTTATATTAACTAGATCTAATTTCTAGATTTTTGATATGTGGTTACTTATGTTAAGCAAAGAGCTTTTAAAAGGATTCTTTTTTCCTATGGAAGGAATAGAAGATAAAACCCCTGTTAATTTGAACAGTATTTATAGTCAGCCTTTTAATAAACCCTCCTTCGTTTTGCTTTTTTTTTTTTTACCAGTAAGAGAATCAGTGCAAAGTATATAGCTACAAAGAAAACATGGAAGTAAAAAAGATTATAATTTGTTCAATGAGTAATCCAACTCAGTTTTATTTAAGAAGCAGAATGAATGACCTTAAGCAGGTTAATCTGTGAAACTTACTTTCCTCATCTTTAAGATTGAACTTATACTTTATAAGGTTGCTACAGAAATACAAGGAGATGGTTTAAGGGTAGACATATAATTGGTGCAAGCTTGCATTATATTCCTCTGCTGAGAAATTTGAGGTGAATTTTATCTAGAAAGCTTGAGATGAACACTTTGGGAAGTTTTAAATTTATCTCCCTGGTTATAATTTTTAATGTCAATGTTTATTTTAATCTTTTTTGCCTACCTGATTGAGACCAAATGAGATGTTTTAATGTACAGAATATCACATGGTATTTGTGAGCTCTAACTTCTCAGGAATTCCAAATCTTAGAATTTTACCGTTGAAAGGGATTTTAGAAATCACCTAATCAATCCAGATTGCTTAAATGACTGTCCAGACTCACACAGTTGGGTGGTAAAAACTGGAATGATAGTTGCAGTGACCATATCAGTAATTCTCCATTCTTTCTCCCTTAAGTGCAGCTCATCTCAGACACTTATGAATATATTACAGAGTTATTCTTTGGCTACAGTTTGGGGGCTTGACCTGACCCACAGAGGAATAGGTTTCCTC
Organism: Phyllostomus discolor; assembly: GCF_004126475.2. NCBI lineage: Eukaryota > Metazoa > Chordata > Mammalia > Chiroptera > Phyllostomidae > Phyllostomus > Phyllostomus discolor. Next base: position 29,650,665 of record NC_040906.2, read on the forward strand.
TGCCAGAAACTTTTCATTGTATTGCTTGCTACATAGACAAGGGATATAAACAAAGACGAATGATGATGCACAGGTAGACAAGAAGGTGTAATAGAAAAATGGAATACTATGCAGCCAAAGAATGAGGCAGATATGTGTGTGTACACACACATATACGTGTACTAGCAAGGATTTTTCCAAGGTAATTAAGAAACAGGACCAAAACTGGGTGTGGTATGCTACCATTTATGCTGTAAGTAAACATAGAGGGGTGAGCAAAAGTAGATTTACAGTTATTATACAATAAAATAAACTTTCATGCATTTACAACTACAAACCTTTTGCTCACCTCCATATATCTGTATATACGCAGAATTATCTCTGCAAAGATACTCAAGAAACCAGGAATAGTGACTGCTTCTGAGGTTAGACAAGTAGCTGGGAAGGTGAATCTGCAATTTTGTATTTGAATTGTGTATTTGTTTTTGCCCTTTATTATAAATAAATAGCTTTTAAACATATGTGTGTAGGTTGTAATTCCTACCTTTTCATGAACATTAACAGTATTTGTCTTGGTACATAATTACACTGGAATTCTATGTATTTATTCAGTAATCAACTTGTTACTTCCATGGATCAAAACAAGGGAAACAAAGTCAACCAGTCTTATTTTGTATCTTTCTGTTCTTTTGAATTGCAGCTAGCTATGTGAACATTTGGAAAGAACTTTAATAATAAGGCTTTTCTCTCACCTATCTAAAGTTGCCAACAGATATCTAAGCTGAAGTTTAGAAGTTGACGGAGGAAAAAAAAAAGGTGGGAAGCTGGAATGCGGGTCTGGGTGGAGTTGGAACTGCACTGCTGAGACTCCTTCTCCCAGTGCTGAAAGACAGATGTAGTCATGAGGAACTAATGTGGATTGGCAGTCAGCCACTTATCGCTGGTGTTACCTTAAAGTCTCATTTCAAACATACTGGCTATGAAGCGCTTGAATGCCTTAAATACACTTAAGTTGTATTCTAGTTTTAAAAGTTCTATTAGATACTAAAATGACCATCTTAAAGTTACTAGCTTCTCTGCCTCTGTAAAAAGCAATCTTAATTTACAGATGAGGTCTATCTACATGTGCATCTTCCAAAGCTTGATTTCCTTAAAGGCCCTTAAAGTAGAACACAATAGCTCTTTTTAAGAATATTTTCTCTCTTAAGCCTTACACATTCCTGTACTCACATGCTGGAACTGTTTTGTCGGTACTATGTCCTTAGTGCTTAGACTTTCCTTGTCCTTGGTGGGTGCGTAGATACTACATAAATGAAATGGGGGGCAAAAAAGTCACACTATATTCTGACTAAATCTCTTAAGGACAGCTAAAGGAAAACAGATATCTGAGATGATTAGCACAGAAAAAGGAAGAACTTATTTTTGAGAGATTTTTCTGTTCTCTAGGAAATCCAACTGAAAAAATGAAAATAATGCAAATTTTTGTGGAGCATTATAAGACAGAAGAGAATATTGTTATAAAAAAGGTTTAAAGTCACTCATTTGGAAAAAAACATGGGGTTAATAAAAGCACATACAAACCCAAGCTAGCAAGTGAAGAGAACATAGCTTCCTTCCTAAGGGTGATCTGAAGTTTTAACAAATAACATAAAGCACATCCAAACAGACTTCTGTGGATTAAATTTAATACAATCGTACATTCATGCTGTGGCAGTAACTTTCACATTATTTGTATGACTACTTTTCTCAGTTGACTCATGACACAAACACAAAGGCACAATTCAAAAGAATACACTAACATGTACAATAGTTTTAAATGTGAAGAAATAACAAATTTGAAGTATTAAAATATTTGAATATGGATAAACTTGAATATTTTTAATTCAAAAAATACTCTCCAATGCTGTCTCATTTACATGCTATGGCAGTTCCAGGTTTCCAGTGACTTATTTTCAGTATCTGTTCAACATGTATAACAAGCAAGCATTCACATGACTGGATAGCTAAAGAACCCAGATTTTTAAATATCTCAGGTATTTTTTCTTAATGAATCTGGCTGAAAGTCCTACTTTTTCCATTTTAGTTAATCATATAAAAATAAATGCCTTTCCTTCCCCCCTTGAGAGCATTCAGTAACTTAGCTATTTTACATCAGATACATATGAATTTAACAAAGGATTACAAAACACTGAAAGAAGCCAATTATGGTGCTTTAAGGTAATAAAATGCTGGAATCAGACTGACTCGTTGCAAATTTTTGGTGTCAAAAGAAACAGGTATTTAAATAAGGTGAAGAAATATAAAACTACTTTGTCCTAAAAAACAGTTAAGAGATACTGATTTATAGAACTAAAAGATGTTATTTTTAAGCATTTGCTAAGAATCCTTTACCTTAAGACCAAATATTTGGAATACATTTATAGACATTAAAATATAATTCTGGGGGAAAACAAGAAATTAACATTTTCTTTCTATATTTTATAAATTTAGGTCCTCTGGGTTATTAAGATACTAATTACAGTCGTTTTTCAGTCCGAAAGCAGCATGTTACTTCTTCCCTGCTTTATTTCATGTCCTGCAAAAGCTAATTATAAATAAACAATTAAAAAGTGACCACTCACCTTTTACTTTAATCACACAGCTATGTTTCAATGTTGGTTGACATTAACTAGATCTCGGTTTCTCGAAAAGTATTTATCTAGGTCAAGAAAAACAGGCAGAAGGAAACCTCACCCAAATTATGCAGCAGTGTTAAGCAAATTCAGTTTTTGAGCCAAAATTAAATCATGTCTTTAAACTTTCCCTTATAACTTTTCTTATAGCAATATAATTTTTGCGTTCTGGCCAAAGGGAGCTGCTTTCTTTGGCAGACAAAATCATGCTTCTGGAGAAACGCTGACTTAGATCTATAGAATCTGTCCCCCTTGTCAACAGAGCACTAACAAATAGAATATTATATATTTATTTTACCTAAACTGATCTCAAGAGACTGATATGAAAAATTTTTCAATCTGTAATATATTTTTACCCAATTTACATAATTATGTTCATTTTAAAACAATTTTCCCAAAAGAACTGGTTTTTGGCCAAGATTTAAGAAACTCCAAAATGTCTTAGCCAAAAGTTGTCAATTAAAAATTTAGCCACAGTGCTTAAGTGCAATGTTTTTAAAAACCAACTTTACACTACTGCATGTTCTTGGATATTTGGAAACAAATATATTTTGACTCCTGAGAAAAAACACTTGGTGGCACACTAAAGAATGATTCCACGAGTTTACAAAACATCAAGGCAGGGTACAGTTATTCCAAAACGATGGAAAATATCTGTGTGCCTTTGCTTTGTTTGAAGAGAAATGGCATTTCTACTCAAGAGTTTTGAGTGCCAAAATTGGTAATTACTGTTTAATTGGTAATACTGTGCCACCAAAATTAGTTTTAAACGTCACTCAGAAAATAAACTATTTCTAACAATAACAACTTTAATTACCTTTTATAAGGACTGTATTGTAACTTTCATTATTAAGGGTCTTGTGTCTCATAGGATTATCACAAACCACCTTTTAGATTCCAAATGCACTAACTCTAACCCAGTCCAAATTAAAAACGGTTCACATTCAGAAGCAAGAAGTACTATTGCACATTACATTTATATTTTAGGAATGTGTGTTCTCTCCCAACCAAAATGGATGCATTATCTGTGAATTACATATCATTATCTGAATTTATAAAACTCAAAGTGCTTCTTCTCTTCCACTGAACAAGAACATTAATATTTTTGTAGTCTCAAAATACTTCATGAACCCTGAAATGATTCTCTATGGAAGGAGCCTCCTTTGCAAAATGTATGTGACTAGACACCTGCATACCAAAGTCTCCAAGTATCTGAACAAATTTCTTGTGCTCCTTTCCAATCCAAGATCTCATTGGATCACGTACTTGGTAAGGTGTTACATGGGTGTGAACAATAATCCCTGTTTGCGCAAATTCTTTCAAGACTTCTGGATAAGTAATCCAAGTATTGCTTCCTCCAGAATGACCGCCATCCAGCCAGTACATTGTTCTTATGCTGTTGATAAAAGCATGTATGTTCTTGTCTTTCTTAGCTTCTTTCAATTCAAAAAGCAACTGATTCAAAACAACACAACCTTTACTGAATCCAATCAAAGTAAAAGAAGCACCATTTAGTGATGGTGGATAAAAACTCACGGCAGACTCCTCAAAGTTCTCACAGGGGCTCTCTTTTTCTCCCTGGCAACCATTAGTAGTATGAGAGGAACTAGATCTACAATTAGATGCTTTGGAGTCCTCATTCAAATCTTTCACATTCTTCTTTGATAGCAAACTGTTCTGACTCAAGCTAAAAGCATTAACTAATAACATATAAAGGTGCTTAAAAGCTCCAAAGTCAGTATTGTGTTCTGGAGCACCAAACATATTACTTTTCACAAAATTGTCATAGCAGCTGAATTTGTGCAAATGCATTCGGGAACACTTTATCACCCAAATATAACTATTGGGGAAGCGGTGAGCTAAAATGGTGGCAACATTTTCTAGACTCCAGTTTTCCCACTGATAATTCTCAGGATGATGAGTCATAATTTCATGATAATTCTGAAAGGTAAGAAAGATGAAACAAGAATTAAATACACATTTATATAAAATTATTTCCACAAAATAGTTTCCCATTTTTATTGTGGAGGAAGTTGAGCTGTTATGACCTATGGTTAATATGCCATAAGTGAAAACTATAAATCTGTCATTACTTTCTGGTTATAAAAGTTTGAACAAATCATTTTTTCAGTTTAAGCCTCAAATCCATCAAGACAAGATTCTAAGACATAATAGCTAGGTGGAAGAGGGTATAAGGGAGATAAATGGTAATGTTACAAATATTCAATAAAAAATAAAAGGACATAATAGCTAAGTAAAAGGAATTTAAATAAAACACTTCAGAAGGATCATAGATATTTTTAATAAATTTTATTTAGTAAGCATACAATCTATTATTTGTAACACATTAACTGAAAATAAAAATTTGGTTTATTAGAGTTTCTGACCAACACAGTATTTTAAAATATTTTCCAATTAAACCTGCAATCCTGAACCCCTTCCTATTTGGATTACTCTAGCAACCTGAATGCTATATGTTTGATTTCAGTTTTTGTTTTACAAATAAAGTGGCAATAAACATGACAGAAAAATCTTTTTATACATCTGTGAATATATCCTTAAATTTCTAGATGTGGAAAATCTAGGTCAAAGAATATTTATAACATAAGGTTGTTTATAGAGACTATAATAGTATCTTCCAGAGAGGCATGTTTAACTTTCCTTTTATCTCTGTTAAATTTCATAGGCACAGAATGATATTCTAGTTTGGATTTATTCAAAATCTGAATGAAGATGGAATTCTGTTCTTATATTTATTAGCCATCTGAGTGTCTACTTGTGCAGGTTCATATCTTTGCCCTTTTCAAATTGGATCTTATTTATTTGTAAGTATTCTATATGTATTAACAACTTTAGATTCTAGGACATGTATGTAAATTGTTTTCCTCTTAATTTTCATATGTAATTTTTTAAAAAGGGAAATTCATTCAAATTTATTCACTTATTCTATAAGATTTATTGGATACCTCCTGACTGGCTATGGATCAGAACAGACTAAACACTCCTGTCCACATGCAGCTCACACCCTAGGTGCACAGACACACAATGAACAACTCCATTAGTAAACAGAGCAACACTGTCCAACAGAAATACAATGAGAGCCACATATAAAATTTTCTAGTAACTACAATTAAAAAGTTAACAGGTGAAAATATATCCAAATATATCCATATATATTTGAGCCAAATATATCCAGAGTATTACTGTTTCAACATATGACCCATATAAAAAAGTACTAAGAGATTATGACATTTCTTTTTCTTACTAAGTCTTTGCAATCCAGTGTCTATATTGCACTTAAACAGCATATCTCAATTTGGGTGCTAAATTTCCATGGGAAATACTTAATCTGAACTTAGAGTTCATAAAACTTTCAGGTGAAAAACTAGATTCACATACCAAGTTGTTCAAATATACTTAACAATTTTTCAGGACCTGACTTACTAGCTTTTAGATTTAAAGTTAAATATAATTATAAATTTATTTCCTTGATCAGACTAACATTTCAAGTGGTCAACAGCCACAAGTGGCTAGTGGCTGGACAGCACAAAATATTAGAAGGTGGTTAAGTACAATGGAGTATTACAAACAAAGCAGGGAAAAGGGAGTACAAAGTTTTGGAGAGGGTGGGAGATTCTTACTTGAAAATCAGGGTGATTTCCAACAAGGCAGTAACTGAGAAAGACCTGAAGGCACTGAGGGAGTGAATCATGGTATTTCAGGCACAGGAAACTGCAACTGCAAAAGTGGAAGCATGTTTGGCACAACCAAGAGGCCAGAGGAGCACCAGCGGAGTGAACAAGAGCAAGGGTCAATGCCAAAAACCAGAAAGCTGCTGGGGAGGAGGGGCTTGTAAGACATTATGACAACTTTTGCTTTTGCTCTTACAGGGTTTGGAGTAGAGTGACGATATCTGTATTTTGAAAGGATTAGTATGTGTGAAGGGGCAACAGTTGCAGAGGCTACTGAAGTATAATCCCGATGAGAGAAGGTGGCTTGAACCACCTCTATGTAGTAAGAACTGAACTATAGGTAGTAGAACTGAAGGTAGTAATTAGTAGATTCTGAATATATTTTAAAGATAGAATCAGCAGCACTTGCTGATGGATTGGATATAGAATTTTTCTTTATTTTTAACATGTACTATAAATATCAGTTAAATGTACCTCCCTTTTGATTTAGTGATTGTGTTTCTAGGAATTTATCTAAATCATATACTTGTGTGTATGCATAAAAAATGTGATATATGTGTATCATATCAAAATACGATATACATTTCTGCTTCAAAAGAATGGGGCAGCTCTATTAATACTCATGGATTGTAAAATACTTGACTAAAAAGCCCATGTATGCTATGCCACCATTTGTGTTTTTTAAAACAAGTTTGCATCAGCACAGAATATCCCTGGAGGGACGTAAGAACTGGTAACAGGGACAGCCTTGGGGAAAGGGAATGGGAGACTAGAGGGAATGGGAGGAAAGGAGACTTAACTTTACAATGTACCACCCTAAGTGGACTATATTTGTAGCAAAATGAACATTTTTTTCTATTAAAAATTAAAACTAATAAAAGTCATACTTCAAAAATTCAGTCTATATACAAAGGCATAAGATAGAAAACTCTGTAAAATCACCAATTAAAATAATCATTAAAATTTTGGTGTCTAGCATTCATTTTCTTTAGTATACATACATATATACAAGTATGTATCTAACAAGAGTATTCTTTAATTCTCCCTCAGCAAGCTTATAAATACAGTTTTCACTTAAAAATATATTATAGGTATGATTCCAATCAGTAATTATAGATTTGTATCATAACTTTTAGATTTCCCATCAGAAAGATTTGTATCAATTTACATTCCTATTGGAAGTATAAAAGAATGTTCATTTTCCCACATCCTGGTCCACACTGGCTATTGACATTGATTTTTAAAAAATCTTTCCTACTATGATAAAATGTCTTACTTTTGATTTAATTTGCATGCCCGATTCCTAATCAGGTTGAGTATTTTTCTATGTTTATTGGCAATTTTCATTCTTTTCCTTTGTTAATTCTCCTTTTGTGTCCTTTGATCATTTTTTTAATAGGATGCTCCAAGTCCTTCATTAACGGTTTTCATCTCATTAATAGTTTGTCACATATGTTACAAGGCTATCATTTAATTTTTATGGATTATTCTATTGCCTTCTGCACATAAGATTTGTGATATAAGTATGATAAAAGTATCACAGGATCTTATATCTAAGGGCTCATCTAAATTCTTTCTACAGCTAAGGAAACTGAGCTCCTAGGACTATAGTTATTTGTATAGTTATTTATGATTTTATGATTCTCTGTTGAGTCTCTACCATATAGGAGGTGGTAAATCTAAAAACTTGTTTTATTTCCCCCATGATCAGAGTGGGGAAAGCTCATACTAAGGAACTGTGAGTATAAAATATAAAAATGGGATTCTTACTGTTATGTTAAGGCCCAGATCGGAGAACAATGGCTAAGTACTCCCCATTAAAAAAAAGACACCAGACATTCTCATAGGACTTGCTAATAAGTAGCCATAACTGGTTCTGCAACCCAGATAATGACTGTGTCAATCTACAGAAAAGGCTGAAGACTATGGAAAGAGAGGGTTTTCTTTGGAGAGTTTTCATCCCAGGTGGGAATGTAATGCACTTGTTCTCCCTGTAGGGGTAAATAACCCCTGTGCTTCTCCTCATCCCCAGTGAGGCAGGTGGCCAAGAGAATCTTGGAGAGTTTAAGGAGTGCTTACTCCATGGGCAGATGCTTGCTAAGCTGCAAAAACTTACAGGGCCCCTTCATACTACTACTGAAGTGAAGGTACAAAGAATTTTTAGGAAAACATGACACGTGTCTCCAAGAATTTGTAGACATTCATGATAACGATTTAAGCTAGGTGGACTCGTCTTACAGCAGAGTGAAGAGAACTAGATTGGATACAAGCTGTACTTTCATCAAAAAATGGGGCAAGGGTGCATAAAACAGATACCCTAAGTAAGCAAAACAGAAGGACCACAACAGGATCCAGTCTAAGAACAAGGCTGCCTGACACAGTCCTAGGGGTACACGACCAGGTGTGAAATAATAGAAAATATATACATGGTGGGACAAAAGCAGGTTTACAATTGTGAGTATGTGAAACACAGTTTATTCTTGTATTATTATTTATTATTATTATATTATTTTTCCACATGAATAACTGTAAACCTATTTTTGCCCTCCCCCCCCCCACATGCACAGAGGTCTCTGCCTCTGGTTCCTGGCACAGAGCTCTTAAAACCCCTGGGATTTCCTGGGTGATAGGAATGTCTTTTGTTCTAACGAGGTAACTCTTGGTGGGCTGCTGGATATGAGCTGGTGATCAGAAGTTTGGAACTTTCAGCCCCACTACCCATTCTCCAGCGAGGGACTAGAAATGAAGCCACCATAAAAATCCCCAAAATAAAGATTTGGGTAGCTTCTGGGCGGGTGAACATGTGGAAGTGTTGGAATGTGATGCTCTGAGAGAGACCAAGGAAGCTCTGCACCCCTTCCCATATACCTTACCCTATGCAGCTCTTCCCATATACAGATCGGTGACTGCCTGGGCTGAGGAAAAAGAGACTGATGGAAATGAGACACAAGACACTTTTTTAGGATGGAGATGTTGTATAACATGGTTGTGGTATTGATTACATAATGATAATATTTGTCAAAATTCATCAAATTGTAAGTTTACTTTAAAAAAAAAAGAGATGTGTAAATCTATATCCTGAGGCTTTAAAAAGCAAGAAAATTAGAAAGTGTCTACCTAAAAGAATCCTGATCTGCCTCCAAAATTATTACTGATGGACAAGAAAAACATCAAGAGATACCTTAAGAAATATGAATTACTATGGCCTCAGCCTTCCTATAACTCAAATGATAAAAGAACAAGTATAAAATAAAGAGGACACACTGTACAATAAAAAATGATTTCAAAAGGAACATCAAGAAAGTAATGTAATTAGGATTTAAAATTACATGGACAACCAGATCCAATTAACACTAAACAATGAATCTATGTAAGATGAGGCAAAGCTTCTGATGATACCCTGCAAAGTTGCACTTGGCCTTATTCCGTTCATTACGTATGCAAGTTATGAATAAAGATATAAAAAGAATGCTTACTTAATGTATATGTGATACAATCCAAAATAATAGTTCTAAAAGGATCAATACACTAGAAAGATGGCCTGTATGTAACAGGGTAAATTTCATATGGATAAACATTAAGCTCAAAAGAATCAAGTACAGAGATATGGATAAGGAAACTTGTGCCTAAAAGCATTTCATATAATAGCCAAGACTTACTAAACACTTCATGTTCAAAGCAGCATTCATTCATTCATTCATTCATTCAACAAGGTATCTACTGAACTCCTACCACACGGCAATCACTAAGCATCACAGACAAACTTCACTGTGGTGATGTTTACATCAGTGAAGAAAACAGACATGAAGCTTACATGGTAGTAGTAGAAGATAGACAAAAAACAAAATAAATAACTAATGTGTTTGATTATTAAACAGGATGATCAGAAAATGCTTCAGTGTGAAGGCAACTTTTGAGCAAAGACTTGAAACAGGTGAGGCAATGAATCCTGCGTGTATCTGCATAAAGACTGTTCCTGCAGGCAGTATCTTCAAAGCTTTTGAGGTGGAGTGTGCCTGAGGTGAAGGTGGAGAAGACTGGTGTGGCTGGAGCAGAGTAAAAAGAAAAAGGAGATAATCAGAAAATCAGCAAGGTGGAAAAGGTGAAGACAGTGAAAGGCCCTGTAGGCCATCCAGAGGCTTTCACTCTTGAGTGGTATGGGAAGCTCTTGAAGCTTTCAGCAGAGAGGTGTGGCATGATTTGACTTACATTTTAAAATGATGATTGTGATCACTTTTAGATACATTAAGAAGGTAAAGCCACTTTGTTGGTGGATTAAGAGATGAGGTGAAAGAGACTAAAGGATAACTTCAAGATATCTAACCTGAGCAACTAAAAAGGAAGTTTCCATTAACTGAGATGACTGCAGGAAAAACAGGTTTAGAGGCAAAGATCCAGAATTGTAGGTTTGAGATATCTATTAAAAATCCAAAATAAAATATTGCACACAGAAGTGGTCAGTCTAAAGTTTGTAGTGTATGTGCATGCTAGATGCACAAGTGTTGAAGGTCGGCAGAGTACAGGTTGTATGTAAGGCCACGGGACAGGACTGAAAGAGATCACCAAGGGAGGGACAGCAGACAGAGAAAAAGCCTAAGAACTGATAACAAGGATGCTGCCACAGTTAAAAAAGGTCATCAGAAAGATGGGAAGGAACTATAATTCACTGGGTATTCACATATTTAACCCTCACTGATATCTTATAAATTATTATTGCTATTTTATAGTTGAGGTAGCTGCAATTGATCAGAGACGTAATAGCTAAAAAGTGCTGACACAAGGTTCAAACCTGGGCAATTTGGCCTAAAAGCCTTTTGATGCCTTATCCTCTATTTCTTTTCTAAAAGACCTGGATTTTTAGAGCACTTCATACTATGCATAAATCAACTGTATATCACTGTCCAAAAAGCTAATGGAATTTCAGGCTACATAAAGAAACGGATGATGTCAAAAAAAAGGAGGTATTACTCTAAGTGTAATTAGCACTTTTTAGATCTCACCTGAAGACTTGTACTGTACTTTGGCTGGCACACTTAAAAAAAAAACAACATGTAGTAGGTGCTCAATAAAAGTTAGTTATCACACTATCACCATCATTATTAAAGATGCACACAACAGTTGGTCCAAACTGGAAGTCTGTCAGCAATGTTATGCTATTTTCCCAAACTGAGCAATAGAGCAGTGATTAAATCAAGCTTCTCTTAAATCTTACTTTTTTTTTCCCATAGTGTTTATTCAGTCAACTAGATCAGTCAATTATTATATAGAGAAAAAACTACAGATATCTTAATCCTCATTTGACTCGAGGCACAAAGTTTGTAAGTGTATCATTTTAAAGCATCAATTTCAAAAACGATAAATTCATATTGTTTAATGGCCATATTCTAGTTCTACCTGTCTACAGCAACACTATCCAATAGAACTTTCTGTGATGTTGGAAGCATTCGTCTGTATTTGCCTTATCCATTACAACACACGCAAACCCTAGCTGCTGCTGAGCACCTGCAATGCAGCTAATGAAACTGAGAAACTAGATTTTTAATTATACTTAATTAACTTAAATTCCTACATATAACTAATGGTTGCAGTATTAGACAAAACGGTTCCAGATTAAGATCTCGACTGACACCCAACTTTCCAGGACAACACAGCTACGGTTACTTGCCTGCAGCTATAAAGACAATATAATAAAGATAACAATAACGATAAAATCACACAAAAAAACATAAGTACAGAATTTAGGTGAGCATCAAAATACTGACATGCTTAGCAAGTACTGTCCCTTTTCTCCACCCACCCTCCCTTACTTAAGGGTTACCGAGTGTCATTCCTTGGTCGTGTTGGTTTTTGTTTGTTTGCTTTTAAATTACTGCCAGTGCAACACCACGCCCTAAGTTAATTTAAAAGCCAGCTGTGGCTCCTGCCCAACACACACACACACACACACACACACACACACTCCTCTGAGAAACCAAGTCATAGAATGAGCATATATTCGGTATTATGTGTCTTATTCCTTCTGTTTCAAATTCGACTCTCTTGAAGCCTAGACTCTTCGAGGTCTTAACTCTCCAAGGACACCTTCACTCTGGGGCTACAAAAAAGGGGGATCACGGGTGTGGAAGAGGTGGTTTTGGATTTCGTGGGATTACGGAGGAGCCACCACGTGTGGTAGTGTTCAGGTGACGCAAAGTACCCGGTACCAGCTAAGAGGACAGAACCTGGGAAATTCGCACACATGCACAAGAGGAAGGAACAGGTGCCCAGGCAGGCCCCAGGTTACCTGCACATCTCCAGGGAAATAGAGAACGTGATGCTGGGGCGGCGGTGGCAGCTCCACCTCCGCCCGGTCTCCAGAGAGATCCCGCCGTTCAGGTCCCTCCACCGCCGCCGCCACCAGCAGGAGCAGCTCGTTGCTGCGCTGCGGATCGGCTCCCGGCACCGTGGACAGCTGCAGGCACCGGTGCCGACGCCCCTCGGCGGAGGGGGAGCATCTCGCAGAGCTGCTGCCTTCCAAGTTCATGGTTCCGGCCTGAGAGCGCGAGGCTGCGATTCCTAGATGCGGCAGCAAAAGCAGCAGCGGCGGCGACCGCAGGAGCCCGAACCCCCACATGAGTCGCCGCCGCGAGAACGGTTGGCGGAGAGGGGAAGGTCCTTAGGGAGGGATTTCACAGGCCGCTCAACGGTCAGCGGGAGCGCCCCCGGCGGGAGTCAGCGCGGGGGCGACGACAGCGTCACAGGGAGACGTCTGCGCGCAGCGTGCGTAAGGAAGGAGGGGTGTGCACGAAGTCGGACTCGAGTTTCCGGAGGGGGCGACGGTGGGGACGTGCCCTGAGGAAGGGGATTTGTGATTGGTGAGTTCTGCCCTAGCGGGAAGTTCCAACCAAAGTCTGGGAAAGAGGCGGAGGACTGCAAAGAAAGAATGAACCGGGCACCCTGCTAGAAGGCGGGCATTTGTGGCGCATGCGCAGCAGCAGGCGCGGCCTGAGGGTCCATGTCCGGTAATCGAGAACAGGGATTTGAGTATACCATGTGCCAGTTTTGGTAGGCTTACCTTTCAATGATGGTTTTCTAGTCTTTTGAGCCTTAAAATGGACGTAGACATAAAATTATAAGTGGCATAATTCTGCCCTGTACAGAAATCTGTGGGAAGCCTTCTACATGTCCTGGGTAAAGGGAATGTCCCTCTTATATCCTGGAGTTTTCTTTGTAGGTATATGAAGATGCCTAGGTTCACAAGAATTTGTGGTTTGATAGGAATTCTAATGCATCTCCGATTTGTAAGGGTGGTTGGTGACGCGGGTTGTGAAAGAATTCACAAAGAAGAAAGTAGAAAGTTAGTTTTGTTTTGTTTTTTTTTTTTTTTTTTTACTTTTACTTTCCCAAGGGCGAGAAAGCACTAGGTTGAGAGAAATGCGCCAGCTTGAGGGGTGGGAACTCTGAGCTTTTATTAGGTGATTGGCGTAGTTGTAGAGCAGGATGTTTCAGTTCGTCTTGTATAGGCTGCAGCTTGTCTCCCCGGGAGCAGGGTTCTGGGAGCAGGGTTCTGTCCCTGTGGTCAGTTTTGTAAGTTCCTAGAGCCTCTGCACCTTCAGGGCGTTTCCAGTAATCTTCAACTCCTAAGGATAAAGGCTCATAAAACAGTTAGGGTCAGTCATGCATTATGGTGTCCAGCCAGTTCTGGGAAAGAGGGCCTAAAAAAGTGGATTTTGTCCTATTATGATTGGTAGTGGGGAGCAGAGCAAATAGATTGATTGGGACAGGAAGAATGGGGGCAAGACATTACTTATTATATATTTGCTGTTATTTGCTATTTTAGGGTTTTCGAAAAACAGTTTGAACAATGGGCACATCATAGATGGCCAACAACTATCTGTGGCCAGTTGGGTAGGAATAAGATTTGGCCAAGTGTATGCTAAAGACAGGGAAGGGAGTAGGGGGAGACCCAATGCTCTAAACTCAAGGGCTCGTGAGGCAAGGAATGGTAAAGAACCTTGTGGGGGATAATATTAGTGAGAATTATAAAAATTACAGCCAATATTTATTGAGGCCTTACTATAGGCCAGGAATCAAACTAAGCACCTCATATATTAACTGTCCTGAGTCTATATATATGTGTGTGTTTAAGCACACATACTGTGTTCTCAGTTCCACATACCAAGTATTGATAGCTTTAAGAACACAAATGAGCAAATGATACTTACTTTGTGGCATAGAGGTATAACATGCCGTCTAATCTGGTCTAAATTATTGGATTCTAGCTGACACCATAATGTAATCAATCAAAAATTATTTCATTGATATTACTAAGTAAATCTGCTTTCTAAACTAACTGGTTACAACGAAGCAGAAGCTAGTTATATAATAATTAATATGTAACCATATTCAGGCAACTAGCCTTCACTCTATTTTGCAAATAACATACATATTGTTACTTTCTTTCATTAGGTAGATGATTACTAAACATTTAATCCGAAAGCCCAATTTGTACATGCACTTCAAATGCAGTTTTTTATTTTTGTGGTCTTTTTTTAGTATTAAAGATAAATACTACAAAGGTCTCAATATCTCTAATAATACTGAGGTCCTTGAGAAATACAAATTAAGATTTAAAGGGCAGAGTAAAGAAGCAGACTGAAGTAAGCACAAGTTTTTTTCCCCACAGGCAAGGATTTACACAACCCTACAAGAGCCACTTCCAGAAAAATTAACAGTTCTAATTCATCAGTTGATTTATGCTCGGTCATAGAAATTGTCATTTCTTCTTATAGGCCCTGTTGGTACTATTGTAATATCAGTTTTTCTTTTTCCATCTCCTCTTCCTTTTTCCAAGAAGACCAGTTTTGTAAATCAGTACTTTTCTAATATCAATAGGCACAGCACAGACAGCCCAGCATTTTCCCTCTTTATTCTCTCTTGCAGCGGGACTTTCCCCACAAAAAGTCTCCTATATACAAAGTTACTGCAACCAGTTGTTTGAGTTCACTCTTCCTTTCTAACAGACAAAGATTTCCCCTGGGATTTTATTAAGCTTATAGGACCCAAAAGCTACTGCTCAACCCTGGACTCTATAATTCTCATGGGATCCTGTGGGGCTCTCAGAACTCTTGTTATACTACTCAGTATAATAAGTAGAAAAAGTTGCAAAATTAGAAAGATTCTAAGAAAGGCAAATTTACATTGGAAAGGGCAACATAAAGATCACAGATTCCGATATCTATAGAGGATAGGACTATATAATAAAAAAGTAAAATGGGCCATAATCAATAAGGAGTAATAAAAACTGTAAAAAACCAGAGGAGCATGTCATATTTGAAGTAGGCAGTCATATTTACTAGAAGCCAATTATAAAATGAATGCAACATTTTGTCAAACTTTGAAATCCTTCAAGGGAAATAAGATACATAGATATTTATGTGTCATTCCTCAAATGTTGACAACTAATTAATAATGCTTTTAAAATATTTTATCAAATTAAATGCATGCATAGGCCAAATTTGGCATATGGACCACAAATGGGCAATTTCTCTACTAAAAAGTAAAATGAATAGATACAGGAGAAAAAAAATAGGGAGAAAGACAGAAGACCTTAAATGTGGGTTTCTATTGAGGATTGAACAGGAAAGGAATGAGGGGAGAAGATTTTGAGAAGCTTTTTTTGTGGGATTTGGATTGGATACCATTTAATATCCTTGAGAGAGTATAATAAATATTTTAATTTTTTCAATTTTTCTTGATATTGGACAGGTGGGTTTTTTTTCTGTTTTATTAAGCTTTTGAGAAGAGCAGGCTTCATATGAAGTTCACAACTATAGCATATAATTTTTTCCCCAACATACCTGATGAGAGTAAAGGCATTTGAAGATTTGAAAGCTTATTTTATAACTACTTTCACTAGCTAAGTGGCACCTTTTAACTTCTCTTGTAGCATATGATTTATACATATGCTTCAGCAAAATCCATGACTCAGCAAAATACAAATCACTATAATCCAAGACCTTATGGATTATCTTTAATACTTAAATCAACCATCAAATGCAATGATGTTGGTGCATGTAGTTCTATACATTGTACTTGACTCACTATTAAAAGGGTAGGAAAAATTGATTAAAATATTAATAAATGTTTAATCAAATACTGGGAAGCCAAATCCAGCAACACACAAAAAGAATTATACACCAAGACAAGTGGAATTTATTCCAGGAATGCAAGGTTGGTTTCACATCTTAAGATCAAGTAACGTTATATAGCCTATCAATGGAATAAAAAGCAAAAATGACATGGTAATCTTAGTAGACATAGAAAAGTCATTTGACAAAATCTAACACCCTTTCATGATAAAGAAAAATAAAATCAGCAAACTGGGTACAGAAGAGACTTTCTCAAACTAATAAAAGGCATTTATAAAAAAAGCACAGCTAACATTGTACTTAATGGTGAGACTGAATGTCTGCCCCTTAAGAACAGAAAAAAGTTAAGATTTCTTAACTTCTTTCTTGCTGTTTCCAACCACCATTGTACTGAAGGGTCTAGCCAGGGTGATTAGGCAAGAAAAAGAAATAAAAGACATCCAGATTGGAAAGGAAAAAGATTAACCATGCAGATGACATGATATTGTATATAGAAAATCATAAGGAGTCTACAAAATACTGTTAGAAATAATAAATGAGTTCAGCAAGGTTGCAGATCAATATACAACAATTGTAATTATACACACTAGCAATGAACAATCTAAAAGTGAGATTAAAGCAATTCTGTTTACAATAGCTTTAAAATTAATCAAATACATATGGAATTTAATGAGAGAAGTGAAGAACTTCTATACTGAAAGCTACAAAACATTTTTGAATGAAATTTAACACATTCCTAAATAAATGGAAAGACATCCAATGTTTGTGGAATCAGAAGACTTAATACTGTTAAGATGGCAATTCTCTCCAAATTGATTTATAAATTTTATGCAATCCTGATCACAATTCCAGCTGCATTTTTTTTTTTTTTTGCATAAAAGTATAAATATACAAGCTGACCCTAAAATGTGTATGGAAATGCAAGGGACTCAGAGTAGCCAAAACAATCTTGAAAAAAGATGATCAAAATCAGAGAACTCACAATTCCCCTGTTGGGAACCGCCCTGCCTGGTATCAGAAGCTGTAACCCCCACCTAGGCTAAGGCTAAGGGGACGCCCTTGGAACCATAAGCCTGCAAGGAGACAAGCTTATCTCCCTGACAGGAGTGCTGCTTCTGCTGCTTTATACCTCACCCTGCCTGGACCCCAATGCTTGGTCAGTTAGCCAATGATGTGTAAGATTCCCCAAGAGGGGAATGATCTAAGACAGGTATGATCACGTGGGAGGCCCCCAAAAGAAGGACTTTGGGGGCTATGGCAAAAGGGGGTGATGGACTCTTGCCCTTTGGCTTTGGCAAAGCCCGAGTCCTCCTGCTCTGCAAGAAAATCTCTTAATCTCTTGGCTGCCTTAGTTCCCTTGCTCCACCTAAGCCTGAAACAATGACAGGGTGGTGCCGCCCTGTGGTGGAAAGGGCGGATTCCCCAGGTGATCAGGCCTAAGAAAGAACATGTAAATTCCTGTGAAACCTTCTTTGTTTAGAATGCTCTCAGTTGAATGAGAAGGGTCCAAGGAGGAAGTTAGTTTGTTCCTTAAAGTCTTACAGCTCTTTGACCCTGACTCAAAATAGATCCTCAGAGTTCCTTGTCACCTAGCGTTTGATCCTTACTTCCTCGCAATGAGTAATGTGCTTTACCTGAATTCTTACGCAAAATGAACCCAATAAAAGCCAGTCTGGATGGTAAATCAGTGTGTTCCCCACTAGAGGGGGTGGCTGTTCTGTCCCTACTTCTCCACAGAAACCGGTCTGTCTCTGTGCATGTTTTTTCTTGGGTTTCGACGAGCCATCCGCAGCGTTCCATGATCCCTGCTGGCCGGTGACCCATGCATCATTCCCCCATTTGAAAACTCACTACAAAGCTACGGTAATTGAGACAGTATTATATTGGCATAAGAGTGGATGTATAGACCATTGAAAAATAATTGAAGTTAATAAATAAATCTTAAATTTGTGATCATTTCATTTTCAACCAAGATGCCAAGATAATTTAATGGAAAAAGAAGTCTTTCAACCAGTAGTTCTGGGGCAATTGGGTTGCCACATACAAAGGAATAAAGTTGGACCCCTTCCTTACACCATACATAAAAACTAACTTAAAATGGACCATAGACCTAAATGTATGAGCTAAAACTATACAACTTTTAAAACAAAAAAATAGGAATAAATCTTCATGGCCTGCATTAGTGAAAGCTTTCTTATATATGCATCAAAAACATGAGTCAAAAGAAAAAAATAGACAAACTGGGCTTTATTTAAATGAAACCATATAGTGGGTTGAAGAACATAAATGGAAAGTAAAAAAACAACCCACAGAATGGGAGAAAATACTTGGAAATCATGTATCTGACATGGGACTTGCCTCCAAAATATATGCATATTACCATTCAATAGTAAAAGGACAAATAACCCAATTTTTTAAATGGGCGAAGGATCTGAATAGATATTTGACAGAAGATATACAAGTGAACCACAAGGACATGAAAGATATTCAACATCATTAGCCACTAGGGAAATGCAGTTCAAAACCACAAGCAATACCCCTTCACACCTACTCAGATGGCTGTAATACAAAAATACAGAATATAACTAGCATTGGTGATGACGTGGACAAATTGGAACCCTCATGCATTGCCAGTAGAAATGACGCAGCTGCCTCAGTTTTAACAATTTTTCAAAATGTTAGACATAGATTTTTCATATGTCCTAGATATTCCACTCCTACGTATATATCCATACAGCAACTTGCTTACAAATGTTCACATTAGCACTATTCACAATAGTCCAAAAGTGGAAACACTGAAATGTCCATTAACTCATGAATGAATAAATAAAATGTGGTATGCTTATACCATGAAATATTATTCAGTAATAAAAGAATGAACTACTAATATATACTACAACAGGGATTAATATTGAAAACATTATGGTAAGCAGAAAATGCTAGTCACAAAAGGTCTAATATTGTAAGAGTCCATTCATATAAATGGTTTCTGAAAGAAACAAAAAGTAGATTAATGGGCTCAGGAGGAAGGGAACTAATTAAAAACTAGGCACTAAATTCAGCCCACTCTCAAGGAGAGACTTAGGCTCCACTTCTTGAAGGGAGGAGTGTCAAAACTTGCAGACAGCCCTGACGGTGGGGGCTCAGCGGGTTGGGCATCGTCCGGAAAGCTGAAAGACCACGGTATGATTCTCAGTCAGGGCACACGACCCTGTGGCAGGCCAGGTCGCTGGGTGCAGGCCTTCGAGAGACAACCAACTGATGTTTCTCTCCTTCTCTATTTCCCTCCCTTTCCCTTTCTCTAATAAATAAATCAAATCTTTTAAAAAATAACTCTTGTGGACATATTTTAAAACAACCACACCCAAGTTCCCCTCCAGGCACATCAGAATTCACAGATCTTTGAACTGAAGAACAAGGGGAATAAGAGATGAAGTAGAGTTGACTAAGACATTATTTATAAAACAAATGTAAGATGATTCTGAAAGGTGGGAAAAAAGAAAGCAGACAGGGACCTTGGGACTCAAGGAACAACAGGTGATGAATATACTGGCTTTTATTTTTGTCAGTGATAGTGCAGAACTGAAGCTAAAGAATTCAGCAACTTAGAAACTCCAATAGGCACCAATAACACAAGTCTCAAGGAAAGCCTGCTATCTAGACAAAGCACCAGGAAACGGGGAAGCCTCACCAGAGAAAACTTTTAGGAGATAATGGCTTTACTTTAGTCAAATATCACAGAAAAAACTGTGGCCCCACCCAAAAAGCAAAGGCTGAGTGGAGAGCCGAGACATCCTTGCCAGGTGGTGTCAGAGATGGCCAAGCGGAGGGCATGGACTTTTATCTCCATCACCAGTAACAAGCCTTCACTTCCTCCCAGTGTCAGTGGATACAGTATGGAGAGTCAGGACTTTCACCATTGTCCAGCAATAATAAAAGTCACTCCTACCGCAGTGTCATTGCAGGCCAGGGAGACAGCCAGAACACCTTTCTCCACCTGACAGTAATGAGAAGCCTTCCACCTATTCAGTGTCAAAACAGGCTTCTGGACTTCTACTTCTCCAGCTGGAGTGGTATCAGAGAAAATGAGTTAAACCAAAGGTTAATATAAGATAGAGAGTCACATAACATAACATAATATAACATACATAACATAACATTTTTCCAGGTTTCATTGGAAAACCATTTATAGCAAAAATAAGGTAAATCTCAAAATGAATGAAAAAAAAGACAACCCATAGATACCAACAGTGAGATGTTAGAATTACCTGACAAAGATTTTAAAGCACACATGATGAAAATGCATCAACAAGCAATTATAAACTCACTTGAAACAATTTTTAAAAATAGATAGCCTCGACGAAGAAATAGAAAACCTCAACAGTGAAATAGAAGATATGAAGAAGAAACTAACTAATAAAAAAAAGTGGATAGACTGAACAGCAGAATTTTAGGGAATAGAGGAAAGAATTGGTGAAGCTGAAGATAAGTAGAAATGACCCAATCTGAATAGCAGAAAGAAAATAGACTGAAAAAAGATAAACAGAGCCTTAGGGGCTCGTGAGATGATCACAAAAGTCTAATGTGGGTCGTTAGATTTTGGGAGGAGAGTAGAAAGAGAGTAGGGCTGAAAAAAGTACATAAATAATAATGGCTGAAAAGTTCACAAATTTAACACAAAACATAACCTACAGATTTAAGAATCTGAGCAAACCCCAAAAAGATAAACCAAAAAAACTCTGCCAATACACATCATAGTTAAATGTGTGGAAACTAAAGACAAAGAAAAAATATTAAAAACATTCAGAGAAAACAACACCTTACCCACAAGGGAAAAACAATTTAAATGACAGCACCAGAGATACTTAGGGCAGTGAAATTGTTCGGTAACGGTGGATACATGCCATTATCCTTTTGACAAAATCCAAATGTAAAACACAAGAAGTGAACCCTAATATAAACTACGAACTTTGGTTAATAATAACATAACAATATTACCTTGTCAATTAGTCATAACAAATATACCAAACTAATGGAAGGTGTTAATAATAGGGAAGCTGGGTAGAGAGATAGGGGAAATATAGAAACTCTGTACTTTCCACTCAATTTTTCTGTTAACCTAAGGCTGCTCTAAAAATAAAGTTGTTAATTTAAAAATCTAGTAAACAGTCTATATATAAACAGGTAGGTCAGAGCTTAAGGGGCTAAAATGGGGATTTGATTTCTTTCTTTTGTTTTCTTTTGTTTTCACACCTCATAGGTAGGCAGGTTTTCTTTATGTTCAGGAATAATGACATTTCCCTCTCCCTCCAAAGGCCTAGATTGATATCTGAGGCTGGTGGAGGTGTGGGGAATCTGGGATTCTACGTCAACAAGGAAATTATATTGAAGCTTTGAAATACGGTGACCTATGTTATAGTATAGCAAAACAACTGGCCAAACTATTGTCTGCGGCAAGAAGATAAAAATTATTCAACTGTGGATGCATGTGCAGTTGTAGAAATAATAGAGATCCTCTGTGCCTCCCTCTGTCTGTCCCTCCTCCTGAACCCCTGGCAACCTCTGATCTTTTTACTGTCTCCATAATTTTGCCCCTTTTGGTTGGTTTTTCAGAATGACTTCTCTTGCTTAGCAATATGCTTTTAAGTTCTCTCTAGGATTTTTTTATGACACGATAGCTCATTTCATTTTATTGCTGAATATTATTCTATCATATTGCTGTACCACAATATTTTTTATCTATTCACCCATTGAGGGACATCTTGATTGCTTCTGAGTTTTAACAATTATGAATAAAGCTATCATAAACACTCATGTACAGGTTTTTGGGTGGACATAAGTTTTTGAGTCACTTGTGTAAATACCAAGCAGTGAAATTGCTGGAGTGTGTGGGAAGAGAACAGTTAGTTTTGTAAGAAACTGCCAAGCTGTCTTTGAAAGTAGATATCCCATTTTGCATTCTCCTCACCAAGGAGTGAGGGTTCTGTTTCCTCCACATCCTCACCAGCATTTTATCAGTGTTTCGGATTTAGCCATTCTAACAAATGTGGAGTGGTATCTCGTTGTTTTATTTTGTAATTCTCTGATGACATGATGTTGAATATTTTCTCATATGCATAATTATCAACTGTATATCTTTTCTGGTGAGGTATCTGCTCATACCTTTGGCCTACTTTTAAATTGGGTTGGTTGGTTTCTTATTGCTGAGTTTTAAGTATTCTGTATAGATTTTGGATACCAGCCCTTTACCAGATATATGTTTTGCAAAATTTTCTCTTAGTAGGTTGTATTTTTATTCCTTTGACAGTGTCTTTCACAAAGCAGAAGCTTTTAATTTTAATGAAGTCCAACTTATTAATTTTTCTTTTATGGGTTATGCATTGGGTATTGTATTTATTTGTCATTGCCAAACTCAAAGTCACCTAGATTTCCTCATATGCTAACCTCTAGGAGTGTTACAGTTTTACATTTCATATATTTATGCTTATGATAGATTTTGAGTTAATTTTTGTATAGGGTATAAGATTATATGTCTAGATTAATGTTTTTGCATATGGATGTACAGTTGTTCCAGTTCCATTTGTTGAAACGACTAAGATCATTTGACTATATTAGTATAGTTCTATATTTGAGCTCTCTACAGTTCCATTGATTTTGTCAGTAGCCTTTTAATAATTTTCCTTATTTGCTTATGCTGATTTGAGTTGAATTTTTATCGGCTGCAGCTGAAATATCACTGATTAATTCAAGCACTTGGTACATGCCAAGCGCTGTGCTAATCTCTTTACATAAATTCAATCACAACAATCTTTTGAAATAAATGAGGAAGCTTGGGTTTTTGAGTTGAACTAATGTGTCCAAGATCATACCCCTAATAAGCAACCCAGATCTGTCTGCCCATCTATACTACACTTCCTGTCAAATATGACCTGTTCTTCCTTACTCGAATCATTATAGTTGCTCTCATAGTCTGTCTCCTGCTAATTACTGCCTCTAATTACACTACAGTTGCTTTCTAAGTGAAATACTGACTCCTTAGCCAGCACTGAGAGCCTAACCTCTCCAGCTTTCTTCAGTACTCTTACATGCTCAATGTTATTACTCCACGATCTGCTATTACTCCTGCCGTTTTACCTCACCAGTTTGTGACCTACCCCATTCCTTACACGGGCTGCATCCCCAGTATTGAATTTTTTTTGCCAAAGTCCATCTCAAATGCCATATTCTCTCTTGACTCTTCTCAATTTTGTACCCCCACCTCACCCTGAAACTGGAATCTTTATCTTTTTTTAAAGATTTTATTTATTTATTTTTAGAGAGGGAAGGGAGGGAGATAGAGAGAGAGAGAGACAGACAGACAGACAGACATCAATGTGCGGTTGCTGGGGGCTCTGGCCTGCAACCCAGGAACGTACCCTGGCTGGGAATCGAACCTGGGACACTTTGGTTCCCAGCCCGCGCTCAATCCACTGAGCTACGCCAGCCAGGGCGAGATCTTTATCTTAAAATAACCAAGCATTTCATTTAAACCTCACTTGTGCGACATCTTATGCTTTGGTTTTCAGTTCCATGAATTTGACTTGTTGTTCTACTAGACTGTCACCTCCTTGACATCTTGTGTACTGTGTAGACCCTGGCATTCATTTAAAAATTTATATTGAGTGTGTAATATCTGCATCAAAAACAGCACTAAATGCTGGGGTGGCAAAGATAAAAGACATAGCCACTACCTTAAAAAAAAACAGTTTATAGTCTAGTAGGAGAAGCCAGACCCAAATTCAATTACTTTTATATAATTTAAGCCCTAACATGAAAATAAACCTTCCAGTATTATTGGACAGAGCACAGTGCATGGAGTACTCAATGTACTTTGAGTGTGGGAAAGAGAGAAGACTTGTCAGAGGACAACACACAGGAGTAACGTCTGCTGAATTAACAATATATGCGAAAGCAGGAAGGCCTAAAAGAGCATCACATGTTTCGAGGGGAAGTAGTTCAGGTTAGCTATATTATAGTACTGGAGTTAAAGAACAGTAAAGGATGAAAAGGTAGGGAAGGGGCATATATTAAAGAAGTTTTTGAATCTTGCAGAGGAGTTTTCATTGTTATCATCCTGTGGACATTAAAGTCAATGCAAGTATTTAAACAAGGAAATTTTATGCTTTCACTCATGCTCATATGGGTGTCTCCAACCAGTTATATGGATAACAGATTGGAATTAGCTGAGACTAATGACAGGAAGGAAGACCAGCTAGCATGATGTCACAGTGATCTAGGTTAAATAGTACTAGTATCTGAATAACCAAGGAGAAAAGAGGACATATTTGAGAGGTACTTAGGAGATAGAATTTGTAGGACTTGTAAACGGGGTGAAGTAATTCTTTAAGATCTCATATTCTGTACATCTGGGGATCCATCTGAAGAGTAACTTCCTCATGCCAATTTAAATACCTTTTCCTCTCCCCCATATAAATTATTGGGATCCACCCCCTTCCTCCTCATCACTAACAGCCACCGTGCCCAGACAGTCTTCACTACCAAAGACACTCTCCGAGGAGGCGGTACCTGACTACCAGAGACTCTGCCACCACTAGGAGATAGAAGAGCCCCGCTCACACTGCCAACCTTGGAAGAGGTTTACTTCTAAAATGAAAATCAGAAATCATTTTTTTCTTAGATATAATGCTAAAAGGTAGGGACCTAAGTGCATCATGTGTTATATGGACCCCTTGTATGACCTATCCTAGGCCATAAAACTGTATATGGCACTTTGATTACAAGTACTAAACAAGCTTCTGTTAAAAAAAACTTGAAAACAAAGTCGATGGCTTCATATATATACTTGTATAATGAGGAGTGGGGACACCTCAGGGAGAAGGAATACTTTATTGCCGACATTCTTTAGAATTGCTATCACATGATGGCAATAAGAACAGAAATAATAAGGTAGACCAAATTTTAGTCTGTTTTATGATTGCCTTTAAATTTTCTCCTAGCTAATACACCCCTTGTTGCCTGCTGCCACAGCTGGTGCTTCTACTTTCCCCTCCAACCCACTGCTTGGTACACCACTGCTCATATACAAATTAGAGCTCAGAAAATGGAAATTCAGATTTACCTTATGAGACAAGGAAGAATTCCGAAGGAAAAAATCTGGGTGTGAATCCATGTTCTCCATCTTACCAACCAAATGACCTGGGGCTACTAACAACTTCTTTGAACCTCGGTTTTCCTACCACTAAAATAGGGTTAAAATATCTAGTTTGTTGCATACTAAATAATGTAATACAATACTAATTTTGTCTGTTGGAAACATTTTCATATTTTCTCTCTACCCAGGATGTTTTGACCATGCTTGCTATGTCCAGTTTTACTGTAAGTGCTGCTTCCCAAGGTAAACTCTGAAAAGTAAACTCCAGACTCTCGAAGTGAGGATGCAGACATGTGGCCGGGGCTTCCACATTCAGCACACCTATGTAAAGTTTCAATTTGGAAGTTAGTAGCTTGAGGAAGGAAAGCTTCTGCTTTGAAACCAGTTTGTCCATAAAGGCATCTGATGTCTCAGGGTGGCAGTGAAAGGTTACACTCCTAGTGTAGACTTGGCCTTGCTGGGCAGGGGCAGTGGCTGCGGTTGCTTGCAGTGTTGTTGGGACTGGTCAGCAGTGGCCCTGGCTTTCACATCAGGCCAGTTCTATGGGGTAGCTGTAAGCCCTGTTCCTGGAAGCTTAGGTCCATACCTGTTCCTCCAGCCTCTGAGTTCTTTCTTCTGTTAAATTTTCCTGCTCAATCTGCCAGAATCAGGTTGTATTACTTGCAACTTTGAGCCCTGACTGATGTGTTTCTTCATTGGCCTATAAGTAATAGGCCAAGAGGAATGTTAAGGAAGAGGCAGTAATAATGTAATAATTCTGGAAAGCAAATCCTAGAAAACTTTATTGAGCTATAATTGAGTAGAATTTGAGGATTACAGCTTTTCTGAGGAAATTATACATAGTATTGGAATACTTTTGCCAAGTCTCTCTTTCTCTATTGCTATTGGGAATACTTGAGTGAACTTGGACTTTCATGTTCCCCAAAGGAAATCATTTCCGAACCAGTTTATAAAAAAGAAAATTAATCCCTAGATATTGATTCTGCCGAGTGGTCTCAAGCAAGTTTATCAGTTCAAATCAAAGCCAGAATCAAACTAAATCAGGCATTATAAGGCATATTAAATTTCTGGAGCTCAGCTCAGTTCCCTTAGTCTCTGAGCTGCAGGAACAGAGCGGCAGCTCTCACTCATTGCAGTGGGGAAACAACAAAGCCGGAGTAAAACTGCTGTTGCAAAATGAAGCACATTGCCACATCTCCAGCGCATGCATTGTAGTTCACGCATCTCCCAGGAGCCAGGAAAACATAGCGAAGTCTTTAAAAGTGAATCCAGATGTCAGCTATCACCATAGAAGTGCTTTAATTATCAAAAAACAAAGGAATAACTCCTTAGGTACATTCAAAGCAGGTGTTCCTTCACAGAAAGCAGAAGAGCTGAAGAAACAGCTGTCTGTGCATTAAGTCTGCTCGAAGACAAGGGAACAAAACTACAAGCTAAATAACAGAGACTACCCAGAGGGAGCACGGGCAAATCACAATTATTAGAATTATGCAAGTGTTAAGCTATACAGGATAATGACTGATTAATATTAATTGCTCCATTTCACAGATGGGAAAACTGAGTGCTTTGTATGACAGCCATTTCTAATTCAAAGCTTGTCTTTGACAAGTTCACTACATAATAATTTATTTTGCAAGGTCTTTTAAGTACGCCGTATAGCATGGCGTGGTTTTTTAGAAAATGTTGATATATTTTAACAGAAATAATTCATCTTTATTTTAGGAGAATTAGAAAATAAAGATGAGCAAAAAAAGAAAACATTAAACCATCTCTAATAACTACTAAATTTTTATATAAGGGGATTTAAAAACCGAGGTTATGGTGGGGCTTCAGGGCATCTGTGAACATCTGAAACTAAGGAAAAAATGACTGTGCATGTTTCTGGAGTGAGGGTCTAAATACTTTTCATCAAGTTCTCAAAGTGTCTATTATTCAAAAATTAAGAACTATTTCTATCCTTCTGGCCTTTACATACATGGTTGAAAGAACTAAGACACCACCTACAAGTTACAGCCTGAGAAGGAAGGAGGCTTTAGTCCAAAATGTCAATTGGGCCAAAACAAGTAGCAATTTCTAAAATGTGGCATGTCTTTTGTGTAGTGGCCTTGTGAAATTATGGTATATTAGGAAAATAATTTTTTTCTCAAGGGTTTTAGTTTTGTTTTTGTTTTTTACATGTCTTTCATGTGCCATCTGATACCTGCTAGACAAGTAGAAGAATAACAAGATGCTTTTGCCACTCGCATTAGTAGTAAGATCTGGCAGAAATGATAAAATATCTACAAGAAACAGCTGAGTCAAGGTAGTGACACAGTGGATGGATAATTAAAACCTGAATAGGCTTGATAGCAGAGGGAAAATGCCAGTGAAAAAGAGAGTGAGGAGATAAATACGGAAATTGATAGAGACCCTTGGATGCATGAAAGAGCTGGGAGTAAGGGCTTTGTGACGGAACATGAAAGGAAATTGGGGCCCCATCTTCCTTTGATGTTAATGAGACAGGAAACAGGAAAAATATTGAGATCCCTTTGGTAAAAAACTCATTAGATGGATGGGTTATTTGATGCGTTATATCATCCATTCAACAAACTCTTAGTAAGAACCTACTACATATGAAACATTATGGATAGAAGCATGTATAAGTCATCACTATTGGCCCAAGGAATTTGCAGCATATCTGGGGAGATATCAGTTTGGCAAAGTAGTGGAGTCACAAATGAGGAATAATAATGTTTGTAAGATCAAAGAAGGGGTAGTCGAGAAAGGCATTAAAGAATGGTACTCAAAATGGGTCTTGAAATATGAGTAAGATTTGCTGTTATTTGGCAAACAGAGAAAGGACCATGCAGAAGAGAACAAGTATAAAGACACAGGATGAGAAAGCATGGTGTGGATAGAAAATTTGATGTAAATTGACATGGTGGGAAAACAAAGGACTCAGTGGGTATGGGTATGGCTAGTAATAAGCTTGGTTTCTGCAAAAGCCCAGGGAAAAGAAAATGAGATCCTCAACTAAGGACTTCAGTGACAGTGGGGAGAGGGAAGAGAAGAATAACTGGAGGAATATTTAGAAAGTAAGAGTCTCAGGGTTTAGTACCTCTTGGGAAACCAAGTGAACACTTGCCTCAAAGCTTTATTATCACAAACTAAGACACTGATGCTTTAAAGTTAGAGTCAAAGTCCCAACTCTCCTTTAAGGAAGCATAGGAAATAGTTCCATTATGTTTCACTTCTCTGTTTACCTCTGTTTATCTCTATTTGGGCCAAGCTTCCCTGACATGCCCATCCTCTGATTGCTCTAATTACTACTTCCAGGGCCCTGGTGTTGCAAAACTCAGGGATATTATTCACATTCTTTGTGAATGGTACCTAGGGTACAAGGTGAATGATAATGCCCTGCTGATCACTTCCTTAACTCCCAAATTCTTTCATTGTGACTTCCCAAGTGCCCCCAGAATGTCTTGCTGTGTGATCAGCAACCTGCCCTACAGCCTCAACCTCTCATCTAAGGGTTTGTGACATTAACTGAAAGCTGTCTCAGCTCCCATGTCCTTCTCTGACATGGGAGGGAAGCATGCATATGGACGTAGATGAGTTTGCAAGACAGCTGGAGAGGAAATTGGGAGTTCTTTGAGAAGGAAATGAGGCCATCAGTTGCAAACGTGAGAGTAGAGACCTTGAGGATAATAGAAGTATATTAATAAGTACTTGGAATGGTAGGTGGATAAGAATGGGAGTTTTCACCAAAGGATGGTAAGAGGATTGGCAAATAGTATTAAAGCTCCAGCTGAGCCTGGTGTGAATCTTTGCCCCAAAACTCAGGTCTGGAGAAAATACTACACTATTTTTAAAGCTATTCTAAATTTAATTCTGAGCCTTATGTTAATAGAGCTGGAGAGTAATTTATTATGGGAGCTCCCTAACCTCCTCCTCTCTGAATTGTATGGCCACTACTACAGAGGCCTCTCAAGACACCTGGATTGTTATTGGCTCATTCTGCTTACTACTAAAGCAACCACTGCCCCAGCCCACAACCAGCCCTTTGCATCCAGTGACTCTGCTGCCTGCTTGGGGAATAGGAATGTTTCACTAGTTAGTAGCTCCTGTGCCTTCCATCCAGTCTACTCACATCCCCTCTGTATCTTACATACCTGATGCTGACACTCTAGGATCTGGCAACCTCTAACCTTTTCCAATAAAGGGTGTAATATAATGGTTGTGCAATTATGACTGGGGAGGAAGATAAAAATACTTTAAATAAAGTGCTACAAGCCAGATTGGGGGTAGTGGTGGAAAATTAAATTAAATTAAATTAATGGGTCATTTACTCAGAGAAGAGCTTCAACCTGGGTGGGAAGTTCAGAATCTGATTTCCCCAAGCCAGATGATTAAATTTTGAAAACGTTTACAGTGAAAATTTGGAAAATGTGAAACTTGAAAGATGCCTAGGAACATAAAATTGGGAAACTAAATTCTAGAGGATCCACATGAATAGACTTGTCAGTTGACCCAGCAAACAGAACTCAACTGTGGTGGATTAAAGATGAATGCAAATTCTTTGATACTCCTCTCATTGAAAAGTAGAGTCTAATTCTTCACTTCTTGAATCTAGACTGCACTTAGTGATTTGCTTGATTAATGGAATATGATGGAAGTGATACTCTGGAACCTTTGGGGTTACGTCGTAAAAAGCCTAGGGGCTTGGCCTCTTGAAACACTCTTTTTGGAGCCCTGAGCAGCCATGTAAGAAATCTGGTTACTCTGCAGGACTACGTGGAGAGGCGCCCACCTCAGCCCAGCCTTCTAGACATCCACATCAAGACACAGATGAATGAATTACACTGTCTTTGACCCTGTAGTCCAGCTCAGCCATCAGCTGAATACCACCAAATGGCTGCCTAGTTAAAGCCATATGGAGCAGGAAAATGTGCTAGCTATGAATTTATGACTTGTAAAAATCATCAGATATAGTAAAATTATAGTTGTTCTAAGCCACCAAGTTTTGGAAGAATTTTAATGTAGCAATAGATAACCTGAACATCAACAGGGCAAGCAGGAGTCCTACTAAGGACTCCATAACTTTGGGGGAGTGATCCCAAAGTAACGTTGACTGTGGTCTCAAATGCCCAGCAATGACCCAAACAGCAGTTTGGAGCCTCTGGTGTAGGCTGCCTGTGACTGTAAGAATATGCCCTCAAGTTAGGTAAGTCAATTGTAATGATGAACTGAATCAAACTCATAACAATAATGAGTTAGGAATAAACCCTGTAATAACTGCTGTTGTGTTAGTTATTTTAAGTATTTGAGAATATAGAGAATTTGGTAGATTAGCATCTGATTTAAATCAGAAAAGTTAAGATAATTTGGTGTTAGACTTAAGGTTTTAATTTGAAATGTATAAAAGAACCAGTAAATTTGTAAATAGTGCTTGAATGTTTAAGAGAGCCCTGATTTAACACATGGATGAGTTTGACTCATTAGACTTAGAGTTATGATGCTTAGATTTTGCTTATTGAATTATTAATCTGCCTTGTTACTTGTGTAAAGTGCCTCAGATAATTAGGTATCTTAAATAGTTTGAAATATTAGTTTAAATGGCTTAATTTTTTTGTTAATAGGGAGGTTAGCTTTGTAAGGAATTTTAATCTCTTGAACTTGTGAATTAATTGAACATGCATCAAAGAATAAATGAAAATGATTTATAAAGGATTTTTTATTCCCAAACACATTGGTGATGTTGAAAAAGTCTGACTACACCAAGCGCGGTGGAGGAGGAAGACCACTTGTTTGAGGGGATCTAAAGTGATGGGCCCTCTGGAACACCATTTGGCATCACTTACAACCCAGTGATTCAACTCCTATGTGGTTTTATCTCCTAGGCACTTTGTCCTAGAGCTACTCTTGTGTGGACACACTGAGAGATGCACTCAGGAATGTTCACAGCAGCCTTGTTCATAATAGTAAAAGAAAAGAAACAGAAAACAGAAAACAACCCAATGTCCACCAACAGAATGCCAGATATATAAATGATTGTTTATTCAAATTATAAAGTATTACCCTGCAGGGAAAAAAATGAGTGAACTATAACCAGATAGACTAGCTTAGGTGAACCTCAGAAAAGAATGTTGAGTAAAAAAGCGAATTGCAGACAAGCAAATATGATATATGTTCGAAGACATATAAAACTAAACAATATAACTCAGGAAGATACACATTCATTTATAGATAAAACTATGATGGGAAACAAGTGAACTGTAAATGCAATGACAGATAGTTATTCCTGGAAGAGGTGGTGGGAAAGAAGATGTGATCAGGTAGAGGTGTGAAGGCCTTGAAAGGTAATACCTATATATATATATATATATATATATATGTGTGTGTGTGTGTGTGTGTGTATAATTATATATATATTTACTGATTTGAGAGAGAGAGAGAGAGAGCAGTAGAGAGAAAGAGAGGGAGAAACATTAATTTGTTTTTCTACATATTTATGCATTCATTGGTTGATTCTTGTATGTGCCCTGACTGGGGATTGAACCCTCAACCTTGGCTATCAGAAGGATGCTCTAATCAACTGAACTACCTGGCCAGAGCTTATGTTTGTTTTCTTAAGCTGGGTGGTCACTACATAAATGTTTATTTTATTATTCTTTGAATTATACATGTTGTATATGTGTATAATATACATGTACATATACATACATTCTTTTGTAAGCATGCAATATTTCATAATTTTAAAAGCCCACAGTAAAATAAAGTACAGTACATTTATTAGATTTCCAAGTTGTGTTTCATAGCTGAAGAAAAACCAATTTCACAAATACAACTTGAATAAATGTATGTTATTAAAAGTTGTTAAGTACCTCTGTGCTTTTCACCCTTGAAAGCCCTTTAGAACATTTTAAAACTCAGCCGGCACAGTTGATGCCTCTCTCTCTCTCTCTTCCCCCCGCCTCCGTCTCTCTCTCTTTTTAAGATTGTATTTATTTACTTTTAGAAAGAAGGAAAGGGAGAGAGAAAGAGAGGGAGACAGAGAATATCAGTCAGTTGCTTGTTGTATGTGACCCAATGGAACCCACACCCCAGGAAAGGCCCCTAACAGGGAACCAAACTTGCGCTTTGCAGGACAACACCAACCAACTGAGCCACTGCCCTTTCTGGCTGCCCTCTCTTCCCTTCTAGTGAGGTCCTTATCTTAATATCTTTGGAGAATTTTGGCTTTTACAAAAGATAGAAATAGCTTAAGTGTATGCAACTTGTGCTTTTGAACTAAGCCAGCTACAAAACTTCTGGACAGAAGGAATCCAGAGCATGGCTCTCTTGACATAGAGGAAGAGAAAGATAGAGTGAAAAGCACAAACTAGTAACTCAAATTACCTTGCTATAGATGTTTTATTACACTTACATAATTTTTCTTTCCATATTTAATATTTTCAGGATTTCTATGACCATTTCTATGATCTTTTCCTATTAGTTTATTATAAATAACATGTTCATTTAAAAATCACAAAACATCTTTGTATCCTGTTTTAATGGCATCAATAGACAGATATTTTTCCCTTCTCACAAATATTTTTTCAAGTTTATGTTAAGTTGGCCAATTCCTGAAAGCCAGTCTTTCATCCTGCCATTTGTCAATGGGAGAGCCTTAAATCACCCCTAGTGACTCTATGGTCAAATTTCCATCATTGAAATCCTTGTGTGGGTGTTTGCTGATTTAGCAGAAAAATCTTTCACACTACAAATTGCTCTTTAGGTTCTGAGTTCTGTGCTCTTCCCTTCAGAAATTCTGCTTAGTTTTTTTTCCCTCAGCAGAATTTTCTTTTCTTATGAATCTTAAGGGAGTTACGCAAAATATGCCTTCCCCTTTGTCAGTTTTTCCTCATCTGTGTTTTCATTCCTTTTCTCCCTGTACCTTTTGCTACTGTTCCTTTTAACTCCTTCTGCTTTCTGAGTGTGTGATTGTTCACTCCTGAATTCCCAAAATAAACATGTGAGATTTAGTATTTTGATTGCTAGTCCCATGTTCCTGGTGCATCTCGGTTTTGCTGGTCTTCAGCCCCTTTCCTTTTGTTCATATTCCACCTCCTTCCTTATGTAATTTTATGCCTTTCACTAAACATATTTTCTCTTGGTTTTATTCCCTTTTTAACTTTAACTCTCTTTTTCTTGGCCATTATTTACAAAGCTTTCACCTGGACAAAAGCAGTATATTTGATCTCTAAATTCTCATTTAGTGTTTTATGATAAAGAAGAAGTAGTTATTATCCACATTTTATAGGTATCTGAAGAAAGTGTAGAAAGGAAAATATCTTGCCTTAAACCATATGTTAAATCTGTTAGAAAAGCAAGCTAATCACAGAACACCTGCTCTCACCACCTGGTGCCCTGATCACCGGAAACAGTTTTTCTCAGAAGGGGACCTAAGGACTGTCTACTAGGGATGTCCAACCTTTTGGCGTCTCTGGACCACATTGGAAGAAGAGTTGTCTTGGGCCACACATTAAATACACAAACACTAGTTAAAATTGATGAGCAAAAAAAGGTTTTAAGTAAATTTACGACTTTGTGCTGGTCCTCATTCACAGCCATCCTGTGCTGCATGCTTCCTGCGGGTTGCGGGTTGGACACCCCTGGAAGTCATTCTTGGTGCTTCTCTGCTCCAAACCCAAGGATTCACAGATGTAGGAGAGAGTCTCCATTTTTAACAACTGCCAAGGCCATTCTTAGGCATGATAAAGTTTTTTTTTTAAAGCCACTTTTTCCTAATATAGTGAAGGAACTAATCCTTTATGTGTACCACTAGTAATCAGAGAGATGCAAATTAAGATCACAATGAGATACCACCTTATATCTTTCAAAATGGCTACCATTAATAAATCAACAAACAATGAGAGCTGGTGAGGATGTGGAGAAAAAGGAGCCCTAGTTCATTGTTGGTGGGAATGCAGACCAGTGTAGCCACTGTGGAAAACAGTATGGAG
The DNA here is from genome assembly GCF_004126475.2 of Phyllostomus discolor. Lineage (NCBI taxonomy): Eukaryota > Metazoa > Chordata > Mammalia > Chiroptera > Phyllostomidae > Phyllostomus > Phyllostomus discolor. The sequence goes on from NC_040906.2 coordinate 29,685,273, forward strand.
TTTCCTAAAAATATTAAAAGTGGAACTGCCTTATGACTCAGTGATTCTAGTGCTAGGAATATATCCTAAGAACCCCAAAACACCAATTCAAAAGAACATATGCACCCCTATATTCATAGCAGTGCTATTTATAATAGTGAAGTGCTGGAAACACCTTAAGTGCTCATCAGTGGATGAATGGATAAGAAAGCTCTGGTACAGGCACACAACAGAATACTATGCAGCAATGAAAAAGAAAGAATTCTTACTTTTGCAACAGCATGAATGGAACTGGACACTATTATGCTAAGGAAAATAAGCCAGGTAGTGAAAACCAGATATCATATGATCTCACTTATAACTGTATCCTAAGGAACAAAACTAAAACAGAAACAGAGGCACAGAAACAAGGAACAGACTGACGGCTGTAAGAGGAGAGCAGGGAGGTTGGGACTGGTTGAAACAAGGTGAAGGGATTATACAAAGAGCATATATGCATCACCCATGAACATGAACAATGGTGTGGAGATAGATGATGGTAATGGGGACAGGCTGGAGGGAAGGGGGCAATGGGGGAAAAATTTGGACAACTATAATAGCATTACCAACAACAACAACAACAACAATAATAAATAGGGCTGTTTGAGGAGGGCTTGTTTTTGAGTTTTGTGAGTTCTTTATATATTTTGGATATTAACCCCTTATCAGATATATGATTTGTTATTTTCTCTCATTTAAAAGGATGCCTTTCCATTTTGTTGATTGTTTTCTTGGCTGTGAAGAAGCTTTTTAGTTAAATGTAGTCCCATTTCTTTATTTTCATTTTTGTTGCCTTTGCTTGGGGTGTCAAATTCAAAAAAATCATCGTCAAGACTGATGTTAAGGAGCTTACCGCCTATGTTTTCTTCTAGGAGTTTCATGGTTCAGGTCTTATTTTAAAGTTTTAATCCATTTTGAGTTGATTTTTGTGTTTGGTGTAAGACAGTAGTCAAGTTTTATTTTTTTGTATGTGGCTATCTAGTTTTCTGAACACATTTATTGAAGAGATTGTATATTTCCCTATTGTATATTCCTAGTTCCTTTGTCTTAAATTGATTAACCACATATACTTAGATTAATTACTGGGCTCTCTATTCTGTTCTATTTATCTATGTGTCTGCTTTTTATGCCAGTGCCATACTGTTTTGATTACTATAGTTTTATGATATAGTTTGAAATTAGGAAGCCTGATGCTCCCAGCTTCTTTCTTCTTTCTCAACATTTCTTTGGAAATGATTATATCTTTTCCTGATATTATCTTTTAACATAGATAATGTATAATCAAACATTATGTTAAAAGATAACATTATGGTAAAAGGATTGAAAATCATGAAGATGCTAACTATATAATGGAATCATGATCACATCTAGTCATAAAAATTACAGTGAGTTGTTCTGGGTAGGATGTACCTCATTTTTTTTTAACCTGGGCTATGAATTCAAACAGTTGGACTTAGAGTAGCCACCTTGAATCATGAATTAGAAACTGAATATTGAGGATGGTAAGAGCCAGATTCTGACTGTGTACCCATAATTGCCAGTCCTGACCCACTTTCTGGAAGTTATATGAGAAAAAACACCTCTTCTTTAAACACTGTTATTTATGGTTTCCTATCTCTCACAGTTGAGCCTAATTCTAATAGTAATTACTCATGTTATATAACATTTTATCATGATAAATATTAATGATTGTGAGAGTTAATAAAGCTATATTTGGTACCATTTAAAAACCTTAGTCAATAATGAGAATGTCATATTTAATGCAATTAATACATATGTTGCCATTTTATAGCTTCTAAGTTACAATTATTGAAAGGTTTTTTGTTGTTTTTCTTTGGTTGGCAATCCAACATAAAAATTGTTTGTAGCACACTTCAAATTTAAAATAAACTCAAGATGAAAATTACAGAAATAAAATAATTATTTCTGACTTCATGTAACCTTTTAAAGACAGCTTTGCTGTGTCAAAAGTAAAATTTGAGTTTTATCAGATGAGAAATACATTGAAACAACAGAGGGACTCTCTTTTCCAAAGTAGCCCACCAAGTTTATCGCTCCACTGCAACACACCAAATGTCCCATATCCGTATAAAGTACTCGAGCAGATTTCAGTTTGGAATGCAAAATTTATGTTGTAATATGGGTGAAACTGAGGCTAATGGTAGGAAATATGAACTTTGGAGAAAGTTCAAGTATCAACTAAATAAGTCAAGGAATTACAGTTTATCATTACTGTTAGTACTTAGAAAAATGTCTTCTAATGAATGAAGGTGAAAATCCTGCATTTCCTATTCTAGAAGTTGACCCACTGTACCTAGTTCTGTTACAGCAGAATTTATTCCCACAGTTTTGTTTCACCTTGTCCTTCTCAGAGGGGCAGCATCGTCCTTCTCAGAGGCAGTGTTGTAGTTTTTAATCTATTTCCACTGTGGGTTTAGGGGGTAGGGAGATAAAGTAGAGTTGGATTTGAAAACCTATAGAGAACATGAAGAATCAGAGTCTGATTTAGGAAGATTTAATGTTTTATGGCCAAGGTAACAAATTTTAAGAAATTTCTCTCTTTCTTGTTATTATTTTTGAAAGCATGATGCATTGAATATGCCCAAGCAGGAAATTGATAGAGTACTTAACTCAGGATTACATTCTCCATTTAGAATAGCTACTACTACTATTTTCCTAAATGTTTAGGTTTAAAAAAAATAACTCTTTAATTTCATGAACTTAATGTTGTAAGTTGGATTTCCTCCTTTTTTATTTAACATATATTCACTTGGGAATCTAGAGTCACTCTCCAAAGCTATTAAATGTAATGCAAACAATCCCACAAGGATTCCATCTTCAGATCTCTCCTAGAGCCTTGGTCATGTGGGTGGCTCAGTTGGTGGGAGCATTGTCCCCTTATACCAAAGGGATTTGGGTTCAATTCCTGATCAGGGCACACACATAATTTGCAGGTTCAATCCCCTGTTGGGGAGCCTATGAAAGACAACCAATCCATTTTTCTCTTTCACATTGATGTTTCTCTCCCCATTCCCAACCATTCCTCCTGCCGCACGACCCCCATCCTCCTCTCTAAAAAGCAATGAAAAAAAAAATGTCCTCAGGTAAGGATTTAAACAAAAAACCCACATCTTCCCTAAAGGACAAATTTAATGAAAGGTCAATTCTAATTTCCCTCCTATCTAATCCCTAGAGACCAACTGAACCTCTAGGGACTTGAAACTTTAACTCAGAGATTTCTCACTTGATATTTGGGCCATTTAATAGTGCTTTAAGTACTTTTTCTTACACTGCATTTCTAATCAGGGAAACAAAACAAGACGTCCTCTTAAGCTATTTTACTTTACCTTATAATGATCTCTATTTCCCTTCATGAGGCATTATGTTGATTAGTTGCTGTTTTTAAAGATAATTTTTTGCCTGGAAAATATGCAATAGATCAGGCACTGAAGTTTCTTAGATTTTGGCCACATGTTGTATAACCTCCTGCATGCTGTATTAATATTCCCACAAAATTCTGATTTTGCTTTTTTTTTTTTCTAATTTGTATACTGACTATTTTGGCAAATAGACTGGCTAGAGTCTCCCAAACAACAAAGCATACTCTTTAGCTAAGGACTAAAAAAGCATGCAAAAATATTACCGTACATAGAAAAATCCATAGAGTACTGAAACAGTTTAAAAAGAAAGAAAAAGAAATAAAACAATCCTGTAAGTCAGGTCACATTTCTCAGATTCAAATGTTAATTATTCCCAGGGAAAACTACCTTGGTAATTGATTTATAGAGGTGTGTTAGAATTTGAATCACTTACCTACGTTCATCCCTAGAAATCTAGCAGTAGTTTAAAGAAAACTTACATGGTAATTTGCCTATACTTATTACACTTGGAGGAACACTTAAAAAACACTACACATAAACAAAATACAAAGCAGGCACATCACTGTGGAGTACAAGTTCCTTAGAGTGACAATAACAATTAGTATAAAAAGAGCAACGCTGGCTCCACTGAGGACTACCATTTCCTCAAAAGCGAAGGAGCAATTTAGAGGAAAGCTACTGGAATTAGTTACTGTATCAGTGAGTTGATTGTTAAATAGTGCCCTGAACTGATTTTGAAATAACACATGGGTATAGTTATGCTACTGGCAAAGGGTACAAAAAAAATTTTCTAAATTCATTTACATTCATCTGCCCTTCCTTTTTATCACGTGTTTTTTTAACCACTAAGACGTCAAGAGAACACCTGCCCCTCTGTTAATTTTTATAGTATTAGATTTATACTTCTAATAGAGGATTAAAAGGCTACTTTGTAATTATCAAGCACAAATCTCAAATTCATATTTAAAAATAAAGTTAATGTCATACCCAAAGTCATGGAAAAATTTAGAAGTGGTGTTTAAAATAGAAATTTAGACTACCGACTTGAAATCCCATGCCCTGACCACCAGACCACACGGCTGCCCGAGGATACTTAAATTTTTTACCGAGTTATTCTTCTTTGTAATTAGATGCAGTGATTAGAGTGTCTTTTGCATTACTCTGCATTTTTCTTTTAAGTCAGGGCTGTAAGCCACATAGGGCACTGTCCCTTACAAACTAAACAAGGATTTTCGGTCTTGCAATACAATCTCTTGATATTTGTTTATAGGTTTCACACATCAAAAAAACAATGAAATCTGTAATTTTTCAAATTACAATCTTTTCATTCTCTAAGTTATGTGCCTATGAGAATTTGCAAACCTTTTGAAGAGAATGTAATCTTTATGCTGACAAAATGTAGGCTTTCATATTTGGGTACAATTACAAATCAAGGCTTTTTTCCCCCATAATAATCAGTTTCTCAAAGTTGTGGGTTTTCCTCATTTGAAAATAAATTAATGGGAATTTTAAAATATAATTCATCCAGTTATTAAATCTTTTCAATCTTTAAAATTAGAAAGCATTCTATCCTCAATCTCCAAGGAAGCAATGGCAGAAAATGCCTTATATTATAGCATATTACTATTAATTTTTTTATTGGAAAAATAAAAATAAACAACTAAAGCCAGTTTAAACTTTTAAAAGGAGGAAAGTTTTATGTGACTGCTTATTGTTACACTTTTTTCACCACAGGTATATTTTCTGTGCTTATATACTGAGTTTTTCTCTATCAAGTACCTTTCAAGAGAAAAGGTCAATTTGGGAACAGCAGAAAAAATCAAAGTACCCAGTACTACAGATGGTTTTCTAAAGGAATTTGAATTAGATAGTATTTTATGTTGCAAAAAGCAATGATAACCTCTATAACTCTAAACATCAGTTTTTTAAATTAGAGATTGATATATAAAGGAACTAATTTTGCATAATTATTCTTTTTAAAATAAAACAGCATAGTTACTAAATTATACAGTAATTTTGTGTAGAGACAAATATTTTCTGGATGCTGTCATGTAATTATTTAGAAATTTTATTCTCGGAACCATGAGTTTTGGACACAGGTTCCTTTTTTTTAAAATTAATACTTCATTTTGAGATGAAAATATGGTCACTCACATTTTTTCCAAGCCTCCCTGGAGCAATCCGCAGGGCAGGGCGTGTGGGGAGGGGGGTGGAGTGGCAGTCACACACGTGACACTGTTAACCCTTATTTACACAAGAGAGGAGTGAAGTGGAGTCGGGAACACCAGTGCTCATCCGAAGTGCTGGTCTTCCCAGCGGTGGCTGCTTTTTGTCAGAGTTCTAGGAAATAAGCTTGGAGAGCAGATTCTTTGTCTAGTTCGCTCAATACCATACCTTTGGTGTCTAGAACAGCAACTGTTTGCTGAATGAATGAATGAATGAATGCATGGTGATTCTCTTGGGCGCCTTTTAAATCGAGTTGCCAAATTAACATTAGTAATCATAGGTGAACTGAAGGTAATCCCACTGATCAGTGAGTGTTACAGGAAGTGTACAGGTGGAAGATAGCTGAGAGAACAGAACCATGTTTGGGATCAGGGGTTCTTGAGGGCAGATGGCCGCTTGGTTAACGTGAACTTTTCCAAAGCAGATGCAAGTCTCGGAAAGACCAGAGATCTATTGACGTCAAAAACCTCAATAGCATATTGAGGTATTGACCTCTTAAATTTATGGATGAAATATAATAGCTGGACTTTCCTTTAAAATTATACTTTGAGGGGTAGGGTAGAGGAAACAGGAGAAACGGATAAGATATAAATGAAATAGAATTGGCTGCATGTTGATAATCATTGAAGCCAGGTACATGGGATCCATTATACTCTTCTCTATCTTTGTGTTTGAAATTTTATATAAACGTCAGCACACACACCCCTCCTCTTAAGATTGTGACATCAGACACATTTATACTACCCGGTATGTAGCTATCAGTCTAATCTTAGATATAGCTCTTCTTGCTCTTCAACGATATATAGATAAGGAAATTAAGAAGATATTTGTCTTCATGACAAATTACTTTTAGCTCTGGATGCAACAAATTATGATAGAAATCAGTACCATATCACTGACATCAGGTTTGTTCTTGGAGAAAAGCTAAGGAGGTATGCCTAGACTTACCTTTACCTAAAGCCCAGGTCGTCCCCAGCATATCTTCACACTTACTTGGATGAGGGCTGAAGAAGTCAAGGAGATTATTGGAAAGGTAACCAAAAAACCAAGGTTTTTTAAAACCTTGATAACTCACCTACTCCAGGCCATCTGCAGAAAAAACTTGGGGTAGCCCTTTTATCAGGTGCTGGAATTTATTACTTTACAGTGCTTTTATGTGATTTTCATTGCTCCATCACAAGATATCTTAGATGTCTGGCCTAACA